>NW_026575042.1:36942825-39786992 GCF_905146905.1 Nyctereutes procyonoides
GGTTCTTTGCTTGGTCATGGGTCTTAAAATGCCCCTGCCCTCTTTCTACATCCAAAACAATTGTGGGTGTTTCTTTCCAAACAGAAAGGGTGCCTTTTAGGGTGGTCAGCTCCCTGCTCCCTCAATCATAGACATCACACGCTTATCTTCTCATTCTGAGGCCTCCAAATTCCCATGCATCGTGAACACTCTGGAATTCTGTGCTCCTCTGCCTGAAACTCGTTCTCTCCTTCTTGGCCTTTCTTCTTCTGTAATCTCAGCTCAGCTGTCACATCCTGAGGTAGCTCTCCCTGCCCTGCTGACAGGTCAGAACTTCCTCAGCACCTTGGAGCTCTCCTCCAATCACATCATGGTCCATTCTCCATTGAAGGCTGTGATTATCAGATGGCTTAGGGTCCTCCCACTGAACTGCCAGCAGCATATAGGACAGGACCAGGTCTGGTTTTGCTCACTAATGTGTCACCTATTAGGCACATAGTTCCTAATAAATGTCCATAAGGTGAATGAGTGGGTAAAAAAAAAAAAAAAAAAAGAATGAATGAATGTTTTTGCAACTGGAGCACAAGTGTCAGATGAAGAGGTGAGATAAATGAGGGTGGCATGAATTCTAGTTTTTGCTCACAAGAGGCTAAATCCTGTCTCAGCCCGAACTGGTGAGACTACGTGAGCATCCTGTGGCACTTGTTTACTTGCTGTCTCTTCTAGATAATGAGTGCTGGATGATAGGCTCTCCTTGTGTTTTAAGGGATCCTTTATGTCTCCAGGCCCAGCATGGGGCCTGGCACTTACTCAGCTCTCAGAAAGTTCTGGTCCTATTGAATTGAACTGAGCTGGACTTAGATGAAATGTGTGGCCTTAAGGCTTCCTGTGTCTTTCTCCCTCCGCCGTGCCTCCTTTTTTCCTCCATCCTCTCCTTCCCGCTTGTTAAGGATTTCTGAGTCTTAAGAACCACTTTAGTTGTGATCAAATGTTTCCAACAGAAAATTACTCTCATTTATTTTCAGTTTAACTTGACTCTTCAAAGAAAAATGGCCTGATTGGTCCTATAATCATGTAGTGGTTGGGCACGCCAGAGTCTGCCCCAGAGCCAGGCTGGGCACATTCGCTGGTAATATTCCCATATTGGCATTGATCTCGGGGTAGAATCACAAGGCAGGCATTTCAGAAGTTCATCCATTCAACTCCAGCCAACACAGAAGAGAACTTAAACTCGAGAATCAGACAAAACCTGCCCTTCCGCCAAAGTTAGGGCTGCAGAGCTAACTTTGCCCGAGAGGCAGTACAGTGACACCACTGATCTTGAGCAATGGTGGTGGAATGGGGCCCGTCCTTCTTGTTAGGCCTTGTCTGCAACCTGTCTTGTCCATTATTCCTCACCCACATCGGAGAAATGTCCGGGGGTGGGGGGGGGTGTAGTGAAAATGGAGCACTCGTAATGAAATTGAGGATCGATGAAATAATAAAAAATAAAAGCCTACAGGTAAGATTGGTATTGATTGACCATCTCAGAAAACATTGTTAGTAAGAGATCAGGGCATGCTTCCTCTATGTAAAATGGGGGATTTCTCTCCAGAGTGAGACTTGAATGGGAATATAGAATGCTACCAGAAGCAGTCCCCAGCGCAGTCCCCTTGAAGTTATGGGGCTGCTTATGAGGGTGCGGTGGAGTAGAAAGGGCATGGCCCCGGAGTCAGCCATACCTGGGGCCTACACCAACCTCAGCTCTGTGACCTGGAGCAGGTAATAACCTCTCTGATTCTGATTCTCTTTCCCCTCCTCCTCCCTTTCCTTCCCCCCCCCTCCTTTTTAATTTTACAAACTGGAATAAAACACCTGCCTCCAGATTTTCTAAGAAGGTTGACTAATATTCACCTGGGTGGAGATACAGAGCTCGGTGCCTGGCACAGAGCACATATAAGATCATGTTACCCCTTCTCCCCACAGTGTCGGGAGACTGTTCCTCTTTGGAACAGCTGGCCACAGCCTGGACTAGAAGCAAGAAGACACCTGGTTGCCCACAGAGTGAAGTCCCCCTTAATGCACACTAGGCCCCTCACCCAAGCCCCAGCAGTGCGGCCAGGATGATGTCAGACCCGGGCTGGGCATCTCAGGGTAGATGCCTCCCTCCAACACCATCTCCTGGGCCATTTTATAGGTGACACAACTGAGACCCAGGGTCAATACAATTTGACTACAGCAGTGAGTTTGTGGCAAACCTAGAATGTGAGTCCTGGCCTCTGGGCTCTGAGTCTGTGTTTTATCCCCCAGCAGCCTAGAGCTAAACTCTGCTGCCCCAGTGCTCACACAGTCCTCTGCACCATGAATGATCTTTCTGGACATCTACACATGGTCTCCCCGACAAGATAGGGCGAGAATGTGTCTCAACTTTTCAGTACTTCCCGAGGCACTCACTCCAGGGCTTACTTGCAGTCAGGGTTCAAGAAATAAATATCCATCAATGGAGAAAAAGAAGATGTTTTCACGGTCTTATAATTTTAATGCAGAAAAATAGTTATACCACACATTAACCCAGCTGAGGGGGAGAAATGCATTAATTTCACATCATGTTCAGCTCTTTACGAAGTTAGCTTTTTCAGGCTCCACGGGGATTCTGGAACTCACATAGATTCACCCCCACTGTTATGAGAGAAAATTGCAACTGAGTGGTGCCCCTCTCCCCACAGGGAAGTGGTGGGGGGAGAGAAAGAACGGAGGCCTGGGGTGGGAAGCTGGCCGCAGCAACGTGGCGTATTTAAGCCAGGACAGGACAGAGCAGTGCTGCTTACATTGAGTGAGCAAACAAATTACCTTCCCAGGCACCCTGGTTAAAAAATAAATAAATAAATAAATAAATAAATAAATAAATAAATAAATAAATAAATAAATAAACAAACAAACAAACAAACAAACACAATGCAGATTCTGATTCAGGAAGGCCTGGTGGGACCTGGGAGTCTGTATTTTTAGCAAGTTCCTCGCAATGCTCATGCTTCTGGTTCCAGGGACAAAACACTGTGAAAGCTTTGGCCTTTTTCCTCTTTGCTCTGCACTCATTTATCTGTAGGCCGTGGGCAAAATCTTTATTCTCGCACTGGGCAGAGGGCAAGTGGGGAGAGCTGCTAGGAAAAGCAGCAAACTGGGAATCAGCCAGCACCCCCTACACCATGACTCCCCTTTTTTCTGCCAGATACACTTGATGGTTGACATTTCTATGTGTGAACCACTTTAATTTTACCATCCATGAAATGAGCATGTTGCTCTGGGTCTCCAGAGGCCTCTTCTTCTAGTTTGACAATTTTTTTTGTGTGGAGGAAATGGCCCGGAGGTTTTGGGGTTTGCAAATTGGGTCCAGGAGAAACTCTGTCTTCGGCCTGGAAATTCTCAGGGTCCCCATCTGCTGTCTTCCGTCCTTCCACAGGGGAAATTTGTGCATTCAAGATCCACGGCCAGGAGCTGCCCTTTGAGGCTGTGGTGCTCAACAAGACGTCAGGAGAGGGCCGGCTGCGAGCCAAGAGCCCCATCGACTGTGAGCTGCAGAAGGAGTACACGTTCATCATCCAGGCCTATGACTGTGGCGCAGGGCCCCGGGAGACAGCCTGGAAGAAGTCGCACAAGTGAGTGGCCTGACAGGGCTCCTTGCTACCACCCGCCCCCGCCGTGGGGATCACACACTGCTCTTCAGGCCTGTATACCCAGGGGTCACACCGGAGTGCTCAACCACTGGCTGGTTCTCCAAGGCTGCACCTGCAATCCTCTGCTCCTCAGCTTCGCAGGAAGGCATTCCTCTGCCACCAGCAGGCTCGTGTTCAGGTGTCATCCAGGTGTCACCTCTGAGAAGCCTCCCCTGAGCCAGCCCTTCCCCGCACACCTGATTGGGGCCCTTCTCTGGGTTTCTGCTGTGCCACACGCTTGTCCCTGTCATGGCACTTTTTAGTTTGAGTTCTAACTGTCTCCCTATGGAGTTGGGCTCTGAGCTTAACACGGTGTCAGAGTGGTTAGGTTCTCACTGAACAGAAGAGGAATGAATAAGGGAAAGGGGAGGTGATCTCGAGGGAATCGTTGCCCAGAGCTGGGTAGCAGGGAAGGCCGGAGAAAGGGCGGATTCATCTCAGGACCAGGGAAGGGACAGGTGGAGGCATCTCCAGTGGGCAGGCAGACAGAAAGCTCAGATGACAACTGTCCTGACTGGCTGTGGTTTCTCTGCTCCCTGGGCCCTGGGGTGGGAGTCAGTGCCTATGGAAGGCGTGGGAGGACAGCGTCATCCTCCCTTCACCAACATCTCTTCTTTCCTGTGTGCGGTCCCAGGGCCGTGGTCCACATCCAGGTCAAAGACGTCAATGAGTTTGCTCCCACCTTCAAAGAGCCAGCCTACAAGGCAGTTGTGACAGAGGGGAAGATCTATGACAGCATCCTGCAGGTGGAGGCCATCGACGAGGACTGCTCCCCCCAGTACAGCCAGATTTGCAACTATGAAATCGTCACAACTGACGTGCCTTTTGCCATTGACAGAAATGGTGAGTGTGTGTCTTTTGCCATTGACAGAAATGGTGAGTGTCCCGAGAGGACCCTGGTGGGAGGCAGGGAAACAACTCCACCACCCCCTCTCAGAAGGCCAGGTGGGGGCTCCAAATGTCCATGGCTGGTGACGATTTCCTTGCCATCCATGACGTAGGCTCCATAACCCAGAACTCAGCCCACACTAGAGGGGGTGGCCTCACATTATTAGCAGCACATAGCCAGGTCTACAATACCCCCAAAACAGCTTGGAAACCTACTCAATGAATACAATCCATAGAACTCATAATGCCACTCATCTGGATACTGAAGACTGGAAGGTTTTCTGGTAGAATTTTCCAATTGCCATACCATCAACTCGGCCATATCTGGGTCCCTTTCCTATATCACAAGTTGTGACACTAATCCCCACCCCAGTCATCTGCTTCCTGCTCTCAAACCAACCAAACAAACAAACAAAGCTAAGAGAGGAGGTGGAGATTTTTGGGAACACCTTCTAAACGTAGATTCTTTTAGGAATCTCTAATGGGCTTGCCAGAGTATTTGGGAATTTCTGCCACCCCATGGAGAATTGTGGCAGTATGCCAATAAAACTTTATTTATGGGCACTAATATTTGAATTTCCTGTGATTTTCACGTGGTCCAGAATATTATCTGTCTTTTGATTTTTTCCAGTCACTTAAGATGCACAAATCATTTTTTAGCTCACAGGAGTGCAGAAACAGGTAGTCAACTAGATTTGGCTTGTGGGCTATACTTTGCTGACCACCACACCCCAATCCCAAATGAACTTACTGAACTGAAAACAGTCCTATAAAGCCACATGTCTAATTCCCCATCATCATTAATAAAAAGCTTGTTGTAGTGTAAGCACCACAGTCAGAGGCCCAATCGACTCAGCCCACTTTAAATGCAATTTTGAATAACTCCATATTAATCAAACGATCATTATTTGCCAAGTATCTTATTTAATTGCATGAGTATGATGGATATATATATATATATATATATATATATATATATATCATCCTCTCTTTGTTTCAAATAGGATCATATAGTAGTGCGCAAAGATGCAAATGTTGCAAAACCTGAAGTTCATCTACTCCGTAAATATTCATTGAGTGCCAAGCATGATGCTGGGAACTGGGAATGGAGACAGAGTGGAACTCAAAACAGACATGGGCCTGCCCACATGGAGCTTACCATCCAGTGGAAAGAAAGTCAAATTAAAAAAATAGAGACCCAGGTGGCATCCAGGGCGAGGGTGGTGCGTAAAGCATACCACGAGCCAGGGTTAGGCAGTGGATTCACTCAGAGCCTCCTAATAGCCAAGGCCTAGAGAGAAGTACCATCAGTCACCTGCTTGTGTATCATCATGGCTCCCAGTGCTCCTTGATGTTGAGACCAGGGAGAAACTTATCCTGTGACCCAGGCTTCTGTATCCCGAGAACTGCAGCAGGTTCCGTAAGGGATGGGAGCCAAGGAGACACCCTCGTCCCTGACCTCCAGTGGTTTATGATCTGCCTTGGAGGATGAAATCAACGTTCATGAAACAGACAAAATAGTAGTAAGGCAGTTTTCTTGTATAATGATAAAACCTGTGGAAATGGCAGCTACAAACCTGGACACTGCTAAATGCTCACCGTGTGGAACACAGATCAGTGCATCAGTGCACAAGAAGTTAAAGAGAAATTAGGGGACTTTAAAGATTGGTTCAGGGCTATGAAGTAGGTAATTTCAAGTAGTAGAGCCTGTCAGAACTGCTTCCTGATAGCTTTTCCTACAGGCCCTATTTAGTGGCTGGCTTGTCCCCAACACACAGACACGTGTCTCACACACATTAAATACACACACACATTAAATGCCGTGCGCACACGGGCATTCGTGCATGCACACACACCACTCCATAAAATACAAAACAACTGCTTTGTCTTTTTCTGTTCCCCTGTAATCAACTGTGTGGTCCCTGTCCACCAAAGCTTTGGAATTTGGGGAGTGACGAGTCCTTGGTGAAGAGCAAGACTCGACAAGCGGAGGTATCGGTGATGAGTGGTCAAGCTCCACTTGACCTCCTGCCTTCGTTCTGGAGAGTCACAGCCCAATGAGAGATGAGAAGCATATCCTTTCATCTGAGGGTAAACTGCCCCAGTCATGAAGATAATTACTCACCTTGATGAGCCATTTCACTAACATATGCCAATTTATTTCCCTAGCTGTCTCATTAAAAGTGAGTAATGGTCCTTTGCCAAGCCTCTGCCTCCAACATTGGTTTACAACATTAGATGAAGAGGAGAGTGGGCACTCCCAGGGAGTGTGGGCCCCCGACAGTGAGGTTTACAAAAGCAGTCCTCCAAGTAATGAAGGCAGGACCCAGGGGCAGACACAGAAGCGGCTGCTCCCATTCTAATGAGCTTCCCAGTTGGCCCTTATCCATCACTTCTCCCAGCGACCTTCCAGGCTCCTTGAAGAAGTTCTTTGCATGCACATCAGAGAAAGTACTGCCGAGTTTGGGGTTCCCTCACTGAAGCCCCGTCACTGCAGGTAGATGGCTCCTGGCCCCTCCAACCTGCCAAGCTCTTTGTCTGTGGGGGAAAGAAGGGAAGCAGGACAGCAGAGGGGATAGAAGACATTAAGTGCATTCAGCTTGACCTGTCTTGACCCAGACTCAACCTCTTCCTACCAGAGGTCGTAGGCTTCCCTCTGTTTCAATTCCTTCCCTGTGAAATCGGGGCAGCCACCGCCCCTGCCTTCTTGTGGAGTTGTGAGACCTCAGGAAAGCCACCCCAGGGATGATGTTCACACAGGGTACCTGGCAGCTAGGGAATGCTCCATTCATGGTGCTGCGATCGTCAGATATTTACCTGGGTGATTGGGACATGAAGGTTATTCCAGGCTGAAATTATGAGCAAGTAACTGAGTTGGTGACATCCACTCCCTCTCAGAAAGTTCTGGATTCACTTCAGATGGCTCCCCGCTCCCCATCTCCTGGGACTTGGCTGGTCTCTATGAGATCAGTAGGGCCTAGGTTCTCATTCCCATTGAACGGATGGAAAAACTGAATCCTAAAGTTTGCCTAACAGCACCTGTCACCCTGGTAGCAGAATTGGGAGTGGAGCCCAGATCCCCTGAGCATCAGCCCTTAAACCTTCCCACCAGTGATGTTATCACAGAATCCTCAGTGATGTCTGACAGGAATGCATGGCTAGGTTTTTTTAGTTCAAAACTACAAAGTTGCATCTGAATCCTGCATCCTTTACTTTGTGTGTGTGTGTGTGTTGTGTGTGAGAGAGAGAGAGAGAGAGAGAGAGAGAGAGAGATCTTTGACAACTTAGGTAACCTTGCCTCAGATCCTTGCAGGTAAAAATGGGAATTAAATACCTATGTTAAGTACTGTGCCTGTGTGAGGGGATGGATGTGCTACCAGCTAGGCGCTCACCAGAGTATCAGCACAAACCAAGCTCTCAGCCACATTCAGGGATGACCAGAGGGAGCAGCCGGGGTCTCCATGACACCCAGTCATCCCTCCGCAGACATTTCTTCTTTTCCAGCAATTGTGTGGTCCCCAGGCAGCCTGTCTTTGGCAGCAGGCTGCCCTGGTGAGTAATGGGACTCTGCTGCCTCTGGGCAAAGTGTGCCCTGGAGTCTGCTTATTTTAAAGTAAATGAAAACATTTCTTTTTCATCTGAATAGAAAAGTAACACATGCCCGTTGTAATTTAGAAACCATAGAAAAGTGTGAAGAAGGAAATAAATCACCTGTAATCCCAGCAAAGATAGCCATTATTAACATTCCACCAATACTTTTTCAATGAAATTTTTTAACAAAAGTAAGACCACACTTTCCTTGTTTCTCTTTATCTTCCCCCTTTCACTTAACATTCAGTTGTACGGATTTTTTCCACCCTTAAAAATGCTTCATAATTACCACTTTTAGTGCTAAAAACATTCCATCTGATGCATAGACGCCTTTACTTAGGTCTTCCCTTAATATCAGGCAGCCGGTTTTTAAATTATTTTTCACTGAAAGAAATAATGCTTAGGCGAACATATTTGCACCTGTATCTACAATTTTCTATCATTTGCCCCCGGAATCAGTTTTTCAGATGTGGAATTGCATGCCCAAAAGGCATGAGCAGTTGCAAAGTGACTAGTGTTTATATGACTTTCCAAAAGCGTTATTCCCATTTAAATTCCATTGGAAGGAGGGTGCAGGTCAGCATGCTTGTCTCCTTGTACCTCCACCCTGCCTTTTTGTTTTGTTTTGTTTTAATAAATTTATTTTTTATTGGTGTTCAATTTGCCAACATACAGAATAACACCCAGTGCTCATCCCGTCAAGTGCCCCCCTCAGTGCCCGTCACCCATTCACCCCCACCCCTCGCCCTCCTCCCCTTCCACCACCCCTAGTTCGTTTCCCAGAGTTAGGAGTCTCTATGTTCTGTCTCCCTTTCTGATATTTCCCACACATTTCTTCTCCCTTCCCTTCTATTCCCTTTCACTATTATTTATATTCCCCAAATGAATGAGAACATATAATGTTTGTCCTTCTCCGATTGACTTACTTCACTCAGCATAATCCCCTCCAGTTCCATCCACATTGAAGCAAATGGTGGGTATTTGTCATTTCTAATCCTGCCTCAGTTTTTAAAATACCTTCACTCATATGCAAGGGAGGTACTGATTGTTCTTTGAGAGTTAGCTTCCACATTTCTCTGGACCAGAGAAATAGGCCCAGGAACTCCTACTCACCTGGGCTAACTGTGGACTCAGGTCTCCTCCGAAGGCACTATTAGGAGAAATCATTCAAATGTGGGAAAATAATGCAGTTGTAACAGGAGCAAAAATGGGTGGCTTTTTGAGCTTCCAAAAATGTTTAGATGTGTGTCTTGTCTGAACAGGACTCTCCCCAGCACCGTAATTGGTCACAACATTATACACTTATATTTGACCTAAGGCTTCAAATTCCAGGCAGTGAAACCCACTCTCACATGCATGAAGTCAGTGGTGGCGGAGGAAGTACTTTAGCTTCTCAGACAGCTTCATCAGGACTTGCTAGGACGTGGCGGTGGCACACCGGGCCAAGGACTGCCGCCTGTGTGTTTATTTTTCTACCGCGGTCAATAGTGTTGGGTCTGCTTAATGTCACACGGCTTGTAAGCCCTGAGCCTGCCTCTTTCGAAAGGCATATCTTTTGAGAGCTATTTAACTTTAAAGAAAGGGAAAGTCAAAACTTTTTGTTCAAAATTCAATTTGATGTTGCTGAAACATACTTCCCGTGGTTATATCACGGTGCTTCCACCTGCAAGAATTCCTCCCCTGTGAGGTCTCTAACCACAAACTAGGTTGCTAACAGAACCCACAGGGAACCTTACCAACCCAGCACTGAGATGCTCTAGCCCTGGGGGAGGGGGGGTCCTGAGCTGAGATATAGCTAACATTGTGGGGGCGGATAGTGAAAGGGATTCTGAACACCAGGCCCAAGGCCAAAAACACATCAAACCCATTTTCAGAGATTTTTGATTGGCTTTGTTAAACTACATTTTACTTCAATTCAGTGGCTGTGGCTACATTTTTTAGAAAACAGTATGGAGCAGACAGCGGGATAAATGGTCCTAATTCTGGGTCCCACGTCTTGGGCAGCTTTGTAGGAACTCTGCTTCCCACCTTGCAGCCATGGCTCCCACAAGAGGAGCCCTGCCCATGCCTGGCACTGAGGACCGTTTCACTAGCGGTGCATGGTCAGTGGTCAACTCTCCTGAGCTTTAAGACATTTTGTGGCTTTGGTAACTCCCCAGGCTTTCTTGCGTTCGTCCCTGTTGCCTCAGTTCATGGGAGCCATAGATATCCAATGAAATGGAAGAAAGCTCATTAGGGTGTTTTTCCCTTAGTTTTGATGAAATGTAAAAATATACCTGAGTCAGCCATTCCGTGTTTGCTTATTAGTGTGTTGGTTTGTTTTTAAATTTCCATTTTCTTAATTTCACTTCTGCTGAAGGATAATGATAACATTGGAGTTGTAATTTGCTGTCAGCTCCACTATCAGAAAAAAGGCAAGAATGAAATTATCCCCCGCAAAGGAAGACTTCACTCCCTTGGAATAAAAAACCGGGAAGTATTAAAGGCACGCTGGGCCTTTCTTCGTTCTTTAGAACCAAAACTGTGTTTCAGCAAAAATGGTCTATCAGAATTTTGCTCATTAATTATCAAATACACATTTCTGAATTGTAGTATCAACCCACGGGAACAAAAACTCACAAATGGCCCAGAAAAATGGTTCAGTCGCTCTTGGAGAAGAAAAATGTCTTTACCACCAGGGCAAGGAATCCGTTATTCTGTATAGCTTTCAGAAGGGAGGTCACACGTTTTCTTATTGATTTTACTTCCTATTTGGTAGCAAAATAATGTGAGAAGAGGCAGTGAACATTCCTGGCAACAAGCCCAGATGTTGAAAAATATGTGTCAGGACATTTCTGAATCCCATCTTTTTCCCAGAGATTTCATGGCAGATGAGCATTGGTGCCCTACATCATCGGGGACACGACCACATGGGCACACTTGAGGAGGGAGTTTTCTGACAACCCATTACTAACAAACACACCAGTTGGGTTCTGGATGTGTGCTTGGAATTCCCCAGTAGTCCTGTCTCACAGTCGGGTGGCTCCAGCCAGTGGTTCCTGGGACTCTGCCGCCAAGGCACAAGCAGACCACGTGTGAAAGCCATGCCCCCTGTTTGCCCTTATTTGTACAAGATGGTAAGGAAAGGGGTCATTCCATTCTAGTGAAGGTTAGAGGAGTGGAGAAGGGATTTTTAAAGAACTGCACCAAATTCTACCTCTGAAACTATCAATACAGTATAAGTTAACAAAAATTAATTTAAAGGAAAAAATAAAAGAACTGCAGTGTGGTTGACTGGATCTGAAACAATTTTGAATCTCCCTGTGTCCTCAGGCAACATTAGAAATACTGAGAAGCTGAGCTATGACAAGCAACGCCAGTACGAGATCCTGGTGACCGCCTATGACTGTGGACAGAAGCCAGCCGCTCAGGACACGCTGGTGCAGGTGGATGTGAAGCCAGTTTGCAAGCCTGGCTGGCAAGGTGGGCCACCTCTTGTTGATCCTGTTGAATGAAGGCAGCTTAGCCTGGTGTGTAGAAGGTGCTAGATCTGTTCCTAAAAATCATCACAACAAGTAGCTAGAGGAATTTTTTTAAGCGTGGTCACTCTGCTGCAAAAAAATAGAGTAGCTTGTTGATTCTTACAACTCCTAGGTGACATATTACCACCATTTTACAGCTTGAGAACGTCTGAGGCAACTCATCTAATGTCACGTGCCCCGTTTTGTCCAGTGCACCCTTTCTAAAATCTCATGACACTTTGGGATCAATAGTAATTATCGCACAGTGCTCAGGAGAAAGAGCCAGCAAGCCTATTCACTTTATCTAAGGGAACGAGTCTAGCTGTTATGCCTCAAGTTTGAATCATCATTCAGTACCTGGGGAAGGTTGGCCTGTTCTTTAGACTGGCACAGAAGGTGTACAAGCAGAGGTTAGAGTCCCAGAATCCAGCCTTTGGATCAAGGCGTTTCTCAAATGTTGGTTCTTGGAATGGAAAGACAATGGCCTGAGATCGAGGTGGATTTTTGTTGTGGTTTGATGTTTTGGTGTGCAAAGACAGAGCAAAGGTGCAGGTGACACTGAGGTGACAGATGTGTAGCGCTGACTTAAGGGAAATAAGGAGCTCAGGGCCAGCGGCATAGATGGATCTCACCAAGAATTGGATGGTTTCTGGAGTAACAATAGCTCTAGTGGTGGCACCAATGTTCCAGTGACTGGGCAGGGATGCTGGAGGTATCTCTGTGCCACTGTTTTGGTGGCTCAACCACTGCTGTTTCTGCTTCCTGTGTTGCTGCTTGCAGATTGCTGCCCACTCAAAACTTCAGGGTGTTTCATGGAGTCTCCACTTTGTAGCTTTATCAACTGTCTTTTCTTCGTGTGTCTTGAAGCTTCAAGTCCCTGTTACAGTCTACCTGGTTCTCTCTCTCTTTCTCAACTTCATTCTTAAATTTCCCTAGAGAGAGAGTCATTAGCCATGTTAAGCATCTGTATTTCTGTTGGATAGACCAATGCCCGGAAACCACATAGGTCACAGTTAGACTTTGAATGACTGCCTGTTGGTCAAGCATTCATTCTCGTGGTGCACAGCAAGGACACCTGAGGACCCACCTGGGGTCATTCCTCTCAGAGGGCAGTGCTCCAAGGGTTCCTCCCCCACACTACTTTATCACCCTTAATCTTTCAACTAGAAAAATGGGAGGTGGTAATTAAACCCACCTCTGGAGAAAGCCAGAGTCATTTGCCTTTGAACAAAGTAGACACGATGAAATGCCCAGTGGAGGAGTCACAGGTAAGACAGATGAGACATAAAGAACAAAGTAGAGCCACCTTTGTGTCACCTGTTCAGGATCAAGCAAGAGACAGACAAAAAGGAACAACCCAGAGTGGAAAATTACATGTCACCAACCTCAGGGAGCCTGGGCTCTGGTTGTTACAATTCACTAAACCTCAAGGAACCTGAGGGCAGGATTCTGTCTCTTGTTCACCGCTGAATTTCTCAGACTTAGTGCAGATCTGACTCCAGTGATAGGTGCTCAAGAGACAGCCATTGAATGAAAGAAAGAAAGAATGAATGAATGAATGAATGAATGAATGAATAAAAAGCTATTTGAGTAAAGAAGAACTCAGCTTGTTTTGTTTTAACTTATAAGGACTAAGCCAGTAAAAGTCTAGCTTTTGAAAAAGCAAGCCTGGAAAGAATATAAAAGCCTTCTAAGCAGAGAACATGCTCATAATGGGATTTTCAGTGGGGAAAGTAAAACACAAAGCTGTATCTGGAGAACGATCTCAATGTTTTGTGTCTTTGATAAATGAGACACCTACAGATTTGGGATTACATTTTTGTACCTATATTTAAATGCAATTTCCTAACCGAGTTTGTACTTGCTTCAGTGTTAAATGTATGCACAGAAACTCATGTTAATAATGTTGAGTTCTGTGTGTGTGCAGAATGTGTGGAGCACCTAACCGTCTGGTGCACAGTCCTATTTGTAGCCAGACAGTGAGCTCCTGGAGGCAGAGGTCCTGCCCATTTGCTGTGTCTCCCGTGCCCAGCACAGGGCCAGGCACCTGGATGCAGGTGCTGGATGGATGAATGAATGGTGAAAAACATGCCTCTCTGTGGAAGGAAGAAAAGGGGAAGCAGCAACTCCCTGTATCCTTTCGCTGTGTCAGACAAAACCATTTAAGCATGTGTAAATCAGAATCAACTAGTTTATGGTGGCTTCCCTGCCTAGTTAGCTAGCCTTTGGTGGCAGAAGGTGACACTGGATTCTGCATCGTGCCCCTCCTCCCTCCAGCTTAGCCCCTCTAGAAGCTGCTAGGTCTCTCTCCCTAGCCGTCATCCCAACAGGCTCTCAGACCGTAGGCAGGTCTTCCAGGTTCTCTGATGCGTGTGGCAGGGCTCTAACTGCTTCCCAGCAATTCCTGTGCCAACCCCCAGACCTGGAGAGCAAGCCTCTCCTTCCAGCAGACTGGCCCACTTTATTCCTCCACTTGGGCAGCCCTCATCTCCAGCTGACCCATCTTGGGGCCTGTCCTCTCTTCTGCCCCAGGTCAGGGCCGCAACCTCGTAGTTGAAAGTGTGCCTTTCTCTAGGGAAGAGCAAACCACCGCTGGCCCCTCGTATGTGTCCCTCGTCCAATCCCCTCTCCCAGCTTCCCAGAGCAAACTGGAGTGGACCATGGTTTCCTGGCCACCGATGAAACAGGCCACCCCTCACTCTGAGAAGTGGTCAGGCCCCTAGGGGAAAGGGCAGGCAGCCTTGAAGGTGAAGTGTATCCTATACAGAATGGGAGAGGAGCACAGAGAGGGAAGGCCATTCAAGGCACTGGTGAAGAGTGTAAGAAAGCCAGTCTGGCTTGCATAGGTGGTTGGGACTGTGGAGAAGTGGGAAACAAGGTGGGAGAGGCCAGAGTTAGGGTGGGGCTGGCAGTCGAGATGTTGAGTGCCTGGGTCAGGAGCTGCAATGATCCCAAGCCCCCCAGACCCAGCCGTGGGTAAGGGGTCTGCAGGCATGTGCCAGGGATAACTGCCCCGGAGAACAGAAGCTCCTCCCTGAGCTGATTTCCCCCAAACGACAAGAGTCACCAAGCAAACACAGTGTGGCAGTTCAAATTCTTGTACCTGTTCTTAGTCATTTCCCTCCAGGCAGGAGGGGATTGCAGCACAGCGCAAGCAATCCATCATGCTCAGGAGCCTCCGTCAGCTTCTCCCAGGAGCTGTCCTGGAGGAGTAAGGGCCTGCTCACAGCTACAGCCTCCCCTTCCTTCCCAGGCCGAGGAGGGACTGCTCCCAGACTACTGAGGTACCCCAGGGCGTGCCCTGTTTTCCATCACATCAACCCCTTTCAAGAGTGTGGGGCTGCAGCTTTCCCAGCATGTAGCTGGCCTTAACCCAGCTCTGCACAAGGGCATCACAGACCCTGGCTCTGTTGCCACCTGCCTCTCAGACCCTGGCCCAGGCATTGGCCCCTGTGGCTATGGTTTTCCATTCTCTGTCTTTTTCTGTGGCTGGGCCTTGTCTTCCCAGAAACGATATGAGTTTTGGTCTCTCGTATCCTGAGATTGTAATTCTAAATAGGTGGTGGGGGTCAGCTCACTGTACATGGGGAGGTGGAGCTTTTTGCCCAAGGGAATGTCACTCCCATTCTCAGCTGCCCAGAGAAGATGGTCATCCAAGCACCCACTAGACCTGTGGGAACGGAAGGGAGAACTAAATCTCTGTGCTTTGTCCTGAGCTTTGAGATCTCATGGTATCTCTCTAGCAGCTCTTACTCATGAAGATAGAAGATTCTATTAGGAAGCAGGAAAAATTCTACATGCTAAGGACTGGCTTGTGCCCTGCCTCTCATGCCAGACATCTGTCATCATCTTAGTGTCTGTTTTCCTCTTGCCAAGCAGTCATCCTTGCCCAAGCCCGGCTGTGTGGGTGCTAAGGACTTCAGGGAAGAGTCCACATCTGTTCATGGATCAGAGCACCACAGAGGATGCAGTGCCTTCAGAGGCCATCAGGGGGATAGAGGCAGCAGCCCCAGGGGGAGCTGACCCTGCAGACCCCTCCTTCTAGGGGCCCCAGGCTGTGTCGTAGACAATCCTGTGTAATTTGGTTGCTGGTTTGGGTTTTGTTTGTTTGTTTAGTTGTTATGTCGAGAAACACATCTCCTCTTGATGCCTTCTTTTATTGTCCTTTAAAATCCCATCGCCCATCTCTTTCTATGTTGCAAGCTGAAACCATTGTCTTCATAACACTTACTCAGTGTATTTTCCCTTTTATTATAGCAAGTCCAATTTTTGTATCTGTTATCTGCTCCTGCCAGTCGAGACCCAAAGTTCAGTATTTCATGTCCCTTTATGTGAAACAGTTTCCCTCTGAGAGAGCCGCTGCTGAGTGCCCTGGTGGCCCTTCCCCATTTCTTTCCCAGACACGGTGCTGACCAGACATGCAGCTGTTCTGGATTCAAAGTTCCCGTGTCAGATGAGGTTTGCAGACTCCGGGCCCCGCGGGACCTCATCTCTCCTCGCCCCCCTCATCACTGAGCACGATCCCACTGGGGTCAATGACCCCTCGCCCAGCACCTGTCCACCCAGCTCTGCCGGTTCCTAGACCTCCTCTCACGGGCCCAATTCCTGCAGCTTTTACCTTCGCAGCAAGGTGCCCTATCTCAGATGGAAAGAAAAGGAAATGCAGCCATATAATGAACCACTTGTTCTCTGTTCCCTGGGCTTGAATAGTTCTCCAGGTGCATCAGACAGTCTCGGTGTTTCCACCATTCTGCAAATCAGGCCGCCATCAGGCAGACAGGGTGGTATCTGATAGAGCAGGGCTTCTCAGGCCCAAATGTGCACAGGAGCACCTGGGAACCAGGGTAAAATGCAGATTCTGATTTCATGAGTCTGAGGAGGGCCTGGATGTTGCTGGTCCACGGCCTTCACTTTGAACAAAGGAGGTCACTCAGAAAATATTCACTGAACACCTAGAGTGTGTCTCGGACTTCTGTGTTGAAAGGACAGCAGCATGAAAGCTGCTTGGTGGAGATTAATTCTCCTGTAGTTATTTGCATTGAGAGATAACGGGCGTTGACACGCATGCCACGTGGCTGCGGGGGCATTGCCCAGTGAATCCGCTTACCCTTTCCTGAGGCCTGCTGTGTGCCGAAGGCCAGGGAGACAGAGACAGACACGACCTCCCAGGGCTCGTAGCACAGAAGGAGACGAGGACAATGCTAAGGACAAAAGCTCTGCCGGAGGAGGCTTTGGGGATGCAGAGGAGAGACACTTAACTTTGGTGGGGCCCTGGGGAGATGTGCCTGGGCTGAATCTTGAAGGATAATCATTTGAGCACAGAAAAGACTATTCCGGACTAGAGAATGGATATCAGAAAGGTGGGAAATAGCAAACTGTGACCAGGGCGTGTGGGAGAAGGCTGGATGGGCTGGTGGGGATCAGGTCACAGAGGAAGGGCCTCCTGTGTTACCCCAAAGGCACTGGGGAGCACAGAAGCTTTCATGACCTGTGTGGTGAGGGGGATCTTAGGGAAGAAGGACTCCTTGGCCAACCACATGGATGGTGGCTGAGATACAGAGACTGGGACAGGGAGACCAGCTGAAAAGGATGATTAATCCTGAGTGCTCTTTTAAATGGAGCACTTGGGGAAAAGTATCTAAAGTCATATATTTATTCAAAAGCGAATTCAAAGTACTGGACTGCAAAGGAAGTTATATTTTCAGGCAAATCCCATGAGACCCCACAGGCAAGGGGACAAGACTGGCTGCCAAGCATGTCTGAGATAGAAAAGACCAATGCTAAGCTTTGTCCAGCATATGTCCCTGTCCACTTGCCCACTGCCCTGCCAAGGAAAAAAAAATATTCCAGGGCCCAGCGGTCAGCTGGCTTCACTCTACCCCTTCCAAAATCAGATCAGTTATTGATCAAGAACACTGAAGAGCTGGCTTAGGTTTTAGTACATAAAAGGCACTGATTTCAAATCATAGGGTGATAAGCCCAGAAGGTCGCCAGATTTGCTTAGAGACAGGCAAGGCTCAGACGGTGAAGCTGTGTCCATCTGAGGATTGCACGATGGTGTCACCCTTAATGCAGGCCGATGCACAAGGGCATAGTAAGAATGACAGAAAGAAAGATGGCTCTTTGACACCCGTTCTGTCCTCCACTGTACTGCCAATGTGTCAGAGATGCCACCATTAGGGTACCAATTTTTTTTGTTGTTCTAAAGGATAATTCCCCCCACCCCCCAAAATGTAAGTGCCTCCTGTAGGAATCACTGTTAAGCCAGTGGTCAGCAAAGTATAGCCCACAAGCCAAATCTAGTTGACAACCTGTTTTTGTACTACTGTGATCTAAGAAATGATTTGTGCATCTCGAATGGTTGGAAAAAAAATCAAAAGATGGATAATATTTTGGGCCACATGAAAAGCACATGAAATTCAAATTTCAGTGCCCATAAATAAAGTTTTATTGGCACCCTACCACACTCCTCCGTTTACATATTACCTCATGGCGGCTGTCACACAATAACAGCAGACAGAGACCAGATGGCCCTCGGGGCCTCCACATTTGCTTTCTGGCCTTTCCACAGAAATCTTGCTGACACCTGCATGAAGCTATTATCACCCATTGACACCTTAGCGAGAAGGAATTTATTAGAGTACCGTGGACAGCCTGGAAAGAATGCGACCCCAAAGAGACAAATTTAGACAGAGGCAAAAGAATATGAGAATCCAACGTAAGGTTCGCTGCACAGAGGGCAGGAATAACCCTGTGAGATAAACAATTCTAGCCCATTTTACAGATGAGGAAAACTTCAGGTGAGAGAGCTTGAGTGACTTATCTCACAACTGATAAGTGGCAAAGATACAATTCCAGTTTATATCAGCCTATCCCGAGGTCACTGTCAGGAGGAAGAAGGATAGAATAAGGAGGTTGGGAATTTCCAAAGGGACATGTAACCAGCTCTAAAAGGGCATCTCGAGAGACTGTTCAGAAAAAAAGCAACCGGGGGCACCTGGGTTGCTCAGTTGGTTAAGCATCTGCCTTCAGCTCAGATCATGATTTTAGGGTCCGGGGTTGGAGTCCTGAGTCGGGGTCCTTGCTTAGCTGGGAGTCTGCTTCCCCCTCTCCCTCCACCATTCCCCCTGCTTGTGCGCTCTCTCTCTCTCTCTGTCAATAAATAAATAAAATCTTAAAAAAGAAGAAGAAGAAGAGGTAGGAGAAGAAGAAGAAAATAAGCAACCTGCAGACCCTCAGGCACCACAGTTCACCTCTCAATCACCTTATCTACAAAATGGTGAGGAGACATACCCTGAAAGGGAGCCACAGTTCAATGACACATGTGGCACCTAAGGGGTGCTCCGTGGCTCATTGCCTCCTCTCCCCGCCCTGCCTCATGCACCCCTCCTGGATTGACGCCGGTCTGGTGCACTGTTGCCTTGAGATGATGGCTCATGGGAAAATAAACCCACACTTGTGGACTGTCCATCTCTCAGATTCCTTTTACCTGAACCTAAAATTGCTTCTGGTGAGCACATGGGCCAGAGAAACACAGCGTGAGCCTGAGATGTACATAAAGCTTCAAACCCAAAGATGCCATGCCCAAGTGTGGCAGCTCACACCAGAGCAAGAGGGCCGGCCTCCTTCTCCCGTAAGAGACTCGAACATGAAAGTTATCCATCCACCCTTCTGTTCACCAGTACCAGGCTTTACTTGAAGTTCAACCCAGGGGTTCTGCTCCTTCACCCCCTAGGTATCCTCCATTTTCAGGTACCTTCTGTCCTCTTGACTTTTCCCTTTGCCATATTCTTTCCTATCCCTGTGCCCCCAATCTCCACAGCCCTCCTCTCCCCCTTCATTGCTCTGATATTCATCCTCTGATCCTTCTCCATCATTGGGGAAGGTTCTGGGGCCCAGAGGTGCAGGAATCAAGTACAAACCAGTGAGAGGGAGCCAGGTGGGAGCAAAAATGGCTCAGGTCAACCCTGAGCCCAGTCATGATTGGCCATAGCCGTTGCTGAAGCCATTTTGCTGGCTGAGCCGGGGTTTCCTCAACCATTAATTGAGAAGCATAACCCTTGGCCTAATCATCTTACAGGACTGTAAGGAGGCCAAAAGAGCTCCTGTGTTTGGAAGTACTTTACAAAATTTATTTATTTATTTATTTATTTATTTATTTATTTATTTATTTATTTACAATATTTAGATTCCCATGCAAACCATATTATGATTAAAATTGGTAAAATAAATAAAAATAAAATAAAATTGGTAAAATAGGTACCATCATATAAAATGAATACACACACACACATGTACACATACACACTGAAATTCATAGAATTGGTAAGACTATGTGGCTTGAGCATCATGCTCTTGATTTTAGAGCTTTAGATTATTCCAAAGGGAGACAGGGAGGTGGGGTGTTTGGGAAGAGCACAGTCTGAATAGGTGGGCACAGGGAAGAGCACAGTCTGAATAGGTGGGCACAGGGAAGAGCACAGTCTGAATAGGTGGGCACACCGGCCTCAGTCCCTCCTGGCCTCTAAGCCATGGTGCATCCTCAAGAAAGTCACTCATGCCTACTTCGGCTTCTCCACATGGAAATGGAATAATGCCTTCCCCTGGGCCCAGATGGAAGGCTGCCTGTGGAATGCCATGCTCATGACCACCTACACAGGTGGCCCAATGAACAGCAGTTCTTTTTACTTCCCTTTATTCTGATTTTCCTAAGTCACAATAGAGCACTTTCTCCCCAAATAATTGGAAAAGCCATCATTGAAGCCAAATTCCACTAAGTCTGGCAGTGTGACCCTGGGGCAGCTGCTCCTGGGTCTGCTCAGATCTGCCAGGCAAGCATCCGAGCTCCTGGCAGAGGGCCTCCAGGGGCACTCCTCCATGAGTAACGACCTGTTTTGACATCACTGACACAGCTGATCATTAAGGTGCTACAAATGGCTTCTGTACAGGATACTGATTTACCTGCTCGGTGGCATCTTAATGTGCTTAAAGACCTGCTAGATAAAAGCACGCCTGCACGAGCCTATCTCCACCTGGGCCTCCATTGTGAGCATGAGTGGAAATGGGCCTCAGAGATTTCTGGGGCCCATCATCTCAGCCCTGAAGGAGAGGGGGGTGCAGGCAGACTGCACTCATCCCAAACCTTGCTCGGTCAAAGTAACAGTCACCAGTGTGCAAGCATTTACTCTTTGTCAAAGCCTGTCTAATGGTGATGCATTACTCCTAATTTACTCCTCACCACACCCTGAAAGCTGCTATTTTCCCACTTAGCAGATGAGAACACTGAAGTTAAGATGCTCACCATACAGCTAGTTGCCTCTAGGAGCTGCGTCAAGCCCAGTCCTCTCTACAGACACAGAGCTCCTGCCCCTTCACCCACAATGTGTCTCAAAGCAGAGGAGAACACTGGCTGCCTTTTGAGATCACTGCAAACTATTTTGAGAAAAATTTGATAGTTGGAACCCCTTCCTTGATGTTGTAAGGAGAATATATAATTGGACATCAGGGCAGCCTCGAGAGAGGACTGTGACTTATAGAGTTGAGGGGTGGGCAGGGAGGTAACACTCCAGCCAAATAAGCCCACCTCAGGGTCCTGTCTTCATTCAAATAGCAAGGCCATCTCTCAGTCTTCTTAGATGACCTCTAGAGGACCGCAAAGGGCATGGGGCTTGCCCAAGGACACACAGATGCTGAGAGGGGGACCCGTGGGTGGTTTTGGGGATTCTAACTCAGAATCCCTGCTCTATCCCCTCTCTCTGCAGACCTGGGTCGGCCCCAGAGCCACATGCAATCAGCCTCTTCCACTGATAGCTCTTTTAAATATTTGTAGCCTACTGGAATTTCTTCTTACAGGGAGTCAGCAGAGGGCACGGCTTCAGAGGGATGGCTCTGAAGCCAGAAAGAGCAGAGCATTTTTTTTAAAGATTTTATTTATTTATTCTTGAGAGACACAGAGAGAGAGGCAGAGACACGGGCAGAGGGAGAAGCAGGCTCCATGCAGGGAGCCCCATGCGGGACTCGATCCCTGGACTCAGGACCACACCCTGAGCTGAAGCCAGATGCTCAACCACCGAACCACCCACGCATCCCAGGAGCAGAGCATTTGATGCAGGTCCTACTATGCCTTGACTCAGGGACATTAGGCAAGCCATTTAACTTTGCGAACCTTCAGATGTGGCATCTGCACAATTAGGCTCTAGGGACAGCCTCAGAGGGCTGACATAAGGTAAAATTGCTCCCCGCACATACAGGAATGGCTTGGCGGTTCCAGCAAGGAGGTGCAGGGAGAGAAGAATTAGAAGCTACTAAAGTGAGTTTAGGAGGCAGGCCAGCCTTTGGGTGCCATTTTCTGACTGTGTGACCTTGGGTTGGTCTCTTAACATCTTAGCATCACTTATCAGTGAAATGGCCCCCCTCCTGCTCTGTTCCTCAAGTAGATGCCAGTCAAGCCCATAACACACGTAAGAAGCCCAGCATTTGGCTCAGGGCCATTAAATGGTGGTTTTCTTCCTGCTGTCTGCATCACTGAGTGGGAGGACAGCCCGAGGCAGCCTAGGCACAGTATCATCGTGTGCAGGCCATCCAGCCACTTGGGCTCCAGTGATAAATGTGAGCCACAGCAGGCTACCCCACCTCTAATTGCCACACTTGTCCTTACCTCTAAAGTGGGCAGGATAGTGTCCCCTTCTCCCCACATCCACCTCACGTGGTACTTGGTAGATGGAGTGACAGCATGCATATCCCATCCCTTCACATGCCATTACAGGGGTTTGCACCATTGACCTTCTCTAATCACAGAGAGGGCTAGCCCTGGTCCTAGCATGACAGAGGAACTCTCAAAGCTTCCATTTAACTCAGGGAACTTTGCTCAGAGCCAACTCTGAGCAAATGAGGTGCCAGGGGGTGGTGAGTCCCTGGGGACCATAAGCTGGAGCAGTGGGGTGAGGGCAAGCAGGTGAACAGATCACAAATAGATCATTCCAATACAAGGAAGTCAGAGCAGTGGCCCCTGCTCTGACATAGCCCCAGAAGGCTATGAAAGCAGAGAGCAGGGGTGCCCAGTGCTTCAGGAAGGCTTCTCTGGGGAGGGGTCATGAGGCTGGGGTCTGAGGGGACAATACAATTTCGCCAGGTGCCCTAGGGTGTGGGAAGGAGGCACTACTGGGAAGGAGCAGGGAGGAGTATCCCCGGGAGAGCTCGGTGCTTAAAAGCTGCACCTTTTAAGAACCTGTTTCCATCCCCTGTTCTGCTCAGCATCTCCTGCTTTATGGCTGACAGAGGATAAGAATTTTGGTCACACAAAAGGATTTGGAGAAAATTGAGCAGGGACAGATGAACTGGTGTTTGTTTTCATGATAAAAGTGAGATCTCCAGGGTAGACAGTGGATGAAGTAGACAGATTCTATAAGGCTGGAAGCATAACAACCAGAGTTCCCCCGGCCTCCGCACTCAGATTCCTTTCTTCTCACCTCTCTGGGGGTGCCCGGCCTCAGCCCCTGTGGCCTATGGCACCCTCAGAGCATCGGTAGTTGGTGCCCTCGGCTGGAAGGCTGATGTCTGCTGGTCAGGTGGAGCAGGGCAAGGCCTTACCTGCCTTACCATGGGAACAGCAGGCATGGACAAGTGAGTGTGAGCAGAATAGTAGGTTCAGGGAAGCCGGTAGGGCCTGTGGATGCCCAATCAGACAATGGGCCAGTATGGGGGAACCTGTCTGGGACCTTTAGAAACTAGTACACTCTGAGGCGGGCTCACTTCTGATAATCTGGATGGTGGAAGTCAATATTTTTTTTTATAATTTTTATTTATTTATGATAGTCACAGAGAGAGAGAGAGAGAGAGAGGCAGAGACACAGGCAGAGGGAGAAGCAGGCTCCATGCACCGGGAGCCCGACGTGGGATTCGATCCGGGGTCTCCAAGATCGTGCCCTGGGTCAAAGGCAGGCGCCAAACCGCTGCGCCACCCAGGGATCCCTGGAAGTCAATATTTAAAGTAAAATGTGACCTTATTTTCAGCCACAGTTGAAGACAAGTAGGTTGTTTGGTTATCCATGTTTCAGCAATGAGGCATTTTCTGGAGGCCAGAAGCCACTCTGCATCTCCCAGTGCCAGTGTCTGTCTCTGGCCGGAGACTCCACATCCCTGGGTGATAGCAGCCAGCCTCACACGGGCAGAGCCAGGCAGGTGAGGCCTGGGAGCCCGTCTGCCCCCTGGGAGGTGTGGTTAATGACGGACTCCCACTGGCTGAAACCCTCAGCTTCAGTGGGCTTCTCCCCGCATCCAGGCCCAGAAGCAAACATAGTGCGTCACAACACCTCCTGGCCTCCAAAACGTTTTTGCTCCTCAGACCCTTAGTTTCTGTAAAATTACAGCAGCCCCATTACCAAACGCAAGACCAAGCCCTCCATACCTAGTTTGTGGATGGACTCACACAGGCCAGCAGGGCCCTGGGGCGAAGGGAAGAGGCAGGACGTCTGTGTGCCCAGGGTTGGGGAGAGGGGCTGCCCAGCAGGCAAGGGAGAAGGATGGTCTTCAAAACACAAGTTCTGCATTCTGCTAGAGAGCCTGAGCTAACAGGCAGCAGCAGGGCCACCCTTTTTCATGAGCATTTTTAAATTACGAAATGGCTTATGATGCTCTTTCAAAGATGATTTTTGAAAAGTGTAACAATCAATAAGAATTCCCCATAATCCAATTAATGCGACCATCAATGTGATGGTATCCTTTTCTCTGAATAGTCACTTCAACTTCGTGTTCTTTTTCTACTTACCTTTGTGCCTTATGTATTGTCACACCTCATAAAACCTCACCAGCCCCCCCAGCGGCTACATAATATTCCCTCACAGAAGGTCAGATGTGCTTGTCTGTGTCCTTGCAGTTAGAGCAGTGTGATTGATTTTAGTGTGGCTCCATTTTTCTTTTTTTGTGCACCAGTGAATATCTTTGTGTAAAAGTCTTTGCATTTTGAGTCACTTTCTCAGGAGTATATCACCTGGGCCCAAGTACGTGGCCATTTCTTAGTCTGAGATGCATTTTTTTAAAGATTTTATTTATTTATTTATTTATTTATTTATTTATTTATTTATTTATTTATGAGAGACCGAGAGAGAGGCAGAGACACAGGCAGAGGGAGAAGCAGGCTCCTATGAGGAGCCTGATGCAGGACTGATCCTAGGACCCCAGGATCACAGTCTGAGCAGAAGGCAGATGCTCAACCACTGAGCCACCCAGGCGTCCTGTCTGGGACGCATTTTGCCAAGCACCAGTCTGGTCGTTTATGATGGCTTATGCTGCCCCCTTCACCCTCATGTACTCTCGGGCTTCCGGTGCATTTACTCAATTCTGCAGACTTGTACCATATTTTCTGAAAAGATAATAATTTGGTTCCAATTTTAGAATATAGTTTAGTGAAATGAGAAGTCCTGTAGGACTGTAATATTACCTAGAGTCATGGTCTTTTTATTTAAAAAATAAATAAAAAGAATTGCAATCATGTACAACTGATCTGGAAATTAAAGAGATCCATATTACCGGAGCATAAAAAGTATACATAGGACACCTTTACAAAAAGACTGAGAGTGTGTGCATGAGAAACCATACTCTTGCATTGCAAATGCTTTTCGAAGCCATAAAAGTAAAGATTTTTGAAGAATAGCTACTCCATCTTGCACCAATAATATACATTTGTCCCAAGATAAGAAAATTGCCTGGAAAATGCTCATGTTTATTAGACGTAAGAGAGAAGAGTTTCTATAAATCCAAGAGAAAGTACCCTGGTTGGTTGAGTTAATGATTTCCCCCTTGGGAGAATTATCTTTCAGAAAAGCTGCTCTTAAATTGCCTGGTTTCTGCACCTTTCCAGCATCAATCTGCCTGCTGTGTTTCTGTTTGGGAGCCAAGAAGCATGTGAGTAGAGGATCTTTGGAGAAGAAGGGGTCAGGGAGAAAGTTAGCAGCCAAGCTTTGAGTGGGAGTCCTGGTTTCTGAACACCACAGGATTCCCTTTGATGGCAGCATGAGCTCCCCTCCAACAGCCCCGAGGAGCTTGCAGCCAGGGCGAAGGGGGCGCACGGGCTTTAAAGAGGTGATGCCCAACACTAGCAAGCTCAGATGCTTGTCAAGGAACTGAGGTGCTCACACTGGCACCAAAGAGCCAGAAGAGAATGGGGCCCCTCACAACACATGGCCAGAGGCTGGCTGCTTTGGGGCACAGCATCCAGAGGCTTGCACCAGGCATTAGAACAGAGCAGAACCCAAAGGCTGTGTGTAGATCCAAAGGCCCTGGAGAAGCAGCACACAGAGCAACCCCAAACCTGCCCAGCAGCGTGGCAATATCTTCCATCCAGAAAGGCTGGACCCAGCAGGAGGATCTGCAAGGAATGAAACAAGGAAAAAGTCTGAGCAGAGCAGGAGGGCCAAGGGAATTCTCTGAGCCTCAGGACCTGGGCAGGCACCTCTCATGAAGCATCCTTGTTGTTCATTTCCCAAGTATTCAGTGAGAACCGACAGTGTTCCGGAAACTGTTACCTGGTGCTGGATGTTTTTAAACTAACAAAATAGATGCAGACCATGATCTCATGGAACCTCTGATGGGAGTGGGGGTGGGGATAGAGAGTAGCAGAAAAAACAATTAAGAAATAAATTAATAGTTTATTCTGTTGGCCAAAGCCAGTCACATGGCTAAGCCCCGGCTCAATGGGGCTTGGGTATGTATGTACTCCCTCCACTGGAGGGGGGGCATGGTCAGGAGCAATAGTCTAATGCACACAACAGGAAGTGGCTCTCTCACCACTCAGAGCTCTAGGTGCTCCATCTGTGGTTCTTCCAGGACCAGAACCGTGCTTTGCCCTGCAGAAGGTAAAGAAAGAAAACACAGTTTGTTCTGAATTCATTTGGTATGACCTCCTACCCTGCTGGGTCAGGTTCCAGGCAGCAAATAGGTCTCCCTCTGAGCATCCTGTGTAGGGCACAGAAATCCTTTCTTAGCTCCTCTCTGGCCGCTGGGACCCATGAATGTGGTGAGAGAAGGAATGAGAGTCCATTGCTCAATGTTGTTTGGGCTGGTGGCTTCCAAGTCTATCTGCATCCTGATCACTTGGGAGGTTAGTTAAAATGACAGATTCCAGGCCCTGACCCTCAAAACGTTCCGCTGGGAATCTCCTCAGGTGGGGCCCAGGAATTAGTGTCTTTAGAAGTTTTTCCAGTGATTCTCCGGAGGCCAGCCTTAACCCTGCCCCTGTCTAGAGACAATGATTTAGGAGACACAATGTGAGTCCCACATAGGTGATGTACGTTGCAAAGCACATGAACTGGGGAGGAAAGAATGTGATCTAGGCTGGAGTAATTGTGGAGGACTCCCTGGAAGAGGTGAACTGGATGTATTACCCTGGGGCAGTGTGACCAGGTCAGATTAGAAGGACAAAGAGAGGTGAGATGATAAGTTATCATAGGAATTGGTCCAGGTGAGAAGTGATGACGGCCTTTCACTAGAGTGGAGAGACACCAATCTTGGAGGCAGGAGGCCTTAATGGCCCTTTGCATGTGGAGGGTAAAATGTTCACAGTGCTCTGAAGCACTGCCTTCTATACCTGAAGCCTTTGGAGGTTAGTTTTAGGACAGCATGATGATAGAGTATTATCTAGGGCCATGCTTCTGAGATCATATGTGGTGCAGGACCAGGATTTTTTTTCCCAGTCATGGACCAAAATTGTGTAAGAATGTGTAATAGAAACAGATTTCCGGGGAAATGAAATAAATAGCAAAGCCATTCAAAATGTAAACCAAAATTTTCATTTTTATTAGCGTCAACAAATATAAACTCACTCTGTCAAATGGCCATAGAAGTTTCTAAATGCTTACTGTTGATCTCTCTAATGACCTCATCACAGACCTAGAGCAGTCCAGGGACCCAACTGGTCTACAGGCCACAGTGCATAGCATTGTTCTGGCAACATGTCCTTGCCCTCGCCTCCACAAAACCTGAAATGGTTTGGATCATCTTTCCAATTCAATCTCCTCCACCAGCCATCCTTCTGTGGTCCTTGCCTAGTGGCGCCGGTTCTCCTGGGTGACAGTGACAGGCAGGCTTTGAAGAGGGTATGTTGGAGGTCTCTGGCCACAGCCAGAAGCTGTTGGGAAGGAAGCTGTCTGCAGTTTTCCAGGTGCTCCTACAATGAAGCTTGCAAGCATCTGCCTGTGTACAGGACTCTGAAATCACCCGAGGGGCAGCTGTGAGGGTTTTCTTAGGCCAAGGAGCCACAAGTGTGGATATGAGACAAAATGAAAGCCCTTTTGCCATAAGGAGCCAGAGAGAACTTCAGGGGCAGAACAAAATTTGAGGACAGATTTCCTCGTTGTTTCACTTGGCATTTATTGAGATGTCTCAGGGTGAGGGAGATAGTAAAAGGAGTAAAGATATACGAGGTTTTCCAGAGCTGGAGCCACACGTTAAGTGCAATTTCATCGTCATATACACTCTCCCGCAGACACTCAAATTCAGGCTGGGGTGTGTGCCTGCACACACATGCACACACACACACATGCACACACATGCACACACGCACACACACACACACAGACACACACAGCAGCCATGTCTTAAATCATTCCCACTGTAATGCCTGGCAGTCTGTCATTTGGCAGCTGGCTGGGGGTGAGGTGTGCTATCCCACCTGGACAGCAGCAGAGGTTCTCTGGGTCCAGATAATCACCTTCCTCACCCCTGACAGCCAGAACTGGAGCATGAGTGTGCGTGTGTGTGCATGCATGGGTGCTGGTTTCCATATACATAATCGTTCACTCATTACCGAGCACCTAGTGTGGACCAGGCTCTGCACGGTGATGCACAAGTCATGCTCCAGAGCACGAATGGGCCATAAACAAGTAAGTAAGTGATGCTCCAGAGGGGAGGACAGGCAGGGATGGGTGGAAGCAGAGTGCTGGTCATCAAGCTGTGGCCCGGAGGCCTCCTTTACAAAGGCACCTGTGAGTTGAGGCCTGGAAGCAGCAGAGGACCAGCCACAGGTAGGACAGGAACGAACATCCGGGCCTGAGGCTTACCCTGTGATATGGGCATGTTTTTGTTTTGTTTTTTTTTTTCCCCTCTCTTCTTCCCTTTTGTACTTAATTAAGAAATCTCTTTTGAGGAAGAATGAAAAGATAATAAAATGCTCTGACTTTGTGAAACTAAAATGTAGTAAATGGAAAGGGGTCGGCAATAAAGGAAGAGAGAGGATTCCTTGTATTTGTAATTGAGTTCAGAGAGTTTGTGGTTTGGTTTCTTTTAAAACTGTGCCTGCATGTAATTGCTTTTAATTGGAGAAGAGAAAGCCACATAATTTAATCCCTGTTAAGTTGTGTTTGTGCCTATTATATGTGGAGCACAGGGCTAAGTGGTTTGCATTTATTATCTGACATAAACCCTTTCAACGGCTCTGAAACAGGTGATAGTATCACCAGCGTCTGCGTGAGTGTCA
The DNA here is from genome assembly GCF_905146905.1 of Nyctereutes procyonoides. NCBI lineage: Eukaryota > Metazoa > Chordata > Mammalia > Carnivora > Canidae > Nyctereutes > Nyctereutes procyonoides. The sequence continues at coordinate 36,971,946 of NW_026575042.1, forward strand.
CCAGTGTTTGCTTGCTCAGGCACAGAAGGAAATGACTGGCCCACAGTACATGGCACCAAGCGGGACAGCTGGGATTCACACGTGGGTCTGAGCCCAAGGCCCGGGTTCCTCCTTTTGGGTGGTTAATAACCATCCCCATTCTGCAGATGAAGAAACAGAGGCTTTTAAGGTTAAGGAACAGTCCCAAGGTTACTCAGCTAAAGGCAGGACCAGTTACATAATTTGTAGGTTCCAGGTCAAAATGAAAGTAGGGGGCCTCTCGTTTTCAAATTATTAAGAATTTCAAGACAGGGACGGTAGAGCAGTAAAGCAAGTACAAGGCCCTTCTGAGCATGAAGCTGGTCTCGGAGCCAGGATTGGGTTCCCAGCCTCACTGACACCTCACCACCTCCTGTCTCCTTCCAGCTGAATGTCCCAACTCACAGTTAAAGATCCAGAGCAGCACTTGAGGAAATGTAAAAAGAAAAAAAAAATCAGAAAAGCAAAGAATGCTTTCTGGGGTTGGGCTTTGGAGTCAGGTGGGCCTGGGACAAGTCCTGGCCCTACCACTTGTATTGTCTCACTTATTCTTCACAGCATCCCCATGAGATGGAGTTGTCGTTTCCCCCCATTTTCCAGATGAGAAAATCAAGGCCCAGAGTATCTTGCCCAAGGTACAAGAGCTGGTTAACAGAGGGGGGTCTGAATCCGGAAGTCTAGCACTCTGTCATCTAAGTGTCATCATGGCCCTTTCAGGTCAGGCTTGGACACTGAGGAAATCACCCCTAGGAGCCAAGTGGGGAGCAGGGAGAGAAGATGAAGCTCAGAAGCCAGCTTTTGTCACCCTTATATGAAGACTTTGGAAGAGTCTCTATTACCTAAAGCGTAGAAGATCCCCCACCCAGCTCAGCACTCAGTCTGGTCCCAAAGTTCCCCATTCTGGCCCACCTGGCACCAAGGCCCCCAGGAGGCCACCCCCAGCCTCACATAGGTCTACACCTTCTGAGTCGTGCCAGGATGCTGAGCTGTAGGTTGACATTTCCCAACTAAATAGCCCCCCTTGGCCTCGTGCAGCCCCAAGGCCATGATGGAGACATCCTGGGGTTCTATTTTGCCTTCTGGCATTCCCCTCCTTCCTCAATATTTGCCTTTTATTGTCAGTATTCTCCTGTTTTGACAACTGGGGTCTTGCTGACCCTCAGGGTTAGCCAATTCCTAGCAATTCAAAGATAAGAGACAACTTACCCTTTTGCTCTTCAAACACAGACCAACCAATCCAGAACCCACACCCGCAACGACCTTCCTTGTTGGGCTCTCAAACCCTGTGCCTCCATCTGTCTGCTCTAACCGCTCCAGGGCCAGGTACCAGACAGTAAGGGACAGCCCCTGTACACCAGAGGCCACTGAAATTATACGAACTAGCATTTTTGGCAATCCTAAACCTGGTTACCATGCTTTGTCTGTTCCTTCCCATGGAAACCACAATAAAGGCTCTTGTGTCCAGTTCCCCACCCCTCTCTGCCTCCTGACTGGCCACACTGCTTCTCCCCCAGTGGTATACATAGCCCCCTCTCCTTGGGATCTCTGAGTGTAATAAATGGTCTGTTCAGTGGCAACAGCACCCTGATCTCTTGGCCTTACCATACTTAAATAAATAAAACCTATATTAAGACAAATGCCCAGGTCACTTCCTCCAGGAAGCCTTCATCGATTGCCCTACTCAACATAATTTACTTCTCCATTCCCTGGAGCCTGCACTTTGTTCCTCTGTCTGCTCAGTAGAAGCTGGCTGCTGTCTGTGGCTGCTACCGCCTTGGCTGTGGGCTCCCAGTTAAGGGTTAGGAGTCGGTCATACTTTCATGCCTCCCATGCCTAGGGCTCTGCTGGAACATAGTAGGTGCTCAGTAAAGACTTGGCATCTGAAAAGTGATAAGAATGATACAAGAACAATAATAGTAGTAATGAGAGTAGCTCTCTGTTCCCGGTGCTTTTCATATCTTTTTTCCAAGTCCCAAAGCAATTCTGCAGGGGGTTAGCCTCATTCTACAGATGCAAAATGAGTCTCAGAGAAGTTCAGTGATTTATTCAAGGCTACACAGCCAAGGAGTGGCAGAGTCAGGGTTCAAACCTGACTGTGTCCAGCTGCAGAGTTAACACTTTTGAATTTAATTAAATTGAATCAAACTGAATTGAAGTTAATTCCCCATTGTGTGACCCTGTCAGAGGGGGCCCTCTGCATGGATTGATGATCAGGAGTATTCTAATGTTCTGAAAATGAACACCAGACTTAATCCAGCTGCCAAATGACCTTTTCAAAGCAGAATCTGGATATGTTATGCCCTCACTGAACACTCATTTATGGCCCTTCACTAGCTTTAAGGTGAAACCCAAACCTCTTACCCAGCATTCATCATCTGACCTCTACTTACTTCTCCAGCCTCCTCTACTTCCTAATCCACCCCAAATTCAGAAGCACTGGATGGCCATGGAGATAAAGTTGCTCCCTGCCGAGCAAAAGTACCTCTCTAGCTTCTGCTGATAGGAAAGGAAGCCCCTTGGTGCCCAAATCAAAGTCACCCACCTCTTGGAGAAAGTCTTGAAAGATGCCAGATGCTTGATGCCCGCAGAGACTAGAATGTCAGCTGCCTGCACGACCCTGTGCAGGGGGAACCTTTTCCTGCCCTCCCACTATCCTGCATCCCCACATCCAGCTACTCACTTTGTATAAACCCAGAGATTCCCTAGAAACCCTGATGCCTATTCAGCGGAGACCAAGAAGAGCTGGAGGCCCGTAAGCATCCACAGTTAAGGAATGAAGAGCATTTTGACATACCTGGGTCTTCCCTTTTCATCCTTCAGTCTCACTTCTGAGGACAGAAGTGGAACAATTCCGAATGTCTTGGATTACAAAAACCTGCAAACTCTCTGCTTTCCAGAACTCTCAGATTTGCTTTTTTCCAACTCCAGACAACTCTCAACCACTTGAGAGTTCCAAGTGGTTAATATTCTCCCAATAAGAAAGCATGTGTTCCCCCAAATTTAGCAGGAATTCTAATAAAATCATCATGTTTCTAATTCCTTAACCAAGGAAGAAGGAGTTTAATTCCTAAAGGCATTCACTGTTCACTTTTCCAGGAATACCTACAAGGCAGTTGAGCCCGATTTATCAAAACAAGAGGTAGTCTGCTTCCTTTCTCTTAAGAAAAAAAATTGAACCACAATTCATAAACTAGTCTCCAAGTCCTTTATAAACTGGAAAGATTTTGTTTCTAAGCAGGAAAGCTCAGAGAAGTTGAGGAAGCTTGTGAACCAGAGCGCGGGACATTCCTTTTGTGAGGCTTCAACAGGAAGGTCACCATGTTGAGCCCTTAACCTTCAACGCTCATGACAAGGCCATGAGAAGGTATAACTAATTCAGATCTGCAGGTGAGGTTGTGGAGGCTCAGAGATGACTCATTCAGCTTTGCAGAGGTCACATCACCCACATCTGGGGGAGATGTGATTCAAGTATAGTCCTCTGCAGTCTCCAGGGTCAAAGCAACCCCAGTGCCCCCACCAGCTGCCCTCAAGGTCAGGCAGTGATGAAACTGACAACACTCCTTGATTCTCTGCCAACATCAGAGATGATCACTTTTACATATTTATGTATATATGTATATATTTATGTTTATATATATCAGTATAAATTGAACATTCAAAAATAATCTGTAAAAATTGCACTTGTCCTCCATCCTGGCAAATCCTCAGAACCATGGCAGAGCTATTGTAAAAGATCTGCATGGCCTTGGGCAAGGCACGCCAACTGTCAACCATGGCTTTGTCATCTGCACAATTAAGATAATAACTATTGGATTCCTGGGAGGATCAAGCAAAAAAAAAAGATAGATGTATAAGTGCCTACACCTTAAAGATGCTTAGTAATTGTATATCCTTTTTTTCCTGCAGTAAGTACTATTGAATAAATGGTAAGTCAGCCATAATATATCTATTGACACATAATCTTTGTGTTTGGCACTAAAATGAGTCTGCATTTAATCCTCCTCCCCCCACAAATCCTGGGCGGTAGACACCATGTTTAGATAAGAGGAAACTGAGACTCAGGGAGGGTAAATGATTTGCCCTAAGTTATGCAGGAAATGGTAGAGGTGGGAGTTGAACTCACACACACTGAGTTTAGAGGCCAGACTTTCACCCATATTGCTATCTTACCTCCAGGAGTTGAGGATGAATAGACATTTCATGTGACAAAGGCTGAATCTGATGACTTGCCTTTTGCTCTCTTGATCCCCATCTCAGACTCTTTCTTGGAAAACGAATGATGTTTGTGTGAGCTTCCCACTCTCTCAAGGACACTACACTCAGAAAGCTTCATCGATTTCTTTTACTATGTGGTTGCAATTTTTGCCTGTTCCTTGCAAACCCTCAAAAGCGAGCCTTGAGAGGTCAGCAAAGCCACTGCAGATGTGATGTTTCCAGAGCTATTTCGTACCTGATTTCTTCCCAAAGAGGCCCTTGCCCCCTACCCGCACCCCCAGCCTGGAGGTGGTGAGAGAAATAAAATCTCTCCTAGGCCTGTACCTCCGCTGACCTTCCCTTCATTATTCATTTGCTTCTTTTTTTAAAATTTAATTTTATTTTTTATTTATTTATTCATGAGAGAGAGAGAGGCAGAGACACAGGCAGAGAGAGAGGCAGGCTCCATGCAGGGAGCCTGATGTGGGACTTGATCCCGGGTCTCCAGGATCACACCCTGGGCCAAAGGTAGGAGCCAACCACTGAGCCACCCAGAGATCCCCCATTTGCTTCTTTATTTGCACTCCTTCTAGGAATGATTTTAGGTGGAATCTCTCATCAAAGATAACCACCAAAATATCTAGACACCCACAGCCCCCAGAGAAGAGAGGGAATCAATACCACAGATGGCTTGGGCTTCTTCAATGAAGAAGCTTCCAGAAGGAGGTGATGTGAGAAGACCTTGCACCAGCAGAAGTGGCAAAAAAAAACAAGAGCTGCTGCCACAGGGCTCACCCCATGGCCCTCTACACAAAAACACTTTCTCCATTTTCCTATCTGCATCTTTGAAGAAGGGAAAATCCAGGGAAAGAGGGGTGAGGCAAGGAAGGAAGGGTAAGAGACCTCCTCCTTGGTGCCCTTTCTTAGCATCAGGAAGTAGATTCCCTTCATCAGCAGCTCTAGACTAGCTGCCTTGCTGAGAACAAAAAGAACCCAACGTGTTATGGGCTGCTGTGGGGATGGCCGGACTGCAGGTCGGGGCAGACGGGGGCAGTACCAAAGAGGGGCAAAGAGGCCACAAGTTCTGTCTGTGGCTCAGGAAAGGCAGCCATGGCAGCAGCCGGGTTAGGTGACTGAGGCTCCCCAGATCCACCTGGCAAATACTCCCTACACTCTGACCTCAGTGTAGACGGATCAAAAATAAACATCACAATCCCTGCCGTTTAGCAGCTCCCAGTTACTGGGGGGAGGCAAGCATACCAATGAATCCTGCAGAATTCATTCACATTTTTTACCAATATCGGGTGAGCATCTACTCTGTGCCAGGCACTGGGCACAGAGCGTGATGGGGATTCAGAGTACCATGAAGCTTAGAGTCTAGTGCTGTGTCTGATGTGGAGGATGCTGCGGAGCACAGGTGAGCATATCTCCCCAGACCAGAGAAATTCGGAAAGGTTGCGCAGAAGGGCATAGAAAGGGAGCTCTGTATAGAAGAAACAACACCATCGAGCGTTCAGAGGCAGGAAACGTTGTCCCTGAGACCCAGGGCTGGCTGAGTGTGGACTGCTGCTTACAGCTCTGACCTGCAGATGCACCTGACAAAAGCCCTGCTGGCCCCCTCCAGTGGTTCATCTTTACTGAACTTGGGGCCTCTGGAACATGGCTTAGAGCAGCTCCAGGATCTCATCCTCCAGGAGGTGATGGGCTAGTCCAGACACAGCTGCTGGAGGCTTTGAGGAAAAGCATGCAATTGGGTACCTTCTCTTTCGCATGCAGTCCCTCCCATCTAAATATCCTCCCATGGTAAGCTCTTGGTGAGCCTCCTCACAACCCTGCGTGCAGTCTCTGCTCGTGGCCTGCTCTGAGAAAATCCCCAAAAGGGGAGCTGGTTGACTTGGGGATTCAGACCTAAACCCAGATGGCGTGGCTATCTGGAACGTGGCGGCGTTGCAGAGCAAGGACACTCGTGCCCCTGGACTGAACATCTCCCTTCCTCTCCTAGAATAACACCAACCGAGGCCCTACTGCATGCCATGCACACACCGAGGCCCTCGTTCCTCACCCCAACACTGTAAGGCCCCTATTTTATTGATGAGGTGCCTGAGACTTGGAGACCTTCATTAACCTGCCCAGAAACTTCCTGACCAGACAGAGTCAAGCCAAGATTGCTGGGGCATCCGCTTCAAACCTGCTTCTCTGAGGCTTCCCACGCACACCCATCCTTGACATTGAGACCTCAGCTCAGACAGTTCTCTGCATCCAAAGAGCCTCTCTCTGTCACCGCTTTTTCTTTCAGAGACTCACTCTCTCAGACAGGACAGCACAGGCCTCCCCCCAAGCCACCCCCACCCCCGCACCAGCTCCGCAAGACAGGGACCTTCCTGGCTCCTTCACTGCTGTATCCTCGATGCTCCATGCAGAGCCTCGTACACGGAACCCCTGAACACATGGTTGCTCAGTGGACAAAGGCATCTGGCCCCTCCACTGGAATCGCTCAAGATGGCAGCCTGGGGCCCACTGGGTGCTTGTGAAGAACAGTGACCCATCAATGCCAGATTTCCTCACAGGCAATTTCATAGATTTTTATTTCTGCTTCAGCAAAAAGGATACCTTCTAGCAAGGTTTATGTGACAAACATGGGGGTTCATAAGCCAAGGGTGTCCGTAGGTCCCATTCCTTGATCCTGCCCCCCGGGTCTGGCTAGGTCTGCACAGACCTCACAGACGCGTCCTCACAGAGCGCGGTGCGCCCACTGCTGTCAGCAAGCACTGCGCGCGGTCACCATGAGCGTTGCCTGGAAGGTCCTCTGCCTTTCAATTGCTGCTGTTGTTGTCCCAGTCAATTCATGTGTACACTCCCTGTTGGTGTTTATTTTCGCTGATTGCTCTATTTTGTGTGGTGCCATTTTGGTTGCGGTTTTGTTCCTCTCCAACACTTTATCATCTCCAAATTATTTTTCCACTAAGAAGAATTGATAAGACCATCGGCTCCACTTAAGTGGGTCACGGTCCTGAACGCTTGAGAAAGAATCCTGCACCCCACCTCATGACCCCAAGGAACCCGGAACTACCATGCCCTCTTGTCGTACGGCGGGACATACCCATTCCTAAAAACCACCCCACTAGGCAAAATGAGGGAAGTGGAGCAAGCGGCGTAACACTCAAAAATGTCATCAGTGACACACAGAAAAGAGAGGAAGAAAACATGTTAGCCTCGTTTTACACAGGTTAAGTGGTTAAGAAAATATACAAGTACTTCGATGACTATGGCACCTCACCTTGAAGAGCCCTGATGTTTGCCTGCAGAAGGGGATGGGGGAGGGCTGCAGCTGGAGCAGAACTGTGACAAGGGGGGCGCTTCTGAATGGAGGGGAAGTTGTAACTGTGGGGGCAGGTGGACGTGGCCCTCAACACTCAGTGGCCTGCGTGGCTGCTAGACGTTTGAGGTGTGTCCATGGGCGTGTTTTGTACATTCCTACCTGGCTCAGCTCAGCTGGGTGCCGCTTTCTGCCCTCACCCAGTGTTTCTCAGGAAGGAAATCTTGCATAATAGGCAAATGTGAAATTCCTCTTATCGTCAGATTGTCCCCAAATATATCAATTATGCTGGAACAAATTCACATTTTCAGAACAAGAGCTACAGCAGGACTGGCCGTACCCGATTGACTTTAACCGTTTCCTTGTTTATTCAGACTGGACCAAGAGGATTGAGTATCAGCCTGGCTCCGGGAGCGTCCCGCTTTTCCCCAGCATCCACCTGGAGACGTGCGACGGGGCCGTGTCCTCCATCCAGATCACCACGGAGCTGCAGACCAATTACATCGGGAAGGGCTGCGACCGGGAGACCTACTCTGAGAGATCCCTTCAGAAATTATGTGGTAGGTTTTTCCTGTTGGGATCTTTTTTTTACTTAGTTGCTTTTAAATGATTTATACAAAACATATGTTATGAAAGAATTAGTCCCTCCCAACCCGCATTGGCATATGTTACTCCTGGGTGAATATGAAGTTTACTTATAATGGTTGAAGGGTCAGATGGCTCAGCTCTCGGCATCAGGAACACCTGACCTGATCCCACCATTGACCAACTGTGTGGCTGGAGGCAAGGCATGTGACAAAGCCTCTACTCCTCATCAGTAAACCCTAATTAATGACCTAGTGTATTTGAGAGAACCTATCATGGAGCCTGAAGAAACCTGGGCTCCCTTCCACTGGGTTGGTTTGGAAAGAGGCACCTGACCAGGGGCCAGTGTGAAGGGTGGTGTCTCTCACCGGGGAGAGGTCGGCTTCCTCCCCAAAGGATCAGCTACATAATTTGCAGGGCCCAGTGCAAATGAAAATGGGAAGCCTTTGTTAAGAATTTAAGAATTTTAAGGCTACAGTGGCAAAGCATGAAACCAAGCTGGGATGCCTACCCCAAGCACAGGCCCCACGTGACACCCTAGGTGGCATACCAATAAAGCCAGCCTAGCTTCCCGCTGGGGTGGAGGCGGTGGGCCCCGCGAAGGTGTTGCAGCACAGGGGAGAGGACCTGCTGTCTTCATGAGGCGATGCCCCAGCGAAGGAGCCACTGGGAACTAGGGGAACAAGGCCCACAGCGGTGCGACATGAGGAAACAGCTTCACAAAGCACCTGCTCGGTACACCTGCCACACCGTTCACACGCATCACTTTAATTCTCTCGTCTTCAGTGTGAGGAGGTTGTTATTCATTCCATTTTAAAGGTGGAAAATTGGGCAGCCCGGGTGTCTCAGCGGTTTAGTGCCGCCTTCAGCCCAAGGTGTGATCCTGGAGACCCGGGATCGAGTCCCATGTTGGGCTCCCTGCATGGAGCCTGCTTCTCCCTCTGCCTGTGTCTCTGCCTCTCTCTCTCTCTCTCTCTCTCTCTCTCTCTCTCTCTCTCATGAATAAATAAATAAAATCTTAAAAAAAAAATAAAGGTGGAAAATTGGTACCCAGAGAGGAAGAAATGGCAGGTTCGAGATCCTGGTTAGAAGGTGACTGAGTCAGAATTTTTTTTTTTTTTTTCTGAGTCAGAATTTGAAGCTAGTTCTACCCAAATGCAGGCTGTTCAGCTCAGTAGCTGCGAAGGACGGCCAGGCCTTGGGAGCTAGAAGGCCAGTCTCCCAGTCAGCCTGTGGCGTGCTCCACATGGTGGGAATGGGTCCCCATGCGTAGAAAGCCAGCCCACTGATGTGCCAGTGGGTCTTGGGGTGAGGGGGACCACATATATTTCCTCGCTGTCTTGTTCTCTCCAAGAATATTCAGGAACTCACATCTGTTCTGTGGGGAGCTTAGGAAAGAGCTTACCCTTAGACTAGACCTGTGTTTGGGGGTAATTCCATCTCCACAAAAGGGAAAGGAGCCTCCTGAACACAGTGCAATTCCGGGGCGCCGTCCCCTCCCAGGGGGCCCTCTCGCACCATTCCTGAACACACACATGCACACACACACACACACACACACACACACACACACTGCTTTTGCCCAAGGAATTAGGTGAAAATTTTAGAAGTGAGTGCGAAGTGGACCCTATGTGGGCCACGTCCCATTTATCATGTCACCCAGCTGTCAGGAAGGCCTGTGGGGACACACGCTTCTCCAGAAGAAAGCAGTAGATTGGGGAGATCACCACAATTTCAATACTCCGGACAGCCCCTGCGAAAATGAATGTCAGGGGCCTAGAGTATGCAGAAAACCGCCTCTAGTGCTCTGCCTCCCTCCGTGTGCAGAGAAGCCACCTCAGATGACATCTTACTGCGAACGAGCAGGCCATTTCACTCCCCGTGCACCTGGATTAGAAGTCAACCCGACCTCACGCCACCATGGGTTACAGTCATTTCCTAACCTCCTCCGGGTTAGAAGGAGATGATGGAATCAGGTTGTTAAAGTTCAGGTGGGCCCAAGGGCACGCACTTGTGATTTGATTTTGAATGTTGCTGGGGAGAGATGAGGAGATACAGAGAGCAAGAAGGATTTTTTTTTTTTTTTTTTTTTTTTTCTGAGGGAAGAAACTTTAGAGCAAAATTGCATCTGGTTGTTAACAGCGCTCATTCCTTCTGGGCTGCCAGCCTCACCTTGCAGGAAGGCAGGCAATTCAGGGAGGAAAGCAGGCTCCCCTAGAATGTGAGCTTACCTGGTTCTGGGAGTGGCCCTTTATCGGGGGAGGTCTGTGTGTCCTTCTGGTGACCTTCCTGGGCCTGGCGCCCACCACCCTGCAGAGACTCTGTCTGAGTAACCAGATGGCCAGGGCCACTCCTGCCTCCATGCCAGGAGCCTGAATCTTGAATTCCATGGAGGGAGAGCTCAGGAAAAGGGGGCAGAAGCAAATGTGTGGAACCCAGATGCACATCCGGTGCTAGAGTAGGCTTCCAAAGGAGGCAGCCCACCAGGCCCCACGCTCTCTCCAAACTGTGAGGGAAATGCAGGCTGGATTGCTTCCAAAACAGAGTCTGGGTTATAATTTCTGCTCCTATGGGGGCAGTTTAGGTGCGGGACAAGCTTCCATGTGTTTTCAGTGGATGGTAGACAAGTTGCTTGCAGGCTTTCCCAACTAGGGAATGGCTATGACACTTTCAGCCTCAGCAGCCATGCATTTTTCATATTCCAAATCTTTATTGACTCTGGATGGAAACAGGGAGACCAATTAGGATGTTATTGCCATGGTCTAAGCAAGAGATAATGAGTTCTGAACCAGGGGAGTGGCAGTAGGGATGCATTTAAGACAGCTTTAGGAGGCAAAATCAGCAAGCTAATCAATGATTGATTAGCTGTCAGGAATGAGAAAGAAGGAATCTAAGGTGGCTCTAGTATACGCATCTAACTGGCCAAGGGTGCCACCAATCAGGACTAGGAATCCAGGCACGAGCAGATTTAGGGACTGTGAGGACACGTGCCTGTAGGACACCCAGGTGTGAGTGTTCAATGCTGGCCTGACTCTGGATGCTTCGGAGGACCTGCCCCCACCCTGCTGATCCAATGTCATAGCCTGTTTCTTCCCTCTTCTTGGCCGGGACACCTCCTCTGTCCCTGTGCCGGGCTGGTCCCTCCTTCCTAAATCTTAGCTCATGTTTTCTTCCCACTAGAACCCTCCCCCCCTTTGCTGTTCCAGGGCTTTCCCTCTGTCAATATTCTCCCAGCCTTTGTACACTACGGAGGCTATCCTGGGGGTGTTTCCTGGATCCTTTGAGCTCCAGTATCTGTTTTGTGATACCATAGCTGTGCAGTGACCCAGGCAGGGGTGTCTCTGTGGAGGCGCATTCTGCATGCCTGGTCACTGTCCACCTGCTTCCTCCTCTTGCGACACTGGCTCCATTAGAAGCAAACAATAGCTGGTTCAAAGCCTATTGTCAGGAAGTACCTGACAGGTGCAGCAGCTTTTGAAACAGCCTGTCTGAGCCCACACGGAGACACTTCCATTCTGTCTTGAAATAAAAACAATGCAGGGGCCCTGAACCTGTGTCCCCTTCAGCTTGTAGAACATAGTCTAGAATGGCCGGCCACTAGGCTTGCTTTGCATAAAGCCAGGCTTCTTGGGGAAGTTGGGCAAAGTGCTTATCATTTCCTCTGAATTCAGAGATTCAAGATGAAGGGGTCTGTCATCTGCGGCCCAGGCTTTCCAGAAGTGAAATGTCACAGAACTGCCGTGAGTATGACATGCCCCATGAAGCCCTTAGGAAGACCTCTGGGCCAAATTAAATTTGACATTAACGACAGCCCCAGGAAAGGACCACTTCAATGGCCCTAAGTCACTACATATTACAGTAAATAGAAGAGCAGTCTGTGACGCGCATCCTTCCCCAGCTCAGAGGCCAGGGACTGTTCCTCCTCGGGATCACAGGGCTCCTGGCCCTTGGCCCACACCTCCACAGACGCCGCCCGGGCCAGCTGTTCTCTATGTGGAGTCAAGAACTAGGAGAGCAGGCCCTGTCAAAGGAAAGGTCACAGAATGAGAGCATGCTATTAAGTCAAGTGTCAGAGCACTTCTGATCACCAGACGTGAAGTTGTTCTCAGGATTTTTGCACTTGTGAGCCTGGAGATTTTCATAGATGATTTGCTCACTCATTCATTCGTTCATTCATTTATGTATTTATTAATTCGACAAATATTTGTTGAGTGTCCAAATGCTGTAACCCCTGAGGTTATATAAAACCCAGCACTTCAGTCTCTGGGAAGACATGTTAAAAAAAGTTAAGATCATGGTTTTTTACTACGCCATGAAACTTAACAGAGCTCATCCTCATTCCAAATCACAGTCAGAGGTATTTGTACCTCCAGAAACACCCAATTCCAGGAAGCTATCATCGGCTTCCCCAAGCTGCCTCTGAAAGGCTGGAGCTTCCAGGCTTGAGTGTCAGTCACCTAGCATAGCTGGTACCTCCGTTCTCAGAGAGTAGAAGTGGGCCTATTGCTTTAAGGAAAATTGGCACACAGCTATCAGGAATCAGATTAAATCATTAATTATCCATCAGCAAAGGGCTGCATAGGCAGGGAGCATCTCAGTGGATACGCCGATTTCTTTGGCTTCACCTGAGCAGCTGTCTTAGGGCATGCCCTCCCATGTTGGGTAGAAGGTTTTTCCCTTCAGTGGCATTGCCCGAGCTGGTCAGCAACTGGGTATCCATGGCCCTGCTCCAGGAGCCTGACTGACCACCCCTCCGCCAGAGCCCAGCCTGTTCCACCTGAAGACCCAAGTTCCCAATTGCAAGGCCGTGCGGGAACCCTTCCTGTCTAGGATTCCAAAGGTGGAATGAAGCTCGGATTATAGAGTCAACAGCATGTGAGCTCCTGAAAGGACATCAGAAAGTACTCCCTGTCCATGCTGAAGGCATGCCAAAGAAGAAATGGGAATCATAGCCAATGATGTCAGTCACTTATGTGGATTATCAGGATAGCAGGATACTGCAATCACAAATGACCGTAATGTCTCATTGGCTCAAAACAGCAAAAGTTCATTTATCATTCCCATCGCATGTCCTTCTTGGATGGGCTGTGGCTCTCTTCCATGTGGCTTCCCACCGGGATCTAGGCTAACAAACAGCCTTTATTTAGAGCACCGTGGATCTCATGGCACATGGAAAAGACACATGGAAAACCATGAATTGGCTCTTAAAGCTTCTGCCCTGGTATGATGTGTCACTTGCACTCACATTTTATTGGTCAGAGCAAGTCACATGTCTAAGTGCCATCAGTGGGTCAGAGATGCGTGTTGAGAGCAGAATGCATTCTACAGCCATGCAGTTCTAGTACAACGTTTGTCAAGGGGGCTTTGCTGTCCTCCCCTGCTAGTCTCTCCCGCTGACCTGTTCCACCCACCAAAGGTTTACTGTGTCCCTAAAGGTAGGACCAACTTCTGTTTGGTTCATTGCTGCCTTCTCACCACAGTGCCTGGCATAACCTAGACATTACATAAATATTTACTGAAATAATAGGGAGTTGATATTGCAATTGTGAGAATACTCCACAGAATGAGGCCTGTGTCTTTGGTTATAATAGCTTCCCCTAAGACCCTCCCACTTATTCTTGCCCTGTGGTGGACCATGAGGAGGCATGACCTGAGCTTCCATATCAATCATCATTGCCACACCTCGAAGTGCTACAGACACTCTATCCTGAACAAAGCCAACCCAGAGCAGAATGCAAACCCTGCAGTTAAGAAGTTCAGTGTCAAAAAAAAAAAAAAAAGTTCAGTGTCCCCAGGTTCCATTTATGCATTCATACCACAATGTGTCCTGAAATCTGCCTCATTTACCCCCTCTTTCTCTATTTGCTGGCTCAGAGAGGCTTCCCCAGGCTAGAGCTCAGGGACCTTGAATCATACCTCAACTCTGGTCCCAAATCCCCCCCACACACACACACACACTCAAGCTGCAACTGCTGTGCACCAGACCAGCATGGACTCTAAGCATGAGAGTCTTGATTGGGTTCCCAGGGACCTTCACAGAGGATTCCCAAGGAGCTTCTTAAATACACCCTGTGTGCAGACCATGCCGCACCATCTTTGCAAGTGATGTGTCCTATTTACCCACAGCCTTCCATGAGTTCCCTTGAGGAGAGGAGACAGAGAGAGAGAGGAACTTTGGGAGAAAGTAAATCTCAGTTTGTGTAAGTGCACCGAGAAATGAAATATAAGCTGTTAAGCTGGGGAAGTCTGTACCATCTGGCTACTTACAGCTTGTTGCTTTCTGGTAGGCAACATCTGTGGGTTAGGCAGGGTGGCCTGCTGCTCCCCACACCATGGAATCCGGGAAGTCTGCATCTGTGGCCTTACCAGGGCACATGCTGTCTTCAGTCTGCCTCTCTGCAGACAGCCATCTGTGTAGGGAGTTGGGATCCCAGGGGATTGTGCTGTGTGCTTGGCAAGATACCGTACTGTGTGGTAGGATGAATATCAGCTGGGTCTCTGGGAGCTGGGCCTGCCTAGCTGTGTGGCTGTGTGACCTTGATCAAGACATTTCCCTTCTCTGGGCTTTGGTTCCCATTTGTAAAATGTGGAGGAGGTTACAAGATCTCACTCCAGGTTCACTGAAGTGGTGCAGTGGGGGGCATGGGCTTTGGATCTGCAAAGCCTTGCAGATGGGCCCACTTACTAGCTAGTTGTGATCCTGGTCTCACTGAGCCTCAGGTTATGACCTGTAGCCAGGAATCACAATAGTATTCACCACGTAGATGAGTAACTAAGAAAAAGCATTGTAGTACTTAATTCAGGTCTGGTGCTCAGTGCCCCAAAACTGGTTCCTAGGAAAATAATAATGGTATTGGTGGCAAAGCTAGCTCTGGCAGTCATCAGACACACACCTTTGCTCTGGCTCTGCTAGACTGCATTGGCTTCCTTGGCGTGAGCTGGCCATCAGGAGTCCTGAGCACTTAGCCTGCACCTCTCTGACTACCTGAAATTTCGGAGCCTGACACACAACTCCTGGTGTCAGAGTCAATTTACCAATGGGTCAAAGAACCAATTGCATTATGCTGGGGGTTCCTAGAAAATGAATTTGCTGCAAAACACCACAAATCTCCCACCCTTAAACCACTCCCAAATCTCTACCTACTACCACCTAGATAGATTTCTTTCTTTCAGATACCTCTGGAGGGTGATAACCCTTAAAGCTTTGTTAGTCATTGAAATATTAGTGTGAATCAGCTTATCAGATAAATAAAATGGATATTAGACAAGGCTGCAGGGGTATGGGATGAGAACAAATAACTATTGGTGAGAGGTGTGGGGCATGGACAGGAGGCTTCATGGGCAAGCTCACCTGAGCATCGGGTAGATGGCTACAAGTATCTCATGGAGGCACTGGGTGGGAGGAAGGACACTTAGAAATGTTAATGGAGTGGGATCCCTGGGTGGCGCAGCGGTTTAGGGCCTGCCTTTGGCCCAGGGCGTGATCCTGGAGACCCAGGATCGAATCCCACGTCGGGCTCCCGGTGCATGGAGCCTGCCTCTCCCTCTGCCTATGTCTCTGCCTCTGTGTGTGTGTGTGTGTGTGTGTGTGTGTGTGTGTGTGTGTGTGACTATCATAAATAAAAAATAAAATAAAATAAAAATAAAATAGAAATGTTAATGGACTGCCTCCTATGTATCAGGCGTGACACCAACCCAAAACTCCTAGGACATACATATCTAAATAATGCAGTCAACACCACTCCCATTTCCCTTTGATAAGCATATGCTGTAGGGTGATCATGAATTGACAGACCAGAATCTCCTGGCCTCCCAGATGCCACAGTTCCTGGAGGCCTCTCCCAGGGCAAGCCTTTCACAGCACTAAACAAGGCAACTAGCTCTAAGGATACTTATTTTTCACATAGCACAACTTTCTATTGCAAACCAATGGATGCTGAACTCTAGACTTGATCATCTGCTCCAAGGCTAAAGGGAAAACTAGCTGGTTGAGTATTTTCAAAGAAGTATATTGGTTTTCAATATGGCACCCTCCTGAAGGATTCTCAAGGGTAGATATTAACTGCAGATATTTGTGGTAGCTGACTTTGGAACCCAAATGCTAGGTGAGGTAAGACTCTGATATACAGAATTCGGAAATCCAGGGACCTCTGACAAAGATCAGGTAATGCACACAACCACTGTCTATTAAACCCATCACCATTTATGACTGGCTGGTCAGTGCCATCCTGGGAGAACCCTAGCTCCCTGCACCAGCCACACCCTAGCTCCCTAACAATATTGGGAAGCCCCTGTCTCTTATCCTCCCCTAAAGAGCCAAGTCCTTACTCCTGTATGGGACATAAAGATGTGGGAAGCTCTGCTGGCAGTACTTGAGCTTCCGAGGGAAGTCAGAGGATGCCCAAGGGTCCTCCGAACTGATGCATCCAGTCTTCTCTGTGGGGTTGCCCTCTCCTGCCCACCTTGGCTCTGTCCTCCACAAAGCTGTAGGTGTGACCTTCCTAAGACATGAATCTACCTGTGACACTCCCACTACTTCAAGCTTAGCCCTCGTGCCTTAGCCTGGAATCATAACGGTAGCAGAAATAATAATAATTATAATAATAAGGATAAAGTCACAGGTAACATGGAGTGAGTATTCTCCACATGGCCAGCATACTGCTGCAGGCTCTAGCGAGGGCTCTTTTTCAGTCCTTGCAGCCCACTGGAAAGGGAGACATCACAGCAGGAGCTGGAGAGGCAGAAAAGCTAAGGGACATGCAAGGCATCAAAATCAAGTGTGCAGACCTCTGAACCCACGTTCTTGACCACCATACCATTCAGTCTAAACATAATGGTTGTGTTAAAAAAAAAAAAAAGCGTGGTGAGTACAAAGTGGCTCACACTCCTTCCCATGGCAACAGGACCTAGAAATCTCCCCAGTCGCAGCCCTGATCACACTGTGTCACAGCTGTCTGTCTACTTGTTGGCTCTGAGCTACCTCGGTTCAGGGACTGTACTGATTCACATCTACACCACCAGTGCCTAGCAGGGGTCTTGGCACATGGTCCGTACTCAATAAATGGCTCATAGGTTAATGGATGGATGAATGCATGAATGAATTCATTGATCCACACCAAATCTGGCCTTCTGTGCTCAGGAAACTTCCCTGCTAACAGCCCCCCTGTTCTCATTTCCCTAAATTCCTCCAGTACTTTCTCCATGCTCATTGCACCTTGTTGTGTCACATGCAACACTTTTGTCTGTCGGTTCCTGATGCCTTCACCTCTGCAAGACCATAAGGAATTCAGGGGCAGGGATGGCATTTGGCCCTTCTTTTCCGGAGTCACCTCATGGAAGGTTGGCTGAGATTGTTGAGTAAATACATTGAGCAGTTCATCCTGACCCGGGAGCAGAAAACAGAAGGTGAGGACACCCACCCTGTGAGAAATAAATAACCCTTTGTTCTTTCTGGCCCCCCTACCCTGCAGGAGCCTCCTCTGGCATCATTGACCTCTTGCCGTCCCCTAGCGCTGCCACCAATTGGACAGCAGGACTGCTCGTGGACAGCAGCGAGATGATCTTCAAGTTTGATGGCAGACAAGGTGCCAAGATCCCTGATGGGATTGTGCCCAAGAACCTGACAGACCAGTTCACCATCACCATGTGGATGAAACATGGCCCCAGCCCTGGTGTGAGAGCCGAGAAGGAAACTATCCTCTGCAACTCAGACAAGACTGGTGAGTCTGCCCGTTACATCCCAGCTGGTTAGGCACAGACACAGCCACAGACAATGTGGGTGAAAAGCAAGAGCATGATGGCATCCTGGGAAAATACTCTTGTCTCTGGTCTTCTGGCTGCTGAGTTTTTCTGGGCTTGGGGTAGAGCAGGACCAGGGAAGAGGCACAGACACAAAGAATGCAAAATCTTGGACTAGTTGCTTTCAAACTGGGTTCTTTAGAACCCCAGCCTCCCCAGAGGCAACTTAGAGCTGTGACCCATGAGGTGGGAGTTGGGGGGCAGGGGGACTTCATTCTTACTTCAAAGCACTTCTACCTTCACGATGCTGTATGTAGTAAGATGTCCAAAAGTTTATTTTCAATGAAAGGGTCATGGTAATTTTCAAAATCACTGCCAAACATAATACCGGTAGCTAACTTCCGTTAGGTGTTTTCCCCATGCTGAGCCTGCACAAGGCAGTTCACAGCTTGGGGGTTCAAAGCATCCACCACTTACTGGCTGTGTGATACTGGGCAAGTTGTTTAACTTCTCTGTGCCTCACTGCCCCCCTCTATAAAATGGACATATAATCTACCTCACAGGGCTTTTATCAGGATTAGATGACTTAATGCGCGTGTAGAGCTTTAGGACCGTGCCTGACACAGGGCAGGTGCCATCTGCGTTAGATATTACTATTCTAGACTGTTTCTCAGATCTCTACAATTTTAGGAAAGCATGGTTGTACTTCTCATTTTAAGGATAAAGAAACATCCCTGAGAGGTTAATAACTTGTCCCAAGTTATATAGCCAGTAGGGATCAGAACTGAAACGCAAGCTCAGATCCAGCTAACTCCAATCCTGCGCACTTGTCACCACACCCCACATGCACACACACACACACACACACACACACACACATGCAGGCATACACATGTGCCCGTGCACACACACACACACACACGAGCACATACATACCCACAAATATTTAGATATATATACAAATTTTACAATTCTATCTTAAATTATAATTCTGCAATTTCCTATTTCAAGCTCTACTTTTCTTAAAAATACCCAAAATAGGGATCCCTGGGTGGCGCAGCAGTTTTGCACCTGCCTGGCCCAGGGCGTGATCCTGGAGACCCGGGATCGAATCCCATGTCGGGCTCCCGGTGCATGGAGCCTGCTTCTCCCTCTGCCTATGTCTCTGCCTCTCTCTCTCTCTCTCTCTCTCTCTCTCTCTCTGTCATAAATAAATAAAAATTTAAAAAAATACACAAAATAAATAATATCCCCAGCAGATACTGCAGTGAGAAGACAGGATAGAGTGGCTCACAGCTCAGCCTCTGCTGCTAGACACCCAAAGTTCATTTCTCAGCCTTTTCACTCTCAGGTGTGATCTTTGAGGAGTAGCTAATGTCTCTGAGCCTCAGTTCCCCCATATGTAAAATGGGGGAAATAAACATGAAATAATGTGTGAAATCACTCAGCATCAGATATAAAATCAGTGCTCAGTTTATTTACTTGATGGTGTCACTATCATATTACTTCTGGTTTTATTCCACATTATGCTATTCCTAGGACTCCACATTTTCAATTGCAATCACTCCTTACAATCTATGTTAGCACATTTTTTCAGATGTAGAAACTGAGAAAGTTGCCCAGCTTTCCCTAGACATAAGTAAGTCTGTCGGAACGGTTATGACAAGGTCAGTTTTTCTGGGACCTTCATTCAGGAAGGACCCTGCAGACATGCATGAGATCACACAGAGGTTTGGGACTGGGTTCAGAGCTCAGTGATCGTCCAGGTCACAATCTCAGGAATCACCCCGCAGCCCGGTACTTGCAGCGCCTTGCAAGGTGCTCCCATCGTAATCCAGGGGCCTGCATCAATGAGAAAATGGCTTCGGACTGAACATACCAAGGCAAAGCAGCATGGGCTGGGGTTCAAGGCCAGATACATAGAGTCCTTTCTGCAATGTGTCACATACCCCTGGGAGGCAGATCACACAGATATGAATGTTCTTGCTTACAGAAGAGGAAGTTAAAATATGAAAGGTGGAGTGGCTGGCCCCGGGAACACAGCCAATTACCCAGAGAAACAAGATTGGATCGGGTCCTCTGGGCCCAGGATCCAGACCCATGCTCTGATGACCAGTGGTTCTCAGCCATGCTACACAGCAGAAAACCCTGGCAGGCTTGTAAAAAAGCAAACATGCCAGGGCCCCACCCCAATGCAGGAAGTCGGAGTTTTTAGGGGACTTTTTGTGCAGCTCTGGCTTAACCCACCACCTTACATGATGATGCCTCATTGTCACCCAAGCAGTCTACCCCACAGGCATGTCAGCACCTGGAGGCAGCTTACCTGGCGCTTTTCCACTGTGGTCATGGCACAGAGCCACACCTTGTAAGCAGCTCAGCCCCAGCACAAAGAAGATGGGGAAGGTTCCTCTAACTTCTTTGACTAAAAAAAATAAATCTGTAACACCTTCTTGCCCTAAATTTAAAAAATATCAGGAATAAACTAAGGCTTTATTAGGCTTTTATATATCAGAAACATCTTTTCAAGACATGTTTATATCAGATAACCTGAAAAACACAGAGTATAAAGGAGAATACACCAATCCCCTAAAGCCCTAATACCTAAAGATATTTTCTGATTACATTTGGCATGTTTCATTACCAAATAAAATCTCATTTTTATTTCTATGTATATGTAGAATGTCCTTAACAATTCTCACTATTTTTATAATGCATGTGATACCATTATGTTCCCTGTTTCTTTTATGTAACAAAATATCCAGATCATTTCTCTTCGTGATAAAATATTCTTTAAAGATATGAATTACATAACAATCCAAGATTGTGTCATGGGGCTTTATTATTTCATTTATCTGGCTTCTTTTTGTTAAACATTTAAGTACTCCAAAGAACACAAGGGTCATGAAAAGAAATGAAGCGGATTTCTGAGTGTACCCTGTCCCTAGCCCACTAAATAAACCAGTGACCCCACTGTGGGTGGTGACTCCAGGAATCCAGATTAACAGAGGGAGAGGGAGGGAGAAATTTCCTAAGCTAGAAGATGCTCCAGACCTCCATTCATTCCTCTCATTCCACTTCCTCACTCACAATCTCTCCTGACTCCAAATAAAAATAAGGGGGGAAAAGTCCTTCTTTCTATATTTTTCTGACAATATATAATAGATAATGGAAATCAGTTGAGCAATTGTGAGGGGAACAAGAAATATTTGATAAAATCCCTATAATCAAGACTTGGGCATTTTATCAGGCCCAAGGCTGAGTGGCCACCCAGACATTGGCCCAGGCCAACCCTGCCACACTGGCAACCGCTTTGCACATACTTCCTCACTGTATCAATTAAGATGCTTTCAGTTATAAGAAACAGGAAATATAGATCAAGCTGATATCAGATGATCCACGAAATCAAAATAATAAAGAGAAGTTAGAGTTTTTGTAACTGAAAATGTCCAGAGCTATGACAGCTTCAGGCAAAATATGATCAAGGGCTTGGCCCTTTTCTCTGCAATTTCTCAGATCTGCCCCCATATATGTATCGATTTCATGTTATTAGCAAATAGGGTTGCAGCAGCTCCATGCATCCTGGTTATATACTACAACTTCTAGAGAGAGAACATCTCTTCTATTTTCTTTCTGATAAAAGAGAGGTTTTTTTTGGACTCACTCAGGAAAGCTCCTGAATCACTGGCTTGAACTGAATCGCTTTCCTGAGAGAAGGCCTGTGGCCAAGAGAATGACCTGCATTGCGAGACTTGGGCCTGGGCCCTGAACCAATCACCATGGCAGGGAGGCCAACCAGAGCCCAGGGATTGGTATTGATTCCTCACACTCACACCTCAAGGTTTATACAGGATACACAAAAATCAATCTCCCTGTCCTATTCCCATGATTCATTAGGATAATCCGGCATCCCTGTCATGGGATGTTTCCATAGGTATGGAAACTGAGGCTCTAAGAGACTAAAGAATTCTCCCAGAACCATGGAGAGATACAACTCCACCCAAAGCCTGTCTGACTGCTAGGGCCCATGTTCTTTCTACAAGGGCACATCACCTGCTCATCCATCTGTCATTTATGGAGCATGCGCCTTGTAGTAGATTTCGTGTATGCCACTATGTAGTATAGATGTGAGTTCTCTGAGTATTGGTCAAAGAACAGCTCCTCCCTGCCAGTAGCTGTTATCTTGTGGCTGCAGGACTTCATGGCTGGGACCCACGATGTGAGATTCCCTAAGCAGAAAAGGAAGTCTTGGTATCAGAGGGGGGAAACATCCCATCCATTGTGTATGGGGAGAGAGGTATTTATTCATTGCTTTTAAAGACACAGAACTATGACTAATGCTGAAAAATCAACCTCCCCCTCCTCCTAGCAACTACAAATGGAGCCGCTTCCTCCAACTGCACACAATAAGGTCGAGAAGGAGACCTGCTCTGTGGTCACCATTGTCAAGCCTGATGAAATGAAACAAAAGGCCAGCACTCTAGGAGGAACCAGCTGTGTTAAAGGAGCCCGGGGTAGCTGACGTGACTGTCAGAGAGCCCCCTTAACCCTCCCAGAAGTATCTGTACAAACAAAACAAAACAAAACTCATTAACGCTACATAATTTTTATCCTGGGCCCGATGCGGTATCTGAGTACAAGTCAGGCTGGTATTTAAAGTCCAAATGGCTTCTCTGCGGAAGTTTTGCTGTGGGTTTTCTTGAATCTTCCTCTTCCCTTTCAGTGAGCTCCCCCATGCATGTTCTAGAACATTCATTACATCTGATAATAAAAGGGGAAACTGCCATGCCCATCCCTTTCCCCCTGGAGGGTGTGCTCAGTGATGTCGCGGGAAGACTCCCCTGGCAGAGACTGATGCAGGGATACTATAACCACTCCGCTCCTCTTTCTGCTTTTCAGAAATGAATCGGCATCACTACGCCCTGTACGTGCACAACTGCCGCCTCGTCTTCCTCTTGCGCAAGGACTTCGACCAGGCGGACACCTTCCGCCCCGCAGAGTTCCACTGGAAGCTGGACCAGGTATGGCACTCACCTCACCCCTCACCCCAGCCCACCCCTTTGTGGGGTGGTAGGTGTGCCCCAGTGATGACAGAGAGGAGGCACGTCAAAGTTCTGTTCGCTGCTGAGTTTGGGAAACATCAGCTCAGGGAGCCACACAGCATCTTAAAGTCAAGATAAAAACTGCCGCCCTAAAGACCAGCTGGGGGTGGGAAGGCCACACTTCCCAGCCGGGACCCCTGCCAGGTGGTGGACCTGCCAATACATGAATCTTGTCCATTTGCTCCACGTTGACCTCCTGGGAAGCTGGTTCTCTTGATCCCCAGGCCCAGTTTGTGATCTTTGTTAGCCCATCTTTATAGCATAAGTGCCCGTGTCTCCTCTTTGATGCTTTGTCATCTCCTTTGGGTGATGGTGCAGCCTTGCCAGGCTGAAAACAAGGGGGGTGGCGGGAGCTGAGGACCTGTAAGTAAACAGTGTCACAGTGCACTGCGAGCGGTGCACATTCTTTTCTGAAGTGCAAAAGTCTATGACTTACACCAGAGCCTCCTGACTTGTGATCACAAAGGTCACTACTTGTGTCGTATTTGTCAATGACAAATGAAGTGTCTGCTCTGAGCGAAAAGCTTTGAAGTGTCTGTTTCCAAGGGCTGTGCAGGGCTGTGATTATGAAGGTGGCCGTCACTTCTCTGGGTGGCCGTGCCACTGAGGAAGTGTCTTTGCAGCAGGCCTAGAGTTGGCCTTCACTTAGACTTGAACTGCGGGGGTAGAGGGGAAGGCACATGTGAATTTTTAAAAATGGTTGTCAGCTATCCAGGGGGAGAAGGCCAGCAGACAGGCAAGGAGACTGAAGAACGAGTCTGCTTAATGAAGCTGGTGAGATGATGCTCATTCAAATTGCGGTCTTACTGTCTGGTACCCCACCCATATTCTGCGTGCTTCTGGGGACCTCAGGCTTCTTTCCTCCCCCTAAAACTTACGGTGTGTGCTACCTGCATCACCTTGTGTAGAGCTGAATGTTCCAGAATCCTTTTCCTTCTCTCTCTTTCTTATGGGCATCTCCCCAGGCCCCAGTAGGGCTGGTTTCAGAGAGTGTTACTAGGAAGCGTTCCAGAAGGAACTCATTTACATTGAGATCAGAATGATAGCTGCCCCCTTTCATCCACACAGAAGCACAGACATATGCTCTTTAAACACTAGATTCATTAACCTCAGGGAATCTCTCAATGCTGGAACTTCAGGCAACGTGACAAGGTCAAGGATGCCAAGCTGATGGAAAGATGTTTGAGGAAGCCCAGTGGCAATTGCCTGATCTATTCCCAGTAAATCCCATCCTGCTGGATCCCGGGGTTTTGCAAATATGGCATCTGGATTGGTATATGTTCCTCTGAATTAGGAATTCTGGGTATTGCAGAAATGGTGAAAGCTTGACATTGCTTATTTGATTTCCCGGCAACCTCTCAGCTACCTTCTAACGTGCCATATGGCTTATATGGGATATATTTAAATACATAATACGAATTGAGATGAATTAAAATAAATTCCATATTGTGAGGGGTTTTAATAAGAACACTGCTGTACTGGCCAGGATAATTACAGATGCCCTGCAGCATTTGCTAAGATGGGATTGAGAAGTACTGATACAGGCAAATGAAGTCACAGGGTTTGGAGTTAAAAATAGGTGAGGAAGGAATTCTGGCTCTATAGAAAAAGATATAATGACTCTAGGAATTCTGAAATCTGTTCCCAAAGTGGTGAATTTAAGGAGGGGCTGAGGCTCACTGAACACTTTCCAGATTACTCCGATCTCATTCATCGGCATCGGCTCTGTAACCAGGCTCACTCTCACGTCTGCCCCGGGCCCGCCCGGTGGATGAAATGAGGCAGGGGACCATGGTCTCGTGACCTACCCAAGGTCACACGGTGAACTGCAGCCTGGACCTGCCCTTTCCATTATGCTATCCTGCTCTTTGGTGAGCTTGCTAATTTAAAATGTTTTCACGTCTCAGTTTTAAGGATCAGCATTATCACTGAGATGAAAAAGGTTTATAGTCTTAATGAAACTCCATGAAACTGTGTCAGATCTTTGCTTTGCTCAAACTTTGTCTTCTCCTTGTCTTAGTCGGCTGGGGCCACCATAACAAAGTATCACAGCCCATTGATTTCTCACAGTTCCGGGCTGGGAAGTCCATCCAAGATCAAGGTGCCAGCTGATTCAGTTCTCCAGTGAGGGCCCTCCTCCTGGCCTGCAGACAGCCGCCTTCTCACTGGCAGACAGAGAGAGAGAGAATGAGTGAGAGCTTGCATGCTAGGATACCTACCTGTTCCTCTTCTTATAAGGCCCTATGGGATTAGGGCCCCACCCTATGACCTCCTGTTTCTACAGTCACACTGGGGGGTAAATGCTTCAATGTATAAATTTGGGGAGGGGAACACAATTCAGTCCATAACATTCTTTACTTTAAAAATTAACATTAAAAAAACTTAAAGGCTACTTATTGGTGATCAGAAGCCCCAGCCCCTTTGAAAGGAGACACAGTGGGTAGGATATAGGAAACCTCCGCCACACGCATACTAGCAATCCAGTGGTACACATAGACCAAGCCACAGACCTCCTGAGAACCCTTACTCAGTTGTGTAGACAGAGCCTTCCAGAAGCTTCTTGGATGTAAATCACTTGGTATTCAGAAATGTACACACTTGATAACGTCTCCTCCCCAGGAAGCCACCCTGGGTCACCTCCCTGAGTAGCTTACCTCCCCCCAGTGCTCCCCAGACTCCATATAGAACTCCATCCCAATGCTTACTGTACCCCAGTAGCCCACTTATCCTGCCTTTCTGATCACTTTGCGCTGAGCTCTGAGAGGGCAGTATTGAATTTTACTCTCTCCAGTTCCTAGTGCGTATTAGAGCCCTGAGCACACAGTTGGTGCCCAGTAAATGTTTGCATAACTGCCAATGGATGTGAAGATCAAAAGAAGGGAGAGATGACATGTGGGAGGGAGAGAGGGAAAGAGAGAAGAAAACTCCAGAGGCCTTTTAAAACCTCCTGGTGATTAATCGATCTTTTCGGGATCCCTGGGTGGCGCAGCGGTTTGGCGCCTGCCTTTGGCCCAGGGCGCGATCCTGGAGACCTGGGATCGAATCCCACGTCGGGCTTCCGGTGCATGGAGCCTGCTTCTCCCTCTGCCTGTGTCTCTGCCTCTCTCTGTCTCTGTGACTATCATAAATAAATTTTTAAAAAAAAGAAGATCTTTTGATTCATTTTATGGAGCATTTTAAAATTATAAAATTTTGCCATTTTTTACTCTGTGGATCTCAAACGTTGCTTAGCCTTTATCTTAATATCTAATTCCAAAGATTTTACTGGATTTGCCAGCCAGTGGCTCTGTAATTTTCGCAGAACTTTCTGGCCTTGGCCAGAAAGGATTCAAGCCAGTCTATTCTATTATGTGTATTCAAATTCCTGACCCACCCAGAAGCATAATAAATGTTCTAATACCTAACAGGGCTTCATCTATTTGTTTATTCAGCAGTTTATGCTGAACACAAACTATGTACCTGGCTCTGTGCTGGGTACGAGGGGTCACCTGCTAAAACAGAAGCCCCTACTGTATACAAGTACCCATGATCATGGGGCAAACACAGAAACAGTTTACATCCTATGCGATATGTGCTGGGGCAGAAGGCAAGGGACCAGGTGTAGGGAGTCTGTGGGAGCTCATTCTAGAGACACCTGACATGGACCTGGAAATAAGGGCCTGGAAAAGCCACTGAGAGGAGACATTGCCTGAACACAGTGCCAAGGACTCGGTGATAGGGAGCCAGGCAGCCAAGATGACAGAAATGTAAGCAGCACATCTAGCTTCAGGAGACTGGAGGTTTCCAGTGTGGCAGACCACAGGGATGGGGCAGAAAGGGAATTCTTTGGCAGGTATTAGGATGCATATTTAGAGGAGCAGGTGTCAGTTAAATCCCAAGAGGCTTTTCATATCATGTTATTGAGTTGGCACTTTATCCCCAGAAAAATGGACTATAGTTGAAGAACTTTGTCATTCAAGGAGAATTTAGGGATGGGGAAATGTGAATAATGTTAGTATGATATTCATAAAATTTATCAAATTTAAGTAAATATAGCTCAGGCCAGGTATTCAATAGAGCCAGTGGCAGAGGCTGCGTTAGAACCAGGGGCTCCCCTTTCTTTCCTCCATGGCCAGGCCAGGAGCTCAAGCACTCGGCAGATGTTTCTCAGGGGCATCGAAACCAGGGTATGATATGCACAGAGCTCTTCAGGTGTGTGTCTGGGGAGGGAGGCAGTTGCCACAGAGGAGCTGCGGGCTCCCAGCAACGCACCCCTCTGCCCCACACCTCAGAAAGCCTTTGCCAGGGTGGACAGACTGCATTGGTAAGTCCATTATCAAGCAGCTCCAGGAAATATCCTGACAATCCAGTGCACCTCACTAACAGGATCCTAATGATGAGGAGGATGTCATTTTAATGGGATTTTTACTCATGATCTGCTAAATGCAAATCCCTCGAGCCTTCAGCTGGTCATGTGCAAACCCAGACAGGAGCAGAGAAGAACACCCAGCTGCCAGCTCACACAAGAAGGGTTTATTAATTTGCAGCCCCTTCCGGCTTTAATATTATTTGGATATGGTTGACTCATTGTCACAAATTCTGATGATCTTCCCTTTGGACGTCCTGGTGGTCAGAGGGAAACCTGCTGATGTTTTACAGTGTGTGCCACTTATTGGAAGACACAGCTTGAGTGACAGCCTCAATCGACCAGCAAGAAAACAGGTGCCCCCAGATCATACAAAGAAAAAAATGCATCTCTGAAAAATGCAATGAGTGCAAGATGCTGAAGTGAGACTCATTCTGTTGGCCGTTGCTGTCTCTGTGCCTGAACTTGTGATAGGCACCAGAGAGAGAGAGAGAGAGAGAGAGAGAGAGGACATGGCCCTGCCCTGGGGAAGCTCATGGCCCTGCCCACTTATAGACTCTAAAGAGCATGCTCCTGCAGGAGCCGGAACTCTAGTGATTAGGGATGCAGAGAATGAGGGAAGATACCTGGCTGGGTGAAGGTGGGTCCTCACTGAAGACTCAGCCACCACATGGATCTACACCATCCGAGAATCCAGGCCTGGGGCTACCTTTCCAACTGTTCAGAAGTTAGAATCAGATTTTTATGTAAAATCTCCCAATTTTCTCATTTAAAAGTCTACATCATCAGCCTCAGCAAACGTCCTACAGTGTACCTCTGTACTCTGGTCACCAGTTTGAGGCTACCGATAAAAAAACATCAAATTTCCCTGATTTCCACACAGGAAAAACCACACCATAACACGTCTATTTGAGACATGTGGATCTTCTTAAACGAGGCCCACGTGTTCTTTGAAAGCCCCTCCTGTTCTAGTACCAGCACCCTCCATCCAAGAAGAGTGCTGGGCTTCCAGGGGCAGGGGCAGGCGAGTATGTCCTCCCACACAGGGTGGCAGGGGCAGGGGCGAGTGGGGCAGGAGCCCCAGACCCAGGCCCCTGGTGGTGGTGGTCTCCCCTTCCTCCTCCATGAGTGAGACAGGAACGCACAGGCCCAGGTCTCCGCAGGAATAACGCCGGGGCCGGGATTTGAACCAAATGCTCCCATTTGTCTTGGACTGGAGCCTCTGCTGGTCAGATCCTTTCTTCTTGCATGGAATTCTGAAGCTCCTGCAGGAAGCTGCAAGTGAATAAATCTTTATCCCTAGTGGGGATGAATGTCAGAACAACATAGTTTGCCCACATCTGCTCTTCCAGCCACACTGGGAGTCACATGGCTTAGTTCAATCATTATTATAGCCAAGTGCCAAGGAGTTAATTGGAGAATGGTTAGTCCAGTCCAGACCAGTGCTCTTAATGAGCAGAATCATCGGGCTTTGTCAGCACTCTAATTCCACCGCTCAAGACTAATTCTTGGATGCATTAGCTGTTTTCTCCACTGCAGTGGCCGCCCCCTCACCGTCCTGCCCACGCCAGCCTTCAGTGACACGTGTGTTCCTTTAGGAACATGTGTCCTAAACAGGGGGGAAGAGTGTCCAGAACCTCTCTTAGGCGGAATCCCAAATGACTTTTTCTAAGATGCCAACTTGCAAGGTTGTTCTCAATGAAAAATGGATGTGGCGAGGGTCACAATTACTCTCCCTCGTCTTTCTCTTGCTAATATATAAGGGCCCCAGAGGAGCCCTTCTCTTAGAGCCCCTCTCCCTGCCTCTTACCATCTTCTAGACCTCTGCAGAGAGCTGGCTTCCGTGGCTTCATGGTGATGGCAGAGGAGGGTCCTCACACCCACAGGGACATTCTTGGTCCTCTCAGGTTGGGCCTGTGCAGTGACTGTGGATTCTCTACTCTCTGGAAAGGTGACTTCTGACACAGTTAGTACGTTTGTTCTGTTTCCTTTCGAGAGGGTACAACAGGCTGGTAGCTGCTAGCATCCATTCTATTGCCTGAGCCACATTCCCTCCACTGGAAGCCCCATTCGTGGAGGCCTTTCAGCCTGGCCTGGGTCCCTGCTGCACTTCTGGCCCCGACCGACCACCGAACACCACATGCCATACTCAGCGGGGCTCCTTAGTTCCCCTGTTGGCCACTTGCCACAGATAGAGTAATGGCTCCCAAAGATGCACAGCTCCTAATCTTTGAATCTTGTGAATATCTTATCTCCCATGACAAAAGGGTGGTTAAATTAAAGATCCTAAAATAGAGGGATTGTCCAGATGGGTCTGATGCAATCACAAGGGTCCTTATAGGAGGGAGACAGGAGGATAAAAATCAGAGAAGATGTGACAAAGGAAGCAGAGCTCAGAGAGACTGCCACATTCCTTGAGCCAAGGAATGTGGCAGTCTCTCTGAGCTAAAAAAGAGAGAGAGAGAGGGAGAAATAGATTCTGTACTAGAGCTTCCAGAAGGACTGCAGCTCATTGAAACTCATTTCAGACTTCTGACCTCCAAATCTGTAAGGTAATAAATCTGTGCTGTTTTAAGTTACCAAGTCTGTGGTGATTTGTTCTAGCAGCAAAGGGAAACTAGTACCTCACTCATGAGCCTTGGGGAGACCTAGAGCTGCCCCAGGCTCGTAGACGCAGCCACCCCCACCCCCCATCCCCCACAGCTTATTGAGGTGACCCTGGGCTAGGGTTTCCAGGCAGACCCAGAGACTCTGCTGAGCCCTGTGAATGTGCCTCTGTCCCCTCAGAAAGTGTGGCCCTAGGAGGGAAGGAGGGAGGCAGGGAGGGAGGACGAGGCACTGTCCTAATGCTCCTCATCAATGGCCTGCTCCTCACTTCCCAGCAAGCTTGCTTCCCACAAGCCCCTTATGGAGGACCTCCGAGGGGCAGATTTAGCCTTTCCTTCTGCTCAACACCATATTCTTCTTCTAACTTAAAGTGCTGCCCCCTCCCCCCGCCCACCAGCCATTATGTGGAAAAGCTACCTTCTCTGCTTTCAGGGAAGAAGCTCTGAGCACTCTATGCTTGGTTCTGGAAATGCTAAAGCAAACCTAGAAAATCCTCTCTCTTGACAGAGGCTCACCTGGAAGCTGGAAGTTGACAAAGCTGGTACACCAGTGAGATTCTCTAGATAGTACCTGTCCTGCCCCAAGACATAGTCATCAGCTTCACTAGAAGGTCCCCTCCTTGCCAATCTCACTCTTCCCACTTCTTTCCTCCCCCCCGGAACCACCTCCCCGATGAACTCTCTGCTTCACTCACCCCTGCAGCACAGGGAAAATCTCTGATCTGTAGAGAGAAATTAGGACACAGCACCTGCTGGTATCTCTGGGAAGAAAGGGGTGTCTGCTGAGTTCCCAAGGCAGAACCATGACCAGATAGAGGAAATTATCAAGAGACCGGATGAAGTTCGGATTAGTGCTGCCAAACATTAATGAGTGGATTGTCTACCTAACCAACGATGAGATCTGATGACAAGCACATCATTCCATCAGTGTCTTGCTGTGGACATGGCGTCCACAAACTCGCTGAGGGTTATTGTAGGCTTATTTATCAATATGTCCTGAGCCATTTGCTTCAAAAGCTGATTTCTGGGGGCTTTCTTGGGTTCCCATTACCCAAAAATTCTCTTTACTTTTTCTTCTGAAGATTCTGTACTAGGGGAGAAGCCTAATGCTTATCGAATCCAGAGAGCTACTGGAATGTCATTCTCTTCTCTGCCACAGTCTCACTGGCGTCCTCTACCCTACTCCCTCATCTGGGCTGGAGGTAGAAGGCTATGCAACTGTTACATTTAAGCTAATCAGAGATGCTAAGAATTCTATTAGCATTCCATTCCCCCCCTTTGCTGGCAGACCTGGCTCTTCTCTGGTCTTTCTTCCCCCATGAGCAGCTGCTTAGCAATTCCTTTTGCTCCCACGAAATGATTATTTGTGTCCTGACCTGTACATCTGCCCAGAGGCAATGGATGCATTTTTTTTCAGTAGACATCCCATAATAGATATTTAAAGTCAGTGTCTCTCATTTCACTGTTAAAAAGAAGAAATAATGTCAACACAATTAAAAATGCCTAGTAAATCAAACCACCTTTTCAATAATAAATTAAGGTGCTTGAGCCTTGGGGTAGTCCCATTTGGAAGCAACATTAACTCAGCCACTACACTGGCTGCGCTGTGCTCCTATCTTTCCAGGCCGCTTCAGGGATTGATGCCAGTGGGAGGGGAGGGAGACTCCTCCTTGGCATCAAACCCAAATGTCTGCATTCATTATAGGAAAGTTATTTTTCTCTGTCACTTCCACACTATGGAAGGACAAGAAATTGACAAAGCTGAATGCTAATATAAAATGGCAAATTCTAATGCTAACCCCTCATTTAAGAGAAATGAGGTAAAGGCACTGGTCACTGTGAGGTCCCTATGGAATGAGAGGAGAATTTGAACCAGCATTACTTCACTGCTTACTTGTGCCAGGCACTTTCTTTTAATTCTAATAAAAATCTTGCAGTTCAGGCATACCATCCAGGTTACAGATGAAGAATGGGAGAGATAGCAGGGCGCTTTCCACATCTCTTACCTAATAAATGGAAAAAACCTGAAATATAACCTTAAAACACACATACTCCAAGAGGGCAAAAGACACCATTATTGACTTGGAAGAGTTTACAACCTTAGTGAACATCCAAGATGACAAGAATGAACCAATATCCATGCTGATAACTAAGTCTTCAAAACAGGGCATGGGTGTCCATCCAGGAGCACATTCCAAGCTCAGCTTAGGAGGAATCATGATTTAACATCTTTTAAAGATCCGCTTGCTCCTGAGACATGGTGATGAGAGTGCTGTTCATCCTATAAAATAAGAGAAGCCAGTGGAGCTGACTTCTCAGGGAAGACCCTCCTCTGGGGAAGTCTTGCACAGCAATAACCCTAGAGGTCCAGCAGTGAGATTAATCTGCCCTACCTTCCTGTTCTCTCCCAATCCCCTACAAGTCATCTGTTTCCATCTTTAATGTCTAAACATGCAAATATTGCTGCAGTTACTGCTCATTAGTTAGCTAAAGGAAGTGCCCTTTAATTATGCCTTTAAATAATGAACCTCTTCCATCACCTTGACAATCAGAGCATATTTAGAAGGAAGCAAGGCCTCATTATGAAACAGCTACTACATCCCTTGCTTACTTAGAAGATGGTGGCTTTCTTGAGGAAATAGAAAGGAAGTCTTGTGATAGAAAGGAATAAAAAGGAATAAGCCTTGTGATTGCATTAACTCCTGGAAGCTTTAGATGCATATTACATGTGAGGGAAAGAGAAAAGACTGGCATTTTTTGAGAGACCAATCCCTAAACTCATTGATTTCCATGCATTAAATCTAAACTACACAGTTACTTTTGAAGTCATTTCTTATCTCAGTTTCATAGTTATTGAAGTTGAGGCCCTGAAAGATGAAATAATTTACTTAAGGTATTGGACCAAGTCTACCATTCTCCAAAGCTCCATGTTCTTTTCCATGGTGTGTTTGTCTTGTTGAGAAGTGTCTACATCGCTTGGCAGAACTGGATATCTTCCAGGTCTCCACTAGATTTCTCCATATTTCCATCTCAGCAGGAACTCATGGGAATCTTTCCTTCCAAATGATTCCCAGGCAGAGGCAGATGGGACCACGCTATGCAGGCACCTATCTGCATGGCTCTGAAGAATAAAACAGAGTGTGTCATGGACAGGCAAGTCGTTACCAGTGTGGACAATTACCTATTTATCTTTCCAGACCATACTCAAGGCTCACATATTTGATAAAGACTCTCCTGTACACTGCCCCCCCCAGGCAAATAGAGAACTGACCTCACTTCCATGGAGGCCCCAGAATTTTCTCACAGCAGTTCTTCATACTTTATTACACTTATTTTTTGGTTCATTTCCTCCACTATACTAGAATATCATTCTTACTTCTTCAATCTTTAACACAGTGTCTAACACAAATACATGTTCAATACATGCTTATTAAATTTAAAAAAAAGTCCTTATCTGTGGTCCCCAAACACTAGTCCATTGACCTTTAAGTATCAGTTTGGTGATGTATCATCTGAGGAACACTGAGAAAAAGGAAAAAAGCTTCCAGGAAAAAACAAAAATGTATGTCCTTTAACAGGTAAATGAATAAATAATCTGTTGTATATCCACACATGGAATTGTATTCAGCAATAAAAAGGAACAGACTCTTGATTCATATGACATGGATGAATTTCAAAAATATCATGCTACGTTAAACTAGAAAGCAAAGACTATATATTGCATGATTTCATTTACATAAAATATCAATAAAAAAGCAAATTTGTAGATAGCCCATCAGTAGTTTTCTAGGGCTTGGGGTGAGAGCAGGAATCAGCTGTAAATGGGCACAGATATCTTTGAATGATGGCAATGTTCTAAAACTAGATTTTGATGATCATTGCAAACTCTATAAATCTATTAAAAATTATTGTATAGTACACTTAAATGGATGAATTTTATGATATGTAAATCATGCCTCAATAAAGATATTAAAATAAGAATTGAGAAATAGCCCATTCTGAGGACACGAGATGATATTGGCACTGTCTGTACTCTAAAGAGCTTCAATACAGGCTTCATAACAGAGAGGAGGAAAGTGAAGAAGAGACCCAAAATTGAAATATAAACTTCCTTCAAATTCCTATTAAGTACTTGGATGACCCCAGAACTGTGTACACACAGGGGAAACTTCAGGAGGAACCCAGTGAAAAACAACAATAGAAAAGACTGAAAAATTAAGTAGAGATTTTAGCTACTGCCTACTCCAAAGGAGACGGATTTTAAAATTCCTCCAAGTTTGAAGGGCCAGATAAACACGTAGAGTTTTCCAATAAAACACCAGAAGAGATATTAATAAAGATTATATGCCAAGATTAAGGGACTGGCCCAGAATTAAGGGTAAACCTAAACAAATATACCCATATATAGTATAAGATCAAACTTTACAAGTACAAGGTGATCATTCAGTGATTTAACAAAAATCAATAATCTTGGAGAAATGTAAGAGAATCCAGAGTTTCTACAATGCACAATGCACAGTTCTCAGTATGAAATATAAATTATTAGACATGTGAGGAAACATAAAAATGTGACCAAATGTCTAGGGTAAAATCATTCAAGAGAAACAGACCCTGAGATGACACAGATATAGGAATTAGAAAATAATCTTAAAGCAACTATTTTAAATATGTTCAAAAACTGTAAAGATTGCCATAATGGGTGAACAGATGGGGAATCTCAGCAAAGAAATGGAAACTACACAGAAATGCAAAATCTAGAATGAAAAATACAAAACCTAAAGCGAAAGGATGGGCTTTGCAGAATGGAGATAGAAGAAATTAATGAACTGGAAGGAAATCAAAAGAAATTGTCCAATATGAAGAAAAAAGAAGGGAGAAAGATTTATTAAAATATAGTGCCAGAGAAAAGGAAAGAGAGGCAAGAGAATAGAGGGGAGGAGAGAAAAGTCTGAAAAGAACCAACGGGCAAGAGTGAATGAATGGGGTGCAAAAAAGTTAATTGAAGAAACGATGGCTAAAAATGTTTCCAAATTTCATATAAAACATCAACCTAAAGGTTGACTGAAATAAACAAGCCTCGAACTGAGGAAATACAAAGAAAACCACATCTAATCACAGTATTCCCAAGGTGTTAAAAAAACAAAGAGAGAAAATCTTGAAAGCATCCACAGAAAAGGAGGGGAAAAAAACACATTACGTATGGGAGAAAAACAATATGAATACAGTTGACATTTTACTGGAAATGTTGGAGACCAAAAGACAATAGAATGACAAAGGCAGCGTGTAAGAGAGCAAGGAAATGGTGTCAGCTGGGGAAACAGATCTCTAAGAAGGAAAGAAGAGCATTAAAAATGATAAATATCTGGGCAAATAAAATACTCTCTTTCTTTCTTTCCTTTTTTCTTAATTTCTTTAAAAGGCCATGACTTTTAATTCAACAATTTTAGCAGTGTATTGAGGGCATATAACATACATAGATGTCAAATACATAACCACAATAGAACAAATGTTAAGGGGGGAGTTACACTGCTCCATGGTTCTCATGTTTTGTGTGGAGTGCTAAGTGTTAAGTATACTGATAGGCTGAAGATGCATATGAAGGAAGGTCTACTTTAGGTGAAGGACCATGAAATTAGAGGGATACACAGGGAGGAAATGCAAGCTTAGGATGTTGTAGATTTCTTGACATAGATTTTTGCTTTAAATGGGCAAAGGCATGACAATAGCAAAGAACATTTATTGGTAGATGGGCCACAGCAAGGAATGGAGAATTTGAATCTGAAATTTCTAGATGGTGCTCAAAGTGAGTGCTCGAGAGTGGGCATGAATGATGAAGGAGGACCCAATCTGACCTCGCAATGCTGAATTGGAATTGCGCACAATATTTAAGAACATAGGATTGCTTTTTTGCCATGAAACAGGGTCTTAGAGGACCTAGAGAGAAAATTCTGAGCTTTAGATTTCAGAAAGTAACCAAGGGAGCCAACGGGTATTAAGTTCGAGAGATGTAGTGAGTGACTTAGGGGTGCAGGAATAGAAAGCAAGGTGGAATTTGCTGCTCTTGAGGCCGCAGGCAATGACATCAACTCTGTCTGTGTGTGTGTCAGATCTTTTTTTTCTTCTGCATTTTGATGCTTTGACATCCTGGGGCCTTGTGGACCCAAAGAGGGACTTTCCCTTGCAGTGTTAGCTCATTCCTAGAGATAGTAAATTACTTGACAGCCAGCATGCCCTTGATATGCAAACCTACCAATCCTGAGTCCATATTTCCATCTGCCTCCTTTTATTGCACTCCTTCAGACCAGGACACTATCTTTGTTCCCTAAATCATCCCAGGGCCAGGTACTGGACATCTAGCCTGCTGAAATTATTCAAACTACCCAATCCTAAACCTGTTCAGCTTGCTTACAGCTTTGCCTGTTCCTTCCCACAAAACCACAATAAAGCATCCTACTCCCTCTCACTCCCTCTGCCTTCTGACCAATCCTGGTGACCCCCCACCCCACGTGGCTCTGTGTGGTGTGGTATAGTGCCTCTAGTTCCAGGGATCTGTGAGTATCAGTACTTCTTCCTTTATGACAGTCATTCAGTGTCTGTGTGTCTTGCCATACCTGAGTAAAACAAATCTTGCAGACAATTTTAAAACAGTGTATACCTAAGGTCCTAGGGGGTCACAGGCCTGTGTGTATCATCGTGTATAATCAGCCTCCCTAGGATAGAGTATGTCTCTTTCCCTTTTTAAACAGAAATGTCACTCTTTGTTGGAATTGTTTATGCTTGTCATGGCAGTGAATAGA
This sequence comes from Nyctereutes procyonoides, assembly GCF_905146905.1. Lineage (NCBI taxonomy): Eukaryota > Metazoa > Chordata > Mammalia > Carnivora > Canidae > Nyctereutes > Nyctereutes procyonoides. The sequence continues at coordinate 37,008,644 of NW_026575042.1, forward strand.
GTAACGAGGTCTGCAAAAGTAGTGATTTTAGCCATAAATTAGAGGTTAGGAGGGAAATTATAAATACTATTCATGAATTGGGATATCCACAAAGATCTCAGAAATGAACCCTCATTTGCACCAAGAATGTCCCATTTTTATTTGGCATTTCCTTGACTCCTCATCTCTGACCTCTAGGTCTTTTGGCCATTTTACCTTCAGGAGCCAAACCCGCTTCTAAGAATAGCCCAGTGGAGGCTTTCCAATCAACCTCCATTTATAATCTTCTGGGCTAATTAGACACATAGAACCTAGTCTGGCCTTCCACCCTCTTTATCAATGGGGATGAGCTGTCATTCTTTCCAACACTGTCTTGACTTCAGCTTGAGATGAAGACAGAGGACAATGGTAGGCCCAACCCTGCATTGATCCCACAGATCCACACGCCTTCTACTCTTTGGCATATAGATAGTAACTTCCCATGTGCTCATGAAAAAGAGCTCTTTGCTCTCCCAATAACAAAATCTAGCACCTACTTCTTGACATGACATGAAATGTTAGATACCGTGGAGTCCTTGTCCTGTTTTGGCTCTCCTGGAAACAGAGAGCTTGGTGTCAGTCTGATAGTGTGGTCTGCTCCTGCCACAAGGGCCACATATCTTTCCATTGGACACAACTCTGTCAGAGGGTTAGTGACAGTCACAAATACAAGGGGACACAAAGCTTCAGCTATGTGGGCTCAAAGCATAAAGATAGTCTCATACCTATCTTCTAGATTCATATAAAAAGTGAACCCATAATCGGAGTATGATGTGAATTGAGACTTGAGTTATTTGAAGAAGTATGATACCATCCACTTATTTTTACATCTGTAAACATACAAATAAAATGAGCCTCATAAGCCAAGAGCAAAAATATACCTTCAGATTTGTTCCAGAATACTAAAAATATCCCTCTGCCATATCTAGCAAAAATAAGTCACATTGGGAAACAAACAAACAAAAAAAGTAGGAAAAAAAAAAAGCTCTCTCTTGTGGAGCAAAGTGTAGAAGCAGGCTGTGTCTACATCCTGCCCCACGAAGTCAGGCATCCATTCCCTCAGTCATTCTTCCACAAATCTCGATCAAGATTAAATTTGGAGCACCTGGTGGCTCAGTAGTTGAGCATCTGCCTTTGGCTCAGGGCATGATCCCAGGGTCCTGAGATCGAGTCCCACATCAGGCCCCCTATGGGGAGCCTGCTTCTCCCTCTGCCTATGTCTCTGCCTCTCTCTGTGTCTCTCATGAATAAATAAATAAAATCTTTTAAAAAAAGATTAAATTTTAAAGTGAACAAACTTTTATTTCAAGAGCAAATATTCATCAAGGAGCCGTGAAAGACACGCAGGCTTCAGTCTCTCAGACCTGAGTTTGCAGCTCAGCTCTGCCCCTTACTATCTATGTGACGTCGAATGCCTCACTTTACCTCTCTGAGCCTCAGTTTCCTTATCTGTGAAATGAGGATAATTGGAAACAGTTTGGGGGCTGTTACAAGTATAGTAAATGTAAAACAAGGTTAGTGAGGAGGGAGCGGCAGCCGAATTCGACCCATGGAAATGTGGTTTTTGCAGACCAGCACTATCTTAATGCATATGCACTGTCACACATATACATGGGTACAAAGAGGTAGGTAGACAGACAGATAGATAGACTGCGGTGGAATAAGCATCCACAACTCTTTCCTTTTTTCTTCCTTTCTTCCCTTTTTTTTTTTTTTCATTTTCTTCCACTCCACACCAGGCACTGATCTGATGGGAACTGGGCAAATAGCAGTGAACAAAAATATGATAGGTCCCTGCTCAGATTTTCCACACTGTGGTCTTAAAGTATCATTTGTACCAAAAACAATAACAAAAACAAAAGCCCATCACCAGGGTTTCCTGAAGAAATCACCAATTCCAAGTATAGGGTGGAAAATGAATACTGTGAGACTGGAGCCAGTCGCCTCTTTGCAGGAAATACTAGAGGAGAGTTCAACATTTTAAATTACATGTGAATGTGCAACTCACAAAATCCAGATAGGGAAACTCTGTAGGTTCAAATGTCCTGGGCTTTTTGGCAATTAAACTGTAAGGAAAAGAAAGCAATGGAGGAGGAATCTGTAGATTAAAAAAAAAAAAAAAGACTTTAAAATGGAACAAACTAGGGGCACTTGGGTGGCTCAGGTCATGATCCCATGCCTCACTCCCATGGGGAGCTCAGCTCCTTGAAAATTTCATATGAGGAGCACCTGGGTGGCTCAGTTGGTTAAGCATCTGCCTTCTCAGGCTCAGATCATGATCTCGGTCCTGGGATCAAGCCCAGTGCTTGGGGCTCCCTGCCAAGCCCCTGAGAAGCCTCCCTGCTTCTCCCTCTCCCTCTGATGCTCCCCTTGCTTGTGCACTCTCTCTGTCAAATAAAGAAATAAAATCTTTTAAAAATTAAATAAATAATAAAATGGAACAAACTAGTTTTTTAATGGGAGAAAAAAAAACCCTATAATGTGCAGAGGTACAGACCTGAGTGATCCAACTGTAGAGAAGGGGAGGGCTGTGAAGGTCAGCAGAGCCGGCCCTCCCCGGAGCGGGAAGGTGGTTGAGATGGGGGTTGAGACACCGGGAACCTGCTTGCAGGCCTGGCACCTTACTGTGCACTTTCCACAGCTTCTACACCCCCACCCCATGTCTCAGTTAACTCCTGCCGGGCACCACTGCCCCGGTCCTCAGGGGTCAGGCCACTGTGGCTTCAAGCGGTGGTAAAAACAACTCGCCCTCAGCCAGCTGGCCAGTAAACAGGAGAGCTGAGACTTCAACTAAATCTGCCCTCTTACACAGAACATAAAGACTTCTAACTCTGGGAAATGAACTAGGGGTGGTGGAAGGGGAGGAGGGCGGGGGGTGGGGGTGAATGGGTGACGGGCACGGAGGGGGACACTTGACGGGATGAGCACTGGGTGTTATTCTGTATGTTGGTAAATTGAACACCAATAAAAATTAATTTATAATAAAAAAAAGAAAAAGAAAAAAAATAAAGTAGTAAGTAAAAAAAAAAAAAAAAAAATCTGCCCTCTTTTTCCAGGGAGGGAGTGGGCCCCTGATGGATACAGGTGGTTAGTCTATGAGAACCCAGGATAGCCCAGGCCGGGAGTTAAAGGGATTGGCAACAGGAAAGCAGACCTTATAAATTTCTAAATTACAAAAATTTTTAATTCATTTTTAACAAAGTCCAACCAAAGGCCAAGTTGCTTTTGTTTTCATGAGGATGCCGAGTATGGCAGGGGTGCATTGCATCTGTGCTGCTCGGGCAAGTGTAAACTGGCACAGCTTGCCAGGGCACTTCCTGAGGCTGGGGGTCCCCTTCCCAGATGACGACGAGGCTGTATATTCACATACCCCTGGGAGGAGAAGGAAAGCTGTACATGTAGTATACTTCGAGAAAATATAAAGCTTCACGGGGGCAAAGGAAGGTGTGTAGAAGCAAGAGCATGGGCTTTGAGCAGAAAACCCCAAGTTCACATCTTACCAGGACCACCCCCCAGCGGTGGGAACTTGGGGATGTGATTCAACCCCTCGAAGCCCCTTCCATCCTCATCTGTAAAATGGGTTAATGAGCATTAGATTCGTGCCTAAAGCACCTAATTCATGCTAGGTGATAAGAAATTACATTGTTTATTTTTTAAAGATTTTATCTATTTATTCGTGAGAGACACAGAGAGAAAGAGGCAGAGACATAGGCAGAGGGAAAAGCAGGCTCCTCGCGGGGAGCCCGATACGGAACTTGATCCTAGGACCCCAGGATTGCCACCTGAGCCAAAGGCAAGACGCTCAACCACTGAGCCACCCAGGCATCCCAAATTACATTGTTTAATCCTTGTCCTGATTTTTATCTTTTTAAAGATTCAAATGGGATTCAATTTGAATTGAATCAAGATTCAATTGGCTTAACCAATCTGAATCTGTCCTGGGAGAGTTTAGAATTCAGGACTTTCTGGAAATAAGAAGCCATCCTCTCTGGTGTACTTGGCTGTGAGTGGTGACCTGGCTTATTGGTTACGTGTGTAGATTTTGGAACCCGACTTCCCGGGTTTGAATCCCGGATCTGTCACGACTCGCTGTGTGGCCTGGGAAAGTTAACTAAGCTCACTCTGCCTCAGTTTCCCCATCTACAAAGTGGGGTTAGATTGACACCCCATTGGGCTGGGAGGATTAAACATGGCAACACAGCGCATGGTACCTGGCGTAGCTCTGCCTTCAGGCTGTCTGCATCAAGGAGCTAGCGAGAAGCCTTGCCCAAGCATGGAGCAGAGCGGCCCAGGGGTCTGACTGGAGCCCTCCCTGGCCATCACAGGCTGCTCTGGGGCTTCTCAGTTTGAGAGTCTTTGAGATCCTTGCTCCAATTACAGACATTCTTTCTTGGCTCAAGGTCTGACTCAGCACAGTCTGAAGACACTGAGGCCTGAAGTCTTTCTTCAAGACTGTTTCCTTCGGCTGCTCGGCCCAGCACGCAGCAGGTGCAGGGAGGCGCAGCAGCCTTGGCGTCTGCTCTATGGACCGCAGGGGCTCCACATCAGTCACTCTTCCTCCACGGAGATGGGAGGGGCTGCTCCACCCCTTTACGAAGGAAGGATCCCTTCCCACTGGAGCCAGAGCTGAACACGAATGCCCCTCGGGGCCCGTGCGTTAGATGCTCATCCCTAGAAGCAGCAGCTAATGGGCAACACTAAGGCATAATTTGCCACCAAGACTAGGGGTTTCCCACCGATTTCTGTTCCAGAACTCTGAAGCTGAGCCACAGAGAAGGATCTCATCCCCACTGCCATTTGCCCAGGACCAGTTCCTAACGTGACACACCCCCGAGGATTGTGCTCAAGCAGGCTACTGGCTTTTGAGGACAGGATCCTGTGACTTCCCACCTTCAGGTCATGGGCAGTGTGCTCACTGAGCAGTGTCATGGGCTGAACATGGGTACCCCCATCAGATCAGTCTGCACGGGGCAGACCCCATGTCTTGCAGAGATCCCACAGCCTAGCCTGCCTGGCTGTGGTGTCCAGGGTCGGCTCCCACACCGCCAAGTGAAGAAGCGGGGTGGGGGGAGCAGGTGCTTCCTCATTACACTCTCCTTCTGCATGTCCTCTAACAGCCGCTTATCTAGGAGAGGGAGGCAGGACATTTAAAGTCTGTTCATTTAATAAGATTTTAGCTGTCTTAACCCTCTGCAAGTCATTTGTCCCTAACACACTTCAGGCTTTTTATCTGCAGAGTAAAACACAATTGGACACTTAAAATCTTAAAAAACATACTTTCTATCACAACCAGAGTCAAGTGTTAATTTGTCTTTCCATGTCCCTGTGTGTCTCGCCAGTCTGGCACCCCTCCAGCCTCTTGTCACCTCCCCTCGGTGATCCTTCTAAAGACATCAGTAAGGCCACAGCACTGCTGCCTGGTGCAGGCACGTTGTCTGAACGCCCATTTCCCCCTGGCGCTGGGTCTGCCAGTGCAGCTCACATACCACTGGTGCGCAGGAGGGCTAAGCACAGCCAACGTATAATGAGCACTTAAATGCTTCCACCAGAATGAAAAGAAAGAAAAGAGAAGGGGACGCCTGGTGGCTCAGCGGTTGAGCGCCTGTCTTTGGCCCAGGGCGTGATCCTGGAGTCCCGGGATCAAGTCCCACATCGGGCTCCCCGCATGAAGCCTGTTTCTCCCTCTGCCTGTGTCTCTGCCTCTCTCTCTCTCTCTCTCTGTATGTGTGTGTCTTTCATAAATAAGTAAAACCTTTTTAAAGAAAAGGGAAATAAGAAAGAAAGGAAGGAAGGAAGGAAGGAAGGAAGGAAGGAAGGAAGGAAGGAAGGAAGAAAGAAAGAAAGAAAGAAAGAAAGAAAGAAAGAAAGAAAGAAAGAAAGAAAGAAAGAAAGATGCCCAGATGTGGCAGGAATGTAGAACCACTGGAACCGCCGCGTACAGCTGGCAGGAACGTAGACTGGTACAGCCACCCAGGAAGCCGCTTCACAGCATCTCCTAAAATGGACTCAGAAGCTGTACTGCTTGTGTCTACCCAGCAGAAACGCGTGCAGGTGTTCACTAAGAGACGTGTGCCGTATTTGGGAACTGTGTGGGTCTCGGAATAGGCTGGTTGAATGAATTGAAACCAATTCTGGAGCACTCTGGGCAGAGGCAGGTAAGACCTCGTCCCCGTCCTTGGGTAGCCCCAGAGCAGATTCTTCTTGATAGAACACACTTTTCCTGACTGTGTACCATGCTCTGGGCTTGTGCTAGGCGCCAGAAATACAGGGCTGCATCAGATGGCCCTTACCTGTCAGGAAGAAACAGCTACTTACCTCAGCAACCAAGTGATCTTGGCCTTTTGCACCTTGCTCAGGGCAATTTGGTTGGGTATCAGTATGGACAACGCCGGCTTACATTCTGTAACGATTTGTGTATGTGATTCTGTGATCTCCCTCCATGGGAGCTGAGCGTGTGTCCTGCTCAGCAGCAGGCAGCAGCACCTGGCTCTGAGTAGGGGGCTCAGTGAGTTTATGCTGGATGCGAGGATGGGGGTCTGAAGTTGATAAGAGTTCAAGGATCTCTAGGTAAACTCATTACCCCCATTTCACAGACAGGAGTCCTGAGGCTCAGAACATGGACAGGGCATGTCCTAAGCCACACAGCTCCTAAAGGGGTCTCTCCAAAACCCTGTACCCTTTCCACGACAGCTCACTGGCCTCCTGGAGAGACCCAGGGGCTTGTGTCCACATCCGTGACTCCTTACTCACAGCTGTCAGTCACAACACCCATCCTGCCAGTCAGAGGACATCAGAGGATGTCCACACGCTCATTCTCCACCAGGGGTTCGCTGCCTGTTGGCAGCTCCCACTGGAAGCTTGGGCCTCCCACCATGTAAGGAATATTCCACAAAGGGTTTGACAAACCATACTTGCCTCTGCGAAGGACACTTACCAAGAGTTTGAGTCATAACAATCAACCATGTTTTTTTTTTTTAACTTAAGACAAAGATTAATATTTCAGGAGAACATGGTTCTAATTTACAGCCAAGACCTTTGGTTTAATCAGCAAAAGAGAGACAAAAAGTCTGTGAACCTCATTGGCTCACTCATGTTTCCCCATTGCACTCCTAGCTGGATTTACCTCTTTGGCCTTTAATTATTCCATTCTCTTACATGGCTTTATCTCTGACACTTCAGGATGAAAATGTGATTTGCCATTCAGAGGTTTCAGCAAAAATCACACTCCAGTCAGCAAATTGAGAGTCTGATAAAGGAACAGAGGGTTGGGCTGAGGCTTTGAAAGGATGTCTTTAAAGTGTTTTTAATTAAATCTGTATTATTATTTAGGATGGTGGGGAATCATTTACATCCATTATAGGGTTTGTTTGGACTCTTAGCCGTGCTGTTCTTGTAACTATAGCATTAGTCGTGGAACCTGAGGGCAATGTGACAAGTTGGCTTCTTCGGTCAGATACCGAAGCACCTACTGTCTATACCTGCTTTACCTGCTATACCTGCTTTGTACTAGGCACTGAGCTAGGTTCAGCAGGGTCACATAGAAGCAGTTGGCAAAGCTCTTTGCCTATGGTATCAGGGCCGGATGTTGTTACCACCCTGTAATACAACAGGGGGAGGACGAAGAGGGTCAAAGGAATGAACATGATTACCAGCCCCCATGCTACCATGTGCTCTAGGGGCTTTGCCAGCATTCACCCTTCTAATCATACAAAGAAGATCTCCAAAGAAGAATCATTACCCCATTTCACAGATAGGAGTCCCAAGGCCCAGAGCACAGAAGGAGTTTGTCTGAAGCCACACAGCTCCTGAATGGGTCTCTCCAAAGCCCTGCTCCCTCTCCATGACAATTCATGGCCTCCTAGAGAGGCCCAGGGACTTGTGCCCCCATCCGTGAAGGGTGGCCTCACCCCAGCTGTCAACCACAAGAGCTGTCGTGGCAGTCAGAGGAGGAGGCACGTCCATAGGCTCAGCTCCACCGGGAGTTCCCTGCCTGCTGTCAGCAAACCTTCCCAGACCCCTCGACTACAGGACCTGCCATAAAAACTGCCACTCCCTGTGCTCTTCCTTCAAAACATCTGTCACTACCTACAATATATAGTTATCTGTATGATTGTTCATTTACTATTTCTCTCCTCTGCGAACCGTGAGCTTTATTTATGAGGGCAGAGACCTCCACCGCTGTGGTTAGCACAGACTCTGCAGCGTTAGCCCAGTCACTGGCACAGAGTATTTGTAGAATGAAAGAAGAAAAGAAGTGAGGGAGGGGATGGGGAAGGAAGGAGGGAAGGAAAGAAGGGAGGAAAGAAAAGAGAAATTAGAGCCTCTTTTTTAGGAACCGTTGTGATTACTATAGTCCCTCCCAATATTCATTTCCCTGCACTTCATTTCTAGATTCTATACTAGCATTGGTAGCCAATAAAAGCAAACAAGCAAAAAAGCCTAGAGTTCAGTTATTCTCCACATGGGCTGAAAGATAAAAAGGTCAGCAGATCTCAGGCTCCGGGACCCCCAACAATGGAACCCTGTGTTACCTTGAGGGGTCATTGCACACTTGGCCTTGCTAAGGTCTTTGCACACATAGCCTGTATGTGTCCCTTGGGTTTCAAATGCCATGATCATTAGCAAACTAATATATTCATATACATAGTAGCTTTAAGTCGTGATATTATTCTCTCAGACCACGGATACTAAAACAACTATATGCAAAGCCTGAAATGTTTGAAACCAAAAAGAGGGGATCCCTGGGTGGTGCAGCGGTTTGGCGCCTGCCTTTGGCCCAGGCGCGATCCTGGAGACCCGGGATCGAATCCCACGTCGGGCTCCCGGTGCATGGAGCCTGCTTCTCCCTCTGCCTGTGTCTCTGCGCCTCTCTCTCTCTCTCTCTCTCTCTCTCTCTCTCTCTCTCTCTGACTATCATAAATAAAAAAAAAAAATTTAAAAAAAAAAAAGAAAGAAACCAAAAAGAGGACCCTCAGTGATGAAAAAGAAATGGGAGCCACAGCTCAAAATACTCAACGCTTGGCTGTGAATTCAGACAGACCATCTGAGAACCACACTGTCTGTGGATTTTGTTCTAGGGCCCATCCCAGGACAGTGTGATCAATAGTAATTTCTACAGGACACTGTGTACTGAGTGTCATATTGAGCACTTTTCATGCATTCTTTTATCTATCCCTATCATGACCCATTTTACAGAGGAAAGAAACTTAGGGGGTTTAATTTGCCTGAGGCCACACAGGTAGTCAGTGGCAGAACTGGGAGCCTTATGGAAAACCATGTTGCGTCAGAGCCCTTGATGTCAACTGTGCACTACACAATCTCACTGGCTGTGGGTTCTCACTGGAGGATACTGTGATGTTACACTTTCAGGCCATGTTGAAGGGTGTTATAAGAGCCAGCCCCCAAAACTCATTGTGAAATTAACATAGGGTGAGGTTGAGGACGGTGATCCCTACATCACACAATGCTTCCTTTCGAGAACCCACAGGAGAGATTTCTGTCTGGACTCTATAAGTAAAAGCTCCGCTTCTCTTTAACAAAAAAGGATCTTTTCACTTTGTTGCCATGGTAAGACAATATGACTCATCAAGTTTCTCCTTCACATTGGTTGCTACACAGCTTGGAACCAACTGGCTGCCCCACTGCTGAAGAACCGACCCTGTCCACATACATTTTGGGGATGAGCCACATACTTTCCCTCCTAGACTTCATCTTAACTTTCTGTCTTACCCTAAGTCCTTAGAAAGCAAAGCTTGAGGGCACAGGCTTATGAGTCTTTCCTTTATAAAAAGGAGCACAAGCCCAGGGAATGAAGGTGTGGGAAAGGGGTGTGGGGTAGGAACTGAGGGATGTAAATAAACAGGGTGTGGTATCAAGAGTCGCACTGTTTATGATCAGGTTCAGCTGACTGTTCTTCCGAAGGAAGTATTAGCTACTAAAAATGAACCATTGAGTCTTATATGAGGAGAGAAGGGGATAAGTATTTGTCCACTGGCACCCGTCTCCAACCGGCCCAAAACTTGCCCCAGGAGCTTTCATCCCCAGGATATGTGGGTGGCAGTTGTCCCACTGAGCCTTATGCGTCAGAGACAACTAGGGAGCCCCACAGCTGGGAGAGGAGGGGCTGTTGGGTTGTGCCTTTGGGGGGTCCATCACTGAGCAGCAGCTAGGTGGACCATTCAGAGGTATTTGCCACGATGGCAGCTGTGGCCAACACATGGCCGTGCCCTGTGCCCCACTCCTCCGCCAGAGAGATGGTGCCCAGATCCGAGGTGGCCCAGAGAGATGTCTGACAGACTCTCCTACCCATGTTTTCCTTTCTTTGGCTTCTTCTATTTCCTGACTTTTGAAAAAAAAATCGTCTACTGACTTTATCATCACAAGCCACGTTCAATATATTTTGGAGGGGGCCAGGGTATATAGAAAATTCAACGATTATTTGCTGTGTGTTAATCCAGCCTCTCAATAAGAATCAAATCCCAAGGCACCTCCTGTCTTTTATTCCCTGAAGAGCTCCTAAGAGTGGCTAAAGTGGGTACGTACTTGAGGATGAATCGATGCAACCACTAGCTGTTGTCACCGTCTCTCCTTCCGCTACACCGTGGCCTTGAACTCACATCTCCTACCATGTATAAGGCTTTTGTTTGCTGAAGTGCTTCCTCTAAGCCTAGGCTACATCAGTCATTGGAAACCCCAAGAATCTGTAAGGACTGCATGTCCTTGGAACCCCCAGCACTGAGCACTGTGTCTGGCATTGTGGGAAGTTGATGCATGTCTTTCCACTGAACCAACAACTCACAGTTATCACAGTAAAATAATGTAATGTCATATTATATTAATAACTATTTATTGAACATTTGCTATATGCCCAACACTGCACTAGCTGGTTTACACTGTTCTGTCTTCACATAGCTCTTGCCAGCTATGGCTCAGTCATATAATGTGATGAGGAAACCAGATTTTCTTTGATGATGGCTTTTGCCCAGAAAAAAAAAAAATTCAAAGAGCTCTCTGAGTCTGAAAATGTCAACCAATATTAAGCCCTTAGAGAGTCTGCTATCTCCAGATGCTCCTCTTTCTTGTTCTCAAGCTTTACCTCTTCACTGCGTGACTCACACAGCGCATCTACCAACTGCGATGAAAACAATCTGCATTTCTGGAAGCCAGCAGCAAGGTGGCCTTTAATTACCTAATGTCTCCGAGGTCCCTAAAGTGTAATTAGTTTGATTGGACCTTGTAATTAAATGGTCAGCCAACCACATGGAAGGACACCTTTGGCTTGGGCATTCTTTTCTTTTTCTGGACTCAGGGCCTAAGAACTGTGATCCAAGAAACAAAGTCCCACCCAGGTACTGAGCCACTGCTCTGGCCCAGGATGATGGGCCAGCATTTAGAGGTAGAGAGGCTGGGCTTTGTGCTGGGCAGCTCTGCTCACGGACAGAATTGCCCTCGGTGTAGGGGGCAGTATAATCCCTCCATCTCCGAGTATTTGTCACTGAGCATCTCTGATGGCCACCCAAGTGCCTGACATTCCACCCATTGCTGTACATGGGCTGAAGGTACCTAAGACCCCTGTAAAAATAACAAGGTTCTCACTGGGGGAGAGCAAGGTGTGGAAATCAGGGCATTCATGGGGACTCAGGGAGGCTAAGGTTAAGGACTCCCAAGGAGGGGTCCAGGAATTCAGAGTCAGCTCGTGATCCCTGGGGATTCTGGAGATAAGTATTCCCTTATTCACCCATCTGTTCAACAGGCATTTCTCCTCATTGTCTATCAGAGGCTCATCCCCAAACCAGCCTTGCTGGTAATTGTTTAAAGACCCAGAAAATGTCTGGGAATTGAGAAAACAAACCAAGCAATGTGTGTGTGTGTGTGTGTGTGTGTGTGTGTGTGTGTGTGTATTTGAAAATGAGGAATATGCTCAAAATACGTGTGAGGAAGAGAGAAACTTTCTAACACATGTGGGGGGCCCACTATGGAACCAAAGTAGATCATTCAAGCAGGATGCTCAATCATAAATCTAAAATGTAAGACTGTATTAAGAGTATGAGACACGACAGTAAATGTTCCCGAATCAGAGTGTGGAGTCTTACTTTCTTTGTCCATATCTGATTAGTGTTGTTGATGTAGGCCAGCCAGAGTGTCCTGGCTCCAGAAGTCAAAATGTGAGCCAGCAGGAAGTGAGAACAGAGTTTATTGAAGGTATAGAGAAAGTGCAGGTACAGATTGGAAGACTCAGAAAGGAAAAAAGGCAGAGTTGTTTGCTCAGGGTCTGGGGTTTTCATTGAGGATTGTGGTCTGGTGTATGTGTTGTCTCAGGCACCTAGGAACCAATCACAGGACAAGAATCCACTTGTCCTCCATAAGTCACTTATTCCTTAGAGCTGGGGGCCTTGGCATCACGCTGTGTAGTGTCAGTGGTCTGAAATGTGCAATGATGGCTTCTTCTGGTCATTCTTGCCCAGCCCTTCCTTAGATGTCATCTGTTATGCTGGAAGACTCCAAAGAAACCATGAACTCCTTGTCCCTTACAAGGAGGATACACACTATGTGCATTATGAGGCATGTGTAAAATGAGGGTGTGGGTCCTATCAAGAATGGAAGCAGGAGGGATCCCTGGGTGGCTGAGTGGTTTAGCGCCTGCCTTTGGCCCAGGCCGTGATCCAAGACCTGGGATCGAGTCCCATATCAGGTTCCTGGGATGGAGCCTGCTTCTCCCTCTGCCTGTGTCTCTGTCTGTCTGTCTGTCTCTCTCTCTCTCTCTGTGTCTTTCATGAATGAATAAATAAATAAAATCTTAAAAAAAAAGAATGGAAGCAGGAAAAGAAGCAAAAAGCAGATTTTCACGGAGTCTTTCAGTTTCCCTATCTCATGGTTTCGTTTTCATGTTTGTTTAGAGTTATTTGGAGGAAATGCCAAGGAATCAATGCCACCTAGAATTCAGGAGACCTGGGCTCTGGCCCCGGTCCCCTACTGCAGAAGCTGCCTCTCATGAAGTCATAGTACTTCTGCGGACCTTACTTTCTTCCCTGTAGAATGCATACAACACTCACCCATTTGTCCTCTCAGGGACTCTGCAGAGTACTTTGAACATAATAAAGTATTATTTCATTAGTGGAAAATGATCAGTGCTGTTGCCATTAACGACGGTTATTAAGTATCTATTATTAATACAAATTAATCCTAAATCTGATGAGAAATGAGGTGGGGATAAATAAGTAAACAAGATCTGAATGGATGGATGTCAAGGCATCCATTCAAATGACTGAGTACCATCTTACTTCTAGGTGGGTGCTGGGGGGACAGGGAGGACCCCCTAACCCTGCTTGACTGGAGGGAGCCTGGTGTGGACAGAGCGTGCTCTTCACTCACCTCGTTGGTACACAAGGCAACCCCTCCCCAATCAAGCCATCCCCTCCCTGACCTTGCTTTCATTCTCCCTCTCATCCCCTTTCACACTAGCTAGCTTGCCCAGATTCCCACTCCTTCCTCCCTGGGCTGAGATTGAAAATGCGATCTGGACAGGGACCTCTGCTAGAGCTTCCCCGATAGCTCTCCTGTCATTGCAGGCCATCGGCTCCGTGGCCACCACACAGGACAAACACCTGTGTCAGTCTTCCAGCGAACCGGTGGGAGCAGTCCCCCCCCTCCCCCGTTGGGTCTGAGGGCTGGGTGCAGGGATGACGGGCACTCTGGCAGCTAAATGCTCCGGGATTAAATGGAATGCGTCCGGAGGCCTCATCTTCCTCTCCCAAGGTCCTCCAGCCTATTTTCACTTGCTCTGCAGGAATCCTTCCCAGATGCACTATTCAAGCTCTCATCCAATAAATGGTTGTTTTTTTCTTTCTTGGGTGATCACACCACATAACAATTTAGAGCTTCTCAAACTTTTATGCACATGCAGATCACGTAGAGGTCTCATTAGACTGCAGATTCCAGTTCAGAAGGTGAAAGTGGGGTCTGAGACTCTAGTTTCTAGCCAGCTCCCAGGTGATGGCTGTGCTTCTTGCACCCGCTGCTGCTGACTGATGGCTCACACTGATCAGCGAGGCTTTTCAGCAAAGCTCTAGACACAAACTCGCTGTGTGGTCTTGGGCAAGTTATGTAACCTCTCTGAGCTTCTGTCTGTAACATGGAGAAAATAATAGCATTACCTACAAGAATTGTTGGGAAAAAATATAAGACAAAATGCATGCAAAGTTCTCAGCCCAAGCCGTGGCACAGAGTGGAGGGGAGCACGCAGTCCACACGCCAGTGGTAATCGCAGGATGCTAAAATGGGAGACTCCTAAATGGGCCTTTGCCTGGGGAGGCATTTCAAAGAATTCGAGGAGCACATTTTTCAAGCTTAGGAGGTGCCTGGGGCCCAAGGCAGCCTCACGTGTCTAAGTGGAAAGACTTGGAGCAAATGGACACGTCCGGGACAGGCTGAGCAGGGGCAGGTGCAGAGGCCTGTGTCTGCAGGAGGGACCAACAGAGCCAGCCGCTGAGCTCCCCTGGCAGCCTGCAGTTCCACGCAGGGGCGGTCTGTGGGCATGTCAGGAAAGGAGCCTTAGTCGGCAGGGGTTAGTTCATGGGGAGCTCTGGCTTTGGGGAGATTCGTCAGGTATCCAGTTTTGCTGTCCGTGGCCAGCCCAGCCCTTCTCAGTATCTAGGGAGATGTGACTTTTGCTTATTTGTTCATTTGAAAATGGTCATGGATTATGGATAATGAGAAACACTCTTCGAAATATGGAGGGGATTGAGAGGTCACTGCATTCAGCGCCTGATTTTTGTGGGGCAGGGGAGAGGGCAGATCCAGTGGGGAGTGAGAATAGCATTTCAGACAAAAAGACAATGATGAGGAAATCCTATGTTTGCAGAAGCAAGGAGCGTGGGCTAAGACACGTGCAACTGTTTCCGATCGTTACTGCACGTGTTACTGCGCACTTAGGAGCTGCCAACAACACAGTTATTACCCTAGAGTTTGTGGAGATCAGAAGGAGATCAGAAGTCTGAAACGGGCCCCCATGGGGCTCAAGTCAGATGTAGGAGGGCTGTGTTCTTTCCGAAGGCTCTGGAAAGAATGGGTTTCCTCGCCCTTTCCCACTGGGGAAGCTGCCAACTGTCCTGGGCTCCATCTCCAGAGTCAGCACTCAGGGCACCTGGTGGCATCTGTCCTTGGCCTCCTCTTGCTCTCCACAGGACACCGCCTTACCACATAAATCCACACGCTCCCTTAGCACCTCAGTGTGTGCAAGGACGACCCCCTGTGTGCTTCTCCTTTGCTCTCTCCCTTTTCCATGCTCACAGTTCTTTCGCTGCCAGATATTTAGGGTCTTTCCCACATAAAGCAATGCTCTGAGACACCAGCTGGGTGTCCGACAGTCTAGCTCAACAGTGGCGCTGATCTGGAGTTCATGCAGACCCCACAGGATAAGACTCGGTCCCATGAGGCCGCCTCTGCTTCAGATGCCAATAAGCAAGGTCCCCAGGTTACCCATAACTTCTCTCCAACTTGGCTATAAATCAGAGGTTCCAAAGACCCCACCCTCCTTGGATTCGATCATTTGCTGGCACAGCTTGCAGAACTCAGGCAAACGCTAACTTACATTTATCAGTTCATTATACAATAATAAAGGAGATGAGAGAGGATACAGATGAACAGCCAGATGAAGAAATGCATAAGGTGAGGTCTGGATGGACCTCAAGTGCAGGAGCTTGTTCTGTCCCTGTGGAGTTGGGGTGCACCACCCTCTTATACTTGGATATGTTCACCAATCCAGATGCTCCCTGAAGCCCGTACTTCTGGGATTTTTTATGCAGATTTCATTACATTGGCAAATGGGTTATTAACTCAATTTCCAGCCCCTCTCCCTTGTCCAGAGGAGGGAGGTACGGCTGAAAGTTCCAGGCTTCCAATCATGGCTTGACCTTTCTGATGACTGACCCCCCTAACTAAGAGCCCATCAGGAGTCACTTCATTAGGGCAAAAGGTGTTCCCATGACCCAGCAAATTCCAAAGGACTTAAGAGCTTGCAATCAGATGCTCCCATCACTCAGGAAATTACAGAGGTCTTAGGAATGCTGTGTTAGGAACTGGTGCCAAGACTAAATGTTAGAACAAAAGATTCTCCTAATACCCCAATTTACAACAGTTGTAGGTCATGAACCAAGGGCAAAAACATATATATAGATTTTGTGTTATCTCACACTTGGGCATTAGAATAAATGCTCTGGAAGTGGTCTCAAGTCTGAGCATCTCGCTGCTTCTTACCGGATCACTAGAGAAGGAGCCTTCGAGGCCCGGCCCAGCCAAGCCACGGCTCCAGGTCTCCTGAGTGGGACCTCTGCTTCTTCCATGTGGAGCAGGGTGCCTGGTGCATGGCAGGATGAATGAAGGAATATGGTTTACAGACCCTTTAATGGGAAGCTTTTATTATTATGAACAAGAGATGCCCCTTTAAAAAGTAGCACTTCCTGAACGCACACAACGCCTCATAGTTTACTATTATTATCACACATGATTCAAAGAATTTTCTTTCCTCATCCCCAAACAAGGTGGTGACTCTAGTGAGCCCCTTTGCAGTTTCTGACGTGGTGAATGATAGGATGGAATGCTGCACACATCCTCTGAGCACTTTTTATGTCCCCAGCCCCGCCCTGTGAGAACATGGCTGTGACGGATTGAATTGTGTCCCTCCATAGAAGATGCTAAAGCCCTAACCTCCGATAACTCAGCACGCGACCTGATTTGCAAATCAGGGTGTTGCAAATTAAATTAGCTAAGATGAGGTCATACCGGAGTAGGGTGGACTCCTGATCCAATGCGACTGGAGTCCTTATATGGAGATGGCCACGTGAAGACACAGACACACGGGGACAGGTCATGGGGTGACAGGATTGAAGTGCTGCATCCACAAGCCAAGGAAGGCCTGTGGCTACCAGAAGCTAGGAGAGAGGCCTTGGAACAGATCTTCCCTCAGAACCCTCAGCAGGCCCAACCGGCCAACACCTTGATTTCAGACTTTTGGCCTGCAAAGCTGTGAGACCATCACGATCCTGTTGAAATAAGCCACCCAGTGGGTTGTGCTTTACCGAGGCAGCCCTAGCAAACTAATACAAAGGCCAACACAGAATCATGGACGTAGGCCTTCTCAGCCTTTTTCAAAGACTTTGTAAAAACCTGGCCCCTGACCGGGATGGCTCAGATGGAAGCCAGCATGAATGAGCCACACTTGGCTCAGCTGATGTGGAGGGCCACTTAGGTTTTCTGACACCCACCATCAGACTACAGCTTGGAACCAGCACACCCTCAGCACCTGAGCAGCACTCAGGAGTCCACACCGAGTGATTAATCTGGACATGGAGCTGGTCAGAGCACCCCACCTTCTCTCCAAAGCAAGGGAAGATTGGTGCCAGTGGGTTTTTGTGTTTCTTTGAATGGCTTCTTTCTTTTATGGGGGAGATTGCTGGATTTTAGACTCTTCCCAAATCTTTGTATGAGACCAAAACCCAGGTGTGAAAATCCCACTTGGCAAATATCCATATTTGATCTTAAGATCCTGGATGCTGTCATGAATGTAAAACTGTAACTGCTCCCTAAAGAGTTCTCCAAGTCTCCCCAGACTTCACGGACTGACCTGTAGTTCCGAGACACACCCCATGTCTTAGCTGTGGAATCCCAAGGAGAGGCGCCACCCTGCTCATGGGCCTTCCCCCGGACGCCCCTGTGGAATGCAAATAGGCCTCCCTGCAGCGGAGCAGGTGATCCAAGGGGGCTAGAATGGGCCTCTTCTGGATCGATGATGTCATCCCGTGGCCTCAGCCACGCACAACCTTTACTTTCTCTCAGGCACTCTGAATTCCACCAAAGCAGGATCAGCAAGAGAAGCCCATGTGGTGGGGGGTCAGTGCAGGAGGGTCAATAGCCCACCTGGAGATGCACGCTCCTCTCACATGCCCCCACGGCAGCCAACAGATAGGCCAGGCAGGCACATGGCCATGGCTGGTTTCCAGAACCCGTACCTGAGGACGGTCCAGGGAGGTCTCATATGCAGACGTGCACACTGGCTGCCTCGTGCTGTGCCTTCCAAGAGGGGAACGCTTAACAGGTTCCATTCAGGATCGGCTCAATTTTCCAAAGGGGCAGAATTTATTATTTGAATTATTCAGGGGAGGTTTATTCACCAGCACCGAGATATGAGATATGTCAACTAAATTATAATTATGTTTCTCTAAAGATATCCACTGAGAGAGTCCTTTTTTTTTTTTATTTAAACTTGCAAGGAGGAGTCAGACTGTGTATTTATGAACAGCCAGCCTCAATATTCTGAGTAGCAGAATGAAAAATTAATTTTCTGCAAATACATTACTGAACAGTTAACTGCATCTCAGTCACCTGTTTGTTTGATATACTGGGGTGCTCCTCAAAGAGCTTATGATGTATTCTCATCTTGGCCAAGAGATAACTTTCAAAAGCGTGAGGACAAGAGACAGGAGTTCTGGGCCCCAGCCCCACCAGCAAGCTGCATACCTCGGGCAAGGCCCCACTACTCTCTGAGCCTGGCAGGCTGGTCCGAGGCTCCGGGGGGGCCTCCCACCTGCCCTTCTGCAGCTGCCCACACACCTCAGTCTCCCTGAGGGTGAAAGGGTGATGTGTGACTGCTCTGTGGTGCTGCTGTTTATCTGCCTAATAAGAAAAAAGAAATTAAGCACAGAAAGGATTATTTTTGCGCCCAAGTATTCCCTCCTTTCATTCTTCTGGCCAAGGCCCTAGGAAATTGAGAGAGCCCTACTGGGAGAAGCCACCCTCCTCTTGCCCATTCCTCCTTCCCCTAATCTGTAGGTGGAAAGCCAAGGATTCCTGGGGTGGGGCCTATCCTCCTTGACCCAACATGAATCTTCACCAGCTCCCCCACTTCTCTGTTTTTTTTTTTTGTTTGTTTTTTTAAAGATTTTATTTATTTATTTGAAAGAAAGAGAGCATGCATGAGCAGGGTGGGAACATCAGAGAGAGAAGCTGACTCCCTGAAAGGCAGGGAGCCTGACACAGGACTCAATCCCAGGACCCTGGGATCATGATCTGAGTAGAAGGCAGACGCTTAACCAACTGAGCCACCCAGGTGCCCCCCTACCTCTCTTTCTTCATGTGGCCCTCCTAATGGTGCCTCCTGGGGCTCTAGGTCCTGGAAGTGCTCTTCTCACCTTCAATCCAGAAAGGTGATTTGGCACCTGGTACCTAGGGTTTGCTCTCCATCGTGGCTGGAAAGCTGTGTGCCCAGTAACAACTGGAAGAGGAAGAGGCCAAAGGAGAGCAGATGGGGGCTTTGCAGAGCATGACTGCTGCTCTTCCTTGCACCCATGCTTTCATGTGTGCAGTCTGCATTTACGGAGAACCTGGAGTACAAACAGGCCCTGGCCTCATGGATCCCAGGGTCAAGGGCTGGCCTGACCAGCAGAAGAGCCACTAACCACATGTGTCTGTTGAGCATTCGAAATCGGGCTAGTTCGAGCATTATAACATACACAATGCTTTGCAAAGACAGTAAGAAAAACAGATATCATTATAAATATAAAAATTAATAAAATATCTTGATTTTTAAGATTGAGCACCTGTTGAATGATACATACATGGTTATATCTGACTGGAGTATATTATTAAAGTTAATTTCACCTGGTTCTTTTTAGTTTTTTTAGTGTGGCTACTAACAAATGTGAAATTACACATGTGCCTTGAGGGTTGTGCGGGACTTGGGACAACCCCACGAGGTACTTACTACTGTTATTTCAATCTTACAGATGAAGGAACTGAGGCACAGGGAGGGATCGTGACTTGCCTGAGGTCACACAGCCAGGAAGTGGTGGAATCAGGCTATGAACCCTGGAGGTCTGGCTCCAGAGCCCCAGCACTGACCTGTGTAGCGCCCCTCGCTAGGGTCAGGCTGAGCAGTGAGCACTTTGCTGTGGGAAGTGGGCACCACCCCCCCCCCCACAGATCTGGAGCAGTGGGGAACCCAGCCTGAGGAGACAGGAAGATTAATCTACGGGCAGTGAGTCTGGGGTTGACACAAAGGGGTGCTGGCAGCAGCAGGGCTGACATCCTCTGCTGCCAAGTGCTTTGCCCACATATCACAAGCTCTCCCTTCCCCCTCTGTGCTCAGCCCCAGGCCCTTGTCTGTGCTGTTCCCTCCTCCTTGAACGTTGTTCTTACCGCCATCGGCCCACTCTCTGGCCTCCTTTTCTTCACCCTCACTTCCTCATCCCCCCAAACAGGTCCGATCTCCCAACTACAAGTTCAAATGGCACCTTGTACCCCGCTGCGTGGTGTTTCTTGCAGATAGAACATTCCATTTTTCATGTGAATATTCTATTTTCCATCTATTCCCTTAGGGAAGGAGCTGCTTCTGGTTTGGCCCACTTTATATACTCAACACCTAGAACAATCCCTGATCTATAATTGCTTCCAGTAGACATCCATTGAATAAACAATCAAACCTTCCTGCAACACAGGTGTTCTACCCATTCTACAGATGAAGAAACTGACCATGAGGTTTAAGGTTAAGAAAGTTTAAGAAAATTGCCCCCAGGGGCACCTGGGTGGCTCAATCGGTGAAGTGTCTGCCTTTGGGTCAGGTCATGATCTCGGGGTCCTGGGATTGAGCCCCACATAGGGCTCCCTGGTCAGTGGGAGTAGTCTGTTTCTCCCTCTCCTCCTCCCCATTGCTCATGCTCTGTCTCACACTCTATCTCAAATATTTTTTAAAAAGGGGGTGCCTGGGTGGCTTGGTCATTAAGCATCTGCCTTTGGCTCAGGTTGTGATCCCCGAGTTCCAGGATCAAACCCCACATCCAGCTCTCTGCTCAGCAGGGAGTCTCCTTCTTCCTCTCCCTCTGCCCCTCCTCCTCCCCTGCTAATTCTCTCTCTCTCTCTCTCTCTCTCTCTCTGTCTCTCTCAAATAAATGAATAAAATCTTTTTTTAAAAAAAGGGAAGAAGGGACTCTTGGGTGTCTCAGTGGTTGAGTGTCTGCCTTCAGCTCAGGGCGTGATCCCTGGGATCGAGTCCCACATCGGGCTCCCTGCGAGGAGCCTTCTTCTCCCTCTGCCTGTGTCTCTGCCTCTCTCTGTGTCTCTCATGAATAAATAAATAAAATCTTTTGAAACAAAAAAAGAAAAGAAAGGAAAATTGCCCCAGGTCCCAGTCCAGGTAAGAGGGTATAGCTGAAATCTCCCCTGAGCTGACTAACTTCAAAGCCACTGCCTCTTGGTGGGAATGCACGGAGTTGCTGATACCCCCAGGATGGGCCTTGAAGCCAGAGGCCGTGAGGAGGTTTACTCAACATGCCTGGGCCCTTCCCTAGTCAGGGCCTTCTCTAGACCCGCTTGGATCCGATGACTTTCACACACCCTCCCTCCCCCTTCCTGTGCCTCATCTTCTGTCCAGAACCCTCCATGTATGCTGGGCCTGCTCAGCCCCTTCTCTCAGGCCGCCATGCTGGTGAGCTTGTCAGAATTCTAAGTATTTGACCCAGATAGGGCCTTATCCCCAGGACCACTCTCCATCCAGCTTTCTGAGCTGGGCCCCCTTTTCTAGAGCATCTGTTTCCAGGGTCACTGGCTTTTGCTGACTTTCACTGTAACCATTCATTCGTTCAGTAGGTCGGTTGGTCCGTGAGCGGGGTTGTTGGGTGGGCATCATGCCCCTTACGCTGCATCTGGAGAGGCTCAGCGTCTTCTGTAGGAGAGACAGCACCCACCTCAACCCCAAATGAAAGCATCTCGCTTTCGAGACCATTCCTCTCTGGGGGCAAGCAATCTGCTTGGTCTTTGTGCAATTGATTGTGATCAGGAAAAGAACACCTGAGGAGAAACGGTCCCTTTCCTAATTGTCAAACTGAAGACACGGGGCTTCCTGGCCCGCCTCCGCAGCTCCCATCCGGGTCCTGACAGATGTCAGCTGTTCAGTAAACTCATGAGGAAAATATCCCCAGATGAATTCTGTGGTGTGTCCTCCAAGCAAAAACTGAGAGGGAGGAAGAGAGCTTGGCAGGCTTAAGAGAGGCCTTTTGCTTTGGGGCAAGGGAATCCCCATGCTCAAGAGGAAGAGTTGCAGGGAACCTGTGAGCAGAAGCAGGGAGGCCTCGTCAGCGGGTGAGAGGGCTGGGGGCTGGGGAGGGGGGCGACACTAGGGCAAATGCTGGAAAGTGGGAAGGGACCTGCGGAAATCTTCCTGCTTTGTTCACTCTCCCATCCCCAGTGCCGGGAAAGTGCCTGGGACTCGGTTAACAAGTGTTCGACACACACGATGAATTTCACAGCATGTGTCTTTGGAGACTTTTTTGTTTCCGGTGATATTCTTAGGGACCTAACAGGAAGACAAAGGCGGTCAACAGATTTGGTAAACTGACTATTCTGTTGCCCACATTGGCATAGTCGCTGAGGCAAAGGTTCTCAAACTTAGCCTAGGGGAACACCTGGAGGGCCTGCTGGAGACAGATTGCTGGGCCCCACCCGCAGGCTTCTGTTGAATGGAGCTGGGGTGGAGCCTGAGAATCTGCATTTATTAAAATTTCCCAGGTGTCTTAGCTCCAGGCACAACAAAATACGATAAAGCGTGCCCCTCCCCCCCGCATCGGGACCAGGGTCAGGTGCAGAGGGCTCCTCGTCTGGGGGAAACAGGACGCAGCTGAAAAGAGGTCCCACCCCTCACCCGTCACATATGTGGGGCACCTGGTGCTAAGCCATTCGTAGGTGACCTGCTTCTGGATCGGGGTTTCACACGCAGCAGAACGGCTCCCTCGCTGTGATCTATTGAAAGCCAGCCCATGATGGTTTAAACAATAAATGTTTATTTCTCACAGTTTTGGAGGCTGGGAAGTCCTAGATCAAGGTGCCAGCAGGTTCAGTTCTTGGTGAAAACCCACTTCCTGGCTTGCAGATGGTCACCTTCTCCCTGTGTCCTCACATGGCAGGGAAAATGAGGGGCTCTGGCTCCTCTTCTCATAAGGACACCAATCCCAGGGCGCCTGGGTGGCTCAGTCAGTTAAGCATCCAACTCTTGATTTTGGCTCAGCTCATGATCTCAGGGTTGTGGGATCCGGGCCCACATCAGACTCTGTGCTCAGTGTGGAGTCAGCTTGAAATTCTCTCCCTCTCCCCTCCCCTCAATTAAATCTTTAAAAAATAAAGCGGGGCTCCTGGGTGGGCTCAGTCAGTTAAACATGTGCCTTTGGCTCAGGTCATGATCCTGGGGTCCTGGGATCAAGCCCTGCTCAGCGGCAAGCCTGCTTCTCCCTCTCCCTTAGCCTGCTACTCTACCTACTTGTGCTCTCCCTCTCACTCAGTCTTTCTCTGTCAAACCTTTTTTTAAAAAAAATGTTTAGTGGCTCAGCGGTTTAGTGCCTGCCTTCAGCCCAGGGCGTGATCCTGGAGAGCCGGGATCAAGTCCCACGTCAGGCTCCCTGCATGGAGCCTGCTTCTCCCTCTGCCTGTGTCTCTGCCTCTCTCCCTCTCTCTGTCTCTTGTGAATAAATAAATAAAAATCTTTTTTAAAAATGTTTGAAACAATAAATAAAAACAGCGATTCACCGGGGGGGGCCCCACCCTCATGGCCTCATCCAAACCTAATTAACTTCCCAAGGATCTTACCTCCAAATACCATCATCACACCGGGCTTTAGAGCTTCACCATAGGAATTAGGAGAAGCTACAAACATTCAGTCCATAACACTATTTGGGGCTGATGCTGCTGGTCCCGGGACCACACTTTGAGAACCATTGTTCTATGGAGTCTTGCCAGAAGAAACCCGTTTAACTGTGTGAAATGGAGCTTTTCCAGTTTTGACCCTGGCACCTTTGTTCATGATATACCTCGCAGGACTGTTTTCGAAACAGCCAGTCGGGAAAGAATGCTGAAAGGGCCGTACTTCCCTGAATTGATGGTTGATGGCTAGTGAGGGGCCTCCTCTCCCCTGGCCGGTCCCGTTCCTCCTCTTCACTCCTATGAGAGACCGAGCACTCAGAATGCACAGTCCCCACCTCACTGAGGGCAGATTTGCTGCCCCAACGTCTGGCTCCCACATTAACCTGCCAACCCTACTAACTCCATGGGGCTTTGCAGAATTTGCACAGCAGACCCAGGCCTTGGCTTGGATGAGAGACTAACTGAAGTTCAATTTGAATACATGCAATAAAGGCATCGGTGAGACCTGGAAGTTGAGGGATCTTCCCAGGGGGTCCCGCCGGGGTGGAAGGGAGAGCTGATTGGCATTGTTTAAAGGCTGCGCTGGGGAAGAATAAACAGCTGGTCCAAGAAGCTGATTACACAGGCAAAGATCATAGCATGGTGCCAGGGTACCAGCCGTATCCTCAGTGCCTACTAGGTGTGTTTTCTCTCCCCGTGGACGAGCCTAAATCCTGGGTGCACACAAGTCTTGATTTACATGGTACAAGCACCAACTGCAAGGACGGTTTTTCAGGATTGTTTTGGGGGATTTGCCCAAATGTTGCTCAACTAGATTGCAAATGAGGTGGTCTCTTTGACACAAGCTACCTTTCATGTTCCCTGTTCCCCTGTGCTCTGCTGCCCTGAGTCAGCAATTGCTTTTTGACAGAAGGCCCAGCGGGTGCTTTCTGAGCTGTCATAATCACCTTCCCCTATAAACACACCCGTACTTCTCCCTGTCTCTCTGCCAGTTTGGAAGTGCAGGCGTCCGCCTGGGAAGATCTTAAAGAGATTTGCAAAGGAGAGTGGCATCTTTGCTTTGGCATGAGGTTGGTCTTGGCACTAACCAAAACCTCATCTTTCTAAATGTTCCAAAATAGTGACCGAGGCCAAAGGGCCTTGCAAGTTCCCAGTGAGAACCTGATTTGCCTGGTTTCAACCCTCCTAGTTCAATCGCTGTCCATTTCAGGAAACGAGTTCAGTTTTGACCCACCTGTCAGATACGTCCCGTGGGGCAGAGGCTATGGAACTCTCTCTGTGTCCACAGTCATCTAATCTAACACAGGAGAAGGCTGTGGAAGTAAAGAATGGCTTTCTAGAATGCAAGGCACTACAATAAAGTAGCACACACCTCAGTGTGGCACTTGAGGTCCTCCGGAGCCCGGCCCCACACACTCCACTAGGCCCCCTCCCCACACACATCTGTCAGGCTAGGCTGTCTGCTGGAACGGATCCTTTGATCATCCATAGGATCCATACCTCTTCATTGCTTTATCAGATTCTCATTTTTCTCTAATCTCATCTATCACCCAATTCTCTAATTCCATTGTCAGTTTTCTTGATTTATTTTTATTTCAATAACTACGTCTTTTATTTCTAGAATTTTGCTTTGGTTCTTTCTCAAACCTGCCTTCACCTATTTCCTTTCTAACGGCTCCATTTCTGGGGCACCTGGGTGGCTCAGTGGTGGAGCGTCTGCCTTTGGCTCAGGGCCTGATCCCCAGGTGCTGGGATCCAGGGTCCTAGGATCAAGTCCCACAACGGGCTCCCCACAGGGAGCCTGCTTCTCCCTCTGCCTGTATCTGATGCTCTCTGTGTGTCTCTCATGAATAAATAAAATCTTAATAATAATAATAATAATAATAATAATAATAACTCCATTTCTTGTGGTTCCCGAAACCCAGGTTTGACCACTTGTTTTGCCTGCTTTTTCTCTGGCACACAAAAGATTGCTTCCTCTTTGTTTTGTAAATGTTAACTCTGAGCTCGAGGCCAGTGGGAATTGTTCTGCCCTAGGCAGGTGATGGGCACATCCCGTCAATAGATTTTGAGCAGGCCTTTTCCGAAAGCCCAAAGACTTGTCTGTCCCATTAAGTTCCTTTCTGAGTCCTGGATTTCTACACCTGCCAGGCTGCATACATTTGGAGCCAATGCCCATGCACAGAGTGGGCTTGGGGGTCTAGTGTCTCTGAGCTGACTTGTTCCAGAACCCGTGTGTGGCTTCCTCCCTGCCTTCCTAGGATGATGGTGGCCACTGTCCCTGGACGCAGGCTTCAGACAGTCCTTCCGCAGCTGTGGGCTTTATGCAGACACGTCAGCTTCCAGGTTTCTCTGTGTGGAGGCCCTGAGTCTCCATTCCTCTCCCAGTGGCTTTGAAACCACGGCTGAAAGGGTGGGCCCCAACCCCTCAGCAGCCATTCACTCAGGGCCAGCCTGGGAGTTTTATTAACTTTTTATGCCTAAGGACTTCTCTTTCTAACTCGCTTATTTCTGTTTTATTTTATGCAGCATCTCAATGTATTTGGAAGAGGAAAGGGGTTTCCCTATCTGCTCAGGCTGAAAATAAGTGCCCAGCATGGTACAAGCTTTATTTTAGCTCAGTTCACATGATGACCCTGTGATGCAGGTACTCTTACCATCCTTACTTTATAGGTGAAGGAGTCAGGATTTAAAAGGTTCGGTTATTTTCCCAAAGTCCAGAACATGATTGTCCCAGAAGTTCCTACAGCCGGTGCACCACCCAGCTCACCTGCCACAGGCTTGGCCTGCAGACTGCCTCCCGTGCGGCCCTTGGCACAGCCGGGCACTAGCAGGCTGCAGGCTCTGCCCCCCCAGGTTCACGCCAGAGCTTTCTCGCCATCCCCCTGCTGCAGATGGGCCTCTCCCCTTGCCCGCACGCTCTCCTTGCACTAGCCTGTCAGGAACACACCTCCTCAATCTTCCCCCTTGAGTACGTGTTGCAAATTCTGAGCAGGAATGAGTGAGGGTCAAGAGGTGAGGATGGATGAGAGAGGCATCGTCACTACTTGGTGGCACACTGGCTGGAGGGAGGTAAAGAGTGGGGGAGCCTAAAGCCATGCCCAGGGTTCTGGCCCAGACAACAAATCAGATGAGGAGCACCTGCTGAGGCAGGGACCTAGGATGGGGCACAGGGGGAGCGAGTGTGGGAGACATTGAGCTCAATGTTGAACACCGTGAGTTGGAAGCGCCTGTGGTGTGTCAGGTGGACCATCCAGGGGCAATCGGACATGCAAGTCCGTCACTCGGGAGATAAGTGTCTGCCCCGGGCCCTGATTTGGCAGAGAGTATGCAAAGCTGAGCCACTGGCTGTGTGTGAGACGGACACACAAGAAGCTAAATGTGGAAGCCCAAGTGGGGTTCGTGTGACATTGAACTCCTGACATCTACTTCTTGAGATCCAAAACCTCTGCACGTCATTTCTTTCGCTTGATCTTTCGGAGGTGCCCGAGACAGAACTGGCCCTCCTACTGTCGAGGTTCACAGTGAGGATTCCAAAGCATAAGGGATATAAAAAGCTGCTTTGAATCCAAGATGCAGGGGGCACCTGGGTGGATCAGTTGCTTAAGCATCTTCCTTCAACTCAGGTCATGGTCCCCAGGTCCTGGGATTGAGTCCTGCATCGGGCTCCCTGCTCAGCCGGGCGTCTGCTTCTCCAGCCCCTGCTCCCCTTGCTCATGCTCGCTCTCTCTCACTCTCTCCCTGTCAAATAAATAAAATCTTAAAAAAAAAAAAAAAAGACCAAAAGGCATGTTCCAGGATTGATCGTTGTTATGATTACCATCCTCCTCCTCTTGTCCCAAACCTTTATACCTCCTGCCCCCCACAGGCTGAAAGCAGCCCAGGTCCTCTGGCCTCACTTCAAATCTGTCCCTGTAGCCTCATCTCCCAGCCTCACCTTTCCCAAACCAGCCTGACCAGTCCATGCTCTGTGTCTGTGCTTCTTCCCCACTCCTAGGGCAGATACCCTGAAGGGGCCACGTTGCAAGACTGGCATTGGTTTTTCGAGAGAATCAGGTATTTTGAATGCAGCTATACAACATGAGATACATTTCCCTCCTATCTATTATGTGCTAGGGGCTGACACTTGAAAGGATATTTGGACCAACCAGCCAGCAGCCTGATTTCCATGGCCCCTGACTCACTGTGGAGTACCAGCCTACTCCCAACTCAGACCCCACTTGGCATTGTCCCTCCTCAACACGCATCCCTGGCTCTCTGGTCTCAGGTTCACTTGCCCAGTAAATGGCAGCTGCAGCCACTCCCCCTGGGAACACAGTTGCAGGTGTTCAAGGAGAAAAATATCTCTGGCCCAACTGAGGCCCTGGGCATCGCCTCAGGGGATAGCACTGGACATGCTTGGTGCCAACTGCGTTCACCAATGATTCACGAACAGGCAGGAATTAAAGTTCTTCTCTCCCCGCCGGGAAAGGTCACTTTGCCTAATTTCTTTCTTTCATGGTTGAGCCATTGCACTGACACATTTATTTTTGCTGCCTCCTGGCTTGATCATTTTTTAATTACAGTTTGTCCCTCCAATTCTAGCAGAGGGCTAATGTGGGTCTCCTCCCAATCATAGATCCACATTAGTGAAACCCTAACTAGGCATTTCCTTTAGCTGCCTTCATAGATTACTTGGTGCGAGACGTCTGCAGACATAAGCCTAGTCTGAGCTAAAATCCTGTCTAGATGCAGAATCAGGAGCTAACTGAGCAAGCTCCCCAGCATTCCTGCCTGTGTCTTAGCTCAGACTGCTCCCCGCTCCCAGAAGGCCCTCCCTTTTGGCCTTGGGGAATATAAATCTTGCCATCTTTTATGAACCATATTAAAATGAGATTAAAATGTATCCCCTTTCAAATTGCCAGGATTATGTATTTTATTAATACTCAATGTGGTAAAGAGTACAACTCATGAGCACTCTTACAGTCTGTGGGCAGGAGAAGAAATAGGCACAAACTTTTGCAGAAAAAAAAAAAATTGACAATGTGAGTCAGGAGCCTTCACAATACCTTCAACCTTTGACCCTGGAAGTAATTCTACTTCCATGAATTTTTCCCAAGGATATCATCAGAAATGCGGATAAACATTTATGCATAAAGAAATACAGCATTATGTTACAGCATCTTTTATGTTGCTGGTACATAATTAATACCTGATAATAAGGGAATATTTAAATATAGTTTAGGATATCCATACGATACAGCCATCTAAACTGGAGCTGGTAAAGGCATTTTAATGCTGACATTAAGTGAAACCAGCAAACTTTCAAATTGTGTACACAGTGTGATCCAAATTGACCTTCCCTCACTGTTGTTTCACAGGATGCTTATAGGAATGCTATAAATAGAAAAGTTCCATTTTCCAACAAGGTTGGAAAGTTATTATAGCCATATACTTTGAGGCTGCTGGAAGCCTTGGATATGCAAATGAAATGGGAAATCCAAAAAAAAAAAAACAAAAACTAGTCTCAGTATGCAGGATCACTCTTTTTATGCAGGGGATCCTGGGGGCTGCTGTTCATGAAGCACATTTCAGAAAACCTGGGGGAACACCTAGGAAAAGATTGCCATATTGAGAGGGGTTGCAGCTACTGTTAGTTATGGAATTATTTTACTTCTTCCTTGGAATTTTTTTGTATCGCCCTACAAAAATGCTGTAAGCATTGTGAAAAAGAAGTGAGTCAGAAGATCATTCTCCATCCAGTGTCAGCTGGTGTGGGGGGCCACAGAGTCAGCGAGCACACGGGTTCAACATGGCAGTCATGGCTGAGAGGAGGGTGGTATGGAGGCCAGGACAGGGGAGCCACCCAAATGCCGCCTCATTGATTCTCATGCTCTACCTACATTTCAAAGGGCATAGGATGCAGTCAGGGTCACGGCGCTGCCACCTGCTCCCACCCCATCCTGGGACTGACCAGAGATTTCTCCATGCCACAGAGAACATCCCCAGGATGTGAGCCATATTCCAGATTCTGGAATATGCTGTCTGCCTATTCTTGTTTGCAGACTTCAAGTTCGAGGTGCATTGGATGGACTTGCTTGGATTAGATGCCTCCTCCTCAGTTTCCCACTCTTCTAACACCCCTCGGCTCTGTCTGCAGGTCTTCCTCTGTACCGCTCACACACCACTGGGTCAGCCCAAGAGCCGCCCCCAGCCCAGTACCTGGTCTCAGGCATGGAGCCAGAGGGGTGTAAACTTGGTTAGGATCTTCGTAGCAGGTACCGAGCTGTACATACAGTGGGCTGTAACAGGATTTTGGAAGTACTTGCTTGGACACCTCCTGATTACCTTCCAAGGGCCCCTAAAATATTCATCAGGCTTTATCAGGCTAATGGGCTTCAAAAGGAGTAATTTTCTGAGATATGAGACAGGACAATATAAAAAGAACATTAAGGAAAAAATTCCTATTCCAAAATGAAAGGGAAAAGATCATTTAGCATCCCTGTTGGTGTTATCTATTCATGAGCAACAGCACATTTAATCCAGAATGGGATGTAGGGAGGGCGTCAAAGCCCTCACGTAGGGGTCACCTTCATGCCAAACTCATCTGTCTCCATTGCCACAGATGGCGGGGGCAATGGAGATGAGGGTGCAGATGAGAAACATTTCACAGGTGGCCTCCACAGGGGGATTTGAGAGAGAAGGCATGTGGAGGAGAGGTTCAAACATGATTCCCAAGGCACTGGCTTAGGGGATCAGAGAGAAGGGGTACCATTCTCCAGCTTGGCCACCTTCCTGTCTCCCTTCCCAAGGTTCACTAGTCTTGGTTTCTATTTTGGACCATGCTGTGGGAGTTCAGCTCCTTGAGGTCAAGAATTATAATTCCATCCTAGCCCTCAGTGTCTCTGCTCATCCATTAAAGTTGGTTACCAGCCCAAAGACCATACATCTTGGGCACAAAAGTTGTGAGAGGCTGTAAGTATAAGAGTGCTTTGTACCTGTCCGGGCCAGAAGGACCATGTGTGGTCCTTCTCTGCCTCCCCAGGTACTCCAAGTAGGATGCATGGGAGACCCCTTGAGAAGACCATCTTTCTCAGAATATATCTTGCACGAGTTGAAGGGGCCATAGTCTTATGGTTGCTCCTTGGTTGCTCCTAGAGACAAAGGAATCAGGGTTTCCTACTAATCTGCATTCCATCCTTCTTCCTCATCCCATTTTCTTCGCCTTCTCTCCTGCTCCTTTCTTGCCCCTAATTCTCTGTTTTCATTTTTCTCTTTCCCTTCCTCCTCCCCTTCTCTATCCCCATCTTCATTTCTACTTTCAATCTGGTATCTCTTTTTCTAGCTTCATCTATCCCCCAAGCTTAGGAAAATAATTTTAATTTAACTTCTTTCTCTACTAAAGAACTAAGAAGAATTTTATACAAAACAAATTTGAGCCGTCAACCCCACCTGTCCTCCAAGAACTTGCCGGCCTCAACAGCTGTTAATTCTGTGACCAAGATACTCTGTCCATACTCAAATACTTGCCTGATTGGATTTTCCCATGTTCCTCTGCCCCATGTTTGCCCCATCATGTTCCATATGAGTTCCTCTAACCTCAGTTATGGCAACCATTATGTTTGTTGAGTTCTTGGAAATAAAAATGGTTAACCCAAAAATGTCTTCTCCCCCTTTCATGATTAGAATAAAAGCCTATTTGATCTTTCATTGAATATTCAATTTTAAGTGTTGCTTCTCTTTCTTTTCATTAGATATGTGACAAAGAGTGGCATTACTACGTCATCAATGTGGAGTTTCCTGTAGTTACCTTATACATGGATGGAGCAACATATGAACCCTATCTGGTGACCAACGATTGGCCCATTCATCCATCTCACATAGCCATGCAACTTACAGTCGGCGCTTGTTGGCAAGGTAACTCCACATCAGGCCCTTCTCCCTGGCCTACTGTGTACAGTCCAGGAAAGGTACTGAGAGAGAAAAGGGAAAAGCAAGTGATGTGAGACTTAGCCTAGAAAATTTACTACCCCTTACTAATAAAACAGGACTTTTTAAAATAAGGATTAATTCAGACACTAAATTTGTGTAATAATAAAGCACTTGGCTTGAGACCAGAGTTTGATGTTAGATCAACATGAGCAGTTTCATGGTTGCCTCTGAGTTGCTAGTGCCTTTTATTGTTCTGGAACCTTCTCTGTTTTCTAAATGGGGGTTGTGTAGAGAAAAGGCTGAAAGTAAAATCCTGTACCAAAATTGTCATTTGACTCTCTTGATGCTAATCAGGATCCAAGGATCTCCCTTTATCCCCACACAAGTTGTCCAAGCCCCCCAACCCTCTGCTCTGGGAGCTCATAAATATGTAGGGCTGAGGGGATGGATTGTTTACAGGCATGAGGCTATGGGAGGCCACCATCAAGTTCAGCTCAGCTCTGAGCCCTTTCCCCACTCACTAAGGGCAGAGGCTCCTCATTGCCTTCCCACTAGAAGGTCTCTACTACCTCCTCAGTTCCTGTGCTGCTGCCTCTCCTCCAATCCCCAGATTAGAAGGTGAAACTCCTCTTTGGAAACAAGAAAACCAGCTCTTCGAACATTCATTTAACCTTTCTGTCTTTCACTCAGATCTGTTGGAATCTTTGTTTTTGTTTTCTTAAAAGCCGGGGTGCTTTGAAGTACCAGTGAAAGAATAGAGGGAAAGAAAAATGCTTCCCAAATAAGCATATTTGTACCCTGAGATGACCCAACCTCGTGGTGACAGAGTCTGAAAGTTACTAAGATGTGTGACTTCGACCATTCACCATGGGAAAGAACATCAGAGAACCAGTTGACCAAAGAGTGAGCTAGGGGACATATAGGCCCCTGTGAGTTGAGACAAAGAGTGGGTGCTGGACCGCACCATGCAAAATAGGATCAAAAAATGCACACATAACACAGTCTGGGAGCACTAGGGATATAAAACCCAGGAAGGAATAAAGCACAAATGAGGCAAGGGAAGAGAATATATTTTTAGCTGAAGTCAACCACTTGACATCTGACGTATGTCACACAATACTAAGAAGTCATCAAACATGCCAATCGAACTGGATAAGAGCTTCATGCGTATTACAGAATTTTCCAGGAATTCAGAAAAGGGAGACTGTGTCGTGTGGCAAGAGTCTATGAAACTAATTCGTATAGCAAGCCACTGATTCAGAGATTGCACAGGAATCATCAGTCACTGAACACAGCCACCGTCTCATGCGGCTCAGTGCCCCAGCCGGACACCACAGCCAGCCTCTGGATATTCTGGAACATAGGCTAGATGCTGCTCATGAGTTAAGGGGGTCCTGTGATGTCCTCACTATGAACTTCACCATGACTCTTCCCTTAGAGGCCCTCAGAGACCACATCGAGATCCCTGTCACCGCAGCCTGCAGTGGGAACCCGCCCCCACCTCTACAAGGCCAACTAGAACCACTACTGTGCAGTTGTGTACCCCTTGGGGGGGAAACAGTCCCACCAAAATAAAAAGTAATTTTATAAAGAATTAAGATGACCTCTTTGAATCAGTTACAATAGGCTAAGTTGTGCTACAGTGACAATCAGGCCCCAATTCTCAGGAACATAAAATAATCTTCAGTTGATATTCACTGCAGATCTTTTCTGTTTTTTCCTGACTCTGGGACCCAAGCAGGCAGAGCAGCCACATTGCTTCATACTGAGAAAAAGGAAAAAGAAAGTCTGATGAATGAATGGTGCATGAGCCCCTACAGCTTTCACCTACAAGTGACACCAATCCTTTTTACTCACATTTTATTCACCAAAGCAATTCATATGTCCACACCTAACTCCAAGAAGGCAGGGAAGTAAAAATCTACATTGTGTCTGGAAGAAAAACTGAAAATATTTTATGAACAACACTTGATGAACACCATGGTCTATTCACTTAGGCAACAGATATCTGACTGTCCTTCCCACGGGGGGGGGGGGGGGACGACAATCACAACCATCTTGCCTAAATGAGGCAACCCAAAATTCCACCTGACTCTAAGCTCAACGTCCAGATTCTCTGAGTGATTCCTGGCGACCTCTTCATCAGGCTGAGAGGCATAGGTGGCTCTCTTTCAGGACCAGCTGTGGCCCCACTTGATCTGGAGACCTATACACTAAAAGGAAGAAATACGCTGCCACCACAACTCCTATACACATCCACAGTGCAAAAGTGGAATAAGGAAAATTATTCATCCAGTGGAAAAAAACATTTCCACTAAGCAAGAGGAAGAATTAGAGAAACACCGCAGTCTTTGGTCACTAGCAATTCTGAAATCCCTCTGGGCTGATGCTTTAAGGGCCCCTAACCCTAAAGTGGAAAGTGTTTTTTGTGGCTCCTGACTCCATTTTCCGGGAGTCTTTCCTTCTTGATATTCTCCTAGGCTACATATAAGACAGCATCATTGCTCCATAAATAACAGCACTAATATTATATCTGATAAGGATTTATTTAAAAGCTATTTCACAAAACGCTTTTCAAACCAAAGCATATGTTCCTTTTAAAAGAATGTGGGAGAAAGTGCCTAGGAGGTGTTCACCGCCAAGTGTTTCTGCCCTCTTCCCAGAGGGATGCTGGAAGGTGCGGTCATAGGACTTGCTTTGGCCAATTAAGTGGGAGTGGAAGTGCCTGATGTCATTTTCTGGATGAAACTTCAAGAGACAGTGATGCAAGGAGGCCCTTTATGTACCTGGGTATTTACAATCCTGTGAGAAAGAGCTAGGAGTCCCAACTTGTAGATAAAGAAACCGAGGCTTTCTGAGGTAATGTAGCTGACCCTACATCACCCCGCCAAACCTGCCTGACCCCAGGTCTTCAGAGCCTGTTTTCTTCTCATTGTGGCTTCTTTCCCCATTGCTGGTTGATCATCCTGTTGATGTGATGATGTGTTTGGGAAAATGCTGGAGCTGATGTGTAAACTCTGCAACCCCTTTACCTTCTGACACATCTGTCAACTCTGGAATCAAAAACCCACAGCAACCCTGCATCCCAGTTGCTCATCCCTTGTTATATTTTCTCTCAAGCAACCCTCCAAAGAGCAAGGAAGAAGAGTTTAGGCTTTAGAGTCAGGAAATTTTGAGTGTGAGTCCAATCCCCACCCTGCCACTTGCTGGCTGTATGGTCCCAGCAGAACCTTTAACTTCCCTGAGCAACTATTTTCTCAGCTATAAAACTAGGCTAATACCTCCCTTGTCATTATAAGGCACAGGTGATAGGTACATGGAGCGTGCTCAGCATGCTTCAGTTGAATAAAGGCCTAAATTTGAAAACATCTACCGGTCTCCGCCTCCATCCCTTCTCCATTCCTTGCACCTAGACCCTATGCAGCATACAGTCTGAAGGACCTTTGGTATGCCCTGACTTTGCCATTCCAGCCTCCCCGTGGCTCCTTGTGGGCGCCAACTCTCCCCTCCTACCCTAGGAGGAGCCATCCCACTAAGACCCTGATCTCTCAGGTCCATCTACGTGTCAGAAGGAAGGTCAGTAAAGCAAGAGAAGAGCCAATGAGAAGACAAGTGTTGGAACACAGCCCTTGTGGTGTGGGCAAGAACCTGATCACGTGGTCTGTCAGGCCTTGTAGATGTAGGCATCTGCCCCGAGAGGAAAGATAATATATTGGTAAATTTTCAGCATAGGAGAAAATTCTTCAAAATCTTCAAACTTGGGCCTTCTCGGAGGGCTAAGAGTTCACCAGGAAGACAGAGAAGGCAACAACAGCATATGCCGTTGCAGGGAAGTTTCACACAGGTGTGCTCAGAGCACCCAGTTGCTTGGAGGTTCGGGGGCCAAGACGAGTGCAGGAGAGCCTGGGAAGAGGAGTTGCGACCAGACCACAGGACACCCGACCACCTCGTGCAGGAGCTTGGATTCGCATCAATACCTGCATCCTCCTTGGAGTCATGCTTTGCCTTGGAAGAAGACATCAAAAGACCTTTCAAAAGGACACAATGCTGTGAAACCAAGAGCCCATGATGCACCCCCTTATTTGGCATATTTCTAACTTTCTGAAGTCCACTTACGTGCATATTATAAGCCTGCTGGGTGAGCCTATAATTGCCTCTGGGCTGGCGATTGTGGGGAGCTTTTTAGGTGCTTCTGAGGTTGGCAAGGAAACCAGCTCCCATTTGTGAATTTTCCAATTGGGGTTTAACAATGGGGATAGAAAATAATTTGATAGCAGCTGCTTGTTGGATGCTCCCGGGAACAGGCTCCAGCACTGTTGCTGGGCAGTGCTCCACAGCCCCAATTAGCCTACTGTGTCCTGTTAGTGAATTTGAAAGCCAAAGTAATCAGTGGAACTTCATTTTCATTGGTATTTTTTCCAGTAATTAAGAAAAAAAAGAGACTTCATTTACACTTAAGAAATGTTGCCAGCACAGCCCTGAGCATGTGTCTTAATTGTAGAGAAAGGCTTTGCAGTGAGGATGGACCTGGCATCACAAAAGAGTCCTCTTCCCCTCCTTGCCTCCACCTCTGTGTCACAGTGTTCTCAGGATGCACTCAGACCCCCTCCAGGCCCAGCTCCGTCTGTGCCAAGGCAGAAATTGCTACCTTTAGACCAATTCCAGGTGCCTTGTCTCTCTTGGGGTCACACCATGGGAGAAGATCGTTTAAAAGACTAATTAATTTGCCCTTTTCCTTAGATTTCCTACTCATCCATTTCTAACAACAAAAATTCAAGTTCTACTGATCTATAATAAAAGTTGTATTCTCACACCTGCTTCACCCCTGGACCTTTAAACTGGGCCCACCCTCGCAGGGACTGGAACCCAGGCGTCCCTGGGAGCAAGTCAGGAAGGCTGCTGATGGTGTCAGACCAGGGCCTGAGGTTTCAGGGAGATGCCCCAGCAGGTGGAAGTCTGGGCCGCCTCCACCCAACACCACAAACAGATCTGCTCCGGGTCACCTAATTTGTGTGGCATCTGCAAGGGTTCTTTCAAGGAAGCAGCTAAGCAGATCTCAGAAGCGCGTCTCTCCATACGCCCTCAAGAAGCCACCCCTTGCTCCCTCCCTGATCCTCCTCTACTCTTGGCAGATCTCACCGCAGGCTTCCCTCCTTGTCACTGGTCCCCAGCAACCACCACATCCCTACTGCTGCCAGGGACTCTCCCCCAATACTCTGGACCTTGGCCTTCCTAAAGCGTCCAGCTTTGCCTGCTCCTAACTATGATACTATCCAGGTCTCAGATGAGGAGACCTTTCTACCCTAGCTCCTGATCTTGCTGAGTCCTACCCCCTACTTAACAAATAAACCCACAGGAGGTAGAGAAAGAGGTGGTTCTAAAAATTAGAACTTCTTGTTAAGGGACAGATATAGAACTCCTAATGTGGCTTTGGGGAGGAGCCAAGGCAAAGAACAGGAGAGGTCAATAGTGGGATTAAAAGGCAGACATAACCCTGAGAGTTTCAATAATCAATAGCATGTCACCTTCAGACAGAGCAGAATTGGAGCCACACGTGGTCCTGAGATCTGGTGCACATTTTCAGGTCATCTTGTTGCCAGACACTAAAATTAGCACAGGGACTTGGAGTACATGCCTTCACTTAATAAGCTTGGTCTAATTTAGTACAAATTCTCTTAATAAAGTCTGTGTTGAAATTATTCTGCATCCCTAGGGTCTCTGCTGCTGGAAGAAAGCAGCATGTGCTAACATAGCCTGCCTTATATTCAGGTGGGCATTTCCCAGGGAGGGCTTCGCGAAGCTCCAGTTCCAAAGGATGCCCCTGGCACAAGGAGGCCATGGTCAAGGGTGGGAAACTGCATAAATTCTCCCCACACCACCACGTTCAAGAGTCACAATGCTCGTTAGCTTATTAAGAGCTTTCAAAAGCTCACCAATAAAATAATCCATTTGATATGACTTAACCCATATTTCTCAATC
Organism: Nyctereutes procyonoides; assembly: GCF_905146905.1. NCBI lineage: Eukaryota > Metazoa > Chordata > Mammalia > Carnivora > Canidae > Nyctereutes > Nyctereutes procyonoides. Next base: position 37,046,231 of record NW_026575042.1, read on the forward strand.
TTAACTCACTATAGAACTCACTCTTTGTGAAATAGTGTCCTTGGAACACTCTTCGGGAAACATCTCATTGGAGTTACCAATGCAGGTCTCCATCCCCTACTAGGCTATCATTTTACAGAGGCAAGGACTGTCTGCTCTCCCAGATTCTGCTCTCTTCACCTTCCGCCCTATTCCAGTAGGTCAAGAGAGAAGGTCAGTAGCTAATGTTTGTTGGATTACATCCCATTTTTGAAGCTGTTTTGACAAAGGTGTGTTGTTTGTGGTCCGACACACAGGGATGACTAACAAGGTGTCTCCTAGTATTAACTGTATCAAAAAATCAAGACAAGACTGCTCTAGGCCCTGGAGCTAATTGGATGTGAGGGCATATTAATTTAAAGGAGACATAGATGAAATCTGCTTTAAAATTCATGTCTGGAAACACAGTATGACTGAGTTGTATTCTAACTTTGTATCTTATTCCAAAGATTATATTAATTAGAAAAGTTGACAAGGATCTTGGAGCAAAAACAGTATTGTTTCACTTTCCCTGAGAGATACACCGGGGGTGGGGGGGGGAGGCCACAGAAGCAAAAAACAGAGAAAACTCACATCATGTAATTTCATGTTTGAGTTCTTTGGTTCGTGCTGCCCATACAACGAGCTTGCTAAAAGGCTTCCCCTTTTGCAACCCTATTGCCTGGATAAGAAAGGGATCCCCACTTTGCAGATGAGGAAACTGAGAGGAGAGAGGTGTTTGGATTTGCACCAAGGTGTGTGCCACTGGAACTGTCACTCTTAATTGCACTGCTACACCACCTCTGCTTCTAAGGACGTGTATAGTCAGGTGGCATTTCATATCCAAGTATGAAAGACCAGAGGATTCTGAAGTCTGGAGTCAGATCACTTGAGCAAACTCCCAGGACATTCTTCCACAGATTGGACAAAGTCAAACTGAGGCCTAACTACAGACCCGTCATGGTTCAGTGTAGGGAGGGTTGAGTTTGGAGCTGTAAGGAGAAAATTTGAGACCCTTGCTCTGCTGCTCTGGGTCTTTGAAAAGTGTCCTGCCTCTGTAGTCCTCAGTTCTTCACCTGGAGAATGAAGGAGATCTCCTGGATGGTATGTGAGGGCCCTTCCAACTCCATGAATTCAGGTCCCCAACCCCACAGAGATGATTTGGGAGAGTCCTAGGTTTTGCTGACTTAGAACATGCCATATTTTAAATGTCTACTGGAAAGGCTGGAGAGATGGCTACACAGACACGGAAAGGGCTGAGAAAGCCTGCTGAGAACGGTCGTGGTCAGCTGCAACTGCAGATCATCCGTCTCCACAAGTCACCTGCAGCCCACAGCTGCAGCTCCCTGGGCTGTGTGGACAGTTCTGAAGCTACAGCTTCTGGGGGTCTATTACACACTCCACTTAGTCTTTGCGTTCCATGGGTGTCTCCATCGCTGAAATGAGGAAATGAGGGAAAGCAAGATTTCAGACCGTCTCACCATTTGCATTGCTCAAAATTGATACCCAACCATCCATGAAATTGTGTTCATTGAGGGGCATCCCCGTCAACAAGCCATGCACAGAGCAGCATCCGACTCGAGCAAGAGGGAAGGCGGTGCCCATCCTGCACACACTTTGCAAACGGAAGAGATGGCACCTTCACACAGCTCTGATCTTCTACTTAGAGGGAAAGGGTTCAAAAGCTATTGAGGTGAGTGGGTCCCACCTCTCAGTAGAAAGAAAGCTGAAGGGGAAGTCAGGCCCAGTGCAAACTGGCTCAGAATAATTGCTGTCGAAGCTCCTCCGTGTCCACATAACCCCAGTGTAATTGGACATTCTCCCCCAGCACTGTGACAGTCCCAGCCTGTCCCCATCTTTAGGAAGCAGCCCGATTATTACACCCTCCAAGAACCCTCTTTGAGCGCCCCCACCACCACCACCACATCCATCATGCTGCATACAAGTCAAAGCCTTGACAGCGAGCGAGACCTGAGTCTGAATCTGGTTCACTAATTCCTGGCTGTGTTGCTGTGAATAAGTGACCAAACTTTGGAAACATCGTCTGGGAAAGGAATTAGAAGTTTAGCAAGTAGGAATCTGAATTCACAAAGAAAAACTATTGTTTCCACATCCATCTTCGTTTCATTCCGAACCACTATTCCATCTGAGCAGGGGAGATTTAACCTTGGCAAATGTGAAACTGTTCCATTTTCTCGGCCAGCCGATTGCAAGGAAATGTATGTGGGGCTGTGGTGCCAGGGACAGAGGGGACCCCAGTCATCTTCCCGGGCAGATGTGCTCGAGATGGTGCTCACCTCTTCGGTCCTGTCACTAACGCTCTTTTGGGGCTGGCAGCTCTCGGTATTTCTTCACCTTACTTAGGGGCACAAAAATATCTTCACTGCTTCTCAGGCTCTGTCTGTCAGACCATCTGCAGTCCATCTGCCTATCTGTCCAGATGCGACAAGCCAGCATTGCCTCCAGCATCACGCTCCCCAGCCAAGGCTCATCCCAGGTGGCGGGCTTCAGGTGCCTCACTCTGCACCCCTGTGCCTTACCCCCTCCACATCCTCCCTGCTAGCCCCCACCTCCCAGTCGGGGGTGACATTTTCTTGTCTGCGGGAAGCCAGATTTTTCTTCTTCTACTTTTCCCCAAATGCGGATCCATACCCAGATCTTCCCCAGCCTCCGAAGGGTTTAGGCTTCTGGAAGCAAAAGAAACTCAGCTTTAAGCTCCATCTGCTCATCTCCTTGTCACAACCCTCCCTGTGGCAATGAGCACAAGCCAGATATGTGTCTAAATGGAGGGTAAGATGAGAGAAATACTTGGGAAAAATCAAAAGAATAGAGGCTAAGGTCTCAAACATACTATCCTGCCACTTAAGTATTAACTAAAATAGCACATGAAAGAACTTGTCATATTTTAAGGGCCTAACAGATGATGGCCATTATTTTTTCCCTCTGATCCGTTGGACACCACATCTGTATCATTTCTTTGGATATCAATCATGCCCTGCCTTAGACCGTCTATTATACTGGCAATTTACTCATGTTTTTATTTCCCCAGTGTCTATACTTTATTCTCCCAACTAAGTATAAGTTCTTAGAGAGAATGAACTACATCTTATAATTAACTCAATCTAACAGAAGGCTAGGCATTCAGCAAACACTTTAAAAATGTGTGCAGAGCTAGCCTCAGGAACCCAAAATCACATTCGCAAACATGTAGAGAAAGTTCTTTGTATAAGAAATCAGGTTATGTTGTTTTTTCTTAAAGTAATTCATGACCATGTTTGGGTCTAAATGTTAACAGAGGAGCCATGTGGTTTACTAAGATATTAAAAAGAAAGAGACTTTCAGTGTATCTATTATTTTTTAAATCCTGCATCACAGCCACTCCTGAGTGCAAATAGATTTCAAATTTTATACCGGCCTCCTATTGCAAAGTGCTAATTGAATCAATTTCCTGGAGCTGCATCACTAATACACAGAGTGCACCACAGATCTGGGATTCTTGCATCAAAAATACTAAACATGAATGTTTTGTGGAGAAAAAAATGGTGTGTAGGAAAATGCCTTAGCGCCCAAGAAAGTCGCAAAGTTTGGTCTCTGAACGCAGAGCTGCAGAGTGAGCCCTTGAGGGGGTCTAGATGACAGACCACAGAGGGCCCGCTCCCAGCCTCACTCTGGATGGGCCTGGCCAGTACACCGGGATGCGCCAGCTGGCCCCATGCATGGCCGAATGTACGCACACCGGAGGGGCACACACTTCACCCCTTCCTACTTGTGTGGCCTTGGGCCACTTACTACTGAGAGGTCTGAGTTGGCTTAACTGTAACTACAGAATGAGTACCTCCCTCCCAAGAGTTTGGTGAAGGTTCAGTAAGATGATTATGAATGGGGGGGACTGCACACCGTGTTGGAGACATAGTTCAATTCATACCCAGAAAATGATTGTTGCTGTATCTGCTGCTCTCTGGGGACACAGGGTGGACAAAGCAGAGAAGAGACAACCATCCGAGTGCCCTGGGGAGTGGCAGCTCTTCCATTTGTACCCATGCTCACACGTTTCTTTGTGCAGATCAATGGAAGTGCCCGTCTGTGAGGGCAGGAACATGTCAATGGCATTGAGGAGCACTTTACCCAAGGGGGCTTTGAGGGCCACGATCAGGAGGTCCCCGATGGGTTTGCCCAACACTCTCAAGGCATTGCCGTGTCATGGCATTCCCCAAAGACACATCTGTTTAGAGTTCTCTGTGGACTGAGTACTTTGATAGAACCTTCTCCAAAGTGAAATGTGAAAATGTTTCATTTCCAAAGTGAAAATGTTTTTGATGGCAGATAAGAACAACATGAGTCAAAATGGCTTAAAGGTGGGTGATTGGCTCCCCCAGCTGAGGACGCCCTGTGGTAGAGTGGTGAGGAGGTCTACTTGGGCCTCTGCTAGGACTGTCCCAGCTCTGCCTGCCTTCATGTGTCACCTTTGTTGTCCTTGGCCTGCTTACAAGATGGCAGCAGCAGCCCTAAGCCTTCCTTCTTCACACCACCATCTCCAGGGTAGAGAGCAGGAGTAGGTTCCAGAAACTTTCTGGATAGAAAAGGGAAGCTCTTTTCCCAAAGGCTGCCAATTAATTCCTCCTCTCCTCTCATTGGCCTGAATTTGGTCTTATGATTACTCCTGGGCCAGCCTCTGTGGCTTAGTGGATGCAGGTACCAATCGGCTTCATTGGATGCCGACACCTGACTGAGCCACTGGAGCAAGGGGAAGAGGAAAACCTGAGTAGCTGTGACTAAATAGAATCCATCCCTGGAATTCAAGTCAACTGCCCCGAACCTCTGGGCTGCCGCTACAAGAGGGCAGAGGGGAGATGGATGTTGGAGAGACCCCACAATGTCCACTACTCTGCTGGCATTAATCCGCCACCTCTTTCAGTTCAAGAAACAGTTATGAAATGTCTGCTGTGTGCCAGGCAGGGGGCAGGATGCTGGGACCACACGGGGCAACTGTGCTGTTGAAAGGAATAAATGAGCCAACTTACGCAAAGTGCCTGTTGCAACCCTCGGCCCTTAATACCTGCTCAGTATCATCTTCATTAAAATGAATAATGCATGAGTGCTCCCTGCCATCCAGGAGACTTAAACAAATACATTCTAGCAGTGTGCAAAGGCTAGCAAGAGTAAGCTGGCGGGTGGCGTGAAGGAGAGAGATCGCACAGCAGTGTGCAGAAGGCCCATCCTAAGAAGCTTAGAGCCAGGGATTCCTAACCTTGACTTCACATTCAGCGCACCTGAGGAGCTTCTGAAGCTCTTCACCCCAACTCAGCCATAATCTCTCAAGGTGGGACCCAGCACCAGAATCAACTTGACTTTTTAAAGATCCTCAGATGATTAAAATGTGCAGCCAAGGTTGAGAACCACAGTGATAGGCTATTGAGGACATAAACCCCACATATGTAAGCCATTAGCAACGTGGGATTCTGAGGGTGTGATTGGATGAAGTCAGTGCTCCAAGGCTCAGGAGAGGACGTGGTGGGCAGGGGGGCTCTGGCCAGGGAGGGGGGACGGTAGACCAGGTGACCCATGAGAGGCTTCTGTGTGCAAACCGGGACAGAGAGCTTACGGGGCCTTGAAGGACCATGGCATTTGCCTAACCTAAGCCGTTTGGAGGTGGTGTCTAAGCGTAAAGAGGAACAGGTAGAGCAAGGTGTGCATGCCAACACAGGGTATTGGTGTGGACTCAGTCACCAGAGAAAAACCACACCACAATTTCAGTGGATAAATATAAAGAATTATTAACCATAATAGAGAACTGGAATCACAAGGATTCGCTACTGAGAAGTAGAACTCTCAAGAATATGGGAACGCAGGTATTAGGAGCATCTACTACCCCAGGGCTGAGGTAGAGTGACCCGGGGAGAGCCCTCTGCCCCCTCCAGCTGAGGTCCAGGCTCTGCTGGCACAGAGAAGTCACTGTGGGGTCACTCTAGTAGAAATGGTCAGAAATTGGCCCTCCGGCGTGCTGTCTCACTGCAGCACACTTCGCTAGGGATGCATTTCAGGAGACCCAGGGACCAAAACCCAGAATTGTCCCCTGCAAGCCAGCAGAGGCTCAGAGTTTACCAAACCTTCCCAGGGAGTTAGCAAAACTGGAGTTCAACCCACATCCCGCTACCTACGTCCTGCTACGTCTCTGAACAGACAGAAGTGCGAGATCAAGGCTAGTGTCGGTGTAGGCTGCTCAGAGAGAAGGGGCCCATGTTCCGTGAAGGCTGTGGGAAGGCCTCCTAGAAGTGGTGAGGGTTCAAACGGACCTTGAGGGAGCTTTTACTTTAGAGACGTGGAGAAAGCCAGGGAGGGAGGAGGAGGAGAGGCCTTGACACGAGCAGCACTGAACGGTTTCGTGTGAAGAGCAGGCCGGCGCTCAGATAGGCCTTGGCTCAGCCCACAGAACAGTGGAAACCAAGAAGTAGGCGATGAGAAGAGAGGCAGAGGCAGAACAGAATCCGGGAACTTGAATTTAAGTGGGTCCGAAATCAGTTCATTGCAAGAGAGCCAGGCCTGTGGATGGAGGGCTCGGGGACTCCTCGGCGGCCTGCCAACCCCTCCGTGGAATGTCGGGAAGCGAGCGCTGGCTTTGGAGTCAGACCGGGACCAGAGGACCAGCTCCGGTGTCGGCTGTGCATCCTGGGGCCAGTCCCTCAGCCTTTCTGAGCCTCAGGAGTCTGCAGGTGTGAGCGGGAAACAAGGACCCTTTCTTTGCAGGCTTGCTCAGATGGGGTCCCTAGCTGAGAGCCGGGCGCACAGCAGGCCTCCTGTCAGTGGCAGCCTCCCTCTCCTTCCCGTTCTTTCTCTCTAGGTCCTTTCTTCTAAAGCAGGTCATGCCTCTGAAAGCCCCTGCTTCAAGTTGAAGAATTCCAGCTTTTCTAAGTCGGGTGCAGCTGGGGGGCACCGAGGTCTTGGCCGCAGATGATATCCTCCTGTTGAGAGTATGGCCGCTGAGCTTACTGCTCTGGGTAAAGGCTCAGGTTGAGGGGACACAGCCAGTGTGTCCTTGGTCCCCCGGCCAGATCGTGGGTGTTCCACACCCAACCTCCACAGGGCAAATGACCCGGTGCTGCTTTCGCTTCTAGGAGGAGAAGTCACCAAACCACGGTTTGCTCAGTTCTTCCACGGCAGCCTGGCCAGTCTCACCATCCGCCCCGGCAAAATGGAGAGTCAGAAGGTGATCTCCTGCCTGCAGGCCTGCAAGGAGGGACTGGATATCAATTCCCTGGAAAGCCTCGGCCAAGGCATAAAGGTAAGGAAGGAGCCAGTGTCGCCACCAGTAACACATTGACTTGTGGGGCAGAGGCTGCCCAGGGCCAGCGCACTCTGGAAAGGGAGTCCCCACCTGTCGAGTTGCACAGAGATGGTGCGGCGGGGGGTGAGGGGCCGTGACTGCCGTGGTGGACTTCTGTGTCGTGAGATTTCCTAGATGAAGCCCTTGTGCATAATCGGCTCATTACACAAAAGCAGACACGTGTCCCGTGTCTACCAGAAGGGGATGGTTGTATTTTGGCTGTTCTGGGTTGGGTGGTTGCTTTGTTGTTTGTTTGCCAAAGGAACAGAAGCAGCATGTGAGAAGAAATTTCAAAAAAATATTTAAAAATAGAATGAAAAGTTTGGCCATGTTAAATATAAATTAGGAAGGCAGGTCATCCCGGGGGGGCTGGAATTAGCAGATATGGAGGTCACTGGGTCTCATGTCATGAAATTGAAGCACAGGTTGGGCTTCGAGCAATCTCTGGAAGAGGGAATGTGAGCAGATTCGTGCAAAATAAAAACATTCATGTGATGCGAAAGAATCAAAGCTGTGTTCTGAAAAAGGTACCTCCTGAGGGGCGGGACACGCATAGCTAAAGGTCCTCAGTGAGCACCCGGCCAGGTCACCCCACCCCCACCCGGCAGGGAGCCTGCAGGCCTCACCTGGCCCCTGGGCGCTCCTGCCAGCAGGGAGCCTCTGGGAACCTGAGCAAAGAGCTGGCTAAATATCACTGCACCCCGGCTCGGTCCTAACGGACCCCAGAGAGAGTAGACAGGCCAGCCCCACGGCCTGGAATTTTCCTTTATGGGCCATTTCTCAAGGCTGGTGTGACCAGAGCAGAGGCTGCCCGCTTCACCCCTCACCTACCGTCTCCTCCGTGCCTCCTACCCTGGGCCTACCCGGCCTGTACAGGGAGTCCCCCCTCCCAAAGACAGCACCTTTATTTTTGCTGCCAGGGGAGCCTGTGAGGCTCTGACATGGGGAGCCATGGAGGGGCTGGTGATCTGAGCACATCATGTTTTTCTTTAAGCCGTAGTCACTTCAGCAAACATGCCACGGACACCCGGGTATTGGTTCTGGGCTGGATGGGGGGAGACCCAAAGCTGAACATTCCCAGCCTTTTATCTTCAGGGAAGTCAGTGGCCCAAGCTGATGTTTGTAATCCAGGCTGGTAAGCTGCGATAACGAGGAGCACGAGGCTCCCCCAAGTGCCAGACACAGCTCTAAGTGCTTTGTGGGTACTAACTTATTCAATACCAGAAGAACCCTAGGACAAAGCTACCATAAATGTTCCTATTTCACACATAAGGAATTGAGGACTTTAAGAGAACAGAAACTTGTCTGAGATCCCAGAACTGGTAATGAGCGGAGCCAGAATTTGAACCCCAGGTGGTCTTGCTCCGGAGTTCCAGAACCTGAGGAGCAGCAGTTGGGAAAGGCTCCTTGGAGGAGGTGGGGTCTGAGCAGCATGTTTCAGGATGAGGAGGAATCAAGCAGGAGAAAGGCAGGGGGAGGGGAGCTGGGTGGTCACTCTAAGCAGATCTGAGAGCATGGATGATGGCAGGGGGCTGGGGTGCCCCACAGCGTGCACTGGGACTCCAAGAAGGAGTTACATGTCCCAAATTGTTAGAGTGCCCATATGGTAGGAATGAAGGTAGAAGTGTGGTCCCCTAAGCATAGGCTGTGTCATGAGGCCCAGTGAACTGTGTTCAGGTGTTTACATGTTTTCTCCGGTGGGCCCCAGGGGGCCACTGAAGGACTCTAGGCAGAGCAGCATGATCCGGCCAGGAGCATAGTTTAGGATGCTCACCTTGGAGGCTGGGTCAGAGGGGGAAGGTGGGAGGAGTGCACAGACAGGGCAAGGCAAGAGTGGCCTTACAGAACCCTAAATAGGCAAGAACAGGTGCACTCAATAGTTGATCACCTGTCATTGAAGGAGACCTGCAAGACTGCCTCATGTTAGAAAGGACGACTCCTCACCCCCCCACCCCCATCCCTGTCTACTTCATGGCACATTTGATATTGGTACCCTCGCATGCGGAGCCTGGGGTTTGATCCTCAACCAACTGTTGGAGTCGTTTCCTTAGCATTTTGTCAGCCCAGTGATGCAGAAACCTGTCCTCCAACCCTACCCCCCTCTAATTCTGGGTTTGCTCCCCGCCTCTGAGTGGATCTGCTCTGCTCTGGAGCATCCCATGAGATCACGGCTTCAGGATTCAAGCACTACAAAACAAACAAACCAAAGATACTGCACCAAAAAGCCCCACATTCTTAGAATTCTACATTAGGAGATGCACAATCTCTACGGAGCATCCAGAGCCTATGACAAGAGGGGGTTGTAAACTACGTGGCACACAAAGCCGTGGCGGGTGCAGAGGCTCTTCCAACTTTTCAGGATACCACCTGCTGACTCCCAGTCACCGCAGAGGATCCTTCTCCATCCTTAGGCACAGCTGGCACAAACTAGCACCGCAGGAGAAGTTAATGATAAGACTCAAGTCATCGTGTACCCACCGGGGGCTATTCGAAGTTCATTATCCCTACGCCTCACAACAGATTAAATGTTATGGCCCCATTTCAGAAATAAGGAGACAGGCTCGGGAACCTGCCCAAAATAAGTCCATGCTCTTTCCTCCACACCAGCAACTCAGATGATAAGGCATTCTTGAAAATTATTCAGACTTCCTTCTCTCTTGCCCTAACTCCATTTCATATCCCTCACTTCATTTCAGAATAATGACTGTTTTTCTCCTTTCTCCTGGTTCCAGGCCTCCCCACTCCTCCCTGGCTAGTCCAGAGGAAAGTGAGGGCCTCTAATGAACAAGACTATCTATCCATCTGCTCGCAGGGCCCAGTGCAGGTTCCTCTTTTCACTCGTCTTCCCCTGGATCATGCCTATTTCTGAATATTTGTCCAGCATGTCTGGGGTCATTAAATGGTTGGGGTGGTTACTGTCTTGTACCCGTACGAGATCCTGGGATACTGTGGAATAACCACCTTCCTGAAGAATATCCTGTTCTGATTTTCATAGCATAAGGCCTGCCAATTTGTTCTTTCATAGCCCAAGAACACCTCAGCATTTTTAGAAAAGCTTGAACTTAGGTTTATTTAATCCATACTATGTGTTATGGATCATAGGGATTTCAAAGATGAAAACACATGATACCTGTCCTCAAGTAGCTCAAGGCCTGGAAGTACTTAACATAAAGTACACTAACTTAAAATGTTTAATAAAACAAGATAATCTAATAGAGAAAAGAACAAAGAACACAGAGGCAGGAACCCTTTATATGGGAGGAAGGCCAGGAGACTTTACCTAGAAGGTGACATTTGGAATGAAAGTTTTAAAGGTTGTGTATTAGTTTCCTGAGGTTGCTTTATAATATACCACAAGCTGGTTGGCTTAAATATTGGAAATTTATGAAAGAAAGAGTAAGAAAGTAAGAAAAAAAAGTCCACAGTGTTGGAGGAGTGGGAAAGAGCCAGACCTCTGAGACAAGGCACTCCTTGGTTCAAACTATACTACAAATATTTACTAGCGGGGTAACCTGGGCAAAGTAATTTAACTCTTAAGCCCCAATTCCCTCATGTATAAAGTGTATTTTGTTGTGATGCTGAGGGAATTGGATTTTATGTATATTTTATATATATCTATGTTAGGTATCTATAGATAGAGGAAAAATATGTGTATAGAGATAGATGAGATGATAGATACAGGTATAAATTTCTAGGGATCACCTTTAGCAAACCTAATAGGTTCTCAGCAAATCAGTTCCCTTCTCCTGCTGGGCTGGTCTTGCACTTGGTATTACCACTGCCCCAGCTGCTTTTGAAAGGTAAATTTGGGTGACAGTTTTGGCAGAGGAGCCTCGAATATGGCAAGTCTTCCATCTGGCTCAACCCAGAGGGGCTGGCAGGTGTCCAAGTGAATGGCAAGGTGCCTAGAGTACCATGGCCAGCCTTCCCTCGAAGAACAGCCCTGGGCTTTGGACAAGGATTTCACTGATATCCCAGCCTGGTAGGTGCTTGGTGACCCCGGCTGACCTTCTGGGATAACTGACTATTCCCAAAGGCCATCTGTCTAGCAGCTTCTCAAAGAAAGGAATCACGGTGGCCACAACACAGCTTCCCAAAGGAGTGAGTGCTGTCACCCTTTGCTGGGCCCCCAGGAAGCCATCTCTTGTCCCTGAGATAATGCTACTGCCACTGTGTCTGACACAGAGACCTACCTCAGACATGCCACAGGGCTGGGAACACCACAATTTAAAAAACGAAACAAAGAAACCTACTTTGGTGGAAGGTTTTATTGATCCTGCCAGAACTATATTGATGGCTAGGCCTGTACCCACCTTCGTGCCCTGTGGCAGCCCTCAGGATGCTCAGACGGCCAGACTAGGGTATTAACTGGAGATCCAACACATAGCCGATCCACCTTCTCCTTAGGGGGCTGTGGTGGGAATGCACCCTGTGCTGATTGCCATGATGCTGCCGATTCAACTCTCTGGAAGAACTGTTTGATTTTCTTCTTATCTATTTAAATAATCTATACACCCAACACAGGACCCTAAGTCCCAACCCCCAGATCAAGAGTCCTATGTTCTTCCAACTGAGCCAGCCAGGCATCCCATGATTTTCTTGTTTAGCCCTTGTGTGAAGGTTGGCTCAGCCTCCACTGCAGGGCCTATCATTTTGTCATGTTTCTCATGTGCTAGACCTGAGGGTAACCCTGGGAAAAAGTCCATAGACCCTGCCCTCACGGTGCTCACAGTTGCCTGGGGGAGGCAGGCAGACAGCAACAGCACCATGACTCTGCTACAGCAGGAATGGTACACGGTGGGGTTGCGAGGCCGTAGGGAGGCAGAAAGACGTGGGAACATAGGTGGTATTTCAGAAGAATGAACTTGAATCTGCTCAAATCTGAAGTGGATGATTTGTGCAACACTCAGGGCACCTCTATGGCTGAGCCCACTCAGCTAGTGAGTCCTCCACAGCAACGGAGAGCCAACTCAGAGCGTGACTGTGACATCACCTGCACATATATCTGGGGACTCCCAAACCCAAAAGAGGGATTGGTGCTTGTGAGCAGACCTTCCAGACCACAGAGATCCTGCTCGGGGCATTGAAAGACTAGCAGTGAAGGCAGCAGTACCTGTGTGGGCAGAGACTCCATTTAGAAATAATTACAACGCTAAGAATTATAATAAAATCTATCTTGGACTAAACACCCTTTAAGTACTAGATTCATGATATACGTTATCTCATTTAAGCCCCCAGACAGCTAGATATTAACATCCCCATTATTTTCTTTTTTTTTTTTTAAGATTTTATTCATGAGAGACACATAGAGAGGCAGAGACCCAGACAGAGGAGAAGCAGGCTCCATGCAGGGAGCCGGATGTGAGACCTGATCCCTGGACCCCAGGATCATGCCCTAGGCCAAAGGCAGGTGCCGAACCGCTGAGCCACCCAGGGATCCCCTATCCCCATTATTTTCAATGAGGAAATAAAGTCCAGAAAGGGGAAGTAAATTGTCCAAAGTTGTATTTCATAGTCCGTCCTAGAACTGGGGTACTGCAATCCACGCAGCCCACGATCTTTCCAAGTTGCCACAGAGCCTTAGGTGAGAATCCTGCCTGGGAAGGGTACAATTTTTCCAGATAGGCTAAAATATTGCAGTAACAAATAACACCAAGATCCCCATGGCTTAATGATTAAAATTTTATTATTCTCTCATGTCAAACCAGGGAGGTGGAGTGGGGTTTCTGCTTGGAATGCCACAGCCACCAGAGAGGAGGAAGAAAACAGCTGGAGCATCTGCAGGGTCCTTCATGGACTCAGCCCAGAAGCCCTGCCCCACTCCCTCTCACACCTCATTGGCCAGATGCAGTCACATGGCCCACCCATACATGGCAGGTGGCTGATGCCAAAGGTAGCCTCCAGGATGCAAAGGAGAGCCAGGGGTTAGTGACCACTGATGATAACTCCCACAGAGACTTAACTGAAAAGAGAGTGACTAAAAAAGTCTTTTTGGGAGTAACCCTGAGATGATACTGAGTACAGTGTGGGCCAAGGGGGAACATTAACTCATTCATCTAATGGGATTACAAGGCACTAGGGCTACGTTCTGAGATTCAGAGATAAGAAGTGGCACCCCTGTCCTCAGTGAACTGATGGTTCCTGTACTGTAATCATTATATTACCATTTCATAAACACTATAGGAACCCAGTGGGAACCTAAATGAGGGAAGCTGGGGCGGCCTCGAGGAGGTAACAGTAAAACAAATGATAGTTGAAGGAGGCAAAGATTTAAGTTCTCAGTTGCCTAGGGGCCACATTACAGGGACCTTACATGGGTCATATCAACAGTGGTACTCATGGGACACCCAGTTCCTTTTAGAGTCCAGGCTCAGAACGGAGAGCTCTTAAAAAGACAACCAAGTCCTATCAGGGAAAAGTTAATATAGATAGATTTTTCCTTCCACTCATAATAACATACTCCATCTCCTTCGTAGCAAGAGAAATGTAAATTAAAAATACACTAAGGTAGCATTTATCACCTATCAGACTAGCAAAAATCCCAAACTACAGCATATTCTTTTGAAGTTTTGTGAAAAGAAGCATTCCTATACACTGTGAGAGGGAGTGTATATTAATATATTCCCTACCAATGGGGAATCAGGCAACATTTGTCAAAATTTAAAGTGCACATACTCTTGGACCTAACAATTTCACACACAGGGATTTATCCAATAGATATATATTTGCACATATGAAATGTGTACATGATTATTCATTGTGGCATTATTAGTAAAAGACTGAAAATAATCCAAGTGTCCATAAAAAATTGGTTAAATAAATTATTTACACAGTAGAATATAACACAGCTGTAAAAAGGAGGAAACTTATGATGTGCTAATACAGAACAATCTCTAAGATATGAGCTAAGGAAAAAAAAGCAAAGTACAATAAAGTACGTGAAATGCTATCATTGGTGGAAGAAAGAAAAAGGAACTCTATATTCGTAAGACTGCTGAAGTATAACTTTCAGGATAGGCTAGATGATGCTGCAGTAACAAGTGACTTAAACATCTCAGTGGATTACACACCTTTTTTTTTTTTTTTTTTTTTTTTTTACTGTTCACAACCAATGTCCATTGTAGATTGGCTTCAGCTCTGATCCACATACCACCATACTGGGAGACCCAGGCTAATGGAACAGGCCCTAAGGGAACTTGGCAGGTTTCATGGCAGAGGGAAAGGGATATTGAAAAACATGCACTGGTTGTGAAATCTTCTTCATGATTGTGAACCAAATAATATTTCTGGCCACCTTTCATTAGCTGAGGAAGTCACATGACCACTACTGAGTGCAGCAGGGCAAAAGTATATCTTGCAGGGAAGAGCTCCATATGTCACATAGTCAAGCCTATAGACAATAGGACAGGCATGTATAAGCCTCCCACTGGGAGGGGAAACAACTAATTATAAACAGTAATGCAACCTGGAACTAAGAAATTAATACTCGTGGGATGAGATATTGGAAACTGGGTAGATAGGATGGGCACTTTCACTTTGTGTGTGTGTGTGTGTGTGTATAGAGTTACGTGAACATATTATGCATAAGAAGTGTTGCCAAGTAGCTACGTAAAAATATATCCAGATCAGGGGTGCCTGGCTTGCTCAGTTGGAAGAGAACATGACTGTTGACTCAGCTGGGATGTAATTTCGAGTCCCATATTGAGTATAAAGATAATTATATATATCCAGATTTTTTTCCTGTGGCATGAACTCCAGATACATCACCTGAATGCACTGATAAGCTCCTGACATCTTACTGATAATAAATCCTGCTCAGAAGCATGTGAGGATCAGCAAGTCCAACCAGTACCATGGCAGTGCTCCATGCTCCACACTCCATGCAAGGAAGAGTAACTGCCAGGGCTTTGCAGGGAGAAGCAGGAGTCTGTATCTGGTTTATCCAATTTGAGGACTCAAGTGACTTGGTGGGGAGCATCACAGCCCCCAGACCTTCACCAAGTGTAGGATATTAGGGACTCTGGGTGGAATGGATAGATAATGGACCTGGGACAGCTGACAGGGGTGTACACAGCAAATGAGCAAAACTCATGGGTAAGCAGAGTAAAGCACCAGGGAAGCAAAATAAGGAGTGAGATCTGAGAGAGGAGGGCCGTTAACTGAAGGATGAGCTTTAAGGTTGCAAGCCAAGAAGACAGCATGGATCAGGAAAGAGAGCACAGGGTGAACTGAGGAACGTTCAAGGCCAAAGACAGGACCAGTGAAAGGAGCCAAAGCCCAAGTGTCTAGGCAGCCAGCGGAGGGGGCAGGCTGTCCAAGGACTGAAAGACCCATCAGGACCCCACAGCGGCACAGAGCAGGGGCCACCCTGCCAAGGGCTGGACCGCAAGAGCCCTGTGACAGGGATTCAGAATCCCATCCTGCGTTTATAACTCCCAGGGATCTTACAGGGGAGACCTGGAAGCCCCCCAGGGGTAGCAGGAATTGCTTAAGGGGCTAAAACAGTCACCTGTGTGCGTGGCTGCTGCACTGGCCTACACTCTGGAGACACTGGGCCTTCGTGGCCTGTCCATGGAGATGGTGGGCTTTGTTGTTGATCATGCCCCCCCATGACACCCCCTTTCTTCCTCCAGTACCACTTCAACCCCTCGCAGTCCATCCTGGTGATGGAAGGTGACGACATTGGGAACATCAATCGCGCCCTCCAGAAGGTGTCCTACATCAACTCCAGGCAGTTCCCGACAGCGGGCGTGCGGCGCCTGAGAGTCTCTTCCAAAGTCCAGTGAGTAGACACACTCGGGTCAGCCAGGGGCCCAGAGAGGCAGCAGAGAGGGCCCCTGGGGAATGTTCCCTGGCAAAACAGAACTCATCTTTCTTCAGCTATTCGCAGTTTCTCTGCCATCCCTAGGAAGGTGCCCCAATGGATCTGTGTTGTCTTCTTTAATGTGCTGTTGCTTTGCCAACACATATCGAGCTCTCTCTAATTCAGAATGTGATGTACCGCTTCCTGTAAATGCTCAGTTCAGTTTTAAGTGGTCTGATTTAAGGTTACAGTAACTGGTACATAGTAGGTGTACCTTGACAAATGTTTATTAAATTGGATTAAATCAACCAACCCAGCTTTGCAGAGCAACTAAATACTACAGGTATGCAAGAAAAAGAGAGGGTGTGAAAAAAAAAGAAAGAAAAAGAGAGGGTGTGGTTCTTGTCCCAAGGGATCAGAGTTCAGTAACAGAGATGAGACCATTTATTAGTGAAGCCTGTGGATCCCGCCCTTCTTGGTCTGTCAAGTCATTTCTCAGCCACAGCCACTGCCTGGTAGGGCAGCAAGGACAGGACCCCAGAAAAACTCCAGGGAGGGGGAGATACCTAGCCCCTGGAACAAGGAAGCCGAACCCAGAAGAACAGGAACAAGGCTGGGAAAGATGGGTCTGCTGACTGCCACGTTACTGGGGCCAGAGACAGGTGCCCGGCTAAACCCCACAGGCAGCAATTAGATTCAACAGTTCTAGTGACGAGGTGCTCCCACCTTCACGCTAAGGGCACCCTTGGAGGCCTGGGATAGGGAGCAAGCACCTCCAGGTCAGCTCCACACTTCAGTCAAGTAGGGGGACCAGGCTACCGTAAACTGACAAGGGGCAGGGTGCCCTCTGGGGTTGGTACAGCAAAGGCCAGACAAAACCGGGTGCATACCACTGCTCCCACACCTCACCCACCTCCAAGAGATGGAGTGACTGAGCATGGTGTCCACCCAGACTGTGCTTCCCTCAGGAACTTTCCCAAGGGATACAAGTTGACAAATGCCAACCACTGGAGTCCACCCAGCCTACCCAGAGCATCCATCTGGGCCCCGGGGGCTCTTGTAACCTAGGTCTTTGGCCTAGAGAAGCCGCGGAGAGTGCCAGTGACTCGCATGCCTGATGGAATCTGATGAGGGTGTCAGATCTGCCAACATTTACTGAGCTCCCACCACGATGCAGGCTCTGGGGTTGGCTTCTTTGCTATATGTCATCACATTTGATCCTTAACTACTCTAAGATAATTATCAACCACATTGTATAGATGGAGAAATCAGTTCACAGGAGTCACACCTTGCCCAGGGTCACCCAAGCCCATTATGCCAGAGCCAGGCCATGGACCTTATCTGACTTGCCAGGCCTTGCTCATGGGGTCACATCATCCCACCTTCCAGGTATTTCTGTGGCAATGTATCAGGAGAAAAGAGTGTGATCAGTAGCACTCGGCTGGCACATCTGCAACAGGGGCATGGTGGGATCTCCTTGTAGAGAGACAACATATACAAGCGCAGGAGAGTTCGGCCCTGGGGTCTCAGTGAGGTGCATGTCACCAGCCGGTTAGGCAGCAATTTGCTTACCAAATCCTAATGCACATACCAAGCAGTTGCTAATTAATATTGCTGCTGATTACTATGTTAAAGGATAATTAAAGGCTTAACAGTTACTTGTTGCTTGTATAGAAGATTCCCATTTCTCCCAGAAGCCAATCTTCTTTAAGTCCCTAGATTGTTATTAGTTCTGACTATAATGTGGCTTTAAATCTGAATGTCTGTTGACACCCTCAGAGTCTCTGAGGTACCTGGCAAGGACTAGAGGTGGTTGTGTGTATCCTTGTCTATGGCCGCGTGAAGGATGCTTTTGTCGCTCACTCTTCAGCGCTGTGACCACAGCTGTTTTCCCAGGTGCTTTGGAGAGGATGTGTGCATCACTGTCCCCGACGTGGATGCCTATGTGATGGTGCTGCAGGCCATCGAGCCCCAGATCAGCCTTCGTGGCACAGACCGCCTCTGGAGACCTGCTGCCCAGTTTGAAAGTGCCCGAGGGGTGACCCTCTTCCCCGACCTCAAGATTGTGAGCACCTTCGCCAAAGCCGAGGCCCTAGGTGACCTGAAGACCACAGGTACAGATGCGTACTAGGTTGTGGGGTGGGATCGGTTCGCCCAGCCATGTCACGTGCCGCTTCAGGACAGCGGCACTGCTTACCACGGCAGGGAATTTCTAATAGCAAAGCAAACAAAGCTGCAAGCAACACAAATAACAGGAGGGAAACGAACCATTTGGCAAATAATTGGTCCACCTGCGTACGTGAGGTGATGTTGGAGGGAGAGTATTTATGTCAAATGGTAAATGAAAGAAAGCAAGATGCAAATTACAGAGGGCCCACACACACACAGGAAAATGTCAAGAAGAAAACACACCTATCGCTAGCAGTGCCATTCTCTGAGACACAGAAGAGCCAGTTTGTCTCTGCTCTCCTTCACTTTGCTGCAAATGCAAAATGTTCAATAGTAAACATGTATTATTTTGATAATTGGAAGAACAGCTAAAGAGGCACAAAGAAAAAATTCTAGCTGCACCTTAATATACACCCAGTAAAAGTCAGGTGTGATCCAGCAGCATTAGTCTCAGCTCTCAGGAAACTTTGCAACACATCTATCCTTGGGAGGGCCACCCGACGGAGGTGGAGTAGTTGAGATAATCTGCTGGGAGAGACAGTTGCATGGAAAGCTACGGTGCTCTCAGCTGTCGGAGAGGGGGGGGGTGACGGGAAGGAAGAAAGGGAAACCCAGGACTCAGATCTACAGGGGAAATACTCATTTAACCGTCCTCTGCAGCCTCCTCCAGGAGCAGACTTCCAGCTCTCCCTCCCTCCCAAAGCAGCTGCTAATGATGTGCTGGCACCAGTGGGCCTGAGTCCCTGAAGGGCTGCCCCTCTAACAGTCCTAATTACTCACTGCCTTAAACCACCATGGTCCCTAGCGAATGGGATGCCTCAAAAGGTAGCTTTTCTTAGCTCATGGTAATAGATAGTGTCTTACCAGGTGTCCCTGCCAGACAGGGCTGTTTCCTAGCGACACCCCCCACCACCACCACCAGGTACATTAGGGCCTGTGATCTTTCCCTTCCCCTCATTTGTAGAATAATCATTATTATAGATGCTTTAAGAAAGCAGGCTCATGGCATGTGCCACCAGGGCTCAGTGACCCGCCCCAGCATCATCTGCTGCCCCTACTGACCTCTTTGGAGCTGTGTCAATACCAAAGACAGGCGAGTCCCCAATGTACAACACCCCCTCACCTCTGTGTTCTCCCCTTTGCTAGTGCCCTACCCTCTGCCTAGAAGGTCCCTGTCCCTCCCCATCCATGTGACTGCTGGCAAACATCTCCACCGCCAGCTCTCTCTCCCCTAGACTGGGCTAGCTCTCCAGCTCTGTAAGCCCTCCAGTGACCGATGCTTCTGTGTCACGTCACGTGCACATTTGCTAGCCCTCGGTGGCAGTGATCTGTTAATTAAGCCAAACCAGGGGCTCCGTGAGGGCTCAACTGTGGCTGATTCACCTCTAAATGCCTGAGCCCAGCACAGTCCCTTCAGCACCGTGGGAATCAAGAGAAATACCTACAGATGGAAGACAGAACTTATAACACAGCCACAGGAGAACAAGAAAATAGGCACAGCGTGCCCCCTGCCTAGCGTGAGCAGTGAGCCAGCCACATGGGGAGGCAGGAGAGAGGCTGACCTAAACCCACCTGACAAGAAGCTGGCAAAAAACTCCAAAAACCACGCAAAGGCTATTTGAAATCCAGATACACATATGCTATCACTAATGATAGGTGTAGTTAAGTGTAGATTAACATGATTTTAGATTCTGCCAGTGAAACGTGAAGCCACTGGGATTGACAAGCATCTAACAATTAAGCATATGAAGTTATTTAGAATAATGTATATCTAGTGAGAGCAAAAAATATTTTTGGTGTCATGAAAACATTAAAATAGAAAATAATTATTTAAAATAATTCTCTTTAATAAATCCTTTTTTAATTTCTATTTTCATAAATATTTTATAGTATACAAAATATATTAGTCCACTTTATAAATAAATACGTATACATATTTAAATGATCTCAGTTCAGAAATTTTTCCCAGAAAGGCTACAAGATCAAAAACATTTGAAGACTACCAGCCCAAAGGTTATGGATTTATAAACTATGGAATCAGAAAGTCATGGCTTTTGTCTCAGCTCTTCCCCTGATATCTGTGTAAGCCTGCGCAATCCATCCTACTCCCTGGACCCTCTACTTAATTGTTGGTGAAATGGGGATAATAATAATAATACCCGATTTACTATCTATCTGTTAGGATTGTTTGCACAATGCCTGGTCCATAGCAAGCACCCCCATAAATACCAGTCAATTTTATTATTTTTTAAAATCCAGTATAGTTAACATAGTGTAATATTAGTTTCAGCTCTATAATACAGTGATTCAACACTTCACCCAAGGCTCGTTGCAACAAGTGTACTCCTTAATCCCCACCACCTATTTCACCCATCGATCTCCTTATCCACCTCCCCTCTGGTGACCATCAGTTTGTTCTCTATAATTAAAGGTATGCTTTCTGGTTTGGTTCTCTTCTTTGTTCATTTGTTCCTTAAATTCCACATATGAGTTAAATCATATGGTATTTGTCTTTGAGTACATTTCAAGATCCATCCATGTTGTTGCAGAATGACAAGATTTCATTCTTTGTTATAGTTTAATAATCCATCATGTAAATATGTATGTGTATGTGCG
Organism: Nyctereutes procyonoides; assembly: GCF_905146905.1. NCBI lineage: Eukaryota > Metazoa > Chordata > Mammalia > Carnivora > Canidae > Nyctereutes > Nyctereutes procyonoides. The sequence continues at coordinate 37,067,137 of NW_026575042.1, forward strand.
TGTGTATATATACATATATATGTGTATGTATGTGTGTAAATACACACACACACACACACACACACACCACTTCTTCTTTATCCAGTCATCCATCAATGGACACTTGGGCCGCTACCGTAATTTGGCTATTGTAAATAATCCTGCAATAAAAGTAGGGGTGCATAGGTCTTTTTATTTTTTTAAAAAAAAAGTTTTTATTTATTTATTTATGAGAGACACAGAGAGATATAGAGGCAGAGACACAAGCAGAGGGAGAAGCAGGCTCCATGCAAGGAGCCTGATGTGGGACTCGATCCCGGATCTCCAGGATCACGCCCTGGGATGAAGGTGGCACTAAACCACTGAGCCACTCGGGCTGCCCTGCGTAGGTCTTTTTAAATTAGTGTTTATGGATTCTTTGGGTTAATACGCAGCAGTGGAATTATGGGATCATATGATGATTTTAAATTTTTTTAGTAATCTCCATACTGTTCACAGTGGCTGCACCAGTTTCCATTTCCACCAACAGTGCATGAGGGTTCCTTTTTCTCCACATCCTCATCACTTATTGTTTCTTGTGTTTTTTATTTTATCCATTCCGACAGGTGTGAAGTGATGCCTCATTGTGACTTTGATTTTGTGTGTGTGTGTGTGTGTCTTTGATTTACATTTCCCTGATGATGATGTTGAGCACCTTCTCATGTGTCTGCAGCCATCTGTATGTCTTCTTTAGAAAAAATGTCTTTTCATGTCTTTTTTTAATTAGATTATTTGTTTTGGGGGTGTTGAGTTGTATGACTTCTTTATATATTTTGGATACCAACCCTTTATCAGATAATGTCATATGCAAATATCCTCCCCACTCAGTAAGTAATCTTTTAGTTTTGATTGCTTCCTTTGCTGTGCAAACGTCTTTTATTTGATGAAATCTCAAGTTTGTTTTTGGTTTTTGTTTCCCTTGCTTCAGGAGACATAACAAGCAAGTTTTTTTTCTATGGCCAATGTCAGAGAAATTACTGGCTGTGCTCTCTACTAGGATTGTTATGGTTTCCAGTCTCTCAGTTAGGTCTTTAATCCATGTTGAGTTTATTTTTGTATGTGGTATAAGAAGATGTTCCGGTTTTTCCAACAACATTTGTTGAAGAGACTGTCATTTTCCCATTGTACAGTCTTGTCTCCTGTTTTATAATTAATTGACTTATAAGCATGGGTTTATTTCTGGGCTCTCTACTCTGTTCTATTGATCTATGTGTCTGTTTTTGTGCCAGTACCATAGTGTTTTGATTACCACAGCTCCGCAGAATATCTCGAAATCTGGAATTGTGATGCCTCCAGTTTTGTTGTTCTTCTTCAAGATTGCTTTGGCTGTTCAGGGTCTTCTGTGATTCCATGCAAATTTTAGGATTGATTTTTATAGTTATGTGAAGAATGATGTCAGTGTTTTTTTTTAAGATTTTATTTATTCATTCAGGAGAGACAGTGAAAGGCAGAGATATAGGTAGAGGGAGAAGTAGGCTCCCCACAGGGAGCCCAACATAAGACTCGATCCCAGGACCTCAGGATCACACCCTGAGCCAAAAGCAGAGGCCCAACCACTGAGCCACCCAGGCGTCCCAAATGAGATTGTTTCTTTCTTTTTCTGCTGATTATTAGTGTATGGAAATGCAACAGATTTCTGTATATTGATTTTGTATCCTGTGACCTTACTAAATTCATTTATCAGTACTAGTTGTTTTTTGGTGGAATCTGTAGGGTTTTCTACATATAGTATTAGGTCATCTGCAAATAGTGAAAGTTTTACTTCCTCCTTACCAACTTGGATGCACTTTCTTTCTCTTTGTTGCCTAACTGCTGTGGTTACGGCTTCTAGTACTATGTTGAATAAAAGTGGTGAGAGAGGATATTCTTGTCTTGTTCCCAATCTTAGGGACAAGCTCTCAGTTTTTCACCAATGAATATGATGGAACTTGGGTTTTTCATGTGATGTAACTGTGGCCTTAATTAGGTATCTAATACTGAGGTATCTTCTCTCTAACCCTACTATCTTGAGGATTTTTTATCATGAATAGATGTTGTACTTTGTCAAATGCTTTCTTTGCATCTATTGAAATCATATGGTTTTCATCCCTTTCTCTTGTCGATGTGATGTATCACATTGATTGATTTGTGAATATTGAACCACCCTTGCATCCCAGGAATAAATCCAACTTGATCATGGTGAATGATTTCTTTAATGTATTGTTGGATTTGGTTTCCTAGTATTTTGTTGAGGATTTTTGCATCCATGCTCATCAAAGATATTGATTGGCCTGTACTTTTCTTTTTTGGTAGTGTCTTTATCTTGTTTTGGTATCAGGGTAATCTGACCTCATAGAATGAAATCTGGATGCTTTCCTTCAATTTTTTTAGAATACTTTCAGAAATATAGGTATGAACTCTTTTTTAAATGTTTGATAGAATTCACCTGTGAGGCCATGTGGTCCATGTGGTCTTGGACTTTTGTTTGTTGGGGAGGTGTTTGATTACTGATTCAATTTCACGGTGATAATTGGCATGTTCTATGTCTTCCTGATTTTCTATTTCTTCCTGATTCTGTTTTGGGATGTTCTATATTTCTAGGAATTGATCCATTTCTCCTAGGTTATTTGTTGGCATATGATTTTTCATAATATTCTCTTATAAACCTTTGTATTTCTGTGGTGTTGGTTGTTATTTCTTTTTCTGATTTGATTTTAGCTCTTTTTTTTTGGATGAGTGTAACTAAACGTTTATCAATTTTTGTGATCTTTTAAAAAAAACCAACTCTTGGATTTCATTGATCTGTTCTAATGTTCTTTCTAGTTTCTATATTATGTATTGCTGCTCTAATCATTATTACTTACTTCCTACTGCTAGTTTTGGATTTTATTGTTCTTTTTCTAGTTCCATTAAGTCTATAGGTGTAAGGTTGTTTGATATTTTTCTTCCTTCTGAGGTTAGCCTGTATAGCTAAAACCTTACCTCTTAGAACCACTTTTTGCTGCATCCCAAAGGTTTCAGACTGTTGTTTTCATTTATTTCCATGTATTTTTATTTCCTCCTTGATTTCATGGTTGAACCATTCATTGTTTAGTAGTACATTATATAACCTCCACGTGTTTGTGGTCTTTCCAGATTTTTTTCTTGTGGTTGGTTACTAGTTTCATAGCATTGTGGTCAGAAAAGATGCACAGTATGACTTTGATCTTTCTGAATTTGTTGAGGCTTGTCTTGTGGCCTAATATGTGATCTATTCTAGAGAATGTTCCATGTGCACTTGAAAGAATGTGTATTCTGCTGTTTTAGGATGAATATATCTGTTAGATCCATCTGGTCCAATGTGTCATTCAAAGTCACTGTTTCCTTGATGACTTTCTGTTTGAATAATGTATCCATCACTGTAAGTGGGGTATTATAGTCCCCTGCTATTATCATTCTATCGATTACTTCCCTTATGTTTGTTACTAGCTGCTTTGTGTATTTGGGTGTTCCCATGTTGGGTGCATAAATACTTATAATTGTTATGTCTTCTTGTTGGATTAGTCCCTTTGTGATTTTTGAATGTCCTTTGTCTCTTGTTACAGTCCGTTTTTTAAAGTCTATTTTGTCAGCTACAAGTATTGCTATTCTGGCTTGTTTTTCACTTCCATCTGCATGATACATGTTTTTTCATCCCTTCACTTGCAATCTGCATGTGCCTCTATGTCTGAAATGAGTCTCTTGCAGGCAGCATATAGATGGGTTTTGCTTTTTTATCCATTCCCTCACTCTGTCTTTTCATTGGAGTATTTAGTCCATTTACATTTAAAGTAATTATTGATAGGTGTACTAATTGGCCATTTTGTTACTTGCTTTATGGTTGGTTTTGTAGTTCTCTGTTCCTTTCTTGCTCTATTCTCACATGGTTTGTTGGCTTTCTGTAGTGATATACTTGGATTCCTTTCTCTTTATGTTTTGCATATGTATTCTGGTTTTTGATTTGTGGTTACCATTAGGTTTATAAATAACATCTTCTGCATATAGCAGTCTAATTTAAGTTGGTCACTTTAGTTTGAACTCACTCTTTACTCCTATCCCCCTACCCTCACATTTCAGGTATATAGTGTCATACTTTACATCTTTTTATTTTGTGAGCCCCTTGACTGATACTCATGAATAACTTATTTTTACTGCTTTTTGTGGTTCTTTCTTTTCTTGCTCCTTATGGTCTTTTCTGTCCACTCAGCAAATCCCCTTTAACATTTTCTGTAGGACTGGCTTAGTTGTCATAAATTTCTTTAACTTTTGTTTTTCTGGGAAACTCTTTATCTCTCCTTCTTCTGAATGATAGTCTTGCTGGATAGAGTATTCTTGGCTGCAATTTTTTTTTCCTTTCAGTACTTTGAATATATCATGCCACTCCCTTCTGGCCTGCAACCTTTCTACTAAAAAATCAGCTAGTATCCTTATGGGTTTTCCTTATATGTAACCATTTTCTCTTGCTGTTGTTAAAATTCTCTTTTCAGTGCCTGGTTGGCTCAGTTAAAAGAATCAGACTCTTGATTTTGGCACAAGTCCTGATCTCAGGGTAGTGGTCAGGCTCTACATTGAGCATGCTACCTGCTTAAAATTCTCTCTTCCTCTGCCCTTCCCCTCCTGCTCACATGCTATCTCTAAAAAATAATAAATAAAATTCTCTATCACTATTCTTCACCATATATTCTGTGTCTTGGTGTGGACCTCCTTGTTTTGATTTTGTTGGGGTCCCTCTGTGCCTCCTGGATCTTGATTTCTGTTTCCTTCCCCAGATTTGGGAAGTTTTCAGCTGTAATTTCTTCAAGTAAATTCTCTGCCCCCTTTTTTCTTTCTAGCTCCCTAGAATGCAAATGTTATTATCTTTGATGGTGACACTGAGTTCCCTATGTCTCTTTTCATTTTTATTCTCTCTCCTGTTCATTTTCTCCTGTTGATTGCTTTCCATTATCCTGTCCTCCAGATTGTCGATACATTCTGCTTCCTCTAGTCTATGTATTCCCTCTATATATTTTTAATTTCATTTATTGGGTTCTTCATTTCTGATTGGTTGGTTGTTTTCTGTCTCTTTGTTGAAGATATCACTGAGGTCCTCCACTCTTTTCACCAGTCCACTGAGTATCTATGACCATTACTTCAAATTCTACACCCGGGATATTGCTCTTCATTTTTGTTTAGGTCTTTCATTTGGAACACATTCCTCTCTCTCATTTTGTCTAGCCCTCTGTGTTGAAAAAGTCAGCAAGGCCTCCTGCTCTTGAAAGTAGTGGCCTTATGAAGAGGTCCTATAGTGCACTACAGTGTCCCCTGTTCACCAGAACCTGGCGCTTCAGGAGCATCTCTATGTTGTGTGTGAACTACTGTTGTGGATGAACTGTTTTTTGCCTTAAGCCCAGTGGTCTGCAATGGCTCTCTTTGCCTGCTGTGGGCAGGGTTTGGTCTCTATGGTGTTAGCCAATCTGGGCCTGCCTTGGGCTTGAGTTGAGTCAGACCAGGCATTTGCCAGAGATGCAGTAGCATCAAGCTGCAGGGTGTTTTTCCTGTGTTGTTCCTTAGGAAGCTTTTGTTGGTGGGTGGGGCCTGTAGTTAGACCAGATATCTGCCCCTAGCATACTGCTGGGGCTGCAGTTTGGGTATGTGTTATCATCTCCTTTCCCCAGGAAAGGAATCCCTTTTGACTAGTGCTGGTCCCTTCTAGGGCTGCTTGCACACTGCCAGGCTTGTGGCACCACTTTGGATGGGCTCTGGCCAAGATCATATTGGAGGGGGTTGATCAGCAGGAGAACTTGGTGCAGGCCACTTGGTTTTAGGAAAATTTATGCAAGTTTGCTGTGAGAAGGAACCTGGAGTGGAGGCCTGGCTGAAAGGGGCATGTCTTCAGGAGAACCTAGGAATGGTTGTACTGTTAACAAGTTAGGTTAGGTAGCATGTGTGGGCACTGTGCTTGTTCCCTCAGGTGTCTGTGTCTAGGCTGGGGAGCAGGGGAGGGAAATGGTGCCTACATGTTCCTTTGTTCTTGTCAGAGTCTCCCAATAATCTCTGTCCCTTCAGCACATGCTCTGAAATTAGTAAACCTCCCTCCCATATACTCCAGGCATTTTTCAAACTGCTGCTTCTATGCTGTATCTCCATGGGATGAGGTAAGCTTAGGGTCCTCCTCCTCCTCCATATTCCACAGAAGTCCCAATCACTTTTAAGTTAGGACTGCCAATGTGTCACTCAGACATCCCTTTGGGAAAATTGGGGTCATACATTCAGGCCAGGATTGCTAGACTGACCAGAGGGTTGTCAATTAACCAGTTTACTTAATCGTTTCATCATATTAATAATGCTTCTCCATTTGTGCAGTGTGTACCAATATACTCTCTATGAGCCACTGGGTTAAGTACTGAGGAGTTGGTCATTAAAAAAAAAAGGAAAGAAATAAATAAAAGAAGAACAGTGCCCCTGCACTTGAAAACCTCAGGGTCTGCTGGGGTGACAGATACACCATGACCACATGGGGAAAGCGAGGAGAGCATGGTAGAAGGGCACTTACCACTGTACCCGAAAGAGAACTATCCCTTATTGAGCACATACTAGGTCTGTCTTCAAACTTCTCAAGACCCTCATCCTCTTTACAGATAGGAAATTGAGAGGTAGGTAGTTTCTCCAGTCCTATAAGTGTCTTAGTGGCTGGTATTCAAATTCACATATTTTGACTACTCATGCTCTTTACAGAAATCCATGCCACCCAACCTCAGGGCATTTGTCTGAGCTGTGGAGGTGGTGGTTGGGATGACACAGCCTCTTCTCCTGACCCAGTTTAACCCAGGGATGCAGTCATGGAGGAGGAAGGTGACACACAAGCCTGCTGTATGAGTTGTCCTCATGCCTGTGTTTCCCATATGTCTGTCTTCCCTCAGCACCCAAATCAGCAGTCTTAGAAGAAATGCTTCACAACTTAGATTTCTGTGACATTCTGGTGCTTGGAGGGGACCTGGACCCAAGACAGGAGTGCTTGGAGCTCAACCACAGTGAGCTCCATCAGCGACACCTGGATGCCACCAACTCCACAGCAGGCTACTCCATCTATGGTGAGACCACACTCTGCCACATAACCTGGTGCTCTCCTCTCAGAGTGCCCTCATGCTGGAGTCATGAGTATGATGGTGCTCTGTCACCTGTGGAGAAGGGGTCAGGGTAGGGATCCTTGACCTCTGAGCATGAACTTCTAGCCTCTCCATCAGTGAGCTACTCCAGCATCTTGAGGACCTCTTCTGTAGAAAGTAGGTGCATGCTTTCTCTTATACTGTTTGACCTCAGCAAATTTCATAGCAGCATTTGACAGACTGAGGCCATTCTGGTCAGAGCCTAATGTATTTCAAAATCCCATGGGTCAGTTCAATTGGCTCCTTCTGTGTCCATACATTTGTCTGCCCCTACACAACTTTTCAAGTTCTTACCCTAGACAAATTCAAGAGAAGCGCAAGTCCCAGCAGCCACATCCTACCTCCTCCATCTTCTACCTTCTTATGACAGGGGTGGTCTCTTGGCACAGGTGTGGGCTCCATGAGCCGCTATGAACAGGTACTGCATCACATCCGCTACCGCAACTGGCATCCAGATTCCCTTGAGTCTCGGCGGTTCAGAATCAAGTGCTCAGAACTCAACGGGCGTTATACCAGCAATGAGTTCAACCTGGAGGTGAGTGGGTCCTGCCATCATTAGGGAATTTCAGAGTTATCACTTCTTCCTTGTTTGGGCCCACCTGCCACTCCTGGTCAGCAGCACCTCTCCTTGCTCTTCCTAGGTCAGCATCCTCCATGAGGCCAGAGTCTCAGACAAGGAGCACGTCAACCACCTTATTGTGCAGCCTCCATTCCTGCAGTCTGTCCACCACCCTGAGTCCCAGAGTAGCATCCAGCACAGTTCAGGTAGGTGGCCTGGGAGGAAGGACCTCAGGATATCAGGCAGTCATTGTGATTCAAGACCATCCACTAACAGGTATGGTGCAGCAGCCATAGGTGCCCAGAAATGAAAGAGGAACCCAGGACTGGAAAAGATGTGGGTCCTGCCTCTGAGATACTCACAGACTCAGTAGAGGTCTAGTCAGGGAAAGATTCACTATCTAGCATAACAGAGGTCAGTACAAAGGGCTAGGGTGAAGTCTTCCAAGTCTTGAGGCCTCAGAGCCACTTTCTCTGAGCCTCTTCATATGCAAGTGCACACATGGGCGTGCGCACACACATACACCTGCACACCTTACTTCAGTTCCAGTCTTGCCATTTGTATTACTGTCTGGTGAGCACTGTGTTAGTCCCTGTGAAATTCCACAGTGTCTGGCTCTCAGTGGAAGGCGCCCTAGAATTTGAGGGGGAAAGCAAAAGATAGAAGAGAACTTACATCAATCATTTGCTTTATTCCTCACAATTACCCATGGGGTGAGAATTATTCAATCCATTACAGAGATGAAGAAAATGAAGCCCAGACAGAGTAAGGTGCTGGCTCAGAGTTCCACAACTGAGAAGCTCAGTTAGGGCAGGTTTTAGCCTACACGTGGATGTTTCATTCATACTCCATCCCAAGACTGAGCTAGTCCTTCCGTTCACCACATCATGTGGATTCCTTCCTCGTTCCAGTGGTCCCAAGCATCGCCACAGTGGTCATCATCATCTCCGTATGCATGCTGGTGTTTGTCGTGGCCATGGGCGTGTACCGGGTCCGGATTGCCCACCAGCACTTCACCCAAGAGACGGAGGCTGCCAAGGAGGCGGAGATGGATTGGGACGACTCTGCGCTCACTATTACAGTCAACCCCATGGAGGTGATCCTCATATAGGGGCTGGGATCTTGGGGCAGGAGGCTTCCCCTCCATTAGCTCCATCTTCCCTGTGCTGGAAGCCCTGCCCCAACTAGCCCAGCCCCACTGACCCTTGCCTTCTCTGAGCACCTTCAGCCCACTCCACCTGCATGGACCATACTCTCCCACCAGCTGCATTCAGTGCTTAAAAATGTGTGAATTGCTCTCACCCTACAAACAGAACAAGACCTTTCTTAAGGCACACAGCCATGTGGTGTCTATCCCTTGCCTCCCCCATAGTATTTAACTCAGAGCTGACTAACACTTAAAGACTCAGTATTGAATTTTTGATTAACAGTGTAAATTAGATGGCTTTGCTCCATGCTGCCTACAGAGCTCACTTAAAGGCTCAGAATAGGTTAAAACAAAAATACAACAGCAATAGCTGCCCTTCATAGAGCCCCTCATCATGCCAGACACTGCATAGGGTGCTCTGTATACACCATCCCACTTCCCAAGGTAGGAACCAACTCCGAGAGAAAGTCAAAGTGCTCAAACTTATATAGCTGATAATGGCAGTGCCAATATTCAACTCAAGGTTGCCAGACCCTAATGTCATATTCAGTTAGCCAGTTGGAGGTTGCTACCTCCAACATCCACCCATGAGGGTCTAAGGCCCAGGTCTGGACATATGAATATCCAAGTACCCTGCGGGCTGCCCATGGGTCCTGGGTGGTGGTAGAGGCAGGACTAGAAAAGCAGGGGAAGATCAACAGTCACTGAGGAATGAAGATTCTCCCAGCTGGGTCCCCAAGATCCTCCTGAGTTGGCCTCATGCTCCAGTTTCATAGCCAGCAGGCTGATGCTCAGCTTCCTTCTCCTAGCACAGGTTGTACATAGAATGCTGTGTGCACTAGTTGGGGACACCAGCATTTCCACCTCAGAGAACTTGAGCCTCAGCTATGGGAAATAAGCCCCTGTGCCTGGATCAGAGTCCTGGGAGTGTTCTCACTGAGGGGCTAACCTGCTAATGCCAGCCATCAGTGAAGCATTAGTAGGGAGAGCCATTGAGGCTGGAGTGTTCAGGAAAGATTTCCCGCAGGAGGTTAGCCTAAGGGAGGCTTTGAAGAATGGGTTAGGGTGGGGGTGGGGTAAGGTAGAAAAGAAGCTGCTCCAGCGAGGGGATGCAACCACACAAGGGCACTTGCATCTTACGGCTGTTTCATTACCTTAAAACATAAATCCAGAACTAAGATTTTGCTAGAATCACCAAAAACCTGGCTGGGGGTAGGACAGGAATAGAACTGGAAAAGATGGTAAGGGGGGAGGCATGGAAAATGAGGACCATGAACTTTGTCCTTCCCAGAGGAATATTTCTGAGGAGCAACACACCTGAGTCTTGGCTTAGAAGACCTTCTGCTCCCAGCAAATATAATCTCACCTGGAAATGGGCTGTAAGTGTAAATGCCGTGCTCTTACTGAGAAGCAAACACCTAAGACTTAGCTCCATACAGACAGGTGCCAGGAATGCCAGAAAGCAAACTTTGGTCTGAAAGGCTCATTCAGTGATGGAAGGGACTGGCTTTGATGTCTTGTGTTTAAAACCCACCATTTACCTTGAGTCCAGGTCTTGGAATTCACTATTTCTTCTTCATCCTTAGCCCTCTGATATGCCTTTCACCAGAGGACCTCACATCCAGGACGCCTGTCCCCAGGCCCATGGGTTTAACATGAAGGGAAAGGAATTCAAGGGGCCTGAAATGTTCCCTTAGTGGAGGGAGAAACATTTAAGTTCCAAAGTGGGTTCTGCTCAACCCCTGATGAGCATGTCCCTTTTCTCCCTGACATCCAGAAACATGAAGAACCAGGGCGTGGGGAAGAGGAGACTGAGGAGGAGGAGGAAGAAGTGGAGGAAGACATGAGCTCCAGCAGCAGTGACTCAGAGGACAGCGAAGAGGAAGAGGAGGAGGAAGGGATGGGCAAGGGCAGACATGGGCAGAGTGGAGCCAGGCAAGCCCAGCTGGAGTGGGACGACTCTGCCCTGCCCTACTAGTGCCCAGCTGTCTGTGCCCACCCAGTGTCCCTTTTGTAAGCCCCACCTGATATACGCCTGAGTCTATCACCTGTCGCCTCTGATTTCTATGACAAGTCTGGGCAGGCCGTCCCCAGCGTCCTGGAAGTCACCCTTTATTCCTTGGGCACTCCCTAAGGAGGGTCCAAGAAGCCCAGGGTCATCATTAGTGGAGACTTCAGGGTGGACTTTGCCCTGTAGCCCCTACTTCTGCCCTGGACTCACCTAGCATCCTGTCAGCCAATCTGCAGAGTTCTGCCTTTGTTCTTCTCTGCAAGGAAGAAAGTCAGCCTTTATGTCACTCACCTCCCCCGGGCTCCCTGTGCCCAGGGCCCTTGGGTTCCATCTCACTGTGCGTGCACCTGACCCCGTCTCCTCTTCCACACAGACCAGCAGGTTCTTCTCACCTGACTTTTCAGGTGGCTTCACGTGGGCAAGGTGGTCAGACTTCACACGTAAGAGGTCTTCAGTCCTTAATACTCTAAAAGAAAGTCTTTGTTGAGGCAGATTTAACATATAGGGAAAGGTTCACATGCACGCACACCCACATGCGCACACACGCTCTCCCCAGTTTGGAGAGCCTTTCCCTTTGTCCTTTCTGAGGTCACATAAGCTTAGATGAAAAGTCCAAAACCAAGACTAGGTCTCTGGCCACAGCAGGGCCTGGGCCCCAGCCAAAGCTCTCTGTCAACCAGGCTGCCACCACATGACATCACAGGAACCAGCAAGCACTCCGCAGAGGTACTGCCTCAAGCAACAGTGTGACAAGCCTGCAGCCAGGAACCAGAAGGAAGGGCTGATAGGATGAGCAGCTGGGCACTATGGTGGGCACAGATCTGGGAGATGGGGGTGGCTGGGGTCTTCCCAGCCAGAGGGAAGCCAGAGGTGGACAAGGCTCTCAGCATCTAGTCTGAGGGTCCCTCATCACCTGTTTCACACTGTTTTGCCTTCTGAGCAAATTCATCCCTCTCCGATGTATTAGGACCAGCATGAACTGCACCAAATCTAAAATGAAAGTTTAGAGATTTGAATGTTAGGAATTAGGAGCATATCTGTGATAGTAACAGCTGCTGCTGTATTCTTCTAAAAGGAGCAGTGCTTTGGGTGGAGGGCAAATATATCTGAAAACCTAATTTTTTTCTTCTTGTTTCAATAAAATCTTTTCCACCTCCATCCTAACATGGACACCTTGTAAGGAGAGAACAGTTGCTATAGTAACTTGTCTGTGCTCTTTTGTGACCAGAGATTAGCAGGCAAAAACAGGGCCATTCTAGGACTTCCACAAGGCTCTGAGACTGTCTTTGTTTTGAATGTACAGACAAAGGATAAAGCCAGAGACAATCTGTCCCTGTCCTCCCACCCTCCCCCTGTTGTTCATCCCATACTGGCAAAGGCACAGAGCTGGCCCCTAGTCACAGGGGCATTCAGGTTCAAAAGTAAGTTGAGAATCTGTTCATTCTACTCACCATGTCACTAAAATAGAGTTTAAGGGGGACCATCATGAATGGCCTCTAGTTTGAGCTCCACCCAACGAGGATCCATGAGAGGCCCCTGCAAGCTTCTGATTGAAGAAAATTACCTGATGCAGCTTTTTCCACCATCAAAAGTGGTTTTTGCACTCTGTTCCCCCCCTTTGAGCCTCACCATAACTCTGTCAGGGAGTTGGGACACCTATTGTCAGGCCTATTTTGAGTAAACTGAAGTTCATAGCTTCAGCATCTTGTTCAGAGTCACTCAGAGGTAGAGACAAGACCAGACTTCCCACCTGCCACTCTTGGTCCAGTGCCCATAACCCTGCTTCTACTTATATTTATGCAGCTCACAAGCATTGTTGAGGACCTACTATGTGCTAAGCACTCAACCAGCAGCCCTAGGAAATGCTAAAGCTGAGTAAGATTGGGTGAATTCTCCCAACCAAAATGCTCTCTTCTATCAGGTTGTGTCTGCACAGCTACAAGGAGAAAATCTCTAACACTGCTTAGTCTTCATAATCCCTTTCATTAAATAAAAGATTCTCCAGTTGGGCATTTAGGAGCTAACAGAATTCTATCAAAATTATGGCAGTAAAAACCAAATTTATGGTTTAAAACCAATTTTTTGTTATTCGTAAGATTTGATGTTGCAAGTTTTTAAAATTCTAGTTAATATATAGTGTAATTAGTTTCAGGAGTAGAATTTAGTGATTCATCACTTATACCACCTGGTGCTCATCACAACCAGTGCTTTTTCAATTGGATTTACATTTAAAATATCTGAGTCTTTACACAGTCTTTTCAGTTTGGTTGGGGTGAGAAGGGGTTCCTCATGCCTTCCGGCCATCTCCAATGGCTGTATCACTTCTGGTTGAGGGAGCTAATTGGGCCCTAATTTAGGGATTATGGGGGTGGGGGGAGCAGGTGAAAGTGGCACTTGGCTAGGGATGCAGAGTTGAATCATTTGTGACTGGAAACAATGGGAACAACAAGTCAGGACCCTCTCCATCAACTCCTGTTGTGCCAAGTCACACTGTGTGTCAGCTCAAAAGACGAGACACTTGAAATACTGCTGGGTCAATGGGCATTTATCATGTTCCCAAAGCCGTACTCAACAAGGAGTGGTTATATAGAAGTAGCAGAAGCTTCAGAGACCATTCAGGTGAGTAGTGAGTAATTTAACTTGCTCTACACCAGATATTCTAATAAAGAGTGAAAAATGTCATCAATCAGCCCAGCATGTTCCAGGCTCCATATGCTGGTATCCAGGAACCAGAACTCCCAGATGGCCTGTACACCATGCAGCCTCTCATCCAGACATCAGAGGCAGCAGGTGCAGGCTCATACCCCAGAGGAACAGCTGACCAGTTTGGCCACAGGCCAGACCATTGCTTATCTTGCCAAGAGGATGACCAGATTTTGCTCTCTGGAGCTGGGAAAGAGATAGGCTGAAACCTCTCAAGTGACTCAGGTGACAGGGAGGGGGAAGAAGAGGAGGTTGAAATGGAATAGGCCAATACAGACTGAGCTGCCCAATGGAGTAAAGCAATCAACTAGTTGGTCAGCTGTCTTAATACCAAAAGTAACTCTAGTAGGTTAATCAAATATTTTGAATTTGACCAAGGCCCAAATATAAGTAGGTAACAAACATATGATTTCAGGGGATCTTATTTCATTATCATTTTCTTAAATGTTCTCAATCCTATCAAGCAGGGTTTAGACTACACAACTCTGCAGGTAGCAAGAGCTATACCTAGTGGACACAGATCCTCCAGGAAGAGGGCTCCTAGTGGGAAGCAATGTCCTCCATGCCGGTACATACAGCAGATGTCAGCAAACTTTATCTGGAAAGAGCCAGATAGTAAATATTTTAGGCTTTGCAGGCCATATGGTCTCTGTTGCAAGTAACTCTAGCACTGTCACATGAAATAAGCCACAGACAATACATAAATGAATGGATATGGCTATGTTCCAAAAAAAATTATTTATGAATACTAAAAGAGCAATTTGAATTCATATTTTTACATATCATGAAATTTTATTACTCTTTCGATTTTTACTTTCAACCATTTAAAATTTTAAAAACTCTTCTGAGCCCATGGGCCATACAAAACCCAGCAGCCTGCCTGATTTGGCCTTGGGTCACAGTTTGCATACCTCTACCATACATTCAAGGAAAGCAGCCCTTCTATTTACCAAGAGAAAGTAAATTGCTATCTTAGACCCTTCCTCATCCACCCAGGGGTCTTTGCCTCCAAAATGAACTACAAACAACTCCACAGCCCTTAATTAAGTTTTAAATGTTCATGTCCCAGCAAGAAAATGACAACAAAAAAACACCTGCTACCCGTCAAATGGACTTGAACGCAGATAAGCATTCATCAAGAACTCCAAGCCCTGAGTGCCCAAACTGACTGACCACTGAGTGCTAACCCCCTTGAGCTCAGGGACAACTCCCAGGCACAGCGCCTTCCCAGCATGACTCAGCCCATAATGATTTCTAAGCAGGGGTGTTCATTATCTCAGACTGATTTCCATTTCGGCTCTATTCATGCCATTGCTCTAAAAATGATCCTAAAGACTTTTGACTGTTTGAATCAATAGCAACATAATCAGTAGAAAGCCCTACCCAGCACATTTCAAAATTAGCACTCTTCATGGCTCTATAATTCAATATTAGCAAGAGGAAGAAAAGAGGACTTTTTCTTAATCATCCTCTCATTGAAATTAACTAATCAGTTTTACCAAAAAAAGTGAGGGCATGAGTTTAATTCTTTGAAAGAATTTACAAGTGAAAAGTAGATGGTTTTCAGGTAGGATCATTCTCGGGCCTTTGGGGTATCCACAAAGCCCCCGTGAAATACTCTGGAGGGCTACGGACGGTACAGGATCCTCTATCTGCATCAGACTTTTATCGAGGCTGACAAGCCAAAGCCCTTGGCACAATTTAATTTTCATGTAATCACTTTCTGCTGCCCAGCTGTAGGCAAAGGAAATGAACAGTGAAAGTTTTAAAGTCTACTCCAGCACTTTCATTTCCCGCCTTTATTTACTTTATTTTATAAATTTATTCTGTACCTACTCTATAGATCTTGCTCCAGTTTTCCTTTTGGCACCAACTACAAAGGGAAGTTGGCTTTACAAGGGCTGTGGACTAGAAGTCAAACTTGACTCTATCCCAGGAAGGTACAAAGAGACACAAGAAGTTATCTCCACCAGCACCCCAGAAAGCAATCAGACATTCCCTGGATGCCATTAGTGAACAGATGGGATTCTGTGTTTGCAGCTACGTTCAATGTAATTCAGCAAATCCTTGCTGAGTACCCATGGTGTGCCAGGCCCCGTGCCAGAAATGAGGGAATGGTGGATGAATGAGGTGTGGCCCTGCCCAGGGGGGTCTCTCGGTCTCATGAACTGTTGGCAGACTTCCTTTGTGAGAGCAGTGGAGACTGATGCAGACAGAAGTTTGGAGTTGGGAGAAGGGAGTAACTTGCTCTGGCAGTTCTCCACCCTAAGTTACATGGCAGGTGTGATTCTGGGAGCCCTCACACACATTGCCAAGGCCAGCGGAGGAGAGCACCAGGGAGGCAGGCAGTGCTTTCTACATGTTCCTAATTCTTCCCCAGCCTGACACTGGTCACTTATGGATGAAAGCAAGTCACCCTGCCCACAAGGTGGATATCACGTAGCTGATGACTGAGAATCAGTGAAACTACAAAGGAAGTTCTTTAGTATGAATAGCAGGCAGGCAGACCTGGAAAGTAAGCCAGATACAGGGGCTGGTATGAAAAGCATGACATGAGGGAAGACCTCTGAGGCCTGAAGTCAGAGCTGAAGAGGGAAGAAGGGCTTAACTTTGCTAAGGGCCACAGGACACTGTAGAGCAGAGATTCCCAAGGAGCACCCTGGACCAGAGCATCAGCTAGGGATGAGTGAGAAATGCAAATACACAAGATCCACCCAAGAGCTACTGCATCAGAAACCACGGGTGGCGCCCAGTGGTGTGTGTTTCAAGGCTCTCAAATCCTGATGCACTCTAAGGTTTGAAAACCACAGATGTGGAGGATGAGAATAATTTTCACTGGCACTGGGAGGAGATGATTAATAGGATAAGAGAGTCAATTACTAGTGAGAAGAGGAGTCAAAGCAGACCATTCTATGAACCCTGTATGGCCCTCTAGACTCTAGTCCATACTCCCTGAAGCAGTGATATTTTTTAAAAAGATTTTATTAATTTGTGAGACAGAGAGAGAGAGGCAGAGACATAGGCAGAGAGAGAAGCAGGCTCCATGCAGGGAGCCTAATGTGGGACCTGATCCTGGGACTCCAGGATCATGCCCTAGGCTGAAGGCAGACAGTCAACCGCTGAGCCACCCAGGCATCCCTGAAGCAGTGATTTTAAGGAACCTTGGGCCACGTCCCAACTCCACTCCTCCTCTAGGGCATGATCCATCTCCTGCTGGTCTGGCCCCTTTAATCCTAGAGAGACACATAGTCTAGGGGAGGCTGTAGTGAGGCCACCCATCCCTAAGGAGGCTGCCTTCCAGATTCCCATAGATAAGCAGCCTCCTGAAGGGCCATGTATTAGAGGAAATGATTAAACTGTAGCAGTGTCCTTACATCACCAGGAGAACTGGTCCCCACAGAGCATCTATGCTGTGGAACCACCAGGGCCTACAGAGAGTGGCTTGGGGTCATCCAAGGACACTGCCAGCTTTACTGTGGTGCTGCGCCTTGTGTAATATGACTGGGTCATGCAGCGTCACAATCCAAACACAAAATTGGATGGAGAATGAATGGCTTTTCTTGGAAGGGCAGTAACTCATTCTGGATGTTACTAAAAGTAGAAAACAAAACCTAAAACAAATCTGCAGCATTCTCTACAGGCAGAATCTGTGTTGGTCTTCAAATCTCTAAGACCTGCAAAGGTACCAGTCTCCACCAATTCCCTTTTCCCCTACCTTCCAGAAGCCAAAGATCTGCCAATTATTGATTTAGGTTTTTGATTTATGGCTTAAACTCTGCAAAGATCTAGAACCTTTCAGGAGAAACAAGTTGACATTCTATCAGTCACACCTACCTGTGGTGCAGAATCTGTCCTCATGTAAGGGTTTCTGAGACTAGGAGGCAGAGAACTGGAACACTGGGCCTTGGAGTGGGAGGACAGAGGAGTGGGATGGAGGGGAACCCAGACACATGGCCTTGGAAAGCTGGCACCTGCTATATAATTTCTAAGAACCCAGTTCCCTCTTGATCAAAGGCACATTCCTGGTCCCGTCAGCCCTGTCCTAGCTGAGTCCTCCCCCAAATGCCCTCAAGGATACCTCCATGTCTCCAGCCTAGTTTATGAAAGGGTCTTCTGATTAAATGGTCAATCAATCCCCTGAGACCACAGTGACCATATCAAGAACAACCATCTCTAACACATTAGACTGTGCTAAAAAGAACCAACAGTTTGCCAGTTGTTTGTGAGAAGCACAGGAGAGAGCAGACCCAAGAGGTGAAAGGAAAGTTTTTTCCTGTTCATGTCACTTAGGTCCAGAAGAATTTTCTTCTCCAGCCTGGTCTCTGATGCGACATCTCTCTCCTAAGACCTTAAGACAATTTTGTTTCCCTGAAGTTAAGTCACTTATTAAAAAGTCCCCTATGGGACAAAAAGACAAGGGATGGGATGGCAGGAAGTGGGTGGAGAGGCCTCAGGTAGTTCTGGGAGCAGGAAGGGCTCTGTTCTCATTGAAAAGCTTAGATCTGTATCCAGTCAGAAGGGTCAGGAGCTCCAATCTAGTCAGAACACCAGGTGGAAAGAAAGAATATGAGGGATATTTATTGGGAAGAATGGGCACAGAGGAGGCCCCCAAGATATGTCACTGTGCAGGCCATACTAGTCATTTACATTTGTCAGAAACAGGGGAGGACTGCGTGCCAATATCAGCTAGCCCCTCCCATTTTAAGCCCCAGAGAGGTGCTGCTATGTCTGGACCACTGAGATGATCCATTTCAAGTCAGAGTCTCATTCCATGAGGACTGTCAGTTGCACCCACTGGGGACCCTGACCAGGTGCCAAAAACATGGCTGTGTGAGGCTGTATGGCCCCTCAGCTCTTGCCACCTCTGCTGTCACAGGCCCTCATCAAGGCAAGAAGTGTCACTCACTTATCACAGCACATAGCCCATAGCATGGGCTTGATAAGTGGTGAATTAAACAGAATACCAGAGATCACCGAACCTCAGCAAATGCACAGGATGCGAAAAATTAAGATGCTTCCATAGAAAAAGACTCCTCCATCTTTTCTCTTAGTATATAGGTCAGAATCCTTCATAAAATCAGAGCAAGGAGAAGTAGGAGTATATCTAGGGGCAGGAAAAGAACAAGAATGGAGTTGTTTGGAGAGTGGCCCCTTGCTAGCCCACTAAAAGGTGAGAGCAGCTGGAGGGGCACTGGTAAGCTAAGCCCAGAGCAGCTGGAGGGGCACTGGTAAGCTCACCTGCTCCATCCTCAGGTCCTGAGTCTCGATGCTACCCAGGAAGGAGGACGTCCTAATCTGTTAATCGCCCTAGTCTTGTGCTACTCTGCAGCTCCTTTCAATAGATTCGATGCAGAGATCCATCAAGATGAAGCTCAACCCCCAACAGCCAAAGGAAAAGAGGGCAATAGAGGTGAGAAGAGCCAAAATGCAGGCAGTGTGTATTAATCCCAGGTGACAAAAACATACCGACTTTAACATCTGTTTGCTTTTATCTTGAAATGAAAATGCATCTCAGCTATCCAGACCTTTTCTCTGAGCATTTCAGAACATAAATGGGACATACACACACACACACACACACACACACACCACTCATGGTAAGGGTTCTTTTCCCCAGCAGAAAGAGCTACCAAAGAAAAGAGCCCATAGGTTGTCTCTATTTGCAGAATCAGGGAATCAACCACAGGTCTCAGCTACTAGAGTCCAGCCTCTTTGAAAAAGGGAGGGGAAGGGCCAGGAGACAGCTGCCTTAGGAAGGGTTCACTGGGGCCTCTGTGAGAAAGGGTTCTGGTTGGGTCTGTGGGTCACAGATAGGAATGTAATGTGCACACCCCTGCAGACAAAAGTCCATCCATCCTGTGCAACGTGGAATATACCCCTTAGCTCCTCCCTTGGCTGCAAAGGAGCCATCAATGTGCAGGATTCAGAAGATGGCACGCACATCTTTGCTTGTAAACTTCAAGTGGTGGAAATAAGGCAAAAGCCTTTTGGAGATTAGGAAGTTAGACTTGATATCCAGGGCTGATCACTCAAAAGGCAAAAAAAAAGAGATTGACGGGAAAGCTGACTCAGAGTTAGAGAGGGAACAGGTGAGGCTAGAGAAGAGTGACGGAACAGGAACACCCTCACCTGGGAAGCCAGAGCATTGCTCTATACTGAAAGCTGTATCCAAGTTTCAGCAAACTATGGAGAAGCCTGGCCATGTGACCCTGAGGCAATCAAATCAATGCCTCCAAAGTCAGACCTATTCGAAGGTGATTTCATTCTTAATTGAACTAGTCACAATGGATCAATCCACCTGATTGCTTCCAGCCTGACCTCGGTGGCTTCCAAAAAAAAATTTGTTGATACCCTGAACTGGACAGCAGAGAAGGAAATTGAAGAAAACCAGCCGGTGAATTTAGAAAAGAAACTGCATGTAGAAGTTGGTTGTTTTCAAAGATATCTATAGGTATTAGAGTTAGGTGTGTTATGTTATTGGCATGGACATTATAATGTCAGAAAGGTAAGATTCAGAATGACTTGGTGGGACATTCACTTGGAAAATTAGTTAATGTGTTAAATATAAGCTATCAGGGAAAAGTAGGGTAAGGGCAGCAATTATGTGCATCATATGCATATATATACATAAAATACAGAAATAAATGTCAATGGTCCCAACGCATTTTCAGTTCCTTAGAAGCACAGGTTTGGGTGTTACACTTTTTCTTATTGTTCTCATTTACTTTTAGCTCTCAGAGCACTGGGAACAGTGCCTGGCACATAGTAGGAGTTTAGTAAGCATTGGAAAATGGAAGGTCCAACTTGTCGCTACATGGGAAACACTCAGTACTCACTATACACCCAATTAAGTGAGCCACAGGGAAGCAAGTCAGCCACATCCCCCTCCTAGATCATTACACCTCGGCTGAGGAGAAGCTTGCATGAATTGAAAGATTCAGAAAAATGTCCAGCTGGCTGCAGGCACTGGGTCTGGCTCTTGCCAGGATGCTGTACAGAGTGGGCCTATATCACTTAGGACGCTGCACATAGTGGGTCTGTATCACTTAGACCTCATCTGCGTAACACCTAACAAGCTATTTCTACAGGGAACAGGACTGAGGGCTCCCCTCCTATTGCTTCTGCCATTTCCTAAACACTTGTGCAATGCCGTGGAGTTGTGCCAACTTCGGGTACAATTCTAGAACTAAATATAATGATTCTGGGCTCAGCCAGTCTCAGAGGTCTAATGATTCTTCTCTCAGCTCTTCCCATCACCCATATCTGGAGATGCCACCTCAACAGGTGGGCCTGTGTATGTATACCTGATACATGTCCACCTCTGAGCTCTTTCAGCTGCCTCAAAAAACTGAATCCTTTTAGTCTAGAAAATGTGTTTATTTGCTAAATATACTAGTGTGTATGATGTGAAACAATGCAAACTTTGGACTATCTTGTTAGAAAGACTGTATGCATTTATAGAATTTAATTTCAGGAGAGCACTTTATCATCTTGCTCAGTGAATGAGGTTTCCCAATCACAGATGACCAGAGAAAATGCCCCTTCTCCTCCCTACACCTATGAGCCCCCCCCCCCGATCTAGTCCCTGCCTAATTGAGCTGTCCTGTCCACTTCAGGCTGACGCAGAGTGAAGGGCGCTGAGAGTCTCCATGTATATAAAGATATAGGAAGAAAATAAGAACCACCACAGGAATCTGTTGGGCTTCTTCCCATGACTGTGATTTTATCCATATTTGAGTCACAAACTTTACATTTCTAACAATTAAGATTCTTGCAGTTTCCAAGTAATTTGTTAAATGCCTATTCGACACAGACAGATATTTATTTTCAGCCTTGACTTGTAAATGCCTACAAACTGATTCATGCTGGTGGTCGTTACGACACTTTCTGTGAATTGGTGAATAAATATGATTTTAGAATTTCACAGTAAAGATGACCTCTGAGAGTTTTTATCCTTCAGACTATTTGATGAGGCGAGGTGCCGAGAACTGCTTAGCTGGGTCAACATTCTTTGGAGCTCTATCCTAAATCCTTGCATGGGGAAGAGAGGGGTGTGGGACACGAGGGGTGGTGACATGGCAAGCTGGCCCCCGTCAGGCCTCCCTTAGGGTACCCTGTTACACCCAGAATACAACTCGGCAGCATTGTTACTGGAAACCAGTACAAAGACAAGCCTCCTGTACTTAGTGCCTACAAGTGCTGGAGCCCTTAAGTGTCTGGTCTTAATTAATCCTTGGAGCTACAGGCATTGCCAAAGGGCAGATGGGACTAAGCAAAGCTCTGAATCTCTCCTGGCCCATCCCTTCCTGCCCCCTGCGTGCTGACCTTCCCTCACACCCAGGTTCCATCTCACCCCTGCAGCCCACTGAGAATGGGCTCCCCTCCCCACCCACAGCTGGTAGAGCTCCAGAGCACTTCCCTAGGTTAAGTTACAGTTACAGCTGTCTTGCCCTCCTGTTTCATATGGGCCTGACCCAGGGGTTAAGCCTGCCCTTTGGTCAGAGAGAAGGAGGAAATATCCAGAGAGAAGGAAGAAAAATTCAAAAACAGTTTTTTAGAAGCGTTGGGGTCATGAAGAGGAGTCACGCTGCACATGACACATAGCCATCACCTATCACAAAAGGCATTGTCATTTGTTCAACTCCTTCTGGCTACCCTCCCCCAGCCATGTGCCATCTGCATGCTCACCCCACCCCACCCTTCCCTTTCCTACCCCCCTGCTCTCCTCTCTCCTCATCCTTCTCAGAAATAAGCAACAACTTCCTTTTTCTCTTTGGAGAGCACCTTTGTCATCTTTCCTTCAGTCCTGGTGTCCTGCTAAAATCCATGCCCATCTTTCTGCCCCAAGGAGTTAGTTCACCATGATCTTCTCCCAAATACAGATCATTCACATCCTAGAAGGATTTCTTCTGCCTGAGGTTAAGACCGCATGTTTATAACGCACCGAGCTGTATTTTTGTATTACATCTCAGAGAGCCAGCAGGGAGCCAAGGAAGGCTTTGTCTGTTTGTCCTTCCATCTTCACTTTGGTCTCTCTCTCTCTCTCTCTCTCTCTCTCTCACACACACACACACACACACACACACACACACACACACACCAACTGACCTCCCCATGCCCCAACCCTGAGCTTTCCTGGAGCCCAGTATAGCAGCTCACTACCAGGTCAGCTCACTGACCTCTCCACTCTCTTTTTCCCAAAGAAATCTGGCCCCTGTTCTTGTATCTGATAGATTCCTCATCTTCCTTCTGTGCCTATTCTCTCTCATCTCTTTCAAAAACATCCCCTCATCTCTCAGCACCACAGCAGCCTCCTGCCCACTTCCCTCCTCAGTTACTGTGCCTGCCATAGACCACACTGCAGAAGCTCCCTGGGAGGTGGCTTCCCAGGCTAACAGGCTACAGAAACTTCTGGGAGCCTACCGTTTCTACATAAGGCCTTGTTGCTCTAGGGGCTCCTCATCCTTAGGGTAAATGAGCTCCATTCTTTAAATTGAAAGAGTCCTGAATTATCAGGCCTGAGTATAGGCTTCATATTGGGTTAACCTGATAGAGGGTCCAATGCAAAAATTTATATATGCCAACAAACCAGCTTCTAAACTACCAAACTATGGCTAAAAGTCTCAGGCAGAGGTTTCATCTCAATCAAAACTGTATTCATACTCTAGTGCAGAGCCTGCAATAGAAAGGCTCGGAGGGAATTAATTAAACTGAACTGAATTACACCTCTTCTTAATGACCAGGCCCAACCTACATAGGGCCATCCTCATATCTCCCAGTCACCCAACATAAGTCCCATGTCTCAGTGTTCCCAAACCCATGGTGAGTGTTCCCACCTCCACACTCTTGCTACTGTGGCTCCTGCTGCCTGGAATGCCACCCCTCCCCTCCCATATCTCAGACCATAGAAATTTTATCCCTAACAGGAGTTATTTGTCAGTGATAGCATTCTTGATTTCCCCAGTAGAATGTGATCCTACCATCCTCTGCACCCTCAGAGCATGTCCTGATGTATTATAAAGCGCCCTGAGTGGAAGGTGAGGGAAACAGATCACAGGATGTGGTGCTCTAAGCCAAATTCAAATACCTGCAGAAGTAAAGCAGGTAGAGTGAGTGTAACTACCTAGATGGGGCCTCTAGTGAAGAGAAAGATGCATGCCAAGTCCAGAGTGGAAACTGTCCCTCTGCTCTAGCCAACTGTGTCAATGCAAGAATGGCTGCCCATTATTATCAGATTTTCTGATTTTTTTTCTTTCAAAGGAGTTCTTAACAAGCCCTAATATATATTTTACATAATATATATTATAATATGTAATCAATATAGTATATGGCAATACAGTATATTTTTAATTATAATTATATACTGTATAATAATGTATTATGCATAGCTAAATTTCAAATTTATAATTACACACTCTTAATCATATGCATATATACTATTAATAATCTGATAGCATTACTGGTACTACATATTATTTCTTTTTTTAAATATTTATTTATTTATTTATTTTACAGAGAGACAGTATGAATGAGGATGAGTGGGAAGGGTAGGGAGAGAGGGAGAGAATCTCAAGCAGACTTTTACTAAGTGTAGGGCCCAACAAGGGGCTTGATCTCACAACCCTGAGCTCATGACCTGAGCCAAAACCAAAAATTGGATGTTTAACCAACTGCACCACCCAGGAATCCCTGTACTACATATATTTCTCAGACCAGTTTCAGTATGGATTCCTTTACCTCATAAGGTATCTTTATCTGAGATAAGGTCCTGAAGCTGAGGCCCAGAGTTCTTCCTTTTTTTAGTGTCTCACTGGGAAATCATCCTGGACCAATAATTAATTTCATCCTAAATATGACTACTCTGTAGAGGCTTCCATATGTGCCTATGGATGTCACCAGGACACTGTGCACAGAAGCTTCACAGTCTTGGCTCCCAGGACCTGTGAGCAGTACCCTCTGACCTCACTCAGAACCCTTAGTCCAGTTCTCTTTTCCTCATAAAACAGGAAAGTAGCCCCAGAAGCTCTCTATGAATCGACCTTGGCTTCCTTTCCTCAGGGCTACAGTGCCAAAACATTACTCCCATTCCACCCTCCACTTTATCTATCTTTACCTTTCTAATCACCAGAAACATTTACAGTCATTTAATAATTGCACATTCATGTCATGAATGCCTATTGTTTTCTTGGGAGTTAGATAAGCACCACACACACACACACACACACGTGCACACACACACGTTTAGCTGCAAATAGACCTATGCACACACCTGAGTTTTCCTTTCCTTGATTATAAAATGGTAATAATGGTACCTCTCTTAAAGGATTCTTGTGATAATTAAGTCAGATAAGTTCTGTGAAGTATCTGCCACAATGTCCAGCCCTTTAGGCACTCACTAAATAATCACTATCACAGCTATGTCCACTACTTTTCCAACATCCCCTAGCAATAGATAATGGGGTCACACCATTGTTCATTCCATCCTTCCTCCTGCACTCACTCACTGACTCATTCAATGGTTCTGAGGTCTAGCCTGGACAATATTCTCCATGGGTAGCCTCCTCTTTATCTCCTCAGTGTAGGCATGTGCAGAAAGAGGGGAAAGGGAAAGAGCAGAGAGAGGTACAAGATGTGCTGAGCAATTACTTTGGACCAGGCACTTCCCAGATATTTTCTAATACAATTTTTCCAGCAATCCTATGTGGCAAGCATTCTCATCTCCATTTCATAAATAAAGGAACTGAGTTCTGGAGAGATGAGGTCTCCTACCAAGGTCACCCTGCAGGTGAGTGGCAGAGTCAAGATTTCACAGACATGGTATTCTGAATACCATGCTAGGCTGCTGAACCAAGAGTCCACCCACACTGCTAGGGAATAACTGGGCCTTGAAGAGTGTAATGTCACCTCTGAAAAGGCAGAGCATACAGGTGCCAGAGCCCAGTGACGAATGCAGCTTTCCTTTTTTAGCACCTTGGGCTACAACCAGTCTCAAAGTACACACCAAACAGGAACTGAGAAGTCCTGGTTAGACAGCTACAGTTCCAAAAATAAAATTAGTGTTTAAAAAAATATAAGCTCTCAAACCAGAAGAGTAAACTATTTAGAAATATACAGAGACAGTGGATAAGTGGGTCTCTTCTCCCAGAGCAGTAATACCAGAAAGCCACCCCCATGGTCTCTGTAGACCTCTATGTCCTGGAACCTATGACAATCCTAGAAACATGGAGAAATTTGGAATCTTCATTTATTCACCTATGCATTGTCCAAAGATGTTCCAAAACTCCTTAAATAGTGTTTCCTGTGTGCCAAATGCCATGCTAGGCACTGGGAACATCAGCAGCACCAGCTTCCAGCCCTCACTGAATGTAGCCTAATGGAGGACAGAAGTGATTATTTAATAATTATTAAAGAATCTCACAAATAAGTGTGCAATTGCACTTATTATGAATTCTGTAAAGAAAGCCTCCCTAGAGCTATGAGCATCTATCATGGGGTGAATTGCCATTATTAGGAAGGCCAAAGTTCCCTAAAGTGATGATTAAGATGAGAGAAGAGAGAAAGGGGAAGTGTATTAGTCAAGTTTCTTAGCGGCAGATGAGAGTCAGCTTTAGCTAGTTGAAACCAGTAGGTATTTAATAACAGGATCATTGGGAAGACTAGAGAATCTAAGCTTCCAGAAATACCTCCCAGCAGTGCCTTCTCCAGCAGAAAGGAGTATAGATATAGGCTAGATATGACCTGAGTATAGATATAGGCTACAGATCTGAAAGGATCCCCACCTTACTTTCCTTTTTCCATTTCTTCCCCTACAACTTTCACTCCAAAACTCTTCCTATGATTCAACCTCCTGAAACAGTATCTCACTCAGCCAGGATCTCACCTGATGGAGAATCAGTGAGTGTGTATAAAAAGGCTCAGATTTCATCAAATTTGTGCTACTCCCCTGCTCAAAATCCACCAAGAGAGTTCCATGATCTCACAGTAAAATGATGCCTATGGCATGGCTCATGATACTAGTAATGAGCTGGCCACAACCTACATATAACAGTCCTTCCTGTGTAAAATTCTGCATTCCAGAGCTCGTCCACATGGTCATCACACTTCACTAAGCATGGGGTAAGGCTGTGAGACATGGGAAGTGATCCCAAAGAAAAGGCTACTTTCTGAAAAATGCAGCTATTTACCTGCAATACTGGTGATGGACAGCCACAAGTCTTCTAGGACACATTTTAAAAAGTGAAAAACGACATTGTGTATTTTCCTTCTGTGAATAAATGATAAAGTAACTTTTCACTTTATAAAAATATGTCAACTCTGTCACTTGGCAGGAGAGCACTTTGATTAAAAAGGCCCTCTGGTGCAATTTATCTCTCTAAAATAGCCAGAAGGTTATCATAAAAGCCTGGTTCTAATAGGTTTTGACCACAACACAACTTGAGGCATGCTTCTTTCAACATAAGGTGCCTCTGACTTAGGCTATGTTTGACAGAGGGGCAGTGGGAAAGCCTGCCCACTACCAGGAAACTCTGAAAAGGCTTTTCAGAGATGGGCAACCTGTTTGTATGTCCAGCAGGCCTGTACCAGTTTTATTGCCACATCTTTCAATTTGTTCATATAAGAAAATACAAAATATGATGTCTAGGCTTGAGGATAAGGGTGATATCAATGAGGTACATCGGAGAACATCCACTTCCAGCTGAGAAAATTACTATAACAGTTTCAGAACTGTGTGCTGGGAGCTTAGGATGATGGCAGAGTAGGAGGACCCTGAGCTCACCCCATCCCACCTTTATAACTAGATATCACTCACATCATGTAAATAAACCAGAGAGCGACCCAAAGACTGGGAGAACAAACTCCACAAGTAAGTGTAGAGAAGAACCTGCATCTGAGAAGTTACAAAGGGCAAAATGCAAACAAGAGCTTCCCAGAGGAGGGAGAGAGCTATGGGCACAGAGAGGGGAAAGCACCAGGGAGCCCACATGAAGAAGACAAATCCCCATAACATCTTGCTTTGAAAAATAAGATGGGCTGAAGTCAGGGTATAACGGTGGAACTTGGAACCTGGAGCTTTAAAAGTCAGCTGATTCAGCACTGGGCAAGATAGCTGGCCCTCATCCTTAAAGAGACAACAGTTCAAGGAGAACCAATGTAGAAGCAACTGTTTGCACAATACCTGGGGCAAATGGGGGAAGATCTGTTTATTCCCATTTCAGAGCATGTTGTGGGAACAAAGTTGCTGGAAGACACTATTTTCCTCCGCCACCCCCAGCATAAACACAGGGCCACCTTTGGGAGGCAGCGCTCCACAGACATTTGCTACCTAACCTGTTAGTGATGTGCCCTACCTATGTATTCTCCTGAGAACTCACCCACTCCAAGATTTCAGTCTTAGCAAAATTTTCAGTGAGCTCAGTGCCAACACTGAGCATGTGCCCTGCCCAGGTACTACACACAAGCACCACTGCAAGCCATGCCCCCTACAGCCACCACTGCCCACTGTACCCCCAGATACTGCCACCCTTGCCTCTTGCTGTGCAGCTGGCAGCCACTGAGCTTCAAAGACACAGCTTTGGCCTAGCCTCTCAAGGCAAATTCTGCTAATACCACCATCCCACTCCCAAGTTCTCCTGTGCTCATGCCCTTTTAGAGCCAGCCTGCATAGGTTTCATTAACACCACAGAGAACAAGCACAGCCCACAACAGGCAGAGAGTCAGTGCAGACATCTAGACTGAAAAGAAAAGTGACTAGACACAACAGCAGGATACAAGCAACATACATAGGAGACTGCCTTGAAGCACCGAGTTCTGGTGAACAGGGGACAAATGCACTGGAGGGCATAGGACTTCTTCGTAAAGCCACTACTTTCAAGAGCAGAAGACGTAACTGACTTCCCTAATACACAGAAACAGACACAGAGAGGCAGATAAAATAGGAGACAGAAGAATATGTACCAGATGAAAGAACAGGACAAATTTACAGCAGGAGATCTAAGCAAAACAGAAGTAACAGGCCTGATGGAGAATTTAAAGTAATGATCATAAAGACACTCACTAGACTTCAGAAAAGAGCGGAGGACATAAGTAAGACCCTTGACAAAGAGAAAAAATAACATATCAGAGATAAAGAACTCCATAAATGAAAGTAAAAATACAATAGATGGAATAGTAAGCAACAGAAAGCAGAGGAATGCATCAGTGACCTGGAGGACAAAGTAATGAAAAGCAATAAGCTGAAAAGGTAAGAGACAAATATTGCATAATAGACTTAGAGACCTCAGTCAGAGAACAGACTTAGAGAACTCAGCAACACCAATAAGCATAATATCCACATTATAAGGATTCCAGAAGGAATCTCTCTGGGCTGAGAGAGAAAGGGAGGCAACAAATGTATTTGAAGAAATAATAGCTGAAAACTTCACAAATCTGGAGAGGGAAAGAGATCCAGATTCAGGAAGAAGGGAGATCCCCCAATATATTCAATCCAAGGAGGCATACACCAAGATCCATAGTAATTAAAACAGCAAAAACCGTGACAATGAGAATTTTAAAGGTTGCAAGGGAAGACAGTTACATAAAAAAGTAAACTCCATAAGACTATCAGCTGATTTTTCAACAGAAATTTTACAGGTCAAAAAGGAGTGGCACCATGTATTCAAAGTGCTAAAAGGGAAAAATCTGTAGCCAAGAATACTCTATCCAGCAAGTCTATCTCATTCAGAATAGAAAGAGAGATAAATACATTCACAGGCAAACAAAAGTTAAAATAATTCACGACAAATAAACCAGCCCTACAAGAAATGTTAAGGGGGCCTCTGTGAATGGAAAAGAGAAAACATAAGAGTAAGAAAAATAGGAAGCAAAAAAGCAAAAAAACAAAACAAAACAAAAAACGTTATCGTATCTGTAAAACTCAGTCAAGAGGAGTACAAAATAAAAGGATGTAAAATGGGGCACCTAGGGAGCTTATTCAGTTAAGCATCTTCTTTTGGCTCAAGTCAAGATCTCAGAGTCCTAAGATCAGCCCTGCATCAGGCTTCCTGCTCAGTGGGGAGTCTGCTTTTCCCTTTCCCTCTGCCCCTCCCCCTGCTTGTGTGCTTGTGCTCTCTCTCAAATAAATTTTTTTAAGATTTTATTTATTTAATCATGAGAGAGAGAGAGAGAGAGGCGCATAGGCAGAGGGAGAAGCAGGCTCCATGCAGAGAGCCCGACGTGGAACTTGATCCTGGGTCTCCAGGATCACACCCTGGGCCAAAGGTGGCACTAAACCACTGAGCCACCAGGGATGCCCAAATTTTTTTTAATGTAAAATATGATCCTAAATATTTGAAATGTAGAAGGAAGAGAAGGATGAATTCAGAATTAAGTGACCATCAGCTTAATATATGCTGCTATGTGCAGAAGGTGTTATATACAAACCTAATGGTAACCACAAATCAAGAAACAGTAATAGCTATGCAAAAAATAAAGGGAAAGGAATCCAAGTATATTGTTAAACAAGCCCAGAAAACCATGAAAGAAAAAGGATAAGAGAAAAACTACAAAAACAACCACCAAACAAGTAATAAAATGGCAATAAATACATATTTATTAATAATTAATTTGAATATACATGGACTAAATGGTCCAATTGAAAGACATGGGGTGAAAGTGGATAAAAAATAAGACCCATCTACATGCTGCCTACCAAAGATCTAAAGACACATGCAGATTGAAAGTGAGGGGATGGAGAAACATTTATCACATAAATGGATGTCAAAAGTAGCAATATGTCAAAAAATAGACTTTAAAACAAAGATTGCAACAAAAGACAAAGAAGGACACTGTATAATAATAAATGGATCAAACAAGAAGATATAACAATTGTAAACATTTATGTACCAAAAAAAGGGAGCACCAAATATATAAAATGGTTCGTAAGAAACATAATGGAATTAATTGAGAGGAATACAATAATAGGGGACTTTAACACCCACTTACATTGATGGACATATCATCCAAACAAAAAAAAAAATCAATAAGGAAACAGGCTTTAAATGACACATTGGACCAGATGGATCTAACAGATATATTCAGAACATTCCATCCTAAAACATCAGAATACACATTCAAATGCATATGGAACATTCTCCAGAATAGATCACATATTAGGCCATGAAACAAGCCTCAACAAATTCAAAAAGATCAAAGTTATGCCATGCATCTAACTACAATGCTATGAAACTAGTAATCAACGACAAGAAAAAAATCTGAAAAGAAACAAATACATGAAGCTAAATAATATGCTACTAAACAATGAATGGGTCAGCCAAGAAATCAAAAAAGAAATAAAAATTACATGAAAACAAATGAAAAATGAAAACACAAATGGTCCAAAACCTTTGGGATGCAGCAAAAAGTGATTCAAAGAGGGAAGTTTGTAGCAAAACAAGCCTACCTCAAGAAGCAAGAAAAATCTCAAACAACCTTACACCTAATGGAACTAGCAAAAACAACAAACAACAAAACCCAAAACTAGCAGTAGAAAGTAAATAATAATGATTAGAGGAGAAATAAAGGATATAGAAAGTTTAAAAAAAAACAATAGAACAGATCAATGAAACTAGGAGATGGTTCTTTGAAAAGATCAACAAAATTGATAAACCTCTAGCCATATTCTTTTTTTTTCTAGCCATATTCTTAAAAGCAAAAAAGAGAAAGATTTAAACAAAATCACAAAGGAGAACAACCAACACCACAGAAATATAAACAATTATAAGAGAATATTATGAAAGCTATATGCCAACAAATGAGACAACCTGAAAGAAATGGATAAATTCCTAGAAACGTATAACATCCCAAAATTGAAGAAGAAATAGAAAATTTGAACATGCCAATTACCAACAATGAAATTGAATCAGTAATCAAAAACCTCCCAACACACAAATATCCAGGACCAGATGGCTTCACAGGTGATTTCTATCAAACATTTAAAGAGGAGCTAATACTTCTTCTTCTCAAACTATTCAAAAAAAAAAAAAAGAAGAGGGAGGGAAAATTCCAAATTTTTCAATGAGGACAGCATAACCCTGATATCAAAATCACATAAAGATATCAGGCCAATATCTCTGATGAACACATATGCAAAAATCCTCAACCAAATACTAACAAACCAAATCCAACAATACATTAATCATTTATTACAATCAAGTAGGATTTTGCGATGCAAGGGTGGTTCAATATTCACAAATCAATCAATGTGATAAATCACATCAATAAGAGGAAGGATAAAAACCATGTGATCATTTCAATAGATGCAGAAAAAGCATTTGACAAAGTACAACATCCATTCATGATAAAAACCCTCAAAAAAGTACATTCAGAGGGAACATTCTCAGCATAATATAGGAAACCCACAGGTAATATCAACACAATGAGGAAAAGCTGAGAGCTTTTTCCTTAAGATCAAGAACAAGGGACACCTGGGTGGCTCAGTGGTTGAGCGTCTGCCTTTGGCCCAGGGCATGATCCTGGAGTCCTGGGATCGAGTCCCATGTCAGGCTCCCTGCATGGAGCCTGCTTCTCCCTCTGCCTGTGTCTCTGCCGCTCTATGTCTGATGAATAAATAAATAAAATCTTTAAAAAAAAGAAAAAGATCAAGAACAAGACAAAGAAGTCCACTCTCATCACTTTCATTCAACATAGTACTGGAAGTGCTAGCCACAGCAATTAGAAAACAAAAAGAAATAAAAGGCGTTTATATTATTAAGGAAGAAGTAAAATTTTCACTATTTGCAGATGACATGATACTATATCTAGAAAATCCTACAGAGTCCACAAAAAACTACTAGAAAATAAATTCACCAAAGTCACAGAATATAAAGTCAATGTACAGAAATCCATTGCATTTCTATACACTAATAACAATGCAGCAGAAAAAGAAATTAAGAAAACAATACCATTTACAATTGCATCAAAATTAATGAGATACCTATGAATAAACCTAACCATAGAGGTGAAAGACTTGTACTCTGAAAATTATAAAACACTGATGGTAGTAGAAATGAAGATGACACAAACAAAGGGAAAGATATCCCGTGCTCATGGATTGGAAGAACAAATTGTTAAAACGTTTATACTATCCAAAGCAATCTACACATTTATTGCAATCTCTATTAAAATACCAAGAGCATTTTTCACAGAACTAGAACAAACAACTCAAATTTATATGGAACCACAATAGACGCCAAACATCCAAAGCAATTTTGAAAAAGGAAAAGCACAGCTGGAAGTATCACAGTCCCAGGCTTCAAATTATACTACAAAGCTGTAGTAATCAAAACAATATGGTACTGCCACAAAAACAGACACATAGATCACTGGAACAGAATAGAGAGCCCAGAAATAAACCCACAATTACATGGTCAATTAATCTTTGACAAAGGGGGCAAGAATATCCAATTGGAAAAAGATGGTCTCTTGAACAAATGATATTGGGAAAACTAAACAGCTACATGCAAAACAATGAAACCGGACCACTTTCTTAAACCATACACAAAAATAAACAACATTGATTAAAACCCTAAACATGAGACCTGAAAACATAAAAATCCTAGAAAAGAGCATAGGCAGACATGTCTTGGACACTGACCACAGAACCATTTTTCTAGATATGTCCTGTGAGGCAAGGGGAACAAAAGCAAAAATAAACTAATGGGACTACTACATCAAAATTAAAAGCTTCTGCACATTGAAGGAAACAATCAGCAGAGCTAAAAGGCAACCTACTGAATGGGAGAAGATATTTGCAAATGACATATTTGATAAAGGGTTAGTATCCAAAATATATAAAAACTTAGACAACACCCTAAAAATCAAATAATCAATTAAAAAATTGGCAGAAGACACGAACAGATATATAGATGGCCAACAGACACATGAAAAAATGCTCAACATCACTTGGCATCAGGGAAATACAAATCAAAACCACACTGAGATACCACTTCACACCTATCAGAATGGCTAAAATTAAACAAGAAACAGCAACTTTTGGGAAGGATGTTGCACTGTTGGTGAGAAGGCTAAGTGGTGCAGCCACTGGATAAAATAGTAGGGAGTTTCCTCAAAAAAAATAAAACTACCCTATGATCCAGTAATCCCCTACTGGGTATTTACCAAAAAAAAAAAAAAAATACTCATTGAAAGGAATATATGTATCCCTATGTTTATAGCAGCATTATTTACAATAACAAAAATATGGAAGCAGCCCAAGTGCCCATTGACAGATAAAAGAATAAAGAAGATGTGTGTGTAGATATATGTAATAGAATATTATTCACCCACAGAAAAAGAATGAAACCTTGCCATTTGCAACAACATGCATGGAACCAGAGAGGATAACGCTAAGTTAAATAAGTTATAGAAAGACAAATGCCGTATGATTTCACTCTTATGTGGCATTTAAGAAACAAAACAAATGACCAAGAGGAAAAAAAGAGAGAAAGAGACATCAAGAAACAGACTCTTAATTATAAGAAACAAACTGATGGTTACCAGAGGGGAGGAGGATGGGGGAATGTATGAAATAGGTGATGGGAATTAAGGAGTGCACGTGTGGTAACACCAGGTAATGTGTGGAATTGTTGAATCACTATATTGTACACTGAAATTAATATAACACTGTATGTTAACCAAACTGGAATTAAAAAAATTTTAAAGGAACTGTATGCTGATTGGGGGAACCCCTGAATTTTCCTTGGGATGGGGCACACGCTCGCCCTGCACTATCAGGCCATCTTGATGGTCACCTGGGTTTCTGCAATAGGACCCCAGAAGGATTTGATCTGTAAACAGGGAAAATTTTAACCCAAAACAGATGGGTTTGAATATATTCTTCCCCTGACATAAACTTCCTCTCTGGAAAGCTAAAGCAGACTGGCCTGAAGGTGTTTCTCTCCCATGGTGGAGGGGAAGTGTGAAGAGAGAGCCTGAGAATGTACTCACCCAGGATGATGACACAGTTTATGTGCACATCATATGGTATCAAGGCTGTACATTTCCTGGGATAAAAAATATTTCCCTCAAACAAGGTCTTCTGTTTTAAACAAAATCATGTACCTTAAAACACCCCCCAAAATCATAAATCCAGGGCTTCTAGACTCCTATTTTGACTAATATGCTAGAGAGAGAAGGAAAGAGGGGGAACAAGGGAGGAAGGATGGAGGTAAAGGCAAGAAAACCAGCCCTTCTACCTTCTTCAGCTCTTTTACAGATTCAATTGACTATAAGATGGTAGTTCTCATTCAGAAATGGTAGAAAATATTGTAAAAATTTTAAAATTTAGATGGAAAAAGATTAATTGTAGCTACAAAGAAAGCATTGAGAGATGGAAAAACAAAAGCAACCCTTCCAAAGAAACCCTCAGTTAAAAAGTAACTAGATGGAGGGCCACCTGGGTGGCAGTCAGTTAAGCATCAGTGCTTTGTCTTGGCTCACGGTCATGAGATCAAACCCTGCATTGGGCTCCACACTCAGCAAGGAATCTACTTGAGATTCTCTCTCCCTCTGCCCCTCCCCCCACTCGCATGCAAGTGTTCTCTCTAAAATAAATGTGTCCACAGTCTCTCAAATAAATATATCTTTTTTTAAAAAGTAACTAGATGGATTGTTACATTTTATGTTGTTACATAAAAGTGATAATTTCTTCAAAAATACTTCATTATAAATAGCAATGTGTGTGAAAGAGAGAGGAGAGAGAAAGGGAAGGCTGGTTAACACTTGAAATATTCTGAACAGGAATCTCTACTCCAGAGAGGCTTGCTTAAACTCTTTAGATATCATTATTAAAATGTATATGGTAAGTTTGTTTACCAGCTAAAAAGAGATCAGAAATATTTTTTTAGAACCCAATAGAAAAATGGACAAAGACTCTGAACAGAAAATTCACAGAAGAGGAAACCCAAGAGGCTAAAAGGCATATAAAGATATTCTCAAACCCATTAGCAATAATAAAAAAGCAAATTTAAACCTAAATCAGACTCACAGACCCATCAGATTGGCAAAAATTAGAGCTGGATCATGCTGACAGTTGATGGACCCCAGAAACAGTTGTGCAAGCGTGGTAGGAACAGAGGCAGGGACAGTGCTCTAGAGAGTGAGCCAGCACCACTGCCCAGACCCCAGGAATTCCCTGACCAGGATTCCCAGAGAGTCTCTCTTAGATCCACATGGGAAATGGGGGTGTTGGGTATAACATCCTTTGTGGCGTCAGGGAGCTGGCACTGCTTGAAAAGACACAAATCAGGAAGTGAAGTAGGATGTGGAGCAGGGTGGGAAGTGGCACACCGGACTTAGGTGTTGAGTGGCAGATAGCATATGTGCTCCCCAGACTCTGCCTCCCTCTTCTCTCAAGAAAGAGGTGCTCATTCTTCCAGGCCCTGGAGGTGCTGACCACTGATCCTCTTATCTCAATCCTTCTTGGAAAACTGTTTTCAACCAAAGCAGCCCCTCACCTCAGTCCACCACCTCAGCACATCCAAGGCAGCCCACATCCAATAACAGGTTGGTGGCTTGAGGCCAGGCCCTTTGTCTTAAATGAGGGCAACTCTGCTGGACTAGCCTAGCTCCAGAGCTCCCCACAAGATCCCCGAGATCTGCATCACAGATCAGGTCCTGCCTCTGCCCGGTTCCGCTTCCCTCTCTCCTTCCCTCCCTCCAAAGGGTTGACCTTGGAACATAGAATATTCCCAGTAAACTTCCTTCACACTAATATCTATCTCAGAGTCTGTGTCCTGGGAAACCCAATCTAAGACACATAGCAACATAGGTAGATCTTGTAAGAATAGGGAGAGAAAATATTAAGTAACAAAATGAGATCTCTAACCCAACAGAATAAACAGAACAGTACCATACATGTTTTCACAAAACTATACATGTTTTCAAGAACACACAGATAACACACACATTTATATATTAGATGGCTTGCCTGTGTGGGGAAGGAAGGAACAGGAGTGGGAGCGGGGCCTTGAACAGAGATCAATGAAGACAGCAGGACATGAGCCATTGAGTTCACTAGGTCAACCGTTTCATGCCTGCAGTTTACATTAATATTACTAGTAATAAAATTAAACTAATTTGAATTGATGAAATAAGGAGTGGTTCAGGATATGTGGCTGCCTACAGAGATGGTTTGGGTCTCCATGGCCCCTGCATTAACAACGGGTAAGAAAGCAAGCACAGCCGCCTGCTTCCTTCAGAACAGCACTGAGGTCTAGAGCCCTCACTTTCCAGAGCACTCCATCGAGTCACTCAACTCTGTGGCAAGCTAGTTCTGCTATCAGAATATCTTGAGTACCTTTGGGTCTGCCCTGTGGTGAACCTGCCCTTTAAGGCACTCACAGCAGTTGCTAAGGATAGAGACAGGGGAACCTCCTTATGTACAAGCATAGCTCATGTGACCATCGTCTAACTTCTTATACATTCACTAGAATTGAGTTTAGAAATTGTTTTTGTTGTGATATTTCTGCAGCAAAAGTGTAGAAGAGTGAAATAGAGCCCCACCAAACTCTAATTGCCAGACACAATCAGTGTTTGCCAGAAGAACCAGGTAATTATTGAACAGCCTAACCAACTGTGAGGCAAAGACCCTCTAGCTGTTTGTTTCCCAAACTCCATCGTCTTCCTGGCAAGCAGTTCCCAGCACCCCCTCCTCTCTACAGAGCC
This sequence comes from Nyctereutes procyonoides, assembly GCF_905146905.1. NCBI lineage: Eukaryota > Metazoa > Chordata > Mammalia > Carnivora > Canidae > Nyctereutes > Nyctereutes procyonoides. The sequence goes on from NW_026575042.1 coordinate 37,104,417, forward strand.
ACAGTTTGTACGATCCTGTGATAAAGTTCTAGCCAATGGCATGTACACAGAAGTGATGCCAGCCACTCCGAGCCTGGCCCTTATAAACCTGCTGTGAACAGTTCTCTGGGTTCTTCCTCTCCTACCACTAGACGCAGATCAACATGCATCCTTAGAAGCCGAAGCGGACAATGGGGCAGGAGACGGGGCACTGAAGGGAGAGGTGCCTGTTGATCCAGGACACTTGTTCTGGATTTTACGTGAGCAAATTCAAAATGAATTAGAACAAAGCCGGGAAAGTTAGTATTTCATTGTCTATTAATCATTCTATACACTTGGGTTTGTGTGTTAAGGCTTCTAGCAGTTCCTTAATTAGGTCTGTTTTCATCATCCTTCTCACCCCATGAATTAACCAAGAGAGTCCTCCTTGTATTTTAAAAGTAACCCAAAGTCCTCTTATTTAAAAAGGGAAAAAGGATAAATACCCAGGTGTCAAAGAGAGAAAGCTATAAAGAATAAAGTCTGAGAAGGGCCCTAAGATAGCTCTCTTTATGGGAGGGAAATCATAATAGCAGCCAATTATAAATAAAATGAAAAAGGTTATTCATATACTACTCAAATAAATGTGTGCACATGAAGTTTTAAATTATAGAAGTATCTTTGTTTTAAATCACGTAAGTTCAGCAGCCCCTGCTTACTGTCTGTTCTGTCTCCATTCCCACGTTCTCACTAACAGAACTATTCAAACTATCCAGTCTCCCAGCCCTGGCCCCTAAGCATGACCACTTCACTCAGTTCTGGCCAATAAGATGGAGTGGGAAGACCCTGAGGAAGATATTCTTGCCTGAATTATAAACAAGGTAGCCTTTCCTTTTCTCTTCTTCCTGACCACTGCCGGAACATGGCTGAGGGGCTCTGAAGGACAGCAGCCACCTTATAACGACAGGACACCCTGCACAAGGCAAAGATAGTCATGCAGAGGGTGACAGAATGAAGGATTGCAAAGGAGCCTGGACTCCTGCTGGTTTTGCTGAGCCACTGGCAACAGCCTGGATCCCTACTGCCTCCCTTTCCCACTCCAACTTTTTGTTATCTGTTCAGCCAACTTAGTTGGATTTCTCTTATTTGCAGACAAACGGGTTCCTGATACCATATATTAATCTTCCCGCTCATTTTCAAATATAAGGACTTCCGTTTAAAAAAAAAGTTGTGAAATAAGACCCCCTGCCCTTTCCCTTAAAGGAAGGAGATCTGGCCTGGAACAATCCTTTTCTTTTACTAATAACCTCCTGCCTCACCCATCTCCCTATAAAACCCTTCTGTTTTGTACAACTCTACTTGCTAGATGGGATGCTATTTGATTCACAAATCAGTCGCTTAATAAAGCCACTAAGATCTTCAAAAAATATTAAAAAATAGTTGTGAACTTAGTCCTCTGTAATTTACACAAATGTTCTGTAATTTATAGGTTTTTTGTAATTTATAATTTTAAGATGATATTCAGAGATTATAATTCTCAGAGAGCAAGAGACTATAAATTGTGGCTTCTAATCATGCAATATAAAATATAGGTAATTGAAAGTCTAAAACCCCATTTGTAAAAATATATTTTAAAAACTTCTTTAAAAAGAGATTGCTAGGTAGACATCAGAGTAGGATGACCCTAAACTCACATTGTCCCATGGATGCAACTAGATACCACTCATATCAGTGTAAGTAATCCAGAAAACCACCCAAAGACTGGCTGAACAAATTCCACACACTAAAGGTAGAGAAGAGGTCACACTGAAGAGAGCAGGAAGGGTGGGGATGTGGTGGGGAACTAAGGGGACTGGGGGACTGTCCCCAGGAAGGAGGAACCCATGGACATGGAGACAGGAGAGAAACAAAACTATCATGCTGGGAAGCCCACATGGGAGACAAAACCCCATAACATGTGGCTAGGAAAACCAGAGGTGCCAAACATAATGAGCTCTTACAACCAGCTGGAATTTGAAAAATCTGCAGGCTTAGCTCTGGGAGAGTCAGGAGGGCAAAAGGAAATGGAGTCCCCCACCCTTAAAGAGACAGCACAACAAACAGCACCACAGAAATGGAACATTGAAACAGCAGTTTGAAAAACACCTACAGCATACAGAAGGGAGAGTTGTTTATTAATCTCGGAGCATGTCCCTGAGGGACACAGATAACTCCTCTGGAAACAAAGGAGCTAGTCGGTGTGATTTACTCCCCTGCCCCACAGTATAGCCACACAGCTACCTGCAAGAATCACCACAGCACTAACACTCACTACCTAACTTCCTGCCATATCCCACCCCCATTTCAGTGGACCGACCTCCTCCAACCTGGCCTGCCTCAGCACTGGTGATGCAGGTCTTCCCTCCCCCAGAAGACTAGGGCAAATCTTTCCAACACCATATCTTCCAAAACCACACCCTCCAATACACTCTTAGCTGAAACCCAACCATAGTGGTTCCACAAGGCTGGCAGTATGCAAGCAGACCTGACAGGGGCCATCACCACTCCAAGCTGACTCCTGCTCTGGGGAGAGAGAAAGATAACCACACACACCAGTCTGACTACAGCCCTAGCAGTGGACTGGGGGAAGAAAGTTAGACAAAATGAGGAGACAGAAGAATATGTCCCAGATGAAAGAAAACAGACGAAATCACATCAAGAGACCTAAATGAAACATGCCTGATAGGTAACATGCCTGATAGAGAAATTAATGGTCATAAAGATATTCACTGGACATGAGAAGAGAGTAGGTGACATCAGTGAGACCCTTAACAGAGATTTAAAAAAAAAAAAAGAACTAATCAATGATGAAGAACATAATAAATGAAATTAGAAGTACATTGAATGGAAAGAAATAGACTATAGGAAGCAAAAGAACAAATAAGCAACCTCTGAATGATTAATAGAAAGTAAGCTAAGCAGATGAGAGAAAAAATTATGCAAAATGAGAAAAGACTCAGGAAACTCAATGACTACATCAAGCATAATAACCTTTGCATTACAGGAATCTCAAAAAGAGAAGAGAGAAAATGGAGAAGATTTACTTGAAATCATAACTGAAATTTTCCCAAACCTGTGAAAGGAAACAGAAATCCAGATCCAGAAGGCAGAGAGACTCACAACAAAAATCAACCCAAGGAGGTACACTCCAAGACACAGTAATTAAAATGGCAAAAAACAGTGATCAAATTTTAAAACATCAAGAGAAAAGAAAACAGTTACATACCAATGAACTGATAGCCTTAGAGCGTCTAAGGCTATCAGCTGATTTTTCAGTAGAAACTTTGTAGGCCAGAAAGGAGTGGCATGATATATTCAAAGTGCTGAAAGGAAAAAAATCTGCAACCAAAAATACTCTATCCAGCAAGGCTATCATTCAAAACAGAAGGCAAAATAAAGAGTTTCCCAGAAAAACAAAAGTTAAAGGAATTTATGACAACTAAATTTTAAAGGGGACTCACTGAGTGGAATGGAAAGACCATAATTAGAAGAAATGTAGGAATTACAAAAGCAGTAAAAATATGTATATTTATAAAAATCAGTCAAAGGATTCCCCCCCCCAAAAAAAAAAGGATATAAAGTATGACACCATATACCTAAAATGTGGGAGGGGTGAGGGAGAGAGGAGTAAAGAATTAAAGAATGAGTTCAAACTTAAGTGGCAAACAACTTAATATGGCTGCTATATGCAGATGTTCTTTATAAACCTAATGGTAACCACAAATCAAAACCAGAATACATATGCAAAACATAAAGAGAAAGGAATCCAAGTATATCACTACAGAAAGCCAACAAATCATGTGGGAAGAGAGCAAGGGAAGAAAGAAACAGAGGAGAACTACAAAACCAACCATAAAGCAAGGAATAAAATGGCAATTAGTACTCCTATCAATAATTACTTTAAATGTAAATGGACGAAATACTTCAATGAAAAGACACGGAGTGAGGGAATGGATTAAAAAAAGCAAAACCCATCTATATGCTGCCTGCAAGAGACTTATTTCAGACATAGAGGCACATGCAGATTGCAAGTGAAGGGATGAAAAAGCATGTATCATGCAGATGGAAGTGAAAAACAAGCCAGAATAGCAATACTTGTATCTGACAAAATAGACTTTTAAAAAAAGACTGTAATAAGAGACTAAGAAAGACATTCAATAATCACAAAGGGACTATTCCAACAAGATATAACAGTTGTAAATATTTATGCAACCAGCATGGGAGCACCCAAAGACATAAAGCAGTTTATAAGAAACACAAATAATCTAAAGTGATACAAGAATAGAAAGGGACTTTATTGCACTACTTACATCAATGGATAGATAATCCAAACAGAAAGTCATTCAAGGAAACAGTGGCTTTGAATGACACATTGGACCAGATGATCTAACAGATATATTCAGAACATTCCATCCTAAAACAGCAGAATATACATTCTTTCAAGTACGCATAGAGCATTCTCCAGAAAAGATCACATATTAAGCCATAGAATAAGCCTCAACAAATTCAAAAAGACCAAAGTCACACTATGCATCTTTTCTGGCCACAACACTATGAAAGATCACCCACAAGAAAAAATAAAAATAAAAAGGTTAAATAATGTGCTACTAAACAACAAATGGGTCAACCAAGAAATCAAAGAGGAAATCAAGAAATATATGGAGACAAATGAAAACAATGGTCCAAAATCTTCATGATGCAGCAAAAGTGGTTATAAGAATAAAGTTTATAGCAGCACAGGTCTATTTCCAGAAGCAAGAAAAATCTCAAATAAACAACCTAACCTTATACATAACAGAGCTAGGAAAAGAACAGCAAACAAAACTCAAAACTAGTAGAAGGAAAGAAATAATAAATATTAAAGCAGAAATAAATGAAATAGAAACTAAAAAAAAATAGAACAGATCAATGAAACCAAGAACTAGTATTTTTTTTAAGATCAACAATACTGAACATTTTTATCCAAATTTATAAAAAAAAAAAACAGAAAAAAAGAGGACTCAAAATCAGAAATGAAAGAGAAACAACAGTCAACAAAATAGAAACACAAATGATTTTAAGAAAATATTACCAAAAACTATATGCCACCTAATTGGACGACCTAGAAGATATTGCTAAATTTCTGGAAATAGAGAACCTCCCAAAACTGAATTAGAAAGAAACAGAAAATTTGAACATGCTAATTACCAGAAATGAATTTGAATCTGTAATCAAAAACCTCCCAATAAAAAGTCACACAGCTTCACAGGTGAGTTCAACCAAACATTTAAGAAAGAGTTAAAATACTTACTCTTCTCAAACTATTCCAAAAAATAGAAGAGAAAGGAAAAATTCTAAATTAATTCTATGAGGACAGTATTACCCTGAAACCAAAACCAGATAGAGAGCCAAAAAAAAAAAAAGACAATATAGGCCAATGCTCTGATAAGCATAGATACAAAAATCCTCAACAATATATTAGCAAACCAAATCCACCAATACATTAAAAAAATCATTCCCCACAATCAGGTGGGATTTATTCCTGGGATGCAAGAGTGGTTCAATATTCACAAATCAATCAACATAAGATGATAAATCACATCATCAGGAGAAAGGATTAAAAGCACATGATTAGGGATCCCTGGGTGGCGCAGCGGTTTGGCGCCTGCCTTTGGCCCAGGGCGCGATCCTGGAGACCCGGGATCAAATCCCACGTCAGGCTCCCGGTGCATGGAGCCTGCTTCTCCCTCTGCCTGTGTCTCTGCCCCTCTCTCTCTCTCTCTCTCTGTGACTATCATAAATAAATAAAAAAAAAGAATTAAAAAAAAGCACATGATTATTTCAATAGATGCAGAAAAAAGCATTTGACAAAATACAACATCCATTCATGATAAAAACCCTCAACAAAGTAGGGTTAGAGGGAACATATCTCCACATATAGGAAAAAACCCACAACTAATATTATACCCAATGTGGAAAAACTGAAAGCTCTTACTCTAAGACCAAGAACAAGACAAGGGGGTCCATTCGCACCACTTATTCAACATAGTACTGGAAGTCCTACCCACACCAGACAGGAAAAAGGAATAAAAAGTATCTAAATTGGTAAGAAGTAAAACTTTCACTTTTTTGCAGATGACATGATATTATATATAGAAAACCCTACAGAGTCCACCAAAAAAGCCTACTAGGACCAATAAATGAATTCACTAAAGTGACAGGATACAAAACGAATGTATATAAATCCACTGTATTAATTGCACTACTGGGTATTTCCCCCAAATACAGAGATACAGGGAAATGCCAGTACACCTGCACCTCAATGTTCATAGCAGCAATATCCACAATAGCCAAACTGTGGAAGGAGCCTCGATGTCCATCAACGGGTGAATGGATAAAGAAGATGTGGTCTATATATACAATGGAACATTACTCAGCCATTAGAAAGGACAAATACCATTTGCTTCAACGTGGATGGAACTGGAGGGTATTATTCTGAGTGAAGTAAGTCAATCAGAGGACAATCATCATATGGTTTCACTCATATGGGAATAGAAGAAATAGTGAAAGGGATTATAGGGAAAAGGAGGGAAAATGAGTGGGAAAAATTAGAGAGGGAAACAAACCATGAGAGACTCCTAACTCTGGGAAACAAACAAAAGGTAGTGAAAGGGGAGGCCGGTGGGGGGATGGGGTGACTGGGTGATGGGCACTGAGGAGGGAACTTGATGGGTTGAGCACTGGGTGTTATACTATATGTTGGCAAATTGAACTTCAATAAAAAAATTTTTTTAAATAAATCCACTGTATTTATACGCACTAATAATGAAGTTCCAGAAAGAGAAATTAAGAAAATAATCTGATTTACGACTGCATCAAAAATGAGATACCTAGGAATAAATTTAAGCAGTTATAATACATTGTTGAAAGAAATGAAGATGGCACAAAGGAAAAGACATTCCACGTTCATGGATTGCAAGAACAAATACTGTTAAAATAACTATACCACCCAAAGCAATCTACAAATTTAATGTAATCACTATCAAAATACCAACAACATTTTTCACAGAACTAGAAAAAACAATCTTAAAAATTATATGGAATACACAAAAGACCCCAAATAGTCATAGCAATTGAAAAAGAAAAACAAAGCTAGAGGTATTATAATTCCAGATTCTTACAGAACTGTTGAAATCAAAACAGTATGATACTGGCACAAAAACAGATATATAGATCAATGGAACAGAATAAAATGCCCAGAAATAAGCCCACAACTACATGGTCAACTAATTAACAAGAAAGGAGGCAAGAATATGCAATGGGAAAAAGACCATCTCTTCAATAGTTTTCAGAAAACTGGACAGCTACATGTAAAACAATGAAACTGGACTGCTTTCTTACACCATACAGAAAAATAAACTCAACATGGACTAAAGACCCAAACGTGAGACCTGATACTATAAAATTCACAGAAGAGAGCACAGGCAGTAATGTCTCTGACACTGGTCATAACAACAACTTTCTAGATATGCCTCCTGAGGCAAGAGATACAAAAGTAAAAATGAACTATTGAGACTACATCAAAATAAAAAGGTTCTGCACAGCAAAGGAAACAAAACTAAAAGACAACATACTAAATGGGAGAAGATATTTGCAAAGGACATATTTGATAAAAAGTTAGTAATCAAAATATATAAAGAAAGAAGTCATACAACTCATTCATGAAAAGATGCTCAATATCATTCATCATCAGGGAAATGCAAATCAAAACCACAAAGAGCTATCACCTCACACCTGTCAGAATGGCTAAAATAAGAAATACAAGAAACAGCAAGTAATAATGAGGATGTGGAGAAAAACAAACACTTGTGCACTGTTGTTAGAAATGCAAACTGGTGCAGCCACTGTGGAAAGCAGTAGAGAGGTTCCTCAAAAAATTAAAAATAGAATTACCATATAACCCAGTAATTGCACCACTGGCTATTTACACAAAGAATATGAATATACTAATTCAAAAAATATACACAATCCTATGTTTATTGCAGCATTTCTTATAATAGCCAAATTATGCAAACAGCCCACGTGTCTGTTGATCAATGAATGGAAAAAGAAGATGTGGTGTATATTTATACAATGGAATATTATTCAGCCATAACAAAGAATGAAGTCTTGTCATTTGCAACAACATGAATGGAACTAGAAAGTATAATGCTAAGCAAAGTCAGTCAGAGAATGACAAATACGATATGACTTCATTCATATGTGGAATTTAATAAACAAAACAAAAAGGGGATAAAAGGACAAATCAAGAAACAAACTCTTAACTATAAAGAACAAACTGATGGTTACCAGAGAGGAGGGGGATAGGTGGCTGGATGAAGTAGGTGAAGGGGATTAAAGAGTACACTTAACATAATGAACCCTGAGTGAGGTATATATAAGAATTGCTGAATTACAACATTGTACACTTGAAACTAATATAACACTATATGTTAACTATACTGAAATTAAAATAAAAGATTTTAAAAACTTATTTTAAAAACTTTTCATAAAAATACTCTGACTAGGAAAAAAATGAAATACATGCAAGTATTTGTAAAGAGCCACAAGTTCCTGACACAGGGCTCCTATACCCTTGTAGTTTCCAAAGTGATAGGAACACTAAGAAAATGTTTTCTTCTAATATTTGGTCTTGGACATTCCTGACACAGGGCTCCTAAATCCCTCAGCATTTCCAGGATGATAGAAGAATCGTTCGCTCTACTGAGGTGACTCCATGGGCTCCTGGATGGAAGCTCGTCACCAGAAAGACCAAGCCATGATTAGAAATTTAGAACTGGTCTTCCCATTCCCCATCCTCTGGAAAGGGGAGAGAGGCTGGAGATTGAGTTAACAGTTAATCAAGCCTATATGATCCTTCACAAAAATCCCAATAATATTGGACTCAAAGAGCATCTGGGTTGGTGAACACACCCGCATGGCAGGAGGATGGCACCCTTTAATCACACAGGAACAGGTGCTCCGATGCTCAGGACCTTTCCAGACCTCAGCCTATATATCCCTTCATCTGACTGTTCATTTGTATCCTTCATTGCATCCTTTGTAATAAACCCATAAACAGTTTCTTAGAGTCTGTGAGCCATTCCAGCAAATTATCAAGCCCAAGGAGGGGGCTATAGGGACTTTGATTTATAACCCATCAGTCAGAAGCACAGGTGACAATCTAGGACTTGTGATTGGTGCCTGAAGTTGGACAGTCTTGTGGGACTGAGCCCTCAGCACATGGGATCTGACTCTGATTCCAAGGAGTTGGTATCTGAATCAAAGTGAGTTATGGGACATCCAGCTGGTGTCATGGACAATTGCTTGTGATGTGGAAAACCCACACATGTGGTATCAGAAGTCTCATGAATATATGAGAAATGGAAAAACAAAGGAGGGGTGTTTCTCTTAATAAGAAACTCAAAATCCTTTTTTTAAAAAGCAGGCTCCGTGATGGAGCCCAACACAGGGTTTGCTCTCACAACGCTGAGATCAACACCTGAGTTGGGATCAAGAGTTGGATGCTTTACCAACTGAGTAACCCAGCTGTCCCTAAAAATCTTTTTAAAAAATTAATAAAAACTCTCACTTTCAATCTTTGCCTATGAAATGGTGGATTGTGAGCCAAAAACAAGTAAATGAAACTATCCTCTGACTTTTCTTTTCAAAAAAACAAAAAAATCTTACATATGCGCTTTCTTGTCTCCAAATGATTAGAAATTCCATACATAGGTACTTTGTATTGAATGCTTTTGCTTCCAAATAAAAATGTATTGTATAATAAAACTGGGAAATTTAACATTTCACAGTCTAGTAATTTCCTTATAAATTGAAATGAGAAAAAAATCTGTTGGCGAATTAAGTTTTTGTTGAAACTCAATTTCTTGTAAGTGACTGTGTTTCATCTCTGTAGTATTTGTGCACTTATTACAGAAAGCAAAGATAGAAACAGATCATGATATATTTAAATTATGTTAAGATTAGGTTTTACAAAAAAAGCAAAACAGCTAAAACTTTTTATGACTGTAATTTTCTGAATTTTGTATACTTGTTTTCATATAAAAATGACAATAAAAAATACTCTAGTTACTCTTAATTAAGTTAATACTGGAAAATATAGAAGTGGAATGTCAATGTGGTATTACGATTAATATTACAAATATTATGTCAAAATCTAAATTACTAGCATTTTAAAAAATAGCTTCCAATGAAACCAGACATTGTAAATTATACAGATGCATTTACATTTGTATTTGTTTAGATAATTTCCAATAAAAGTACATTACGGATACTTGTTCATATTAATTGTAAGGTATTTTCTTACTGTTTTGTTTGTATTTGTGACCTAAATTGTTTCTGGAGACTTTGGATTTATATAATACTTGGTGTTGCAGAGACATATACTGCCCGCCAGATAGGGATGTACTCCTCCACACTCGCAGCCCCTGGATGGTTAGATGGGGTTGTGTGACTTGTCCTGGCTGAAGGGCTGGGCATCGACGTGGTACATATCCTTTCTGGGACCAAAGCATTGTAGAGCGAGGGCATGGCACAACAGTTCTCTTTCTTTCTGTTCAGGTGACTAAGGAAGCCAAGTGTTCCAGATGGTGGAGCTTCAAGATGACACACCTTCTGTCAGCTTAGACCCCTGAACAGCCTTATGGAACACAACTCTGACTGACCCATCGTAAATGGGAATTATGATTGGGAAATAAACTTCTGCTTTGTTAAATTACATAGAATTATTCTGGCTAATTAACTGAGATAACGAATATCTATATTCAACTATATGGAATGCAACACAAAACTATTATTATAGGAATTAAATAATGTCATTAATAAATTCAAGTGTATATGCAAAAGCTAGGTTCATGTTTTAGGCCACAGAGATAGTGATAGGATAATTTTAGGCAAAACCTCCATATTTTGTATTTGTCCACAGTCTCTACTAATTTAATGGAATGTCTGCCTCAGATACTGAGAATGCTATGGTTTCATATTCTCTCCAATCCCTCCGAGAAAAAATAAAATAGAATGGAAGTAGTTTTCCTTCCAATCACCAGATGATGCCAACATGGAAAATCACCTGAAAATGTAAAAAGGAAAACATGCTTGCCTTTATTTGGGCTTCCCCAACCTTCAAGTATTCCTTGAAAGCTTTGCCTGATCCTATCCTTTTCTAGATGATACTCAAATTCAGGAAAACTTCTCTGGAATCTGAGCTTTCTCCTACACTTTACCATCTCTCCCCAGTCTCCTACTCATACTTCTCTTTTTTGTCGTCAGTATTAGTGCTTCTGGGTTTGGTGCTATGCCCTTGATTCTTTCACAGGGTGCTATCTTCAAGGAGTTCATGCCTGCCTTTGACTTCACTGATTTGCAAAAGTCGCCACTAGGGCAGATTCCTCACTGGAATTGTGGGTGTATCTGAGGCCCCTCATGGGGCATCACCCTTGCAACAATGTCAGGCAGCCCATCATCTTCCCCAAATAATCTGCTTCTCTTCCTCTGTTCTTTCACTTTACATCACCACCAACCCAGATAACCGGGTTGTTATCCTTGAAATACTCACTTATCCAAAGTTTCCTTTCTCATTCTTTTCTCTTTTTTTTATTTTATTTTATTTTTTTATTTTTTATTTTTTTGCTAATATACATACCTACTCTTCTCACACACACAGCCGCTCTCCACCATACTATGTGCCAGCCTCGCCTCTTTCCACTCCTTTCCAATTCAACTCTGCTTCAAGTGAGCCTTCTAAATGTAAATCACATCTGCATCTTCCAGTGCCTCCCAGGACCTATCCTCTCCTTACCATGGTCTGTAGATCCTTTTCTGTCCAACCTCTGCTGTTCTATTAAACCACTTATTTCTCCTCTCCTGGTACTCTGAATTCCAGCCATACCAAACTGCTGTGTGTACCTGGACTCTGCATACACCCACATCTCTGGGCCCTTGCTCTCTGTGCCCTTTACCTGAAACTCCTCTCTTATTTGTTTGGCTAAGCACTGGCCATCACCTAGGTTTCAACTTGGACACCATCTCCTCAAAGAGGGGCCTTCCCAGCTGACCTGGGTCCCTCCTCTCTGACTCTCCACTGCCCTTGCTTCCCTCTGACTTGGACCCATCATACCACCCTGCATAGCCTGTCTCCTAGCCTATCTCCCCTGCTCCCTCCCTCCTGTATGAGCTCCTGGAGGCCCACAGAGGTGGATTCGTCCACAAAGCTGAGAATCCTTTCCTCAATGCTCCTCACTTGCCCAGCCCCTTTCCAAGGCCCTGACAGCAGCCCCAGCAATGTGTTCTCATGGTCACATGATTTGTCAAAAATAAGATATTTAAACATACTGGTTAATAACACCATCTTTCTCCAGCTGACTTCCCCTCTGTGTCATTTCCTTCCCTGTAGTTGGCCTTGGAGCAGTGGTGGGATCGTTTAGTTTATTTTACAAAAGGGCTGTGCAGTCACTTCCAGGGAATACTCTTACCACCTACTGTGCCACCTCCTCCAGCATCTTGTACAAAGGCACAAGTCCAGAGACTGTATGACGTCATAAACATGTTCTACAGCACCTGGGGGTAGAAGAGAAATCAAGTTCAAAATGCAGAGAGTCAGAGCTCCTTCTTATAATCACAGGAAGATTACAATTACAAGCAAAGGCTTCAGTGCTTATCCACACTGTCTTAGATAGTGCTATCCTAAATGAAAATGTCTCTCTTCTCAGGAATACATCGAATAATGTTATATACACTATATATATATATATATATATATATATATATATATATATATAACAACTATAAATTTGGCACACATTTTAAGATTCTTTTTTATGGGAATGGAACAAAATAAATTTTATAATAATTCTTGTGCTGTAGGGCACAAATCTACAGCAATACTACAAACACAATATGTCTGTGTAGGAAATAGTATGTTTTAAACATTCCTGTGTATCAGGGCATATCTTAGTGAATCGAACACAGTTTCTCCTCCAAAACATCTGGAAGTTTCAGGTAAAAACTACACACAAAATTACCACTAATATATGTGAACTAACCTGAACTTAAATAAAATCTTGAAAGAAAAAAAATTACCATTGATGCATGAAAATGACTAAAGAAAAACTTGCCTGACAAAAAACTCCTATGCAGTCAATATATATTGTATAAAAGTTGATTTCACAACTATGCAGTTAAATACAAAGTACCAGCATTTAAAAATATATTGAGTTTGTGTGTTCCTAAATTACAGATTATTTTGTATATTTTTTCAGAATTATCATTGCAAAGCTCAAATACAACAGAAAGGAAGTGTCCTGATGGAGGTCAAAAATATCAACTAAAAGACACATTAGGAGAGGTATCAACATGCTCAAACCTCTCACATCACACTAGACTAAAATGTTGAGATCCAGATGAAGACAAGGAAAGAATTGTGGTATCCAAAAAGTGTAGATCATGAAATAACAGAAGAGATATAGAAGATGATGAGGATCAGAACACTACCAAACAAGAAACAAACAAGCAGAAGTAAATATGATCCATATACTGAAAATAGAAGGTTTTTTTTTCCAAATTTACAACAATCTTCACATTTCCATTAAATACTATAATGATTCATGAGGATGAAAGATGTTTTCCTAAACTACCAATAATATACAGCAATCTGATTAACCATGCAAGAGGAGAGACTGAATCACCTTTCTGTCCTCAATTAAATCACATTACATATATATGACATGACAATTAAAGAATATGCTCTCAAAATAGATAAGTAAAAATTCCTATAGAGTTGCATCTGGCTGTTAAGTCAAGCACAGAATTATTTGTCTAGTTTTTTCAGCTTTAAAAACTCTGAAACTTGATGTGATTTCTTTCTTCTTCTAAATAAGTATCTACCTTTTACCTATTTTTTAAAAAGAGATTTATTTCTTTTGGAGAAAGAGCGAACAAGTGAGCACAAGCAGGAAGGTCAGAGGGAGAGAGAATCTCAAGCAGATTCTCCACTGAGCATAGAGCCCAACACATGGCTCCATCTCATGGCCCTGAGCCAAGACCAAGAGTCGGATGCTTAACCAACTGTGCCACCTAGGCACTCCAACTTTTTACCTACTTTTGTGTTCCTCATCTTGTTTTATTTTCAGGAAAGGACACACAAAAGCTGGGGCCACGCCCAGGTGTATAGGAACTGTGTGTATCCATGCTTTTCTCCACTGTTTTGCCCTGTGCCTTGTTCAGAAAAGAAAATGGTGGTGGGGTGGGGGTGGGGTGCTTGTGAACCAGCTCTACTGTTACTGCCCTACTGCTAAGTGTCCTTAGGTCACTCCACAGTTTAGTGCTCCAGTCCTTTCTTAACCCAAGGCCTGTGCTCCCTGGAGCTGGGGAAAGTGTGAGGTCAGAGTGCACACATGGTTGCACACCACAGAAGAGCAAGTGTCCTGGGAACTCTGGGTCTGATGGCCACAGCCCAGCGAAGAGCCCCACCTCTGTCACTGAATCACTGCAGTTAAGCCAGCATCACAGAAATGAATAATCTCTCAAGAGAATCCCCCTGCTGTATGCTCCCACTCTGGACAGTCCATAGTCTCACCTGCTTGTTCATGAAACACAGCAGCTCCTCACTGTTTGCTAAAGCAGTAGAAACTCTCTCCCCCTCTCCCACCACCTCTTCCTCAGAAAGGTATGCTCAGTAAGGATGCTCAGGCCTGCATCTAGCCAGGTCTTCATTGTCGCTCTTCCCGCAGGCTGCCTGAGTCCAAGACAAGAGCTGCTATTAATTCACCCACTTCAGGGCTTTAGTAGGTTGTTAAAAGCATTTTCTCCTGGGTGCCTTTAAAAGGACCCCAGCGTTGCTATAATGGCCTGCTTCGAACAGTATCCTCCAAAGAGAGGCTGCCAACTTGGTAATTTCTTAGAAGATCCATGATCTGCAGATATCTCCCATCTACCTGCGTGCTGAGCAGAAGCTGTGCACAGAGCCAGGCCTCCACCACATGGACCAGCACAGAAAAGGACTTTCACACCAAGTACACGACTGACAGAAGGAGCTACAGGCTATGCACTGATGGTGCCTTGCCTTTCCTGCTCTGCTAGAAATAACCAGAGGGCAACTCTGGTATGAATAACTATAGGGAACAAACACATCTCAAGTGCTTTTTTTATAGTTAATCTTCCACAGTCTATGAGGTGTACTATTATTAACCCCATTTTGCAGATGTGGAAATTGAAGTCCAGACGGACTAAGTGATTTGCTCAAGAAAAGCAGCTGGTGATGATATTAAAACAGGCAGTTAGACCCAGTGTTTAACACTGTTTTCTTAATTGTAAAATAACAGTGATCACAGCAACCTCATAACCACACACCTACTTGGTGCCAGAACCTGGGCAAGGCAATGGCAAGTCCCAGATGAGAAAGACATTTTCTTTTCCCAAAGCCTGCAAGGAGCTCTCCGGGTGATGGGTGGGGGCAGAGACAAGACATTTGAGGAGGGGATTTACAACACAGCAAAAACGCAAATACAATGTGTACTAATGGAAGGAAGCCTAGACAAGTAAGGAAATCTTTGCTAATGCAGGTCTAAAAGAGAGCTATTTTGTTTCCCATAGTAATTTTCTACAGAAGTCCTTCCGTATTACATCTACAATAGATGGTTTTATAGTAGGATGAGAAAAGAGAGAGGTGCAGGGGCACCTGGGTGGCTCAGTGGTTGAGCGTCTGCCTTCAGCTCAGCTTGTGATCCCGGGGTCCTTGGGTCGAGTCCCACATTGGGTTCCCCGCAGGGAGCCTGCTTCTCCCTCTTCCTATGTCTCTGCCTCTCTCTGTGTGTCTCTCATGAGTAAATAAATAAAATATTTAAAAAAGAGAGAGAGATGCAGAACCAGTATCAAGTCTTCATTTCTGTGTGTCTTTCCTTAGGATTCTTCATAGCAACTCCCATTCCTTACATTATATCCATTCAATTACAACCATTTCCCAGGATAAAAAAAAAAAAAAAAAAAAAAAAAACAAAAAAACATTCTGAGGCTCAGAGAGATAAGGGGACCTGAGCCAGGTCACACAATACCACCCAAATCTAAATGCAAGTCTGTAAAGCTGCCATGTCCGTCTGTTCTCAAGCACCCAACACTACCTTTTCCAGAATACAGCCATAACACCACCAAGCGACCACCGCAAGACCAGGAACAGGATTTCAGAGATTTTGAGCCCTACTCCTCCTCCTGCTCAACCACAGCTGCTTCACCTCACCAGGCCCAAGATTCACTGCCACTAGCATTCAGGCCTGAGCTCAGCTCTCTGGGGACCATGCTGGAGGCACACAGTGACTCAGGGCCTCCACTCTAAATTCCTATTAAGCACTCTAGATTTAATAGCTGCTATTAATACAAATTATGCTTCATTAAGCGTGAAGCTAAGGAGAACTCAGCTCAGAGGCTCCAGTTCAATACAGGGCTGAAGGACAAACAGAACAGCTATTTTTAATCCTGGCAATGTCAGTGGGGAGAGAGCAGCCTGACATTGCATGTGTCTGTCGCTGCTGCTGCTGCTGCTGCTGCTGGCTGCTGCAAATTGAGTTTTTCACATTTTCACATAAATATCTCTTGTTTTCAGCTCAAGGTGTATAATGGAGGTAAACCTTCCTAATTCTTGAGGGATGGTAATACCCACAACATTTTTGCTTCCAGAAAACATTTTTCTAGGAAGCTGGAGAAGGTGTAGCGAGGTAGGAGCTCTCAATAGTTTTCCTGGCAGACCCTGGCCTACATCTCTGAGCAGAGTCCACTTCTCACAGGCTGAGACAGCAGCACAGCCTGTCCTGCTGCCCTTACCATCACCTCGCTGGCCATGTAGGCTGGTTGGTGTCTCCTGAGGCAACTCAAGAGTAAGCAAAAATCATACCTGTGGCATTCTTCTAGATCAGGGCTCAACAAATATTTTCTGTAAAAGGCCAGAGACAAACTATTTTAGATTTCATAGGCCCTGTGATCTCTGTTCCATCTACTCAACCCTGCCACTATAGCACAAAAGCAGCCCCAGACTACTCTTAAAGGAATGCTTATGACTGTATGCCAATAAAACTTTATTGACAAAAATGAAGGGTGGGCCATATTTGGTAGAGTCTCCTACCTCTGATTCAAATTTTCTGTTCCATCCTAGATGTTTTGGCAAGGGGTATAAGCTTAGTCTATTATAAACATAGTTATATCACCTATATCTGTTTACCTCCTACAACATTGCATACAACTGGCATTAAAAACAAAAATCTCTACATGATTCCAGTGCAAGATTATGGCATCACCATGTTTGGATTGGTTGGATTCACTTATTATCTCCACTATGCTCGACAAAGTCTGCAATTCACATTCACAGGGGTGCAATTTGCAATTTGCTTTTGCTGAGAAGTCAGTTTGCATGCTTTTATATTTTGTCTAGCACATGATCATTTTTATTTGTTCTAAGAATCTGCAATGGGTTCTGCTAATGAAATTCTCCAGTTCATTCACTGTGGTAGGTGTATTAGTCACGGTTCTCCAGAGAAACAGAGCCAATATATGTAATAAGGTATTGGCTCATGCAATTACAGAGACTGAGAAGTTCCATGATCCGCCGCCTGCAAGCTGGATAAGGCAGGAAGGCCAGTAGTGTATAGTTCAAAGGCCTGTGAGCCAGAGAGCTGATGGTGTAGATTCCAGATGAATCTGAAGGCAGCCGGCAGAAGATTGATGTTCAGCTCAGCAGGCAGGCAGAGAAAGAATTCTTTCTCCCTCTGTCTTTTCGTTCTATTCAGGGCCTCAACAGAGGATGCCCACCTGCACTTAAGGAGGGCCATCAGCTTTACTTAGTCTACTAATTCAAATGTTAATCTCTTCTAGAAACACCCTGACAGACACCCCCAGAAATAATGTTTTAACCAACTGTCTGGGTATCCCATGGCCCAGTTCGTTGACACACAAAATTAACCATTATAGTAGGTTAGATACTTGTTCAGGTAATATTTATTCCCACCTCATTTCGAGTTCATTGACCTCGAGTTTGACATGATTTACCTTGGCCAATGGGAAGTCAGAGTACATTAAAGGAGAAGGGGCTTAAAATTACAGGATCGGGCCTGCCTTTTGCTAGAAGTATGTGCCAGTAAGGTGGTAGAGCTGGTTCCAAGAGTATGTGAGGAGCAGGTGTGGTAGTCCTCAGTAAAAGACATTTTAAAAAAAGAATGCTTGAATAAGATTTCCAGGGAAAAAACAAAACACAAAAACTCTTTAAAAATGATTGCTAGGCCAGATGTGAAACTAGTTACTGTCCTACAGAGCAATAAAACCATAATTTGTTTTGTTTTTATCAAGCAGAACTCAAGTCAGCATGTAACTTTACAATGTCTGAGCTCTAATGGTAAAAATACAAGGTCAAACACAGGAATATCTCATAAATAATGCTTGATTAAACCTATTTTTTTTAAAGATGTATTTGAGAAAGAGCACAAGCAGGGACAGGAGCAAAGGGAGGGGGAGAGAGAATCCCAAGCACACCCCTCCCACTGAGCACAGAGCCTGACTCAAGGCTCCATCTCACAACCCTGAGACCATGACCTGAGCCGAAATCGAGAGTCAGATGCTTAACCAACTGAGCCACCCAGGTGCCCCTTGGTTGAGCCATTTAAAATGTCCTATATTGGGGGCAGCCCCAGTGGTGCAGCAGTTTAGTGCCGCCTGCAGCCCACAGTGTGATCCTGGAGACCTGGGATCAAGTCCCATGTCAGGCTCCTTGCATGGAGCCTGCTTCTCCCTGTGCCTGTGTCTCTGCCTCTCTCTCTCTCTCTCTGTTTCTCTCATGAATAAATAACATCTTTGAAAAAAAAAATAAAATGTCCTATATTTTTGCCTTATTTCCAAGCTTCATGTAAATTTTCTTTACCGTTGTTTGAGAGATACACCACAATCCTGGAGAATAGCCTTGGGTTATAAAGGAAAAAACCATATCCTGAACAAGCAAGCTCAGGAACTCCTTAGGTAGAGCAGACCTGGCAATGTTCTCGCTGATTCATTCTTCCCACGTAGATCAATTACACATTCTGTGCACCTTACTGCCTCAGTGGTTCCACCTGGAGCAGGGGATGAATAAACAGAAACCCCGAGAAGGAGGAAGGCGCGCAACTCATTCTCCCATAGGCATGGCTTTTTGAGGATTGCCTTGGACTCACAACTGTGGCAGCCTACAGCTCTGCTGTGTTCCTTGACCTTGGGGCCACCAAGGATGCACTGATACAAATGTATTAGGGTACAAATGTGTTAGGTCAAGGACACATCTGCTGTTATGTCTAGCAGATGTCACCAAAGCAAACAATGTGATACCCCAAAACCCTCACAAAGATGCCAATAATCACAAATATTTTATTGTCCCTAACATTACAGTATCTCAGCTCTGTCCTTTCCTAGTGACATAACATCTCTCAGACGGAATTAACCGGGTTCATGTAAACCATGAACCTCACTCGGGCTGTCAGACGCAGGCAAAGTTAAGTGCACTTAGATTTATCTTGGTAAGTGGATAAGCATCACTGGGACCTCACACACCCGGAACACATGTAAGGGGTGCCAGACAGACTGCAAGAAGTTTTCCTAAATCTCTCAGGGCTTTGCCAGAAGTCTTAAGTTTCTTTTCAATAGACTGAAGACCAAACTCGTGCTCCAAAGAGTTAGACGGCAGATATTTGGGGTTTTGCGGGTCATACCATCCGTGGTGCAAATACCCCTATTTTCACTTAGGAGTGAAAGTAGCCATAGAAAATGTAAATCAAGAGATGACTGTGGCTGAGGGCCAATAATTTACAACAGGTGGCATGCTAAACTGAGGCTGTATTTTGCCTACCCCTACTCTAGACACAGCCGACTCCTTAAACCAACGTGACCAAGCGGCTGCACAGGCCTGATAATGCCCACTTCCTACACCTCTGTACCTATGCCCTTAGTGAAATGAACTGTGGGCCTGCCTTGCCCACCATCTGTGGGCACTCACTCACTTACATGCAATGAACACGGCAGCTGAGCGGCTGCACAGAACGCTAGCTCCTCAAAAGTGACCAAGGAATGTGGAGAAAGGGGAACCCTCCTGCACTGTTGGTGGGAATGTGAACTGGTGCAGCCACTCTGGAAAACTGTGTGGAGGTTCCTCAAAGAGTTAGAAATAGACCTGCCCTACGACCCAGCAATTGCACTGCTGGGGATTTACCCCAAAGATACAGATGCAGTGAAAGACCGAGACACCTGCACCCCGACGTTTATAGCAGCAATGTCCACAATAGCCCAAATGTGGAAGGAGCCTCGGTGTCCACGAAAGATGAATGGATAAAGAAGCTGTGGTCTATGTATACAATGGAATATTCCTCAGCCATTAGAAATGACAAATACCCACCATTTGCTTCGACGTGGATGGAACTGGAGGGTATTATGCTGAGTGAAGTAAGTCAATCGGAGGACAAACATTATATGGTCTCATTCATTTGGGGAATATGAGAAATAGTGAAAGGGAATAAAGGGGAAAGGAGAAAAAAATAAGTGGGAAACATCAGAGAGGGAGACAGAAGAGACACCTAACTCTGGGAAACGAACAAGGGGTGGTGGAAGGGAAGGTGGGGGGGGGGTTGGGGTGACTGGGTGAGGGGCACTGAGGGGGGCACTTGATGGGATGAGCACTGGGTGTTATGCTATATGTTGGCAAATCGAACTCCAATAAAAAAAAATACAAAAAAATAAAATTTCAATCAGTTCTGTAAAATAAAAGGGGGGGAGGAGGGAAACAAGACATCAGAGACAGTACACCACATACAGCCTGCGCAGCCCCACTCACCGCGGGGGGCTTGACCCCCTGCTGGCCCCATGGTCAGAGCTGGGATGGGCCCGAGCAGCCCCCCCCCCCCCCCCCGCCCGCAGCCTCCCCAAGGCCCTCTCCGCTTCCACAGCTGCAGACCTGAAGCTGGAAACGACTGGCAGCCCCATCACAGGCTACCCTCCAATACCTTTGGAAGAACTTCTCAAGTAAATAAACTGCATGGAACTTTCTGTCTTTCGCAGGGAAAAAGTAGAAAGAAAAAAATTCTGAAAGCAAGGCTTTTGAAATGCTGAATTCCAATTCCCTTGGGGAAACTGCTAGTAAATAAGCTGTACAGAACTTTCTTTTTCCTTTGAAAAAGGAAATGAGGGTGAAATGAGGGGGGAATGAGTTCTAAAGACAAAGCCTTTGAAAGAAAGTCTTAGGAACAGCCCCACCTCTGCTCCAAAATTGGCCAGTCTAGAAAAGCCAGCGATCCACAAGTAAGTGCGGATTAAACGAAATGTGTTGTTGCTTGCTGTGGTAACCTACCTGTAGCACAGGCAGAGATACAGAAAAGGCCCTGGGTCCTTCCAGCCTCCTCCCAACTTCATGCCTTATGGGGTATACATGAAGTTTCCACTGGGCAGACAAAAGGGGCTCCAGGGTCAAGGTATTCATATCCTACCCTATTGTTTCCAAGTAGGAAAGGGATAAATTAACCAGATAAATTAACCAAGATATATTGATTGATCCTCACTGCAACTGCCATAGTGAAGCTAATTCAAATTCATGGCTTTAGAGGTTGATTTGGGAATTCAAGTCATATGGAAAGTAGATTTGGGCCACAGTCTCCACCCTCAGGTGTTAGTAAGCTGAATGGGCAGGTGTGTCCTTTTAAGTTGAATGTGCATCTTGTTGAGGGTTTATGTCTTGTTGATTTGAGCTTCACCTGTTTTAAGTCTTACACACCCATAACGATTATAAAAGGTGGCCCTCTCTATCCTTCTGGCCCACATCCTTCAAAGCAAGTTAATTTACCCAACACATGACTCACATCCCTTAATTCAAAATAGAATCTATCTTGACTTGGATCAAGATAGCATTCTAAGTACATAGTTTGAAGCCTCCTTCCTTTCCTCCAATCTGATCACATTGTAATGACAGATGAAAAACAAATTATAGCCAAGTTGAAAATCAAGATGACGGTGTCTTTAGATGTGAATTGGAAGGGGAATCCAGAAGGGTGAGTGGAAGCTAGCACTGCTGTCTTGCTAACTTTTGATTAGTCTGGGATGTCTGAGAGTTTAGTTCTTGCACAGTAGGTAGGCAGTATATGTGTTGAACACCAGGTGAAGGACCCACATCAGGCTCACCACTCAGGGCTTCTGGGAAAGGTTTTCTTCAGAATCAAGCATTTGTGGGGGAAAAGCTGCTGTCTTCTGCTTGTATTGCCCATCTCACCTGGGAAGTTATTATGTGATAACAGAATTGCTTGAAGCTGAGACAGCCTGTTGCAGCTGTCAAGGAAAAGGAAAGATACTGACCTGGAATCCTGATGGTGCCGGACCACTCCGCCTCTGTAATCCTCAAGCTAATAATATATGGTGTAACCAGTGCTGCTGGATTTCCTCTTACAGGAAGTCAAATACATCCTAACTGAAATAGTGTATGTGTGTGTGGATAGGGAGGTAGGCCAAGACCTCCCTCTTAAGAAAAGCCTACAAACAAAAATGCCAATGCACGTGAGGAAATCAAATTTGATAAAAGACCTGAAACAAACTAATAAATAACTCCACGAATTCACTCTAGACAAAAGTAAAATTATAGCCTAAAATGACTTTAAATAAATACCTCTAAGGTGTTCAAAAGAAATATCACCAAAAAAGGGACCAAAGTTATGAGACAAAATCAGGTAGAAGTTAAAACAACAAAAAACTCTTGAAAAACTAGAGACACCTTGAAAATTAAATATATAGCCATTGAAATAAATTCAATAGGTGAAGTGTATAAGAAACTGTACACAGGGTGAGAATGGA
This sequence comes from Nyctereutes procyonoides, assembly GCF_905146905.1. Classification (NCBI taxonomy): domain Eukaryota; kingdom Metazoa; phylum Chordata; class Mammalia; order Carnivora; family Canidae; genus Nyctereutes; species Nyctereutes procyonoides. Next base: position 37,127,277 of record NW_026575042.1, read on the forward strand.
CTCAGAGGAAGTGAGCTGTATCCAGCCAAGACAGAGATAATTATCAGAAAAATCCACTAAGAGACCTGAAGGACAGTGAAGACATAATATTTGAGAGAGAAAAGTAGAACATTTCCAGGACCTAAGAGAGACATAAATTCTCAAATTAAAAGTTTGCTCTGAGCACAAAGCAGGATTGACACAAATTAATCCAAAAGCTGACATGTCACAGTGAAAAAAGATAAAGAAAAAAATCTTTAAAATACCCAGACAAAAAAAGATTGCTGATCAAATAAGATGTGGTGGTTAGACTGGGTGTGGCTGGAAACTCTCCTCCCTCTTCCTGAGCTGTCCTCACTGCTCTGATTTCAGTACATTGTCTTTGCTAACACTGTCTCAAATCTTGATCCTGTCTTTAATTTCTTATCCTTTCCCCATCCCATTCCTCACATTTCTTCAATATTCAAAGCCCACTCCCCTCCCATCTCAGCTCTTTTATTCATATCCCCTGTTGCTCAACTCCACATCAGCCATTCTCTCTACAAACATTATCTTTTTCTACATTTTTATGTCTTTTATTTTCCCAAATAGGATTTGTGGGGCTTTGAAATCTGTATGCAATGGACAAAAAAGATTAATTGATTAGCACCCATCAGAACAAGACACTGAAGCCACAGTTCCTAAAAATATACATTGCACAATCCATCATGCTTACTAAGGTCACATAAGTAAGTGGGAGCTTCCAAGTGTCCAAAGCAAAAAGAGAAATACACTCAGCGCAATATTTGTAGTTCTCATAAATACAAATGTATGCGTTGCTAAGGAGAAGTATTTCCATACAGAAGTCAGGGATATAGGACCATGTTACAAGTTCTCTCTTGCTCCCACCCTCAACACCATTTCTGTGACACCAAGCAGGGTGGACAGGTGTTAAGTCACAGAAACCCAATTCCCTAGTGGCCTATTGAAGCCTCCGAAGGACTCCGGCTGGAACACAGAGCATGATTTGGCTATCATGGCTTCTATCAAGCAAGGTGCAGCTGTCCAAAGTAGGCAATTCCTCTGAATGTGCATCCTTGGCAAATAAGTATCTATCACACATGTTCTTCATATTCAATGGATCTGTGTAGCTACTTTAAAATCTTTTTAGGGGCACCTGGGTGGCTCAGTGGTTGAGCATCTGCCTTTGGCTCAGGTCATGATCCCAGGGTCCTGGGATGGAGTCCCGCATCAGGCTCCCACAGGGAGCCTGCCTCTCCCTCTGCCTATATCTCTGCCTCTCTGTCTGTGTCTCTCATGAATAAATAAAATCTTTTTAAAAAATAAAAAATAAAATAAAACCTTTTTAAATTTTCATTTTTCTTTTCTCTTTTGCTTATTTCTAAGCATTTTAAATATGCTTTGGTCAATTCCTCCAAGGGCATATCAATTGGATTCAGTAACAATCTTTGACATATTAAAGAAGACAAGAGAAAAAGATGCCTCAAAGAATGTAGAAATTACATTAAGGACAAAACTGTCCAATTTTGTGATGTTAAGCACAAATATTTAAGCTCATACGTCATTAGATGAGACATATATGGAAGAAACGGAGTATTTCCCAAATGTGAGAAGAATCCTAAAAATGTATATGACATCTCCAAAAATAAATTATTAAACCAAAGGACCTTTCTAAAATTATCAATAATAAAAAGGAAATTTGAATCAACCATGCTAGCAGAAAGACTGAATTGCCACTTAATTCTATCTGTAAACAATGATATCACAAAAGTATTGACATGTGGAAGTCAAAGAGTACATAGCCAAAAAAAGTAGAAAAAAAAAAAAACACCTCATACAGGAAACTCCTATTCATGAGATGAGGATGCTGAAGCTAAGAGTGGTTGCTTCAAGCCCTCAACACCTAAAAAGCTGGCCAGGGCTAGAAGCTGGAATTCCAGCCTCGAGCACACACCTCTGTTTCTGATCTTGCAGAACCTCCCACACACCGTGCATGGGAACACAGCTCAGGTTCTGAGCACTAGTGGCTGAGTCCAAATCTGGCCCTGTGACTTGCTCTTCCTCTACAGGCAGCTGCTTTGTCTGTTTAAAGCCTGCATTTTATTGTTGTTGTTTTTATTTGGAGATGTTTTTGTTTTATTTGAGTATAGTTGACACACAATGTAATACTACTTTCAGGTGTACAGCTTAGTGATCTGACAAGTCTATACATTATGCTATGTTTACAAGCATAGCTACCATCTGTCCCATTGCATCGTTATTACAACATCATTGACTATATTCCTTATGCCCTGCTTTTTATTCCTGTGATTTATTTGCTCATTCCATAACTGGAGGCCTGTATCTCCCTCTTCCCTCCACCCATTTTTCTAAGCCCCCTACTCCTCTACCCTCTGGCAATCATCAGTTTGTTCTTTATAATTCATATTTGCTTTTTGTTTATTCATTTTTTAGATTCTATTTATGAGTAGAATCCTAAGGTATTTGTCTTTCTCAGTCTGACTTATTCACTTAGCATAATACCTTCCAAGTCCATCTATGTTGTCTCAAATGGCATGAGCCCATCCCTTTTTATGGCTATGTAATATTCCATTGTGTACATATACCACATTTCCTTATCCATTCATTTATCGATGGATACTTAGATTGCTTCCATGTCTTGGCTATTGTAAATAATGCTGCAATAAACATAGGGGTGCATGTATCTTTTCAAATTAGTGTTTTTGTTTTCCCTGGGTAATTAATACCCAATAGTAGAATTATTATGTCATATGGTATTTCTATTTTTAATCTTTTGAAGAACCTCCATATTGTTTTCCACATTATTGGCTATACCAATTTACGTTCTCACCAACAGTGCACAAGGGTTCCTTTTTCTCCACATCCTTGCCAACACTTTTTGTTTCATATCTTCTTGATTTTAGCCATTCTGACAGGTGTGAGGTGATGTCTCATTGCAGTTTTGATTTTGCTTTTCACAGACGATTAGTGATGCTGAGCATCTTTTCATGTGTCTGTTGGCCATCAGTATGTCTTCCTTGGTAATATGTCTATTCAGGTCCTCTGCCTATTTTTTAATCAGATTGTTTGTTTTTTGAGTTGCATGATTTCTTTATATATTTTGGATATCAGCCCTTTATTGGATATATCACTGAAAACATCTTCTCCCGTTCAGTAGGTTGTCTTTTTCTTTTATTGATGGTTATCACCTTTGCTGTGCAGAGAAAAGCTTTTTATTTTCATGTAGTTCCAATATTTTTTTTGCTTTTGTTTCCCTTGCTTTAAGAGATGCATGTATGCTGGCTGACTGGAGCTATGACTATATAGCCAGTTACTCTTTTAAGCCATGACTTTTTATAAAGAGAATAAAGAAAATAATAATAATAATAATAATAACAGAGAAAGGAAAAAAAGAAGAAAAGAATAAAACCAAACTGAAAAAATAAAAACAAAATAAGACAAAGTTTAAAACGTCAAAAAATAGGGCAGCCTGGGTGGCTCAGTGGTTTAGGACCACCTTCGGCCCAGGTTGTGATCCTGAATACCGGGGATCGAGTCCCGCATCGGGCTCCCTGCATGGAGCCTGCTTCTCCCTCTGCCTGTGTCTCTGCCTTTCTCTGTGTGTGTCTCTCATGAATAAATAAATAAAATCTTTTTTAAAAAAATAAAATAGTAAAAATTTAAAACACACACACACACACACACACTCACAAAACCACAGCTAGCTCCTTGTGCCCAGCACCACCAGGTAGTTAGTGTAGGCTTATGGACCCTGGGCCAATGAAGTCACAAGCTCACCATGAGCTGGGGCCCTGCTAAAGTATAGGGGAAGAGAACATTCTCACAGTTCCTTGACCCTTTTAAACCACGGCTTTTTCTAATGTGCCTCAGTGTGATCAAGGCTGGTGTGCGCCCACAAGCTCTCTGTCATGATCTGACCCACTGGTTATGCCATTGGGACCCTCCAATTTTGGCCTCTGATCTGGTCTGGGCCCTTCAGGTGGAGGTGAAGAGAACATTCCCATGGTTTCCCAGCACCTTTAAACTGCAGTTTTTCCTCTGTATTCTAGCACGTATCGGGCTGGTGTGGGCCTATGGACCCTGGGCTTACTGAAGTTGCAAGTCCACAGAAATGATTAGACCTGCCTGCCACATTGTCCAGACCTTGCTCCAGTCCAGGCTTCCAAGGTGGGGTGAGAATATAAACCATGTCACTCACCAGTCCTTCTGACCTACGAAGCTTTCCCATAGCTCCTCAGCCACTTGCCAAAGTTCTAGTGTCACCTCTGTTATATGCAAGTTGCTCTTTTAAACCACAGGGGTTTTTTTTTTCCCTGTACCCAAGAACCAAGGAATCTGTTCCTGATCCCTCAGCGCTATCCTTCCCCACTGCCATTTGCAGTATTGGGGATGGGAGGTCCCTCTTGTAACCATGTGTCCCTCTCTCTTGCTGTTCTCTGGCCATTCTATCTTTAGTCATTCAGTAGCTGTTCAAACAGCCCTCAGTTCTTCTTTAGGAGGAAATGTTCTACTGATAGGTGTCATTTGGTGTGTTCCATGAAGGAGGTGAGTTGAGGGCAGCCCAGGTGGCTCAGCGGTTTAGTGCCGCCTTCAGCCCAGGGCGTGATCCTGGAGACCTGGGATCAAGTCCCTCATCGGGATCCACGCAGGGAGCCTGCTTCTCCCTCTGCTTATGTCTCTGCCTCTCTCTCGCTCTCTCTCTCTCTCTCATGAATAAATAAACAAAATCTTTAAAAAAAAAAAAAGGAAGTGAGTTGAGTCTTCCTATTACACCATCTTAAACTGGGACTCCCCCCTTGAAAAGCTGAATTAATAAATCTTTGTTTATAATATGCATGCAAATCAAGGCATTCTGTCCACTTACCAAATACTATCTATAGACTTGTAGCCAGGTGAAATCTCACTCACGACTCAAAAGTTTTAGCCTTCAATAGCATCAGCTTCTTAGCTTTTTTTTTAATCTTTTTTTAAATTTTTATTTATTTATGATAGAGAGAGAGAGAGAGAGAGAGGCAGAGACACAGGCAGAGGGAGAAGCAGGCTCCATGCACTGGGAGCCCGACGTGGGATTCGATCCCGGGTCTCCAGGATCGCGCCCTGGGCCAAAGGCAGGTGCCAAACCGCTGCGCCACCCAGGGATCCCAGCTTCTTAGCTTCTAACCCAGAGACCTGTGCTGATTGATCAAGTTGTTCCAAGCAGCAGCAAATAGTCCAACTTCAGCCTTTCCCTTGAACATTATTATAATAGGGCTGCAGAGTCTGAAAGACAGGCTATTTCCCCAAGTCTCTGTTCCCTGGGTGTTTTGCTGGGTTGTGTTTTAAAGAGAATTCATATGGAACATAGTCCCCACATGTAAGATAGTTAATCACAGATCAGTCAATGCTCCAGAACCCAAAGAAAGTTATTTCTCCATTATAGGCCTTTAGACTCTAACTGCAATCTATACCATTGGTTCTCGATCACGGGCCTTCAAACTACACCACTGGCCTTCCTGGGTTCTCCAGTTTGGAGAAGGATCATAGGACTTCTCAGCCCCAATCACATAAGCCAATACCATATAACAAAAATCCTTATTTAAATATCTTTGTTCACTTATTTATTCTTATTTATATATAAGAATTCTTATTTTATATATCTATATTCTATTGACTCTGTTTCTCTTAAGAACCCTGACTATAATCAGAGAAGGACAAACATTATATGGCCTAATTCATTTTGGGGAATAAAAAATAGTGAGAGGGAATAAAGGGGAAAGGAGAGAAAATGAGTGGGAAATATCATAAAGGGAGACAGAACAGGAGAGACTCCTAACTCTGGGAAACAAACTAGGGGTGGTGGAAGGGGAGGTGGGCGGGGGTGGGGATGACTGGGTGACGGGTACTGAGGGGGGCACTTGATGGGATGAGCATTGGGTGTTATTCTATATGTTGGCAAATTGAACACCAATAAAAAATAAATTTATTAAAAAAAAGAAGAAGAACCCTGACTACACCTAACACACCTACCACAGTGGATAAACTGGGACATTTCACTAGCAGAACTCATTGCAGTACACTCACTGTCAGATTCTTAGAATAAATAAAAATTATCATATGCAATGTAAAAAAGTAAAGCATGCAAAATTACTTCTAAGCAAAAGTTCCAATTACAAATTGTACCCCTATGAATATGTATCACAGACTAGGTTGATTGAGCATAGAGGAAATAATAAGTAAATTACCAACTATAATAGTTAATTTTATGTTTCAACTTGGCTGGCCTAAGGCGACCAGATATTTGGTCAAACATTATTTTGGATGTTTCTGTGACAGCGTTTTTGAATGAGGTTAACATTTAAATAAAGTAGACTTGGGATCCCTGGGTGGCACAGCGGTTTAGCGCCTGCCTTTGGCCCAGGGAGCGATCCTGGAGACCCGGGATCGAATCCCACGTCGGGCTCCTGGTGCATGGGGCCTGCTTCTCCCTCTGCCTATGTCTCTGCCTCTCTCTCTTTCTCTGTGTGTGTGTGACTATCAAAAATAAATTAAAAAATTTAAAAATAAATAAATAAATAAATAAAGTAGACTTTGAGGAAAGCACAATGTCCTCTGTGGTGTGGGTGGGCCTCATCCAATCAGTTGAGGGCCTGCACCGTGAAAGAAGGAATTCTGCAGCAGACAGCCTTCAGACTCGAACTGCAACATTGGTTCTTTCCTGAGTCTCTATTACCTCATGAGCCAGTTCCTTAAATAAATCTCTTTCTTCACACACACCACACACTTCCTATTGGTTCTGTTTTCTGGAATACCCTAATACATCAGCGAAGATGGTTTAAAGTAGCATGTAGATCCAAAATCCAATACAATATGCCACATCTTTGAATATAGCCTATGGCAAGATTCCTTTTTTAGTTCTTATCTTACATTAAAAGAAAATTATATAGACTAGATGTTGAAAACTTTTGGGTTAGGCCCCCATTGCAAAATTTTTGTTAATTTTAGAAGTATTTAACAATTAAAAATCAGGATGCTTTACTTGAGTTCACTTTTAGATTCAGATTTCTGCTTCTCTTGGAAAACCAGAGGAGCTAGTCACATGGAGCTGGCACTCGTGCTTGGCAAAACTTGGCTGGAGCTAAGGAGCTGCTAATTTAGATAGGGGTACATCGCCCGCCACTCAGTATTCATAGTTCTGCCCTCCGGTCTGATACTCTCTATCTCCCTCTTCTACATCATTTACCTGGTTCCTGCAGGCATTTGGGTATGTGACAAGAGGATAATAAAGCCAGAGTAAGACTAAGAGGAAAAAGAAGTCAAGGAATCCTGCCTTTCTATCCATCTTCCACCAGAGTCAATGCTCACTGGCTGGGTGACTTTTGACAAGTCTAAACTTTTAGGAGCCTTGATTTTCTCCTGGGTAAAACAGGGCTAATGGTACAGATCCTGCATGATGTTTATAAGGATTAAATTGTATAATGTTTGCACAACACCTGGTAGCCATTATTATGATTAGTTTATTCAGATACAAGCCATACTCCATTCAGGAAAGATGGAGCTAAGCCAGCCAGGGCATAGAGGAGATCAGATTCATGCTGTGAATGCTGCTCCTTATGCAACTTTAGCAATGTGGAGTTTGAAAGTGCAGTGTTAGATGTTCCATTAACCCCTCTCAATGATCTTGGGATGTTGCTATTGCTGTTTCCAACATTTAATGGGTGAAAGTGCTGAGGTTCAAGAGTTCTGGCCCTGTTCTCTCCTGAATACATCTTTGTATCACAGCCCTTGCCAAATGCATTATGACAATTGCCTATTCCCATGTCTGATTTTTCTCCTGGACAGTGAGAACCTTAAAATGAGGGACAAGTGGGATCCTGCCATAGCCCTTGCCGATCACAAAGGGCAGGGCTCACAAAAATGCTCAGCCAACCCTGGCTGAATTAGTCTGTCAACGGAGGAAGAGGCCCAAGTCAGAGAATCAGCAGAGGCAGGTGCTTTCTTGGTCTGACTCCTAGACCACTGTTTTCTCCCCCAACAAAAACAACAATATTTTCCCTTTCACTTCCTTCATCTGCTCTGGGGCCCACTACTTCTTCACCGGATGGACATTGGGAATTTCACCTGTGCAGGCAAATGTGGACCCCAGGATTGTAATGGGGGCTCCAAGAGAAAGAAATGTGACATCACATTCCTGTGATGTGCTAAAGGATGCTGAAATGTGCTAGAGGAAGTGGGCACTTTCCAGAATTGCCAGCACCTGGGCAGCCCAGGCTGCTCCCCTATCCTCACCATATCCCACTACCTCCCTAACTCAGGCCCTCCAGCATTCTGGGACCTGATCCCCTGTGCAACAACATGAAAACATTGTATCCAACACAACAGATGCTATAACAATTTTAAAAATCAGATCTATTGCAGTCTAACTTACAAAGTCACCCATTTTAAGTGCACAGTGTGATAAATTCTGACAAAAATATTCAATCTTATAACTACCACCACAGTCAAGACATACAGTTGATCCTTGAACAATGTGGGGGTTAGGAGGGCCAACCCCCACAGACTTGAAAATCCTCATATAACTTTTGACTTTCCTAATACTTAACTACTAATAGCCTATAGTTGACCAGAGCCGTATCAATAACATAAACAGTTGGTAACACATATTTTGTATACCATACATATTATATATTCTATTCTTCCAATAAATAAGCTATAGAAAAGAAAATGTTATTAAGAAAATTATAAGAGAACATACATTTACAGTCCTGCACTGTATTTATTGAAAAAAATCTATGTATAAGTGAACCATGCAGTTCAAAAGTTCCTGGTTCCAAGCTACTGATCCGCATCCTATTGCTATACTTTGGCTCTTTCTAAAATGTCATAAAATGCATGTTTAGAGTATATGGTCTTTGGAGCCTGCCTTCTTTTGCTTACCATAGTGCTTTTAAAATTCAATTATGTTCTTGTATCTATCATGAGGTTATTCCTCTTTATTGCTGAATAATATCCCATTGTATGAATATACTACAATGTATTTATCCATTCACCTGTTAGCAGATATTTTTGTTGTTTCCAGGTTTTGTCTACTTTGAATAAAGAGCTTATAAACTTTATGTAAAAATATTTGTGCAGGATATGTTTTTATTTCTCTAGGGTAAATATATAGAATTGCAATGGCTGGGTCATATGGTAGATGTGTGTTTAACTTTATAAGAAAATACCAAACTATTTTCCAGAATGGCAATTTTGCTTTCCCACTAGCAATTTACAAGTGTTCCAGTTGTTCCCCACCCTCTCTCACATTTGGCATTGCCAGTCTTTTTTAATCTACTCATGCTGTGTGTCATGCTATCTCAAGCAGATTTTAATTTGAATGTTCTTTATAGCAACTGGTATTAATAATCTTTTCATGTTTATTTGCCATACCTATATCTTCTTTGGTAAAGAGTCTTAGCATCTTTGTTTTTTGTAATTGGGTTGTTAGAATTCCCAATAATAAGTTTTAAGAGTTCTTTTTTTGGAGTTCTTTATTTTTTTATTAAATATTTTATTTGTTGAAAAACTGAGAACCTTTCCCCTAAGGTCAGGAACACGACAGGGATGTCCACTCTCACCATTGTTGTTCAACATAGTACTAGAAGTCCTCGCCTCATCAATTAGACAACAAAAATAAATAAAAGGCATTTAAATTGGCAAAGAAGAAGTCAAACTCTCCCTCTTCATAGATGACATGATACTGTATATACAAAATCCAAAAGACTCCACTCCAAGATTGCTAGAACTCATACAGCAATTCGGCAGTGTGGCAGGATACAAAATCAGTGCACAGAAATCAGTGGCATTTCTATACACTAAAAATGAGACTGAAGAAAGAGAAATTAAGGAATCAATCCCATTTACAATTGCACCCAAAACCGTAAAATGCCTAGGAATAAACCTAACCAAAAAAGTAAAGGATCTATACCCTAAAAACTACAGAATGCTTCTGAATGGAATTGAGGAGGACACAATGAGATGGAAAAACGTTCCATGCTCATAGATTGGAAGAATTAATATTGTGAATATGTCAATGCTTCCCAGAGCAATTTACACATTCAATGCAATCCCTATAAAAATATCATGGACTTTCTTCACAGAGTTGGAACAAATAATCTTAAGATTTGTATGGAATCAGAAAAGACCCCGAATAGCCAGGGGAATATTGAAAAAGAAAACCAAAGCCAGGGGCATCACAATGCCGGATTTCAAGTTGTACTACAAAGCTGTGATCATCAAGACAGTGTGGTACTGGCACAAAAACAGACACATAGATCAATGGAACAGAACAGAGAACCCAGAAATGGACCCTCAACTCTATGGTCAATTCATCTTCAACATAGCAGGAAAGAATAACCACCGGGGGGAAAAAAAACAATCTCTTCAGTAAATGATGTTGGGAAAATTTGACAGCCACATACAGAAGAATGAAACTGGACCATTCTCTTACACCATACACAAAGATAAACTCAAAATGGTTGAAAGATCTAAATGTCAGACAAGAGTCCATCAAAATCCTAGAGGAAAACACTGGCAACAACATTTTTTAACTTGGCCACAGCAACTTCTTGCAAGACACATCTATGAAGGCAAAGGAAACAAAAGCAAAAATGAACTATTGGGACTTCATCAAGATAAAAAGCTTTTGCACAGTGAAGGAAAGACTCAACAAAACTAAAAGACAACCTACAGAATGAGAGAGGATATTTGCAAATGACATATCAGAAAAAGCACTAGTACCCAAGATCTATAAAGAATTTATCAAACTCCACACCCAAGAAACAAGCAATCCAGTCATGAAATGGGCAGAAGACATGAACAGCCATTTCTCCAAAGAAGACATAGACATGGCCAACAAGCACATGAAAAAATGCTCCACATCACTTGCCATCAGGGAAATACAAATCAAAACCACAATGAGATACCACCTTACACTGGTAAGAATGGCTAAAATTAACAAGACTGGAAACAACAAGTGTTGGAGAGGCTGTGGAGAGGGGGAGCTCTCTTGCACTGTTGGTGGGAATGCAAGCTGTTGTAGCCACTCTGGAAAATAGTGTGGAGGTTCCTCAAGAAATTAAAAATAAAGCTACCCTACAACCCAGCAATTGCACTACTGGGTATTTACCCGAAAGATACAGATGTAGTGAAACAATGGGACACCTGCACCCCAATGTTCATAGCAGCAATGTCCACAGCCAAACTGTGGAAGGAGCCACAATGTCCTTTGGTAGATGAATGTATAAAGAAGATATGGACATATATATACAATGAAATATTAGTCAGCCATCAGAAAGTACAAATACCCACCATTTGCTTTGATGTGGATGGAACTAGAGGGTATAATGCTGAGTGAAGTAAGTCAATCGGAGAAAAACAATTATCATATGGGCTCACTCATATATGGAATATAAGAAATAGCAAAAGGGACAATAAGGGAAAGGAGAGAAACTAAGTGGAGAAAAATTAGGAAGACAAACTATGAGAGACTTCTACCTCTGGGAAATAAAGGGTTGCAGAGGAGAGATAGGTGGGGGGATGGTGTAACTGGGGTGATGGGCACTGAGGAGGGCACTTGATGGGATGAGCCCTGGGTGTTATACTATGTGTTGGCAAACTGAATTTAAACAAAATATTTTTTAAAGATTCTATCTATCTATCTATCTATCTATCTATCTATCTATCTATCTAGAGCAGGGTGGGGGGAAGGAGAGAGGCAGGTGGTGGGAGTCCCAAGTAGACTCCACACCAAGCATGGAAAACAACACAGGGCTTGATCTCACAACTCTGAGATCATGACCTGAGCCAAAATCAAGAGTCGGATACTTAACTGAGTCACTCAGGTAGCCCAAGAGCTCTTTAAATATTCTGGATACAAGTCCTTTATCCAATATATGGTTGGCAAATATTTTCTCCTCGTCTGAGGCTTGCATTTCCATTTTCTTAACAGGGTCTTCCAAAGGGCAAAAACGTTTGGTTTCCATGAAGTCTGATTTATCAGTTTTTTTCTTTTATAGTTTCTGCTTTTTTGTGTTTATCTAAGAAATCTTTACCTAAGCCAAAGTCACACACATTTTCTATGTTTACTTCTAGAAATTTTATAGTTTGAGCTTTTATATGATAGTATGATCCATTTTGAGTTAATATTTGTGTATTATATGAGGTCAGGATGAAAGTTCATTTTTCTTTCCATATTACTGTCCAATTGCTTCCACTCTACCTGTTGAAAAGACTAGCTTTTCTCCAGTGAATTTTCACAGCACCCTGTTGAAAATCAATTGGAGATGTATGTATGTGTCCATTTCTGGACTTTACCTTCCATTTCATTGAATTACATACCTATCTTTATGCTAAATCTGTACTACCATGATTACTGTAGTTTTATATAGTGAGTTTGGAAATTAGGAACTGTGAGTTCTCCCTTGCTATTCTTCTCTGTAAAAATGGCTTTGGTTATTCCAGGTTTTTTGGATTTCTATAAAAGTGTAAATCAGATTGTGAAAGAAGCCGTTAGGAGCCTGCTATCATTTTGACTGGAATTGTTTTAAATCTACAGATCAGTTTCATGAGAATTGATATTTTAACAATACTGAGACTTCAAATTCATAAACACGGTATGTTAAGTATATTATCTTAAGTCTTTTTAAAGCATGTATATATACACATAAGATATATATATTTAAAAGCATGCATAATCAAACACATTGTTGGTATTATTTGAAGAAACTGTTAGCTATTAGATCAAGTAAGAATAATAAAAATAAAAGTTTTTATTTTACCTTCATGTATTCCTTCTTCAGTATTGTTCCTTACTTTATAGAGATCCAAGTTACTGATCTATACTATTTTTTTCTCTCTAAAGAACTTCTTTTAACATTTCTTTCAAGGTACATATACTGGCAACATTCTCTCAATTTTTGTCTGAGAAAGTCAATTTCTTCCTTCACTTTTGGAGGATAATTTCACAAGGTACAGAATTCTAGGTTAATTTTTTTTCTCAATACTTTAAATATTTCACTACACTCTCCTTTCTTTCATGGCTTCTAAGAAGTCAGATGTAATCCTTTCTCATTGTTCCCTTATAAGTAAGATTTCTTCCCCCTCTAGCTTCTTTCAGAATTTTTCATTATCTTTGATTTTCTGTACTTCAAAAATAATATGCTTATGTGTAATTTTTTGGCATTGATCCTCTTGGTGTTTTCTAAGCTTTCTGGATCTGTGGTTTGATGTCTGACATTAATGTGGGGGATATTTTGAGTCACTATTGTTTGAACTATTTTTTCTGTTTCTTTCTATTCCCTTCTTTTCTGATATTTACCATTACCTGCATTTTATACTTTTAGCAGTTGTCCCATAGTCCTTGGATATCTTAGTCTATGTTTTCCAGTCTTTGTTCTCTTTGCTTTTCAGTTTTGAAGGATTTCACTGAAATATCCTCAGCTAGAGATTGTTTCCCCAGCTGTATCCAGTCTACTAATAAGCTCATCAAAAGATTCTAAATTTCTCTTACAGTGTTTTTCATCTCTAACATGTCTTTTTGGTCCTTTCTCAGGACTTCCATCTCTTTGCTTACATACGTCATCTGTTCTGGCATTATGTCTATTTTATCCATTAGATTCCTTTAATGTAATAAACCATAATTGTTTCAAATTCTTGGTCTGATAATCCAACATCCCTGACACATCTGGCTCTGATGCTTGCTCTGTCTCTTAAATTGTGTCTTTTGCCTTTTGGTATGCCTTGTGATGTTTTTCTTGATAGCTGGATATGATGTACTGGGTAGAAGAACTTGTCGTAAATAAGCCTTTAGTAATGTGGTGGTGAGGTGTGATGGAAGGGAGAGCTTTCTACAGTCCTGTGATTAGGTCTTAGTCTTTTAGTGAGCCCGTGTCTCTCAAATGAACTTCACACAAGTTTCTCAGTTTTTTCTTCCCCACCTTGGGTGGGATGAGACTGCGAGAGCCAGTTAGAAGTGGTTATCTCTCTTTCTCCCAGTCAGTCTGATAAATACCCCAGTAAGGTAAGCTCTGGTTAACTAGTTTCCCCTGCAGGCAGACTTTGTTAAGAACAGAGTGCTCTGGCATAGTTCAAAAGGATTCCTTTTTCCTCCTGTCTGCCAGAATTACAAGGTACTATTTCCTGGATATATATGGTGGGAAACTAGTCTAGCTCCTAGAGGCAAATCTCACAGAATTATGGGATCCTCCCCTATGACTGGATTCCCTCTGGAGTGTTTAACTCTCAGACTTGTCCACACTAAGCCTCCAACAGTTTGTCAATTCCAGTTTAGGGTTTCCTACCGCAACCCTGGTTCCTGTTCTGGTTTCTAGTTATCACTCCCTGCATTCACTTGTCTGTCTCTCTAAACTTGGGGGTAAAAAAAAAATAAAATAAAATAAACTTGGGGGTAGTAGCTTGCCCTGTGTCCTCCCCTCTCTTATGGATCCAAGAAGAATTATTGATTTTTTTTTTATCATTCAGCTTTTTATCTATTAGTTAGGACAGAGTGGAGCATACAAGCTCCTGACTATGGAACCATAAACTGTAAGTCATTCAAGCCCTTAAAATTTTTTCTCAGCAAATATTCTTCAGTATACTAAAAATATATTCAGTATGTACAGATTTTGTGTGTATTTTTAAAATGTTTTCCCTAAATATTTCATATTTTCCCTAAATTATTTTATATTTTTGATGTTATTTTAAATGGCATTATTAATTTCAAGTCTGATGTTTTTGTTAGTAGTATATGTAAATATGATTTATGTTTGTACATTGACCTTATGTTCTATAAACCCATAAAATAACTGGTGTTGCTGTGTTGATGGGGCACACAGCAGATATGACTGACAAGAAGCAGCCCCATACCTTACTACTCACCAAAAAGAAACTCTTATGTAAATCCAAGGACAAGGAGAAACATGCACTGTGTTGTTTGTGATACCTGCAGTGAGACCCTACATCTGCTGGAATAGAAGTTTTTCATGGGAGTTCATGGATTGAATGGCTTTTACTCTCCAATATCCATTCCTCCATTGCCCTGCTTTCTGGTCTATGCAGCACAGCTTTCTCTCCCCAACACTATCAGATCACTGTCCTGGAACAAATTCACTGTTCTATGTTCACTCTAAAATATGTGCAATAATAATAATTAATATTTCATGATTAATAAGTTTGCTTGCCTTCTTGGAAATTTGATGAGCTTTTGGGGAATCATTTAGTTAGCCTGAGTCTGTTAATAAAAGATGCCTAAAGAGATTTATGCTGAGGTCTCTTTTTCACACTGTAAAGTCTTGCTCCACAAGAAGAAGGATTCCAACATCTTTGAAGCTATGGGTATTTCCCTTAGAATTACAATGATGAAGGTTGCATCTCTCCCACTGAAACCATTGTGAAGAGCCTACTCAGCATTTCATGCCTTTATCCTCTCCTACCTCCTTCCTCAGGTCAGCTGCACAGATTCAGATGGAAAGGAAGCTAATGGGAAGCAATAATGTCTTTTCCAAAGGTTTCTCTTCCTTCTTCTGTCAATGGGCTGACTTGGCATTTTATTGGCAGCCTTCAGAGCACTTCACACTTCCCTGGGAAGTGTTGAAAGCAATTTATAAGTTCTCTGCACATATAATAAATAGGTTTTCAAAACAATGTCTTTTAAAATTGCCAACAATACATAGACTGGGTGAGACACTGTTTATACTCTGCTGGTTTCCTCCGGGAGATATTACCAAATGATTATAAAGACCATAGGGATTGAGGGAGCAGTTCAGTGACCATAAATCCCTGATGTTCTGTGACAGGCTCGTCATTGCACAAAAAGATATGTTCCAGAAGTGACCCTGGCATCATATTACTTCTATCAATCTGGTTTAGGTCTAGAAGTTCAAAAAAGTTTGCCAGATTAGGTGCGGCGAACACCTACAGCTTTTGCCCCTGAACCATCCACTTGCCACTCTGCTCCTAAACCCTGCCTTCCTCTGGAGAACTACCCTCTTCCACACTGAGACCAAGTCCTCTGAGTGGGTTCAGCCCATGCCCAGCTCTGGGGATGAACACATAAGTTGAGTCTAAGCCAAACAGCACACTGCATTTCCATGGCTGTGGCCATTGCCTTAGGAATGGTGACATGACCCAACCTGAGCCAATAAAAATGCAATAAGCCTTCCCTGGTGTTTCTGGGACAGAGAGAAGCATTTTCATCTCTGGATTTAAGCTGTAAGAAGAGAAGAGTTTGAGATTTGTTGCCATTACCATGTTAGCATGTAAAACCTGGAACTACAGTCAAGGCAGAAAAAGGCAGGGCTGAGATGTGGAAAGAACCTGTTTGAGTCCTTAAATTCAGCTGTGTCTGAAACTATAACTGGATTGCTTCTGTTAAATGAGCACCCCCCCCCCAATTGTTTTCTGCTTAAGCAAGTTTTGATACAACATTATTTTACTTCAAAACCAAATCAGGGGCATTTGGATGCCTCAGTTGGTTGAGCACCTGACTTTTAATTTAAACCCAGGTCATAATCTCAGGGTCCTGGGATCGAGCCCAGCATTTGCCTCTGCACTCAGCACAGAGTCTGCTTGGGATTCTTCTCTCTCTGCCCCTCCCCAGGCCTTTGTTCTTGGTCTCTCTCAAAAATAATCTTTTTTAAAAAAATAAACAAACAAAAATCCTGAATGCCCCACCTTACACCCTGCTGTTAGGTTTAAAAAATACTTTCAGTGTAGTTAAAAGTGTAAACTGAGTGATGGGATAAAGAGCCTATATTTCTACATTTCCTAAAGCAGCTAGCACATCCTGGCCACACTCTAGCTTTCCAAGATGATGTGTGTGTGTGTGTGTGTGTGTGTGTTGGACTGATTGGACACGGAAAGAATAATTCTGTCAGAAATAATTCATGTCAAGTGTTAGAGAACCTCTGAGTTTCAAAGCAACAATCATTGGAACTTGGAAGCTCTAGGGTAAATATGCAACTGCCTACCAATGATGAATGAGCAGAACTCACTAAAGGCTGAGCCATAGAATAAAGTGGCAGTGAGCAAGAAGGTTCTCACTGACCGTCTCTGGGCAAGGCCACCTGTCTCCCAAAACAGGGAACAGACAAACCTAAGGGGAGGCCCCTCCCATCCCCACCTGTACATTGCAGATGCACCCCTGGAGCAGTGAACAATCAGAGCCTCAGAGTGCCTTCCACATCAAAGGGATGTGAGAATGAGAGCTGAAATGGGCAACATGAATTTATGGAAGGAACTCATAAAAGCCTGAGGTCCATGGTAGGAAGAAGCTGGCTTCCTCTTGACATTAGCAAGGTAAGCATTCTCAGCAACTCAAAATTCTTTTCGGACAGGGAAGGCACAGGACTCGAGAAGAGAACTGAAGGAAGAACTTGACATGGGCAGGAATGGATTTAGAAAACTGTAAACTGAGCTAAGTTTTTTTCTCATCACTGAAGCCTGTGTCCCCTATGAACACCTCCCTCCCGGAGGTCCACAGCAACTTTGTGCCTTTGGTCACTTAAGAGATGAGTCAGAGACTCCTTTATACAAAGGAGTTGGAAATCAGTGAGCAAAGAAAAAAGAAAGAAAGAAAGAAAGAAAGAAAGAAAGAAAGAAAGAAAGAAAGAAAGGAAGAAGAAGAAAGGAAGAAAGAAAGAAAAGAGGGATGCAGAGTGTATAGCTCAAGTGGTGAAACTTCTCAGGCATTGGCAAAGCACCTACACAATCCCAAACTTCTTTCTCTTTACAAGGAATGGAATTCCACTACTGGAGTTGTATTCTTTTAGCTTTTGATTTTAATCTCATTAAGATAAAGATGTCTTTGGAGAGAAAGTGGCTCAGACATTAAACTGTTGTCTATAATTTGCTCCTCTGGGTGAAAGCTTTGTTATTAGAGAAGAAAGTGTGATAACTAGGAACATAAATGCATGAGGAAGACAAGAAAACAGGACACCAATGTAGGGAAATGGGGTATACTGGGAAAGGTGGAGCACAGACTTTGGAGTCAGAAAGACCTGAATTCAAATCTTGATTCTGTTATCTACTTTTATCTTGAGCTAATTACCTTACTTCTTTGAAATTCTACTACCTTCTTAGTGAAATAAATATATAAATACCATCTCCATGACTTTGGTCGTTGCATCCTCTCTGTCTCGAATCCCCATGAATTCCTTGCCATTTGCCTACTAACTCCTATTCAAACTATATGTGATACATGTCACCTCCTCAAGAAGACTGGACAACACCATCCACTTATGTAGAACAGAGGCAGCATTGGTTGTAACTCGTGCTATTCTGCAATGTGAGTTCTCCCTTTGACTGTCTCCACTACAGTGAGCTTTGAGACCAAGGGTCTGTGTCTTACTCACCGATGCATCCCCAGTGCTTAGGAAATTTGAAAACATCAGCAAGAGGGATCTAGAGGGCTGTTTTCTAGAAGAGATGGAGACACTGGGTTTAGGTAAACCAGGGGAGAAGAAGCGCCCCCTGTGGGCTGTGTTTCCACCATATAGGGAAACAACTACGTAGGCAGAGTTGAGAGAAGGGTGGGCAGCTATATCACTACTCCTTTCCCCAAACCAGATTCTTAACCTGGAACAGAAGCCTCAATGGAGACAAGGCAGGAATTGTGACCACTGTTATTAGATAAAGTTGAATTCAAGGTCAAAAGCACTGTGTGGGGGTAGAAGCAGTCACTTCACAATGATGAAGGATGCAATCCACAGTGGAGATAATACTGTCATGAACCATTAAGAATCATATAACAAAGCATCAACATCAGTAAAGTAAAACCATAGGAAACACAAAGAGAAATTGACAAAAATATGAAAGTAATAAAAGGTTTTAATACACCTCTTTAGATCCCTGACAGATCAAGTATATGAAAATAAGTAAGGATATAAACTATGTGAAAATATAATTAAAATTAGGTCTTTCTAGGTTGCTATGGTGCATTTACAAAAATTATCATCTTTTAGGCATAATTCCAAAAAGCTGACAACTACATTCAAAGATTGCAAGACAATGAAACAATAAATAAGTAGCAAATAGAAACATAGAAAGGCTGAACACTTGGAAACTAGGGGGGAAAACATCTCTTCTAATTCACTATTAGGTCAAAGGAAATAGATAAATTACAATTGTCAAATATCTAAAAAATAAAAATAACATTACCAATTAGAACTGGGATACACTCAAAATTGTACCCATAGGGAAATTTACAACCTCAAACACCCATGTTACTAAGCAAACAAAAATAAAAATAAATTAAATATAGCATTCAACATAAAAAGTTAAAAGATAAAGGAAAAAAGAATTCAAGAAAAACATAAAATCAAAAAACAATGGATTTGTGATCAACAAATAGTATAATTAAATTAAGAGCAAATTCTCTGGGGAAGAAATCAATTCAACTAATACATCATTGGGCAGCCTAATCAGGAATGAAAGAGGGAAAGCACAAAATTATAACAATAAGAATCAATAAAAGAGAAAACACAAATGCAGAGAAAAATTCGAAGATACACGGGAGAGCATTTTGCCCAGTACTGTGTTAGTAACTGAAAATATAAATGGAATGTATCTTTCCTTATCCCAAAACGTCACATTAGTTTTGTTTACCACAGGCTTGCTGCTTCTGGATGACAGTCTCTGGAAAATTATAATGGTGACTCCTCACACACCAGACATTGTGGGAGATTCCGCAGCATCTCACTGATATGTAAAATGGCCCATAAAGTAGGTAACTCCTATCATCATCCTTCTGATTTCACAGATGAGCAAACAGTAACTGAGAAATGAAGTGGTTCATCCAAAACTACATAGCAAGTTAGGAACCGTACTGAAACTTGACCCCAACCAGGCCGACTCAAAAGCCAGCCCCGTGTGCTCCCAGCTAGATGGGCTGATGCTGCTGGTCTGGGAACCACACGTAGAGTGCAATGCACGGCTCTATCCTGCCTCCCAACAGAATGTCCACCACCTGGCACCTGCCACGAGACAGACATGACACAAGATGCTCTACATCTTGTACTCACTTCATTCCCGCAACCACCCTAACACCCACAGGCATTATTATAATTCCTATTTTATGTAAGAGGAAACTGAGGCACGGAGAGCTAAAGTGCTTATTCCAAGTAAGACAAAACTAAGAGGCAGAGGCTGGATTCAGATCTGGGAACCCCCCAAACTGTTTTCTTTACTCTTCACCAGGTGTTCTCATCTACTTGTCCCCATGGGAAACTACCAGGTTTATTTAGTGTGGTAGTTCGTGGATCAAGAAATGAAATGCTTCCCAAGAAAATTAGGAGGCCACAGCCAATAATAACTACAAAGGAAATATTGTCACAAACTGTGGTGCTTTTGATAATTCTCTCAAGAGAAGATGCATTATGTTAGTTTATCATTTTAAATAAATTCTCAACAAGCTATTTACCTGTCAGTCTGTATCTGTGGAGACTGTTTTCGTAACATCAGATAAATGAGCAATTAGAGACTTTAAAAGGCTCTTAAATGTGGTGGAGCTTATAAACCTGAACTCCCAGAGACAGTAAATGTCACATCAAATGGCTTCAATACACATTTCTTGTCTACTCTTTGTTTCAACAGCTGTAATATGGCACTCCCTCTCCTAGTCTGAACACACCTGCCTTCTAGCCAGATGTAATGAGAAAATTGAGGACTTGAGATATAGGTCACTTGGACTTTACACCCAGCTGTGCTTGACCAAGTCAACATTTCTCTCAGTTACTTGTTAATAAAATGAGAGGATTACAATGAGAATATTATGAAGAGCTCTCCAAGCTCCAACCATCTATGGCTTCACGAACCTATGACTTTGACTATCCCATAGCACCATTCTTTACAATTTCCTAGGCAGGATCCTATACGAGGACAAGTTTAGCTCTCAATAAATGTTAGTTGTCATCATATTATTATTCGATGAAGTCAGAAAGTCTGTCTGTAGCAAAAGAAGCAGAACCAGGATCTAAAATTCTACCATTAGAGATTCATTTCTTTGGTGTTAGAGGTTTTTAAAATATCTCAGAAAAAAATGCTCTAAGAAATGGATCGTTTTTAAAAAGCAGAAATCTTCTTTTTTTAAGTAAAAGACTTTTAACAAGCATATACAGCACGCTGTATACAAACCATAGAGAGTGAGTTTTTCTAGATAAAGTGGGGGAATGGAGCAGGGGCAGGGGGAATAGGCAAAGATACCTGGGAGTTTCTCCACTTATCATTTCTTTCACCCTCAAAGACACCAAGGCACTATCTCAAACACCTATGATTGCTCATAAGATCATTTACAATTCATTTCCTGAAGACAATGGCACTTGCCCTCTTTTCAGATTAGGGAGCCAATAGAGATTAAGATGAGTGATTGAAAACAGAGAATGGCAGCACAGGTACAGAGGAGGCCAGACTCCAGGATGGAAGGTAGAGGAAAGAAGCTCACCTTTACAATAGAGGGAAAGGGAGAAGAAATGTGTGGGAAATATCAGAAAGGGAGACAGAACATGGAAGACTCCTAACTCTGGGAAACAAACTAGGGGTGGTGGAAGGGGAGGAGAGTGGGGTGGGGGTGACTGGGTGGCGGACACTGAGGGGGGCACTTGACGGGATGAGCACTGGGTGTTATTCTGTATGTTGGCAAATCAAACACCAATAAAAAATAAATTTATTATTAAAAAAATAAAAATAAAAATAAAAAATCCTTGATGCAAAAGAAAAAAGAAAAAAGAAAAATAAATAAATCCTTGATACACACACACACACACACAAAGAAGCTCACCTTTATTGAGGATCTTCTGTCCATTGTTTATTTTGCTAGATCCTTTAAATACACAATAAGGGAAAAGCATTTAAATTGCACATATTTGCTGAGGCCTGGTGACCACGCCAATCCCTTTTCTTGTGCACCAGATCCCAACCCCACTCATCTACTCAGGACATTGCTCTCTCCTATCTCAGTATCTCCCAGCTGTGACTTCCTGCCTCCCCCCCATCCACAGGGTGCTGTCAACCTTACACTGACCAGAACCTACGATCATTGTGCTCAGAGTAAAAGCCAAAGTCTTTCACAGGCCTCCAAGGACCGTGTGACCTGTGCCTGATGCTATCTGGCCTCACCTCCTGGCTCACCCCCCTCACACTCTGCTGCAACTGCACTGGCTTCCTGCTGTTCCAGGAAAACCCAAGGCACGCTCCTGTCATGGCACCTCTGGCCTGGCCTAGGGCACTCTTCAATAGATAACCATACAGCCCCCTCTCTGCCTCCTTCAAGCCTTCTCTCCAATGTCCCTTTCTCAACAAGTTTCTCTATCTAACACCACAGCTCATCCACCCTTGGGGTGAATTCATACGCACAAGTCCCAACCCCCAGTGGCTCTGAATGTGACCATATTTGGAAATAGAGTCACTGTCAATGTAATTAGTTAAGATGAGGTCCTACTGGAGTAGGGTAGGTCCCTAATCCAACAGAACTGGTATCCTTATAACAAAGCGAAATTCAGACACAGAGTCAGACATGCCCCCAGGGAGAATGCCATGTGAGGACTGAAGGTATGCTGTCACCACCCAAAGAGAGACACCTGGGACACATTCTTCCTGAAGTCTTCAGAGGGAAGGAACGTGGCTTTGCAACACCTTGGTCTTGGACCTCTGGCCTCCAGAACTGTGAGCCAATAAATTTCTATTGCTTAGGCCACCCAGTCTGTGATACTTTGTTACAGCAGCTCTAGAAACTAATAAGCTCCCTTTGCTCTGCTTTTCTTTTTCCCCACAGGACTTTCAAATGTATCACACAATATCGTTTCCTCCTTTTAATGTCTGTTGTCCATCTCCTCCTTCTGGATTATAACCTCTGAAGGGGCACAGATCTTGGTCTATCTTGTTCACTGAAGTCTAACGTAAGTAAATTAAGCGTAAATTAAGCGAATGCTTTCAAATGAATGATTAAACAAATACATTAACCTCCTTTCCCCTGTGTCCCAGAAACCATAATAAAATTTAACCTTACGTGTGTGTCTTAGCTCTCAGATTTATCTTCCCTGACCAACAGCCGTCGCTTACCTTATCCACTCTCACTGCTTCCCATTGTAGGAACAATCACAGCATGTTGAGAGGAACATGACCCAAGAGGGTGCACTCACATTTGTATTGCACATATTTAATCTTCATAGTAGCCCTGTGATCACACAGTGTAATCCCATTCTATGGATAAGGAAACTGAGGTTCATAAAAGTTAAGTAATATGCTCATAGCACCCTGTGTGGAAAATACCTACACATGTTGATCTTTCCCCTTCCTTCTTCAGCATAGCAGCTTCAGAGGGGCAAGGAGCAGAATCATCACCCCTGTGTCACAAGCATGCAGACCAGGCTGGGCACGTAGCAGGTGCTCCTTAAGTACTGCTGAACTCTCCACTGCAACACCACTGGCAAGTGGCAAAGCTGAACTGCACTGCACCTGGCCCCATGGCCTGTGCTCCTGCCATATAGCCCACCCTGCCAGCAAAGCATGGGCCACATCATGGCTGCCTTCTCTCTTTTCAGAGCTTTTCAGCAGCCTCATCTCCCCACCATCCACCCAAAGCACCTTCCCACTCCCCTCAACCCAAGTAACCATATTAACACCCTGATGGACAATGTGCTTGTGTAGAGTTTTTGTCTTTATTTTTTTTTAAACAAGGTCTCATACATTCATGTGTGCATCTTGTTTTTCTCGTTCAGCAACATTCCTGAAAACTCATCGAAGGTGAACTGGTTTGCCTCTAAATTATTCCTTTTAATGACTGCATAGTATCACAATTTATTCAACCATATGTCACTATTGGGTAATCAATTTATTTCCAGAATCTTTCTTTCTGTTTGTTAGTTTTGCTACATTAAATATCCATACATGGATAACATCTACGGATAGATTCCCAGGAGTGAGATTATTATATTAAAAAGTAAATATGCGTATGTTTCTATTTGTTATAATGGAATTCGCAAACATGTAAAAGAAACAATATAATGAGCCCCCCTAAACCTAATGCTCAGCTTCAGCGGCTATGAACTCATAGCCAGTCTGGTTTCATTGAATCCATTATTCACAGTTAAGATTGTTTGGAGGAAAAACTGGTATTTTATCACATAATCTGCAAATATTTCTGCCTGTATCTCTAAAAGTTGAGGACTCTTAAATAACATAACATACCATTACCAAACCCCCTCAAAATAATAATTATTTCTTCCTATCATCCAATCTTTAGGCAGTGTTCGAGTTGTCAATTGAATCATAAATAATAAATATTTTTATAGTGCACTCAAATCAGAATCTTAGCTTCAAGAATTACAATTGGCTAATATATTTCTCATCTCTTAGGTCTCTCTAGGGTATAAATGTTCCCCTTCACAGTTCTGTGTACGTACATATGCATGGGTGTGTGTCCCTTGCAAAATCTTTGTTTAAAAAAAAAAGGTCATTTGTCCTGTACAATTTTCCACAATCTGCATTTTGCAATTGCAAATTGCCTCACCCCATTATCATCTCCCCAGTGAAGATCTAGAAGCTTGATCAGATTCAGGTTGGAACTCTGCAAGAATATTTCATTGGCAACGCTGCATACTTCCATGAGGAACACACCATGTCTGGTTGTTCCTCTTTGGTGCTATTAGCAGCCACTGATAATATTACCTAGATTTGTCTTTTCTGTAGGAGATGAATGTAAATGGATGATATCTTAATTTCATAATTCTTCATTTCTCAGCTGGGATACTTTGAAAAAGAGAAAATTCCCATTATCAACTCATTTATTATTGTAAGGCCCCAATCCATAGAACAAGTCTGGATAAATTCTTCTTTCCCTTCACTTACCAAGTTTCATAATAACAAGTTAGTTTTCTAGTATCGTCTGAATGAGGATTACTGGGATTTTTGTTTTGTTTCAGATACCTTTATAAACTTACAGGTTTTCAACTGTGAATAAAGAATTTACAAACTCATTCTCATTCTCTATGGAAAAAAATGACCTTGAGTTAACTTTCTAGCTCTGTTCCCCTGGAAACCTAATAAAGGTGGGATGCCATCTATGTTACCAGGCAACATTGCTTATGGTAAAAATGACCTCTAATTAGTAAACTACACCTGTCCTGGGAGGACTGTGAATTAACTATAAATACCCAGTAAGAATCCATAATCTGAGCTCCTCTGAATGTAGTGCATTCTTGTAACTGGGCATGTCCCTTTCTAGGACTCCTGGAAGCTATTCCCACTGGAGGAAATAAAAGATATCGGCTCATATGGGGATGGAGCTTATAAACCAGAATAGCTCCTATACTCATTCCTATACTTGAGCCAGATTCCCAGAGAAACAGACTATGACATGGAGATTTATGCACAGGAAGTTATTGGAGAGGGCTCTTGGGGAGTGAGGGAGATAGGATTGTGCAGGGGAAAAGCTAAACTACATCATAGTTGCAACTGTAAACCTCAGCCAATCCAATCAGACTTCCTCAGTAGCTGGGATGGCCCTTTAAAGTCCCAATTTAAGGGCATAATCCTGAGCCAGACAGCTTCTCACCACTGAAAGCAACCCCCAGAGACAGATGTGAACTGCAAGCAGCCAGCACTCATACGACTGGGGGAATGATGATCTCGGTCTTAACAAGGATCCCCAAGCTGTGCACCACCGCATCACTGCACCTACTCATTTGGTCTCATTTCTTCACGCCTGAGCTGTCACACCTGAGTCTGTCCTGCTGCCATGCTGTCCTTCCCGTTCTGTATGTCCTAGCAAAGCTAAGTAAACTGGTGCCAGTGGGGAAACCCACTCAGTTTTGTGAAATTTAGATCTAAGCCCACATTTGTCTTGTACATCTCCTGCCCTAGACCTGAAATCATCCATTCCTTCAAAGAGCTGTAGTACCTTTTAGTGATATTTAGGGCCACAATCTGGGAGACAAAGGGGTTCATTACTACTGGTTAACTCATAGTTCCTGGGACTTTTCTGTGGCTGGAGCTAAGAAATACTTATTTTTTGCTCAAATAAAATACATCATGAGCTTCAAATTCAGGACTATAAATTTTAACTTCAGCAGTTGACCATCTCCATGCCCCTTCCCCCTCATCCAAAACTGTGAATCTCATTGACATCAACATAATTCCTCATTTGCTTTACTGTACAATTAAAGTGTTACATGCATAAGTCTTCCAGAATAACAATACCAACAGTACCATTAACAATATGATTACTGGGATCCCTCCGTGGCGCAGCGGTTTGGCGCCTGCCTTTGGCCCAGGGCGCGATCCTGGAGACCCGGGATCGAATCCCATATCGGGCTCCCGGTGCATGGAGCCTGCTTCTCACTCTGCCTGTTTCTCTGCCTCTGTCTCTCTCTCTGTGACTATCATAAAATAAAAAAATAAAAAAACAAAAAAACAATATGATTACTGAAAGAGTTTTAAGATTTCTCTTTGCTTTGCTTCACTTTGTTTTGTTTCTCCTTAGGGATTAACCCCCGTCCCCAGGATGCATCATCAAATTACCATGCTTTAAACTAACTTAAAATAATTCCTCTTCGTATGTGCCACCCACTCAATTCACAGACTCATTTGTTTCATTTTGCTTTAATTTCTAGGATTAGTCTTTTTAATTTTGTTTTATAATCATATAAAGTATTTAAGTAGTTTCTTTTTTTTTTTTAAGTAGTCTCCATGCCCAACATGGAGCCCAATTCAGAGTTGGAACTCATAACCCTGAGATCGAGACTTGAGCTGAAATCAGAGTTGGACGTCTGACTGAGCCACTCAGGTGCCCCATAAAATATTTAAGTAATTTCAAAGTCAATTATGTAAATTAGGGTATATAGACTGCTTGACTGTTTCTATGCTCCCTCATAAATCTAAGGTTGTGGTTTATTTTTCCATATCATAGGAAAAGATAAACCAGTGACTTAAGACCTTTCCTAAAATGAATAGTAGCATATTACATGCACATTTCTATACCTGGTTTTTTGAACTCAATGATATACTTTAGAAATCATCTTGAAACAGTAAACAAAGGTCTTTTTTAATTCTTTGATATAACTGCATTAGACAGTCGATGCACCTGTGTGGATGTGCTTCCGTTTATTTGATCAGTTCCCTATTGATGGGTACTTGGATTGTTTCTAGTTTTGTACTATCAAAATAGTGCTATAATAAATAACACCATGAATGAAGCTCTTATCTCTGTATTTTTTGCCAGTATATCTTTGGAAGAGATTCTTATAATTGGAATTGTTGAGTAAACAGATGTAATTTTGAGATCCCATTTCCAATCCACTGTGATGGCTGAAACAATAATAATTTTAAAAGAACAGTAACAAGTTTTGGTGAGGATGTAGAGAAATTGTTCTCATCTATTGCTGATATGAATGGGAAAATGTAAAATGGTGTATCTGTTTTGGAAACAGTTTGGCAGTTCCTCAAAAAGTTAAACACAGAGTTACCATATGACCCAGCAATTCCACTTCTAGGTATATATCAAGAGAACTGAAAACATATGTTCATAAAAAAATTTGCACATGAATGTTCACAGCAATATTATTCATAATAGCCAAAAAGAGGAAAAAACACAAATGTCCATCAATGGATAAACAAAATGTGGTATATACACATAATATTCAGCCATAAGAAATGAAATATTGATACATGCTAATACATGGATGCCCCTTGAAAACATTATGTTAAGAAGCCAGATACAAAAAGCCATATATTATATGATTCCATTTATATGAAATATCCAGAATAGACAAATCCATACATACACAAAGTAGACTAATGATTGCAGGGGGCTGTGGGAGGGAGGCATAGACAGTGATGGGTATGGGTACAGGTGGTCTTTTTGGGGTGATGAAAATGTTCTGGAATTAGAAAATGGTGATAGTTGCACAATCTATACTAAATATACTGAAACCACTGAATTGTTCACTTTAAAATGGTGATTCTAATGATAAATGAATTATGTCTCAATAAAATACAAGTTTTAAAATTAAAAAAAAACTAAAATAAGAAAAAAAACTAAACTAACAAGGAGCCTTGCACAGATGAAATGATGAAAATGTACTATCAATCCAGGAGTGAAACTCAAACTTCTGTGCCTGGGAGATAGAGAGGAATATTGATAAAATTGAGTTTTGGAAAATGTGGAGGAAAAGTGTCTCCCATACGTTCTTGGTGTCAATATAAACTGGCACATTCATTTAGGTAAGCAATTTAGTAGTAATCTATCAAAATATAATAATAAAACACTTACCCTATGATCCAGAATTTTCATTTGTGGTAATCTAAAACCAATGTGTGACTGGCAGCACTCAGTGAATGTTCTTTCCTAATATAAAAGTGATAATCACAGGGGAAATAATAAATTATGTAATAAACTCCTACAGCCAAATTCAGCTCTCACTTCTGCTCTTTTTGGAAAAATAAGTGTTTATACCATAGGGTAGTATGACCATGAAATTTCTTCTCTTTTAATCTTTGCAAGTTGCAAAGTCAAAAGCAAAACTCTCCCCTAAAATATAAGATCATTTCTAGAAATACTGAGCACATACTTAAGAGTTAGAGATTTTCATGTAAAGTTCCAGCCTCTTGATAAGAGATCATGGGGTGGAAGGAGTGGGTAGCGGGGAGGAAAACAGAGCTTGAACCTCAGCCAAACCCCAAGAAGCTACAAAAAAGCCAAGAAATATTCAGAGTGACATATGCATGAAGCCTCATGAAAGTCACTAGTGGCTATGCAGCAATGGACAAATTCAATGACTGCTGAAAGATGTGCCTAAGTGAACCCCTATCTTTTTTATTTCCCTTAATTCCTTCTCCAAATGGTAATTCTCCTTATATGTGGCCATGATTTGTAAACACTGTGCTTTGTTCATTGCATAAAGAGTTCAATCAATGCAGAAAAGGCCCGAGGTCAGTCCACTTCCAATCAATCATACCCAGGCTTTTCAGCCCATGAAGACATACCCTGAAGTCAACTAGCCAAAGTCGCAGGGGAAAACATCATCAAAGAGAAATAGCTTCTGAAATTCACCCCATAAACCAAAAGATGACGAGTGACAGCTAAACCTCCAGGATGCTCTTTGCATTAACCCTCCTTTGGAACCGATCCTATGGAAGCATGGATTGTCCATCAGCTCCCCACCCCTTGCACTACCCCCCACATCTCATCCAACCAGCATGGTGAGACATGGTGGGGAGATAGGGATTGTGACATAAGCAAATGGCCTCAGGCTGATATATGTAAATGCCAGCCCAGGAGCTTCCTAGTAGGGACACCACCTGTGAAGCCCTCACAAAGCCAACTTCTTGCAACCTCCAAGCTGAGGGCCTCATCAGAGTGGGGGAGGAACCCACTCCCTAGGAGACGGCAAGATTCTGATAGAGATGTCAAGAGCCCTAGACAGCCGGTGGTGATCATGTAGGCGCCATGGAGACTGCTATGTGTGTTTGCTCTCCATGTTGTACATGGCAGAGATGTTGTCCTCGATTATGCTCCTGTCTGTGCTGCAAATTCCTCTTCACCTCAGAGCGGAACTGTACCTGCTTCCCCTGCCCTTATAAGGATGAGCGCAACTGCCAGTGCTGCCACTGTACCTGCTCCGAGAACCCCAACTGCCACTGGTGCTGCTGCTCCTGGGCCAATGACCCCAACTGCAAATGCTGCTGCACGACCAGCAGCAACCTCC
Organism: Nyctereutes procyonoides; assembly: GCF_905146905.1. NCBI lineage: Eukaryota > Metazoa > Chordata > Mammalia > Carnivora > Canidae > Nyctereutes > Nyctereutes procyonoides. The sequence continues at coordinate 37,156,988 of NW_026575042.1, forward strand.
AGTGCTACTACTATGAGAGCCGCTGCTGCCGCAATGCCACCATCACGTTCCACAAGGGCCGCCTCAGGAGCATCCGCACCTCGTAAGTGCCAGGCGCCCCATGGGACCCTCGCCAGCTGTGGGCTCCTAGATGCCCTTACCCGCAAGGCATTTCTCTATCTGAAAAAAGGAGGCCAAGAATTTTGTAACAATTGAGTGTGTCCTAAACAGCCAGTAACTGCATCTAGCCCTGAGTTCCAAATCCATGTCCCACCAGCCAAGTGAATGAGCACTGCACTCTCTCTCACCTGCACCAAACAGGAGCTAACACTTCATCTATAAGACACCTACCAGGCAGGGATCCCTGGGTGGCGCAGTGGTTTGGCGCCTGCCTTTGGCACAGGGCGAGATCCTGGAGACCCGGGATCGAGTCCCACGTCGGGCTCCCGGTGCATGGAGCCTGCTTCTCCCTCTGCCTGTGTCTCTCCCTCTCTCTCTCTCTCTCTCTCTCTCTGTGTGTCTCTCATGAATAAATAAATATAATCTTTAAAAAAAAGATTTAAAAAAAAAAAAAAAGACACCTACCAGGCACTGCCCACACCCACCACACCACTGAGGAAACTAAGCTTTTAAAAGGTTAAGTTGCCCAGGATCACATAGCTGGTAAGATGCACCCAGATTTTGAACCCAGAATCTGTGCCTTTACTTAAAAATGCTGTATTCCAAAGTGTTCAGTATAATATCTGCCATGGTGGGTACAGGGATTTGTGTTTTGTAATCTGTTATGTGATATAAAAATGTAAATTGTCCTTTTTCTTCCTCCTCTGAACTTTTGATACCTTCAACACTTATTGGGAAAGTTAACAACTTCCCCAGGCTACTTTTGGCTCCTGTGTCCTATGAAGGACACCAGATGGCCATCAGTTCCTGCTTAGGAACTTAAGGTCTCAGTTACTTCCATGGGGCATTAGCCCCCTGTGTCAAGCACTGCATATTCTCTTCCTGCTCTGATGGAGGCAGTCCTTTTATGTCATATTTGAGGAGAGTCTGGAGTAGCAAAGGCAGACTTCTTAGAGAAAAGATCAAAGCTCAGTACTGTAAGATGGCAGCATTTGGAGAGGCAGAAAATGAGAGGCAGGTTTGAAGCAAAGCAAATCCATGAGCAAAGGTTCAGTGAATTCACACACACAAAAAAATATTATCCATTTTGTAGTTCAGCACTTAGTAATAGATGCTTAACAAATGTTACCCTCCATTCATGAACCTCTTGTATTTGCATGAGTAGAGAACCCAGGGGTCCTAGATGCAAGTCCAGAAGTTCTCAGGTGCAGAAAGTAGCATCCACACTCCTCCCTCTTGACTCAACTGTCCTATTTTCTGCATGTTCAGCAATGGAGAGTCACTGACCACATTTTAACAGAGTAGGGATGACACTGGTGCTTTGGAAAGATGCCTTAGGTCAGTCGCTCCCAAATTCTGCTTTATATTGGAATCACTTGGAGATCTTTACAAAGATCCTCATCCCCAGACATTCTGGTATCATTGGTCTGGGGTATCACCTGGACATCAGAATTGTAAAATCCATCCCAGGTGATTCTATATTACATATGGCCTAGAGGGAACGGGAGGGAGGCTGGGAGACCTGCCAGGTGACACAGTAAGAAACCAGGTACTAGGAGAATTAGGCCTAAATTGTAAGGAGGGAGCTATGCAAAGGAGAAGAGGCTGGATATCTCAGCAAGAAGGCAAGGCTACTGGGTTTGGTGGCTCTTTGGGCATGGAACCATGGCCACTGAATGCCCAGGTCCAAGTCTGAGGCTTTCAGAAGATGGTCAGAGATCCAACTGCAAGTGTCAGGAAGTAGGCAGTGGGTACACTGAGGTTTATCTTCCAACTGGCCTCTCCCCTGGTTTCTGCATCACTTCCTCCATGCTCCTCATTGCCACTTCCTGCTCAGCACCTTGCTCATCCAGCCCCGCTCTGGTCTCATGCAGCTCTGAATTTCCCATTTCTTTCTCACTTCCTTTTTCACCTCCATCCCAGCTCTCTGGGCTACCTGTCTCTCATCCCTGCTCTCTCTTTCTTCTCCCAACATTACCTTCCCTTCCCCCCTCTTCCTGATTTCTCATGTTGTCTCCCTTTATATTACACCATGATTCTCAGAGTCCCACCTTATTGAACTAGAGGTTCATCCAGCTATCACATGTACAACTGACTATACCTCTAGCGACTCCTTGCAGGGCCCAGGCAGGAGACCGAGAAAACAGAGAGGGAATGGGGCTGAGAACACGGAGGAGAGCAGGCCTAGGACCTAGTATCCAAATTCCTAAAGGATGAGCTTTCCAGGAACCTGAGTCCCCACAAGAGGCACTCTATCACCACAGGGGCACTCCTTCCCAGTATGCTTGGGCAGCATCTTTGACTATCTGAGCTCTAAGAGATAGGTCCTTGGCTAAGGGATGGGGAAGGAGATAGGGGCATCTAGAGACTGCAAGAAGCCAGAAGTAGATGAGAATACAGCCATAATGTCAAAATCAACACCCAAATATCACTAATGTGAAGAGACAGGAATAGTCACAAATTGTGTATCTGTTTCCACTTCAATCCTCACAGCAAACTTACTTATTTTCAGAAACTGCTTTTTGCCCTGATTATAGCTTCTTAGAACATGCACTTGAATTTTACTAGTATCCTTTTACTTCATCTATGGTTCTTCTTCATCCATGATTCTTAGAATTAAATATATGAAATCAGCCTCAACTATTAGACAAAGAATCAACACATACATATGCATGCATGCATGCACACACACACACACACAAACAAAACAGTAGAAACACACACTTTTCCTGGACTTGACCATTGTTGTCCTCTACTATGGACATTAGCTGGCTAGTACCTGAGGGGAGTATTTGCAGTGGCCACATTTATTGAGACCTTACTGTGCACCAGCAGTTAAGGACTTCATGGTTTATCTCATGTAGACTTTATAAGATTCTCATGAAGTACATAGGATTGTGAACTTTGAGATTCAAATTACAGATGAGGAAACTGAGAAGGGGAGAAGTAAGAAACTCACCTCAAAGGCACAACTCTAAAGGTTGTACTTCAGCATGAGCACTCGCCCCTAGAGCCTAGACTCTTAACTCTTACCTCTGGGTCTGCTGATTGAAGCACACAGGTTCCAGGCTTGGCTCAGGGATTGACCTCCTGGTGTCCTGGGAAGGACACCGTACCCATCCTCTTCTGTGTTCCATCCTACATACGATAACAATGATGATGTCAATGCCCACCAAGCGAAACTCACCAAGAACATACCTATAGGTGGATAGGATTGGATTTATCAAGTCATTGCAACAAGTGAGAACATAACAGCATGGTTAGAAGTGAGGTGTCTCAGTAAGAAGGCATCAGCAAGTTATTATGGGATTTAGCCTCATTTTGGGTGAGGACGTGGGGGTAGATCTCCTAGTGGATAGCTTGATAAAAAAAAAAATCTTGTCTACAAGATGGGAAGAACACAGGGTGCCTAACACTGCAACTGGTGAAAAAAACAGCAGTCACTCCCACTAACCAGAATAAGCTGAGTTTGGTTATTTTTGTGGTTTGGACGATGTTCTTGTTTGGTTTACAGTCAAAGAGGATGAGGTGGTCTTATTTCTGCTTTGCTCCATCACAGTTCCAGAATGGCTTTTCAGGTGTTGGAGTTCTGTGGCCCGCCAGTAATGTCACAGAACACCAAGGCCCAACTGATGGTGCCAGGCCAGTCTATCCTGCTTTCTCTTGCTCAAAAATCACAACATGCACTTGTCTACTACTTACTGTGTTCCAGGGGCCACTCTCAAGCTTTGTACGTATTAAATGTAATTTTAATCCCCTGAAGAAACTCTATAATGTGACTGCGAATTTTATAGCGAGAAAAAAAGGCAGAGACAGGTTAACTAACTGACCTGAGATCACCCAGCTAAAAGAATAGTGGAGGTGCCTTTAGAACCCTGTGGGGGGCCCTGGCCCAGAGCCCATGCTCCCTGCCATCAACTGGCCTGCCTCGCAGTGATCCCCAGTTCTTTCGGGTGAGCTCTGGGGCATGCCTCCTAAAGCTCTCCCCATGTCTGCTTCTCCTTCCAGCTCCAAGACTGCACTGCGCATCGGGGCCAGCGACACCCAGGTGGATGAAGTGAAGCCCACGCCTGCGAACAGCAACCTGGTGGACCATCTCTCCTGCCCCATGTGCAGCCGGCTGCGCCTGCACTCCTTCATGCTGCCCTGCAACCACAGCCTGTGCGAGAAGTGCCTGCGGCAGCTGCAAAAACACGCCGAGGTCACAGAGAACTTCTTCATCCTCATCTGCCCCGTGTGCAGCCGCTCGCACTGCATGCCCTACAGCCACAAGATGCAGCTGCCCGAAAACTACCTGCGCGGGCGGCTCACCAAGCGCTACATGCAGCAGCACGGCTACCTCAAGTGGCGCTTCGACCGCTCCTCCGGGCCCATCGTCTGCCAGGTCTGCCGCAACCGGCGCATTGCCTACAAGCGCTGCATCACCTGCCGTCTCAACCTGTGCAACGACTGCCTCAAGACCTTCCACTCGGACGTGGCCATGCAGGACCACGTTTTCGTGGACACCAGCACCGAGGACCAGGATGAGAAGATCTGCATCCACCACCCGTCCAGCCGCATCACTGAGTACTGCCGCCACGACAACCAGCTGCTCTGCACCTTCTGCAAGACGGCTTTCCACAACGGCCACGACACCATCAGCCTCATCGATGCCTGCTCCGAAAGGGCCGCCGCACTCTTCAGCGCCATCGCCAAGTTCAAAGCAGGTTCTGGTCCCCTTCCCTCTCCTGCACAGTAACTCCTTATCCAGGAACTGATGGGGAAAATGGCTCTGCGCAGGCTGTTTGGGGAGGGCCTCCCTGCCCCACCCCACCTTGGGGCAATCTAAGCACTGGGAAACACTGAACGGGGCTGAAAGGCACTGGCCTGGTGTGCATGCATGGCAACTACCATCAGCCTCTTAACTTCCCTGTGCCTCGGTTTTCCCATCTGTAAAATAGGCATAGCAGTAGTAACTCCGTTGGGTGATTGTAGGGATTAAATAGGTTACTCTAAGTGAAGCATGCAAAAAAGTATCTGGCACATAATCAGCACAGAAAGATTCTATTATCTTGGTTATAATCCTCATGACCTTGGACCTCATTTCCTCCTTTGGAAAATGAAAATTTGATCTTCTAGTATCACAAAGATCTGTGAGCCTTTCTAAAGTGTTTTGTCACTAAAGTTGGATAACTTTGATATTTTCCCAATTTGCAGAGGGAAAGAATTAAGTCCACGTTGAGAATTATCTCATTTTAAGTTTTCCTTGACAATGTTTTCTCAAAACTTGCAAACAGCAAAGTAAATGAACTAGTAGCAAACATATAATAACAGAAAAACTCAAAAATAGCCAATAATATTGTGGCCAACAGCTGGTTTTTCTTCTGCATGCCTGCTCAGGGTTATATTATATTGGCTACCTATAAAATAGGCACAATTTGTATAAGGGAAACTTACCCTAGTTTCCATGCTAGAATGCAGTACAACAATATTCTGCAGAGTTCAGCAAAGAACCCCATAGTGTCTGGGTGTTGATCCACCTGATTAGACATGAGGATTTCAGATATCCTTTCAGGGCTTTTTGCCCCCTGGGAATAGCTTCCCTGAAGAGAGGCCTACTTTGCCCAGGCCTAATCTTCTCAATCGTCCTACAGTACAGGCACTAAAATTTCCTCCATGAATAAGACAACTGGGATTCCAAGAAGTCATTGACACAAAGCAGCTAGTAAATGGGCAGATCTGGTCCATCTAACCCCAATGCCCATGTTAAATCCATAATATTCATTTGACAACCTACCCTGTGCTAAACAGTGACTAGAATCTGAATATTGAAAGATAGAAAAGCAACAGAAACCACCACCACCACCACCACCACCACCATCATCTGTGGTCTGTTTCCTTAAGAAGTGGACTACAGTCAAGTGACCAAAGTGCACCAGATCACCCCAGCCCTTTCCCTTTGTCAGATATTTCAGTGTCCATGTGTAAACATGCCTGAACATATGAGTGGGAGGCAGTTTTTCTCTGAGCTGCACAGAGGTCCTGTTGGACATAGAAATGGATCAGAGATGGACTTTGCTAACTCTGTCACCTAGTACCTCTCCCTAGCATAGATATTTCTGGAATACCTTCATTTCTCAATTACTTCTACTAGGAGACACTGTTTATCAATTGATAATTATTCAGTTTTAGAACCACCACCAGGGAAGTCTCTATATTAAAGAAACTCTAAAGGAGCCACATTGCCAAGTAAATGGGTAGTCCCTTTAGTTCCTAATGGGTTTTCTTAAGGCTTTCTTAACTCCCTACCTTGGCTCAGCTAGATTCTCTGGGGCCTCAGCATGGGGAAAGGACTGCTGCCTGTATACAGTCTGCTGTGGCCCCCATGCAACCACAAGAAGCCTGGAGAAACAGGAGAAACCCAAGGTAGTTTCTGAGAGTCCAGGGCACCTAGGAACCAGACAATGAAATTCAATTCAATGTAAAGGGACACCAGTACAAATTCCAGAGAGCCCAGCAACTGGAAGGAGACAGGGGTCACCTTCAAGGCATATCCATTTATATGTAGGTAAAGAATTTAACCCTGTCTATCCTTGCTAAGGGAACTACCACTACCCACACCCACCCTCCCATTTTTTTAACCAGGGTTCAAACTTGCTCTTAAGGACTCAATTCACTTTTGGGGAAGGTGCCATAAATCTGCATTTTAAACAGATCTTTAGGTAATTCAAAAGCAGATGATCTGACAATACACTGAGAAACTCTGGGCCTGGGAGGGAAGATCAAGTTTGGGTCAATTGATTGAACTGTGGTGTTGATCCCAGCTGCACATTGGAACCACCTGGGGAGCTTTACTAACTAGGACCAGCAACAATGGCACCACTCAGGAGCCTGTTAGGCATGCAGAACCATAGGCCCCACCCATACTAATTTCATGTGAATCTGCATTTTTAACAAGATCCCCCCAAAATTCCTTGAATTAGATTCTAATTTGCAGCAGCAAAATGCCTCATCTGGATTCCTGAGCCCCAACTCAGGCCAACTCAGAATCTCAGCAAGTGAGGTCAAGAGAAGATTTTTCTTTAAAGTTCCCTAGAAGGGGCATGTGGGTGGTTCAGGTTGTGATCCCAGAGTCCTGGGATCAAGTGTTGCATCAGGCTCCCCATAGGGAGCCTGCTTCTCCCTCTGCTTCTCCCTCTATCTATATCTCTGCCTCTCTGCCTCTCTCTCTCTCTCTCTCTCATAAATAAATAAAATTTTTAAAATAAAAAAATAAAGTTCCCCAGGGGATTTTGGTGCTCATAGAGGGCTGAGAACCACGCTGGAGCAATTAAAAACATAGCCTTTGGAGTCAGACTTATAGAATTAGAGATAGGACTTGGTCTCTCCCATTTACTAGCTGTGTGACACTGGACAGTAACTTAACCTCTTGGAGCCTTAGTTTCCTCATCTATAAATGGGAACAATATCTTCCTCATAGGAAGATACGTGTTGTATATGATAATATAGAAATGTGATCCATAATATGTGTATCATATAGGTCTGGTCTATAATAAATGGGTAACAAATAATACCTACTTTTAAGAGTATTGCCTGAAAGAGATCTTGATTTAACTTTGCTCTAGGACCACCTCTTGGAAAGCTCTCATATTTGTAAGATGGGGGAGGAGTGCTTCTGGCCTCCTCTTTCTTTTCTCTTGGTGCTGCCTCTTTCCCCCTGAACTAAGGAATTTTTATCCTACCTCTCAGGAGTTTACACGAACTTAATCCCTAATAAAACAAGGAATTTCCTACAAGTTTCTTTGGCAGTAACTACTGAATAGTCAAAGAAATGAATGAATAAAGTGGAATTTCAGCTGCCATAAGCCACAGTAGAGTTTGCATCAGGGGAGAGCAGGAAGCACTTCTCAGCACCTCTGCAATCACCTGATTGTTTCCTGTTCAGCCCCCATCTGTATTGCTTCCTCATTCCTTCTGTGCCAGCTTGAGGGCAGAGGAAACAGCAGCTTCACAAAATAGGCCAGAGAGTGACATTTACCCTAAAGATGTTAAAAAACAGGACATATTGACTTTCACTGAATAAATACCTTTCAAGCCCTTCTACACATCCTAGTCATAGTGATAACCAAGACAGCAGTCACACCGGTTCTCGTGGCCCAAAAGGATTCCTGAGTTTCTCTTACTCAAATGCATCATTATTATGATGGCCACCACCCACAAAAGTCCAGCTTACTCTGCACCCGGGACAATGTTAAGAACCAAGTACAAAATAATTCTTGGGCGCCCCTACTCCTGAGTAAAATTTGGTGAGAATTATAGCCTATCAATTCACTGCAAAGTTGGCTGTTCAGGATAAGATCTTACCTTTAGGCCACAGAAGGTTGACATGTCTTCACATAGCTGTCGCTGCCTGATGCCTAAATTGCTGTAAAGCCAACAAAGGTGCTCATTTCACAGAGATGTGCCACATACATTCTGTCTTAGCACCCTCTATACTGTAGTATCATTGTATTTATGAGTGCCTTGAGCATCAGTGCCCTTTCATATTCATATCTGTATCGCTATTACCTTGGAAGGCATGTGACATGAAACAGGTGTTTAGTGAATGTTTGTTGAATGCCTAAGTGAACCTAAAATCCAAAGCCACATAAGAGGATACAGGAAAAATTAGGTTCTCCTTGAGTGCAATAGCAGATTCTTTCTTGGAAGGAAATGGGGGCAAGGCAAGAGAGGGAGCCTGGCTGATTTCCTACTGTTATCTAGGGCTAGGTTTTTGGTGAATGAGGCAGGCGAGGCAGCATTTAGAAGTCGTGAGAAATTTAGTTCTTTCTCTTGCCCCTGAAGAAGCTTATTACCTTTCACATAGGGAAAACCATCACCTCTTCTCAAGTCCAATATGGTGACAAGTGAAATCTGGTAAAAATTCATATCAAGGGTGGCCTTGGACTTTCCATTTCAACCCAGGGCCACCGATAACTATGCCAAGAAAGAAAGGCTGTTATTCCTGAGGGAAGTATTAGATAAGGAGGCCGAGAGGGGGTTCCTGAGGGAGGCCAGATACACCTCATAAACCTGTTCTAGCCTAATTCAGTTCAACTACAAGTGGCTTCCGTACCTCTCTGCCCACTTTCTCGTGGTCCATGGGAAATTTCTCCAGTCTGCCACCGGCTTTGACATCTGGGGAGATGAAAATTTTAACCAAAGTAACTAACCTGGTTGTTTTGCAGTCCGCTATGAGATTGATAATGACCTAATGGAGTTCAACATTTTAAAAAACAGCTTTAAAGCTGACAAGGAGGTGAAGCGAAAAGAGATCCGAAATGGTTTTCTCAAGCTGCGCAGCATTCTACAGGAGAAGGAGAAGTCCATCATGGAGCAGATAGAGAATCTGGAGGTGTCCAGGCAGAAGGAGATTGAAAAATATGTGTACGTCACAACCATGAAAGTGAATGAAATGGATGGCCTGATCGCCTATTCCAAGGAAGCACTGAAGGAGACAGGCCAGGTGGCGTTCCTGCAGTCTGCCAAGATTCTCGTGGACCAGATCGAAGATGGCATCCAGAGCACCTATAGGCCTGACCCGCAACTCCGGCTACACTCCTTGCACTGTATGCCCCTGGACTTTGCTGAGCTCAGCAGTGCCATCCATGAGCTCTTCCCCACAGGACCCAAGAAGGTATGCTCCTCAGGGGACTCCTTGCCCTCCCCCTATCCCATGCACTCAGAAATGATGATTGCCAGGAAGGTAACTTTCAGCACTCACAGCTTTGACAACCAACAGATATACCAGCGAAGCTCCTCCTTGTTGTCCTTCAATGCCACGGGTGGTGAGAAGGCCAAGATGGGTCTGGAAGCCTATGGGCGAGCCCAATCTGCCTCACCTGCCAAACCCACAGATGGCCTCTATACATACTGGAGTGCAGGGGCAGAAAACCAGTCTGTGCAGAACAGCAACAGCTTCCACAACTGGTACTCATTCAATGATGGTTCTGTGAAGACCCCAGGCCCAATTGTTATCTACCAGACTCTGGTGTATCCTAGAGCCGCCAAGGTAAGAAAGGCTCTGGGCCTGTGGGGAAGGTGGGAGGATGTGGGGTACAAAATGGAAGTGGGTAGTCAGAAAAGGTTGCAATTACCTCTTTGACCTCTAGAGTCTAGTCACTCAAGTCTGCTCCTTTGCATTCCTCAGGGTCAGCCCATTCAAAAGGGATAAGTTCCTAAAATCTTAAGTACCCCAAGATTGGCTTAAACCAAACAACATATTTAACTCATAGTCAAAAATACATCTGAAAGCCCCAACCCCATTTCAAGGGCAATCCAATTGGGAACCAAAGTAATATGAAGAGACTGATTGGAGGGTGTAATATTTCCCAGGGGAAAACCTATAAGAGTAGAGAGAACACAGAAATTCAAGTCAGAAATATAGGCTGTGATTCCTCTAAATTGCTACCTTTCCTAAAGAAAGTGTCCATACTCTTGATGATTTGGAAAGAATGGAAGGATAATCCCCAGTGGAATTCCAATTCTAACCTCCTGAGATTCAAATTTTGGGGGACGTGGATCTCTCACAGACCTCTATAGCTTCTATCATCTGATTTCAGGGGACACAACTCCTCCCTGACCCTCTTGGCTTAACATGGACAAATGACCCTTCCCTTGACATTCCTTTCAAATCCAGCTGAATCTAAATTGAACTGTTTATAGAATGTGTTATGAAGGTTCAGGGAGGGAAACAGAAAAACCTGCAATTAGATATTCTATTAGAGCTACCTTGCCTCTCTTAGGGTTCCCTACACGGACATCTCCCAGACCAGCCCTTGGCCTGCTTTTGTGTGGCAAAACCCATCTTTTGCCACCTATCTTTTGTTTTGAGAACACTCCCAAAGATTTTTAGCATCCTTGAACTCTAACCCATTGATTCTCAAACATTAATGTGCACCTGGAAGTCTTGTTAAAATTCAAGATTCTGTTTCAGTGGGCCTCAGGGGGTCCTGAGATTTTATGTTTCTAACAACCTTCCAGGTGTTGCCATTGCTGCCAGTCTGCACACCACACTTTAACATCAAGGGTCTAAAAGCAAGAAAATGAAAGCCAGACACTGACCAAGCTTTACTTTGCTGTTCTCCTGAGACATCATAATCTGTGTTTTAGAGTCTATAATTGCCAGCAAGAATGACCTACATTGCAAAGTAGAATATACCTTCCCATGGGCTATCAGACACAGCAAAGTATCTCTGCCCTTCATGTAAGAGATACCCACAAGTGAGCAGCTGAAGTTTCATCTGCCAATGAAACTAGATCAGCAAAGCCTAAAGTGTATGTGACATTAGCTCAGTTATGACCTTAGGTCTCTCCATGCAACTTAGATTGCTTAGGAGGTTGGCAGTTTCTTGCTCTGGAAGGGAAGGACTAGTGATATCTGCTCCATACTTGGGCTTGGAAAACAGTCACTCCATGCCACTGGCTAGTGGTCCCTGGAGGAGCCCAAGAAACAGGCCTACATAGGAAAACCTAGTCAAGCAAGACATCGTCAAAAGAGGACACCTAAAAAGAGAGAGAGAGAGAGAGAGAGAACACCTAAACCTACTACCAAATAGTGGTTTTTGATGTGAAGATATCATTGATCCCTATTAGGATGATGGGATGGAATTCATATGGGAAACATAGTGCTCAGTAATGCCAAAGATTAAATTAGTGTTGCTTTCTCTCACAAATGATGGTTGACAGTCCTCTTAAGCTTTTGGCATAGGAAAAATCCTTAACGTTAGTCTTATAACTTGTCAATATGTATCTTAAAAATCCTAAGGAGTTTTTTCTAAAAATTCAATTTTATTTCTAGAAATCTTTCCCAGAGAAATGATTAAAAATTCAGATAAAGATTCATGCCCCAAAAGTCTTCATTGCATCATTATTTATTAGACTATTAAATTAGAAACAACCTAAATGTTCAACTATGAAAGATTAAATCACTTATGGGACAATTATTAAAATGGTGCTTTACTAAGTTTTTCATAATATAGGGAAATATGTAAAATATAACAAGTGAAAGAAAATAAGAATCAAAGCAATATAATCCAAATTATGTGTATCTCTGTATTTGTGTATGTCCCAAAATTGGAAAGAAATTATATTAACAGAATTTGGGGATTATAAGTGATATTTATTTTCACCCCTTATATTTTTTCTATACTTTCCAGGTCTTTTACAATGAGTATGTTAGTTTTGATAATCAGAAAAAAAAATAATTTTTACTGATGAGTTATATAAATTTATAAAAAGTTTTACAAGTATAAATATATAAAAATAACCAAAAATTATATAAATTCACAAAAATGTATGCTCTTATGAGTATTAAAAATTAATTATATAAATGTAATAACATTTGAATTTATTAAAACTTCAAGAACACAGTAACTGCTTAGAAATATAATCAGTATAAAATATTTATATCCCAGGCACAAGCTGCTAATTGACACTTGTTAAATATCTCTTTCCAAAAGTTGATATTTTATGTTTTGAGTGTGAACATATATTCTCCATAACTTGGGTAAGTCATTTCACCTCTCTGGTATTCTACTTCCTTGTGTGTAAAAGAGAGGGTTGGAATAGATACACTTTTCATCTTGGTTGGTCTGTGGTTCTATTAGAATTTGCTAAATGTAACCTTCCTGAGCCTTAACTGTAAAATAGGATAATAAAATTTCCCTTTAAGGGAGTTGTGAAAACTAGGTGAGTAAAGGAATGTCTGACAGAGAATCTGATGCATAGAACGTGTTCAATAAATGGCATCTACCTTGCTTAGTTGTGTAAGAACAGTGGTCCCGTCATTTTGGGTGATGGTAACAGAACCCAGAGGGGCATCCTTTTGTTCTTGAAATGCATCACGAGCAACATGTTAGGCCTTATCAGGCAGCCTTTCAAGGCTGTTGAACATAGTCTATGCAAAAGTCCTTAGCAGCTGGAAGAGTTGGGGTCAGCTTAAACTCACCCCACTGACAGTGACACAAATCTTTATAGGAAAGAAAGCTGAATGGTATATATTAGTATCACAGCCACATGTTCATTGCTTCATAGGTTTATTGGACATGCCCAACAGAAGATGTGGACTCTTTTGAGATGGAATTTTATGAACTCATTACTACCCCTCCTAACAATGTGCGGACAGAGCTTTGTGGGCAAATTCGGGATATAATGCAGCAGAATCTGGAACTGCACAACCTGACCCCCAATACTGAGTATCTGTTTAAAGTTAGAGCCATCAACGACAATGGTCCTGGGCAATGGAGTGACATCTGCAAGGTACTGTGCACATTTTTCTTTTCTCAGACAGACTTTCTTTATAAGCTCTGATGCAGCTCTGTTAGGATAATCACGAGATCACAGAACCTACTGTGTGACTGCCCCCTCTAATCCCAGAAAACTTGTTAACTCAGGTCAAAGAGAAGGCTGCTGGCCTCAACCAACTTGGCAAATGAGGCCTGAGAATTATTAGTTCATTTCAATTCAAAAAACTTTTGGGCCAAGCATTCTTTTAGGATGTAGAGATTCAGAGGAAAATAAGACATAATCCTTGCCCTCAAGGAGCTCAGGATCCTTGTAGCAGATCATTGTGGCATGAGAAGGACAAAAAAGAGTTCATTATTAGCCCCAGTGGTGACTCAAAGCAAGTGTAGAGTGCCAGATTTAACAAACACAAATACAGGACACATTTTTTTTAGTATAAGCATGTCCCATGCAAAATTTTGGGCATAGTTATACTATAAATTTTCATTTGCTGTTTATCTGGAAGTCAAGGAATAGCCGCTGAGCATGTCAGAATGGTCTCCCAAAAAGAAGAGACAGGATTATTCCTATCTTCTTTGTGATGCAAGGTTGACTCTTCTTTGTATCCCCAACGGATATACATTCATGAGTATAATTTTATTGATACTCAAAGGAGAAAAGGAAGAAAAATATCAGGACTTCCCAGAGCTACCTTACTATATAATCATGATGATATTCTTTGGGATAAGAGTAGGTTATGGCTTAATCAGGGATTCTTTAGAGGAAAGACAGTTAAGTCTGTTCATTTCAGCTTTGGAAAAGGGAAATTTATGGTACAGAGAAAGAGGAGTCTCATGAGACCACTTCCAGCCAGGACATACATCTGGTCCCCTTGAGACCTGAAAAGCCATCAGTTCCTCTGCCTTCCTCTCTCTGTCTCTGTCTCTCTGTCCTCGCTGTCTGCTTGTCCATGCCTACTTCTGCTCGAATCTGCACGACTTTCAGCCAGTTTGTAGCATAACCTCCCCTAAATTCAGCTTGCTTGTGGTTTTGGATTTTCTTGGCCCAATCTCTATGTGATCAACACAATCATTGATTGTAGCCATGCTCCCTTTGTCTTGGGTCAAATGTTTGCAGAAGGGAATCTGATTCATTGCTCTGTCTAGTGATGAAGGGAAGCAGGAGGTAGGGTGGGGACAGGATTATGCTGTTAGTTGGCGTACCAGTAGCAAGTCTGCTGGAGGTGGAGGCTCTCTAGTCCATCTGGACTACTTCTGGAGCCAGCACCCACATGCACCCCCTCCAGCTCCCACAGAGGTCAGACACTCAGCTGGGAAGGAAGTGGAATGAGAAAGTCTGCCTTGCTGCTCCTCTTGCTCTACCCCTGCCAGTTACACTATCAGTAAGGTGCCTCCGAGCCCAAGTTTTATCACTACCCTTCTCTCCCAAGCATGAAACACCCATAGCTGCTACCATATTTTGCAGCATGTCCTTTTGACTATGGATTTTTCCTTCATCTAATTCCATCTGCCTTCTCATTTTTCAGAAATTCCTCAAAAATGTCTTGCTTATGAAGGGCACTCAGTGCTGTTACTAATTTTTTTTAAATGTATCTCCTGTCATTTTTACATGCTAGGGTCAAGGACAGGGGGGTGGAGAGACTAAAATGTGTCGGCCCTTCTTAGATAGATGTTTTGTCCTTCCTCTTAAGCTCTGAACTCCCTGAGAACAAACTTCATGTCTAATTCATCTCTCTTTCTCCCACAATGCTTACTACAGCACTGTGCATATCGCAGGTTCTTAATGGTTATTGAATGAATACATGACTGAAAATGTGACCAAACAAATGAATATATGAATGAATGTCTAAATTAAAGAGTGAAGAAATAAATTGATGAATAAAATTAATAATTACAAAGTACCATAAGATGCCTGAAAGCTAAGTGTTTTATGCAATCAGTCAAGAAATAACATTCCCCCTGAAATTGTGTTTATGCGATTAATTTGTACTCCCTATATGGGAAGGAAACTCATTCCAGTTTCTTTGCTTTTTAACACAATTTCTAAATGAGCAGAGCACTAATTAATGAGGTTTTCTGGAAGCTTCATTTTTATCTGACTCGCAGAGCTGCAATATAGATTTTTCCTTCAGAAGTAATTCTTCCTCCCTCTTTGTGATTATATTAGCATTCTAGGGGAAACACTGGCTTCCTTAACATTTGTCATGATTTGCATAAGTAAAGGCTTCAATAGCAAATGAAAATAAGATGGTGTGTTTGAATGACATTTATAAAGCTTCATAAAAGTAATGACTTCAGTTCTTTCCTATAAAATCGAAATACTTTTCCTTTGGCATTGCTTCTATGAAGGTATTCCTGAAAGGTTTCATTTAAAATACTGTAATGAGGAAGTCGAATCATTTCTTATCCAAAATACAATATTTCCATCATATGTACTTTTGTAAAGGAAGTGAATTAACACCTTTCATATTTGATTTTCATAGTCTGTGACTTGCTGATTTTTAAGGGATTTTATTCGAAATATAATACATGAAGCATGAAAATTAACTTGAATGCTTTTTAAAAGTCCCATTTATTGAAGGCTGACTCCATGTCGGACACTGTCTATTCATTATCACTGATACACCAACCACTGGAGGTGGGGAGTTACTGACTCTATTTTAGAGATAAGGACACTGAGGTTCAGGAAGAGAAAGTGTATTTGCCCTCATGAAACTTGAAGAAGGAGTTGAGTTGGAACCTAGGTGTCATCCGAGCTGGAGTTCTTTGTCCCCTGCACCACAGTTAGATTCAGCAAGTTAGATTCAGCAAAGTGTGGGTCAGTGGGCTCCACCCTGGGGACCTGCTACCTCACTCTGGGATTCTGGGAGAATGTCAAAGCCAACAGCAATAAGAACAGAACTTTTTAAAAAAAAATTTTTTTTGAGAGGCAAGATTGAGCTTTGGACTTAACCTGGTATGCCAACCCCACCCCAACTCCACTAGGCTGCAAGCCCCCAGAGGACATGTGCTTTGCTGGCCCTCCTCATTCCTCTCATCCCACGGCCCTCAGCTGACAGCCTCTAACATCCAAGAGCCTAACTGACAGTTTCGAAGAAATGGAGAAATGTATTTTTAGACAAGTCATATATCATTTAATCTGTTCTTCCTCTAGTCTCCAGGGTCCCTCCTGACCACCATTTCTGAAAAGAGCCTCCTCACTTTGTCTCCGTCTGACTTCCAATCTCTGCTAACTTCCAGGAAGTCTTCCCAAAACAAATGGAACTATCTATGTAACTGGTTTCCTATGACTGCCGTAACAGATTAGTAGCTTAAACCATACACATTTACTTATCTTACAATTCTGGAGATCAGACTTCCAAAATGGGTGTCACTGAGTAAAACCAAGATGTGAGCAGAGCTGTGTTCCTTCTGGAAACTCTAGGAGAAGTTTATTCTCTTCCCTTTTCCAACTGCCAGCAGCTGCCTGCATTCCTGGGCTCATGGCCCCTTTCTGCATTTCCAAGCCAGCATCATGAAGCAGAGTCCTTCTCACCACATCATCTCCCTGGCTCTTTCTGCCCAACTCTTCTACTTTGAAGGACTCTTGTGATTACAGTGGACCCACCTCATGATTCAGCATATTTCTGTCTTAAAGCCAGCTGACTGGGAACCTTAATTCCTTTTTGCTGTGTAACATAACATGTTCACAGTTTCCTGGGATCACAACATGGACATCTTTGGGGGCCATTATTCTGCCTACCACAGTCTGTAAACCAGATGTCCCCTATTACATTTGGAAGTAAAAATTCAAGCCCAACAATAGTCACAAACTGCTACTGTTCTTGGTCTTTCCTGATAGGTCTTTAGAAATGTGCCCACCCCGGCCCCATTCATCCACCCTCTCAAATTCCTTCTCAGTCTGTACTGGAGGTCACACCTAATGTGTCTCCCATGTGCTCCCTCTGCCAGCTACTCTGAGTCTCTGAAATGCTGCTCCCTTCCTGCCCAGCCTGGAACTTCAGGCACAGAGGCAGGCTGCCCAGCCATTCTGAGCATCTTACCTTGGGTTCATGAAATCCCCCTTCTGGTTTGACCTCGACCCCTACTTCAGACCTCCTGTCTAGGCTAAGATCCACATCTTCAGGAGGTGAGGCTGCAGGGCAATCTGAGTGATCAACACTATCCCACACTCAGAATAACTGCCCCAGGGACACATGGGTGGCTCAGCAGTTGAGCCTCTGCCTTTGGCTCAGGTCATGATCCCAAGGTCTAGGGATTGAGTCCCACATCGGGCTCCCTCTGTCTGTCTCTGCCTCTCTTTCTGTGTATCTCATGAATAAATAAATAAAATCTTAAAAAAAAAAAAGAATAACTACCCCAAACCTACCCCACACCACCCATATACAGCAACGACCTGCCCTGAAATGAAACAAAAATGAGTTTGCACTCTCTATCTCTTTAGGATTTATTTTTTTGGCAAAGAGCTTTTTGATCCTTCATGCAAATAGAACCCTATTAGTCTCTCCCTACTTGCTCTGCAGACATACTTGAACCCTGGAGTGAGGATAATTTAGGCCAAGCCAGAACTATTATTTTTAACCTCATATACAGAGGGTTGAATTAATCATACACTCCAGTTCATGGTCCATTTTCAACACTGGTTTATGCAAGGCCCTTTTCTTGTCTATGTTTGCATTCCCTTTTTTTGGCCATTGCTTCCCAGACATCTATTCTAATACGTTTTATGTGTATCTTGTTGCTTTTGAGTTCTTACATAGTACTGTTTTCAATGTGTTGGTAATTTGCACAAACAGTATTGTGCCACATATCCTACTTTGTTTCTCACCTTTTCTCCCTGAAAGCTGTGTTTTTATGCTCTAGCTATGAACACAGTGTTTTATACACATTTAGTCCTGATGCTGCCTCATCCTTCACAAGGTGAATGTGGGCACCACACTTTACCTGTCCACTCAGCCAGGATGGACACCCAGGTGGCCTCCAATAATGCTGCAGTGAACAGCCTCATTTGCGACATTTTGTTGGCAGGATGGAGGTAAAAGAATTTCTCTGGAACACTGTATTTGTTTTCTAAGGCTGCCAAACCAGAATGCTACAGATTGGGTGGCCTAAACAACACAAATTTTCTCACAGTCCTGGAACCAGAAATCCAAAATCAGGTTGTTGGCAGGCCTGGTTTCTTCTGAGGACCTCTCTCCTTGGTTTGCAGACACCTCACATGGCCTTTTCTCTGTGTGAGGGCACCTCTGGCAAGTCTCTGTGTGTCCAAATTTCCTCCTTTTATAAGGACACCAGTCAGATTGGATTAAGGACCTCCCTAATGACTTCATTTTCACTTAATCCCCTCTTTAAGGGTCTTTTCTCCAAATATAGTTGGCCCTTGCATAACACAGGTTTGAACTGTGTGGGTCCACTTATACACTGATTTTTTTATACTACAGGACTGTATTTTCTCTTCCTTATGATTTTCTTAACATTTTATTTTCTCTATTTTTATTGTAAGAATACAGTAATAAACATATAAGATATTTTTAAGTGACCGTTTATATTATCAATAAGGCTTCTGGTCAGCAGTAGGCTATTAGTAGTTAAGTTTTGGAGCACTAAAAAGCTATACATGGATTTTCAACTGTGCAGGGGGTCAGTGCCCCAACCCCTGCATTATTCAAGGGTCTACTGTACAGGCATGTACTGAAGTGCTGGGGGTAGGACTTTCAGGTATGAATTTCGAGAGGACACAATTTAGCCATGATCAGATATATACATACTATGAGTGAAATTGCTGGGTCATAGAGTATGAGAATACTTGATTTGATATATGCATGTATGTGTCCAGAAGGAATGAATGAGGGTCCCTATATCCTAGGCCCCACCTATATGAGGCACAATACAGCTTTCTACTATTTTGCTAATCCAATAGGTACAAAGTGCTGCCTCCTTATTGTCTGAAATTTCATTTCAAATGCTTGTTAGTTTTCAGGATTTCCTCTTCTGTGTATAGCCTGAGAAATGTCCTTTGCCCATCTTTCTATTGCTTTTTTCTTTTTCTAGGTGGTTTGCAGTGTGTCTTTATATGTTCCAAATAATGGTTTTAGACATTGTTAATGTCTTCTCTGTATTGACATTTGTTTTTTTTTTTTTGTATTGACATTTGTATATTAACTTTGTTCATAGTGTATGTAGTTCATGAGACAGCAGGAAACTTCCATTTTGATATGTTCAAAGTCATCAATTATTTTTTCCTTCAGGTTTGACCTTTTGAAGTTTCATTTAAGAAAGTCCTTCCATAGGCTTAGATCACAAAGATAATCTTCTACATATTCTTTTATTAACTTTAGTTTTACCATCAAATTTAGGACTTTCATCCATCCAGATGAAGTGAATCCAGATCCACTTCATACACTTTGTATGAGGTGCTAGATAGGGATACACTTTTTTTGACCATCTAGTGAGCCAGTTTTTCCAATAGCATCCACCAACCAATCTCTTCTCCATTAGTATACAGTAAAGGTACCACTATCATTTTATATTAAGGTGTCATATATTTAGGGGTCTGTCTGTGAGTTCTTTATTGCCTCCTGTAGGTAAATTTGTCTGTTTCGATATCATTACCACACTGATTTTACAGTTTAACCTCAGCTTTGTGCTTTTCCTTGATGAACTGCTCAGGTTAAGTCTGCCCATTATCCTTCTTTCTTTTTTAAGGTTTATTTAACTAATCATAGGAATTTGTTCCTTCATATAAATTCTGGAGTATGTAAATTGAATTCCTAAAAAAAGAAAGGAAGAAGAAGAAGAAGAAGAAGAAGAAGAAGAAGAAGAAGAAGAAGAAAAGAAGAAGAAAGAAAAGAAGAAGAAGAAAGAAGAAAAGAAAAATCCAGATAGAATTTGATTAGGAAGGCACTGGGTCTCTAAATTAATTTGGAGACATCTGATATTTTTGTTATAGGTCTGACATGTATTCAAATTGTATTCAATGTGCTTTACTTAGGCCTTTAGATTCTTCTCATAAAGGTACTATATGTTTCTGGTTAAACCAAATAGTTTGCAGACTTTGTAGATATTATGAATTTTATCTTATATTTGATTATACTTTCTAATGTATGGCTGGTTTAGAATAAAAATTATTGGTTTTTAAGATTAATCTCGATTCCAGCAATCTTGATAAACTCTCTTATTATTCTGAAAGTCTATCTGCTGATTTTGCTTGTTTTTCTAGGCTATGACCCTATCACTTATGAATAATGATAGTTTTAGCTTTTTCTTAGAATCCTTGAACTTCTATTTCTTTTCTTTCCCTATACATTTGGTTAGGAGTATGAGTCCTACAGAAAATAGAAGCTGAAATACTTGCTATCTTTGTCTTATTCTTGATTTTAATGCTTCTCCATTGAGCTATGATAATTTTTTATTTCATTTTTGTGGTATATAATTCTCATTAAGGAAATTTCCTTCTACTTCTAAATTTCTGAGAGCTGTACACTCTTATGCATTTTTTTGGTATTATCTGAGACTATCATGATTCTTCTCCTTCAGGCCTTAATGAAATGTATTACATTGATTCTCTGATGTTAAGCTTGACTTGCATTCATGGAATAATCATATGTGATCATGATGTGATTAGTTGATATAGTTGGTTTTAGTTAACTCATATTTTATTGTATTTTGGATTATTGTATCTATCATCATAAATGAACTGGGTCTATAATGTTTTGTTTATATTGTTTTTATTTGGCTCTGGAATTAATAGCTTATTAGCTTAATAAAATGAGGTAGGAAATTTTTGCTCTTTTCCTGTTTTCTGGAACAAGTCTTTCCTAAAAGTTTGTTAAAATTCATTTGGAAAATCATCTGAGCATTTTGGGCAGGGAAGAGGATGTCAACTATCTTTCCAATTTCTTTAGTATCTCAGGTTCTGTTCTCTATTTCTTCTGTCCTATTTCATCTGATCCCTTTGTTCATAGACATGCCCAAATCCTCACTGCCCCACTCACATATCACACACAGTCTTTGTCTCTGGAGTCCCTGACTACTTTATAGCAGAATTCAAATCCTCTATGTTTTATGAGTCAATTCCCAACCCTACCATAACACTGTTATCCCTTCATTATCACCCCTGATAGCTCTATGTATATATCTTACACTATATCTATTATCTTTACCAAAGCTGTCTCTCTGTGTTATCTCCATTTTTATCAGGCAATGGGTGACCTTTTGTCATGTATATAATATGATCTTTACCTTGCATGAAGCCCTATTATATTTAAAATTAAATTTGATACAACTAGAGGGCATAATGGTAGTGTCTATTTCTTTTTTTGCCCTTTCCCTTTGTATACAAATATGAAAAGTTAAAAGCTTTGTATATAGGGACATTGTACAAACATTAATCTTTGCCCAAACCACACCTCCACCCCATCCGCCCCATGAGTCCTGATCTGTCTAGACAGAGCCCGCTGATCCAGGGGGCTATCCCTCACCCCAGGATCCCAGCCTCACTCCCTTAATGCCTGTTCAGTAAATGTATACTGGGAAGGAATGGGAATGCTACCAGACCAGAGGCATGGAGAAGCCCAACACCTTCAAGATACAGCAGGGAGATCCACATGTAAGCTGAGTTGGTTAGATTTGTAGGAGACTTGCCCAGTGCAGTCTTCCCTTTCCAGGTAGCTCTGAGAGCTCATTGTGATCAAAGACAGTGCAAAGCATCAGAGAGAGATGATTGGCAGATTTGCAAATTGTGGTTCTATTCACCTTCCATCTATTTCTCTAGAACATTCTCTCTATGATAACCAGTGTTGGAAATACAGAGACGAAAGACTGTCACTTCCCCCACAACCCTGTCAAGGTGCTCAGTCTGTTAACAGTCAACCACATTCAATGGAATTTGAATTTCTGCTATGACAGAAGCAATTTTCAGGGGCTAGGGGGGACACCAGGGGGACTCCTCTACGGTGAAGCCAGGGTCACAACATTCAGTTAAATGAGATGCTTTAGAAGAGGAACCTGGTCTGTGAAGTCCCAGTCTCACCACATATTACAACTTTAGAAAACCGAAAAGCTGCCTGGTCCTTCCAAGCCTCAGTGTCCTCATTCATACAGTAGGGTCAGCAGCACCTGCTTCATGTGGCTGTCATGAGGAGTTAATGAGATGATATGTGAGGGTCTGGCACATGGCATGGCCATGCTCCTGGAAGCTACTATTCCCCTGTGGCTGGTGCCATGGCTCTCTGCTTCTGATTGCAGGTGGTAACCCCAGATGGGCGTGGGAAGAACCGAGCTAAGTGGGGCCTGCTGAAGAACATCCAGACTGCCCTCCAGAAGCACTTCTGAGCCCCCCCACACACACACACAGCAGGCAGCAACCTCAGCGATGCACCACAGATAGACATACACACACACACACACACACATATGTATTTTTCTCACCACATTCTTCATTGAGGTTGTAGACAATGTTCTCAGGACTTCTGAGTCTTCTAAGAGCTAATAAAAGGAAATGCCTGATGTCATGACTTGCTGTTTGCTCATTATTTTGGAACTAAGATGTAAAACTGTCAGCAAGTCTCTATGCCTCCATTAGCTCAAGCCTAATCCTAGGCTCAGAATTCCGTGGTGTTTTATACATGGCAGCCAGCAGGCCTCTGGGTAGTAAACACAGCACTCTCTTCGCAGTCGAGCCCTCTGAGTATTCATTCTAACTAGCTTTCAGGGTTTGGGAAAGTCACTGATTGATGGGGAGCTCCTTACCTCACCGTCTAGTCTATTTCAACAGTAAGCAGTGAGTGTTATTAGAATGCTCTTCCAGACCAAAGAGCTGACCTTTGCCTTCCTATAATTTTACCCCATGGTCTGAGGTCTGCCTCTGAGCCATAAAGACTTGAGAGCACTCCCTCCTCTCCATACTCCTACTGGTCCCAAGAACAAAGGAGGAACAGTAGAAGGCCTGGTTGGAGGCTCCTCTATGGTCCTTTGGAGCAAGGCAAGAAAGACTGGCAGAATCACATGGCAGTTCCAGCCTCATCACAGAACTCGGCCTGGCCCTTCAGACAATAGGAAGCCCCCAGGGTCTCTGACCTAACAAGGCCCCATTGGCCTGGAATGACCTTGTCCTGAACCCTACCCCATTTCTGCCAGGAAAATACCACCAGTCTTTAAGACCCAGTTCAACCACTTCTGGGAAGCTGTTGCTGATTTTCTGGGTCAAGATGATACCTCCCTCCTCCCCTGGGTCCTCACTAAACACAAACCTTCCTCCCCTGCTCCTATCCCCGACAGAGACATCTATTCCAGCACTTGAAACTCAGGTGCTCACATTTGTTCCCAGTCTGTAGGGCAGAGACAGGATCTTATTTATTCTTCCTCAGTGCCGGGCTTGGTGAGGCTCACATTGCACATCAGTAGCAGAAGTACTGCTGGAAGGCAAACACACAGAATGACCCTCCTCTGAACCTCCCCACATATCAATCTGCATAAAGGTCTACACAGGGAAGTGAAGGTGGGCATGGAAAAAGACAGTCACTGGTCTCCACCTGCTCTAAACCCATGCTTTTCATGAGTTATCCTGCGGGCAAGTATGGCTACCCCATCTAGCTTCACCCATAGGGCCACTGCTTTACAACCTTTGATTTTGCCCTGAGCTTCAGCATCAAAGCCAGAAAAGGCCTTTTCCTGTGAAAGGTCCCCAGTGAGAATCTTCTAATAATGTGAGATGAAGTTGAGCAGATTCCTGCCCCACTCCCCAACAGTATTACAAGAAGGAATTCCCCAGGGAGCTTCGTTATGATCCTATTACTGTAAATGATGGCTTGAATCCACCATCAGATTTGGTATTACCATATAATCATTTCTGTAAAAGGCTTCAGAATCATCATTAGCACAGAGAGCAAATTAAATGACATGCCAGCAGGGATTTTACTACTGATAAACTAAAATGAAATTAAACTAACAAAAATAGAGTGGTATGAATATTGCATTACAATGATCACACCTACACACAGTGAAAGCAAGTGTGTCCAGAATCAGATAAGCCTCAGCACCCTGATCTTGCCTCTCTAGAGAACACATAGCCTTTCCTTTAGTGACCACAACAGTTGGCTGGATTCTCTGAGAGGCCAACCTATCAGTACCAAAGTTATTCTATCAAATGCAAGATATGATTTCTTAATGGCACAAAACCCCCCATACATCATTCAGAGTCCCCCCTCCCAGGACTCTTCCTGAGGTATAAAAACAGAGGAGGCAAGGATCTGGTTTTAACACTAACTGGCTGTGTGACCTTGAGGAAATCCGTCTCTCACACTGGGTGTCAGCATCTTCATCTATGCAACGATGTGGTTTGATGGGAGATTTTACAGATGATCTTTATTTATTTTTTTAAATGATCTTTAATACAATGAGAATAATGCTCCTTTCCCTGACTCTTAGGATTGTTTAGACTCAAGTGAGCAATAAAGGTGATAGCACGTTACAAAGCAGAAAATGCTGTAAAGATGATGAGGTTTTATAAGATGCAAATATGTATGTGCACAGTAGTACATATACATAAATGTATGTATGCCAAATATAAGCAAGAAATTCATAAATATATGTGCTATGCTGAGCCATAATCTCTTTGTATGTCTATATATTTCAACATCCCTATCAGTCTTTCTTCAGAGAAGAGTCTATGACTACAGGAACAGATAATTAGTTGCTATGTCTACCCTAAAACAGCTCACAGCAAGTTGGTATAGTCACTAGCTAAGTAAACAGTGGTTTGTGTTCAGCTCTCCTTTTTTTTTCCTTTTTTTCTTTTGATATCCTCTCTAGATTTATTCTCCATTTAGCACATCTGTACTGAGGCCTGGGTGCAAGGTGTGAGAATACAGTGGTGAATTAAGTAGACATGGTCCCTGCCCCATGTTTTTTACAATCTAAAGAGAGAGGCAGATAAAGTAAATACATAGATATGTTGATGACTGGAAATGATAAAAGTGCCAGGAAGGAAAGGAGTGTGGAGCTGAGAGGTATCAACTCTAAAGAGGGTGCAATGTTTTTGCCCTTCCCCCCCAGATTCATGTGTTGAAATATTAATCCCAAGGTGGGCTTCAGGAAATGATTAGGTCATGAGGGTGAAGCCCTCATGAATAGGATCAGTGCCCTAATAAGAAGCCATAGAGCTAGCTTTCTCTTTTTCTATCAAAGAGGATACAAGTAGCCAGCAGTCTGCAGCCCAGAAGAGGGCCCTCCCTCGATCCTGACCATGCTGGCACTCTGATCTTGGACTTCCAGCCTCTAGAACTTTGAGAAATAAATTTCTATTGTTTATAAGACACCCAGTCTATGACACTTTGTTATAGCCACCCTCACAGATTAAGACAAAGGTATTAGTGAAGGACTCCCCAGGAGATGAATTTAAAGCTATTTCCTTAAAAATGGGGAAGAACCAGCCATGTGATGAGCAGAGGAGAAAAGCATTCCAGATAGAAGAAGGCATGTTCAAGAAACAGGAACACATCTAGAGAGGCTGGTGTATAGGAAAAAAGGAGAGAAAAGGACAAGAAAGTGGCCTTGTCAGGATCTAAGGGCCATCACAGAGGGCATGTGTCTCAGGAAGCTGCTGAAAGATGTTAATTAAGCTAGGCAATGTGACAACCCTATTTATATTTCAGTGGTATTGCCTTTGGTTCTGGATGGGAAATAAGCCATAGGGGGCCAACAGAAAAGGAAAGAGGACTGTTAGCACAAGCATGGATACCTGGGCTGGGAGACAGATTCAAAGTGGAATCATAGCCCTTTCTTACTAATAGAGGGTGTGGGTAAGCAGGAGAGAGGACTCAAGGATGATACCCAAGATTCTGGATTAAGCACTGGGTGGATGATGAATCCAGGCAGCGGAGATTGGACAAGCTTTGGAGAATATCAGAATTCTGCCTTGAATGAGTGAAGATCCTGAAGGACAAGTAAATGGAATCAAACAGTAGCAGCTGGGTGCATGTCATTCAGTTTGCTGAAAAACAGAAACCACACCAATCTTTTTAACAGAGAGAACTGAATATATGGACTGGTAAACAGACTGGAGGACTGATGACAGAAAAAGCACACTAAGAGGACACAGGCCAAAAAAAAAGGCTATCATGAGGACAGCTTGCAAAAGAGCAAGGAGGCAGGGATGAATGGGGAACTCAGCATAATAGGTACACAGAAAGCATTCACTGGTGAGTTGTTAAACTCTGAGTTTGCCATGTATGTATTTCCCTCTTTTTGTTTTGAGATATAATAAGAAACAGGGAAATGTTGGATATCATTTAAATCATTGCTATTATTTCAGTGGTTCCCCTACTCTAAAGTAAATAAGGAATATAGTATATGCAGAAAACAGAGAGAGAACATGAATGTGGTGGGAGCACTCCTACATGCAAGTTCCCCTATTTTTTTAAAGATTTTATTTATTTATTCATGAGAGACACATAGAGAGGCAGAGACATAGGCAGAGGGAGAAGCAGGCTCCCTTCGGGGAGCCCAAAGAGGGACTCAATCCCATGACTCCAAGACCACGACCTAAGCCAAAGGCAGATGCTCAACCACTGAGCCACCTAGGTTGTCCCACGTGTCCCTATTTTTGCCTGCTTCCATGTATTCCTAGTACAAGCCATCACCAACACTCAGCTATGCCATCACAGACTCAGCTATGTCACACACACACACACACACACACACACACTCACACAAGTACATATTCACATATATATCAACATACACAGGCACACACACACATGCTTTATAGACATACAAACACCCATGCACTTGTATACAAACACTTTTATGGACACACATATGCATGCATGCACACACACATATATTCAACATTCACTGCCTCTGTACCACATCACCCATTCTGAGGTCATGGAAAACTTCCTGGACTAATAGGGACTTGCCTTGAGGGCTGAAGGACTAGAAGATCAAATAGGCATAGTTCTGAAAGAATGCTTTTTTATTTTTTTTAAAGATTTTACTTATTTACTTGACAGAGAGAGAGAACATAAGCAGGGGGAACAGTAAAGGGAAAGGGAGAAGCAGGCTCCTCACTGAGCAGACAGCCCAATGTGGGGCTCGATCCCAGGACCCTGGGATCATGACCTGAGCCAAAGGCAGAAGCTTAACCTACTGAGCCACCCAGGTGTCCCTGAGAGAACACTTTAATATCTGTGACGGAAGGTAGGACACTGGCGGAGCAGGGAGGGCAGGGTATGGAGACAAGATGGAAGGGGGTAAGGTGAGGCAGTTCTCTGCCACCCTAGTCTTCAAATGATCTAAGAGGACATTTTGGCTTGATATCAAAGGGTTTCTTTGTCAGCAAACGACCAGAAGAATCAGGTTTTCTAGAAGTTCTCAGAAAAGCTAATACATTCCAAGGCAAATAATTGACTGAAACTAGGAAAAAATGCAATTTGGGGAGAAGCCCAAGGGACACGTGTTACTGCAAAGCTGAAGTGGGCCCAGAAGCTTGAATTTTTTTATACCAAGTTGTAGAAGTTAGCAAAATAAGGTCCAAAACAGAGTTCTTCAGATGCTGTGAATCTATGCATGACTTCATTTCCATTCCTTTAATTCCACCAGGAGCTACAATTTCTAAATTTTCCTTCAGGAAAAAAATCATTTAGCTCAGAAATAATGCTTTCTATATAAAACTGTAGCAGTTTCAGGGTTTATTTCTTTGATTTTGTTTCCTTCCAAGAAAATCAGAATAAAAGGAGTATTTCATCTTAATAAAGCCAGGTGTGAGAAGTTTCTCTCTGAGCACCAAAGCAGATAACAAATTCACTCAAGAAAAATTGACCAAGTGCTGCACCCACCTGGCCCTGGGCATATGGAACAAATAGAGCCAGCTCTGCCCTCCATGTTTCCCACATGAAATGGTGGAAGAAAAATCAAGTCCTACCCCTACGTGGGCTTTGATGTCAAGGCCAGACTTCATAAGAGTAGAACCATTCATGATATCCCTGAGGTCATGACAATTGAAGGGAACTGAAGAAGCAGAGAATGAGAAGAAAGCATAGTAGGTAGGAGAACAGCATGAATAAAAATGCAGAAGCTAAACTAGTATGTCAGATGCATGAATGTAAAATAACAAGAAATATATATTGGTCTCTCCTCCTGGTTCTTGATGCAGGGCTCCTAAATCTCTTGGAATTTTCTAGGTGATAGGAGTATCTTTCATTCTACTGAGGTAATCCAATGAGCTTCTAAATGGAAGTCAGTCTCCAGAAAGACCAAGCTATGATTAGAAGCTTAGAATTTTCAGTCCCACACCTCATTCTCCAGAGAGAGGATAAGGGCCAGAATGGAGTTAATAATTGATCAAGCCTATGTGATGAAGCCTCCATAAAAATCCCAATAGCATTAGGCTTCAAGGAGCTTCTAGGCTGGTGGAGACATCCACATACTGGGAAGGTGGCACACCCCAACTCCATGGAAACAGAAGCTCTTGTGCTGAGACCCTCCGAGACCTCAGCCTATATACCTCTTTACCTGACTATTCTGTATCTTTTATCATGTCCTTTATTGTATAATAATCTGGCCAAGATGTATTTTCCTGAGTCTTGTGAGCTATTCTTGCTAGAATAGCTACCAAATGACTAAACCCAAGGAGGAGTTGTAGGAGCCCTGATCTATAGCCTATCTTCTATAGGTCAGAAGTCCAGGTGACCTAGGGTATGCGAGTGGTGTCTGAAGTGAGCCAGTCTTGTGGGACTGAGCTCTTAGGTTGAGGGACCTGATGCTGACTCCAGGTAGATCATGTCAGAATTGACATGAGTGATAGGATACCAGCTGGTTCACAGAACTGCATGGTATGGGAAATGCCCCCACACATGTGGTGTCAGAGTGTCAGAAGTGAAGTTTGACAGCAATTTGAGAGTAAAGGAGAAATAACACACAGGAGTGTGGTTTCCCTCCTTAAGAGTGATAAGCCTTGATGGGGATTTGAGGCAAATTATAGGAGTCGATGAAAAACAGATTTTGAGTTTATCCTATGGCTAATGAGAAGCATATATAGGTTGTTGAGCTGGAAATGAATAATAATAGTAATTATAGTAGTAATAACTAACATTTATGACAATATTACAGGCACTAAATGCAAAGCACGTTACATGTCCTGCCTGTGTAATTCTCACAAAAGCCCTTTGAGACAGGCACTGTAATGATCTCCACTTTACTGGTAAGGAAAATGAGGCCCAGAGGGGTTAAGTAACTTGTCTGGGGTCACACAGCGTACAAGTGGCACAGAGAGGTTGAGGTGGAATGCAGCCCTCGACCCGGAGGCTGTGATGGGTAAGCATTCTGTGCTGCCTCCACCCTGGGCCCTGAGGATGAAATTGAAAGGCAAGAGAAGCAAAGGTAAGAGGTAAAGAGGGGTTCGGCGATATTCCTGGGTCTGCATCAGGATCCACCCCAGTCTTCCCGAATCCTCCTTTGTAATTTAAGCTAATTGGAGTAGAGGTTCTGCTACTTACAGTATGCCCTCCCTTCACCCTTTATTAGTATCAGACCGGGGTGCATCCGTGCCTTCCTCACTTGCTAAGTGCTGGGGACACGGAGATAAAGGAGATGCTGCCCCACCCTCAAGACTGAAACCATGTGGAAAGGGTCACGGCATACAGGGTGGGTCACAGTGCGAGGAGGAGGACCCAGGATGCTCCAGGGAGTCAAGGAAGGCTCCCAGTGAAGGCTGCACGTGGTGGTATGGAGGGCACGTGGTGTTTGCCAGGTGAGCATGGGGAACAGAAGCATTAGATGAGGGACCCAGGTCCTCACCCAGGCCCAGGAACACCCACCAAGATCCTCTCACAGGATCCAGACAGACCCTTTCCTTGCATTGTCACCTCACATCAGTAGAGGCTTTTGGTGCCCACCTCCTCACAAAGAATAGTAACAGAAAGGCCACTGATATCCAAGTACCAGACATTCAATGTCCTTAACTAAAGTGTTTGTTTCCCAGTTTAAAAAAAGCTGCAGGTCTTATATGGGTAAAAGTGAATGTCTATGATTTAGAGAAATAAATCAACTTTTCTTGGCACCAGCCCAATGTCTCTGGGGGTTTAAAAGTGATAATCTATCTGTCAGATTGGAGAGACCTCACTCACCTCAGGCCTCCCACTCTGAAGACTGGATCTTCTCAATGGATCAACTCTAATTAGAAAACAAGGCTTTCCTGCTGCCCCCAGCTCTCCAGGAATAATCAGAAAGGGAAAATGAAGTCTCTAAGGCATTTGCAGGTTCCCCAGGAGGACACTTCATTTGAGTAATTGTCACCTTCCCAGAGTGATGCCCCAAGAGAGCACCAGCAATGGAGGCAACCAGACCTGGGCCCATGTCCTGTCTCTGCCATCTGTTCCTATAGGACTCTGTGCAGGTGTTTACACTCTCTGGGCCCAGGACTTCACTCTGTAAAAGGGGAAGGATAGCCATGAAGACTACAGGGGTATAAAATGAGAATATATGCCCACAGTCTCAAGCACAGCGCCTGGCCTGTGACAGATGCTCAGCAATTGAGATTTGTTGCTACAATTGCAGTGATAATCCACAAGATTACCATTGTTCCATTCAGTTGTGTCTTGATGCAGGCTGCTTCTGTTAACACAGAGCAGTTCTGAACTTATTCCAAAGTACTGGGTTCTTTTTAAGAATCTGCAGAAATGACAGACCCTGGGGAAAAACACAAACACACAGGATTTTGCACAGGATTTCAGTGAAGTCAAGAAGCCCTAAATTCCACTTCTGTGCCCCATCTGGCAGGAGTCCACAAGTCCTGCAAGTTCCAAAGTCCTGCATCTGGAGAACCTGCCTATCTCTGAACTGATTTATTTTGCACTGAGGCAAGAGTGAGAGAGACTTTGCATTTTCCCAGGGCAGTGTTGGGAGACCTGTCGCCATGCCACCATGAACGGCTCACAGAGATCTCCTGACCCACAGAGGCCCAGCATTGGGCCACAGAGCAACCAAGAAGCTGCAGGAATTGGTGTGTACACCAAGCACTGTTTGCAGCCTGAGAAAATAGCAGCACCTATCCCACGCATGAGCTTGCATTTTCCAAATGTAGGAAGCTGCCACGGCAATGAACAAATACAAAATATAGAGAGTTACTACAAGCCCAAGCACCAACCTATGGAGGTACCAGAAAGATTTTGACATTTAGGGAGACCCTCAAACTTGACAAGGTCAGAAATCCCTGCTGTGGTCCAGCTGCCCTTCCCCGGCCCCCAGCCCGTGTCAGCATCCATGACAGAGGGTTGCCTAGGCAATGCCCGAGCAGTTGGCCTCCTGTGGCAACTAATATAATTAAAGTAGAAACCTTTTCAAGCACAGTTTAAACAGAAGAGAATCATACCACAACCAAGGGCCCCTTTATTTAACTCCAGCAAATAAATGCCATTTCCAGGGTCCCTGGGTCACGGTCTCTGCTCACAGCCACTTTGCCAGTTCTCCACACCTAGCCTCTCACACACAAAGAGAAGGTTTAGGTTGGATTTGTCTTTGTTTTTTTTTTTTTTCTTTCATCTTGCTCTCTTAAAATCACAGAAACTAAAGTTAAATAAAAAGATTAATTTTGCCTGATTTTCAAATTTGAGGAGCCTATGTTTCAGTTTGCTCCCAACTGCTACTCAATCAGAATAGCAGGTTTAAACTGTCTTCAACCTATTATGCTTTAGCCAAAGAACACATGAGGAAATTTAACGACAGCAATACGCACAGATGCCTTACAGCAAGAGAATGAATGAAACTCTTTCAAAGCCTTCTCCATCACATTTGTGTTCCTCCTCTGAGCCCAGCCTGTGCTTCTTCCCTCCTCCCCCACCCCAACCTCATTCCTCTTATTTAATCTTCAGAGGGCTTTTGTCTTAAAATAAAAGTAAACAAATCTATCACTCCCTTTCCTTCATTTCTTCCTTTGAAATGATTGGTCACCTGCATAACCTGCAATTCCAGAAGCTTCCACCAGGGGATGATACTCCATTATTATAGACTGATCAATATTTGTATAAGAGTCAAACGCCAATATTTGCTCTTCTATATAAACCTCTAGGTGGTGGGATGATTAGGTAAATCTGCTTCTGCACCTCTATGCTTTTCCTTTACTTTTGAAAGGGAACAGATTTCTCTGATAATCAGAAAAGAAGTTTATTTTAAATATCTTAAAGTTATTACAGTATAATAGTATTATTCAAATACAAAGAACAAAATGAATGCTGGAGTATTACCTTTTATTATCATCAAATATAAGGGTATATATATGATGAATTCCAGGACTCTGGATACTTGCCCATCCTATTAAGAGGCTATTTATTATTTAAATGGTCATCCTTGTCACACACACACACACACACACACACACACACACTCGCATGTTAATTTAACTCTGATAAAAGATACCAAATGCTGCTGCTGTTGCAAATAATATGAATTCCAGGAATTCCAGTGACTGATCTCTCCTTTGGTCTTATGAAATCCTTTCAGTCTGTCACTGTTGGTCGGTATGTGTACAAGAAAATTTAAAGAAAGAAAGGAAACAACTGAAGTGTTTTTCTTGCCTTTATCTTCTTATCTTCTCAGATCTAGCATTGGGATTTTCCATTTTCACATCCGAATTGCCAGTCTACAAAAACTCTAAAGAGTAGCAATGCTTTCTGCAATAGTGGTTGTAAAGAAATGTTGTATGAACATATTATATTGGATTTTAATTTCTCCATGCAAAATAAGACTTTTTTTGGAGTTTATTGCTAATCCAGCAATCCTGCTTCTAATAATATATGCTATGGAAATAAAACAAATATACAAAGATGCATGTCAGGGATGCTTGTTGCAAAGAGGTTCAAAATAACAAAAAAATAAATAAGTAAAAACAACCAAAATGTCTACCATTTAGGAGGTTGGTTTTTTAAAATATATTTTTATACTTTGAAACACCATAAGGTCATTAAAAGGAATGAAACTAGCATTTATGTGCTTCCATAGAAAGATGTCCACTGGTAGATTTAAGGGGGGAAAACAAAAGGAGCTAGTGTGAAAGGAATTATAGCATAATCCTGTAGAGACTAGTTAATCAGAATTTTCCATTGGTTGATGTAAGCTCCAAAGCTGAGAACAAAAGATGATACATATACACCCATTCTAAAGAGAATCTGTAGCCACATTCATGCAGAACCAGCTAAAAGGCAGTAAAACCAGTCCAGTAACAACTACTCCATCCTGGTTATGAATAAGAAGATGAGTGATTCAAACAGAGTTCATTGAACATGAAGTAGGATTAGAAAATTGGATTCCTCTCTTACTCTGTAGTGGAAGGAAAGGGTATCCCCAAGAAGAGAACTGTTTGGAGAGACTGGGATGCTTGTGAGAAAAGCTAATAGTTTGCTTGCCAGCTAGAAACTAAGGTGTAAAAACAGAATCCCATCTCAGTGATTGTGGTAAACTAGATATCCATTGAGCAAATTTTCCCTCCAATCAACCATCATCATGGGAGTATTCTTTCCCACTCCATCAATGTTAGGCTTGGTCATGTGATTTTCTTTGGCCTCATGGTGAACAAAGCATACTTACCACCTCTCACCCGTGGACTTTGCACTCAGTCATGGGATTTGCTATGGCCAATGAGATACTAGTCGACATGGTATATGCAGAGGTTTGAAGGGTCCATACATGATTTTGTTTGTCTCCTTGTACTTCTGTCATCTTCTGGGTATAGCTACCCTAGGCAACTGCTTCTTCTTTACCTTTGACCCATAAGGCACATGGAACAAACCTGAGCCCAACTAGCAGTAGAGAGCCAAGAATGCTAAGAACCACCACTTAAAGCTGAGCTTTCCAGACAGGCCAACTTGTCAATAAGTTGAACTGCAGCCCAATGAGTGTGAGGATAAGTGCTTATTGTTCCACTCACTGAGTTTGGGGGTAGTTGTTATATATAGTATTATTGTACCAAGAGCTAACCAATACAATAGTGAGTTCTTCAGACATTTTGATAATTTACTCTGGGAATTTGTGACATAGTCACCCTAGAGATTCCTTCCTGGAAACTTTTCAGGCTAGAATCTGGCAAAAGCTGCCCCTAATGTCCAGACAAGAAGAGCTGGGACAGAGTTTGACAATAACAAGGATGTATGAAATCCCCATGTGTCGAATGAACACAGAGGTTAGTAAGTTTGAGCCATCCCGGTGGAATTTTGCTCAAAAGTAGTATCTGCCAGGGATGCCTGGATGGCTAAGTTGGTTAAACATCTGCGTTAGGCTCAGGTCATGATCTCAGCGTATCCATGTCCTTGCTCAATGGAGAGTCTGTGTCTCCCTCTGCCCCACCCCGCTGCTCATTTTCTCTCTCTTTCTCTCTCTCTCTCTCTCAAATAAATAAATAATAAATAAATAAATAAATAATAAATAATCTTTAAAAAAAAAGTGGTGCCTGCCAGGTGGGGAAACCCACCAAGAAGAGGCTGTGGGTGTACCTTTGAGGGCAAGAGTAGAGGGCACAGCAGTTAGCATCAAGGGTGTGAAAGGAAAGCAAGGAAGAGCGGGAAAAATGATCATGCCCCCTTTCCCACTGTAGATCCTAAGCCTGAGCCATTGTAAACTGGACAGAGAAGTGAGATGAGACATCAGAGATTTTATTTGGATTTGGCTAGGCCTTTAAATACCTGAAAACAGAATTTTTATAGCTGAGAATGACCAGAAAGCTATAGAATTTTCTAGAGGTTACATTACAGGGAAAGAAAAAAATCTGACAGGATGTATAGGAAGACAATGATGGAACTTTAACCGTTCAGTAAAATGGTTACACCCATTATATAAATTATATAATATATATAATAAGCATGCCAATAGACATTTTTATATTTTTATTTTTGTTTTGGGAAAACAAATGGCCCAGTGTGGGTCTGAGCCAGGGCTGTCTGTTGAGCAGGGGGCTCCTGCAATGGAAGCAGACTGCAGGCTTCTCCTCTACTTAGTTCCCTTGGCTCTAACAATACGGCTCATTCCTCAGCAAATTTCCCTTCAAATGTTCAGCCTGTGGCAATGAGATATTTTTATAGCTTTTTATTTAACATCCCCTTGAGAATTATCGTTTGCTTTTACGCAGTATTATCAAGAAACAAAAGCAACAAAAATGCATTTTAATTGTTCAAGCTATTTGGCTCTTCTTCTTTCAGATAATAGAGGAATCAGAACCCTGTAGGGCAAAGAACTAAATCCCAGAGTCAGAAGATGGGGAGTCTTGTCTGGTCAGTAGACTGAACTCCCCATGGGACCTCAAGCAAGGCTCTCAACCTTTTTGGGCTTCATTTTCCTTTCATACAGATCCTCTGCAAGACATGTGCCAACTTGTGTGCCAGGGTGTCTTTGTTGTGGAAAAATCTGGGGTTACATTAATTAGAATGTCTGTGCTCTAGTCCTTCCTATTTCACCAAGGAGTACTATCATCTAAGCAAAGGATTTAGTGTCACTGAGCGTCAGTTTCCTTATCTTTAAAACCATAAAAAAAAAGTCATGCCTTTCTTACTTTCCAGGTTTTACTATTGTTTTTATGTTTTGGTTATCTAGTGCTGTGGAACATACTACTACAAAAGATAGTGGCTAAAAACAACCATCTATTTTGCTCATGATTATGTGGGTCAAGGATCTGGGGAAGGATGCAGCTAGATGATTTATCTTAGCCCTACATGGCATCAGCTGGGGCCTTTGGATTCCATTCCAGAATGCTGCTTCACTCACATATCCGGCACAATGATACTTCTTGATCTCTCTCTCTCTCTCTCTCTCTCTCTCTCTCTCTCTCTCTCCCTCTCTGTCTCCCTTCCTCCCTCCCTCCACATGGTTTTTTACCCCAGAGTCTAAATATAGCAGTCAGGAAGCAGAAACTTCCAATCAACTAAAAGCTATTCTCAGGAGTAGAAAGGAAAAAAAAAAAAGCTATTCTCAGAACTAGTATAGTATAACTTCCACTGGATTTACTCTGTTGGTCCAAGTAGTCACACTCCCACCAGGATGGAGAAATCAACTTCATCCCTTAATTGAGGAACAAGGAACATCACATTGCAGAAGAGCAAATGGGATGGTAGATATTAGAAAGTAGAATCTGTCACATATTGTTTTCATTGTTATTCTGGACAAAAATTATGATAGATAAAGAAAGTCTTTGAAAAAAATAAATCTCTGTGCATTTGTCAAGTGCCATGATCCCCACCCCACTTCAATTTCCCACTTATAATCTACTTTGGTTAGTGTTACTTTGAGGTAAGCAATAGATCCATCCCAAATCCAGCTACAGTAACCACCAAAGCATTATCTGTCCCCAGATTGACGTCAATTAATCACCCAGTTAACTCCTTTAACAAGGGGACACTGGATTGTTTTGGTTGAACAGAGACTTGCTATAACAGCCATGACATGCCAGATTATGATCTAGTAACTAACAACCCCCAGATCAATGACTTAAGATTAAAAAAAAAAAAGTGTAACTCTCACTGCATGGCTATCACAGGTCCTCTGGGGCTCTGATGCTCTGAGACACAGCTGACAGAGCATGCCCCATCTGAGCCTTGCTGGGCACCTCAGCAAAGGAATGGAGCATAACTTCAACCCAGAAGGGAGACATGTCACCTCCACTCATACTTCATTGGTCAATCCAAGTCACATGGCCACACCTGACCTCAAGGGGGCAAGTATGTGAGACCATGCCATGCCTCAGAAGGAAAAGAACCAGAATTACTGGAGAATTGCATTCCTAACGACCACATCTGGATTGGAATTTTACAGGATTCTGTTCAAGGACATTTTCAGAGCACCTTCTCAATGTACAAGAGCCTATATGAAGATGCAGAGAGAAAATGCATGTTGTTATCCAATAATATCCTGCTCTAATATGTTGTATTTTTTTCTTGCCAAGCTCTTGTTTGCTGCTTCTTGTAAGACATTTCCCAGGGGAATGACAGTGGTTGAAATCCTGACCTTGCCTAGAGATTCACAGAGAACAAAATGTTCCCCAGGGTGTTCACAATCATGTCCATCTGCTAGCTCCAGAGAACACATGGAGATGCCACATGTGACACACATTAGTGAGTTTCCACCCAGAGGTTCATGTTCTTGACTTAGACTGTGGTATGTGAATAAGAGTCAGCACAGCAGAGTAGAAAGAGCAGTGTGGTAGGTATCACATTGCCTGGGTTCAAAACTACCACTTTCCAGCATGTGCCTGTGAACAACTTTTCCAACTGCTTTGAGCCTCAGTTTCCTCAGCTGTAAAATGATAATAATAATAATAATAATAATAATAATAATAATAGTACTTGGAGGCTACCATGAGAATCAGATGAGACAGTATGTGTAAAACACTTAGAACAGTGCCTGGGACTCTTTAAAGTGTTTTTCTTGCTATTGTTGGTGTGTTACTTAGCCTACCTCTGCAAGCCTCTGTCTGGTGTTGAATACTGTACAGGGACGGATGGTCACACTTATAGGTGCTGGGTGCTCCCAAATGAGTGGATGGCCAGTAAGTGCTATGAGAATGAAATGAGAAACAGCGTGAAAAGCAAAGATCCTTTCATTTAATTATGATAGGGTGAGAGTTTTGTGCACGGAACAGGTCATAGTTATCCTTCTTACCCCAAAATATCTCCCCTACCAACCTACCAACATGCCTGATATTTTATCATTAGAAATTAATTCCTTTGGTTTAACTATTTCCTCACAAACATTTACTGAATGCATGACGCTCACGGGGAAAGGGCTTAACAGGAATAGCCAAGGCATTTCTAACATAGACTTGGTGAAAAGGGCTAGAAAGTTCTCCTTTGCAGTAATCTCCCAGTCACCCAACAAGAGTAACTAAAATTAAACCATGTGTGATGACATTTTAAATTCTTATTAAATGATTTTTTTCAACTGTATCACTGAAATAGCTTCTGAACCAGCATGCTTGTTTCCAATCAACCTCCTCTAATTATAGCCTTTAAATTACTGCTAGGGTAATCTCTACAAATAGATGTGATCATGACATATTGGGTTTTGGCGAGGCATGGGAGGCTTCCATCATCACAGCTTTGGCCTCCTCTGTAGCCTTATCTTTTACTGCTGCCTCTAGCTCCTTCATACCAACCCACATTCTAACCTACACATGTAGACTGGCTAGCCAGGAAGCATCACATTCTTGCTTTACCAATCACCTTTACAAAAGTTGTTCCCTTTGCCTCCGTCACATTTAGTGGAAATTGTGGTCCAGAGGGAACTTTCTACTCTTGGGATTATCATGTGATTCCTGTGGAACCTATGATCACAAGATTCATTCCTTCTGGACATAGGAATGGGCATATGACTTAGGCTCAGCCAATCAGAGAACTGCTTTCCCCTGGAACTAAGATTGGTCCAGGTAAGATCATGTGATCTAAATAAGGCGAAGCAAAGGCTTCCCTTGGACATTATTAAATGAGGAGAAGTGGATCTTATCTCTTTGGTTAGAGAGATAGAATAATGTACACCAAAGGCTGCCAAAAGCCGTCCTTTCTCTCTGCCTCCAATGTGGAGAGATTGTTACCTACAGAAACTAAAATAGAAAAGTTAGCAGGAAGGGATGCCTGGGTGGCTCAGCAGTTGAACGCTTCCCTTCAGCCCAGGGTGTGATCCTGGCATCCCAGGATCGAGTCCCACATCGGGCTCCCTGCATGGAGCCTGCTTCTCTCTCTGCCTGTGTCTCTGCCTCTCTTTGTGTGTGTTTCTCGTGAATAAATAAATAAAATCTTAAAAAATAAATAAAGAAAAAAGAAAAGTTAGCAGGAAAGACACTGACAGAGGGAGAGGAAGTGAGAGAAAAAGAGAATGACCAACCTCATTTTCAATCTGAAACTCCACTCTTCAACAGGTTGAGCCTAACTACCCTCTTCTTCTGTATGAGCTGGACTTAGTGACTCCTTTCTAATGAATCAACTGAAAGGGATCCAAATTACAAAACACGACCTTGAGCATACATCTTAAAGGCATTGTGGCTTTTATCTTGCACCCTCTTGGATCACTTGCTCTGGGAGGAGCCAGCTGGGAGGAATATCAGAAGACATTCAAGCAGCCCCGTAGAAAGGCCCACATGGTGAGAAATCAAGGCCTGGTGCCAAGAGCCAGAGAGGAACTGAAGGCCTTTGCCCATAGCCACAAGAGTGAGCCATGTTGTAAGTGGATCTTGCAGCTCTAGTCAAGCCTTCAGATGCCCCAGCCAAGGCCTTTTATTTTCCCCCAGCCAATGTCCTGTCTGCCAGAGAGAGACTCTGAGCCAGAACCACACAGCTAGACTGTTCCAAAATCCTAAGCCTCAGGGATCCCTGGGTGGCGCAGCGGTTTAGCACCTGCCTTTGGCCCAGGGCGCGATCCTGGAGACCTGGGATCGAATCCCACGTCGGGTTCCCGGTGCATGGAGCCTGCTTCTCCCTCTGCCTATGTCTCTGCCTCTCTCTCTCTCTCTCTGTGTGTGTGTGTGTGTGTGTGTGTGTGACTATCATAAATAAATAAAAATTTTAAAAAAATCCTAACCCTCAGAAACTGTGAGATAATAGATGTTTGTTATTTTAAGTTACTAAGTGTTATGGTAATTGGTTTCTCAATATTAGGTGGCCAACATATGATGCATCTCAAAATCTACCTTGCACATCCCATCACATGTTTTTTCTGTGATTGGGCTTCTACCTTTTACATCTCAAATCTCCATATTTAGAGTATAATCTTTCCCTGTTCTCCCAACTTCTTCACCTGGCTAAGTCCCTCTTATGTTCAGTTCCTTACTGAATATCATCATCCCTGGGAAACCTTACCTGTCTCCTACACATGCTCCACCCTCCACCCAAGGTCGGTGAGGGTCCCTTCTCTGAGCCCCCAATGCTTCCTTCCACTCAATGCAGCCATTGTCATTTTGTGGGTATCCCCAAGTAGATTCTGGGCTCCTGGAGGCAGACACCACTGCCTTCCCATTACCAAGAAGAGTTTTTCCACATCAAGGCCCTCAGTCAATGTAGTAGACATAGTCAGTGCCCCATTCAGATACCCTTTACTGCCAAGTATGGTACACAACTCGTGCCAGACTTCCCAGGTTCCAGGTTTTTGTACTGAGAATCCTGCATCTAGGAAACTCCTCAGTCCTGGGCATATCCAGATGACTAGTCACCCTCGAGTGTCATTTAGACCAGCTTCAAGAGCTGGTACCAAAAACTTATTTATGTGATCATCTCCAGAGAATGGCCTTTGGCTGACAGCAGCTACCCTACCCAGAGATACTAGGAGGTTATACCACCATGTGTGGCAGGACAATAACTGATACAGAGGTATGAAAGCATAGCTCTCCTTCTCAAGTTAGGGCAACTCTGTGGAGCTGTTTATGCTCCAGAGCCCCCTAGTTTAGGCCAAGGCAGGACTACACCTAACACCACATCCTTGCTCAACCCTTTCCACTGCCTATCCTATTTCCTCTAATTCCTTGTGTGATTTTTCTGAGAGTGCTTCCTCAGTACATCACATATGCCCAATCCCTGCATCAGGCTCTGCTTCAAGGAACCCAAACTAAGATAGTAAATGGTTGCTGAGTGAATGAATAAAGAGAATCTTAGTCACTTAAGATCTCTGAGCCTCAGTTTCCTGACCTCTAAACAGAGATAATAATACTCAACTTACAGTCTTATCACGAGAAGTAAAGGAAGATTTCTTTGCAAAGTACCTGGAGCTATGCTTACTCTCATGAAGGGTTGTTCCATAGCAACTCTTCATCAACTTTCCCCACATGAAAGCCTACTCCATGGAGGGGCCCCTCACTCTGCCCTTGAGTGAGTCAGTTCCTTTCCTCTATCCACAGTGAACAACAGCTTTCCTGAATCTGACCCAACCCATAAGAGAATGAGATTTTTCCTGAATTCAAGGGAAGTGCTATCTCTGAAGAAAGCTAGGCATTTAGATGGGGAGTGACTAGCAGGCCATTTATAGCAGATTTAGGTTGAAAGCTGTTTGGCTGGAAGCACATTTTATTCATTCCTTAAAAATACAGTGGGCATGCTGAGAGTCACTAGCAGGGAAGTGTAAGCTCCATCGTGGGGAGAGGAATTGCCTAGACTTCCCATCTTGAACTTCTCCACGTTTATTCCCTCTGTTGGTAAAGAGACCTGGGATATACATGGGATCCTGGTGACAGTGGCAGGCCACATGTAGAGTAGCAGACGGAGCCCCAGCACAGTCAGGTAGCAGGGCCTGGCCCCCACCCAGCTGCTCCACAGGCACCTGCCCCTGCTACACATGGACCCATGGTTTGCCAACCTGGGCAATTCTGGGTTCCAAGGAAAACACTGACCTGTACTCTGCTTGGAGGTTTAATGAAGGAAGACCGTTGACCTTGTTGTGGACCACAGAACTCTTGAAGATATGGACAACAGGCTCTGGTTATTGCCCTTCAGGGGAAATTGCCACTCCTCCACCACCTGTAAGTGTGTGCTAAATAAAGGTCTTTGGTGCTAAAAAGCAACTCGTGAGCTGGGGGAAGAAGTAACCCCAGAAAAATGCTTAGGTCTCAGATTAAAGAGACCCCACTTTAGAATCAAGCAGAAATGGACACAAACCTGGCCCTGCTCTCACTGGCTCTGTGACCTTGGGTCAAGTTACATCTCCATATCTCTGAGCCTTCATTTTCTCATCTATAAGGTGGGTACAATCAACTCTGCTTCAAAGGCTGTGGTGAAAATGAGCAAACACCACAGCTATGGTGCACTGGGCTCACCACAGACATTCACGATCCAGAAGCTATGCCATCCTTGAGCCTGATAGCTGAGCCATGGCACTCATCCACATGGTCTGGCTTCAGAATCCCCAAGCTGTCCTCCCTGCCCATTCCCTTCTCTCATTCACATGGTCAAGGCTTCAGGCTATGCAGGACCCTAACCCTAGTAAAACCTGAGATAGAATAGGCCTTATATGTTAAAAAGGGACTCCAGATAGCTTAATATCTAACCCAAAGAAATAAGTCCGTTATGATGGAATTTCCACATAATAATAAATGTTAGATCTTGATGGTTATTATTATTTATTACTGCTTAACAAACTTGCAAAACATAGTGCTTTTAAAACAAAACCCTCTCTCTATATATAGACAGAAAAATATATCTATAGATATGTAGATATATTTTATACATATATAAAATATAATAGCATAATATATGCATTATATACACATAATTATTATCTTGGTTCTAAGGGTCAACTTAATAGCTTAGTGGCTGGGGTTGGAGCCATCTGAAGGTTTGTTTGGGCTGGATGTGCAAGATGGCTCACTCACATAGCTGGCAGTTGATGCTGGCTTTGCCCAGGAGCTCAGCTGGACCTGTCATCTGGAGTGACTACACATACCCTCTCTATGTAATGATGATAGCTGTATTCTGCGATCCTGCAACCCAAAAGCAAGCTGTTCAGGAGGCCCAGGGGAATCTGCAAAGCTCCAACTCCTTGGAACCTAGCCTTGGAAGTCACAGTATCACTTCCACTACACTCTGCTGGTCAAGAAGCTAGACTCAGCCAGCCCAAATGCTAGGTGCGAGTGTCATGAGGCCTTGCACATGGGGAGCTATCTTTGGGGACCAATTACCACACAAGTAAATGTGAATTAAGGATGAGAAAAGGAAAATCAGCATTTATCAAGAGCCTGCTCTGTGCCAGGCCTTTCAAAAACATCATCTTATATAGTTCTCACAACAATCTAGAAAGGTGTTCTTGCCCGCCATTTTAAAGAAAAGGCAACTGAGGCTGAGAGAGAGTATGTGTTTACCCAGAGTCACAAAACCACAGAGTGACCAGGCCAGAGTTTGAACTCAAGTCTGTGGGCTTCCAAGCCTGTGGCTCTCCTCAGATTAGCCTGGGCTACAGGCATTCCCCCGGCAACCATTTCTGGTCTTTCTGCCTCAAGAAACTGAAAACTTCACAAGCTGATAATTCCCATCTCCTTTCCACTTGAACAAGTTGCCCTTTCACTGGAAAGGAAAATGACTTCTGGCTCCATCTGGGAAAGCCTCTGGCTCCCTGCTCTGCCCAAGGAGACAGTGAGGCCCATCCATCACTGTGGTCTGACTTGCCTGCCCCCTTATTGTTGTGTTAGTTCAGACCCCTGGGTCAGCCATGAGCAGAGGCAGCCTTGCTCCTGGGTCCTCCCCAACTCTCCTCCTCCCCCTGAAACTCTGGGCCCCCATTTCTCCATGGATCTCCCAGCCTGCTATGCTGACTGGCTTCACTAAGGTTCTCTGACTTTTATAGACATAAGCTAGAGCTGGTTCATTAAGCCTGAATCTTTTGAAATCCCAGAGATTCATAGTCCAATCTTATGTCTGCAGTGGGTAAGCGGGGGAAGTACACATGATCTGGCACTACAGATTCAAAGCCTTGAACTGGGAATATGAGACCCCCAGGGAGGATGGGGTTAACTCCAGGGGACCCCAGAAGCTGAAGACCATAATTCTTTGCCAAATACAGCAGATTTTTTTTTTTGAGAGAGAGAGAGAGAGACAGAGAGTGCAACTGAGGGAGTGAGAGAGAATCATCAGCAGGCTCCATACCCAGCACAGAGGCCGACATGGGGCTCAATCTCACAAGGCCTGAGCTGAAATCAAGAGTCAGATGCTTAACCAACTGAGCCACCCAAGCACCCCAGCACAACTGCAGATTTTAAAAGAGTATATGAAATAACCCTGGACAGCA
Organism: Nyctereutes procyonoides; assembly: GCF_905146905.1. Taxonomy (NCBI): domain Eukaryota; kingdom Metazoa; phylum Chordata; class Mammalia; order Carnivora; family Canidae; genus Nyctereutes; species Nyctereutes procyonoides. The sequence goes on from NW_026575042.1 coordinate 37,201,081, forward strand.
TTAGAATAAGAAAAAAAACCTAATTCTGTTCATTTCAATCGAGCAGCTATTTTATGCCTCCACCATTAGAATAATCTTACCTGTTTGACTGTCTGGAATAGGAAAAGATGGTGGTGGCCAGAAGCTGAGCATTCTGGCTCTGCTTAGATGAGCTTGTACGTGGGCCAGAGGCAGAGAGGGACCCACTGCCTTTGGACACAGGATGTGATAGAGAAGCATGTCTGCAGGCCCTCTAAGACATGGTGACCCTGACCCTACTAACATGGCTCTTCTGACCCAGGGGCTAATTAATCACACTATCAGAGGAAATCAAAGGATGGAGAGTAAGTTTGAAATGTACTTCTTGGGAAGCCCCAGTGGCGCAGCGGTTTGGCGCCGCCTGCAGCCTGGGGGTGTGATCCTGGAGACCCAGAATCAAGTCCCACATCGGGCTCCCTGCATGGAGCCTGCTTCTCCCTCTGCCTGTGTCTCTGCCTCTCTTTCTCTGTGTCTATGAATAAATAAATAAAATCTTTAAAAAAAATGAAATGTACCTCTTCACTTCCTCTCTAATAGGCAAAGGCTGAAATGTGAGAAGAGGGACAGTACTCTTCCTATCCCCTGTGCACAGAATTGATAATCAAGAAGCACCACAATGCCAAGGACTATTCACAAATGCAGCTCTCCTTAGGTAGAGATTGTGGGGCATGTGTCTGAGCTAAATGGTCTACCTGGGGGGTTTAAAGTCATCAGTATACTCAAGCAGTGTTCCTCTCCTTCGGTTTGAATCCATGTCCCTAGAGTCCATGGAGAAGGTCCCACGGAGAAGAAAGGATGCATATCCTCCTATGGGCTCATTTGCAATTCTGGTTCCAGGAATCATTCTGTTTTCCTCAAATTAGGGCACTAATGCTCTTGTTTCTTGCCCTGGTGGCAGAGCCCTAGGAAGGTAAGATTGCCCTTCCTAGCATCTTTCTCCCAAGAGCACAGAGCACCTTCCTAACTATAACAACACATGCACTCATATTATCCCTATTTTGTACTAAAATTAAGCTGTTCTAGCTCACTTTCCTCATCTTCTTGATGAGAGATTGAGCTAAATAAAGGCTCCTCCCAGGTCTTAAAGCCATGATTTTTATGACAGAGTGATGGAGTGAAGTTAAAATGGATTCACCCATAGAGAATTACCTATAATTTTTTTCATTAGTGTTATTCTCTGCTGCTTCAATCCCAGGAATCATTATGATTCACCTGTACTGCTCTCAGCCTCTGTTCTATCACTATGTCACCTTGGGCAAGTTACTTAACAGTTCTGAAGTTCCCCTCCTCAAATGAAAATGGGGTTGAAGTTAGCTGACTTACGATGTCATTACAAAGATCAGATGAGATAATGTCTATAAACCACCTAGCTCACAATGTACTCAGAAGATGTTCAGCAAATGTTAATTCTCTACTAGTCTTTCCAACATTCCTGCTGGGAAAAGAAATCCCCACAAGAACATTCTCAACCTTGCCCACACCAGCCCCTTTGCTATAAGTAAGGTTTCTCCTGTCTCATCCATGAATGTTGTTCTTATCTCTTTCCAACTCTGCATTCGATGACCTCATATGAGTAATCTGAAATTGGCCATAGTGGGAGGATTTACACTACAGTAATCAGCAATGCCAAATATCAAAGCCCCATCCCCTGGAGCCATCCTACCCATCCAGGCCCATTCTGGGGTGCATAGAGGCAGGAGGCTGGACATTGTGAGGAACAATGAGTCTAAGCACAGCTTCCCTCTGTGCTAAACAGTTTTTTCAACAGGTTACATGGGGCCACCCAGAGGCTCACTGATAGCCAGCTGCCATTGATTCTTCCAACAAGAGGAAAAAACAGCAAAAAAGAACATGTGCTCAGAGGCCAGTCAAGTCTTTTATCAGATCAGATGAACCCAAGTGAAAAAGAACTGCCAAAAAGCTTTTGACCAGGACAGCATAATAGGGACTGTTTCTGAAATAAAACCACTTTGTTGTTCAAATGTACAACGCTGACAGCTTCTTTTCTCTCTATGAACTGAAAAAAAATTTTTTTTCTAAAGAAAATTTTAAAACATATAACTCATGTAAGGAAACAGTAAAAAGAATTCAAGGCCACAGATTGTTTATAATAATAACACATACACATATATGGCCTTTATAGCTCACTGGGCCTTGTTTTAAGCATTTCACAAATAGTAACTCACTAAATCTCCACAATAACTTTGTGAGATATACATTAGCATTAGCCCTATTTTATAGATGAAAAAACTGAGGCAAAGAGAGAAACTCTGTGATGTCAAGAACTACAGCCCCTGTAGGTTTCGCTGGACCTTTTGTTGAGGCAGGGGGATGTGGAGGCAGGTGACCCTGCCTCCCTAAATCATTTCCTCTCTGTAGCAATCCTCCCTTCCTACACCACCATCCCCCTCTTCAGTCTGGCAAACTCTTGTTCATCTTTGCTTTCCCTTCTCATAGGCTGTGGCAAAAGGAAGTGTGCTTTTCCTTTTTTGGCCTTCTTTCCTTCCCACTTACCCCTTTCCTGGAAAACAGATCAATATCATGATAGCCCATCAAAGCAATACTGGGAAACAGCACTGACATTAGGAATAAAAAGGCTTGCTTGTCTCATGGGGGGAAGAGCCTGAAAGCTGTGAGCTTCCTGTGGGTCACACAACTCAAGGTTCTCCAGTAGGACCCCCAGGAAAGGTGAGAGACTATAGAAGACAGCAAAAAGGAAGGAAAGTCTGAGGTAGGAGGGGGACCCTGAATATGCAGTGTGACAAACCTGAGAGACTCTTCAGTGACTCTGGGAGGACAGTGGGGAGAGAATTTGTATCAATGTCCCAGAATCCTGAGTGTGGGCTTCATCTGCTAAGACAAAGACTCACAGATGTTGTGGCATAGCTGAGAGGTTATAAACAAATCCATCTAAGCTGGATGTAAAGTGAAATATAAAAATAGTGTATTCAAGACTATTTATGTAAAAAGAAAAAATTATGGAAGGATCAAGGAATATTAAAGAATATGAAACTTTAATAAGTCACCCAAACATTGATTTTTACATGAATAGGGAAATTAATCTAAAAGTATAAGAAAATGGAAAAATCGATATTCAATGATCATGCCTAAAAGCTATATTTTAAATACTGAGCTATAAATCAGGAAAAATGGGAATGAATAACCTCATTTAGGCTTTTACTTGATGACTATGCTATTTTCATGAAATTAGTAGTATCACTTAAGAATCAAATTTTGGAACAATTATATATCAAAACTGTATCGGACTGATGGTATAAAAATATATATATATATCTCTGTTGCTTCTTTTCACTTTTTTTTATATTAACAAATATGATATTTTTTCATTTGAAAAAAAGTAAGTCCCTATTTAATCTTGCCCTAGTTCCCTCAGGAATTACTGGACTTACAGGCTCTTTTCTTCATTCATACACACATACTGTTTTCCACATAATTGGAATCATACTCTACGCATTATTCTTTGACTTAATGTCTTAGAAAATCTCCCTGTCAATATATACAGATTGACAGAAGTTTTATTCACCATTACATTGCATTCCGTAAGGCAATCATTCCCTTCTGAAGAACCATTAAATGGCTTCTAATTCTCTACTAACATAAACTATTGCAATGAACCCTGGACATGTTTGTGCTCATTTAAGTATTGCCAGAGGATACTTTCCTAAAAATGCAATTGCTAGGTCAAAAGTTGCGATATGGTAGATGTTGCCAAATTTCTTTCCAATAATGAGGTAGCAACGAATCTCACACTAACAATGAGAGTGAATTATTGAATCTGTAAAATAATTTGAGGAACTGCCATTTTTAAGATACCGTCTCCTCTCACCTAGAAACAAGGTATGTATGTCGGTTATTTCAAACCTCTGCCTCGTAATCTCTTGTTGCGTTTACTCCTCAGCATTCAGACTTCTGAACTTGCTATCAGTTCAAATGGGTTTCTCAACTGACTTGACTAAATTTATTGTTAAAAATAACCACTTCTGTTTCATCTTTCCTTGTGTTATTGTATCAACTATTTATCTTTATGGAGCCTTCTCCAGAAAGTTTTCACTCAGCCCTCACTCTGCTTCTAACAGAGATAGCACTTAGCACAGTGCACAGGAAACATCAGTATACTCATATATCCCCACTTGAAAGTGAGCTTATCACCATCATTTTTAAGCATGTATAATGTGCCAGGAATTGTGATAAGCAGCTTACAGTCATTTGGAGAGGTCCTCCTTATCCCCATTTCACAAAGGAGGAAACTAGGCTCAGAGAAGCAGTGTGCTACTCCCAGGTCCACCTGGCTAAGCAGCTGAGGAGTAAACGTGTTAACCCCCTTCGGGTTGTCACAAGCCAGCACCCCCCATAAACACCTTCTTGCAGACTGGAATTCATGTTACTTTCATCTCCTCCTCCTTCCTTCTAGCACAGTGTATGGTACATCATAGGTCGTTTCCCGATGTCACTCCTTTGATAAATCAGTTATATCAGAAAGGTTCTAAATAGTTCTCTAAATTTGGACAAAACCCATCAGGTCTCTACTTGTGGTCTCCAACATATGACAGATGCTTTTCATGAGGACACAGGACTGAGGTTTCAATACCAACAAAAAAGAACATTCTAGTAGGAGGAAATATCAAATACCTCCTGTGCCTTCTCTCACATCCTCCTCATCTACATTTTTACTCCACCCAGCAGCAACCAGCAACCAGCTCCAAGCACCTGCCTCCCTGGCTTTATGCGTGTCTCTCTCTCCTACCTCCAGACTTCTTGCTCTTGCCTGTGAGCCACTCATAGCAACATGGCTGCCTACTCTGAAGCATGAGCCACATGAGGAGGGTGAAGGTTGTCGACACAGCCTGAAAACAACTCTCTCTCCCACACCTCAGGTGGACCACGCTGCGGCATATCCTGACAGCTCCACAGAGGGATCCAGCAGGCTTAAGCCCTCTGTCCATAGTAGTCACCAGCTTGAGAACATGCCCTTGGACTGGCTTTTTCAACTTCTGTTTTATTTCTCTCTCAAACCCCCCACTCCCGTTCCCTGGAGTCACTTACCAAAATAAACCAGCTGCACAAAAACCCTTGTCTAGGCTCTGCTTTCTGAGACTTCCTTGTCCAAGCTACCAGAAGACATGGTACATATACCAGATCACATAGGTGTTGCACACACATGTTCACCCACACTGCACACTCCAATTGGGATCCTTCAGCATTTGACTGTTTTATCTGCCTGAAGAAATTTAACTGTCATCAAGGAAAATGAAGTTTTTATCTTTTCAGCCTCATCTAGGCCCTGATTTTAAACACCATTATTCCTTACACTAGTAGATTACATCACTAAAAATCCATCTGCTTAACCAATGTCAGTAAAGTTCATGCCACACTCACTGAAGAATAATCCTTTAAAAATGTCTCTATCTGTGCGTAATCCTCAGCTCTGTCTCCTACCATCTGTGGAAGGGAGGAGAGCTAAAAGCCAAAGAACCAGTCATGGGTTTGGTGTTAGCAGAATAGGAGAGGAGCTCTAGCTCGTACCACCGTACATCTTACTAACAGTAAGGAGCACTCAATTGACAGGGCTGGGGCTCTAGTCAGGCTCTCACTTCTTTATGACCCCAGCAAGTCATGTAATTTCTCTGAGCCTCTGTTTCTCCATTTGTAAATGAGAATTTTTCCCCAAAGCAACTATAATACAAATTTCTTACTAATTGACAATCATTTTCCCAGTTACACTGAGAGCTAGTATATCTGCAGAGAGAAGAATAAGGGATTTCGGAATACTGGACTAGGTACTGAGCTAGCCATGACCCTGTCATAGCCCATATTTTCACAGCAGCCTGCATTCTTAGCCCCTTGTATAACACAGCACCTGAATCCAAGAGTTCAAGTGACACTCTCAAAGTTGATCTGATGAAAAATGGCAGCACCAGCCTTGGACTGGTGTCTCTGAGCCTAAACCCATTTGCTCCCCACTGCCCCACTCTCCACTAAGTCCCACCAGGGAAACACCACTGTGCACAGTTAGCATTCAAAGATTCCTTGTGGCTCTCATCTCACCTCCTAAACTGAAAGCTTGTTAAAGGCCAGGATCCCATAGATGAAAATTCTCAACCTTAGCCCAAGTATTAGTTTCCTAGAGCTGCTGTAACAAATCACCACAAACAGGGTGGCTTAAAACAATATACATTTATTCTCTTATAGTTCTGGAGTTCAGAAGTTCAAAATGTCTTCACTAGCCAAAACCAAAGTGTTGGCAGCACCATATTCCCTCCAGAAACTCTAGGGAGAGCCCCTTTCTTGCCTTTTCCAGCCTCTACAACTGCATTCCTTGCATTCCTTGGCTCATGACTCCTTCCTCCATTTGTAAAGTCAGTATCTTCTTTAACTCTGGCTCTGCCTCCCTGTGCTGCTTCCCTTCTGTCCGTAGGCAAGTCTCCCTCTCCCTTCCTCTCCTAAGTACACTTGTATCCAGAGATGAGGGCCTAAGTCTCTTTAGGGGCCATTATTCAGCCTTCCACAGCCCAGTTCAGAGAAAATCTGTATAGGTTTCTGAAGCCAAACAAAGCTAACCAAGTTTGGTGCCACTCTAGAAAAGTAACCCAGAAAACTACTAAGCAATCAAGGCTATAGCCTAGTCAGTCACATACATACACCTCAGAACTACATAAAGGAGGCCAACTCACGATGCTCTCATGAAATCAGCAAAGTGCAAAGACATCCCTGATGCCTCAGTCTGCCTTGTCTCACCTGCCTACTCTCCCCAGATGTTCAGAGTTCTCACATTTCAATCCTCTCATTTGTCTCTACCAGAGAAATGGACTCTCAGGAGAAAGGGCTATCAGAAATTTACTCTATCGAAGATTTGACATCTTAACCTAGTTTTAAATAGTAAGATGAAAGACCTTATCCTCTGCAGAAGGAATTTCTAGAATCAGAGAGAAACTGGGGGCTTCCTACTGCTCATGCAGGCAGCCAGTGAGGGAGGCTCTTTTAGCTTTTTTCTCATAAAGGAAATTCTCAGTGTCAACTGGAAACTTCTTTCCTCAGAAAATGTATTTCCATTGCAGGCATCTTTAGTGAAGATTTGCTGAAGACTTGTCTTCCCTCCTCCATCTCTTGTTGCTGGCAACACCTGCTATGCCTGCTTAACAAACCATGGCATCTGGGACTCCAGCTGTAGGAGTGGCAACCTTGAGGAGCCAAGGTAAAGAGGACAAGTATAAAACAAGGTCCTGAAAACTTTGTAGTCCAAAATCTGATTTTTCTTGCCATAGAGGGGCCCTAGAGTGGCTTTCTGCCTGACTATTGGACTCAACCTCAGCCATAAAGACAGAAGGGAAGAGCCAAAGCTCATCCTAAACCCTTGCCATTTCTAGGCACATTCTTAACTCATTCCTTGCCATGTGTGATAGATCATGGAGGATGATGAGAGACTGAAAAACACTTTAAACTCAAAGAAAATAAGAACTAATAGCAACATCTGGGGAACCAAAGCAGGCCAGAGAAGGGAATATTTCAAGTCAGGGAAGTCTCCCAGGTAACCCCTAAATCATACCAAATAGTCAATAATACCTCTTCTTTGCATGTTTTCTACTGGGCAAATACATTGTCCTTTAGGCTTTGTCTGTTTTTATTGAAGGATAATGGAGGAATTCACTTCAATCAAGGTTCCCAAGAGGCATTGCTTCTGGCCATCCACTAGGTGACTTCTCTAGCCACCTTGCTCTCCATGTCCTTGAGCCCTTCCAGAGTCAGATTTGTGTACCTATGAATGGACTCAGCATATGAGTTCCTATGAGTTCCATAGGGACTGTGGGACCTGGTCCCTATGGGTAGGGGTCCAGGAAAGTGGCTTGGGTTATCGAAACCCAGTCAACCCTGCAGAGCGTGGCCAGCACTAACTTAGAAACTTGATTACTCGGTCTTCCTGAACCTTATTTTTTCCCATGTGAAATCTGGGTATAATACCTCTTAGAGGTTTTGGGAACTACTGAAATATATATGTAAGATGCATACCACAGTGACTACTATATATCAGGCACTCAACAAATGTACCTCTTCTTAATGTTATTTATGATAATATTAATATAAAGTCATGCTGCTAGCTTACAGATTATGATCGAAGACCGAAGATCATAATCTATAGCTATCTGAGAACAAGAGTAATAAGCTACAGAACTGTCTCTTTTTGTGTTTTGCTATTAAACATCTCTCAGCCCTTTGAATATGGAGCAATGTTTTACTTTGCTCTTCAACATTCACAAATACCTACCAAGTGCTAGCTCTGTGCAGGAAACAGAATAAGCTCAAGGTATTGAGTTTGCCCTCAAGGAAACTACTACCTCTGTGAAGAGTCAGGAAACAACAGGTGCAGAAAAGGTAGATCACAGTCACATTCCTCAGTGCTCATTGGGTCAAAAGAACTTCCAGAATTCAGAGGTCTTAGTCCTTGGGCATAAGGTACACAAAAGACATCCCAGGAACTGGATCTTAAAGAAAGGGTAGGGAATGAACATGTGGAGAAGAACAGATGTGTCCTACATCAAGACTTGGTGCAAGGGGAAGGAGTCTTGGGAGTTTAAGTTGGGGACCCTTCTTTATTCGTCCCTAGCTTCCTTTCTATCAGCCATCAAAATGGCACAGGGCTGGGGTGCTCGGTAAGCTCTGCAGTTCTGTAAATTGGCACTGCAGTGACCTGTGTGAGGCAGCTCACCCTGCAAGCTGATTTGCCAATTTGTGCAGAAAGTACTCTTAGCAAGATGCTGGGCCCTTCTTAGCCAGCTGACGGAAGGAATCATCTAGGAATTTGCTTCTTGTAACAGATTTTCTCAATTCAAATTAGCTACAGTGGTGTTGTTAATCCCCTTGTTATGGGATTAGAATGTATTACTGCATTGAGATTAGAGCCCAACAGATATGTTAGAGGAGTTTGGATTAAACTCAAAGTTCCAAGCATGAGGGCTCCCCAATGGCAATGTGGTCTTTGGCTGGAACAATGGCGCCACCTAGTGGCGACAATGAACTCCATTTGGAAGGGTTTCTATTTGGGCACCTTTCACTTCTTGAGGCCTTGTGTGTGCTGGGGCCAGAAATGCAAGGATAACTAACGTAGGCTAACTCCTCCTCCTTCATGGGGCTGGCAGGTTCAGGCTCAGAGTCCGGATCCCATGGACTCCATCAACTGCGGCCCCAGCGACCGCCTAGTGAGCAGCATGAGCTCTACCATCTGAACCCCAGAGCTGACCTTGAGGTAGATGCCTACAGAGCAGGACCTCAGCAATTATAAAATGGCCCCTTGGACCCACCTGTTCTCTAATGCCTTAAGTCCCTTTCACAGTTGACAAAATCTGTTTCTGTGCCTACTCATTCTTTTAGCATATATCTACCATTTGCCTCCATGAACCAGACACGACACAACACTTAGGACTAAGACATACAATGTTTAAGGGCCAGCCCCTACCTTCCACACATGGCCAAAGAGATAGAGACAAGCCCTCTCACTGTACTCTGCAAGAACCTTGGGAGTCCTTTCCCAGACGAGCAAAGCCCTGCATCAGCTTCCATCCCAAGTCCCCAACACAACACTCCCACTGCACCCTTCCCTGCTGTTCCTTTACAACTGGGCCCAGCACTGTCCCCATGCCTTTCCTTGGCTCTCCAGATACAGGAAATATCTCCTCTCTCTCTGCTCAAGGATGGTTGTTCTGAAGGCTCTGGGAAGGGAGAGCTAAGCTACCACGGTCAGAGAAAAATGACTTCCAATGGCAGACACTGACATGAGTGGTTGCAAGCAGGCTGCAGCTCCAGGTGGACCTGTGGGGAACAAAGGCAGCAGCCCCAGGGACAGAGAGGGAAGGGGTGTGTCCCACAGACTAAGGCTTTCATTCCACTCAGGGACTATGTGAGGCACTGAGAATAATGTGAGGGTTTGCATCCAGCAGCTACAAAGCATGAGAAAGTAGAAGGACTGTGTGTTCGAACCTGAAACTCAAGAAAAGGTAGAAAAGTAAGAGAAAGGTAGGTGGTGAGAGGTGAGGGGACTCTGTAGGGTGAAAAGTGACTGAAAACATCCCTGGATGTGATGACCATAGATAGTGTTAAGTGTGGGAGTGGCTAATGTCAAACCCTAGACTACCTATGTGCCCAGATGGAAATTCATCTTCTACTCACTTCCAAATCTTTCACAGGAAGGCAACTACATAGTCATTAATGAAACCATTGTGTGAAAAGGTTTGATTGAGTCAGCTTACCTAAGAAATGTGTTTCCATGTCTGGCTCAATGCTGTGTCATGTAGAGAAAGCACCCATGGGCCCAAGAACCTGAGTGACAAGAGGACAATAGGCATATAAGCCCCCCTGGAAACTCACAACATCCAGAGGAGGGCTATGAGCTTCTACAAGGTACAGAAAAGATTCTAAGCCAATCTGAGATCCTAACAGCCAAGAATTCCAGCAGATATCTGATCCACCCATGCATTTGTACACCCTTTCTCAGATGTAGACATTCTTGGCCCATTTTCTTGTCTACCCTTTCTGTTTTCTCCTTGCTGACAATCTCATCTTGAGATGTGTTGCTATGTGGAGTGACTAGTGTGGTATTATGAAATCAATAAAAGCTTTAGAACTAGAAATACGGGGATGCTAGTCCCAGTTCCCCTTTGTCCTGTCTACATGGCCTTAGCAAATTGCTCAACCTGTGTGAGCCTCGATTCCACCTCTGTAAGATGAGGTTGCTGGAAGGCTGAGAGATAATGTATATAAACACTATTTTTTATGGACAGCAGTTTCATCCTTGTGGCTAGAAGCTTCTGGTTTATGGTGAAGACTACCTAGTGATCTGATCCAAGGCAAAGAAAGGAAACTGGGAGTAAAGGATGGGGTGATATCCCCAAGACTAAATCAACTGCACAAAGTCCAAGAATGAGGTGGCAAGCATCTGGGTCTTAAGTCTGGTCACAGCTCCCCATGGAATCAGAAAGACATGATCTCTGTCCTTCACAATCCCCTTTTCATAAGTAGGTATTTATGGGCTTCATTGTCAGAATTTGAATTTCAACATGGCAGGAGCTACTGAGCTTGTTATCCATTTATGGGGTGAATTTGGACTCTTACTAGCAGCATAATGCCTTTCCAGAAATTGAGTCTTCCTCACTCATCTATAGGGTTGTGGCAGAAGTTTGATGTAATCAAGCAACCCACCCCCACCCCCCTTACCATGGACTGGTCTAGGGAAGGGCACTGCATTTGGAGAAGACATCAGACTCTTTCTGGATGTCTGATGGTGGTGAACAAGTCCTGCCATGAGAATTGGGAAGCAAGAATCATGGGCCACTGCCGACAGAAAAACAAAGAGCAACATGAATAAATGCACAGAGTAAAGATTCCCAGCTTGGAGTAAAACTCCAGGCCAGCTCTGGTGCCACTGCCTGGCTTTATCTCTGACACTGAATTCAGCAATACATCCCGAGGACCCTCCAAGTCCTTTTTCACTTCAAGTACATGGAGTAAGTCTCCAGAGCTGACTTCCAGAAGAGGCCCAACTCACATGCAAAGTAAGGTTTCACTTGTTAGAGAGGAGGGAAAATGTTGAATGTGTGTCCCCCCAGAGGATGAACAAATTGCCTCCAAGCTCAGCAGTTTGGGAAAACTCACTGTGGGGACTGTACACCTGAAGAGCAAGCGCTTCCCCTGGATGATAATTTCACTCAGGCACAGCAGTAACATTTTACTATTTAATGGGCTGCTTGTAGAGATTTCCCTTCACAATGAAAACGTTTCCTATTACAGGAACAAAATGAAAAGGGAGTCATTCATTCCACATGAAAAACAGGGACTTTAAAAAATGGAAACACTGTCAATCATGCTGAATCGCAAGCTGTGATTAAAGCCCCTCGACTTTTTCCCATTAGTGTGAGCACATTTGAATTTTAGCCTAACACTGAGCCTGTATTATAGAACATCTGATTTATTCCACTTTGAATATAATGCCAAACATGTCTTAAATGTAAAATACTTAACGCCCAAGTTCAAGCAAATTTGGATCTATTGTTCAAGAAATAGTCACAGCACCTCATTTACAAACTTAACTTAAAATTAGGTCTTCCTAATCAGGGAAACAAAGATAAAGCTGGAGTCTATTATCATTGTTCTGCTGATGTGTAAAATATTATTTGTAAAAGAGAACCAAGACACTTCTGGAAAAGGCAAGTTTCTCTTCCCAGTCCACTACTACTGTGATACAGTAATTTTTCTGTATAAATTCAAACAATGACTGAGACCCCTGGACTGGGAGCTGGGAATATAAATGAGATATGGTCCCTGCCCTCAGGACTTCACCAGCTCATGAAGGATGACCCCTAAGGAGAGAGACAATTAACTTTAACCACAAGGCTGAGGGCAAATAGAGGAGAGATGTGGGATGGGAGAGGCTACCCAGAAAAGGTTCCAGGTATGAGCAACGTTAGACCTCAGAAGAAGGGAAAGTCTTCCAGGCTTAAGAGCAGCATGAGCAAGGGCACAAGTGTGAGGAGCCTGGCACACTGGGCATGTCTAGGGGGCAGCTCTCCACCTGCTCATGCTCACTCAGGGGCATGCAATGACCCGTACCAGCATTTGTGAGACCTGGGGACTAAGGGACATTCCTGCTCTGAGAGGCAGGGGTATCCTAAATGGTAGGCAAGGCTGAAGAGATGAGAAGCAGACAAGAGTCCCATGTTTCCTTAGTGATCTGATGGGCTTCCAGAGATGGTTCTGTTCCAACTAGCAGGACAACCAAAGAGAAGGTCAGAGGGTATTAGCCCAATGCTCAGATAAATGAAGGTAGTGGCCAAGAAAGGCCCCAGCTCCAAACCTTTCAGCTTAGACCCCTCTGTGGCAGGTACCACTGCTGACTTCAGAGACAGCACAATCACCACTTCCTATAAGATCAGGGCATCTCCCTTGAGTCCATTACTTCTTTTGTACCCTCCCCCAACATTCATCAGCATTCATCTCACCTCTACCTCCAAAATGTATCCTACCTTTGCCCATGCCTGTCCTCTTCTCTGCCAGCATCCCAGTCCAGGCCATCATCAGCTTTCATCTGGACAGCTGCAACAGTTGGACATTGTATTCCATGATAAATCAGGTCAGAATGTTCCCCTACTCAAGAGCCCCTAAAGATTTTTCTTCCCACTTGGAATAAATCTAAGCTCTTTTCTGTGGCCTCCAGGTCCTACCTGTTCAGGGCCCCAGCCCAGTTCTCCATTCTTACTGTAGACCATCCTGACATGATCACCAAGCTCAGCCCCATCACCTTGCTTTCTGTACCCATGTTTGCCCTAGCTCTTTCCTCTGCCTAGAACATACTTCTCATCTAATATTACTGACTCAAGAAGCCAGCATTATGCCTCATTGATTGTCTTCACACAACTTACCTCTATTTCCTTACTGTCTGTTCTCCCACCCCTGATACAACAAAGGCCCTATAGGAAGAGGGACTTGTAAAGCTGCATTCTTCATAATTGTATTCCTATAATTGGATCCATTCCATAAAGGGTACTCAATGCACATTTGCTGAATGAACAATTCCATGCTTCTGCCAGTACCCCTCAAATCTTGGGGCCTTATGGAAGCCGTATTTCCAGGAAATGTGCCAGGTGAGGGCAGTGCTGCCCTTGTGGGGTCAGATCTGATACCAGGGAGGGGGGTTCATATGCCCCAAGGATTCCCAAACAATGAAATCAAAGGCCATCTTTCCTGTCTTAGAAGAACCTTTGTGCTAGAGTACTGAGACTTCTGCCCGTGCTAATCATTCTACTCTATGACTATGCTGTATTAGCCAGGGCTCTCCAGAGAAACATGATCAATAAGACATCTCATTCTCTCTCTCTCTCTGGATGTCACCTATTGTTGTCACCAATGCTTTTAGGCAACTCCAAAGAGGACAATCAAATTCTTCTAGGATTTACTCTACCAACCCATCCAACTCCTACCACTCATCCTCTCACTCACTCAAATATTCATTTAGCCTGTGTTTATTGAGCACTACTGTGTATGAGGCCCTGTATAGGGCAAAACAACATAGTCTCCGCCCTCATATATCTTTTTTTTTTTTTTTTTATCCACGAGAGACACAGAGAGAAAGGCAGAGACACAGGCAGAGGGAGAAGCAGGCTCCATGCACGGAGCCCGACATGGGACTCAATCCCGGGTCTCCAGGATCACGCCCTGGGCTGAAGGCAATGCTAAACTGCTGAGCCACCCAGGTGTCCCTGACCTCATATATCTATAGTTCAGTGGGAATATCAACTTTAAACAGATGCACAAAAATTTTCACTGCATCTGTGGTATGTGCCAGGGAGAGAGAAATGTGGTATGGTTATTTCATCTGTCCTCTATATATTTACTGATCACTAAAGACAGGCAAAACATTTTCTTAGGTGCTTACTGGAACATGTAACACGACCAAAGCTAGGGGTAGGAGGTGGTCCTCCAAGGAAATTTCACTCAAGATGATACCTGAAAGACAGTAGAGTTCACTTGACAAGAAGATGAGGAGAGCATGCCAGTTGGAGGAACACCATGCCAGGGTCCTGAGGTAGGACGTGTGTATAAGAATGGGAAAGGAGGGATCCCTGGGTAGCGCAGCGGTTTGCGCTGCCTTGGCCAGGGCGCAATCCTGGAGACCCGGGATCGAATCCCACGTCGGGCTCCCGGTGCATGGAGCCTGCTTCTCCCTCTGCCTGTGTCTCTGCCTCTCTCTCTCTGTGTGTGTGTGACTATCATAAATAAATAAATATTTAAAAAAAAAAAAAGAATGGGAAAGGAGTCTGGTGGGGCTGGGGGGCCTGGAACACGGTGAGGTGCAGCTATACAAGGGGATAGCTCCAATGCTCACCAGGCATTGTGGGTTCCACTGAGAGCTATTGCTTGATCCTAAGAATAGGGAAAAGCTTCTGGGAGGCTTTAAGTTGGGAGGTAGTGCTCTCAACATTAACATCATAGCAAGTTCCATTCTCCTCTTTGTGAAAGTCCTAGAACAGGTAAAATTTTATCATACTATCCTTCAAAGACACTGTCAGGTAAGTTCATATTTGAGGTATGATGCACTGCACACTTCCATGCTTTCAACAAACTGTTCTCCCTGCTTTGTGTTTTGTTCTTTTCTTCCTCATAAACCTCTATTCACCCTTCAAAATTCAGTCTGGCCATTGCCTCATCCATAAAGCAATCTGACTTCCCCAGGCTTTGATAGCAACTTATACTCACCTCCAGATAACAATCTATTCAGAGTATGGGCCTTGACCAGGGATGGTCCCCAAATTGTTCATTACCCATGAACAGAAGATGAGGCAGGTACAGAAAGGAGAGTAAGCATTTAGATGCTTTCAGAGCAATTACACAGAACAATTTTATGGCTGTTAAATCTAATAATAAAAAAATAGAGCTTAGATTTTGTGTGTCTTTCATTTCACTTTTTCTAATGATTCATTTTTATTGTATTTTATAAAAGTATTGATCCACAAAAGATTGAAATTTATTAAAAATGGGGGAGGAGACCTTCACCATAGACAGTTTGAGAAACACTTTCCAGAGTATCTGCTGCTGAAGGCCATCCTCTGCACCTTCCTCACTCTTTTCCAATCTACCTGACCAACTGCAAAGTCACTACACAACAACCATAGAGGGTAAGCAAGTTGTAGCTTGCCTTCCCTTCTCTTACTGGAAATGAGCTAACTGAAGCTGAGACAGGGAAAGCAACATGCTTGTATGAGGTTCCTGTTGCTGCTGTAACAAAGTACCACATACTTAGTGGCTTAAAACTATACAAATATATTTTCTTGTGGTGCTGGTGAGAGTCTAAATGGGAGATGGGCTAAAATCATGATGTCTGCAGGATCACATTCCCTCAAAGGTTCTAGGAGGGAAATGCATTTCCTGGCCCTTTCCAGCAACTACAGTCTTCTTGCATTCTTTGGCTCACAACTCCTTTGTCCATCTCCAAAGACAGCAATATAACATTTTCCAGTATTCTCATTCTCTCTCTCCCCCTCTCACCTCTGCTTCCATCGTCCCATCTCCTTCTCTTCTCTCCTTATAAGGACCTTTATGATGACATTGCACCTGCCTGGATCATCCAGGATCATCTCCCCATCTCACAATTCTTCACTTAATCACATCAGCTAAGTCCTGCCATGTGAGATAACATATTCAAAGGTTCCTAGAATTAAAACATGCATTTTTTTAAGGGCCATTATTCTGTCTACTACAAAGGTCAAACCTAAGTCTTGGTCTCAGAATGCATATTTCCTTTTTTGTTTTCCCCTCTAATCCCCTCCATCTTCTCATATACATACAGATGTTGACAGAAATACTTTGTTTGAAAGCATTTGGATATTGAGAGCAAGCCGTGATCTGCAGGTGGACAGAGGATCCATGCAACAGCATATCCCTCAGCTGTGGAGGCAGTGGAGTCCCTGCAGACTGTCCTGGCAAACACCAAGGGCTGCCCCACTTAAGCTCTCACCCAGACAGACCATCAGGGCCCAGAAAGACCTGTGATAAGTCATCCAGATAGCATACACATACATCTCAGAAAAGACAGGATTTTCTCCAGCAAGGACAATGTTCCTTGGCAGTGCTGAATTTTTGTTCCCAGGCAGATAAATAGATATGCAATTCTTATTAGCAAGAAGAATAACCTGCATAGAGTTTCTCCAGGAAGACATTAAGATAATCCAGCAGCAGCAATCCACTGCCAGCCTCAATCAATTCTTTGTAGTAAACTTTTATAAATCAAACACAGAAGACTCTGAATCTCTCAAGAGCTTGTTCTTGTGATGTGTTGGTTGATGCAAATACTGGCACAATCCACTGTGTGGGGTTGTTAAATCACAGTGTTTTCCTCGCCCCATCAATTCCAGCTTCTCCCACCTCCAGCCCTAAGATAATCAGCCCCTCCTAGACACTGTGACTGCCTCCCAGGGCAGCACACTGGGGGAGGAGAGCTGAGATGGCCGCTGGAAGCATAGGACCTGCCCCTCCTCTTTGCTGTGCTCCTGGACCAAGGGCTGACAGGATGTCATCCCTGCCCTGCCCTGCCCTGCCCTGCCCTGACAAGGGAGACTAGGGTGCTGGGACCTGAGAAGGAGCAGATGTTTGGCACTTCCTGTCCCTGTCCGTGGGTGTGGTGCAAGACACAAAGGCAGATGGGGCCAAGTCAGGGCAATGGTTGAAGGAGAGAGGAACTAGCCATTCTTGACTATCTAAGGTGCCCTTCACAGAATCTGAAAGCCCTGGGCTGGGGCTCTGCCTCTCATGGCTGTGCTCTCCTCTGTCTTAGTGCACTCTGTCGTTTACATTAATATATCTTTACTTGTCTGCAGGACTGCTATTTTTGTTGTTCAGACTGTGCATTGTACAAGGGCAGCACACCTAAGGATTGCCATTGAAATCTAGACATACACTCACTTATCTGAGAGCACACTGCTCAGTGTGTAGACTACAGACCTCCTACTCATAGATGTGCTGGGACAGTAGCCATGAGCCACCTCCCACTTAAAGCCACCATGAGCATAGCCAGCCTTGTACACACTTCCCTGGCTCACCCACATTTGTGCAGCTGTGCCCTGTTCCTGACAGCACTTCAGGCCTCCCTTTATGTCACTTTTCTTGCCTGTCAATTATTCTGGGAGATGGAGCTCTGTTCCCAGTACCACTATTTCAGACTTTGATTCTGATTCAGTCGTCAACTGAGGGGTAGGGAGCAGGGACCTTGGCATCTAGGGTGGCAGGTGGGTATGTGTGTGTCTGCAGCCCCAGGTATCAGAAAGCTCCCTGAGGTAGAGACACAGTTGCCAGACACTGCCATTCAGGTAGGACAGTGTATAAACTTATTTATTTTTCTTTTTCATTTAAGAAAAAATAAAGCAGCCTTCTCTTCATAAAGAAGAAAAGGCTTCTTAAAGTTTTCAGAAAGGTATATCATGCTGTAGCAGTGACCCTGCTTGTCTCCTCTTTCTCAAGTTAGCTGTGAGTTCATGGAGTCTGGATTAGGTACTACTTAGTGCCCCCAGCAACCTGCAGGTGACTGGCTCTTGGATTGGTTTATGGAAGAAGGGTAGAAAGGAAAGATAGAAAGAGGGAAGAAAGTAGGCAGAGACAGAGAAAAAGAGAAGGGAGGGAGGAGGAAGAGGTAACTATTTGGATGGACAGATAAATGAATTTCCTAAACCCATTAGACACAGAGACTCGCCTCCTCGCCCCTGCTCCTTCTGGCTTTTTTTTTTTTTTCTCCTTCTGTTTTGACCATTTCTGCTCACCCCCATCACTGTGCATTTCTCTCCTGACTCTTTCACACCCTCTGGGTTATCCCTGAGTCCATTCACATCTTCTAGACTGAATCAATGCTGGGGCCCATGCACTGCCCTTCCACAGATGTGGCCTGGACCTCTGCCCCTTTTTCTCATCTCCCTACACTCCCAAGGTAGTCCAGCCCTG
Organism: Nyctereutes procyonoides; assembly: GCF_905146905.1. Taxonomy (NCBI): domain Eukaryota; kingdom Metazoa; phylum Chordata; class Mammalia; order Carnivora; family Canidae; genus Nyctereutes; species Nyctereutes procyonoides. The sequence continues at coordinate 37,219,588 of NW_026575042.1, forward strand.
GGAGCCATACCCTCTTTCCACAGCACTCACTCCCAGGTAGTCACTAGGTCTTCCTCTCCCATGTCCCTGGGTATCCCAGGAGGATCTTGCTCCCACTATCTCCCTCCTAGAAGACAGAATTTTCTTTCTACCTAGCCCAGTCTACCCAAACTCTACTTACAGACCCAGCTTGTTTTTTCACTGGGGAGATTTATTTCCCTGAACATTTTTAGTGCCTAGCACTGTGAGGTTTCTCATGTAGCCTATTCCAGAGATCACTGAGCATTTTCAAGGCTCCCAGACATTGATTCCAAAATGAATTCCCTGAAGGGGCTCCCAATGGACACTTGCTGGGCTGAAGCTGGGAAAGTATTTTTTGAGCCCTTAAACTGTTTTGGACATTGTCCTGTGCCCGGTGAACTGCAGTAAATAAGAGATCCCAATTCTCAAGGAACTTGGTGTCCAGCTGGAGAAGACAGATAATGAATAAATAAATGTTGGCATATACTGCATCATACAGGATAGACAATGTTCATGTTGGGGCCAGGGAGGCTCTTGAACCCAGGTGGTCTCTCTGCAAAGATGACTTTAGACTTGAGACATGAGTGGTGAAGAGGAGCCACCATATGCAGATGCAAGGGACAGGCAAGGAGGAATGGACTTGGACACCTTGGGGAAGATAGAGGCCAGTGTGGCCAGGGAACCACTAGTAAAAATGAAAGTGTTGGAGGTGATAGGTGGACAGGTTGAACAGTTACATTACATATGTTAATGACTATTCTATATTGAGTATTTGCTGTGTGGCCAACATTATAAGTCCTTTACCTAGGTTGCATCATTTGGTTGTCATAACAACCTCCAAGATGACAAGTATTAGCTTGGTTAACAGATACTAAGAATAATGATGTGCACTGAGTACCTATTATGGGCCATGCATTGGGTTGAGTGCTTTATGTGCCTCATCTCATTGATTCTTTGTGACAACTTTATGATGTTCAAGTGTTCTTACTTCTTCCATTGTACAGGTGAGAAAACTGAGACCTGGAATATTTGAGCAATTTGGTAAAGGTCCCACCACTGTGCTGGGATGACTATAGGCTTATGGCTGTCTACACCACATAGGTCACCACTCTCCTGTCTGCTTGTACTTCAAGACATACTTGACGTTTGACTTTAAGAAAACAAGAGGCATGATTCCCATCAGAGGAAAACAGTAAGGTGTGGAAGGATGTATCCAATGGGGCTCTTTCTAGGGCCCTGGGAAGGACACTGTAGAAAGGCTCTGAGAAGTCAGTGGTGCGGAAGGCCCAGTGTCCTCTCTGCCCAGCTGTGGCTTTAGGCCTCCCCAAAAGTGGGCTTGGAGATTCATTCAAAACCACCACTGCCTTTCAGATCTCTGCCATACTGGAGGAATAGTCTGCCTCTGAAGCAAACCTCCAGAGCAACACCATTTTCATTCTTCTCTGTCACAACCCAGACCAAGCCCAATCAACTTTAAAGCAATTTGCCTCCCAGAACTCTCCCAGTCCTCCTTGACAGTGTTCAGGCCAATAGATCATTTGAAATGTTTTTATAACATAAAAATGCAATCCTTTATAGCAGGCAATCAGCAGTCTTAAAATAATTACCCATAACTAAAGAGAAACCAAAGTAAGATCAAATGAAATCTGATTAATGGGTGGTGAAGACCAATGTTCTTTAAATAATTCCTTAAAATAAATTTCAATGGGATAATCTCTCCATGAAGATATTTCTTTAGGGGCTTAAGATAAATAGACTTTTTTTTTCCCAAAGTACCTCACAACTAAATTACATAGCATTTTGGGAGGTTCCGGTTATTTTTCCTAAGTAGAGAATTTTCTGTGTGCTTCTATTTTCCCTCAAGGTTATCACAGAAAGAGAATAAAATTTCATTTTCCTCCTGCAATTATGTAGCTGTATTATTTTTGTAATAAGCTTACAAAGAACAAGCTCCCCAAACACAATTCTTGATCTGAAGTTCACCAGGTTGAAATTGAGAGATAAATCCTCTTTGCTTCTTATTGGACTTTTTTTTTAAGGTCAGTGTTGACGACAATTCAGAAATTCAATTTCTCCTCAGGTGCCAAGTTTCTAAGGCACACCTGGTAGAAATTTGGTGCAGGGCTAACCTGGTGCAAGACTAAAATGGATTGCTGGGAAGACTCCGCACATTCAGCCCTAGTCTCCACTGGCCTCATGCCCTGAGCTCTGAAGTCATATAAGATAGGGGCTGAGGGAAACTGAAAAGGGGTTGGATAATGAGGAGATGAAGGTCTGATGGTGTTCAAATGATCCTCCTAAGGGATTGAGAAGAATGAATGGTGTTGGTCAGGTAGAGGGAACAGAATATGCAGACACTAGGAGAGGAAACTGAGACCCAACTGGATCAAGTGGCCCTACACCATGTTTCTCTATAAGACCAGAAGGAAAGAGACAAAGCTGGTGGGAGTGCAGGTAATTTTGGAGAGTAGAACAAGAACCCCCTTCTAAGCACCTACTTTCTCAGCTTAATGGGAGGCCAAGTCAATCCCCGATGGTGAAGGGAGAGGTATTGACATAAAGGGTTTGAAAAGAGGAGAAAGTGTGACTAAGCCTCTGAGACGAAGGAGCCTCCCCAGCGGAGTCCTGCCAGGAAAACATGATCTTCCCTTGCAGATTTGGGTACCTACCTCAAGAAGTGGATCAGAAGTTTCTGGTGGCCCAATCAGCAAAATTGTGTAATTGTACTGACAGCTCTCGGCAGCCAGCAATGAAGTGGAGAAGGTAGAGAGCAACACTGACTTGCAAAGAGCAAGTGGCCAAAGTTAGCCCAAATCCTTAACTCCCAGAAGGGACACTATCTGGAGAACTGGGTTCAGGAGGCTAAGCTTGCTACCTGTCTTAGTTTGAGTTGTCCCAGAAAGAAACCTGATACAAGCATTGAAGGATAAACTGTCGATAGGGCATGGTGCAGAACAGGGGTAGGAGAGAGGGCAAGTGGTATAGGAGACAAGGGCAAGGGGTAAAGGCATATTATTAAACCAACTACCACAATGGAAGGTTAATGCTTAAACCCATGGGGAAACTGAAAAATGACACAAAAATATGGCTCAGGATTATCTGGCTGAGGATTATCTGGGAGACTCTTACCTGAACATCCACCAGCCAGTGGTTAAGGGCTGACCCAAGGGGGAAGTTAATTCATTGACACTTCTAGCCAGCTGTGCACAGGGATGAGGGGATTCTGAAAAAGAAAAACACCAACAAAGATGCAGGTGTTGGCTGGCACAGGTGGAAATGGTGAAAGCATCTGAGGAGACGGGGCAGAACACCCACTGTAGCTACACCTGTCAAACTCAAATGGGCTACCCCAGTGGGATCGCAATTCTAGAGCAGCTGTCATAAAGTGCAAATGTTGTTCTTAACTATCACCAACCGCCCTGCCCTTCTACTTCCCTCGAGACCTGTGTGATTGAATGCAGTCAGTTTTCCCACTTAGCACTCACTTTGCCCCAGCTGTTTGTACTGCTGAGAACACTTGGTGTGAAAGCTCCACGGGTTTCCATCAATAAAGGTGAACATGTGTACAAAATAAGTCCTTAGCCTGGATGTACTGATGCTGCACCTTGAGCGTTCAATGTCATATTCTTCACAGTGCTATTTGGTGGTGGAGGGTTGGAGAACAGTGCCAAGCAGTAAGAGGAAGGGAGTCATACTTGCTGAGCACCTACTATGTGCCAGCACTGAACTGGGTCTCCACATCTCAATAAATCTGCAGCCAGCCTGAAAGTGGCAGTGAAGGGATAGATTTTCCCCCACCCTTGCCAGCCCTGGAGCCAGCCAAAGTGAAGGGTGAAAATGGATTCAGCTTGGTGCTGTTTTGACTTGTGGTTGTCTGCTTACAAATGAGGTTGAACAGCGTTTCGTGTTTATTGTTCCCCAGCCTTTTAGCCTGTATATCATTGCCTTCTTCATGCATATACCACTCCTCGCCTGTTTGTAACATTGTTCTCCTGGGAAAACCGACTTCTGAGCCAAGATGCAGTTTTGAGGAGCCAGCTGTGTTCCAAGCCTGCTTGTGCTCACAAAATAACACCAAATTCAAAGGGCAGAAAAAGAGGTCAAGACAGCATTTTATGCAGTGCCTCAGGGACTTATCCCCTACAACCCCCAACTCTGAACTTGAAGAAGACTGAAGCCAAAGGTTGAGCTGGCTGTGCTGATTATTCCCCAATTACAACCACCCTCCCTGAGCTCTCTGCCCTGCCCTGTGCCCAAAGGCTGACCCAAGAGACCACACAGCTGTTCCTTCACTCTCTGGCCTCCAGTTTGGGTCCAGCCAGTGAGAGGCACCATCATGAGAAAAGAAGGCAGGAAGGAAAGCTGAAGGAAATTTTTCCATCCCACCCTGGAATGGTTCCCAAGGGCTGTCATAACAAGCTACCACAGATTGGGATGGCTTAAATCAACAAAAATGTAGCCTGTCACAGTTCTGGAGGATGGAAGCCCAAATTAAGATGTCAGCAGGTTGGTTCCCACTGGACGCTCTGCAGGAGAGCCTGTTCCATACTTCTCTCTTACTGCAGCGGTCCCTGCTATTCTTGGTGCTCCTTGGCTTGTAGACACATCCAATCTCTATCTCCATCTTCATGGGGCATTATCCTCTCTGGTTCTGGGTCTCCTCTTTTTTTTAAGATTTTATTTATGCAAGAGAGAGCGAGAGCAAGTGAGAGCATGAGCAGGGGGGGAGGGGCAGAGGGAGAGAGAGAGAGAGAAGCAGGCTGCCCACTGAGCAGGGAGCCCAGTGTGGGGCTCAATCCCAGAACCCTGGGATCATAACCTGAGCCAAAGGCAGATGCTTAACTGACTGAGCCACTCAGGTATCCCTATGTCTCTTCTTATAAGGACACTAGTCATACTGGATTAGGGCTTACCCTAAAGATCTCATCTTAACTTGATTACATCTTTAGAGACCCATTTCCAAATAAGGTCACATTTACAGGTACTAGGGGTTAGGACTTCAACATACCTTTTGGGAGAGTCACAATTCAACCCATAATATGCCCCTACCTGGCCACTGCTCTGGCTTTAGCTGGTTCCTCTTAGCCACCACATTTGTCCAGCATCCGTTTTTCACAAGTACACTATTCCCTCCCCAACCCCTTCGGGGCACAGTGCTGGTATCTAGAAGACTTGCCATCTTTTGTTCTCACCCTGCCATCCCTCTGTCCATTGGCTCTTCACTAAACCTTAGAGTTTCACTCTAAGGGCACACTGCCAAACTGTGAAGTTGAAAAAATCCCAAGAGGTCATCACAGGAACCATTTGGGGAGGCTGACCTGTGCCACTGGTGTGTAACAAGTACCGAGACAAGTATGACACCTAGGTCTAAAGAAGCGTATGAGAGACTTGGCTTGAAGCAGCCAGGAGGCAGATTGCCTTCCACCAACTGTGGAGCAGAAATGCATGTTGTATTTTACCTGCCAGGCTTCATTATGGAAGCTGAATGGGTCATTTTGAAAAGATCAAAACTGCTTTCTATCTCAGAACAAGGCAACCTCCATAGGCAAAAACTTCCAGGTAAGTTTTCATACCCCTTATCTTCCATCCAACTCAGGAGGAGCAAGAGGCAGTCTAGGGAGGAGGAGAGGGGTGGGAAATTCAGGGAAAAAGAGATGCTGACTATAGATGCTGGCTGTACCCCTACTTCACACCCCCAACAAGGTTCCCCTCCCAAAGCAGACTCAAAGCTGAAGAAGCCTAACTTGGAAGAAAGTTCTGAATTGTGGTTACTGCTCTGGAATGAACATTGTAATTATTAAGATAAGACTGTCCTTGTGACTGAATGTCAACAAAGGCTGTTTGTCCCTAACAATAACAAGAAAAGTTATGGAACTTCATAGCAATTTCATCAAAGGTGCAGGGAACTATGGTCCACAGAGCCAGTCTGATGAGACAGTGGGAAAAAAAGAGTAAGTGCATGTAAATACTTGTCTCTTGCCAGCACTCTATTGGGTTCCACTCATTCTGTGCTTGATAGAAGGAGCTAACCCTATGACCCAGCAATTGCACTACTAGGTATCTACCTCATAGATACAGATGTAGTGAAACAATGGGACTCCTACACCCCAATATTCATAGCAGCAATGTCCACCATAGCCAAACTGTGGAAGAAGTCACTATGTCCTTTGACAGATGAATGGATAAAGAAGATGTGGTGTATATATACAATGGAATACTACTCAGAAAGGATGAATACCCACCATTTACTTCGATGTGGATGGAACTGGAGGGTATTATGCTGAGTGAAATAAATCAATCAGAGAAAGGCAACTATCATATGGTTTAATTCATATGTGGAATATAAGAAATAGTAAAAGGGACCATAAGGAAAAGGAGAGAAACTGAGTGGGGAAAAATTAGAGGAAAACAAACCATGGGCGACTCCTAACTCTGGGAAACAGACAAATGGTTGCAGCAGGGGAGGTGGTGGGGGAGATGGGTAACTGGGTGATGGGCACTATGGAGGGCACATGATGAGATGAGCACTGGGTGTTACACTATATGTTGGCAAATTGAATTTAAATAAAATATTTTAAAAATAAAAAATATAAGGAGTTAGGGCTAGGGATATGAATATACACATACATCAGATAAAACCAGGAAAAAAAGAAGTGTAAATACAACAGAAAGATGAATCAGGGACAGCATGCATAAAGATGGATTCGCAGGGTCAAACACTGGTAAAAAATTGGACTGCAAATATGTCTCTGAGTTTCCTGGCAGCCAAAGCAAGACAATCAATTACAAAATTGAATCTGTCCACAAAAAATAAAGCATAGTAGTTTTCCAGATGAAACAATGCCTTTCTCGTACTGAAGCCTTAAATTTTTCATGTGGCTCTTCAAACAAGGTCCACTGATTTAGTGGAGAATATCCTCACCAACAAGCTACAATAAATACCCTAAAGGATTTCACCCATCCATTTCTTACGTCATCCATCAAAGGAAGCCAAAAGCAAGGCAGAAAAAAAAATACATTAGTAGGAAACTAACACAATTGGATGCAAGTAGGTAGCTCCCCATGGTCTAGCTTACTAGGTTTTTACTGTGTGGGTTGTAGCAGCTATTAGAATGGTGCACACCTGATGAATTTCACGGCAGGAGAAGGGGGAAAAAGGAACAGATGAAAGGGTCCCATGCAGGCAGCAGGGTCACCATTTTTCATCATACACCTTCCCTCATGCCCAGGAAGGAAAATGCATCCATCACTTATAGTGAACACTGGCACAAATGGCCTAACCTGTTCAGCCAATTGAAGCAAAATCTCAGGCTTTTCAGGGTACCCAGAAGGCACTATCTGTAAGAAGTCTGTTTTCCTTTTGGGGCAAATTTTTTATTCTTTTTTTCTGGGTTTTTATTCACCAAACACAATTAGGAGCTCACTCATGTTAATTCTGGCTAAAACCAAACACTGACACTGAATGGTGTTGGCAAACAGAACAATATCCCACCAAGATTAAATATGTGTGTCCTGAAAGACTATGTTTCAAAAGTATAGAGTAATTCTAACAAGGAATTGATTTGGATGTAGAAGTATACTATTATTCAAATAACTTTGAAACATAACGGAGCTTAAAGAAAAATGCCATTTTCTACCTCAGCAGAGCATGTAATGGTTTGCCGCTGCATGTAAAGTTTAATTTGTACAAAGGCTCAATATGTCTTCCCTCTCTGAGCCCCACACTGGGTAACGTGGATCTCCCCTCTCCTCTCTGTCTGCCTATGAAGTTTTAGGAATGAATGACAGAGTAGGAGAAAGTATGTCACCAGGTGGGCTGCTCCCAAATCACTTAAACTAAGAGAAAGATGAAAGGTGGTCTTTGGGAGGAAATCCCCCAACCCCATGGGCATTGCTGTGGTCAGGAATCATGTAAGAGTCAGCTAGACAGAGCAAGGGCAGTAGGGTACAAATCAGCAATAGGGCACCTGAGGGCATCCAGGCTGAGACTGCAGAGCATTGAGAGCACAAGGCTTCCAGGACTCCAAGAGGTTCCATGGGGTGGAGGGTCCCGGAGCACCCAAGGGCCAGGAAATGGGGCTTGTAGTGATAGGCAATGGTCAGATCTCAACGGGCTCTCTTTTTGTGCCCTGAAAAACAGTTAGATTTTCTTTCTCCTGAAGGTGACCAGAGACAGACCTGGGGAAAGGTTTGTGCAGAGGGGGGACACAAACTGTCAGAAAGCCTAACTAAGGAAGTCCCTAGACAGAACCCAACACCTAAAATACTAGCTGTGTCCCACACTCCAGCACATCATCCTTGTCCACTTGGTCATTTGTTTACATTTATCTCAGGTGTATAACTTCTCCCCAGGGGAGTGTCAGCTCCCAGAAGCAGGAGCCAGGTGTTTATCTGAGTTCCCAGAGGTCCTGGCCCCACAGCTCATGCTCCTTTGGTGTTGAATTCTATCTCCTTACACACAGGGCCTTGGATTACCCTCCAGCCTCACTCCAGGATTAGAGTAGCCTATTCCTTTCTCTAGCTCCACTAGTAAGCTGGAACTTTCTCAGAAAGCAAATGAGTTTCTTGTAATTAGGAAAAGGCATCCCTCCCTCCAGGGCCCCTTCCCCAGATGCACACAGCCAGGGCATGTGCTTGAGCAACAGGGTAAGAGCAGGGGCTCCTGGGAAAACACAGATTGCATGACCATACCCAACAGCCCTGTTTCTCTAGGCCAGGCCAGAGTGCCCTATTTCCCTGCCCTCAGTGACTAGTACAGCATCACATCAAGCCAGAGACACACAGAATATTTGATGGACGACTGTTCAAGATCCTTCAAGCCAATATACATGGGATGATCTTGGAAAATAAATCTGCCTTGTTTGTGGTTTGGATGTGTGTGTTTATATGTACATTTAGTATAGAAGGACACAGAGCTGTTATCAGAGGTTATCCTGGGGAAGGGAGACTGGAAGGAAGGGAGTTTATTCATTTTGCTGGCTTTTTAAATAAGAAGCATATGTAACTTTTATAATGAAATTTTTAAGTTTAAAAAAAAATCCCTCAAAGCTTAAGTCAGGCCCCAACTCCTGCAGGAAACCTCTTTGGACTGCCAGATCTGTTGTCCAGTCCTATCTCTGAACACAACTTAAGCAGAGTGGATCCCCTCAGCCTCCATTGCCTTGTGTGCTCTGATGCTGCTCATTAATTTGCACCTGAACAGAAGAGTGAATGAGATTTTCCTGCTTAGCTCAGAATCACAGCCCCATGGTGTTCAGTGTTAAGTACCCTTATTTATGAAGGAAGCACCCAAGTGTTTGTTAAGAAACAACCTAGTAGTCCGATAACCCGTAACCCACCACTCTACCAAGGAGGGAGTTACTGGGGAGACAGGTGTGAATAAGGAGGGGGTATTCTAGTCCGATCCAGACCAGGTAAAAAAGGCTCTTGGGCACCACTAGGAAAAGTAGGGATACTGCCAAAAGGGAGCCTTGCCACCCCTTTCCAGCCAGATGCCTGTCACAAGGCTGCTCGGTGCAGAGTATGGGGAGAACATTCTTGGGAAGCCTGGCTATGAGTTGCCTGGACCTTGGGAAGGAGAGGCAACATTCTCCCGGGTGTCACCTGGAGAACTCTATGAATGGAAGGCTAAGCAGAACAACCATGGCGGCCCCATGAAATGACAGAGCTATAGAGTTTGGAGCTCCCAGGGATCAAGCCACTGCCATAGGAAGAAATGGGCTGGCACCCCCTGGAGGAGTGAAATGCCAGGGCAAGGGGCCCTAGTAGGAAGAGCCTGTGTGAGGGGCAGGAATGACACAAAATATCAGAGACCGGGGCAGTGAGGAACCCCTCCTGAGGGGCCTCTGCAAAGCTCACATATTTACCTGCAAGAGAGCTAGTACATCCCTGCCTGTGCCTGGAGACCATCTAATAGCCAAAGGGAACAAAGCAGAACCCATTAAGCAAGTGAGCTTTGGCCCGTTTCTTTAATTCTCCTTCCTCCTGCCCACCCAAGAAGAGCTGAGGCCTGAGTCATAAGCCACAGTTGAGCTGGGGATGGGAGAAACTTTGGGTTGGGATAAAGGCTGAGAGGGACCTGTAGCCACTTGAATGTGAGTCTTAATTATCAAGATGACCCTTCTATAGTTAAAAGGACCACAGAATTATAGGGTCTGCAAAGCTATTGTCAAAAGGTGGGCAAGGGAAATAAATACAACAGAGCATGTTTGAAGGTTGTGGTTGGAATAAAAGTAAAATTTGTTTTGTGTCCCAGAGAGTTCAGACTGAGACTTCAGTTAAGGTGAGTATCCCAACAAGATACTCTGTTGGTGGGAGAGGATCGTGTAGTCTAGTCTCTGACATCACCTTGTCCAGCATGGGGAGCCCATGAAATGCCTAAGAAATTTGTGTTGCTCAGCGGGCAGTGATGGGATTCAGCAGAATCCACAACCCAGAAAGCCTCCTCCAGCCCCAATTTGGATACCCTGATCTCAGCTAAACAATATGTAACATTTTTAATTAGAAGGCCCTGCAGAGCCTTTACCATGGTGCTATGGATCTCAACTTTCCCGGAGTAGAATGAAATATGTGACTTTTTCAGACTTACCTACCCCCCAAACATTCTTTTTGTTAGAATCTTTAATAAGTTCTCAGAAAACAGCTGAGGAATTTTAGAAACTACTGCCCTAAGCATCACTGACCCAGCATCCACCAGAGACAGCATTTCCCGGCTCCCAGATGTGGGACTCTCCTTCTCCTGTTTATTCCTTATTGCCGAAACACTAACATGTGTACTCCACAGCAATGTGCTAGGGGCTGAAGATACAGCAGAGGACAAGATAGACACTGCTGTTTTCCTTCTGGAATATACGCCCTACTGAGGGAGAGTGATGGTGCCTGGGAACAATGAATGCGAAAGGAAACAAGCAATGAGGACAGCTAGGAGCCATGGAACCCATAAAAGGATGGCCTGATCCCACTGGGAGGTGTCAGAGAAGGTGTCCCTGAGGAAGGGACATTCAAACTGAGAACTGGAAAAAGAATAGAAGGTAGTGGAGAAGAGAAAGAACCAGAAGGAACTCCAGATTGAAAAAAGCAGCATGCACAAGAAGCAGGAAAAAGGCTGGGGACATTCTAAACCCACATTTCAATACCCAACCCAGTGCACCTGACACTCTGGAGGGGGAAAAAATGTACAAAAGGAAAACTGCGCTTTAGAAGTTTCTTGAAAGTTGAAATGTGTATCAACAATCTCTTTGTTTTGCAGGAACTACTAACATTTTTCCACATTCCTCTTCCATGCAGAGTCTGTCGACTTTAAATTACTTCCCAGCACCCTCGCTGACAGTCAGGGCATCTAATATCTCCTCAGGTGAGGAGGCACTGATGGATGTGTCACAGTTTTCCTTTATTGCATGTCCCAATCTATCATAATGTGTTTTATAAATTAGTATTCTTAAATTCCCATCGTACGTCCATGTCTTTTGATTTATATAATACGGATCTGATTTATGGATCATTGCAGTAATTTATAGCTCAGATAACTAATATGTCGACCCAGCACCAAAATGTATAAGTCACCTAGCACTTTCCTCAGTGACATAGATGGGTCCTAAATGATTTGGGTGATTTATATTGGCAGGGGACTAATTCAGGGCATGAAACCATAGAAAGGCCCAGCTTTCGATCACTCTGAGGATCACTCTTCTCAAAGGCCCCAAAAGGACAGTGATCAAATGCCTTGGAATCCACACACCCCACTCCCAGGAATTTATCCTAAAGGAAATAAACAGTTTAGAAGAAAGAAATGGCTATGAGCACACCTCCTATAGTGCAATTCAGAATGGTAAATGTTGGAAATAGTATAGATGTTCCATGATAAAAAATAACTTGGTAAAGCAGGAGTCTTCAAATAAATGTTTATATTAGGCAGCAAATAAAAATGCTTTCCAAGGGTACCTGGATGGCTCAGTTGGTTAAGTATCAGGTCACGATCCTGGGATCCTGGAATTGACCCTGAGCTGGGCCCCCTGCTCAGCAGGGAGTCTGCTTCTCCTCTCCTCTCCCTCTCCCTCTCCCTCTCCCTCTCCTCTCCCTCCCTCTCCCTCTCCCTCCGCCCCTCCTGCCCTCTCATGTATGCACTCTCTGTCTCTCAAATAAATAAATAATAATCTTTTTTAAAAATGCTTTCCAGAACTCAATGGTTCTCAATCAAGGTTAGTTCTGCCTTCCAGAGAATATTTGGCAATGTCTGGAGTCATTTTTGAGTGTCAAAACTGGGGACTTGCAGCCTGCTGCAAACTAATTAGTAGAGATCAGGGGTGTTGCTAAGTATCCTACAGTATGCAGGAAGTATGCAGGAAGCTCCCCACAACAAATAATGATCTGGTGCAAAATGTCAATAATGCCAAGGTTGAAAAACCCTGACTTAATTACATGTGACATAAACAAGATGTTTTACTGATATGACAGGGCAATCAGAACTATATTCATGCTATAACTTCAGCTATAAAAATTGTATATGCAGATGTACCAGAACCACAGAAGGACAAGATAAAGCAGATACATTGTTAGGATGGTGAAACTATTGGCAATTTTTCAAAACTTACTTATTTTTGCAAATCAAATTTTTAAGAATTAAAAATGGAAAAAGTACTTTATGGCAAATTAATGATATGAGAGAGGAAGGAAATAGATAAAAGCTGAAAGAAAGAGAAAGAAAAAATACAGAGCCCAAACACAAAACAGCTTATTTAGGCAAATAGTTGACCAATCTGACTGAATTCAGAGTCCTCTGTAGAGATGTCTAAACCAAAATGCAGCCCTTCACTATGAAATGACCCTTTTAATCTGTGGTAATGCTCCTTATGTGATATTCATGTAGCCACATCAGCTTTCTTATGCTTAGTGTTTGCAGGACATATATTTCTCTTCCTTTTACCTCCATCTGCTTGTGTCTTTGTAATTCAAGTATTTATTTTTTTAAACAGCATAAGTTTGGGTCTTGCTTTTCTACCCAGTCTGAGAATCTGTCTTTTGAACAAAATGTTTAATCCATTTACATCTAATGTGATTCTTATTTTCTACTTATCTACTGTTCTCTTTTCCTTTTTATTCCTTTTGTATGGGTTAATCAAGCAGTTTTTAGTTCTACATTCTGTGTCCTCCATGGACTATCTAGCTATACCTCATTTTGTTTATGTTTTGTGGTTGCTCTCATAATTAAAATATGCATCTTTATCACAGTCTGTCTGTAATTAATATTATACACTTCCTTTACAAGGAAAAATTTGCAAAGTATAATTCTTTTTACTCTCCCTTCTACCTTTATACCATTATACGCTTATAATGTTGTACATTTCACTTCTACGTATATTTTAAATGTCGTTGTACAGTGTTACCATTTTTGCTTTAAGCAGTCAATTGACTTTAAAGAATATAGGAAATAAAGAAAAACAGTATTTACTATTTACCATTACAAGTGGTCATCTTTCCTTCTTATAGATTCAAATTTCCATCTGATATCATTTCCCTTCTACCTAAAGAATTTCCTAAGTGTTTCTTATAGTGTACATCTGCAACAAATTCTCTGAGCTTTTGTTTGAAAATGTCTTATATCACCTTCACTTTTTTTTCCAACTTTTCATTATAAAAACTTTCAAACATATAGGAAGTTGAAAAACTTTTGTGCCATATATTCACTATCTATATTCTATATTCAATTATAATTGTTTTATTACCTATCATCTATCTCTCTATCCACCTTATTTTTTAAGCAAGGAAGTTGCAGAAATCAGGACTCTTAACCCTATATACTTTAACATTTGTATCATAGCTACCGTTAATATTAATTTACATTTTTTTCTTTTGAGGTAAAATTTACATAAAATAAAACACGCAAATCTGAAATGCGTCACTTGGTGATATCTGACATATGCATACACACATTCAACCCAAGCGTCTTTTAAGACACAGAACATTACTGTTACCCAAGAAAAGTCCTTTATGCCCCTTCCCTGCCAGGGTAGGGGTAAATTCTTACCCCTCTTCCACCAAGGCAACAATTCTTAATTTTTCTACACCATACATTCAGTTTAATAATTTAATATTTCACATAGATGGCATTGTACAGTATGAACTCATTTTGAAGATTATTTTGCTGAATTTGAGTATTTGTCCACACTGTTGCATTTGTCAATGGTTCATTCACTTTACTTTTGAATAGTGATTCACCATTTTTATATATTTTTTATTTGTATCCCCTGTTTATTGCTCTTTTATTCCTCCTTTCCCATTTATTTTTTTTTAGATTAATTGAATAACTTTTAGAATTCTTCTTTAAACTTTTACCTATGTCTCTTTGCATTATATTTTTTAGTGGTTGCTATAGGGATTACAATATACATCCTTAATTTTTTACATTCTACTTAGAGTTAACATTGTGCCATTTCATGTAAAATGTACAAACTTTAGGGGCACCTGAGTGCCTTAGTCAGTTAAGCAGCCAACTCTTGATTTTGACACAGTTCATGAACTCAGAGTCCTGGGATCAAGCCCTGCATTGCGTTCTGTGCTCAATGGGGAGTCTCCTTGAAGATTCTCTCTCTCTTTCTCCCTCTGTTCCTCCCCCCAACTCACTCTCTCTCTCAAATAAATAAATCTTTTTTAAAAAATATACAAACTTTGCAACAATACATGTCCCTTTATTTACTGTAGTAGGCAGATTTCAAAGATGCTCTCTCCCAAGATTCCCATCCCTCAGTTGTTGAATCAAAAACTAATCAAGAACTACTACTGTGAAATTCTGCAAACACCATCAAAATCCGAAGTCAGTCCATTTTAAGATATAGAGATTAGTCATATGGGTTTGACCCACTAAGGTGAGACTTTTAAAAGTAGAATGTATTCTCTGGGAGCCGAAAAATAAATAAATAAATACGAAGTAAGAGGGGGATTTGAAATGCCACTGCTAGTTTTAATATGGAGTGGGCCATATTCCAAGGACTGTGGATAGCCTTTAGGAACTGACAGCCAACAAAGAAACCAGAACCTCAGCCTACAGCTGCAAGAAACTGAATTTCACTAACAAACTGAATGAGCTTGATAGTGGCTTCTTCTCTAGGGCCCCCAAATATAAGCCCAGCCCTAACCAACAACTGGATTTTAGCCTTGTGAGACCCGAAGCACAGAATCCAGCTAAGCCTTGCTGGTTTTCTGACCTACAAAACTGTGAGCTAATAACTTTAGTTGCTTTAAGCCACTGCATTTGTAGTATTTTGTTACACAGCAATGGAAAACTAATACACTCATCATTCATCCTTTATCTGATAGTTTTCATACATATTACATTGACATATATATATTATAAGCCCTACAAGATAATGGTATAATTTTTACTTTAAATTGTGATAACTATTGTTTAATTGAGAGAAAAATACTATTTTTTATTTACCATTCTGATGTTCTTCATTCCTTTCTAAATATCTGAGTTTCCATTTAGTATCCTTTCCTTCAGTCTAAAGAACCTCCTTTAGCATTTTGTGTAGTGCAGGCCTGCTATCACCTAATCCTCTTAGGGGTGTGTGTGTGTGTGTGTGTGTGTGTGTGTGTGTGTGTGTGTGTGTTGTATGCGTATGTGTCTGTGTCTGTGTGTGTCTGTGTGTGTGTTTATAATCTGAAAGTGCCTATATTTTGCCTTCGTTCTTGAAGGATATTTTTGATGGACTTAGAATTCTATATTGACATATTTTTTTCCTAGAGCTTTGAAGATTTGTTCTACTATCTCCTGGCATCCATTATTTTCTGAGGGTAAGTCAGTGGCCATTTGGATCATTGTTACCCCACATATACTGAATCTTCTTTCTCTAGACACTTCCATTTTTTTTTTGTTTATTTTTGGTTCTTAGCAGTTAGTTTGACAATGAGGTGTCTGGGCATGATTTTCCTTGTATTTAATCTTGTCTGGAGTTTGCTGAGCTTCCTGTATTTGTGACTGCTTGTTTTTATCAACTTTAACAAATTTTCAGTCACCATTCTTCAAAAAAAATTTCCTGCCCCATTCTGTCTCCTTTTCTTCTAAAACTACAGTTATGTATATTTTAGACCATTTGCTGCTATCCCACAGGTCACTGAATTTTTTTAATTCTCTACCCTTTTATACTCCACTTCTGTCAAGATGATTTTTATTGGTATGTTTTTGTATTCATTGGTCCTTTCTTCAGTTATGTGCCAATCAACTATTCCATTTAGTTAAGTGTTTTTCAGGTATATATGTATTTTTTATTTTATCATTTTAACTTGGTTCTTTTTTATAATTTTTACATCTTCTCTGAAATCCTTCCATCTCTTCACTCTCCATATCTATCTTTTCCTGTAACTTCTTTAACATATTTGGTATAGTTATTCTGAAGTTCCTGTCTGCTAATTCTGACATCTGAGTCATTTGTTGATCTGTTTCTATGGACTGATTTTTCTATTGTCTATAGTTCCCATTCTCCTGCTTCTTCAGACGTCTTATAATTTATTATATACCAGATATTGTTTCTAACATAACAGTAGGAGCTAAAGTATATTAAATGTGTGCTTTTGTTAGGCAGTTAGGAGATCTGATGTAAAGGTCTGATCAGTTTGAGCTCATTAGTAGTTGGGCTACTTTGAGATGACATTGTACTTTACTCCTTCTAGCAGGGCTTTGGAACTAAAACACTAGCAGTCTATGAAAATAACGCTTTGCTTTTGATCCAGCCTCTATCTTCTAGGACAGCAAGGATCCATTTATCTCATCAGAAAGTGTGCTATTTGTTCAGGGCGAATATTTGAGTACAGCTTTGATCGGGCTTAGTTCACATCTTCAAATACTTTGAAGGTAAGTTCAGGTCTCTCCCTAAACCACCACAAGGCTACTAGACTCAGGGCTCTGAAATCACAAGACTGTGAGAGGGCACAGCATGATACCATGGGACCTCAGAATCTCAGGGCCAGAAAACCTCAAGACCATAAGACTAAGAGAATGTGATCTCAAGATGACAAGATTTTGAAATTGCAAGACTGCAAAATCACCCATGATCTCTCTTTCCAGTCCTGCCTCCAGCCTCTGCTAACTCAACATAATTTCTATGTGAGAGAATTAGTAGGAAAATTGTCTTCACATTTAAGACTTTCTAGATTCAAATCCAAATGCCAACCATAGATTTGTCAAAAGTTTGGCTGTTTGTCCTCATCCTAGCAAAGACTCTATTTATCTAGTAATCTTGCTCCTTTACCCACAATTCCCCTAACTTCATCAACTGACCCCAGATATGAAAGTTTCTTCTCTCCTTTGCTCACCTCGAAGGACTAATCTCTCTGGGCTTTAGTTCTTTGAAATTTCTTTGCACCCACACATCTTTGATGGCTTTAAAGATATGAATCATTCTTTTGGTTTATTCAGTGATTTAACAGTGATAGTGAAGGTCTTTCTCACCTTCATCACTCCAATCAGAAACAAAAATCTCCATCCTGTTCATTTTTGCTATAAAATTTTATGTACATTCTTATCTTTTTTTCCCACTGTCATTGCCATGGAAAACTTTCTGAAATTTGTCTTAGAAGAGTGTCCTGAGATATCAGCATTCGTGTTTATGTGGAGAAGATATAACCCCTGAAACCAGAAGGTTGGAGTCATGATGGAGAAGTTTGTGCCTCAGGAAGTTTGGTCATCCCCAATGATGCCAATGCCTCAGCTTAGCACTCACCCTCAGAGACCTCTTAGGGGTCTGTTATACTGGAATTTTACTTCTTTTAAGATTGTTTCTGAGAAAAAGTTAGGATGGCAAAGGAGTAGGGGGACCCTGAGCTTGCCTCATCCCTCAGACACAGCTGGATAAATATCAAATCATTCTGAACAAACATGAAATTAATCTGAGGCTGAGAGAACAAAACTGTACAACTAGAGGTAGAAAAGCAGCCACATCAGGGAAGGTAGGAACTGCAGAGAGTTGATTTGGGAGAGAAAAGAACTGGAGGGGCTGTGAAGGGGGGGGGAGCCCTGATCACAGAAGCAAGAGAGAAAGAGAGAGCAAGAAAGAGTGAAAGTACACACAGAAGACTGCACAGGAATAAATCTTCCCCAAAATCATTGACTGGGAGAGGAGGAGCTGACCACAAGTTTTTATGAATGAGAGAGCAGAGAGTCTGAAGCTTTGGATGTCCATGCCATCACCAAAGTCATGCCTGGCTTCTGTGGTGAAGGAGGGCACAGACCCAGGGGCAGACAGTCTGAGGATCCCCTAGGTTGCACAGGGGAAACAGTGCCCCTGCGTGGAATGCATTTTGGAATGGCAACACTGCTTCTCCAGGGACAAAAGAACTGACAGCACCAACATGATGCTCTGTTCCCAAGTATAGGAGGGCAGCATACGTTGGTGCCAGGTTTTGGCCACATTTTACAATAAACTCCAAAACACTGTGTGGTCGGGAGACCAATTCCCGAGACAAACTAGCACAGACCCTCCCCCAGAGGATCAGTGCAGGTCACACAGATCTCTAAAATTTGGAGTTTTAAAACCTAGCCACATGCGTGGCATTGTATATTGTGCTGCCTAGACAGCTTGGACTCAGACAGGATGAAGGCAGAAGCTGGGGACACAAGACAGGTGATTCTTTGCTCTTCTGTGAGGGCTTCCTAAAGTGACAGGCATAAACTTCCCACTCCAGGGATGAGAGAGCTGGGGCTATGCCATTCCCCTCCCAGCAACACTGACCAGCCTCAGTGAGTAAAACAGTGTCACCCAATGGAGGCTGGAGCCACTTATATCAAGCCTTGCTCCACTGCACCCTGCCAGTACATCTCTAGAAGGGCAAATCCTCCTAAGAATCAGCTCAGCAGGGAAAAATCCTCCTGAGAATCAGCTCAGCAGGCCCCATTGCCAAACGACCAGCACAAACCCCTTGCACACACCAAGTCTACTGATCATAGAGTGCTGCAAAACTTCAGCTCTAGGAGAAATAGGATCTAGCTTTCCTTTTTTTAAAAGACTTTATTTATTTATTTATTTGACAGAGAATGAGAGAGAGCACACATGCAGGCAGAGCAGCAGGCTGAGGGAGAGGGAAAAGAGGGCTCCCCACTGAGGAAATAGCCCTATGTGGGGCTCTATCCCAGGACCCTGGGATCATAACCAGAGCTGAAGGCAGACGCTTAACCAACTGAACCACCAGGTGCCCAAAAAGCCTGTTGGGTTTTTTTCTTTTGTTTTGTTTTTGTTTTTGTTTTTGATCTAGCTTCTTTTAACAAGTAGACCAAAACACA
Source organism: Nyctereutes procyonoides (assembly GCF_905146905.1). NCBI lineage: Eukaryota > Metazoa > Chordata > Mammalia > Carnivora > Canidae > Nyctereutes > Nyctereutes procyonoides. Next base: position 37,238,858 of record NW_026575042.1, read on the forward strand.
CCTAGGATGTAGCTTCTTTTTTTTTGGACCTCTTCTTAATATAGCCATTTTCTCAGGACCAGGAATACAACAGGCTTTCCTAGCAATCATACACACAGAGAGACACACAAACAGGGACCCAAACAAAATGACAAGACAGAGGAATTCACCCCAAAAGAAAGAACAGGAAGAAGTCATGGTCAGGGATTTAATCAATACAGATACAAGTAAAATGTCTGCACTAGAATTTAAAACAATAATCATGATACTAGGTGGCCTTGAGTAAAGCATAGAAGACACAAGAGAATCCGTTACTACAGAGATAAAGGAACTAAAAACCTGTCAGGCCAAAATAAAAAATGCTATAACCAAGCAGCAAAACTAAATGGATGTGATGACAACAATGATGGACAAAGCAGAGGAATGAATCAGTGATATAGAAGATAAAATAATGGAAAATAAACAAGCTGAAAAAAAAAAGAGGGAAAGAAAGGTACTGGATCACAAATGTAGATTTAGGGAACTCAGTGGATCCTTAGAGTGTATTAACATTCATAACACTAAGGAGGAAAAGAGAAAGAAAAAGGGACAGGAGGTTTATTTGAGCAAATTATAGCTGAAAACTTCCTTAATGTGGGGAAGGAAGACATTAAAATCCAAGAAGCACAGAGAACTCCTATTAAATTTAACAAAAAACAGCCATCACCAAGACATATCATAGTCAAATTCACAAAATACACAGGCAAGGAAAGAATCCTGTAAGTAGCAAGGGAAAAAAAGTCCTTACCTACAAGGGAAGGCAGATGAGGTTCACAACATATATGTCCACAGAAATCTGACAGGCCAGAAGACAGTGGCATAATATATTCAATGTGCTGAATGATAAAAATATGCAGCCAAGAATACTTTATCAGCAAGGCTATCATTCACAATAAAAGGAAATATAAAGAGTTCCCCAGACAAACAAAAACTAAAGGAGTCTGTGACCAGTAAACCAGCCCTGCATGAAATATTAAAGGGGACCATTTGAGGTGGGGGAGACCAAAAACAAAAAAGACTAGAAAGGAACAGAGAACATCAGCAAAAACACCAACTTTACAGGTAATACAATGGCACTAAATTCATATCTAATCACTTTGAATGTAAATGGACTAAATGCTCTAATCAAAAGACATAGGGTATCAGAATGGACTTTAAAAAAACAACATCTGGGGCATCTGGGGAAAAAAAAAGACCCATCTATATGCTGCCTACAAGAGACTCATTTCGGACCTAAAGACATTTGCAGATTGAAAGTGAGGGGATGGAGAATCATCTATCATGCTAATGATTGCCAAAAGAAAGCCAGAGTAGCCATACTTATATCAAACAAACTAGATTTTAAACCAAAGACTGTAACAAGAGATAAAGAAGGACATTATATCAAAATTAAGTGGTTTATACATCAAGAAGATCTAAGAATTATAAATAATTGTGCTCCCAACTTGGGAGCTCCCAAATATATAAATCAATCAATAACAAACATAAGGAAACTCACTGATAATAACACAATAATAGTAGGGGACTTTAACACCCCATTACAGCAATGGAAAGATCATCTAAGCATAAAATCAACAAGGAGACAATAGCTTTGAATGACACACAGGACCAGATGGACTTAACAGATATATTCAGAACATTTCATCCTAAAGCAGCAGAATACACATTCTTTTCAAGTGCACATGGAATATTCTCCAGAACAGATCACATACTGGGTCACAAACCAGCCCTCAACAAGTACAAAAAGATTAAGATCATACCATACAATTTTCAGACCACCACACTATGAAACTTGAAGTCAACCACAAGAAAAAATTTGCAAAGACTGCAAATACATGGATATTAAAGAACATCCTACGAAATAATGAATGGGTTAACCAGGAAATTAAAGAAGAAATTTTAAAAATACATGGAAGCAATGCAAATGAAAACACAACAGTCCAAAAAACTTTGGAATGCAGCAAACGTAATCCTAAGAGGGAAGTATACTGCAATACAAGCCTACCTCAAGAAGCAAGAAAAATCTCAAATATACAACCTAACCTTATACCTAAAGGAGCTTGAAAAGAAACAGCGAATAAAGCCTAAAGCCAGCAGAAGAAGGGTAATAATAATGTTAGAAGCAAACAAACAAACAAAAAAAAAATAGGTTGAGTTAATAAAATCGATAAACCCCTTGCCAGACTTGTCAAAAAGAAGAGAAAGGACACAAATAAAATCATGAATGAAAGAGGAGAGATCACAACCAACACCACAGAAATACAAACAATTATAAGAGAATATTATGAGACATTATATGGCAATAAACTGGGCAATCTGGAAGAAATGGACAAATTCCTAGAAACGTAAAACTACCAAAACTGAAACAGGAAGAATACAGAAAACTTGAACAGACACATAACCAGCAAAGAAATTAAATCAGTAATCAAAAATCCTCCAACAAACTAGAGACCAGAGCCAGACGGCTTCCCAGAGGACTTCTACCATGCACTGAAAGAGGAGTTAATACCTACTCTTCTCAAATGGTTCCAAAAAAAAAAATAGAAATGGAAGGAAAACTTCCAAACTCATTCCACTGGGCCAACACTACCTTGATTCCAAAACCAGACAAAGACCCCACTAATAAAGAGAATTACAGACCAATATCCCTGATGAACACAGGTGCAAAAATTCTCAACAAGATAATAGCAAATCAAAACCAACAGTATATTAAAAGAGTTATTCAACACAATCAAGTGAGACTTATTCCTGGGCTGCAAGGGTGGTTCAATACTCGTAAATTGATCAGCATGATACACCACATTAATAAAGGAAAGGATAAGAACCATATGATCCTCTGAATAGATACAGAAAAAGCATTTGACAAAATATAGCATCTATTCTTGATTTTTTAAAAACCCTCAACAAAATAGGGATTGGTGGAATATACCTCAGCATCATAAAAGCCATATACAAAGACCCACAGTTAATATCATCCTCAATGGTGACAAAACTGAGAGCTTTTCTTCTACCATCAGGAACAAGACAGGGACATCCACTCTCACCATTACTATTTAAGAGAGTACTGGAAGTCTTAGCCTCAGCAATCAGACAACAAAAAGAAATAAAAGGTATCCAGATTGGCAAAAAGAAATAAAACTTTCACTATTTGCAGACAACATGATACTCCATGTAGGAAAATTGAAAGACTCCACAAAAAAATTGCTAGAACTAATACATGAATTAGGCAAAACTGCAGGATATAAAATCAATGTACAGAAATCTGTTTCATTTTCTATAGAATAATGAACCAGTAGAAAAAGGAATCAAAGAATCAATACCATTTACAACTGCACCAAAAACAATATGATATCTAGGAATAAACCTAACCAAAGAGGTAAAAGATCTGTACTCTGAAAAATATAGAACACTCATGAAATAAATTGAAGAGGACACAAAGAAATGGGGGGATAATCTATGCTCATGGATTGGAAGAACAAACACTGTTAATATGTTTATAATAACCAAAGACCAAAGCAATCTACACTTTTAATGCAATATCTATTAAAATACCACCAGCATTTTTCACAGAGCTAGAACAAACAATCCTAAAATTTGTATGGAACCACAAAAGATCCCAAATAGCCAAAGCAGTTCTGAAAAAGAAAAGAAAAGCTGGAGGCATCACGAATCCAGACTTCAATCTATATTACAAAGCTGTAGTCATCAGGACAGTATGGTACTAGCGCACACACACACACACACACACATACACAAAACCAGACACATGGATCAGTGGAACAGAACAGAAAACCCAGAAATGGTTTATGGTCAACAAAGCAGGAAAGAATATCCAATGGAAACAAGACAGTCTCACCAACAAATGGTGTCAGGAAAACTGGACAGCCACAAGCAAAAGAATGAAACTGGACCACTTTTGTACACCATACACAAAAATAAATTCAAAATGGATTAAAGAATGTCAATGCTACCCAGGGCAATTTACACATCTAATGCAATCCCTATCAAAATATTGTGGACTTTCTTCAGAGAGTTGGAACAAATTATCTTAATATTTGTGTGGAATCAGGGGATCCCTGGGTGGCTCAGCGGTTTAGCGCCTGCCTTTGGCCCAGGGCGCGATCCTGGAGTCCCGGGATTGAGTCCCGCATTGGGCTCCCCGCATGGAGCCTGCTTCTCCCTCTTCCTGTGTCTCTGCCTCTCTCTCTCTCTCTCTCTCTCTCTCTCTCTCTCTCTGTCTATCATAAATAAGTAAAGATTTTTTAAAAATAAAAATAAAAAAATAAAAAATAAAAAGATTTGTGTGGAATCAGAAAAGACCCCGAATAGCCAGGGGAATATTAAAAAAGAAAACCATAGCTAGGGGCATCACAATGCCAGATTTCAGGCTGTACTACAAAGCTGTGATCATCAAGACAGTGTGGTACTGGCACAAAAACAGACACATAGATCAATGGAACAGAATAGAGAACCCGGAAGTGGACCCTCAACTTTATAGTCAACTAATATTCAACAAAGCAGGAAAGACTATCCACTGGAAAAAAGACAGTCTCTTCAATAAATGGTGCTGGGAAAACTGGACATCCACCAGCAGAAGAATGAAACTGTACCATTCTCTTACACCATACACAAAGATAAACTCAAAATGGATGAAACATCTAAATGTGAGACAAGATTCCATCAAAATCCTAGAGGAGAACACAGGCAACACCCTTTATGAACTTCTTGCAAGATACATCCATGAAGGCAAGAGAAACAAAAGCAAAAAAAAAAAAAACATAAGTCAATCGGATAAGAAGCTTTTGCACAGCAAAAGAAACAGTCAACAAAACTAAAAGACAACCTACAGAATGGGAGAGGATGTATCAGATAAAGGACTAGTATCCAAGATCTATAAAGAACTTATTAAAGAACTTATTAAACTCAACACCAAAGAAACAATCCAATCATGAAATGGGCAAAAGACATGAACAGAAATCTCAGAGGAAGACATAGACATGGCCAACAAGCACATGAGAAAATGCTCTGCATCACTTGCCATCAGGAAATACAAATCAAAATCACAATGAGATACCACCTCACACCAGTGAGAATGGTGAAAATTAACAAGGCAGGAAACAACAAATGTTGGAGAGGATGTGGAGAAAGGGGAACCCTCCTGCACTGTTGGTGGGAATGTGAACTGGTGCCGCCACTCTGGAAAACTGTGTGGAGGTTCCTCAAAGAGTTAAAAATAGATCTACCCTATGACCCAGCAATTGCACTGCTGGGGATTTACCCCAAAGATACGTATGCAGTGAAACGCCGGGACACCTGCACCCCGATGTTTATAGCACCAATGTCCACAATAGCCAAACTGTGGAAGGAGCCTCGGTGTCCATCGAAAGATGAATAGATAAAGATGTGGTCTATACAATGTGGTCTATACAATGGTTATTCAGCCATTAGAAACGACAAATACCCACCATTTGCTTCGACGTGGATGGAACTGGAGGGTATTATGCTGAGTGAAATAAGTCAATCGGAGAAGGACAAACATTATATGATCTCATTCATTTGGGGAATATAAAAAATAGTGAAAGGGAATAAAGGGAAAAGGAGAAAAAATGAGTAGGAAATATCAGAGAGGGAGACAGAACATGAGAGACTCCTAACTCTGGGAAATGAAGAAGGGGTGGTGGAAAGGGAGGTGATCGGGGGGTGGGGGTGGCTGGATGATAGGCACTGAGGGGGGGCACTTGATGGGATGAGCACTGGGTGTTATGCTATATGTTGGCAAATAGAACTCCAATGAAAATATAGATAGATAGATAGATAGATAGATAGATAGATAGATAGATAGATAGATAGATAGATAGATAAAGACATAAATGTCTTTAATCAAAGACTACCAAGACCATCAAAAACTATCAAGAACACAGGCAGCAATTTCTTTGACCTCGGCCACAGCAACTTCTTACTAGATGCATTGCTAGAGGCAAGGGAAACAAAAGCAAAAATTAACTATTGGGATAAAAAGCTTCTGCACAGTAAGGAAAACAACCAACAAAACTAAAAGCCTACAGAATGGGAGAAAATATTTGCAAATGGCATATCTGATAAGGGGTTAGTATCCAAAATTTATAAAGAACCTACCAAACTCAACAGCCAAAAAGTAATCCAGTTAAGAAATGGACAGAAGACATGAATAGACATTTTTCCAAAAAAGACATCCAGATGGCTAACAGACACATGAAAAGATACTCAACATCATTCATCATCAGAGAAATACAAATCAAAACGATGATGATGGGACGCCTGGGTGGCTCAGTGGTTGAGCACCTGCCTCTGGCTCAGGGCACGATCCCGGGCCCAGGGATTGAGTCCCGCATTGGGCTCCCTGCGAGGAGCCTGCTTCTCCCTCTGCCTATGTCTCTGCACCTCTCTCATTCTCTCTCTCTCTCTCTCTCTCTCTCTCTCTCTCATGAATAAATAAATAAAATCTTAAAAAAAAACATGATGACATACCCTCTCACACCTATCAGAATGGCTAAAATTAACAAAACATGAAATAGCAGATGTTGGTGAGGGTGCAGAGAAAGGTGAACTCCTTTGAACTGTTGGTGGGACTTCAAAGTGGTGCAGCCACTCTGGAAAACAGTATGGAGTTTCCTCAAAAAGTTAAAAATAGAACTACCATGTAATCCAACAATTGTACTACTAGGTATTTACCCGAAGGATACAAAAATACAGATTCAGAGGGGGTACATGCACCCCAATGTTCACAGCAGCATTATCAACAATAGCCAAACTACAGAAGAGCCCAGGTGTCCATCAACTGGCGAATGCATAAAAAAGATTGGGGATGGGATGCCTTGGTGGCTCGATGGTTGAGCGTCCACTTTCTGCTCAGGGCGTGAGCCCAAGGCCCTGGGATCGAATCCCACATCAGGCTCCCTGCAAGAAGCCTGCTTCTCCCTTTGCCTATGTCTCTCCCTCTCTCTGTGTGTCTCTCATGAATAAATAAATAAAATCTTTAAAAGAAGAAGGAGGAGGAAGATGAGGAGGAGGGGAAGGAGGAGAAGGAGAGAGGACTATATATATGAATATTATTCAACTATCAAAAAGAATAGAAAATTGCCACTTGCAACAATGTGAATGGAGCTAGAGTATATTATACTAAGTGAAATAAGTCAGAGAAAGACAAATACCATATGATTTCACTCATATGTGGAATTTAGGAAACAAAACAGATGAACATATGGGAATGAGTAAAAAAGAGAGAGGGAAGCAAACCATTAAGAGACTCTTAACAATAGGAACAAACTTGAGGGTTGATGAGTGAGGGGAAGGGCTAGAAGGAAGAAGGGTATTAAGGAGCACACTTGGTACAATGAGCACTAGGTATAATATGTAAGTGATGTATCACTAAATTCTACTCCTGAAACCAATACTACACTATATGTTAACTAGTTAGAATTTAAATAAAAGTTTGGAAGAAAAATAAAGATTATTTCTATTACTGGCTTGAAAAAAACAGGTTCCTTAAATTTCCTTCATCCTATGAAGACTTCTCCCCATTCTAAGTTTATCCCTTTCAGTCTTTGAGAAAAACCCTCTAATCTATCAGGATTCAGTTTCAGACTCCTAACTCATTATAGGAAATTCATTTTATGCATGTATCCCAACCTCACTTCATTCTCTCCCAATGCTGTAGTCCCAAGCCTGTCTTGGGCCACTGCAGTGGAAACTGCTTGGATATTAAGTAAGCCTAGCTCTGTCACCTACTCATTGTATGAACTTGACTAGCTTCTTAGCCTGTTTGTATATCAGTTTTCTCATCTGAATAATGAGGATAAACATAATAATGCCTACCCCTTAGTATCATTCTGAGGATTAAACAAGTTGCTATATGTAGAATGTGTTATGTGTCAGGGGCTGTGCTTATTACTCCCCATCCATTTTCTTGTTTAAACTTACAACAATCCTTTGAGATGTGTGCTATTATAATCCCTGTTTAGCTGTTGAGAATCCAGTTTAGACAAACTAAGTTGCCCAGTACCCCATAGTAAATAAGTGAGTCTAAAGTCAAACCCAAGTCTGACCAGAGCCTAAGCTCTTAACTACTCTGAAAATGCTCCCTAGATTGTCAGAGTATAAGAATCGCCTGAGACCCAAAGTAAAAATACAGATCTCCATACCTCACCCCAGACTCACTGAATCATCTCTCTGGTGGGACCAAGGACCCCAGATGACTCTTATTAGAAAGTCTGGAAAGCACTGCATAAGCTCTATCCATATGTATCTATACAACTCCCACTAAGGAGTTCCTCTGTTTAAATAATGGGTGCTGCATGACAGTTCATGGAAAACCAGACGGGTACATGTATAATTAATTCTGCAAAATGTTTTCATTCCACTTATAGAGATAAGCGTGGGCATTCTGGGAGCACAGAGGAGGGACAGTCAGCTCACGGGAAGGAATTCTCAAAAGAACCAGTGCCTGAGCTGAATCTCAAAAGAAATACAGAAGCTACTCTGTAAAGGCATCAAAGGCATTCCAGGTCAAACTCATAGCACAGGCAAAGGTACAGAGTCAGGAAATATGCTTCTGTGCTCAAGGGACCCTCTGTTCAGTGAACATACGTAGTTAAGTAGCCAGAAATCTGGCAGAGACAGAGATGAGGCCCAGGCCTGCAGGGCCACTGACCTTGGTTTCACATGGCCTGTGCCTATCTCTTGCTGTTTCACACACTGCAAATACCAGAACTCTTGTGGGAACAAGGCCTACATCTTTACCTCTTTTTTTCTCTCTCACCCTCAGCTTCATGTGAAGTTGGTGGACCATGCCTCAACATGCCACCTCTCAATCCCAAGTCAGGCCCTGTCTCTTGCCCCCTTTTCCTGTCTGAGAAAACCAAAGTTATACGAAACTCTCAATCAAATCTCACTATGGGAACCAATGCTATCACATGGCCATGTTTTTTCCTTCTAACTTGAAATCAATGGAATTAACAGGCTGTGCCTACTTTTTACTGCTCTTTAAGCAAAACTCATCAAAGATCTGTGTACTCATTCCCAGGGGACAAGGCAAATGCAACACAGAAAAGGAGCGCATAATTAGGCAGAGTCTGGGGAAGCCATTCCTCCCTCTTTGTCTAGTGTTAAAGGAAGTGGGGGCATGTCAATTGACTATCACCAGTTGCACAAAATTTCTGCCCCCAAAAGGCAATAAGGAGAGTGCCAACCCCTCCTAGATTTTTTTTTAAGATTTTATTTATTTATTCATGAGAGACACAGAGAGAGAGACAGAGACATAGGCAGAGAGAGAAGCAGGCTCCCCGTGGGGAGCCTGATGCAGGACTCAATCCCAGGACCCTGGAATCACACCCTGAACCAAAGTCACCTGCTCAACCACTGAGCACCCAGGAGTCCCTTCCCTTCCCTTCCCAGCTTTAAGATGATTGTCCAGGAGTGCTGGCAGAGACTCACAGTGGAGAGCAGTACCCACTCTGCTGCCCACCTGCAGATCAGTAGCAATAACAGCAAACCCTTACACAGCACTTACTCCATTCCAGGCACTGTTCTAAGTACTCCACATGTTAGCTCACTGATACCTTCAACAATCCTATGAAGTAGGTGTACATATAAATATCTCTATTTTATAGGTAAAGAAATGGAGACACAGAGATTAAGTGACTTGCTCAATGTCCTGTATTAGCAAGTGGCAGAGCTGGAATTTGAGCCCAGAGTCTCTACTCTGAGGCCCTGAACCAATCAGATAAGTGACCACCTGGCAGCCTGAATGACAGCCAGTTATGACCTGACTTGGCTGTACGTGTCTGTCCGTTAGCTTTCTAAATGGTCAGAATATGTGATGTGGCTGAGAGAAGGGAGGCCTGAAGCCCCCACTGACAGGTGAGTGACTAGCAAACACCAGAGCAGAGTTTTTGCTCTTGAACAAGGGAAAGCAGGAAGCAAAGGGATGAAAGGAATAAAGGGGTTTGGAGTATGATCCAGAGAGTCTGAAAAGATTTGGAGTTGAGTGTGGGAGGGAATGAAGGTCTACACAGGCCTACTGAAGCTACCCCACAAGGGAAGGCGGGCAGCTGTGCTCAACATTGCTGCATTCACTGCAGTTGCCTATATGGGATTCTATGGCACTCAATTTAACTGAATTCCATTCATGTTTATGGAGCACCCACTATGTATTAGAGACTTTATTATGTCTCATGATATATTAAATGAAAAAAGCAAGGTACAGAATACAGTATATTACCTTTCACATAAAAATGGAAATTAGAAAATATGTTAATATTTGCTTATATAAGCACAAAGACACTCCTAAAGGACACCCAGAAATCTAATAACAGTGGTTTATTCTTATGGTTGAAGTTGAATATAGGGAGATGAGGCAGGGACTAATGGTGGTAAAGGAGAATTTCACTTATTTTATTTTACAACTGAACTATTTTAGAACTATTCAAAAAGCTGAATTAAAAAATTAATGTCATTACAGCCAATGGAAAGTCTTAGCACTGCCTCCCCACATGAAGAACACCCCTGTTCTTTCTTCCTTTTCCATCACACCCCAGGGCTGGGTCCCTGAAAGATCATAAACGGCAGTGAGGAGAAACAGGAAACAAGAAACTTGCCCTTCTCCCTGTATGACAGATTGGATTCCCATCAATCTGACACCCCTGGGCGACGGTCACTCTGAAATACTGGTGTGCCAGCTCCCTCAAAACCATCCCTGCACCTCCTTCCTCATTAACCTCCTGTCCCTGTCAACAGCGTAAGAGGATGATTTCAAAGCAAATCCTCCGAGACTGCTGGACTCTCAAAGGCAAAAGAGGACGCTGAAGGCCATGCTCAGCTAAATACTTTTGCTTCTTGCCTCTTTCCTCTTTAATTACAGCATAATTTGCATTTATATGATTTCATTCTGCCATTTTGTGGGCAGCGTTGATGATGATCAACACTCCATAACTTCCCATCATAGCTGGAGAGTCAGGAGGGCGGCTGCCGTCTCCGATAAAATCCTTTCCAATTAAACAGTTCATTGGACATGTCATGGTTTGGGGTTCTTGTTATCCTCTGTTGTGCACGTCTCATGGATATTTCTTTACACCCATCACCATAATAAGGTCTTAGTGCAGAAGACGCTCAGAATATTATGCTCCCCCACTGAGTGACTGTAATGACATTGACTTGAAAATGGGCATCCTTAACTTGCACAAGAAGCAGAGCTATTACCTTAACTGGATCGTTCTGAGCTTTACTTTGCCATGTCCTGTATCTGAGTGGTATCAGATGATGAAACATGCCGAAGACACTGACAAAACAATGCTGCACTGCTAACAGGATACACCTACAGAGAGCAAATGTGTCTGAAGTTTTCTCCAATCAGCACCCCAACTGGAGGTCCCTGCTTCGGATGGTGGTTCACCTGCCTGATGTGATTCACCTATCTGGAATGACTTACCTGGCCAGCTTACCTGATTGAAAATACAAAATCAACAACTGCTTATCTATAACCAAAATGCCAGGAATGAAATTCACCAAAAATTTAGGAATTTTAGTTATCTCTGGGTGGTCTGATTACTGGTGCATTTTTATTTTCCTCTTAATTCTTTTTTGTGCTTCCCAAGTTGTTGGATTTTTTTCTTTTTTAACCATTCAGCACATTTTATCTTTATAATAAAATATTTTGAAATAATATTTATAGTTATAAAAGGGAGAAATGAATGAAAAAATGTTATTTATTTATAACTGACTGTATAGCCATAACCATGACAAAGAGAAAGGGAAATAAACACCAAGAGACCCATTCAATAGTGTCTAATTGGATCTTGGACCTTTAGGGCCACCTGACAAACCTCCCTTCATCACTCCTCCCTCCACTCTTTCCAGCAAGCATAAACTTCATGTGTACCAGTGCTGACCAGCAACTACCCATGACCATTTCATTGTTCCACAACCATTTCTATTACTTTCATGTCCATCCTGACTCCTGATTGTCAGTTCATACTCCCTTTTACCTTCCTTCCCCTATATCATAGTCTTGGTGTTGATTGGGGCTTTGACTTAGACACGGGTCTCTGGTTCTTTCTACCTGAGACCACTGCAAGAAGCCCCTCCTAGTACTGGCCCCCCTTGTTGGCGCTCTGGCTTTTATAGATGAGATTTTGCCAAATGGCTTAAGTCACGCTGTCCGGGGACCCTAATTAGTGAACTGCTTAGTCAGAAAAAAAGGCATAAATGCAGCTTTTCTTACCTTCCTCCTCCAAAGACTCATTATGGCTCTTTTTTAAAGTTGAGGCCTCAGTGAGGAAGATTACCACAAGAAAGGGCTACCTCAGGAGGAACCCCAGGGAGAGACTGAAAAGTTTGTGAGGGTTCAACATGTCTATTGCTTTAGGGTCCACCAACCCTAAGGCTACCCCTCTCCCTGGACTAAATGGTACTTCAATTATTTTTAATTAGGATAAAATGAAAGTTTTCAAAACTCTAGGTGACAGAGACTGGCCAAAGGGTGTCACATGCTTTTTTAGTTCTGTCAAATGCAAAATGCAAGCAATTACTTGCTATAACCTACATCCTGCCCAACCATTTCCTTAATTAATAGAATATTCCCTAATCTAAAAGGATCTGGAATCCTTGACCCCAGATCTGACATTTCTCCCTCAGTGATAGAAGCCAGTAACAAAAGGAATACCTACAATCTACAACTGAAGTTCCATAGCCCCAGCAAACTGTTTCAGGAAAAGGTGGACTCAAACGTCATAATCTTTTGTTTTACTTTTTCCTGGGCAAAAACTGTGGGTTCAAGGCAAACACCAGTTGCAAATTTTGTTTTTGCTTTACTTGGGAGTCAAAGGAACACTTTTCTCTTTAATTTACTACTTTCTGTAGAGCAATAAAAGCCAAATGCAAATTCCTTTTGAGATATATATATATATATATATATATATATATATATATATATCAGAAGGTTAAATAAATGGGATTTCTAAATAAAGGAGCTTTAAACAGGGGAATGAGAATCATATTCTTCCTGCCCCATTGTGGACATACAGCAAGGTATGGGTACAATAGCTTTGGTCCACCTTACCTAAGGACAGAGTTTAAAATTACTAATGCTAGGGATGTCTGAGGGGCTCAGTCAGTTGACTGAGTCAGTTGAGCATCCAACTCTTGATTTTGGCTCAGGTCATGATCTCAGAGTCGTAGGATCGAGTCCCACCTAGGACTCCACACTCTGTGGGAAGTCTGCTTGAAATTCTCTCTCTCCTTCTCCCTCCGTCTCCTCACTCTCTCCCTCCCTCCCCCTCCCACTCTCTCTCTCTATATATATACAATATAATTTATTATATAAATCTATAATATATAATAAACTTTTTAAATAAAATTATGAATATGTTATTATAAAAAGGAAAAAATCATACCTGCATCAGGAGCTTCAGGTCCTATTCGGGAAGTCAACTAAAGAGCTCACATAATAGTAGCAATAGCCTTTGGCTGCTACTAGCACAAACTGCCATTTACACCTCAGCAGATGTAATGATTTAAGCAAAAATTTCATCTTTCTAAAGCATTTGGTAGCAAATGACATACACAGCATGTTCCAAAAACAAATATAACTTCTTACAATTTATCAAGGAAGTCACTTTGAGTCTTTTTGTGGAAATCAAGCCCCTATTTCTGCACGGCACACTCTACTCAGAGTCCCACTCATAAGCATGTTCTGTTCACCAGCAGAAATACAAATGATGGCACTCACCTCTCAGGTTCTAGCAATATCTCTATAATCACAGTTGTCTGAAAATTCCAGTGTTAACCAAAATGAATTAGGTCTACCTCAACCTTCTCTCCCACTGGTTACAGATAAAAATTCAGATAAAATACAAAAAGAAACCGCTTGCAGACTCTGAAAAGTTGACAAAACTAAGTAGATTAGGGAAGAAAGCCAACATTTAAAGAGTGATCCACATCAGAAGATGAGTTTCCTAGCTTTTTTCATCTTTTGTCTTCTGACTTTGATCAAAGGGTGGTCCCAGAGCAGAACTATGCAGCAGATGGGTCCTAAAACAGAAAGAGAAAACCAGAGCAGAGGACCTGGCCCCTGGGAGCTAAAATAGTATGGAGAAAATCTTAGAGAAGAGAGTGTTGGAGGAGGGGATCACCTCTAAGTTGTCAATACACAAAGATCAAAACAAAGCATATAGCAAAGACTGAAATCTCAACTTCAGTATCACCCACTGCTCTTGTTCCAGAGAGGCGCATGCCTGGAGTAGACCCAAAGCAGCTTAACAAAAGCTTTGAAAAACAGATTAACATTGGAACCACTGCCCCCAGATAACGAGAGAACTTGCAGTTTGTACCCAGACTGATTGCCTTCTAAAACAATGAAATCAATATTCTTCAGAGAATTTAGAAAGACCCAAAGATTCACAATGTAGTATTTCAAATGTCCAAAAGTACTCAACATACAAAGAATTGGGACAACGTGATCACTTCTCAAGAGAAAATGCAATCAATAGATGCCAACTCTGAGATGATCCAGATGTGGGAATTATGAGACAAATACTTTAAAAGAACTATTACAGACATGCTCCATGGCATAAAGGTAAAACATTCTTTTTTTAAAAAAGATTTTATTTATTTGAGAGAGACACAGATAGTGACAGAGATAGCAAGTGAGAGCACAAGCAGGAAGGAAAGGGAGAAGCAAGCTCCCCACTGAGCGGAGACCCTGATGTAGGGCTCGATCAAGACCTTGGCATCAGGACCTAAGCCTAAAGCAGATGTTTAATTGACCGAGCCACCTAGCACCCCAAAGGTAAGAAGGAGGAGGAGGTTCACTCTCAGTGAAATGGAAATGGAAAAGTACACATTCTTAGCAGAAAAATAAAAACTATTTTAAATGGAAATTTTAGAACTAAAAAATATAATGTGAATATGTGAAATTTAAAAGTCCCTGGATAAGTTCAGAAGCAGAGTGAAGATGACAGAAGACTCAACAAACTTAAAAATAGATCAATTGAGATGATCTGGTCTAAATAACAAAAAAATAGAATACCTTAAAAAATGAATATGGCCTCAGCAACCTTTAAGACAGTAGCAGAAGGTCTAACAGTTGTGACATCGAGTACCAGAGGAGAAAGATATTAGTGCAGAAAACTATTTTTGAAGAATTAATGACCAAAAACTTAATAAATTTTAAGGAAAATATAGGAACAAATCTCTTTCTATGAATGGGCACAGAATGGAAAGATATTTATGGTCCATGTGTATGCTCACCAAAGAATATCCACTACAGAGGAGACTCTTCATCACATGGACAAGATGAAATGTTCTGTCGATATGAATCACCCCATTGTTAGCTCAGTAGATGTACAAACTGGGCATGTTGTCAGGGATGGAAGCTCTAAATAGGCTCAATGACATAGACTCCCCCTCACCAAGGCTGACTTAGCTACTGCTACTACCAAAGGTCTAACTTGCCAACCGCAGAGCCCAACCCTAGGCCCCTAGTAAGGCATAGTTCCCTAAGGGGACCAGCAAGCCACCCAGTGGCAAGTTGATTACATTGCACCCATTTCATCATTGAGTGGGAGCAGTATGTCCTCACTAGTCTAGGTATATATTTTGGATACGAATTTGTCTTCTCTAGCTGTGAAGCTTCTGCCAATTCAGCAGTTTCTTAAAAAAGGAAACACACTTTTACCATATGATTCAGCAATTGCACTCCTTGGTATTTATCCAGAGGAACTGAAAACATATCCACATAAAACCTGCACAGATGTTTATAGCAGCTATATTCATATTTGCCAAAACTTAAAAGCAACCAAGATGTCCTTAGCAGGTGAAGGGATAAATAAACTGGTACATCCAGACAATGGTATATTATTTGGTCCTACAAGAAATGAGCTATCAAGCCATGAAAAGACATGGAGGAACCATAAATGCATCTTACTAAGTAGAAAAAGCCTATCTTAAAAAGGCTACATGCTCTATGATTACAGCTATATAACATTCTGGAGAAGGAAAATCTGTGGAGATGATAAAAAGATTCGTGGTTGCCAAGAGTTCAGAATAAGAAAAAGATGAATAGGAGGAGGACAAAGGAGTTTTTGGGTAGCAAAACTACTCTGTATGGTACTATTATGTCATGGGGGATACATGTCTTTATACAATTCATCCAAACTCAGAGAATGTACAACACCGAGAGTGAACCCCAATGTAAAATACAGACTTTGGGTGATAAAGATGTGTCAATACATATCCACGGCAGCTGCCCACGGAGGACAGAAGAAGTGAGCCAGAGATAGAAAAGGACAGAGTGAAAATTCTCTCCCATTAACCAGTGGCATCATCACATGTGTTCTCACTCCCCTCAACTTAAAATATCAGTCATATGTACTTCTTTCTTCATCTCCTCACCCAGACAGATATGGGGTACAGGTGGATCTTCCATCCTTACGTCTCTGGCACCTCTCTCTTCCTTGCTTTTTCATTAGCACTTTCCCTGGTCACAACCATATCAGCTTATGCCTGAACCACTGTTGATCCTGCTATCCCATGTCCCCAGCACTAGATCCTCACACTCCTGTCCACAATGACTATCTTAAGTCAGGTTTCCTAGAGCCTAATACAGGGATTCTCATTCAAATGATTTACTGGGGGAATACTCTTAAAAAAAAAAAAAAAAGGAGATGAGGAATGTAGGATGGGACAAAGGAAGGAACTAAGTAGAATATGGCCTAAGCTTGATCCTGATTCCCAAGTTCAAGGGCACGAACATGAAAAAGAGATTTGTGCAGGGCACCAACAGCATCCACTACAATGACCTTCCCAACAAACTTACTTGACTTCATCATGTCTTTGATGAAAACTGCCAGATGACTCCAATTGCACTGGGCTGGGTGGAGACATATGGCCCTAACTCTCCGTCTTCAGGTAAGACCACCATGGTCTCAGCCAAATCAAATCAACCTCTTAATATCTCTGTCTCCATTCTCTCGATCTCTCTCATTGACAGAGGTGAAGTAGGCTAGTGAGTGGAAGCAATCATCCATATAATTCCATTTCCTAAGCCATTCATTTTAGAGTGATCTAAACCACCTTGTGTGGGGTGATCAAACAAAGCTGATGAGAGTATCCCCTCCTCTGTCATTTTGACTCTGAAGATGCTGTCACCGAGGCCTTGTTTTCTTGCTTCAAGCCTGATGGACTTTGAGAAGTTGGCCTGACACATGAATGGACCCATCAGGCTGCCAGGTGTGACATCCCAGCCTGATATTCTTTCATCCTGCATGTCTAATTGGGCTTCATCATGATCACAGCCTTCTCAGGAGGGTGGGAGCTAATGCAGTCTGATAGAAATCAGAAGGTACTGTCAGTTCCTGTCTCTGGGGCCTCGGGACCATGTCAACATGCTGATCCTAGACCGGGCCACAGCCTTGCAGAGGGGCATCATGCTGAAAGCATACAGTTTCTACCATCCAAAGCCATCATTTAGAGGTATCAGCATGCCATGCAGAAAAACGCTAGTACTCTGCATCAGGGGGACAAACCTGTTTGCTGGGGCTGACAAAGCTGGCCACTCGGCCCAGCATCTCTGGCATCAAATGTCTACATAGCACTGTCCAAATTTTAACAATCACAGCTTCCCTTTTATAAAGTGTATTTCCTGAATCCTTGTGCCATATTATGCAGTGGGTGCTGTTTCCTTCTCATAGGGTGGAAACCTGAGGCTTGGAGAGATAAAGCCACCTGCTAGCTGCCCTAGAAACTGAGAATCACATTCAAACCAATTTTTTTCTTTTCACCATTCTACTCCTGAGAAAGAAAATATGATGGAAGAGGAAACAGAAGGTTCAGATGAGAAGGACTAGGTCCTTGTGACTCTTCTTAGCCCAAGCCAAAAGGAGGCATTGAAAAGGGGTTTTAATAGCCCCATCACTGCCTTTCCACATTGTACTTCATGAAATGGGGATGAGAAAGGGTGTCCTTGTAGAACTTTGGGGTCCAGGGAAGGAAGGCTAGGAGAGAGCCTGCTATAGGAGGGGAATAAAGGCATAAAGTATGGGATGAGCCTCAGTGTATTCATAGGGCAGAAGCTGGAGAGCACAGCAGGCAAACAGGGTAACAGAAGGCATGAGAAGCAGTGCCAGACAGGAAGGGACGTGGAGAGAAAAGCACAAGTCTTTGATGGGGACTGGCAGGACTTCCAGAAGGGCAGATACTGGCCACTGTTCCTTTCACATCACCAAGTACAACACCTGGTACATCCAAGACAATAAATGAGTAAATGAAGGGAGAATTCTGGGGATACAGATAAAGATATAGTTGCTAAAAGATATCCTGCTGAGAGCCAACCCCATTTATCACAGCATTTAACAAAGAAGATTCTTCTCCAGACAAGATGGAACTGGGGTTGTCACTGCCCTAAACCAGCAAGCCTGTTCTGCAAGTCAGGGCTCAGGCCAGCAGCTTGCTCAGGAGTCCTGTCGGTTGCCTCCTACCACCCTTAATGAGATGTGATTGCTGAAGGGAAGCAGCTAATTGCATAATGTTTTATTAATCCTTTCTCCATGAAATATTAATTGTGAGCTTTCACAAATACAAAGATCTGTCTGCTTTTTAATGGTTCAGGTTTGCGGTCTCTCTAGATGACTCTCTGAGTTTCCTGTTGAGGGACGATGGTGACAAGCATGATGCCAGATCCTATAGGAGTACAGCTGACAGCCCAAAACAGGATGTCAAAAACACTTCCCTCCATGGGCAGCTCTGCCCAGCAGACAGGCCTCTGTCTATGGCTGCTGTGAACATGGCTACTGGTGCCACACAATGAATTAGACTGAGGAGAGATTTATGTCCAAATACCCAGCCCACTGTGGGCCAGAGAGATAGGACCCCTGCAAGAGGAAACTATCAGCACCAGGATAGTAAAGATTGTGTTGTGATACTTACTTAGCTTTTCCTCCCTCTCTCCTCACTGAGATTGATTCACGTGGGAGGGAAAGCATCAAAGAGAAACATGAACATTAAGCCAGATGTGTTGACTGAATTCTGAGGGTGGTGGTTCCCAGGAGCAGGAGGGAGGAGACTGGCTTCCAGGGAGGGACTGGGATAGCTGGAGGCAGCTTTATAAGGAGCCTCAGCCCATTTCCCACCTAGTCCTAGAAGGCTACAGAGGGATACCTGCTGACCTGGGGCCAGAACCCAAGCATGTATCTCACCAAAGGAGTTTCTACATGAGTGGAAGACGTAGGAATGGCCACTCTTCTAAACTATTCCCACAGCCAGTACCTAGCACCAGATACAGAGGATAGTTCCACAGAAATAGGACAGAAGATTCCAGGGCCACATGAGAGGATGCCCAGTCTGGCAAAAGGATCACTGGGATATACCTTCAGGAGCCAAAGGGAGGAAGCCCACCTCTGTGACAGGCTCCCAAGAGATGAAGGGGCCACAGTGAGCACTAGCCTAAAACCACACACAGAACTGTCACTGAGACAACCCATAAAGGTTTCAGCAATGAATGGCTGGAGCCAGCCTGAAGCAGAGTAGTGTCTGTGATACTAACCATGGAAGACATGAAGGAGGCTAAGGAGGGAGACTTCAGCTCCTCAAATCTCTTCCTTGTCACCAAACCCTGGATGAAATGTATTTAGGGGAAGGGGATAATTGTAGGACCAAATCACACACCTGCTCCTCAATCTAAAAAGGCAAGGCCACAACTCTAACATGTACTGGAAAACAAAAACTGTACAGAAAATTAAGACCAAAGTTCTTAAATAATA
Source organism: Nyctereutes procyonoides (assembly GCF_905146905.1). Taxonomy (NCBI): domain Eukaryota; kingdom Metazoa; phylum Chordata; class Mammalia; order Carnivora; family Canidae; genus Nyctereutes; species Nyctereutes procyonoides. The sequence goes on from NW_026575042.1 coordinate 37,258,666, forward strand.
CATAGGAATAAGCTTTGACTTCCAGAATGAATAAAACCTGCAAGTGATAGAATAAGGCAAAGACCATGTTTACAGATCCAAAAAGGGACAAGGGGCACTCCATGAAGTAGATTTCCTTGATACTCCAAGAGTGGTCCACAGACCAGCAACCTTGGCTTGTTAGAAAAGCAGAATCCCTGCCCCTAGCTCAAACCAGCTGGACCATAATATGAATTTTAATGTGGTGATTCATAAACACATTAAAGTTAGAAAATCATAGGTACAGTTGGATGAAATAAAACATTTGATGTTTATATCTCAGTGAACTGAGATTCCTCAATGAACTGATTACATTAGACAAGATCTGTTTCTGTTGCTTATGGTCAAAAACCTTAAGCTGAAAAAGAAATGGTCACTCGTGGGGATCCCTGGGTGGCTCAGCGGTTTGGCGCCTGCCTTTGGCCCAGGGCGCTATCCTGGAGTCCCGGGATCAATTCCCGCGTCGGGCTCCCAGCATGGAGCCTGCTTCTCCCTCTGCCTGTGTCTCTGCCCCTCTCTCTCTCTATGTCTATCATGGATAAATAAATAAATCTTTAAAAAAAAAAAAAAAGAAATGGTCACTCATTACTATGAATAACACGCCTCCCAGGATTAGGCCTTCTCAAAGTAATAAGGGGAAGAAGTTGGTCTTAGAGAACAGTGAAGCTGTCACTGAGCCTTCCTGATGCCCAGTGCTTTCATCCTGCATCCACAGGCCAGAGCACATTCCACACCCGACCCACCCAGAGTCAACACAGGGCCACAAGGATATAATTGCAAAACTCTGGAGTACCATGGTCTGAATCAACATGGCAGCCCTGCTTTTCACCTCCTGGAAGCCTGCTCTAACACTGACCTTTGTAAAACCCAAAAAGTAAAATCTGTATCAGAATTAGACCACAAAATTGCTTTTCTCAGCTCAGATTTCTCTCCTATGTGGAGCTGCAGACATCCCAACCTCCCTCATAGCACCCCCCAGGGTGTCTCATGTATGTGCATGAATAGTCTCCTCAGTTACCCTTTGGAGTCCACCATGTTGCTTTTCTCTGCTCTGGTTCCCTGTGATGCTCCCTGTAGACACATGTGCTCAGTGGAGCTGCGTTGTAGGGCTTTAATGTTTTTTAACTGATGCATAACTAATATGTAATGTTATATTAGCTTTGACTGAAGGTACCTCTCCCTGGAACCTGGGCACAGACATGCAGGGAAGAGGACAGAGGATAATCCCAATTGTAAGTCATAGGATGTTCTCTACTCACTCCCATTTGAAACTTCATTTCAAAGGATGCATTGTTTTCCTAAAATATATATATGGGGGAAGGTTCACCATTGTTATTCAGCAACCAGCCACATTGCCTGAGTAAGATAGGTGCTCAACCAATGCTTATTCAATGAATAAACAAAAAACTGAATTTGTTAAGTAAATAATAACTTCCAACTTTTGGCAAATCTCAACCACTTTGAGACTTGTTTTCTATATCTGTATAATGGAGATAAGAATATTTAACTGAAATGGTTGTCAGGAAGCCAACCCCTGTCTATAAAAATGCCTAGCATAGGACTGTGAACCAAGTAGACTTTCAAAAATATTTGTTTCCTTATTATTTATGTCATGTCAGTGAAGTGGCATCAGTTGCAAATCTTATATAGTGCTCATCAAATATAAGACCTAGAGAAGCACTTTTCTCTTATTTGGTCTGCATGATGCAACAGAATGTCACCTCCTCTCTGATGCCTTCTCCAGTCATAGCACCTTTCTTAGGTACCATTGGCTCTGCTTTCTCTGTGTTACCCTGACACTTTATGAGGTCCTCTGCTAAAGCATTTAACCACATTCTCTATACCCAGTCCTTTATGACCATGACCTTTCTGAGGGCAGAGCCTTACCCTTCACACTTGAATGATTGAATAAATCAGTGAATGAACAAAAAGTCTCAAGTCTCCCCTCTGCACTCCATTAGCTTTTTATGTTGAGATACATGCATATTCATTTTGAACATGTGCTCTAAAAACTGACATTCCTGAACTTGAACCCAGGACCCACTAACTACTAGTTATGTGACTTGGGCAAATTTCTTAACTGCTCCGTATCTCCACTTCTTTGCATGTAATGTTAGGGTTAATAACACCTAACTGTCAGAAAGGTTTGAGGAATTCGATTATATTGTGCATGTTAAGTGGTTAAAACAATGTTGATCATTTATTAAATGCTCCATCAACTGAAACTACTATTCATACCTGGTGTATTAATGTGCAGTTTGATGTGAATGGTAAATGAGAGCTCAATTTGCTTTCATTCCTAGAGCATTTACAAAGTTCACCTCAAATATCCTAAATTAAATATATTTGCCTAGCCATTACAAATAAATCAGGAATAGTGAAAATATAAGTAGTTAAGATTATTTTGGAACTCAGCAACCTTGAGGAAACATGATCCATGAATGTCATTAACCTTTCTTTAGGCTGACAACAGCATTAATATACCCACTAACAAACATTTTCAAAGCCTCTATCCCACCATTTAGAGATAGCTGAGAGGAAGTAAAGAATGGATACAAAGATGTGTGATGCTCACCTCTGAGGAGACTGGGAATATACGATCAATGCCAACAAAGTTGATTCACATTTCAGGAATACTCAGCCATTGCCTCCTCTACGTTCCCATAGCACTAGTACATAGTCAATTACAGTGCATGTTTAAAAATAATTTTTAAATTATATTAACCAACATTTATCTAGCTCTTAGCATATATTAAGCACTGTTCCAAAGAATTCTCAACTTTTAACTCTTTAACTTTCTCACCAACCCTCAGAGGTAGGTATTATTATTACATTTTGTTTTACAGAAGGAGAAACCGTGGGACAGAGAGGTCAAGTCACTTCCCAAGATAATGGCACAGCCAGGATGCTTACTCTCAGCCCTGGGTCATCCTGCCTCTGCCTAGCAGCTGCCACTTCTGATCAACACTAATAGTGGTGATGATGAAGATGAAAATGACAGATGACAAATTCTTCATAGGCAGACAAGTCTTAGGGACAACTTTTAGATGTCTTCAGCATGAAAAGATAATGAAGCCTCCATCCTATACATCATTAAAATTAAAATTACGGTACTCGGTAAAAATCATAAAATGTTCATGTATACTGAAAATTAAAATAGCGTTTCTCTAGATATAACAATTGTAAAATTCTGGAGGAGTTCATTCTAGCTGAACCTTTTGCAACATTTTTCTACCGTACTACTTGTCTGGTTTGGTGCCTCCCAGCCTTGACAGTAGGGTCCAGGCCTACCACTGCTATTTCCCCAGTGCCCAGTTGAGGGCCTCTCATGTTCCTTCTCTAGAAGGATTTACTGAATGAATGTTTAACTATGTTTCAGGCTCTAATTGGGTTGATAGGTAAAAAGCAGGGTGCCTCGTTAAACATGAGTTTCAGATAAACAACTAATTATTATTTAATATAAATATGTCCCATGTAATAGTTAACTGGCATGTTATATTTTGGTTAGCTGAATCTGTAACTCTACCTTCTAGATATAAAAGGAATTCAGGTAAAGGAGAGTGAGTGTGGCTTGGAACCAAGGAAGGGGCTGTCATGGAAGAGAAAGAAGTTGAGCTGTCGCTGGAAGGAAACATAAAGTACACTGTTAATGGTACCCCCTGGAGTTGTGCAACCCAGTGACCCTGAGGGATGGAAGGCACAGAAACCAGCATAATTAAAGGCATAGAGACCAAAATGAACATGGCAGGATGGAGGACAGTAAGGTGGGCTGCCTGGAACACATGCACTCCAACATTTCCAAACAACTTCCCTTCCCCCATGGCCCATTTTCTTCCATGCTCCCGCCACTAAGAAGCCTTTGACTGTGCAGTCCCTCTGCCTAGAATTCCTTCCCCTCCTCTCTGTCTGGCCACCTCCTTGTGCACCAAAAAGCTCCGGTGTGTCAGCTGACTCATCCCTGCCCCAAATCTTTATGTGTCCATCTTAACAAACCACTCAATGCTTGCATGATTTTCCTGTAATCTTCCAGCATGCCTCCACCAATAGTTAAAGGAAATAGAAGGATAATCATATGATGACCATGTGTGGCCATCATTTGGGTCCCGCATGCCCATGTGAAATCCCCAGAGCCTCATGTAACTCTGCTCTCGAGACATGAAGATGACAGCACAGGGCTTCAATACCATCTTGGGAATCCTTCTTCAAAAATGTGCACTGCAAGGGTTTAATAAGCCCAAGATCTGATTTAGGCAGTTAAATGCTGTCCTAAACCATTCTGACCAGGCCATTTTTAAATTCATGACCACTCCACCAAAGAGGCCTTAGTGCTGCCTGAGAATCATGTCTTACAATCTGGTCCATACTCTCTTGCTCTCCTAGACAACCACCTCTCCTCCCTTCTCTCCCAACACTGGCATCTCCCCATTCTCATTCACATGTGAGAACCCATCATCGCATTGCACTGAGAGAATTAAAATTGTCAGAAGAGACTTCCTGTGTAATAACCTCCTGCAGCCCCTGCCACCTGCCCTGCTGTTGCAGGAGTGATCTGCCCCTGCTCCTGGTCACTTACTCAATGAATCCCATGCCCTCTCACCTGCTCAGCATAGCTCCTGCAGCTGTCACTTTCCTGAGCCATCACCATTGTTTTCTCTCTCTACTGGATCATTCCCATGAACCCACACACACACACCACACACACACATCGCTGCTTTTCTTCCACTTGGAAATATCCTCTCTTGACACCACTTCTCCCACGAGCTATAGCCTCTTCTCTCTGCCCAACCACTTCCTTCTTTTCCACCTAGCAAGCTACCATCATCTCCTGCTTGGACAATTGGAATTGTCTCCTAATTAATCTCCCTTCTACTCTTGCCCCTCTACTATCAGATCTCCACACTACAGTCAAAAGGATACTCTTAAATGTAAATCTTACATGGAACAAGAGTCTACTTTATCCAGTCCACAAGTACCCCACAACCTCATCCATCTCTGCTCTCTTCCTAGAGCTCTAGCCACCTGGCCTTTCTACAGTTCCCCCAAAGAGCCTTCACACTTATCCTCCATGGGAGACATTGCTCTAGTTGCTCCGTCTGCCTAGAATGCTGCCCCCGCAGCTCACCAACCAGATAGCCACATGACCCACTTCTTCAATTCATTATTTTTGTTCAAATATCACCGTAACAGAAAAGCCCTGACCACCTATTTAAAATAGTCCACATTCACACACACAAACAAAAACTTAGATCCTAGGGACACCTGGGTGGCTCAGTGGTTGAGCGTCTGCCTTTGGCTCACATTGTGATCCTAGGTCCTGGAATAGAGTTCCGCATCGAGCTCTCACGCAGGAAGCCTGCTTCTTCCTCTGCCTATGTCTCTGCCTCTCTCTCTATCTCTCATGAATAAATAAATAAATAAAATCTTAAAAAACCCTTACATTCTATCATCTTACTCTTTCTCTTTTTTCCATAATACTCAATATCTTACATATTTTTATTTATATTTTTATTTATTATTCATCGTCTGCTCATTCTGACTAGAATGTAAGTTTTATAATGTCAGGTGCTTTGCCCATCTGGTTCACAGTTGTTTGCTTTAGAGAGCCTGGAACACTGTTTAAACCATAGGACTGCTCCAGAAATATTTATTGATTGAAAAATAAATTGATATGCTATGTATGATGGCAGTGGCAACCAAAGGCAACCAAGTACCTTAAGTGCCTGATAGCTCCCTAGATCAGATAGGGGTAGCCCTCAAAAGCCTTAGAGAGGGTTTGGAACATCTCCACTCATATTTTTAGGTCTCAGGTTATATGTCATTTCTTTTCTGACATTTCTTTTCATTCCTCCCCTCAATAAAATGAAGTACCTGGGTTATCTGTTCCCATAGCATCCTATATTTCTCATTTTAAGATACTTGTCGCATCGTATTGTACTTTGGCTTCCATATAAGATTGTATTTTCTGAAGATGCACATGGAAATCCTCCAATAAATACCTGTTGAATGAATAGATGAATGAAGTTGAGTGAACAGTGTGTGACCACAAAGTTGTAGCTAAGAAAACTGAGCTTGGAATCAAGGAAGAGGAAAACTGAAAGGAGCAGGGATGGATTGATAAGCTTGGAGGGTTTCATAATAAAAAATGAGAAAGATAAAGAGGGAGAGGTGAGGGAGGAATGGAAGGAGAGAGGAAAAAGAGAAGGAAGGAGGAAATCTACTTAGTGTCCCTGCCAAGTGTCAGCAAACTAACTTAGGCCCTAGTAGTGTCTGCACACACAAGCTAGCTGGCATAATCTGGTCAAATGACCTTCTTCTTGTAGCCTACAGCACCTGCATACCTAGCTTATCAAAGTCACTTTTCCACATGCCATTCAGATGAGACGTTCCTGTGGGAATTCTCTTTCTCTCAGCAGGGTACTCCAAAGAGAAACAGGATTGAATGATGATAGAGGGAATGTGGAAGGGCAATGAGCTGCACAGCAAGATTCTTGCACATTCTGTAGTTCTTCAGGCCACCTGCAAGTCTCCTCTTGTAGTCACTCCCAATCTAACCTAATTTCTCTCCTGTGATCAATACCCTTAAACTGGGGAAATACAGCCTGTCTCATCTCACTAAAGCCTTCACACCAACAAGTCCAGGCACAGGCTACCATCTATGGAGACCTTCCAGACTAATCCAGCCACGTTTATCTCTCCTTTCTCTGACCTTGTCAGCATTTATTTTGAAATACATTCTATGAATAATTTCTTAATACATTCTATTGGTATGCATATAGTTAGCGTTAGATAAACACAGCAATTAGTAGTATCAATATCACGTAATTAATATGGCTTTTCTCCCCAACTAAACAGTTGACTCATCAGGGTGGTATAATACATTTTCTTTCTTTTGAGCCCTCAGAGAACTTATCCCGGGGCCAAACAAAACTAAGCACCCAGAAAATACTTCTTTATACCTGTCTTGTTTAAAGCTATTGTAAAATAAAACCAAGGAGTCATAGAAATGGTTTCCCTGTTGTAAGTAAAAGGATGCTATCTCAAAGATGTCTTTAAGATGCTGTCTGTTGCCCTGGCCCTATCTGAGGTGTGTAAGGTTTATTCCAGGAGAGAAGCCATAATGGATGGAAGGTATGTTTCTGCTGAGTTAAGGGTTATCATGTTCCCTGCATCCAGGCGCCAGATTGATGGGATATGCCTCTATGATTTATAATACACTAATCTCACTGGAGAGTGAAGCACAATTAATCTTAGAATCTTGCGGCTTACACTTAACAACTTTAGAACCTTCCCTGTGTACTTGGACTGCATAGTAAATGTCTGCGCCTCCCCCAGATGCTAGGACAACTGGGCATTGAGAACACAAAAACACCTTTTTCTATAAGGCAATGGAATGCTATAGCAAATGTTTTACTTAGAGTTTCCATGATATTTCCAAATAAAAGAGTTTGTATGATGGTGGCCTTTTAAATGAGAGTTACAATGTCCAATTATAATAATATCATTAAGCATATATAAAATCAAAACTACAAAAACACCTGACGTGTCTGCAATGTAACTATTCAACTTCCTTTTCTTTTGTTTTATGTCCCTACCAAATGTCAGCAAATTGACTTTGGTCCCACCAGTATCCACATACACAACCTAGCTGACAAAATCTGGTCAACCGATCTTCTCTGTATAGCCTACAGCACCTGCCTATCCAGATGTATTATATTATCCATTTTCCATCTGCCACTTTGATGAGCTGTTCCCATAAGAATTTCTTCTTGGAGTGAATACTTCTAGAAGTGAGTCCACTAAGATCCAAGAAACAAGGGATTCCCAAGCATCCAAAGCAGTCATTACACAATCTGTGTACTGAGTATCACTTTACTCATGGGAGGGTCCCTCATGTCATACCCAAAGTATATTTACTTTTACTTTATATACTTTATATAATTCCAACAACGTATATGTGTATAATATATTCTATTTTATAATATATAATACATAAACTTATTTATATTTATATATGACATAATATTTATAAAATACAATAATATACTTTATATAATTCCAACCATCTTTGTTGTCTGAATTCTAAGCCTTCATCAAATTAGAAGAAGAAGAGCTATGATAGGAAGACATAATAACAGCTATAAGAAAAGGCATCTAAAGAAATCTGCTCACAAGAAAAAAACTATATATGACAAAAAAAACCCAACGTACATTTTGGAGCCTCTTTTTATGGAGGTGACCACTTCCTTCAATGAAATAGCCATGTTTTAGTACAATATAGTCATAACCCTTAGTATCCAATCACCCGCACAGAGTAATTTCTGTAAGTTCCAAGAAAACAAAAAAAAACCATGTTAGTATTTAGAAATACTTTCTCCCAACATGGTTCAAGTGGGAAAGTTTAGTGCCTAAAGTTTTAACTCAGATTTAGCAAAGGATGTATTCCTTAACTTTCTGGATAGCAAAGGTCATGCAGGTTTTTCAAATCTATAATTTCATATATTACTAAGTTGGGGGAGGGGAAAGGAAAGTCTTCTAAAGACTTTCAAATATCAGTTCTTCAGCATTTCATGACAAGAAAAGTCCATGATGATAGTTAACTATAACATCATCACAGAGACTTCTGTAGTAGCATGGCTGCACTTATCAGCTTATTTGTCCATCCTGCCCATAAAATCATGAGAAAGGAGCAAAGAGAATGGAAAAAATATCCACAAACTCCGTTTTCAATAAAACCAGAAGGCAAATATAATCTGTAGACTCTAAAATATGCTTAAAAGTTGACAAAAGCAACTGAAATCAGACAGAAACCACAGGGAAAGAGAAAATAAGAAAATTGAGTTGTGAGAAAACTTAATGATGGCAGATCTCAAAAGTGCCAACAGAGATAAAACTCGTAAAGGCAAGAACTCACCAGGAACTGTGTAAGCTACAGATCATATTTGCAGCAAAGTGCAGGCAGGAACTGAGGAAAGCAGAAACCACAGAGGGAGTCTCTCCGGGATTTAGAGAAACAGAGAAGGTACGTCCACACAAAGAATAACAGTCAAATCATATTTCCAGAAATCAGTCTTACTTTGAGAACAGCAAAGAAAGAGAAAGCTTTGGGTTGTGATGCATCTGAAACCCTGTGTATTAACTGGAACTGAAAAATTCAATACATTTAATAATAAGTGATTTTTTAAAAAAAAATACGCTAGCATAGCATCTATACAAAGTTACTGTAAGGTAAAAATTTTAAAAGAGTAGCCAAATGTACCAGAAGGTGAACTACATTCATCAAAAATAAGTTGCTATGAAACAAAAGAAAAAGTACATAAATATTTCACCATGATTTTTTAAAAATTAATAAACCAACCATTTATCTAAAAGAATATCACAAAATAGAAATCCCAGAATTTAGGGAAGTTGTAGCAAGAAAATAGGAGGAAATTAACTGTAAGCTTGCAAAATCCTAGAAAGTAACTGGCAAAAAAGTAAAAAAAAGAAAAGTCACTGGAGAAATGAAGATAAAATTGAAACATTTATAAGACACACTATACCCTATAGAAAAGATGTGGAAGGATATAAAGGACGGATACAAGAAAAGCAAGCAGGGTTAAATGAAACAAAGAATTAAAGAGGGTTCCAGAGAAAATGACACGGCTACTGTTAACAAGCAAAGGCAATCCAACATACACATAATTACTTAGAGTCCATAAGGAAGAAAATAGAAACTGTGAAACTGATATATTAAACAAAACTTGACTCCACATATTAAAAGGGCACACTATAGACCAGGGAAAATTGAATTAGATCAGTCAACTATGAGACATATCCTGCAAGATTGGAGAGAGTGAAATAGAAAGAGAAAGAGGGGAGAGAAGGCAGAAAGAACACAGGGGAAATGTAGAGGAGGGAGGGATGAAGGAAACGAAAGAGGGGAAGAATCTTTTGGGTATCCAGGCAAAGAGATAAGACATTACATAGGAGAAATTCAGACATGATTTCTCCAAAGCAACATTCAAAACAAGAAGATGATGTGGTTTACAAGACAGCCAAAGAAAGACTTGTGAACCAAGGATTCTATATACAGCAAAGAATGTCCTTGCAAAAGCAAACAAAGCTACTAACAATTTTGAAATTTTAAACTTATGTAATACTGTCCCGTGAGAATATTACTCAGCCATTAGAAAAGACAAATACCCACCATTTGATCCGACGTGGATGGAACTGGAGGGTATTATGCTGAATGAAATAAGTCAATCGGAAAAGGACAAACATTATATGGTCTCATTCATTTGGGGAATATAAAAATTAGTGAAAGGGAATAAAGGGAAAGGAGAGAAAATGAGTGAAAATATCAGTGAGGGTGACAAAACATGAGAGACACCTAACTCTGGGAAACGAACAAGTGGTAGTGGAAGGGGAGGTGGGCAGGGGGTTGGGGTGACTGGGTGATGGACACTGGCGGGATGAGCACTGGGTGTTATGCTATATGTTGGCAAATTGAACTCCAATTTAAAAATTTTTAAAAAATAAAATAAATAAAATAAAATAAAATATTCTAGAAAAAAAATATGTATTGTCCCATGAGCCATTCTTGAGGAATATTCAAGAGATCAAACATCACCAACCAAGAGACAATAGTGGAGACAAACTACAGTAAAAAGACAAGTGATGTGCATTATATACCACAATCACAAAATCAAGATTAAACAGATTTGGGGGTTGGGGCGACAGAATAAATGTTGTGGGTCCTAAATACACAATGATACACCTAATAAAAAAAATAGAAAAGGGAAGGGGTAAAAAAGATGAAAAGTAGAGCAGTTTTGCAGATCATTGCATTTGTTAATAGTGAAAGCCAAAAAATATGATTCAAAGCTGACAAACCAAGCAGGGAGTACCTGTAAACATTTTTAACATGACAATGGTAAACACTAAGATAATGAAAGTTGAGTGATGTAACAGAATAGAAAAGGTAGGAAAATGAAGCATATTCATTTTGTCATTATTGATACAAAGGAATTAATCAGTACTTTCTAGAGAAATAAAGTACTGACAAATAGAATCATGAAGGTAGCCATGAGAACAAAAATACAAATCATCCTGAAACTGCAATTGTTTTAAGAGGCAATTGTTTTAAGAAATTCATTAGGTAAAAATTTGCTAATAAATAGTTAAATTGAAACATAAAATAGTATGCCATATTAAGATCAAATATAGTTGTCATGTTAATACATGTAAAAATGGGATTAACTTATTTAAGAATATATTTCAGATATGATCACAAAGCAAAGCTAAACCCTAAGTTAAATTAAAAAAAGATACACAATAAATAAAATGGTTCAGAAAAAATTAAATAAAAGGATGGTCAAAGATATAACAGGAAAATGCAAACAAATAACAAAAAAGCATATGACATAACCTAAATATCACACAAAGTTAAGTTCAGAGGACAAGGCATTAAACAATACAAAGAAAGACACTGTTTATAAGGCTAATGTGTACAACTTGCAATGAATATATAACACTTATGAATACTTACGCGACAAGGGACATAGAAGCAACAAAAAATAGTAATTATAGCACTTGCAAGGAGAAATAGCTTTAAAAAAACAGATTGGTGGTAAAAAGATTCTAATTCTTCTCAATATAGAACAGGTCCAGTAAATAAAAATATTAAATCAGTATGTAGATAACGTAAATAACATAAATATGCAGTAGACCTGGTTAATATATATTGAGCACTATATCCTGAAATGCTCTTAAAATACACATGAAAACCAGACACAATTTAAGCCACAAAGAAAACTGAACTAGACTCTACCATATAAAAATGAATACTCTCTAATCAAAATGATACAACTATAAAGTAAGAATATCAGAAAACGATTTTTTTTAAAAAAATTAATTCTAAACTGCTGGTTCAAAGAAAGGATGAAACAATTTTCAGAATTTCTAGAAGATAAACTGTATAAAATTTTTACATACCAGCACCTATGGGATAAAATTAATTCAATCAATTAATTTGGAGCAATTCAAATATTTAAATTATTCTACAAATAGAATATCAAAATCAAGATAAATGAATTAAGCACCTCACCTGAATAACTTTAAAACAAAAAATAATAAATTTAAAGAAAGCAAAAAAGTGAAATGATTAAAGATAAAAAGCTAAAATTGACTTTGATAAGAGGAAACCAGACCAAAAGATGAATTCAAAGGTCAGTTCTTGTGACCCTACCTCACATCACATACAAAAACTCATGTGAAATGTATCAAAGACATAAATGTAAGAGCTAAGACTATTAAAGTCTTAGAAGAAAACAAAGGCAGTATCTTTGTGACCTGGACTGAACAGCAGTTCTTAGAAAAGACAATAAAAGCACAGGAAAAAAAAAGGATTAAGTTGGACATCATCAAAATTTTAAACTTCTATGCTTCAAAGAACTCTACCAAGAAAGTGAAAAGATAACCCACAAAGCAGGAGAAAAACTTTACAAGCCATATACCTGATATGGGACCCCTATCTATATACACACACATGCATGTATACCACAAAATTCAACAACAAAAAGACAAAAAAAAATGTTTAAATAGGCAAAGAATCTCAAAAGACATTTCTCCAAAGGAGATATACTAGCAGCCAGCAAGCACAAGCAAATATGCTTGACATCATTAGCCACGAGGGAAATGCAAATCTAAATCACAAGATACCGCTTGATCCCCTCTAGGATAGCTAAAATCAAAAAGGTAGTAAGTATTGATAAGGATGTGGAGAACCTTCACACTGAGAGAATGCAAAATGCTTTGGAAAACAATCTGCCTGTTCCTCAAAAGGTTAAACATAGAGTTACCATACGACCAGGCAACTCTACTCCTAGGCAAACTGCACTGAAAATATAGGTTCATATGAAAATTTGTACACAAATGTTTATAACAGCTTTATACCTAAGAGCCAAAAAGTGGAAACAACAAATGTCCATCACGTGATGAATGGATAAATGTCCTGTATCCATGCACTGGGATAGTATTAGGCAATACAAAGAAAGCAAATATTGATACATACTAATACATGGATGAATCTTGAGAATATTATGCTAGGTGGAAAAAGCCAGTTAAAAAAGATCACTTATTGTATAGCTCCCTTTATGTGAAATGTCCAAATAGGTAAATCCATTAAAGACAGAAAGTAGATTAGTGGTTCCTGGGGGATGGGGAGGTTGAGGAGAAATGAAGAGTTACTGCTGATGGGCATGGGGTTTCTTTTTGTGATGAGGAAGATGTTCTAAAATTGAGTGTGGTAATGGTTGCACATATCTGTGAATATCTAAAAACTACTGTACACTTTGAGTGAATTATAGGCGATGTGAATTATATCTCAAAAAAGTTATTATTAAAAGTTGTTATAAAAATAACAATAATATGGAACTTGAAAGTGGGGATACAGTAGTTTTATTCAGCTAACTGGGACCACTCCAGATGTTCTGTGAATTGTTTTAAGTCATCAGAATGTTCTGAAAATAGTGGCATCACTTGCTAACATTAGCTTGCAGATAAGCAAGACAGAGGTTTAGCAAAGGAATGTGGTAAGTGGGGGCGGGGAGGTGGAGGGAACAACCTACTTGTAGCCTAATGCTGAATATATGATTTTTTTAAATCTTACACTCCCAATCACATAATTCAAACTAATACTGAAATAATTTTAGTACCCTGTCACAGCAGGTGGCGCATCACATGAGCTTGACACTGGCTAGAGATAATCCTCAAAGGGAAAAGGAACTGTAACTTTCACTGAACACAAAGTTAAAATCCTATAAGGATAAAAATGGTGGTATTTATTGTCCAGTCAGGAGGACTGGGAGAGCCCATACCATAGATTCTTTTAATAAATGACCTCCTTTCATGAAAAGGGTTTATAAATGAGAGAGGGGAGAAAGAGGAAAGACAGGGGAAGTGTGGAGAAAACCACCTGACCCAAAGAAGTGGGTGAAGACATATTTCCTCTCCCAGCAAGGCGGCAGCATAGTGGGGATTTTCCTGTCTCTGACCTCCTCTCTATGGCCCGGCCCACCCCACCCCAGCCCCTCTTCAACACTCCCTTCTACCTGCTGCTGCTGAATGCTCATCTACAGGTGATAATACTGATGCCTGGAAAAAACTAACATGCCTCCTCCCCCACAACATCTGCATTTTCCCAGGTGTCTTTGAGAGCCAGAAAAATGAATTCCCAGCCTGTGTTTCAGACTTCTTGGCCAGCAGGCAGGAAGAGAGGATTTCTGAGCCTATGTCTCTTGCCCCTCAGATCTCACTCAGAGGCACCTGCCTTCTTCCTTGTCCCCTGGCTAAGCTCAGGAAACAAATTGTTCAGCCAAGTTAGATGATGCTATTTCCGTAACTGTCATCTGTTCATCTGGAAACTCTCTGAAGGGAGGGAGCACATTTTTCATCTCTATTTCCTAGTGCGGAACATAGAGTCTTAACAATCACCTTATAAAAGGCATGTGTTATGGACTGAAAGTTCGTATCCCCCAAAAAATCATATATTGAAATCTAATCTCCTATGTAATGCTGATCAGAGATGGAGGCCTTTGGAAGGTAATTAGATTTAAATGAGATCATGAAGGTGGAGTCCCCAGGATGGAATTAATATCTTTATAAGAAGGAGAAGAGGGATACCTGGGTGGCTCAATCGGTTAAGTGTCCTACGCTTGATCTCAGCTCAGGTCTTGATCTCCGAATTGTGAGTTCAAGTTCCTTGTTAGGCTCCATGCTGGGTATGGAGCCTATTTTAAAATAATCAATCAATCAATTAATTAATTTAATTAAAAGGAGAAGAGAGACTGGAATTTGCTCTCTCCAGCATGGGGGGACTCAGCAAGCCCGAAGGAGGACTTTCTCTGGGAATCAAATCTTTTGGCACCTTGATCCTGGGCTTACCAGACTCCTGAACTATGAGAAATAAGTGCTATTTAAGTCACTCAGTCTATGGTACTTTGTTATAGCAGCCCAAACTGACAAAAACAGTCTGTATTAGTCAATGCATGCAAGCTTTGGATCATTTGGGAATTACTTTGTTTCACACTCAAGAGATACCTTATTTGAACCCAGTGAAGTGATAAGAAAAGTACGGATCTGGTATTCAGCTAGTGTGCGTCAGACCACCCAGGCTAATAAGATGGAGAGAAGTCTGGAACCCAGTGGTCCTGATGTCCCACAAAAAGCCTTTTCCCATGTCACTATGCTGCTTGCCTGGGTGACAAGGGTCAAATGAAATACAAGAAAAGAACTCACTTAGCAGGTCACAGGATATCCCTCTATGATATCCAGAATAGCCAAGGTATCCCTTTATGAGCCAAATGCCTATGTAGGGAGCCAATGAATACCGTTCACTAGGAGCTCTCCATTATATAAGTCATATCCCTACCTGAGCCTCAGTTTCTCCATCTGGGTATAGGACCAAAGGGCCTAGGAGATCTCTGTCTGCTCTAAATTTTCTCAATTTAAAGACTGACTAGATAAGAATAATCAACATTATTACCCTTTTAATGACCCCTATGGGGATTGGGGGGGTGTCAGTAAATGCTTTATCAGCCAAAGCGTTTGGATGGAGTGGTTGCCTGGGTGAGAAATTGAAAGGAAGCCTCTCTTGAACAAAGAGAACAGAGAAATGACACTGAGTTATCACCACCCAGTGCTACTCCATTTTTGTCTCAAATGCAAAAAATTAAAAAAGTAAATGTCACTGAGTTAGCACTGGCCAGTGCCATTCCATTTTTGTCTCAAATGCAAAACTAAAACTTTTTTTAAAAGTTGCACTCAGTTAACCATGAAGCTATTTGCCCCTGACTGCCCATTTATCCATTCCTGGGTGGAATGCCACAGAAGAGCTTACACCGGCCACAGGAGCAGGCTCAGGCCAACTGAAAGATTAATTCTGAATAGGTGGTTCTTTGAATACACTTATCTGTCAAAACCGAGAAGCTGCCCTGTGATCAGAGAAAAAGGAAAAAACCCTGAAAGACTCCCAGAAACAAGAATTCCCCCCACGGGTTTCCATGGAAATTAGCCACCAAATACTAAGTGATGCTGCAGCTCTCTTCCTGGCTCCAACCCCACCTTGGATATCAAAATACAATTAA
Source organism: Nyctereutes procyonoides (assembly GCF_905146905.1). Taxonomy (NCBI): domain Eukaryota; kingdom Metazoa; phylum Chordata; class Mammalia; order Carnivora; family Canidae; genus Nyctereutes; species Nyctereutes procyonoides. Next base: position 37,274,808 of record NW_026575042.1, read on the forward strand.
GGGTTCTCCGAGCACTGGAAACTCAGAATCTCCAAATTTCCTGAGCCTCTAGGGGCAAAAGGAGACACATGAACTAAAACACCTCAATGTCACTAGCTTCTGTCCAGCCTTCTCACACAGGAACTCCAACCCCCTGCAAAGTTACCCTTGACCAGATCTGGTTCTTCCAGGGGCTGTATCACGTGTGCTCCTCTACAACAGAGGCAGTTGACTACTGGCAGACACCCCTCCTGCCCCACCCATATCCACCAGGCACCTACCTGCCAGCCATCGTCATTGGGCATCTGCCAGCTAATTCAACACAAGCAGGAGATCCAGGCATTGCACATCCTTTGCTATGACTGAAAGAGACCATGATGCACAGAAATTATTCATGCTTCCAGAAACCAAGAGTCCAGCTCATCATGCCTGGCTCCTTTTTTCCCTCAAATGACTTTGTTCAAGAATCTCTAAAAGCACCATGCAAATGGGCTTTGGGTAGCTTTGCTTTTTTTTTAATGTTTTTTTAAAGGTTTATTTATTTATGATAGACATAGAGAGAGAGAGGCAGAGACACAGGAGGAGGGAGAAGCAGGCTCCATGCCGGGAGACAGACGTGGGACTCGATCCCAGGACTCCAGGATTGCGCCCTGGGCCAAAGGCAGGCGCCAAACTGCTGAGCCACCCAGGGATCCCTGGGTAGCTTTGTTGAATTCATGTTCCAGGCATGCTTCATTCTTCACTTAGATTCTGGCTTTATTTTTTTTAATAATAAATTTATTTTTTATTGGTGTTCAATTTGCCAACATACAGAATAACACCCAGTGCTCATCCCGTCAAGTGCCCCCCTCAGTGCCCGTCACCCATTCACCCCCACCCCCGCCCTCCTCCCCTTAAACCACCCCTAGTTCGTTTCCCAGAGTTAGAAGTCTTTATGTTCTGTCTCCCTTTCTGATATTTCCCACCCATTTCTCCCTTCCCTTATATTCCCTTTCATTATTATTTATATTCCCCAAATAAGTGAGAACATATAATGTTTATCCTTCTCCGATTGCCTTATTTCACTCAGCATAATACCCTCCAGTTCCATCCACGTTGAAACAAATGGTGGGTATTTGTCATTTCTAACGGCTGAGGAATATTCCATTGTATACATAAACCACATCTTCTTTATCCATTCATCTTTCGATGGACACTGAGGCTCCTTCCACAGTTTGGCTATTGTGGACATGGCTGCTAGAAACATCGGGGTGCAGGTGTCCCGGCGTTTCACTGCATCTGTATCTTTGGGGTAAATCCCCAGTAGTGCAATTGCTGGGTCATAGGGTCGTAGGGCAGGTCTATTTTTAACTCTTTGAGGAACCTCCACACAGTTTTCCAGAGTGGCTGCACCACTTCACATTCCCACCAACAGTGCAAGAGGGTTCCCTATTCTCCGCATCCTCTCCAACATTTGTGGTTTCCTGCCTTGTTAATTTTCACCATTCTCACTGGTGTGAGGTGGTATCTCATTGTGGTTTTGATCTGTATTTCCCTAATGGCAAGTGATGCAGAGCATTTTCTCATGTGCATGTTGGCCATGTCTATGTCTTCCTCTGTGAGATTTCTCTTCATGTCTTTTGCCCATTTCATGATTGGATTGTTTGTTTCTTTGCTGTTGAGTTTAATAAGTTCTTTATAGATCTTGGAAACTAGCCCTTTATCTGATACGTCATTTGCAAATATCTTCTCCCATTCTGTAGGTTGTCTTTGAGTTTTGTTGACTGTATCCTTTGCTGTGCAAAAGCTTCTTATCTTGATGAAGTCCCAATAGTTCATTTTTGCTTTTGTTTCTCTTGCCTTCATGGATGTATCTTGCAAGAAGTTACTGTGGCCAAGTTCAGAAAGGGTGTTGCCTGTGTTCTCCTCTAGGATTTTGATGGAATCTTGTCTCACATTTAGATCTTTCATCCATTTTGAGTTTATCTTTGTGTATGGTGAAAGAGAATGGTTTAGTTTCATTCTTCTGCATGTGGATGTCCAATTTTCCCAGCACCATTTATTGAAGAGACTGTCTTTCTTCCAGTGGATAGTCTTTCCTCCTTTATCGAATATTAGTTGACCATAAAGTTGAGGGTCCACTTCTGGGTTCTCTATTTTGTTCCATTGATCTATGTGTCTGTTTTTGTGCCAGTACCACACTGTCTTGGTGACCAAAGCTTTGTAGTACAACCTGAAATCTGGCATTGTGATGCCCCCAGATATGGTTTTCTTTTTTAATATTCCCCTGGCTATTCGGGGTCTTTTCTGATTCCACACAAATCTTAAAATAATTTGTTCTATGTCTCTGAAGAAAGTCCATGGTATTTTGATAGGGATTGCATTAAACGTGTAAATTGCCCTGGGTAACATTGACATTTTCACAATATTAATTCGGCCAATCCATGAGCATGGAATATTTTTCCATCTCTTTGTGTCTTCCTCAATTTTTTTCAGAAGTGTTCTATAGTTTTTAGGGTATAGATCCTTTACCTCTTTGGTTAGGTTTATTCCTAGGTATCTTATGCTTTTGGGTGCAATTGTAAATGGGATTGACTCTTTAATTTCTCTTTCTTCAGTCTCATTGTTAGTGTATAGAAATACTACCGACTTCTGGGCATTGATTTTGTATCCTGCCACGCTGCCAAATTGCTGTGTGAGTTCTAGCAATCTTGGGGTGGAGGCTTTTGGGTTTTCTATGTAGAGTATCATGTCATCGGCAAAGACGGAGAGTTTGACTTCTTCTTTGCCAATTTGAATGCCTTTAATGTCTTTTTGTTGTCTGATTGCTGAGGCTAGGACTTCCAGTACTATGTTGAATAGCAGTGGTGAGAGTGGACATCCCTGTCTGGTTCCTGATCTTAGGGAAAGGCTCCCAGTGCTTCCCCATTGAGAATGATATTTGCTGTGGGCTTTTCATAGATGGTTTTTAAGGTGTTGAGGAATGTTCCCTCTATCCCTACACTCTGAAGAGTTTTGATCAGGAATGGATGCTGTATTTTGTCAAATGCTTTCTCTGCATCTAATGAGAGGATCATATGTTCTTGGTTTTTCTATTGCTGATATGATGAATCACATTGAGTGTTTTACGAGTGTTGAACCAGCCTTGTGTTCCGGGAATAAATCCTACTTGGTCATGGTGAATAATTTTCTTAATGTACTGTTGGATCCTATTGGCTAGTATCTTGTTGAGAATTTTTGCATCCATGTTCATCAGGATATCGGTCTGTAATTCTCCTTTTTGGTGGGGTCTTTGTCTGGTTTTGGAATTAAGGTGATGCTGGCCTCATAGAACGAATTTGGAAGTACTCCATCTCTTTCTATCTTTCCAAACAGCTTTAGTAGAATAGGTATGGTTTCTTCTTTAAACGTTTGATAGAATTCCCCTGGGAAGCCATCTGGTCCTGGACTTTTGTGTCTTGGGAGGTTTTTGATGACTGCTTCAATTTCCTCCCTGGTTATTGGCCTGTTCAGGTTTTCTATTTCTTCCTGTTCCAGTTTTGGTAGTTTGTGGCTTTCAAGAAATGTTCCATTTCTTTTAGATTGCCTAATTTGTTGGCATATAGCTGTTCATAATATGTTTTTAAAATCGTTTGTATTTCCTTGGTGTTTGTAGTGATGTCTCCTTTCTATATTCTGGCTTTAAAACTCCCCATCTGACTCCCTTGCTCAGAACTCTCCAAGGGTTCCCCATGTCTTGAGGTTAAACTGCCACTCCCTGATGTGTCACATAGATCCCCCACTATATGCATGGAAGTATCCTTGGTACTAGAGGTTCACAGAAGGTGAGAAGTATTCTCTGGGAGGCTGTGTGCTGGTCAGTAGCTGGCTCGACCTCCTAACAGCTGGTTGGCTTCCCAGTCTTTTTCTTATTAGGAGGTCCTCTTAAGCTACATGGTCCTGCTTCCCATTGACTCCTGCAGGCCCTGGGGCCACTCTTGACCAACTCAGTTGCTCCCCTATCAGCTTCCAAAACAAGGAGCAATCTCCAAAGCCCCAAAAGTCTACCACTAGAGACGTCCAACTTGGGTTGAGACCAAGGTTCACTTTATCCATTCATCATGGTGGCCAATCACATCATGATGGCGACTCATGGTGGAGGCTAACCAAGTGGTATCCTCAATGGATGAATCCCAACTATACACTTCTTGAGTTCACCTAGCATGTGATTCCATGTACATAACACATGGTCAGCCCTCCTCCAGCATCAAGTCTGTCCAGTCAGGGTTTTTATGCTTTTATTGCCCCTTTTCCATATCTTACCCACTAGAGAATGGCAGGAGGGAGGCAACAAGACAGTGGCATGCAGGCATTATGGATGGGATGCTACACAGGACTCTCCTGAGGCTTGTGGGACTTCAGTCGTGTGTTCCTGGTGCTAACTTTCACATCCATTTTTCTAGTCACTCATACCTCTGAACCTCATTTTCTTCATTAGTAAAATAATATAAAAATATAAACCACACTGCCTATTGTAAGGATAACATAATATTAAGTCATTAGGAGTCGGATTATAGGAGGTCTCATATTCTGAATATGTGCTGACAATAGAAATATGAAAATCAAACCACATGTTAATTTTAGATTGTGTAATAGCCCCATTAAAATTTTTAAGTTATTAATTTTAATAATACTTTAATCCTATGTATCCAAAATATTATTTCAACATATAATTAATTAAAAACCTAATGAGGCTTTTTACTTTCATTTTTCTCTTTTGTACTAGGTCTTTAAAATTCTGTGTGTATTGTATACTTACCACACATCTCAATTCAGAGTGGACACATTTCAGGTGCTCAATAGCTACATGCAGCCAGGCAGTGGGTACCATATCGGACAGCATAGCTCTACAATAAAGTTGGACTTCATTCTATGGACAAGAGAGCTGTGATGGATTTTTGCCAGAAAAGTGAAATACACCAAAAAAAAAAAAAAAAAAGCACTTTAGGGAGCTTTAATATAGCCTTGGGCTAGGGGCACAGCTGTTCTGCCTCAACGGTCCAAGCAATTGACCAAGAGACAGCAGCTCTATTTTCTGTCTCCCTGGCGCCTACACAAGACCTGACAGAGAGTCCTTGGTAATTGGCTGGAATGAAACAATCAATCAACAATCGCCAGGACAGGGCTGCTGCCTGGATCTATAGAGAAGTTAAAGAGAAAAGTCAAGATGAGTCTGAAGGTCACAGGCTAGGTTCAAGACAGAAGGATGAGGCGCTGCAGGAAATAGAGTCTGGACAAGGAACTGGGAAGGTGGCAGAAGAACCTTCATCTTATATCTGGTAGTCTTCAGTGTGACAGAGGCTGCTGAGACTAAGGAACTAGACAGGGAGAATGAGGAGCTGGAGCTTGGAAGATGTAAGTTACTCCAGCAGTGATCACCAGGTGACTGGGAGGCACCAGGCACTAAGTAGACATAGAAAGAAGTGAAATGACAGTGAAGGTTTAAACGCATATGACAAGGGGAGAAGTTCAAGTTCATGTGGACATTCAAGGTCTCAGGTGCTTAGAACAGCAGGGAGGAGGCGACTGGAGGTAGGAAAGACCATTTGGAGAAGTGGTGAGAGGCAGGCTTGGACAGCCCGGTATTTGCTGAGGCAGGCGGGGCATCCTCCTCCAGCAGAGCCCTGGCCAAACCATTTGCATTTCATTATCCAGACATGTTTCAGGAAGGGGGGCACCTGGGGTGAGACTGCTCAGCAAAAGCAGCTGCTTTCACTTTCAACAGTTTTAGATCAAAGCCCGTGGCATACAAGCTCTCTGTGTGACACTGGTAATGAAGAAGAAAGTCTCCCAGCAGCTCGAAGAAAAAAAAAATATATTGAAAATAAAAGGCTTTGATGCTTATCCTGAAGAAACTTGCTTCTCAATATTCACAGTTTTCATGAGCATGTATGTCAAGGACGGGAAATATCAGGGGTAATGAGCTAGTGAGACATGGTCATTGCAGGGTTTGAGCATGCTCAGGAAGCTGCCCACAACAGGGACACCACCAGGACTCCTTCACTCTCTGCCTCTTGTCTCTGCATCTCTGTCTTTGTTCTCTCAGGCCAGCTATCTCAGCAGCTCTAAGCCAACATCCTTATAGCCTCACAACTAATGCGGCAAGAAAGTCTTTTCCTGCCAGCCTTAGTTAGCAGAACCTTGGAGGTAGACTCAGGTTGGCCAGGCTTGTGTCACATGCCCATTCCTAGACCATGGAGAACCACTGCTGGCCCAACCAGGTCAAGATGCTTCACCTACTTCCCTCCCGGGTTGTGTTTCCAAGACTAAATAAGAGTAGCAGATTGGGCAACCAAAACAGTAGTCTCTACTGTCACTGATTAGAAGATGACAACAAACTGAAGCCAGAAGGCTACCCTCTGGCTTGGATGTCATCTATTATTATTGATTCAACAAGTATATATTGCATTAGGTACTTCTCAGTAACCAAAGAAGTAGCCTCTATCCTTGTGGGCCACAATCTAGTAAAAGAGGCAGATGATAAACTGGTAAACAAATAAATAACTATAAATTGTAACAAGCACCATGAAGGACACCAACAGGGTGAAGTAAAAAAAAATAGGAAGCTATTCAGATAGGATATTCAGAGATGGTTCTCAGAGGAGGAGTCACTTAGCCATGACAAAGACTGAAAAGAAGCTAGCCAGGGGGAGTAAGGGGGGAGATGATCCCAGACTTAGTGAGGGAGCTGTGTGTGCAGTGGCCCTGAAACTGGGAAGACTGTGTCCTATGTGGGAGACCAAGAGAAGTTGGTGTGACTAGGGTATAGTGGGTATGCTGAAAGATCCTCACCCAGAGAGAATATCTGCCAAACTCTGGGAAGGAGTTCAGATTTTTCAGTAAAGTCCTAAAAGGGCAGTGAAGGATCTTTAACCGCAGCATACTATGAAATTATTTGTATTTTAATAGAGTGGAATCAGAGAAATTGAGTAAGGGGCTCATTGCACTGACCTAGCAAGTTGATGGGACTGAAACTACAAGGGAAATGGACAAACTGGACAAGTGGGAAGTACATTTAGGAGGAGGAAAGAGATGGGCTTGTAGGAGTAGGTGCTTGGTTTGAGGGAGAGGGATGAATCACAGGGCATCCCCAGGACTAAGCTAGTGGCTGCATGGAGCAGGGGGGCTCGTTTGCTGAGAGGGCAAATTGGAGTTAAACAATTTGAATATGGTAGAGATGGAGAGGTCGTTTTGGGTAACTAATTGAGTTACCATGAGAAATCATAGTGGTAAGTAAGCATTTGGATATTTAAGTCTGGGGTTCATCAGAAATTTGGGTTAGTGAAGAAATTTAGAAGCTCTCAAAATATAGATGATATTTAAAATTGAGGGCCTCGTGAGATTACTTAGGAAGTGCCTATGGTGGTAAATGAGAAGACCTAAGACTGACTCATAGGAAATTCAAAACATAGAAGAGGACAGCCAACGGAGAAGATAAGAAGAAGAGAAAGAACATCATACAAACAGGGAGGCAATGCGGAGAAAATGATTCCATAGATACCAAAGGGCAGTGTGTTTCTAGGAAGAAGTAGTTGTGTCACAGCTGCTGGGAGGTCAACTACAATGAGAACAGAAAAGGGACATACAGACAGAGGTCTTGGACAACTGTGCCCAGAGCAGTTCTGATGGAAGATAGATGTGCCATCTGGACAGGGGTGGATTGAAGAGGGAGAGGGAGCATAGAGAATGGAGACAGGGTATGGATATAAAACACCCTCTCATGTCTTATAAGAGAAGTAGAGAAGTGGAATGGTAGCTAGAAAGAGATTGAGAGCCAAAAAATATTTTTAAGTAATTAGAGGTAGCTACAAAGAACTTCTTGTATTCGTTTTAGAAACTGGTTGTCTGTAGGGGCACCAGAGTGGCTCGGTCGGTTGAGCATCTGACTCTTGGTTTCGGCTCAGGTCCTGATTTCAGGGGTCTGGGATCCAGCCCTGAGATGGGCTCTGCATTCAGTGCAGAGTCTACTGGAGATTCTCCCTCTACCTCTCTGCCTCTCCTCTGCTCATGATCTAAATAAATAAATAAATAAAATCTTTTTGTAAAAAAAAGAAAGAAATTGGCTGTCTGTAGTAAATTCTATTAGAACACAGTGTTCTCAGGCTTTAAAAAGTGTATTTGACAGGACCAAATGTTTCCCCAAAGTCCCTTCCATATCTGTCTTTCTAAAATTCTGCAAATGTTTCTTTTTCAAAGGTTAGGGAAGAAGAATATCCAGAACTGGTGTTTTAGTCCATTTCGGCTGCCATGACAAACTACCATGCACTGGATGGCTTAAACAATAAACATTCATTTCTCACAGTTGTAGAGGCTAGAAGTTCAAGATCAAGGTACCAGCAGATTTGGTGTTGAGTGTGGGCTGTCTTCCTGGTTCATAGATAATTCCTCATATGGTTAAAGGGGCAAGAGAGATCCCTGGGGCATCTTTTATAAGAGCACTAACCCCATTCATGAGGGCTCCACTTCATGACCTAATCACTTCCCAAAGTGCCCTCCTTCTAAACTATCACTCGGGGATCAGGTTTCAATAGAAATTATGAAGGGCACAAACATTAGTCTATACCAACTGGTATCCATGCAACAACTCTTCCTTATCTTCTCATTATTAGTCACTAATTTACTAATTTATTTCTCTACAAAGTGAGCACAAGGGCGAGTTTTTGCTGTTGTTCACATAGGCACATAGCAGGTGCTCAATAAATATCTGATGAATGAATAAAGAAGTGGATGGATTCAATAGGTAGTCGCAGAGTTCCTTCACATGTAGAATTCATTCAACATTCACTCAACAAGCATTAAGTGTTGAGTATATGTGGTAGGCTATATGCTAAGCACACTGCAGTCAGCTCCTCTTTAAAGTGGGAGAAATAAGACTCTGTTCCGCCTTCCTCACAAGACCATTAGGAGACTCATATGAGAAATACGGGCTTAAAAAAAAAAAAAAACACCAGCATGTTATTACTAGATATAGCTTTTGTCCTAAAGGAGCTTGTAGTGAAATTGAGGAAATGAGAAAGAAACAAAGGAAGTACATGGAATCACTGTTTAGGGGGCACCCTAAACAGTGTGTGCATCAAGCTCTAGAGTACTTTCCATGCTATCTCTCACCTACTGCTACACCCATACCCTGAAGTTGGCATCATTACCCTCATGGTGTCAATGCAGAGAGAGATGTCTAAGAGGTTATATAATTTGCAGGAAGTACTCAGTAAGAGACAAAATGGGTAAAAAATCTAGGTCTGTTTACTTCCAAAACCCTTACCCTTTCAAAAATTTTTCTTTTACATAAAAGTAAATCTTAGAAAGCATTTAAAATCATGTCCCCAAATATTGGGAGTAGGATGGGTGAGGGAGGCAACAACTATTATTATTTACTGCAAGCTTACTGAACCCTAAACTCCGTATATTACCTCATTTATTTCTTATTTGTGATATAGAGTTTACCCCCCATTTTGCATACTAACACAAATGTCATCTGAGTCTCCAGTCCACTGATATTTAACTGAAGTTGACTCAAGCAGCTCCCTTCATTCTATGGAAAACCCACTGCTATTTTCAAGGGAGTTCACATTCTTGAAGCAAATTCTAGTTCCAAGCACACTTACCTCACCATATCCACATCCTGCAACTTATCTCTCCCTTCTATTAGGCACCAATCAGGGTGTAAGATTCAGACCCTTATTTCACCCAAACCATTCACACTGGCATTAAAAAGCATAGGGCAGGCTTTGTAGTGTATTTGAGAAGGCCAAGGAACCACAGAGTAGTTTTACATGCCAACAAAGTAAACAGCTTAAGATTGACTATCAGACCTCCCTGCTCAGACTATCCTTGTGTGGGTGCTTCTGGAGGTTTCTCACTGTCCCCTTTTTTCTGGAGACTCCAGCCTTTTCCCCAAAACACTCCTTACATGTGAATTACCCTGGTGAATTCTTATGGAATGCCTCCCAGCACCTTTTATTCTAAATCCCCACCCCCTTATCCATCCATATGGATCCTGAGGGGCTACAGAGTTTTTACATGACTCTAAATGATTGGTCAAAGTGTGGCCATCAAATCCCTGTTCAGCCAGTGAGACTTTTTCCTGGGATTTTTAGAATTGAGACAAGAGAGCAAATCATGTCAGACCCTTTCTGGTCACTGAGGCTGTAAGATGTAACCCTCTGGAAGTGCCATGTTTCAGTAGATGAAGAAAGCCACTTTTCAGGCAGAAAAGGAAGCATATTTGCAAAAAGGAGCCAAGAGGAGAAATAAAGAGAGAGAGAGAGAGAGAGAGAGAGAGTGTGTGTGTGTGTGTGTGTGTGTGTGTGTGTGTGATGGCAAATGTCTGGGACACTGGCTTTGGAGTTCCTGGAGCCCAGCCACATTCTTGTTCTTCGAGTCCATCTCTCTGGCTCTTGCCTTCTAGCAGCTGGAACCGTGGGAGGATTTGAAATGCTGGCCTTCTCTCCTCCACCAGCCTCCACCATATGTAAATGAGACCAGTAGAGAGATTTATCTCCCTCCCCCATATGAATTGTGCCAATCAGGTTAGAAGGCAGAATTTGAGCACTCTGAGTAAAGAACTTAGCAAGCACAGACCACCTCTGCCCACTTCTGAGGCAGGCTAGGGCACACTAATGCTTCCCACCAGGCATCCCTACCCAGGGAGAGTCAAGTGTCAGGTTCTTACCACCACCTCACCCCCGTAACTTCTGTGGTACCCTCGTCTGTCATCCCACGATACACAAAAGGGAGCAGAACCTCAAGGAATTTTAAAAATCTGCCAAAGTCACATCGGGTAAGAAGCAGTAGCAGAAGTTGAAACCAGGCCTGTATGTGTTTTGGTAATATCATGTTGGAACGGAAATGCAGGCTCAGGAGAGCATGACTGGGGTACTGGGATGGAAAAACCCCATCTATCAGGGATCTATAGAGCTCTGCTGTTTCTATGGCTGTTAATCCCTTTCTCCTTCCTCCTTCCTTCTCTTTCAAGCCTCCTGGGGCTCCAGGACTCCAACTGGCAGGAAGGGATAAGGCATCACCACTCTGACTGCTGACCATTCTTCCAAGGCCTGTCAGAGATCTTGACCACTGACTCATCCTGGAGAATAAGACAACCTTTGTGCAGTGGTCACTGTGCATCACTAAAGGCGGGTCACCAGAGAGAAAATTCTGAGTAAGAAACTAAGGAAACTAGAAACAGGACAGCAGTTTGCTCACCACAGTCCTTGGATGGCGTTCTTCAGCCTTCTCTGGATCCTCTCTCTTCTCATTCTTTGAAGAGTAGACACCAGTAAGTTATGCCACAGTCTACTATCTCTTAAGCAAAATGATTGTTCTTAGTCCTGACACCATAACCCCAGCTTCTATCCTGGTTTCCACAGTAGCAATCTGTGTGACCTTTGGAAAATCACTAAAGAAAAAAACAAAAACTCCAGAAGTGTGTGTACTGATGTGTGCTTGCACAAGAGAAAAAAGAAAAAGACCAGAAATGCATGGAAATATTCTGTGGTGGGGAGGGAGATTTCAAGTAATTTCTTATACTTTTCTATGTTTTCTACTGAGTGTATGATGAATGTGTATTACTTTATAATTAGAAAATTCCTTGCTGAATATCTCTGGGCTTTAGTCTCCAAAAGTATCAAGTGTTGATTGGGGCTGCCTTGCTTCTGTCATAGTGCTATTTTGGGAATGATGAGATAATGCCTAAAACTGCATGATCCACATAATTGGTTACAAACATGAGCATGTTTCTTTCATTTTTCTAATTAGTCACTCGAGCAATTGGAAGCCCTTGTAATGAAGCAATATAGCGTCTGTCTTCTTAGGCCTCTCTCTTGTGGAACTTAAGAATAGGTTCTACTTGGGGCGCCTGGGTGGCAAAGTGGCTGAGCATCTCCCTTCGGCTCAGGATGTGATCCTGGAGTCCTGGGATTGAGTCCCGCATTGGGCTCCCTGCAGGGAGCCTGTTTCTCCTCCGCCTGTGTCTCTCCCTCTCTGTGTGTGTCTCATGAATAAATAAATAAAATCTTAAAACAAAAAAAAAAAAAAGAACAGATTATACTATAACCATCAGGAAACCCAATTAACTTTGTGCCTTACACAAAATGGGTATTTTTCCCTCCTATTCCAAGAAATCCAGAGTTAGACAGCTCAGGACTGAACCACTGCTTGAAGATGTCCTCAAGGATCCAGGCTCCTGACTCAGCATCCTTAGTTTGTCATTCATTCTTGTGGTCACAGTAAGGTTGCTATGTCTTCAGGTGGGAAGAAAGGAGAAGAGCAAAAAGCAAAGAGATTTTGTCTTTTCACCTGGATTGGGAAATCTGCTTCCATCCTATAGAACTAGATCAATCATATGACTATCACTGCAAGGGAAGCTGGGAAGTTGCATAAGTTCATCACACTCTTCATAGAGAAAAGCAAAGGAACAGGAAATTGTCAATGTTTTTTTGGTTAACTAAGCCTGTAAGTCTACCACACCACTGGAGTATATTCATCCCGAGGAGTCCAGTTCTACTTCTGAAGGCCAAGTAGAGTGAGAACCAGAAAGTCTCACCTGTCCACAAGGAAGCTCCAGTTTTCAACTGTCACAGAGTGTTTCTGCCTTGCAGAGTTGCTATAAACAACTCATCCCACACAATCAGTTGATCTATCCCAACCGAAGTGATGCTGTTATTGTTCCAGTCTCTTGTACAGGTCATGCAGGCTCTCATGCTTGGTTCTCATGTTGCAGTCATCCAGGTTACATGACACGCACAGCCAGTATTTCTCAGTTTTAACTCTAGCAGAAGAGAGGCTGGGTCATAAAGGGCTTCCTGCCTCAGTCATACATTGCATCAGAAATGGCCCCTCCACGATCCCTTAGACCTCCGTTTTGAGCCTGGGTCACCATTCCAGACTCCCCAGAGGATGTCTGTTTTTTTACTGGAAGACCTCAGACTAGATCATCCCAATCCCTCAGAGAAGATCTAATAAAGCTTAACCTCTCAATAGAGACAATCAGAATCTCAATGCTTTCCCCCACAGGAGACTCCTTGAACCTTATGCAAATTTGCACAGCTTTTCTCCCCAAATTAGCTTTGAATGCAGGAATCACTGATAGGGTTGATCTCCACCAGGCCACATCAGGTGCTATTCTATCCTTTTACCAAATCACTGGGAGATTTACACTTATATAACTGAAAGAGCCCAAACCAGGGCTTTTCCTGAACACAAATCTGCCCCAAATGATTTGTTGTGAACACCTAGACAGAGAAATGCCTATGCTAAAAATATTTCTTATTCTGTTGGATCCATCTGCTACATGCATCCAAAAGTGATTTAAGACAGAAGGAGACCCAAGACTTCTAGGTCTGCAATATGGTGGACTTTTTTGGGCCATCCTCAAAGAAACAGCAGGAATTCTAAGGAATACATCACAAATATTCTTTTACCTTCTCAGCTGAACTCACAGGAAAAAAAGGGAAATCTCCAAGGCCCAGAAATACAAGGTAATTCAAAGCCAGAGAGGCAAACATATTAGCTAATATGTAGCCACCTTAGAGCTGCTCCAGATGGGGTCTTAGTTTTTGTTTATTTTTTTATCGAGGAATAATTAGCATATAGTAAAACATGCAATTCTTAAGTATAGAGATTAATGAATTTTTACATATGTGTACAACCATGTAACCTTCACCCAGATCAGAATATAGAACATATGCACAGAAGTGGCACCTGGGTGGCTCAGTTGGTTAAGCATTTGACCCTTGGTTTCAGCTCAGGTCATAATCTCAGGGTCATGGGATCAAGCTCTGTGCTCAGTGAGGAGTCTGCTTGTCCCTGTCTCTCTACCCTTCCCCCTGCTCTCCAAAATAAATCATATATATATATATATATATATATATATATATATATATATATCTCCAGAGAAGGCTTCCTCAAGTCCCCCTTTAGTCATTATCTCTCCTCAAGTATAACCACTATTCTGACTCCTCACCAAAGAGTAGTTTTGCCTGTTTTAGAATTCTATAGGACAAATCAAAACCACAATGAGATACCACCTCACACCAGTGAGAATGGTGAAAACTAACAAGGCAGGAAACCACAAATGTTAGAGGATGTGGAGAAAGGGAACCCTCTTGCACTGTTGGTGGGAATGTGAACTGGTGCAGCCACTCACGAAAACTGTGTGGAGGTTCCTCAAAGAATTAAAAATATATCTGCCCTATGACCCAGCAATTGCACTGCTTGGGATTTACCCCAAAGATACAGATGCAGTGAAACTCCAGGACACCTGCACCCCGATGTTTCTAGCAGCAACATCCACAATAGCCAAACTGTGGAAGGAGCCTCGGTGTCCATCGACAGATGAATGGATAAAGAAGATGTGGTTTATGTATCCAATGGAATATTACTCAGCCTTTAGAAATGACAAATACCCACCATTTGCTTCAACGTGGATGGACCTGGAGGCTGTTACGCAAAGTGAAATAAGTCAATCGGAAATGGCAAAACATTATATGGTCTCATTCATTTGGGGAATATAAAAATTAGTGAAAGGGAATAAAGGGAAAGGAGAGAAAATGAGTGAAAATATCCGTGAGGGTGACAGAACATGAGAGACACCTAACTCTCTTGGGAAATGAACAAGTGGTAGTGGAAGGGGAGGTGGATGTGGGGATTGGGGTGACTGGGTGATGGGCACTGAGGGGGGAACTTGATGGGATGAGCACTGGATGTTATACTATATGTTGGCAAATTGAACTCCAATAAAAAATTTAAAAAAAAAAGAATTCTATAGGACTATTCTTTTTTGTCTGGCTTCTTTTATTATATAGTATATCAATGACATTCATCCATGTTATTGCATATATCAGCAGTTTGTTATAATTACTGTGGAGTATTCCACTGTAAAATAATCCACTATTTACTTATCAGTTGCATGGTTAATGGGCATTTGGGCTGTTTCTAGTTCAAGAGTATTATGAATAAAGTTGCTATGAACACTTGTATATGTCTCCCAGTGGACATATGTAGGGCTTGGGTTTTAATGCCATCTGAGGACACTGTGAGATGAGACCACCAGTCGAAACAAAGTAATAAGATGAAACTTAGAAGCCCACATGAAACTAGGATCATCAAAGGACTATACTCTTGGTGATAGTGTAGACTAGGAAAAAAATCTACCCATAAATAGAGGAAGAAAAGAGGGCACCTATCTGCCTCTGAGGTCTGGATGGGAAAAAATCTTCCCTGGGAATTTATAATCACAGTCCCATACCTCACATAGCTTTAGAGTTAAAATTTCCATGATCAGTGTAATCCAGAAAAACACAAGCTGATAAATCAGCATGGAAATTTGTTACCAGCTGGCAATATCCCTAGGGCCCCTGATAGAAGTGAATGAAAAACTATTACAGAAGGACACAATTTCACCCCACACTGAGGTTCTTTTTTTTTTTTTTATAAATTAATTTTTATTGGTGTTCAATTTACCAACATACAGAATAACACCCAGTGCTCATCCCGTCAAGTGTACCCCTCAGTGCCCGTCACCCATTCACCCCCACCCCCCGCCCTCCTCCCCCTCCACCACCCCTAGTTCATTTCCCAGAGTTAGAAGTCTTTATGTTCTGTCTCCCTTTCTGATATTTCTCACACATTTCTTCTCCCTTCCCTTATATTCCCTTTCACTATTATTCATATTCCCCAAATGAATGAGAACATACACTGTCCTTCTCCGGTTACTGTGGCCAAGTTCAAAAAGGGTGTTGCCTGAGTTCTCCTCTGGGATTTTGATGGAATCTTGTCTCACATTTAGATCTTTCATCTATTTTGAGTTTATCTTTGTGTATGGTGCAAGAGAGTGGTCCAGTTTCATTCTTCTGCATGTGAATGTCCAATTTTCCCAGCACCATTTATTGAAGAGAGTGTCTTTCTTCCAGTGGATCGTCTTTCCTGAGGTTGATTCTAATAAATAAATGTCCACTGAAGATAAGCTCAAAATTACATGGCAAATGAGGAACAACCAACCTTAAGTGAAACTCAGCAAACAAACACAACTAATAGGAAAAAAATAATGCTTACATTCACAAGAGCTTCCATAATAAGACAACATAATAATAAAGATTGTAAATGTGTTCAGGTTTTTTAAACGATTTTATTTATTTATTTTAGAGAGAGAGAAAGAGAGAGAGAGCACGAGCAGTGGGGGAGGGACAGACGGAGAGGGAGAAGCAGATTCCCCACTGAGCAGGGAGCCCATTACAGGGCTCCATCCAAGGACCCTGAGATCACAACCTGAGCTGAATGAAGTCAGATGCTTAAACAACTGAGCCACCCAAGTGCCCCGAGATTATAAATTTGTTTAAAATAATAACCCAAAATTTAAAAATTGAGATCATAAGAGAAGAATAAGGCATTATCAAAAAAAAAGCAGGCAAGTATTTCAGATAAAAAATGGAATTCTTGGACATTAAAAATTCAGTCATTTATACTAAGAATCATTGAACTGTACATTTTAAGTGGGTAAATTGTGTGGCATATAAACTACATCTCAATATAGCTTTTTTAAAAATTCAACCATCAAAATAATGTTTAAAAAAACTTGAGACAGGATTAGCAAAATAGTACTAGACAAAGCTGAATGGTGAAACAATAAACTGAAATATGAACTTGAGGAAATTCCACAGACTTGGCACAAAGAGATAAAAAGAGTAGAAACAGAGCATTTTAGAGACCTGAAGATAGAATGACAATGTCCACCCACACCTAGTAGGATTTCCAGAAGGAAAACATATGAATGAGGGAGGTAATATTTGAAGAAATGATAAGATATAATAGCTAAGAATTTTCCAGACTTGATGAATACATGGATTCTCAGATTTAAGAACCACAGTGAGTATGAAGAAAACAAAATCTAAACAAATCTAAATCTACACACATAGCAAAACTACAGAATTCTTAAGACATAGGGAAAATCTTATAAGCAACTAGAGATAAGAAAACAAATTTCCAATAAAATTATAACAAGTAAACTGGTGTAGACTTCATGATAACAGACTTCCTAAAAATGATAATAATTAAGCTGGTACAACATCAACAATACCATCAACAAAAGTCAGAAGGTTATGGGAATATAGTTGCAAAATTCTGAGAGAATACTCTTGTCAACCTATAACACTGTTTTCAGCTAAACTAGTGTCTCATAGTGAGATTATTTCAAGCAAATAAGGACTGAGTTTACCACTTCAGATTCAACTTGGGGGAAAAAAAAAACAGGGAAAACTATTAAAGATGAAGGAAATTAAACACAGAAAGAAGATACAAAAAATTATACTTATATTTTCCCATGCATTTATAATGTTTTATATTTAAGATTAAGAGTGTGTGTGTGTGTGTGTGTGTGTATAGAGAGAAAGAGAGTGCACAAGAGTGGTCTCTACATGAAATACATGACAGTTATTAATATCGTCCATTTGGGAAACCTGTCCCCTTCCAGGCCAGATACCGGTAATTAAATACATCATGGTACAGTGGTATGGCTTCAGAGACTATAAGCGGATACGTGAGTGGGATAGAGGAAAAGTCAAATCATTTCACACCGCAGAGGAACAAAAGTGAATCAACATAGAGACAGAGCCAGGCATTGTCTAAGTAGAAGCTGGTAGGATGCAGTATGGGGGAAAGGACAGGCCCTAGGCAACATAATTCATAACTGGAGCATAATTCATAACTCCCTCTTCTCTCATAGAACAAAGGTGACAAAGAAGCCTGCTCTACCGAGCAAGATAGGCAGGTAGACATCTGGATATACCACAAAGGGATGTGGATACAGGAGACACTGTTCATATTGTCAGTGAGGCATCAGAGACTGACTCCAGCCCTTACATAAAAAGCAGCCAGAATTTTTGATAGTCTGACCTGATGCCCTCTCCCAGATTCTAGGGAGGTAAAGCCACATGCCAGTGGTTGAGAGCTTGCTATGGCCTGCCGGGATGAAACAGGACAAGCTGGATCCAATAAGTGAGAACTTATCTCTCCCTCTGACACAAAAGTCATATCTAACTAAGAGGAAACTATGGAAACCATTTCTTTGGATCCAGAAGCACTTTTAAAATTAAGATGTAAAATGATAAGAAAACTAAATATTCAAGTTTCTGAACTAAGCAAAGAGGTTTTAGCTAGCTGAACGATTAACAGAAGGTGCCAGATTCCCTTTCATGTGTTATTTTCTTGTTACAGAGCTCATTTTTACTCATCTAAATATCCCATTATTTGTATAGATGTATAAGTGTGAAAGTTGTTTAAGAAAATTGCGTAAGATCATAAAATTTGATAAGAGTAGGAGATACTTGTAGTTCATTAATAGTATTTATGACATCATAAATCGAGATGTTAATTCAAAATGAGCATTTTAAAATTATTTTCCTGCCTCATACAATCCCAGTGGTCTTCCTTTTTGTAATGGGCAATTAAATTTGATTTCCATTCTGAAGAAGTTTATAATAAATTTTAACAAAATTAAAAGTGGTTTCCACTATTTTCTAGATCTAAATACAATACAGAGCTTTTTGAAATATTTCCTTCTTGTTCCTGTTACAGCACCGGACTCAGGCTGGAATTGAATTCTGTAATACAACTCTAGACCAGGCATCCTCAAGCATGAGATCTCTTCTTGCATCTCTACTCTGTCTCGTGTCTGTGTAATCAGGTGGAGGTCATGGGTGGAGAGCAGCCCTGGTGAGATGGTGGGAGAGGTAGACAGATCGCCAGGGTGAGAAGCTTCTGACAGTTGCCACCACACCACTCCACAGAGCCTCTCTCCATCATTACTGACTGGCTTCCTCTGTACCAGGAAATAGTTTTTCATTCTGCAAATGGTAGTGATATTAATTCATATATTAAATTATTTACTAAGGATCCCTGGGTGGCTCAGTGGTTTAGCACCTGCCTTTGGCTCAGGGTGTGATCCTGGAGTCCCAGGATCGAGTCCCGCATAGGGCTCCTGGCAAGGAGCCTGCTTCTCCCTCTGCCTGTGTCTCTGCCTCTCTCTCTCTCTCTCTCTCTCTCTCTCTCTCTCATGATTATATAAATTAAAAAATCTTTAAAGAAATAATAAAATAGGGATCCCTGGGTGGCACAGCGGTTTAGCGCCTGCCTTTGGCCCAGGGCACGATCCTGGAGACCCGGGATCGAATCCCACGTCGGGCTCCCAGTGCATAGAGCCTGCTTCTCCCTCTGCCTGTGTCTCTGCCTCTCTCTCTCTCTGTGTGTGACTATCATAAATAAATAAATAAAAATTAAAAAAAAAAGAAATAATAAAATAAATTATTTACTAAGAGCAAATTGTGATAGAGTTAGGGAAGGAATAACTGAGTGCTTAACTTTTACAGACTCCAAATAAGGTACATTGCTGCTCAACATCTGCATCCTCCCAAAATTCAAATGTTAAATCCTAACCCTGTATGTGATGGTATCAGGAGGTGGGCATTTGGGAGGTGATTAGGTTGTGAGGGAGCAGCAGTCATGAATGGGATTAGCACCCTTACAAAACAGACCTCAGAGACCTCTCTTGCTCTTTCTGCTATGTGAGGACACAGCAAGAAATGGCTACCTGTGAGCCAACTGGAGAGCCCTCACCAGACAATGAACCTCCTGACACTTGGATCTTGAATTTCCAGCCTCCAGAACTATGAGAAATGTATTTCTGTTGTTTATAAGCCACCCAGGCTATGGTAGTTTGTTACAGCAAACTTAGTCTGACAGACTAAGACACACATACATTATCTTTCTTCAGTCCCCACAAGCCAGGGAGATAGACAATATTAATGTTCCCGTTGGACAGATGAGAACCCCAAAGCCTAGAAATGTTTAACAACTCCCCGTAGGCCCCACAGCCAGGGATTTGAAACCAGGCAGTGTGAATCCAGTTGCAGGCTCTTGGCCAGCATGCTAGGACCCTGAGAAATGGCCTAGGAAGAAGCAAATGCAAACTGATCCCATCCAGGCTGGGTGTACAAGGTTGAAAAGGTATAAAGTGAGAACATTAGGCTGCTCTGGAGGGCTTTCACAATCACCTGTGCCTCTGCTCTGTATCTGTTTCTACAACTGTGACCTCCACCTCAGAAACGCTTTTCTACATTTTCACTCATAAGTCACTGGAATTTATAACCTTGGAAATCACTGATTATTTGCCTAGCCTGAGTTTCCTGAGAAGGGGCTGTTCCTCACCCCACCTAGGTACATTGGAGAGCCTACTCCCTGCTCCACAGAACAGAAAGAAATGAGGGAAAGTGGGATTCTTTCCTCTTTCTTGGTATCACTGTTTAGGCCCAAAGCCCAAAGGTGGGGGAAGCAAGAAACTGCCCTACATTCGCAGTTCAGAAAGTCCCCATATTTCTGTCCCAATATTCACATCCTCCTCCCACTCCCTCCCACTGCAGTCAGTGGAAGAAGAGGAATGAGAGATGTGGATTCTTCAGCCTTTGGAGGCACACAGTGACCACAGGGGAAGATCTATTCCCACCCCAGCCCTTGAGTCCCTCTCCTCTGCTGAGACCCCATTAAGAGTGAAGATCCAAGCTGGAGACCTTTACTGGAAGGGTCTGTGAGGGGGGCTGTCCAGGCAGGGTTTCAGGGTTGGTGGAGGGAGACATTGGGTGGAACTAGTTCTCCAACATCAGAGACAGTTGTGAGGTGAGAAGGTCCCACAGGGTCCCCAAAGAACTCAATGAAATATCCCCAAAGACACCCTGCATTTGGGTGTTCTCCACACACAGGGCACTAACAGCCAGCTGCACTGACTGAATAAGCAGCACTGATCAACAGTCTTTCCAGCAAATAAGGAGACAGGTGCTTTCTCATTCCTCAACAGAGAAGCCAGAACTTAGAAGAGAAAAGAAGATAAGGTGACTGATGACACAGCCACTCTCCCATCTCCTCCAAAATATATAATATATAAATATATTTTTCGAAATAAAAATATTTATTAATATTTATATTAATGATAATATTAATATATTATTTATATTTTATATATTTATATTTTATATTTATATAAAATAATAAATTATAAAATAAACACTTATATTTTATATTTATATAAAATAATAAACATATAAATTTATTTTTATATTTATAAAAGTATTTGTATTTTATTATTAATAATAATGTTGATATATTATTTATATATTTTTATAAATATGTATTTATAAAAATATATTTTTATAAATATATATTTATATTTTTATATTTATATAAAATAATAAATTAGAAAATAAAAATTTTTATATTTTTATATTTAGATAAAATAACAAATATATAAATAATAAATTTATTTTTATAAATATAAAAATATTTTTATTTTTATTTAAAAATATTTATATTTTTATATTTTTATGTAAATATATAAATATGTATATAAATATATATATATTTCGAGACAGTTTAGGCAGAGATAGTTTTGAATCAGATATGAGATTGCATTTCTTTAAGTGAATAGGATTCAGCCTTTAATACTGGAATGAAACACCTCTAATAACCAGAAGTAGCTGAAAACTTGAATCATCTGGTCCAGATGATGATGAGGGGACAGCTGTTGTCATCTGGAAGAAAGCGGAGCTCGGCATAGCACAGCTGGAGGGCCCTTATTAGAAAAAGTCATCTTTACCCCCCAATAGTTGAGATGCCTCAAAAACTGGTGACATGTACCTCCCACCCGTTGGAATAAAAAACGTCAGATAATCACAAGTGTTAACAAGGATAGGGAGAAATCAGAACCCTCATCCATTGCTGGCAGGAATGTAAAATGGCGTAGCTACTTTACAGAAAAACAGTGCAGCCTGGGTGGTATGCTGTATGTTGGCAAATTGAACTCCAATTAAAAAAAAAAAAAAAAAGAAAACAGTGCAGCAGTTGGTCAAAAAGTTAAACATGGAGTCATCATTTGACCAGAAATTGCAATCCTAGGTGTCTCGCACCCAAGAGAATGAACATGGGTCCATACAAAACTTGAATGCAAACGTTCACAGCAGCATTATATTTAGCAAAATAGCTAAAAAGAAAAAAGTCAAAACAACCCAATGTCCATTAACTGGCAACTGTGATAGATGCAAACGATGGAATATTACTCAGCCACAAAAAGGGATGAAATACTGATGCTACAAATGGGTAAACACTGAATACATTGTTGCTAAGTAAAAGAAGCCGGTCCTAAAAGACCACATACAATTGCATTTACAGTATCTCACCCCCACCCCATTACCCAAGGGTTAGGTTCCAGGACCCCCAGCAGATACCTGCACACACAGGTACCTGCTCTGCACGTGCGCACATGCGCACTATGTCTTTTCTGTGCGCACAGACCCATGATGAAGTTTGACTTACAGACTGGACCCAGCAAGAGGTTGCTAACAAGAACCAAAAATAAAAATATTACGATTACGACAAAACATTCTAATAAAAGTAACGTGGCCTCTCAAAATACTGTATAATACGTACTCGCCCTTCGCGATGACGTGAGACGATGAAAAGCCTACGTGAGAGGATGACGTAAGGTGAGTGGCGCCCGCACCGGGAGGTTGCGTTAAGCTTGCTATTGGCCTTCCGCAGATTCGTCAGGAGGAAGACGCTTCCGCTTCGCGTCTGCGGTAACCGAAACTGCGGAAAGTGAAACCACAGATGAAGGCGTCTGCCCTTTGTGAAATGTCCAGAGGTCAATCTGGACAGATAAAAAGTAGCATAGTGGTCCCTAGGGCTGGAAGGGATGGAGGATGACAGCTAGAGGGTGCAGGGCTTCTTGGGGTGGGGGGCGGGGGAAGAAAATGTTCTGAAATTAATCATGATGGTTGCATAATTCTGTGAATATATTAAAAGCCACTGACTTGTAGACTTTAAATGAGTGAATTATATGGTATGTAAATTATATCTCAATAAAATTGTTATCAAAAGCAAACAAGGAGGGAAGTCTGGGTGGCACAGCAGTTGAGCATCTGCCTTTAGCTCAGGGCATGATCCCCAGGTCCCCAGATCAAGTCCCACATCAGGCTCCCTGCAAGGAGCCTGCTTTTCCCTCTGCCTGTGTCTCTGCCTCTGTGTGTGTGTGTGTGTGTGTGTGTGTCTCATGAATAAATAAATAAAATCTTAAAAATAAAAAAAATAAAAAAAACAAGGGGCTCCTGGGTGGCTCAATCAGTTAAGTGTCCGTCAGACTCTTGGTTTCAGCTCAGGTCATGATGTCAGGGTCCTGAGATCAAGCCCAGTGTCAGGCTCCTCGCTCAGCAGGGAGTCCGCTTGACCCTCTCTCTCTGCTCCTCCTCTCTCTCTTTCTCTCTCGGTCTCTCTCTCTCTCAAATGAATCTTTTTAAAAATCTTTTAAAAACAAGCAAACAATGATGACTTAATGGAAGACAACCAGACAAAAATAGAGAAGTGGGTTTGGTGGATGGAGGGATGTGGCCTAGAGCACTGAGAGTGCCCTGGGAGTCCACTCCAGTAGGCCTGGCCTGGGCCCTGGGAGCTAGCCCCAGGTGGACCCCCTGAAGAGTATCCTGACCACTGTGGAAAGCACAGCCCTAAGGTCCGCCCTCAGGGCAGGGAGACCCGACTCAGGGACTAAGAGGCAAAAGAGTATGAGAGAAGACAACCAATCCTTAGACAGCTGGGTGTCCTTGCACCTTAGTGCCTCCCTCTGAGCCTCAGCTCTTTTATCTGTGTCCTGGTACTCAGCGTGCTAGCAGGAGCGGCAGGAGTGGGCATGATCAATCTGCAGAGTCTCAGGTTATGCCCCAGAATTTCTGAACCAGAACCTGCATTTTACTATACCGTGGAAATAACAATACCTCCTTCCAGAGGATTTTGTGGGGATCCTTATTAACAATAACTACTGCCATTGACTTGATATCCTTTATGTGCTGGATACTGGGATAATATGGAGAGGTGCCAAATTCAGTGCCTGAACATAGTAGGTGTTCAATGTGCCACAGCTATTCTTTGAAACAGCCTGATTTGGGAAGAGGGAAGAGCCTGAGTGCTAGAACCCAGCACACCTGGTCCACATACTGGCCCCCTCTCTGACACTGAGACCTTGGGCAAGTGATGTAACTGCTAACCTCTAAACTGGGCTTACCTCACAGGGTGGTTTGGAAGATTAAGAGAGAAAAAGTGTCCAGTGGCTGCCCTGCACCTAACAGCACATCATAGGACCCCAGGAGATGTTTGGTAACTCCCTCCTCCCTACAAGCGGATCCCACAGGACCACACGGTGGCAGAGAGACCCAACCATTTTGGATCCCCCCCGCCCAGTTGCACATCCAGCCCTGTTTCTCTATTATTCTCATGTATCCACTGAGGAAATTCTCCCTGAACATCTACCATGTGCCCGCCACTGTGCTGGGAGCACAGACATTACCGCTGTGGTCCCTAAGTCCGGAAGCCTGATCTGGCCTCTGATTGCGGAGGAATGAATGGGCCTGTTTTGCCCACCTGCTTGGAGAGCTGTAAAAACCAAACCCATTGTCTCTTAGCAGCCATCTGAAATAATTAGTCTCAATTCCCAACCCTAATGTGCTTCCACACTGTGAAAAAGCACTTTTTCAAGGGGGGCAGGAAACATAAATTAGTATAATAATGCAATTAAAATGCATTTTCTTTCCATTTATTTAAATTACTCCTCCTTACATCTTGAGAAAATGCATCCTTCCTTGGAGGTATTTAAGGAGATCCAAAGAGGCTGTTGCCATGAAGCAAGAATTGCCCCCCACAGAGAACACAAATACCCTACCCTGCAGGCCAAGAAGAACTACCCTCCCTGGTGATGACTGCTCATGTCTACAAGACACTCAGCACTCAAGTTCCACAAAGGCCCTTGCATGGAATTGTCCTGACAGGTCACTGGCTCTCTGTAAGCACTCATATGTTCATGAAAAGGACCTAGGGCCACCAGTGCTGTGGCAGCCAGATGCACGAAGAAAGGACCCCACCCAGCCCGAACATGGGGGAAGGGGAGCAGAGTGGGTCCCAAGGATGAGAAGGAATTAACCAGTGGGGCAGGGGAGAAAGCGTCCTCCAGGCAGAGTGACCAGCAGGGACAAAGGCATGGAATGTGGAAGAGCATTATGGGTAGAACAAGGAGCATCAAGTCATTTGAGAAGATTTGGAGGCAGGGAGTAGAGGAGAAGCAAAAGAAGTGGGGACTCAAACACTCAGCAGTCCAGGAGAGTCTGGACAAGGCTAACGGTGGGAACTTTGTCCTGACAGCCTTAGGAAATGAGGATGAGCCTCAGGTAGCAGAGGTGGAGAGTCCATTAGCCCTGAAATCACAAAAGGAAGCCAGACTCCCACCCTGCTAAGGACACAGCAGCAAATACCATTCCCACCTCTGGACAGCATGAGCTACAATCCAGAGTTACTGGTTTTGTGTCGCTACCTGCTGGCAAGATTTTTTCAATGCAGCTGATTCAACAAAATGTTCAGAGAAAATCTTTTCTAAAAGGTAGTAACAGTTACAGGGAACTTTCTTGAAATGACAAAAGACCAAATTAGAGTAACACATTATAGAAAGAATGTTATTAGTTTCATTTAAAAAAAAAAACAGAGGAGAGCATCATCTGAGAGTCAGGGGTTCAAATTCCATCTCTGCCATTTTTTATGTGGAAAATCACTTCACTTCTTTGGGTTTTGTTTTCACATCCATAAAGTGGAGATAATACCTAACTCCCAGTTGCTGAGGGAAATAAAAGATATCGGTTGTGTAAAGAGAAATACTCCAACGAGAGTTGGAGTTGCAGTGGCAGGAAACCAGCACATGACCTATTGCCACCTCCACTACTTCTGCTATCTCTGCCACTGCCTATACTGGAAGGATTTGCTTTCTCTTTAAGATCCAAGACATGAAGGAATGCAAAGAGCTCCACAACTGCACCTCAGACAGGACCACCCCCTTCCCTCTTTTTCTTTCCTACAAAGAACTAGCTGCCCCCCTTTCTGCCCCCATGATCTCTACCTTCAGCCTAGCTGCCTCATGGGCAAGGGTTTCCCCATTGACCCCCTTCCCACACTTGCAGTGAAATGTACTGAAATCTGACTAGCTGATAACCACAAGGAAGAAGGAAGCAGCAGAAAGGACAGACAGAGGAATGACCAAGCTGAGGAAATCAGCAGCAGGCTCTCTGCCTCTCACTGAACCCCAATTTCCTCCTCTGGGAAAAGGGAACAACATGTGGCCATGAGACAACTCATGTAACAGTCCTAGCACGCCAAAGAGCTTCAGATATGGAAGTTATCATTAGAATTGTGGAATTGGGGGATCCCTGGGTGGCTCAGCAGTTTAGCGCCTGCCTTTGGCCCAGGGCACAATCCTGGAGACCCGGGATCGAGTCCCACATCGGGCTCCCGGAATGGAGCCTGCTTCTCCCTCCTCCTGTGTTTCTGCCTCTCTCTCTCTCTCTCTCTCTCTCTCTCTCTCTCTCTCTATGTCTATAATAAATAAATAAATCTTTTTTAAAAAATTGTGGTAGATAATCTTGTTGTAGAAGGGCTTCATGCATCAGATTGAAGGGATGTGGAGAGATACATGACCGTTTTAGTTTTTTCCAAGCTGAACTTGACTTTAATATTTTAAGTCATCTTGCAAATTTGGGAATGGAACACAAGTTAGGTCAAGTTTTATATTGACAGGAAAAATGCACAATGTTTAGGACTTTGCCAGGAAGACTCATATAGAAATCTATTGCCCTGGGGCCTCTGGAGAAAGAGGGCACTGGAGTTTCAGGGTGGGAGGGCAGAAAGGAATTGTGCAGTAAGAGACGATTCTATCAATCAACACCACTTCACCCAGACACCCAAACCAGAACTTTAATAGCAATACGACTACCACTTATGTTTCCTATGCTAAGCCTTTCTGTGTAAGCAAGTTATCCTAACTTAATGTTCTCAATCACCTTGTGAGGCAAATACTATTCCTCTGATTTTACAAATGAGAAAGTGGGTTTGGAGATGTGGCTAGTCAGTACAGCTGGTGAGCTAAGGGGTCAGGATTTCAACCCTGCCCAGCTCCAGAGCCTTTGTATTATCTGCCTTCTTCACCTTGCCACCAGATTATGCCCATGCTTTCTTCAAAATGTCCCAAAGGCTTGCCCTTCCACTCCATTTTCAGAAGTTCAGGAACTTATCTTAACCCAATTGTATTCAGCCTCCTAATTTATGGTCGTGCCCCATACTCTACTATATTCCTTTCTATCACCGCAGACTTTAGACCACCTCTATCCAACAGAACTTCCAGCAATGATGAAAATGTTCTAGAGGAGCATTGTCTAATGTGCCAGGCACTAGCCACATGTAGCTACTGAGCATTTAAAATGTGACTACTCAGATTGAGTCTTATGAATTTTTTTTACTTTAACTGATTTAGTTTAAATAAGCACATGTGGCCTGTGCCTACCATATTGGATACTGTGTTGCTAGGCAGTCCAAATTCCCTCCAGGTAAACGGGACATCATAGAAAATGTGAACTGTGTGACAGTTTAAGCCTGGTAATCCACCAGAACCCGAAATTATGGTTTGTGCTTTTTCTCATCCTGGAAGGTATAGAAAGCTTCAAGGCACCTTAGCCTAGACAACCATTTTTTGATAAGAATATCTGCCTTTGGTTGAGCACCTCTTATAGTCTAACCTCCGTATTAGGTGCTTGACATGTGTTATCTAAACCTCACAACACCCCTGCAAAGTAGGTATTATTATCTTCTTTCAATCATATAGCCAATAAGCATTTGTTGAACATCTACTATGTGTCAGACAGTATGCCAGGTACTGAGAATATTGGAATTGACAAGACAGACCCCTCTGAGTTTATGTTCTATAAACAAGAGAGTTGAGGGGAGAAAAAAAAAAAGGAAGGCAGAGGCTCAGTAAAGTTAAGTAACTTGCTCTCTTCAGTCACATCACTGAAATTTGAATCCAGTCTACTTGAATTCACTGTTTCTTGGCTCCTCCTTCTTCCCAGGCTAAAACTCAAAATCAAGGCTCAATGCTTCTCCCTATGAGGAAAAGGTGGTCCAAAAAGACAAGTTATGAATTTTTGTGACAGTAAATATAAAGACATCCACTCAGGTCTACAGAAATAAAATAAAGTAGCCAAAGTTTTTATGGAAAAAATATACACCCAGAAAGGGGCTGACTGTCTATAAACCCAAGACAAAGAACCGTGTAATGCAGACAGATGCCATGTGGAAGCAGGTGCAGAGTCCAACACCTAACAAAAAAATATTCTCACTCTTTTCTGGGTCCAGCCACATGTAGAGCCTGGAACCATGTCTCAAGACAGGCCTTAACAAACTTGAATAAAACAGGGGCCCATGAGAAACAATTGAATATTCATAGAACAAAGAAGAAGAGGGGCACCTGAGTGGCTCTGTTGGTTAAGCCTTTGACTCTTGGTTTCAGCTCAGGTCATGATTTCAGGATCCCAAGATCAAGGCCCCATATGGGGCTCTACAGTCAGCAGGGAGTCTGCCTCTCTGCTTCTCTCTCCCTCTGCCCCTCCCCCTGCTTACTCAGTCTCTCTCTCTCTCTCTCTAAAATAAGTAAATAAATCTTTTAAAGAAGAAGAAGGATGGGGAGGAGGAGGAGAAGAAGAAGAGGAGGAAAAAGAGAATGAACCACTGGTATGCACAACACAGATGAATCTCACAGACATAACCCTGAGTGAAGGAGGCCAGAAACAAAACATGACAATATATGATTTCACTTATATAAAATTTAAGGACATTTAAAACTACTCTTAGGCAATAGAAATCAGAAGAGTGGTCACACACGTTTGGGGTGGATAAAGGCAGAGGGTTTAGGAGAGAGGCATCTGGGGCGCTGAATGGGAATGTGCACTGGGAACAATTCATTGAGCTGTGTGCCTAATATCATGCACTTTACTGTGTATATATATTATAATTCAGTATATCAGTTCATGAGAAGGAAGGAAGAAGACCAATGGTTGAGTATACTATCAAACAAAAGTGGCAATAATTTATTGCCAATAGGGGGATCCCTGGGTGGCTCAGCGGTTTAGCACCTGCCTTTGGCCCAGGGAGCGATCCTGGAGTCCTGGGATCGAGTCCCGCGTGGGGCTCCCAGCATGGAGCCTGCTTCTCCCTCTGCCTATGTCTCTGCCTTCTCTCTCTCTCTCTCTCTCTCTCTCTCTCTCTGTCTATCATGAATAAATAAATAAATAAATAAATAAATAAATAAATAAATAAATCTTTAAAAAAAGAATTTATTGCCAATAGAGTCTTACAAAAATACTACTAAAATGCACTTAGGAAGAAGGAAAGTAATCCCAGAAGAAGGGTCTGTGAAAGGATATGTGGACAAAGAAAGTGGAAAATATACGGATAAATCTCAACAAGCATCGATTATATAAAAGAATAATAAATAATGTCTAATTTGTGGGGTTAACATAATAATACAAAATAGATTTAAAATACCAGACAAGGGAATCCCTGGGTGGCGCAGCGGTTTAGCGCCTGCCTTTGGCCCAGGGCGCGATCCTGGAGACCCGGGATCGAATCCCACGTCAGGCTCCCGGTGCATGGAGCCTGCTTCTCCCTCTGCCTGTGTCTCTGCCCCCCCCCCCGTGTGACTATCGTAAATAAATTAAAAAAAATTAAAAAAAATAAAATAAAATACCAGACAAAAATAGATGTAAACCGAATGAGAGAGTGAACTAAGATTTAGGAGTGATGAATAACTTTGGCTTTGTTATATTAAATGACAAAGTCAGTAAGGAAACCGCTAATAACAAGGACACATGCTTCACTTAGATAACTAAAACCGACCCAGAGCTGGTGAACAGAAGGCAGACACTGCTCAATCCCAGAGCGCAACTATGAAAGGAGAAGCCAGATCCCATAGAAGTATGCACAAGTATAGTAGCATTTGTCCTAATTCTTCCCCTAAAAGGAAGAACATCATCATTTACCAGAGTGGCTATACACTGGGGTAGGGAAAACACCCAGAACCTTTTGAGTGCTGTTGTATATAAGTTGTGAGGTGACACTGATACCAGGGTGCCCAAAGCATCATGTAGAATGAGAGAGATCAGAGCCACTCTCAAAAGACTTAAAGGACACATAACAACCCTTTTGATTCATTATGTAATCCCAGCAAAACCACATGGGTCACAGAGGGTGATGGTCATAGAGAGGCCACTCTAAACTATAGACAGCCCCATTTGCAAGTATCTTCATTAGTAGAGATGAACACAACCTCCGGTATTTGGGACGCATCTATTGTTCTGGCCCCATCGGGAAGGAGGATCAAATGACTCCCCATTCACCTAGGATAGACAGCAGTACACATTCACAATCTCGCTCTTGGGCTCTATTAAGTCTCCTGCTCTGTCACAATATAAAATCTGAAAGAATCGTGATCATCCTGACATTCTGAGGTTGGTCCACTATACTGGTGATATCACGTTAACTAGACACGGTGACTAGGAAGTGACAAGCATTCTGGACATCCCAGAAAGATACATTTATACCAGGGAGTTAGAAATAAAGCCTAACAAAGGTTTAGACCCCTGCCTCATTGGTGACGTTTTTAGGAGTCCATAGCCTGGAAAATGCCAAAATATCCTCTCCAGAGTTAAGGACAAGCTGAACTTTGTGCCACCTTCCACTAAAAAAAAAAAAAAAAAAAAAAAAAAACAAAAAAAAACACAATGCTTGAGTCAGACTATAGATACAGCATATACTACACTTGGGAATACTGCCTGAACCCATCTCAGGTGACACAGAAGGCTGTCAGTTTTGGGTCGGACTCAGAGCAAGAGGGAGCTTTGCATGGACTCAGGCTGCCGTACAAGCAGCCCTATTGCTTGGGCATATGGTGGGCAGATCCAGTGATGCTAGAGGCGTCTGTGGCAATTAAGGACACTCTATGGAGTGAGTCTTTGGCAAGCCCTTAGAGAAGGGTTAAGCCCAGATCACTACAGTCCTGGAGAAAGACCATGCTGTCTACAGCAGAGAAATATTTGATACTCAAAAAACAGTTTCTGGCACAATACTGGATCCTGGGAGAAACTGAGTGACCATAGAACATCATAAGCTGGAACAGTTACCAGACCTAACAAATTATAAGGTGAGACAAGCAAAATTGCAACCTGTTACAAAATGAAAATATTACATTTGGGGCAGCCCCTGTGGCTCAGCGGTTTAGCGCCGGCTTCAGCCCAGGGCCTGATCCTGGAGACCCGGGATCGAGTCCCACATTGGGGCTTCCTGCATGGGGCCTGCTTCTCCCTCTGCCTGTGTCTCTGCCTCTCTCTCTCTCTCTCTCTCTCTCTCTCTGTCTCATGAATAAATAATTAAAGTCTTTATAAAAAAAAGAAAATATTACATTTGGAATCAGACTCAAGCAGGTATGGAAAAACAAGTAAATTGGGAGAACAGGTGGTTCACAACTGTTGTAGGATATACAGGGTGTAGACACCTGATGTAACCTGTCTCTCTTGCACTGCTGCATCACCACCAGCCCACATCTATGGCCATTTGGAGATTTCTTTACAACCAGTTGACAGAGGAGAAAAATAAAATAAAAGGTCTGGTAATGGCTAGGTTCACAATATGTTGATACAAGCCAAACTTGGACTGCTCCTGCACAGAAGGGCCCTGAAAAAGAGTGGTGAGAGAAATCCTCCCAGTGGACAGAGTTTAAAGTACAGTTGGCCATGGTCTTTGTGTGAAGAAGTGACCTGAAGTACAATATACACAGACTTCCAAGTAATGGCAAATGGCTTGGCTGCTTGGTCAAGGGTCTGGAAGGAGCAAGATTGGAAGATTGGGAACAAGGATGTCTGAGGAAAAGGCATGTGGATGAAGCTGTGGGAATGAGTACACAGCTTGTGGATCTTTGAGTCCCACATCAATGCCCACCAGAAAGCATGTTTGGTAGAAGACGCACTGAATAAGCGAATAGACAGGATGGCTCATCCAGTGCACCTTTGTCCTCAGCCACCTCAGTCCTTTCAAAGGAACCCATCAATAAGTCATGGTAGCCTGATGTGATGAGCTGCCTTTCACTAAGGCTGATCTAGCTATCAGCACTGCTGAGTACCCGACCACCAGCTGTACAGACCAATGCTGAGCCCTTGATAGGATGCAATCCCTCAAGGACATACCAGTCATTTGATGGCAAGTTCATTATCTTGGATCTCTTCTACCTGCAGAGAGAAATCATTTATCCTTACTAGAAATAATACATATTCTCATTATGGGTTTGCCTTCTCTGCTCACAGTACATTGGCCAGGTCAACTATCTGCAAGCCACAGATTGTCTGCTTCTGGGAGAACCAAACCTGAGTCACCAACAAATCAAAAAGTTGGTTCTTTGAAAAGTCTAATAAAATACACAGTATTCTGGCAAGATTGGAGGAAGAACAAATAATGCTGCAAATAAAAAAGAGGAAAAACTATGGAGGCTGTTGAGATATAAAAGGACTAAGATAAATAACTAGAGGAGAAGGAGAAATTCTCCCTTCCAAGAGAACGCCAACTAATAAATATAGAAGGAATGAAGTGTTAGAAAATCACTATACTGCAACCATCATAGTAAGGACTAGTACAGGCAAGAATCAATAAGGAATGCTAAAACACATGTGCAAAAGTTTGATGAGAAAGAGTATTTCCACTGCTTCAAAGTACCTCCTGCAAATTAATTATTTAATACAGAGAGTATAATAGCAACTCCACAGCAAGAAAACTGTTAGACATCACCTTAACTAAGTGATCAAAGTTAACATCACGAGTCAACATCAGTTGGTCATGAGTCAACTGATGTTGACTCGTGATGTTGAAACCCTTAACCAAGGAGTAAACAGGAGGAGAAGCACGGCTGCAACTGTTTCCCAAATCTGCTTTTTCTAGGAATGCCATCTGTCACCTTGTTTCTATAAGGTGATATTCATGCTTGGCACTCAATAACCAAGTGTTAATTTAGTTGTTTTGCTGGAACTCAAGGTTTACCTCCTCTTAGAGCACAGGAAAAAAAAAATTGACATGCCCTCAATTTGCAACTTCCTTCATCTGATCCAGAGTCAAGAAGCTCCTCTCCTCTTTACCCAGCCCCTTTTCAGCTTGGCTTTAAAAATCCTTGACTCTCCTCCTTGGGGAGGCAGCCTTTCAAATAAACTCTTTTCTTGCTGCTCACTTGACATCTCATTGAGATTGGTGCATCAAGCTCTTGAACTTGGGTTTGGTTACAATGTTATACACTAAGAAGCAAACACTGCTTAGTACTCCTGCAACAGGCATGACTCAGATCTTATGGTGAGGAAGCATAGACATTCAGCATGCACATCTACAAAACAACCACCATGTATTCTCCAAAATGAAAATGTCCTGAAAGACCTAGGAATCTCTGAGGCTATTCCAGGTTAAAAGAAATCTAAGGATGACAACTAAGTGCAACCTTAAATTACATCATGGACCAGAAAAAATAACGCTATACTAGGGTAGAAAAATTAATTTTCCCACTATCCTTCTCGATTCTTAGCCGAGACACTCTGTAAGAAGACAGATTAACAGGAGAAAAACAAGAGGTTTAATAACGTGTACCTCCTGCATATATGAGAGACACCCAAGAAAACTGAGTAACTCCCTGAAGAAATGGCCCAAACCACCACATTATTAAATACCATCTCCAGCTAAAGACAAAAGATGTTGGGGGGGGCAGTGCGGCACCTGGGTGGCTCTGTTGGTTAAGTGCCTTCGCTAGGGTCATGATCCCAGGGTCCTGGGATTGAGCCCTCAGGCTCTCTGCTCAGCAGGGTGCCTGCTTCTCCCCCTCCCTCTGCTGCTCCCTCTGCTTGTGCTGTCTCACTATCTCTCTGTCAAATAAGTAAGTAAAATCTAAAAAAAAAAAAAAAAAAAAAAAAAATGATGTTGGGCAGTAGGTGAGGGGAGCCAGTTGTGGGAAGTTACCAGGAAAAGTACAGTAGATGAGAGTGAGGTGGCTATGCAGACTTAAGTCATTGCCTTCCACTGGTAAGAGCTTCTAGAGATTTTCAGTCATCCTTCCCTTACAAACAAAGATTTCTCTTATAAATGCAAATGTCTCTTACAAAAGGATAACATCTCCTCAGTTTTCAGAGCCTTTACCTAGTCTGCTTCACAGAAACATAACCAGTCTTAAATAATTCTTATACCAGAGCAACTGGGTGGCTCGGTTGATTAAGCATCTAACTTGGGGTCAGGTCATGACCTCAGGGTCCTGGTATGGAGGCCAGAGCGCCCCCCCCCCAGCTGAGTGCCCCCTGCCTCATTGAGCCCCTTGTGGAGCATAGAGCCCTGTGCTCAGTGGAGAGTCTGCTCTCTCTCTCTCCCCCTCCCCCTGCCCCTGCACACACACGCACTCTCATGTTAAATAAATAAAATCTGTAAAATAAATAAAAATAAAATAATCCTTATACCAAAGAGGTTGACTGGGGTGTGGGTGGGGGGGGGGGGGCAAATTCTGCTCTCCTTCACTATAAAAGACATTATTGGGACAACTAGTAAAAGTAGAATGTAAACTATATATTAGATAATGCCAAATTGTTCAACACTTAGATAAAAAAAATTTCCTGAGTTCATTAAATTTCCTATAATTATGTAAGGGAGTGCCCTTCTCCTTAGGAACTGTAAGTATTAAAGTGCTAAGGTTTGAAGGAGCATGATATCTGTAACTTACTCTGAAGTGATTCAAGGGGAGAAAAAAATATGTAGAGAAAGAGAAAGAGAAATGATAAAGTAAATGTGGCAAAATATTAACAGTAGGTAAATATAATGCAAGGATCTACTTCTTTAGTATCATTTTTTTTCTTTAGTATCATTCTTAAGTTTTTCTGAGCCTGAAATTATTTCAAAAAATAAAAATTTAAGTAAACTTTAAAAATAAAGGAAAAAGAAGATATTGTAGGCAATATTATATGAGTAAATTTTAAAATATAAGTGAAATTAACAAATTCCCAGAAAATTCTGATGGAAGGAAAAACTCTCTGATGCCTTGAGATATAAGAGAGGCCAGTTTAGATTTCTTTCTAAGTCACTGTGACTATCCATAAACTGTTTAAATCAAAAGCCTGATTTATGGCCCACCACACATACATTGCACACCTGCTTCACAAATGCATAGCCTAAAAGAAAACCATCTTGTCCTTAAGATCAATTAATGCTCCTACTCCCTACATTCCTTGATGTTGAAACTTGTGATTCCTATGTTAATCTATAATCTTTTGAGGTTTTACAAAATGTAAAAAAATGTATAGCCCTGTAAAAACCGTTTGTTCTCTGGAGCTCTTTCTTCCCTGCGAAAAGTGTGTTTCTACGGCAGTTGTCCTAACATGGGCTCAAATAAAACTCTCTTTTGTAATTTTAGAGATTCTAAAAGGTTTGTTTATTTTGTGTCAACAAATCTATCCTGATAAAACTGACTTAGCTAGAAAGTTTAAATAGATTTATAATCATTAAAAAAATCAGGTCAGTAGTTTGAAATGTTCCCCAAAATTAAACACTATGCCAGACCAGTTGGAGTTACAGGTGAGTTCTAAAGGAAGAGATATTTCAAACTCCCCATTTCTATTCTTTGAAATTTATTGTAACTTTGATATCAAAAGCATAGATTAATAAAATAATCAAGGTTAACGAAGGTTAAAAATTACCAAAAATATTGGCAAACTGAATCCAGAAATCCATGAAAAATAAAAATATATTCACTACCAAGTTGAGTCTATTCTAGGAAATCAAAGTATATTTAGTATTCAAAAGTCATTAATATAATCATTAAATTAAAATATTAAAGGAAAAATATAATACATATTTTCTTCTAATTTCAAAATGAATAAGTAATTTTTATATAATTAAGAATCTGTCTGGTCTTTGTCCTCCACTGCTGGGATGTAGCCTCTAAACCCTGAGAGTTTCCGAAGTGCTAGGAAGGTCTTTGTTACTCATGCTGACCCTTCAGACCACCCCTGAGTTTATGCTTATAAGATGACTCATGGTGGGCCATTGAATAGTTTATGCTAAAATGATAACTCAGTATGGGGACTGGCTACTCAGAAAGACCAACCCAGTAGTTACAGGGTTAATCCTTTGAACCAAGTGATATCAACCAATGTGGGGGGGGGGGGGGGAATGCCACCAAAAACTGAATTCAATCTCATGGCCAATAATTAAATCAACTATGCCTATGAAATGAACAACAAAAACTCAATAAAGTATAACTTGAGTGAATTTCCCTGGTTGGCAACACCTTGCATATTGCTGCACATCAGCGTGCTGGTAGGGTGACTTGTCCTTGCTCCACAAGGACAGGACACCACAAGCTTGCCATTTGAGATCCTCCCTGCCCTCACCCTATACATCTCTTATTCTGACTGATTCTGATTTGTATCCTCTTTACCCTAATAAAACTATAATTGTAAATATAGCACTTTCTGAGCTCTGTGAGTCACTCTAGCAAATTATCAAACCTGTGGGGGTTATGAAAACCCCCAAGTCTTAGCCAGTTATTCAGAGGTAGGAGTGGCCTTGGAAACTTCCAAACTTGTGGCTGGTGTCCAAAGTGAGGCCAGTCTGTGGAGCACTATACTCCTAACCTATGAAGTTTGGCCTAACTCTGGGTATTTAGTGTCAGAAATCATTGCAGCAATGAACAGATAAACCAAAACTAATAATAAATGGGCATATAAAAAGGAATGAAGAAAACAGATGGGTTGAAATGAGCTAGAAGCTAGATTTCTCTAAATGTACCTTGTTTTATGGTGTTTAAAAGAAGACAAGAGACCAGAAATTGGAGTCACTTATGCTAAGCCCCATATCACCGAACAGAGACTTACCTTAATTTCAATTTGGCTCTCCCAGAAAAGCAATCTTAAACCAATCATTCAGGAACTGCCTCATAAGCACTAGTTAGGTCATCTGCCTGATAGACCTGAGCCAACTCCTAGAAGAAAGTAATTTTGCAATAACCAAACCACTTTTTGGTCTACTATAACATCCTTGTTCCTGTTCCTTTCTGCCTACAAAAGTCTTTCATCTTGTACAGCTCCTTGAAGCTCCTTTCTATCTGCTAGACTGGATGTGGCTCAATTCATGAATCATTGAATAAAGCCAATAAGATCTTTAAAATTTACTGAGTGGAATTTTGTTTTTTAATATTGGTTTGACTTTAGAATCATGTAAATGTTTTACATAATTAAAACACAAAATTGAATAGAAAAATAAAAAGCAATCCCTAAAAATTAAAAACTAAAACAAAGCAACCTAACTCTATATCAAGTTAGTAGCATAACCACACAGAATTATTCCAAATGACTTTATTTTTTTAATATTTTATTTATTCATGAGAGACACAGAGAGAGAGGCAGAGACGTAGGCAGAGGGACGTGCAGGCTCTATGCAGGAAGCCTGATGTGGGATTTGATCCTGAGACTGCGGGATCACTCCCTGAGCCAGGGGCAGGTGCTCTATCACTGAGCCACCCAGGTGTCCCTCCAAGTGATTTTTTTTTCTTCCAAGTGATTTAAACCTAGTACAGTGACGTGACTGTACATGCTCAGTAGGATAGACTATAAAGTGAAAAAAAATCATATCTAACCAAAACTGCATTCAGGTGTCTTGTTCATTATATCAGTATTGCTATTTTAAAAAGATGTAGAATCAATAAACATATCTCCAATTCCAAGACTCTGGTCCCTAAATATTTTACCTTTTAAAAAGAAGCAAAACTTTTTGGACAAGTAATTTGTCCCACATCTGTGGAAGGAAATATACAAAAACAGTCTGGTGCATCTTGTCATTACAGAAACCATCAAAGACTATGGGGGGCACATCAGTAGCACATTGGAGCCAATTTGAAGGAATTCCCACTGGCCAAAGATGAGATAATTTGAGCATCAAAAATAATGATGATTTCAGTAGTTTGAGACACACCAAATATGTAAAAGATATACTTTAAAAAACACAACAAATATATTAAAGTTCATTAATTTATAATAATTTTATGCCATCATTAACGTCTTTGAAGGTTGCTAGGATGCCAACTCATTCTGAAATTGATACGTAAAAGAAAAGAATCAAGCATTTATCCTTCCTTTCCTATTTAGACTGTTTTTCAGGGTAACCAAATAATTGATGAAAGTTCTCCTTTATAAAAGAATCACAGCTAATAAACGTAGGAAGAGTTAACGACTTAGAAAATCACTAGTTTTGCAATCTCTAATGAAATCACTGACATAGATAATGATCAACAATGACTGCCAAAAGAACTGGGTGAAAGGTAGATGGGAAACTTTATAACAGATAGATTAGGCTGCCACCATCAGAACCAGATGATCAGTATCAAGATCACTAAAAGTAAGACAATCAGATACTATTTATCTCCTGATGTGATGCAATAGAAAGTACACAGCACCACCTACAGAGGAACTCTGCCAAATAAATATTTCAAATTATTAACCATTTTTAAAAAGTAAAAACCTAAAGCTAATGAAGTCTGGTTCTAATTATTACTTTTCAGAAATACAAGGGATGGAATAACATGTAAAATAATTGCTCAAAAATTAAATCAGAAACATACAGAAGACAAGAAATTCTATAGTACAAATTGTTTTCATCAAATAAATAACATTTTTTCAAAAAGAAGAGAAAACTGGGATCCCTGGGTGGCGCAGCGGTTTGGCGCCTGCCTTTGGCCCAGGGCACGATCCTGGAGACCTGGGATCGAATCCCACGTCGGGCTCCCAGTGCATGGAGCCTGCTTCTCCTTCTGCCTATGTCTCTGCCTCTCTCTCTTTCTCTCTCTGTGACTATCATAAATAAATAAAAAAATTAAAAAAAAAAAAAAAAAGAAGAGAAAACTTTGATAGGCTAAAAGATTTAAGAAACATTAACTATGGGACTAGCGTTTGAAAGAGGAAAAAATATTCCTTCTTTGAGGCAAAAGGAAAGAAAAAAAGAAACATTAACTAAATGAAATTATGTACTTTTTTGCATCCTATTTAAGTGTATCAACAATAAAATTACAATAGTTTGGAAAATCACAAAAAATTGAACTCAGCCTGAATATTAGATAATATTAAGAAATTATTATTCTGGGAGGATAATCATGGGTGTTGTAGCTATGCTTCTTAAAAGTCCTTATCTGTTAGAGGCACACTCCACTGTACTTGCAGATTAAATGACATGATGCCTGGGAATTACTTTCAAACACTCAATCCAAAAAAAAAAAAAAAAGTAGGGAGAAGAGATGGTGCAAGAATGGCAGGAAATCAATCATGTTGAAGCTGGGTGATGAGTTATGATGATTCATGATAACATTCTCTCTGTTTCTGTGTAAGTTTCAAAATCCCTCCAATAAAAAGTTAAAGATAAACCTATAAACCTATGATCACCTTAATAGTTGCAGAAAAAGCAACTGAATGCAGAAAAGGCATTTGATCATATTCCATACCCATTCAGAATTGTGATTCTTATCAAACTAGAAATAGGAGAGAATTTGTTTAATCTACTAAAGTGTGCTTATCAAAACCTAGAGTAAACAGTTAATAGTTAATAATGAAACAGAAGCACTTTTAAAAATCAGGAATCAAATAAGAACGCCCCTACTATTACCACTTCTTGGCAACATCAAATCAGAGAACTTAATCTGTACAATAACTCGAGAAGAATAAAAGATATAAAGATCAGAAAGGAAAACATGGACTTAATTTTCTCAAATGAAACGACTGTCTGCATAGAAAAATCCCAAGTGACAATAAACAAATTATTAGAATAATTCTCAGAATAACTAAGAGTTTAGTAAGGGAATAATAAAGTAAAAAGTGTCATCTACCCTTAGTGCAGAGAGAGGATTCAGCTCGGATAGGACACGGGTAGCTTTCAAATGTATTGGTACTATTCTATTTCTTAAGATGGATAGTGGAAAAGAGGCTGTTACTTTCATTATTCTATATACCTTATAATATGCATATGTGTGATTCTGTTTGTATAAAATATTACATAATAGGAAATTGAAAGCAAATAAAAAATAATGGATTTTCTATTTCTAGAACTTGTAAAGCATAAAACATATGGCCATGACTCTGGGGGGTGGGGGTGTTGTAGAGATAATTTTTGCTTTCGGAAAATTACAGTAACTTGCTCTTGAATGTCATTTTCCATCTTCAAAATTTCTCTTAAGAATCATTGCATCACCAGATTGTTGCCATGTGACAGCAGATAAGTACCAAAAAGCGGGAAATAAAACTTTTTTATTGTATGCAACTGCTCTGAAACACTGTGAAGGCCAAACGAAAGGTATCTCTGTCTGCAGGCTTCTAGACTATGACCTTGGTTCTAGACTCCAAGTCCTAGAGGTAATCTTCGACCCTGAACAGGTTGGGTCACTTCCTCTTAGAGGAGGCCTGAGTCTTCCAGTCCACCCCCACACCATCCTGTTCATCATCTCCCATCAGGCCTTCATTCTGCGTTTCCTGCCTGGACCAGCAGGTGGCTGAGTTTGTGAACCAGGCTTCCAGAATCCAGGGCATGGAGAAGAATCCTCCTGTATTTCTCCCAATTCACCAACAGAGGGCAGGCATGCAAAATAAGAGGAGAAAACCATGGCTTTTCCTACTACGGGTACTTTGAGGGAAAAGAATCCAGGGATGAGCCTTGCAAACTATGTTTATCTAAATTTTAACCATGAAAATGTTATACATGTGTCTGAATTTAGAAGTATTCTGCAAACATAAGGTCCGCGGGTGGGAATGTTCTTGTCTTGCTAGAGCTGATCAAAAATCCGTAGCACGAGTTTGAAGTGGGACGTCTATAGAGATGAAGCTCTGAGAATCAGAGGCTGGCACTGCTCAGACATGTGGCTCAGGGCAAGCAGGAACTTGGCTTGTTTCAGAAATCTTTACAAATGAGTGAGTGATTCCGTATGCTCCCTCACAATTACACCTGCTTGTTGAACACAGCTCTTGAAGGGACAAGGAAGAGACAACGAGGCTCTGTTACAGACAGCAGGCAGTTACACAGTGTGAGGTGTGCTGGTAAATGTTTAACAACCAGTTCTCAAAACAAACAAAAAAAGCTCTGATTTGTAGCATTTGCCATTTTCACGGCATAAATACTCCTAGTTGGCCAACTTTCAGGTACCCACATGGCATCACAGAACACAGGGTTGGGAAAAATGCACAATAGGCTCTCACCACCCAGAAGAAGCCAGCTTTGTCACTACTGACTCACGCCTACCCTCTATTCCCATTTCAAAGTTAAATCTTTTTTTTTTTTTTTTTTAAGATTTTATTTATTTGACACAGAGAAAGAACCAGAGAGCACAAGCAGGGGGAATGGCAGAGGGAAAGGGAGAAGCAGGACCCTGGGGCTCAATCCCAGGGACTCGATCCCAGGCTTCTGGGATCATGATCTGAGCTGAAGGCAGATCCTTACCCCATTGAGCCACCCAGGCACCCCTCAAAGTTAAATCTTAACTGTAGAAACAGGCCCACTTTAACATTTACAGAGTTTAAGGAGAGGGTACAAATGAAAGTCCATGTATCTTATGTCTCAGTATTTGAGTCAAATCAAACTAACACATTGCTAATTAAAATATGTCTTATCCTGCTGCTAAAGCAAATATACGACCTGAAAAGTCAGTTTTAAATTTAGAATTCTATGCCTAATATGGCCAGATAGAAGACAACATCCCTGGGCCTCT
Source organism: Nyctereutes procyonoides (assembly GCF_905146905.1). Classification (NCBI taxonomy): domain Eukaryota; kingdom Metazoa; phylum Chordata; class Mammalia; order Carnivora; family Canidae; genus Nyctereutes; species Nyctereutes procyonoides. The sequence goes on from NW_026575042.1 coordinate 37,316,500, forward strand.
ATCCTAGGCCCACCCACCCCCCCTTCCTTCTCACTCACTCCAGCATGCACAAGCCCTAGCCCACACTTCCAAGCTCTGTTACAACTTGCAAGCAGCTGTCCTTTGGCCATCCCTTGGGCCCAGGTGTTAACACACTGAGGGAATGCACACACTGGCAATGTGGTCTACGCACAGGAGAACAGGCCTAGGAAGAGGCCACACCAGCACAAAAGTGGACTTGAGGTTATTTGGTCAGGGAATTATGGGGTCCCAAGGGCATGGAAAGTAGGCATGTCATCATTGCCTTGTGGATTCTTCAACTCTTGGGGAGAACAAAGCCAGATCAGGGCCCAAGCAGACCCTTTAAAGTACAGGACTCAGGGCAGGGAGCCTTCTCTCCCAGGCCCCAGAGCCATTACCTCATAGAAGTCCCTCCTGCTGTGCAAGGTCTTCTGATAGTTTTCATAGTTTTCGTGTTTAGCATTCCTACCTTGACAGGACTCCTGAAATTTCAATCCCTCAGGCAGAGTACTGAGCGCTTACTACTGACTGGGACTGAGCTATAAGGTGAAGGAAGGAAAAAATGGTTCTGCCCCAACATTCCTCAAAGGGTAAATTCATTACATGTGAGTCTTCATTTTGAAGAAGCGTCAGCAAATCCGAACCTGAGGGCCAAATCCTGCCAGGCTGTTTTTGTATGGCCCAGCAACTTAGAATGGATTTTAGATTTTTCAGGAGTTGAACAAAAAAAAAAAAAAAAAAAAAATCAGAAGAAGAGGACTACTTCATGACATGTGAAAACAAACTACATGAAATTCTAATTTCAGTTCCAGAAATAAAGTTGTGGAGGAACACAGCCCTATCCACTTGTTTATATATTGTCCACGGTTATCTTGGTACTACAATAGCAGAATTGGATGGTTGTGTCAGAGACTATGGCCACAGAGCCTAAATTATTCACTCTCTGATCCTTTACAGGAAAAGCTTCCCAACCCCTGCTTTAAGGTTAAGTTTCTGGGATCCCTGGTGGCTCAGTGGTTTAGCACCTGCCTTTGGCCCAGGACGTGATCCTGGAGTCCCGGGATCGAGTTCCACCTTGGGCTCCTTATATAGAGCCTGCTTCTCCCTCTTCCTGCCTCTCTCTCTCTCTCTCTCTCTCTCTCTGTCTCTCACGAATGAATGAATGAATGGTTAAGTTTCTTTCCTATGTTTCTCCAGAAGAGATTGGTGGTAGGTAGAATGAGAAGGATAGGGTGGGGACCAGGAAAAGGGGAGACCAGAAGTTGACCAACCTGCAGAACTTTACTTCCTTTCCTTGGAAAAGAGAAACAGTACAAGGGCAGCTGGAGCCTGCTGAGAAGGCACTTGAGGACAGGAGGAAGAAGTGGGCATGGTGTCCTCTAGCACTCAGGCCAGGCTTTGCCTTTGGTTTTCCCATTTATCTCATTTATAGCCTCCACTTCACTGGAATATTAAATCACAACAGTGAAAGTCACTACAGTTCCTTCACTGTGTGATTTTCTTTGTAGTTAAAAATGGCAATGGGCATTCATCATTAAAATATCTAGAGCAGTGCTGTCTACTAGAAATGTAATGTAAGCCAAAATATAATTTTAAATTTTCTAGTAGTTTCATTTGAAAAAGTAAAAAGAACCAATGATATTAGTAAAGTATCTTATTTGAGCCAATATATGGGTCAACATTTAAACAATGTAAAATTATCAGTGAGATAGTCTGTGTTCTTTGTCATTCTAAGGCTTTTAAATCTGATGGATATTTCACACTTACAGCACATCTCAACTTGAAAATCTCATGATCAATTATTATCAGAAATACTTCATCTGTGTATTTTATGAAACTCACAGTTGAAAATGTAAATCATAGGAGCACCTGGGTGGCTCTGTCAGTTAAGCATCTGCCTTGGGCTCAGGTTCTGATCCCAGGGTCCTGGGATCAAGCCCTGCTTTGGCCTCCCTGCTCTGTGGGGAGGGACCCTGCTTCTGCCTCTCCCTCTGTCCTTGTGCTCTCTCACTCTATCAAAATAAATAAATAAAATCTTCTAAAAAAAAAAGAGAAAGTAAATCATATACTCAAATTATTCTAAACATACTTTACACATTTTCTAATAATTGAGCCAGGTTTCCATTTTTAAAATATAAAATGAAATTAAATGAAATTAAAATTCAGTTCTTCGGTTGTACTAGCCACATTTTAGGTGCCTAGTAGTTACATATGGCTAGGGACTATCATACTGAACAGGGAAGCTCTACCTAAGTCCACAACACAGAACTCCCATGCATTGTTCCCCAAGATTGGTTTCTATCAACAACAGCCAACACTAAATTATTACACAGCACTTGTTCTTTCCTGTTAAGCTCTCTAACAAAAGGGAAACAAGATCTGTAATATTTTCATGTTGGCTGCCTGCAAAGGTGACCCTCCTCAGGATCATCCACTTAGAGGAAGTGGCTTATCTCTTGTGACTCAAAGAGCCACCAGGAAGAAAGTAGAGTCTTTTATGGCCAGTACATTTTCCAAAGGGCAGAGTATGGGGAGTATGGGAAATATTACAATATTCAATATCAAAATCATAAATACGTTTTGTTGGCTTTGTCTCTAAAATACAAATTTTAGTTGGAGAAGTCACACTACCCAATTTTAAAACCTTCTATGTGGGACACCTGGGTGGCTCAGCAGTTGAGCATCTATCTACCTTTGGCTCAGGGCGTGATCCCGGGATCCAGGATCAAGTCTCACATCGGGCTCCCTGCATATACCCTGCTTCTCCCTCTGCCTGTGTCTCTGCCTCTCTTTCTGTGTCTCTCATGAATAAATAAATAAAATCTTTAAAAATAAGTAAATAAAACCTTCTACAATGCTACAGTAATCAAGACAATAAAGCAACTGGTATAAGATTATGTATAATAAATATATATACATCATATATATTATAGGTAGCATAGAATATGTATATGTATGTATGTATGCATATGTATATATACACACACACTATCACCTTTCATTCACTTGCAAAAGCCTTCTAACTGGTTTCCTGCCTTCATTCTTGCTCACTATAACCTGTTATAACCTATAATTCTTCACGCCAACAGCCAACCCAATTTGCACGTATGTGTGTGCACACACATGCCTGTGTGCATGTGATTTTTTAATGTATTTATTATGTCTAACTTTTTATCTTGTAATAATTCCATGCTCATTAGAAAGTTGCAAAAATAGTACAAAGAGTTCCCATGTACCCCTTCACCAAGCCTCTCCATCTTAGGTAACCATAGAATATAATCAACACCAAGAAATTTATACTTTCCTATGAGCTAATCTACAGATCTTAAAGTTCATCAGGTGTCCCATCACTGTCCTTTTTCTGCTTCAGGATCCAATCCAGGACCCATACTGCATTTAGTTGTCCTGTCTCCTCACTCTCCACCAATCTGAGACAGTTCCTCAGCCTTTCTGTGTCTTTTATAACCTTGACATGTTTAAAGAATACAGGCTGGTTATTGTGTAGAATGCCTCTCAGTTTGGATTTGTCTGGTGTTTACTCATGATTGATTTCAAGTTATGCATTTTTGGCAAAAACACCACAGAAGTGCTGTTGGACTCTTCTCAGTCATCTTATCAGAAAGCACATGGTGTAGATTTTTCCATTACTAGTGATCACTTGGTTAGGGGGGTGTCTCCAGGTTTCTCCTCTATAGATTCACAAGTTTTCCCTTTGTAACAAGAATCCTGTGGGAGATACTTTGAGACTAAGCAAATAGTCCTCTTTCTCATCATACTTTTGCCCCCTGAATTTAGTATTGGTTGATAATTCTTGTGTGTACAAATAATTACCATGGTGTTTGTCAAATGATAATTTTCTACATCCATCATTTCTTTCTTTTTTTAAGATTTTATTTATTTATTCATGAGAGACACAGAGAGAGGCAGAGACACAGGCAGAGGGAGAAGTAGGCTCCCTGCGGGGAGTCTGATGTGGGACTTGATCCCAGGACCCCTGGATTATGACTTGAGCCAAAGGTAGACGCTCAACCACTGAGCCACCTAGGTGCCTCCATCGTTTCTTCTGTGTTAATTAATCTCCTATAAGTAAAAGCTGTTTTATTTATTTACTTATTTATTATAAACACATAGGTATTTATTTTATTCTATGAGATGTAATTCACTATTGTCACTATTTTATTGTATCAGTTGTCCTGGATTTGGTCATTGGGAGCTCTTTCAAGTTGGCTCCTGTGCCTTTTAAAACATTCTCATCTCTTCCTGAATACGTCTTTGCCTTGTGGCACTGTAAAATATTCCAGGCTCATCCTGTACTTTCCCTGGCCCAGGCCTGCAGCCTCATCTTTTTAAAAGATCATTTTGGCCAGGTCACCCCCTGCTTCATATTCCTCAATCACTCCTCAGACAAAATCCTTACTGTGGTTTCAAGGCCCCTTTTCACTTCTCAAGCCTTGATTCCTGCTGCTCTCTCTAATCACTCTCTTAAGCTCTGGGTACGTGGTGTTCCGACACCTCGTAGGACATGCCCAGCTATTTCAGCCTTGGGGCCTTTGCACAGCTGGGACTTGGTGCTTCAGCACCTATAACCTCCAGAGAAAGGATTCCTTGAACTGTCTACCTAAAAGAGCTCCCAAGCTCCCATCCTCCAATTATCATCTTACTACCCACCTTTCCTTTAGCAACTGGGCATAAATTCTGCTAAGTTTAATACATGCATATTGTCAACACTTTTTCTTTATTTCTGGCATTTAAAAATCAGGATTAGGGATCCCTGGGTGGCGCAGCAGTTTAGCGCCTGCCTTTGGCCCAGGGCACGATCCTGGAGACCCGGGATCGAATCCCACATCGGGTTCCCGGTGCATGGAGCCTGCTTCTCCCTCTGCCTGTGTCTCTGCCTCTCTCTCTCTCCCTGTGTGACTATCATAAATAAATAAAAATTTAAAAAAAAAATAAATAAATAAATAAAAATCAGGATTAAATAAATACAAACACAGCAGTTGTAAATGTAAATCTTTAAGGCAAGTTGAATTGAGCATCAAGTCCAATAGTGTTGCCAATAGTGACACGATTTCCAACAACTTGAACAACCTTGGCAAAGTTCCAAACAAAACAGACTACATTCTTCTCTGATTTACACAATAGTTGCACCCCTGGAAAATTCAGTGTTTATTAAAATCGAGCAGAAAATACTTTTGTGTTTACACATAAAACAGAATGAGGTTTTCACCTCAGAGTATTATAAAGAAGTTTTCACCTACTTGAATGTCAGGCAGAGCACCTGAGAGTCACGTGCAGTTTTTTGAGCCAGACTGTCCCGGGCTTTGAAGGCTATTTCGCATCCCTGACCTTGCCAACAAATCTCCCAAACACTGTGCCAGTCAAATTGATCCTTATTTGACTATGATTTCTAAAACATTTAGATTTTTTTAAAGATTTTATTTATTTATTTGTTTGTTTGTTTGTTTGTTTATTTATTTATTTATTTATTTATTTATTTATTTATTCATGCATGAGAAACAGAGAGGCAGAGACATAAGCAGAGGGAGAAGCAGGCTCCTCACAAGGAGCCCGATGCAGGACTCGATCCCCGGACCCAGAATCACGCCCTGAGCCAAAGGCAGATAGATGCTCAATGGCTGAGCCACCCAGGCCACCCTAAAACATTTAGATTCTTGAGCCCAATTGTTTTAGATCTCTACAACACCTCCTGGAGTGGTAAAGAGCAGCTTGCATGCTATATCATGGGTTTAAGAAGCCATAATATAGGACTGCCCTGTAGACAAGGTGAGCAGAGGAACCATGGGCCAGCTGGGTTTATGTGTGATCGCTCCATCTCACCATAATAGTTACTGTGAGATTAGAAGCTATAACTGCCAAGAAGACATTCTCAGACAAGAAGGAAAGAGAACATCCTGATCCCAACTAAGAGTCACCCCTTCTTCCTCTGATCTCCCCATAACACTTCTCTTCTCTTGGGCCACTGAGGGCTTCTGCTTTGTATTCGCATTGTCCAGGCACATGGCCGTCCTCCCTATGAGCCTTCAAGCCCCAGGAAAGATTCATATGCTCAACTCTGGCACCTCCGGCATCCAGAATGGAACCCAGTAGGTACTGCACCAATGTTTGCAGGAGAAATATGTATGTGTTTTAACCAGGCAACAACAGGAGGCAGAGCAAGACCGAGGCAAGTTCTCTCCCAGAGTTGCTCCTAAATGTACCACTGGCCATTGGGGAGTACTGAGCCTCCACTGTGTGCCTGGCCCTGGGCTAGGCCTGGGATACAGAGATGAGCAAGAGCAGCAAGAGGCCTTGGGGAGGATACAGATCTTCACTGAGGAATGCAGGAGGACTGGGGGACACTGAGTAGAGGCAACTGGCTCTGAATGAGTTGGCTGGGGCCTGGAAACAGGTGTGCAGGATTAACAGAGTTAGTTGAAGTTTGCCCAGGTGAGGGTGGAGATTGTTCCAAGCAGAGGGAGCCAAGCTTTGTTAGGAGAACTCCAGTAACCCACTCCTCCTCCAGACGCCTATCTGGCACTGCCTTCCTCTGGTCACCACCATGTCAGGGAGGCAGGGAGAGTTCAGGAGTCAGACCGTGGGCAAATTCCAGACCACAATTTACTTTAAAAGACAAATAAGCTATTTATACTAAAGCAGCCAGCCCTGCCTCTCCCCCACCAAGCCTCAAGACTGACCAAGTTTTTACAGGGCTTAGAAAAGTCCTCTTGTCTTTCTGAGGATTCCAACTCTTGGAAGTACCTTTTCTTTTGGGATATCATGCTCCAAGACCAACTTCTATTTTAAAAATGTGACATGATTCAGGATGTCTGGGTGGCTCAGTTGGTTGGGGCATCCAACTCTTGATTTTGGCTCAGGTCATGATCTCAGGGTCCTGGGATCAAGTCCCGTGTCCAGCTCCACACTGAACACAGAGTCTGCTCGTCCCTCCCCTCTGTTCCTCTCCCTGCTTGTTCTCTCTCTCAAATAAATAAATACATAAATAAAATCCTTTAAAAAAAAAAAAAGTATGACATGATTCACTTAGCCAATCACATTCTCTCCTCCGGCCCACCTTTGTGGGGAAGGCAGGGTCACTAAGGTTTACAGAGCGTATACTCTGTGCCAAATGTGGTTCTTGGTGCTCCACATGGGCGACCTTGTGTAACCCTCTCAACACACCACAGCAGGCATTAATATCCCTGTTTACAGATGAGGGGCTTGAGGCTCAGAGAGGTCAGGCAGCTTGCCCAATATCGCACAGCTCCTAAATGGCATACCAATCTGCCCCACCCCCATGTGCTTGCTGCAGGCTGCTAACAACTTCACAATGGCTTGAGGGGTGAAGAAGTGAACCTTGTGAGGATTTTGAGAGCAAGGCGTCTCCTTGGCCAGGAAGAGGAATTGGCCCCAGTCTGTGACAGAGGTGCAGTGTGGCTCAGTTGACTCAGTGAAACACAAAAGATACTACCATCTAGAATGCTTGCATGCATTAAATTGGGTAAATGCCTGGCACCAGGTAGAGGCTCCTTCTCTTGCATCCCTGCCCTGCTGTCCTGATCTAACCACACCTCTGTTATCCGTGGACACTTTGGTTTCCAGCCTTTGCCCACAGTTGGTGCCTCTGTTCCCAACAGGAGACGGGCAGTGCACTCCAGCGATTTAACTGAAGAGTTTTTACAAAGGCACTAATAGGCAGGAACAAGGCAACCGACCAGAGCTACTGAAGGACTCGCTGTGCAAAGAAGCCCTTTCTACCCCCAGACCTGAAAGACAAAGGAAGGGGACAGAATTACTGGAGTCTGGTAAATGCAGGGACTGCAGAGGAACCGTCTACCCACCAGGAACTATGGCCATACATCAGCAGCTCCCAAATTTTAGAGAGAATCAGAATCACGTTGGAGGGTTTGTTAAAATACAGACTGTTGGGTCCCCCTGGAACCAAGAGGCCAAGAATTTGTACTTCTAACCAGCTCCCACGTCATGCAGCTGCTGCTGATGTGATGACCACCCTTTGAGAACCACAGCCATGGAGGAACAGACCACAGTGGGGACAGAGAGGGTGGTATAAATACCCGCCCTCTCTCCCCTTCCACCTCCCAGTCGTCTGCTATGTTGCCCATTGGCTGGACCCAACTTGATGTTAGAGGACAAAGAGCCAGGGTGGTAGAGGCTGGGGAGGTCCTGCTGCTGGGACCCAGAGCCAGGAAGAGATTGGAGCTGGAAGGTGGAGAACAATGATCATCACACACTGCCCCAAACTTCCCCTTGTGCTCTGCTCCACCAGCCTGGTAAGCAGAGGACCCCATTCTCATTCTAATACTGTTTTCTGCTTTGTGGCTTCTTTGAGTATTATTCTTGAGTGCTAGAATACATTATATTTTGCTCAGAGGCTTAAGGAAAATTATGAATCTCTGGACTCCATCAAATAAACAAGTTCCCGTGTCTTGTTGCCCTGCAGTAATTCTACGCATTTCTTACATTCAGAAATTCACATCTGGAATAAAGCCATCTTTCTTTACCCGTCTCAATTCAGCCTTTTCCACAGCCAGGGGGCCTGTTTTTTGATTAATACACAGTATTTTTTTCTTAGAATTTAAGGGTTTAAAAAACAAAAAAACCAAAGGAAATGATAATAAAATAGTACTTCTTAGACTTCCTCACAATTTTGCTTCTTATATATCTTGCTCCCAACATTGAGGAGTAAAACCTTTTTTTTTTTTTTTAGCAGGGAGCCTGAATCTCTGAAGATTTGGCATGAACAGTTCAGAAGGAAGAAAATCTAGTTAAACTCCATTTTCTGTTTGTGAATGAAAATACTAACCATTACTAGTCGTTCTCCAAAAACCCCAAGTCCCCAGAGTTATCCCTGAGACTGAGACACTTTTCACACAGCAACTCTCAGAACTCAGGCAACATTGATAAGAAGAAAAATCAGGTTGGTAGACGTTCTTGGCCAGAAGCCCACAAGGGCTGGAATGTGCTGAAGTCTAACTTAAAGAAAGTGTATCTGTATATCTTTGGCAGCCTCTGAGTCACTGAATGCCCTCAGGGAATGTCCTCACGCTGCCCTGCAGCCACCCACCAGGGCTCCTGCCCTGCCTCCCTCACTGAGTTACCTTGCCCTCCAAGGTTCACAAAGGTGAACGGGTTTATCTTTTGCACTAATTCTCATCCAGTGGTGGTGGCGGCCTGTACCGCTGTGTTGAGATGAAGTATGGTACTTATCTTCTAGTCAAACAAGGAAACACATGATGGAAGAAAATAATTATGAATTGTGGCAAGGAAAGAAATCATAACAATGAGAGTAACTGGTTGAGACAGCTTTAAACAGAGGGGCGGTCAGGGAGACTGCTCCATGGTATTTGAATTTAAGCTGAAGAATGGTATTTATTTCAAGATCTATTTATTTTAGAGAGACACAGAGAGAGAGAGAGAGAGAGAGCGCGCGCAAGGATGTGCACATGCACATGAGTGCGGGGTGAGGCAGAGGGAGAAAATTTTCCAGCAGACTCTCCACTGAGCCCAGAGCCCCAAACGAGGCTTGACCCCATGACCCATGAGACCATGACCTGAGCTGAAACCAAGAGTCCATGGCCCAATGAACTGAGCCACCCAGATGCCCCAAGAATGGTATTTTTTAAAGATTTATTCATTTATTAGAGAGAGTACGTGCACTTGCACCAGGACAGGGGCTGAGGGGAAGGAAGAAAAAGACAGAAAGAAACTTCAATGGACAGTTTTGATGCTGCAAACCAACTTCTCATGATGTTACCTGATTGTTTAATTGGAATGACTACCACTTCTAACTCCCCTCCCCTTTGATATATTACAAACTGCAACCTTCATATTCATGGCATTCTTTTTTTTTTCCTTAATTTTTTAAATTTATGATAGTCACACACAGAGAGAGAGAGAGAGAGAGAGAGAGGCAGAGACATAGGCAGAGGGAGAAGCAGGCTCCATGCACCAGGAGCCCGACGTGGGACTCGATCCCCGGTCTCCAGGATCGCGCCCTGGGCCAAAGGCAGGCGCTAAACCACTGCGCCACCCAGGGATCCCCCATGGCATTCTTTTTATTTGTTGAACCCCTGTGGTGCACATTTGCTTAAACAAAAAGAAAAAAATGAAAAGAACAAAGAAAAAATCAACCTCATGGCCTGTGGGTTAAAAAAAAAAAAAAAAAAGAGCTCAGTCTGTAAAGGATGTGACCCTTGATCTCAAGGTCATGAGTTCAAGCCCCATGTTGGGTGTAGAAATTACTTAAAAAAAAAAAAAATGAGGAAATATCAACTGGGTTTAATGTTATTGAGAGGTCAGGGAAGATGAAAACAGAAATTTATTAGGTTTGGCAATATAAACGTCATTGGCATATTTAGCAGATCTACTATTTCTGTAGACTAAAGAGACCCGAAGCCATATATCAGATGTGCCGTCTTTGTGAACTTTCACAATAGCCCTTAAAGCTAAAGATTTCTGACCTTCTGTATTACTCAACCAGTACATGCTATTGAAAGATGGAAACTCTAGAGTCTGAGTGCCTGGGTTTAAACCCTGGCTTCAACACCTACTGACTATATTACCTGGACACATTATTTAACCAGTCCGTGTGTCAGTTTTCTCATTTGTAAAATGAGAGTAATGATCAAACCTCCCTCATAGAGCTGAGAATTGATTTAATATATGCAAAGCTCTTTGAAAGCTTATTAAGTATTTATTAATTACTTTATCAAACCCTCCCTTATGTAGATGAAGGAACAGAGGCTCTTAGAACTTTCTGTAGATCTCGAGACTAATCATGAGGAAGGATGTGAGCCCTGTTCTCCTGGACTCCACACCCTGACCGAGAATTTGAAGAGTGACTCCCACTCAGGCACCTGCACCTCATAGCAGGGTTCCTTTAACAGCAAGAGGCTTCTTCTGGAGGTAAACCATGTGATTGGCAGGACCCAGTAAACAAGTTTACCATCTGGTAACACCACCTCCTACATAAGCCCAGAGACTGAGCTGGTCAATTATAGGGAATGTACATACTCCTTAACCATACAATATGAGCATCACATCGAGTAGACAAGAACTATATACCTACATATGGTAACTGGGGCTACTTCCATAGTTTCCAAACATGATTATCATCTTCCCAACCTATCCATTCCCTTTCAGCCTGGATACATATCTATCTCAAGTTTAGTCATTCTTTATCAACGTTCCAATTATTTTTAGGAGATTACAAAATAAACTACAGCTCAGAAATAATTACCATTGATTAACTCTAGGAAATCAACAGGATATTCTGTATCCAGGATCAAAATAAGGTTAACACCCATCGACACAACAAACTCCATTTCTGAGAATTTATCCCGAGGAAATAATCCAAGAGGACCAAGGATATAAGGGCATGAAGATGCTATAGTATTCAGTGGAGCATTATGTAGGCAGACCTTCTCATCTAAATAACTATGACAGTTGCTTATGCTCCAATGTGAACATTTTTTAAAATACAAAATTATGTCTATACTCTTATCATACAATAGGAAATGCAGGGGCACCTGGGTGGCTGTGTTGGTTAAGCAGCTGCCTTCAGCTCGGGTCACGATCCCAGGGTTCTGGGATTGAGCCCCCACATCAGGCTCCCTGCTCAGCAAGGAGTCTGCTTCTCCCTCTCCCTCAGCTGCTACCCCTGCTGTGTGTGTGTGTGTCTCTCTCTCAAATAAATTAAAAAATAAAATCTTTTTGAAAACAATAGGAAATGCACAGCAATCATGTATGCAGATTGAAAGGAAATAATAAAGAACATTGTTTTGGTCAATCTTCGGTCAACATCAGCTTTATGACCTTTGGCAAGAACTTCAATTATGACTCAGTTTCCTCATCTGTAAAATGGATATAATGATTACAAATATCTATCAAGCATTGACTATGTGCTGAGTACTGTGTGCTAAGTGCTTCACAGACCTCATTTTATTTAATACGTTAGTGACCCTGTAAAGTAGAAATGACTCTTGTCATTTTCCAAACATAGAAACTGAAGCCCAGAGATGTGAAGAGATTTGTCCAAGGTCACATAATTAGAAGAAATGTGGAATTTGAAGCCAGATTCCCTCCTAGCTGATCTCTGAGCCTGAGCTCATGATTACCAGGCTATGGTTGGTGTTAATTGTAAAAATTAAAGTTAATATGTAAAAAGCTTTCAGCATAGAGTAGCTGCTCCATACATATATCTTTTTGCCTTGTGGATAACTAGGTAAGGGGAAACACTCCCAGTGGAGGGGGGCAGGGGAAGGAACATCAGAAGGTGCCCAGTTGTGGAAGCAGCCCAGAATGTGGCGACGCAGAGAATGATAAGGATGATAGTGAATTTATATGAAGTGCTTGCTTTGTACCTGGCACTGTTCTAATTGTTAACTCATTTAATACTTGTAACAATCCTATAAATCCTATAAATCCTATAAATTGTTATACAATTTCCTTATCAGTAAGGAAATTAAGGTACAGAGAGATTAAAAAATTTGCCAGTGGTCACTTAGCTTGTAAGTGGAGGAACCAGGAATCAAACCTCAGGCAATACCAGCTTTTCAGCCCACCTGCTTTGCCACCTTGCTATAACTGATTCTGAAAGATCATACCAATTATTTGCCCATTACGTGGTCATTTCAGATCTAAGGATTATTGATGAATATTTTCCCCATTTTATCAGAAGTTCAATTACTATTGCTATAGCATTAATAATATTTCTTTTAAAAGTATAAATGTATAAAAGTGGGCAAAGGACTCGAGTAGACATTTCTCCAAAGAAAATATACAAATGACCAGTAAGCACATAAAAGGTGTTCAACATCACTAATCAATAGGGAAATGCAAATCAAAACCACAATGAGAGGGGCATCTTGGTGGCAAAGTCAATTAAGCATCCAGCTCTTGGTTTTGGCTCAGGGTCATGAGATCGAAACTCATGCCAGGCTCCACGGTCAGTATGGAGTCTGCTTGAGATGCTCTCTCCCTCTCCCTTTGCCCTTCCCATTTGTGTTTTCTGGCTTGCTCTCTTTCTCTCTAATAAATAAACATTTAAAAAAACACAATGAAATACCACTTGGCACCTGTAAGGATGAATGGCTATTATAAACAAAACAAAACATAACATGACAAGTGAGACAAGAAAGGATATGGAAACACTGGAACTCTGTGCATTGCTGGTAGAAATGTGTAATGGTATAGCTGTTGTGAAAAACAGCAAGGCAGTTCCTAAAAAAAATTAAACATAAAATTATCATATGCTCTAGCATATATTTATCTAAGGGACTCAAATAAATTTCTGTGTATGTTCATAGCAGGATTATTCAGAATAGCCAAATGGCAGAAGCAACCTGTTATGGGCTGAATTGTGCCCCCCCAACCAACCAATTTACATGTTAAAGTCCTAACCCCCATTACCTCAGAATGTGACCATATTTGGAGGTAATTAAGGTTAAATGAGGTCACCAGTGTGGGAACCTAATCTAATACAACCTCTGTTCTTATAAGAACAAGAAATTAGGACAAATGCACACAGAAGAAAGACCAAGATACAGGTAGAGGACAGCATCTACAAGCCAAGGGGAGAGGGCTCAGAAGATATCAACCCTGTTAACCCTTGGACATCTAGCTCCAGAACTCTGAGAAAATAAGTTTTCTTGTTTAAGTCACCCAATCTATGGTACTTTGTTACAGCAGCCCTAGCAAGCTATCATATTACCAAGTGTGTAGGGACAGATGAATGAATAATCCACATGGGTTATATACATACAATGGAATATTATTTAGCTCTAAAAGGAAGGAAATTCTGACACATGTTACAACATGGCATGAACCTTGAAGACATTAAGGTAAGTGAAATAAGGCAGTCTCAAAATGACAAATATCATATGATTCTAGTTGTCCTCCAATTTACAGAGACAAGAAATAAAATGGCAGTTGACAGAGGCTGGATTGTTAACAATGGGGAGGTACAATGGGGATTGTGTTTAATGGGTACAGAGTTTTAGTTTGGGATGATGGAAAAGTTCTGGAGATGGATGGTGGTGAGTCTTTTAAATGAACTGTTTAATGTTAATTTTTTAAATATTTTATATATTTATTCACAAGAGAGAGAGGCAGAGACATAGGCAGAGGGAGAAGCAGGCTCTCTTTAGGGGGCCTAATGTGGGACTGGATCCCAGGACCCTGGGATCACAGCCTGAGCCGAAGGCAGACACTCAACCAGTGAGCCACCCAAGTGCCCCAATGTTAAATTTTTTTAATGAAAAATTAAGAATTTCTTTTTTTTTAGATTTACTTATTTGAGAGAGAGAGAGAGCATACAGGTGTGCATGTGAGCAGGGTAAATGGCAGAGGGATAGGGAGAGGAAGAGGAAAGAATCCTAAGCAGTCTCCACACTGAGCACAGAGCCCAACTAGGGGCTGAACTTCACAACCATAAGATCATGACCTGAACTGAAACCAAGAATCAGATGCTCAACAGACTGAGCCACCCAGGCGCCCCAGAAAAACAAAGATTTTCTAATAATAAAATAAAATGGAAACCATATTAGTACAATTAGGAAAACAGAATATTTCTGTTTTATCATAGGTATTTTAAACAGAGGGAAGTTAATACCGGGAATTGGTTACAAGCTGTTGGAAGGAGCAACAGAGGGAAAACACCAAAACATTAAAAACTGTGGAAAGCAGCTACTAACCCTGGAGCTGAAGAAGCAAAAGAGAAAATGGTGTTGTCACCCAGAGCCCAGGAACATGCACCCCTAAGGCTGCCATTCCCAGGAGCCTGCACTGGCTGGCCACAGCTTCTGCCCCACTATGCCCAGAGTTACTTCCAGAAACATGGGGAAGAAATGGCTTCTCCTTTTCTCCCACCTTCCAATCTCTTCCTGTTGGAAGAACCTAACAGAAGCAAGCTGAGAATGGATTCTGGGAAATGTAGTTTGCAGAGTTCCAGCCTGGAGGAGCAGAGGGGCAACCTGATTGAATGACACGTTCTATCCAACTCACAGGTCTTGATCAAAGTGTGAGCACACTAAGGTGATCAAAAAGAAGAGAGCAGCAACGTGAAAGAAAATGAAGTTTTGAAACTCACAGGATTCCTATGGGCATTTGTTACCTTCTATCAACCCACCTCCAGTTTTCATGGAACTGCCTCCCATGACTAATGCATGGGATTATATGGGGCTGTCATTCAAGGAGCATGTGGCTTACTATTCCACTGGGGGCGGGGGCGGGTAGACAAAGGACCCAAATAATTCAATCTTCATTCCCTATCCCCTCAACTAGTGACCAGTACAGGGATAGGATCCAAGCAGGCCTAGTCACAGCCATTTGGGGGAATTGCTGGGCATAGAAAGGATCTCTCACTTTAAGAGATCATGACCGGGACGCCTGGGTGGCTCAGTGGTTGAGTGCCTGCCTTTGGCTCAGGTGGTGATCCTGGTTCAGGGATTGAGTCCCACATTGGGCTCCCTGAGAAGAGCCTGCTTCTCCCTCTGTCTATGTCTCTGCCTCTCTCTCTGTGTCTCTAGTGAATAAATAAATAAAATCTTTATAAAAAAGAGAGAGAGAGAGGGAGAGAGATCGATCATGAGCTAAAAGGACCCTGCAGGCTTGAAGGTGCTGGAATCATCTTTCTACTTAAGGAGAAAACGTTTGATTTTTTTTAGTCACCGTATCAACTACTGGTTAGTGTTGGACCTGGGATTATTAAAAACCCTAAGACAACTTCTTCTGCTTCTTTTAAAAATTGTATCTTCAGGGGCACCTGGGTGGCTTAGTCAGTTAAGCATCTGCCTTCAGCTCAGGTCATGATCCTGAGGTTCTGGGATGGAGCCCCGCATTGGGCGCCCTGCTCAATGGGAAGCCTGCTTCTCCCCCTACCTGCTTTGCTTGCTCTCTCTCTCTCTCTCTCTGTCAAATACCTAAATAAATAAATCTTTTTTAAAAAAAAATTGTATCTTCAAAGCTTTCTCATGGAAATGCTCATGGATTCAGATCTCCTCACTTTAAGCTTATGCAAAGGACTTTTTTTAAGACCCTAAATTCAGGTTCAACTAGTTCAGAGATTTTTTCGTGTCTCACTCAAGTTACATTCAGGATCTGCCCTCATGGTGCAGGTCCCAGCACTCTGACCCTATAATTATGTGCTTTAGGAGCTTCTGTAAATAATTGCCTTGGATGGAGTCCAAGCAGCTTTTTACTGAGTTCTGATGTGTACAAAAAGGTGTCTCTGTGACCAGCCAGTGTGTTTGTTTGCTTAGTGAGGACAGGGGTCACCAAACCCAAGAAAAACCTAGAAACCACAGCCTCTACCCCTGTCGCTAGGTGAAAAGCAGAACACTGTGTGTACAATCAAATACTTTTGCAATTTCCTGTGCCTATAGTTACTCATACAGTATTTATATAACTGGAATTCTTCCTGTTGCAGGTGCCAAAAACACAAATCAAACTAGGCACAAGAGGGAATTTGTAGGTTTCTCAAATGAATATTTTAGAGAAACCCTCAGGCATGACTGGATCTGGATTCAGGAATCTCTCTGTCTCTCGAAGGTCACATCTTCTTTTTCCTGAGAGTACCATGTTGTAACTTTGCTCAGGCATTTCAGGCAAACCCAGGCCCAGCACTTGGTCAGAGCACACCTGGAGAGTGGTGCACCATTTGGGAAGTCATTCTCCAAGCAAGGAGTGAACGGGTACAAGGGGACACAGTCGATGATGCGCCAAAGATGGGGTGGTGGGAGTCATCTGCCCCAGAAGGAAGAATTTTATCATTTATATTGTTTAGAATCACCTGCACTCATGATGATAAACAGTTGTCTGAGTCTGCGTCAGTTTTTGTTACCATTTTTGAAATTCTCTACACATATTACACATAATTATCTGCTCCCCTTCATCCCTGCTCCCTGCACCCAGGTTCCTGCCACCCTGGCTTTGGCTCATGTAGGAGTCCCTCCCCTCACTCAGCATATTTCCCTGATGGGCTTATCCACTCCACAGCTTCACTTACCACCTCCTGGATGGTGGCTTCCAAATCTCTCTCTCCCTTAGCAACACCATCAGCTGCCTGGAGGACACTTCCCTTTAAACCTCCCACTGTGCCTGAAATGAACTCCACCTTACTTCTCCTCTTGTGCTTCTGATCTCAACAAGATCCGTTTCTGTAACAGGCAGCTAAGAGAACTATCCAGAATGCATCGGTTGCATCCCTAGACTTTAAGGCAAGTCAGCAAGGGCTTCCCTCAAGCTGCCTCTACTTAGGGGCCTCTGAGACAAGGCCCTGCACTGGACATCCTCTGGGGCTGACTCAATGTCACCTTGACATTGACATCAAGTTGTCTGTTCACAGGTCTCCTTCACAAATGTCCAAGATACGGGGCCTACACTCTCGCCAGCCACCTCTCAGACAAGAAAAGGAACAAAGTGCAAGTCTCATTCCACACTTCTTCCCTTTTCCTCCCATCTGGATTCCTGCTTTTGTGGTGCCCAGGTCCAGAGGAGGCATTCAAGAATGCCTGAAGAGGTTCTCTGAATGGCCTCCTGTGTATAGCTGGCAGGCCCTGAGGCCCATGTGGGGCAGTGGAGGCAGGGTTTGGGAGTTAGGGGAGCCCTACAGAGCATTTCTGAAATTTATCTCCAAACCTCACCACAATTTCAGTAATTTCAGGGATTATTTAGATTTATTTTCACAACACCACAACTTTTATTCCCTAATCATGACAAGGCTAGTCTGTGCATGATACTCATTAAAATGTTTACCAAATGTCCAACAGTCTTTTTTACATTTACACACTCGCCTATTCTTTCCAACCACCCTGTGAGGACTGGAAGAGTTATTTTCCCACTTTAGAGAAGAAATTAACATGACTTGACTTTGATCCCACAGCTGGCAAGTTGGGGAGCTAGGACCCAAACCCAGACCTATGCTCCCAAATCTCATACAAAGCTCATTGGAGAGAAAGATGTCACTACCTTGGGCAGGACTATTCCACTCACAAGATGCCTTCTTCACTGGCCTGTCCCAGCAATCAAATTAGCACACCTACAGAATCACCCCTTTGAGTAACAGCTGAATTGTTATACATTGGCTGGCTGGTATAATTCATTTATCAGATTGCCTCCTGAGATCACAGAACCAAGGATGTGGGCATCTTGCCAGGAAGAAAAGGAAAATACTAGCAAGCTGCCAAATGGAAAAGGGAGACTTGCAAAGTGGGCCCTCGTCGGAGACTGAGCACTTTGGGGCATGGGAATTCCTAGAGTAGCACCAGAACAAGCAAAAGGACATTGGCTTGCCTTCTGGCTATGTCTAGATTCTTTCCCCACACAAACAGGGTCAGAGGCCAGGGGCAGGCATGACCCCTCTAGCTGCATTCACCCACCAGTAATCCTAAAGTTAAGTTTTCTCAGCAGGAGAACAAACACAAAGAAGGACAAGAGATTACATATGAGCTTGTCACTCTTTCCTAAAGTCACTGAGTTGTCTGACTCTGTCATGAGCTTGAAGAGACATCAGCTCTAACCATGGTTCATTCAAACATTCCCTGAATACTCCATGCTGGATTCTAGGGAGCCAAGGAGACATGGCTGGCTATACCCTTCAGTCCATCACTGATTTTCCAGCCTCTTCTAAAACCCCAAATTGCTTGGTCAACCTGACGCTAAAGTTTCTGGACCTAGGATTCATTGGCTCCTGGAAAAAAATGAATAGAACTCTTTCATGGTTTTATTTATGACCAGGAATTTCTCTGGGGAATAGTCCCTTCCTTGGCTTCAACAGATACCCACAAAATAACCCACTGCGTAGGTCATTATCAGAGCACTGCGGCAATGTTATTCTTCTGTGATACTTCCAATAATACATGCCGTGCTGGAAATCCTTCCCATATGCAACAGTAGGTTCTATAAAGGGAATGGTGCTTTAATGAACCAACCCTGTAGTTCAACTTTCTCTATATAAGTTACTTTTTAAAATGAGGACTAATTTTATTCACATTTGGTAACAGGAAGCAAGAGCTGTCAACACAGGATAGTTAAACATGTCATAAAGGCTCTAAATAGCACTTGAAGCCAGACACGATTCCATAAAGCTGATGCCTTAATGGAACCATTCTTCTCTTATTATAAAACAGTCTCCACATTGATAAACATGTTGTCAACTGTGGCAAAGAAACATGGGTTTTGGTGTTTGTTTTTTTACATAGTAGCACAAGTTGCCTTGCAGGAAGAACTATTTACATTATATTTTCAGATTAATATTAGATTGGTATATTTTAAGCAGTGTTTTAAAGAGTGAGAGTCTGTTTTCCTCTTCAGAAGTAAGATTAATTCACACTGTTTTAAAGAAATGAACCCAATCTGGTTTGATGGCTTCCCTGCTGGTTGCTAGCTGAACTGAGGGTTTTAACAGTTCATTTGGAAACTCAACAAAATCTCCCATCCAAGTACTAACCAGGCCCGACCCTGCTTAGCTTCCGAGATCAGACGAGATCAGGCGCGTTCAGGGTGGTATGGCCGTAGACGAAACTCAACAAAATTATAGCAAGTGAAGTAATACAAAATTTCCTATGCAAAGATTCCTGATAGCATCTGTACTTAGCTACTTTGCTCCCTCTTCCTTCACTTTTCTTCCCCTCCTGAAAGTTTTTGAGCTCATAGCAGGGATTCACCTTGCAGCCAGCCCCACAAGGATAGTTGGCATCTTGAACAACCATCAGGCAATTATGGAGTGACGACTGGCTTGGGCTTTACTAGAGGAAAAAGACTAAAATCTAACCATGAAGCCATGACTGACAAAAAGTAAGTAGAAAGGAACAGAAGATGATAGGTAATTAAGTAATGAAGTTCTTACTCCGAGGGCTATTTGAATCTAGAGAACCGAGATGGCAATGTTGGTTAGATTATCATAGTAGATTTGAAATAGAGATAAAAATTAAGTTGGACCTTGAAAGAAGATGGTACTGATAAGACCAAAGCCAGTACCATTAAGAGAGGAAAATATTTAAGTAAATGAATAAAGTACCAATTCTTACAACCTATTTCCAGCAAATGCTTTCTTGTTATGAATTCTCTCATTTAATCTTCAGAGCAACCCATTTCACAGATGAGGAAATGGAAGCTCAGAGAGTTTAAAGACCTTGGCCAATGATGGAATCAGATTTGTCCGCAACGTAAGACCATGTTGTTTCCACCACACCACATATATCACCACCTCAAGATGTGCACAACGGCACTTTTTCTCTTCTCTTCACGAAAACTCTTAATATTTTGGAATCGTAAAACTTGAGTAATAAGGTGCAGGAAGAGCCATCCCTTGGGTGCACCTAGACTCTCAAAAGGTAAACATGATTTGTTAGCTGAGTCAGAGAAGACCAGTCATTCATCTAACTCAGAGTGTGTCCCAAATCCCCAGAGTGGGATGAGAAGTAGGGGACTTCTACAAACTAGAAGCAAAAGATCTGAGAGACCAAAAGGAAAACCTCTATTCCCCAAGTAGGAAGAGGCAAGGAAATGTCTCACTTTCTAAGAAAGGTGACCCAATGCTAAGAGACTCCAGGAGAAGCTGGGATCCCCATTGAAGCCAACTGGCTGCCTGAGAGACCAAGTCTGCATAATATTACACATTGAGTCACAGGTGACATAATCCAGTTTAACCATAGGATATGTGGTACCCAGGTTCCAAAATAGCCCCAATGATCCCATCTCTTAGATTCACACTCCTGTGTAGTCCCCTCCCATAGTGCACTAAAGTTGGTCTGTGTCACAATAGCACCTAATGGAAGGGATGGGATGTCATTTCTGAGATTAGATTACACAAGACTGGCTTCTGTGGGCTCTCTTTTTCATCCTCCTTCCTCTCCTCCACCTTCTCTTTCTCCTTCTCCTTCTTTTCTCTCCCTATCTTTCCCTCCCTCCCTCTCACTGGAGCATCCCCTTGGAGGGGCCACATGGTAAGAAGCTTGACAATAACCATGTGAGTGAGCTGAGAAGCATATTCTCCAACCTGAGTCAAACCTTAAGATGACTCTCGCCTAGGAGACAGCTTTACTGCAAATGCATGAGAGATCCTGATTCAGAACCACAAGAAGCTAACCTGCTTCTAATTCTTGACCTCAGAAACTGATGGGATAATAAATATTTCCTGTGGTAAGCTGCTAAATTCTATATTAGATTTTAGACAGCTAATAAAGGATAGAACAGGCCATAACGATCAGGTAAATAAGATGCTCCTGATCAGCCCAACAGAGGAAATGACCTGTGTGATTCTTCTGCCTCCAGGTCTCAAAGCTCACTCCCCTGTTCTGTGCTCTACACGGGCTATTTCTTCTGCCTGGGGCATCTTCCTCGGCATGTCTCCCCGTCTGCCTTTCAGGGCAGGGCTCCAACATTACCCCCTCAGGGGATCGCCCTGGATCTCAGCTCACTGAGCTAATCTACCTTCTAGGACCCCACTTTCCCTCCCCACCCCGTGCTTCCCTTTATCACAGCCATGATTTGTTATGCCTATTTACTTATGTCCACTCTACTAAACTGTGAGCAACTTTAGGGCAGGGCTAATGCTAGCATCTATCTAAGAACTTGGCACCTAATAGGTACCCAGGAAGATTTAGAGGGGTTTTGGGGAGCTCAGATACATAGAAAGCTCCTGAAGAAGAGAAACAGTCAACTGCAAAGCAAATAGTGACTGGCTTGAAGACAAAGGAGAGAATCTTTGGGACACACAGGAAAGGTACTTCTTCCTAGAGAAACTAGGGGCCAATGCAGGGATCAAGGCATGTAGGCTGCCTGCCTCAGAGTAGAAACACCACTCAGAGTGGGCTGAGGAGGGTGACTTGGGGCCCAAGGTCTGAGACTGGGAAGCCAGCTTAGGTCAGGACACAGCATCCAACCAGACCTGGACGTCCTGCCAACCCCATTGACCTTGGCCTAGAAGCCAGACGGTCTTTATTTAGGATCCAGACAGAACAGCCAGGAGGGAAAGGAGCCAGGACCCAGGTGTGAGATCAGCAGGGTCAGCCAGTCTAATCTAGGACCAGGCTTTGGTTAATCAGAAACTAGGTTTCTAGAAGATGCTTAGGTAGTAAGGCAGTGGGGGAGGAAAATCATGCATGGGAGAAGTTTCACATTTGTTTCCTTTTTAAGATTTAATTTGGGAAAACAAACTTACAAAAAAGGGATTTTTTTTTTTCTACATCAAGATCAAGACACAGGGATAGTGAAGGAGGCCATCCTGGGAATGAAAATCCTCCTAGATCCCAGTGCCACCCTATTTAACTTCAATGTGCACAAATACCCTACACCCAAGTGTGTAAGGTCATTATTACCAACAGCAGTGGCAGCAACAGCCCACTGATAGTCTGAGACCCAGGTGGGACACTGCATATACGCACAGATGGGATATGCCCTATTAATATAAATCGCTTCCTCCAGCAAGCCAAGCCCTCCATGATGAACCCAGCCCAACTCCAATTCCCAGCCACAGTCCTCAGGAAATATATACCCTTACATCCCTCATCAGGCTCCTTTTTGAGACCACACTGATTTATATTTACACCTTCTTTCAGTGAGAGTACTTTAAAAACAAGAGAAACCAGGTTGTAAATATTTTCCCTAGATCACTTGTTTTCTTCCTTTGTACATAGTATTTCTTTGCCCTACAGAAAATCTGCATCTCTATAATCAAATGTATCAGTCCTTTTTTTTAAGCAGTCCAAGTTTTGATGAAACCTCTTCATAACCAAATAACATCTGTTTGTTTGTTTGTTTGTTTGTTTGAGTTCTCCCATGATTTCTTCTAAAATGTTTATGGTTTCATTTTTACAATCAATTTTATTGAAGTATAATTACATACAATAAAATGCACCCAGTTCAAGTAGACAGAATGCCAAACGAGACTTGTACATCGTGTCCTCTAATTCTGGCTTCTTTCACTGTGTATGTGAGATTTATCCCTGTGATTGTTATGCATCTTCCTTCTTTTTTATTGTTGAGTAGTATCTCAATGTATGGATAAACCACACTTCACTTATCCTCCATCTGCTGCATATTTATTCCAGTTTGGGGTTATGATGAATACATCTGCTTGGCTTAGCTTTGTTTTGTTTTGTTTCTGAGGATTTAAATTTTTTCTGAAATATTTTATTTATTTATTTGAGAGAGTACACAAGTCGGGGGGTGGTGGGGTACAAAGGGAGAGGAAGCAGAGCTTCCCACCAAGCAAGGAGATTGATCTGGGGCTTGACCCCAGGACCCTGAGATCCTGACTGGAGCCAAAGGCAGATGCTCAACAGACCAAGCCACCCAGGCACCCCTTAATTTTTCTAATAAACTTAATTTTTTAGAGCAGTTTCACGTTCACACCAAAACCGAGTTGAAAGTACAGAATTCTCATATATGCCTGACTGCACACATGCACAACTGTCCCCCCTGTCAACGTCTTCTGCTTAGTGGCACATTTGTCATCACTGATGAACCTACACTGACACGTCTTTGTCACCCAATGTCCATAGTTATCTTAGGTTTCACTCATGGTTGCGCATTCTGTGGGTTTTGACAGATGTATAATGGCCTGTATCCACCATTATAGTTTCACTGCCCTAAAAATCCTCTGTGCTCTGCCTATTGATTCCTCCCTCTGTCAACCCATAGCAATCACTGATCTTTCTACTGTCTCCACAGCTGTGCCTTTTCTAGAATGTCCTATAAATGGAATTACAAAGTATATAGACTTTCAGATTGGCTTATTTCACTTAGTAAAATGCATTCAATATCCCTCCATGTCTTTCATGGCTTGATAGGCCATTTCTTTTTAGTGCTGGATAATATTCCACTGCATGGATGTACCACAGTTTGTCCACCGATCCACTGAAGGACATCTTGGTTGCTTCCAGGTTTTGGCAATTATGGATAAAACTGCCATAAAATCCTGTGTGCAGGTTTTTGTGAGGACATGATTTCAGTTCTTCTGGGTAAATACCAAGCATAAATGCTAAATGCTGAATCATGAGGCAAGAGTATGTCTAGTTTTGTAAGAAACTGCCAAAATGTATGCCAAATAACTGTGCCATTCTGTATTCCCAACAGGAATGAATGAGAGTTCCTGTTGCTCCACATCCTCATTAGCATTTGATGTTGTCAGTGTTTTGGATTTGGGTCGTTCTAATAGGTATTTAGAGGTATCTCTTTTTAATTGGCATTTTTCCATTGACATATGACATTGAACATCTTTCCTTATGCTTACTTACCATTTTTATATCTTCTTTGGTGAAGTGTCTAGTCAGATCTCTGCCCGTGTTTTAATTAGATTGCTCATTTCTTATTGTGAAATTTTAAGAGTTCTTTGTATATTTTGAACAGGAGTTCTTTACAAAATATATGTTTTACAAGTAGTTTCTCCCAGGCTGTGGCTTGTCTTCTCATTCTCCTGATTTGGCTTATCTTTTTGCATTTAAATCTTTGATCCATCTGGAATTAATTTTGATCTAAGGAATGACATTGGGAGTCCAAGTTTTGTTTGTTTTTTGCAGATGGGATAATCTAATTATCCCAACATGAAGTTGTTTTGAGAAATCACTTTTATATTAAATTCTTACATGTATTTGGATCTAAAAAACAGAATGAAAAAAATTTAAAAAAATAAAAAACAGAATGCTTTTAAGTCTGTTTCTGGGGGGTTACTTAAAACAAGAGGTGCCTATATACTTCCTAACACTTCTCCAAATATGATAAACTATATGCATGTGTTCAGCATATCCTAGAATTTATTGTAATAAATGGTTGTATAAGCTACATTGGGCTGGAATTTTTCCAAAGATAAACTGGGATCTCCCTGAAAACAAAGACCATTAGCCTGGGAGCTCCTTAAACCTGTCTACTTTCTCAAACTGGTTATTCTCTATGGGCAGTAATCCAGTTACCTCCTCTATCAGGGGGCCAGATAAGGTAAAATATTTATCTCCCCATAAGGAGAAAGGACCTTTTTGATCCTATTAAGTGGGAATGCCCTGGGCAGAAACTCTATCCCTCTGAAAATCACCAGAGACCTATCCAATACACCTGGCCACTCCTTCCTCCTTGTTGACTATTTCTTAAAACTGCTACTAGCCCTGAGGCTCCCTGAGGAGAAGATGGCACTGTGTGCTCTGGCCAAGTAAGAATAAAGACCACTTCTGTTTGGTGTCCATTGCTGACACTCCTCCTGCCAAGCAAAAAAACAAACAAAAAAAAAAAAAAAAAAAAAACCCAAAACACTTGCAGGTAAAGAGTAGCCTCCTCTCACCCACAGCCAGGCAGCTCAGGTCAGGTACACTTTACCCTGCTCAGGGGCCCCTGCAGGAAGAGTAGATCTTCAGCTTGATCTCTCTACTTCCCATACTCTAATCCCCCAGCACTGCCTCTGCTTTCCCAGCATACCAGCTGCTGCCCTTCCCATCTGGGCCTTTCTCTCCCTTTCTTTCCCTTTGAACGATTTTTTTTTTCTTTTCTAAAAATAAGCTTGCAGCTCTCCTTAGGAGGGCTGAAGAATGGAGCTGAGCAGAGAATCTTCTAGGTAGAGCAGTTATCTCTGGTGGGACAGAGCAGAGGATCATGAAACAGAACTCAGCTGAAAACCAGAATTGTGGAGGTTCAGTACTTTTAAGATTGCCACAAGTCAAGGGTACTCACTGCTCCCCAGACATTGTATTACTAAATGTTCATGATTAATATTTCATTGAGAATATGAATTAATAAATTAATAAAGCATGCAATTAATTAATTGTTCCCTCTTAGCAACCCTAGCTTATTAAAGGCCCGTAGCCTCAGGTCTCCACTCTGGGGCTCACTCCACTGGTAGATCCACTGGGCTCAGGTGTTTGAGGGAGATGAAGGAGCCAGCACCTCTCTTCTGAGTCCAACAGTGAAAGGGCCCAGGGCAGGGAAAAGAGGAGGGTATTGAGGGATATCAGAGGGGTTGGGGGATGGAGAGTGCATTTCCAGCTCTGATGCTCCTTGGTAATTTCACTAAAGTCTGCCTTTCCTTATCTCCACAAGGATGGTGGCAATTCCCCCTCATGGGATTATCTTGAGGATGAAATGAAATTGCACATAAAGCCAAGTATCTGCGACATAGTAGAGGCTCAATAGATGGTACTTATTATTCCAATCAAAGTATCCAAGACTCATTAGAATGACCTTGCTTTATTCATGGAAAGTTTTGTTAAATTAGCACCTTCTACTCACTATGGTGATGATTCTTGGCTGAAAATCACATTTTTATAAAAGATATCAGGTACCTTCTCCCTACTTCACATTCACTTACTCCTTCCTTCCCTCCTTATTACTCTTCTGACAGCACTCTGTCCAAGCTACCACCTACAATAGCCTTCTAACATGTTTCCTATTTCCATTTTTACCTTCCTTCCAACCAGTATCCACATTGCAAGAGTGATCTTTTGAAATTGAAAACTGAATCCTTGCACTACTCTGCTTAAAACCCTCCTGTGTATTTCCATCTCACTTACACTAAAATCTTTGTGGTGACCTGTAAGTGCCTACCTGAGCTGACCCCTGGCCATCTATCAAACTCCACGTCTAACCAGTCTTTCCTTGTTCACTCTGCTTCTGCCCCCACTGCCTTCCTTTTCCCTTAAACTCACTCAGGGCCTTTGCACTTACTATTCTGGAAAATGCGCTTCACCTCTGTTATGGACTGAATTGTGTCCTACCAAAATTCAAATGTTGAATCCTTAACTCCCAGTACCTCAGAGTGTGATTGTATTTGAAGATAAGGTCTTTAACTTGATGGGATGAGCACTGGGGTGTTATACTATAGGTTGGCAAATTGAATTTAAATATAAATAAATAAATACATACATACATATAAATAAATAAAATGAAGATAGGGTCTTTGAAGGGGAGATTAAAGTAAAATTCAGTCACATGGGTAGGCCCTAATCTTATATGACTGGTGTCCTAATAAGAAATTAGGACACAGGCACAACAGACTAAGGGACAAGTATATGAGAAGGCAGCCATCTGCAAGCCAACAAGAGAGACCTCAGAAGGGCTGGCTGTGTGGTTCAGCAGTCGAGTGTCTGTCTTTGGCTCAGAGCGTGATCCTGGGATCTGAGGTCAAGTTCTGGATTGGGCTTCCCAGGGGGAGCCTGCTTCCCCCTTCGCCTATGTCTCTGCCTCTCTCTGTGTGCCTCTTGTGAATAAACAAACAAACAAACAAACAAATAAAATCTTTAAAAAAGAGAGAGAGAGAGAGAGAGAATGGTCTCAGAAGAAACCAAACCTGTCAACACCCGGGTTAATCTTGGACTTCTAGCATCAAGAACTGAGAAAATAAATGTCTGCTGTTTAAGTGTCTCTGCCTGTATTATTTTTGTTATGGCAGCCTTTATGGATTATATTGTTTCCATACAATCCCCATCTTCACATGGCTGCATGGTTGCTTCCTTCTTATCACCCACAGCTTTCAACATAAATGTCGTGTCCCTGGAAACTATGACCATAACCACTCAGTCTAAACTACACTCTCCCATCATTTGTTTTTCTTTGTAGTAAAAGTTTCATAGTACAAAATTATTTTGTTAACCAGCATATTTTCTAGAATATAAATTCAGCCAGAGTTGGCTCCTAGAGTGTCTCATTGCTCCACTGGGACAGTATACTTGGCACAGGGTAGGCACATGGAAAGTATTTATTGGATGTCCACAATGCCAAGTGCCAAAGAGACTACAAGGACAAGTATGAAATGGTTCCCAACCTGGGGAAGCGTGGTCTCTGTTGTGTGCCAGGAATCCTGCCGCTCAGAATGCACGGGATTGAAGAGTGGACAGGGCATGATCTGCAGAAGCCACTACAACTGTGAGAGTATGGGCAGTGCCAGCAGTTCAGAGGGACCTGTGCCTGCAGGAAGAGGTGGGACAGCAGGGGAGAGAGGTAGACAGGGACTTCACCAAGACATGCCAGGCCATGGGAGCTGAGCCTTCCTCTCCCTCTCCCCACTCCTCTTCCAGTTGCTCTCAATCTCTCTCTTTCTCATTCTTCTTCCTCCTCTTCTTCATCTCCTTCTCTCTTTCTCTGATTCTCTCCCTCTCTCTTATCCTCTCTCCCCCCACCACTCAATCTCTCTCTCTACCTCCCCCTCTCTGATACGGAAGAAAAAAATAAAATCAACCTCAGAGTTGTGTTTTGAGAACAGAATGATATAATACATGTGAAACATCCACAAAAGTATTGGGTCCCTAATCGATAAAAATTACTTGAATATAAGTTAGTTGCATAACTATAATAAACATTTCATTTTCTGGACCAGAATGGATGGTATACTATTTCTAATCACGCCCACAATTTCCCAATTTATCTCTTCTTCCATGACCTACCTACTACCTACCCACATGTAGCAACTCACTACATTCTGTGTACATATCTTCTCTTTGCCCATATAAGAGTAGAATCAAGCACACACTTTATTTATAGAAATTGAAGGCACCTGGTGGCTCAGTGGCTGAGCATCTGCCTTTGGCTCACGTCATGATCCTGGGGTCCTGGGATCAAGTCCTGTATCGGGTTCCTCATGGGGAGCCTGCTTCTCCCTCTGTCTATATCTCTGCCTCTCTCTGTGTCTCTCATGAATAAATAAATAAAATCTTTAAAAAAAATTTATAGGAATCAAATGATATGAGTGGTGGAAGCACTCAAGCCTAAAGCAATCCCATAGTGCAGCTAAAATTATTTTAACAATTTAAAATTAATTCCATTGTTTTTGGAGAGAATATTTGCATGACTTGAATCCTCTTAAACTTTTTCAGATATATAGTCTGTTGGCCCAGAATCTGCTCTATCCAGTAAATGTTCAAAAGAATGTATATTTTGCTGTTATTGAAAGAAATGTTTTATACAAGTGTCCTATGCAATTAGGATGAATTGGTTGATAGTGCAGCTCAAACCTGTATATCCTTGCTGATTTTTTGTCTACTTGTTCCATCAATTATTTAAAGAGCGGTATTGAAATCTCTAACTATAACTGTGGATTTGCCTATTTCTCCTTTGCAGTTCTAACAGTTTTTCCTACATGTATTTTGTAGCTTTATGTTGGGGACATAAATATTTAGGATTGTTATATCCTCTTGAATTGTCTGCTAATCATCATAAAATGACCTTTATCCCTGATAATATTTTTTGTGCAGAAATCCACATTGTCTAGTAATAGAGCCACTCCCAATTTCTTTTACTAGTGTTAGCCTGGCATATCTTTTTTCTCCAACTTTTTATTTTTCTTTTTTAAGATTTTCTTTATTTATTTATTCATGAGGGACACACACAGAGAGAGAGGCAGAGACATAGACAGAGGGAGAAGCAGGCTCCATGCAGGGAGCCCGATGTGAGACTTGATCCCGGGACTCCGGGATCACGCCCTGAGCCAAAGGCAGATGCTCAACTGCTGAGCCACCCAGGTGTCCCACCATCTTTTTACTTTTAAGTATTTGTGTCTTTGTTATATTAGTAGGTGTTTTGGAACTTATACATTTTTAAATTTTCACAGCTTACCTTCAAATAATGCTATACTCTTTCATATATGTGTGTGTGTGTGTGTATATATATATATATATATATATATATATATATATATGAAACCTATAATATGATATTTTCTAACTTCTTTGCATGCCTGGTAACCTTTGATGCCAGACATTGTAACTTTTATCTTATTGAATTCTGGATGTTTTTGAACTCCTATATATATTTTTGGCCTTTGATTCGGGATGCATTAAAATGTCTTATTAAATGCATTTAATAAACTAACGTTTTGTCCTTTCACACCTCACTTTTAAGATACATTATGCAGAAAAAAAAAAAGATACATTATGCAGGACCAGAACAGCGTTTAATCTAGGGCCAATTTTTCCCCACTCGTGAGGCAAGACCCTTCTGAGGACTCTACCCAATGCCCCGTGACCTGTGGGGTGTTCCACTGCCTATTCCCACTGCTGGGAATAGGCCCTATTTCTGGCCCTATGAGAATGCCGTGTGTTGTTCCCTCTAATTCCATGAGGCAGTTTTGTTGCCTCCCTCAGGTGGTTTCCTCATGTGATTAGTATTCAGCTGGAAACTTTAGGAGGACCCTCTAGGGTTCTTGATACCCTGTCTCCCCCATTCTGGCTGCCTTGGTCTCCCTGAACTCTCAGCTGTGTGTCCACACAACCCATGGAGTCTACAAGCTCTGCCCGGTTTCCATCTTTCTTTGGAATAGCTGGGAACTCTCTCCAGGCAATAAGCAAAGGCAATAAGCTGAGGCAATTACATGGCTCACTTTGTTTCTCATCTCTCAGGAATTATGGCCTTCCATTGCCTGATGTCAAGTGTCTTAAAGCCACAGGCTTATACACTTTGCCTGCTTTTTTAATGATATTTCTGATTCTTGGTACTCCCTGTTGTTTGGAAGTAAGTCTTACAGAGCTAAAATTATGGAAAAGCTGTGAAACAACTTCAAGTCCTTTCCAACCAATGACAAGAAGAAAAACAAATTGTTTAGCTGTGGCCAGAAACTGGATGGTGATGGTCTTACTGACATTCTGGACGAAGACATGAAAGGATTGAGGACAGAGGGAAACATTCTAAGTACAAAAAGTTCTTAGTATCCTGTATTTTTGGGAGATATAGGGGCTTTCCAAGGTAATTTTGACTAGGGGGTGTGGGGCTTTCCCTTCCAGCACTGATCTTTGACCCTAACCCCAAGTATAATCAGACTCCCCAGTCCTGTTCTCCATTTCCCTCTGTTCTCTCAACTATTAGGCAACCTAAGAAGATATGGCCTGGAGTAGAGGCTGGAGAAGGTGAAAAGTGGCTGAACCAGTTCTCCCCACCCCAGACTCAAAGACTTGTGAAATAAAGCTGTTATCACTCTTCTCCCCAACAAACATTTGTCAAGTGCTGCTTCTCAGGGTATTGCTGCCAAACCAGAAATTTATCCTTTTAACCTTTGGCCTCTGACCCTGGCCAATGACCTAGTGCTAACTTCTTGCCAAGTGCTGTGGGGGAGAGATAATATCAAGTACCTATTTTGGCTCTGGGGACCAAAAGACCAAACAAGCACATGTGAAATCGTTAAAGAACTCCCTAAGGGTAAGTCCTAGATTTTAATCTCCAGACTGAAAGGGCCTGTCCAGTACCCAGCCCAAAGAATGTAGAAACCCGATCACCACCAAGGCACTTTGTCATTAAATTTCTTAAAACCAGGGATAAAAAGGGGAAAGACTAAAGATTAAGAGAGCAAAAAACGTGTTATACATGAAATACCAGAAGTAGAACTGGAGTCAAACTTCTC
Source organism: Nyctereutes procyonoides (assembly GCF_905146905.1). Classification (NCBI taxonomy): domain Eukaryota; kingdom Metazoa; phylum Chordata; class Mammalia; order Carnivora; family Canidae; genus Nyctereutes; species Nyctereutes procyonoides. Next base: position 37,347,827 of record NW_026575042.1, read on the forward strand.
AGAAATTAATGGGGCAATGGCTTCAAAGTCAGAAGCTTGGTTGGCTTGGTCAGTAGCATGTGACTCTTGATTTTGGGATTGTGGGTTCAGGCTCCATGTTGGGTGTAAAGATGACTTATAAAGAAAATCTTCAAAAAAAGTCAGACGGAAATGATTTTCAAACCAGACTCCCACATTTAGACTAATTAAATATGAAGATAAAATAAAAGCATGCATAGTAATAATAATAATACTTCCTATACACCTTTTCTTTGGCAGCTGCTGATATACTTCAGCAAAATGAAGCAGCAGGGAAAGAAGAAAGAACATGAGATCCAGGAAACAGGTAGGGAGCTGTGTAACACCAGGATGAAAACTGTGCAGCCAACAGAGCAACTAGTTCCTGATGGGGCAGGAAGATGAAAGATTCCAGGAGCGAAGTCTTCAAGGAGGCAAAAAAAAATGGAGTTGCAAGGCTGATATTTAAACATTTAGAACTAAGATGTCTAGGCCATCAACAGATGTGATGTAGTATGTGGAAAAAATTAATGATAGGTATAGAAAATTAAACCGATTAGAGGGAAAGTACAATTGTTAGCTCCAAGAAGAGTAAAAAGTTGTACAAGAAAAACACGTACACCATTTGGCTTTGCAGTGGACAAAACTGACATAGTCACAAGAAAAATAATTGCCAGGTTAACTCAAAGACCATGATAGGTCTGGGAAGCTACAACAGGGAAAACACAGTGGGGGCGTTGGTGGGGGAAGGTGTGTGCAGAAGTAGAGAAGAGCTAAATCTGCATCTGTTATAGCAAGAGTGTTGAAAATTGATCAACCAAGAAAAGCAACATGAACTACTATTATTGAGAAATATGGAACTAAAGAAAAAATAAGATGTTGAAAGCAGTTATCTCCAGAAGCAAAAACGAGGAGACAAAATTAAATGGGGTGTTTTTCATCATAACTTTCCAACACTTCATATTTACTTTATAACAACTATGCGCATTGCTCACATTATTTGTTTTATTGTAGTAAAATATTCAGAGCATAAAATGTACCATATTAACCATTTTTCAGGGTATGATTTGATGCCATTAAGTACATTCACATTATTGTGCAACCATCACCACCACCCATCTGCAGACCTTTTCCCTCATCCCGAACTGAAATTTCATAACCACTAAACAGTAACTCTTCAATTCTCTCTTCCTCTAGTTTCTGGTAACCACTCTTTTACTGTTTTCTCTATGAATTTGACTATTCTAGATATCTCTTATAAGTGGGAAACATACAATAATTGTCTTTTTATGATTTTTTTTTCATTTAGCATAATGTCTTCATTATGTAGCATGTGTCAGAATTTCCCTCCTTGCAGAGGCGCCTGGCTGTCTCAGTCAATGGAGTGTCTGACTCTTGATCTTGGGGTTGTGAGTTTGAGCCTCATGTTGAGTGTAGGGATTACTTAAAAATAATATACAGATATAGATATATCATATTTTGTTTTTTCCATTGTTAATAAGAAAGCCACAGGTCCAAGATGGTGTCACTTAGACGCAGTTCCCAAATCAGGGCTAGCTACACTATCTAACTGCAGTTTCAAACTCCCCCAAGGTTGCACTTGGTGTTTGTTTTGTTTTTAATACTTGCCATTTTAATGGGTGTGAAATAATATCTCATTGTGATTTTGATTTGCATTTCCCTTTTAGTGATGTTGAGCATCTTTTCATGTGCTTATTGACCATTTGTCTATCTTCCTCAGAGGAATGTCTATTCAAGTCCTTTACCCTTTTCTCTTAATTGTTTGCCTTTATTGCTTTGTAATAAAAAAAAAAGGAATTAATGTTAAAAGCAAGATCCTCACCCCAAGGACACCTAAAAAAGCAAGATCCAAAAGCCAATAGGCAAGTTGAATTTCAAAGCAGGGGTCCTTGGTAAGGCCCTTACATGATTCTTAAATGGAAGGCGGGTACTTCTATATTTCCACAAATTGTTGAAGTCCCAGGCATTGTCCAGACAAAACTTAAAAAGCGTGAACCCTTAACTCAAAAAAATCTACACATTTCTTTGCAAGTTCTCTTCCCCTTTCTAATACCCTTGTCCTGGAGAGTAGGAAAAACTTGGATTTTTTTTTTTTTTTCCTAAGCCTCCAGGGACACACTCCTGAACTGGACCCTAAAGGATGGTGTTTTCTACAAGCAAACTGTTAACTTGTTCGGGTAAAATCCATTTCTTTTTTTTTTTTAATTTTATTTATTTATTCATGAGAGATACACAGAGAGAGGCAAAGACACAGGCAGAGGGAGAACCAGGCTCCATGCAGGGAGCCCGATGTGGGACTCAATCCCGGATCTCCAGGATCACACCCTGGGCTGCAGGCGGTGCTAAACCACTGTGCCACCAAGGGCTGCCCGTAAAATCCATTTCTTTAACCTCCTTATCTATCTCCAACATTAGCTCTGCTCTCACTTGTGTATCTAAGTAGAACCTTTTATCCATAAATACGTTACACAGAGTGGCTGCTGGAAGTGGTGTTCAGTGCAAGATCAAACCTGCATTAGGGAGCATGAGGCCATCTGGGGCTCAGGTGTAAGAGCACACTTGTCTTCTGGGCACCACATCTTCATAAGTTCCTCCAAAACTCCCTACCCTCTGACCTCTTGTAGTAACTATAGCTAATATTCAAAATCCACCAAAAAACCATTGAGATGGCATAGAACAGAGGATGATCTTAAAGACTCTGGAGTCAGACTACCTAGATTTTCATCACAGCTCAGCTACTTGCTAGTTGAGTCACCTTGATAAATCCTCTAACCTCTCTGCATCTCAGTTTCCTCATCTCTAGAATGTACCTCAATAAGTTCTAAAGAGGATGAACTTAAATATGTGTGACGTGCTTTCAACAATGGCTGGCACACGATGATGCTGCACAGATCAACTCTGAGATGACTGCCATCATGGCATCGAGTTATCCAGAAGGGCAGTCACTCCACTTCTACCAATGATGTCTTCTGAGGAGTGGGATTTAGGAAGGGAGGTTGAGGAGAGGACCTTAACTTCTACTTCATGCATTCCTGTATTGTTTGAATGTATTACTTTTTATTAAAAGCAGAGTAGGAAGATAAATAAACAAAATGGCATCTGGTTAAGAGAATGTAAAAGAATCCCTCCCAACTAAAATAGCTAAGAGGATACAGAAATTCAAAACAATCCTAGGGCGTCTGACTGTTAGTAGAACATAGAACCTTTTGGGGTTGTAAACTTGAGCCCCACCTTGGGGACAGAGTTTACTTTAAGAAAATAATCCTATCCAAACATTTAAAACTAATGTTGCCAGGACACCTGGCTGGCTCAGTTGGAGGAGCATGTGACTCTAGATCTTGGGGTCCTGAGTTTGAGCTCCAGGTGGATGGTAGAGATCACTTGTAGAGGCGGTTGAGCCTCTGCCTTTGGCTCAGGACATCATCCCAGAGTTCCAGGATGGAGTCTCACATCAGGCTTCGTGCGGGGAGCCTGCTTGTCCCCCCCCCCAACCCCCATGTCTCTGCCTTCTCTCTGTCTCTCATAAATAAATAAATAAAATCTTTAAACAAATAATCAAAACTTTAAAAATAATAAAACTAATGTTGCCAACGCAAAGCTTGAAACTCATAACAAATTTTCTCGAAACTCATAACAAATTTTCTGTACCTCTAAGACTAATAAAGTCGCAGTGTGCAGAAGGGTGGCATCAGTGTTTCATTTACAGTCCACTCCTCCACAAATAGCTACTATGAACTTTTCTTTAGCCCATTAACAATTAAAATTCGAGGCCATTACCAACCAGGAAAGAGAGCAGAGTCCCCTCTCCTTCTCAGTGAGCGTATTTGTTTGTGTTGAGAGGAGCATCCAGTTGCAGCCACCCCTACTCCAGCAGTGTCTCTTCCTTGATTCCGTTTTTTAAAAACTACAACTCCCAGAAGACGCCTGGGCAGGAATGGGGGGGGGCTGGAGGAGGTGAAGATGTTATGTGCCTGATGCTACAGCATGGTCTCAACTCCACTCACCTGCCATACCACCATTTTCCCGGAAAAGCGCCTGGAAGCTCAAGAAACCTTCTCTTTGTGCGGGTCTTGGAGGATGTGCTCTAGTCAACGGGAGTGAAGAAGTCTGGTTGGGAAAGAGCAGGCAAATGGCAGTGCTGTGTCACTTCAGCAAACGTGACGGCCAACTCAACCCTGGATCTCCACAGGCACGGTGACTGACCTCGGCAGCCACAGGCCAGAGCCTGCAGGGGGCAGAGTCTCCTTCCACGATGGCATCTGAAGAAAGTTCAAAAGGAAAGGGTCACCTGTGAACAGGGTTATTGCCCATAAAGGAAATAACTGTTACGCATAAGAACTCTGGCTCCCTCCTGACCGTTCTAGAAGCTTCATTAAATGTAATTACTATGACATTCGCTATGTCAAAACAGGGAGCTAGAACTATTGTCTTAAAAGGAATACATCTAAGATGGTGCACTTTGGAAAACAGTTTGGCAGGTACTCAAAAGTCTAAGCATAGAGTTATCCCAAGATCCAGCAATTCCACTCCCAAGAATATTGCCGAGAGAATTGAAAATATATGTCTCTGCTAAACCTTGTACACAAATTTTCGCGGCAGCGTTATTCACCGTAGCCCCCAAACGGAAGCAATCCAAAGAGCCATCAGGTGAGAATGGATAAACAAAATGGGGTACAGCCATACAATGGAATATTATTGTTCAGTTGTAAAAGGGAATGAAACACTGATATGTGCTATAACATGGATGAACCTTGGAAACATGCTTAGTGAGAGAAACCAGACACAAAAAGGCACGTATTGTATGATTCTATTTACATGAAAAGTTCAGATTAGGCAAATCTTCTAGAAAGATTTGAAAGTGCATTAGTGGTTACCAGAAGACAGGAGGAGAGGAGATTAGAAGTGACTGTTAGCAAATGTAGGGTTTCTTTTTGAGTGAGGAAAATGCTCTAGAATGAGATAGTAGTGATGGTTGTACAACTATGAGAACATACTAAAAAAACACTAATTTATTCACTTTAAATAGGTGGTTGATGACATATACATGATACCTCCCCCCAAACCTGCTGTAGAAAAGAAAGAAATGGTCCCCAAATGCTAATGCAATGGTTTTGGGGCAATATGGCTGGATGCCAATTTTTATTTCTACTTTTCTGGTTTTTTGGTGTTTTTTTTTAAATTTAATTTAATTTTTTTTTTTTTTTTTTTATGATAGTCACACAGAGAGAGAGAGAGGCAGAGACACAGGCAGAGGGAGAAGCAGGCTCCATGCACCGGGAGCCCGACGTGGGACTCGATTCCAGGTCTCCAGGATCGCCCTCTGGGCCAAAGGCAGGCGCCAAACCGCTGCACCACCCAGGGATCCCGTTTTTTGGGGGGTTTTGTTGTTGTTGTTGTTGTTGTTGTTTTTTCAAAATTTCCCTCCTCTAATGAGCAGCTATTATTTCACCACCTGAAGCTCTGGAATCAGACAGACTCTGGTAGATTCAAATCCAAGCTCCTCCTGAATGAACTGGTTAATCTTGAACAAGTTACTTAATTATATTCTACACCTCAGGCTCTTCATGGAAAATTGGGGGGATAACATTGCTTACCACAGTGTAGTTTAATAAGAGAATGCTGTAGAGTGCTTAGATTGGAGCCTGGCATATTAGTAAGTGCTCACGAGGTATCGGCTGCCATTTTGTGTGTTTTTTTTTTTTTTTTTTACATAATCTCCACACCCAGCACGGAGTTGGAACTCACCACCCAGAAATCAAGAGTCTCATGCTCTACGTACTTAGCCAGTCAGGTGCCCCCTGCTACTTTTTTTTTTTAATTTTTATTTATTTATGATAGTCACAGAGAGAGAGAGAGGCAGAGACATAGGCAGAGGGAGAAGCAGGCTCCATGCACCAGGAGCCCGACGTGGGATTCGATCCCGGGTCTCCAGGATCGCGCCCTGGGCCAAAGGCAGGCGCCAAACCGCTGCGCCACCCAGGGATCCCTTTTTTTTTTTTTTTTTTTTTTTTGATTTATACTTTTGTTATCAAGAATATGACAGTAAAATAATACTAATTTTATTTACATTTCTAAAATGTAAATTAGCATTTTACAGCACTGTTGCAGATGCTTTACACATTTTAATATATTTAGCCCTCACAACTACCTGGGGAAGTGGGGTACTCTTGGGCCTATTTTACAGGTGAAAAATAACTGTGGCATTTGCCAGTGGCATGAAGTGTGTACGTTTTGCAGAAATTTAGGAGCACATAGAGAGCTGAGGCAATCAGGGGGGACTCTGTGAAGAAAGTGGCCCTGCAAAGAAAGTCAGGTTCGCCCTGGATAATCCCACCTGGATGGGAATGGGTGGTGAGGGCCTTGCAGGTGGAATGGAAGTTACCCAACAAACAGGTGGAAAATATTAACATTTGTTCAGGGTAGGTGATAAGTACAGATTATGTGTTATATTATTTTCTGTACTTTTGTGCATCGTAAAAATAATTACTGGAACGTCTGTGTGGCTCAGTGGTTGGGCGCCTGCCTTGGGCCCAGGTCATGATCCCAGGAACTGGGATCGAGTTCTGCATCAGGCTTCCTGCAAGGAGCCTGCTTCTCCCTCTGCCTAGGTCTCTGCCTCTCTCTCTCTCTCTCTCTCTCTCTCTGTCTATCATGAATAAATAAATAGATCTTTTAAAAAAATTAGTAATTAATAAAAATTAAACATCTTGAGTCACCATATTCTGGAGAAACAACACATTTTCTTTACCTGAGTCTTTGATGTATGCAGCTATATATATGAAACATTTGCTGGTTAGAAGTATTAGTAAATGTTCTCTTTATTCTTTCTAAAATAAACCTTGGTTTTTAAATTACCTTCCTGTCTCATTTTACTAGGCCTCAGAGTTTCTTTTTTTCCATACGGATCTTACTCCTTGTCACAACTGCATATTGCACAGTAGGAACGGTCCACGATTTATTTCTCCCTTCCCTCCTGATCCCGATTTTCTATTACAAATATGGTTTGTAAACATTGTACTTATGCAAAAGCCTTTCCCACGCACCGCCTGAGGTACATATGCACTTTAAATAGGTGGTTGAGGATGAGCACTGGGTGTTATTCTATATGTTGCCAAATTGAACACCAGTAAAAAATAAATTTATAAAAATAAATAGATAAATAAATAAATAAGTGGTTTATGGCATATACATGATACCCTCCCCCCTCCCAAAAAAAAACCTGCTATGAAAAAGAAACGAAAAAAAAAAAAAACGAAAAAAGAAAAAAAAAACGAAAAAAAAATAAAAAAAAACATAAAAAAGAAACGGTCCCCAAATGCTAGGAAGGCCATACATCCAATTTTCAAAAAATGAATCAAAGATGGGGTGAATGCAAAATCTTTGTATTCCCCTCTCAATTTTTTTGTAAACCTGAAATTGCTATTTACGAAAAAAAATTGTTAAAAAAAAAAAAAAAAGTCAGAGCCCAGGAACGCTGGCAAACTGGGAGAGCAGCGTGTTCCTCACGTGGTCCGGGCTGGAGCGCGGGGCTCCCACCCGTCGGCCGGGCCCTGGCCCCGGCGGCTCCCGCGCAGCCCCCGCGCAGCCCCCGCGGCCCGCGACCAGGCGCAGGAGCTCCGTGACCTACTACCCTCGGGACACGCGCTCCGCCCCGCCCCCCATCCCCCCCCCCCGGCCGCTTTCATTGAAAAAAAAAAAAAAAAAAACCACCCTCGGCGATCACGTGAAAGAGGCATGACGGCCGCATGACGTCACGCAGCGCGGCCCAATGGGAGCCTCTGTTTATGTCGGGGGTCACCGGAATCTCCGAGGCCGGGCGCGCAGCCTCGCCCGCCGCCGCCGCCGCCGCCGCCGCCCTCGCCCTCGCCCTCGGGCTCTGGTCGGGAGCGCTCCGCCGGGGCGGGACGCGGCGCGGCAGCAGCGCCGCGGGGAGGGCCGCGCCGGTCGCCTTCCGCAGCCGCTCCCCCCGCGCCGCTCCCGGGGCGCCGCGCGACTCTACACCGGGTCCGCAGCTGCCGGCCGCCGCGGGGCCGGGGCCGGGGCCGGGTCCGCGTCCCCCACCAGCGCCCGGAGGACATGCGGGAGAGAGGATGACCCAGAGGGACACGCTGGTGCACCTGTTTGCCGGGGGGTACGGGCCGGGCCGGGCCGGGCGGGCGGGCGGGGGGGGGGCCGGGGCCTGAGGCCCGCGGGGACGGTGGAGGGATGGAGCCGGGGCGGGACGGCGGGCTGCGGGGCCGGGGCGGGGGCGGGGGCGGGGGTGCGGGGCCGCGCGGCTCGGAGCGCGGCTGCAGGCCTCGCGGGGGCTCCGGGGCCTGGGGAACCGGCCGGAGGCGCGGAGGCCCGGGACAAAATGGGCGCCGGGGCGGCCTCCTCCCTCCCTCCCCCTCCCCCCCCCCCCCCCCCCCCCGGCGGCGCGGGCTGCGAGGCCTCCGAGGCCTCGGCACGTCGCTCACGCGGGCCCGGAGCTCGGGGAGCGGCCGCCCCGCCGCCCGCGGCCAGGGTGGGCTCCAGGGGCGGGGCGGGGCGGGGCGGGGGCCTTGGGGTTCTCGGGCCCCGGGAGCTCTAGCGGGGAGCTAGCTGCCTGCCGGGGAGCTCTTCCAGGTTGCAGGATGCGGTGCGTGCCCGGCGGCAGCGCCTGGGCCGGGCTCTCCTGCACCCGAGGCCCCCCTAGGCCCGCTGCTTTCCGGGTGCTCCCGGGCGAAGGCCGGGGCGGTCGGGCGGCTGCTGCGTGCGCGGGCCCGGGCCCCTGCGGCCTCCCGAGGGGGCCGGGACGCGGCACGGCGTCGGCTGGGCCCGCCGAGCCTTCTCTCTCTCTTTTTTCACCTTCCAAATTATTTGGGGGGAGATCCCAGCATTTTGGAGTCACTCATCTGTAGCACCGTAGTCCTCAAAAAAATGGCTACGGTGACTTACGCTGAGGCTCCTTTCTGTCTACATATGACCCTGTAAAGCCGCATCCCCCTAAAGGGTGCTGCATTTCTGTCTTTAAAATCGGCCGCTTTGAAGACTTTGTCCCCAAAGATGCCACCGCTTTCCTTGGGTTGGCGCGTTCACTCCGCAGACTTTTCCTGCACACGGTGTCATGGGCCAGCCACGGTTGTGGAGTAGAAAAAAGAAAAAAATTCCTTTTAATCCGACAGACCCAAGTTTAGACTTCGTTTACTTTCCGTATTTCTCGTACTTTTACCCATGATCCGTGTTTCTGATACGTTGACCAGTCGTCTTGGCAAATTATTATTTTTTTGGCCCATTAGCCATGTAGATGTTCTTGTAAAGACGTTAGGCAAATAATCAGGCTTTCTCCTGTGATTCCATCACAGGGTAATATCTGAAAGGGAGACTGACTGCACATCTACGTCTTGCTGTTTTAATTTGAGCGAAAAATGGACAAAACCTGTTATTTTGATTGCTTCATTTGTAAGATGAGGAAGGTGCACTGTATGATCTCTAAGGCCCTTCCCGGGTTCTAACATTTCTATTACCCTGCATTCAAAGTTCATATATCAAGTTTTGTTAAATGTAGGGGCACCTTAGCTTGATGGCACTGAATTCTCAGTTTGAATTAACATCGTCTGTCTCTTTTTTGTTATTTTTTTTTAATTTTTATTTATTTATGATAGTCACACACAGAGAGAGAGAGAGAGAGGCAGAGACACAGGCAGAGGGAGAAGCAGGCCCCATGCACCGGGAGCCCGACGTGGGATTCGATCCCGGGTCTCCAGGATCGCGCCCTGGGCCAAAGGCAGGCGCCAAACCGCTGCGCTACTCAGGGATCCCCTCTTTTTTGTTATTAATATATGTAAAGGCCCTCCTTTATTAGCCTTTTATTTAAAAGCAGAAATGAAGAGTTTTTGCAGCATCTAAACAGCAATAGATTTAGGAGCCTCCCCTTCCAAAAGAACCTAGCATTTGCAGGTTAGTTAGAATATTAAATGAGGTACTCTAATGCAGGGCCTGACACGGCATAGGTTACCAGCCTTGTAAAAATTCCCTTCTTTTGTATTTCTTGATTGTATATTTACATGTGGTTGTGTAATTTGCAATAAAAGCTAGTTTATCTTTTTTTTTCTAGTTTATCATTTTTAGAGGAATATTAGAATTAGGAAGGATGGCAAAGATCATCTGGTTCAACCCCTTAAAAATATGGAAAAATACTGAGGTGTATTGATTTACCCAAAGTCCAACAGCTTTCTATATGTGTAAAATGAGAGGTAAATCATCTCTACAGCTCCTTCCAGCTCTATATTATATAAAGCCCATTTTGTAGAATATCCTGGAAATCTGTATTGTAAGCATTGTGGAAATGCAGATAATCTTTACAGATCCTTCCAGCTCTGTATTATATAAAGCCAATTTTGTAGAATATGCTGGAGGTATGTATGTAACTTTGTGGAATGCATGTTGTGTCAGTAACATTGTTTTCAATCGAAGATGTTGAGTTCTTTTATATATGAAAGTTGCCTATTTAGGCTGTCACTTCTGGGACATTCTTCATAAAAAAACGATTTCAGGGACGCCTCGGTGGCTCAGCGGTGTAGCGCCACCTTCAGCCCAGGGTATGATCCTGGAGACTCCGGATCGAGTCCCCCTCACTCTTGTCTGTCGGGAATAAATAATCTTTAAAAAAAAGAAAAAAAAAACCTGGATATCATTATCTTTTATACTGATAGAATTATATTAATTAGCATTGAAGAAAGTTATTTTTTACTTTAGCAATAAGTAATTACAGAAAAGGTGAGAGAGCTTCTTATTAGCTATTGTGCCTGGGTATCAGATTAAGTTATGAAAACTCAGTATATTTTAATAGAATTAAATAATCTTTCACAGTAGCATTTATTTAATCTTAGTCAAAAATTGTCTGAGTAGGGGGCCTTTGGATTGTTTCCTGATGATTATAATTATATTCAGGTATTGTATTTATTAGGATCTCAGAGAGATTTCTAATAACAAGTCTAGTAGCTATCTTATTAAATCAGGAACATTTGCAACAGACCAGCACTGGAACTTGGGTCTGGGTGACATGCGTAATTTATGCTTTCTTTAAAAGATACTCTTTGTTCCCATTATAATTTTTGCCAGAATTAATATTCACAGTTTATAAGGTCATTAGTTAGGTCAGTTTGAATTGCGAAGGCAGTTCGTGACAACCTGCAAAAAGGATGTAAGATTTAAGCTGTATTTTCAATAAAACTGTGTATGTATTAAGTTCTTTAATAGAACTATATATTGTGTGGTTATTGTGCCAGCCATCCACCAAGAGGCAGTTTGCTTTTTTCTTTTTTGAGGGAGAGATTGTCTCAAATAGGAATAAACCTTAGAAACTGTCCTTTCTAGATTTTTGATGTTAAAGATTTTATTTATTTATTCATGAGAGAGACACACACAGAGAGAGAGAGGGAGGTAGAGACAGGCAGAGGGAGAAGCAGGCTCCATTCAGGGAGCCAGACTTGGGACTCGATCCCAGGTCTCCAGGATGACACCCTGGGCTGCAGGCGGCGCTAAAGCACTGCGCCACCAGGGCTGCCCCAAGATTTTTGATGTTATACAATAATGAACTTGTATGCATTTTAGCTACCAAACTTGGCTATTCTTTCTTGGAATTCTTTGCCAATTAAAGCACTTAAAGCAAATCAGCAAATGACTTTGAACAGTAATTTTTTCATTTAACAATAAAGCTCCAACTTACTACTTTATTATTTTTTATTATTATTATTCATGAGAGACACAGAGAGAGAGAGAGGCAGAGACACAGGCAGAGGGAGAAGCAGGCTCCATGCAGGGAGCCCAATGTGGGACTCCATCCCGGGACTCCAGATCATGCCCTGAGCCAAGGCAGATGCTTAGCCGCTGAGCCACCGGGGTGTCCCACTACTTTATTATTAGTAGCAAATTAAATTGGTGTAATTACAGTTACAACTGACCTTAACTCATTGGCCACATCACTGGGTCAGAGAGACTCAGGAGCAGTTAGAAGGCAAAAAGAAAGTGTAGGCCTGGGTAAGTGTACATAGTGAAATGATAATGACAACATTTGACGTACTTCCCATTTTTTATATGTGAGAGCACCTGAAATCTACTCTAAACAATATTCCAGTGTTCAATACAGTAGTACTAATTTTAGTCATTATGCTATACATTAGAACTTTAGACTTGTTCATCCTACATAACTAAATTTGTAGTGTTGACTGGTACCTTCCCATTTCCCACACCTCTTTGCCCCTGCTATACCCACCTTTTATGCTTCTGTGCTATTTGACTTCAGATTTTACATTTAAGTGAGGTCATGTAGTTTGTTTTTGGTTTTTTTTTCTCTGTCAGGCTTTTGTCACTTAGCATAATGTCTTCCATGTTCATCTATGTTGTTGCAAATGGCAGGATCTTCTGCATGGCTTTCTTGATCCTGGATTCTTTTTAGCTACATTACATTCTACATTTCTATCTAATTTTTAAAAGCATTATATTGGCTGTGCAAATCCATGTTCATGAAGAGTTAGCCTATTATGAGTAGTAAAAAATATTTAACTCAGTTTTCATTGCTAAGAAACTTTCTTTATGGGAGAATAGAATAAAACAAATAATTTTAAATGTTACGGTTTTTATGTAGAATGTTTTAAAAATAATTTCTAGTCTTTCCCATTAATTGTTTTATGACTTGGTTGCTTAATAAAATAATTGTGCTGTCCAAAGATCATATAGATTGACAAATGAGACACATAGTATATATTTAATATATTTGTACTCCCATCCCTTTAGTTGTGAAGCTTAGAATGTGTTGTCCCTAGCTTCCATCTATTAAGTAGCCTGCTGTTTTAATCTTGCCCTAAATTGACCAGTGCATAGAAGATATCTCTACTCAAGATACTCAAGATGTATAATAATAATAATACAGAAGAGGGGTGCCTGGGTGGCTCAGTTGGTTAGACGTCCAGCTCGTGATTTTGATGCTCAGGTTGCGACCTCAGGTTTGTGAGATAAAGCCTGTGAGGCTCATTGCTGGGCGCGGAGCCTGCTTAGGATTCTCTCCCTCCTTCCCCTACACACTCTGACTCTCACTAAGAATTAAAAACAACAACAACAATAAAGAACAGATTTTTCCTTTTATATCCTTCCTCGTTAAATTGCATCTAATTTAGTATAAAACCTCATGCTTCAAATTGTACAGCAACCCATTAGTGGATTATGAAATCAGTTTGGTTGATTTATGACCAACGTTATAAAAATAAAAGTATTCTGTGAAATGTTTGTGCGTGTGGATATATTGTGTCGATGTAAAAAAAAATTTTTTTTTTGATGTAAAATATTTGTTGTGGATCGAAGTCAGAGATTTGAAAGGGAAAGAGCTGGACTAAGAATCAGCAGATTTGTGTTGTCCTTTAAATGACTGTCAACTTGGGGCAACTAATTTTCCCTGGCAGGATTTTTGTTTCCTTATGTGCAGAATAAGGGAGTTGGGCCAAATGCAGTTTCCTACCTCCTAAATCCTGAGTTACCAAATGCTGCAGTGTTCACTCACTCATTCAGCATGAGTGCTTGCTATGTCACAGGCATTATCAGAGATTTTGGGGTTATAGTAAGTGGACATAAATTGACTTCCTTATGCTGACATTATAGCATCAGGGAACACAAAAGATAAAGTAAATAAAATATTTAGTATGTTAAATGGCAGTATGAGCTGTAGAGGAGACTAGCCCAAGGAAGGTGGATAAAGGCAGTGTGAAGGATTTTATATATGGTGATTGGAGGGGACCTCGTTAAGAAATGACAACTTTCCAAAGATAAGGAGGCAAGAATATCACAGATGAAACAGCAAGAACAGATCCTGAGGCAGGAGCAGTTTATGTATTACACTCTAATTAGAGTTACAGTAGAAATCAGTGGCTTCGACCAGGATAAATATGAGCAGTGGTCAAGATTCTGGATTTATTTTGGAGTACTGAGTCAAAGATACCTGCACGTCATATATATCATTTTTTTCATGGGGTCCAGTGAGTGGGTCCCAGAAGCATGGACTACATTTTCCATTTAAAAACCCCTGCTGGGGACGCCTGCGTGGCTCAGTGGTTGAGCGTCTGCCTTTGGCTCCAGGATCCTAGGATCAAGTCCCACATCAGGCTCCCTGCATGGAGCCTGCTTCTCTCTCTGCCTTTCTCTCTGTGTCTCTCATGAATAAATAAATAAAACCTTTTAAAAAAATAATAAAAAATAAAAACCCCTGCTGTTTAAAAAGTTAAGATTTTGATTAAAATTATTTTAAAAATAAATGAGTTGTGTATGATTTTTTTTTTTAATTTATTTGACAGAGTAAGCGATAGCACAGACAGGCAAGGGGCAGAAGGAGAGGGAGAAACGGGCTCCCTGCCTGCTGAGCAGAGAGCCCAACGATGTGGGACTTGATCCCAGTATCTCAGGATTAAGACCTGAACCTAAGGCAGATGCTTAACTGAGCCACCCAGGTACTCCTGCATATGGTATTTTTTAAAAAGCTGCTTTAAGATTTTTATTAATCAGCATTCCCCAGCTCCCCTCCCCACACATCTCCTTCCTAGTGAGAACTTCCTATATGTCTGAGCTATGTAGAATTTTCTTCAAACTTTCTTCTGGTAGGTGCAGATTAGTTATACTATTTATTTCCCCTTTCTTTCTATCTTCTCAACATATAATTACATCACAATTTTTTGGTTAAATAGTTAATGTTACCTTATTGTGACAATATAAATGTGATTGATGTTGATCTTTTCTTCCTTGAATAATAACCCCCCCCCGCTGGAATTAATAATTACTACACATTTAAAAATATTTGCTCAGTTATGTGAGTACTTGAATATTTAGTTTCATATGATCAGATATATTCACATCAGTATTTTATTTCCTGTAGATCTTCATCCCTCTGTACTGTTAACACCAAATCCTTTCTGGACTGGTTATTTTCTAAGCCTGACATTTCACTGTTATCTTGGAATTCCTTTCTTCCTCTTTCTGGGTTATTTATTCTGTTCTTAAATTCAGTCCCCCTCTCCATTTTATTGAAATGTAATGGACAATAATATTATATTAGTTTTAGATGTACAACATAATTACTTGGAATATTCTTTTAGATTAATCTCTTCTAGAGCACATTCTTTAGTAGCTGTGTAGGAAAAGGTACAAGGTAGGAAACTACTAAATATTTCTTCGTCGGCAAGTTTCTGCTTGACAGATGTGGTATAGAATTCTAGAACCAGTGATCAGTTGTTGGGAATTCTGATGCTATTCTGACATCTCTCCTATGTATGTGACCTTTTACCTTTGTGTGGACGTTGATGGAATCTTTGTTCCCAGCATTTTAAAAGATTGTGGTAGCTCCACTTGGTGTAGAAGTTGGTTTTTTGTTTTGGTATCTATTGATTCTACCTGTGAAACCTGACGTCAGAGGTTCTTCAGTTTATGTTCTTTAGAGAATGAAGCTTCTGCCTGGGGATATAGTTTTACCCAGTGTGAGGGGGGTGGGGGAGATCCCACCTGAGTATCCCACCTTTGCTATATAGCCCCTTCTGTTTTCAGTTTTTACCTCACCCCCATCGTAAATACTTAGTGCACTAATCCTTAGGCCTCTGAGATTCTGCAGAGCTTTTCTTTGGTATTTCCTTCTGCCAGCCTGTCTTCGTCTTTGCTAAGTCAGTTACCCCTTCCTGTATGCTTCATTGCTTGAAATTGTGGGTCTCGTTCGGTTCTCCCCTGGTTCTCTCTGTCCTGGTGGCATATTTCTTTAGACAATGAGATTTTTGACATGGAGAGGAAACAATCTGTTGTTAATACAGTTTTCATTAGTGTTTGATTCCAATAGTTTTGTTCTCTCCATCAATTCTAATTGGAGTTCACAATGCATAATAATTTTAAGTGACGTTAAGACAAAAACAGCATGAGAGATATAAGATTGTCACCCTTATGCTTATATGCATTGAATTTCATAACATAAAACTACTTCAGGACAACCTAATGCTTGTGTGTATACCCATTTAAGCCATCCCCCCAACTCTGTATAATTTAGATCCTCATTGTTTGGTGAATTTTTTTAGATATCTTTATATATCTTATCTGTGGTCTGACCATAAAGTATTTGTAATAGTTAATGTTGGAATTTCAGTTATTGCTATCTGTAATAGATACTGATAACTTAAGTAGCTAATATTTATAATTTTCTGTGTGCCATGTCATGAAATACTTTACATGGGTCATATCATATCATCTTTACAACAAGGCTGTTTTCCCTCAATAGGTTGTTTTTGTATAATAGGTTTATTTTTTTGTAGCCACAAGTGACTGGACAGGAATCTTGGCCTTTGTGTTAACTTTTTCTGGTTTTTTAAAAATTAATTTGTTTATTTAAGCTTTTTTATTTAAGTAATCTCTACATACATTGTGGAACTCAAACCCACAACCTTAAGATCAAGAGGTGCATACTCCATTGATGAATCCAGCCAGGTGTCCTTGTTTTTTGTTTTATTTTTAAGTAGGCTTCCTGTCCAGCACGGAGCCCAGCATGGGGCTTGAACTCACAACTCTGAGATCAAGACCTGAGCTGAGATCAAGATTTAGCTTAACTGACTGAGCTGCCCAGGTGTCCTGAATATCTCTGTTTTTATTTATTTTAATTATAGAAGTAATTCATGTTCATTTTGAAAACCAAGAATACATTTTTTATGTTTTATGGAATGTAAAACCAAAACAGATAGATATACATGGTTTTTTTTAATTTTTTATTTATTTATGATAGTCACACAGAGAGAGAGAGAGAGGTAGAGACACAGGCAGAGGGAGAAGCAGGCTCCATGCACCGGGAGCCCGACGCGGGATTTGATCCCGGGTCTCCAGGATCGCGCCCTGGGCCAAAGGCAGGCGCTAAACCGCTGCACCACCCAGGGATCCCCGATATACATGGTTATTATAAATTTTGGGCCTATTTGGTTTTTATGTTCAATTAATTTAATAATTAAGTAAATATACTAAACAGTTTTTAAAAAGCTAGGTAAATTCAAGTTAAAAACAGGTATGGGGACGCCTGGA
Source organism: Nyctereutes procyonoides (assembly GCF_905146905.1). Classification (NCBI taxonomy): domain Eukaryota; kingdom Metazoa; phylum Chordata; class Mammalia; order Carnivora; family Canidae; genus Nyctereutes; species Nyctereutes procyonoides. The sequence continues at coordinate 37,364,891 of NW_026575042.1, forward strand.
TAGCTCAGTGGTTGAGCGTCTGTCTTTGGCCCAGGGAGTGATCTCGGGATTCCAGGTTTGAGTCCTACATCGGGCTTCCCACAGGGAGCCTGCTTCTCCCTCTGCCTGTGTCTCTGCCTCTCTCTGTGTGTCTCTTATGAATGAATAAATAAATATATTTTTAAAATATGTTTTATTTCAAGTAAATAATTATCGTAGTGTGAATACAATGTGTTTTACTCCACAGGCTGTCTTGAGTTCTGCAGCATATGCTACAGCGTCTACTGTGGTGATTCACATTTCTTGCCACTTAGGCCTCAACAATTAACAGAAACAAACTTGTGGATTCTGTTAAGGATTTTCCTTGTGGCCTTTTATATAAAGTTGACCCTGGAACAACATGGATTTGAACTGATAGGGTTCACTTGTACATGGATTTTTAAAAATAAATAACAGTACTGTAAATGTAGTTTTCTTAACATTTTCATAGCCTTATAATAAGAATACATTATATAATACATATACAAAATATATGTCAACTGTTTCTGTTATTGTAAGACTTCCACTAAGCAGTAGGCTATTAGAAATTAAGTTTTTGGGGAGTCAAAAGTTATATGTGGTGGGACACCTGGGTAGCTCAGTGGTTGAGCGTCTGCCTTCAGCTCAGGGTAGGATCCCGGGATCCAGGATTGAGTCCCGCATCGGGCTTCCTGCATGGAGCCTGCTTCTCCCTCAACCTGTGTCTCTGCCTCTCTCTCTGTCTCTCTCATGAATAAATAAATCTTAAAAAAAAAAAAAAGTTATATGTGGAATTTTGACTACGTGGAGTGGAGGTAGATGGTGCCTCCAGCCCCCATTTTTTTCGGGAGTCAGCTGTAATGAGGTTTTAAGCCTATTTCATAGCTGTTTAAAAATACAACCTGTTATTATGGAGTGCCCCTTGATCTAGTTAATTTTGTTTCAAATCCCTTATAGCTGTACTATTTATCCAATTGATGTGTTGATTTCTGACACTGTAATTATGGTTTGGGGGTTTGATTTTTTAAAATTTCCTATTTAAAACTTCAAGTGGAATTTTTAAGAAACATTAAGTTTATTATAATTAAAATTTTAAGATTATATAATTGTATTCAATTCCAGGTAGTTCATATATTTCACGTATCTTTTTTTTTAAGTTTTTTTTTTTTTATTTATTCATGAAAGACAGAGAGAGAGAGAGAGGCAGAGACACAGGCAGAGGGAGAAGCAGGCTCCATGCAGGGAGCCTGATGTGAGACTCAATCCCGGGACTCCATGATCACGCCCTGGGCCAAAGGCAGGCGCTAAACTGCTGAGCCACCCAGGGATCCCCAGATTTCTGACTAGTTTTCACATACTCCGTTTTTTCATCAGATTTATCAAGGTATATACAATAAAATTCACCAAATAAAATTTTTTAAGTGCATAATTCAGTTGAGTTTTGGCAAACATATAAGGTACTATGACTACTATCATAGGATATAAAACATTTCTTGTATCCCAAGAATTCCTTCCTGCCCTTTGCCGTCAGTTCCTACCTACTCCACTACCTCTTGGTAATCACTGATCTAATTTCTGTTCTTCTAGTTTTCCCTTTTCCAAAAGATCATAAAAATGAAAATGTCCTAAAATAAAAATCTTTTGTCCTTGACTTTTTTCAGTTAGCATAATGCTTTTGAGATTCATCCAGATTGTTGCTTTTTATTGCAGAACAGTAATAATTACCATCACTTGTTTAGCCTTCATCAGTTGATAGACATTTAGGTTTCTAGTTTTGGGCTATTAGGAGTAAAGCTACTGTAAATATGCATGGACAGGTTTTTGTGTAGACCTAGATCTGTGGATTTCTTCTTGCTCAATACTTAGGAGTGGGGTTGCATGGCAGTTGTATGTTTCACTTTGTAAGAAACCAACAAGCTACTTTTTCTGAGGGTTTTTTGTGTGTTTTTTAAAACCATTTTTCTAAAATGCCTACCATTTTGCATTCCCACCAGCAATGTATGAGATTTTCAGTTGGTCTTTCTCAGCACTTGGCTGTTCTCATTCTTTTTAGTTTTAGCCATTAATAGATACATTGTTATAGTTCATTGTGCTTTTAATTTGCATTTTCCTGATAAATGATTTTGAAAAAAAATCTATTTATTTGCATCCATTTATCTGGTGGTCTTTTCCAGCTTTTTTTTTTTGATGTGTTTTTATCATTGAATTGTGTTTCTGAATATAAGCACTTTATCAAATGTGTGTTTTGCAAATATTTTCTCTCAGACTTGGCTAGTCTTCATTTTCTTAATTTCTTTCAAAGAGTGAGTATCTTCTATTTCTACACACACACACACACACACACACACACTTTTTTTTTAATTCTGGAGGTAGAATTGTTCAGTATATTCCTATGGTGGGCTGCTTGCTTTTTCTTCCTTTAATGCCCATGTAGAAGTCCAGGTTACTTCTGATTTAGTCTTTTTTCTCTTTGACTTTGGTAAGAGCTCTTGAGTAATTTTCCTCTGGTTAGAAAGCAGTTCTCAAGGTTTCACTTTGTAGCTAGCTATTAGTGGTTTAAGAGAAAATTATTTCTCCTCTTGCATTTTTAAAAAAATATGATTTATTTATTTATTTGTTTGAGAGAGAGAAAGCACAGGGGAAGAGGCAGAGGCAGAGGGAGAGGGAGAAGCAGGCTCCTCATTGACCTGGGAGCCCAACGCGGGGCTCAATCCCAGGACCTTGGGTTCATGACCTGAGCTGAAGGCAGACTGAGCCACCTAGGCACCCCCCCCACCCCCACTTCAACTCTTGGATGTAAAAAGAATAACTACTTGGCCTATCTCTTATATTCCTTAAAAAAGTTTAAATGATGTTATTTGTTAAGAGCTTTTATTTTGTTTTGGTGATCAGTTTTTTTATTTAGATTGGATTCTTCTAGCTGAACTTTATAGTAAGAATACAATACATGATATGGGGCTAATATACTAATTTTGAGACTCAGATGTCTTTTTTTTTTTTAATAAGTAAAACACTTCTGAGTATTTGAATATTTAAAGTAGGAAACATGATTATCCATCAGTGCTTAATTTTTATTGCTCTGAAGACCATTTCTTGACTTTTGAAAAATGGGATGGGTTTAAGAGATAACGATATACCTCAGATAAGGATCGTAACAGTACCAACCATTTGGAGTCTTTATTCTTGCTGGGTAACTATTAAGCCCAGGTACTAAAGCTGTATGCAGTCAAATGAAACGTTAAAATTGTTTAGTCTTTTAAAATAAAAAATCTTACCTTTTAGTACCTTGGTAAAGCCCCAGTTGCTCACCCATTTTACAGTCTTAAATGTGTGTTTACTAATTTACGAAGTAAGTAGATGTCTTTCATTTTCTCGTAGATGTGGTGGTACGGTAGGAGCTATTCTGACATGCCCGCTGGAAGTTGTAAAAACACGACTGCAGTCATCTTCTGTGACACTTTATATCTCTGAAGTTCAGTTGAACACCATGGCAGGAGCCAGTGTCAACCGAGTAGTGTCGCCTGGACCTCTCCATTGCCTAAAGTGAGAGCACAGTGTTCTCGAATTTGGTTTTTTAGTCTGTTTACCTTAATGATACCCATATGTTGTGTTTGTTTATATTGTCACATTTAAAAAGGTGTTTTACAAACTTAATAACTTAATTATTCTGAGTTATGTTCATCAGAAATGATCATTCTTAATGGATAAGAACAGTGGCTTGAATAATATAAAATGTAGTTTTGCCAAATTATGTGTATTTGTAATATTTTTCTATATCCAACAGATGTTTTCTAAAAGTATTATAAGTATTCTCTTTGGATTATTTATCTTTGAAATGTGATACTTTGAAACTCTTTTTCTGTGTGTGTTTAATTTTCCAAGTACTGACACAGTAAGTACATCCACTTGATGGCAATATGTGATTTTTTTATAAAACCTAAACATAACGGAAATTTAAAGCAGTATTCTACTGATTTTTAAAAAGTGATTCAGTGTTTGTTTATTTCTTGGTGGTTTGAAAAAGATTTGTTTTTGCATTTTACCATACTTCATTATGTTGCACATTGGATTTGAAACTTCAAAACTATTGAAATTAAGTTTTACATGTTCAAACTGAGATACGTAACTTGTATCTGCCTTATCAGGTCAAACTTGGAACATAATCTGTTTGAGCTTAGTTCAGTAGTTGTTTATTTTGTGGTAGCAAATAAACTCAATACTGTGTGTTTTACCTTGGTTACCAAAAGATTTCATCAGTTTTCTTCAAACTTACCTAAGTACATGATAGGTAGAATAAAACTGTTCACAATTTTGGATTAAAATGCCATAATTATGGCACACTTGGGTGGCTCAGTTGGTTAAGCATCTAACTTTTGATTTCAGCTCAGGTTGTGATTTCACGGTTGTGGGATATAGCCCTTTATCAAGCTTCATGCTGGGCATGGAACCTGCTTGAAAGTCTCTCTATCCCTCTCCCTCTGCCTCTCCCCTCTTCTTAAAAATAAGTAAGAAAAATGCCATAATTGCAGGTGGATATCTGATGAATAAGTATTATCAATCAATGGTATCTGATGAATAAGAGTATTATCAATCAATCTGATTAATAATATATTGATAAAAATAGAATATTTTACCTATTTATAATAGGTTGTTTCAGTATCATGATTTTGACTTATTACCACTGATTACCTCTCCTTAAACTTCTTTTTTTGGCCTTTGTGTCGGTTCTATTCTATTCTATATTTGAGAGTAAGCAGGCACATGCATGAGGAGAGGTGTAGGGGCAGAGGAAGAGGAAGAGAGACAACCAGACTCCTCACTGAATGCAGAGCCAAGGTAGGGCTCAGTCTCATGACCCTAAGATCATGACCCTGAGCTGAAATCAAGAGTTAGATGCCTACCCAATTGAGACATCCGGGCGCCCCACAGTAATACTAAATTTTTAATTCTATTCTTCACTGGTTTTGCCTCCTCTGATTTTTCTCAGCAGTATTAGGAATCCCTATCAGCTCTTTTAATTTCTCAGTTTTTCAGACCCTCTTATAAAGTCCATTTAACATGTTTCACCTATAATCAGTGTATAGGAGACTTCTAAGTTTTCATTCTCTGCCTTAACCTCTCTTTACTCTCATTCCCATTGTTTCCCTACTCAGGGTCTCTGTCCCAAGCAATCTGTTTCATGGCTCCTTTTTTTTCCCTAACATCTTTATTTGAAGTACAATTCACATACCATAAAATTAACCCATGTAAAGTGTACAATTTGATTGTATTTAGTATATCTACAGAGTTGTGTAGCTATTATTACCTTCTAAATTTCGAACATTTTCATCATCATCATGAAAAAAAAAATATCTGTTAGCAGTCACTTCTCATTTTCTTCCTTCTCTCTCCTCCTATCCCCTAGCCCTAGGCAACTACTAATCTGCTTTCTGTCACTATAGATTTTTTTTAAGATTTTATTTATTTATTTAAGAGAGAGAGTGAGGGAGAGCACAGAGGGAGAGTAAAGGGGAGAAGCAGACTCCTGACTCAGCAGAGAGCCAGACATGGGGCTCAATCTTAGGACCCCAGAATCATGACTGAGCTATCCAGACAGTTTATAGACTATCACTATGGATTTGCTCATTCTAGACATTTTTTTTTATTTTTTTTAATTTTTATTTATTTATGATAGTCACAGAGAGAGAGAGAAAGAGAGAGAGAGAGAGAGAGGCAGAGACACAGGCAGAGGGAGAAGCAGGCTCCATGCACCGGGAGCCCGATGTGCGATTCGATCCCGGGTCTCCAGGATCGCGCCCTGGGCCAAAGGCAGGTGCCAAACCGCTGTGCCACCAAGAGATCCCCATTCTAGACATTTTATATAAATGGAACCAAATAATACACAATATTTTGTGAGTGGTTTCTTTCACTTAACATAGTGTTCAAGGCTCATCCATATTATAACAAGTATCTTTATTGTTAGATATCCCATTATGTGGATATACACCACATTTTGCTTATCTACTTATCAGTTAATAGGCATTGGTTTGTTTTCACTTTTGTTGGAGTATTATGAATGATGCAATTATAGAGACATGTTTTCATTTTGTGGGGATATGCTAGGTAGGAGTAGAATTGCTGGGTCATATGGTAGCCTTATGTTTAACATTTTGAGGAACCATCACACTATTTTCCAAAGTGGCTGCATCATTTTACATTCCCACCACCAATGAATGAAATTTTCAATTTGGACAACCTCACCAACTCCTGTTTTTTGGTTTTTTGGTTTTAAATATGCTTCATGCCCAGCATGCAGCCCAATGCAGAGCTAACACAATGCTGAGATCAAGACCTGAACTGAGATCAACAGTTGGACACTTAAAGACTGAGCCACCCAGGCACCCCCACCAGCCCTTGTTTCACTATGTCTGACTTTTTTATTATAAACATTCTCGTGAGTGAGGTATTTCATGACTTAGCCAGGAACTTTAGGAACTCCTACCTCGGGCTCTTAGTTTCCTAGGTGGCTCATGGATAACTTCAAGAGGGCTATAAATTACATGAAATCATATGCAAAATTGTGAGTGTTTACAATGTGTATTTTATTTATTTATTTATTTATTTATTTATTTATTTATTTATTTATTTATTTTATTTCAGTGTGTATTTTAAAAAAGATTTTATTTATTTGGTACACCTGGGTGGCTCAAGCAGTTAAGTGTCTGCCTTCGGCCCAGGGCATGATCCTGAATTCCCGGGATCGACTCCCACATTGGGCTCCCTGCATGGAGCCTGCTTCTCTCTCTCTGCCTGTGTCTCTGCCTCTTTCTCTCTCTCTCTCTCTCTCTCTCTGTGTGTCTCATCTTGAGAAATTTTTTTTTTAAGATTTTATTTATTTGAGAGAGAGCGAGCATGTGAGCAAGCAGGGAGCAGAGGGAGAGGGAGAGAATCTCAAGCAAATTCCCTGCAGAGCATGGAGACCAATGTGGCCCAATTCTACAACCCTGAGACCACAACCCAAGCTAAAACCAAGAGTCAGACAATCAACTGAGCCATCCAGGCATCCCAACAATTTTTTAAAACATTTGCCTTTCTTAATTCCTCAAAGGGATTTATGATACAGAAAAGGCTAATAAACACTGAATCTTCAAAATGTGCTCTATATTTTGAATTCAGCTTCTGTCTAATCTAGTTTTATCAGAAGTGGTTCTGTATCACCAGTGTCAGTCATCCAGAAGCATGGTAAAAATATAGATTACTGAGCATTGTCCTATACCTATTGAATCAGAATACTTGGAGGGTGAGATCAGAGAAATTTGCATTTTAGACAAATGTTCCATTAGTAATAATACTAAGATTTATCAAGTACTTACTGGGAGCCAGGTGCTCTTTTAACTTCTTTATATATTAATTTATTTATTCTTCACAGCAACCCAAAAAGAGAGTACAGTTTTTCTCTGTTTACTGCTGATGAAAATAAGGATAAGAGAAAAGTTATTACTTTATATTCTTATAGCTAGGCATTTGCCAAAATTGGTCTTCATATTAAGAAGTCTGGCCCCGTATCTCAGGCACTTATTTAACCATTATATAAACTCAACTGTCTTTTAGAAATCATTCTTAGGCATTTAAGTGGTTGAGAACCACTGCCCTAGCCTGTTAACTCTAAGTTAAAATACTTTTTTCTAGTTTGTTACTTCTCACCTCCAAACTTAATAACTCACTCTTAGAAAGCCTTCCATGACTTAGACATGCTCTTCCTTTCTCTGCTGGGTGTATATCTAGCTTGTATAGTATTTGCTTATTAGTATAGTCTGTTGAATATCTGTTTCAATATAATTCTTTTTTCCTCAACTGGACATCAAATTTCTCAGTGGCAGGTGCCTCACCTTCTTTCTATCTCTTCACTCTACTTGATTTTTAGACAGTAAGAATTCGCTATCTAAATGTTAACTGAATAGGAGAAATGGTAACAGACTAACCCTTTTAGTACCCTAAGGAGGTTAGGGTGTCAGATTTTTGACAGCATTTCACTGGAATGGTTGAATGAGATAATGCTGCATTACTGAGAGAGTTGTCTGATATCAGGAAAGGACCTCAAATATTAGAGAACTATTTTTCTAATTGACAGTTGAATTTGCTGGTTAAGATTGTAAAATGGAGGACATTAAAGATAAGAGTAGCATGATCATATGAAAATGTGGAAATTATACTATAGTCTTTAAAACTTTTCTTAGAACCTGACTGAAATTCTTTTTGTTATCATTTAAGATTAACAATTTATGCTATCTATGTCAAGAAAAACAGATTTTTGTAAGTAAGAAAAACTGATCAGAGCAGCACAACATTACAGTAGAAACAAGTGGGTTTAAAAGTCTAAGTTTGCTATACAAATAAAGTACTAAAAAAAAAATAAAGTACTCAACTTTGAAGGACATGCCTTTCTAAATAATATTTTTCTCTTTCAGAGTGATCTTGGAAAAAGAAGGGCCTCGTTCCTTGTTCAGAGGATTAGGTCCCAATTTAGTGGGGGTGGCCCCTTCCAGGTAAAAAGAACTTTTTTTAAGTTAAGCAAAATTGTGGCAATCTTTCTTGTTTCAAGCTTAATGATGGAAGATGCTGAAGAGAAGTCAAGGTGGTAAGGATAAAGCCATCATGGTATAAAAAACAGGTATCAATAACCATTTACAAGGATGAACAGTTTGCCCTGTGCAGAGGTGCAAAGGACCTCTTAGTGAAATCATTGTGAAGCAATTTTTGTACCAAGTTCAGAAGGCAAAGAACCAGCAGCAAGAAGGAGGAATATCTAGATCTCTAGAATAACACTATTTTTTGGCTAACAGGACAAGCTAAACAGAATAATTTCATTCCCTATTTAAAAAGCCAGAAAGGCTTTAGTACATATTTATCATTTTTATCTCATACCTTTTTATCTTAGATTTACTTCTTCCATAATAAAATACAGTAGAGTTCCCATTCAGAATGAAAATGGCTCTCTGTATCCCCTGTACTAGATACATGTCTCATTATTTATTGGGTTTCGACTTTCTTTGGGCTCTTTTTTCTTAAAAAAAAAAAAAATTGTCTTGGGCAGCCCTGGTGGCTTAGCGGTTTAGCACTGCCTTGAGCCCAGGGCGTTATCCTGGAGACCGGGGATCGAGTCCCATGTCGGGCTCCCTGCATGGAACCTGTTTCTCCCTCTGCCTCTCTCTCTATCTCTCTCTCTCTAATAAATAAAATCCTTTTTTTAAAAAATTGTCTTGGGATACCTGGGTGGCTCAGTTGGTTAAGCATCAGCCTCTTGGTTTCAGCTCAGGTCATGATATCAGGGTCATGAGATGGAGCCTGGCCTGGGGTTCCCTGCTCAGCTTGGAGTCTGCTCCAGATTCTTTTTCCCTCCTCCTCCCCCACTTGTGTGCTCATGCACATGCGCACAGATAAAGAAAGAAAGAAAGAAAGAAAGAAAGAAAGAAAGAAAAGAAAGAAAGACTTTTAAATTTATTCTTACTGTAGAAACTAAATAAAATATATAGCACAAAGGTTGACATTCCATCTTAAACACATCAGCTCACATATGCCTTCACACAGGCACTAGATATTCTTCTCTGCACAGATAATTGTCACTAATAAAACAGTTTGGTGTATATAGTCTGACGTAATTTTTTGGCTTATGTATATAAAATGCATAATATGTATACTTATTATCATTACATTAATCATATTAAAATATTTCACCAAATTTGTCTTGGAGCCTTTTCCATCAAAATATGTAGGGTTTTTTTTTTAATCATATAGTAAGACTATTCTATCATAAAAGCATTTCCTTAGTGATAAACCTTTAGATTTATTTCTATATTTTGTCTGTTGAAAACAGTAGTTCTGTGAACAAAGTTATACTTTTATCTTTGAGTACTTAAGCAGGTGCATTTCTTTAGAATAGTTACTTATAATAGAATTGAATCTGTAAAAAAGACTATATATACACTTGAAATTAATGAATATTGTTCTGTTGCCTTTTTTTTCCTGAAAAGGCATCCTGTATTTTTATTCTCAAGTGGTGAATTAGTTCCTCTTTATCCACATACTACTCATGTTGGTTACTATTCATGTCTTTTAATACTTGCCAAATAGACTAAAACATGATTTTCACTGTGAGTTGTGTGTTGTTTTTTTTTAAGATTTTATTTATTTGTTAGAGAATGAGCAAGAGTGGGGTAAGGGGCAGGGTCAGAAGGAGAGGGAGAAGCCGACTCCCTGCTGAGCAGGGAGCTTGGGTGCAGGGCTCAACCCCAGGACCCAAGATCACAGCCTGACCCGAAGGCAGACACTTAACCGACTGAGCCACTCAGGTGCCTCGATTTTCACTGTTAGTATACATTTGTTTAATTTTGGGTGCAGCTACACCCTCCTTCATGTAATGATTTGCCATTTATAGATCTCTTCTGTGAATTACCTATATATATTCCTTTCCTATCTTCTCTTTGAAAGGCCTTTCTTATTTCTAGGATTGCACTGTTTATTCCTCCTCACGACATGTCATCATTAAATGTATTCTATTTTTCTTGCTCGTAAAGCAGAATGTTTATTTTGAATTATATTAACTTGCCATTTTTCTTCAGCACATTAAAAAAGGCACAAGAGTGAAACTATATCCTTATTTTACTTGTTTGCCTGTTATATATTCCTTACTGCACAGATAACTAGGGTTGCTGGGAAATAACAGGATTTGATATAGCAAGCAAATAATACAAAGCCTGGAAGGCTGAACGATGAGGAGGTGATTGGGATGCATGAAATCATAGTCAACAAGTTAAGAGGGGGAAATATTTACAGATTTAGTGGAACATTTACAAAAATAGAAGACATGACCTGATGGGGCTGATTTCTTTTGGAATTATTTTGTCTGTTCAGGATACTGTGAACCACTCCATGTATAATACAGATATAGTATCTCAAATTTGTTTAGCATACTTTGATTAATTGGGTCAGTTCTACCACTCTCTCCCCACTTAAAAAAATATGTTTTATGTCTGTGTATATATGTAATATACATATATTAACATTAATGTTTTTATATTAATAACTAATCACATATTTAACCATTTTTTAAGTGCTTGTACCATATTTACTCAAGTATGTTTAATTTTACCTTACCATTACATAAGCCTTCCAGCCTTATTCATATGTTTTCAAGCATCAAAATCTTACACACACACTTTTTGTTTTAATTGGTGAATTAAAAGTATTGAGTTAGGGTGGTAGGTGGGGTTTTTTTTTGTTGTTGTTGGAGGTTGCTTTACACTTGAGGAACTGTACGCTGAAGTTTGTCTTTTAATGAGTTAATGCAAAACATATTTCAGAATCTTCATGGAAGAAATAATGTAAATTAACCTTATGTTACATGAGAATGTCGCTAAGAGTTTGTTTTTAGATTTCTCTAAAATTATAAAGATAATTTACTTGTTTAAATCTTACGAATTATGCAACATGCTTATTGATAAAATTTAAATCTTTATTTTAGAGCAATATACTTTGCTGCTTATTCAAACTGCAAGGAAAAGTTGAATGGTATATTTGATCCGGACTCTACCCAGGTACACATGATTTCAGCTGCAATGGCAGGTATGAATATATAATATTAAAAAGCAAAACATTTTCCAAAACTTAGAAGCTTAAGTTATGATTTTACAATATGCAGTTAAGTCCATTAATGTGCTTTTCATTGATTAGCATCAACAAACATTCTTATATTTATTAGTATGCAGTAAATTTGATCAGGATATATACTTAAAATCTTTTATCAGTTGGCATTTTTATAATCAAGGGTTTGTGATAGCATACAGGTAATAAAATATTTACATTGTCTTGTGTAGTCCACTGAATAGTCAGTGGTCACTTTTAACAGTTTAAAGAATCCAACCATAATTACTCTATAAATAAGTTATGGAGCTGTAATTTACTCTTCTCTCCTCAATTTCTGTTAGTGCCTTTTCCCTTTTTGCTGCATGTTTTGGCTTCTGTCTGAAATGTGCCGGCAGTTCTTGGTAAAGTATTCATTTTGTCCTGTGCTCAAATGCTGAAATTTTTGTGATGTATTATTGATAACTGAGAGTTACTGTAATGTATGTATTTTTGAAAAATATGTTTAGATTCCATATAAATCAATTAGATAGTACTTGAAATTTAGGCACTGGCTATGTGTACATGCTTGCTATAGAAATGTTTTCCAAGGACGCTTCTCTCATCATTGTTGAGCATATATGATTCTGAATTAAAGCAACTAGTTCTGGGCCTCTGTACTGCCTTAAAGATAAACTAGGAATTGATTTGACCAGTCTGGTTCTGGAATCATTTGTTGCAATGCGTGTTAGACAAAGCCATGACCTTTGGTTCATTCTCTGCAGTTTTCTGAGATGTGTTGTATATTTGACCATACCTCACATTTGCAAATTATGCTATGACTATAAAGCAGATTATTACTACTTTCATCAACTGTTGAGCAATAAATTGTCAATTACATGTTTAATAATGAGTGCCTTAAACTGTTAACCATTTTCTGTTTAGAAATAAATTGGATCAATTTGAACCACATACTTTAACGAACTAAGTGTAAGTTGGAAATAACTAATTTCTGAAAGGTCAATAGCTGTATAATCTACAATATACCTCACAAATTATTTTCAAGGGTTTTTATGTTTGGTAACTGTTGACTGACTCGTTGAAGTTTTAAAGATAAAAGGTAAAAACCTTAGAGTCAAGTTGGTGAAATACTGTTATGTACCCATGAGGAAAGATCTTGGGCAAGTTAGGTAATTCATGCGAGCTTTTCTTACCTTATCTTTGGAATATAGGTGGCTCTACAAAGATTTGGATTTTGAGATTTAGTTCCTTAGTACCGTAGAGATCATCTAATTACAACTAGAATTTTTTTTAAATATACTTTTTTTAGACATTGAGTACAGATGATTTTTCCTCTACAAATTTGAGTGGGTATAAGGTAAAAATTAGTGGCCAATTCCAAACTATATAACTGCTATATTGGGATCTTTAAGAATATATTTCTGGATTACCCGTGTTTATTTTGTTTTTTAACCCCAGAAAATTATTAAAGAAATGTTAAGCTTTCTTTTTTTATTTTGGAAGACTTGAAGTCAAGAAAGTAGATGAGCAGTCATTTTTAGTTAAGGATAGTTGATAGATATTCAGTAATGCAAATTTAGGGTTTTAGAATATCTTAATTCACAATGGAACATCTTTTTTCATTAGAATATCTCATCGGAGTTTATTACTATTTATGTATCATGTTGCAGAGAATTTCAGTGGAATTGTCATTTTACGCTTTTTTTCTCAAATGTGTACAAATGTCAGCTCTGTTTTTATCTATACGTTGATACTATTTTCTAACTTGAATTCCTTGAATTTTTGTAAATTGATGGTCTTATTGTTCAGAGATTATTGCACTATATACTTATTATGTAATTTGAAAATACTTCTTCCATTTGTTTGCAGTTACATTTTTCTAAGAATTATGCTTTCAGAGCTATCTTGCACTATTCATGAGCATTAACACTTAGCTTTGCAGTTTTTATACATAACTACATGGTTGGTTAAAACTGAATGATCCCATGCAAAGTCATGAAGGTAGCCTTTTGCCCCCCTTCATTCTTGAAATAATCTAGACCGGATTGTTCTGGATTTTCTTCAGGATCATTTTTAGAAGTCTTCTAAATATGAATTGGGGGTGCAAAGTTCTTAGAGGGAGTCATGTGAAAAATCGTTTATTAACGGGCTATTAAAAAAATGCTAACCTTGTCACTTTAGTATCAAAAAGTACAGTGAAATAGACTGTTGAATGATACTGCCTGCAAGATTTTGCCACCTCAGACAACACATTAAGTACTAACAGATCTTGTACATAATTTTTATTCCAAGTAGCCAGTTGATTTTGCATTTTATCTATATGAACTCAAGTGTTTAGGTAGTAAAACTTTTTTCTCAGAATGACAGTTTATTTAAAGTGGATCTTATTTTGGTTTGTTGTAGTGTTTTAGGGTAATACTATAAGAATTTATAAACCTAAATTTAGAGGAAAAATTATTTCCTGTTATAAGACTATTTAATAAAAATTAAGTAATGTTGACTCTGTTTTACCTGCATTTTTCTTTTTCCTTCCCTACGTGTAACCTTTGTTAGGCTGAGAGTATTTGTTTTGTTGAGGGTATTTGTATGTTTTGTATGTTTTGGTTTAAATGAACTTGAATATCCCTCTCTATATACCTATTTTTTTGTATACAAGTGTGTATACAAAAAAATAGTATGGTTTCTTTATAGTAATTCCCAGTTTTCAAAAGTTTTTATCTAGAATATACAGACTTTTATATACAACATTATAGATTTAAATGAAAAGAATTCTGATTTTTATTAGATTATATATTCAGATAGTTATTGCTTAATTTTTAAAATACCAATAATGTAATCATTTAACATTTACTACATACCTAGTGGGTTTTATTTGCTTATGGCATTCACTGTTACTTTTCAGTAATACAGTAATTCAGGATACATTTTTCTATTTGACTTAAAGTTTATTACTAAAGGTTAAGTTTTTACTCGTTAAAGAGAAAATTTATTCTTGCCTATATAAAATACATTTTTTGATATTTTATTTGTCCATGGCAGTGTATTCAGCCAAATGGATGACTGGACTGATGTTTTGTGTGTTTGTATATAAACATTCTTCCTGTTTTTTGTTTTGTAGAACACAAGAAATTAAATACAAAATAATCAAAATACTCCATAAAAATGGATGTGCAATATTATTGGCCATAGTGCAAAGGTGAAAGGTACTATTGTAGCAACATATATTTTATTTAAAACAATTATAAATAATTACAAAATGTTACTCAAATATTCTGGGTTTTTTTTTTAAGATTTACTAAGACAAAACAGATTTACCAAATAAGCTGATAAAGTATAGAAAATTTGATTTCACCTCTGATCATGGTAGATCATAATGATTAGGAAAATGGGATATGATAATCCCTTCTAAATATTTTCTTAGATTCCCCATTGACAAGGTTAGCATTTTTTTTCTTTAAGGCAAAATTCGTCTTTTAGGTAAGTATTGGACTCTGAAACTGCTGCAGATGGCAGAAATTTCAGTACTCGGTGCATTTAAAAAAAAAAAAAACATTATCACCCATTCTGATATTCCTTTTTGTTTTTAGACTTAAAATTTTCAAAAAAGGTAGATCTCACAGTAAATATTTCTGAAATCCTTCCAATGGGATTCATTTTGTACACATGTTTCTGATGAGGTCACTGCTTGTTGTTATGATACAGAAAAGCCTGTGTCTATTTTAGGCATTTACTGTACATTTCTCCCGAGAAAAGAGTGAGATCGTGTCATCTCATGCTCCCCATCCGCAGGTCACTTCCTGTAGAAATATGGACTAACTTAAACCTCGTGAGTACTGATCTGAGCATCTCTTGCAGCCTCTAGTTATAAGAAACACACCCTGGGAATTTATAATAGCTGTGGAAGTAATAGAAAGCGGGAAATGAACTTTGATTTCCTGAATGTGTGTGCGTTCTGAGTATTTTATAAAACTTTTAATTCTAATCCCTTTAGAATATTCCTTCTAGAAGGAAGAATGGGGTAACTTTTCAGTCATTGTGTAATAAAAGCCTGGGGTCTTCAGCTTGGCCATAATAGCCTTGACCTCGAAAGAATTTGATGACAATATTTAAGATATACATAGTATAAATGGTATCATATCATCCTACAGCTTTTAGGGAAAATAGTAGTTCTTTTTGCTTAGCATAACATACTTTAAAAGTCTAATACAGTACTTTACATTCTCTTGTCTTAGCTTTCTACTTTCTTGCAAAAACATTGATCTTAACACCTACCATTACTTTCCAATAAATGCAGGATAAGAATATATGGGATATAAGCTGTTTTAGTTTATTTGTTTATTTTTTTTATTTTTTAGTTTTAATGTATTTCTCTTAGGTTAGGTGGGTTTTGTTCTTAACAGAACTTGATGAAATAAAAAGTACTGAAAATGCAATACTACAGGTATCACTCACTTAATGAAATAGACATTTTCAGCAAGTTTCCTTATAAGCAGGATTTGTGTTAATCTGGTTACATTATCAGATGGAGTCTTAGATGAAGCAAAACTTTAAAAGCCGCATTTTGAAAGTTTTAAAAAAAAATTTCTAATAAAATTCTAACCTCACTGCTAACAGTATGGCCGCTAAACTGCCACTTTGCTTTAACTGACTGGAGCAATAGTAATTCTTCTTAACCTATAGAGAGATCCTTCATATGCCTCTAAGTCAGTTTTAATGTTTAACAGGCTGCTCAGAATACTAATATGAACTAGAATATTATCAAAATTTCACAAAATTTAAATGCCAAAATAAAAATAAGTAAATTTCTAAATTTCAGGGGAACCATTGCCAGTATCTTTGTATATGTTTGTCTTAGAAGTAGGAAGATCCATTTAGCTTTGGCTATTGGCCAACTTCAAATTGCCTTTCCATATATAATTTAGTGGTAAATTTTTGCTTTTTTGCACTTGTTTCATTTCTTGAATTAATAGACTATATTTTTATAAATTTAATTAGCTTAATAGTGTCTGGTTAGTTTATTAGAGTATGGTTAAAAGAACATAATAGCAAAAAAAAAAAAAAGAACATAATAGCATAAAATTCTAGGACCAGATTTTAACTGGTAAAGACCAATAGCTAAAAACCTGCAGGTCATGCCTAGAATCTGTCTAATATAATGGTTTGCTGACATCTAGTCTAGTGTCTTTATTAACAGTTAGCTTATTATTGGGAGAGTTGAGCCAGAACAACTCTAGAAGGCACAAGTTATTGATATTAGCAGTTAGTTATAGAGGGATAAGATGACAACACTCTCACTTAACCTGAATTTTAATATATCCTGTTCACTAGATTAGTTTGTATTTGGAAATGAATTTTAGTTAAGTGAGAAATACCTGTTGTTTGCGTCCTGTCATTGTTCATTAATATGTACAGAGAATAATTTAAAATTTTATTAATGGATATTTGGAAAATTCATTTCTAGTAATATTTATAAATATTTATTGCAATATTTTAAAGTTTACATATATGGAGTCTTTTTCAGCCCTTAATTGAGGAATTTTGTGACTTGGAAGAGCATTAAGCTTGGATACTAAGTTTTTATTGTTAGAAATAGAACGTCTCTATTTAAAAAAAAACTGATGCTTTTTTCAAATAAAGTATGAAAGATTGACATTTTTACCTAGATAGGCTTTTTTTTTTTTTTTTTAAGTTTGGTGTAAGGATTCCCAGTTTTAGGCTTTCCAATTTAATGAAAAGCAATTTTTTTTCTTAATTTCCACAAGATAATTAATAAAAAACCATTGTGAATAATGGAGAGTATTTTGTTGCCTTGTGCTGCTTAGCAGCCTTTCCCTAATAAACCCCCTAATATTGCCATATAGACATTTAGCTAATACACATATTTAAGTTTAAAAACAAAGAATTAATCTAATTAGAGGTACAGCCAGATTACTGATGTCTGGTGCATATTTGCTTTAAAACATAATTTGAATGTATTTGAGTTTTTCTACTTAGGAAAATGAAGGAAGGTCAAGGAAAAAAAATTTTTAGCTTTATCTCATTTAGGCCAGGTAAGGCAGGAAAAATATTTTCCAAGTAAAATATTTAAATGGATCTAACAGTTTCACATTTTTCTTCTCTTTTCCTTTTACTAAGAATTTATAATGAAGAGAAACTCTTCTTTAAAAATGTTCCTGATAATCTGTCCAGCACTAAATTTTTATTATTTTAATACTGGTGCATACAAAATTGTTGGTCCCATACTAGTTTTATACATATGTATATAGTATTAAAAGCATTTGAGAGAAACGGAAACTATAGAACTATTACAAAATAGTAAAAGGAGTTACCAAACCAAATTTTTACTCCATCTATCATGTTTTATAAATAGATTCAGTTTAAGCCTCCCTTTGTGAGACACCTGGCTATTTCTGCAGTGTTAAAACAGTGGATTAAGGGAATAAAATTTGAATTAGCTAATTATCTGACATTACGGAAGGGAAAAGAACCTATGAGACTAAATTCTACTTTGTAAACAATTTGATAATATTTTGCATTTTAGATACACCCATAATAACATTGAAAGCCAAGAAAGGTTTATGATTGGTTCTGCACTGTATGTTAACTTAAAAAACAAATTATTTTTTAAGTGCACCATAGCATTTTTCTTCCTGAAAGAACTTAATTCATATTAAATGTGCCGGTTATATTCCATCTTTCTAAAAACAATGTGCTTCACCTGCCTATTATTTGATAGAAAGTATTAAATCAGTTAAGATCCTTAGACATTTCTGCATGTAAGTTTTCACTGAATTTAAAGGCCAATTGAATAAGTATAGTTTGATGTAAGTAGTTCTGTGAAGTTTGTGTAGTGATCTTAAATGTTCACAAGCAGTATATTAAAACCCAGTTTTGTATAGATGAAGCAATCTTCATAAGTTCCCGTTATCAAGATTGCATTTCATGTGCTATTTTTCCAGAACAGTAGGAAGACAGCAAGTAAAAGATCCATGCTAGTCTAGAAACACTGCTCCAGAGATCTTAATTTACTAATTAGAATGAGCCATTTTATGAAACCACCCTTCTGCAGTGATAGTACATAGTACTTAAGTTTTAAAGTAAACTAGAACTACCTTCTACTCTGAGTTTCTTCAGTGTCTATAAAAGTGAGAGGGAAGTTCCAATTTGTAATTTTTCAAACATTTGAGTTTTTGTATGTGTTTAAGTGGGTGAAAAACAGATCTGTCCTATTAACCCTAACAGAAACCTGACTTCTGTGATACTATTATTTTAACAGTATTAGTAAGTATATGTTTATGTGAAGCATTCATAAAGGCAAACAGCAATCCTTTCTGTTATACAGCCAACTTAAGATCAAGTATAGTATGTTGACCTTTAGGTAAAATACACTTTGAACATAGGGATTTGGACCTCAAGTAGCTGTTTTAGAGTTTGCATGCTAAAAAACCCTAGAATACACAAAATTTCTATATATTTGTCTGTAGAAATGGGTTTCTAAATTTAGCTTAGAGTATAAAGAGCACCCCAGAGAATATTCTGAATATGTTGAGAGAGGAATTTATATATAATCAGATTTTGTTCTTAAAATTTTTTAGTTACGGTCAAAATTTGAGAATGTAGATTGGAAATAAACTACAAATGTTCATGGTCGTATGTGTTTGTAAAATTGTATAGCATACATCAATTAATAGTTTAAATATTTATATGCATTTTCTTTAATATAGATTTATGTGATTTTTAAAACCTTAGAGTTAATAGTGTGTTCTTCATTTTTACCAGAGTTCATTTTAAACATGTTTGTTTAGGTTTTACTGCAATCACAGCGACCAACCCCATTTGGCTTATAAAGACTCGGTTGCAGCTTGATGCAAGGTATGTGAATTCCTTAAAACAAAATTAAAATTGGTTTCAACTAATTTTTTCCTGTAAATTTATAACTGTGAGATATCAGTGCCATGTATCTAGCCATGTTTTTCCCCTCTTGCTGCTGAATTTGTCTTTTTTGGTTTGGTTTTTGAAACTTGAGTCTCCCATCAAAAATAAAAGTGATATAATGGTTGGCAATATGAAAATTTCTAGGGAAGAAAGTATGTGTTGTGTTTTTATTTTTATTTTTTAATATTTTATTTATTCATGACAGACACAGAGAGAGGCAGAGACATAGGCAGAGGGAGGAGAAGCAGACTCCATGCAGGAGCCTGATGTGGGACTTAATCCCGTAACTCCTGGATCACGTCCTGAATCGAGGGCAGACACTCAACCACTGAGCCACCCAGCCATCCCTGTGTTGTGTTTTTAAAGAAAAGAAAAAGAATATGTATTAGCCTAGCTCAAACAGTGATAATTTCACTATATGAATGATTATGACTGGCCTCCCAGCAGTTGAACAATACACATGGTCAACTAGTCTAGCCTAAATCTTGAAGGATGGGCAGCCCCCGTGGCTCAGCGGTTTAGCACCGCCTTCAGCCCAGGGTGTGATCCTGGAGACCCGAGTTCGGGTCCCATGTCAGGCTCCCTGCGTGGAGCCTGCTTCTCCCTCTCCCTGTGTCTCTGCCTCTCTCTCTCTCCGTGTCTCTCATGAACAAATAAAATCTTAAAAAAAAAAAAAAAAGGAAAGAAAGAGAGAGGAAGGAAGGAAGGAAGGAAGGAAGGAAGGAAGGAAGGAAGGAAGGAAGGGAAGGAAGGAAAGAAAAGAAAAGAAAAGAAAGAAAAAAGAAAAGAAAAAAGAAAAGACTAGGAGTATGCTTTAGTATGTTGTGGGGTGGAAAAAAGAAAAGAAAAGAAAAAAGAAAAGAAAAGACTAGGAGTATGCTTTAGTATGTTGTGGGGTAGGGGGTGGAAGTCCTGAGAAAAGTATGGCTTAAAACTATTATTTTTTCACTTAAAATTATAACATAAGCCATCACAAGTTCTTAGGCTTGGGAGTGGTGGGGAATGAGATAGGGTTGGGTAATAGTGAAAGGTTGGTTTAAAGATGCCAATTTATAACCATGAAATCAAGAACAGGGCTGATATGTTTGCATATTAACCTTTGGGACTAGTAGTATTTTAACTTCTAATGAGGAAGTCTCTGATGGCAGAAACTGATTGATTACAGTTGGTTGCATGGATCATTCAACGAAGAAAGTATTCAGTGTTGTTAATTGAGGACAGTAATTAGTTCATATAACTGGAGGAATTTGTAGGTTATCAGGTGGGTGTCTTAATTGTGTTTTTATTTTGTTATGTCAGAAACAGGTTGTATATAATTTATAAATAGATACAATTTTTATTTCTTTCTCTGTAGGTAGCATTTATTGGGAGCATCACAGTGTAAGGTCATATTTTTACAAACTCAAAAATATGTATTTGTATAAGTAAGAGTAGATACACTGTCCTTAAGTAGCACTAAGGAAGTTTTACTGGGCACAATGCTCAATAAATACTTGGTAAGTATAGGGGTCCTCATTCACGGTTCACCATGATACTGACATGAAAGATAGGACCGTTGCCTTTAAAGGATCATAGGAAATTTGACTTAAATTCACACATTTTTTTGGAAAGAACTGAGTGGGTTTGGAAGAATCCCTAAAATCTACAAATATTAGATTAATTGTTCTCCTTGTTTTGTGATGTACATCTTTGGTGTCTCAATCACTCTTTTATTAAGTGCAAAAGAAAGTTCAACTTAGAACTGGATTCAATGATTTAATGTAATGAGAGTTTGTTTTTATCTTGAGCTGTAGTCACAATGTATTTGGACTAAAGGATTTTATTTCTTATACCTACAATACAGACTTCAATGAGGACATGAAACTGAAGATTTAATGTAGTGTATTTTGCATTAGTAGAATAAACTACTTACATGTTACCCATCTAATATGACAAACTTGGGACAAAAGAATAGGAAATCTAAAATGAGTGTTTTAAAACTCTGGTTTTACTTCTTCATGAGTTAAAGAGGATCATTCTATATTTAGAGTGGCATATTTTACTGTATTTTATTTACTTTGTTTAAAAACCTTGACTACTTTGTAAATAAGATTTTTCTTTTTTGCTCTTCAGGAACCGTGGAGAAAAGCGAATGGGTGCTTTTGAATGTATTCGTAAAGTGTATCAGACAGATGGACTTAGAGGATTTTATAGGGGCATGTCTGCTTCATATGCTGGCATATCAGAGACTGTTATCCATTTTGTTATTTATGAAAGTATTAAGCAAAAATTACTGGAATATAAGATTGCTTCTACAATGGAAAATGATGAAGAGTCTGTAAAAGAAGCATCAGATTTTGTGGGAATGATGCTAGCTGCTGCCACCTCAAAAACTTGTGCCACGACTATAGCATATCCACATGGTAAGAGGAGTTGAGTTTGTATGAGAAATTCTATTAATTTAGAAATATTTTCCCATGTCAGCCAAAAGCCCACTTATTAGAACATTTATAATTTTATCGAATTCTGGGCAGCCCTGGTGGCCCACTGGTTTAGTGCTGCCTTCAGCCTGGGGTGTGATCCTGGAAACCTGGGATCGAGTCCCACATCAGGCTCCCTGCATGGAGCCTGCTTCTCCCTCTGCCTGTGTCTCTGCCTCTCTCTGTGTTTGTCATGAATAAATTAAAAAAATATTAAAAAAATAAAATCTTAAAAAAAAATTATCGAATTCCAGTAAAACAAAATATAGTTCTTAGGAGTTCATCATAACAGTGTATAAGTAACTGTTTTAATCAGTCAGTATATATTATAGTAGTATGATAGAGATTTAGCATGGATTCTGGACAGTCACATAGCCCAGAGATTCTAGACAGGTGATGTTTGGGCAAGTTTTAAAAAAAAAAGTAGGGTTATAGATAGTGTACTAGATACTTTATATATAATATTGCCAATCTACAAAAAATTCCTACTGAATACTTACATTCTCTATTTAAGTCTAAGTATACTAGAACATAACCAGAATTTGTCTTCATTTCCAAATGGGAAACAAGAAATGTTAAGATTGAGTTGCTGAAGGGGTCACATAGCTTACTCAGATCACATAGTTTACCTCAGTGGAGGAGCACAGATTTGAAATGGAGTCTGTAATACCAAAGGCCAGCCTATTATAGTATAAGCCAGTTTGATTAATAGATGATAAAATCACTTAAAAATTTGTCTGTAAGATGCTAAGGTTTTTTTAATAATTTTGTTCTAAGTGTAACCTTTTTTTTTTTTTAAGATTTTATTTTTTAAGTAATCTCTATATCCAACTTGGGGCTTAAAATCAAGAATTGCATGCTACACTGACCCATCCAGGCACCCCTGCTTTGGGTTTTTAATCTAAATGCTTCACTTTTGTTACACTGATTAACATTTACATTCATCCTTTTAAAGCTAAGGCTCTGATCAAAACTGTATCAAGACAAATGCGACCAGGCTAGGAGGAAATGATTATTTGCTCTAAAATGTAATTTATGAGTAAAATCAACTCTAATCCAATTGGACTATGAACTTACCTCTGTTTCCTGAGGGAAGTTCCTAACTTCTTTCTTTAAGAAAAGTCAGAAGAGGACAGTATCAGCAGCATAGTTTAGGTTCAGCTACTTTGGGATACCTAGAACTTTGGCCAGCTAAGGGTGAGAGTTTTAGAGTTGTACCCGCTCTATCGCTTCAAGAGAGATGATGTCATTATAAGAAACAGTATTTTAGAGTGGAATATATAAATGGCATGAGTTTTTAAGATAGGACACAAGAGATTTCAAATATTAACATTTGCAGTGAAAATAGTTCTAGGCCATTGTCCTCAGGCCCATCAGGAGTAGTGTGTTGGATAAACAGTCTTTTCAATAGAGAGCTCTGAATTCTTGTCCGAGCCTCTACCCCAACTGACTAAAACCTCTCAGCAGTCTGATTTCCTCACCTTTCAAAACTTAAATAATGACTAACCATATAATCTTTATCTCTGAGAGCTCTAAAATTTTACGATTTTTGCTTAGTTGCTTCCTAGATGGGGCCTTTATCTAACGGCTAGTATTTTGAACATTTTTAGCCTCATGTACAAGAAATTTCATGTTAGTGTCTGTGGATCACTATAAATAGATAATTCTATGTTCTCGTTGTGGAGTCCACTTAAGATCTTTTGTGTTTATTTCTCACTATATCTTTGTGTATTTATCTTTGATATCACCTGCATTCCCTTTTCTATTCCTTCACCTTTTTATTATCACATGTATTCTCCATTTTATCTATATCTAGTATATAACTGATACTTCTGTTTATTACCATTCAGGAACCTATGAAATTTTATAATTAGTATTTATTATTAGTGATTTTAGCCAGCTATCTTGGAAGTTTGGTGGTATTGTAATAAGACCAGTTTCAGTAAGTTGCACATTAAAAATCACTCCTTGTTTATCCTAAACTTTCACTTAAAAACTGATAAATGGAATGTGCTCAGCATTAGGAGGATATAAAGATATCATTAATGTTTTAAAATGACTTTTTCCCCCCCTAAACAGAAGTTGTAAGAACAAGACTACGTGAAGAGGGAACAAAATACAGATCTTTTTTTCAGACACTGTCTTTGGTTGTTCAAGAAGAAGGTTATGGGTCTCTTTACCGTGGTCTAACAACTCATCTGGTGAGACAGATTCCAAACACAGCCATTATGATGGCCACCTATGAATTGGTGGTCTACCTTCTGAATGGATAGCAACTTCAGGCTGCCACACTACGAAGAGGGAAGACCAAAAGATTACAGTGGACCATGCAGTATCAAAGCCAGCATGGTGGACAGAAGAAAAAAGTTTGGGAACATGTAACTATGCCTGAGTGGAAGTTCGGCTGTAGGAATTAAAGTAATCATAATCACATTACTTGGTCTTTTTCAGTAATGTGGGGGGAAAAAAAAAAACCTAGGCTGCCTCTAAGAAAAAGCCTTTAGAATCACTCCTTCCTCCAAATTGCCATTTTCTCTACCATGTCCACGGGACACAGTTGCATTTTGTTGATTTATGGCAGTCAGAGTATAGTGTTTATTCCATGAGCACTTTTCCAGTCTTCTAAACAAAACCATCCCTGATTGTATTAATATTATGACTATCCAAAGATAGTATTGACAGTCATAAATATCTTACCTCTGGCTTCTGTGTAATTCCTGTAAAATTGTAAAATAACAAGAATAAGTGAGAACTTTAGTATTATTTTCCCATTTCCTTGAGAGGATCTGGAATGTAAAGTTAATTATTTGGCATTAATAGTCATGAGTTTTGACAACTAATGAAATAATGTCTAAAGATCCTGTATATTTTTAGCTTTAAAATATTTTGGTTTCCACTGCTAACTAGGTGCTTGATGTTTAGCATAATGTGGACACTTCTATTGTTCATTAACATATCAAGCTCGATGGTAATAGTTTGGGACAGAAGAAACCAGTAAACTGTTGATTCTTGGCCATTTCAATAACTTGAGCACATCCTCATACTTCTCTAACTTTACAATATGTGAATGAATGCAGCTGTCTCATCGTTGATTTATAAGTTATGAACTTGAATTATCATCTATCATACCTAAGTATCATTTTCTTAAAGTAGAAAAAATTCACCACTTCTGAATCTTTCTCTGTTTTCACATTAGGAATTTGCACCTTTGGATTTTTTCCAGAAGATCAAGTTAGATCGCATTTATTTTGTAGAGAAAATGGTAATTTTCAGCTTTGCCCTAATAGGTTTCTTTTTTTAAGGTGACATCATAAATATCTGGGGCTGTATAAACAGAACAGGGGCCCTCTGCTGTCTGAGCAGGTAGTGATCCTAATTAACTAACAGTTTTGTAAATGAACAAACTGCTTTTGACAAGAAATTTATGTTATCCTGATTTCTTAAATAGTAAATTAGAAAGATTCAAGTTAATTCAGATTAAGTGTGCTAACAGGATATAGCTTTTACATTTTGCTGTTGAGTTCAGCTGTACCTTTTAATACTTAAATGTATATTTGTATGGCCCTTATGAAGATGTTTGCTGTGTAATTCTGTTAAGAGACCTTTGCTTATGTATGTTGCTATACTGGTCTATAAAACATCTACAATTAAACTCCAGTGTGGTACTCATTTCAGTAAAGATGAACTGTACGTTTTGTGCAATGGCTTTATCTTAAGAATGACTCTTTGTGAATGCACTTTGTGGCCTTTTTTTGGAGGGGGGATGAGAGTAGGAGAGAATTCCATGTTAAGATTATTTTTTTTAAACATTGGTCATGTATTAGGCAGAAACTATGTGCAAAACATTTTTCTGGGTTTTAAATATGGTGTTTTAGAAGATCTTTAATAATATGTTTTATGTAGTTTGTGTACACTCTAATGCCCCAACACAGAAAATTGTAGCACGTCATTGCAAGCTTTCTCCACTGTCACCAGTGAAACACAGTGCCCTCTTAAATTCCTTCACCTTCTTAACTCCTTATAATCAACAGTAACTGGATGTTTTTGAGGTGCTTCGATTGGAATTTAAAAATATTCCAATCTATTTGGAGACCAAAGGCAAATTCAGTTTCATTACCTTTGGGATTATTCGTACCTTTTATGGTGAATTTTAGCTTTGACATTTATTGTGAGAAACATGCCAAAAAAAAAAAAAAAAAATCATCCAGGGGTTTCTAACTTAAATCTGTAGAGAAAGTCTCAATCTATAGTGTTTGCCTTTTCAGGTGCCACTTATACTGCCTAATACAGTGCCATTTGCCTTGCAAAGATTCGTAAACATTAGTTGTGTCGAATGTAGAACAAATTCCCCTAATCTTAATGATCTCAGTACACCACAAATGATTAAGAATGATATGAAAACCAGCAGCTAAGGAACATCTTATTATTTAGTGTTAGCAAATTCATAATAAGTGTCCTTCAAGGATGAACATATATTCTACTCCTGTTTGTATTTTAGCAGTAAAACTTATGTTGACCTTTAATGCATTATATTTAGCTTTTAAAAGTGAGTCTTTTCTATGTACTGGAAGAAAAGATCTTAGAGTCTTAGACTTTGTTTCTTTGTGCAACAACTGGAAAGGAGCAATGAAGCTGATTTTAATTTTTTTTCCCAAAGCACAATCTGCCATAGTTTACTTTATGTGTGACAGAGATAATTTTAAAAAGAAAGCTATATAAAAGTTGTATATAAAGTTTGTCTCTGAAACACTTCTTTGGAGATTTTTTTTAATTGATGCAAATGTTTAAAAAGAAAAATGCATACTTAAAGGACTGAATTTTTTTAAAGCTGTGTATTGTTTTCATCTATTTTCTATCAAATGACTTTTTATTTCTAGTATAGAGATTGGCAGCATTCTTTGTATTTGTCTGTACTTTTATTATAGAATCTTATCAGGAAATTGAACTTGTTAAAGCAGTAGATACTGAAAGAGTATGCTCATAGAGCAGCAGATAGAACTTTGGTACCTGTGGCTTATAGACAGTTTTCCTAAATTTCAAAGTCCAAATCTGAGAATTACCAACCCTGGGACTGTGGAGTATAATACAGTGCTTTTGAATCCAGGAAAAAAAGCAACTGTATCACCAAAGCTTTGTCTTAATTTTTATTATGTATGTAATTTTATGGAACCAACCTTACTAGATGGGGCTCATGAGTAATTTATTTGTGACTTTGGAACCGGGATAGAATATTGTTTGGTCATTTAATCTAGCCTTTTGTTTCCTAAAACCTAATGCCCATTGTACTGTATTAGGACCAGGTTGTTAAAAATAATGAGTGTTTGCTCTTTTACTGGAGTATACACATGTCAGCATTTTTAGATTTATTGTAAGTCACTAAAAATACTGATTTGAACTTAAAAGATTTAAGTGCTAGAAAGCCTATCCTTTATTCCTTCAGCATTGTTCATGCCTGTCTTCTGTTTACATGCTCTTCTGCCCAGACTATTAGTACTGTAGGGACCCCTTCCTTTGGGGCTGATAAGTATAATAGTTGAGCCTTTCTGTCTACTGATCATGACTTAAACATTCCTAAGAATAAAGGTGTTTCTGAATGATTTAAATTAGAAAGAATTTTAATTATATGAAAATATTTAATGCAATGTGCTTTCTGTCCACTCAAGTCTCTTCTCCATCATGCCCCTTACATTTCTTGTTAAATCTATACACTGCTTTTTATGCTACTCCTTTTAGAAACTGAAAATTCTAGTTTCACTCAGTTTTTATGTTGTTAAACATTTGAATGTGTACCCCTCATATGTGAACAATTAAATTATGATCTATTAGTCATAGATAAACAATCAGCTTCAAAAGAGTTGATATCTTTTGACCATTTCTGTGAGGTTTGCTATTCTTGCATTTTGTGTACATGGCTGTAAATGATGTGCATTTATTCTATTTATGTTAACTAGCTGAATTTTATTTGAATTGTTAAAATTAAAAAATTAAAATATCCTTATGAAAGTATGGAAGTTTTTTTTCCTATAATGTATTGTAATATTTTGGCTTGATGAGAATGTAATCACATTTTCTTAGGGTTATGTGAAGAACAAAAGTGCGTTGCCATTTTCAAGGTAAGTGTCAGGCTCTGATCTGCTAGACATGGTGATATCTATAGGAAACAAAAGGTCAAATTATCTAATTCCCTTGGAGTTCAGTAAGATACTTCTGTTCTGACATATTTTCCACAGGTTTATTGATATTTAGATACCATTCATTTCATGTATCAAAACATCTAATTTGCAAAGAATATCTGAGAAATTTGATCCTTATTAGGTTATTTTGGATACCTCCCTGGGTTGTAATGGTTTTTTAACATTATGACTTTTTGCTAGTTTTGGTTTTAGTCTTTCAGAAAGGTAAGAATATTAAAAGTTAAAGGGCTAGAAACTTTAGAATAACCAAATGAATCCATGTATGATAGGTTGAAACAAGTGACACAGATGTAAGTGTTGTATAGAACCTACCCATTTGGGATCCCTGGGTGGCGCAGCGGTTTGGCGCCTGCCTTTGGCCCAGGGCCCGATCCTGGAGACCCGGGATCGAGTCCCACGTCGGGCTCCCGGTGCATGGAGCCTGCTTCTCCCTCTGCCTGTGTCTCTGCCTCTCTCTCTCTCTCTGTGTGTGACTATCATAAATAAATAAAAATTAAAAAAAAAAAAACTACCCATTTTACATTTTGTCGGTTTTTTAAGTTTTCACAAGTTGTAGCTACCATCAAATGTCACCTAGTTTGTTGGTGAGGAAACCAGGACAAATTTGTCATGTCCCTTTTCTTTAACATAAAAATTGAAAGCTTGTGGCTGGCTTTCCTCTGAAGACTGAAATGGTGAGTGAGATGAAGATATTGGCAAAATATATCAATGGTTGAGGTTGGTATGACAAGCATATTTTAATGCTTAGTGTCCTAGGTTTAAATTATGTGTATGTGTGTTTATTATTGAATATTAGAAGCCATGGGAGAGGAGGCTTTTTTTTTTTTTTTTTTTGCATTGCACAAACGAGCTGGCTACCTTAATATATATGGAATGAGTTCAGTAATTTAAAATCATGGAGTGCTGTGCTTTTTTTTTTTTTTTTTTTTTAAGATTTTTATTTGTTCATGAGAAGACACCAAGAGAGAAAGGCGGAGACACAGGCAGAGGGAGAACCAGGCTCCCTACAGGAAGCTCGATGTGGGACTGGGTCTCCAGGATCATGCCCTGAGCCAAAGGCAGACGCTCAACCGCTGAGCCACCCAGGTGACCCTATGCAGTGATTTCATGTGGTTTTTCAGCAGGCTACAGATTGAATAGACAAGTGATATTTGGAGGAATATTAGTCACAATGGGCTTTTTTTTTTAACTTGGTGTTCTTAGGTCTATGCTTATTTTTTTACACTAGATTTTTCAACAGCATTTAGGATGTCACTGGAATGATGACAAAACAAATGATTTAGAGAAAGGATTTGTGGAGATTGGCTCAGAATGAAACATTGGAAGATAATAAATAGAACGAAGTATATAAATTGGAGCTGTTCTTGAAGCTGATGTATATATAAAGCCTTAGGTTACTTCTGAGGCCACTGGATTTTTTTTCCTTCACCAAAGTGTCTTTGTAACAACATCGCAAGTCAAACTTCACCAAATTCAGTGTGTCTTAGGTGAGTGTCCTCAGTTTTGCTACCTTTGAGCCTCAGGGATGTCATGTTCTCTGGAAGTGTTCTGGTGATTAATTCTTTTAGAAAGACTCAGAAAGGTTGGCTGGAGAAAATAGTATTTAAGCCTTATTTTGAAACAAATTTGACAGGCTGATTTAGAGAGTATTCTTTGCTGAAACAGATGAGAGTGTTCTAGTAGCCCATCTGGGCAAATAACCCATTTTCTTTTATTCTACCTAGGAATTGATACAAAAAGTATCTTGAGGGGCACCTGGGTGGTAGCCTCGCTGAGCAGCAGACTTTTGGCTTGGGATCATGATCTAGGGGTCATGGGATCGAGCCCCCCCCACTCCCCCGTAGGGCCTACACTGGATGTGGAACCTGCTTGGGATTCTCCCCCTTAAGGGTCTTGAGATTTTGAAATGAGAATTCTAAACCTAGTCTTGTTCAAAAGAGCTCATCACATCCCGCTCAGCAGAATTGCTAGAGTCGTGTTTTCTGTGTCCCAGTCCCTCACACTTCCAAAGCAGCTCCTCGACTCTTTCGTGGTCAAAGATAAAAGGCCCACTTTCAATCTCTGCTTCTGAATCTTACCTTTCAAGATTATCCAGGAAGATTGATCTCCATTGATGAACTTACTCAGGTGTTTTTAATGACAGGTTATTAGGTCTAAATTTTCCTAAATTATGTATTGGCTTGTTTTTTGTTGTCCCCACTCACATAAGTTGTGCTAGAGCAACTGGATATTGATATGAAAAGTGAGCCATTACCTCACCATCCTCAGTATGATCTAAAAGCAAAAATGAATGCAAACCTAGGGGAAAAAAGTCTGCAACATTGGAATAGGCAGAGGTTAGAATGTCCACAGAAAGCACCAACCATTAAAAAGAAAAAAAAAAAAACCTCAAAATTAAAAACATCAAAGTAAAAGATGCAGCCACAGACTGCAAGAAAATATTTACAATAGGTCTGAGGGGATATGTAATAAAATATACACACAAATACATAGGCAATTACCTAAATGCTATTTTTAAGTATACGTAAAAATGCTTAACATGGTTAGTAATATGTTAGAACCACAAAAACACAATATAGCCAGTACAGTGAGAAGTAGAGACAATACCAAGAATGCAGAAACAACTGGAACTCCCTGCATTGCTGTTGGAAATGTAAAATGGTACAGCTACTTTGGAAAGATGCCGTTTTTAAGAAAGCTTAAAACTTTCTATGCTATAACTCAGGATTACTACTGGTGGGGAAGAGCAAGGTGGGAATTTACAAGAAAAATGGAAATCTCCACAAATGTTCCTTGCTCTTCTATTTCTAAAGGTGGATATTGAGGGAAAGTCAATTGTAAATTCATGCAGTGAAACCGCACATAGCAAACCAAAAGGCAAAATGGTAATTACTGATACATGCAATATAGATGAGTATAAAAAAAAAACAGATTAAAGAAGTCTGGCACAGAATAGGATACACCATTCCATTTATATGACGATCAAGAACAGGCAAAAGTAGTTTGATAGAAATCAGAATAGTAACTGCCTGGAGATGGAGAGGAGTTGACTAGCAAGGGGCCTAGTGAAACTTCTGGAGTAATGGGAAAGTCCTACTGTTGACCTGGGTAGGGTTAAACAGGTGTGTACGTGATGTGAAGATATATTATCTGTAGACTTAAGATCTGTTCACTTTAAACCTGTTTTTTAAAAATCTAAGTGCAAAGTAGAAAAATGCTGGAGGGAAAGTAAATTTGAACGGTGCATAATGAAATAAGGCTTGAGGTCCTGGAATTATCAAAATATAGTTCATAAAATAGTCATGCTTAGTATGTTTCAAGAAATAAAATGGAAGTTTTAAAATTTCTGATTTTGGTATCAAGTAAGTAGCACCTCTGAGCTATTCACCTCCATGACAACTAGATCTCAGAACATGCTCTTTAAGGCCTAGCTCACACAAAGAAGGGTTCCCCAATGACCTTCCCCTTCCCTTCCCCAATGCCAAGCCCAAAGCCAAACAATTAGAACTGAATCTGGATTATTCAGGATGGGGACTGATGCTAGGGCCTAGATCTCCAGGAACAATTATATCTGGGGTCTAGGCCTGCAGAGCAGGGGCATGAGCAGACTTAGGTGCTCCCAGGATCAAGGGGTACTCCCCAGGATACTAATACAATCAGAATCAAATCTGGGAGGAAGCTCTCCAAGTTAGGTCCACAGACTCCCATAGCCTTAATGATTACCAAACACAAGACCTGCTGCCACTGTGAGCGATTGCAGAAACATGGGAACAACAGATCTACCCCGGCAAGGACTTCAGAGAGAAAAGAGTAGCTAGTAGTTGTAATTACAAAGATGAGCCTACACTGTGAAATAAGGAACGGACAGATAATAGTTAACCATAAAAATGAAAACTAGGGCAGCCCGGGTGGCTCAGCAGTTTAGCACGGCCTTCAGCCCAGGGTGTGATCCTGGAGGCTCGGGATCGAGTCCCACGTCGGGCTCCCTGCATGGAGCCTGTTTCTCCCTCTGCCTGTCTCTGCCTCTCTCTCTCTCTCTCTCTCTCTCTCTCTCATGAATAAATAAATAAAATCTTAAAAAAAAAAAGAAAGAAAACTATAGGCCCTGAAATCAAGAACTCAATGGGTAAAAAATAGGTGTAACTGAAGTGATTTCAACTTGATGATCTATTGGGATTACCAAGAAGACAGGAAAGGTAAAGAGAAGGACTATGAAAGATCAGTAAGGAGATAATGGAGGCTGGAATGAGAATGTTTAATGTATTTCATCATATTTGGTAAATGAGCAGAATAGAGAAGAGGCAATATTTTAAAAGATAATTGGAAAATTCTCAGAATTGATAAGCATGAAGCATAGCTCCACAAATCACAATGTATCCTAATTTGGATTAAGACCTGCCTATAAATGTAGCAATATGAAGACTACCAACGTGAAGTGATGGTTTTGATTTTTGCTACTGGCAATGGGCTAGGTATTAGGGCCAGTGCTCCTAATGAGTGCAATTAAAATGCTAGGTAAAATATTCTAAAAATCTCAATATCCGAGAGTGAACATTATAAGGAATGAGCAAGCCAAAATCCAAGACATGATAAGAGCCTAGAAAGTTAAGAGAGCACTCCAAGCCACTTAGGACCTAGAAGCAAGTGAGACAGAAGTAGATGACCAGGTCCCATTTAAGTTGAGTCTGATAGACGCTTCCCATTACTTCCCCCAGGAGTAAATTCAGATTCCTTCTTCCATCTCCATGGGAGTAGACACAGTTTCCTTGTTGCTGAGCAGAACACAGAAGTAAGAGAGAAAAAGCCCAACTCTGAGACCAAGCACTGACCCCTGAGCAGAATTACAGCCCAACTTTGCATTGCTAGAGTGGGGAGGGGACCCCAAGATGAATTAAAGTGGTTCCAGACACATAGGATCTCACATGCATGGTAGAAGCAAAGACCATTCTTTTCTGGAAAAAGCGGACTGCTCATCTTGGGTCGTGGTGAGAACACGCCAGTAATTTCAAGGACTATGAGCACCACACGGCCGATAATGCACACGAGGAAGCCACACCACTAGTGACAACCCTTAAAAGCATAAAAAAAAAGATTATGGAGTTACCAAATATAGACTAAAATGCAAATGAGTACAGTTTTAAAAATATAAGACATGCTTGAAAATAGGAGAGTAGAACACTGAAAAATGGTTGAGCAGATTTGAAAGCCAAATATAACTTCTAGAAGTGAAAGCTAAAGTTTAAAGTACAGTTGGACAAAGCTGAAAAACGTGGTTTAGTGAAAGATGGAGCACAGTGCTGCAAGGAAGAGCAGGAAGACCCAGAGGAGACGGTGAGATGCAGACAGGACACACAAGCCCAGTGCATGTGTGACTGCTGTCCCAGAGAAGCAGAGATAGTGGTCCAAGGAGGTCATCTCAAGTGAGAGGCTGAGAATTTTCTAAAACTGATGAAGAACTGACTCCTCAGATTGAAAATCCCAAATAAACCCAAACAGAATACCTAAAAAGGAACTTGTATCTACACATGGTATCATGAAACTAGATAACCAAAGGCAGAGAAGATTTTGGGATAGAAACATCCAGACTTTTACCTCTGACACAACCTTCAAAGTAGTGACACCCAGTCTAACAACTACGTTAAGATGCAGAACAAGAAGAGAATGGGACGATTCCTTTCGACCTGTGGCCAAACCAGAATTTTACACCCAGTAAAAACCCTTCTAGGCTTGGGAATGGAATAAAGACATTTTGGAAAAATTAAAAGAGGGAGTGTGCTATCCTGAGATCATCAAAAGAAATCCTAAAAGATGTACCTCACACAGAAGGATTTGATGGTATTTGATGAAAGGCCTAAGATGCAAGAAAGATGCTAAACAAAAAAGCAGTAATTCAAGTGGACAAATAGAAAGGTGGTTAATCATATAAAATAGTAATAATAATGGGATTTTAAAAAAAAAGACAAAAATATAGCACATTACATTTTTATGAAAGGTGGGAAGGAAATAAATGGAATCGAAGTGTTCTATGAACCTTCTATTATTCTGTGGGAAGACGAAGATTTGGATTCATTTTAAATGTTAAGTATGTGTTGTAAACTGGAGGATAACCGATGAGAGGACAGAAATAGTACCACTTCCATACTCAGAAGGGGCAAACATGAAACTATTCTTTTCAAAAATCAGTTAAAAAGGAGTGCCAGAAAGGAGAGACAAACGACATGAAATTGATTTTTTTTTTTGAAACTGATTTTTTTAAGTAAACTCTACGCCCAAAGTGGGGCTCAAACTCATGATGCCAAGACCAAGAGTCACATCCTGAGCCAGCCAGGCACCCCAGAAATAATATGGTTTGAAATCCAAATATCTCAGTCGTTACATTAGTGCAAATGGAACAACTTCCCTGGTTTAAAGACTGTCAGACTGGATTTAAAAACAACAAAAAGCTATTTGTGAGAGACATGGTTAAACCATAAAGACAGACTAAGGTTGGAAGTAAAAGGATAAGACTTGAAAATACTACCCAAAGGAAACGGGTGTAACTATATTACTACCAGAGAAAACAGACTTTAAGGCAAGAAAGCATTACCAGAATTCAGGACTTTTGGTCACCGCATGACCATACAAGATTTGTTTCACTAAAGGTACAATGATTTAAAATTTTCATATGCCTGATAAAATTCCTTCATCGTGCAGAGCCAGAATTGAAAGAACCACAAGAAGAAACAGATAAATCCACAGCAGCAGTGGGAGCCTTTAACAAACTTCTCTCAAACTGATAGAAGAAAACAGTAAGCAGATAGAGTTCAAGGGTACGGTTAACAACCTTGACCCAATGGAAATGCATAGAACACTGCACTTAACATCTGCAGAATATGCATCCCTATTTATAGAAATCGACCCAAGGAATCTCATCAAATTTCAAGTATTGAAATCATACAGAGGATGCTCTCTGACCACAATGCAATTAAACTGGAAATCAACAAATAAATCATTGAAGAACTTTGTAAGTTTGGAAATTAAGACACATGCTTCCAAATAACCCACAGGTCTGCTCAACCACACGGACAAAATAATTCTGAGCCGAACGATAATGAAAATTCTAAATGTCAGAACAGATGAATGCGGGCTAAGCAGTCCTTGGAGGAAATTTTAAATTTTAAGTCCATATATTAGAAAGGGAAAAAAGGCTGCAAATTAATGAGGTAATAAGCATTTGTATTAGTTAGGGTTGGCTAGGGCACAGTAGTTAGAGACTCAGATGCTTAATGGCTCAACCTAATAGACATTTTACAGCTTGCTCATTTAACGAGCTTAGAGAAACAGGTTGACTCTGCTCTAACAGTTCTTCAGGGACTCCACTTCAGGGAGGCTCTGCTAGTCTCAACATTTGCTGTCCAAGGTGGACAGGGGCTGTGGTTCTCAGACGTCAGCCTATATTCAAATCACACGGAGGGCCTGATTTGTTTCTCTGGCATTTTTTAAAGTAAAAGATAAATGTTTATCCTTGGATAAACTGTAAGTAGGTGGGCAAAATTGCATCATTTGGGGAATTAATTCAGAGAATAGAACTACTACCTGTATTTTCCCCATGCCATGACCAAAGTATTTTCTGTGCCCCGCCTCCCCGAGCTTTTAGATATAATTGACACATAATATTGGGTAAGTTTGAGGTGTTCAACGGGATGATTTAATACACTTACATATTGGGAAGTGATTACTGCAAGAGGGTTAACACCTCCATCCCTCAGGTAATTACCATTTTTGTGTGTATGTGGTTAGAGCATTTAAGATGTACTCTCAGGGGATCCCTGGGTGGCTCAGTGGTTTAGCTCCTGCCTTTGGCCCAGGGCGTGATCCTGGAGACCCGGGATCGAGTCCCACATCGGGCTCCCTGCAGGGAGCCTGCTTCTCCCTCTGCCTGTGTCTTTCTCTGTGTCTCTCATGGATAAATAAAACTGTAAGAGTTTGTGTGTCTACCTCTCTCTTTCTTTGTGTCGCTCATGGATAAAGAAAATCTTTAAAATAAAAAAAAAAAGATCTAC
Source organism: Nyctereutes procyonoides (assembly GCF_905146905.1). NCBI lineage: Eukaryota > Metazoa > Chordata > Mammalia > Carnivora > Canidae > Nyctereutes > Nyctereutes procyonoides. The sequence goes on from NW_026575042.1 coordinate 37,401,137, forward strand.
TCTCTCAGCAACTCTCAAATATATCACACAGCATTGTTGACTACAGTCACCATGCTCTACTTTAGATCCCCAGAACCTCTTCATCTTATAACTGGAAGTTTGTACCCTTTGACTAACATTTCTCTGTTGCCTCCACCTCCCCGCACCCCACTCCCAAGTCCCTGGTAACTACCACTCTATTCTCTATTTCTGTGAGTCCAGCTTTTTTAGATATAATGAGATCACGCAGTATTTGTCTTTCTCTATCTCACTGATTTCACTCAGCATGTTGTCACAAAAGGTAGGATTTCTTTCTTCTCTAAGGCCGAATAACATTCCATTGTGTATATATACCAAACTTCTTAACCTGCTCATCTGCTGTTTTCATGACTTGGCTATTGTGAATAATGCTTCAGTGGACCTCAGGGCATAGATATCTCTTTGAGACAATGATTTTGTCTCCTTTCATATGTACCCAGAAGTGGGATTGCTGGATCATATAGTAGTTCTAATTTTAATATTTTGAGGAACCACCGTACTTCCATAGTGGCTGCACCAATTTACATTCCTACCAACAGTGCACGAGGGTTCCCTTTTCTCCACATCCCACATCCTCGCCAACACTTGTTGGCTCTTATCTTTTCAGTGCTAGCCATTCTAACGGTGTGAGGTGATCTCTCATTGCGGTATTGATTTGCCTTCCGCTGGTGATTAGTGATGCCGAGCATCTCTTCATATGTCCACTATTTGCATGCCTTCTTTGGGAAAATGTCTACTCAGTTCATTTGCCCATTTTAAACCAGATTATTTGTTTTGTTGTTGTTGGGTGGTATGAGTTCCTTACATATTTTGGATATTAACCCCTTACTGGGTATGTGGTTTGCAAATATTTTCTCCTAGTCCACCGGTTGCTTTTCCATTTTGTTTATTGTTTATTTTGCTGTGCAGAAGCTTTTTCGTTTGATGTAGCCCAATTAATTTTTGCTTTTGGTGTCATATCCAAAAAGGTATTACCAAGATCAGGGTAGAGGAGCTTTTCCTTTATGATTTCGTCCAGGAGTTTTACAGTTTTAGGTCTAACATTTAAGACTTTAATCCATTTTGACTTAATTTTTATGAGCAGGAAAATAGGAGTCCAATTTTATTCTTTTGTATGTGAATATCCAGTTTTCTCAACGCCACTTATTAAAAAAGACAATCTTTCTCCCATTAAGCATTCTTGGTCCCCTTGTTGAATATTAGTTGCATATATGCATGAGTTTGTTTCTGGGCTCTCAATGCTCTTCTACCAGTATATGTGTCTGGTTTTATGCCAACACTATACTGTTTTAATTACTACAGCTTTGAAATAGAGTATTTTGAAATCTCTGGAGAATGGTTTCTCCAGCTTTGTTCTTCTTTCTCAGGATTGCATTGGCTCTTTGGGGGGCTTTTGTGGTGCCACATGGATTCTAAGATTGTTTTTCTTATCTCTGTGAAAGATACCATTGGAATTTTGATAGGGATTGCATGAAATCTATAGATGGCTTGGGTAGTATGGACATTTTAATAATATTAATTCTTCTGATCCATGAACACAGGATATTTTTCCATTTGTGTCATCTTCCATTTCTTTCATCAAAGTCTTACAGTTTTCAGTATACAGATCTTTTCACCTCCTCAGTTAAGTTTATTCCTAAGTATTTTTTATAGTTTTTGATGCTACTGTGGGGTTCTTTACTTCTCTTTTAGGCATTTCCTTGTTACATCTATTTTTTATTTTTTTAAAGATTTATTTATTCATGAGAGACATAGAGAGAGAGGCAGAGACACAGGCAGAGGGAGAAGCAGGCTCCCTCTGGGGAGCCTGATGCAGGACTCAATCCCAGAACCCTGGATCATGACCTGAGCCGAAGGCAGACACTCAACCACTGAGCCACCCAGGTGCCCCCACCTTTTTACATTTAAAGTAACTATTTTAGGTAAGGACTATTAATGCCACCTAATTCATTGTTTTCTGGTTGTTCATAGTTTCCTCTTTACTTTTTTCCTCTTTCTGCTATCCTTTGTGGATTGATGATGTCCGTTGAGGCATGCCCTGATTTCCTCCTCTTTAGCTCTTGTGAATCTAGTAGGGTTTTTGCTTTGTGGTTACCATGACATAGAACAACCTGCAGATAGAAGTCTATTTTACATTGTTAACAATTAACTTTGATAGCATATCAAAACGTTACCCTTTTACTCCCCCACCTTTTATGTTTTTGAGATCACAATTTATCTCTTTTTATATTACATATTCACTAACAAATTATTGTAGCTATTGTCATTTTTAATATGCTTGTCCTTTAACTTTTATACAGTTAACACTACTGTATTACAGTATTAGAGTGTGCTGAATTTGACTGTACACTTATTCTTATCAGTGTATATTTTCATATGTTTCTGCACTTAATTAGCTAAATTTTATTTCAGCTTGAAATTCTAGAGGGCTTATTAAAATGCTGATTGCTGGGTATCACCCCCAGATTTTGCTTCAGTAGACCTCACCTAACCTGTGGCCCAAGAATTTGCATTTCTAACAGGTTGCCAGGTAATGCTGCTTTTGGTTCAAAGACCAAACTCTGAGTCCCACTGAACTTTGGATTATCTATATCCAAGTCAGCTGGAAAGAAGAATGAGCCTGAATGGGTATCAAATGTCTGCTCACATTTTCACTAGCCAGAAACCAGTCATGTGATCAGACCTAACTGATAGGGAGACTGAGAAAATATAGTAACTGTTGGCCCAGGAAAAAAAAGAAACATTTTTTTGTCAAGAGCTCTGTGACAACATCCTTTGCAATGAATTAGAAAAAGAAAATAGAATAAACTCAAATAACTTAAAAAGAAAATAATTAAGACCAGTACTTGATGAACTAAAATCTTATAATACAATATAAAATCAACAAAGCCAAAAACTGGTTCTCTAAAAAAGACTAATAATACTGATATTTTTAGAATATTGTAAATGCTAGGATAATACCTAAAGGTAAATAAAACAAAAAAGTATATTTAATAAGCCAATAGCGGAGATAAAATGGAATACTGAAGTATTCTCAGCCAAAAAGAAACTAAGAAAAGAGGGGGAGAAAATATAGAATAAATAAGATAAATAGAAGGCAAGTAACAAGACAGATATATAAACCTCACCATATCAATAAGTACATTAAATATAAGTGGTTTGAACAATTAATTAAGAGATTGTCAGAAAAAAAAAAAGAGATTGCCAGACGAGTAGCAATGCAAAATTCAACTCTTTATTTTTTAAAACCTTTTGATTTTGAAATAATATTAAACTTACAAAAAAGTTGCAAAAATAGAAAAAGAGGGATCCCTGGGTGGCGCAGCGGTTTGGCGCCTGCCTTTGGCCCAGGGCGTGATCCTGGAGACCCGGGATCGAATCCCACATCGGGCTCCCGGTGCATGGAGCCTGCTTCTCCCTCTGCCTATGTCTCTGCCTCTCTCTCTTTCTCTCTCTGTGACTATCATAAATAAATAAAAATTAAAAAAAAAAACCTTTCAAAAAAAAATAGAAAAAGAGTCCCCATATACTTTCATCCACCTTCCCCAAAAGGTAACATTCTGTACAATTATCAAAACTGGGAAGTTAACATTGAAACATTACTTAGTAATTTATAGACCTTATTCAAATTTCGGCACTTGTCTTACTAATTTTATTTCTCTGGCCCAGAATTTAATCTAGGATGCCACATTGCATTTAGTTATCCTGTCTCCTCTGCTGCCTCTAGTCTTGGATGGTTCTTTAGTATTACTTATTCATGCCCTTGACACTGGTGAAAATCGCTGGCTGGTTGTTTTGTAAATTTCTCTCAGTCTGGGCTCATCTGATGTTTTTCATGTGTAATCAGGTTATGTAGTTTTTGCAACAATATTAGGAAATGATGTTGGAAAATGGAAAACATCCATGACACCAAAAGCTGGTTTTAACAACAACAACAACAATAATAATAATAAGATTGATAAAATTCTAGCTAGACTAAAAAAAAAAAAGAAAGACACAAACAGGAGATCCTAGAAATAAAAACAGAATTGTCCTTTTTTCTAAAGATATTATTATTTATTTATTTATTTATTTATTTATTTATTTATTTATTTATTTGACAGAGAGAGAGAGAAAGAGAGAGAGCGCACAAGCAGGTGGAGCGGCAGGCGAGGGAGAGGGGAAGCAGGCTCCTGCTGAGCAGGGAGCACAATGTGGGGCTCGATCCCAGGACCCTGGGACATGACCTGAGCTGAAGGCAAACGCTTAGGCAACTGAGCCACCCAGGCCCCCCTACAGCAGAGTTATCCTGCAATGACTACAGTACTGAAAGGCTAATAAGAAAATAATTTTTTAAAAAAACCGCTTATGCCGATAAATGTAACAGCTTAGACCACATGAGTCCCCTCCGGGAACTGAGAATCCGTGTGATGCATCTGTCTGTCTGTCCGCTAGTTTCTGCACTCGCATCCATGTCTTCCCCTGTGTTCTGAAAGCAGCTCCAGAATGCCAGGGCTGCTCTTCCTGGGGACACCACAACAGGCAGGTTAGTGAGATGAGTCCCGGCCCCCAGCGCTGCAGCTGGTTTGGGAGCTGCAACAAATACTCATTGTTCCCCCTTCGAGTATCCATTCTAGCTTTTCCTCACTTTCAAGTCACAGTTATGTTGGTCTCTGTGGCTTCTATGGTGGCACAACCCAGACTCTCATCTCTAAAGGGTCTGGGTCTGGCGGCTGTGCCCTTTTCAAGACAGCCTTGCTGCGTTTGTCCATTTGCCACCAGAATTGGGTAACAGAGAGCCAACGGTCACCCAAGTAGATCTGGGTCCTTCTCATATTCCTTCCTGCCTTTGTTGTGCAGCAGAAACCTTCCAATAGAAGGTAATCCTGTGAACTATATAGCTTCAGCGGTGACGTCAGCAAACCATTGCAATGCTCAATTAGGCCAGGAGCTTTTGGGTGGTGCGATGCAAGATAGGACCAGTAAACACCATGATCCTGGATCTACTCCCATACCCCTTCCTGGGAAACTGGGGCCCCTGCTCTGGCATGACGTGCCAGTTCATCAAACTCTGTAAGTTCTCGGAGAGCGGTGCTGGTGAAGCTTACAGACAGGAAGGGCAAACTCACACCTAAAATATGTGTCTAGTCCTATCAGAGCAAGTTGCTGGCTTTTCCCAAACCCAAGATACCAACTAGATTTGACTGCCCACCTGGTGATGGTTTGGTCCTTTCAAGGAATGCTGCCATGTTGGGCACTCAGCATTGGTCTCTGTTACTGGAAGGCTGAGTACTTGGTGGCAACAGTGGCTAGATTAGCCTTGATAAGGAGGGGGCCAATTAGGTTGATGCCCCTGAGAACCCAAGACACATGTCAAGGTCTCATTCTTTCCCAATCACAGCCCTACCCTGGGTAAAGAAGACCTGCCTTGGTTGGGAATTCAATCTTGGGAGCTGAACTACTCGGATGATGAAGTCCTGGGCCTGGGCCTCAGCTCTCTCTGCCATGCACTGCAGAGATGAGTCCTTCTTTGTGTGCTGCTGAGGAGGCCCTCTGGCTTTCACAACAGGCTTTCAATTGCCTGTTAATCACCCTTAGCCTTTTATTAATAGTCTCTTCTAGAGCTGCAATAGAGTTTAGCAATAGCCATCCAATTCCATTTCCTTGGGATCACTTCCTCCATATTTTTCAAATGCATAATATGTTACACCACATAGTGCATTCACTTCCATGGTTTTTTCAATGGAACTGAAACCTTGTGCCAGGTGTCTGGCTCAATGTAGACCATGTCTTAGTCCCTTTACCTTTTTATTTCATCCTGCCTGGAATGCAGTCATCACACTTGAGGGCAACCAACTTGTGACAAGCCAGTTACAAGCATACAGTACATGACTAAGCAGAAAGACAAAGGAATCTACTCCCAAGTGGCATTGTGGGGCTATATAACCACCCTGGACAGCCAGCCATTGAGCTTATCATTACATGAGAAAAATAAAACCTGCTTAAAGCTACTAGATTTTGCATTTCTGTTATAGGCAAATGTAATTCTGAACTGTACGGTTATGAAAATGTTATGTTAATAAATTTGGAAATTAAATGACATGAACAAATTTATAATAAAAACTACTTGCCAAAGATATCAAAACCAACTTATGGAAAGAAATTTAATCTATAGTTAAAATTTTTTTAACTTTTTTTCATACCAAAAAAGAAATTTTTTTTCATAGCACAAAATCTCAAAAGGTTTTAATCACCAAATCTTATCAATCACTTAAGGAATAGATAATTTCAAGGTTACATAAATTTTTCCAGAGAAAAGAAGGCAAGTGTTTACTCTCTACTTCATTTTTTTGAGTTGCTAAACCTTGATTGCAAAAGCAGGCAACAAGAATAGAGTAAGAAAATTGGCAAGCCAATCTTGCTCATGGGTTTCATAAACTCAATAATCTGCATTAGTCGATACTATTGTTTTTTTAAAAAAGAATAATAGATTATGGCCCAATTGGATTAATCCCAACAACACAAAGTTAGTTTAACATTAAATAATTTATTAATGTTAATTTTACCAAATCACAGATTAGTGAAGAAAAACCATATGATCATCACAGATATGGAAAAGCATTCAGTGAAATTTAATATTCATTCATGATAAAACTCTTCATAAACTAGGAATAGAAGAAGAGAGTTTTTCTTTTTAAGTAATCTCTACCCCCAACATGAGGCTTCAACTCACCAACCTGAAGATCAAGAGTCACATACTCCACCAACTGAGCCAGCCAGGTGCCCCAGAAGGAGAGTTTTTAACCTGATAAAAAAACCTCATCTTCAATAACCCTATAGCGAATATCACATTTATAAGAGAAATGTTACAGTATCTCTTTTAAAATCAAAAGTCAGGGCAGCCTGGGTTGCTCAGTGGTTTAGCGCTGCCTTCAGCCCAGGGTGTGATCCTGGAGACCCAGGATCAAGTCCCACATCAGGCTCCCTGCATGGAATGGAGCCTGCTTCTCCCTCCGCCTGTGTCTGTCTTCCTGTCTCTCTCTCTCATGAATAAATAAATTAAATCTTTAAAAAAAATAAATAAATAAAATCAAAAGTTATGAATGCCTGCTATTACCTCTTTTACATAACATTGTTCTTAAGATCCTAGTCATAATGATTAGAAAAAAAGAAAATTTGACTGTCTACATGCAAAATTCAAAACAACCTACAGGTAAATCATTAGAGTTAATGTATGTTTAATAATGTTGCTACATATATATAGCAATAATTGTGTTTTATGGTAATAACAAGAAATGTAAATTTTAAATAATACTTTGACAATAGCAACAATAAGAAACAATATACTGAACCTAGAGCTCAGGAAATATGGAGAAAATGATAAAACTCTTTTGGAAAACCATTAAAGAAGTCCCAAGTAATTGGAGAGAAACAACATGTTGTAGGCAGGAAAACCTAGTAGTAGAATAATACCAACTGCCTCCAGGAGACCCATGGGTTCTATACAATTTTAACCTCAACAGCATTTTTCTTAGAATTTAATTAAAATAATTGCAAAATGCACATAGTAAAACAAAGGACCAGAATAACCTTGACACTTGCAAAGAAGGACACAGTGACATTATTATCAGGTTAGAATACTTAAGACACATGTTATTGGTACAAGAATACACAACCAGAATAATGAAACACAAGACAGAGCCCAGACACAGACACACCCCTCATGGAAACTTGATCGTATCAGAGATAGCTTTGCAGATCCTTGGGAACTGGGTGGACCACTGAACATGGTACCTGTTCAGGGTTATCCATCTGAAAAATTATGAAACTGGATCTTTTTATCCAATTAGTGGATACCTTATATCATACTTATACCAAAAAAATTCATTTCAGTTGGAATAGACTTAAATGTGAGTCTTCTTAAAGCATTAAGAAGAAAATGCAGGAGAAAGTCTTTACAAACTAGTGGGAGTAAAATATTTTCTTAAGCAAGACACCAAAAGTGCACATTATACAGGAAATGATTGATAAATTAGACTACATTAAACTTTTAAATCTCTTTTCCTTAAAATACTTCAAAAAGAATGAAAAGATCATCCAAAAACTAGAAGAATAAATTTACAACACACATAACTGAGAAGGCATAATATCAGAATAGATAAAGAACTCCTGTGAATCAATCAAAGACTAACCCAATAAAAACCTGGACAAAAGTCATATAAATAAGCAATGCACAGGAGAATAAAACCTAACATGCAAGAAGTATGTGAAATAATGTTCATCTTAGAAATAATTAGGAAACTGCAAGTAAAAATCACAAGATAGGGGCCCCAGAGTGGCTCAGTGGGTTAAGTGTCTGCCTTCCACTCAGGTCATGATCCCGGCCAGGGTCCTGGGATAGAGCCCCATGTCGGGCTCCCTGCTCAGCCTGCTTCTCCCTCACTCTCTGCCCCTCTTCCACCCCATTCATGCTCACTCTCTCTCTCTCTCTATCTCTGTCTCTCAAATAAATAAATAAAAACTTAAAAAAAATAAAATCACAAGATGTCATTTTACAACCATTAAAAAGGCAAAAATGAGTAAATCAGATCATTTCAAGTGAATGTAAAACAAAGGAATTCTCATACACTCTAGGTGCGGACATGACATGGTACCATCATTTTGGGGAGAAAAATTGCACTATATATAGAGTTGAAGATGCTTGCACTATGTAAGTTGGCATGTCCACTCCTCGGCGTATACCCCAGAGTAATCCTGGCTCACGTGTTCCAAGACTCATGCATAAGAATGTTCATTGGAGCCTGGTTGCAATAGCAAAACACTGAAAACATTCTAAGTGTCCAAGGATAGGAGAACAGATAAATGCACATCAGTGAAAATGAGTGAGCCATGTGACCAGCAGGGCTCCATCTCAGGAACTTAATTTTGAATCACAGAAGCAAATCACAGAAGCATATATATGGTGCAATTCTGTTGACATAAAGTTCAAAAACCTGCAAAGTCGGGGCCCCTGGGTGGCTCAGTGGGTTAAGTGTCTGCCCTCTGCTCAGGTCATGATCCCGGGATCCTGGGATGGAGCCCTGTGTCGGGCTCCCTGCTCAGCGGGGAGCCTGCTTCTCCCTCTCCCTGCCCCCCACCCCTGCTCATGCTCTCTCTCAATATCTCGCTCTCTCAAAGAAATAGATAAAATCTTTAGGAAAAAACCCTGCGACGTCAACAAAATTTGCTTAGGCAAACTTAGATGTGGTAAAAATCAAACCATTTTTTCAAGCAATGTCATGACAAAAACTCTGGGTAGTGGTTACGTCCAGCAGGAGGAAGGGGTTTGGGTGGGATGGGGAAAGGTACACGGGAGGCTTTGGAGGAAACAAGGCTTCCTCGAGCAGCTGCTGGGTCAGATGATTTTCACAGGTTTTCTCATCTATCACTGCAAAACAAATTACCGCAAAATTTAATAGCTTAAAGCAACAAATATTTATCATCTCCGTTTCTACGGGTCTGAGTTCTCCACCTGGGGGATGCTCAGAGGCTGCAAGGTGTCAGCTGGGGCTGCAATTAGCCCCAGGCTCACACAATTGCTGGCAAGATCCACGTTCCCGCTGGTCTGTGGACGGAGCGCCTTCGACCCTTGACAGCTGTTGGCCGGAGCCCACCCTGGGCTCCTCGGCACCTGGGCCTCTCCCTAGGGTGGCAGCTGGCTTCCCCAGAGGGAGAGGAGCGAGAGGTGAGCGGGAAGGAGGCTGGTCTTTCTAAACGAACCTCAGGAGTGACAGCCCACTCTTTGCCATGTCCTTGTCATCGCCCTGTTGTACACCTGTGCCAGGCACGGGGCAGCCGCCTGGAGGGGAGTGTGCAAGACTGTGACCCTCAGGAGGCAGGAGCCACTGACGGCCACGTAAAAAGCTACTGACAACAACACGGTTGGGGGGGGGGTGTTCTCTATTAAATACTCTGTAATAGGCGGATCCCAGGGTGGCTCAGCGGTTGAGCACCTGCCTTCGGCCCAGGGCATAATCCTGGAGTCCCAGGATCGAGTTCCCCATCCGGCTCCCCACAGGGAGCCTGCTTCTCCCTCTGCCTCTCTCTCTCTCTCTCTCTCTCTCTCTCTGGCTCTCATGAATAAATAAATTCTTTAAAAAAGAAAAAGACAAGAATGATTGTCTTGGGTTTCTCAACCCCACTGTGCTATCAGGTCTCTGAGCCTTCGCCACGCTTCTCCCACTCGGGTATCTTCCTCGTGGACTTTCTCTACTCACTTACCAACGTGCCCCACTTCCTGCCAGAGCCCATCTCTGCTCTGGCTCTCCTCCAGGCCCAAGTGGGGATCTGCTGATCTCACTGCAGCACAGCTCGGGATCGCCCCATTGTCTCTGGGCCCTTAGGGGGCAGTGAGTGCCCTGGCCAGACCACCAGGCACCCTGGAGAAACAGTAGGGACAAAGTGAAGGGACACTGAGGAGCAGTCACAGCAAGGGGTGAATAGACGCTGTGAAGAGCCTCATTACAGTTCAGGTGAGGCTTTGGAGCCATAGGAATTATGAAAATACTGTCAGTTTTCAGAACTTTTACATTTCAGATAAAGGATTGTGGGTTTATGTTTCCTTGAAATACCAGGCACTTTTAAAAAATATTTTATTTATTTATTCATGAGAGACACAGAGAGAGAGAGAGAGAGAGAGAGGCAGACACAGGCGGAGGGAGAAGCAGGCTCCATGCAGGGAGCCCGACGTGGGACTCGATCCAGGGACTCCAGGATCATGCCCTGAGCCAAAGGCAGACGCTCAACTGCTGAGCCACCCAGGCTTCCCATATCAGGCACTTTTGTAAGTTTTTTTTTTTTAATTAATTTTTTTATTTTGAAAAAAATTTCAGACCCACTAAAAGTTGCAAAAGTATTGCAATTAACTTCCATGTACTCATCATTTATTGTTGTCTTGTTAACATCTTAACACATTTGCTTGCTTTCTCATTGTGTGTGTGTGTGTGTATTAGTCAGAATAATGGCCCCGAAGATGTCCACGTCCTAATTCTTGGAACCCATGAACATATACACAGCAAGGAGGAATTAAGGTTGAAAACGAAATTAAAATTGCAAAATCAGCTGACTTTCAAATAAAGAGATGAACCTCAGTTATCCAAGTGGGCCCAATGTAATCACAGCAGTTCTTTTTTTTTTTTTTTAAAGATTTTATTTATGAGAGAGAGAGAGAGAGAGAGAGAGAGAGAGGCAGAGACACAGGCAGAGGGAGAAGCAGGCCCCATGCAGGGAGCCCGATGTGGTACTCGATCCCCGGTCCCCAGGATCACACCCTAGGCTGAAGGCAACGCTAAACCGCTGAGCCACCCGGGCTGCCCCACAGCAGTTCTTATAAAAGGGGAAAAGGAAGGCCAAAGAGTCAGAACCAAAAAGAGGTCATGAGGATTAAAGACCCGACCAGCCATCCAGCGCTTTGAAGAAGGAAGGGTGGAGCCAAGGAGTGTGGGCAACTTCTAGAAGCTGAAAGAGGCAGGAAAACACAGTCTCCCCTAAATTCTCCAAAAAACAAGACAGCCCTGCAGACACCTTGACATTAGCCCAGTAAGACCTACTTCAGACTTCGGACTTCCAGAACAGTAAGATAATACATTTGTGTTATTTAAAGCCACTAAGTTTGCGGTAATTTGTTAAAGCAGCAGTAGGAAACTAGTATAATGTGTATATCACATACACATGCTCATTCCATTTTTTTGTTTAGTTTTTTTTTTCCAGTTAAGTTTCAGAGATCAAGGACATTCTCATACAATGGAGTGCAATGATCAAATTTGGTAAAAATAATATTTACACAATACTATTTTTTAATGTACAAGCGCAGGCTCAGACATTGCTAGCTGCCCCATTAGTGCCGTTTATAGCAAAAAGCTCCAGTTCAAGCGTCACCCTTGCATGTGGCTGTCAAGTCTCTTTGGACTCTTTTGCTCTAAAGCAGTTCTCACCTTTTCACTCAAGACCCAAGTATTTTTCAAAGTACAGCCCAATTCTTTTGTAGGATGATTCATACTTTGACTTTGCTTTTTTTTTAAGATTTTATTTATTTATTCCTGAGAGAGAGAGAGAGAGAGAGAGAGAGAGAGAGAGAGAGAGAGAGAGGCAGAGACACAGGCAGAGGGAGAAGCAGGCCCCATGTAGGGAGCCCGATGTGGGACTCGATCCCGGGTCTCCAGGATCAGGGCCTGGCTGAAGGCGGCGCTAAACCGCTGAGCCACCCAGGGATCCCCAACTTTGTCTTAATTTATCCTTAATGATTACGTTCAGTTTCTGTATACTTTGGGAAGGAAGACTGCACACACTGAAAGGGCTGACCATTCTATTCCTGAAGCAACTGGAAAATGATCACCAATGCCATCCACTTTTTAATTTTACGTGAAAAAATAGCTTAGGAAAAAAAAATCCGCTCCAACATTCCTCTCAATCCAAACTTTTCCTAATTGAAAGGCTTTAGGAATAGAATTAGTCTAAGACTTGCAAGGAAATGAGGCTTTTTACCCCTTTGGAAGCCCTAGGGGGCGCCCGGCAGCTGCTGTGGGGCCTGCAGCCGGCCTGTCTCCCATCAGAGCCCAGGAGCTGGCGTCCAGAACCCTCGAAGTTGGAAACAGCGTCCACCCACAGAGGCGTATACCCCCGAAAGTTCGTTATATTAGTAATTTAGGAAAGTCTGGGAGATGCCGAAGGGCCTGATAAATTACAAACATTAAAACACGGAGAGAAATAAAGAATGGTTTTATTGTCTTCTGTGATGATAGAAGGCAAATTAAACGTTATTTGAATATATTCACCATTAGGTATTTGTCCTCTAAAATATTATTTGGTACTGGTGTGTATGTGCAAACGTGGGTTGCATATTAATAATTTTATGGTTTAATGGGATCATTTAGCCGGGATGAGATTATGAAGTTGCAAACAGCAGCTGGGTGCGCCCACATTCTCTGTCCCATAGGGGAAGAGCCTGCAAAATATTGACATTGTAGCTTTAACACAGCTCGGCCCTGATTCTAATTGCACTGGTGGCAAATGCGCTCTTTTATCTTCCTCTAGCCCCTCTCCCTTTTGGGGATGGGATTTCACGTTGCCCTCGGTGGGCATTTAAATACTTGGTTATGCCACACAGGAAACCAAGGATTTAAAGTCATATTGTGTTTATTGGTGCAATTTCCTCTTGGTTCCCAGAGGGTTTCACTTTAAAGCAGGTGGGGCGCAGGGGAGCGTCTACGTGGACCCACGGCCCTGGGCTGTCCCAGCCCCACCTTCTGTCTCCCCCGGGAGCGTGTTCTCAGTCTGCGGAAGCACAGAATCCGCTCATCAGTTTTCTTGTTTATTCGTTTGTTCATATTCAGCAAATGCTTACTGAGTTCCAGAGAAATCCTGGCACCGCTCGCTGGAATTTAGAACCTCCTTCAACAGCTCTTCATTGTGTACAGTGAAACCAATATAATTGTCCTTTCTATTCGTGGGAGAGAGAACTGGAAGGAGAGCGAGCTGCTTTCCAAAGGACTTTGTAGGTAGAACCTGAATTCCCAATCGCACACCTGGATCTTCAGGTTTGGGGACTGAGGCAGATTCCAAGGGCAGAAGGTCCGGCTCACCGGGCCCCATGATTCTGCCAAAGGGGGCAGTGAACACCCTGCCTGCGCGGGAGGGAAAGTTTGTTTGAACAGGTGATTATCACAGGATGTCATAGAATCTCCATGGTTTCCTGGTTCACGCAGATCTGGGTTCAAATCCTGAGTCTGGCACCTGCTCTGGAAGTTGAGCAAATCATCTTCTCTGATTTTTCCCATCTATAAAATGAGAATCATGAAACCTACCCCAACAGGGCAGGCTGCTTGGAGCATTACACTTGGTAAACACTTGTGAAGTCCTGGGCACTAAAGGCCAGAACGTGCAGTATCTGTTGGGCCCTCGTGTCTCGCAGTCAGAGGAGATCGGTCAGCTGCACTTCCATTTAGACCTGTGCTGTGTCTGACCTATGCTTCGAGAAATTTCTGCCAGCTTAAATCTGCACTGTTTCTAGGCGCGGGCTGGGGGCGGGGGTGGGCAGCCAAAACTTATGTTGCAAAGGGAAGAATTGGATAAAGAAAGCATTTTTACTTCTTTTTTTAAAAAGATTGTATTTATTTATTCATGAGACCCAGAGAGAGAGAGGCAGAGACATAGGCAGAGGGAGAAGCAGGCTCCCTGTGGGAAGCCCAATGGCGGACTCAATCCCAGGACCCCAGGATCACACCCTGAGCCAAAGGCAGATGCTCAACCAGTGAATGACCCACGTGCCCCTTTCTTTATTTCAAAATGAAAAAAAAAATATGAAAGCAACAAGAAGGGAATATGTCAGTAAACAGAGTGTTCACCCACCCAGTGCCTACTGACAGGAGAGAAATCACGATGTAGAGGCACCAGGTGCAAAGTTCTGTGAAATGAAGCTGGGGTTGGAAGAGAAAAAAAAGTTGGTCAACTTTTTTGTACAGGAAACATGAATTTTTGTGTATTTCATATTGATACTTCTCATGTCATTGTTTTTGGGAACTGCTATAATAAGTTCCCTCTTGCAACTGAATATCAGCCAAGGGCTGGCTCTAGGACTGCATCTAAAGGGAGATCCCGCTCATTCACGTTGCCTTTCAGGCCGAATGGCTGTAAAAATCTGCCACAAAAGCATTTTCTCTCTATCCTTATGATGCCAGCAGAGCATCCTTACATTATAATCTCGTATCATCCAAGGACTAATTAATCAACCCAAGTTTAAGTGGCAAGTGCCTTAGAAGAAAAATGTGCAGTATTGGCTAAGTGTTTGTTCATAAAACAGGAAGAGTTGTCTCTGTGGGGACGCCTGGGTGGCTCAGTGGTTGAGAGTCTGCCTTTGGCTCAGGTCGTGATCCCAGGGTTCTGGGATCGAGTCCCACATGAGGTTCCCTGCAGGGAGCCTGCTTCCCCTCTGCCTATGTCTCTGTGTGTCTCTCATGAATAAATAAATTTTAAAAATCTTTTTTAAAAAAAGAAAGAGCTGTATCAATAATTGTATTTCCTTATTCTTAGATCTCTTAGCAATTTGGAATTTAGGTCATTGGGGGGCTCAAGGCGCAACACTTTTAGTGCCAGTAATTTCTTCACGTCTTCTGCTTACTCATCTGACGAATGGGGACAATGATACATGCTCCAGAGTCGCCCCTGGGATCCAAAAGGAGCATGAAGTAGAAGGCACCACTGTCATTGTGGTGACTTTGCCCTCCTTCTGGAGCTGCAGAGTAGATGCCTGCCTTTCAGGGAGCTGCATCCCGCCAGCAGTTTCCAGCCAGGACAGTCCGGCTCACTAGGGGTGCGGAGGAAGCCTGAGCCATGCTCAGCGCTCGGGTTGACTGGAGAGGAGTGATGGGGGGATGTGGCTCCAGGTGCATCGTCCCCTTGGGTGGGACAGCCCCACCTACAACAGAGCTGTCTACACCCCACACAAATTCTCAGTGTCCTACCAGAAATTGATGTAGAGGAAAACACTGTTTGTAATTAGCTCACCCAAGAACTCCTGTTTTATTTATAAAGTACTTTTGTGTGGTTTTAATATTGTGTTTTCTGGAAATGCATCTAACTATGTAAATCAGGGTAAGATTAGGCTTTGTTTCATTATTATTGAAACCTTACCTAGAAATGTTTGCCATTTTAGAAAGTCTCAACAGCAATGACAACTCCATTCCTGTATTTGAGTCACAAAGAAAACACTCAGGTTAACCCACATTGGAAGCCACCGCACCCGTGATTTTACATCAGGTACTGGCACCTGACTACCTCATTGTGTCTGCTGGTGTAAGTGCGCCCACACGTTTATATATGGAAATACATGTTTTTACAAATTCCTTTTTATTTCTCCTTTATATTAGAATTGGAACATTATATTGTTTGGATATATTGCATGTAATTTTTATTTCAAAATGATAAAGGGGACTTTGCAAAATATTTGTCATGGAAAGGGGAAGTTTTATCCAGAGGCTTGGAGCCTCCAATCTGAAAATCCAGATGGTGCACTGCTTCTGCTTTCAATGTTGTTGTTTGCGCTAGGTGGATGAGGCTTATCTGCCTTGAACAAAATGCCCAAATAAATGGCTTCAACAAGACAGAACTCTATGTCTCTGTCCCCTAAATGAATTCCAAAGATAAGTGTCAAAGAAAAAAATTACAGTTTTTTTTAAAGATTTTATTTATGTATTCATGAGAGACACAGAGAGAGGCAGAGACACAGAAGAGAAGCAGGCTCCATGCAGGGAGCCCGACGTGGGACTTGATCCCGGGACTCCAGGGTCACACCCTGGGCTGAAGGCAGGCGCTAAACCACTGAGCCACTCAGGGATCCCCCAAAATTACTTTTGATGCCCTAGTTAAAGATGGTAAGGAGGACTTTATTGAAGGAGGGGTGGCAGGGAGAGGGGGATTACTGCAATGGGATCTTGTTGTGGGGGAGAGAGACCAGGCCCAGCTCTGAATGCAATGAGGACAAGTGGGCCTTTCCAGCCAAGGAGCAAGGTGGCGGTCAGTGGATGGGAAACTGCTACGAGCACACATCGGGGGTGAGGAGGACTCTGCTTACACTGGCCTAACAGGATTCTGGCTGAAGGCAGGCCAGGGTGACCACATGGGGCCCGGGGGCGGGGGGGGGGGGGGGATGAGGAAGCTGATCAGATATTGAGGATGGGGGGATGGGGGTTGGGTTTGGCCAAACTGACTTAGCAGGATCCTTGCTAAAATTGGAGGATGCTGAGATGAACACGGGAGCTTGAAAGTCAGGGCCTGGTTGGAAAGAGCACAGGGCTTAGCGATTAGTGTCAGAGCCAGGAGAGAATTGTGGTTGCAGGCAGGCAGGCTGGCAATTTCGCAGCCCTGAGGGACCCAGTCTCCTGTCCTTCTGTTCCTTTATCGTTGGTGCCAGCCTTCCATTTTCAGACCTGTTCTATGATCCGAGATGACACCGGAGCTCCAGTCATCTTGGCCACAGCGTAGGCAGGGAGGTAGGAATGAGACCAGGGCAGTGGGGTACCCCGAAGAAGCCTGTTCCCTGACAAGGAGCACCCAGAAGGACCATCAGACAACTTCTGCTTCCATCTCATGGGCTGCCCCCAGCTGTGGGGCCCTGGGGAGCTGGGAAATGGAGTCTTCCAGCTGTGTGTGCATCATTCTCCTGAATAAAACTGAGAATTCTGATAGAAAAGGAGAATGGACCTCGGCGTGGCATTTAGCAACTTCCTTTGCTGCTGCTGCTGCTGCTGCTAGTAATTTTGACTGTAGGAGGTACCTCCCTCCCCAGGCTTAGAGAGCTTCACTACTGTAAAGTCCAAGACACTTGGTTTTGGGCCGTGTGTCCACTTACTGTGCGGTGACCTTAGCCGAGTGACTTAACCTCTACAGGCCTCATTTTCCTCATCTGTACAATGGGGACACAAATGGTACTTAGCTCCTTGGGTAGTCATGAGGCTTAAATTGTTTGTGAAAACCTTACCAAAAGCCCATAGGACCAACCAACTCTCTTCCTCCTCCTCCCCACACGTGCCCAGCCACACACCAAGCAGTAGCAGCAGGGGAGGAAGCCGGCACCCACTTCGCTCCAGACACTCGCTTGGTCAGCAGAGGACCCAGGTCTCAGGAAAACAGTCGCCTCCCACCTGCCAGCTCTTGGCCAGTTGCTCTGCGGGAAGGATGCAAAGACAGCTGGGCTGGGTTTTTCTGGGCTTTTCTCCATGGTCCTTTCCGGCAGGGCCAGCCAGAGGCCAAAGTCTTGAATGCAGTGAGGTTGCTGTGCAGCATCTGTCTCCCCTGGCTGCTTCAGAAAAGATCTGACCAGTGATTATGGGAACTGCTTGTCTGCTTCACTTCCACAGGGAAGGGCTTTTTAAATGATTGTGTTCTTTTAAGCACCATTTACCACCAAAGGATCCAAGGATCCTTGGAGAAATGACTGACTCCAGGGCTGTGGCTCTGGATCTAGGCAAGATAAGCTTGGGACATCTTGTAACTAAAAAGCAAGGAAGCTGTCAGGGCTACCAGGTCTCGTGGAAAGGAAATGGAGTCCAATTTGAAGGGACTCGCTGTGACCAAAGAGGAGACTGTTTAAGCAACGAACAGAAGAATGGTTACAATTCTTTGACATACCACATATATTTTAAATCCCCTTTAAACGAAACTCATCAAAAATTTATTGTGGGTTTTTGTTTGTTTGGTAGGGAATAAATCATTATTCTGAAAACTGGTAAATAAGAGGAGAGAAAGAGAAACACCCATCTGTCTGTCTTTACTGGACAGACTATGGTTCAGAGTGATCAAATCGTCGATGGAGAAAAGTTTATCTTTCTAGAAGAATCTTGGCTAATAAAAGCAAGAAACGTGATTGAAATAAAAAACTGCCATTTCCCAACCCAGACTGGGATTGCGGATCTAAGCCATAGTCATCAATGCTGCTAAAACTATAAAGTGGATAAGTCAGGTTGATACCTGAGCCCCCAGATCGACTTTAACATCGCCCAAAGTGCAGCACCCACAGGTGATGTGCCTCCAGGTGTGGTGCCGTAGAAAATACACGTGCCTCTCTGAAGTATGCTTGTCCCCCCAAATTCACCCTGAATCAAACCACGCCTGGAGATCTTCCAGCTACCTGACAGAAAACCAACGGATGGAAGAACGTATTAAGAAACACGGTGAGAGACATCTGGGTGGCTCAGTGGTTGGGCATCTGCCTTCGGCTCAGGGTGTGATGATCCTGGGGTCTTGGGATCGAGTCCCACATTGGGTTCCCTGCAGGGAGCCAGCTTCTCTCTCTGTTTCTGCCTCTCTCTGTGTGTCTTTCATGAATAAATAAATAAAACTTTAAATAAAAGAAAAGAAACAGTGTGAGGGGCCCTGGGTGGCTCAGCCAGTGAGGGGTCTGACTTTGGCTCAGGTCATGATCTCAGGGTCCTGGGATCTACCTCATGTTGGCCGCATCGCATCAGGCTCGGTGCTCAGCAGGGAGTCTCTCCCTCTCCCTCTCTCTCCTTCTACCTCTGCCCCTACCCCTGCTCATTCTGTCTCTCCAATAAATAAAATAAAATCTGAAGAAGAAGAAGAAGAAGAAGAAGAAGAAGAAGAAGAAGAAGAAGAAGAAAGAAAGAAAGAAAGAAAGAAAGAAAGAAAGAAAGAAAGAAAGAAAGAAAGAAAGACTGTGAGGATATAATCCACCAAAACCAGAATGTTGGAAATTCTACTGGATAAGTGACTCGGTTTCTCCAGTAAATGATGTGGGATAAAGAATGAAAGAATAAAATAAAATTAAAAGACATTAAGAGACATGAGCCATATGCAAAAGGAACATAACTGGATTCTGATTTGGACAAAGCAACTATAAAAAGACATCTGAACGTAACTGAGAAAACATGAGCATGGACTGGGTATTACATGAGTCTAAGGAATGACTCTCATTTTTGTGCGTGTGATAATGGTATTGTGGTAATGTTTTTAAAACTCCTTACCTGAGGGCAAATGATAAGATGGCTAGAATTTAATTTAGAATGATGGGAGGCGGGGGAGAAAGGTGAGTGGATAAAGATAGGACAGGAGAAAGAAGCATGGCCAGAACTCAGTCACATGCTCTACTCACCGCAAGGAGGCTGGGAAGTACGTCTTCCCAAGTGCCCATCCTCTGCCCCCCAGGGCCGTCCAGTGACTGATGACAATGGGTTATGACTGAGGAGGGTAATTAGCCCCAGCATCTGTACTTGAGGTTAGAAGAAGAGCAAGAGAGCTAAGGAAGTAAAGGGAAATAAGCAGGAAAAGAAAACCAATGGGCTTGGTCAAAATTGGTGTTGCTTTGCTCCCATCCCTGAAAGGCTTCGGGCAACAATTCTGAGGCCCATGTGGCTGGATCTCGCTCACCTGCTGCGACTCTGGATGGTTTAGTCTCTGGAAGGCTCTTATTTCACAGGATGCCCGTGACCTCTTGAGGCCAACTACCCACCCAACTTTTCTGCCATTCCAGCGGACAGAGGACTCTGCTTGTCCCCGAGGCCAACAGAACCCCCTGGACTGAATCTCCTTGGCTGACTCGGGTCCCCTGCACATCTCTGAGCCAGTCACCGCGTCCTAGGGATTGAACACAGTGAGGGGCCTGGCTAAATCAGGTGCGCATCCAGGGAGCCCAGCAGCCTCACCTGAATCCCAGTAGACTGCGAGTGGGCAAGGGGAAACTGGGTTGCTATAGCCAGAAGGGGGACATGACCCTTGGCAGGGAACGCCATACAGATATCCCTTCATCGCGTCACCATCTCCAGCCTCCATTGGTCACCCGTAGAACAGAGCTGATGCTGCCCACCCGGGGAGTCAGTGAGATCGGCACAGTCCCGACACTCAGTGATACAGGACAAATGCCATTGTTCTCCTCTCTACTCTGAGGGGTCCATTTCCACTCCTTTCCATGGAGACAGAGTGACAGGCACCCCTTGAGTCACCATGTGTGTGCCGAATGACAGCCGCCTCGTGTCCTCATCCATCCTTCTCGGTGGTACTAGGGAGCCCTAGAATTTTGCCTAGAATTAGCAAAACCCCTGGGGAGGAGCACCTCATGGCAATGGGTCAGGCCACCTTTACATGTTTGCAAGATATGTTTCATGGGGCCAGTAGTTGTTCAGACTGGTTGTGCTTCAGCACAACTGTGTGTGGTCTGAAACTCTCCTTTTAAAAAACCATTGTTCTAAACATCTGAAAACACACACTTCTTGTGATACGAATGTCTCTAAGTCAAGCAATCTGGCAGCTTGGCTCATTTGCCCCCACTGGGAATTCTGATGTTTCCTGGGTTTTGGGAACACAGGTTAAGGAATTTTCAGTGTTTTGTCTTTGGGATCTTGGAGAGAAGCTGTGTGCAGAAGGCCAAGAGCACAAAATTCACCACACAGAGAGAATCGGTGAAGAAGATCAAAAGTACAGGCTTGGGAAACAGACTGCTTGGTTGGAATCCTGGTGTGTGACCTCAGACAAACCTCCCTTAGACCCAGTTTCCTCATCTGTAAACCGGGAGTTAGAATTTGGCTGTGAAATTGAAATGAGGAAACTGGTTTGTTACCAGCTCCCAGAGGCAAGTGCAAAAGGCACCCCCGGCCCCTCCTCTCCCCTGTGTCAAGCCCGTTTGAGTTCCAGGCCCTGGGTGGAGACCGCCCTGGTGCCTTTGCATCTTTTGTGTGACCACCTCCCCCCCTTTGGCCATCTGTCTGGACAGGGGTGCTGCCTGCCATCTGAGCCCAGCCTGCTCCCCTTCCTCCCAGCCCCTCCCCGGCCCCAGGGCCTCTCTCAGAACAATGCAGGGACACCTTCTGGGCCCCAGGTCAGGCCCCTGCTTTGTGTCTGCCTGGCAGCCTCTCTCCCTCCCAGCCCAGCCCAGATGGGCCTGGGGCCAGGCCCCTGCAGAGGACATTGAAGGGGGGGCTGTAGGGACAGGACTGGGGTGGGGGAGGACAGAGCACAGGATGGCCACAGGGACTTGCAGCCTCCTAAACTCCCTCGCTGTTCACTCGGGCCTTGGCACTGTTTCCTCAACAGGGTGAGTTCTGAGTTTGTGGGAGAGCCGACCAGGCCAAGAGGCACAAGTGCTTCCAGATTTATGAGAACTTTATGCAAAGTTAATTCTGTCTCCTGTGAACTATTCTCCTTCTTTCTCCTTTGTGGACATCAGTCTGTGTAATACACTTTTGTGGCCTTCGTTAATCAAGTTCTCTAAGAATTTTCTTGTGATGACTCCATGGATTTCTTCTTTTTTCCTCAGCTTTATTGAGTTTTGTGGGTTTTTCTAAAAAGATTTTATTTATTTATTCAGGAGAGATACACACAGAGAGAGGTAAAGACATAGGCAGAGGGAGAGGCAGGCTCCCTGCGGGGAGCCCGACGCGGGACTCGATCCCGGGACCCTGAGATCAGGAGATCACGACCTGAGCTGCAGGCAGATGCTCAAGCGCTGAGCCACCCAGGTGACCCAGTTTTACTGAGATATTGACAAGAAAGCGATACCAAGTTTCAGGTGTACGATGTGATGATTTGACACACGTGTATATTCAAAATGATTTCACAATAAGCTTAGTTAACACCTTTATCCTTTCACGATTGCCATATTTTGTGGGTGGTGATAACATTTAAAATCTACTCTCTTAACAACTACCCATCATACAACACGTCACTGTTCATTACAGCCGCCCTGCCGTTCATTATATCCCTGGAACTAACTCTCTTATACAGCTGGGTGTTTGTACCCTTGGACCAACATATCCCCATTTCCCCCACCCCCAGCCCCTGGTAACTACCAGCCTATTCCCTATTTTATGTGAGTTCAGCTTTATAAATTTTTTTCTAATTTTAATTTTTACATTGAAGCCTCATAAACATACAGTGTTATCTTAGTTTCAGGTGTACAGTACAGTGACTTAACATTACTCAGTGCTCATCACCATGGTGTACGCTTAATCCCAACCCTCCCCCACCTCCTCCCCATGTGCTTTTTTATATTCCACATAGAAATGAGATCATACACTATTGTCTTTCTCTATCTGACTTGATACT
This sequence comes from Nyctereutes procyonoides, assembly GCF_905146905.1. Taxonomy (NCBI): domain Eukaryota; kingdom Metazoa; phylum Chordata; class Mammalia; order Carnivora; family Canidae; genus Nyctereutes; species Nyctereutes procyonoides. Next base: position 37,423,721 of record NW_026575042.1, read on the forward strand.
CAGCATAATGATCTCAAGGTTCATCCATGTTGCAAATGACAGGATTTCCTTCTTTGGCTGAATAGTATTCCATTGTGTGCATATACACCACATTTTCTTTATTCACCTGTTGATGGACACTTAGGTTGTTTCTATGTCTTGTAAATCATGCTGCAATGAAGACACCGGGTGCAGGGATCTTTGAGATAGTGTCTTCTCTCCCTTTGGATAAATATCCAGAGGTGGAGTTGGTGGGTTGTATGGTAGTTCTATTGTTAATTTTTTGAGGAACCTCCATGCTGTTGTCCTAGTGGCTGCTCCAATTTGCATCCCCCCACAGGGGTTAGACTCAAGCATGGGGAGAACTCATGGACTGAGGGTGTGTGGTCATACATAGAGGAAGGGAAGCAGGAAAAATGGAGGAGGAGGAGGAGAATAGTTTTAAATAATTGGGAAGAAATAGTTCTATTTGTATTTATTATATACATAACACGAGACTTTGAATATTCAGGTTTTAATGTTTCAAAATAAAATGAGGAAAGACATTCAGAAAGAAAAATCACCAATAGGCAGGTCTGTCTTCACAGCTAAAGAAATCAAATGAGTTCCTTGTAGAAGAATTTTACCTTTGTTGTGCATTTGATCATCATTAATAACCCTGGGAGGCAGGAAATATCATCATAGCAGGGCCCGGGAAATGTAAGCTCAGGGAAGGCAAGTGATTTGCCTACAGTCACACAGCTGGCAAGTGGCAAAGGCCAACTCACCAGTCTCCTGTAAGACATCAAGGGTCCTGTGAGCAAGGTGCTGTCTTTCTTGCTGGCTGAAGGGCAGTGGGGAAGGCCCTCTGGGCCCAAGTGTCCTTCCCTATGAAGGGGGATACCACTCATGCCATTGTACAGGTGGCGCTAGGCCTTCAGTGAGAGACGAGGTAGATAGGAATTGTTCAAAGTGGCGAGAGGAGCTGGTCTCTGCACAGGTAGGTGCTGCTGTTTAGCCTCAGCCTGGGGGCCCGGTTACATGTTTTAATTGGGCATGCCCCACCGTTGCCCTGGGATCTCCCACACAGAGAAGGGGAGAACTGTGACCAAATGTGACCACTCTGGTGGAGAGCTGGTGGCTGACCATGATGGCTCTGCAGAGGAGGAAGAGGAAGAGGTAAGATGCATTGGCTGAGGTAGCCACAGACAAGGGCAGAAGTGTCTCGCACCCTGAGGCAGAGCCAGGGAAGAGACCTGAGAGAGGAAGGGGAAACAGACACATGGGGAAAGCCAGCCACAGCAAAGACGCTTTCTCAGCATCTTGACCTTCCCACAACTCTGGATGCCCCACAACACACACACACACACACACACACACACACACACACACACATACACACGGTGCTCGGTGCTCCCACCTAACCTACGGCCCATTGCTTTTCCCAGCCCACCCCCCAAAACAATTTATAGCAAATGTTCTTCTGGTCTAGGATCCAGTCCAGGCTCTTATATCACACTTAGTTGTCAGGTCTCTGTAGCTCTGTAGTCTCCTTTAATCTAGAACAATTTCTTGTCCTTTCTTTTTCTTTCATAACTTTGACATTTTGAAGAGTACAGTCATGCCAGTTGTTTTATAGAATGTCCCTCAGTTTGGGTTTGATATTTCCTCATTAATCGCTTTAGACTGGATACTTTTGGCCACAATGCCACGAAGTGATGTTGTGTTCTTCTCAGGGCAACATATCAGGAGGCAATGATATTGATTTGTCCCATTACTGGTGAAGTTAACATTGATCATTGTATTAAAATGGTGCCTGCCAAGTTTCTATCTTCCTTTTCTAATTAATAATTATTTTTGTGGAGAGATTTGTTGAGACTGTAAATATCTTGATCCTCAAGAGATTTTCAATCACATGGTTTTATAATCCTTAATGACTCTTGCCGGGCTCCATTATAGGATGGTGATCTGCATTTATGTTGTATGTTGGCATTCTGCAGTAAGGAAGAGCTGTCCTGGGCAGCCTGGGTGGCTCAGCGGGTTAGCGCCGCCTTCAGCCCAGGGTGTGATCCTGGAGACCCAGGATCCAGTCCCACGTCAGGCTCCCTGCATGGGGCCTGCTTCTCCCTCTGCCTGTGTCTCTACCTCTCCCTGTTTCTCATGAATAAATAAAATCTTAAAAAAAAAAAAAAAAGGAAGAGCTGCCTTTGGGTATGGATGTATATGTTTGTATGGACTTATGGATTCTCATTCTACTCAGCTGATTATAACCCATTATTGGCATCTATTTGGAGGCTTCAGGTGTTTCCTGTGTACTTTTGATATATTCCTTTTATTTCTTATTCTGTCACTGTCCAATTTTCCAGACTCACCTTGCACTTGCCCTGCCCTCAAATCAGCTATTTCTTCAAGGATTTCTGGTTCCTTTTAGCAGAGAATGCTTTTTAGGAACCAAAAATATGTACTATGGTGTGCTCATTGCCAACTGCGTTGGTGTTTCTAGGCCTTTTCCATGGACAGAGCTAGAAATGCTGGTGTCTCTAATTCCAGTGTGACTCTGTAGGGTTTGCTTGCTTTGCTCCATTTCATGGTTGTTTCTCCTTTCTTGGAGGGTGAGAACTCTGATTCCCAACATTAGTATATCCATTTATTTGTTTGGACTTAAAACATAGAAAGTAGCTCCAAAAGACTTATACTCACACTACTACAGAAAACCAAATCTGTTAAGTAAAATAAAAGACTTATGTATTTATTGATGCAGTTGCCAGGAGTGGCTGAAACCTGTCAGGATTTGTCCCTGAGGCTGGATATATTGCCACTGAATGAAAATTACTGTAATATAAATCTAAAAAGGACAGGGAAGGCATTTTGGTGAGCAACCAATAATAATTACTAGTAGTCACTCTGGGTGCTGTTTGGTGAACACCGTGGGAAGGGAGTGAGGTGAGGGAGAGGAAACTGGACTGTCAAGATCCAGGGGAGAGATAATAAAGGCCTGAACCAGGGAAGCCTACTAGGGGCATGTTGCCCATGAAATCCGCTGAACCCTTCTAGAATCTTACATACGCTAGTCTGTACCAGCTCCCTGGATAATACATATCAAATGTGCACTCTCCAGTGTCAGGAGAGTACTAGCTGTGTGATCCTGGACAAGTTATTAACCTATCTGAGCCTCACACAGGTCACCTTGGCTCTTGGAGAAAGAGTGTGAGCCTGTCCATGAGGTTGCTCATAAAATGTTTCCAAATTTACTTCTAATCAATGGTTTTGGCCAATAGCATGCTTTTCTTTAATTGGCAATTACATGTTCCTTTTAACACTACAGGAATCCCAAATCCCTTTAATAGATGGCATTGTAATTGCAGTTTTCATCTTAAACCACTTTATTTTCAGAGGGAATGAGAGACTATGTCAAGAACACAATAAGATAATTCAATGAAAAAGATCAAATGCTTGACTACCACCCAGGTAATAGCTGATAAAAACAAAAAACAAAAACTTCAAGCAGCACTATAGATCAGGGAATGTGGAATAGGCATCTTTCAGCTGGGTAGGCGGGATATATTCCAAGTTATTAATTCCGCATGGGCTCAGGGCTAGCCATCCTCGGTGATGGCCTGACCTAGCTTCCACTCAGCAGAAGGGGTGCTCTTCATGTTAGTAGTGGGGGGTAGTGGCACCAACCAGGGTTTTGGAGTCACCCACACCTGTATTCAGGTTTCAGCTCTGTTGTTTATTTCTTTTTTTTTTTTTTAAGATTTTATTTATTTATTTATTCATAAGAGAGAGAGAGAGAGAGGCAGAGACATGGGCAGAGGGAGAAGCAGGCTCCATGCAGGGAGCTCAACGTGGGACTTGATCCCAGGACTCCAGGACCACACCCTGGGCCGAAGGCAGGTGCTAAACCGCTGAGCCACCCAAGGATCCCCTCTGTTGTTTATTTCTGCATAAGGCTGGACTGTAAACATAAGAAATCCTGGGAATAGACGATATTATACACCTTTGATAAGATAACAAGTAATGAAAGCTGTGCACACAGACACACAGTGAGAGTTCCCTTTGCAACTTTCACGGGTTTACTTTTGTGCCCCAGCAAAGCCCTATTTAACCACCATTATCCTCACGGCCACACAGTGGCCTCAGCCTAGTGTACCAACAGCCAGCGTTGAGCATTAGACACCAGAGAAATGAGAGCCCAGAGGACCCATGAAGAGTAAATATTGGCCAAATCCTTCTAGATGTCACCTCCCTTAGCGTGTACAACTCTCTGTGTTAGTTATTGTCCCATTTTATATAAGAAAAAATGAGGATTGTAGAAATCAGTTAAAAAGCTTAAAGTTCTGGGATGTGACCCTGCTGTGATCTGCCTTCTATCCCACCACCTCATCCTAGTATACCAAGATGCTTTATGATGACGGAACTCTCTAGATCTCTGGTGTAGGTGTGCATTTATGTGTGTGTGTGTGTGTGTGTGTGTGTCCTTATTATCTTGTCCTGCACCAAGTTCAGTGTTCATTGGATAAGTTTGGCATGTCTGTCACTAAGTATCATCTTTTCTTACAGTAACTCAGGTGTGTTCCAGAGTGTCTTGGGTGCTGAGACCTCTGGGCCCCACTAGTTCTAATTATCTAAGAAGTAAAGGGCAATAGGATGCGGCATGGAATGGCCTGGGATCTGTAGCTATGTCAGTATGCAAATCATCTATTTCTATGCAAATTAGTCCAAGGAAGTGGTGTTTGGGATCCTGGGATGAATCTTTTTCTCCTGTACATGATATAAAATATTTCTGGTGCATGTGACCCTCTGCGGCTAGATTGAAACAGTTTTTGAAAAATTAGACTTCACTTTTTAGAGCAGTTTTAGGGATACAGCAAAATTGAGCAGATTTTGCCTGTACGCTCTGCTCCAACACATGCATACCTTCCCTCATTGTTGACATCCCCCACTGAGGGGTGCATTTGTTGCAATTGATAAACCTACATTGACACAGCAGTGTCACCCAAAGTCCAATTTCCCCTAGGGTCATTCTTGCTGATGTTCCAAGTAAGATGAACTTAAATAGATCTACATGAAGACGCATTATACTTTAAATGTCAGAAGTTAAAAACAAGGAGAGAATATTGAAAGTAGCAAGAGAAAAACAATTTGTAATGTGCAAAGGAACCTCCATAAAACTATCAGGAGATTATTCAGAAATTTTGCAGGGCAGAAAGAAGTGGTCTGCAATACATTCAAAGCACTGAAAGAAAAACTTCCAACCAAGAATACTCCATCTGATAAAGTTATCAGTAATTGTACTGCTGGGGATTTACCCCAAAGATACAGATGCAGTAAAACGCCGGGACACCTGCACCCCGATGTTTATAGCAGCGATGTCCACAATAGCCAAGCTGTGGAAGGAGCCTCGGTGACCATCAAAAGATGAATGGATAAAGAAGATGTGGTCTATGTATACAATGGAATATTACTCAGCCATTAGAAACGACAAATACCCACCATTTGCTTCAACGTGGATGGAACTGGAGGGTATTATGCTGAGTGAAATAAGCCAATCAGAGAAGGACAATCATTATATGGTTTCATTCATTTGGGGAATATAAAAAATAGTGAAAGGGAATAAAGGGGAAAGGAGAAAAAATGAGTGGGAAATATCAGAAAGGGAGACAGAACATGAGAGACTCCTAACTCTGGGAAATGAACAAGGGGTAGTGGAAAGGGAGGTGGGTGGGGGTTGGGGGTGACTGGGTGACGGGCACTGAGGGGGGCACTTGATGGGACGAGCACTGGGTGTTATTCTATATGTTAGCAAATTGAACACCAATAAAAAAAAGAACCATGGGAAAGAAAAAAAAAGAATTGGAGGAAAGAATGAGTTTCTTCAGACAAACAGAAGATAAAAGAGTTCATAGTCACTAGGCTGGCCTTTTAAGAAATGTTGAAGGGACTTCTTTAAACTGGAAAGAAAGGGCACTAATTAGTCACAAGTAAATATAGGAAAGAATAAATCTCACTGGAAACATAAGTATATAGTAAAGGTAGTGGATTAACCACTTACAATGCTAATATGAAAGTTACATTCAAAAGTATTAAAAATAACTATATAATAATTAGTTAAGTGGTACACAAGATAAAAAGACGTAAAATGTGACATCAAAAACATAAAATGGGGGGAGTCAAAATGTTGAGCTTTAGAAAGGGATCAGACTTAAGTTATTGTGAACTTAAAATAGACTTTTACAGATAGAAGCTGTAAGCTTTTATAACTTACATATAACTGCTTTTACATATAAGCAGTTATATGTAAGCCTCATGGTAACAACAAAGCAAAACCTATACAAAATATACAGAAGGTAAAGAGAAAGAATTATAAGCACACCACTAAAGAAAGTCATCAAACCACAAAGGAAGAGAACAAGAGAAGAAAGAAGCTGAGAGGAACTAGAAAGAAAATTGAGAAACAATTAACAATATGGCAATCAGGGATCCCTGGGTGGCGCAGCGGTTTGGCACCTGCCTTTGGCCCAGGGCGCGATCCTGGAGACCCGGGATCGAATCCCACATCGGGGTCCCGGTGCATGGAGCCTGCTTCTCCCTCTGCCTGTGTCTCTGCCTCTCTCTCTCTCTCTCTCTCTCTGACTATCATAAATAAATAAAAAATTAAAAAAAAACAATATGGCAATCAGTATATACCTGTCAATAATTATTTTAAATATAAGTGGACTAAATTTTCCAAACAAAAGATGTATAGTTGCTGAATGGATAAAAACCAAGACTCATCTATATCCTGCCTACGAGATATACACTATAGATGCAAGGACACACATGGAATGAAAGTGAAGGGATGGGAAAAGGCATCCTATGCAGATGGAAACCAAAAGAAAGTTGGAGTAGCTACACTTAAATCAGACAAAATAGCCTTTAAAACAAAAGTGTAATAAGAGACAAAGATGGGTGTCACATAACGATGAAGGGGTCAAACCTACAATATTTACAACCAACATTTGTAAATATTTATGTACCCAACATAGGCGCACCTAAATATATGAGGTGAATATTATCAGACCTAAAAGGAGAGCTAGACAGCAACCCAATAATAGTAGAGGGTTTTAATATCCTACTTACACCAATGGGTAGATCACTCAGCCAGAAAATCAATTAGGAAACATTAGCTTTAAATGACATGTAGGACCAGATGGACTGGCAGACAATATACAGAACTTTGCATCCAAAAAAACACAAAATACACATTCTTCTTAAGTGCAAATGAAACATTTTCCTAGATAGATTATATGTTAGGGCACAAAACAAGTCTTAATGCATTTAAAAGGACTGAAATCATAGGAAGCAATTTTTACCACAATGGTATGAAATAAAATAATTATGTGACGAAAACTGGAAAATTCATAAATATGCTGAGATTAAACACAAGTTACTGAAAAATCAATGGGTCAAAGAAGAAACCAAAAGAGAAAGAAAAAAATATCTTAAGACAAATAAAAATAGAAATATACCAAAATCTGTGGGATGTAGCAAAAGCAGTTCTAAGAGGGAAGTTCATAGTGATAAATGCCTACCTCAAAAAAAGAAAAGTCTTTTTTTTTTTTAAGATTTAAAAAATTATTTATTTGATAGAAAAAAGAGCATACAACTAGGGGAGGGGCAGAGGGAGAGAGAGAAACAGACTCCCCAGTGAGTGGAGAGCCAGAGGCAGGGCTCAATCCCGGCCCTCAGTTCAGGACCCAAGCTGAAATCAGGAGTTGGACACTCAACCAACTGAGCCACCCAGGCACCCCTAGAAAAAAGAAAAGTTTCAAATAACCTAACTTTGTACCTCAAGGGACTAGAAAAATAAGAATAAATTAAGCCAAAAGTTAGTAGGAGGGAAATAACAAGATTAGAGCAGAAATAAATGAAAGAGAGACTAAGAAGACAATAGAAAAGATCAGTGAACCTAAGCTGGTTATTTGAAAAGATAAACAAAATTGATTAGCATATAGCTGGACTCACCAAGAAAAAAAGAAAGAGGACTCAAATAAGCAAAATCAGATTTGAAAGAGAAGATGCTACAACTGATACCACAGAAATACAAGGTTCGTAATTATATGCTAACAAATTGGGTAATCTAGAAGAAATGGATAAATTCCTAGAAACATACAACCTACCAAGACTGAATCATGATGAAATAAAAAAATTGGGCAGACCAATTACTAACACGGAAATTGAATCAGCAATCAAAAGCCTTCCAACAAATAAAAGCCCAGCCGCAGATGGATTCACTGGCAAATTCTACCAAACAGTCAGAACATTCTCAAACTCTTTCAGAAACAGACCGACTCTTGATTTTGGCTTGGGTCATGATCTCAGGGTCATGAGATCTAGACCTGTGGGGGCTCTGTGCTGGGCATGGAACCTGCTTAAGATTCTGTATCTCCCTCTCCCTTTGCCCTCCCCTCCTCCTCTCGCGTACTCTCTCTCTCTCTCTCTAAAAAATAAAAACACAAAAAGCACAAAAAACAACCAACAACAAAAGAAGAGGCGAGAACTCTTCTAAATTTATTTTATGAGGCCAGCATTATCTTGATAACGAAATCAGACATGACACCACAAGAAAAGAAAATTATAGGCCAATATCCCTGATGAAGATAGATACAAAAATCCTTGACAAAATATTAGCAAACTGAATTCAATAATACATTAAAAGGACCATACATCATCATCAAGTGGGATTTGTTTCCGGGAGATGAGGATATGAGTTGTTGTGATGCACCACATTAACAAAATGAAAGATGAAAACCATATGATCATCTTAATAGATGCAGAAAAATCATTTGACAAAATTCAAGATCCATTTTTTAAAAAGATTTTATCTATTTGTTTGAGAGAGACTGAGAGCATGAGCCAGGAAGGAGGGGCAGAGAAAGAAGGAGAAACTGACTCCCAGGACCCTGAGATCATGACCTGAGCCAAAGACAGACGCTTAACCAGCTGAGCCACCCAGGTGCCCCTCAACATCTATTTATGATAAAAATTCTTAACCAAGAGTAGGTATAGAAGGAACATACTTCAACATAATAAAGGCCATATATGATAAACCCACAGCTTCACACTCAGTGATAAAAAGTTGAAAGCTTTTCCTCTAAGATCAGTAACAAGACAAGGATGCCCACTCTTGACACTTTTATTCAATGTAGTATTGGAAGTCCTAGCTACAGCAAATAGGCAAGAAAAAAAAAAAAGGCACCCAAATTGGAAAAGAAAAAATAAAACTGTCACTATTTGCAATTGCATATTATATAGAGAAAATCCTAAAGACTGCATCAAAAAGCTGTTAGAACTGATAAAGTGAACTCAGTATAGTTGCAGGATACAAAAGCAATATACAAAAATCTATTACATTTCTATACACTAATAAACCATCAGAGAAGTTAAGAAAAAGTCAATTACAATTGCATCAAAAAGAATGATTTTTTTAAAAAGGGAATTTTTTAAAATTTAAAAGGAATAAATTTAACCAAAGAGATGAAAGACCTATATATTGAAAACTTTAAGACATTAATGGAAGAAAATGAAGAAGACACGAATAAATGGAAAGATATTCTGTGCTCCTGGACAGGAGAAATCAATATTGGTAAAAGCAATCTAAAGATTTAATGCAATCTCTACCAAAATTCCAATGGCATTTTTCACAGAAATAGAACAAATGATCCTAAAATGTGTAAAGAACCACAAAAGATCCTGAAAAGCCAAAGCAATCTTGAGAAAGAAAAACAAAGCTAGAGGTACCACACTCCCTGATTTCAAACTATATTACAAAGCTATAGTAATTAAAGCAGTATGGTATTGGCGTAAAAACAGACACCTACATTAAAAGAACAGAATAGAGTGTCAAGAAGTAGAACGATGCATATATGGTCAATTAATTTACAACAAAGGAGCCAAAAATACACAATGGGGAAAGGTGTATTAAATACACCTCTTTAATAAATGGTGCTGGGAAAACTGGACAGCCACATGTAAAGGAATGAAACTTGATCACTATCTTACAGTATACACACAAAAATCACTCAGAATGGATGAATGACTTGAATGTAAGACTTGAAACCATAAAACTCCTAGAAGAAAATATAGGCAGTAAGCTCCTCAACATACATCTTGGTGGTGATTTTCTGAATCTGACATCAAAAAGTAAAAGCAACAAAAGTAAATTAATTATGTGGCAATCACACTAAAAAAATCATGCCTAGCAATGGAAACCACTGACAAAATGAAAAGGCAACCTACAGAGTGGGAGATAATATTGACAAATCCTGTATTTGTTAAAGGGCTAATTTCAAAGTCTATAAAGAATTCATTCAACTCAATAGCAAAAACCAATCCTATTTTAAAATAGGCAGAAGTTAAAAAAATCTTAAAAATTAAAAAAAATAGCTAGAAGATCTGGATAGACATTTCCCTCAAAGAAGACAAACAGATGGCCAACAGGCATGTGAGAAGATGCTCAACATCACTAATAATCAGGGAAATGCAAACCAAAATAACAATGAGTTATCTCCTCACACCTGTTAGAATGCCTAGAATTAAAAAGATAAGAGATAGGTATTCATTGGCGAGAATGTTGATAAAAGGGAACACTTGTGCAATGTTCATGGAATATAAATTGGTGCAGCCACAACAGAAAACAGTACGGAGGTTCTTCAAAAAATTAAAAATAGGAGTACCACATGATCCAGGAATTCCAATTTTGGGTATTTATCTGAAGAAAATGAAAACACTCAAAAAGATAGCTGTACCCCATATTCACAGCAGCATTATCTGCAATAGTCAAGATATGGAAACAACCCAAGTGTCCACTGATGAATGAATTGTGATATATATATATATATATATGTATATATATATATACACAGAATGGGAAATTATTCAGCCATAAAAAAATGAAATCTTGTAATTTATGACAACATGGATGGACGTAAAGGGCATTCTGCTAAGTGAAATAAGTCAAAGACAAATACCCTATGATCTTTCTTATACATGGAACCTAAAAAAATAAGAACAAAAATAAAACGAGCTCTAGAAAGAGAGAGGTGGTTGCCAGAAGTGGTGGTTGCCAGAAGTGATGGATGGGGATGGAAGAAACAGGTGAAAGGGGTAAAAAAGAGAGAAAAATAGATCTCCAGCCAAGGACAGTGCCCATGTTCTATTTTACTACTTTTAATATTAAATCTACCATTGTATCCTCAGTACATGAGCATATATTTTCCAAGTTGTCTAAATTAAACTCCAATATGTAGTAACCAAAATAAATATTTATATTTTTGTGCATAGCATACACACCATAGACTGATAGTCAATATAAAATAGTACTTTAGGTCATTTCTGAGGTCCCCAAAAGGCTCATCATTAAATACACTGGACTGGGCTCTGTAGGAATCATGTTATTGAGTCTGAAAAAAAAAAAATGTTGTAATGGAATGTGGTAGATGTAGTGTAGTCCCTTAAATCAGTTATTAAAAAAATACTTTTTAAAAACAGATGCTTTGAAACTAGTAGAAATTATTGGTGCTGAGAATACATTTGATTTAAAAAATCCTGTTTTCAATGCAAAGCTAAACTTCTAAACAGATACTATTTTCACAGACTCTGAGTTATGATTAAATATATAGTTGGGCTGACACAGTGTTGAAATAGAATCTGGGAAGGTAGGAAGGAAGGCAGGAAAGAAGGGAGGGAAGGAGGGGAAAAAAGAAAGAAAGAAAATGAATGAATTAATTAATTTTGCTAAGTTAGTGAAAAATCTCCCACTCCAGTATCTGACCACCTTCAATATCTGAACTAATTTCCCATCCCTCACCCTGGTCTGCCTTCAGCAAGAGCTCTGAGGAGTCTGTCCAGCAAGAATCCTCCTCACCCCTGATGTGTGCTCTAAGTAATTTTCTACCCACTGCCCCCGACCCAGCTCCTTGGCTATAAATTCCCCCTTGTCCTTGTATTCAGAGTTGAGCCTAACCTCTCTCCCCTACAACAAACTCCCCTTGTAGTAGCCCCCCCAGAACAAAGTCTTCCTTACCGTCTTTAACAGGTGTCAAGAATATTTTTTTAACGTTGTGTTTGTTCACCCAATGAATTATCATAAGCTGTGAAAATGAAGGAACTATAATTGCATGCGTCAATGCAGATCAATCTTGTTGAGTCTAAAGAGCAAGTTGTAGAAAACACGATACTGGGGCAGCCCAGGTGGCTCAGCGGTGGCTTAGCCCTTGCCTTTAACCCAGGGTGTGATCCTGGAGTCTCGGGATCGAGTCCCACATTGGGGTCTCTGCATGGAGCCTGCTTCTCCCTCTGCCTGTGTCTCTGCTTCTTTCTCTCTCTAGCTCTCAAGAATAAATAAATAAAATCTTAAAAAAAAAAAAAAGATAGAGTATAGCATTAATAAAGTTCCAAAAACAAGAACATAAAACTAAACAAAATAATGACAATGTTTAGGTATATATAAAACTTTTTTCAAATGTCTGCATGTGTGTGTTTATACACACACACATATATATTTTATATATTTATATATATAAAATTTCCAAGGAAATGATAAACCTTAGCAATCAGGAAAGTGGTTTTATGTGAAGCAGAGGCAAAAGGATGTGCTAGGAAAGGAGCACCTGGGGGGATGTAGGTGCCTGGGTTTGGATGGCGGGATCATGGGTGTTTATTATATTGTGAATAAATACAGAAATAAATTTAGGTGCTAGGAAGACTCCCTGGAGCGGATGATGGGGAGTACAGGCAGAGAGCTGAACGGTGAATGGTGAATCCGAGTTACCTGGGGTCAGGCTGTACCAAGGACAAAGGTCAGTGTGTGCAAAGGCCTGTGTCTGGGAGAGAGAGCTTGACTTGCTGGAGCTGCCTCGGGGTGGGGTGGGGTGGGGTGGGGTGGGGGGGTGGGTGTCCCAGGGAGGCCGGGTCCACAGCAAAGCTGCAGAAGAGGGAGGCTAAAGGACGGGAGTCCTAGTGAGGTAGGAAGTGGGAAGCGATCCTGCAGGCCAGGCAGTACCCTGAAGGCGTGGAGGAGGGAGCCGTCATGCTGGTTTTATGAAGACACCTCTGGCAGTGCAGGGGAAGTAAGTAGGCCGTCCCCAAGCAGCCTAACCACTGTCTGTGCCGCCAGCTTGGTCACCACCTTGGGCTCACACTGCAGTCAGGCTACATGGGCTCTGTGCCATGTAGGGGTAGCTACCTAGCGAGGCGACCATCCTGCCCCAGGGGCTAATTGGCCTAACCACCTCCACCTGGAATCATTCCCAGAAATGCCCTTCCCCGTCCGGGAAAGGAGCCCCAGAACCTCCATCCAAACATTTCCCTCCCTGGTTTGAACTGTCCTCACCAGTCTGTGTCCTTGGCGACCGGGGCGCTCTGCATTTGGGCTCCCAGGCGCCTGGCCCCGAGAGGCCCGGGGGCAGACCCAGTGATTGTGGAATGGGACTGAGGTCAACCCCGGGAGCGCACGCGGACACCCGGACCCGGAACTTTTAATTTCCCAGAGGAGGCCCAGAAGCTAGCTTCGAAGCAACCTCCCGGGGGGCCCCCCCCCACCCCGCCCCGCCCCACCCCCGCCCCGGCCACGCCCTCTTCCTTCCCCCGGGCTGGGGCGGGCCACCCAGCCGCCCGCCGTCCGCTCCGGGAGCCCGCGGAGCAGAGACCCACCTCCCCGCGCCTCGGGTGGGCGGGAAGGCCCCGTGAAGCAGGTGCAGTATGAAATCGGAATTTGAAAGACGAGTTGGAGCCTGCTCTTTAAAAATAAAGTGTGGACACGTGTCTAAGGAAGAGGCTATTAAGCCATCCTCTCTCCCCGGCGGCTTGCTTCCCACGTGCGCTGGGAAGAAGCCCCAGCGCCGCCGAGTGACCGTGGGTGTCTCCTCCCCGCGGGGGCACCCCCCCCGCTCCCCGCGCGCCTGAATGAAGGGGGGAGCCCCCGTGCGCATGAATGGGTGCGGGGGGAGGGAGCGCGCGGCGAGCGGGCGGGTGAATGGCGACCGGCGCAGGGGCGCGGGCGCGGGCTCCACTTCCCTCTCCCGCCAGCTGGTGGCCTCGGGAAGGTGGCGGCGCCGGCGGCCCGGGCTGGGACGGGCCGGGGCGCGGGATGGCGGGGGAAGGGGCGTTCCCGGCGGCCGCGCCTTCCGCGGCTATTGGATTAGTGGCCTTCGGGGATGAGCTCAGCCGGATCGGCTTTCAGCTGCAGCCTCCGGGCCGGCGGGGCAGGCGGGGAGCGGGCGGCGGAGGGGGAGGCGGCGGCTGCAGCATCCAGGGCTGGCCGCGGCGGCCGGCGCGCCCCGCGCACAAAGGCGCGCAGCCCCGGGGAGGGCGATGAGCGCCCCGCCGCGCGGGCCCGGGCCCCGGCTCCAACTACCGCTGCGCGCGCCCGGGGCGCCGGGGGCGGGGGCCGGGGGCCGGGGGCCGAGGCGCGGCCCGTGAGCCCTGAGCCCGGGACTCGCCGCCCTCCGGGGCCGGCGCGGAGCTTCGGCACGGCGGGAGCGCGGGCCTCGGCGCGCCCCGGGGTCCGCGCGGGGAGGCGCTGCCCCACTCGCTGCCGACCCCTCGCGCCCTCCCGCCGTGCCCGCGCGCCAACTTCCCCAAGAACGCCCAACTCCAGGCCGCCGTGCCGGGCGCCGGCGGGGAGGGCGCGCCCCTGGCCCCGGGGAGCCGGCCGGCATCTCCGCGGAGGCTCGGGCGCCCCTGAGTGGGCGGCGGCGGCCGGCTCTCGGCGCAGCGCAGGACCCGCCAGCCCCGCGACTCCCCCGGCAGCCGCTCGCCGGCTCTTGTATGGTGAGTATCGTCCGGCTCCTGGCGAGGGGCGCCCTTGGGCGCGCGGGAGCCCGGCGCCGAGCCCTCGCGCGGGCCGCCACCCGCCGCCGCGGGAGCTCCTGGCGCGGGTCCTGCCCGGGTTCCCGGGAATTCCTGTCCGCGGGCTGTGGCCGTGCGGACCCGCTGGTTTGCGTCCAGGCTTGGGGCATTTGGGGCTTTGGGGGCTGGCCCCTGATGCCGTAGGTTCGAAGCTTGCTGCTTCTCGGGCTGATGGAGACGGCGCGGAAAACTGCTCCCCGAGCCTCCCAGCCCGGGTTTGGGCGCAAGATCCGTCATTCATTTGCGGGGTGACCTTGGGCCAGGCGCCAAACCTCAGTTTCCTCATCTGTAGGATGGGGCTGATCATGGTACCCGCTTTATAGGGGCATTGGCAGATTTATGAGGTGATGCCCCTAACGTACGTAGAGCTGTGCCTGGCACATAGGAAGTGCTCGGCCAGATGCTAGCCGGCATTATTATCAGCGGTGCGAGCCCAAGCGTGTCACAACTTTCCGGAGCTGTAGCCGCTCCCTCGTCTGTATAATGGGGACCGAGTAAATTCTGGGGGTCTGTTCGTCGGGGTGCGTGTGGGGGGAGGGGATTCGGAGCTCTGGAAGTCAAGGGCCTGGCACGCAGGAGGCTGTGATGAAGGGGTGGCTGTGGCTACCGGTTACTCTAGACGCCGGGGTGGGGAGGCTGGTCGCCCGGCCTGAGCGCCGCCGGGGCCAGTTTCTGGCCTCGCTTGGAGACAAACTTGGTGATGCTCAGGAAGGGAGGGGTCGCGAGCTCCGCGAGCCACGGGCAGGGGTAGGAGGTGGGGTCCGGGAAGGAGGGAGGAGGGCAGAGCCTGGAGCGCGGCAGGGGTGTCCGCCGGGGGTGGGTGGGGGGGCGCAGGACGCGCCACGGGCTCACAGCCAGGAGGGGACACCGAGCCCAGGACCTCACCGGGCTGGGGTAAACTGAGGAAGCGCCCCCCCCCCCCAGCCTCCCTAAGGGCTGAGCGTGGAAGATTGCGGACTGGAAGGGAGGGGAGGGCACCTCGGTGCCGCTGTCACCAGGAGGTGGAGAGCTCCGGGCTCTGGAGTCAGGCTAGAGTTCGAATTCCGCCTGCACCGGCAGCCCTCGCTGTGACCTTGGGCCGGTTCTCTAATCTGTCCCAGCTCGGTTTCCTCCTCTGCCCTATCCTCCACGGGGGGGCGGGGGGGGGCGGGGGCTGCGGGGTGAAGATAGGAGTTCTCTCCTCTCTAGGAATCCGAGCCCCCCATTCCTCCACCCACCTTCTGGCCCTCCCCGCAATCTGATGAGCCTAAATCTGGAAGACGTGAAATGTTATGCTTGAGCCTCAGGGAAACGCTATTAAAAGGAGACTCCGGGATCTGCCCACCCTCTTGCTCGCAGGTCAGGCACCATCAGAAGAGATCAGAGCACTGACTCTCTCCCAGCCTCTCCACCTTCTCCCCTCTAGCCTCCAACCAAATCCTGCAGCTTCTCTCGCTCTGGCTGGTAGGGGACTCCCTCTCCCCCCTCCCCCTCCCCAACCTTCATCTGTTTCTAAAGGTCTGCAGATTAATGAAGTTCGTAGAAAGACGAACTTTGCTATTGACGAAAAGTGTCAATAGCATGCTATAAGCATGCTTTACACGAGGGCCTATCCCTCTGAAGTACATACCCTCCAACTGATTCAATTTTTAAAACTTCCTTAAAAAAGTAGTCCTAAAAAGAATTTAAACTACCTCTGGCAAACAACAACCTTCAACCTGCTGGCCATTTCACTCAAGTATCTCTCAAATGTCTTGTATTTCTGTTTCCTTTCAAAGACTGATACATTCGATTATATAAAAAGAAAATCTGCAGGGAAAAGAAACCACCAGCAATAGTCAAGAGATACAGGACAGACTAGGGGTAGAATTGCCACTCCTATCACAAAGGGCTCGTTTCTTTCATATGTAAAAGGTTCCTCAAGTCAATAAGCAGAAGATCAAAACTGGACAAAGACCATAAACAGTCCACACAAGACGAAATTTAAATGATACTTAAACGTATGACAGGATGCTCTACCTCCCTCAATAAGAAGAGTGCAAGTTAAAACTACAATAAGATACATTTTTTCACGTATCAGATTAGCAGGCAGTAGCAATAAGCATTTAGCAGAAACATCTTTTATTTATTTATTTTTAAAGATTTTATTTATTTATTCATGAGAAGGAGAGACATAGGCAGAGGGAGAAGCAGGCTCCTCACAGGGAGCCCGATGTGGGTCTCTATCCTGGACCCTGGGATCACACCCTGGGCTGAAGGTGGCGCTAAACCGCTGAGCCACTGGGGCTGCCCCCCAGAAACATCTTTTAAAAATATAAGTGCATTGGGGCACCTGAGTGGCTTAGTTGGGTTAAGCATCGGAGACTTGATCTCAGGTCAGGTCTTGATTTCAGGGTTGTGCATTCAAGCCCCACACTGGGCTCCAATCTGGCCTACCTGAAAAAAAATCCATCAGTCAAAGCCCTCTCTATCTTAGAACCTCCTCAAGGCTGCCCTGCACTAGAATCAAAGGACTCCAGGGTCTTCCAGGCCTGGTTACTGTCCCCTTCTCCCTTTGTCATCATTTTCTTCTCTCATTGCCTTCCACCCCCTGGCCTTTCTGGTTTTGCTGTTCCCCCTGCCTTGACTACTTTTTCTCTTTCTCCTCATCTATTTTGCTTGCTTCCTTCCTTCCTTCCTTCCTTTTTTTTTTTTTTTTTTTTGTTTTAGAGAGAAAGTGTGAGTGGGTAGGGGGTGGAGACGGAGAGAGAGACTCTCAAGTAGACTCTGCAGCGGAGCCCAACACAGGGCTTGATCTCACAACCCCGAGATCACAACCTGAGCCAAAATCAATCACCACTTTGGGCTCACACTTCACTTAAGACTCACTTCTTCTGACTTGGGTAGGCCTGTCCTTGGGGGACTTTACTCTTCTCCCAGAGTTTCTCATTTCTTTGTGAAGAGACTCAGTTTAACTTACCATATGGGGGCTACTTAATTCCCCCTGAGTTGCTGGCCTGTTGTCCCATAGCCAGGCTCCTGAAAGGTCTCTTTTCTGTTGGTATAAGAACGAAGGGTCTCCGGCAACTCCCTGGCTAGACTCAGGTCATTTGTGTGGAAAATCAGGGTGGTGGTGGGACCTGGAGTGAAGTGATCCGAAGTTTCTGCTTCACAGTCATTTAAAAAAAAGTAAGTACATAAGGGCTCCTGAGTGACTCAGTTGGTTGAGCTTCCGACTTGGTTTTGGCTCGGGTTGTGATCTTGGGGTTGTGGGATTGAGCCCCATGTGGGGCTCTGTGCTCAGCATGGAGTCTGCTTGAGATTCTCTCTCTCTCTCTCTCCCTCTGCCCCTCCCCCTGCTGGCTCTCTAAATCATGCTCTCTCCCTCAAATAAATAAGTAGAATCTTTAAAAAAAAATAAGTACATAAATGTGTGCACTTATGTAAACATAACCATACATATTTGGTAAAGAAGATCAATAGCAAAAAATACATAAGATATCAACACATATTAAAATAAAACACGGTTCCTAAATAAGTCAGCTAGTTTATCTGCTGCTGCTCAGCTCAGGAAATAAGAATCTGGAGGCTGTGAGAAAAACACTTGTCTGTGCTGAACCCTTGGGAAAGAGGATGGTGAACCCAAATCAGGTATCGTGGGCCCTGTGGGCCTTTCCAGGGCAGTGTTGACCACATGTGATTTTTGCTTCACATTATTGAGTTTAGAACTTAATCCCCATTGAAAATGTGTACTTTAATTATGAGAAAAAAATGTTTGTTGTTAAAAATCCAAACTACACAAGAGATGTGGAGTAGATATTCCTTCTTCAACCCCACTAGTAGTTTCTCACCTAGCCAGAGGTAGCAGGTGCTAGCTAGATGCTGGCAGGAGGTAGAGGAGAGCTGGGTGTTGGGTGCTGGCTCTGCCAACAAGAAATGCAGCATGTGGTGCAGAAGACAACAAGGACGAGGATGCAGGGAGATGGAGGGCTGGCACAGAGGCTGCCCGGCCTGCTTGCAGGGAGAAATCAGCCAGCCAAGGGAAAGTGGGAAGGTGCCAGAGAACGTATGGACGAGATGTAGTGCTCCAGGGAGTCTGACATGGCTGCTCTGAGCTGGGCCATGCTGGGAGGCAGTGTGGGAGAAACAAATGTGAGCAGGCCTTGGGGACTGTTGTGCCAAGCTCTGGGGTGCAGCTTCCCCCTGAGAAGGCACCTGGAGAGATGAATGTCAAGATGGATGATGGCTTGGTCAGACTGACCCCTTGGCAGCATGGGAGGGGGGTTAGGAGACACAGACTGGAGTCAAGGAGCCCCGTTAAGGAGACCATTGCCGTAACTGGAGCAACAGCAGAGCTAAGGGAGAGCTGAAGTTGCTGAGTGAGAGCTGGAGAGATGGAGGGACCCCCAGCAGAAACTAGGGTGTACAGAGAGGAACTTGGTATACTGGAGAGGGATGAAACTGTGGCTCAGCCCTGGACATGTAGGTTATGAGGTGCCAGTGGGTCCCCAGATGTCTGACATCTGGAGAGGGTGAGCATGCCCCCAACCCCCGGCGGGGAGGCTTGTGGTAGAAAGAGGCCAGCTGGCTTTACAAGGTTGTTGGAAGGAGCACCCAATCTGGTGATGGTCAGAGGCTTCCAGAAAGAGGGATCTGGTGCTGAGGGGAGAAGGCAGGGCTGGAGACCCAGTTTGGAAGAATCGGCAAGAAGCCAGAAATGAGAGAGGAGGAGCAGAACCTGAAGATGTGACCTAGGGGGCACTCCATTTGTTTATGGGGTGGGGAAGGTGCATCCTAGAGCCCGGAGGTGACCGGAAGCTGCCCTGAGCTCTGTACCTCCATGCGTGTGCAGAGAGAGAAGCCTAGAGCAGCTCCAGAGTCACCCACCTGGCTTAGGGCTGTGAAGGGTCATTGCTGGTGAACCCGGAGCCCTGCCTTCTCCAGGAAGGAGCTGAGATTGTTCCAGTCAGTCTGGCCACAGAGATGGCTCCCCTGTCAGTCATATACTATGAGACAAGTCAGTCACACAGATTCCTGGGGCCAAGGGCTCCCTCCCACCTGGCCCTCTTCTCCTCTCTCTCTCTCTCCCAGGTCTCCGTGTTTTTCTGCTTCCTCAAAAGCCCCCTTTCCTCTCTCATCCTCTCCCTGGTCTCTCAGAAATGCTCCTAGAGACACCTCAGGCTTCACAGAGGGACCTTCAGAAATCCCAGCAGGTGCCTATCGTGATCCCCTGGATCAAGCCCGAAGCATGAATAAATTTGCTTTTCTTTCAGGCATCCTGAGTTTTCCCACAACCAGTCACGCCAAATAAATGGGAGATAAATGAGGGGCTGGACATGAAGATTATCGTGTTTCCCTCACAGAATGTTGCCCAGGAGGGTCCCAATGTGTAGCACCCTCCCCCACCACCTGTGTTCCAGCTTTGCTCTAGCCTGAGCCACGCCGGGCCTCACAGAGGCCAGCTGCCCCCCGGAACAACCCGCATGTGCCTGCGGCCGCCCTCTGCACACAGGGGCAGCTGCAGGGTGACCAGGCCTGCCTGCCAGAGCTGCATGGGCCTTGCCGTAGGGCCTCTGGCCTCACTGCCTCAGAAGTGTGTCTCTTTCAAATGACCTTGTAGATAGAGCATGCTGGCCTGGTCTCTGACCGGCAACCTCCTTCATCCCATCCTCTGCTCCCCTTGCTGGCTGACAGCCTGAGCTTCTGCCTTGGGGGCTCCTGGCTCAGTCACGCGTGGGAGGATTCCCATGGAAACCCCACAAGAAGGAGAGGCTGGGGGAAGCCTCATTGATTTGCACTCTAGGAAGACAGGCGTGAGACGGTTCCACCTGGAACTGGACAGATGGCTCTCTTTGTGAGCGCTGGGGAAGAAAGGACTTGCCCAGCCAGTTGTAGTGTGAATTCCATGCATGTATATAGACGGGAAAAAGATAATGGGTGTCTGTGGATAAAACCCTGGAGGTTCTTTAGTTCATTCGTCATTGGTGGTTTCATCCTGAATGAGCATCTTTTAATAAAACAGCCCCTCTACTTAAATATTTGTGCTAAGAAAATCTTTGAAACATCCCTGTCACACCAGGTTCAGCTAGGTATTATTGGCACCATTTGTTGTAAAAATGCAGGAATGGAGATGACAGATGAGCTCATGGAGCTCTGTACTTCCAGCTCATGCCTCTGCGGAGGTTCTTTTGCCCATTTGCTCAGGCCTGTGCGTTGTGTAGATAGATGTTCACCTAGCACTTGCTCTGAGGCAGAGCCACTCGGAGTCCTGGGGCCTGCAATGAGGAGGCCCAGACCTGCTCTCAAATGGTTCCCTAGCTGGTGGGAGGGAGGCAGCTAAGGAGACTCGAGGCCTCCGGTGATAAGTGTGGTGGACAAGTCCAGGGGCTCTGCGGGTAGGGGAGGGGGCTCCCCAGAGGTGTTGATACCCAGCCGAACTACCCGGATGCATGCATGGTTGGGGGGTGGGTGTGCAGGGAGAGGGAAGGAAGGGAGGCAGCGGCAGGTTGGGACAGGGATGTGTGGGCTGCCGTGTGCCTGTTGGGAAGTTCGGCAGGGGGATGGGGGTGCAGTGGAGGAGTTTAGTGGAGGGGCACTTGGGGAGGTTAGGGTTAGGAGTCTGCACTTCATCCTGCTGCGAAGGACTGTAGGCAGGGGCATGATTAGATTAGCTTGGCTTTTTTTTTTTTTTTTTTTTTTTTTTTTTTTACAAATGCCATAGCAGATACTTGAAAGCAGTACGAGTCTGTTAAAGGAACTCGAATGGTATCAGACCTCAGTGTTTTTCATAGTCCTTGTCATAATTCAGACCTGTCACTGGGTATGACCCCTTTGGGGCCAGCTCTCCCTAGAGGGAAGCCATCCGGTGTTAGACTTTCCTGTAGCCTCCCAGATCCCCAGGGAGGCAGCATTATTGCTGGTTAAAAGCAGGAATGAAATCCATACTCACCCCTAAGTCTGAAGCCAAAGGCCGCCCTGGGGGGAGGGCGGCTCACCCAGCCATTGCCAAGTCCTGCAGCGTGGGGCTCGTGGGAGCGCCGTGCCCGGGAGAGCCGGCGGACGGGCCTCTGACAGTGGCAGTTCTGGTCCTGTGCCTCTGGGGACTGCGTGTCACATCTGCAGACCGCTGCGGCTCCTTGAGCGTCGCGGCCTCCACGCTTCATGTTTCCTCATTTCTCCGTCAGGTCGCGACACCCACCAGGGTCCCGGGAGGGGCGACTGGCAGTGTGGGGTTTTGTCTCCTCGCTCAGCTATCATTGAAGGCCCGGGGCGTCCGGGGACGTCGGTAAGCATCCCATCCAAGCAGAGACTAAGAGATGAAGTCTGGTTTGCGGGGAGTGCGGCAGAGGCGTCGCTAGGCCCCGTGCAGTGTGCCCTCTGCCTCCTGGGTTCAGAGGTGACCCGATTCCTAGCAGGAAGTTGGACTTTGTTGTAGCGCCTGTGTGCCTGGCCCAGGGCCAAGTTCTGTGGTGGAGACGAGAAGAGAAATGTGACAGGCGCCCACTCCTTCTGGCTGAAGGGAGAAGGCAGGGACGGAGTCTGACTGGGCTACTGCTCTATCCCCGGCTCCCAGCACCACGGGCCCGGCACATGGCAGCTATCCTCCAAGTGTTTGTTGAGTGAATAAATGAGGACCGGGGCAGGAAGCGTGCCCGGCTGTATCTAACAAAGGGCAGACTGGAGACGGCCAAGCGTCAGCTGCTCAGAGGAGATGACAGTGTTAGTGGCAGAATGAGGCCCCAAGTCCCCATTTCCTGACTACATCCTCTAAAAAGAGCAGAAAGCGACACCCCCCTGAAGCTCAGTGTCACCTCCCCACACTCCTACATGTACTCTACCCTGTGTTTGTTTTTTTTTTTTTTTTTTTTTTTTAAACTTTTTTATTTATTTATGATAGGCACACACACAGAGAGAGAGAGAGAGAGAGGCAGAGACACAGGCAGAGGGAGAAGCAGGCTCCATGCACCGGGAGCCCGACGTGGGATTCGATCCCGGGTCCCCAGGATCGCGCCCTGGGCCAAAGGCAGGCGCCAAACCGCTGCGCCACCCAGGGATCCCTCTACCCTGTGTTTGAAGCACGGTGCCTGTGTCTGTGCCCTGGGGAGCAGAGAAGCCCAGGTGAAAGCTTCCTGTGCTCAGAGGAACACTCCTGGAGTTAGAAAAAAAAAAAGAAAAGAAAAAGCAGATCAACAGGATCAGAGAGCCCAGGCTGGCTCTGGATGGACAGAGTTGCAGGGCAGGTGCCTGGAGGCCTGGTGGATCAGGGCAGGCTTCCTGGAGAAGGTGGAGCTGTCAGGCAGGACTGGGGAGATGAAGCCAGAAGGACTAGAAGCCCCACCCACCACTGACCTATAGCGGGGGGGGGGGGGGGGGGGGGGAGGTTTAGGATCTGGGACTCTGTTCGGAGCTTCCTTTCTCCCAGCTCTGACCTTGAGTCAGCCGGTCACCCTGTCCCTGGATTCTGGTCCTGACCATTGCCCTTGACAGTTTCCACAGGGCCAAAACCAAATGATTTAGCCCCTCTTTCCTGCATTCGTTATTCAGTTACCAGTTGCAGGAGGCCATAGGAGCTGGGACCTCCCTGGGGTGAGGACTGCTGAGGCAGGGAGTCCCGCTGGGGTGCAGGGTTGCTGAGAGCAGGATAGAGCCCCCACTGCAGCTGGGCATCTGGGCTGGAAGCTAAGACGTAATCCCCTGTTGCTGAGCGTGTGCACTGACGTCCGTTGTTTGCTCCTATGAACCATCCTGCCCTCTTTAGCTGAATCCTAGCGCACTCCCGTGGTCCTTCTCTTAGGATGCGTTCGTTCAGGCACCGAAATGGCAAGGTCGGAGAACGTACACACTTTGGAGGAGCTCTTCCCATTTCCTGGGCAGCTCCTGGGTGCCCTGTGCCGTTCCAGACTCTACAGACATCCTTGCAGAGGCAGGCAAGGTTAGCACTGAGTTAGCGGCACTTTGCAGGTGAGTGTCAGAGAGGTTACGTCCCGGCCTGGGGCCCGGGGGGGCAGCCGGGCATTCAAACCTGCCCTTTGTTACGTTGCGAGGTCGCTAGTTTTCCAGTAGCAGATGGACCTGAGCACTCTGGTCAGGCCCTGCCCTGGGGGGCGCAGCAGAGGTGCTGACTGTCATACGTCTGCCTTGCCTCCCGCCCGCCTTTAAAGTTGGCCTGGTGTGTACAGGGATAAAGTAGTTTCCTTAGACACGTCCTGTGCAGGCCACACAGCACTGATTACAGCTGGCATCGCGCACAGGCCCCGTTCCTCACACTGTAGAAGAAGATGGAAGAGCACGGGCTTGTCCTACCGTGGCCCGTGGGTCCATCTCATTCCTGCCACTTGCTGGGAGCCTCTCTCAGCCTGTTTCCCCTTTTGAATAAAGGGGCACATGCCTTCCTGTGAAGCAGCTGTCATGCCACCTGTGAGTGCAGATGCTCACGGTCAGTGATGGAGACAGCGCCGAGGAGCACATGTAGTGGGGACTTTGGGTTCAGCGTGGGATCAGCTCTGCTGTGGTTTAGCCATTTCACTTTGCTCAGGCTGCTACCTCTTGGCGCCTCAGTTTTCCGATCTGTTAGAATGGGACTATAAGGTGCCTTTAAGTGAATTATAAAAGGGGCAGATTCCAGCCCCCTCGCAGTCAGATGCGCTAGGGCAGAGAGTATAGACTTACGGAGGTGACCCTGGAGGAGTGTTGGTTCTATTAATTGAATCTCCCCTGAACCTTTCACACGCAATTTTGCTTATTCCTCATAATCTGGTTGAGGCTCAAGGGCTGGGTGAAGGTTGCTATGAAGCTCCAAGATGACTAGAGAAAAGATAGAGAAAAAAGCAAGTTGTCTTGTTAACTGAACTACAGTGTCCAGTTTTCTTGTAGATACAACTGCTCTTCATTTCCATTTGGGCCCTTTGGGTTAAACACCCGCCTCACTCCCCTCATCTGCCCTCTTCCTCCTCTGCCTTCCCTCCACAGTAAATGGCAGTGTACTGCACAGAATACTCTGCACTTTTGTTTCTGGAGCTTCATCTCTGTCGAATCTTCCATGTCAGTATGTTCTTTTCTCCAGCTGCATAGTATTCCATCATATGAATTATCATAATTTATTTGGCCTGTCTTTAGTTTTTTTCCCCCAATATTTTGCTATTACAAACAATGCTGCCTATGTGTATATGTAATATATATAATATTTGATTTATAAGTGTACTATACATAATACGTATGTGTACATGATACGTGTACATAATATGTGTACATAATACGTATGTAGTTCTGCGTATTTAATACTAAATAAATAACTAGAAGTAGAACTGCTAGGTCAAGAGGAACACACATTTGCAATTCTGAGAGATGGTGCTAATTCGTCATCCACTGAGGTTACGTACAGCATTTTACCTTCGGTTTAGCAATGTCTGAGCCTGTCTGCTTCTCCAAGAAGCTGTTATCTGTTTTTTTGAGCTTTGCTAATCTGATAAACAAAACTGGCATTTCATTGTAGTTCTAGCTTGTTTCTCTTTTATTATGCATTTGGTAGAGCATCTTTTCAAAAGAGCCATTTGTTTTTCTTTTTGTGTGAACTATTTGTTGTATCTTTCACATTCCGTGTGTGGGTTGGTCTTCTCTTACCAATTTACAGTAGTTTGTCATATATTTGTAATTTGTGTCATAAATGTTTCCCCACATTGAAACAATAAGCTAGTTTAACCTTTTTTATGAGTGCTTTTGGTTTTTTCTCATTTTCATTTCTTATTTCTTATGTTTGTGTCTTCTCCCTCCCTTAAATGATCAGATTAAGTGGTTGGTATATTTTATTGTTTATTTGAGTCATCAAAGCCCCACATTTAAAATATATTTAGTTATATGTGAAAATGTTAATTATTTAATTTTAAGTGAAATAACGTGAATAAAAGTCCATGATGCCAATATTAAAAAGAAAATTCACTAATATTTTGTAGATTAAAAAAAAGATTAAATGATATAATCCATATGCTAATAGTGTTTACATCTGGTTACCAAGACAGGTGGTGATTTTTACGTTTTGTGCATGTTTTTGAATTTTCTAGAATTTAAAAATTGATTTAATGTTTTCTAATTAATAGTCTTTAATTTTTAGAATAGTTTTAGAGTTATAGAAGAACTATGTAGAAAGTAGGTAGAGGGCAGCCCCAGTGGCTCAGCGGTTTAGCGCCGCCTTCAGCTCAGGGTGTGATCCTGGAGAACCAGGATCGAGTCCCACTTCGGGCTCCCTACGTGGAGCCTGCTTCTCCCTCTGCCTGTGTCTCTGCCTCTTTCTCTTTCTCTCTCTCTCTGTGTGTGTTTCATGAATAAATAAATAAAATTAAAAAAAAAAGGTAGGTAGAGTTCCCATATACTCACACCCAGTTCTCTCTATTATTAACATCTTACATTAGTATGGTACATTTATCACAGCTAATGAACCAGTATTGGTACATTGTTACCTGAAGGCCAGGCTTTACTCAGATTTCCTTAGTTTTCACTTGGTATTGTTTCTCTGTTCCAGGCCACCATATTAAATTTGGTTATCATTGGGCTTCTCTTGGCTGTGACAGTTTCTCAGATGTTCCTTCTCTTCAATGGCCTTAACTGTGTTGAGGAGTATTGGTCAGGTATTTTGTAGGATGCCCCCTACTGGAATCTGTCCTATGTTTTTGGCATGATAAGACTGGGGTTATGGGTTTGTGGAAGACCATAGAGATAAAGTACTATTATGCATTATGTTACATCATTTCATTACATACTATCAACATGATAATGATATAATACATTTTAATAGATAATATAATATGGTTTTATTGCTTTGGTTTTGTTTTTGTGGTATTTTTTCCCCGAAGAACTAGTTCTCAGTTTTTTATTAGTTCTATTATTTTTCTATTTTATGATGCTTAATTCATGTATTTTAATTTTTTAATACTTATTAGTATAAGTACACCAGCTATGATTTCTATTTAGTAGGATCCTACGGGCTTTAAGATATGGAATGTGTTTTGTTATTCTTACTCTCTCCATAGTCTGCAAATTCTATATAGATTTCTTTTTTTGAGTTGTTTAGAAGAGAGTTTTTTAAAATATCTAAGTGGTAGGGTTCTGTATCATAGTTTTGTGATGAGTTTTTAGTTTTTATTTTGTGTTGTTAGATTCTGTATTATCTCTGCTTTTTTTGTGTGGTTTATTTGCAGCCTAATAAATGGGAAATGACCTGTCTTATTAATTATGCAATTTTGTTTTTTTTTTATTTCTTTGCTTAATTTGGTTCATTGACCTGTCATAAGCTAAAAAAGGTAAAGTTAGCTGCCCCTACTGTGTATCTGTCTGTTCTTATGTTTACTGTAGCTTTTGTGGTGGATTTTGGGGCCATTATTTGGTATGTTAGATCTTTAATACTGTTGAGTCTCTTTGCTTTGGAGATGTCTCTTGTAAGTAGCATACAGTGAGAGTCTTGATTTCCAATCTTAGATTTTTTTTTTTTTTTTGTAGTTTACCATGGCCATTCATTGACATAGCTAGTGTTTCAGGCTTAGTTTTACTATCCTATTTTATGTCTTTGTGTTATTGTTTCTATTGCTTCTTACAGCAAAATCTTTCACTGTGTGGTCTGTTTTATTTTGTGTTCTTTCTGACAATTTGGAAAGTTTGTATTTTATTTTCAGTTCTTCCGATGGTTGCCTTTATAACTATGTAAGATGCATTTTGTCTTTTTTTTTTTTTTAGATGGTGCTAATTGTCTCCCTTCTGAAATGAGTGATCACAAAATTAGTTTACACGTTTAATCACAATTTTCATATGCTTCACAGCAGCCTTTTTCTGGTGAATTTTCTTGGTTTGCCTTTTTTTTTTTTTTCCCCTTTTCCTCCTTTATTTCTCCTGGAAGCATCTTTGACTCTATTGTGTGCTTGTTCCTGTCTGAAAGAGGCGAGGCTTCTCTAGGTCAACATTTTGCAATGGATTTATGTAGAGGAGAGGCCAGGAAGTATCCTAGGAGAGCAGGAGCGCTCCCTGGTCTGTTGTAATTTTGTTCCCAGGACCGTGGCCATGATTTCTTTTGGCCTTGCTTCTACCCAGGCAGCAGAGATCTGGAAGCCCTGGGCTCCCCGCCCTGCCCAGGCCCTCCTTTCACTCTGCCTCACTGACACACTGCTTCCTGTGATGATGGCGCCCTGAGTTTCCTTTGCCAGCCCTGCCCTCCTCTATCCTCAGGGTGTCCTAGGCAGCTCCTGCTGTTCTGTTTAGCAACCCTTGGTTTTTTCCATCAGGGAGTGCCAGCTACTGGTCGGCTCTGCCAGCTTTTTCCGAGATCTGCGGCCACAGGTGCTCTCTCGCCCCCGTCGGATCTTCACTGTTTCTGGCAGCCCTTTACTGTTCTTGGCAGTCTTTCCTTCGAAGTTGTGGTTCGGGTTACAAATGTGTTCTAGTTTCGCTGAAGATAACATTTACATTTCTCTTTCTCTTTCTCCTTTATTTTAGGTGATTCGGGATAGGAAAAGGAGTAACTGTATTCTGCTATCTTAGAACTGTCTAGTGTTGCACATTTTTACGCGCTCTGGTTTCCACCAGATTAAACATTAGCCAGAGCTCTTGGGATAGGATTGGCATGTGCTGAAGCGGGGGTCTGCAAATAGAAAGGAAAGAAAATGGGAGTTGAGAGTAAAATAGAGTTAAAAAGGAATCCATAGTCTACCTGCTATGCTGTGTGGCTGCAGAGTTCTCTTCTTTTCCACTTGGACTGTGGCTGGCCGTGTGCCACTGTTTGGGTGGGAGGTTGTGGCCAGGCAGGGCAGGGCATGAAAAATGCCTACCTCTTGGTCTGTCTCAGGGGAAGTTGTTTCAGCCCAGCAGCTCTTAGGCTGGAGGGGAGGGTAGATGCCTCTGCTCTGAGCTAGTTGCAGGGCTCACTTCTCCATCTTTCCCCACATCCAAGCAGTCCAAGCATCCGGGATTCTGGCTGGCCTCCTCGAGATGGTAGCCAAGTCCTCCTCCCTGAAAACCAGGATCCTGCCTCAGAGGAGGTTGTCCGGGGTCAGTGTTGTTGACCTTGTCTATGTGCCCAAAGAAAGAACATGTCCATCCAAAGGGAAGGGGTACTTGTGGGATGTCCAGAGGATAGAGCCGGAGAGGAAAATCTTGCCCATAGAGTCTCAGGTTTGGCCCTTTATATTATTGTCTCTCAGGTTACCATACTACCCAGAGGGTGCTATTTGTCCCCATTTTACAGATGAGGAAACTAGAATCTGAGAGAGGCTCAGAGACCTTTCTTTGGACACACGGCTTAGAGAGGAAGACAGGGATTTGGATGCAGTTCTGTCTGGCTCCAGAGCCTGGACACTAGCCCCCTTATTCCCCTGCCTCCCACTCACCTTCCCATGGAGACACTACCCATCCTCAGATAGTTGTCCTGTATCCATGTCCCTGGGTGATTTTGTTGGATCCTCACTCTGTGTCTTTCTTCTCGAGCCTGGCTACATTTTAGATACAGGGAAGCCAGGCTTGAGAACCAATGTGCCACACCCTATATTTCTGCATCCCCTGTGTCTTGGCTCAGGCCTAGTCCACTGGGACCAAATACACCTGGGCTCTTCTCTAGGCTCTGTGTGGTCTTGGGTCAATCACTTTACTCCTCTAGGCTCCGTCCTTACTTCTAAAATTGTCTGTGATCACTAGAAGAGCAGAACATGGACTCTGGAGCCAGATGATCTCAATGTGAATCTGAGCTCAGCACCTGTTCAGCCATGGGACGCCAGTTAATTAGTTACCCTTTCTGTAATCTAGTTTTCTCAACTATAAAAGGGGAATAATACCGTACACGTCTTACAAGGAGGGCTTAAGGATTAAATGGACTCATAGATGTAAACTGTTCGGAACAGTGTCTGGCACATGGCAAGTACTAGATAAGTGCCAGGTGATATTATGTTAATTGTTATGATTAATGCATGCAAAGGGGCCCGGCCCCTGGGCACAGTGGCTGTCGTAACCCATGCCCTCTGCTTTCTTCCAGGAGCTTGGGCCCCTGCCCCAGCCCGGTAGAGGCTGCGGAGGTGTGCGGTCCAGAAGTCTGGTACCCAGCCCGGAGGCCCCCGCGAGGTAGCGGTGGCCCGCGGCGGCCCCCTCCCGGCAGCGCACCATGGGCCAGAAGCTGTCGGGGGGCCTCAAGTCGGTGGAGGTGCGCGAGCCGGCGCTGCGACCGGCCAAGCGGGAGCTGCAGGGCCCGGAGCCGGGGCGGCCGGCGCGGCTGGACCAGCTGTTGGACATGCCCGCCGCGGGGCTGGCGGTGCAGCTGCGGCACGCCTGGAACCCCGAGGACCGCTCGCTCAACGTCTTCGTCAAGGACGACGACCGGCTCACCTTCCACCGGCACCCGGTGGCCCAGAGCACGGATGGCATCCGGGGCAAGGTGGGCCACGCGCGCGGCCTGCACGCCTGGCAGATCAACTGGCCGGCCCGGCAGCGTGGCACCCACGCCGTAGTCGGCGTGGCCACGGCTCGGGCACCTCTGCACTCGGTGGGCTACACGGCCCTGGTGGGCAGTGACGCCGAGTCGTGGGGCTGGGACCTGGGCCGCAGCCGCCTCTACCACGATGGGAAGAACAGGCCCGGAGTGGCCTACCCCGCCTTCCTGGGGCCCGAGGAGGCCTTCGCGCTGCCGGACTCGCTGCTCGTGGTGCTGGACATGGACGAGGGCACGCTCAGCTTCGTCGTGGATGGCCAGTACCTGGGCGTGGCCTTCCGCGGCCTCAAGGGCAAGAAGCTGTACCCGGTGGTCAGTGCCGTGTGGGGCCACTGCGAAGTCACCATGCGCTACATCAACGGCCTTGACCGTAAGTGCCCAGGGGGGCGGCGGTGGGGAGCAGAGGCTGCCTGGTGCTGGCGGCGTCCGGGAGGGTGGCAGGGAGCAGGTGAGGCCCTGCCCTCCGTGGTCGCTTGGGATGACCCTGCCCGTGCAGAGGACACGGACTCTGGGATGCTCTCATTTACTGGCTTGGTGATCTTGGGCTGTGCCTCAGTTTCCCCACGTGCAAAAGTGGCCCAGGGATAGGAATCTGGGTCAGGGCTGTTGCCAGGGCTCGACTAAGATAATAATGTAGGCAGAGTGCTTAGAACAGTGAGTGGCACCTAATAAGGATTTCCTGTGCTGCTGCTAATCATGAATCTTGCTGCCTGCATAAGGGTCATGCAAAATGATGTCTCCTGTGTGCCAGGCCTCAAGCCCGCAGCAGGGGGAGAGTGACAGTAGAAGATACAGTTCCTGTACTTGAATGCCATGCACTCTGAGTTACTGATAAGTAATAAGCAGTGATAATAACAACTATCATTTATTGACCGCTTGCTGAAGGCAGGGACCAAACACCCAATTTCCAGCTCTTGCTGGTGAATTGCCTGTTAAAAGGGGTCACCTGCCCCTCTATAGCTGATCATTGCCTCCTAGGACCGAGCGCCAGAAGTTGTAGAGTCTTTTGATTTTTCCAAGAGGACCCAGGAATCTAGACTTGTGTGAAAGAGCCCAATTTTTGAAGTTGGCAGCTGTTGAAAACACCATGTTGGCAAACAAAACACCCTTGCAGGCTGCAGACAAGCCCCCAGGCTACTGGGGGGTGATCCTTGGCAGCTCTTCGGCCTCCTCTCATTTAACATGCACCATCATGCTGTGAAGCAGCTTAAAAATCATTGCAACAAAATTGGTTATGATGTTAGGAGGGAGTCACTCAGGGAGGCAGGGTGGCCTCTGCACAGAGGCATGTGTGGCTGCCAGCTGAGTGGAGCCTTGCGGGCTTCTACACTCCTCATCCACACATGACACTTCCTGCCGCAGCCCGGATGAAGCTCACGGAGGCAGGTGCTTGCAGCCAGAATTCCCGTTTATTCACATCAGATGAGAGCTGTAATTGCCCCCTTTTCAGAGATGAGAAAACTAAAGAGTAGAGCTATAGAGAACCAGGCCTTATGTAGGTCTATCGGCCTTCAAAGCCTATTCTTTTCCCCTGCTCCCCCCTCCCTTTCAGTTGAGGGACTGAGAATAAGATCCCAGAAAAGAAGTCAAGAAGAAGATTTTACTCAAGTAAAATTTATATTTCCTTGAGTGTAGGGTAGGTTTACTGATTTCAAGGGGGGAGGGCCAACAGAAAGTGGCCAGCTGGTACGCTCAGCTCTCTGGTGTAATAGGCGACATTCTTGCTCAGATTTCATTTTCACGGATGTTAGACAAAGATTACCATCGATGGCAAGGTGTTGTTCTGTATTCTCTGATTAACTGGTTAGATCTAGGACCAGATGAATGTGTCCTGAGAAAGGCTAGTTTAGTCATCCCAGTGCCTTGTGGAGAATGTGATAGACATGAGGACCGGCCAAACCCAGTACTGAGAAAACCAACAGCAACAACAAACACTCCTTTCAAGCAGAATTGGAAGACTTACTTGCCAGGATTTATCATGGGAGGAGAAGAGTGGACTTGGCATACAAGGCTTTGGAGTCTGACACGCCATAGTTCCAACTGCATCCCCAGTGCTCAATGGTTTTGTGTCCCTGGTGAGCCATTCTAATGCCTTACAATTCATTCTGCTTATCAGTAGAATGGGAGGTTGGTATGGTGGTGCCAATAATATGGTAGGTGAGATTAGGGACTGACATGGATACCCAGTAGGAGCTCCCTGAGCCAACGGTTGGGCCCCCAAGGTGGGCTTCCTCTTGGGTATTGGTTCATGCTCAGCTATTTGTTGCTTTGTTTTCAGGTTCAAAGCTAAGGTGCTAATGAGGTTGTAGCCAGTGGCCGCGCCCATGCATGTTAGGCTCAGGAGCAGTCAAGCCATGATATCCTCCTTGGTGTAATGTTGGTGGGGAGCTGGATGAGAGAGGACAGCTGTTTGGGGGGCACTTTGAGCTCTTGGATCCTTCAGGTGGCTAGAGAAGCTTGGTGAGGCTGAAACTTGGTCTGTTCCATCCTCCTCCTCACTGGCAGGGACTTTTGAGGTTGGCTGGAGCTGGAATGCTCATCAAAAGGCTAGGGAAGGCCAAGATGTCAGGTGATGCAAACCTGTAGCATCTGTTGTCCCATGTCAGGATTGGCTTGTCTGCTATGGCACTGGCCTGTTCTCCAGACAGGAGTAATATTCTCTCTTATGGGCAGGGTATGATTGCAGAAAGGGGGAGCCTGAGCTGTTCTGGGCTTTGAAAGACCATGGTCAGCCTAGGATAAGCCCTGACTATAGAACGGGCCATAGGACATGCTGCAGTGGAGTCTGATAGGGGCTGGTTGGGAGGGGACTGTGTGATGCCTGTAGCTGGTGACCTGAGCTGATGTCCACCAGGGGTAGCCCTGGATACCGGGAAGGGTTTGGTTCTAGGGAGTCCCTGGACAGGGACGGTGACCCAAGGTGGGGTTTTGTACGTGAGAATTCTGAGCCAACATTGGTTGTGGACATGATGTCAAGTCCCCACACTCAGACCCGACGGGGAAAAGGGAGAGCACAGTCAGAGGCAGGCTCTGGAGCAGAAAGGCAGGGCTGCTCTCTGGGGTGGCTTCCCTAGAAGATCATCGGGGAGAGAACTGTGCCCAGGGCCCCTCACAGAGCATGATCGGCTCTGGCCTCATCACTCACCAGAAGGCTGGCCACAAGGATTACTTCCTCTCTCTGAACCTCAGTGTTCTCCATTGTAAAATGGACATGATAAAGCTTGTGGGCACAGAGCACACACATAGCAATTGGTGCTCACTGCTTTCATTAACCAGGCGAGCTGAGCCAAGCCCTGGGATTCCCCCCAGGGGTTACAACAAAAGTGGCCTTAATGGAAGCTTCTCTCTAATGTGATGGAAGTAAGTTGATGGATATCCTTTTCTCAGTTTTTGAATTTTTATGCCTATGAAAGCAAGACTTAAAAAGGACTAACCACGTTTAACTCTGAAGCACTGGGGGCCAGAGCTCCTAGAAGCATGTTGTCCTATCTTAAATGCATTCTTCAGCCACGGCATGGAGCGAAGCAGCTCTGCATCTCAGGGTTTACTGTAAAGAGCTGCAGGACGCCCAGGGCCCTGCCATATGAGCGAAGCATGGATCCGAGGCCGGGCAACTGGGCAAGCTGTCTCCGGATGATGGGGTCCACAGCCCAAATGATAACAGCAGTAATAACACACCACCAATAACTACCTCTTATGTAGTGCTTAGTCTGGGCTGGCCTCCTATTCACAAATTATAACTCATTTAATCCTTGTAGCTAGTCTTTCAGCTGATGCCTTTATTATCTCATTTTACAATGAAGAGATGGAATCACAGAGAACCTGA
Organism: Nyctereutes procyonoides; assembly: GCF_905146905.1. NCBI lineage: Eukaryota > Metazoa > Chordata > Mammalia > Carnivora > Canidae > Nyctereutes > Nyctereutes procyonoides. The sequence goes on from NW_026575042.1 coordinate 37,457,809, forward strand.
GTAAGCTGCTCGAGGTCACACAGCCAGTAACTAGGAGAACCAGAACATTCAAACCGAGGCACACTGGCCCCATGGGCCCCTTGTGGAGATGTTTGCAAAGGGGGCAGGATGAGAAGGAAAAGGAGAGGCTGCTCCACCGGGCGGGGTGGCCACGCAGCCAACTGGTCCTTTCCTCCCGCGGTGGATCCGGGTGAGATCGTGAGACGCTGTCCCGGCTGTTCTCCTCCCTCTTGCCTTCATCTCCAGCCCTCAAAGCTCTTGGCTCAGCACAGAGCTCCACGGGGTGTTCTGAAAAGTTAGCTGCATCAAGACAGCCCCAGCGGTGTCTGGGAATCAGGCCTGCTTTGGTCGCTAACGGGAGAATGTCACTGAAAATGTCCCACCTGCTGTGAGGTTTGGCCCAACTGCTGTGAGGTGGGCCAGGCCTTTGGAATCGGCTCCAGGCTGGTTTCCAGAACTGCTCCTCTGCTCCCTGGCTCCTCCTGCCACATGTTGGAGGCCAGAAAGGTTGACAGAACAGCTTTGTCTCCTGCCCTGGAGGTCTTGGGTGGTGAGTGGTGTGTGAGCGCCACAGGAAGTGGAGAGGGGCCCCAGACAGGGACAGGTGGGCTTGGAGCCCCGTGCCACTTTGACAGGGGGCTCACAATGGTCAGACTTTTTTAAATACCACCCCTGTTTTGTGCTCTGGGCCAAGTGTCCTCTATCTTTCTTAACCCATACAGTAAACGTTGGGGCAATGTTGCCATTATTTCCATCTCGTAGATGGGAAAATGGAATCTTGGAAAGGTAAAGAATTTGTGCACTTGCTCAAGGCCAAGCAGGTAGCCAGCAGCAGAGCTGTGCTTAAACCCAGGCCCGAAGAGTCACGTGCCCTGCCCCCTGCCGCCTGGGCCAGCCCCGACCCCATTCTGCCCACCGCGTAGGGCCCGGTTCCGCAGAGCAGGTGTTGGTGCCAGGGCGCCTTTCCTGGGGGGGTGGAGAGGAGGAAACGGAGGATCTCAGGCCTAACTGGCAGGGAGGTCTTGTCCACCTGCATCGAACCGGGGAAACTGTATTTCCAGACGCTGTTCCTAGATGGTTTAATTGACCTGCCAACAAGTATTTATTGGCGCAGCAGCTCAGGAGAAGAGGCTGGCAGCCGGCCAAGGCTTCTGGTATTGATGAAGGCCAGAGAGACTTTTCTACTGGGCTGAGTACAAGGGCACCATCCCCTTGCCAGAGCCAGTCTGCACTGAACTCCCCACCTTCCTGCTCGACTCCCATGTGTCTACAGGGTGCCACAGTCCTCCCAGCCTCCTCTGCCCTCTCCACCCAGGCCTGGTCTCCCCTCGCTCCTCTGCCCTCTCCACCCAGGCCTGGTCTCCCCTCACTCCTCTACCCTCTCCACCCAGGCCTGGTCTCCCCTCACTCCTCTTCCCTCTGCACCCAGACCTGGTCTCCCCTCGCTCCTCTGCCCTCTGCACCCAGGCCTGGTCTCCCCTCGCTCCTCTGCTCTCTCCACCCAGACCTGGTCTCCCCTCGCTCCTCTGCTCTCTCCACCCAGGCCTGGTCTCCCCTCGCTCCTCTGCTCTCTCCACCCAGACCTGGTCTCCCCTCGCTCCTCTGCTCTCTCCACCCAGGCCTGGTCTCCCCTCGCTCCTCTGCTCTCTCCACCCAGACCTGGTCTCCCCTCGCTCCTCTGCTCTTACCCAGGCCTGGTCTCCCCTCGCTCCTCTGCTCTCTCCACCCAGACCTGGTCTCCCCTCGCTCCTCTGCCCTCTCCACCCAGACCTTGTCTCCCCTCGCTCCTCTGCCCTCTCCACCCAGGCCTGGTCTCCCCTCGCTCCTCTGCCCTCTCCACCCAGGCCTGGTCTCCCCTTCACTTCTCTGCCCTATTCTTCTGCCCTGATCCCAACTCATCATCAGCCCAGGGCTCTGCCCCCTGCACCCTCATTTAGCACCGAGTGCACCCCATCTGCCCCATTCACTTCCTTTTCCACATGTGTACCTTCTTTCCCCAAGTGGATATGGAGTAAGTTTCCATAGGACGAGCGGTGTTGACCCAGGAGGCGCGTGTGCGGAAGTCAATACAGAAGGGACTTAAAAATATCTATGCATATACTTTTGAGAGGCAAGCTGTGCACATAGCAACAAATTTTTTTTTGAGATTTTATTTGTTTATTTAGCAGAAAGAGAGAGAGAGAGAGGGAGAGAGACAGACAGCACCAGTCGGCAGAGCAGCAGGCAGCAGGAGAAGCAGGCTCCCCACGAAGCAGGGAGCGCTACATGGGGCTGGATCCCAGGTCCCTGAGATCATGACCTGAGCCGAAGGCAGATGCTTAACCCCCTGAGTCACCCAGGCACCCCCATAGCAACAAATTTAAATATTACAATGAAATACCCCCCTGGCCATTAGCTCCCCAGCCTCCCTCCCTGCTGGCAACCACCATTAATAGTTTCTCATGTGTCCTTCCAGAATTTTATGACAGAGAAATTTTACATGAATGTGATCATGCTGTAAACATTGGTCTGCATCTTCCTTTCCCTTTAACAGAGCTTGGCGATTATTTAATATGATTGCCAGAGAGTTGCCTCATTCTTTATTAATAGCTGCATGGGTTTGCTTGGTATGGTTGTATCATCCTTTAATTTATTCAGACCCCCATTTTTTTTTTTTTGACATCTAGGCAGTTTCCAATCTTTGCGAGTAAACATTTGATTCCAATTTAAATTTCATTTCTGCCCCCTTCTGGCTAACGAACATCCTCGAACCTTCGTTTTTCTCCCATCTGTGCAGTGGGAATAATTATGTGGGCCTTGCATAGCTGCTGTATGAGAAATGAGGCAGAAATGAAGCATGGTCCAGCACGTGGCTCATGGAGGGGGGGGCGCTGGAGGGCTCTGTGGGTCTTACTGTGCTTACCCGGCATTAATGACTGTACCATGTCCAGGGCTGAGCTCATCCTGGCCACTTGATGAATCTTGTGAATGATTTGCTTTGTAGTTTACAATACATTAGAACCACATTAATTTGCTGTTCAGGAGGCTTCAAACACAGTGCTAGACTCGGACTATTGGAGTTGTATAATCTGGTCAGTCCTTATGTAGGTGAATGTCAGTGCGCTAAGTCACCTGGCCCCTCACCTGTACAGGACAGAGCCAGAATGGGTGTGGGTTGCTGTGCTGTTGCTGCTGTTGCCACTGCTGACGGCGGCAGCCGTTGGAGGCAGGGACTCCCTCGGTGACATGCTCGGAACTGGGCACCTAGTAGGTGCTGAGTAAGTACATGTGACTATACTGGCCTCCCGCCACCTGTAGAGCTTTTCTATTCTGGAGCAGGACCTGAGTCACAGATGGCTGGAACAGAGGGAGGCTGGCCCTGAGAGGCCGCCCCCTTGAAGCATGACCCCAGAGTGACCCATTCCCACCTCTCATTGTGTGTGGAGCACAGCACATCTGTCCCACACCCAGGCCAGGCGGAGGCGGCACGATGGGCTGGGCAATTCAATTCAGAATCTGGACACTCAGAAACTGGCCTCTACCCTTTGTTTTCTGCAAAAAGGCACAGGCTTGCAGCTGAAAACCGTTCATGCTCAGACACAGTGGCCCTGCTCTGAGGGGTGGGGAGGGGTCACATTTGAACAGTCGTGAGTAGGTTCACTCTTGGAAGTCCCGCCTGCAGGAAGGGGGCTTTGAAACACGGGCTCAGTCAAGAGAGCGTCGCTCGCTCGTGGGCCGCCGTGGAGGCCGTGGAGTCATACGCAGGGCCACTGGAAACAGTCTGCGCCTGCCCTCCCCCTCTCAGAGAGCCTCAGTGGGGCTTCGTGGGAAGAGCTGGGGTTCCCTTCTGACTGGGCTGCTCATGGGCCATGACACTGAGCAAGGCAGTTCACCCTGGAGCCTCAGTTTCCTCATCTGTAATGATAATAGAAATATACTGTGCCACAGGCATTGGGATTGTGGGTGATCTACAGAAAGTGACGGGGCACGTGCCTGGCACATAGTAGGTCCTGGGGAAATGTAGGTTTAAAAATCGCCGGTTATGACAATCACAGCTCCCACAGATGGATAAAATTACTGTCAATGTTATTCAGTGTGGAAATAATTGTCGTTCGTATATTTTGGTCCACGTTGTGAAATCTGAGGGGTTTCATGTAAGGGAATATGTTGGTTTGGGGAGGTTTTGGTCTCTTTTCTCTTTAAGATACTTGATGAAGGGATCCCTGGGTGGCGCAGCGGTTTGGCGCCTGCCTTTGGCCCAGGGCGCGATCCTGGAGACCCGGGATCGAATCCCACATCGAGCTCCCGGTGCATGGAGCCTGCTTCTCACTCTGCCTGTGTCTCTGCCTCTCTCTCTCTCTCTCTCTCTCTCTCTCTCTGTGACTATCATAAATAAAAAAAAAAAAAAAAAAAAAAAAAGATACTTGATGAAGGGGCACCTGGGTGGCTCTGTGGTTGAGCCTCTGCCTTTGGCTCAGGTCGTGATCCTGGGGGGTCCTGGGATCTAGTCCCCATAGGGAGCCTGCTTCTCCTTCTGCCTGTATCTCTGCTTCTCTCTCTGTATCTCTCATGAATAAATAAATAAAATCTTAAAAAAAAAAAAAGATACTTAATGGAAATACCACCTGAGGTTCAAAGACCACTGTGAGTCTATCACAAATGAGCTGAGAGTGTTGAGCCTTCCCCATGAGCAGTTTCAAAGGTTTCCAGCTAAGTGTCTGGTTTAAGTGTTCTGTGGTTCCTGGGGGCGACTTGCTTGGTGAACGTGTGTTCAGCAAGGAGATCCAAATAAGCGGCCTACTGACCAGCTGTGGCCCGCATATGTATTCAGTGGGGACGAGCTGCCGAAGTGCTGGGCCTGAGGGGCAGCCTCTGCCTCTGAACAGATGGTCACTAGGCCCGGCTGTGGGGGAGCCCCATGTCGGGCTTTTGGAGGGAAGGGGAGACGAGGTGGCCGGGAGGAGCTGGCAGGAGGGTGAAGCAGGCCCTAGGCACTGGAATGGGACAAGTGCCATCTGGTAGCCAATGCCAGACCCCCATTTTACAGGTAGGAGCTGACTGGACCAGAGAACTGGGAAGACTTGTCCAAGGTCACTGGCTAATTAGCAGCAGATCCAGACCTAAAACCCAGGCCTCCAGTCCCCCTTGAAAATGCAGAAACAAAAGAGTGAGAATCCAATGTGGTTCATGAGCCTGTATTGAGAAACCCTGACATAGATGAGAGAGGACATGTCAGAGTTCAGGAGGAGAATGACGCCTTCCTAGGAAGTGGCCTTGGCAGCCTGGGCAGCACTGAGACCCTCTGTGGCTCCCCCGAGCCTCCCGCATGTCTGAGACCCTGTCCCGACCCTGCTCAGACCATAGAGCAGGGAGTTCAGCACAGTCAGAGACCAGGGATCACCAGTCCCTCCATGTCCTACCCGGATGGGCTAGGCGTAGGTTTCCTCAGCATTCTTATCTGTAAAGTGGGTTTGATGATTGGACTCACCCCATAGACTTGGTGTTAGCAGTGCTTCTCACACCCTGATGGGCATTCAGGTCAGCTGGGATGTTGTTAAATGAGGTTCTGACCTAGGAGGTATGGGTAGGGCCCAAGAGTCTGCATTTCCGACAAGCCCCTGGGTGAGTCTCATGCTGCTGCAATGTTGAGGGAAGGGCACTGGGCGAGGCTTCCACATGCATGGCTTGTCCCCTACTCCCACCGTCCACCTCTCTAACCCCCACTCTGGTCCTGCAGCCAAACCAGTCTGCTTATTCCTCCCTGCCTTGGTCTGTGCCGACCTCTTTGTTGGATATGGCCTGTTTCCTCCCCACCCCCCGACAAGGCCTAGTGTTACCAAGCCTGAATCTACCCACCACCCCTCCTGCTTGGCGGACAGGAGGGTAGTTCCTGCACCCTGCCCTCCCCCCACTCCCCACCCTTCCACTGTCCAGCTGTGTCTTCTACACTTCCTCCCTTTCCTACCCAGCCCCATTTCCCTCTTGTTCTCATCCTCCCTCAACCACTGTGTGACTCAGTTTACCTGTCCTGGAACCCAAATTTGCACAATTACCAGCAAGGTATATATAAGGAAATCCGTGACTTTTCCATGAGGCCAACTTTGTTTGGGAAAGGATTACTGCAAATAGAAATGGCTCTTTGTTCAACAATCATTGATTGAGCACCTACAAAAGGCCAAACACTGCTTGGTGCTGCTCATGCATCCCATCGTCTTATTTAAACCCCCATAGCCCTATACGAATGCTAGTAAGGGCCCCATGCATGTTAGCTCATTTAGTGCCCACAGAAGAGGAGAAGGTACTGGTACCCCACTGCCCACACGAAGAGCCTGAGGCCAAGGGGATGAAGAGCCCACTCACAGCACAAACTCGGAGGCAGCCATCTGCACTGGGATCCGGATGGCTGGCTCAGCACCCCCCTCTAACCTCCAGGCCACACAGGGTCACCGTGAGCCTTGCTTTGGCTTTCCTGGTGGTCTCGGGCCTTAGCAGAAGGGTTTACTGGAGCTGGCGTCAGCAATCTCACTGGCACAGCATTTAAACCCCCTAAGTACAGGACAGCCACGCTGTGTTCATTCTCACCTGGGTGCACGGGAGCGGCGCGGAGGCGGAGTGGGTTGCTGCAGGGGTAGCAATGAACGGGGTAAGCACATCTGCAGGATGGTGTAGAAATGACTGGGGAGAGCCAACAGCCTCCCAGGCTGGCAGCAGCATTTGTTTGCTGCGGTCAGGAAGCCAGCTGATCCTCCCAGTCGTGTCCCTTGGTTAAGGCAAGGGGGCAGTTAGCATGAGTTACAGCCCAGCCCAGACACTAATAAGGCTGCTTGTCTGAGGCCTTCCATAATTCAAGTTAAGGCTGTACCGTTTAATGGCCCTTCTTCATCAGATCTTCCAAGACTCGGTGCCTCCTTAATGATTTATTTGCTTGGGATGAAATTAAGCCGAGACAGCGTGAGCTTGGAAAATACTGCCGTGCTGGTTCTTCCTAGTTCTTCATCCGTAGTGGCGGCGTTTCTATAAATAGAGCTGTGAGCCCTGCTTCGGGACCCTCCTGCTGGGAGCCCCGGTGGGCACAGGCCGCCCGTCATGATGCTCTTGGACCACACCTGACGAGGCACCTGGTGCTCCTCACCTTTCCTGCCTCCGAGGCCGGTGACCCTGCTGGGGAACAGCAAGGGGCCAGAGCCACCCGCAAAGATATTGTCGCCTTGGCTTTGGAGCCATTTAAGTGCAAGTGTTTGGGGTGATCCATTTGGGGCTACAGCCACGTTCCAGATCTTGTCCCTGTTGATGTTCCTCCTTCAAAATGCATTTCACGAGGGTATCCCAGGGTGAAGGCAGGTTTGCTTCTGGTGTTCAGTGAGGTGGATGACAGCTGTCTGTCTGGTGCCGAGGCCTGGCTAGGAAGGGCGTGTGGGATCCTGTTCATCTTCCTAAGCGTGGCCGCCTCTGGGGTGAGGGGCCAGAGTCACGGCTGAGGGCCACTCGGAGGGCTCACCTGGAGGCCAGGTGCCGAGTGGGGGTGGGATGGTTTGTCCAGCACCTCTGGGGTTCAGGAGACTCAAGAAGTCTCAGGAAAGGAATGAGTGTCATGGTGTGTGAGGACTGAGAGGTCCAGGAATGTGTGCTGCTTCTGCACCTTTTGGGATGGCGGAGGTGCAGTATTGAGACCTCCGGAGTTACTGTTTTTCTCCCTGCTGGCAGAGGCGATGTCATCCCATCTGTCCTGGTGTCCCCAGCATCTGGCACATGGTGAGTTCTCGGTGAACATCTATCGAATGAATGACTGGATAGCTCAGAGTCCACGTGGCAGGGTGAAAAACCACCACCGGTTCAGGTGGAGGACGAGGCTCAGAGACAAGAGCACTTTCTTCCTACAGCATCTGCACTAAAGAGTTTACAAGCTTCCCATTGAAACGGCGGCAAAGGGAATCCTCAGAAGTTTCCAATTAGCCAGGAATAGTAAATGGAAATTAGTTGCACTCTGCCCATAGCCACTAATTTGATCTTGGTATAAATAAACCATTGCTCTTCCCTCAGCCACAAACGGTCCTGCGTGGGCCAGTCTATTCTGCGGTTATAAGGTGATTTATCCCCTCACTTGGTGTTTATGAAAAGCCTGACCTGTGCTGACCGGGGCCAGGAGCTGGGCTGCAGCGGGGAGCGAAGCAGGCCCCCTTTCCACTCTCCATGGAGCCACAGTCAGCTGGAGAGCCATGGTCACAGTGAGAGAGGCTTTCTATCACTCAGCCGATCGGTCAATGGCTATTTTTTTTTTTAAACATCTCCGATGTACCAGGCACTGGGGATATTGTGATGACAATTTAGGAGGAGAGACAGAAGCAGAAAAAAACAAATCTATGATAAATCTAGATAGAAATGTGGCTAAATGAGCAACACAGGAGACCATGATGGGGGCGGGGGGAGTCGTTAGGCTGCTGCCAGGGAGAGGAATTGGAGACCTAGATGGTAAGTGGAGGCAGCCCTGGGAGGATCTGGGGAAGACGGGGTTGGTGAGCACAAGGCGACGAGTCTGTGGCCGAGGGGAGCCAGCCAGGGCTGTGGGAATTAGGGAATAGCAGAGGCTGGACTTGGGGGCCTGCAGGCTGTGGCATTTTCTTTCATCCTACAGACTCAGATGATTCACTGTTTTTTAAAAAGTTGTCAATGACGGACGCCTGGGTGGCTCAGTGGTTGAACGTCTGCCTTCGACTCAGGGTGTGATCCCGGGGTCCTGGGATCGAGTCCCACATCAGGCTTCCCGCAGGGAGCCTGCTTCTCCTTCTGCCTAGGTCTCTGCCTCTCTCTGTGTGTCTCTCACGAATAAATAAATAAAATCTTTAAGAAAAAAAAAAAAGGCAATGACCTTGTTTTAAAGAAGCAGCATTTAAAGTTCCTTCTCTATTGGGGCATGCCTCCAGGTTCTACCGAATGAACTTTGGTGAAGGAGGCCTTTGACTGAGGTGGATATCGCCATTTCCATTTTATAGATATGTTGATTGAGGCCCAAAAAGTTTGGCAGCCTTGCCCTGGTTGCGCAGTGAGTGGGAGAGCTGATTTGAACCCCATCTGTTATTTCTCCACCTTGTCACTGTTCCAGAAGCTGATTCTAGGGGTGTGTGTGAACACAATAGGGCTCCATGGGTCTACTAAGAGCCATCTGGCAGTCCAGCCAAGAGAAGGGGCCTCTACAGAGCAAGGAAGGTCTGGGCAGGTCTCCGCCCATGTGGGCCTGGGCAGGTCTCCGCCCCACACTGATCTTTTGTTCCTTCGGGTTGTCCAGTGAGCCTGAGTGAGCCGTGGCTGGGGATTTGTGGCTCAGTCTTCCCTATCTGGGTGGTGGGTAGGTGACCCAGGGCCTGGAGCCTACCCCACCACCATGGCCAAGGTCTGGGCCAGCCACTGTCTACCGTGCTTTGGCTTCTTCATATTCTTGGCTGCACCTCGGGCAGTGGGACAGCTGGGTGGGTTCTGGATGGTGGATTTTGCCCTGTGTTCTGTCCCCTGGTGTTGGGGAGCTCCAGGGCTCTGATAGGCATGTCTGTTGGCTCGGGCGCTTGTCACTTCAGGCTGGGTGAGCCACTCAGGAGGTACACAGCAGGTGCAGGGCTGTTTCCTTTTTGGTTGGCACCGTCAGCTTCCCTCAGTTATTCAAAGTGTTGTGGCAAAATGGAGTATTCAGATGTTTGAGAGTTGAAAAAGCATTCTCAGGCTGAACTAAACTTGATTTACCCAGAGTCTGGTGTTGGGTGGAAAAGAGGGAAGAAGGGGTTAGGTCTTGGAAAAAATGCTAGATTTGGAGCCAGGTAAGCTGGCTCAGCCCCATTTCAGCTTAGCCGCCGGCTATGTGTGACCTTGGGCAAGTCACCTCCCCTCTCTATGCCTTTGTGCCTCCACTGCAGGAAGGAGGGGATCCGACAAGATGACCTCAGAGGATCTCCATTATTCTGTGCTATCTAATATTCGGAGACTATCTGCACGGCTGATATTTTGGATGACAAACATTTTACACGGCTGTGCTATCCAGTACAGCAGCCACTAGCCACAGCCGGCTTCTTGCATTTGAGTTTAAATTTATTCAAGTTAGGGACGCCTGGGTGGCTCAGCAGTTGAGCGTCTGCCTTCGGCTCAGGACGTTATCCTGGGGTCCCAGGATCGAGTCCCACATCAGGCTCCTTGTGCGGAGCCTGCTTCTCCCTCTGCCTATGTCTCTGCGCACCCCCCTCCCTCATGAATAAGTAAATCTTTTAAAAAAATAATAAATTCATTAAAATGAGATAAAACTTCAGCTTCAGTTGCACCGGCCACATTCATGTGCAGCATAGCAACTTGCGGCTGGTGGCTACCATGTTGGACGGGAAGATGCAGAGTGTCTCCATCGTTGCACAAAGCTCTAGAGGCCAGCGCTGCTTCAGAGCCCCTGGGGAGGACCAGGGAGCATAACGGAGGGGTGTGGGCCCCTGTTCCCATCACCCTGGAGTCCGTGCCGGGAGAGGAGGGTCGGGTCTCCTGGGGGCCTGGCTTGAGCAGGGTGGGTGTGGGAAGAAGATTTGGCACAGATGCCCTTCCAGGGAGTGTTGGGCACAACCAGGAAACCTTGGAGAATGTCAAAGGTCCTGGGCGGGAGAGCCAGTGGGGCGGTGACAGGAGGTATGCCTGGAATGCCGAAGAGGAGGGCCTGGGGACCACAGGAGCCAGGAGCCCCATCTGGGGAGGGGCAGCTGCTGCAAGGAAGCCAAAGCCCAGGCCACCCGGGGTTCAGGCTGGGATAGGGTGGGGAGCAGCCGTGCCCCTTGCTAGATCTGTGTTCTTGGGCCAGTTCCTGAGCCCACAGGGCCTCCACCTCCTCGTGGGTAAAAGGGGAGACCAAAGAAAAGGTTTTTACTGAATGCACTAAGATCAGGCTCTTGAAGGCCCACCGTAAATGGTACAGCCAAGTCACGCCTGAGACAGTTTCCCAGAGCACTGTTGACTCTTCACGTTGACCTGTAACCATAGCCTGGGCTGAGGGGTGAGTTTAAGGTTCTGGCGCGTCCGCCCTGCCTTTCCAAATGGGCTCTTTGGAGAAGGGGACCAGCACATTCTCCCTGCGTCCCCTCGGCTCCAAACACGCAGGCGCTTGCCCCACGCGGGTGAACAGAAGGGTGCTGGTGGCCACCGTGCATGGGCCGTGCAGGCTTGGCCGCTCTGCTCCTGACCCAGCAGCCTTCCAGACGCTTCCAGAGTTGTCGGACGCTCTCCTTGTCCCTGACACATAGGCACATCTGGCCAGGCCTGCTGGTCTTTTTCTGACCCCACAGCACCACTCAGGCTCTGACCCCAGCCCCACGGTGAGTAAACAAATCCAGGGCAGAGGGCAGAGGCCAGAGCTGGGCTTCCCGGCACCTCACAGAGTGCCCTGGGCAGGAAGTAGCCTGGTGTCTAGTTTCCCCATGCGGCCCCCTCCCCACGCAGAAATCAGCTTCTCATCTGCGAGTCTAGCAGCGAGGTGACGGTCTGGCTCGCTGGTGGAGGGCGGATGGCCCACTACACGCCAGCCTTGGGTGGGTTCGTCGCTCAGGCTGCCTCTGGCTTTTCATGAGGTCTGCACCCAGAGCCCGAGCCCAGCCCTGGCGGCCTTTCCTGCCACAGACCTGGTGTGCTTCCCGAAGAATGGCAGTGAAGACAAGTCAGAGATAAACCATTTGATAAACATCTCCCTGCCCCAGTGTTCTTAACATATACGTACATATATCAACACACACACACACACACACACACACACACACACATGCATCCAGTCCTTTCGGCCCCATGTGGGTCATATTAACGTCCCCATTTCACGGATGAGGAAACTAAGGCTGTGAGAAGCTGAAAGATCTCAAGGCCAGAACAGGAGTTGGAGCCTTACCCGTCTAACTCCAAGTTTGAAGGCTCCCTTTCAGGATGTCCCAAAGGCCTCCTTTCTTGCTCCTGGTATCTTTCCTCTGATCACAACGAGCTGTAGCAGGATTTTTAAACCAGCTACTAGGCCCTATTGCGTCCCTGTTTTCCTTGCTTAGCCTCAGCTTAACGATCAGAACTTCTCTAGATGTGTGTTTAAGGCCAGGTTTTGCAGAGCTGTGTGACCTGGGCCAGCCACAGGGCACTCTCAACCCCCTCCGCCCAAGCCTCAGGTGTCTTCACTGGACAGTGGGGACACTTGTGTATCCAAGGAGCTAGAGGGGTGGCTTCCTCCAGCTGGTTTGGAGGGCCCATGGAAACCGTGCTCTCTGGTTTCTCCGTTGTCCCTGTGCTACCCACCCCTCACACCCCAAATAGAACCCTGGGTGGAACCCCTCTTAGTTCAGGACATGTCCTGCAGAGGACATGGACCAAGCATGGGCCCCATGTTCTCAGCTTCCTGCTGGGAGGGAGGCTCCAGCTGGCTCTGCCCTGGGGAGAGGGGGTCTTAGGAGTGTCCCTTTCTCTAGGCCAAGCCAAGGAGATGTGTCCTGCCGGTGGCTTCCCTCAGCAGGGCTCAGAACCTCCAGCACAGGAGTGTGGCCTCCAGTCCTCAGACCAGCATTTATATCTCACCAGGCATATTTCAGCCCTGCACTTTTTTTTAAAAGAGATCTTATTTATTTATTCATGATAGACAGAGAGAGAGGGGGGTGGGGGCAGAGACAGGCAGAGGGAGAAGCAGGCTCCATACTGGGAGCCCGACGTGGGACTCAATCCCGGGACTCCAGGATCATGCCCTGGGCTGAAGGTGGTGCTAAACCGCTGAGCCACCCAGGGATCCCCCAGCCCTGCACTTTTGTTTACGCTGTGCCCCCTACCTGGATGCCAGCCCCACTTCTCCATCTGCCTTTCTCAAGGCTCAGAGAGATGCCAACTTCGTTTTTAAAGTCCTCTTTGTGGGAGCACCTGGGTGGCTCAGCGGTGGAGCGTCTGCCTTTGGCTCAGGGCGTGATCCCAAGGTCCCGGGATTGAGTCCAGCATTGGGCTCCTTGCAGGGAGCCTGCTTCTGTCTTTGCCTCTCTCTCTGTCTCGAATGAATGAATGAATGAATGAATGAATAAAATCTCTTTTAAAAAATACATAAAGTCCTCTTCAGGGGTCTCGGTCCATAGTCACAACTCCATTCTGTGCTCCTGGAGCACGTTTGGGTGGATAGAGGGAGTCCACAGGGCTCTGTAACCCAGAAAAGATGAAGGCACCACCACCTTCTTAGAGACTAATCCTCAGATGTCTTTCTCTGTGGCTCCTCGTTGCTGGACTCTGGCCCCTGTGTCCTCTCCCTCCACTAGCTCCAGAACCTTCTGAAGGCTCTTCAGGGCAGAGGGGAAAGGCTCTGAATTGGACAGAAAGCCCGAGTTTGAATCCTACCTATGCCATTCCAGGCTGTGGGACTCTGCACTTTTGCTTTGTTGTCACTCTGTAAGATGGCTAACAATGGCTCTGCTGCAGGGTGGCACAGAGAGGCCAGTGAGCCTGCCAACGTGAAACGCCAAGCACAGCTCCCAAGGCCTGGCGTCGGGGACAGAGCTCGTGTGGATTTGTTTCTTCTCCCCGACAGCAGCAGCATGTCATAGAGTCCCAGGTAGATAGTGGGCACACAGTAAAGACTTCTTGGTTTTTTTCAGTACTTTCTTTTGTAATGTTTCTCCATTAAATGCAACCTGAAGCGCCCCATGGCCCAGAGCAGAAGCACCATGCTTGCTCAGCCTTTGAGGGGGCCTCTGCCTGGCCCTTGCCGCCTCCTCCCCCCACACACCCCTTCCCTGGCCTCTCTGTGCCCTCCCTTCCACGCCGCCCGGGCCACCGCACTGGCCTATAAATCAAACCTGTCCCTGGAGACCTCTGACCCGAACCAGATGGCCATACAGCCAGCGCAGAGTAAGCTCAGCTTCTAACAATGCTTGACCCCTCCCCTGCCTGACCCAGGGCCCTGGAGCTCCTTTACACAGCTGCCCTGTCAATCACTCCCAATCGGTGATCCAGGCTCTAGCTGGGGGCCGTGACCTCTCAGAGACACTTAGGGACTGTCTTGGAGACATTCCATTAAGCCATATAAAGATCTCTGGAGAGTTCGTGGTGCCTACTTTCTGTACCACAGGCAGTAGCTTGGCCAGAGCTGGTGTGCTCTGTGCCATTGTCTCCCCCTCTTCCAGGAAGCCTTCCCTGGCTACAGCAGCTACTATAGCTTTTTTGCATGGAATGTCTGACCCCTCCAGGCAATCATTCATACATTGTTCATTCGTTTGACATTTACCATGCTTCCTCTGCCTGGGCCCGCTGGGGAGCTGGGACATTGCCCTTACACCACCAGGAGCACCCAGAGACAGCTATGGATATAATTACAGGACAGGGCGTTAGGGGCTACAGTTGAGCGTGAGACCCAGAGCACTGTGAGAACTCAGAAGGTGGATGTGCTGTAACTTTGGAACTCAAGCTGAGTTTTCAATATTTTTTAAAAGATTTTATTTATTTATTCATGAGAGACATGCAGAGAGAGGCAGAGACACACGCAGAGGGAGAAGCAGGCTCCCTGCGAGGAGCCCGATGCAGACTCTATCCCGGGACCCCGGGATCACACCCTGAGCTGAAGGCAGACGCTCAACCACTGAGCCACCCAGGCATTCCTCAAGCTGAGTTTTGAAGGATGAGTTGGTATTTGCCAAATGAAGGGGTGTGTGCTTCAGAGGAACAGCACATGGCAGGGACAGGCATGAGGTGTGAAGCAGCTTCATAGATTCAGGGGCCGACAATTTGGAGAGCATGCTGGAAGTACACCTGGGGGAGGACCTGGGGGCTGGATGTGTATTAATATGAATCAGGCCTGGTTGTCTGGGACCAAAAAATCCCAATACTGTAGGCTTAAACAAGAATAGGGGTTCACTTCTCTCGTTTAAGAGAAGCCAAGAAACAGACAGTCCAATGATGTTGTGAGGCTCCACGAGGTGATCACGCTCCAGGTTCCTTCTGCCTGCTACCCTACCTTCCCAGCTTGTGACTTCCATTCCCAAAGGTACCTCATGGTTCAGAATGGCTGCCAGAGCTCCCGCTTTTGTACCCACACTTCAGGCAGTAGGACAGAAGAAGAGATGAAGGAGGGTGCACTGTTTCCTTTAAAAAGATGTTTCAAAATCACCACACCATGCTTCCCCTTATAGCTCAGTGGTCAAAATGTGATCACATACCGTTCTTCGCCTCAAGAAAGATGAGAACTGCAGTTCTTATCAGTAGGTACTGCTTTCTGTAAGGATCCTGAGGCCCTACCCTGCCTCCGTGGGAATGAACACTGCTCAGTTAGCAGGGCCTCCCTTTGCTTGGGCATGGAGCCAACAGCATGCATCCCCATGCTTGTCTTGCTGGGCAAGGCCAGAAGCTCCTCTCCCCCAAGGGGTCCCCAAGGTGTTTGGTGTGGTTCCTGTAAACAGAGCCGGGCACATGATCAGTCCTTCTCCAAAGCCCCAAAGCTCAGCAGAATTCTAGGCGTGGGGTTCCTTGGTGCTCTGGAGTCTGATTTTGCTTCTGATCTACCGCCTCCTTAAGGTACCCGTTGCCCTCCCGCAAGCCTAGAGTCTGCACAGAATGGTCTGTGCAGTTAGTGCACGGACCAGGAGGACAAGAAAGAAACGCGCCGTCCCTAACTCGCTGCAGCCTCATGCCTCCGGGAGAGGTCTTCCAGAATGCAACGATGCCTCCTGCATCCGAGGAAAGTTTTGAGCCATTTAGTTTTCACAGCCGGAAATGCCTTGTCTCCTGGTTGAATTTCACACCTGCTGTGTGTCAGAGTCCCGCCCCCTACCTTGAGGGGTGGTTGGGAGAGTCACACGGGAGACGGGAGGGCAAAGTAGAGAAGAGACGCAAAGGATAGCGGTTAGGAGCACAGGCTCTGGCCTCCGCCTGCCTGGGTTCCAATCTGGCTCCACGGTGGTCACCGTGTGACCTTGCATATGTGACTTGACTTCTCTGTGCCTTGGTTTCCTTAGGTGAAATGGGGACGAGAACAGTAGTTCCTACCCTGTAGAGCCGTTGTGAGGCTCACACATGTGATAAATGTACGTGAAGGGCTTGGAGCCCAGCACGTGGTGTGCGCGTGTAAGAGGTTATCGCTCGGAAGAGCACCAACTTTGGTATTGGGCAGGCCGGGGCTTTGATTCTGGGTAAATTACTCCTCTTTGCTCTTTCCTCATTTGTAAAGAAACAAGGATAACCTGACCTACCCTGTGGCCCGAGGATTAGTGACAGGATAGCTGTACAGCAACACATAGAAGAGCGGACAAGTCAGAACTACAGAGATGATTAGAGGAACCATACAGTGTCCCAGGCTCCATCAACAGCTCCTTTAACCTAAAAACACTTGAGAAGTGGGCTGCTATTAACATTACTCCTGAGACAACTGGGGCCTAAGGACTTGCCCACGGTCATACACCCGGTGGGAAATGAAGTCAAGGTGTGACTTCTTGGGTGAACTGATCCAGAGTCTATACTGTCCTGTTTGGGAACGTAAAGAGGAGCAGGCACTGATTTTAAGAGGGGAAGAGAGCCTGGGACTGGGGGTGGAGAGGGCCCGGAGCTTCAGGGACAGCTGCCCCTGAGGTGACACACAGCAGAGGAACAGGGCTCCTGAGCCGTGGTAGTTGGATTGGCACGGAGGACCTTGACCCCAGCTCAGAGGACGAGCTCTCTGGGCCCACCTCAGAAGAGGGCTATCCTTGCAGGCCTCATGTGGTCGGCAGTGCGACAGCAGTGTGGCTGCGGCAGGGTGACAGGCAGGGAAGGTGATGGATGGGGCTAGGCTGAGGCAGGCCTGGACCTCTCAGCTGCATTTAGACTTTAGCTAAACAGGAGGAGCTAGAGAAGCGTGAAGAAAGCCACATTTTTGGAAGCTTCGCGGTACGCGGAGAGGTGGCAGGCGCTGCGGACTCTGTGCAGACAAGATTGCAGAGGACACAGCGGAGGATGGGGAAGGCCACATGGGGAGGTAACCCAGGAGGACAGACCCGGCAGGAGAGAAGTCTAGGGTGGCCACAGTCTCTGGGTCCCAACAGTGTCAGGGCCTATGACAGCAGCTTTGTAGGATGGTCTTGTCTGATCCTCAGATGGTCCTGGGAAGTCAATGGGACATACCCATTTCCCAGATGAGGAAGCAGAGGCTCAGGTGGTGAACTGGGGTGCCTGAGGTTGCATGGCCGGGGAGCAGCAGAGCCTGGTACCACCGGCTGGGCCTTGCGCACCACCTCGCAGAGCAAGGCTGCCGTGGGGACAGGAGAGAGGTGGAATGGGACAAGTGAGGAGTTGTTACCCTGTCTGTGGGGGGCGTGGGGGTGGGGGGACGCTTCTGTGTTTACCACCTTAAGGAATAGGCTTTTCTTTAGGAAGCAAAAGTTTGGTTGTGCTCAGTGAGCAGGAAAATGGAAGTGACCCTGGAGCAGAGATTTAGAGCCCTGTTGGCTGTTTAGGCGACATCGTGTTTAATAGCTTGGGACCCAGCAGCAGGGTGGTAAATCCACTCTGCGCCGTGGGGTGGGGAGCCGGGCCTCTGGGGTCTCCCTGCTTTCTGAGTTCCGTCAGGACCCACAACAACTTGCAGCCTGTCTCGGAAGTGGACCCGCAGCTGGCCACCCCGCTCCCCTGGACTGCAGAGGCTGTTAGCTCCTCAAAGGAAGGCCCTGCCAGCATTACGCGGGGGACACACACAGGGCGCAGAGTTATGCTCCTGTCAGTCCGCAAGCACCAAATACATATGTGTGAATCCACACCAAGAAATAATGCTGGAGGGCTGTCCTCCAAGCAGGTCATCAAAGCTTTCTCGTAGGTGGCAGGCAGAGAGGCGAGTTTCCTGCTTCTTTATGCTGAATATACGTTACAAATAAGCATATACACATGGATATAAAAAGTGTTCCCCATCCATCCCCATTTTCTGGCAGGTTCTTGGGGTGCCCGTGCCTCATTCCCCTAAGCCCCCTGGGTTTCAGAGCCGCTGTGGTGGGCGTCCCCAGGCCGGTTGTTTTAGCCCTGTGGTGGCATGTGCCTAGGCTCTGTCCTGAGCAGCAGGCAGCCACTCAGCTGGATGCAGCTACAACTTGGGGGTACCCCTCAACTGTTGCAGGGAGAGGGGTCTGTGGATAAAGGCCCCCATCTGTGTCAGTTCGTCAACATACCCACACTTGTCTTCCTCCCATCCCTGTTGTGCTCTGCACTCCCTCTCATATTTTCAGAGATCATCTCCCCCCTAAAAGCTATCTGCTCCCAAAGCATCATCTCAGGGGAGCCCCCATTAAGCCAAGCCCACTCTGACCAGTGTCTTATAGGGCTCCTCAGACACATTCTAGGGTATATACAAGCACATCTGCATCCGTATCTAAATACGAATGTGTGCTTTTCACTAAGTGCAAATGGGACCAGACTGTACCTACCATTCCGCTGCTTGCTTCCTTGGTGACTCAGTGCCACACTGCAGTGGGGAATTCAGGCGCGGGTTCGTGCACCTGGCAGCCTTGATCCTGCTCGCTGTGGGCGCCCACGGCCCCCAAGGATGGGACTGATCCCAGCTGGAGGAGACTGATCCTCAAGGAAGGGGAGTGTGTCACAAATCCCTGTCCTCATCCAGCAGGTCAGTATTCACTGTCCAAACACTGGCTGAGCCTTCTCCACCTCCCACAGGCCAGCTCTGGGCTGGGCTTTGCAGCTGCAAAGATGGGCTGACATGACCCAGCTCATTTGTCCAGCAGAAGTAGAACAGTCCAGTAAGGGCTGCAGGTGCCCATAGACCACAGAAAACAGAGAAAGGGGACCACATGGCACAGATGGCAGATAAAGGAGAGCTCTGCAGAGGAAGGGACCTCTGCGGCCTGAAACCTGGGCGTTTGCCAAGTGGGACAGAGCCCGAAGGGGTGAGGCAGGCCAAGGTGTGGAGGCAAGGGGGCGGGGGGAGGGAGGACCGGGAGCAGATGTGGTGTTCCTCCTGACTCAGCCTATCATTTTCCTCGGCTGCGATGGATTCTTTTATCGCGACTTTCACAAGCAGGCCTGTGTCTGCCAGCAGCCTTAGGGTCAGGAACAGAGGAGATGATGGACGCGTTTGGACAGAGGCCCTTACTTCGTTCTTTGGGGAATTTGTCAAAAGCCGGTTATCTTTGAAAAACCAATTTTCAGGGATTTCACAGAAATCATTCCAGAATTTGTGAGCGTTGACAGCTTTGTCCCTAATCGACTGGGTAACCTTGGGAAAGTCACTTTAGAGCCTGCTTTGGGATTGTTCTTTTTTGCTTGTTTGAAAGCAGCTGACCAAATCTGAGTGGATCCATTTGGGGGTGGGGAGATGGGGACATTCATGAATACTTCCACCCCTTGTTTCAGCTCCTGCCTCCTTCTAGACTGCTTATAAATTAAGGGATAAGCGGAAGGATTCTCTCTCTCTCTCTCTCTCTCTCTCTCTCTCTCTCTCTGACCTCTTGCCCCTCAGATTGGAAATACACAGTACGGTCAGCCCAAAACATAAACCCTAACTCTACCACCATGTGACCCTGCGCAAGCCATTTTTTAAAAAATTCACTCATTCTGCACATTAATTGAGCACCTACTAAGTAATAATCACTGGTAGGCACTTGAGATACGAATGGCAGAGGCAAAACAGACAAAAACCTCTGTCCTCATGAAGCTTATATTTTAGTAGATGGAAATAGACAATCAGGCAATAAGTGACTAAAATGTTAGCTAGTGATGAGTACTATGGAGAAAAGTAGAGAAAGGGCTAGAGTGTGCTGGCGGAGGCCTTGTTGAGAAAGAGACATTTGAGGGACGCCTGGGTGGGTCAGCGGTTGAGCGTCTGCCTTCGGCTCAGAGCGTGATCCCAGGGTCCAGGATCGAGTCCCGCATTGAGCTCCTTGCAGGGAGCCTGCTTCTCCCTCTGCTTGTGCCTCTGCCTCTCTCTGTATCTCTCCTGAATAAATAAATAAAATATTAAAAAAAAAAGAGAGAGACATTTGAGCCAAGAACTTGAAACAGGAGTAGCAGTGAGCCATGTGGGTACATCTGGGAAGGGCCATCCACGCAGCAGTAACAGCAGGTGCAAAGGCCCTGAGACACATGTGCTGTGCAGGGTATGAAGCCAGAGAGGAGGTAGGCACAGGGATAGACAGATCAGGCATGGCATGTAGCTTTTTCTCTGAGTGAGGTGGGGAGTCACTTCAGGCTCTTGGGAAGAGGAATGACATGCTCTACCTTAGGTATTAGTGGGATCTCTCTAACTGTGGTCTTCAACAGATTGCAGCGTGGCCAGGGTAGATGCATGGAGGCCCCTTAGGAGGCCACTTCAATACAAGGGCTGGTGGCCCGGATCAAGAAGGTAAATCATATATTTTAAAAATTCCAACAGCATTTGCTGGAGTGGGTGAGAGAAAGAGAAGGGGGTCAAGGAGTCAGGGATGACCCCCCACACACACACCCACCCACCCCAGATTTTGGGGCCGAGCAACTGGAAGGGTGGAGATGCCTTTAAGTGAGATGAGGAAGACCGCAGGTTGGGGTGGCCATCAGGAGCCTGACCTTGGGCACGGGGGTGGGGGTGGGGTGGGGTAAGATGCCCATAGGGCATTCGGGAGGAGGTGCTCCGGAGGCAGGCACGTAGAGGGTGCAGGGGACAGGCCCAGCATCTATAAAAGATAGATGGCTTTTATAGCCACGACACAGTGTGAAGTCCCCTGGGGAATGAGCGTAGCAACTGAAGGGAAGAGGTGCCAGGACCAAGCCCTTAGGCAGTGTAATGCTTAGAAACCAAGCCTCAGTTTCTCCTCCTGCAAAATGGGAATTGAAACCAGAATCACCTCCTAACAGCTGTGGTCAAGATCATATGAGACGCTGTGTGTATTATGCATTTATTAACCATCTAATGACAAAGGGCATGGGTGAGGGTGCCATAAACACGAACCGTTATTAGGGATAGAAAGAGTTGTTCTCACTGAGAGAGTATGGCCTCCCCGAGCGCGTGGCCTCTCATCAGTGCCGTTTAACTCTTGAATCCAGTCTCTGTTATCTTTGACCATCAGAGGTGTCCTGAGCAATAAGACGGGACATAATTGCCCCCACGTGGTAAGAGAAATCGGGGGCCCAGGGGTTACGGGAGATGTGCAGCTTTTCACCACATCAGCGACAGAGCCGGGGCTTGAGGGGACACCCCGACCCACGCCGCCCCGACTCCTGCTTCTCTCACATTCCTGCCCTGGCCCGTTCAGGCCGCAGAGGGCTCGGTTGGGTGGCACCGGGGCTGCTGGCCCGTGAGCATGGGGATGGCAGCTTTCCTCGGGACCCGCCAGGATGGCTGTGCTCACCACCGACGGTCCCGGGGCCCAGGTTCACGCTGCGTGGCCGGCCGGGGACACGGGCTGCAGCCCCAGGGAGGTGGTGACAGCGCAGGGGGACTTCCCTTTGTCAGGCAACTTCCTTTCCCGAGCAGCGAGGCAGGGGAGCTCGTTCACATACTAGCTCTGCTCAGCAACACGTGCGTGAGCCCTGGTGCTGCCGGTGCTGGGTGCTGCCGTTCTCCGCAGCCAGCGCCTCGCCCCCCGCACAGCCGCCGAGCTCTGGAAGGAGCCACCAACCCGAGTGGGACGTTGGCGCAGAGGCCTGGGGCAGCCTGGAGTCAAGCTGAGCTGGGTTCCGATCTCTGCTTCCTTTGTCCCCAGCTGGGGACCTGGTGCAAGCTGTTTTACCTCTTTGAGCTTCTGCATTCTCTCTCTTCTGTACGGGGGGGTGGGGGGCACCCTTGGTTCCCGGCGTGATTATGGACTAGAAATAACACGCAGGGTGTGTGGCACGAAACAGGGCCTCGTAAGTCGCAGGTGAGGGGATGGGTGTGACGACGATCAGCATTAACATTACCAGCAAACAAAATGAAAACTCTCAGGGTGAAATCACCCAAAGCCTTTCTCCCTCACTAGCCACATCTGCTGCTCTCCACCATCGAAGCCGCTGGCTTTGCCCGTGTCCTGCCCATGAGCTGGCCCTCTGGGGGAATGACCAGCTGCGGGAGCTCAGTCTCCTGCGCCCAGGGCCCCCCCAAGCTTGCTGATGGCAAGGGAGTGGGCCTCCAGGCCTCGGCACCCTGATGCAGGGAGAGCGGGGAGGGAAGCTAAGGAGGGGTACGCAGCCTGGGCACCGTCTCAAGACAAGGAGGGAGAAGAGGCATTGCCTCCGGCCTCTGGAAGGGACCCCGTCCCGCGTCCAGTGGGTGCTAGATATCCCACAGACTCCTTCACCCCTGCTCCACTGTACAGAGGGTCTGCTCTCCCCATTGTAAGAGGCTCAGAGAGAGGAAGCAACTTGCCCATGGTCACATAGTCTGATGCTTGGACTCCTGCTCCTTCTCCTCTGCCTCCCTCCCTCTGTCCTCAGAGGAGGGCTGTGGGCCACACCGTGGCTGCAGGGCAGGTGTCAGCACTGGGCCTGGGCAGGGGGCAGTGGTCGGGCTGAGTCTGACCTGCCTGGAGATGAAAGGTGCCAGGATCCCTACTCAGAGAGGAAGAGAAAGCAGAAGGCGGGGCAGCCCTGGTGACGTGGGAGCATTGGCAGAGGTCATGCAGGGAGCAGCAGTGTTGTTTTTCTCATGATAGAGTCAGCAGGGAGAAATCAAGGCTTCTTGGAACTTAAACCTAACAATGCCAGCTGGCCATAATGACAACCGTAATAAAATACGTAGTAATGCCGTATGTTGCGGTGGGCACTTTTCATACTGTCAGTCTTCCCAGCAGATCTGCCTCATAGACGTTACTTCCTCTTCTGTTTTGTAGATGAGGTCACTGGGGCTCAGAGAGGTCACTAAATTTGCCCAAGGTCACTCAGCTAACAAGTGGCAGAGCCAGCATCCAAACCCGGTCTGTCTCATTTCAAAACCATGCTCGTTCTGTTGTACTAACTGAGTATAATTTAATTCATCAGAATGTTTGATCTTAAGTGACAAAGAGGAGGCCCAGAGAGGTTAAGCTGGGCGTGAGGCCCACAGTGGATTAGTCACAGCTGGGGAAGCTTCCGGACCTCCAGAGCCACCTTACCACCATGCACTGTTGGAGAAGGGCTGTGTGCCAGGGCCTGGCTGGTCTCCCCTCTTCCCTCCTTCCACATGCATATTTATCACACACACTTATATATATTTTTATGAGCAGCTCAACCTCTGCAAGAGATGCAAACTGGAAGCCGATTGTCTTCCTTACCAACTGGGTATGGAGAGCCATCTGCCCATTCCCTGAACT
Organism: Nyctereutes procyonoides; assembly: GCF_905146905.1. Lineage (NCBI taxonomy): Eukaryota > Metazoa > Chordata > Mammalia > Carnivora > Canidae > Nyctereutes > Nyctereutes procyonoides. Next base: position 37,481,010 of record NW_026575042.1, read on the forward strand.
CCCACCAAACGGCCTCCCCCTCTGGCACCACATAAACATTCTATACGACCTTGGGCAAGTCATTGCCACGTTCTGGGCCTCAGTTTCCTTTTCTGGGAAATAGGTGCCAGCAGCATCTCCCTCTGGGATGGCAGGGTGCTTTATAGTGGGGTGGTGTCTATAAAAAAGTCAGCCAGGTGCCTGGCACCCAGTCAACATTTAACAAATGCCACCCAGGCCTGGCCTGGTTCTCTTTGGTGCCCGGTAGCTGGCTTTGCTTATTCTATGTCTAGAACAATATTTGCAGCAGTCTTGCTGCCTGGGGCCAGTTGGGGGACAGTGGTCCCGCTCTGCAGCCAAGGAAGCTCGTGTCCATCCTCCTCTTCCTCCAGTGGCTCCTCTAGCAGCCCCTGTTCCTCTGCCTCGGGTCCCTCTGCCCGACCGGGCATTGTCCACCCCCACTCCCTCCTCCACAGCATGGCCTGCACGGTAGGTGCTTGGGAACTTGGTGAGTGCTCGACTTCATGCTCGGGCTCTATGCAGATCTGTGCTGACTACCACAGGGCATCCCAAGGAGCCACTGAGCTAGCCTCACCCTTGGGGTGGCTCCTCGCCTGCACACCCACCTCGTGAGGGCAGCTGAGCTGAGCAAAATTCTGTGCCCTGAAAAGAGAAGGCCTCTCAGAGGAGGCAATTTTTTAAAGATTTTTTTTTATTTATTAATGAGAGTTACAGAGAGAGAGGCAGGCTCCATGCAGGGAGCCCGACGTAGGACTTGATCCCGGGTCTCCAGGATCACGCCCTGGGCTGAAGGTGGTGCTAAACCACTGAGCCACCCAGGCGTCCCAAGAGGAGGCATTTTTTGAGTTGACCTGAAGAGAACACAGGTTAGATCTTTTGCTTCCTCTTGGCCTTTTTCTTTTTCCTCTCCTCTCCTCTCTTCCCTTTTCCTTTTTTCCTTTTCTTTCTTTTTCTCTTTTCTTTTCTCTTTTCTCTTTTCTTTCTTTTCTTTCTTTCTTTCTTTCTTTCTTTCTTTCTTTCTTTCTTTCTCTCTTTCTCTCTTTCTCTCTTTCTCTCTTTCTCTCTTTCTTTCTTTTCTTTTTTAGCTGATCCCAAAAGTCCTGTAACAAAAGGCTTTCAAGTGGAAACCCCTTTACTGTGCCCTGAGGAGGAAGCTGTCACGGGCTAGGACTGAGACTCTAGTGGAGGACCTGTCATCCCTCCCGGGGCCTGAGCTGACTGACCGGTGCCCTCCGCGCCCCCTGGCCTGACCTCAGTGTCCCCACGGGCGCTGAGGGCGTCCTCCCGCTGTGGGAGCTGGCTGTGCCACCCCACTGCTCCGGGGAGCAGCCCTCCGTCACCGTGTGGAGTTGCTGTACCGCCTCCTGTCCTCAGGATCGCTCTGAGTGCGCCTCCTGGCCGCCTGCGTCGTGCCCCGTCCCGCTGCAGTCCCGCTGCAAGCCGGCTGAAGAACACATCCTGCCTCAGTGGCCCTGCCCTCCTGCCCGGGCCTCCCTTGTCCCCCACGCTACCCGTTTTCTCTGTGGCTGCGCTTTCCACCTCAGAGAACAAGAGGGGTGCAAGGTGGGCACTCAGAAGTGCCTCAGGGGCACCAAGGAAGCACTTGATGAGGAAAGGTGTTGAGGAAAGGCCTAGCAATCCAGCCGTGGACGCTGCTCCCGGCGGCCTAAGTGGTGTGCGTCCGTGTGAGGGTGAGGGGGCGAGGCCTGCGGAGTCCCGGGGACCATTGCTGCGGGCCAGGCTGCGGAGGGCATGTTCAGGAAGGGATTTCCGGGCTACTCGGAGGCGGAAAATTTGAGACTGTGAGCGCCTGAACAGCTGTGTGCTCTGTACTGTCTGGGCCGCTGCCTGGAGGCCTTGGCCACGGGATGAATACAAATGCATAATGGAAGAGGCTGTCCTGGGGCTCGGAACAGGCTTATTCATCCCTCGCTCCCCCACCTGCTCCCTGCCCGGCTCCCCTGAGACTTCTCTGGGACTTGATGTTGTCAAAACTCATATACATCCCAGTGTCATCTGGCCCTGTTGTCGGCAAGGCCCCAGACATCAGGGAGAAAGAGGGAATTCTCGCTTTTCTCCCTAAGTGAGGGAATCGACGGGGGAGGGAGGGCCCAGATCCGCCCAAACCTTCCTGGGAAGCGGCTGGGGCCTGGACCGCACGGAGGGCTAAGGGATCCCTGGTGTCCCATCCCCCGGGGCATTTGAGGTCATCCCCTTCAGTGCCTTCTGCTTTGGAGGCTGGGCCCGGGGCTAACCAGGGGGAGCTGGGCTGTGGGTGGAGGGACTCTCCCAAGATGATGGAGATCTTGGGTCCAAACTGCTGGACACCCGCGAGACCCCTGTGACAGAGCCTGGGCTCGGAGTCTGGGCCTGGATTTGGAAAAACCATAAGAAGAGCATAGAAGGAGTAGGAAATTACACCTGACACAGAAGTGACAGCACCACGTATGCTTCCCTCTGGAAGAGGAGCCAAATCTGGGAGGTGATGACGACCTAGGGCTATAGGTAAATGAGCCAAATAGGTTCATAAGACAGCAAGTGAGGTAGATGCAAAGAGCAAAGGAGGTAGATGGTCTGGTAGATAGTCAGGGCTTCTCCAACACGGGTTATAGTGGAACCTCACCTCCTTTCATCTGGACCACATACTTCTTTTGATGTAGCCTCTGTTAGTCTCAGCTAACTAAGCAGCCAGCTCACATTGTCTAGTCTCAAGGAGTGTATGACTCTTATTTCACAGAATATACTGTCAGGCCGGTTCTCCTTGCCCTGCCAGCTGGATTTATCTCCAAGGCTTAAAAACAGGACTTTATAGGAAACCCTGACGGGACCCATCTTACTGCACTATGCCAAATTTCCTAGAGTGTGCAGATCATTTGGCTCTCTTTTCTTTTGTTTTTTAAGATATTATTTATTTATTCATGATAGACATAGAGAGTGAGACAGAGGGAGAAGCAGGCTCCATGCTGGGAACCTGACTCGGGACTCGATCCCGGGACTCCAGGACCACGCCCTGGGCCAAAGGCAGGCACTAAACCACTGAGCCACCCAGGGATCCCCTCATTTGGGTTTCTAATTCCAAACTGGGTGTCATCTATCATTTCTCGCTTATGCTTCTTACGTATTTGGAAACATCATAGCAGACACGTTAAAACATACAACCTCCTTCGTTTGACGTAACGAAGGTGTGATGGTGAGTTGAGTTGTGCTGTACCACACTTGGCTTCCTGACATAATGCCCTTTTTCTAGGGCAGATATTTAAAATGTAAATGTATTAACTTTAATTTTGCTGCCTTCTTTCAAGTAAGTTTACCAACAAACCAGCCAATAAATTTACCCCAACCTCCAGCGCATTTTAAGGATCCAGGAAGATTTATAATGCAGAGCCATGTGCCTGGAGCGCTGTGTGGCTGCAACAGGCCTGTCATTTGCGCCCCCTCTTTCCAGGTCAGCCGCATCAGCATCCTGCCTGAACTTCCTGTCTCTGGGTTCCCTGTCCTCAACCGGGTGCCTTTTATACATGCCTTCCAGACTCATCATCCTGAAATACCATTCCTTTTTGTTCCATTCTTTCTTGACAGTCTGGGTTGGAGCTGGAAGCAGGCCAGGCCCGCCTGGGCCTTTTCATCACTAGCTCCCAGCCCCGGAGTGACCTAAGGTCCCTGTGCCCTAATGCAGGCCATCCCTGACATCAGGCCAGGGCCTCCGTCGGCCGTTGGGCCCACCACACTGCCTGCTCCAGGCCCCTGGCCTCTCCCAGCATGGGAATGGGAAGGCCTCTGCTTTGACTTTCTGCTGGTCTCCCAAAGGAGAGAGAGACTGGTCTCCTCGCTGTTAAAGGCAGAGGGACGGGTTCAGGGACGTGCAGGTAGCCATCCCCGGGACGGAGGACTGGATGGTGCTAGGACGTGGCTGGTGCAGCAGGTCGGAGGGCTGGTGAGCCTCAGACTGGGTGGCAATGTGGTCATATCCGGAAGATAAATTCAATAACTTCAAATAATTAATATAATCCAATCTTTAATTGTATTTTTTTTTAACATTTATTTATTTGAGAGAGAGAGAGACAAAGTGCCTACAAGCAGGTGGGGGGGAGAGGGAGAGAATCTCAGACAGACTCTCCTCCGCTGAGTGCAGAGCCTGACATGGAGCCAGGACCCTGAGAGCATGACCTGAGCGGAAATCAAGAGCCAGATGCTTAACTGACTGAGACACCCAGGTACCCCTAACTATTAAAATTATTTTAAAATAAAAAAGAATAAATTACTAGTCATAATAGTGGCCCATCAGTGTGTCCCCATGGCATTTGAGCCCCTCTACTCTGAGTTCCCATTACTGTGAGTTCTCCCCATACTCGCATGAACCGGTAGGCTTGGAGGAGGTACTGCAGGCGTCCGGGCCACACAGGCTGGGACGACAGCCCGGTCCATCTGTGTGTCAGATCCCTGTCCTCGTTTCCCCAGGCAACCACCTTCTCACCCCGCAGCAGGGATTCACCGATTGCTGGAGAAGTGCAGCATTTCACTGTCACGCTGCCTAGGCCTTTCGCAGTGCCGAATGGTTTTCGTTACTGCGGTGCAAGGATTAAAAATCTGTTTTAGGGACACCTGGGCAGCTCAGTGGTTGAGCATCAGCCTTCAGCGCAGGTCGTGATCCCAGGGTCCTGGAATCTAGTCCTGCATCGAGATCCCCACTGGGAGCCTGCTTCTCCCTCTGCCTATGTCTCTGCCTCTCTCCCAGTGTCTCTTATGAACAAATAAAATATTTTTTTAAATCTGTTTTAATAGCCCCAAGGACAGCTCCCGCCACATTATTTTTTATTTTAGTATTTTTCTGTTTCTTCTTTTCTGTTTACTTTTCCAGATAAACTTTAGTTAATTATTCTGGCAAGTTCCCCCCAATTCCCATTGGTGCTTTAATTGAGATCATACAACACTTTCGGGTTATTTTAGGGGACAGTTGACATCTTTGAGTTATCGAGGACTGCGGCCCAAACATAAAATAGGTCTGGTCTCTCCATTTATTTCCGGTTTCTGTTATGTCCTTTCTTGTGATTCACGTTTTTTCTCTTACAATCCTCACACATTTCCTGATGTGTTTATCCTCAAGTATTTTATCTTTTTTGTTGTTATCATGAAAGGAATCCTGCCTTCCATTGTATTTCCCAACTTGTTATATGTCTACAGGGAAGCTGTTGATTTGTTGATGACCAGTAATTTTCTGCCTCACTGAATTCTTATTTCTCTCCAAGGTTCTCTTTTGGTTCTCCTGGGTGTTATAGGTATACAAGCAAACCATCTGCAGAAGATGACAACTTTGCCTTCTTCCTTTTATCTAATTGTTTGGCTAGTACTCCAGAACAGTGATAAGTAGTGGTGGTGGTGGTGGTGGGATGGTATAATTTTTAATAACTAAATGGTTCATGACCAAGTAATTATATCATAATTTAATTAACTGCCCACTATTATATACATTTAGGTTATTTCCAACTTTTCCCTCTTATAAGTAACAATGCAGCTGAATGCTTTTGCACCCGCTGGTCTTTTTATTTATATCAGCATGATAGATCGGTAGGAGTAAAAATAATAGGTCAAGGAGTATGAACTGTTTCTGAGATTGCTGATACTCAGTGCCAAACTGATTTTCCAGAAAGGGTTTCTCTAATTAATTAAACATGTATATGTGAAAGCTTCAAATAGTGGCTGGTGCCTTGCAGAATCTCGGGATTGGGGCACCATTTCCTCAGAGAGGATGTATTATTAAGTGAGCTTGGTGGTCAGTCTTGTCGGGAGAGTGTTTTCTAGTCAACTCAGACCTGGTTCAGAACAAGAGATTGTGGCATCATAAGGGACTAGTGCTGAGGCCAAGTCTTGGGGTCCCCTGAGCTGTAGTCCAGCAGAGCCTGTGTTTACCTTCTTCTGAGAATCCCCTCTGCTGGGGACTGTGGTAAACTGCGCTACCATTGGGCATGTGTCCAGGATTGTCCTGACTGGTCTTGCCCAGGCCCGAGAAGCCACTCGTCTGTGGCAGGGGTCATTGGGTGGCTCTCTCCCTCTGCTGTCTCACTCTTCCTCTCCTGGCTCTGCAGAGGGGCCAGCTGCTGGGCTGGTCTTGTTCTTCCCTCGTAGCCCTCGTCTTTCCTTGCATAAAGGAAACAGGGTGGTATGGGCTTAATTGTGTTCCCCTAATATTCTCATGTTGAAGTCCTAACCCCCAGAATCTCAGAACATGACCTTATTTGGAAATGAGATACAGTAAGATGTGGTAAGATGACATCACTAGTGTGGGTTCTAATCCAATATGACGGGGATCCTTATAAAAAGGGAAATAGAGACAGACACTGGGAGAAGGTCACGTAAACAGGAAGGCAGAGATTGGGGCGCATATCTCCAACCCAGAGAACCACCAAAGACTGCCAGCAAACCACCAGAAGCTAGGGGAGAGGCCTAGAACAGATTCTCCCTCACAGCCCCTGAAGGAACCCACCTGGTGATACTCTGATCTTGGACTCGTGGCCTCCAGAACTGTGAGACCGTAAATTTCTGTTGCTTAAGCCCCTCTAGTCTGTGGCACTGTATTAGGGCAGACAGAGCAGATGAACTCGTAGAGCAAAGGCTCCTCTGCTCAACCAACGTGAAGCAAAGGCCTCTGTGCTCAGAAAGATGGGTCAGGATGGCTTCCACAGGTGAGGCCAAGGGTGAAGAGGGGCATGGGAGGAGCACAGCCTGTAGAGTGAGCATTCTGGATCCCAAGACTTAGCAGCCCTGGTGTGGGCCTACAGCCTATATAGAGAGAGAGAGACGAGGGTGGCCTGGGTGCCCAGGGAGCCAACCACATGGCGGCTCCCTGGGGAATGTTTGTTGCACAAACCCAACAGAGTCCTTGTGAAGTGGTCAGAGGCCTCCGCTCTCCAGGTCCAAGCCCTGTAGCTACCCCGCTAGTGTTGGATGACCACACAGGGGATGTCACTTCAAGGAGGCTTCTCGTGAAGCCTACAACTCTGCAGGTGTAGACAGACAGGTGGAGGTTGTCACGGGTGAATGATACGGGCCTTAAAACCTGCTATCCAGACCTTCCAAGGCTGGCAATAGAGGGGGGCCCTGTGGAGAAGGGTGGGGGACCTCAGAGCATAGCTTCTATCCCCTTGGGGACTGCCACAGCCCCCAGCAGGCTGGCCCAAGCTCTGTAGCAGCCCGCCCTTCCTTTCCTCCCTCACCACTGCAGACACCCAGGCTGGGTCACTGGGGGAAGCCCAACTAAAGACTTGGTGAAACAGACCTTGCCAGACCAGAGGCCGGGGACCTTGTTTCCATGGCAACACCGCATCTTCAGCTTGGGGGAGGCCACCCCGAGACCCCTGCCCAGAATCTCATTCTGCAGTTGGGCAGAGACTTTGGAGTCCAGCCCAGCCAGCTCTGCCACAACTGATTCCATAATCGTGGCTGAGCTCCTCGACCTCTCTGAACCTCTGTCTTCTCATCTGTAAAATGGAGATGGATCCCACCTGTCACAATTCTCCTGAGGACTAAGTAATATAACAGATACATACTGCCCAGCACGGCACTGGCACACAGAAGTGACCACTGCTGGGGTGCTCTTATCATTACCTGCATATTACTCCCCAAATGATGGACACCTAGGTTCTGTCCACCTTACAAATATTTTTCCTTTCCCTTAAGCTGAGCAGCAGACAGCTCACAACACGAGAGGCATCAGTGATGCACACTCATCTTAAATTAATCATAATAGGTTCTGCACTATTCATTTCCACTCACTAGCCCTTGCTCACCAGAGACATTTTAGGATTTCCCGAAAGCATTTTCAGGGATGCTTGTAAATTCATTCGGCTTTGTTACAGGCAATACCCCCACCCCAGGCTCTTTCCTACGTGAATGCTTCTCCAGCCACACGTTCAGAGCCTCCCCAGGGCAGTGGAGGCCTTCATGATCCCCATATAAATGAACTGAAATCCTCATAGTTTGTTCGTTTGTTCATGCTTTCATTGATTCACTCCTTCCTTCATCAAAGAGCAGGAATTACTTAGGTGAGAAAGGTGTATCCAGGAAGAAAAAGCAAGAAGTCACAGTTATAAAAGGGCTCTGGGTCTGGGGGCTGCTCAGCTTGTCTGGGGTTAGAGGGGAGGATGGTAGTGATTGATTAAATATTTACTGACCACATCCTAGGTGCCAGGTCCTGTGCAAAATGCTGATAAGACAGTGAACAGGGGAGCCAGGGAGCCTGCCTTGGAACTTGGAACTCAGCAGGAGACATGTCACAGCCAATTACAGAAGTTATCCTGTGGTTGCTGTGGTGTTGGGGTGGCACACAGGGGAAGCAGAGGGTGCTGGGAGAGTGCTTGAGGGGGCTCTGGTCTGCCTTTGGGGGGGTGTCAGAAAAGGCCAATCTCGGGGACCTCTAAGTTTAGAGGAGGAATTAACTAGCCAAGTGTCTGTTCCATGGTGGGAGTGAAGAAAAAGGTATTCCAGGCAGAAGGAGGAGCATATGCAAAGGCCCTGAGGAGAGAAGGAGCCTGGTATAATTTAGGAGCTGCATTCACAAGTTGCATGCATGGAGCACGGCAAAAAACAAGGCTGAAGGGGCACGTGGGGTCCCACAAAGTTTAAGGGAGCAAGCAGGAAGTAAAGCTTTGTGTAGATAAGACTTTCAGGTTAGGATAATTTGGGGAGTGAGGAGATTTACAAAGTCACAAACAGGGGTCAAGGGCAGGTGGCCAAGTGGCACCCTTGAGATGCCTCATGTTCCATGCGACTGCCGGAGGAAAGCAGCGCCAGGGAGGAGAACGCTGCCTGGCAGGACTCCCCAAGCCTCAGGACCGCCAGGCATCCTGCCTGTGGGTGAGAGGCCGCGCCTCTGCCTCCACCTCCCACCTGGGCTCCAAGGGCCTCCTAGGCCCTTTCTTCCTACCGTCCCTGAATCCTAGAGGTGCAGTCACCGCCATGCGCAGCCTGCCCTTTGTCCAGCATCTCTATTCGCAGGCCTTAAAAAAGGATTTCCTGCAGCCTAAGCTAGCTGTGGTAACTTAGAGGACACGAAATGGCTCCGAAGTGGCCATGCCTGGCCTGTGTGCTGCAGAGAGGTGTCTGTGCATCTCGGTTTTCCAAGAACCGGAGATCAGACCCAACAACCAGCTCCAGCAGGATTTAGACATCGTCACCTGTCCCAAATGTGCATCCTCGGGAGCCAGCAGCCGCCAGCGACCCGGAGCCACGGCCCCTCTGAGGCATCGACGAGGCTGAGCCGGTCTGCCCTTCCAGGACGCACTTAGTTCTACAGGGAGAGCTGAGAACGGTGCCGTGGGGTGGCCACAGGCCGGTCACACGAGGCCCAGAGCAAGTCTGCTGGGTCTTATCACCGAGCCACTTGGGGTCAAGCAGAGTGTGGGCACAGCAGAGCCCACTTGTCACCCGAGGGGACACAGCCACAGGGGAACAGCACGTTTGATTGGCATCCTCAGCTCCATGCCACCTCGGCCCTGAGGATGAATGGAAAGACTCAGGGCCTCGAAGGGAACCCAGCTTCTGTTTTGAAGTTTAGCAAAAGATCTTAGACGCTATTTTCGATTCCTCTACATCTTCCTAGCATGTCCAGTGGCCTGCCCCTCTGCCTCCCCCTCCCTTCACCGGTAGAAGCAGCAGCGAGAGTGGGCAGCGAGGCCAGAGCAGGCATGCGGGTGTGGACCCGCAGTGTGGACCGCCGTCCCCACCCCGGCGGCCAAGCCCAACAAAGTCACAGGCAGGGGACCAACAGTGGCTGTTTTCTTTTCAAACTGAATCCTTGAAATGGATTCCATGATGTTTAGGGTGGCTGGCTTTAGGTGGGGGCCTAACATCCTTCCACAGGGTGTGCGTAGATTAGATCGTTGGGTTCACCATAAGCCTGTACAGGGTTAGATGTTAATTACGTGTCAGTAAAACTGGAAAACAATTTTAAAAAGGAAGGCATAATGCATTTTAGAAAAATTCCCACCCAAACTAAAAGTAGGGTGGTACTTAAAAGGATATTTGAGGGCAGCCCGGGTGGCTCAGCGGTTTAGCACCGCCTTCAGCCCAGGGCGTGATCCTGAAGGCCCGGGATCGAGTCCCACATCGGGCTCCCTGCATGGAGCCTGCTTCTCCCTCTGCCTGTCTCTGCCCCCCTCTCTCTCTCTCTCTCTCTCTCTCTCTCTCTCTCTCTCTCATGAATAAATAAAATCTTAAAAAAAAAGGATAATTGATCAGAAAAATTCACTGATGTTGAAAAAGCTCTTTCCCTGTTTCAGATCAATGAGGTGTCAGTGAAATAATGCCAGCATTAAATAATAAAGGCACCCCCAGAAGGGTGTGATTAATTATCTAATGAGGGTGCAAGCAATGAGTGCTGTCAGCTTGTGGAAAGGCATGGCCCCTGTGGGTGCAGAGCTACAGAGGGATGGACCCCTGGGAGGAGGACCTTGTGCAGGGCTGGCACATAGTAGGAATGGGCTCAAGGGAGAGGGCCGGAGAGGCGTTTCAGGCAGGCGGGATGGCAGGAGCAGAGGTAGGGAGGCTGGAAAGCACTGGAGTCTGCAGGCGGGAAGTTTGTGGGTGGGTTCCTTGAGGGGAGCCTGCTGGGGCCAGACTGTGACCCGGACACACCGCAGACATCTCCCGGTGGCTGCTGCTGACCGGTCCACAGAAGCTTCTTTGAGGGCCTCCCAGGCATGCCCCTGAGGATGCCCGGTGCACGGCTAATGGCTGGCGTTGTTTTTGGCAGCTTGGGGTCGGGAAGTGCGTGGGAGGAGATGGCCTGGTGGGGCTGAGAGCCTGCCAGGCCTCATGGTCTGCACACAGGTGGCCAGTGTCAGGCGGGCAGTGGTGTCTGCGGACCTCACTGCCCAGATGGGCAGGGCCTCCCATCACAAGTGAGCCTTTGTGGCCCGGGTTTACGAAACCAGCCAAATATTTTCCCTTGTCACTTTATGAGGTGCTAGCTCTGCCCATTCAAGCTGGGAAAAATAAAGCATCACATAATTTGCTCCATTAGAGTTGAGGAGGTTTGAAGTTAAGGGAATTCTGCACCCCTGGGAAGGCCTGTCAGCCTGAGGGGGAGGGGTGTTCCCAGGACCCCACCTCTGGAGGGGATGTGGGCACCATCCAAGTCAGCTGCAGGTTTTGCAGATGGAGAGAATGAGGCCATGAGCCTGGAAAATCAGCCCCAGAGGTGGCGTTAGATGAAGAGAGCCAGTTCCCTGAGAATCTTCTTTTAGCTCCGTACTTTTAGGGACTGTTTATCCTCTTATTCGCAGGCGAGGCCAGAGAGGGCACAGAGACATTCTCCTGCAGAATTTGCCCACAAGGCACAGAGGTTTCCAGAAGGGTTTCAGAGACGAGGTACCTGGTGGGAGGGAACGTTGTGCAGTGAGGTTAAAAAGCATCAGCCTTAAGTAGTTAGCGAGTGGGGAGGCACTGCCACACCGTGATTTCTAGCTTCCCGGTGAGTTCTTATATTCCCTACAAGGCCTCCTTTCTTACTGACCATGGCCTATAATTTTATTGGTAGACCTACTTCCCTTTTTGCCTCTAGTAATGAGTGTCATTGGGCACTTGCTATTCTCCGCCAAGCACTTCATTAGGTTCCAGGTCCTTTCCTTTAAGGAGGTTCACTGAAACCCTACTCTATACAGGCCCCTGAGAATGCAGCGATGAAACTCTCCTTTACAAGTGGCTTATTTAGGGCAGCCCCGGTGGCGCAGGGGTTTAGCGCCGCCTGCGGCCCGTGGTTTGATCCTGGGGACCCTGGATCGAGTCCCACGTCAGGCTCCCTGCATGGAGCCTGCTTCTCCCTCTGCCTGTGCCTCTGCCTCTCTCTCTCTCTCTCTCTCTCTCTCTCTCTCTCTGTGTCTCTATGAATAAATAAAATCTTAAAAAAAAGTGGCTTATTTATAGTAGCAACGAACCCATTGCTACAGATGAATAAGTTGAGCTCATAGAGAAATGACCTGCCAAAGACATGAAGCTACTCTATCTATGGCAGAGCTGCATTTTTAAAAAAAAAGATTTATTTATTTATTTATTCATGAGAGACACAGAGAGAGACAGAGACGCAGGCAGAGGGAGGAGCAGGCTCCATGCAAGGAGCCCGATGTGGGACTCGATCCTGGGTCTCTAGGATCGCGCCCCAGACTGAAGGTGGCGCTAAACCACTGAGCCACCAGGGCTGCCTGCAGAGCTGCATTTTAAAGCCAGGCCGGGGACAGCCCAGGTGGCTCCGGGGTTTAGCACCTGCCTTCATCCAAGGGCATGATCCTGGAGTCCTGGGATTGAGTCCCACGTGGGGCTCCTGCATGGAGCCTGCTTCTCCCTCTGCCTGTGTGTGTGTGTCTCTGTCTCTCATGAATAAATAAATAAAATCTCTAAAAAAAAAAAAAAAAAAAAAAGCCAGACCTGTCTGACCTCAATGCCTGGCTTCCCTCTTCTCACTGGCCAGGTTAGAAAGAGGCAAATAATTAGTAGAGAAGAGACAATGTAGGTAGCCCCAGTTATAATTCTTTGGTTTGCCTCGGAGTTATACTCAAATTAATCATAGTTTTGTATGCTAATTACCTTTAAAGATGAATAAAGATCTATTTTCTTGAAAGCAAACTCATGATGGCCACTGACCTCAATTCCACTGGATATGCGGTGACTCCGCATCGCCACCTGGTGGCCGAGCTCTCACATAGCAGAGGAGGGAGAGTGAGAAGAGCAAAGACTTAGCTAGACAACAGCTGTGGGTCAGTGGAAGGGACACCATGGCTCAGGGGTCCTGGCCTGTGACCTGCCCTGGCCTGGCTACGTGGGCACTGAGTCAGCCACTTCAGCTCTCTGGGACCAGCAGATCCTTGATTGTGCAGTGCCTGGTGGACCGGTATCCCTGGAGATCCTTCTAACTTGTACATCCCCTGACTCCCTTGTCTTTCTAACGTTGCATTGAACTTGAGGGAAGAAGGCTCGAGTGGATCTTGAGGCACCGGTGGAAAAACTAGTGTCAGGCAAGGAGAGCTTTCCAGCGCTCTCCTCTAAGTGTGTGTTGTGCCCCACCATGAGTTTCTTACCTCTCTAGAATCTTCTCTGACTCCAGGACTCTTAAGGTCCTTTCTCACCCCCTGCCTTTCTTCACTGGACTGGGGATCCTTTTCCACCCATGATGGTGTCTCCATCAGGAATTCCCTCCAATCATAATCCAAGAACTCAAGTCCAGGGGGTTAGAGAAGGCCTGACCCAGGAAGGGTGGTTTATTAGTTGTATTCTCTTATAAGAACAGCAAATCTGATCCAAAGCACCTTATGTTAATAAACGGAATGTGTATGGTTTTATCACTGACTAGTACTTGGATAAATCTGGCTTCAGCCTCACCTACATCCAGGGTTCAAACACCAGTGCCAGGATCAGGTTTCTTTCTCTTCACTTCTCAGCTCTTCTTCCTTTGTGCCTAGTGGTGCCTTCGGGGTACTTCGTGGGGCTTTAGGTTCTCATACGACACGAAATGACACCATCTAAATAAGGACAGTGATTCCCCACTGATCCCTAGATCTCCCATCCCACAGATCACCACTCTCAAGCCCCTACTACACACGCATTCTGGAGGCCCCGTGATTAGGGTCTCCTTCTCGAGTCCCAGGATGACTGCAAGGAGCCACTGGGGCCACCTTTTGGCTCCTTCTCTTGCAGGAGCCAGCATGTTTGTATCCACCTTGCCTGGTGCAAGTCCTGGAATGCATACTAATTGGCCTTGCTTACATCATACGCCCACTCACGAACCAATCACTGTGATCACTGTGATCACTGGGTTGGAATGTGCTGACTGGCTGAGCCCCAGTCAGTCTCCCCTGGGGGAGCCGGGATGGGGCAAAGTCTTGGGAAACACACGGCCTTCAAGGGAATCTGAAGAGGAGAGAAAAGATGCTGGAGGCAAGCCTACCAAAAATCCATTAGTAACAAACATAAGGATTAATTGAATGAAAGTTTATAAATGATTGATCATTCGAATGAATCAGAGTGAAAATCAAGCGTATCCTTCTGATAACTTCGCTTGGTTGCCTCTGGCGTTTCATTCAATAGCAGCTGGATGCTTTGCTCCCCACGCTGCCTTCCACAGGGGGCAGTCTGGGTGAAGACACATTTTTTTTCCCCGATTTTATCTATTTATTCATGAGAGAACAGAGAGAGAGAGAAAGAGAGAGAGAGACACAGGCAGAGGGACAAGCAGGCTCCATGTAGGGAGCCTGGCGTGGGACCCGATCCCGGGTCTCCAGGATCAGGCCCTGGGCTGAAGGCGACGCTAAACTGCTGAGCCACCCGGGCTGCCCCTGAAGACACATTTCAAGGATGGCTTCAATCAGAGACCTGGAGAAATGAAGGTATTTCTTTAGGTTTCTGGGTTTACCCACAGGAGTGTGTCTTGCATGTGATATCCTCCTATAACTATCGGGACAGCCTTACATCCCCTCCTCTGGTCTCTGGTGTTTGCTCAGAGATCTTATTTGTGGAGAGTGGGTTTCACTCACGGTGCTGCCCTTCCTGGACTGATGTTTAAAATTCCAGACAGAGACTTCAAATGGACAGAGCCTCAGGGACCCTGATCCAAGCCCCCGTGCTGTGGATGGGGACCAGTGAGAGTCAGGGGTTTGCCAAGGCAGTTAAGTTGCAGAGCCAAGACCCTCTACCTGGCAGCCCCTTTCTGTGGCTCATTACCATGGGATTCCTCAGTAGGCAGGCAGGAAGGCAGCCGAGGTGAAGGCCCAGATGACACCTTTGCCTTGAATAGTCCACAAAATCATTTTTCTTTAGTCAGGCGAAAGAGTGGGGCAGGCCCCTCGCTGTGTGTGTTGCAGGGTTCTTCTATTGTGATTATTTCTGGCTGCGGGGCATCCCTTCCTAATTGTGTTTTGCTCAGACTAATGTTAAAAATTAACTTTCCCAGCACATTCAAATGAGGCCAAGGGTGGGGGTGGAGTGAAAGCAGAGACTTGATTTTCAGCGAATAAACCCCAGGGAATCATCTGGAATGGATGCCCTGTGTGCATTTGATCCCTCAGAGATGCAAAGCCTTGTACTGAGCAGCATTCTGTGCTAGGGCCTGGGATAACACTCTGAAACCAGACACAGACCCAGCCTCAAAAAGCTCCTGGTTTATTGGAGCAGCCACACAGATCCTGATAATTCGGTGAGATAAGATTAATCAAGTGCTCTAGGAAGTGCAGTGATGAGAGTGACAGATGCTTGGGGAAGCGGTGGCATCTAGGAAGTGCTCACAAAGGAGGGATATCAGAGTTGAGATTTAAAGATGTTACTATGGCACCGTTGGTTGGAATGCAAGCGTGTGCAGCCACTCTAGAAAACCATGTGGAGGTTCCTCAAGAAGTTAAAAATAGAGCTACCCTCGGCCCAGCAATTGCACTACTGGATTTTTACCCCAAAGATACAGATGTAGTGAAAAGCCGGGACACCTGCACCCCAATGTTCATAGCAGCAATGTCCACAATAGCTAAACTGTGGAAGGAGCCACGACGCCCTTTGACAGATGAATGGATAAAGAAGATGTGGTCTGTATATACAACGGACTATTAGCCATATACCAGAGGGTATTATGCTGAGTGAAATAAGTCAGTCGAAGAAAGACGATTATCATATGGTTTCACTCCTATGTGGAATATAAGAAATAGTGAAAGGGACCATAAGGGAAGGGGGAGGAAACTGAATGGAGAAAAATTAGAGAGGAAGACAAACCATGAGAGACTCCTAACTCTGGGAAATAAACAAAGGGTTGCAGAAGGGAAAGTGGGTGGGCGGATGGGGTAACTGGGTGATGGGCATTAAGGAGGGCATGTGATGAGATGAGCACTGGGTGTTATACTATATGTTCGCAAATTGAATTTAAATAAAATATTTTTTAAAGTATATTTTAGTCTGTGTGCTGCCGAAGCGAGCACAAATATTTTTTAAAAGTTACCAGAGGGGGGTAGTTGGGGGATGGGTGAAATAGGTGATGGGGGTTAAGGAGAGCACTTGCTGTGATAAGCACCGGGTGATGTATGGAACTGTTGAATCACTGTATCGTACACCTGAAAACTAACATAACACTGTATAGTGGCTGGAATTAAAAATAAAAATTAAAAAATTAAAAAAAAATTAAGATGTTACTAGATGGAAAGGCTGAGAAAGGCATTTCAGGGGTGGGTACAGCACGTGCAAAGGCCCAGATGCCCCTTCACTTCATATGTCTTGGAGGTGACTCAGCACATTGGGGGCTTCTTCATTCTTTCTGACACGTGGGAGTTCAGCTGTAGAGCTTAGAGACCTTCTCATCTGGTCCCTTGTTGCGGGTGGCAAAGACTGGAGACCCAGAGAAGTAGGAAGCCCGCCCAAGGTCTCCCAGCTGTTTGGTGACCGAACCAGAACTCAAACTCAAGTCTTCTGCTTCTCATATCTACCCAAGGCTAGCCAGGCCCACTTCCTTGCCTCAGTGGTCCTCACTGTCAGGCCATCATTGGAAAAGGCGATGGCTGAGCTTGCCAGTTTTTATAGTCACTGGGACAGTAGGCTGCTAGAGCCACTGGCTTCTTGATGTGTGTTCCAGACTACCATAGTAACCTTTGTCAGTGGTCCTCCCCTCTCCCTCCCCTCCCCTCTCCTCCCCTCCCTCCTCCTCCTTAGTCTTCTCCACCTTTGCCTCAGCAGCCCTGTATCAAGCCTCTGGCCCATCCCTAGCCCAGCAACTGGTCGCTATGACAACAGGGGCTTTCCATCAAAAAGTGGCCTTCCAGGTATTTTATTTTGAGCTCCAATTAAGCAGGGCAGGCTGCAGGCTGGGAGCAGTGCAGGGAAGTGTGTTTTATGGCCTGTGAGAGAGCCCAGGTGCTATTTATAGCTCCTTAATCGGTGTTGCTAAATGGGGTCTTAATGCAAGTCCCGTGGCAACTGCACATTTTCATCACAGAGAATCTCCTCCCCGCAGCCTCACTCCCTCCATCTGTCGGCCTGAGTGGGCTCCCGGCAGCCCCTCCTGGGGGAGATGGTGCCTTCTCTGTGCTCGGCAGCTGTCAGCAGGCTGCCTGGCCTTCCCGACCTCCTCCTGACACACACAGGCCCTTTGCAGCCCCGTCTCTGGGGATGTTTGATCCCCAGCTGTCACTTCCATCAGGAACCCGGAGTCCTCAGTGGCCATTTGTGTCAGGGCTGGGATTGTGCCCCCAACCTCCCCCCACAACCCCATCAAAGCCAGAGTGGGGTGAGGGACATGGATGGCTGGATAGGTAAGTAAGCGCCCACAAAATCCTTCCCATTAATCCCTCATGGTATTAACAAGCAGTTTTCCTCACGGAAACAGCAGGGGAACTCTTACACCCGCTCCCTACAGCTGGGGAAGTCAGCCCGAGGAGGGGAGAGGACCCAGCTGATGTTCACTGCCCCAGCGCTGGCCCTGGGGCTCCCCGTGTGCCACCTCCTTCAGGCCTCCCGTCACTTGGTTTATAGAGAGAAGGAGCCTATTTCAGCCCGGGGAGGCCAGATCTGGCTGCACTAATAGACAACCCCAAATCGTTGACTTCAAACAACCGGGGTTCGACTTTTGCCCTTGCTGAGTGCCCATCACTGGTCAGCCAGAGGCTCTATTCTGCAAAGTTTGCGTCCTTCGGGTCCAGGGCAAAAGGGCTAACCCCTAAGTCACCGATGCAAAGGAGAAGGCAGCAGTGAACATGTTGGCTCCTGAAGCTTCCCCTGGGAAGTGATACACAGCACGTCCGCTGACCACTCATTGGCCAAAGTAGGTGCACGGCCACACCTAACTTCAGATGAGTAGGGAAGGGGAAAGCTGGTCCTGTGCCTGGAAGGGGACAGCTGGGATATTTGAAAACAGCCCAGGGGCTCCTGGGTGGCTCAGTGGTTGGGTGTCTGCCTTTGGCTCAGGTTGTGATCCTGGGATCCCCCATCGGGCTCCCCACAGGGAGCCTGCTTCTTCTTCTGCCTATGTCTCTGCCTCTCTTTCATGCTCTCTCTGTCTCTCATGAATAAATAAAAATCTTGGGGATCCTTGGGTGGCTCAGCGGTTTAGCGCATGCCTTCGGTCCAGGGCGTGGTCCTGGCGTCCCAGGATCGAGTCCCACATCGGGCTCCCTGTGTGGGGCCTGCTTCTCCCTCTGCCTGTGTCTCTGCTTCTCTCTCTCCATCTCTCATGAATAAATAAATGAAATATTTTAAAAAATAAAATAAAATAAAAATCTTTAAAAAACCAGCCCTTGACCTCACAGAAGCTCAAGGTCAATGGTGAATGATTTCCCCAGATCCCACAGTTCCTAAAGTCAGAGCAGGGATTTAAACATTCAGCTGTTGCCCCCAGAGATCTGTGCTCTTTCCCCATGTCACAAAGTGGCTCTAGACATGGGTGCTAAAGACTGACTTCTGGCTCATATTCTATCTCCGGTATTCACAGGCCATGTTACCCCAGGTAGCAAGTCATGTAGCCTCTCAGAGCCTCATTTCTCTGTAAAATAAAGATCCTCATGCAGGACTATGGCCTAAATACCAAAAATTTATTCCTAAGTTGGGGGCAAGCTCATTTGGCAGCCAGACTCCATCTGAACGGGTGTGAGCCTATTTATAGTCATCCCTTATTTCACTCAGTGTGAATATTCAGAGGGTTCACTATAGAAATATTAATGTATTTGATTGCAGGCACTGCCCCAGACCACAGGGATGTTATGCAATGCATGGCACATGCAACTTAATTACTAAACTCTGGAACTCTCTCAATTTTGAACCACCTGGGCCCAGGGTTTGGATAAGGGACCGTGATTCTGTAGCACTTCCCCCAAGGGGTCGTAGCAAGGATTAAGGGAGATGCTGTGTCACAGATTCTGAGCACTAGGCCCAGCGTGTAGTAAGTGCCCAATAATTGGTGATTATTCTAGGTCTCAAGATCGAACTGACAAGACAGGAAAGGGGCTCTGGTTTGCACTTCCCTGAAATCGGATCTCCCCGGTTCCTGAAAATTCTATCCTGGGAAACAGACGTTCTTTAGGGCCTCATAAATTGTTGAGTGTGATTTTGGGATGATTCACCCTGATAGCAAATAGGGTGTTTATGAAGGTCCTCAGAGAAGAGACAACATACTTTGTAAGACATATCAACTAATACACGACTGGGCAGGAATCTGAGGTTTTGTTTTATTGTTCACGTCTCAGAATCGTGGATCCTGGAAGAGAGTTCCAAAACCCTGTTCCTCTGAAGTCCTCAAGACCCTGTCTCAAGGGCGGAACCTGAGAGCCCACTCTTCACTGTCAACTTCCCTTCTGTCCTCCGCTAAATAGACTGGGGTTCTACAGAACTAAACATGCGTTTGGCAGAAAGCTTCCGCTGCTGGGCCCAGAGCCCTGCCCTCTGCCCTCACACAGGCTGAGCACTGCAGCCCAGAGAGACACGGTGTGCGGTGCTTAGAACCTTGGTTAACACTGCCAGGGTTGCAATCCCTCCTCAACCACTCACTAGCTGCGTGTCTTGGGCAGGTTGTGACCTCCATGTGACGTACTGTCCTCATCTGTAAAGGGGGATATTGGTGGTGGTTGTGAGGATTAAATGAGCTAAATTTTGGAAAGTCCTTAAAAGAGTGCCTGGTGCAGCACACACACTAGAAATGCGGGCTGCTCCTAATAGGGTGAATTTGGGGCAGAGCTGACACCTGGGTCTTCTGTCTCTCACTCCAGGAATCTTGTCCAACTAAATTCACATTTTTAAAAATAAGCATTGACAAGGATATGGGGGAAATTGCCAATGGGAATGTAAATTGATGCAGCCACTGTGGAAAACAGTTTGGTGGCGCCTCAAAAAGTTAAACGTAAAATCAACATATGACCCAGCAATTCTACTCCTTGTTACATACTCAAGAGAAATGAAAATAGGGGGACACCTTGGTGGCTCAGTGGTTGAGCGTCTGCCTTTGGCTCAGGTTGTGATCCTGGGGTTCTGGGATCGAGCCCCACAGCAGGCTCCTCATGGGGAGCCTGCCTCTCCCTCTGCCTGTGTCTCTTCCTCTCGTGTCTCTCATGAATAAATAAAATATTCAAAAAAAAAAAAAGAAAATAAGTCTTCAAACAAAAACTTGTCCCCAAATATACATAGACACACTATTCACAACAGTCAAAAGGTAGAAACCACCCAAAATGTCCATTAGTGGATGAATAAACAAAATGTGGTGCATGAAGACATTGAAATATTATTTAGCCATAAAAGGGAATGGAGTTCTGACACCTGCTAGAACATGAGGAGCCCCCCAAGGACACTGTGCTAAGTGAAAGAAGGCAGATACAAGAGGCCATATGTTGTATGATTCCATTTATATGGAATATCCAAAATAGATAAATTCATGGAGATTGAAAGCCAATTAGTGGTTGGCAGAGGCTGGAGGAAGGAGGAATTCAGAAGCAGTAACTGTATAATGGGTGCAGGATCTCCTTTGGGGGGGCGGTGATACAAAAGGTTAGGAACTTGATAGAGGTGATAGTTGTACAACACTGTGGATGTTTGAATGCTATTGAATTATAGATTTTAAAACAGTTAATTTTATGTTATGTAAAGCTCACTTCAAATAAAAAAATAAATTGATCGCAAGGAAGCTGTCACCAGACTTCAGTCAACAGGTCAGTTGTGCTCATGCAGAATGTATTCCCCGGGTGAACTCACTCACCCCGAGCACGACCCGTGGGGAGCTCCCTTCATCCTCCACAACCCCCAGGAAACTATGTGCTCCCCAAACTGAGGGTGCCTGATTCATTTCCGATCCCCTGGCACCTGGCTTTGCACACAGCGGGTCCTCAAGAACCATGTTTCCTGGGAAGTAACTGATAAAAGCACAGTGAATACACAGCGGAGCTGTCCCCCACTTGCTGGCTCTGCACTACTGTGCCAGCAGCTTAGCCTCGGTGCTTGTTCTCCTCACTGGGAAACATTTGTCTCCAGATGCAGGACCCAGCAGAGGGCGGTTGCTCGCCTTAGGTAGTGGTAGTGGTGTGCATTATTATTTAATTGGGAAACAAGCCCCCCCCCCCAGCTTTATTGAGATATAATTGCCATATAACTGTGTAAGTTTAAGGCGCACCCCACGTTGATTGAGACCCCAACATATCCGAAAGTGATTACCTCTGCAGGGTAAGCCACCGCCTCCATCACTAGTTACCTTTCCTTTTCGCTGGTGGGACCATTTAAGATCTAGTCTCTTGGCAACTTGCAAGATCGGTCAAGAGGATTCTCAACCTAAGTTCCTTTAGGGAACTGGTTTTGCCACAATCCGAACTGAGATATTTTCCTGCCTTTTTCCAGCTCACGCTAACAAAAAAGTTACTTTTGTCTGTCATTTTTCTCTACTAATCTGTTTGTCATAAACCTCCACCATCTGCTACCCCTTGTCTGGAGTAAAATAAGAAATAGGAAGGTGTCTGATTTTATAGCAAAATAGATATGGGCATTTTACACCAAATATATCAGTCTTCTGGGGATTGAATAGTGTCTTGTGGGGAACACACTCTGGAGCAGACAGCTCTGCCCTTTACTTCTGGGTGACCTTGGGCATCATGTGACCTCTCTATGCCTGAGATTCTCGGCTCTAAAATGAGGATAAGCTTGGTACATGCCTCATAGGATGCTATCAGGACTGAAGGAGTTACCAAAGGGCAAGTGACTGGCAGTTGGGGCGAGCTCGGTATCCACATTGTTATCAGTGGCGGGGTAGTGGTGGTGGTGCTATTACTGTTACTCTGTGGTGGTCCCTGCAGTGGCCCCTGACTCCCAGGTGTCCTGACCCCTCACGGTGGATTGTACATTTCACCAACCTGGTATCTACACAAGGAAAACTGGGTGAGAAGAAGGAGTGGATGCCTTTTGGCGTCCAAGTGAATGAGATCTTTTCAATCTGGATACTCAGAATCCATGCTAAGAGACCATGAAGAGTGGGATTGGGTTTTCATGCCGTTCAGATTTCTTACATGTGATTATGGATAGTATAGTCAGAGACATCCTCACCACGGAAGAGCAGTGAGCAAGGCACTGGATCCCATTGAGTTCGTGCCTCCGCGGTTGGATCAGACCTTCTGGTGGTTTATGAGGATGGGCTGCCCCTCAGGTGGTAAATTCTGACAAGGTGGTCGGGGAGCTTCACTGCTAGCCTGGGTCTGCGTCTGGGCCAAGAAATATTTTGTTTGGCCATGCTAAGATAACACAGAACTGTCACATAAAAATCTGGGTTTCAGGGTTAGTTTTTGTTTTTAAGAGCAGGAAATCTGGAATACCAGGCCCGCCTTCCCGCCTGGAGCCAAAGCTAGAGCTTATGTGTGTCCTCTGGTGTCCACAGGCCCCCATGTTCCATACCCACTGCTTACACCTCCTGCCAGGCATTTAGATACCCCCTGTCCCCTAGGCATTGGAGTTTGCAGCCTCTGCTCTAAAATCCTAACATATCTGTGATAATGCAAGTGGTTTTCACCCAGGCACTGATCATTAACTTTTTAAAAAGTTACCTAAAGCAAGAAGCCATTTGCCTTGAAATGAGAAACAGCAATAGGGCAGTCATTTCTAAATTTGTTAGCTCTTAGGTCATATCATGGCTCTTTCCACACAGAAAATATTTACAGATCTCATCACTTACCACTTTTCATTGGACACTTCTTCTCTTCCCAGGCTCTCCCCTAAATACGGGGCTCCTCTTGAGCTCCTTGGACCCTCTCACTAAAGGAGCAGGGAGCCAGGCTGAGAAAACTAGGCAGGCTCCATCCAAGAATTCAGTTTATTCATCAGTTTTGCTTAACTTTAGAAAAACAAGCTTCCACCACCCTCCTCTGGGCCTGTTTCTGAGCTCACACTTGGAAAGGTCAAATAAACACAGTATGTCCATTAGAAGGCCTTCATATGAAACCCCGGGGGCTCATGCTGTTTAGCAAGATGCTGGAGTGATGACATTTCCCAAGTGGAAGGAAGTTGGCCTGACCTTGGCTATTTGCTAGAAAACAGGAGCCCACTCTGCCAGTGAGCTCCAATGGTTGCAGGGTGCACAGCCCAGGGCCGCCTCAAGAGGGGATGCTGGTGCTGCTGCTCCTTGCTCCCAGAGAGGAGAGGCCCCCTCATGCAGTTGGCTTCAGCTTCCTTCTTTTCAAATTCCTGAGGCCAAATCCCAGGTGGGATCCGGTGATTGGATGACCCATTAGTAGCTGTCCCCTGCTGGGTGGAGTCCTTTGTGCCACATGTCCCTGCTTGCCTGCCAGCCATGGCTGGGCTTTGTTGGGCCAGGGGCTCACCTCCAGTCCATTCAGGGGTCTCCACACATGGAGACAGACAGCAAAACTTAGAGCATCTCCTGACAGGAGAAGTGCTGCATACGTCCTCGCCACGACTGTTTGCATTTTTACTATTACTATTGCCAGAAATCCAGCCAAAGAGCCCAGCAGAACACCGAGGCAGGCTTTGAAAATAAATAGATCAGCACTCATGGCTTTCCTCATGCTTCTGCTTCTGATGAAAAAAATTGGAAGGAACATCCCCAAAATAGAAGGGGCTGATGGACAGGGCAGAGTGTGGGATTCTGGGGAGCGAGCGTCGCACCCAGGCTTCCTGGTGCAGGAGCTGCTGTGGCTCCTCCAACCTCTGGTCAGAATTGTCTGTGGTCATTGACGTGGAGGCATCCTTCAGGGGTGTCTGTCCTGCTCTCCACGCCAGCTGCCTGCTTTCCCTTTGTTCCAGAGGAGCAACTGAGGGACGCCTGGGTGGCTCAGTGGTTGAGCGTCTGCCTTCGGCTCAGGGCATGATCCCAGGGTCCTGGGATCGAGTCCTGCATCGGCCTCCCTGCACAGAGCCTGCTTCTCCCTCTGCCCATGTCTCTGCCTCTCTCTGTGTGTCTCTCATGAATAAATAAATAAAACCTTAAAAAAAATAAAAGAGCAAGAGAAACAAGAGGAGCTGTCACGTGTGATCGCCCAGCTACACCAGGGCCTGAGCCTGTGCCCCTGGCCTCACACCCTGTGCCCCCCACCCCCCGAGGCAGGCATCGTCCCCCTTCCACGGAGGAAGCAGCTGGCCACTTAGAGCCAGAATCGGCTCCAGGCCTGGGCCGTCTGTCCTTCCAGCTGTGCCTACCCCAAGCGCTGCTGATTCTCGGCAGGCAAGAGTGACTCCATTATCACTCATCAGCTCGCGTTCAAGTGTAACTCGTCTTCTGGCCAAGCCTCTGGCCAGAGAGAGGCCGATCCGTGACTTCTCTCTCTCACTTTTGCTCTCTCTTTTTTGGCTTTTAATGGAACCTCTGGTACACAGAATTGGATTAAACGTGATCCTTACTTGTAATACACCATCATTGCTCCCATGCAAAGCCCCTTTCATTCTAACATGCTTATTTAGGTATCTACTTCTTTATACCTTAATGCTGCCGTGAATCCATCCCCTGAGCCAAGGGCCAGAGCATTGGCAGTTGGGCACCTCCGTCTCCATCCCTGTTCATCCCTGCCAACCTTCCCTTCTCTGAATTTTATGCATATTGTTCCTTATGGATTTTTCACTTAGAGACATATGTCTAAACAATGACTTATTTATAGTTGTTCTTGAACTTTCTAGTTTGTTCCAATACCACACTGTATTCACTGCTATGGCTTTAGGTAAGTCTTGCTGTCTGGTCGGGAAGTGCTGCTGTACCCACGCTCCTTATTCTTCTTTACAAGGGGATACATCATGAGGAGGGGGACCCATCCCTGAGGACCCCAACGCTGCCCCGGATGGGGCATCCACCAGCTGCCCCGTAAGGACCATTCTGTTCCCTTCTTTGGTCGCCCCCCAGTAGGATGTGTTTTTTCCAGTATCCGTAGGGGAAGCCAGGTTGTTCTCGGGACTGCAGTAGCAGAGAAAACTTCTGGGGACATTGGGACGATCCATGGTGCAGGGTGGATAACAGCCAGAGGCCTCGCCCTCGCCCCCACCACCTCCCCGAGGCTCTCCCCGCGTGACCAGGGGCTGTCCTCAGCCAAAGCCAGGATGTCCAGCCATCGTGCAGCTCCCCAGGGCGAGCTCCAAGTTGAAAACAGTCAGATTTTCTGGGAAATTTTTCAGCTGAGTCAGGAACATCCCTCTACCAGACTGAGGAACTGGCGCAGTGTGTTACTAATTCTGTCTGCCTGTGGGGACCTTGCTGGAGGGTTCTTCAGCTGGCTTAGGGCAAAGTAAAAGGGCTACCTTTTTTTTTTTTTTTTTTAATTCATTCCTTGTACCAGAAGAACTGGGCTGCAGTTTCCTTTGTAAAGATGAGGCTTATTGCAGCTGCATCCTCTCTTCCAGACACCAGCCTGGTCATTCCCACAGACCAAGCGCCCATGGTGTCCAGAGCAGAGCCATAAGGGCTGGGTGGCAAGGACAAGAGCCGGTCCCTACCTGTGGGAGCCCGCAGACTAAGGAGTGAAGATAGCACCAACAACAGAAATGATTCTAGAACAATTCAGGGTGGTCCAGGATTCATCACAGGTTGAGAGGTAGGGAAACCACATTCCCCAAACTGAAAATTAGACAGTGACATCTGGCAGTGGGACAGAGCATTTCCAACAGGGGCTGTCCCATAAACTCCTCAGGTGAGTCACCATAATGACGAGAACCGCTCAGAGGCCTCTGCGGGGGAGGGCTATTTGGGAGACAGGAGGAAGTCTCACCCAGCACAGTGGGGGAGCCGTGCTGGCTGGGGAGAGGGCAGACGCGGGGAGACCCTCAGGAGGCTGCTTTTCATGGTGGAGTCAGAGGGCTGGTCGTGAAGATAGAAAGTCAGGGTGGATCAGAGGTGTTTAGAAGGTAGGCATGGAAGGGCTTGCTGGTAGGGCCAATTTGGAGGGCAGAGGAGAATTTAGGAGCCTAAGACATGGCCCCCAGGACAGGGACCCACCAGAGAAGCACAGTGGTGAGGATGATGGGCCGGGATAAGTATTTGGTTTCTCTGCTGGGTGTTGGGATATATTTGGGGCAAACCCATGGAGGAGGCCTGTTGGAATCCCTGGGGATCTGGTGAAATGGCTGATTTTGATGCAGTTGTTCTGGGCTTGAGATCCCCCATTCCCAACAGGCTCCCAGGTGAACCTGACGCTGCTGGTCTGTGGATGGCTCACTAGGGTCCCAGACTGGACCTGGGGTAAAGGTGGAGTGACACTGTCCCTGACTCAGGTAATAGCAGATGCTAAGTGCCTGTTGAGTTGAGGTACATAGTCATTCTAGTTCTCCTCCAAAATGAAAGTGTCTCAGGCTTCAGGAATACCAATATTGATCATTCTGGTCAGAATTCACGGACATGAAACTGGAAGGGGATATGTGCCTTTTTGGAAATGTTTTCATCAGAAGAGTGAGGCACATACCATTTTACAGTGTGCTTTCATCCCTGGGACATGCCTGGTCACCCACATGGACACTTGGCTAAAATCCAGGATGCAGCCTCTATACCCAGTGAGGTGAGAACACTGACTTTTTATTCTAACAGACTAGATTTTCTTCAACCACTGATTATTGTTCCCTCAAAGTGTCATTTGAGAAAACTGATCTTTTCCCAATGTTACATAAAGGATATTCTTTGAGCACATCTAAGAGGTCCACCTTTGGGAGCCAATAAGCATCCTCACTCAACAATAGAGCTCTTATTCATCTTCTAAAACTTCTCTTACCTGCAGCCTTCTCCAGGAAGCCATCCCAGATACCCCCAGGCTGGGTTCGATGCCCCTCTTCCTGGCTCTCACAACGCCCCATGCAATTCCTGCTATTAAACACAAGCCTGTCTGGGCTGCCACCATTTATTTATTCCAGTCTCTTCTCTGTAGCCCCGTGAGCCCCTGTGTGCCCAGCCACCTACTCAGGTCTTGCAAAGCAAGTTTGTAAGTAGAAGTATGATGAATGCATGCATGTGTGATTCATCATCACACCAGAGGGACAAGACTTTATCCTAAAAGTCCACAAAATGACACTGGGACTCTGGTATCCCTCCAAGCCCTTCTTAAGAAGACTTGGATTAAAACACTGATGCTCTCATGCTTTGGTTTCCCCCATCTGCAGAATGGGCCGATGAAGATATCTTCATCGTTCAGGGATATTTCAACTTTGCTGTCAATAGAGACCAGCCTTAGCCTTGTACTAGGGTAAAAGCTGAGCTAGGATTTCTCTCCAGGCTCTGAGTCTGGGCAAGTGATGGGACCTCTTCCCATCTCCCCAGTCCTCCCCAACCTAAACACAAAGAGCTTTGTTGTGGCTGAGGAGGCCCAACAGGAGCTGAGGCCACAAATCCCCAGGGAGGCCTGAGTCCTCCCCCCCACATCCATCCTCCAGTGTCTGCCTAGAGCCATTCATTCTTCCTACAGCTGGGTGAGGGCAATAGCTAACACCCACCTGCTGGCTTTGGCAGGATCAGGGCAGAGCGGAAAGTAAGCAGACAGGCAGCCCCAGCTCTGCTGAGATTGTGGCCAAGAGGACAGAGAACACCATTGGATCGGAGGCCCTCAGATGAAGGATTCAGATCATCAGATTCTTCATTCCTTCAACAGTGCTCATGTGAGCCTGTGACTAAAACCAGCCTCACTTGGTAAACTTGAGTGTGCCTCTGAGCAGCCCACCCTGCCTTTGATAATACAGCAGGTATGGCCAGCCAGCACTTCTGGGCCTGGCTCACTACCACCTCCTGCAGGAAGCCCACCTGGCTTCTGCTAGCAGCTTGGGAACCACAGCCCTAGGTCTCCAAGCCTCATCTAACATTTATTTCACAGGCTTTGCTGGCCTTACTATTCCCTTTTTCATGTACACTTAAGCCTAATTTGATTGGGTTCAGTTAGGGTCCTTTCACTGCAAGGATTAGATGTGATTTCTCTTCAGCTGTGGAAGGGACCCAGATCCTTCTTGCCAAACCACTTGCCACACTGGTAGGGGCTGAGGCCCCAGGGAGGAAGGCGAAGCCACTCTGCCAGCTGGTGGTCAAGGCCAGCTGGAGCCCAGGGCTGCCAGCTGCTCAGCTGCTTTGCACCCAGCTGCACGGCAGGGTCGGGGTGAGGAGGCCCTGAAGTGGAACTGAACAGAGATGAACGGAGCTTAAGATGCTCCCTCTTCTGGTGCATTCTCTGCCTGCAGCCACTCACCAGCTACCCATCTCGCCGGCCTCCATACCCTTTGTCTCTGGGGATGGTGAATCATTCAGCTGGGTGAGGAGGAAGGTGAAGGAAAGGAATCCTGATGGGTTGGGGCCAAAATGAGAGTGTCCTGTGGCCTAGAGTTTTCTCTGAGAGGAAATGACAGCCACAGTGGAGATGGTTGATCCAGTGGTCAGAGACTGGGGTGCTGGGATGGGCATTTAGAGATGTGGCCAAGCTCCATGGCATGGCCCAGGGGTAGGCAGCGGGGTGGAAGAGCATGTTCTGAGCACGAGGCAGTCCAGAGCCAGGAGCCTGCATGATGAGAGGTTGTGCCCGTGGAAGCTTCCATCAGGGGTTGGGGGGCCGCAGGTGCGGGTGCAGCAGGGACCTGGGAGGCCAGGCCAGAGCCCTGACAAACAAGGGGTCAGAGTCAGTAGATGACAGCAACAAGGATCCGAGCCAAGCGGCGTGAGCCCCAGAGACTTCTTACAAGCAGAAGGCAGGTGCAAAGCGAATGTGGCAAGAAGGAGCAAAAAGTCCTGCCCTACCTCCTGGGCCTAAGGGCACAGACGGCCCCCAGGGAAGGCTGAGGGCAGTGGAGTCTCGGGGAGGAAGCTGGAGGAGCTTTCAGAGAAGTCAAGGGTGCAACTTTCTGTGTGTACAGCTGCGGTTCCAGGAAGCATGGTGGGAGACTCGCTGCGGGCTGGGGTCAGAGGTGAGGGGCACAGAGCATGATGGGGGGATGGTACTTGAGAGGAGCGATGGCCATAGACAGGAGATCTAACGGCTCTTCACGTCCATCACTCTACCCTCCTTCACGTCCATGCTCCATTCCCTCTCCTCTTTTCCTGGAAGCTCGTGGCGTCCTGTTACTTGGGTTCCTTCTTCATTTGCTGGAGTACATCCCCGTGTAATGTTCAGACTGGGTGGGCAGAGGCTCTTCTCTAGAGTCTGAAATGGGGTTGCTCTTTGCCCTGCAGTGCAGTTCCCCTGTGCCCCAGGGGTGCCGTGGGGTCTTCTAGTGAGGCCTCTGTGCTGGGCCCACCTTCCCGCAGGGTACTGGGCGGGGACCGGTGGGTGGGCCATGCCCACAGAGGCTCCATCCGGATGGAAGCACCTTCCCACCGGCCACTGTGCCCTCTGCGGTGGAGAAGGCTTGGCTCATGCTCCTCTGGGCATCTCTCTTCAGCCGCAGCACCGACCAGCAGCTTCCCCAGGGTGTCCACCTCCCGCAGACAGCAAGCCCAGGCTTTAGCTGCCCCCCCAGGCCGAGTTTAGGGTTCTCCAAGGGGTTACCCCAGTGTTTGCTCCAGGCCCGGTCTGCCCTTTGTTGCTGGAGCCTGGGGCTTCTCTCTCTAGGGCTCCCTTGGTGAGAGCCACATCCACCCCTGGCACACAGGACTGCCAGTTCTCTGCTTGATTTTTTCCCCCATCCTGCCCCACCTGCCTGTGTCTTCCCAGAATTTACCCAAACATCTAAGCTGCTGACTGTCTTTCTTGCTTTCCAGGACTGTTGTCAGGTCCTTTAAACACATGCATGCACACACGTGCACATCTCTTCTACCCTTTTGGAGAGACACGGCTGGGACAGGACAGGTATAAACACGTGGCCCAGGCTGCCCCTTAAGCCCAGTCCCACGCAGTTCGGGTGGCATTTTCTAGCACTCTTTGTTCTGGGTCCTCCCCTTTGGAGGTTTCCCACGTCCTCACTCCGCAGTGTTGCCAGGGAAGGCCATGCATTATTTAGGACCATTCTGCTGTGCAGCAGTCCTATGCGCATAAAGGGACTTGCTCACTCACTATCCCAGGGAGAAATGTGGGCCTGCGCTGTGGAGCCCATCTGTGCCAGTGACGCTGTTGGCACAGAGTTCATCAGAAAACACTGCTCATGTCCCAGCTGCAGTCACAACCCTTCTTGCTGGGGAAGCAGAGAAGCATCCAGATTCTATATGCTTTCTAGATGTGAGCTGAGGTCGCTCTTGACCATGACAGAGCCAATTGGGTCCACGGATGCTATATATTTTGGAAGTGAGTGGGTAATGATATATTTGTCTGTTTGTGTAATTAACTAAGTGGAGTGACACCTGACAGATGAAGATGCAGAGGGCAAGGACCCAAGTCACTGGGGAGGAGGTGACACTTGGCTTGGTTCCTATAAGGGAGGCAAGCTTCTGGAAGGTGGTGCAGCTGGTCTTCCAGCTGAAGGAGCAGCATGAGGGAAGGCCCAGAGGCATGGAGGCCATTCTCTGAGTCTTCCAACACCAAAACCACAGTCTGTGGATAAGTGATTAGCACAGTGTATGGCACACAGAACGTGTGTGCGCTTGTCCATATGCATGTCTTCTCCTTTCTTTTCCTGAAAACCTAGGTACCCAGGTCTACTAGAATCCAGATTTCAGGGCTGTCACTCAAACCTTCCCCCATCTGCTGACCATTGTCTAAAACTGTTGCAAAAGAATTTCACCAATGGACCTTAAAATGTTGATCTTTCTTCAAAATATAGAGTATAGAGGTGGAGTAGAGTGTAGTGACTCATGTCTTAATATCTCCCGCCACAGGCAGAGGAGATGTCAAAGGGCCCAGGAAAGCTGCTTCAGCCGCCAGTCCCTGTGTGAAATCTCCACCATTCACATTTCCATCACAGACATAGACCATCTAAGCCAGATGATCTAACTTCCCCCATTTTATTGACGGCAAAACAGAGTCCCTGAGAAGTTCCATGGTGTACATGGGCTTGTACAGGGAGTTCGTGGTGGAGAATTATGGGAAATTCAGGTCACTGTAGAACCTTGCAGATGATTGCCTTGTGATATTTTTAGCATGGAACCAGACATTCAGCCCTGGCTCCAATAAATCTTCATCAGGAGCACAGTGTTGTTGTCAATTAGGACAATGCACTGAGGCATTTTTAGAACCACAGTAAGTAAATCATTACTATTTTTAAAGGTACCTCTTGGGCTGCAGGCCTGACATAAGACATACTGTAGAGAGAATGCCTCTCAGGCAAGGAGCATGTTTGTCATACCATCATCACAACACGTGGTGGAGGTGTTGCTGTCCCCACTTCTCAGGGCAGAAAAATGTGGCCCCAGGAAGCTGAGCCAACTCTCTGGCTCACTGGTGGTGGGAGCAGGAGTAGGGGTTCCAAGCCAGCCTCTTTTCCCCACTTTACCCCATCAGGGTTGGGGGAAGATGCCTGGCTCGTGTTGTATCCACACCCACCCACCAGGGAGTGGAGACCCTCCTAACTCAGCCAGTGACTTTTTATTTTTATTAATGTAAATATGTTTTTGAAGTATAAATAGGCAGAAAGTACTCAAATCTCAGGTGACTAAGCTTGATGGTTTTTACGAACTGAACACACCGGTACGGCCAGAACTCAAAGAGCAGAGTAACACACACACACACACACACACACCACACACCGTCCAGGAGCTTCCTCCTGCCCAGTAGCAACACCGCCCTAACTTTGTCATCCTGTTTTTGGAACTTGATAAGTGAAGTCACACAAACTTTACTTTCCCTTCACTCAAAATTATATTTGTGATTCATCCATGTGTTTGCCTGTAATTGTGGGTCCTTCCTTTTCATGGCTGATCAGTGTTCTACTATGCGAAGATAAGCAATTTATTTTACAGTCCACTGTTGGTGGACAGAAGTGTTGTTTCCAGATTGGGGCTTTTACAAATAATGCTTCTGTGAGCATTCGTGTACATGCATGTGGCCCCCTTGTGTGCACCAGGAGTGAAGCCGCAGGCCGGGTTCAGCGGCAGGTTTCCGGGGGGCCTGTGCCAGTTTGCACGCTCTCTGCATCGGGAGAGTTCCAGTGGCACCACATCCCTGTCTGCACTTGCTATCGTCTTGTTTCCATTTTGGCCGTTCTGGTGGGCATGTAGGACAGTCACATTATGACATTAATTTGCACTTCTCTGATGATTCATAAAGTTGAGCACTTTTTCATATACTTACTGGCCACTTGGATATCCACTTTTGGGAACAAGGATCCCTTTCTCATTTCTGTTTTAGTTGGAAAACATCTCAGAAAATGGCTCCTGTGCTGAAAGATTCTGTGTTTCTCTTCCCACCTGGTCGATCATTTCTAAGCCTCAGCATCTGGCAGTTCTAAGAAGGGTTCCAAAGCCAAGGGGAGTCAGAAAAGAGGAGTCAGGGGGTGGGCCCAGCTGACACTGGGCATCCCCGGAGCTTTGGAAATTCCACAGCTGCAGCGAGGACTTGCTCTGTGCACCTTGGCATTGCTGTGCGGCTGTCAGTTTAAAGGGCCCTCCGAACCGAGGAGAGAGGATTTATATCACGCTTAGAGCTAAAGACGTGCCCTGAACTCCAGCACCCGCACCCCTTTCTCGCTTCCTTTAGAGTTGGGCTCTGGATTGATTTCTGTGACTGCAGAGGAATAATGATAAACAGAGTTCTTCCCTTCTCCCCAGCCCCTAACGGGGCAGGGAACACATGGGGAATTGGGTTTGCTGCCAAGGTTTAGCATTTGGGGACACTGAGGACCTAATGTGTGCCTAGGGCTTTAAAATATTGAAGAAAGCTCTCCCGCTCTGGCAGTGATTATCAGCTCAAAATTTTCCTGACGCCAAGTGCAAGCCCATCTCCTCTCACTCAGAGAAGGAACTGTTGGTCTCCCAGCCAGACCGCACCTCGTTACCAGCCCTCCCCAGGCTCAGCCTCATAAAGGGCAACCAAAAAATGCCCGGATGGGAAGGGGATAGCTAGAAGTCGCGTACAGTGAACACCCACTACGTGCTGGTCACGGTGCTAAGTGTGTCACACTTTCTAGCTCTCGCTGAATCCTCACCACAAGCCTCCTGATGATCAAAACCTGCCCTGTTCTCAGGGGACCTACAGGTGCGTGGGCAGCTAAGATGGAAATGCTGCCAGGTAAGATTAATTTATTCCAGTTGCTTGACACATCTGTAGAAGACATGCCCCGAAGCAGAACATCAGCTCGTTCTTTTAACAGACAATTTCTGGGCCACCTGCCTGTGATGGGTGCAGACTGAGGGCTGTAGTCCTAAGACAGGTAAGTCAGGGTCACGTCCTGTAAGAGGTCTGCAGTCTCCCTGTGACCATTCATTGTTAAGTGAACAGTGTTGAAAACCCCTGCCACGTTTGTGTAAGCGGAAGGAGAGCCCACTTCCGGTCAGTACACCTTGTGTACGGTGCCCGCCTGTGTTCCACCAACATGCCACAAGTGGGGACCAGCACCTTGTGGCACTCACCAGCTGTGTGTCCTTGGGTTCAGTTCCCTCCTCTTCAAAATGGGGATAATAGTAATAGTCATAATAATAATCCTACCCCGGAGGGCTGTTGTGATACGAGTTTGATACATACATGCATGTGAACAGCTGCAAATAAAGAGCTTAGGACAGCATCTGACCACATGCCAAGTCTTCTTCTTCTTCTTTTTTTTTTTTTTTTTTTAGAGATTTTATTTGTTTGAGAGAGACAGAATGAGTACAAGCAGGGGAGGGATAAGCAGATTCCCTGGCTGAGTACAGAACCTGCTGCAGGACTCGATCCCAGGACCCTGGGATCATGGCCTGAGCTGAAGTCAGATGCTTAACTGACTGGGCCACCCAGGAGCCCCCATAAAAAGTCTTCAATAAACATTAACTACAATGAGCCAGAAACGAACGTAACATTGTGTGTCAGCAGTACTCAAATTTAAAAATATATAAATAAGTAAAAAATGAATTACAATTAGGCAGGAGGATTTGGGTTTGGGAGGGGGCTGTTCACAGAGGCATGATTTGGGGAGCAGTGCAAAGCTTGAATCAGAACCAGGTCGGGGACAGGGAGAAAGAGAGCTGGGTACAGGGGTGTAGCTGGGGGAACCTCAAGAGAGGTGTCAAGTGTTGGCCTAGGCAAGGTGTGCGGCCATGTGCCTGGCGGTGAGTGATCTGCTCTCTGGGCCTGAAAAAACAGGATGCCCAGTCCTCCCTAAGCCTCATCCAAACTGTGAGGGTTTGTATGAGGGTCAAAAGAGGATATGGCGAGAGTGTCTAAAGCCACAATACTCCACGCAGCCTCACCTCCAGTGAAGGAGAGCTGGATGTGCTCTGGTACGTGACCTCCAGGCACCAGCCAAGCCCTGCTTTAGTTGTAATGGCTCTCCATATTAACCCTGCAGCTCCAATAAATGAAAATCTCCATAAAACATACTCTTGACCACTTTCCCATTCCTTATGATATTCCTGTGACAACTCTCATGTTAGTATTTACTAGTTTGATTGCATCTTAGTACATTATAGAATGCTTTTATTTAATTATTTTTAAAGATTTTATTTATTCATGAGACACACACACACACAGAGGCAGAGACACAGGCAGAGGCAGAGACACAGGCAGAGGGAGAAGCAGGCTCCATGCAGGGAGCCCGACGTGGGACTTGATCCCGGGTCTCCAGGATCACACCCTGGGCGCTAAATCGCTGAGCCACCCGGGCTGCCCTACAGAATGCTTTTAACCCCTCACTTATTCTGTTACTAAAAAAATAAGTGTGAAGATGCAGCTTCAGGCTTCTAGCACATTCCTGTATTCTTGGGGAACATGTACAAGCTTATATGAGACATGTAACCACCACCATCTTCATTCTTGATCCAGCAGACCAACACCTCTCCTCTCCCTCCGGGCCTCCCAGCCTGTCCTATGCCTCTCTGCCTTCGCCTATTCTCTTGGCCTAGAACGTGCCCTTCCCTAACTTAGCTTATATGAGACATGTAACCACCACCATCTTCATTCTTGATCCAGCAGACCAACACCTCTCCTCTCCCTCCGGGCCTCCCAGCCTGTCCTATGCCTCTCTGCCTTCGCCTATTCTCTTGGCCTAGAACGTGCCCTTCCCTAACATC
Source organism: Nyctereutes procyonoides (assembly GCF_905146905.1). Classification (NCBI taxonomy): domain Eukaryota; kingdom Metazoa; phylum Chordata; class Mammalia; order Carnivora; family Canidae; genus Nyctereutes; species Nyctereutes procyonoides. The sequence goes on from NW_026575042.1 coordinate 37,516,009, forward strand.
ACATCAAACTCCTATTCACCCTTCAAACCCTCATTCAGTTATCCTCTCTTTGAAGCTTTTAACCGATCCTTCCACAGGAACTGCCCAGTTTCTGTCCCCTGTGCATTAGGAATTATCATGTGTATTATACTTTATTACAATGATTCACCAGTTAGAGAATACTTCAAGGGCTGCCTCTGGTCTTGGCTTAGTTATCTCTGCATCTCATCTCGGGGTCCAATCAGAAGGCCTGGAAGAGGGTAAGGGCTTAATAAACATGTCGACAGCAAAACTAAACCTGGTCCTACATCCAGAGATTCTATGGCTATTCATAAATTTTTTCACAACTGGATAGTAGAAGAAAATGCATCCCTCTGCTGATCATCAAAAGATACTACAGGAGAAGTTTGAGGGTTCACAGGAATTTCAAACAGCCTCCCCAAGCCCAACCAGCTTCTAAGAGAAAGCCCACTGCAGATCCCTTCCCAGGTCAGAGGCTTTCATTTTTATCATGAGAAGTGTTTTTTCCACTGAGACATACTGAACACTTCCTTACATCAGAGACAAAGCTTTCACGGAGTGATACTCACCCGTGCTCTGTTCATTGCTCTCCATTTTCTCTTTCTTTCTTTCTTTCTTTCTTTCTTTCTTTCTTTCTTTCTTTCTTTCTTTCTTTCTTTCTCTTTCTTTATTTCCCTCTCTCTCTTTCTTTCTTTTTTCTTTTTTTTCTTTCCTTCCTTCCTTCCTTCCTTCCTTCCTTCCTTCCTTCCTTCCATTGCTGATCACCATCCAATAAATTGATTTCATGATTCTTTAGCCTAACCAGTCTAAAAAAAACACTGCTCTAAGCCCCCAGCTAATATAACCAGAGGCTTCTTGGAGGAGGAGCCCCCCAGGCCCTGAAGGTCAGCTCAGAGGAGCAGGGGTGCCACCAGTGGGCAGAGGGTAGGCAGGGGCAAGTAGGTGTGGAGGGCACCAGCAAGACTAATCCACTTGCCCCTCTCGTTGCAGCCGAGCCCCTGCCGCTGATGGACCTGTGCCGGAGATCCATCCGCTTGGCCCTGGGCCGCCAGCGCCTACAAGACATCGGCGCCCTGCCCCTGCCTCAGTCTCTCAAAAACTATCTGCAGTACCAGTGAGGCTGCGGAGCAGCAGTGGGTACCCACAGCCAGCAGGGCCTGTCATTCGTGGTCACGCAGTACCTTCAGGAAGGAGCACCAGGACACACAGTTCTTTGAAAGGACCAGGACACCTTTCCCAACCTGGAGAACGAAACATCTCTTGCCAACAGTATTTGCGGCCTTGGTAAGTCAGGCACCTCCTTGGTGGCCGTGATGAGCCCGGAGCCTACGCCCAGCCGAGATCCCACCTGCCCACCGAGACCCAGCGGCCACCGGTATTGCTCAGAGAGCCGGTCTCCTTCTTGGAGAGAATGAATAGAACATCTGGGCAGGAGGCACTTCTATTGCGTGCTCTGGTGCAGACAGGGCCGGGGAAGCTGGCCGGCTCGGGGAGAAAATTGCCTCTGAATAATGAATGATGAAAGCAGCTTGATGCGGGTGCCCCCCCCCCCCGGGCCCCCACCCCTCGACACTTTAGGACGCTGTGCCCCTTTGCAAGGCTGTTCCCCAGGGATGCCCAACTGCAGCATTGGCAAGTGGACAACGCAGTGTTTGGACCCCTTGCAGCTTACCTCTCTGAACATTGTTTACTCTCCCCTTCAGCACCCTCTGTCCCCCCCGCTGACCCGCAGCTCTCGGGCTCCCCCAGGCACCTCTATTCAGGGAAGCTGAGTCTAACTCACCCCAGGGACAGAGAGTATCCTTAGTAGTAGTAGTAGTAGTATCTTCAATCACGCTGCATTGTAAAAGAGGAACGTGGTGAGGGCAGTACTTAGTCCAAAGGTGCTAAAGGGGGGATTTGGGGCACTGTGCCGCCCAAGTGGATGATGTCCTCAGGCTGGGGAGCCTTCCTGGGGTGCTGGGAGGGTCTCTAGGCAGCCGTCCGTTCTGGAGGTGCCTGGCTGCCGCAAAGCTTTATTGGAGCGAATTATTTTTTCACTTTAGGAGACATGTACAAGTTTGTTTCTGTTTCAAGTGTGTGTGTGATGTGCTGTTTATTTATCAGCTGGGGGCCCCAGGGGCAGCCCTGTAACCGGGAGGGTGGACGCGGGCGGCCCCTTCTCTGCCTGCCCCCTCCCGGGGACGCTGCTGCTGCTGCCGCTGCAGCCACCGTTGGGCATCTCTCGTGTGTTCCTGAAGCTCTCTGCCCAGACCCGTTTTCAACTGGAAATTGCCACAGCAGTGGGATTCCAGAGCCCCAGACGGCACTGCCTCCCCCCACCTCAATGTGAATTTGACTGATGAATGAGGAGCGTTTCTAATAAAGTTTGTCGTTCAGTCCTCCGGCTGTTTATTAGATGCTGTGGGGAGGGCGGGCGGGTGTCTTGCATCAGCCTAGCTGGTGACCCCAGGTGCGCAGAAGGCGGGGATGTGGACCCCTCTCCAGGCCCTTCTCGCCTCTTCGGTCTTGTTGCCACGTGAGCCCGAACCCCGGTCATTTTACAAAGGCCTGCCCTGCCCTGGGTGAACGAATGTGCCTGGGTCCTGGCTCCGCACAAAGCTAGTCATGGTGGTGGAAACACAGACTGACCTCCTGGTGCCAGGGTGAGGGTGCCCAAGGGGTGGTTCTGCAGGGGGCGTCCCGCAGGGTGAACCCTATGGGATAACAATCTCAAACCAGACCCCAAGGTGGGGCCGGATGCAACTTTGGAAGCGCATGTCATCATCAAGGAGTAGTGCAAATTGCTGACGGGTGAGTGTGCGGCCTAGGCAGGCTTGGGGCTGCAAGCAAGTCGGGGTCAGGACTGGCACAGCAGGCACTCAGCCATACAGGCCACCAACCTGCCCTGTGCCAACGTCTGAGGACCCAGGGCCAGGCAGATCTATCCCTCCAGGGGAGAGGTTTACTGATGTTACAGACCAATAAAGTGAGAGGGAGGGCATGAAGGGGGTATAGGAAGATAGGGCCCGAAGGGAAGGCTCCCTGGGGAAGGAGGCCCTCTTCCCTCCTCTCTGCTTTGGAAGCAAAGACAACCTTGGTAAGGACAGACCAAAAGCATCAGACTTGCTAAACCTACCACCAAGGACAGTGTTTTTTCCCTTGCTCTCATCTCGGGGCTGGAAGCTGGGCTCAGATTCGGAGTCAGGAGGCCGGGGTTTGGGTCCCAGCCTTGTCCCTTATATGTTGTGACCTTGGGTGCATCACTTCCTTCTCTACACACCGTAGGGGCCGGAGCAGGTGGCCAGTGGATGAGGACCCCTCCGCTCCCAACTCGAGGGTCCGTTTCAGCACCAGCCTTCCTGTGTAAAAGCATCCGTCTTGTCCACACATTGCTCATGCCATTTCCTTCACCCCAGCAATGCTCTCCCCATCCTCACGTTAGAACCTTCTCCGGGATTGGCTTAGATTGACCCTCCTCCAGGGAGCCACCCCTCAACCTTTGCTCTGGGAGTCCACTCCTCACCTCCTGTCTTGAGGAGGCCTCTCCTGACGTCCAGGGCCCTCAACCAAGTGCTTGGGCTAGAGCCCCTCCCGTCCCCATGGGCTGGGAGTCTTGGGATGCTAGAGCCTGGGCCTGTTGTTTCCAAACTGTGGTGGACGAGCCACATGGCCTCACCAAAGACCAGTGAGGTGGAGGTGAGTGTGGAAGTCCCCCCTTATAGCTGGGATGTCCATGGAACCTGCAGGGCAAGTCCTGGAGGGATGGGGAGGGATTCCTGCTGGAGCCAAGAACCTGGCCAGGGGGCCCCTGGGGCCTAGGCCCTTTCACTCCCCTCGCCATTCCGCAGATACTGGCGGGCATTGTTGGGAGTTGGGGTGCACCTGCACTGCTGGAGCAGGAAGGCAGGGATGTGACCCGGCCCTGATGGAGCTCTCACTGTAAGGGGAGACAGGGAACATGAAGCAAAGCCACGGAATGACGTCAGAGGGAAGACAGGAGCTGGGCGGGACTGGAGGGCAGGGAGTGGAAGGCGCCCAGGGCTGACAGGGGTCAAGAAAAACCAGTACAGAGATGCAGAGTTGGGAAGAAATGAGAGGAGCCATACATATGAAGTAGGGGGGTGGGGAGTCCCTGAGTCAGGGAAATTCCTGCTGTCCCATCCTCCTCGAGGTGGGAGCTCCTGTGCCCTGGTGAGTTGGGCTGAGGGGAAGAGCCTCCACTCTGCCTTGAGCTGCAGGTCAGTCCACCCTGGGGTGTGTATGGGGGGGGGGTGTCAGTATTCCTGGCAGGCAGCCTGGGAGCCTTACGACCACTCCCCAGAGCCAGTGCCCAGCATAACCCAGCCCCCAGCCTCCTCTCATCCTTGGCATGTTCTCTGGGGTTTGGCCTTTCTCTCCATGACCTGTTTCTGATGGAGGCACTTGCTGAGACAGGCCCACTAACTGCTTTCTAACTGTCTAAGAATAGAGCATGAGGGGGGCCCAGTCCCCCAGAGAGCCGAGCCCTGCTGAGGTCCCTGGTCCATGCTTTACCCCATCTAACATTGCCACTTTCTGGACAAAAGCCATCCTCTTTCCACTGTTTTCTCTTCAAACCCTCATGACAGCTGCTGGCTTCTTTGGGGGCCACCTTTCACTAAGAAACAAAGATGTCATCACCTCACAATGTGGCAGCCAAAGTGGCAGCAAGTAACAACACAGTGGTGGTTGATTTGTGCCCAGGACAGCTGCACCTGCTCCCCAAAACCTTACTCCCAGCTGCAGCCTCTGAGCAGGAGGCACATCTGCACCTCAACAAATGGACAGGAGATGATGCAGCATCTGTCCCCATGTCCCTGGCAAAGAGCAGAAATCTCCACTTTTAGGCCCAAACACAGAGTTGGTCTTCTTTTCCTTCTAGTTCCGGGGGCTAGGTTGCATTCCAGTCTGCAGATGTTTCATCATCCCACTCAATGTGTGTGTTTAAATAAAATCGAGCCCAACTCAGAAAGATCAAGTAGGGGGGATCCCTGGGTGGTGCAGCGGTTTGGCGCTTGCCTTTGGCCCAGGGCGTGATCCTGAAGACCCGGGATCGAATCCCACGTCAGGCTCCCGGTGCATGGAGCCTGCTTCTCCCTCTGCCTATGTCTCTGCCTCTCTCTCTCTCTCTCTCTCTCTCTCTCTCTCTCTGACTATCATAAATAAATAAAAATTAAAAAAAAAGAAAGAAAAATCAAGTGGTTTAACAGAAAATCCAGATTTCTGACTTCTCTTGAAAAATGGGGAGATCTGGTAAGACCAGGCCCACATTCCTCCATGGTGATGTTGGCCAAAGCTGAATAGTGACAGCTTCTTGACAGGAGGTCTCTGTTCTGTGATCCACCCCTAGGTCCATCCTTCCCATAGCACAACATCAAGACCTCTCACTGCCACCCTCCCTCATGGGTGTCACTGTCTGGATCTGAGTCAACGATTTTAGTTCACTTCTCTGGACTATAACTGTAATGCAATCTCATACACAGGCGCACTCAACCAAGGGCGGCTTCAGGAGGGGAGTCTGCTAGTTCTAGACTTAAGTTTGAAGTGTCTCACGGCCCCAGTCACTGATATCCAAGACGCCCACAGACACCCAGGATCTCTGCCCGGATGCCAGGGATAACAGGTATGTCCCTGGTTAGATGATGAACTCCCAGACAACAAGGACAGAATTCTTGGGTCCTCTTTGCATCATGAGCTGCATGATATGACAAGGCAAGCTTGGATGCCCATTAGAATGCCCTGAGGAACTTTGTAAAAAGTTCCAGGGCCCAGCTCCTTCCCCAGACCAATTAAACCAAGATCTCTGGGGTGGGACCTGGGTCTTGGTGGTTTTTAAAACTCTCCAGGTGATTCTAATGTGCAGCCAGGTCAAACTACCCTCCCCCACCACCACCACCACCAAGAGGTGCTTAATTAAGTGGTCTCAGTGGAAACAGGGTTGACATTAGTGAGAATGTATATCACAGAACTGAGAAAGCTATCCCAGCCCACCCACAATTCTCAGGGAAGGGAAGATTTTGAAGGGCACTTGTCATCTATGTGATAAAGTCCAAAGCCAGGGAGTACTTCCCAACTCTCCTTCTTCCTTTAGTGAAGCTGAGTGGGTTGCTCTCCAGAACCAGGATGGAAGGGCCATTCACTTCTGCCTTGATGGTGCACAGTTCTTGATAAATTCATTCCAACCCCACCTAGCCCCGACCTGTGGGGCCCAAGCGTATGAAGAATTTCCTGGAGAGGATCCTCATGATCAATCAAAATAGCCATAGAATGAAAAATACAGAATGACCGAGAATGGCTTGGTCTTGAACTTACTGTTTCATTAGAAGAAATGAGATGGTGAGATCCCGCTATAAGAATGCTTTGGCTCCTGGAATTTCCAAACCTTGCTACCTTAAGCAAGATGATGCATTTGGCCAAAATAATGATGCCCTCCACCTCTTTGATGGGCTTGGGGAGTAAATAAGCCAGTGACAAGCTTGGTGACAGTGTTCCCACCTGCTTGAGATGACAGACACAAAAGCTTGCCCACTCTCACCACTTCTATACAACGTTATATTGGAAACCCTAGGCAGTTCAATAAGACAAGAACAAAAAATTAAAAGGTATAAAAATTAGAAGGAAGGAAATAATGCCATCATTATTTGCAGATGACATCATTGAATACATAGAAACAAATCTATAGAAAACTGAGAATTTTTTAAAGATTTTATTTATTTATTCATGAGAGACACAGATAGAGAAGCAGAGACACAGGCAGAGGGAGAAGCAGGCTCCATGTAGGGAGCCCGATGTGGGACTCAATCCCAGGACCCTGGGATCATGACCTAAGCCACAAGCAGACATTCACCCATTGAGCCACCCAAGCATCCCGAAAACTGTGAGAATTAATAAGGGAATACAAAGTCAATATTTTTTAAATCGCATGTCTACATATGAACAGCAATTAGAAAATGAAATTTAAACCAGTGCCACTTATCATAACAAAAGTAGGAAAATCTCTGAAAGACATACAGGGCCTCTACACCAAAAACTGTAAAACATTTGCAAGAGACATTGAAGAAGACTTAAATAAATGGAGAGATATGCCACGTCAATCAGAAGATGCAATATTGGGGCTCCTGGGTGGCTTAGTGGTTGAGTGTCTGCCTTTGGCCCAGGTCATGATCCCGGGGTCCTGGGATTGAGTCCCACATCGGGCTCCCCACAGGGTGCCTGCTTCTCTCTCTGCCTGTCTCTGCCTCTCTCTGTGTGACTCTCATGAATAAATAAATAAAAATTTTTAATAATAAATAAATAAATAAATAAATAAATAAATAAATGGAGAGGGGTGTATTCCCTCAAAAGTTACTTCCTTCTCACTGGAAATGCTTTGGATTTAATGCAGTATTACCCTTGACAGTAATAGTATAGTGATTGAATCTGAGAAGGGAGAGGGTTCCGAAGGAGGAGGAGGAGGAGGAGGAAAAAGGAGGAGAGGAAGAAGAGAGAAGGAGGAGGAGGAGGAAAAAGGAGAAGAGATAAAGAAGGCTGGGGGATTTGAAGGTTTTGAAGAATATAAAGTATCCCATTGTCTCAGGAAAACACTTCCAGAGAGCCGAGGTCCTCGAAGCACTCCCAGGAGTGCAACATCTGTTCAAAGATTTCCCATTCCGAGTGGCCTCCTATAAAGCAAGTGCGGGTGCCCTTATGAGCCCAATTGCACACAGGGGAGAGGTTTCACGTTTCCATCTAAAAAAGCACATTTCTTCCCTGGGTAACGGTCATGTTACACAACAGCCCCTGGGACTGTCACATAGAGCCTAATAGGATATCACTGCCCACTAGTTACAGAAAAATCAGCTTTTTTTTTTTCTTTTTGTAAACAGAGAAGAGAAGACAAGCCTTTTTCCTTATCTTGAAAAAAATATCTTGGCTAGTAAATCACTTCTCCTTTATCAGTGTGTGGGCAGTTCTACATTCCTCCCAAACTCCTCCAAGATTTTCAGATGAAGTTGCCAGGACTGGGTCTGAATTCTTAGAAATTTAAAACGGAGACTGGAAATAATCTCTTTTGGTGGAAATACAAACAAATAGTTCCAGATGGACCGGCAGGCATGATGTTGGGGCTGGAGTCACAGGGAATGGATGGGGATTGTATGGATGAAACAAAATAGGCAACAAGTTGAAAATTGTTGGAGCTGAGTAATGGGAACATGAGAGTTTATTATACTGTCCATTCTATTCTTAGTGTTTGAACTTATCCATATTAATGATATAAAAGAACCAGATTCTCTGCAGATGAATTGATTTGGAAGGATGAGCATTTACAACTGGTCACACGGATTAATAATCAGGAAGATTCTGACCATTGGAATCCACTTGCCACTTCTCATCCACATTTGAAAATGAATAAAACATTTCCTGATTTGCCCTCCAGGTCACTAATAATTTCCTATTGTCAATGTGTCCTTCGTTAACTGGAGCCGAAGTTTGGAGTTGAATAGCTTGATCACTCAGATATATTTGGTTTGTATGTGCTTTTTTTAATCTGGATTCTTTCACTCGGCATAATTACTTTAAATGCATCCTAGTTTTATGGGTAGCAATAGTTCACTCCTTTTTCTGGCTGAGTAGCATTCCATTGGATAAATACATCACAACTATCCATTCACCATTGATGGACATTTGCATGGCCTCTGGACTGGGACAAATACAAATAAAGCTTCTGCTTCAGATCATTGCTACCTGGTGTACAGAAATACAACTGATTTTTGTATATAGATCTTATGTCCTGTAACATTGCTACACTCACTCATTAGTTCCAGTGTCTTCTGTAAATTTCATTGAACTTTCTACATAATGGACCTTGCTGTCTGCAAATAAAGACCCCATTCTCTACTTCTTAATTACTAATCTGGATGCCTTTTATTTATATCCCTTGCCTTATTGCATAGGCTAGGCCCTCCAGTATAAGGTTGAATAGAAGCAGTGAGAATAGATATTTTTTTTGATGCTTAAGGGCATAAGTATTCAGTTTTTCACTTTTAACTAAGATGTTAGCTAAAGGTTTTTCATAAATGTTCTTTAACACATTGAAAACGTTCCCTCAAAAAGAATTGCTATATGCTGTGAGTTTTTATGTGGAGTGGATGTTAGATTTTGTCAAACATTTTTGCACAAGTAGTGAGATAATTATATGGTTTTTCTTTTTTAGTTTATTAATATGGTTAATTGCTTTGATCAGTTGACACATGTTAAACCAGCCTTGCATTCCTGGGATAAACTCACCAGTAATATATTCTTCCTTTTAAATTATTTTTGAGGGATGCCTGGGTGGCTCAGTGGTTGAGCATCTGCCTTCGACTCAGGGCAGGATCCTGGGGTCCTGGGATTGTGTCCTGCATTAGGCTCCTTGCATGGAGCCTGCTTCTCTTCCCTCTGCCTATGTCTCTGCGTCTCTTTCTCTCTGGGTCCCTCATGAATAAATAAATAAAATCTTTTAAAAAATAAATTATTTTTTATTTTGATTTATTAACATTAAAATTTTTGCTTTCATTTTGTGAGGGGTATAGTCTGTATCTTTCTTTTTCCCCTTGTAATGTCTTTTCTCTAGTTTTGGTGTCAGGATAATAATGACCCCATAGAATGAGTTGGAAAGGATTCTTTCCTTTTCATTTTTCTAGAAAAATTTATGTAGAATTGATTTTATTTCTTCCTTAAATGTCTCATAAAATTTATCAGTGAATTTGTCTATGCCCGGATTCTTTTTTGTGAGTAAAAAAGCAAGTCCAACTTTAAACATTATACTGCCTACAAGAAATATGTGTTGCCTTTTTTTTTTAAAAGGAAGTTCATGTTCCATCTGTTCTTTATTCCCTTTTTCTTCTTTTTTCTGCCTTCTTTTGGGTGACTTGAGTATTGTTTATGCTTCATCTTATCTCCCCCCCCCTTTTTTTTTGGCTTATAAACTATAGCTTTTTGTTTTGTTATGTTAGTGGTTGCTCTAAGGTTTACACATTTTTAACTTATGCTCTACCTCCAAGTGATATTTTACCAATGCTTATATTGCATGAGAACCTTGCAAACATATTCTTTCATTTCACCCAACCTAGCCTTTGTGTTTTTGTTATCATAAATTTTATTTATACACATATTATAAACCCCACAAACCATTGTGCTTTGTGGTTATTGTTGTTGTTGTTGTTTAGATCATTATCTTTTCAATGAGATTTAAATAAGAAGAAAAATCGTATATATTTACCATTTTAGTTGCCATTTACAGTTTTCTTCATAAAGATACATATCTGCATATCTGAATTAGGATTGCATATTTTCATACTGACCATCTGTTAGCAAATCCCATTTCTATCTTTCATTCTTTCTATTGTTTGTTACTTTGCAAGCATTGAACATCTTGAGGCTCCTTCCATCTGTGATCTGTAATGTCCCTCTCTGATTTCTATAAGAACACCATTTAATTCAAGTATGCTTTAGAATGTTTTAGAAAGATAGCTCATTCTCCCCTTTGTATGACAGAAAATGTGCCAGGAGCCTACTGCTGATAAAATTAATAAAGGGGGTGTAACAATTTGGTGCAAATGAATTGACATCTGAACAGAAATTCAAAGGGATCATGGATGCCTGGGAAACTTCTGTTTCCTAAAGAGAGACCATTTCCATGATTTCTGCAGGAAAGAGAAAAATCCTAAGCCTGGGGAAAATTATAGAGAGATGTTTGGAACCTAGATCCTGACCAGATGGTAAGACAGGATACTACTCCCTCAGGGATTCGCTCATAGTAGACACTCAGTAAATATCCACATGCTTCTTTAATAGAGAAATCAAAAATTACTATTAGCCCTCACACATTTGAGTTCATGTGTTCCTCTTCCCAGAAGTTTCAGAGTTTTAAATCTTATTGGTTGTTAGGAGATAGTCCACTTTGTCCCTAAGAGGGAATTGTCATTCTTTCTGGCCATCTAGCCCCTTTGAGCTGAGTTTTGGAGATCCTCCATTGTATGGGCCAGGGCCTCTTGACTAGAAGAGCTAGGGGGCCCTCTTTTCCAGCTTCCCTTGAAACAAGGAACCAGCCTGACCCCCACTCTTGTCAGTCAGCCGCCCCATAAAGACTGAAACTGAGTTCATGAAGCGAAGAAACAGGCCCCATGCAATCCACTCAGCAAGGGTAGCAGCAACAGGAGACTCAGCGACAGAGTGCAGGGCTCAGTGCCAGTGTTCCCATGGTGGGGGGGGGGGGGAGGCAGTTGCTGTCCATAGTGCCTATGCCTGTTCCCCAGTGTGATTCCTCTGACCATGAAGCTGACTTGTCTGGTTTTCCAGTTCACCTGGAAATTCTGTGAGCTATTTAATGTTTTCTAAGTTTTGGTCCCCTCTGTATGACCCATGGACCAGCAGCACAGGCATCACCTGGGAACTTATAAAAAATGCAGACTCTTGGGCCCTACCTCAGACCTACTGAGACAGTGTGTATTTTAACAAGATCCCCAGTGGCCTGATTTTGGATTAAAGTTATGAAGCACTAACAGATTTCTCAACTATCCATAGAAATTTTCCATCATTTGCAATAAAGAATCTGCTGATGAGAGGCATCTATGTGGCTCAGTCAGTTAAGCGTCTGCCTTCAGCTCAGGTCATGATCTCAGGGTCTGGGATCAAGCCCCACATTGGGTTCCCTGCTCAGTGGGGAGTCTGCTTCTCCCTTTCTGTCTGCCCCGTCCGCCATTCATGTACGCACTCTCTTTCTCTCTCTCTTTCTCTCTCTCTCTCTCTCTCATAAGTAAATAATCTTTTTTTTTTTTAAGAATCTGCTAAAAAAAAAAAAAAAGAATCTGCTGATGGGGCACATTTCTGTGCCCCAGTATATTCATCCATATATCAGGGAAGTTGGACTCAATGCTTTCTGAGGCCTCTTTCCCTCTGACATCCTGTGGTCCTTGAGTTTTAGAAGTCCCCCACCATCCACTTAAGGGACTCACTCCTCTGGATTCGACCCTGCCAATCCATTCACCTAAATCTCATTTTGTTACTTCCCCCTACCTACAGGATTAAGTACAAGCTATTTTAAATGACTTGTAGATAGTGTCACCATATGTTCTGGTTTTCCCTGTCTAGTTGTGGTTTATTCCCATTATTCCTATTTGCTCTCAATGTGTTTTGTTTGGATCTAAGACTAGGTGAAGAGTTTTTAGACTTGACACCAAAATCATGATCCATAAAAGGAAAAAAATAACAAACTGGATTTAAGCAAAATTTAAAACTTTGGCTCCATGAGAAACTCCGAAAAGAGGATAAAAAGACAAGCTACAGAGTGAGAAAACTATTTGCAAGTGGCATAGCAGCAAAGGACTGATATTTAGAATACATAAAGAACCCTTAAAACTCAACAGTTAAAAAAAAACAACAATCTAGCTAGAAAATGGCAAAACATATACACAGACATTTTACTGAAGCAGGTATATAATTGGCAAGTAAGCACATGAGAAGATGTTCAACATTTTTGGCCATTAGGGAAGTACAAATTGAAACCTACCAGAGTGACTAAAATAAATATTAGGGACAACACCATTGTCGAGGATATGGAGCAAAGGGGACTCTTGTGCACTGTTAATGGAATCATAAAATGGCCCAATTGCTATGGAGAAGAGTAGGAGGTTCCTCAAAAAATTAAAAATAGAAGTACCATAGAATCCAGTAACCTCACTTCTTGACATATATTCAAAGCATTTGAAAACAAGTCATCAAAAAGATATCTGTACTCTCATGTTAATTGTAGCATAATTCACAATAGCCACAATATGGAAACAACCTAAATGTCCATTAATGGATGAATAGATAAAGAGGATGTGATATATATGTGTGTGTGTGTGTGTGTGTGTGTGTGTGTGTATTTGGAATACATATATATATATTATATATTATTATATATATATAAATACTATTCAACCATAAGAAAAAGAGAAATCTTGCCATTTGCAACAAGATGGATGTACCTTGAAGACATATGCTAAGTGAGAGAAGTCAGATAGAAAAGACAAATACTGCATGATATTCATTATATGTGGAATCTTAAAAAAAAAATGCAAAAATTTGAAAGAGCAGAGAGTGAAATTGTGGTTACCAGGGGCTGGGATTGGAGGAATTCACGAGGTGTCATTTAAGGGTACTTACTTGCAGCTAGTAGATAAATAAGTCCTGGAGATCTAATTCACAGTATAGTGATTATAGACGATAACTCTATTATAAACCTTAAATTTGCTAAGGGACAAGATCTTAATTGTTCCCACCATTAGAAGAAATGATAATTATGTGACCTCATGGAGGTGTTAGCTAACACTACGATGCAATCATGTTACAATGTAAATGGATCTGGTCGCCTGGGTGGCTCAGCGGTTGAGCATATGCCTTTGGCTCAGGGTGTGATCCTGGGATCAAGTCCCATATCTGACTCCCTGCATGTAGCCTGCCTCTCCTCCTGCCTGTGTCTCTGCTCTCTCTCTCTCTCTCTCTCTCTCTCTCTCTCTCCCCCTGTCTCTCATGAGTAAATAAATAAAATCTTTTTTAAAAAAACAATATAAATGGATCATATCAATGTATTTTACACACTAGACTTCTACAATGTTATATGTCAATAAAACCTTTCTCATTTAAAAAAAAAAGGCAACACCGAATACTGGTGAAGATGCAGAAGGACTAGATCACTCACATGCTATTGGGAATGGAAAATAGTCCAGAGTTCCTTGAACTCTGGAAAACAGTTTAGGCAGTTTCTCAATACTAGGCATGCAATTTCCATAAGATTTGATACTTAGGCTCCTAGGTATATGTAATCCAGAGAAATAAAGACTCATGTTCACCTAAAAACCTGTACACAATTATTTATGGCAGTTATGGTCATAATAGTCAGTGCATCCCTGTGCAACTCCACTGGACAAGAACACCTGGAAGTTTGTGTCTGGTTTCTCCTGGGCACTGCCCCATGAACCTTTCTCCTTTGCTGACTTTAATCTGTATCCTTTTCCTTTCATAAGAAAAAAGACCTGGAAACAATCAAGATGTTCTTTTTTTTAAGATTTTATTTATTTATTCATAAGAGACACAGAGATTAAGGCAGAGACACAGGCAGAGGGAGAAGCAGGCTCCGTGCAGGGAGCCTGACATGGGACTCGATCCTGGGTCTCCAGGATCACGCCCTGGGCTGAAGACAGTGCTAAACTGCTGAGCCACCCGGGCTGCCCCAATCCAGATGTTCTTCAACAGGTGAATGGGTAAACAACCTGGCACACCTATACCATTGAATACTACTCAGCAGTAAATAAGAATGAACAGCTGATACCTGTGACAACCTGGATGAATCACCAGAGAATGATGCTGAGTGCAAAAAGCCAATTCTAAAAGTCACACACTGTACGACTCTTGAAATGACAAAATTACAGAAATAGAGAACAAATTGATAGTTGTCAGAGGTGAAAGAGACTGTCGGTGGAAGGGAACCAGATGTAGCCATAAAGGACAGTATTGCGGATCCTTGTGGTGATGGGAACACTCTGAGCTTCACTGCCTCAGTCTATATCTTGTCTGTAATGTTGCACTACAGTTTTGCAAAACATTATCATTGGGAGAAACTGAGTAAAGGGTACACAGGACCTCCCTGGATTATCTCTTACAACTGCGTATAAATCTATAATTACCTCAAAATTAAAAATGTAATTTTTAAGCATGTATTTTATTTTTTTATTTTTATTTTTTATTTTTTTAAAAAATAATAAATTTATTTTTTATTGGTGTTCAATTTGCCAACATACAGAATAACACCCAGTGCTCATCCCGTCAAGTGCCCCCCTCAGTGTAAAACTGTAATTTTTAAAAAGCATCCCAATTGAAAGAATAGTATGGTCATCATACTATAGGGCCCGTCGTGATCTGACCTTTGTTTCATGTCCCCAGCGTCATCTCCGGAACATTCAACTTGCACCTCCAGCCACACAGAGCTGCTTGTGTTTCCCGGGCTCCCCCAGCACGCCCCCACCTGCTCCTAGAGATCTCCTCTGCTCCCCCTGTGCCTCTGCTGGAAGCATGGATGCCTTCCAGACCCTGCTTCCATACAGACACCTCTGTCGTCCAGAGGTTAGAACTATTATCTCAGGGCTGGCCTGAGACATGGTCTCAGAGAGGCTGACAAATAGAGGCTGCTTTGACAGTTTAACAGTATTTGTTGTACATGTAGTAGGTGGATGTGCTCTATGGGTATTTTTAATTTCCCCTCCAATGTTCTGTGGGCCTCAACCAAACAAGGACTGTGGTCCATTTTGTCAAGTGGGGACATCTGAGTTGACTGGTATCATATTTTCAATTTATTCCACTGACATCTTAGCATGGAGATGGAGTGGGCACTCTATAGATTGGTACCTGGGGCCCATGGGCCTGCCCTTCCCCGTGGCTCTGCCGGCTGCAGTGGTTTTGTGAAGGTCAGGAAAGTCCTCAATCAGGCACGGTTAGGTTAAACTTTCAGTCCCTCAAGGCACATGCCTGCCTTTGACAATTTTGTGTATTCCTCTAGCACTTCTTAAACCTGTCTCCATTTCCAGCCTGGGCTTTCTCTCAAAGTGACGGGCTGCCTTTGGGGAAACAGGATGTCCTGCTTTGGGTTTTAAAGTCCCCCTGAGTGCCTAGACTTAGTCATAAGATCCAAGTCCTATTCTTCATCTCCTCCATGACTTCACACATTTCGTGAGTCTTTAAGGATGAAGGGGCACTTTCTTTTTTGCCTCTGTCACGGAAAAATCACTTTGCCGTGTGCCCTGGCCTCGGGATGCTCTTTCACTTGCTGCAGAGGGGACCCTTCTTTCTGCGTGCCGCTGCTGGACGCACAGCATTTAACTACAATTGCTCAGCCTTGAGGTTACCGCCCCACAACTCAGGCTCCTCTCCCATCTGATTTCTAAACTTTATTCACTGCAACCACTGAAAAGGGTTTGCATGTGCTCCACGACCCTCGAGAGAAAGACACAAGACTTCTCTTTTCCTAATTCAAGTTCAGTCTGAATCTCAGCCCCCACTTACCAGGGCAGTGAGATGTCCAATATAACCTAGTATTAGGGGTACTCTCTCTTCTCCAGGGTCACCCAAGAAGCCGGTGGAGCTTGCAGAGTCCTGAAAGCTTGAGAAGCCGTCTCTGGTCTTCATGCCATCGCAGTCTCCAATGAGATTCTCATTGCCCATGTTATTTATCACCTACTTATTTGTTTATTTATTTGAGAGAGAGAGAGAGAGCAGGGGAAGGCGCAGAGGGAGAGAATATCCAAACAGACTCCTGCTCAGTGCAGAGCCCAACGCAAGGCTCAATCTCGTGAACCATGAGATCAGGACCTGAGTGGAAACCAAAAGTCAGATGTTGAACTGACTTAGCCACCTGGGTGCCCCCCATGTTGCCCATTTTAAACGGGCGGGTGTTACCTCTTCTCCAGCTTGGACACAGGGTTTGTTCACTGCTGTTCCCTGGAGCCATATCCCTTAGCGCCCAGTACCAGACATCTGTATGGCATCCCTCAGAGGCCCTGCTATGAAAGTGAGGTGTCATTCTCACCTTGCATGGACTCAACGTTTTCCCCCTCCATCCCCAGAAGTCACCCAAAGCCCCAGGCTCTAACCTTTATTTCCTCCCCTCAGGGAGAACCAACCTTAACCCCTTCCGAGTGGAGGAGCCGTCTTCTAGGTGTCAGATGTAGCTGTCACTGTAGGTACACTGTCCCTAATCCCGAACTCACCTTTCTGGGGAAGCCAACAGCGTCTCCTTGCAGGCCCCAATGCTCTGCTTCAGGACTTCTCCAGCTGCAGGAATATACCTGGCCCAAAATGAAGTCCAGAAGCACCCAGAAGCTCATGCCCTTGGAGCAACTTCAACCAGTGATGAAGGCACTTGGTGGATAAATACACTAGCTCTGGGCCGCAATGGTGGGACAGTACATGTCTGTTTCCCACAATCTCCCAGATGTCCAGGTAGGATGGAGCCCAGGGGCCCCTAGTGGTAACCTGCTCTTTAACACCTACCAAAGTAAATAACACCTACTTTGGCGGCTCCCTTTCCCTCCACTCCCTTACTTGTGACTCATGGGATCACCTCCCAGATTGCTTGCAAATCCTTTTCTTGGAGTCTACTTCTGGGGACCACAGCTTAAGGCTCCTGGCAGCTTCTATTCTGGGCTCTAAAACTCAAAAACTATCAACACCTCCAGAGGCAAAGGAGTCCAGACCCAGTTTGCCCTTATCTGTTAAGAGAAGCAAGAGAAGAGAGAAAAATGACTTCTTCCTTGAGAGAGTCTCCTATTGGCTCTCTGCTCCTCCCTGTTCAACAGACAGCCGCATCTTCTGGTGCAGGGCCAGCCGTGTCCCCGAGACACGATGGTGAAGGTCGGAGTGAACGGATTTGGCCGTATTGGGCGCCTGGTCACCAGGGCTGCTTTTAACTCTGGCAAAGTGGATATTGTCGCCATCAATGACCCCTTCATTGATCTCAACTACATGGTGTACATGCTCCAGTATGATTCTACCCATGGCAATTTCCATGGCACAGTCAAGGCTGAGAACGGGAAACTTGTCATCAACGGGAAGTCCATCTCCATCTTCCAGGAGCGAGATCCCGCCAACATCAAATGGGGTGATGCTGGTGCTGAGTATGTTGTGGAGTCCACTGGGGTCTTCACCACCATGGAAAAGGCTGGGCCTCACTTGAAGGGCGGGGTCAAGAGGGTCATCATCTCTGCTCCTTCTGCTGATGCCCCCATGTTTGTGATGGGCGTGAACCACGAGAAGTATGACAACTCCCTTAAGATTGTCAGCAATGCCTCCTGCACCACCAACTGCTTGGCTCCTCTAGCCAAAGTCATCCATGACCACTTCGGCATCGTGGAGGGCCTCATGACCACCGTCCATGCCATCACTGCCACCCAGAAGACCGTGGACGGCCCCTCTGGGAAGCTGTGGCGTGTCGGCCGAGGGGCTGCCCAGAACATCATCCCTGCTTCTACTGGCGCCCCCAAGGCTGTGGGCAAGGTCATCCCTGAGCTGAACGGGAAGCTCACTGGCATGGCCTTCCGTGTCCCCACCCCCAATGTGTCAGTTGTGGATCTGACCTGCCGCCTGGAGAAAGCTGCCAAATATGACGACATCAAGAAGGTAGTGAAGCAGGCATCGGAGGGCCCCCTCAAGGGCATCCTGGGCTACACTGAGGACCAGGTTGTTTCCTGTGACTTCAACAGTGACACCCACTCTTCCACCTTCGACGCCGGGGCTGGCATTGCCCTCAATGACCACTTTGTCAAGCTCATTTCCTGGTATGACAATGAATTAGGCTACAGCAACTGGGTAGTGGACCTCATGGTCCACATGGCCTCCAAGGAGTAAGAGCCTCCTGGACCACCAGTCCCAGCAAGAACAAGAGGAAGAGAGAGGCCCTCAGCTGCTGGGGAGTCCTAGCCCCAACTTAATCCCCCAACACACTGAGAATCTCCTGACCACCAATTTACATCCTAGACCCCGAGGAAGGGGAGGGGCTTGGGGAGCCCTACCTTGTCATGTACCATCAATAAAGTATACTGTACCCAGCCAAAAAAAAAAAAAAAGAGAGAGAGAGAGAGAGAGTCTCCTATCGCAAGGAGAATATGAGAAATGAACACTGCAATATGTTTTCCTGCCATAGCACAACCACATAGTGAACACCGCCTGCATGTCCAGCCTGAGCCATGGAGTTGGCGTGGATAAAGAAGAAAAATAAGAAGGTACCGATGACCCAGATCTCAGGAGAAGAAAAACAGTATTCAAGGAGTGGGAACGAGCAACTGGGGAGGACACCTGGGTGGCTCAGTGGTGGAGCATCTGCCTTTGGCTCAGGTCGTGATCCCGGGGTCTTGGCATCGAGTCCTGTGTTAGGTTTCCCGCAGGGAGCCTGCTTCTCCCTCTGCCTATGTCTCTGCTTTCTTCTCTGTGTTTCTCATGAATACATAAATACAATCTTTAAAAAAAAAAAAAAAAGAACAACTAGGGAGTACCTAGTTTGAGTCATGAGTCATATGCTCACAGACACAAGTATTTATTGGGGAAATTAGAGCCCAGAGGAATGCAGTAACTTCCTCCAGCTGAAGGTCATGTGATCCAACCTTGGTGTGACTAGACCTTGGCCAGCAGAGCCTACTGCCCTGTTATGCGGGGATCTAGGCCACTAGGAGGGGACGTTGGCAAGAGTACGCTCCACGTTCGACAAGGCTTCTCTGCCTTGACTGAGCTTTCTAAAACCATGTACTCTAGCCCACCTACTCCCTCCTGGAGGGAAGGTGTGGTGTGGGGAAGATAAAATGAACGCTTATGAAATTAGTGAACAGCATTGTGGGGAACATCCGGTTCACCGCTTACCTGAGTGACCCAGGGGTTCCTAGGGGTCACACGGAGCAGAGAAAATTGGTGACTCTATATTTAAGTCAACAGGGTGAAAGTCACTGCAATTAGGGTCCCAAAGGCCTCCCAGAGCCCTGATTGGTGGCTGTCACCTATCCTGGCCTCCTCGCCTGTAACTTGTGCTAGAGAGCCTGGCGTGGTTGGGAAGTCATTGCTGAGACAAAGCACAAGCTGTGTTTGTTTGCACAGTGGGCACCCTTCTCAAAGACACAGTCTGTTTGGAGCTCAGTTTCCCTGGCTTTCCTCTTCTAAAGGCCAAGATCTTGCAAACACTGCAATGTGAACGATGCATTAAAATTTTATACACTAATATATATTTTACTGAACTTTTTAATAACCCAGAGAGAAATGGCCTTAAATAATTCAATATGGTGTTGGCCCCAAGCTGAACTATGCTACAAGTAACCATGTATAAAATATGACACTAATATTGCATACCTTAATATAATAAATGTTTATCTTGATAATAAGCCATTTGAATTCTAGTAATGTGGGAGTTACGGTTGCCATGGCATGGTCTTGTTAAGTTTTTAAATGAGACGTCAACAGCAACGGCCACGTAAATGCACGCGTTCACCTACTTGCTGTTTATAAATGAACCAACTGGACAGTGAATAGCTTATTCATCAATAAAAGTTTTAAATGCTCTTTACGAAGCAATTGAATGACTGGAGGAAGTGTGTTGTCAGTAATGTATGTTCCTTCTCAGAGCCAGCTTTGAGATTTTACAGAAAGTCCGGCACGAGGACAGAGGTCACGCTCCCTGCCCAACAAGGAGGCCATTGTCAGGAGAAGGTGCCACTGGCACTTAGTAGGTGCTTGACAAATCCTTGTTGGACAAACTTTTAAATGGCTGCCTCAGGAAAAAGAATTCGAGAATCTGAGTGGTTTCCAAACCTGGCTGTGTATCTTTTTTTTTTTTTTTTTGAATTTTTATTTATTTATGATAGTCACAGAGAGAGAGAGAGGCAGAGACACAGGCAGAGGGAGAAGCAAAGCAGGCTCCATGCACCGGAAGCCCGATGTGGGATTCGATCCCGGGTCTCCAGGATCGTGCCCTGGGCCAAAGGCAGGCGCCAAACTGCTGCGCCACCCAGGGATCCCAACCTGGCTGTGTATCAAAACCACCTGGACATTGCATTAAAAATACAGACTTAAAAGCCCCACCCAGACACAGAGTCAGAATCTCCAGATATACAGCCCATGACTCCCAACCCCAGTCTATGGTAAATTTGCCTTTCATTAAATCTCTACAAGATTTTTAGGCAGAGGATCTTAGATTTGGAAGAACCCCTGGAGATGACCTAATTCAGCCCTCAGAATCACATAGCAAGTTTGTGGGAAAGCGAAGACCCAAATCCAGTCTTCTGGCTCCCATGCCAAAGCTCTGAAATTCTTTCCAATAGGCCTGGCCTCTAAACTGGAGCATGTTCCCACTAGTTGAATTAGTCAGAACTCTTTTAGCTACAACTGAAAGAAACCTAATGCAAACCAGTTTAACCAAAAAATTACATGGCTTCAGGTATAGCTAGATCCAGGGACTTCACGGCACATTGGGACTTGGCCTCTTTCCATTGTCTCAGCTCTGTTTTCCTTTGGTTTGGTTCATTCCCAGGCAGCTTTTCTCCCCTAGGTGGCCTCAGACCTTCTAGGCTGTCTCCCAGCAATTTAGCCATCCGGGCTGAAAGAGGCCTTCCCTGTCCCAGCAACGGCAGCCGAAGTGCCCAGGGAGATGCTCACTGGTTCACCATGTGCCACAGGCTCACTCCCAGAGCAATCACCGCGCTCAGAGGAATGTAACCTAAAGGATGAGTCCACCCTGCGAGAGAGAGCAGAGTCTGTAGAGGGTGAATGAGGGGGACGGTTCCCCCAAAGGGAAACCGAGACACTGGCACCAGAAGGGAATGGAGGCGGGGAGGAAAAACAACAGGACAGCTGTCTCCCCACCAAACTGTGCCGACAGGAAGCGAAGCCACGGGGAAACTCCGGCATCTCTCTGCGGCTCCTATTTTACTCACGAAGAGTGATTTCACACACCATGTTACATTAAAACAAGCCCAGAAGTAGAGTGCAAAATTCTCATGAATTTTTAAGATGAAACAGGTAATTTCAAAGAGCCTTCGAGCTTGTAGCAGGCGGCTCAGGCTCACCCCAGACTCCCAGGGGCCCCAGGCAGGAGCTCAGTGGACACGCTCACTGGTAGAGTCTGGGCAGCTTAAACACAGGGTCTGGCCCTGAAATGATCTGCAGGTTTGAATTATTCATTATTTGCTCTCGTGATGGATCTAATATCTCCGCACCCCGGCTGTAACTCCTCGATGGCCATGCCTGTCCCTTTCCCCTCCTTGGCTGTGGAGAGCAGATCTTCCTTTGGGTACAAGGACCTGAAAAGGCCCACTCCCACCTCTGGCCTCAGGTACTTTGCCAAAACTGGGTCCCACTGGAGGGCAGAGATGCCATAGTCCAGTTGCTTTGAGCCCAAGTGGGAGAGAGCTAGAGGCTGAAACAAGTTTAGCCTCGCCCCACCAGGCAGGCTATGCAGTGTGGCTCCTGAATCCTTTTCCCTAACTCTGGCAGTAGAGCTGGAGGCCACAAGTGTGAGGCCATCTGCTCATCCCACTGAGTGGCAGGCCCTGTTCCTGGACACTGGGTGTCAGAGATGAATATGATAGTGTCTTTGCTCTCAAGGCACCCCCACCCCCGCCATCTGAGCAGAGAACAGGGCAGGTTCTTAACCACCAGGATGATCATGTATGGTTGTGCAGGTTGAGCACTGCGCAAAGGCACCTGAGGGGTGAGAGAGGCTGAAACCCAGTCAGCACTCTGCTTGCTTATCTGTGACCCCTGGGACAGGGCTGTGTCTTCCCAGAGGAGGAAGCACAAAACCAATATGTGCACTCGTGGCAACCAGGAGGGGTACCATGTTCCCAAGACCTGAGTCAGACCTGCAAAGGAGGCTGGGAAACAGGATTGGGGGGATGAGGGGGGTCTGAAGTGCTAGCCCCAAAACAGGATCTCCAAATCCAGCTGCAGAGAGAGGAGAGAGCAACTGTGTGTCAGAGAAGAAACTAAAAGCCTTGGTCAGAAAGAACCTGGAAGGCAAGAGAGACAAGGGGACGTCGGAGGGAGCCGGTGGTGGAGCAAGGCCTGGAGCACTGTGTCTGGGGGGGCGGGTAAGCTCACAATCTCTCTCTGACCTATGCCCTGGCCTTCACCTGCCCTGCTCCCCTGCTCTGTGTTGTGGGACCCCCAGGCCCCTTGCCCTCTGGCTGCTGGATGGTGTGGTCCCGGCAGCAGGCCACAGGCCACTCGGTCACCTAGATTACTCTTCTCCACCGGCTGAACTTCTTCAGAACTCAGCCCAGGGGTGGCCTCCTCTAGGGAAGCACTTCCTTTTGCACAGAGGGGATTGTACACCTCTCCGCTGCCTCCCACGGGCCCCGTGCTACCCTGGACTCACAGACGTGCTGTACTGTGGTAACTCAGCCCAGAAAGTCCAGTTTCCTCCCTTGGGCTCTGAACTCTCAGAGCGCAGTGTGGGCTCCCTGGTTCCACATCCCCACATCTGGGTACTGGCCTCACAGGGAGGCTCGTCGTTTGTAAAAGGATTTGCATACCTTCTCCTTGACTGATCAACGCTCCCCATGTGGCAGAAAGTGTCATTATCATTCTCATTCCACAGATGGGGCTAAGTGACTTGCCCAAAGTCGCCCTCTTAATCAGTGGTTCTCAATCCACATCGCCTCTCACCCTGTCCTCAGCTCTTCCCAGCTCCTGGACAGCTTCTCCTGCTGGAATGTTTTTCTAAGACCTTCTAGGATAAGCACAAGATATCCGAGATGAACAACATCACTGTTAACTCAGTCTTGGGACCGAAGAGTTTTCTGGAGTCAGATTGCCTGGCTTCAAATCCCAGGTCAGCCCCAGTAACCTTAGGCAAGTTGCTCGATCTCTCTGAACTTAGCTTCTTCATCTGTAAAATGGGTTTGATAGAGTCTCTGCCTTGTCAAGTTGTGTGAAAGTTAATAAGATCAGACGTGCAAAGTCAGCACACAGCCTGGATCACAGGAAGGAATTTTTTTTAATACCAGCTGGTAGTAATAGGGTCAGTTAATTTATCTGATGGTGTATTCTAACTTGATGCTTCTTAATGCTCATATGCATGTGAATCACTTGGGCGTTTTTTTATTCTTTCTTTCTTTTTTTTTTTTTACAATGTATTTATTTTAGAGAGAGAGGGAGCTGAGGGGGGCAGAGAGGGAGAGTCTCCTCAAGCAGACTCCTTGCTGATCGCTGATCGCAGAGCCGTACGTGGGGCTTGATCTTGCAAATCATGAGATCATGACCTGAGCTGAAATCAAGAGTTGGACCCTCAACCAACTGAGCCACCCAGGTGTCCTTACTTGGGGGTTTTCTTAAAAATGCAGATTCTGATGGAGGGAGTCTGGAGTGGAGCTCAAGATGCTGCATTTCCTTTGTTTTCTTAAAGAGTTCATTTATTTATTCATTAGAGACAGAGAGAGAGGCAGAGACATAGGCAGAGGGAGGAGCAGGGTCCCAGTGGGGAACCCCATGAAGGACTCAATCCCAGGACCCCAGGATCATGACTGGAGCAAAGGCAGATGCTCAACCACTGAGCCACCCAGGTGCCCCAGATACTGCATTTCCAATGAACTCCCTGAAGAGGCCTGTGCTGCTGGAGCAGGACCTTGAGAGCTGGGTTTTGACTGAGGAGTAGTGGTGTATTATGTTGGAATCCATGGCTCTGCCCGAGGTGGAAGGAATCTGGGGATCTGTGTGGGATCTGTACTGGGCAGAAAGGAGAGTAGTGGAAGGGGCAGGAGGGTGCCCTGTGGACTGGTATCCTCAGCTCTTCAGATTGGGGCAGAGAGGAGGAGAAAAGGAGCGGGCTTCTCTTCCTGGGGCCTGCCCTCCCCTCAACAGATGGACAGTCACTGTCCTCCTGCCCCCGCCCCCCCATACATGTGTCCGCCTGCCAACTGCTACCTCCATCTGTCCTCAGGGAGGAATGCTGGGACTGCAGAACAGCCCAGGGGCTGCGGGCAGCTGGTCCAGCACTCAAGTAGCCCTGGGTTCCTGTTCACTGAGCAAGAATGACCCTGCCACTGGGTTCCCCAGCCCTACAGCCCAGCTGGGGCTGTGCAGGAGCTGTGGGATGCCCGAATGTGGTCTGGTGCCTGCCCTGCCGCCCACAGACAGCACATGCACCCCATCCAGACAAAGGCCTTCAATCCCCTTCTGACCTCAGCAGTAGCCTTCCACCTTTGGGACCCACCACACCTGGTCACCTCTCCTACACCTCACTTGAGGAAACCCAACAGGGGGAAGAGGGCAGGTTTTTTAGAGAGTCTGAATCACAACAGATTTTTTTTTCTTTTTCTTAAGATTTTATTTATTCATTCATGACACACACACACACACACAGAGGCAGAGACATAGGCAGAGGGAGAAGCAGGCTCCCCACGGAGAGCCCGATGCGGGATTCGATCCCAGGACCCCTGGATCACCCCCTGAGCCAAAGGCAAATGTTCAACAACCATAGACGCTCAACTACTAAGCCACCCAGGTGCCCTGACAACAGATTTCTAAGCAAAGCAGGTCCGTCAATACATTTTAAATTTCAAGAACCACCACCTAAGGGGACTGCCTGATCATGACAAAGCTCCTTTTGCTGGTTTTAAGTTTTTAGCTGATGCACATGGTTGATAGAATGTCAAGGAGCGCAGAAGAGCTTGGAAGGGAAGGCCCAGCCACCCTTTCCACCGGTTCCCAGTGAGGCCATTCTGAACTCTTCCGGATACTTTTGCTGGCGGCTCATTCCACATCTTCAGACGGTATGATGCTCTTCTCTATATTTAGTCGTGGAGTGTGTCCTGCCAATCTTCGGATTGCTCTACGGTTCACTTACTTGGGTGTGAGTGATCACTAGGTGTAAACATGGGACAAGGTGAGCTCACTCTGCCATCTTCCCAAGCCTCCTCCAAGAAAACATGACTTTAACTTGCTTTCTAGGCTTACCAATCTTAGGCATTATCTGTTACCTTCCTAATTAACCTGAATCCAAATAATCACATGCATTGCTCATTTGGATGTCTTTGTAAGTATTACCTTTATTCGTTGACTCTTAGGCTCACCAGCCCTCCGCAGTGTATTTTGACTCTCCGTTTGTCAGATGAAGATATTAATTTCTCCCCCTCCTATTCCTTCCTCCTAACCCTGGTCAGGTTTACTTTATGTTTTCAGGACTGATGTTCTACTGCACAACTACAAATAAGGTTTCTGTTCTTTGTTTACAGGCTGAATCTAAAAATTGAAAATCAGGAAACAGTGTTTACATGATTATGACTAGGCAAATATTGAGGGTGGCTCAGCCAATTATGAGAACCTACTATAAGCGGAAGTTGTTTGGGAATTTCTATTTGTTTTTCCTTTCTTTGTCTTATTTGCCTAACTCATGTTCCAGTTTACCTTCAAACTTCCCGTCATATCAGATATTCTAACAAGCAGAGAAATATACCAAAAATATTTAATCACCCACCAACCTAATTGAATTCAGTGTGTGGGGATGATTCATACAGAGAGCAATCAAAATGGACCAAGCACTAGCCATCAAAGCACAGGGCAGTCCTGGAAGCCCCCTGCTGTGCCAAGCATTAACTCTTCAGGCTCTGGACTGTGGTGAGGTCCAGAGGACCCAACTGGGCAGTGAAAGAAGGGTGGCTCACGTTAACATTTCAGAAGTACTTCAACTGGCACATCCTGGCTAAACATCAGGCCTGCTAACAAGTCATCTGCCTCCGAGTCATTCATCCATCAGTTTCATCTAACTGAGCTGCTTTCCGGACCTGCTGCCCATCAGCCATTCTGGACCTTGTCCACCCTGCTGTGCTGTGCGGTCCCCTCTGGCCTGGATCCCACGTGTCCTTACTTGCTTCACCCTCTTGTTTTACTAAATATAATACCCAGTTTTGCCATTGGATCTTAAATTCAGGGGATGGTATTAACCATATTTAACCACCAATTAATTTAAAGTGCCTAGTCGCTCGACATCTTGTTACAAAGTCACACAAAGACCCTGATATTTGAAAATCTCACTTTTGTAAAATTAGCATCGGTGGACATACTGTAGTTGAAGTAACACACCTGCAATTGCTTGAAAGCCAGCAAATGAGAGTGGGGGCTTCCGAGGTCCATTCCCAGTGTAGGACTCCCATTGTCCTCCCAGGATGCCTCATGGGCCGGGAGCAAGGCAGGATTTGTCCGATCCATCAGCTGCCTCATGATCAATCTAGAGATAATTAATTAATTATTATTTAATTAAAAATTAAATGCAAATGGAAGCTCTAAAATTGTCCTCCTGCATTCCAGCGGATCGTCTGGCACACACCCTGAGGCGCCCAGCTCCCGCTTTGGGCACCACTGCTCTGTGCAACAAGCATTGGGGGGCCTCAGTCTTTCCATGGAAGTCAAATAGGAAAATACCCACCACCAGAATCTATAATGCTGCTGGTGCTGCCAAGGGAGACTGCACTCAGGGACCCGTTTTGGATTTAGCATCCTGTACTTCGCCCACCTGAGTGCTCACACCTGTGCCACTCCATGCGCATGATCCCTTTCAACAACCGGCATAGGTATTGTCATAATCACGCCCCTTTAGCAGATGAGGCTACTGAGGCTCAGAGAGGCTAAGGCACTTTGAAGGCGGGGGTGGGGAACAAACAAACAAACAAAAAGAAACTTTGAAGGCGTTTGATTGGGATTGCGATCTTGTAAACTTGGGCAAGGCATCTCCCTTCTCAGAACCTCTCAAAGACGTAAAGATAAGATGAAATTAAGCCTGGAAAGCATCTGCAGAGGTAATGGGGGGTGGGGTGGGGGTGATTCTCTTTGCTGCTCCAGCCAGGAGTTGCAGAGGGGATAGTGTTGTTATCCATCAAGTTCTGCTTGGTAGGCGACGGTGCTGTGACATATGGAAGGAAGAGTTCAATAGCACATTTTGGAGCTTGTAATGTTTAGCGTGACCAACATTATCAGTGAAGGGCTGCGGCCTGCCCCGGCTCAGAGGCCCCTTAGAGCTCCCCTCCTCTGTGCGGCCCTACAGGCCTTTGCCTTCCCCCGCCTGCCCCCTGGTGGTGAAGGTGGGCACCGCAGGCTCGGCCTCCCCCAGCTCCATCCAGGGGAGCCCGGCTCGCAGCTGCCTGGCGACACCATCTGGTGACAATTGCTAACACTGCAGAGCAAGAAAGGGGTACCAGGAGCTGAGGAAAGGATTGAAAAGGCCGTGCCCTGGACCTCACTCCCCTGCCCTATCACCCCCCCAACCCCCGTGCCATCTTGAGCGCATGGCTCCTTAATTTCCACATTGGCAAAAAGAGTAATGCACCTGCCTCAAAGAGGTTTTGCCATAAATAAGGTAACTGGGGTAAGACCCCTAGCCCAGAGACAAGGCTGCCTGAAATTTGGCTCCTCTCCTAATAAAACGAAAAATTACACCACATGTTTAGATTACTACAAACCGGATCCTTGGTTTCATAGCAGAGTAAAGGGTCATGAGGCAGGCAGGTCAGTTCTGGAGGCAGGGAGGAAAGGGCAAAAAGGGAACTGGTAGGACAATGCAGGGCTTGGGCCACGGCTCAGGAGCGCAAACGTGGAGTCCAGGAGACACTGAAGGCCCAGCCGATGACCTTGAGAAGCAACCTGTGCTGTGTCCTCAGGACGCAGAGGTGTGGAGGTCACAGGACAGAGCAGAGCAGGAGACTTGAACAACAGCAAATGTTCCAGTGGGGCGAGGAAGGATATGGACCAGGCCAGTCAAGGAGGGCTTCCTGGAGGAAAGAATATTTAGCTAGGGTAGGAGTGAGGAAAGGGTAGGGGATGGGGTGCTGGCTCTAGATCAGGGAAGGGGAGAAAGAAAAAGCAGGAGCAAAGGGCCAGGGGCTTTGTGAAGGAGACCAGCCAGAGAGAAGCAGGAACGAGAAGTCAGGCTAGGCCACCCTGGGACCAGGAGCTTCACCTGGACCCTGTGGGAATGGGAGGAGCCGTGAAAATATTTGAACACAGACTGACATAGGCAGATGCTGGGCACGAACTTGGCCTCTCTGTGCAAGGTGAATGGCAAGAACAATTAGATGGGTCAATGCACAGCGTTCAAAGTGACAGTCCCTGAAACTGGCATTGTTCGGTGGGAACAGCTGTCTCCTGGCACCAGCACTTCTCGGCAGGCTCTGCTGGGCCTACTGCTGGGTGCGGTTCTTTCATACTCGGCCAGACCCCCATGCAGGGCTGCAGCTGCCTCATCAGGCTCCCCCTCCCTGTCGGGGGGGGGTTAACGCGGGTGGGGGGGACAGGGCAGAGGCGAGTGGCAGCTCCTATCTCTGAGAGCCAGCAGGGCTTGATGCAGCGCCAATCCTGGACCCGCTGAGCCGCAGAATTATCCAGGGCATCTGTGAAAAAACAAACTCCCCGACTCCAGCCCAGAGCAGCTGAGGGAGAATCTTTGGGGTTTGACTCTAGAATCAGAATTTTAATTTTTCAAGAGATTTTACTTATTTGTTTGAGAGAGAGCACGAGTGGGGGGAGGAGCCGAGGGAGAGGGAGAAGCAGACTCCGTGCTGAGTGCGGAGCCCAACGCCAGGCTCGATCCTGTGACCCTGACACCAGACCCGAGTGGAAAGCAAGGGTCAGACCCTTAGCTGACTGAACCACAAAGGAACCCTTAGAATCAGATTTTTTTTTAAGATTTTATTTATTCATTCATGACAGACACAGAGAGAGGCAGAGACACAGGCAGAGGGAGAAGCAGGCTCCATGCAGGGAGCCCGACATGGGACTCGATCCCGGGACTCCAGGATCATGCCCTGGGCTAAAAGCAGGCGCTAAACCTCTGAGCCACCCAGGAGTCCCCAGAATCAGAGTTTTTAATAGCTCTGCAGGTGATGGAGATACTTACCAGGCTTAAGAGTGCTGGTGAGCAGGGAAAGAGCAGGGATTTGGAGTCAGACAGGCCTGGGGCACATCCCAGGCCTATTCCTTTTCGGCTGCGCTGCCCTGGGCCAGTCACTTTACCTCTGTGATTCCCAGTGTCTGGCCTATAAAATAGGCATGAAAAACTCTCCCCAAAGGTTGGTGGAGGCTCCGAGCACAGTGCCAGGCACACAGCAAAAGGGGAAAGGGGGAGGTAAGGGTACCTGGGGGCTGGATGGAGGGAGGAAGAGCCCTGAAGGGGCGTGAGGCCCCAGGGACAAGACCTGTCTGCCCCGCTGTTTCTTCCAGGGCCAGCCAGCTGGGATGGTGTCATGGGCAAGGGAAGACTCAGGTCAAATCTCAACATTTGCTTTTTGGAACTGCTGCAGCAGTGCCTTCCTGGGGACTTCCCTTTTCCCCCAAAGCCACTTCTAGCCCCTTCTTGGGGAAACTGAGTTATCAACTCATAGTCTGTGTGTGGGGCTCAGGTAAGGACAATCAGGGCCCTCAGGCGTCCCTGGGCTTAGTCTTCCAGCTACTAAGCACCTGCTGTGTGCCTGGCACTGTGCTCGGAGCCCCCCCCATCCTGCCCTGAGGCACACAGGACAGTGGCCTAGACACACAGCCGCGCTCTGTTTTTTCTTCCCTTAAAGAAGTCCAGGTGGGCATCCAGGGCACATGTTGAGGCTCTCCCAAGCTATCCAAGATCCAGACTGCTCCCACCTTTTTGCTCCACTACATGTGACTGTCGTCCTTAAAATGACCTCATGATCCAGGATGGCAGCGGAGTCAGGCATTACAGCTCCTTCCAGTCAGTGGAGAGGAGGAAGGGGGAAAAGCAACATGGGATGTGACTCTGAGTCAAGTGACCTTCTTTTTAAGTCGTCCTCTCAGAAGTTCTCCATGACATGTTCACATCTCCTCGCCAGAACCAAGTCGCGTGGCCACAGCCACTTGCAAGGGAGGTTGGGCGGTACCTTCTTTATTGTGAGCAGCCATGTACCCAGTTAAACATCGGGGATCTGCTACTATGGAAGGAGGGAGAATGGATTCCAGGAGGCACATTGGCAGTCCCTGTTATAATCACCACCCCAAATGCCCAGAACTTTCCAGGGAGAGGTGAGCCTTAAGAAACAATGGTTACTGGGGTCCCTGGGTGGTGCAGTGGTTTGGCGCCTGCCTTTGGCCCAGGGCGCGATCCTGGAGACCCGGGATCGAATCCCACGTCGGGCTCCCGGTGCATGGAGCCTGCTTCTCCCTCTGCCTATGTCTCTGCCTCTCTCTCTCTCTGTGTGTGTGACTATCATAAATAAATTTAAAAAGAAAAAGTACCTTACAGAAAATCTTTAAAAAAAAGAAAAAGAAACAATGGTTACTGACTGCAACCTTGCTCAGAGAAAGTACAGAGAGTGAGAAGGTGCCTGAAGACAGAGCCTTGCAGAGGGACCATTTCAGGGACAGGTGCAGAGGAGCATGAGGAAGAGCTTGAGGAGGAGCAGCTGGGGAGGCAGGAGGGCCCTCAGCGGAGCTGGCCCAGCGGAGGAGGAGGCGGGCTGGAGAGGAAGAGGGGCACGTTCACAGCATGAAACCCAAGAAGCAGTTGGGTTCAGAGCAGAAGCTGGCTGTCACTACAAAGCAGTCACTCGAGATGGCAGAGATGGCAACGGAGCAGGTCTCACTAGGGTGGCACCAGAGGAAGCCAGCTGGAAGAGTTGGAACTGAGAATGCCTACACCGGCAGCAGGGACGACTTTCCCACATCTTGGTGGCGAATGAGAGGAAAAGGTAGGGCAGTAGTTGGAGATGGAGGAAGAGTTCTGAAGAGGATTTTGAGGGGTTTTCTTTTCCTTCCCCCAAGGATGGAAAGGGAATTGAGAGTATTTAAATGCAGATGGGAAGAAGCCAGTGGAGAAAGCAGTTAAAACCTAGAGAAAGAGGAGAAAAGTAGAAGAGTGAGGCCCCAAGAAGGCAGGAGGGGAAAATTCTAGACTCTGTGGTTTGCTTCTCAGAAAGAGGGATCTCTCCCCTGGAAACTGGGTGCAGGGGCAGACCTAGGGCAGGGGGATATGGACACGGATGTTACAGAGAAAAGAATGGTTTTGTGTTGTGGTTGTTTGTTCTTTTAAAGATTTTTAAAATTTATTTATTCATGAGAGACACAGAGAGAGAAGCAGAGACACAGGCAGAGGAAGAAGTAGGCTCCATGCAGGGAGCCCAATGTGGGACTCGATCCCGGGGGCCCCAGGACCACCCCCTGGGCTGAAGGTGGTGCTCAGCCCCTGAGCCACTCAGGCATCCCCCCAAAACCCTCTTTTGTTAAGTTAAAATATATAAACCTTCACTTCAGGCTATTCTGTGTTTTTCCCATTACTGGGAGCTCCCCTTGCATGGGTGAAAATGAGCCTTGCCTTTTCTTCTGTAAACTCACAGGCCCCCAAGCACTGGCCAGAAGGCTGGAAGAGGGAGGGTTTTCCTCCCCATGCTGTGCACAGGCCTGGAGGCAGCGGCAGGGCCGGGGGTGGGGGGGTGGGGGGGTGGGGGGGTGGGGGGGGTGGGGGTAAGGCCGGGAGGCCCCCTGAGGCAGGCACTGGGGACCAGAGCCATCCAGGTGGGGGGAGGAGCCCCAGGAACGTGCACACACTCTTGGGGAGAATGTGGGGAGGGGGCAGGCTGCATGTGGTCCCCCTCGGACACTTGAGGAGGTGCTGGCAGGATGCTGAAAGAGCCCCTCTGGGAACTGGGGGCAAGCCACCCGCGGAGTGAGGGGCTCAGGACTGGAGTCCGCAGAGAGGCTTGCAAAGGACTGCTGTGGGCGCTGGGGAAAGAATTCCTGCTGGCATTGAGGCCCTCGCTGAGGTGGAGCCCAGAGACCTAAGGTGTCCGCCCTCCGGAGACCTCAGATGTTCTCCGGCAGCTCTAGGTCCCGTGGAGGTGGCACACAGGAGCAGACAACCGGATTCCTCAGGAACTGGGGAGTTGGGGGTTGGATAAGGTAGCTTGACAGAGGGGCAAGGAGGTTGAAGTCACCGCAAGAGGGTGGAAAGCTTGGCAGGAAGAGCAGTGGAGCCTGGAGGGGTTGCCGGGGAGAAGCCCAAGTCACATCAAATGCTTCCAGGTCTCATGAGGAGGTGCAGTGAGAGTGTAGGAGGGAGAGCCAGACAGACAAGGACTGTGCCTAGAGTGGGCAACGTGGGGATTTCACATGCTGATGGGCAGGGCCCTGTGGCTCTGTGAGGGAGAGGTCCGGATTGTGGCTGTAGGAACCAGCAGCTCAGGGACAAGACGGGGGAAGATTCCCATCCTAGAGGCCAGGACACCAGATGGGTCAGGCCTGGAGGCACTGGAGTGGGCAGGGGGTGAGGAGGAGGGCAGTGAGAGAGGGAGGTGCTTGGGAGGGTAACACAGGTCAGCTCTGAGCTGGGGAAGAGGGTGACGTGGTTATAGAGCAGAACCCCCAAGGGAGAGGAGGATTTCACGCCAGGTGGTTTGGGAGTGGCGTGGGGATTAGGGAGACCTGGGGTATAAGGCATGAAAAGGGAGGCGTCCCTGGGATTGAGTGGCGTCCTGGGGACCAGTGAAGGCAGATGGTGGAGGAGGCCTTTGGTAAGAGGGTTAAGGACAAAGGGGTCTTTTCCAGATGAAACAAGGCCTTGCAAGGGCTCATTTTGAGGGACTGGCTACTCCTCGCGGCCGAGTAACTGCCTGGCTGCTCTGTCCCTCTCTTAAGACACACATAGCTTGGCATCACTACAGTCTTCCCTGGGGAACTCTGAAGGGGCCTCCGGGTCCTCAACACAATTTTTCTGGGAAGTCGCCTCCAATGGATTCAAGCAGGGGTGGACGCACTACAGGCCCAATCCGATCCGCCACCTGCTTTTGTAAATGAGGTTTGATTAGAACACAACTACCCCATTCATTTACTTATTGCCTGCAACTGCTTTCCGGCTACAAAGGCAGAGTGGCGGAGTTGTGACAGAGACGATGCAGCCCAGAAAGCCTAAAGTGTGTACTATCAGGGCCCCCTAGGAAAAAATGTAGCTCAATTAGAGTCTAAGATGTTAAATACTCCAGCTCTCCCCAATTTTGCTCTCCTGCTCAAGACTAGCTACATTCTTTATATTTTTCCCTATCTGTTTTGCTTTTTTGATGTTAAAAAAATTATGACTTGTAATACATTGCAAAAAAAGTGCACTGCTTTCCCATGTACAGCCAAGGAATTTTTACATATTAATATACTCATGTAGCCACCACCCAGATCATGGTAAAGTATAAACTCAGCCCCGAGAAGATTCCTTTGTGCCCCTTTTCATTCAATGTCTCTACTCTGAGGTCATCTCCACTGTTAGTTTGTCTTTTCTTAAACTACATATGAAGGAAATGACACAGCATGTAGCCTTTTGTGCCTGACTTCTTTAATCCAACGTATGTCTGTGAGATTCATCCACTGTTGCTGCATGCACCAGTACTTATTCCTCTTTATTGCTGTGTAGTATTCCGTTGTATGGCTATCCACAGTTTTAGGGGAGGCTTTTTGTTCTTATTTTTTTCATTTTTTTTCAATATTTTATTTATTTATTCATGAGAGAGAGAGAGAGAGAGAGGCAGAGACACAGGCAGAGGGAGAAGCAGGCTCCATGCAGGGAGCCTGACGTGAGACTCGATCCTGGGACTCCAGGATCATGCCCTGGGCTGAAGGCAGGCGCTGAACTGCTGAGCCACCAGGGATCCTCCCCCCCCCCTTTTTTTAAAATAATTTGTTTATTTATTCATGAGAGACACAGAGAGAGAGAGAGAGAGAGAGGCAGAGACACAGGTTTTTTTCATTTTTATTTTTTATTTTGTTTGACTTTTTTTTAACCTACAGAATTTTTTTCTTCCAAATTTTTACTTAAATTGTAGCTAGTTAACAAAGAGTGTAATATTGGAATATTGGTTTCAGGAGTAGAATTTAGTGATTCCTAACTCACACACAACACACGATGCTCATCACGACAGGTGCCCTCCTCAGTGCCCATCACTCATCTAGCACATCCTCCACCTGCGTCCCCTCCAGCAACCCTCCGTTTGTTCTCTATATGAAGTCTCTTATGGCTTCTTTCTCTCTCTCCTTTTTTTAATTTCCCCCCTTCCCATATGTTCATCTGTTTTCTTTCTTAAATGACACAAATGAGTAAAATCATGGTATTTACCTTTCTCTGACAACTTATTTTGGTTACCATAATACCCTCTAGCTCCAACCACATCCCTGCAGATGGTAAGATTTCATTCTTTTTGATGGCTGAGTAATATTCCATTGTGCCTATATACACTACCACTTCTTTATCCATTCACAGGCTCTTTCCATAATTTGGCTATTGTGGATAATGCTGCTATACACATCGAGGTGCATATACCCCTTTGAATCTGTATTTTTGTATCTTTTGGGTAAATACCTAGTAGTACAATTGCTGGATCATAGCACAGTTCTATCTTTAACTTTCTGAGGAACTTCCATGCTGTTCTCCAGAGTGACTGCACTATTTTGCACTCTCACCAACTGTGTAAAAGGGTTCCCCTTTCTCTGAATCCTCACCAACACTTGCTGTTTCCTGTGCTGTTAATTTTAGCCAATCCATTCTTCTATTGATGCCCAGTTGCTGGGTTGTTTTTTGTTTTTTTTTTTTCAGTTTGGGGCTATAATGGAAAAGGTTATGATGAACATTCATGAATATACATCTTTTGCTAGATGTATGCATTTATTTCTCTTGAGTATATGCCTAGGCATGGAATTTCTAGATCATGGAACAGGTGTTTATCTTAAGTAAATATTCCCAGACAGTTTTCCAAAACTGAATCTATTTATACTGATCTACAGACTGCATTTAAACAGCACAAAAGCCTTAGCTAATGGAGTGATGGCTCCTAAAAGTGAACTTTCAGATATTAGTGAGTAAATAAGGGAAATGCCAGACCCAAAAGTCCTAGAAATCACAGCATGAACATGGTCATGCCCAACTGGTACAAATAAGAATCAATTGAATGTCCTTAATGCCATACAAAATGGACGGTGCCTCTCTAGGCCACCAGAACCTGGAGAATCCAGGGTTTAGCACTGCCTTCAGCCCAGGGTGTGATCCTGGAGGTCTGGGATCGAGTCCCACGTCAGGCTTCCTGCATGGAGCCTGCTTCTCGCTTTGTCTGTGTTCTACCTCTCTCTCTCTCTCTTTCTCTCTCTCTCTCTCTGTCTGTCATGAATAAATAAATAAAATCTTTAAAAAGAAAAGAAGAAGAAGAAGAAGAAGAAGAAGAAGAAGAAGAAGAAGAAGAAGAAGAAGAAGAGTTTGAACTCAACTAGGATACATAAAGCAGAGGCTAAGAAGTTAACCTCAGGGAACACATCAAAATTTTAGGGAGAGGGAACAAAGTAGCAGGATCTAGAAAGAAATATTTCCTTTTTGAAAATAAGAATATACTCCTCAATCCTGCCAGCATGTAATATTTGAATACTTATTTCAGAATGCTTTGTGCTATTAGTATTGGTACCTAGAAGAGCTTCCCCATGACTTGGGTATCAGAAGGACTTTGCACCAGATTCTGAGATCTCTGATTGTCTACTCTGACTACAGCCATCCCAGAGAATTCTTTGAGGGAATCTTTTGGATTCTGCTTCTGCAAGACCAGAGAGCAACATTTACCTGGACATCGCCCAGCCAGTGTGAGATATGTGACTGCAGAAATGAGACCTCAGGGTAGTAGAGGAGATGGTGATTTAGGGATGGTACCCAACTCTGTGTGGAGAATGAAGATTAGACCATATGAGGACAGTGGCCATGGCTGCTTCATCTCTACTTTTCTATTGCAATGTTTGGCTCTGTCAGGTGCTCAACAAATATTTGTTGAATGGATGTATGATATGAGTGGATAGATGTATGAAATGAACGGGTGGGTGGATGAGTAAGTAGATGGATGGATGGATGGGGGATGGATGGAGGGTAGGCAAGGTTTCAGTCACTTGTTTCCTGATATTGTTACGTCTGCTGCCCTCCCTCTCCCTCTCCCATAGCCCAAGCCAGCAGGACCCCTCTAAGAAAACACAGAGGTCTTATACTCAGTCTCTCAAACTTCGGGGATTGTAATACAGATTTCTCTTTTAACCCTGAGGTTTGTGTTCACTTAACAAAAATATTGTAGGCACACCTGGGTGGTTCAGTGGTTGAGCATCTGCCTTTGGCTCAGGACATGATCCCGGGGTCCTGGGATTGAGTCCTGCATCGGGTTCCCCACAGGGAGCCTGCTTCTTCCTCTGCCTATGTCTCTGCCTCTCTCTATGTGTCTCTCATTAATAAGTAAATAAATAAAATCTTTTAAAAATACATTGTACATGTAGACTCAAATCTTACCAGATAAAAAGGTTGAGGGATTAATATATGTGAATATATAAAACTTCTATTATATTTAAGTGGCCTCTACTAAAACACAATACAGAGAGTACCATTCAAAAAAAGAAACTACCATCTTAATGGCAATTAAAACATCTTAGATTAGCAATAATGTGCCATATATATTTCATTCACATTAAAACATATTTTAAGGATCTTCCTTCTCTAAAATTAAAAAAAAAAAAGTAGTGGTGGGAAGATTCCCACATGTCCACTTACCTTGCTGCAAATACTGTGCATCTAAGAAGCACTATTTTTCATCTCCATACAAATATTTAAAACCTTTCTGACATTATGATCTGGGTCCCTAAGTCATAGCTGGAGTGACTCACCATTCATCCTGCCTCTGTTATAATGGCTCCTGAGTGTGGAAAAAGGACCTAGAAATCCAACCACATAGACCAGCATTTTCAACTAGAGAGATGCAAAGTTGAGGAGGAATTCCTGTAATGGCTCCATCTACTTTACAAAGTTTCTGGGAGAATCCCTGGAAAAAAAAATGGATGAGGAGCTCTTTGCAACTTTCCAGACTCTGTGTAGCTTTATGCAATTCATATTGTATGTACTAGAAGAGGATCCTTCCAGAGAGATCCATAGGTCAGATCACGTCACTCACTTGCTATAAGGCTCTGGCACCTTCTCTCACATGGCACATATAAGCAAGCCCTACCCACAGCCTGCAGGGCTATCTGTGATTCAACCCCACCAACTCTCTGAACTCAGCTCTTACAATGCTACCTCTACCAAGGGATTCAACTTGCCAAACTTGATCCTACATCAGGACCTTTGGACTTGCCATTCCCTCTGCCTGGAATGCTCTTCTTTCTGATATTCCCACTTCTTCAGTTCTCTGTTCAAATGTTTCTTCTGCACAGAGGACCTTCCTCCCCAACTCTATCTGAAATACCATCCATGGGGAGTTCATTTGGTAGAATGTGCGGCTCTTGAGCTCGGGGTTGTGAATTTGAGCCTCACACTGGGTGTAAAGATTACTTTAAAAAAATTTTTTTTAAGATTTTATTTACTTGAGAGAGAGCATGACAGCACAAGCAGAGAAAGAGGAAGAAGCAGACTCTCTGCTGAGCGGGGAGATCCCCCAAACCCTGGGGTCATGACCCAAGCCCAAGGCAGACATCCAACCAACTGAGTCACTCAAGAGCCCCCTAAAAAATCTTTTAAAATACCACCCACCTCCTGTTCTATTCCCTCACCTGGATTTCTTTTTTTTCATGGCAGTAATTTATTAATTTATTTATTTTCTATCTCCTCAACTAGGAAGGAACATCCTTAAAGGCAGGGAATTATCTGCCACGTGTCTGCATGGCACTTAGAACATTAGTAGGGTTTCAGTCAGAATGGCTAAAACTAACAAGTCAGGAAACAACAAATGTTGTCTAGGATGTAGAGAAAGGGGAACCATCTTACACTGCTAGTGGGAATGCAAGCTGGTATAACCACTCTGGAAAACAGTATGGAGGTTCTTCAAAAAGTTAAAAATAGAGCTACCATACAACCCGCCAATTGTCCTACTAGTCATTTACCCAAAGGATACAGACATAGTGATCTGAAGGGGTATCTGCACCCCAATGTTTATAGCAGCAATGTCCACAACAGCCAAAATATGGAAGGAGCCCAGATGTCCACCAACAGATGAATGGATAAAGAAGATGTGGTATATATACATACACATATATAATGAGTGTGTGTGTGTGTGTGTGTGTGTATATATATATATATATATATAATGAGTATACATATATATGAATAATACTCAGCCATCAAAAAGAAATTCTTACCATTTGCAATGATATGGATGGAAGTAGAGGGTATTATGCTAAGTGAAATAAGTCAATCAGAGAAAGACAATTATCATACAATTTCACTCAAATGTGGAATTTAAGAACCAAAACAGAGGATCATAGGGGAAGAGAGGGGAAAATAAAATAAGACAAAATCAGAGAGGGAGACAAACCATAAAAGACTCTTGACTATAGAAAACAAACTGAGGGTTGCTGGAGGGGAGGTGGAGGGGGATGGGGTAACTGGGTGATGGACATTAAGCGGGCACATGATGTAAGGAGCAGTGGGTGTTATATGCAGCTGATGAATAACTGAACTCTACCTCTGAAACTAATACTATATGTTAATTAATTGAATTTAAATTCTGAAAAAACATTAGCAGGTGTTTGTATTAGTTATCTATTGCTGCATACACAAGGTAGTGGCTTAGAACAATATTCATTTATTATCTCAGAGTTTGTGTGAATCAAGAATCCAGGCATGGCTTAGCTGAGTCCTCTGCTTCAGAATTTTTCATGAGGCTGCAATTAAGGATTTGGCTAGGGTTGGAGTCTTACCTGAATATCTGATTGGGGAAGAACCTAACTCCAAGCTCTTATGGTTATTGGGAAGATTCAGTTCCTTGGGGCTGTTAGACTTAGGGTCTCAGTTCCTTTCTGGCTGTTGGCTAGAGTCTGCCTTCCAGCTTGCCAGCGGGTCTCTAGACTCATTGCTTGCCAACAGATCTCTCCATAGCTTAGCTCACAATATGACACCTTGCTTCATCAAAACCAGCAAGGGAGGGCAGCCCCGGTGGTGCAGGGGTTTAGCGCCGCCTGCAGCCCAGGACGTGATCCTGGAGACCCTGGATTGAGTCCCACATTGGGCTTTCTGCGTGGAGTCTGCTTCTCCCTCTGCCTGTCTCTGCCTCTCTCTCTCTCTCTCTCTCTCTCTCTCTCTCTGTGTGTCTCTATGAATAAATAAATAAAACCTAAAAAAAAACAGCAAGGGAGAGAGTTAACAAAACAAAAGTTACATTTTATGTAATGTAATCACGGTAGTGTCATTTGTCACCTTTACCATATTGGTTAAAAGTAACTCACAGTTCCTGCTCACATTCGAAGTAAGAGGGTTACACAAGGTTGTGAATACAAGGAGGTGGCTAATTTAGATTCTATCTGCCACATTACTTGCTCAATATACTTGATCTTAGCCCAAAGGCCAAGAAGTGATTATTACTTGCTCAATAAACACTGAATATTTTTAAATCTTTTTTTTTTAATTTTTATTTATTTATGATAGTCACACACAGAGAGAGAGAGAGAGAGAGAGAGAGAGAGAGGCAGAGACACAGGCAGAGGGAGAAGCAGGCTCCATGCACTGGGAGCCCGACATGGGATTCGATCCCGGGTCTCCAGGATCACGCCCTGGGCCAAAGGCAGGCGCTAAACCGCTGCGCCACCCAGGGATCCCTAAACACTGAATATTTTTAAACCAATGTCCAAAGTTGACACTGGGGAAGGAAAGCTGTAAGATTCAAGATTCTTGCAATTTATTTCTTGCACTACATAGAACTTCTGTGAAATTTACTTATTCTTTTTTCAACTTCCTTCTGATGTCCTGTAACCAGCCTAATCTGTATGTCTGCATGAGCTGCCCCAGGTTTTGAGGATTCAGCCAAGAGAAGAGACCCGCACACAACCTAGACCCTTCAAGAATCTACAATCTGAAGATCACCATTCATAGAGCGTATTCCTTATCCACGGGGATCCCTGGAATTGGTGAGTTGCATCCTTATATATTACAAGCTGGAAGGAGTGTTCTTGAATGGGCACTTTGCATTTATGAGGTCTTATTGCTACCCAAGTTAATAATGCATCTAATAAAAAGAAAGAAAGAAATACATTGTTCAGTCAGGTAGATATTATTAATATGAATCCATTTTAAAAGGCCATTACTTCAGAGTCTTGATGTCTGGGATGCTGTTAAAGAAGATTTTTTTAAGAGTTGCCATGACAACAGCAAGAGCCCTGCTTCCTCTGAATTGATTGCAGATTTGTCCATATAGGACAGCTTATTGGGAATTCTCTTCTGTTTTCTTTGGCAAAAGCCCTGGCTTATTGTCCAGAGTGAGCAGAAGTCTCAAACCCATCAATATTCACTGATGAAGTCATCACCATTCATTAACAGAGACTTGATCAGCAGGCATTTATTGATCGCCAGCCACGTGCAAGGCATTCTGGATGATTCAGAGACATTTGCTGTCTGACAAACTGACATGTCTACTGCATGACAAGTTCCAGTCCCTCGAGGCATCAGGAGTATGTGAGGGGAGTTCTGGGTGGTACAGACCCTGCCCAAGGACCTGGGACCTGTGCAAAAGACCCTGGTGAACAATTGTGATGTCATGATGTGTACACTGGACAGTTCTGACTTGTGAGGGGGTTCTTGGTCTGCGGGATAGGGTTGTAGGGATGAGAGGCCTAAGGAAGGGGGTGAAAACCTACTCTGGGCCTTAATTTTATACAAACTCAAACACCAAATTGCTGGGTCATCTTGGGCATGTCACTGGACCTCTCTGGCCTGGCCATTACTTTTCCCCCTTACAGGAAATAGGATAACATTTCTTCCTCTGAACACAAAGTGATCACATTGCAATCTGTTGCTTGTTAGACCATGCATGTCCCCAGACAGGTCTTTGAAACTGCTCAGGCAGTGATGATTCAGTGTTATCTTGCTTCAGTGATGCCCAACACAGGGCTGGGCATGTCCTAGCACTCAATAAATGGATGAAAGAATTGGAGCCTTCTTGCAACCACTTCATTCTTTGCCCACC
Organism: Nyctereutes procyonoides; assembly: GCF_905146905.1. Taxonomy (NCBI): domain Eukaryota; kingdom Metazoa; phylum Chordata; class Mammalia; order Carnivora; family Canidae; genus Nyctereutes; species Nyctereutes procyonoides. Next base: position 37,557,471 of record NW_026575042.1, read on the forward strand.
CTTCCATCCTGCCACTGTGCTGGCCTGTCAGTCTTTCAAAGGGGCTTGGGTTGGTACATCTTTGGTTCTCCAGGACAGCAGAGAGCACCTCAGTTGTCCCAGACCTGCTTCCCACCCCACCCCAGCGTACAGCTCAACTCAACTTTTCAGCTTCCTCTGAAACTTTCCACCTTCCTCTGCCTTTCTCTTTCTGTGTGAATAAAATCTTTAAAAAAAATTTTAAATTTATTTATTCATGAGAGCCACACACAGAGAGAGAGAGGCAGAGACACAGGCAGAGGGAGAAGCAGGATCCATGCAGGGAGCCCGACGTGGGACTTCTTGATCCTGAGTCTCTGGGATCATGCCCTGGGCCAAAGGCGACGCTAAACCGCTGAGCCATCCAGGCTGCCCTAAAATCTTAAAAAAAAAAAATGTATAGCAGTAAAAGCCTATATTAGAAAATAAGGGGGGCAGCCCCGGTGGCGCAGCGGTTTAGCGCCGCCTGCAGCCCAGGGTGTGATCCTGGAGACTCGGGATTGAGTCCCACATCCAGCTCCTTGCATGGAGCCTGCTTCTCCCTCTGCCTGTGTCTCTGCTTCTCTCTCTCTCTGTGTCTCTCATGAATAAATAAATAAAATCTTTAAAAAAAAAATAAGGGAGGTCTGAAATCAATGATCTAAAAATTTTACATTTAGTAATCAGGTGGACAAAAGAGCAAAGTAAATAGAAGAAAGTGAATAATAAGTGTAAGAGCAGAAGTGAATGAAAAAAAAAACCAACAGAGTAAACCAACGAAATCAAAAGCTCATTTTTGAAGTGCTCAATAAAATTAATAAAATCTGGCAGAGAGAAAAAATGTAGATAAAATACACAAACCACCAATAACAGGAATGAGAGAAGAGAAATCACTACAGATTCTACAGATATTAAAAAGATAAGGGTGAGGACACCTGGGTGACTCAGTGGTTAGGCACCTGCCTTGGCCCCGGGGTGTGATCCTAGAGTCCTGGGATCAAGTCCCACATCAGGTTCCCTGTGTGGAGCCTGCTTCTCCTTCTGCCTGTGTCTCTGCCTCTCTCTCTTTGTGTGTGTCTCATGAATAAATAAATAAGATCTTTTTAAAAAAAAAAAAGATAAGGGTGGGACAACCTGGGTGACTCAGTGGTTGAACATCTGCCTTCAGCTCAGGGCGTGATCTCTGTCTGAGGATCAAGTCCCGCATCCGCGTCCCTGCAAGGAGCCTGCTTCTCTCTCTGGCTATGTCTCTGTCTCTCTCTGTGTGTGTGTCTCTCATGAATAAATAAGTAAAATCTTTAAAAAAAAAAAAAAAAGAGTTGAGAGGCCTGGGTGGAAAAATAGATGTTTAGGAGGCCTTAACATCTAGATAGCATTTTGAGCTATTGGGCTGGATGAAATCATCGAGGAAATGAATGGGAAAAAGAAGGCAGGATACCAGCATTGGGCCTTGGGGCTTCAATTCCCTCCCTAGAGGTCAGGGAACATAGGAAGAACTACAAGGGGACTGAGAAGGAGAATCCAGAGCGGATGGGGGAGGGGTGAGGTTGGTAGGGTTGGGGGGTTGCGGGATGGTTGTGATGGTAGAAATCGGTAGAAAGTGGAGTCAGTAGAAAAGGGAATATTGGGAACAACTTCATGCTAATATGTTTGACAACTTAGATGAAATTGACAAATTAGTTCAAAGACACAATCTACCATCACTAGAAAAGAAATAGATATTTTGGACAATCATATCTATTTATGAAAGCAAATTCAGTGTCAAAAAGTCAACCACAAAGGAAACTCCAGGTGTAGGTGGCTTTCATGGTGATATCCACCAAATATTTAAGGAAGGAAGAACACCTGTTCTACACAACATTTTCCAGAAACTAAAATAGGAATGGACATTTCCTAATTCATTCTATGAAGCCAGCATGGGTCTGACAGCAAAAAGAGAGAATTACTTTACAAGAAAACTATAGATTAATATTTCTCATGAACAAATATATATATATATATTACTCATGAACATAGATGCAAAAATTTTAAACAAAATTTTAGCAAATCAAATCCAGCAATGTATTAGAAGGATAATGTATCATGACCAAGTGGAATTCATCCCCTGAATCCAAGACTAGCTTAACATTTAAAAATAATGAGTATAATATACTATATTAACAGAGATAAGAGAAAAATTATTTATCTCAATGGACGGATAAAAAGTATCTGACAGACTCCAACAATACCATTGTTGATAAAACCTCTCAGCAAATTAGAAATAGAAAGGAATATCTTCACCCTGATAAAAGGGACCAAAAAGCTCACAGATAACATCATACTTAATGGTGAAAGACTCAAAGACCCTTTAAAATCATAAACATTCTCAGCACTCTCGTTTAGCATTTTACTAGAAGTTTAAATCAGTGCAGTAAGAAAGAGATAAAAGGCATCCAGTTGGAAAGGAAGAAGAATTCTTTATTCACACATGACATTAAGATTTTCCATAGAAAATCTTAAACGGATCTACCAAAAGCTACTAGAACTAATAAATGAGGTTAGCAAGTTCACAGGGTACGAGAGCAATATACAAAAATCAATTGTATTTATATCAACTCTACTATCAATGAACAATTGGACTTTTTTTTGGACTTTTTTAAAAAGATTTATTTATATATTTATGAGAGAGAGAGGCAGAGACACAGGAGGGAGAAGCAGGCTCCATGCCAGGAGCCTGACGTGGGACTCGATCCCAGGACTCCAGGATTGCGCCCTGGGCCAAAGGCAGGCGCCAAACCGCTGAGCCACCCAGGGATCCCCACAATTGGACATTTTTAAAACAACTCCATTTATAGCAGCATTAAATATATGGGACCACACTGGCAGTAAATTCAACAAAAACTGTGTATAACACCTGTACATTGAAAACAATAAAACATTGTAAGAGAAAGTAAGGAAGACCTAAACAAATATGGTGCACATGTTTCAGAAGACTTCATATTAAGTTCTTCAACCTCCTCAAAATGATCTATACATTTGATGTAATCCCAATCAAATTCCCAGCAAGTGTTTTGTAGAAATTCACAAGCTGATTCTAAAATTTATATGGAAATGGAAAAGATCTAAAACAAAACAATTCTGAAAAAGAAGAACAAAATCAGAGGATTGTGCTACCTAGTATTAAGACTCATTATAGGAATGTGAACTGGTGCAGCCACTCTGGAAAACTGTGTGGAGGTTCCCCAAAGAGTTAAAAATAGATCTGCCCTACAACCCAGCAATTGCACTGTTGGGGATTTACCCCAAAGATACAGATGCAGTGAAACGCCGGGACACCTACACCCCAATGTTTCTAGCAGCCATGTCCACAATAGCCAGACTGTGGAAGGAGCCTCGGTGTCCATCGAAAGATGAATGGATAAAGAAGATGTGGTTTATGTATACAATGGAATATTACTCAGCCATTAGAAATGACAAATACCCACTATTTGCTTCGATGTGGAGGGACCTGGAGGGTCCTTGTGTTGAGTGAAATAAGTCAATCGGAAAAGGACAAACATTATATGGTCTCATTCATTTGGGGAATATAAAAATTAGTGAAAGAGAATAAAGGGAAAGGAGAGAAAATGAGTGAAAATATCAGTGAGGGTGACAAAACATGAGAGACACCTAACTCTGGGAAATGAACAAGGGGTAGTAAGGGGAAGTGGGTGGGGTGACTGGGTGATGGGCGCTGAGGGGGGCACTTGGCAGGATGAGCATTGGGTGTTATACTATATGTTGGCAAATTGAACTCCAATAAAAAAAAAAAGAAAAACTTAGTAACAAAATGAATCAATCGATATAAGAATAAAATAAAAAAATACAACTCATTATAAAGCTATTATATAAGTAAAATCTTGAAAGAGAAAGAAAGAAAGAAAGAAAGAAAGAAAGAAAGAAAGAAAGAAAGAAAGAAAAAGAAAGAAAGAAAGAAAGAAAGCAGCCTGGGTGGCTCAGCAGTTTAGAGCCACCTTCATCCCAGGGTGTGATCTTGGAGACCCCAGATTGAGTCCCACGTCAGGCTCCCTGCATGGAGCCTGCTTCTCCCTCTGCCTGTGTCTCTGCCTTTCTCTCTCTCTGGGTGTCTCTCATGAATAAATAAGTAAAATCTTAAAAAAAAAAAAAACTCCTATAATAAAGACTGTATGGTACTGCCATAAAGATAGACATACAAAATAATGGAACAGAGTATAGAGGTCACAAATAGACAAACGTGTATAAAACAACTGATTTCCAACAAAGGTGCCCAGGCAAATCAATAGGGAAAGGATAATGGTTACACATGATGACAATACAATTGGAAATCATATGCAAATTTCAACCTCCACTCTGACCTCACACTCTCTACAAAAATTAACTTGAAATGGATCATAGACCTAAATGTAAGAGGTAAAACTTCTGAAGAAGTTAGGAGAAAATCCTACTGGCACTGGGTTTGGCAAAGATTTCTTAAAGAGAACACAAAAATCAAGAACTAAGAAGTAAAAAATCAACAAATTAAGCTTCATCAAAATAAAAAATTTTTGCCTTTAAAAAACATTGTTATGAAAATTAAAATGCAAACAATAGGCTTGGAAAAAAATAATAGGCTTGGAGAAATTGTTTGCAAAATGTATGTCTGACAGACTTGTGTCTAAAATACATAAAGAACAATCATGACCCAATAATAAGACAAACAGCCCAATTAAATAAGTTAAAGGTTGAACAGACACTTCACCAAGGAAGATATACAAATGGCAAATAAGTACATGAAAAGATGCTCAATATCTTTAAACACTGGTGAAATGCAAATTTAAACCACAGTGAGATACTACTACAGACCCACCAGAATGGCTAAAATTTCAAGTACTGATCATATGTAGCAAGCGTTGGTAAGAATATGGAGCAGCAGGAATTTTGATATACTGCTGGAGAATGTAAAATGATATAAACACTGTAGAAAACAATTTGGCAGTTTCTTTAAAAGTTAAACATGGGGGCACCTGGCTGGCTCAGTTAGTAGAGCATGGGACTCGTGATCTCAGGGTTGTAAGTTCAAGTTCCATGTTGGGTGCAGAGATTACTTAAAAAAAAAAAAAGTTAAACATATGCCTACCATATGACCCAGCCACACCATATCTAGACAGTTACCTAAAATCAAAGAAAACATGTGCCCACTAATACAAGTACCAATACAAAAAATGTGTGCCCACTAATACAAGTACCAACACTTGTCCCCAAATGTTTATAGCAGGTTTATTTGTAATAGCCCAAACTGGGAACAATGCAAATGTCCATTGGAAGGTGAATTGATAAACAAATTGTGGTATATCTTTAAAAGGGAATAACATTCAACAAGAAAAAGAACGAATTTTTAATACACACATTAGGACAGCCCTGGTGGCACAGGGGTTTAACGCCGCAGGCAGCCCAGGGCATGATCCTGGAGACCTTGGATCGAGTCCCACGTCAGGCTCTCTGTATGATGCCTGCTTCTCCCTCTGCCTGTGTCTCTGCCTCTCTCTCTCTGTCTCTATGAATAAATAAATAAAATCTTTTTAAAAAATACACACATTAGAATGGATGAATGTCAAAATAATTATGCTAAGTAAGTGAAAAAAGCCAGCAACAAAACAAAAAGCATGCATTCTGTGTGGTTTAATTTACGCCAAATTCTACAAAACGCAAACTACTCTCTACTGATGGAAAGCAGATGTGTGGTTTGGACAATGGCAATGATGGGGAGAACCACAGTGGGCAAATGCGGGGAATATTTAAACAGGGTATGATTAACAAGAGCTGGAAAAGGTAGATGTAGGGATGAGGGAGAGAGGGATGCCTCCCAATCTCTAGTTTTCACACTAGGGAAAGTGGCTGATGTGTTATTCCCTAGACAGGAAACACCAGCTTGAACATCAGACAAAGTTTTCCCTTTTAACATGGTGGAGTTTGTGGGATGCCTGGGTGGCTCAGTGGTTGAGCATCTACCTTCAGCTCAGGGCGTGATTCCTGAGTCCCGGGATGGAGTCCCACATCAGGTTCCCTGTGAGGAGCCTGCTTCTCCCTCTCTGTGTGTCTCTCGTGAATAAATGAATAAAATCTTAAAAAAAAAAAAAAAAACATGGTGGAGTTTGTGGAGATTCAGGTGGAATCACTGAACAAATATTGGATGTTCTTGTCTGTTGCTCAGCAGAGAATCCTGGGCTGGAGGCAAAGAATCTCAGAACCCAAGTCAACTCAGCCAGTGTTAAAAAATATAAGTAACCTGAGTACGTTGAGAGAGAGTATGGGTGACCCCAACTGGCTTTGGAATGCAATTTCCAAAAAAAAAAAAAAAAAAAATCAAACTGAAGATAAACTTTTTCATCTCCTCTCTAAATAATATTGAGATTTCTTGTTTTCTTTTCATCAGTGCTTTAAGACATATCTATGGAGCAAAATAAAACAAAACAAAACAAAAAAACAACTCACCTTAGTTCAGTGAAAAGGACCCTGAAATGTTCAGGAAGCCTTGATTCTAGTTCCAGATCTCCCCTTTTCTCACCATGATTTTGGACAAGCTGACTGTTCTTAGTCCCCCGTTTTTTGGGCACAGAATTCTCCATTGGCAATGACTTTCTTTCGGCATTTTTTTTTTTCTTAATTTGAGAGAGAGAGCATGCACTGCGGGGTGGGGGGGCGGTGTGGGGAGGAGCAGAGGATAAGAGAGAGGGAGAGGTACAGAATCTCCAGCTGTGAGCACAGAACCTGACCTGAGGCTCCATCCCACGACCCTAAGATCATGACCCCAAGCTCTGAGCCAAAACCAAGAGTTGGTCAACTGACTGAGCCACCCAGGCACCCCTCTTTTGGCATTTTATTTATTATTTTTAAGATTTTATTTATTTATGTGAGACAGAAAGAGAGCAGGAGCAGGGGGCAGGGAGAAAGAGAAGCAGGCTCCCCACTGAGCAGGGAGCCGGACGTAGGACTTGATCCCAGGACCCCAGGATCACGAGCGGAGGACAGACGTTCAACTCACTGAGCCACCCAGGTGCCCCTCTTTTGGCATTTTAAGGCTGTTTCCTAGCTTCCATCTTTTCTGTTTTGGGTCCTCACTGGAAGTCTGGGGTGTTACGTGGTCCCACCTCTCTCAGGAACACAAACCCCATGAGACCATAGAAAGCTTCACCAGGCTCCTTTCTTTCTTTCTTTTTTTTTTAATTTTTATTTATTTATGATAGTCACACAGAGAGAGAGCTAGAGAGAGAGGCAGAGACATAGGCAGAGGGAGAAGCAGGCTCCATGCACCGGGAGCCCAACGTGGGATTCGATCCCGGGTCTCCAGGATCGCGCCCTGGGCCAAAGGCAGGCGCCAAACCGCTGCGCCACCCAGGGATCCCCCAGGCTCCTTTCTCTTGTCCCCTGATTGGCTTCTAACTGAAAGGGAGGGACTCTTGGTCCATTCATCCATTCATCCATTTTTTTTTTTTTTTGACAGAGAGGGAGAGCACAAGCAGGGGGAGGGGGAGACAGAGGGAAAAAGGGAGAAGCAGACTCCCAGCTGAGCAGTGAGCCAGATGTGGGGCTCCACCCCAGGACCCCAGGATCATGACCTGAGCAGATGCTTAACCAAATGAGCCACCCAGGCGCCCCCATTCATCCAAGTTTTATGAAATATGTGCCAGGCACTGGCAGATTAAATAGGTTGCCAGAATCTTTGTTGTCCCTTTATGATTTCTAAATGACATTCATGTGAGTTCATCTAGTGCTTGTTTGTTTCCTTTTTTTTTCTTAGAAACATCTTTCAGTTGAGCTCAGCGTTTAGAAGACAAAAATGAGTATTTAGATCTATGATTCAACAAATTACTTCAGTTCTTTGTGATCTTTTTTGGCGCTAGGTCAGGTTCAGAGCCATCTCTTATTTTTAGTTAACGTGGTTATTTTGTGCTCTGTTCGTCCAGATTTGCCTTTCTAATTAAATTTCACCCAGATAGATGGTCAAATGGATTTGCCCTCCCTAGCTGCTCTCAGGAGGGGAAGGGGTTTATATAATAAGCCTGCGGCAGGGAGAAGGGATTGCAGCGGTAAAATGAATCATGCATACATAAATAATAGAGAACAGACCACCCTGAAGCTGAGAGGCTCTCACTGCATTTTTTTTTTTTAAATATGCAAGTGTTAGGGAGAGTACAACACTTTTGCAAGAACCTCTGAAATGACCTTTAGCCTACTGTAAGATATTTATCTCCTGAGGCCCGGTGTTGTCAGCAGCGAGGTAGAAGCTTGCATCGGACAATCTCCTCTCTCGGTCGCCTAGTTTGATATTCTGTGATAGAGTCATCGACAGAAATATATTATGGATATTTTTTATTTCCATGTTTATTTTTGCATCCTGTGTATTTTTCCAAGTTTCTACGGTGAACGGGCAGTCCTTTAATCATCAGAGAACCGAAATCTATGATAAATGGAATTTAAACATAATATTTGTAACCTAGATACGGTGGTGGGCACAAGGGAAGTATTTTGTATGGATGTATAATTCTGTTGGAAGGCAGGATTGCAGGCAGCAGACCTTTGGAATTTAGGACCTGGTGTAAATAAACCACCCCCCCCTCCTCTGGTATTGTTAGCTTATCTCAACTTCTGTCCTAGACTACTTGCCTTCCCCTGTAGTTAAGTTCCCTTAAGGGTGAGGCAGTAGCCCACTGTTTCTCTAAGGCTTCAGTGCAAGACAAAGGCGGCTGGACAAATATTTGTTCAATTTTTGCTTAATGAATTGAAACTGAACTAAAGATGGGCACCTGCTCCTGGCTGCTCTTGGTCTGGGCAGGGATTGCTTGTGTGAAATGGCAGCAAATGTCAGCAGAATATTCATTCAGCAAATGGCAGCTGCCTAGCAGAATATTCATAACTTGGGGGAGCCTGAGACTGTTTTTATAAGATGGATGGGTTCAGCTTTCACTGAATTTGGATAGTTTCCCTGCGGGCCAAGACGTATGAGGAAAGGACAAAGGAACAGACTGGGAAAAAAAGGGGGGGGGGACCAAAGTTGTGAACCGATGGCATCACACATTTTCATCTCTACTCTGTTTTACACTCTTCACTGGGCATCACTTGCTCCTCTATCAGATAAATAACGACAGTTATTTATCAGTTCCTATTCTGTGGGAACCAACGTGTCAGGCACTGTGCTATGGGTTTGTAGTACTCAGGACTTTTTGCTTGCAAGTGGCAGAAAATCTAATTCTAACTTGTTGGGTGGATGTGGGGGATTTATTAGACAATGTAATTGAAAAAATCCAGGTCCTGGTTTCAGGCACGACAGAAAGCTGCCTCTCAATTCTGCTTCCCTCTCTGTCAGCTACAATCTCTGGTACAGCTTCCCCAGGTGCTGGCCAGATGACCACTGGCTGCTTTAAGCCGATGACATCCTGCCCCCTCAGCAACCACAAAGGAAAGAGGTTGAATGGGAATAATGGTCTTGAGATTATTTCCTCATATATTTTTTCCCCATAGGAATCTTTTCTTTTTCTTTCTTTACAGCCCTTCTTCCATAAAGCTCAGCCATGAGGTGTTGCTGTCCTAGAAGCAGGGCAGCTTGCGTACCACTCAGAACTAAAGTCCACAGGCAGGAGGAAGGGGATACCTCCTCCAGAATGGAAGGTGGCATGGAAGTCCTCAGGGAATAGGCAATGTGAGGAAAGAGACTGGAGGTGATGAATCTAGGGAGAATATGATGCCCAAGTTCCCTGAGGGGCCTGAGGCCACCTCTGTGCCAAGTCTTGATCTAGGAAGAGGTATGGTATGACAACAGAAATCCTAGGGTGCCTGGGTGGCTGGCTCAGTGGTTGAGCATCTGCCTTTGGCTCAGGTCATGATCCTGGGTCTTGGGATTGAGTCCCGCAGCAGGCTCCCTGCCTATGTCTCTGCCTCTCTCTCTGTGTCTCCCATTATTAAATGAATAAAACCTTTAAAAAAAAAAAACAAAAAGAAAGAAAGAAAAGAAAAAGAAATCCCAGCAGGTTAAGGAGAAAGATGAAAGCAGAGAGACCCTGTGCCTACTTCCTCTTTGGAACTCTGCCCCAGAATGCCATATGCCAAAGTGAAGTGGTGGTGCATCCTATTTCACGGAAATGGCTCCCGATCACCATCAGGATCTGTCACCTTTGCCCCCCTGTGGCGGAGAAGGGATCCAGGAGCACCCACATATTCCTTGTGAGGGACAAGAAGGCAGCTGAGAGACGGAGAGGAAACCAACCTACCTCGAGGTCACGGTGGCTGGGAGAACAGGAGGGACAGGTGGCCCACTCCTGCTGATGAGAGCCGGGCCCAAGGCCTGGTGGGATGGTTGACAAAGAGAAGCTCTTTCTCTGCTGGACTTGTTGCTGTGAGGTTGTGAGCCTGGATCTGCTGGGGTCCCATGCAGAAGGAAGCAAAGCTGAGAGATGGAGACTCTGGATTCTTCAGTGTCTAGAACTAAATCCAGACCTGAGGCAGCAGTGCCTGGGCTTTTCATTTACATAAGCCAACCAATTCTTTTTGTCTGTTTGTTTAAGGAAGTGGGAATTGCACTGTCTGTCATTCACAGCAGAAAGTGCTCTTAATCCATGTGAGTGGAGGGAGACAAGCACCAGCAAAGGAGCGGCGTCGGGAATCAGTGTGAGGACAGTCAGAAGGAGGAGTGCTGGGTGGGATGGGTAGACTGAGAACCAGGTGAGTCGGGGGTTGATGCTCCAGGCTCAGCGAAAAGATTTTTGTCATGAGAGATACGTGGCCCTGGCTTCATGAATGGAAGGGGTTGTGTGCCAGTCGGGGCAGGAAGGAGTCAGGATGGCAGGGGGGTCACAGGAACGAGGTGAGAAGGGCAGCCTAGCAGAGTTTGGAAGCAAACACCCAGTGGACCTTGAGCCTTCAGGGGGAGGAAGGCATCCTGGATGGGCTGGGGAGTGATGACACCACATGGGACAGATGGGGTTGGGAGTGGGAGCAGAAGGCTCTGGTGTGGGAAATTCTGAGCGGTTCTAAACAGAAAAGCAGAGAACGGGCAGAAACATGGATAAAATATCTGGGTGTGCCACAGTGCAGGAGCCATCAGTACCCGGGTGAAGGGAGAGGCCAAACGAGGAGCTCCCCCAGAAAGGGCTTCTTGAAAGGGAAGAGGAGTGAAACCTCCCAGTGTGTTCTGCTCAAGGCCAGCTGTGCTAGGACACGGGGGTCACAGGCACCAAAAGCCCGACAGGCACAGTTGGTGAGATCATCTCCCACAGGGAAAACACGTTAGTTCTTCCCACAGCTGGAATCCAGCACTGGACAGAAATGAGCCCCCCGGGCTGGATCACGTCGGGGTCGACCACGCGCCTCGCGGGTGTCCACGCTACGCGGCTCTGCTTCCAGCGCGGGGGGCACCGCGGCGCGCGGCGCGGGCAGGGGCGAGGCCGGGGCTTGGCGGCCGCGACTGCCCCGGGCGCCTGCAGGTCTACGGTTGGCACACGGGGCCGGATGTGGTCGGGGCCGGAAGGGAGACGGGAGGAAGGCGGGGGGGGGGGGGGGCAGGAATCGTGACAGTTCGGGTGCACGGTCGGGGTCCCCCGGCGGCCGGGGCCTCCGGCACGCGCGCATCCCGGCCGCCGAGGACGCGGGGCGCAGGCCGGCCCGTGCGCGCGCGCGGCCCCCGAGGCCAAGTGCGGCTGCGGGAGGCGCGCGCTGCCCACGCGCCCGGGATGCCCGTGACCCGGCCTCGGCCCCCCGGGCGCTCCGCGGGCGGGCTCGGGCTCCCGGGGCAGCGTCCTCTCCGCCACCCTCCCGCGCCCTCCTCCGGGCGGGTCCGCCCCGCATCGCCGCCTCCGGGGCGGAGCTCGAGGGCGCCCGGCGGGGCGCGGGGCGGCGCGGGGCCGGCAGGGGGCGCTGCGGCTTGCCGTGCGGCCCGGCGGTCGGGGCGCGCCGCCCTCGCCTCCCCCTGCACCGGGCCGAGCGGGCGGCGGGCGCGCAGCGGCGGAGCGGGGCCCGGAGCCGGGCCGGGGCCATGGAGGAAGGTGAGTGGGAGGCGGAGGCTCGCGGCGGGCAGGCGGCGCGGGGCCCGGGGCCCGGGGCCCGGGGTGGGTGATCGAGCCCCAGGGGGTCCTGCGGACGCGCGGAGCCCGGGGCGAGCGGGCAGGGGCTCCGGTGGGAGAGTAGCGCGGGGGGCGGGGCGGGGCGGGTTCCGAACCCCGCAGCCGAGTCCCGCCTCCACTCCCGCTCCCGCCGCAAACCCCAGCCGCCGACTCGCGCCTTCCCCCCCCAGGCCTCCCCCGCCCCGCCGACTCCGCGCAGCCCCGCGTCTCCGAGCCTCTGCACCCCCGTCACCCTCCCGACGACCCGGGACCCCTCGCCCCCCCCCCGCCCCGCCGGCTCCAGCCCCTGCCCCGCCCCCGCCCGCCCCTGCCCCGCCGGCCCCGCGCGCTCCTGCGCCTCCTTCCAGCCCGAGCTCCAGCTCCCGGGATCCCCGACCCCGCGGCCTCCAGGTGAGAGGGCGGCGGCCACCTCGCGGCCTCGGGGGGGGGGGGGGCCCGCCGCTGCCAGCGCCCCGCGCCGCAGGGAGTCCGGGGACCGCGCGCGGGCTGCGGTGCCGGTGCCCGGGTTGGGACCCCGCGGGGCTCAGCCCCCCCCCCCCCCCCGGCGGCGTTGCTTCTGCTCGTGCGTCGCGGTCTTCGTCTTTGTCACTCGCACAGACGCGGGATTGGCCTGAGCAGGTGGCTTTCTTTGTGGCAGCAGCGGTCTTTCGAGGTGTACCTGTGGCTGCTTGGAGGACGAGCGCTGCGGGAGGACGCGGAGCCACGTTTTCCCGCTGCGCTGCGCTGCTCAGCGAGGCCCCCTCCCCGCGGCGGCCCGGGCCTTCCTGGGCTCGCAAGGGGGCTTCCTCTGTAGGTTTTCAAAAAGTGAAAGCGGGGGAGATGTGGGCTTCGATCGGCACGCAGGGGGAGGCGTGGGGTGGATGGCCGGCGGGGCCCCAGAAGGGCTTCGCAACTTGGGGACATTGGTCGCTTTTTGCAGAGCGGGTCCCACTCCCCCCCACCCCCCCCCCCCCGCCCCGGGTGAACCCGAGTGCAAGGCCGACCGTGCGGCCCAGCCTTGTAAACGTGACCTGACTGCAAACGGGGAGCTGGGCAACTGCTCCTCCTGGGGGGGGGGGGTGGTGCTGGTGCTGTCTGGACATCTGTGGGAAGAGAGTTTAAAGCAGATGGTTTGAAAAGCCTCGGGTTCCCCAGAGAGAGGTGGAGATGTATGGGTCACGGCCTGAAAGCCAGCGCCTGAATCTGCCCCGGCCCTTCTCCTGGCTTCCATTAAGTCTTGGCTTAAATTAATTGCCTGTTTCAGAGAAAGGACGCGTGGGGGATACTTGGCTTCCAGGATTCACTCCTGGCCAGCCCGCCCTCACTAATGCCCGGGAGGCTGCTGCGGTGGGGCACCCGGGCCAGGATGGGCCGTTCGGCCTCTTGCAGCCCAGGCCTCGGAGCGCACTCGGAGCGTTTGTGAAGCTGCAGGATCAGTGACTTTTTTGTTCCTATTGATTAGCCCGAATAGGAATCGGCTCAGTGTTCTTTCAGCGTTGAAGACTGAATTAATAAGTCATTAGCCCAAGGTCGTCCAGGGGCACAGTGGGCTCCCTCTGAGTGCCCAGAGACTGCTGCGGGCATCTGCTCTGTCCTCATGGTACTGCTGGGTGGTGAGTTGTTGACTGCCCGCTGCCCCACTGGCCGGGAGTGCCTTCAGGCTGGAGCTGTCTCTGTCAGCACCCAGCCTGGCACCCTTTAAGTGATAAGTACTAGTGTTGAGGGAAAAAAATGGATCCCCCTCTTGAATCTAGTCCAAGTCCATGACTTACATTTTTTTCCATTGTGCTGCTCTGTTTTCAAAACATTATCCTTGAGTTGATCGATTGTTTTTAAAGTACGGAATGTCACTGGAGACAAACCCTGTTTTTATTTTCATTTTTATTTTATTTTATTTTATTTTATTTTATTTATTTTATTTTATTTTTAATTTTTATTTTTTATTTTTATTTTTTTTTGAGAGAGAGAGAGGAAGGGAGAGAAACTCATTTTCATGCCTATTTGGGGCAGAGAGCTCAGTTAATGGGTCAGGCTCTGGTAGGTGTGTCTCTAACCTCATCGGGAACTCCATGAAGGAAATGAATTGTCCTTATCCTAGAATTGGGGTAAGGAAGTGGTGGGCACCCTGGTGACCTAAGGCTGTTTGCTGAGTGAATGAGGCCTGCAGAGCTTGACCTATAGGACCCTCTGAGCTGTGGCCTAAGCCACACCCCCTCAAGGCATCCCTCATCCCTGTCTTGTGATGGGAGGAAGCGCTCAGGGAGACCAGGTGTCTCTTGCAGAGCCCTGCCGGTTGCTTCAGATTGCACCATCCTCACTCAGTCCAGTGGTTGCTGTCCACTCCAGAGAACTTTCCCATGGAGAGCTGAGAGTACCACTTCTCATTGCTGGCAATATGGTTTGCAGCTCTGGGGGTGTCGGGGGGAGGGGAGAGGCTGGTGTTCTACGATGACATTTCTTTTCTGTATGTCAGAGGTGGTTGTGACCCACTGACAGATTGAGCAAAGTCCAGCTTTTCAGCCTCTGTCAAAGGCCAGCCCAGGGGAGTGCAACCAGAGGCTGATGGAGTGGGAGTGCCTCATGCCATCTTTTTTTGGGAATCCAGGAAGGGCTGGCGTTCAGAGTGTTCCTTGGATGTGAGAACCTGTACTGCCCACAGGTTTGGGGTTGTCAAGGGCTTATCTTTCTTACCCAGACTGTCTCTGTCTCTGGGTCTGGCTCTTACCCAGAATTCCCGCTGCTGGTGAAAATCTGTTTTCTAGAAGAAGTTTAATTAATGCCTGCGGTTTGTGAGTGAGACAGAGAGGGAGAGGGTGAGGAGGGTGGTGGTGCCTGCTATCTCAAGGTGGGTAGGGAAAAGGATGGGAGGCTATCCAGGGTCCTGGAAAAACAGAAGGGTCAAGGCTTTTGGTTGGTGGATAAGGACAGGTGCCCACATTCTGGTAGATGAGTGACCATCAGGAGCAGAGTCAATGAGATGGGAAGAATAGCCACCACAGTAATCTGAAATATGGTTTCCTGGGCCCACTGTTCTGGTTTCTAGAAGGCGCTGGCCTTAGCAAAGTGGGAGAGCCCAGGTTTTGAAGGGAGGGTTGTGCCCCTTTGGAAATGCCTTGAGTGGTGTTGGTCTGGGGCTTGGCTCTGGGGAGTCACCTCATACTCATACCTGAGATGCTGAGGAGGGAGCAGAGAGGAGTGGAAAAGGATAAACAGCTGGCAGGGTCTGTGCACCCTTATATGGGGGGTGAAGAAGAGGTGACAGCTGCCTTCTGATAGGATGGTGCCTTTTGACAGAAGCAGCCTTCCAGGGACCTTTCTTGAACTTGCTGGGTTAGGGCCTGCTGAAGCCCCTCAGCCTTGCAGATCCTGCCAGGCAGCCACGAGGAGGCACCTGTCGACCAGGAATGACTCACAGAGTGCCCTGAGTTCAGAAGGCAGGAGGGTCAGGATTATCTAACTGAGCCACAGACTCCCGCCTGCTCGCCTCCAGCCCCAGAACCGGGAGGCTGCTCTGAGCATTATTGGGCCTCGGCTGGGGAGACCCCTGGCTTTTGGAAAGGAATGGTTCAGTCAGTAATGAAGAGAGGAGCATGGAGGGAAGAGACATGACTAAAAAGATAAAATGATTGAAAAATGAACTTGGAGGAGCCTGGTGGAGTCATTCCTGCATCCAGGAGGCAGCCTTTCCCACATGCTCTTGGCTGGCTTATCCATGTAAGGTCCCTCCTCCACCCTGTGCCCGGTCTCTTCCTCCTGCACGACACACAGCACTGGAACTGCCTCTGTGCTGGGGTGGAAAGAGAATTTGGGGAACTCAAATAACAGTAGGAACTTAA
The DNA here is from genome assembly GCF_905146905.1 of Nyctereutes procyonoides. Lineage (NCBI taxonomy): Eukaryota > Metazoa > Chordata > Mammalia > Carnivora > Canidae > Nyctereutes > Nyctereutes procyonoides. The sequence goes on from NW_026575042.1 coordinate 37,573,375, forward strand.
AAATTCTATTTGCCCAGTCACTTCCCCAACTTATACATTCATGTTTGCATGTTAGGGGGCATCCTTGGTCATGTGCTTACCACTCTGTGCCTCTGTGTATAACTGACTTCCTTAGAGAGAGCCGGAATCAAGAGCGTGGAAACCAGAGCTTTAAAAAACAAACTAAAAAAAAAAAAAAAAATACTAAGATGAACATTATTGCACCTGGTTTTGACACCCCCCACACACACTCCCTTCCTCTCTGCTCATTTGTGGTTAGAGTCATAATTTACACCAAATTTACAAATAGTTTGAATACTATCCATCCTACCCCTCAATTAGAAGGAGACATGTGTCTTTCCAACTAACAAAACCACAATTTACTTTCCTAGACCTCCCTCATTCTTGGATCCAATACCAAACATTAGGCCTTCAGAGATACAGCCGTATCATTTTGAGCTTTTAAATTATAAGAGAAAATGAAGCTCTTGCTTGCTAATTTTGTCATCTAATATAGGAAAATCTGAAGTTAGAATAAAGCATTTACCGCCTTGTTAACTCTTTTATGCTTCTCAAATGAAAGAAGCAGTTGGATTAAGGTGGAGGAATGTTATAGTAGAGACGTCTGGAAGCTCAAAAATAATAATGGACGGACACCATCTTATAAAAATAAGCTACTGACTTTTAAACTTTGTTATTAAAATGTGCAGAGATATAAATAGGAACCTCCATAGAAGTATAGACAAGTATGGAATTCTGGTGAGTAGAGAAATTTTAATCAGTCATTTTGTTAAAATTTATTAATGTGATCAAACATTATGCTTATGCAGTACCTTACCATATAAATGGGCGACTGAGTCCATGATCTCCTTCAATCCTTCCAGCAAGTCTGGGGTCTTAGAGATGGGAACAGGGGACCACCGAGAGTTTCAGAGGCTTCTAGAGCTCAACTCTTGAGCAGGGAAATACTATGTAAACCTGGATATTCCTGCTGCAATTGCTTGATAACCAAATGTGGCTACATAGTTATTTGAAAATTATAGGTAGTCTCCTGCTTAGGCGGTAAAAGTAGGCTTTCTTTAAAATGTTCTACAGGTCAAAGAGACAAAAACAATGTATGATTAGCACCACCAGAAACTTCCTGGAAGGATTTCTCAGGGTTTGTGGATTTCAGAGGTTCTCTCTGGTGATGACTTCCTAATACTGGAGTACCTGAGTCTGTATATTCATACTAGTGCAGGAGTGGAGAGTGTAGACTCTTCACTGGGAAGCCAGGCTAGCTTTGAATCCTGGATCTGCCATTAGCGGCCCTGTACACTTGGGCAAGTTATTTAAGCTCTCTGTGCCTCGGTTTCTTCATTTGTAAAATTGAGACGATGATGATGAAAATTGAGAGGCTAGTGTTGTAAGGCTGAAGTGAGATATCTTGATGAGGACTTAGAACGGTGCCTAGCACACGGTCGGCTTTAAAAATATTCGCTGTCATTACAATTCCTTAAAAATCTGTTTATGGTGCCAGCCAGCTGCAGAGTTGATGGATATAGGAGAATGGACAAGACACACCTAGTTTTTGTCCCCCTGGAACAGAGGACACTATATTCAAGTTCACAGCGAAGGACATGAAGGGTAGTACAGGCATTTCCCAGGCATTCACCTGGCTCTTGGCCACGTACTGTGGTCATGAGAGCCTAGGGCAGGCCTATAAAGGGTTGACTATGGCAGGTGGGGGAGCTGATGATCTTTAGCAGGTACACACTGGTGTAACTTGGCCTTGCCAGCTGTTCAAGGTAGGCATGCAGTTGATTGGTCTATGTCTGACACATGCTGATTGTTAATCTTTTCACTATAACTCTTGGCCTCAGGTTGGTAGTGGGAAGTGTGATAAGAGACCATAAACTCAGTATTTACTCACCTGATTTGCCAGCACTGTTCTTGGTCCTGGTGGACAGCATATCGCCTTGGCCACAGCTCTGGACTGGTCTTTCAGCAGCCCTAGAAGCCTGCAATACCATGAGGGACCCGGTTCTGAGTGAGGAATGGCACAGCTGTTCCTCAGGGTGGGTAGGGGACTTGCCAGAGGCAGGCGGCCAGACGACTATGCTTCTCCTGTCTGCCATAGCCAGAACCGTGAAGATCTCTGGGAAACTGTGTTGATAGGCTTGTTTTTTTTGTTGTTGTTGTTGCTTAAGTTTTTATTTATTTGAGAGAGAGAAAGAGAGAACAAGAGCCCAGAAGAAGGGGGAGGGGCAGAAGGGGAGAGAGAGGCAGAAGCAGACTCCCTACTGAGCATAGAGCCTGATATGGGGCTTGATCCCAGAACCCTGAGATCATGACCTGAGCTGAAGTCAGATGCTTAACCAGCTGAGCCACCCAGGTGCCCCAATAGGCTTTGGGTTTAATAACTGGTTCTGGAGAAGAGAGGTCCCTCACTTGCTCTGTGTGTCTTACAAAGAAACTCCCACTGGAAGCCTGCCCGACTAGCCCCAGCCATCAGGGCCTGGCAAGGTGCTCTAGCCGTGGGCCTTGGATTAGAGAGCCTGGGATTGCCGCCTAAGGAACGTGAGCCCCTCTGCCTGGTGTGAGTGTGATTGGTACACCCTTGGCTCTGCACTGGAGCTCTTATGTGAATAAGTTGGCAGTCAGACTGGAAACCTGACAGCTCTCTTAATGAGGAGCCTGCTTATTTTTATTCATTTTTAAACTACTGGAATTTGAGGTAAATGAGGTTTTGTCATGTTATTATTTTTTTAATACTTGCCCCATGCTTGGAAAATAAAGACAGAGCAAATAATGTCATTCATTTTTGAAAACGATTTGTTTGTATGTTGGCAGAAGTGAGTTAAACAGAGTGCTCTGACTTTTCTGGTCTTGGTAGCCTCTTGATTTCCCAGATGGGGTCATCTTTTGTCGCCAATTTGTCTGTCTCCATCACAATTCCTAATGGAAACGCAGACCCGGAAATCAGAGCCTGGACATTTATGGTTGAAGGTCATGGCATAGACAGTTGATTTTATTTTGGCTCTTGTCTTCGAGGTGAAAAATGACCATGTCTTTTTCGAGAAAGAAGGTGTATTTGAGGAGATGACTAACATTCAGCAGGCAGGAGGATGTCGGCAAGGCTGCCTGGTTCATCTAATTTACAGCATTTCTATGTTAGTGGCATATGATTTTTTATTTCCTCCTCTGTTGCATCTTGCTCTAAGGACTGCTGATTTGGGCAGCCTGGGTGGCTCAGCAGTTTAGTACCGCCTTCAGCCCAGGGTGTGATCCTGGAGATCCGGGATCGAGTCCCACGTCGGGCTCCCTGCATGGAGCCTGCTTCTCCCTTTGCCTGTATTTCTGCCTCTCTCTCTCTCTCTCTCTCTCTCTCTCTCTCTCTCTCTCTCTCTGTCTCTCATAAATAAATAAATAAAATCTTTTTTTTTTAAAAAAAGACTGCTGATTATCTTGGAACAGCTGCATTAATTGATGCAACATATAGTAACAACTCCACATACAGTAAATAATTGCAGTTGGCCTGGTTGAGCATAGTGTGTTCTTCTTACTTGCTTTTTAGCTTGGGGAGTGTTTTCTCTGTGTGCTGAATGCCAGAAAGGGAGTTGGGAACTCGTTGCCCCAATGCCCGCCTGCCACTCAACACTCACACTCCCCTGGGACACTGTGTGCCCTGACGGCATCTGCTCCCACTATGTGCGGGTTGTCTGCTTGTGGACCTGTCTCCCCAGGTGCTAGGGAGCTCCTGGAGGCCAAGGGCCACATCCAGCTTGTCTCTGACTCTTCCGCCCTTAGCATAGGGACTGGCATGAAATAGGCCTCAATAAAGGCTGGGTGAATGAATGAATGGGTGGTTGCAAAGCAATCAGGTTTGCTTTTGACTGTAAGTAACAGAAATCCCTGCTTTAGTGGCTAAAGCAAATAACGGCTTATTTTTCTCCTATAACATGATGTCCAAAGGTAGGTGGTTGCTAGTTTTAGTTTCAACAGCTGTCTGGACCGATACTTCTATTGTTTTCTTGGCCTGTCCTTCACAGTTGCAAGATGACTGTGGCAGAAAGCAGGTACCAACAGCACCAATACCTTTTATCAGGAAAGCAGACATTTTCCCCAAAACCTCTAGCAGACTTCCCCTGACTGTTCATGTGTCATATGACCACTCTCAGTTTAAAGGGTCATGTGAGTGTTTAGCGGGGCACATTGCTGCCAAGAATAGTTAGGTGGGCGCACTGCTAAACAAACAACCCAGATATGCTTAAAGACCCAAATAAGGTAGTGTCTACTTTTTGGTCACACAAAATCCAAAATGGCTATTCCTAATCTGTGGGGAGTACACCTCCAAGAGGTGATTAAGGGACCCAAACTCTTAAGACTGCCATGCTTGTTTACATCAATCAGAAGAGGAAGGAGCATGGAGGATGGTGTGTGGGAGAATTTTATGGGCCAGGCTTGGAGGTGGTGACTTAATTCCACCGACATTCCACTGGTGGGGGCTCAGACACACGGCCACACCTCCTGCAAGAGAGGCTGGAGCACGTGATCCGGTGCCTAGGAGGAAGAGGAGTTGAGTTTCATGTTTAGCTGACAATCTCTGCCACACCGCCCCGCCCCCCATCAGAATTCTCTTAGCAAGGAAGAAGGAATGAATAATGAGGGACACCTCGGGGTGTCTGTCTTACAAGGAAATATTGTGTTAAGAAGGCTCTGGCCTTGTCTTAAATCCCGGATTATCTGTCTTAAATCCCTGCTTCTATTCCTACCTTTGGGGACTAGGCCAGCAGGACAGTAGCAGGTCCTCATGATCCCTGTTTCTTGACCCAGGACACATTCTTAACAGCTTTATGGGAATGAGTCATCACTGATCCCCCTCAGCCATTGAAGATTACCCCTGAAACGGCCTTCGGCACCCCTAGGCCAGAGGAGCTCCAAGCCCATGAGAGCTCCTTGCCTATGAGCCTTTCAAGTGCCTCCACTCATCTAGCCTTCCAAAGTTTTCCTTCCCCTTCAGCCTGCACCCAGCCCACATCCGGAAAGGAGGAGAGGATGCAGCAAAGAGTGACCTCTGCCTCCCACTTCAATGATTTGAGAAATATTTCCCCAACCACTTCCTGCTATTTTTTTCTCAGTAAGCATTGACAAATGATCCATTGATCTGCTGGGTTTTAGTGTTCTTGTTCAGTTTGTTGTAGGCTTCAATGACAGGTGCTTCCCCATCCACAGCATCTTTCTTGATGCCCTCCCTCCCTCCCTCCATCCCATTCTTCCTACACACCTCCACGGAGCACCTGCTGGTACTCAGACCTGCATCCATCCAGTGCGGGGGGTGGGGGGGGTGGGGTGGGGGGGTGGGGGGTGTTAGCTAGGGAAGGAAGCTGACCCAAGCCTGTGCATTGATGAGTCTTATGGGAAGGCTATGGTTGCCCCATGTTGGGAGGGCCCCACCTAGCATTGGGGTCAGGGAAAGCTTCCAGGAGGAGCTGGCTTTTGAGCTGCATTTAAGGATGAGCATGAGTTGGGGCACTGGTGACTCAGTGGTTGAGCATCTGCCTTTAGCTTAGGTGGTGATCCCGGGGTCCTGGGCTCCCTGTGGGGAGCCTGCTTCTCCCTCTGCCTATTGTCTCTGCCTCTCATGAATAAAATAAAATCTTTTTTTAAAAAAAAGATGAGCAGGAGTTAACCAGGTCAAGAAGGCACCTGGACCAAGAGAGTGAAAGGGGTTCAGACACTGAGTTATGAGAGGGGTCGTGTGGGGTTTCAGGAGGAATGGTGCGTAAGTCCAGTGTGCCAGTCCTGGGGTGGGGTAGCGTGGACATTCACTCATTTAACACAGTGATAAACAAAGCAGATAGGGCCCTATCATCCCCACAAGTCTGGGCTGTAAAGGGGAATGAAACTACAGGAGAGGGTGGGCAGGAATCGGAGGAAGGCTTGGCTGCTTTCCCAGCCTCTGCCCTGAAGGGTTTGCTGTTGGAGATCCAGTAGGATATGGGCCTGTTACTTGTGCCATCACCTCTCCTGCCCTGTCCCTGTTTCCGATTCTTGTCTGGTTCTTTGCCCGGGCATTACTCAAGCTATAAAAATAGAGGCTGGCACCAGAACACCAGCATGGAGTCGGTGAGGAAAGTTGAAACTGTCATTACATATCAAGCTATGTGGCAGCTAGATTATTGTTGAAGGACTTTCTTGGAGCCCCAAGGATGAGATTCTAAAGTTGGTTTTTTTTTTCCCTCTCCTTTCAACTCATACCAATACTTCTGGCCACTTGGCTCAGAATTTGGCCCGACTGTGCCTATTCCCCACCCCGTGAGCACATTGAAATCCACTGAGATTTGGCCCTGTCACCGGCTGGCCTCTCGGGAGAGGCTGGATCACCTCTCTGGGCCCCTTCCATGCTGCCACACAGTCGTTGAGGGTCTTAGCATCCAGGCGAGAAGGATGAAAGCACTGCCTGAGAAGGGACCTGCTCTCACCAGCCCACAGGTTTGCTCAAGTCCCCCAGGAAATGAGGGCTGTGCCAGGGTATATCAGAGCTGTCTGCTGCCATCATGGTGATAAATAGCCCCAGGGTGGTTTCCTTCTTTCTCCTTACCCAGTCCTGTGTATTAAGGTGGAATTGACGGTGCTGGGGGGTAGGGTGCAGAGAGGAACCTTCATGCTCGTCTGAGCACAGGGATGAATGTATGGCACTTTGTTTCCAGGTAAGGAAGTTTCCATCCATAGAAGGAAACTTAGACCAGTCCCTTGTTTAGCAGGTGCCTTCTTGGTGCTAAGGGCTGTAGGAAATGTGCATAGTAACAAAATAAGAAAAGGAGGATCCTTACAACCTGTGATATGTTTTATAATAAGAAACACAGATTTGTTGGTCCTTGTTTCTGGCACAGACCCCCTAGAACCTTTGAAATTTCCTGTGATGGGACCAATAAAGATGTCTTTTGTTATGTTAATGAAGCGATGTTTTTGAAAGCCCCCAGGTAACCTAAGGATGGGGGCTGGTTGCCAGGAGAACCATCCAAGCGTTTAGAAGGTTAGAACTCTCAGTCCTGGCCCCAGACCTCCAGGGAGGGGAGAGGGGTTGGAGGTTGAATCAGTTGTCAATGGCCCAAGGATTTCAAGTCATGCTTCTGTAATGAAGCCTCTGTAGAAACACAAAAAGGATGGGTTCTAAGAGTTTCCAAGGCAAACACGTGGTGATGCGGGAGACTGGCACCCTGGGAGAAGACATGAAAGCTATGTGACCTTTCCCACACACATGCCTTGCCCCATGCACCTCTTCCATCTGGCTATTCCTGAGTTCCAACCTTTTGTAATAAACTGGTGATCTAGTAAGTAAAATGTTTTTCTGAGTTCTGTGGGCCGCCCTAGCAAATTAATTGAACAAAGAGAAGGTTGTTGGAACCTCCAGTTTGCCAGTTGGTCAGAAGCACAAGTGACCATCTGGATTTGCAGTTGGCCTCTGAAGTGCTGAGGATGTGGTCAGTCTTGTGGGACCGAGGCCTTAATCTGTGGGATTTGATGTTATCCCCAGTTAGGTAGGGTCAGAATTGAGTTGAACTGTAGGTCACCCAGCCTTTGTCAGAGAACTCCTTGGTGATGGGGGGAGGGGGTTGATCCCATACACACATTGGAATTAGATACAGAATTCTTAATACTCTAAATGCTTTTCAGGGAGTACCTAATCCCTTCCACAGCCCCATGAAATGGGTAATTTTACATTCCACTAGAATATAAGCTCCATGAGGGAAGAATTTTGGACTGATTTGGGTTACTACTTATCCCCAGCTTCTAGAACTCTGCTTGGCATATAGCAGATAGTTGTTTGGGAAATATTTGTTGAATAAATCATCGAATCACCACTCACAGGTGAGGAAACCAGCTCAGCAGGATTAAGTAAGCTGCCTGGAGTGCCACAGCTGGTAAGTGGTGGAATGAAAGGCCTTGATCTCAGTTCCAGGGAAGCACCGTGAGCTGTGACTTGGGATCCTAGCCCCATTGTCCTTGAAATGTGGGTGACTTCCAGGATAGCAGTGGAGGAAGGCCCGTAGCCTGTCTGGCTGATAGTCTGACCAAATGCAGCACAATCTTGGCAAAAGCCAGCATTTGGATAGCGATGAGCCGCAGGCCCCCAGATGCCAAGGCCCAGAGAATTGACTGCCTTCTTGGCTGCAGGTGCCCTGCTATAAACTTGAGTGGGATGGATATGCAGTAGTATATCCATCAGCGGCTCGGGAGTGATGTTTCCGTATTGCTGCCTGTCACGCATGTGTTCAGGAACCTTCTGTGGCTCCCTCATCCTCCACCCTGTTCACTGGTGAGTGACTGTGTAAAGCCTGTCATCTGTCAACAGTGGAGGGAGGGGTATCCTCTGCCTCTGCACCGCTGTGTACATTTTTTATCCTTTCTGAAATGCCAGCCACCATCCAGCATGCCCACTGGTGTCCTCCCTGCCCTTGTAGCTGGAACAGTTTGTACCTCTTCCTTGAAGCCCCCTCAGACCAGCTAGTACACGGCCCCTCCTCCATCTGTCTGTGCAGTGCATTTCCTAACGGCCTTCCCAGAGCCCTGGCTTCTGCACCTTCTGCACCTTCCATCTGCCCATTGGGGGTACCCGGCCCCTCCCAGTAAACTCTGATTTTATCTTTCTTACACATCAGGTTTCACGTTGCATTAGTTTTGAAAGGAGATGCTCTTTCAAAACCACTGGCCTCTTTATCACTTATCATGTACCCAAGAAGTCTTGTGACTTCTTGCTTAACTGCGTGGTTTAAGAAATAATTTAAATAAGTTTTACAGCTTTCTTTTTTTTTTTTTCTTTCTAATTTTAAAAGTAACAAATGTTTGCTTCAGGAAGTTTGGAAAATACAGAAAACTATAAATTAGAAAATTCTTCCAGGATCCCACCACCTACTTAAAGAGTTGTAAACTGGTCTTCCACCCTTCTGTTTGTTTGTTTGTTTTTTCTTCTGTTTGTTTCAAAGAAAAGTAAGATTACTTGTAATCCCACCCATAACCACTCATAACATTAAGTCAACTTTCTCTTTCCAGTGTTTCTTTAAAAATTGTCACTTATTGATTTAAAAAAATAGCAATAGGTTCAAAATTCTAAAGAGTGTAACAATAAAAAGTCCCACTCCCAACCCTGTTTCAAACCACTGAGTCCAGCTTTGTATATCTTCCTTATAACGTAATTGAGCTCAAGCTGTATAGGCTGTATCATAGCTTGCTGTTTTGACTTAAGAACATAACAATTTATGTTGTCAGTACTAATATTTTTTTATTATTTGTTTTTTTTTGTTTTTAGTTAGTTTTTATTTTTATTTTAGTTTTTTTTTTTATGAGAGAGAATGAGCACCAGCAGGGGCAGGGGGCTGCACAGAGGGAGAAGGAGAAGCAGACTCCCTCTGAGCAGGGAGCCCATTGCAGGACTTAATTCCAGCATCCTGGAATCATGACCTGAGCCAAAGGCAGACACCCAACCGACTGAGCCACCCAGGCGCCCCCTTTTTTTGTTATTTGTACATAATACATTGTAAAAACAAAGCATTAAATATATGAGTAAATATTGAAAAGTCTGCAATAGAGACGACCACTATTAATTTGGAGGCTGTCTCTTTGCAGACCTTATTCTGTAAGTTTACATGTTTTCTTCAGATTTCCTTGTATGTTGAGATGTGCAGATGTCTTATCTACACGAGATACCTATGTAGTAGATATGCACTGTATCTATGATGCTGCCACTTGCACACTCTCTCTCATTCATTTTTAACTTGCAGAATCTGGAGGTCTACCCACATCCATATCTAAGCCTACTTCTCTTTCTTTTTTTTTTTTCTTTTTTTTAAGATTTTATTTTTAAGCTATCTCTATACCCAATATGGGCCTCAAACTTGCAACATTGAGATCAAGAGTCATATGCTCTACCAACTGAGCCAGACAGGTGCCCCCCCTCTTTCTTTTTTAAGGAAAAATCATGTTCCATTGTGTAAACAAACTGTAATTCTCCAACCATTGCCGTATGGGTGAACATTTTAGTTTTCAGACTTTTATATATATTTCCTGTTGCTGCTTTGTACACGTGAATGAGCATTTTTTGAGAATAGATACCCAGAATACAAATTCTTGGGGCAAAGGGTATATGTGTTTGCTGTTTAAATTAGACCATCAATTCTTCTTAACAAATGCTGTTCCAGTTAACCCCTCTTACCGACAGTGTGTGAAAACATTGGTCCCCATTGGGACTAACATCCACTGGAGATGAATGATCTTTTTATTTTTATTTTTTTCCCAATCTGAAGGGTGAGATGTGCCATGTCATTTTAAAATTTGTATTTCTTTCCATCCAACTTTTCCAAGCATATATATATATATATATATATATATATATATATATATGCATTTAAAAAATTAGAGTCGTGCTATGCATGACTCTGTATCTTTTTTTAGTTTTTCACATTAAGTCACATTAAAATGTTCACATTTTCTTTTCTGGGTCGTTGCATTGTCTTCAAAAGCTCAGTTGTTCAGGGGTGCTGTCTTACTGAAGTATTGCAGATCACCTGGAGTATTCTTTATCTTCATTTCTTTATGTCCTTAATCTCCAACGACTTGGGGAATGACAAGTAATAGAAAAGAAAGGAAAGCAGAATGAACACTTTCTGCAGGGGATTGGCATGGGGTCTGTCCAGTAAAACAATCAAATTAAAATCTGAATTAGATGTTCGCTCAGGGCCTCATTCCTTAGGTATTTGGCAGGGAGGTGCCTAGAGTAAATATCACCATGAGCTCTTGTTTTATAGATGATGTGAGAAACGAAGGCAGAAGAAAAATTATTGAATTTCCTTACTACCTAGAGCCTACTGGCAAGTTCTTGAAAGAGACAGAGTGACATTCCTCTAGGGACTCAACTGCCTGGATGTTAATACTTTGCCCAGGGCAAAAGGCAATCTTAGCCTGTCCCCCAGGACCCTGTAAATCTACCTTAACATATAAAAATTCCTTTAGAAATTTCCTTTATCTCTAAACCTCCTGAGAATACAGGGAATCATCCCCCAAGCATACGGCCCACGATAGACATCTGAAGGGTCTCATGACTAAGGTTCTATTAGACAGTAATAAATGACCTTTTCCCAACAATAGCTAGCCCCTTCAAGGTCCTGGAAAACTTGCTTCCAAAATTCCACAGAGACTTATGCAATCACTAACCGCCTCCCAACTTGAAAGTATTTAATGGGCTAGTCCTCATAATCCCAGTGCAGCTCTTTCTGCCCATGGGTCCTGTCCCCGTGCTTTAATAAAATCACCTTTTTGCACCAAAGATGTCTCAAGAATTCTCTCTTGGCCCTTGGCTTCGAACCCTAATGGCTTTTCCTACATCATAGAGACAATGAAGACCAAATATTAAATATTAGAAGCTTCACGTATTTTGTGTGTTCCGTTATGAAAAGTGTACAGGTTTGTTTGTTGTTGTTTGGATGGAGGGATTATAACTCTCCCAGAGCTTTTCACATCAGTGAAAACATCCAGGAGGCAGTGTGGTGTGATGGACATCCTGATGAACTGGCAAGTCTGAGAGTTGGCTTCAGATTCCAGCTCTTCCCACCGACTGTGCTGTAAACCTGAAGAAGACACTCAGTTTGGTTCTCTGGGGTCTGTATGGTGAGAATGAGCAGGGTGTGAGTGGGTTTGGACAGCCTGGTAGAGGGTGGGCTAGCAGTTAGAGGCCAATTCTAGCTCTGTATTATTTTTTTTTCTTTTTTTTTTTTTCTTATTTATTTACGATAGTCATACAGAGAGAGAGAGAGAGGCAGAGACACACAGGCAGAGGGAGAAGCAGGCTCCATGCACCGGGAGCCCAACGTGGGATTCGATCCCGGGTCTCCAGGATCGCGCCCTGGGCCAAAGGCAGGCGCCAAACCGCTGCGCCACCCAGGGATCCCCTAGCTCTGTATTATTGAAACAGTAAAAACACACACTGTCTAATAACAGGATGGTATCATAAAAAAGAAATATTTGGTCTTTTTCCTCCAATTCTTGGCACACAGCTCCTAAAACCATGGCAATCTCTAGAGTGCTAAGAGTGTCTTTTATATGCTAATGACTGCTGGTCCCTGAAAGGCCAAAGCACTATTGGAGGGTTGGACTTTCAACCCTAACCTCTGACCTCCAGGGAGGGATAGGAGGCAGGAGGTTGAAATTAGTCACCAAAGGCCAATGATTTAATCAACCGTGACTTCATAAGGAAACCTCTATAAATTAAAAAAAAACAAAAAACAAAAAAAAAAAACCCTCTGAGCAGCAGGGGTTCAGAGAGCATCCAGGTTGCCAACACATCAGGGTGCTAGGAGGGCAGCATGCCTGGAGAGGGTATAGAAGCTCTGTGTCCCGGCCCCCATACCTTGCCCTACGCATTTCTTCCAGTTGGCTGTTCTTGAGTTGTATCCTTTATAATAAATCTACAGTAACAGCAATAAAGTGCTTCCCAGTTTTGTGAGCTGTTGTAGCAAATTATCAAACATGAAAGGGGTAGGGATGTAGCCAGGTCTGACAAAAGTGGGTAATTCAGGGAGGCAGTGGTCATAACTGGCTACTCAGGTGGGGGCAGTCTTTGGGATGGAGTCCTTCAACTCGTGGGGTCTGACACTAAGTTGGAGTAGTCAGTGTCAGAATTGAGTCAAATTGTAGGACACCCAGCTGTTGCCCACAGAGTTGGAAAATTGGTTCATATGGGGGGAATAAAAGCGCTACACATTTGTGTCAGAAGCTTTGTGAGTCAAAGCTGTATGTTACCACTCCCACTCTCCAGAAATGTTCTGACACATAGTCAGCCAGCTCTGTGCCAGGCTTTGTCCAGCACAGAGACACACTTGTGAGCAGACACCATTGCTGCTGTCTGGTGGCTTCTAGTCAATCACAGGAGACAGCCAGCATTTCAGTGTGGTTCTTAGATTATGTAATGATAGTTCTGAGAAATGCCATGAAGGAGAAAGACAGGGTGACTTGAGAGTGTCAGACAGGATGCTGATCCAGACAGGGGAGTTCATGCTTCCCTGAGAAAATGATCTGTGAGCTGGGATCCAAGGGCCAATCACGAGTTAGCTAGGTGGAAAAGGTAGAGGGACAGAGGAGAGACGCCAGCTTGCCGGCTCGGGGAAGGCAGAAAGAATGGATTGCTAGTGGCCATAATGAGCCTCTCCTCTGTTCATTCATTCTTTCCGTCATCCAACAAACATTGATTGATCACCTGATCTGGGCCAAGTACTGAACCTGGTACCAAGGACAGAAGAGTAGGGAGCAAGACTGACAAAGTCTCTAGCCTCATCACTACTGCTGTGTAACAAATTATCCCCAAACTTGGTGACTTCAAACAGCCGTCATTTTACTGTTATCCTCATGGTCTGGAGGTGGACTGGGCCAGCTCGTGTTTATCACTCAAGTCTCTCACAATTATTCAGGCACTGGCTATTCTGGAATCACCCAAATGTTCCCTCACTCACATGTCTGAAGCCTGGGCTGGGAAGCCTCAAACAGTTGGGGCTGCTTGGGCATCCTTGTCTCTGGATGGCCTCTCATATGGTATCTCTAGTATGATAGCTTCAGGGTTCCTGAAGCAGGTGACCCAAAAGAGACCAAGCCAGGTGGAATCTCATGGACTTTTCCAGCCTGGTCTCAGAGCATTCCTGCCCCATTGTTTTAAGGTAGCTCTGAGGCCTGCTCAGGGGACCTAGAACCCCCTCCTGATGGGAGATGTGACGAAAAACTTGTAGATGTGCTCTAGAACCACTACACTCTGATGCTCTGCTCTCTCTAGCTTCTCACCCTTGACTTTTTTTAAAAGAAAAGATTTATTTATTTATTTATTTATTTATTTATTTATTTATTTGAGAGAAAGAAAGTACACACATGAATGGGGGGAAGGTAGAGGGAGAGAATTTGCAAGCAGACTCTACGCTGAGTGGGGAGCCTAACATAGGGCTCAGTCTCAAGACTCTGAGATCATGACCTGAGCTGAGAGCAAGAGTTTGATGCTTAGTTAGGTGCTTAGGGGCACCTGGGTGGCTCAGTTGGTTAAGCATATGCCTTCAGCTCAGGTTGTGATCCCAGGATCCTGAGATGGAGCCCCACATCCGGGTTTGTGCTTCCTCTGCCTGCCACTCTCCCTGCTTATACTCTGTCAAATAAATTAATAAAATCTTTAAAAAGAAAAGGAAGAAAGTTAGACACTTAACTGACTGAGCCACCCCGACACTCCTCATCCTTGGCTTTAAACCTACCTGCCTGCTTTAGCTTACCAGAGTCTTCCAGAGGAGACAATTTTATGGCCTGCGTCCTGACTCCAGCATGCCCCTTGGGAGTCCCACCTTCCTCTGCCCCAAATAGCTTCAGAAAGGCATAGTTTTCTTGACCTCTGGCTCTTTCTTGTGGGGGCAAGGGGGCTTGGTGCCCCTTGAGGAGTGGTACTGCAGGAATCTTCCCAGCTGACCTACCTCCTATTTGGGTCATCAGAGGACATACATGGAAACAGGTGCTAAGTCCCCAAACAACAAGACTCTTGTGGGGCTAAGAGATGCTAGGATGACTGGAGGGCTATAGTGTGGGGCTGAGGTGAGCCTGAGGCCTTGTAGGCCATGGGCACTGTTTGATTAGCACCTTAAGAGCATTATAGGAAACTGCTAAAGGCCCAAAGTTTTGATGACCATCTGCCAGGGAGATTATAGAATACAGTCCTATGATCTTACCTATATGTGAAATCTTAAAAAAAAAAAAAAAAAAAAAAAAACAACAAAAACCTGAGGTCATAGATACAGAAAACAGATTAATGGTTGCCAAGTGGGGATGGGCAAAATGGGTGAAGAGGGTCAGAAGGTACAAACTTGGGGTTATAAAAAAATTAAGATATAGAGATGTGATGCAGCATGGTGACTATAGTTAGTAATACTGTATTGAATATTTGAAAGTTCCTAAGAGTGGATCTTAAAAGTTCTTATATAAGAAAAAGATTATAACTGTGTGGTGATGAATGTTAACTGTGGTGAGGATGTTAACTAGACATATTGTGATGATCATTTTACAATACATACAAATATCGAATCATGATTTGTGCATCTAAAACTAATATAATATAATAGGGACACCTGGGTGGCTCAGTGGTTGGGCAGACGCCTTTGGCTCAGGGTGAAATCCTGGGGCCCAGGATCAAGTCCCACATTGGGCTCCCTGCATGGAGCCTGCTTTTCCCTCTGTCTGTATCTCTGCCTCTCTCTCTCTCTCTCTCTTTCTCTCTGTCTCTCATGAATGGGTAAATAACATCTTAAATAAATAAATTAATTAATTAACATAATATTAAATGTAAGTTATACCTCAGTGAAAAGAAGACGACAGACCTCTGGGAAGAACAGGGTTTTGCATCATGCTTTTAAATTAATCTGTTAGAATGATTTTTTTCTTACAAAAGAAGATTTTCAAGTGTGTTCCTAATTTCAGAAGAGGAAGCATAGATCTCCATCCTGATTAATCATGTTATAATAATATCAGTGATTTGGCAGTCTGTGGTTAGTTATCACAGGTTGGTGGGCAGAGCCAGTCTTCCATAGCCAACAGAGTTCACAACACTGTTAGCTGAACATAGTCTACAACAAACATTCCTACCATCATGATGTCCTATAACACCCAAATAATAGTGCAACAGTTAACAATGAGTGGTGCCCAATTAATAACACAGTAAACCTTGGAAGATGACTATTAAAAAAATACAAATATTATAGGATAGCGCTTTGCTGTTTAGTAGACATACTCAGAAACTCAATTTAGAAACCCAATTTCATGATGATAGTACAGAATTCATTTAGCTTAAGTTTGTGGAAACTGATGTGTAAACAAAGATCAAGGCCATCCTCATGCTTTGCATCCTCAAAAGCACTTGTATGAACAGCTTCTTCCCCCACATTTCTCATTAAGTACCATTGACTTATTATTATTTTTTTAGAACCCCTAGTGATTTACAGGTAAGCATGGCCTCTCTGGAAAACTTGAAAGGGCCTAACATCTACCAAGTGACATCTTTGTTTCAAATCCTCTACCTCTCTCAGCTTCAAATTAGGTTTCAAGGTAAGTACCATATTCCAGATGACAGAGTGATTTAAGATGTCAATGACCAGAACTTTCCTGAAAATGTTGCTTGATAATCTTTGGGGTTAGTCCCAATCTGTGCATTTAAATATTCCTAGAAAACTCTTGCTCCAAAGCAAAAAATGGATTTTATTTGTGTATTTTCAGATGGTAGCAGACAAAAAATGGAAAGGTATTAACCATTATTGAACTGTTATGACTCAGGTGTTTTTATATATATTATTTTGTTTAATCTTTATCCATAGCCTATATACACAGACAAGTATTAGAATTAGTGTCAAGCTACTGTAACAAATTCATAAAGTTCAGTGGCTTAACACAATACATTATTTCTCCTTTATAAAAACAGTCCAGGGATCCCTGGGTGATGCAGTGGTTTAGCGCCTGCCTTTGGCCCAGGGCGCGATCCTGGAGACCCGGGATCGAGTCCCACGTCGGGCTCTCGGTGCATGGAGCCTGCTTCTCCCTCTGCCTATGTCTCTGCCTTTCTCTCTCACTGTGTTCCTATCATAAATAAATAAAATAAAAAAAAAAAAACAGTCCAGTTTGGGCCCAAGACAGTGGTATCAAGGATAGGGTTTCATGAAAGAGGTGGGACCTCTGCTCCACCCAGAGATTTGGGGACCCAGGCTGGTAGAAGCTCCCTTCTATAATCTGTGCTTTTTTCTTTTATTTTTTGTATTATTTTATTAACACTGTGCATTTCTATTTACTCAACATCAAGTTATATCCAATCTTCTTTCCTTTACAGTTTTGTTGAGATATAATTGACATATAACACTGTATTAAGATGTAGAATATAATGATTTGATGTATGTATATATTGTGAAATGATCACCACAAGTTTGGCTAACATCCATCTCACACACTTACAATTTTTTCCTTGTGATGAAGACTTTCAAGATTTACTCTTTATTCTTTTTAAGATTTTAATTCTTTGGGGCACCTGGGTGGCTCAGTGGTTGAGCATCTGCCTTTGGCTCAGGTCATGATCTCTGGGTCCTGGGATGGAGTCCTGCATCAGGCTCCCTGCGGGGAGCCTGCTTTTCCTTCTGCCGGTGTCTCTGCCTCTCTGTGTCTCTCATGAATAAATAAATTTTTAAAATCTTAAAAAAAAAATTATTTCTTTGACACAGAGAGCGAGAGGGAGAGCGAGCATGAGCAGCGGGAGGAACAGAGGGAGAAGCAGACTCCCCACAGAGCAGGAAGCCCCATGCGGGGCTCCATCCCAGGACCCCAGGATCATGACCTGAGCTGAAGGCAGATGTTTAACTCCTGATCTACCCACACTATCCTCAAGATTCACTCTTTCAGCAATTTTCAAATATGCAATAGAATATTGTTAACCATAGTCACATGCTTATCCATTACATCCTCAGGACTTATTTATCTTGTAACCAGAAGTTCATACCTTTTGACCACCTTCACCCTTTTCTCCTAACCCCCACCACTGCCTCTGACAGCCACCAATATTTTCTGTGAGATGGGTTTTCTTAGATTCCACATATAAGTGAGTTCATACATTATTTGTGTTTCCCTGTCTGACTTGTTTCATTTAGTATCATGCCTTCAAGTTCCATCCATGTTGTTGCAAATGATAGGATTTCCTCCTTTTTTTAATGACTGAATAATATGCCGTTATATATATGTGTGTGTGTGTGTGCCATTATATATATGTGTGTGTATATATATATATATTCCACATTTTTTTATCCATTTATGTCAGTGGACACTTAAATTGTTTCCACGTTTTCTTTTTCTTTTTTTTTTTAATTTTTATTTATTTATGATAGTCACACAGAGAGAGGGGGGGGGCAGAGACATAGGCAGAGGGAGAAGCAGGCTCCATGCACCGGGAGCCCGACGTGGGATTCGATCCCGGGTCTCCAGGATCACGCCCTGGGCCAAAGGCAGGCGCTAAACCGCTGCGCCACCCAGGGATCCCTCCACGTTTTCTTACCTATTGAAAGTAATGCTGCCATGAACGTAGGGCACAGACATTGCTTCAAGATACTGACTTTCCCTCATGTGTATACCCACAAGTGGGATTGCTGGATCATATGGTAGTTCTCTTTTTAATTTTTTGAGGGACTTCTCTAGAGTTTTCCACAGTGGTTGCACCAGTTAGCCTTCCCACCAACAGTGCACGAGGGTTCCCTTTTCTCCAGGTTCTCACTAACACTATCTCTTGTAAAATAACATTGTTATCGATAACAGCCTTTCTAATAGATGTGAAGTGATATCTCATTGTGGTTTTGAATTGTATTTCTCCGTAGATCAGTAATGTTGAGCATCTCTTTATGTACCTGTTGGCCGTTTGTATATCTTTGGGAAAATGTTTATGCAGTTCCTCTGCACATTTTTTAAATCAAAATAGTTTTTCTGTAGTTGAGTCGTGAGTTCTTTATCTATTTTGGATATTTACTCCTTATCTGATAGGTGATTTACTGATATTTTCTCCCATTCTATAGATTGCCTTTTCATTTTGTTGATTATTTCTTTTGCTGTGCAGAAGCCTTTTAGTTTGATGTAGTCCCATTTGTTTACTTTTGCTTTTGTTGCCTTTGGTTTTGGTGTCAAATCCAAAAAGTCATTGACAAGAATGATGTCAAGGAGCTGAGCCCCTATCTTTCCTTCTAGGAGTTTTATGGTTTTAGGTTTTACATTTAAGTCTTTCATTCATTTTGGCTTAATTTTTGTGGATGGTATAAGGTAGGGGTTCAGTTTTATTCTTTTCAGGTGCCTGTCCAGTTTTTCCGATACCATATATTGAAGAGACTATCTTTTCCCCATTGTATGTTCTTGACTCCTTTGTCATAAATTAATTGCCCATGTATGCATATGCTTATTTCTGGGATCTCTATTCTGTTCCATTGATCCATGTTTTTATGCCAATACCCTACTGTTTTGATTACTATCGCTTTATGATATAGTTTGAAGTCAGGAAGTATGATGCTTCCAGCTTTGTTCTTTTTCAAGATTGCTTTATCTGTTTGGGTTTTTTTTTTTGTGGTTAAATACTAATTTTAGGATTTTTTTTCTATTTTTGTGAAAAATGCTATTGGAACTTTGACTCTGGAGATTGCTTTGAATAGTATGAATATTTTAGCAATATTAATTCACTTACACCACGAACACAGAACATCTTTCCATTTATTTGCGTCTTCTTTAGTTTTCTTTTTTTCTATCAATGTCATAGTTTTCAGTGTAGAGTTCTTTCACCTCGTTGGTTAAGTTTATTCCTAGATATCTTATTCTTTCTGATGCAACTGTAGATGGGATTGTTTCCTAAAGCTCTCTTTCTGAGATTTTGTTGTTAGTGTATAGAAATGCAAATGATTCTCCTACCTTGATTTTGTATCCTGCAACTTCACCAAATTCATTTATTAGCTCTGACAGTTTTTTGGTGGAGTCATTAGGTTGTTTCATATCTATATACATACATATATAAACTTGCAGGGATATATATAGATATAATCTATATATCTATATATCTGTATCTATATCTCTATATATCTACAAATAGAGACAGTGCTATTTTTTACATTCTGATTTGGATGTCTTTTATTTCATTATCTTATCTAATTGCTCTGGGTAGTTTCTAGTACTACAGTGAATAGAAGTAGGAGTGGCCACCCTTGTCTTTTCCTGATCTTAGATAAAAAGCTCTCAGCTTTCCACTATTGTGTATGATGAGTACCATTGACTTTGAGGCTTATGTTTAATTACAGCTTTAACCTAAGCTGAATCAAAGTTTTGGAGTTTATAACAGTGTTAGTCCATACTTTACCGGAAGGGAGTTTGGACCAGATAGCAATTCACATTCCTTCCCAAGCTAAATGTCTGTGATTCTGTGTGACAGTACTCTTAGTTCTGTTTTTATAGAGTTTGTAACTGCAAAGGAGCCTCCCCGGCAACAGAAGTTTTGAGAGCTTATTTTGGGATCTGAACCAGACAATCCTTGGATCTCAAGTACATGGAGGGCTCCTAGAGGTCACCTGTGTCAGCCCCCTCACAGCATCACCAGCAAGTGACTACTTACACTTGACTACCTCCTTGGGCAGGAGGGCTCATTTTGTACTGACACTGATGCTGCCAACCTCTCACTGAACCATCCAGAAGTTTTCTAAAAAAACATTTTAAGGACATGGAGTTCCTGCCGTGGATACTGGCAGTGGTTATATATAGGGGACCTGATACTCCACGCCTCATCATGATCAAGTCATGGACTGAACTGCCACTGAGCACGGGGTTTAGTCAAAGCTCTGTAGTAGGTAAGGGTGCTTCTAGCCTGAAAAAGGCCTCATTGGGCATGCATCAGTGCTCCCATCTATGTGTTTGCCCAGAACAAAATCTTGCTTCTGTGTAGTATTGCTAACATAGGAAACATGGCTTTCAGAAAGCGAAAATGGCCACAGAAAGCGGCACTTCAGGTGGGCCTGATTCACAATGCACAGCTGTGATTCACGGGCCTTCCTGAGCTCTTTTTATTTTTTTACCTGTAAAATTTGGCTTTTGCCATGCAACCTTTCATTGTCTATTTGTATTTCTAGCTTTACAGCCCTGCCTATTTAATGTTTCCGGCTTCCCTTGACATTGTAACAAACTTTTAACTGACACAGCTTGCTTACAAAAATAAAAAAGAATCAGCTATATTTTTTAAGTAGCTATGTGATGAGTAAATCATGCCAACTGCACAGTCTCCGGTCTCCTGTTTTTTTGTTGATGTACTTAGAGTTGCTCTTGACATTCTGAAGTCAGAATATGCTGATTTCAGACTGGCACATTTCGCTACTTCTCCAACTTTCAGAAAGCAGAGAAGTGAAGTTGGATGGAACACAGGCCTCTCCCAGAATGTCAGAAAGAGATCACTGAGGAGTATGTAAGGTCGAAAATCCTGGCTTGATGAATTAATTATTTCAATCTGTTCTGGTCCTGAGAAATGATCAGACACCTTGACAAGTTTATCCTTTGTAGAGCTAGGGAAGAAAAAAAACCTCAGAAGAGAGAGTGGCAGGAATGTATAGTTCATAAATGGGGAAAAAGAAAACTAAAAACCTTTACTATTTCAGGGATTAAAAATACTAAATCCATAGATTATCTGCCTCAAATCCTTTTTGGAAAGCAGTGGTAGGTAAATAATTCATGTTGTATATTTAAACACATGTAAAATAGAGAATAAAAGGTCTTGTTGGTAGAACATGGGCTGTAGTCAGTGCTGAGGGTTAGTTACTATGCTGCCATTTATCACTGCTGAATCATACCTGAGCAAACCAGCACTGATGTTTCTTAAACATATAATTATGACTGTATGTGCTTTGATTGCTAGGTTTGAAAAGTACTGGTACTGTCATTATTTTTTAGAATAATTGTGTGTGTTGTCAAATCTTTTGCAATTGTGGGTTATTGCAGGCATCCCCTTGCTCCCTTGTTCCTAACAGAACTCAATTCTGTGTGGGCCTCCGCTCCCTCCCTTCCTCCATGGGCCTCTTTCAAGAGGTGAATCCTTTCACTCAGTCCTTGTGGTCCATTCCTGGTGTCAGTGATGAGTTGGGGCATGGGCTCGTGACGCTGTTCTGGCAGTTAGACGTTAGGGGAAGTCCGCTGGAGGGTTTCAGGGAAAGCCTTCCTTGCTTCCAGTATGAATGTACAGGATTGTCCCTTCTCCCTCTGCAGATTGGCCAGTGTGACAGTGATACTTGCGAGTGTGGCCACCATCTTAAAACCCTTGAGGGACAGTCATCCTAGGAACAGAACAAAGACAGGATGGCAGAGAGTCCAGAGATGGAAAGAGCCTGGCTTCCTGATGATGCTTTTGGGCTGCTGAATTACCTCACGTGGAGCCACTGTTCCTCACACTATGACTCATTATGTGAGAATAGGGTTGAGAGCCTTTGCATTAAGCGAGGGTTTTCTGTTACCTGCAGCCAAGCCATCTTCATAGATGCATAAATAATTCAAGGTAAAAGAAAAGATAAAACTCAAAAAGAACAAAAGTTATCACAACCGTGACTCATTTATATCCTACCTAAGAGTGGCATTTTAAAATGTGTGAGATTTTTCTGCCTAATACCATTTGTCATGAATGTGTATGTTTTTATTCATTGCTGCCTACAGAGGGAGCCCCCATGAAGAGGACCAGTGGCAGGTTCTAGTTAGGTTATTGGTTTGACTGCTTTAACAGAAGTGAAATAACACTGATTTTAAAAGGTTGTGAGATTATTTATTGTCTCCCAAAACAGCTTGGGTGGGTGATAGTCAAGGAAATGGGTAGTCTGCCCCCTGTGGTCATCCAGGGCTCTTCTCTCTTATCCACTAGGATATTGTCTCCATGGACATCAAGAATGCTGGCTTACCCCCCATGCCAGTGATTCAGAGCATGGGAAATGGTGAAGAAGGAAGGTCAGAATGAGGTAGTCCTTTTGACTCAGAACTGCACATAAGGCTTCCAGTCATAACTCATTGGCCCAAACTTGATCATATGACAACAACTAGTTGCAAGGGATTCTGGAAAATATCATCTCTAGCTAGGTGACCATGTATCCAGCTAAAACCTAGAGGGTTCCCTTAGGAAGAAAAAAAGAGCAAATAGATACCAGGAGACAGAAGTATCTGCCACACAGTATGTCCTCTATAGTGGAGAGGAAGCTTGTAACAAGGAGAGAGTGCTGGGTGCCACTCTGATTGTGAAGCAAGGATTTGAGTCATAAGAGCCAGTCTCCCCGAGTAGCCTGGAGCCTTATGCCAGTTCTGACCTGTCCTGACCTCTCTTCTGGTTAACCAAAGGACTTGAATCAGGTGATCTTTAAAACCTCTTTAAGCTCTGACCTTCTCTGGTATGGTCCCACAGGCATTCTATTTCTAGAATGGGGGAAGAGATGAAGGGGAAGCAGGGTGAGTACCTCATACATGGGTAGTTGGTATTAAAACCATAAGAGAGAGGCACCTGGGTGGCTCAGTGGTTGAGCATCTGCCTTTGGCTCAGGTTGTGATCTTGGGGTCCTGGGATCAAGTCCCACATCAGGCTCCCCACAGGGAGCCTGCTTCTCCCTCTGCCTATGTCTCTGCCTCTCTCTGTGTGTCTCTCATGAATAAATAAATAAAATCTTTTTTAAAAAAAAAAGCCATAAGAGAAGTCACTGCTAGCTCACTTGGCACTTATTAGGAGCCAGGTACTATTCTGGGTCTCTTACACCTGTTAACCTCACTATCCCTACATAACGTTTGAGGTGGAGACTCTGGTTTTTCCCTTTTCATAGATGGGGAAACTGTGGTTCAGTAAGGGTTTAAGAAGGGCTTTAGACCTAGCCAACTGATCACTGAGCCCACACTTAACTATGTGTTGTGAGAAGGACTGGGGCCTGAGGTGGGATTGGTGAGGTGTGGCCAGATCATAGCGAACTCTGCAAGTAGGGCTAAAGAGCCTTGGGCCTGCTGCTACCCTTTACCCAGGGCCAGTTTGGAGATCCATCTGCTGTGTTGATTGCCTCCCTCAACCCCTCATTATTACCCCAGAGCCAGGAAATGGCTGTTGCCACTCCTGTCACATCGGGGCATGATGTTGTCATGGGTTACATCACCTTTCACTATCCCGGGGTAGAAGACAGGCTGTTCTTTAGGAGGAGAGGACCCTGGTGAGAGAGGAGCCCTTGGGGGGAGAGGGGTTAGCCATGGGGCAAAGTGCAGGATATTCAAGGAGAACCACACCATGTACCTAATAGGCGTCCTTCAAGGTGTTGTCCCCATGAGAGGAGCACGGAGGCTTCTGGCCTTGCTCCTGTCCTGTATTCCCAAAGAAGCCTGGGGCTGGGAAGACCTTGGCCCCAGAAAATGAAGGTCCATCCAGGAAGTTGCACTGTCCCTTAGGCTAGCCTGGCACTGATTGATGGCATGGATCCTGGGATCACACTCCTTTTGCTCCGACCTGGAAGTTAGTGACTTTGGGCCCAGAGGGGGCTCCAGGGAGGGAGTGGCCATCAGTGCATATATTATCTGGTGCCCTTGGTGATGGGACTCCTTGCGATCATCAGGTAGGCTGGCCTAGATAGGAGGAGTGTGGCCCTTGCAGCTCACCTGCCTCTGGGTGCCAGGCCACGGGCACACTCTCCCCAGGGAGGAGCAGACCCAGACAAAGTGAGGCCTCCCTGGCCAAGCCCATGTGGGGCCTCTGGGTAGCCAGCTTTCCCCAGGCACAGCGCTTCACTGCATGTGCAGCTGTTGCATGGTGCTGGACTAACCCACTCCCATGAGTGGCTCCTGATGCTTATGAACAGTAGGATGGCCCCCTCCCTCTTGCCCCCCAACAGTCAGTACAGTCTTATTTGGTCCTATCTTTGGTTCATTCTGTTTTCCTAAAAATGCAATAATTAATGCACCAGTTTCAATCTACTCAAGATTGAGCTCCACTGAGTGTCTCCCAGGAAAGCTGTGCTCCCTCTCTGGGCCTAAGTGGGTCTCCTCTTCTCCCCATTCTTCTGCCTGATGGCACTGGTTTCATAGGATATAATGGCCATTTTACTCATTGTTCCACTGACCAGACGTGAGCTTTCTTCCTTTTTTTTTTTTTTTTCCAGATTTTATTTATTTATTTATGAGAGACACACAGAGGGAGGCAGAGACACAGGCAGAGGGAGAAGCAGGCTCCACTCAGGGAGCCCAGTGCAGGACACAATCCTGGATCCCAGGATCACACCCTAAGCTAAAGGCAGATGCTCAACTGCTGAGCCACCAAGGCATCCCTTTTTAAAAAAAAAAAAAAAACTATTAATTTCTAACATACTCAAAGGCAAAAAGGATCATATGATACATCCTCAAGAATCCATTAACCGACTTCAGCACTCAGCAGTTTGCTGATCTTGATTTATTAATTCTTCCTCAACCTACGCCCCCCCCCCCGAATATTTAAAGCAATTCCTAGATCTTGAATCATCCTCCTATAGATATTTTTATACATTTTAGCTGTGAGCTTCAAGATGACAGAACTGCATCGTGTTTTGGGTCACAGCACTTTTTGATGCCCAACACATATTGGCTCTGGAGAAATGTTGTTTTGAATGGACTGATTGACTGGATGAATGAATTGGTTTCACCCTTTAGAACTGAGTATGCAAACTAGCTGGAATGTGAATAACTGCTAGGAGCCCACAGCCTCCTTGGGGCCTGTCCTGATGCCTGGGGATTCCTTGGAGGTTCTGAAATCTGTCCATCATTCCTCAGACTTTAAGGTTGGTTTATTTTTAGCCAAGCGTCTTTGATTTTGCAATTAAACTCTACATTGAGGTGACATTGGATACAGAGGGCTATTAAGATATAGCTTTTACCTTTGCGTGGTTCATATTTAGTCACAATTATAGCCTTGGGGTTGTTTTTTTTTTTTTTAATTATAATACAGTATTTACTTAGGCTAAAGTGATTAAGACCCAAAAAAATCAAAGTATAGAATACATCTAAAGCATTTTCTTTAATAACATCTTTCTATTCCTGGTAATGGTATTTTAACTACACAAATGAGAGATAATTAAATACACTTTTTTTTTCAGGCCGTTGTGGTCATGCTTAAAACCCTAAATTCTGTACACTTTGAAGGGGACCCTGAGACCAGAGTCACCAGACGTGGCGTTTCCCACTCTTACAAGGTAAAAATCAGACCAAGGCTTGGACTTTTAGAAATCTCTGGTGGTAGAATGGTAGTTTATAAAAATGCCTTTGACATGTTCCTTTTTCCTCTTAATTCAGAAGTGGTACTTACCATAATGGGAAGTACCTATCAGCTAGTCCTTTTTTCAAAATCATATTCTAAAATATTTTCTTTGACCATTCAGATCTGCTATGAAGTTAAAGTTGGCTGCGTTTTTCTGTGTGTTTTCTTTTTTGCTGTTTCATCAGGAATTCAGAGTAATAATTTTATTTCTGGATTTAAGATATTTTTACTGTGTGGGTTTAGCACAGGGACTAAGACTGTGCCCAGTAGACATCTGATGACTACTAGCCACTGTTACATTTCAGCCTGGAACATAAAACTGTTGTTTCTACAGAAATATTTATAGGAGTCAGATTGGGTCATGATGCCATATTGAGTCTAGAGCGTCTTTTCCTTGGAAGGTGATGGGCTTGAGAGATGTCAGAGGACAAGGAGATGTGAGTCCTTTGCTGAAGGTGGTCATAATCCCAGCATCTCACCCTGGTGCTGTAGCAATGACTCTTCGCATGCACTTATTTTCTGGGCTGAGAGTGAGCAGGCTCTGGGGTTTCCCACTGTGGATCCAGAGACCTGGCTATCACTTGGCATGACTTGGACAAGTGTGATGGGAGTGTCTGGTGGAGCCAGAGCAGACCCCAGGAATGTGCACATAGAGCCCCTGTGGAAGGAATATGCAGCAAGATGACTGGAGGGAACCCACGGATTGCGTGACTTCTTGAGTGGCTGCACGAGCCTCCTCCCTATGGATGGAAAAGAGAATGGACTCTCTGGAGAATGGGCCAGAGCTCAGGCCACAGAGACAGAGCCCATTGGCTGGTAATCCTCGTCTTCTTAGGATGGGGCCCAGCAGAAGCTGACACAGATGTTCCAGGCTGGAAAACCTGTGGTGTGTGTAGGGAGGGTTGGGGGAACACCACAGATGAGTCAGCCAAGGGGAAGACTCGTCGTGGTGAAGGAGTCGGGAATGGGGCTGCAAACGTGGCTGACTGCCCTGACGGCTGGGGCTGGGGCTGGTGAGTAGAAAAGTGGCCAGTGGTCAGGATTCGGAAGAGGAGCCACAGTATGGGGAAGAAGCAGTAGCTCAGGGGAAAGGACAAGTCTTTTTGTTCAGGTGATGATGCAGAGATCTGTAGGATTCCTCTGGAGCTGGGCAAACATGGCATATGACCACTGCCACTGCTGTGCACCTCACTGCCTTCCTGCTCTCTCATACTCTTATTCACACTCTCACTGAAGGATCGAGATCCTGGACTCAGAGAAATGAAGTTAATTAGTTGTCAGAGGGGCATACAGAAACTAAGTGACAGAGCAGGGAATTGGCCCAGATTGGCCGGTCCCTGGAGCCTTGTCCTTGCCTTTACGTCAGGGCTCCTCTCTGTCTCTCACACTGAGGAAGGGTCTCTGCCAAAGGCATCTTTTCTCTGACCCATGCACCCTAGGTCCTACAATGGGATCTGCGCTTGGCTGTGCACACACATACACATTGGGGTTCTAGCTCCAGCTGCAAACACAAATTCTTCAAATCCATGTGAATTTTAGATACTATGTTTATTTAGCCATTAAAAAAATTAAGAACAAAGCATGACTTTCCAAGTTTTCTAGGAAAATAGGCTCCAGAAGAAGGCGTGTATTTTTCCTGGGCCTTGATGTCACCACCCCCATCAGGCTGTGTGCGCACCCCCCACAGCCATGATCACCCCAGGCCGGTTCCTAGCACAAGTGGAAATAATGAGACTATGACCACATCCCTGGCTTTTGGTGTTTGATGGTTCAAAAACCGAGTCTGAAGGGGGAGTGCAGAAATCCTGAGAGTATGAAGGGGAAAAGGGTGAGTGTTCCCAGATTAAGGCCTGTGTCAAATGAAAAGCTACAGACGTATAGAGATGTCAGTAGCCTAAAAACTAGAAGCAGTGAGGCAGGCACACAGTCCCTGCCATCTGGTTAGCCCAGCACATCCCCAGTATTTTAAATCTGGAACTAAATATAGCCCCTGTCCCAAAAGCACTAAGCTTATTGAGGGATGTAGACAAGTGGAGCTTTGCATGCTTTGTGCAGACCATGGTAGGGAGCTCTAGGCCCTGGCTTAGAAATCCCTAGTGAAGATACAGGCTGTTTCCTCTTTGTTGTATCAGTTAGCTTTTGTTTTGTATGAAGCTCTCAAAACTTAGTGGCTTAAAAGAGCAACCATTATACTTGCTTGTGATCTGTGGGTTGGCCACGCAGTTCTTTTAGTCTGGGCTGACTTTCCTGGTTGTGTGGCCGAGCTGGAAGAGTGTGGGATGGCCTTGCCCACATATGTGGTGATGGGCAGGCTGGTTATTTGAAGAGAGCCTCGGCAGGGGCTGCTTGTTTGGGCTCCATGTAGTTGTGCATCCTCCACCAGCTAGCCTGGGTGTCTTCCCATGGTGGTCTCAGTGTTCCAGAAGCTGCAAAGGAGGACAGGCCCCAATGCCTAAGTACTTTCCAAGCCTCTGCTTACAGCTCAGTTTCTGTTGTTCCCATTGGCGAAAGTAAATATACCTTGTCCAAGCTTAGAGTCCATGTAGGAGGAAACTACACCTGCCATGGAAACAGAAAGGCATGAACAGATTGGGGACTGTCACTGCTACAAATCCACCATGCTATAACCCTGTGGTCTAACTCAGTAAGTAGCGGTTGTTTCCACCTACTGCCCACCAGAAGACAACTCTGGACAGTTTTGTGGTTCATCCTCGTGTGAAAAGGCAGTGTCACGTAAAACCATAGGCAGACTACTTAGTCATAGTTCTGGTGGCCTCACCTGCCAGTGAGTGTGGTGGAAAATCCCCTAAGAGGCTGGAGGCAGGAAGTAGTTGAAGGACCAGGTCTGGCCCCAGTACAGGGTAAAAAGACCCTCACCTTCTACACCCAAATGCAGAGCAACCAAGGTGGCAGGTCTTGTCTCTGCGGACTGAAGCAAAAGACACCACCGGGCTTAGAAGTCAGAGGTGGGTGATTTCCCAGGGCCAGCAAGATTGTTTCCCAGGCCCAGAGTGAGAAAGAGGCTGAAGACAGCATTTCCACGGAGCTACAGAGGGAGAGGTGGACAATAATGTGTCAACCTTCAGTTCTCACGTACCTGGAGGAACCAACAAAGAGGTGAAGAAACTCTTCCTGTTGGGACACCTGAGTGTTTTCCAGGAGGAGGGAAGAAGTGGCCGAGTGAGCTGAGAGAAGATGAGGCAGTAGTAATGCCAGCAACAACCATTGTCCTTTGAAAGTCTGTTGTATGCTGCGGATTGTACGTAGACTTTTAATTTAGTCCTCACAACATCCTGAGGTAATTAGCCCTTATTAAAAAAAAAAAAATTAGCCCTTATTCACAGATGAGGAAACTGAGTCTCAGAGAGGTTAAGGAACTTGGCCTATGTCGCTGAGCTCAGCATTCTGGCCAGGTCTGTCTGGCTCTGGAGGGCTGCTACTGTCTTCTGCACCACGCTGCTGATGTGACCCACAAGAAAGAGCATTTTCAGGCAGCCAGGACTGCAGAGCCCTCCAAACCGGCGAGCTCTGAAAGACCCCAAAGGCCATCTCCCAGGCTGGAACATGGGAAGATGTGCATGTAAAGGAAAACATGGTGGACTCAAAAGAAGGTGCCATGATGACAGAGGGGAGGAAGGCATAAAGAAAAGCCCCAGCATATTTATTGTCAGGAGTATAGAGATACCCCAAAGGAGACCGATCCTCTGAACCTGCTCCCCATTCTGTGATCCAGTCTCCACCCACACACCCCACTCTCCCTCCGCAAATTAAAAGGATCTCCTTAGGCCACCTGGGTGGCTCAGTGATTAAGCATCTGCCTTTGACTCAGTGTGTGATCCTGGGATCCTGGGGTCGAGTCCCACATTGGGCTCCCTGCAGGAAGGCCTCTTCTCCCTCTGTCTATGTCTCTGCTTCTCTCTCTGTGTGTCTCATGAATAAATAAATAAAATATTAAAAAAATAAAAAAGAATAATTTTATAAGAAAGTCATTAATGAAATAGAATAAATTCAATCAGGAATAACTGAGATAACAAGAGGGTGCTGAAACCCACAGGCAGAGGTGCGGGCAAGATGGCGGAAGAGTAGGGTCCCCAAGTCACCTGTCCCCACCAACTTGCCCAGATAATTTTCAAATCATCCTGAAAACCTACAAATTCGGCCTGAGATTTAAAGAGAGAACAGCTGGAATGCTACAGAGAGAAGAGTTCGCACTTCCATCAAGGTAGAAAGATGAAACCCACAGGCAATTTAGTGAGGAGTTGCCAGCCGTCTTCAAGGACCTAAGAAGCTGGCACAGGCCAAGAGCTCACTTGTTCTGCGTTGATCCACAGCTTGCAGCTAGAATTCAGTTGAGCAGACCTATTGGGAAGACATGACAACACATAAAAACGAACTGTAAAGGCACAGAGATCTTGTTTTACATCTTGTCAGTGCGACTTAATAACCTGTGCTCTTGAGTTTTGGTTTTCTGCCTGCATATTAGAAACGCACATGTCTGCCCTGGAGAGAATAAAAGAGGTTGTGTCAAGGGCCCCACATGGTGGCTGGTTCACACTGTGCTCTTTGAATGGAAACCCAGGGAACAATGGTTTCTCGCAGTTAGAAGCTCCTGGGTCCTGGAGAAGCAGAGCAGAGGTAGAAAGCTGCTGAGGGGCTCCCACCCTGGGTGCGAGGGTAGCTGATTGTTATTCTGTCCAAGTGGGGTATGTCTTGAAAACACTGTGGCGGGTGTTTGCAGGTGAATGTTGTCTCTTTCCGTGCTCATCCTCTGGGAAGCTGGGCCCAGCAGTAGAGGCTGTCTAGGGGGTGGAGGACAAAAACTGTGACTTGGATTTTACTGAGGTTGTTTTCCTTTGGCGAGGTTTACTATTGAGCCACCAGACAAGCAATAGCAAGGGTACCTCCAAGGTCACCTCCAGAGCCACCCAGGCTTAACACTCTGTATCTGGGATTGGATTTGTCAGCATCAAGGGTTCACCTGCCTTGTTAGCACAGAAAGGACTACCTGCAGTGCCACAGTCAGGTGGACCCATGCTGTCTCATACTATGACCTCGGCCTCCTTGGGGGTTCAGTGTAGAGCCCCTCACCAAGCAGAGATTCTGCTGAGCTGCTTTCAGATCTGTGGGTGTCTTTTCAAACTCTCAACTGGAGTTTATGAGGAATTTGAATTTTGAGAGCAAAACATTTATTTGAGGTCCCAAATCCATTAAGTCCTGGGTGGGATCATCCAGTGTAGTGTGCTGTCTTAGCCAGGATGCGAGAGAGCTTGAGAGGCTAAAGAGTCTCCTCCAGGGCAGGGAGGGCATGTCCGCAGGAGGAGTTAACAGGCCACCTTGGGACACTAGGCACTGGTCCTTGCTTAGGGGTGGTGACTAAAGGTACAGAAGCAGTGATTATTTGAAGGTGTAAAATTGGGATCTGTTTGTCCACAGATTTGCTGGTTATCAACGTACAGGCTCAATTGTGAGATGCAAGCATATTTTTGTTAACCTTTCAACAAATATTCTCTTTGTAGAAAGACTGACAAATCCCTTTAAAGGAGTGGTTCTCAGACTCCCTTTGCTGGGACTACAGGCTGGGAAACAAGAGACTCCAAGGCTCTGGATCCTGCTTCATTCCCTACAGATAGGCTTAAAAAAAAAAAAAAGATAATATGAGATAGAATTCACATAACCATTCAGTTCCCTCAAAGTGCACAATTCAGTAGGTTTTAAAGATTGATTGATTTGAGAGAGAGCACATGTGTGTGCACACACGAGTGGGGGTGGGGAAGAGGGAAAAGGAGAGAATCTCAAGCCCCCAAGCCGACTCCCCACTGACCTCGGAGCCCAAAGGAACTCAAGTCTCAAGACCTTGAGATCAACGACCTGATGCAAAATCAAGAGTCAGGCACTTAATGAACTTAGCCACCCCGGGAGCCCCTCAATACGCAGTCACAAAGTTGTGCAATGGGAACCCTCACCACGTGAGCAAATGATTGTGGCTCCGAAGGAGATTATATTTGAAGGAGGAAAAGATGCTGCCCCTAAAATGAGCTTTGAAATTAGTGTCCTCTTTGAACCGTAACGGGTTGAACCTTTTCTGAAGAGATTGTGGTTTTCAAGTTCTATTTTAAACCCCAGCAAGAACCGGGAGACAATCTTGATATCTAAGACTGATGGCGTTACACCCTAGAGCAGTCAATCACGCAATCATTCACTGTTCTCACAGAAGGACCTCATTCAGCATTTTTTAAAGTCCTTTTGCAGAACTCTAACACAGTTAGAGGAAATCAGAAGGGGTAGAGTGGGGCTGCAGGAAGACCGGCGGACACAGCAGGAATAGATAGGGTCACCAGCCCAGATGGGCGAAGGTCTTCAGCTGGTAGATGGGGCCACTGAGTATTCGGACAGGTCCTCTGGCATGCCCCAGCTGTCCCTAAAGGTGTTACTGTGGGACACAGGGCAATGATTGGCATTCACGTGAATGATCAACATTTTAAAATACCAGAATCCTATTAGCAAGGTATTCACCAAAGGAGGTTGAAGATTTAGAAGTTGGTTGTCAAAATGGGGTGAGCGTGAGCTGGTCCATAAAGACTTCATTGTCTGGCACCCTGTAAGTGCTCCATCAGTCTCCTTACATTTTTCTTTGGATAGGTCGTGCTGGAAAGTATCTCATTCTCTGTCGATGTCAGATAAACGGAACCCTCGTGAACTGGTTTCCTCTCATTAATCTGAAGGGAACATTCTCGGCTGGGCTTATTTGGGGGCAGAGACATAACCAACTATTGTTCTCCCATGAGGATTCACGCTTCCCTGCTGGAGGACTGGGCTAATTGGATTATTTTCAGTTGACAAACTTGGTTTTCCACCTCGGAACACATGTTTATTGCCTCTGTCTTATTCACAGGATATGTTCCCAATTGGAGGTGAAACCATGAAGAGAAAATAGAACAAATAATAATGCTTTTCCGCAATCGCTTCTTGCTGCTGCTGGCCCTGGCTGCACTGCTGGCCTTCGTCAGCCTCAGCCTGCAATTCTGTGAGTATTGCCTGGTGTCACTGGGGTCGCTGGAGGGGAGAGGGCTTCATTCTGGAATAGAGGGCCCTTGTGGGGAGGAAACAAGTAGGCCCCAAAGCCTTTGTTTTTCAAATGAACAATGCAGTTTAAAACAACTGAGTCTTTTTATTGCTGGTACTGATGGTGGATGGTTGTGAGTACAAATCCTAAACTGCAGAGCTTTGTCCTGAGCGTCTTTTTTGGCCATAAGGAATGAGTGCTCACGGGGCCTCGCGATACGTTTTTGACTTCTGCATAGATTCCTAAACTACTCAGTTATTCTCAGATTCTTAGGTCCCCAAGGGGGAGACACTGAGTGGCCCAGTGTGAGCAGAGGTAGTTAGCCTGCTGCTTGGTTCTTTGAGGGTTGGGTGTCTGTTTTATGTTCAGTGAGCTGTGAGGCTGCAGTTGTGTAGGGGAATGAGGTACCAAACTCAGTTTCCTGGGCAGCAGAGACCATGCCCAGGAAATCTCGTGTGGCGAGGCAAGAGCACAGCTGATGAAGCCAGTCCACAGATCTTGTTGCCCAGCACTTTGTCCTTCACTGGGAGCCTGTGCTCAGGTTCAGCCCCAAAGCCTAAAGTACCACCACTGCTCTGCCAAAAGTGGCTGTCCTCTAACACAGGTCTGGCCCCAGCATCTCCTTGGTTGTAACCCTTCAGTGGTGGCCCCTCCAGTGGCCCCTCTCTCATGCCGAATTGCTTGGTATTCTCTACACATTTACCCTGTTCTCTGGGCCCAAATCCCACCAGCCCCTCTGCCATCCTCCTCAGCTCCCTCCCATCCTTTACTCCCCATGGTTCACTCAGTCCTTTTCTTCTCTAGGAAACTTCCAGGACTTACCCCCACACCCAACCGGGTCCGATGCTTCTTTGATGTGCATCCAGGATGCCTTAAACCAGTCCCCTTCCATACACTAACCACTTACACTAACTCTAATGTTGAGTTCTTGTGTCTCTTGCTTTTTGTTTTTTTATTTATTCATGAAAGACAGAGAGAGAGAGAGAGAGAGGCAGAGACATAGGCAGAGGGAGAAGCAGGGGACCCTGATGTGGGACTCGATCCCAGGACCCCAGGATCACGACCTGAGCCAGAGGTAGACACTCAACTGCTAAGCCACCAGGCGCCTCTTGCTTCTACAAGACTGTTCTCTGAGAGCAGGGGCCATGTCCTGTTTCCCTCTATACCCCGGGAACTGCACTGCCAACCACACAGTAGGTGTTTTCATGACTGCTTGTTAAATGAATGAATCTACACCTGTTCTGAAAAGCAAGCTGACCCGAATTCCCTCTCCTTCTGGTGCTGTATACTTGAAGCTGAGAACATCTTCTGTATGATGCTGGGAATTGTGTGTTTGCTGTCACCTGCCTTTTCTTCATATTACCACCCTGGTGGATGGGAGATAAGTGGTTGGCACCCATCACTGCTTAGGATGGCTCTGTGAGGAGGTGGCGTTTCTGTCGCAGTTTGAATAATGGGAAGAAGACCAGGTGGCTCAGCAAGTGGGATGTTCTGACTGCGCTGGGGAATGTCGGAAAAACTTGGCATTTGGAATAAGTGGTTTGAAGAGAGGCTTTGAACAAGCTTCCCTCATACACCTCCAATTTGTGACATACTCCATGCACGTGTCTGGTACATATGACAGGCTATTTCTAATACTAAAGACAATTAAAAATACTCATTTTATCCTTCCAGAATAGGAAATGAGGTCAAGAGTAGGTGGGCATAGGAAGTTTAAAGATACTCCAGATGGTTAATGAACCATAAAATGCGAATCTATTCCAAAAAAATATGTTAGGACTCTCACTAGTTTAATTGTTCATAACTCTTCATTAAAAATTTTCCATCCTTTGGCTGGAGAGTTAGGAGGTTACAGTCAACCTTGATTTTTATTCTGAGAAGCTGACAGGATCTGAGACGTGAATGTGGTTTACTTGTGTTTGCTGCGTTTCTCTTGCATGAGGTGGTTTCCACGTCACTGAATTGGCCAGTGTGTTTTGCTTATTATATAACTCTTCTGAAAGTACCTTCTGTTTTAGGAGAGCCAATTTTCAGCCATACTTTTTTTAAGGGAAATTTTGCAGGGTAAATTAGCCTGCCTGGGTTGGAGCTCTTTATTCTTGGATACGTTGGAGTTCGGAGAGATATTAAGATATGGATGTTCTTACTGCTCTTCTACTTCTAGGTAAACTGTAACTTTGGAATTTACCTATTTCTTTAGAAATGGAGTTTAATTGCTTTATTTAATTGCGTTGTGGGTTGCTGCTTATTATGGTGTAAGGAACTGCGCTAATTGATACCACAAAGGTATATGTTTAACTAACATTTGTGTTTTCATTTTTACCCTAAAATATATGGACTTTTTTTTCCATCATCTCTTCAGAGTAATTTTTAAATGCCAGATTTGCACATACAACTATTTTAGGTAACCTTTGTGAGGTAATCAAATATAACTTGGTTTTCCTCAGGCTTTAAGTGAATCAGTATAATTTTATTTGCTTTCTGCAGTGATCATGTATTTTATTTTGTCTTGTAGGCTTTTTGAATATGAGAAAGTTATGAACCAGGTTACAATTTTAAAAATCAGGTTGTTTATTATTATTATTTTTTAGGTTGTTTAAATAAGCATTTCTTCCTCTTGGTATAGAAAGTGGGTCTGTGAACCCAGATATATTTATTAAGTGCTTATGTGTGTCGGGCATTTTTTACAGTGGGGGTAGGTGGAAGGGATACAAAAAAGGTTAAGATACAGTTCATAGTTTCTCAAAATATGTTTATTTTAAATGGTACTAATGACTTGCTGTATGCTAACAGCCTTTAATGGAAATCATTCATTTTGTATTTTCAAGCCCTTGATATTTTTGAGTTTAAAATAGGGAAACTCTGAAATTCCTGATGTCTGAATTATAGAAGGGAACAAGCAAGGCATAGCTATCTTTAGTTATTCTAGCTGAAATGTCTATGAGTGGAAAAATCATTTCTCAGATTAAGGGACTCCTTTAATGCCATAGGGCAAGACCACCAAGATATAAAGACTTGATTAGTTACATTTCTGCTTTTTCTGCTCTCTTGTAATCGTCCATTTTGCTGCTTCAACCCAGCCTTTCCTTAATTCGTATTTTATGCTGGTCCTGCCATGTTCCAACGGGCATTCCCAAAATGGCAGCGTGATGGAGCCTGCGCAGGCTCTGGAATGACAGCCTTGAATTTGAATGCCGCTCTGCCACTCAGCAGCTGTGAGCCCTTGGGCAAGTTGGACCTCTCAGAGCCTCTCTTTCTTCTTCTGTAAAGTAGAATTAGTTGCTGCTGCAATGTTGGTGTGAGAACAGAGGCCTTGTCAGGAAACGCTTGGCTTGTAGGAGCATAGTCAGTGTGAACCTTTGAAGCAACAGCACGGAGTCCCATCACCAGGCACCCTCTTCAGAAGCCAGGACTCTTGGTGTCCTGAAGGCTGCCGAGGTTTGTGTTCCTTCAGCCACTTGTCAGGGAGGAGGCTTTATTTGTTTTTGATCAGAGCTCATTGGCCATGAATGTGGCCAGTCTACACTGGGCACATGGCACTATATCTGGGGGTGATCTTCCCAGGCAGGGCAAACCAGTTGACCAGAGCAGGTTCTGAGGAAACTATCGAAGATGGACTGGAGGGAAGAGGGAAGATAACCCTGCTGCAGTGAAAGCCAAGGCTGCCCTCAATATCGGAAGAGCCCTTTCTGCAGGAGTCAGACTTACTCTGTGTGGCCCAGGTGACCATGGCGACACATTCCAGCTAAGCATAAGGTGGAGTGTCCTAAGTGTCCATGTCATGCAGAGGTAGTGCAAACTCTGGAGCATTGCTCTGGAGCATTCTCTGACCTGAGAAGGCAGGTCATTGGGCCTGATTCCATTTAAATCCTCTTCAAACTCTGAGATTTTATGAGTTTTATCTTTTCTTGTTGATCCAGAGCCATGAGTATGTACAGCTTTGTCCTTCAGCAAATGTTCCTTGAGTTTCCGTCATAGACCCAAGGAGCTATCTGTCCTACTGGTGGAAAATCATGAGCAAACACTTGGAATAGAGTGTGCGGTACGCTAGGATAGGTAAGAGGTGATATCATGTAAGGTGAGCTGGTGAAAGAACATGGCTCTAAGAAAAAGCCAGACTGCTCAGATTGAATCCCAGCCATTTACCAGATTGGTGACCTCAGGCATGTTATTTACCCTCTCAGTTTTCTCATCTGTAGAGCGGGGATAAGACAGTCCCTATTTCATAGGGTTAGTGAAGGATTCAGTGAGCTCATATTTTGAAACACCTAAAACAGTGCCTGTTACACAGTGATCAATGTATGTATTTTTTTTATTTTTTTATTTTTTTATTATTATTTATTTATGATAGTCACAGAGAGAGAGAGAGAGAGAGAGAGAGAGAGAGAGGCAGAGACACAGGCAGAGGGAGAAGCAGGCTCCATGCACCGGGAGCCTGACATGGGATTCGATCCCGGGTCTCCAGGATCGCGCCCCGGGCCAAAGGCAGGCGCCAAACCGCTGCACCACCCAGGGATCCCCGTATGTTTGTTTTTGTTTTGTTTTTTTTGTTGTTAAAGATTTTATGTACTTATTCATGAGAGACACACACAGAGAGAGAGAGAGAGAGAGAGAGAGGCAGAGACACAGGCAGAGGGAGAAGCAGGCTCCATGCAGAGAGCCCGACATGGCACTCGATCCTGGGACTCCAGGATCACGCCCTGAGCTGAAGGCAAACTCTCAACCTCTGAGCCACCCAGGCATCCCTGTTTGTTTGTTTTTAAAGATTTTATTTATTATTTGACAGAGAGGGAGGGAGAGAGGGAACCAGAGAGCACAAGCAGGGGGAACAGCAGAGGGAGATGGAGGACTCAATCCCAGGCTGCTCAGATCATGACCTGAGCTGATGGCAGGTGCTTAACCGACTGAACCACCCAGTGGCCCCTGTGTATTAAATAAAATGAATTAGAGATCATTTATGGCAGGGTGATATGGGAGGATAGAGGACAAGAAGTTTATCTAGTCTGGAAATTCAGGGACAGCTCCTCAGCAGAGGTGACATCTGAGCTTCATCCTTGAGGGGTGAGTAGGAGTTGGCCATGGAGGAAGGTAGGAGGGGCATTCCTATGGATGGAGATGGGTTTGCAAAGACAGAATGAAAAAGTAGGACCAGGTTAGTCACCTGTGTGTAGCTATGAAGTTGAACAAAAGCTGGGGCCACCTCTATCACCACATTATATCCTGAAGGCTGTGGGGAGCCACTGAAGTAGGGAACACACCAGGAGATATATGGCTCAGAAAGACCACAGTCTAGGATAGTGTTTGCCCAGGTGTGGGCTCCTGAGCACCTTGAGCAGAGTGGCTCTGCAAACTTGTAAAGAAGAGTGTTCCAGGGCAGCCCGGGTGGCTCAGCGGTTTAGTGCCACCTTCAGTCCAGGGCCTGATCCTGGAGACCCGGGATCGGGTCCCACGTCAGGCTCCCTGCATGGAGCCTGCTTCTCCCTCTGCCTGTGTCTCTGCCTCTCTCTCTCTCTCTGTGTCTTTCATGAATAAATAAATTAAAAATCTTTATTTAAAAAAAAAAAGAAGAGTGCTCCAAAACCAAAGAAGAGCATGTTTTGTGCCCCTCCCTACAGAATCAGAATTTTGACAGGAGTGGGACCCAGAATCTGCACTTTTGACTAGCTCCCTGGGTGAGTCTTATAAGCACAAATTCTGGGCACTCTGCTTTCCGAGGCTGATGGGAGAGTGAAGCTGGGTGGCAACTCGGGCTGTTTTGCCTGAGTTTGCCATAAAAGGCTGAGGGGACACCAAAGCAGCAGGTGATGCTGTGGGACTTTGAGCTAATTGGGTGGTAGAGTGGGCCAGGGTGATGAGAGAAGGGGAAGACCACCATGACACACACAGGAGACTGGCTTGGGTAGTCCAGTAGATGCCTCGGTCACTTGTGTGTTTGTGTGGTTTTTCATATAAACGTTTCAGCGCCGCCTGAGTTAAATAGGGCTGGGGGGTAACCATGTGGGACCCATGGCTCCCCAGGTCTGCATCAGGCCCAGGTAAGTGGACAGGCTGGGTGTGGAGCAGGACAAGGAGTTGGAGGTGTCAGTGAGGTCCTTGAGGGCCAACTGGGTACTGTGTCTTGCCGGAAGGTGGTTTTGGGATCTGAGCCTAAGAGAGACCCTGTCCAGAGGCAGTGCCGGGGGACTTTGTATTCACTGTTCCTGAAGCCATGACCTGGAGAGACCAGGTCTCCCAGGAGCATGTGGAAGCCACTCTAGACCGACAGTTTTGTTTGGCCCAATGTGTGTTTTCACATTTCTTTACCAATGTTTTAGAACTTGGGCAGTTTCACATAAACTTCCAGCTCCTCTTTAAAAAACAAACAAAGAGACTATCTAGCAAGCCGAGACCCATAGTCCCTTGCAGGGACAGTGTTGGAGCTAGCACCTGGGTCCTGGCCACCCCCTTTGTGGGCAGTGCAAGCTCTTCCTTTCTCCTTGGTCTCCACTTGCTGAACCCTGTCACCTTGAGAGTTTGAGCTCTGTGGTAGAGGAAGAGAGGACAGGGCAGAGATGAGATCTGGGCCAACAGAGGAAGGGAGGCCGTGAAGGAGACAGTATGGCAGCAGAGAGGTGGGGCCCCAAAGCCAAGGAAAGCAAATAGGAAGCTGAGGAATTTCAGATTAATCAGCTGTGTGTGTGTGTGTGTGTGTTCAGTAGGCACCCCAGCCAAACCAGCCTGTGTGAGTTGTGTGTATCTGATGTATACGAGTGGTAGTGTGCAATATGTGTGAAGGGTGGTGTTATGTGTGGTGTGAGTGGTGTGTGTGTTGAATAGGTAACCCATCTGAACCAGCTTTGCGTGTGAGTTTTGTACGTATGTGGTGTGTGAGTAGCGTTTGTGTGTGTGTGGTGTCTGTGAGTGGCAGTGTGTGCATGTGGTACATGCATGTGGTGTCTATGAGTGGTAGCATGTGTATGTGCTGTGTATGTAGTGTGTGTAAGTGCTGCATGTGAACCCTGTGTGTATGTGGTATGTGAACGATGCACATGAGTGATGTGTATGTGGTGCATATGAGTGGCATGTGTGAGTGGTGTGTATGTGGCATGTGTGGTACATGCATGGGAGTGGCATGTGGTGTGTGTATGTCTTCAGTAGTCTCCCTGGTACCTCTCTTCCCGCAGAGCCATCATTTTCCCACAGTCTCCAGCCCCCACTCCCCTCCCCTTTTATATGCTGCTTTGGATTTGTCCTCTGGGAAAGAGAATAACCACGTTGCTAGAAATTAAAAGAAAATTGCCTCTGAGAAGGAGAATGAGGAGCTCCTGAAAGGTGCCTGGGGGTTGTAGCATTCGCCTTGGTTGTTCAGCCCCTGGCTTCAGCCTGCTTTTCGTGGTCAGCTGTTGGCATTCACAGCTCCCACGCTTCACAGGCACCCTGCACCCTGGTAGAGATAGATGGTGGCAGGGATTTTGCTGAGGCACAGACTTGGATAGTAATAGCTGGGAGCGAGCCG
The DNA here is from genome assembly GCF_905146905.1 of Nyctereutes procyonoides. Lineage (NCBI taxonomy): Eukaryota > Metazoa > Chordata > Mammalia > Carnivora > Canidae > Nyctereutes > Nyctereutes procyonoides. Next base: position 37,613,728 of record NW_026575042.1, read on the forward strand.
GCCAGGGGGCTTTGTCACGCTCTGCTCTTCATCCCATGTGTGTTGTATGGAGAAAATCATGTGCCCCAATTGTGTGTGTGAATTGGGGATTCATGAAGATTTTAAAGTTTTCATGGAAAAGGTTTGGGGATGCAACCCTTAGAATGCCAAGGGTCTTAGGTAGTATGTACTCTATTTTATTTATTTATTTTTAAAGATCTGTTTATTTTAGAGAGAGACCACACTTGGGGGGAGGCAGAGAGAGAGAGAGAGAGAATCACAAGCAGACTCCCCTCTGAGCCCAACACCATGGTGGGGGGGCTCCATCTCAGGACCCTGAGATCACAACCTGAGCTGAAACCAAGAGTCGGATGCCCAACCGACTGAACCCCCCAGGTGCCCCCATGTACTCAATTTTAAAAGTCACAAAAAGGTTCCTCTTGGGATTCTATTTTGGTGAATCGGAGTCAGAAAGAATGAGGAATTAAACATGAAGGCTTGTGTTTTTAACCTAGGAAGTTCTATGTATAATAGCCTAATCTCATTATTATCACTATGAAGTTTTACGTTTCGTTTTTTTTTTTTAATTTCAGTCCTTTTCTTGGTGATTTATTTTCTGTTTGATCTCTGAGAGTTTTAATTTTGCTTTCTGTCTGAATGCTTCGTGCCCAGCTACCACACAGAGTTAAATGTCTGTGGGTGAAAAAATTCTGTAGGTGTCAAAATTAAGTGTGACTAATCAGCTTTCATCATGTGTCTTCAGTTTTTTGTAGTTACATGGGGGAGGGGAGAGAGTATCACATAGCAGGCCCTTCCATGAGCTAAAAATGGACGCATTTATGTGTGGGGGTCATTTCCAGGATTCTTTTGGGGGTGTGGTGGCACATTGTTTCTCTCCTATCTCTCTCTTTCCCCTTCCTCTTTCTCTCCCTCCCTCCTCCTTTCCTTCCTTCGCAGTTTCTGATCTTAGAGAATTTCTCCTAAAGGTAATTAGATGAGAAGATAGAAATGTGTGTTCAAAGATGTTTTTTGCAGCATAGCTCACGATAGGCAAACGGGTTGGGGGGGGCGCCAAAGTGTCCAACATTAAATACTCCTGTAGCCATTACGCCGTAATTACACAGACCTATCTGTATTCTCATACAAGGTTGTCCATAATATGGTAACTACATGTGGTATCTTATATGGGAGTGTGTGTGTGTGTCTGTGTGTGTGTGTGTGTGTGTGTGTGTGTGTGTCAACTCAACAGGATTGGCAAGAAGGGAGTCTCCTATTTTAGAGAAGAGAAGACTATCAGGGCTAGCTAGTAAAACAAGAAAATATTAGTAGAAGTAGCCAATGAACTCAGAGTATCTGCATATGCCAAGCCTATGTGAGGACAGGGACAAAATAGGAGAGAAGGCTGCAGATGTTTACGTTGGAGAATGGAGGGGAGCCAAGAACATGGTGGGAGTTGTTGGCCCAGGTGGAGTTTGCTCCAAGGTGATGACATTAAAAGAACAAAACAACAACAACAACAAAAAAAAAAAAAAATGAGAAAGTCCACCTTGACTTGAGGTCAGTGGTAACCAGAGGTGGAACCCCATGGTCTTGATGGCAGCTCTGCCCTGGAGGAAGGGTGGCCTGGCTGTTCTGAAACTTATCAGGAATGAGGTCTTGAGGGGAGAATCTGAATCCGGAATATGAGAGTGAAGTCAGGCTACACCCAGGGAGAGCTCTGCGACTGTCTCACTGTTGGCACCCAGTGCCTCACCGGCCGAGCAGAGCCAGGCTGCCCGTGGGTGGGAGGGACAGGGAGTCGGCCATGATGCATGGTCCTTCTCTCACGTCTCTGGCTCGGGCTGCGGTATCACGCTGAGCCTCTCCCCATCTCCCTCCCTTTCTTTCCTGTGTCATCTGAGAGGCTAGACCCTAGACTGCCCAGGCATCTGCCTCTTGGGGAACCTGGAACCCAGCCTGGCCCCAGGTATCCACCAGAGGGTGGGCTTGCCGGTCAGTCCAGGTACCTAAGGGGTGCAGGCCCCAACCTCAGCATTGTCTCTCCGTCAGGGGGCTTCCCCAAAGTGCTCCCTCACTCCTGACCATCTCTTCCTTGTGACCCTTTCCACAGAAGGCAGATGACCAGCCGCCTTCCTGGGCAGTTGGTTTGGTGGCCTTCGTGAGCTTTAGTGCCCTCAAAAGGTAGACCTTTGAGAAACAGAAAACGTACTTGTTCCCCTTGAGGGGAGAGGAAACAATCCTCAGAGCGCGGACAGAGGCACAGATTTCACCTCTGGCAGGACACCCAGCCACACATATGCAGTAAAATGTAGACTGGGGTTGTTCTGGGTGATAAGATTATGGATGATTTTCACTTCTTTTTATACCTTACTGTTGAAAGGCTACTTTAGGATGAACACATGTTTATGTGAGTTGTAAAGCTCCCTCTCCATTTTGAAAAAAGAAAAATCTCCTCTATCAAGGGTGTCGAAATCAGAAACCTATTTCCAGGCATACTGGGTTGTTAGCCCGAGTCCAACAGATATCAGCATCGTCTTGTAGTTTCAGGGGTCCTGTGAACCCTCAGAATTCAAGCACAGAAGCTTGTGTGTGCAGTCCTTTTTCAGGGTTGAGAAGCAGTAACTTTGATCATATTCTCAAAGTTGAGACGGGGTAGCCAGGCTATGAGATGGTTAAGGATAGCTGAGGTTCTTGTCACAGTTCTTTCTGGGGGCTTGTCCTTGGATGGCTCTCTGATTTCTAGTTTCTGTCATCTCATCCAAAAGGACCCTGTTTGAGCCAGGCCAGTTATCAGCTGCCCCAGGGGACATTGAGATTTCCTGTCCTGCCTGGGAGACCACAGCTGGGCTCCAGCTCAGGCCACCGTGGGAACCCTGTCTTTGTGCTCTGGCAGTCCGTGGACTTAGGACTCCATGGCTGACGTCAGAGGGAGGGACAGACAAGTAGGAGATAAAAGAGTTTGAGAACAGCTTAGAGCAAAACCTCCAGCCTGATGGGATGTGTTGAGTCCTAACCTCGTGAGCCAGACCTCCTGTGGTTTACTGGCTCCCTAAATGGGACCAGGCTTATCACTGGCACCAAAAGCACTTATTAGGTTCTTAACAGTAGTTCACCATGATGTAACAAGCATGAGGAATGAAGAATAGTTAAGAATGAAGAGAACAGGAAAGGTTGGTCTTGTATTGTGGCCCCAAGTGGATAGGTCAAAAAGGATAGATTCAGCTGTTTGATCCATCTTGTCCACGTAAAACCAAGTCTCTCAAAGTTTGCAAATGTGGGCTTGATTTTTGCCTTGCACCCTCAAGCATGATTTCTGCTGCCTTTTATTAAAAGCAAACGGTCAGGGGGGCTCAGGTTATGATCCTGGGGCCCCAGGATTGAGTCCCCACATCGGGGAGCCTGCTTCCCTCTCCCCCTCCGCCTGCCCGTGTGCTCTCTCTCGCTCTCACTCACTCTTTCTCTCTCAAATAAATAAAATCTTTTAAAAATAATAAAAGCAAATGGTCCAAGGCAAATAACAGAACTGGTCTCCAGTTGTGGTTCTGGTTTATATTTGAGAATGACACACAGACACTTTTATTTTCAGTGCAGGGTAGAGGCACAATGGATCTTTAAGACAACCTGATGGATTGAGCAGCACTGAGGGAATTGTGGGAATTGCCTATAGAGCAAATCATTATTCTTTGGCAGGCCTGTGATGGAAGCAATTCAGGAACCTTTGGATTACTGGGGGATAGTAGAATGAGGGGTAGTTTAGCTTATAAGATGGTAATGCTCAGTAGTTGAGTGTCTGCCTTTGGCTCAGGTCCTGATCCCAGGGTCCTGGGATCAATTCCCACATTGGGCTCTCCATTGGGAGCCTGCTTCTCCCTCTGCCTGTGTCTCTGTCTCTCTCATGAATACATAAGTAAAATGTTTATTAAAAAAGAAGAAGGTAACATCTTGGGGGCATCTGGCTGGTTCAGTCAGTAGGGTGTTTGACTCTTGATCTCAGGTTCGTTAGTTCAAGCCCCACATTGGGTGTAGATCTTACTTAAAAAAAAAAAAGATGCTATCTTGGATAAGCTGCATGTATTTAAAGGAGTCAGAAAAGCTGCTAAAATTGGGTGGTTGAGAGGCAAAGGGAGACTGGTTCATTATGCTTCTGTGAAAGGTGTAGACACAGAGGGTCAGCATCCCTTCCAGATCCCGAGTTGAAGGGAGCACCTTTTAAGAGCCTGGAAGTGGCCAGAATAATCACATCAAGGGGACAGATGTGCAAATAGCACTTCTTTATCCCTTACCATGCTGCAGGCACTATACAGTGTTCCACGTGACACCTCAAGTCATCCATGCCACCACTCTGGTAGAGATGCCGTAATCTTCATTTTACAGGTAAAGGGAATAAAGCCTAGTGAGGCAGGAATATTTGCCCAACGTCATGCATCTAGGAAGTAACAAAGTCAGGACTTGAACCCAGGCTTGTGACTCAGTAGCCCCCAGCCCCACACCACCTGCCTGCATTCAGAACCATGGGTAGCCTGGTAACAGAAGTGACTGAGGACAGGCTTTAGTGGTCTTGGAAACGAGAAGTTCCAAGGAAGAGGTGACTACAGTCTGCTAGGGAGATGACCAGCCCAGGACTGATGGTGAGGCAGGCCCTCGAGCTAGGAAGGTAAAAAGCAGATGGTGGAGCCATGCCTTTGACCCCATGAGGTTCTTTGCTGGTGTGGTCAGTAGTGTGACTCGGGCAGCTGAGCCAGTGATGGAGAGGTGAGTCGACACTTTAGCCCCATTGTGCTTGTCTTCACCAGGACACCTGTGGATCCCTGACACCTGATTTGGATCTGCCAGGGTGTCCGTGTAATAAGAGGAAGAGCTGACAACTAAACTTCAGAGGCACAGGGACAGTAAGAGACAGCCTACAGCCTTGGGTAGGGATTGCAGGAGGCCACCTGACTTCCTATAAAGTTGCTTCTACATGGGGAAGCCTTAATTTCATGGTAAGAGCCCTCGTTGGCACAGGTGGCTAGAGTTGGGCCCCTGTCCCTAGACTAGTCAGTATGCAAGGATGGGATCCTGGAGGAGCAGCACAACAGCCCCCCACCAAGCCAGGCACTTGGCCTGGGGGGAAGTGCCACTCTGCAGAACGAAGGGAAGGGTGGTGATCTGACCCAGGGATGGGAGTCAGATTTGAGGCACCTGTAAAGGGCTTACATACAGGAGGTTCTTATGGCTAGAACTAGGAGGAAGGCCAGGTGTGCAGGTGGATATTTGTTTTCTGTCTTGGAGTGCAGCACTTGGCTCAGAGTAAGCCTCCAGTTCAACAAGCATTTATGGGGGGCCTGCCCTGGGTTGGTCAGAGGGGGAATATAAAGATGAAAAAGACATAGCCCTGAGCCTCCAGATGTTTAGCGTGGCCAGTTGAGAAACTGTGGACACCCCTGTTTATGGCTACTGTGTTGTGAGCTAAGATGGCAGCAAGAACCAGGGGCAGGACAATAGAAGAGGGATGCTAGGGTGGGCTTCCTAGAAGGGGTGACCCCAAGATTATTATGGAGTTGGCCAGATTTAGAGAACAATGGTGAGATGAGGGTAGACACAAAGGGAGGAATGTTGGGCAGTGGGGGCAGCTCCAAGCCGTTCAGGGACAGTGAGAACCAAGTTGGGGGTGAGGATGTAGGAGAGTGGGTCTGGGGGAGACATCTCACACCCCAGCCTCTTGCATCAGAACCTCCCCCGAATGTCTAGTGTTTGGAGGACCCATCAAAGGGCCTCACATGGGCTGGCCCTGCGTTCTGGTGATTAGGAGGGTGCAAACAGCACAGGGTGATCTCAATAGCTAGTGGGTGAGGCAGACAGGCCCAGATGCCGGAGGAAGCAGCAGATAAAATCTTTCTGGACAGAAGGCCTCTAATCATCACCCAGTTTTTATCTGAGTTTCAAACCACTGCTTCCTTGGGGCATGAATGGGTCATTTGGGCCCAACTACCATGATTCCTTCTTACTCCATTGAGCCACTTAATAAAAATACCTTAAATGAGGTAGCTTGTAAGCAACAGAAATTTATTTTTTTCATTCCTGGAGATTGGGAAGTCCAAGATCACAGCACGAGCAGATTCGGTGTCTGTGAAGACCCCATCTTTTCTCTGTAACCTCAGATGGCAGAGGGTCAGGGAGGTAGCTACTCTTTGCGGTCTCATTTATAAGGATGCTCATCCCACTTGACCTCCATCTTCCAAAGACCTCACCTCATCTTCCAAAGGCCTCACCTCACATTGGGGGTTGGAGTTTCAACATGTGAATTTTAAGGGGACACAAGTATTCAGTCTATAGCAGTTCCTAAGTGGTAGCCTCCACAGACCTTACCCAGTGTGCTTACAGATAAACTAGCCAACTGTGGGGACTATGGGATGTCTAGAGACCTATGCCCTTATGTCCCTGTGTCACTCATATGATCATGTGTCCTTAGCTTCACCTGTGCCTGGCCCAGACTCAAATGAAGTGTGCCCGCAGGCATGGCCAAGGGGCCAGAATCCGGCACCATTTCATAAAAGAGCAGAGTTAAGGACTGGGGGTTGCCACACGCCAGAATTGCTGGGTCATTAAGATGCTGCCTTCAGACGTATACTTTTCTCCTTCCCTTGCTCTGGCATGAATCCCCCAGTGGTAAATTACCTCTATAGACACTTGAGCTTATGGTGTTAGCAATTCTGGCTCCTTCCAGCTGCTGGGAAGAAAGTGGCTGTAGGACCGATCAAAGGACTAATTTTGAATTGGTGAAGTTCTGACCAATTTTATAGCTATATGATTGTTGTTGTAATACAAATAATAAAAGTAATGAATGAAAATACGCTAATAAAAAAGTGTATCTAGACATTATAGAAAGATACATCCATGTCTATACATAGAGGAAGTATGTAACATGCTTACTGTAAACATGTATGTATGTAGATCTGTAAAACAATGTAGACATTTATGGGAAAACAAATAAAAATACTACTTCATACCCCATTCCACCCATTCCCCAGAGGAAACCACTGTTGCATTGTAGTGGATGTCCCTGTAGACATTTTTATGCATTTACATAATAAATGCCTATATGTTCGTACATTTATAGTTTTTTTCTTAGCCAGTAACTTGGTTTGTTCACTTCATTTATCTTTGATTCTTTTACATCTTTTTTTTTTAAGATTTTATTTATTTATTCATGAGAGACATAGAGAGAGAGAGAGAGAGAGAGAGGCAGAGACACAGGCAGAGGGAGAAGCAGGCTCCATGCAGGGAGCCCATCCTGGGACTCCAGGATCACACCCTGGGCTGAAGGCAGACGCCCCACTCCTGAGCCACCCAGGGATCCCTCTTTCACATCCTTTTTAACTTTGGCAGAATATTCCCCAATATGGATGTAACATTCTGTTCCATTAATGATGGATACTTAGTCCATTTTCCTTTTCTGTTTTTACAAATAACGCTGCGGCCAGTCTCCTTGGCCATACATCTTTATGATTGGGATTGATTTAAATTCCAAGAGGTAGGATAACAGGATTGGGGATAAAGCACATATAACATTTTGGTGGATGCTGCCAAATACTTCCAAAAGGTTCCTGTTTCCACTCTCACCTGCAGTGTGTGGAAGTGAGTTTTTACAGCCTTGCCAGTACTGCTACTGCCATTATTATTATTAAAACATGAGATTCTAGTCTGGTGGGGAGGGATCAGATGCTATTGTTTTATTTTGTACTTAAGTATGAATAACATTGAACATCTTTTCATACATTCATTGCCATTGGTGTTTGTTTTTCTGTAATTAATCTGCTCATACCCCCTACTGATTTTTTAGTTGTAGAAGCTCATATGCATTTTGGCTTTAATAATTTGTTACTTATGTTGCAAATATTTTCCTTTCAGTGGATTGTCTTTTAACTTTATTTATAACATCTGTTTGCCAAAGGAAAACCTTAAGTATTTATTTAGAGGAACCTATAAAAGAAATGAGGGAGGGCAGTCCCGGTGGCCCAGCGGTTTAGCGCCGCCTGCAGCGCAGGGCGTGATCCTGGAGACCCTGGATCGAGTCGCACACGTCAAGCCTGCTTCTCCCTCTGCCTGTGCCTCTGCCTCTCTCTCTCTCTCTCTCTCTCTCTCTCTGCATCTCTATGAATAAATAAATAAAATCTTTTAAAAAAATAAATAAAAATAAAAGAAATGAGGGAATTTAAATGGATTTAGACTGGTGGTTGGGCCTTATTTTGGCTATTGTTCAAATGTATGTATGTATGTATATTCTGGTGATTGATAAACCTTTTAGAAATTAAATGATGCATGGGCACAGCTATTTCTGTGTGTTTCCTCAGTTGGTGGATGCTAAAAATAAAACTATCATTTTGTAGAGAGTTCCAGAAAATCTGTGGTGCTGCAGAGGTGCCCCATATATGGACCATTGACCCAGAAGATGGACTTACATCTGCTTCTAAGTGATTGATAAAAGTCTGTTCATCAGGATTCATTTGGTTGAAAGTAACTGAAACCCAACTCAAACTAGCTTAAACAAGAAGGGTTATATATGATGTATGTAATTAGGACTTTTAAGAGAGGTTCTGGTTTCAGCCACTTCTGAACCCAGGGTCTCCAAGAATGGATGTCCTCGGGTCTGTCTCTCTCTCTCTCTCTCTCTCTCTCTCTCTCTCTGATTAGGTCTCTGCATTTGTTTTTCTGCTTGTTTCTACTCGGCATCATTTTCTTCCTCTGCAGGCAGAGGCTGTCTGAGGAGGAACATGTAGCTAGGGCAGCCCCAGGTTTCCATTCTTAGAGATCAGCATACAAAAGAGAGCCTTTTCTAGTGTGTGCACAGCGCCTCTGTCAAGGAGAAGGAGACTAGTTGCCCCATAACTATCCTCATTGACTCAGTCAGAGGTCCATCTCCAGCCAGGGACAGGGACCCTGTGATTGACGGTTCAGCCAGAACCACATGAGGAGGGGAAAGAGCAGTTCACCAACAGAAAGAAGGGTGCTAGATGGACAGACAGATAGATGGCGGGGCCCACACATGACATCCAGAAGACTGGTGGGGAGAACCAGTAGAGGCAGAGGAGTGAGCTTGAGATGGGGTTCCACCCACCACATCCGCCTTGGGTGACTGCCTCAATCTCCTCCCTTGACACTAGGCTCTCTTCTTTGTAAAGTGGTCTTGTGAGGATTAATGAGTGATGCCTGTGTTTGGACTCTTGGGGACCCCAGGGTGCAAAGCAGATGATATCAAATGACATCTGTCAGATAGCACATCTAGCACTTCGGAGGCACCCAAGAGGTGCTGGCTTTCCTCTCTAGTATTTACTAGAATTCAGAGGGTGCTAGGAATGATGTAACCAGGTTGCATGAAGTTCTTCCTCTACCACCGAGCGAGGCAGGCCCCTTCTCTGGGGTGGCCCACCTGCTGTGGCACAGCTAATTATCAGTCAGGAGAAGGTAATGGCGTTGAGAAAGAGGCAGGGCCCAGTGGGGGCTTAGGAAACAGTTCTTGATAAGAAGCTGACCGCTTGCTGGACTGAAGTCCACCCTAATGCTAAGGGAGAGAAGGGTTACTCAGTGCAAATCCAGCCACGCTCTGGGCCCCTCCTGCTGGCCTGGGGCCCCCCACGCTGCACCTGTCATGACCTGCCTTGCTTTCCTTGCAGTCCACCTGACCCCAGTGTCCACAGCTAAGAATGGAGTGAGTAGCAAGAGTCGAAAGAGAATCATGCCTGACCCAGTGACCGAGCCCCCCGTGATGGACCCCATTTACGAAGCTCTTTTGTACTGCAACATTCCCAGTGTGGCTGAGCGCAGCATGGAAGGTAGGCCTGCCTGCCCTGCCCAACTTGGTACCAGGACGGACGCCCCTATGGGAACGAGTAGATCTTCATGCAGCGCAGCATGGTAGGAAGGAACCTGACGGCTCAAATCCTGCAGTTGCCACTAAGCCGTGCCCTTGAATGAGTTCCCAAGTCTTAGCTTCCTCATCTGTGAAATGGGGGTAATGAGCAGTCTCCGCTCACAGGGCTGCCCGGAGTCTTAAGTAAATGCTTCAAACACGTGGCTCATGAGAAGCCCTCTGCACATGTTTGCCATTATGGTTTTTAGTGGGATACCAGAGATGGAAAGGTAGGATTGATGGGCTCTAGGGCAGCACCCCCAACTACCCCACCCCCTTTCCAATAAACTGTCTTCGGGGCTTACGATGTCCACAGGATGCTGGATGTTCCGTTGGTATCCTGCAGTAAAGGTGTAGGAAGATACGATTTTTGTGTTGTGTTGCTTTTTTTGAACATGGATCAAAATGATACTGAATATTTTTATCAGTGTTTGCCCTGATTTGTTTCATAGAGCTTTATTTATTTTGTTGATCTTTTTAAGGAGGCTCCACACCCAATGTGGGGCTTGAACTCCCAACCTTGAGGTTAAGAGTTCTGTGCTCTACCGAGGGAGCCAGATCCCGTTTCATGGAGCTTTGAAGTAGAAGTCATTGTTTCTAGCATTTCTCCGGGCCACTCGCTAGACTGTGGATTGTGAGTGAGGCCACTCTGGCCTCCAGCACCCAGCCACACCCCCAGAGCCTCCCTGTCACCTCTGGGGTGTCAGAGACCTAACCAGACATAACCAGTCCTGTCTCTCTCCTCCACCTGCCTTGTGAGCCACCCCGCTGCCTGCAGCACGGCACCCTGCTGCTGGGCTCATCCCTCCCCACCTCTGTGAAGTGGAAAGGCTGCTCACCTCCCGAGTGATAACCAGGCCATGTTACTCCTCTCCCACAGGTCACGCCCCCCATCATTTTAAGCTGATCTCAGTGCATGTGTTCATTCGACACGGGGACAGATACCCACTGTATGTCATTCCCAAAACGAAGCGACCAGAAATCGACTGCACTCTGGTGGCCAACAGGTAAATTGCACTTTTTCTAAGAGTTTCCAAGCGTCGGTTCTCTCTGTCCCAGTCAAAACGCTGGCTGGAGAATGACAGGCAGGGGGAGTAAGCTCAACAAGCGAGTCCTGTTTGCCAGAAGCCTGATCTTCAGCGCAATCCTGCGTGTAAATTACCATTTCACAGTTGAGAAGAAGGAGGCCCAGAGAAGCGAGGACAGCCGTGTAAGGCCACACAGCAGACAAACCGAGATTTGGGTCCAGGCCAGTGTGGGGCCTGCTCTTCCCTCCTGTGTTCTGCAGTTTGAGAAGGAGCAGGGACCTAGTGCAGTGAACTCTGGGCCCGATGTGCTCAGGCCCTGGCTCAGCTGTGTGGTTTGGGGCAGCAGGTGAGTCCCGCCGTAGTCTCCGAGCCTCGCCCTCCCATCTCTGCAGTGGGGATGCCGTTGCTGACTGTTGGGTCACGAGTAAGTGAAATGATAGAGGAGAACATGCCCCACCAGCTGTAGAGCCATGTACATGTAAGACTTACTTCAGCCTTTTAATTTTTCATGGGAATAGGGATAGCACGTTCTTGGTTGAGAGCCCTTAGGATGCAGAAGAATTCAACAGAGACTGGAAATTATGCATATGGGTAAGGCACAGCTCTAAAACGAGAGGCCGAATTAGCCCTGAAATGACGGGTGAGGCCTCCACGACGTGTCTGGGTGCATGTAACAGCCCTCGCAGAATTGACTGAAGGAGCGAAGGAGATGGAGGGAAGTGCTCACGGAGGAAGATGTCATGTGGATGGAATGCTTCCAGGTGCCAGTCTGCCCGGGGCAGGCCCGGTCTGGGGGACCAGGCCTCTTCCTTCTAGTGGATGGTGGTGTGAACCCCAGGGAGGGAGTTTCAGGGTAACTTTTTGGGTCTCCAGGCTTCTCACTGTCCAGGATTATGGGGAAGAGGAAATGAACCATTGGATGTAAACACATCATGAAATAGTGTGTGACTATAGCCTATCACGCACTTTCTCCTTTCCTGCTGGAGGTCACGAAGCCTGCAGCCTGGGTGCTTATGTCTTTTTCTGTGTTTAGCAAGCACAGGTGAATGTCCCAGTGTCCCACAGGTTGGAAAAGCCCCTGGGTCAAGGTCTCTAGCCTTCTGTGCCAACCTTCTGAAACCTTCTCCCCCTGCCATACCCACTCTTGGTGGCTCCCCACCCCTCAGACCTTTGCCCCTGCTGTTTGGCTCTCTAAACCCACTCCTACAGCTCCTCAGAGGCTCCCCTGAAATGCTGCCCCTTCTGAGCAACCCCTCCTGATGTGTGAGGATGAGTTCTCTCGTATTGGGCATTGTCACTGCCCCACTCAAACTGCAAAGGGCGATGTACAGGAAGGCTCTCTGAACAAAATATTGAATGACCGGACCTAAACTGGCCTTTGGATTAGGGGAAGGAGAGAGGCCTCTTGCTGGGCTGGTTATCAGCCCTTTGGTTTCTGGATCAGAGGATGGTCTAGAGTGATCTAGGATGGCAGGAGAACATGGGGTGCAAGGAGGGCAGCTCAGAGAAGTGGCTTTGCTCCACTGGCACAGTCTGTGGATATCTGCCGTCTGAACTGCTCAGGAATAGATAGGCCAGGAGGCCTCTCAGTTCGCCAGCCTTAGGGCAGCCTCAAGGACTCTGACAATACCATGCATCAGCCCTGGCAACATGTCTTCTGCTCCCCTTTCTCTAGCTGGGCTCTACATTCCCAGACATGAGAATTTTTCAGTGGCTCGGCCCAGACCAGGGGTCCATTCCCAGACCAGTCTGCTGTTACTCAGGTCCCTGAGCACCTCCAGGCTCTGGAGGTTACCCTCACTGTTTAGCTAGAGAAGGTGCCCATTGGGCACGGCTACCTGCCAACATGCAGACACCCCCCCCCACCTCCCCCCCCTCCCGCCCGTGTACCTGCATGCTTTGCAGCTTATCTTCCAGCATGATTGTGCCCTTCCCACACCACTGGCTCCTTAAAGGCATTGGATCTCTCTCCTGTATCACTGGTGTCCAGCCCGAGCCTGGCATAAAACAGTTGTCACACTAGGTTGGTTGCAGGGTGAATTCAGGACCTTAGTGAGAATCACAAGTCCTATTGCTGATCAAGTGCCTCATGATAGATTTTAGCCTCTGCCGTGGAACTCTCTGAAGCCTTAGAAACCCTTTTGGTAGAAGGCCAATCACTTTAGCTTTGTGGCCCTCAGTACTTTGTCCTGGGCCGTGGGGACAGTGGTCCATCCCTTAGCACAACCTTGTGAATTCTAACTAAGGGGCCGCACTAACACACTGAGCTGGTCGTACTGAGGGGTTGACAAGCGTTGGTGTTCCATTTACTACAGTGGCCTGCAGGCTCTCTGGGCCCAGGCTCTTTCCCACTTTGAGTGGTCGTGGTCAGGAAGCCAGGCCAGGTCCCAGGGCCCCTCATCCATTACAGCCATGGCAGGATCCTGCGATGGGGCCATTTCTGGAGCTCCCAGTTGAGAGGTGCAGCTCCTGGGGACCAGCTGCTCTGCTGCCCCTGCCCCCGTTTTCCCTGGCCTTAATCTTCCGACCTACTTCTGTTTTATTGAACATTCTGTGTCTTCAAGAGCTGCTTTAAGTCCTTGGTGGAAGGAGGGAGGAGTATGCATGTTTAATTAATTGCTGACATTTAATTAATTCCATCCTTAAAAACATGAAGTGGACCTGTCATAAATGCACACTTAGAGTGAGAGTGAGCAGGACTCCCGATGATGTGGAGCCCCCCCCACCCTCGGGCTTCGGAATCCCCTGGGACTCTGGGGTCTGGGACACCAGCCGTGCCTGCTGCCTTCCCAGGTACTGATTCAGGTTCGGGAATCATCCATTTTTACAGCCTCGTAAGGGCGGTGGGTCCTGGAGAGTGGCCTCTCGTCTAGTCTAGTGAGAGGGCGTAGCTGGGCCAGCAGGCAGGGTCGCAGTGAGCTGCGTACAGAGGAGCTGACACCCGGGCACGTTGGCGGCCCCAATGCTTCCCGTCACCGTGACCCATTTCGTGGCTCTCCCCAGTCTTTGTAGCGGAAGCTGCCTCTTCCTGAAGGCCGTGTGCCTCGTGGCAAAGGTACTGTTTTAACTCTCATGGGACAGCATTTGGCCAGCCGTAGGGTTATTAGCCATAGTTATGCCATGTGTATTAAATGCTTTTTTTGCTTGCATTCATGAATATGAACTAGATACTCTTCTACATCCAAGGAAGAGAAGAAGATTTGCTTCAATCAGTATTTATTCAGTACATTGTGTTTTTAAACACTTACTATGTGTCAGGTATTGTGACATGTGGCTGGCCTACATACAGAGAGGTGGCATGTGAACAGGCATCTCGATAAAGTGAAGGCGCCAGCCCCGTGCATATCTGAGGGAAAAGGGTTCCAGACAGAGGGAACAGCAAGTGCAAAGAGCCTGAGGCTGGAATAAGACCAGTATGTGGCTGGACTGGACAGGGAAGGGGGAGGAAGGGCTTCTAAAGACTCATAGAAGAAAGGCTGCTCCTGCCCCCAGGGGGCCCGGTCCCGCCTGATAGGCAATCTGGTGGCCAGCACCCATGGTGGCAGCTGCAGTATTAGAGAAGCAGTGGAAGAATTAGAAAAAGTAGAGGTAGAAGCAGTTTGAGAACCATATTTGGGGCATGAACCACAAGAGGGCAGCCTGCCTGGGCTTGGGGGGGGACTGGAGAGGTAGGATGGCAGGTCCAGGAAGGCCACTACGACCAAGGGACCTAGAGGGTGTTCGGGAGCACATCAGGCAGCAGCTGGTGATAAATGGTACCTGGGGCGGTGAAACCTACCTGGGCAAAGGTTTACGGAGGTGGACAGCTTGGCCCACAGATTGGAGCAGGGAGCAGAGAGGTGGAAGGGTGGAGAGGGCCTAGGTCATCTGATGCTATGAACACCCAGCTAAGGAGAGTGGCAGGCATCAAGGCGGCAAGGGAGCTGGGAAGGGGAGGGATGGAATTATCAAGATCTCTGGCTGCCATGATGCCAAGGACGGATCAGAGGCTGGCTGCGATGTTTGCCTTCCTATGGCCATAGTGATCCAGAAGAGAGATTGCCCCGCAGAGTCCCACCCAGGTCCTTAAAATGACCTACAGGACTTCCTGTACTCTCCCCCTTCCCCTTGCCCTGCCCTGGGGCTCTCCTCATCCTCACTCACTCCACCTCAGCCACACCGCCCCTAGCCCTCCTTCCCACTGACGGTGTTCTCTCTGCAGACAGCTCTTCCCCAGCAGCTTCATGGCCAGCAGGTCCACCTCCTTCAAGCCTTGCTTAAATGTCACCTTCTCAGAACACTTCACTTACAATTACAATGCACTTCTTCCATCTAAATCTCCTGGGTCCCTCTTTTCCTGCTCTTCTTTTTGAGAAACACACCAATGCTCCATAGCATCTGTTACCTTCTAGGGTGCATGTGCACACGGGCACACACACATTTTTTTTTAAAGGTTTTATTTGTTTATTCATGAGAGACACAGAGAAAGAGACAGAGACATAGGCAGAGGGAGCAGCAGGCTTCCTGCAGGGAGCCCAATGCGGGACTCGATCCCAGGACCCGGGGATCATGACCTGAGCCAAAGGCAGACGCTCAACCACTGAGCCACCCAGGTGCACACCCCACACACACTTTCTGGTGTTCATTGTATGTTGTCTGCTTCCCCAGGCTAGAATGCGAGCTCCCTGAGGGCAGTGTTCAATGCTGCTATATGCCAAGGGCCTAAGAGGATGCCTGGCAAATGGGAGGAACACGATCAAATATCTGTTGAATGAATAAATGGATGGAGGCCAAAACTCAGGGAGTGTCAGTGGAGTTGGAGAGAAGGCTTGGGTCTGAGAGAAAGTCACAAGGTGGGGTTCGTAGGACTTGCTGACAGGATGAGGGTGAGACAGAGACAGAGAGGATGGTGGCCAGATTTCTGATTGGGTATCTGGCTGGTGCTGGTGCCCCTGCCCAGAATAGAAAGAGCAAAGAAAGGGAGGAAGGAGAGGGAAGTTAGGAGGACAGGTCTCGGTGCTAAGTATGAGCTGTCATCAGACATTCCAGTGATAATTTCTAGAAGGTAGTATAGGCGTGTAGGTGTGAGGCTCTGGCATGTTGTCCTGCCAGGGGACGGAGGTTCATTTGAGAGTTCATGTGTCGATGGCAGCTGACACTGTGGGTGTGACTGGTATCACAGAGCCTGTGGAGCGAGGGAAGGCTGAAAACAGAGTCCTGGCAAACAGGAGCCAAGAAGTAGCCCAGAGAGGGAGAGGATCCCAGGAGGAGACTTTGCAAACAGGAGTGGCAATGTTAGGAGAGCTAAAAAAGGAGGAAGTTTTTAACAAAGGGTGAGGGGCAATTAATCACCTCAGGTAATGCACAGAGGTCCAGAAAGCCAAAGATGGAGAAAAGCATATTGAGCTAATCTGTTTAGAATTTCATTTCATTAATAATATAAAATAAAATTTTATGTTTCATAAATTGTAAAAGTCTGTGGAATGAACTCATTCCAGTTTCCAGCCACATGAGCTTTTTTGAATTGTGTTCTCTGATAACAGTATCACTGGCACTATGCTTCTTCTCTGTCTTAATGTTCTATGCAGGACTCAGTAATTGCTCAGATTATAGCGAAAGCACAATACATTTTCTCATGGGTGTGTAGATTAGCCTCGAGGTTCTGTCTCAAGCTTTGTGGCATAGATGTAAACAATGCATACAAAAATGTAAATAAGAACTCTGGAAATGAATAGTTTGAAGCCTTAAGATAGCAGCACCTTTAATTCTTCCAATTTTCTTTTTCTTTTTTTTTTTTTTTTTTTTAGATTTCTATTTATTTGACAGAGACAGAGCACGAGCAGAGGGAGGGGCAGAGGGAGAGGGAGAAGCAGGCCCCCACAGAGCAGGGAGCCCAATTCAGGGCTCAATCCCAGGACCCCAGGATCATGACTGGAGCTGAAGGCAGACACTTAACCAGCTGAGCCACCCAGGTGCCCAAGTTCTGTCGATTTTCAATAGGAAAGCAGATTTCCAGGGAGGTTGCAATGACATGAGTTTTTCCTGAAGAAAAATTCATCATGACAGATAGAATCATTTCTGTGTTAGAGTTAGTCTAGCCTTTTGTAACCAAGAGACTGAAGAATCCATTGCCTCAAATACCAAAGTTTACCTTTGCCTTGCATGATGGTCTGAGGTAAGTGACCCAGGTCATATTATGTGGCTCTGCTTGGTCATTTAGGGCCCCAGGTTCCTTCAGATCATGGCTCCCATCATGCCCTAGGGATGTCTACATGATTGAACCTGGATTGCTTCCATGTCTACCTAGTGGCTGGTGGGAAGGAAAAGAATGCTAAAGGGCATTCCATGTTCTAAAAACCTAAACTCAGTAGTGGGATACATCCTTCCATTCCATTAGCGAATACCATGTGGTTCTAGCTAACCACTAGGACCTCAGAAATGGGACCTAACCAATTCCCAAGAAGAGAACAGATTTTTTTTTAAGATTTATTTATTTATTTGAGAGAGAGAGAGAGAGAGAATGTGCTAAAGGGGGAGGAGGAGCTGTAGGGGAGGGAGAGAGAGAATCTCCAGATTCCCCACGGAGCATGCAGCCCAACATGGGGTCGATCTCCCCATCTTGAGATCATGACCTGAGCTGATATCAACGGTTGGACGCTTAACCAACTGTGCCACCCAGGTGCCCCAGAGGAGAACAGATTTTAGTGTACAATGTTTAAAGAAAAACCACAGCTAGATAGTAGTTAGTAGCAGTAAAAACAGATTGTATTCAGGATGCAGTAAGGGAAAAGAGATCTCAGTGTAGAAGTGGGCTCGATTCCAAATACAACATGGGCTGTGGGAATTTATAGCCAGGGAGCAGGGTGGAGGTCAGTGGCCAGAATAGGACTAAGAGGAGACTTCAGGGGTGAATTTCTGGCCAAAGGCAGGCCAGGGTGAGCAGATACCACCTGGGAGATGAGGAATTTGATCAGATAGGAAGAGCAGGAGATTCTGGCTAAATTGACTTAGCAGGCTTTTTGCTAAAACTGAGTGATACAAAATGGACATAAGTCCAAAGAACATAGAAGTCCAAAGGTTGAGGCCTAGCTGGAAAGAGGGTTCAGAGGAGCCTAACTATAGTTTACTCAAAGAGAGTCTGTCACAATTAGCAGTTTCACTCATAATAATTTCCATTGAAGTCTGAGTATTTTAGTAAACCAGTATAGGAACTTGTCATATTCATTGCTACAGCTTATGGGAGGCTTGGACTTTTCGTAAAGCATCTAAGGATGGGGTACTTCCCAGTCCAATTCATTTACAGGTGTTTTGGAGTATCTGCCATCAAGCTAGGTACCCTCTTGGCTACAGAGTGAGGAGTGGAGCTGTGGACTGGGTAGCCAAGACCTGGACATTTAGATCCAGGACAGGCCCAGGGACTCAGGTTACCTGGTCCTCTTCTTGTTAAAAAGATCCAGCCACGGGACGCCCGGGTGGCTCAGTGATTGAGCATCTGCCTTTGGCTCAGGTTGTGATCCCAGGATCCTGGGATCAAGTCCTGCATCAGGCTCCCTGCATGGAGCCTGCTTCTCCCTCTGCCTGTGTCTCTGCCTGTCTCTGTGTCTCTCATGAATAAATAAATAAAATCTTAAAAAAAAAAAAAAAAGATCCAGCCATTTGCTATCTCTCCTGTTAAGTGAAGTTTTCCTTCCAGCAATCGCCATCCTTCCGGACCAAAACCAAGTTTCTATCTATACAGTTAGATATTAACATATCATTAAGCCGTCAGATGCTGTGAAAACGTGAGATAAGCTCAGCAAATACTTCCACATCCTGTTGATGGATGGCCTTTGTTTATATTAATTCAAATTGTCAGCCCTTATTGTCAGTCTGGAAATCTTATTTCCCAGTTTGCAAATATTTATGTGTTTTAGCCTTGGGAATAATAACATATCCTCTGTTTTTGTGGAAAGACACAATGCCCTACAGCAATCCAGGATGATTAGACTATATATTGTGTCAGTATTAGCATTCTCTAATTTTTAAAAAAACATTTTTTAAAGATGGACTTTCTACTTTTTTGAAAGATAATAAAAGCATTTTACCTGGGGCACCTGGGTGGCTCAGTAGTTGAGCATCTGCCTTTGGCTCAGATTGTGATCCTGAGTCCTACATGGGCTCCCCATGGGGAGCCTGCTTCTCCCTCTGCCTATGTCTCTGCCTCTCTCTGTGTGTCTCTCATGAATAAATAAAAATCTTAAAAAAAAAAAAAAAAAAGCATTTTAACAGCCAAAGTTAACCGGGCTCTCAGACAGGAGAGGCCTGCCATTTAGAACAATTTATCCTTGCTTCTCTTCATGTTGATTTAGCTTAGCTGGGAATTCATCTTATCTGTTCACTTTCATTCAGCCGGAGAATGTACACACATTCATAGGCCATCTCATTATTCATAGAAAAGGTGTGTGTATTAGGTTATCTCATTATTCAGAGAAATGTACATATATTTATAGGTCATTTCATTATTTAGGGAGATTGTATATTAGCAACTGGAAGAATAAATTAAATCTTGATTTACCCCATGTATTGTGGCAGAAATATAAGTAATGTCAGATACTATAAAAAAAATGTTTTTTATCTCTTCATTACCACCCCATGTGAAATGAGATACTATATGTGCAAAATGCAAAGCGAATGGTAGAGAGCTGTAGAGATCTTGGTTACCTTAACCAATTAATTTTTCTCAAAGGAAATTTTCCAGAGGTCAGTTAAGGATTACCGGGGTGAAGGTTGAGGGTAGGTTTGCTAGGAGGAAGGGGCTGCATGTGTAAAGTCTGGGATGTGTGAAAGAACAAGGTGTGTTGGGACAGAAGGCAGTCAGTTACCTGTCACCAGAGCCCAGTATTCAAATGGAAAAGGTGGGAATCCCTGAGCCTCAAGGTGAGGTGGGGCCAGAACAGATTGATAGGCCACACGAGTCCACGGGTCCGGTGGGAAAGAGGAAGTATACAGGAGCAGGGCCAACTGGCCTTGCTGTTAAATCGATCTCGATCTCGGGCTCTGGAGGAGGCAAGATTAGATTGCAGTTAGGCCAAAGAGGAGCCCATGCCATAGAGACAAAAGCTGCCTGAGCCAGAACCAAGGGAGTGGCTGCAGAGAAGTGGCTGTAGAGAAGCCCCAGGAGGACACATCTAGGATTGGGTGGCAGATGGCATGTATAGGAGCAGGGGAAGGAGAAATCAAGGAGGACTTACAGCCTGGGCATGACCACCTGGTGGGAGTCAGTAGCCTCCTGAGGAAGGAAACAGGATCTGGGTGGTGGGATCTGAGTGGCAAAGGTGACTCCCCCAGTGCCAGGAGTGATGGGTGCTTCAGCAGAGGTTAGGGGCTTGGCCTGGCCTCATGCAATATTAGTGGTGGAGCAAACGTGATCCTGGAATTTAAAAGTGATTGAACTTGAAGCACCTGTGTGGCTCAGTTGGTTAAGCATCTGACTCTTGATTGGGCTCAGGGTCATGAGATTCAGCCCCATGTTGGGCCCCAAGCTCAGCAGGAATCTGCTTCTCGGGAAGCCCCCGTGGCTCAGCAGTTTAGCGCCGCCTTCGGTCCAGGGTGTAGTCCTGGAGACTTGGGATCGAGTCCCACGTCAGGCTCCCTGCATGGAGCCTGCTTCTCCCTCTGCCTGTGTCTCTGCCTCTCTCTCTCCCTGTGTCTCTCATGAATAAATAAATAAAATCTTTAAAAAAAAAAAGGAATCTGTTTCTCTCCCTCCCCTCCATCCCTTCCGCTGCTCCAGCACACACTCGCGTGCTCTCTCAAAATAAAATCTTATAAAAAAAAAAAATCAAAGTGACTGAGCCCAGTACCTGTTCTTATGGGTAGGACGCACCTCGGATTTTACTGGCTGAAGTTGAAACCTTTGTGGACTATTCTGGAGCATAGTGACGACTAATTCTCCATGTTGTCTCCTTAGGAAACCATATCACCCTAAACTGGAAGCTTTCGTTAGTCACATGTCGAAAGGATCCGGAGCCTCTTTCGAAAGCCCTCTACACTCCCTGCCTCTTTACCCCAATCACCCACTGTGTGAGATGGGAGAGCTCACGCAGACAGGTACGTGTGACAGCCATTGGCTCATTCTTCCTCCCATGTCCTCTTCTATGTGGCATACGTCAGAGCAGATGCTCCTGGGCAAGGCGCTGTGTGCTCATGGGGATGAATAAGGACTAGTACCACAGGTGGCTCTGAGCCCACCAAGGTATCTAAGTAAACATACGATTCCTAAACATTAAAAATAGCCCCTTTCTTTATTGCAAAACCAGTATATGTCAATGGAAGAGAAATTAGGAAAGATGGTCAAGCAAAAGGAAGAAGAATTTAAAGTACCCCCAAATCCCAGCCCACGGAAGAAATGAGTCCTCTTGTTTCATTTGTTTATGTGTGTGCACACATGCACACACAGTGGTATCTTACTACACAATTTTGTAATACACTTTTTCATTTAACAGTATGTTGTGATAATCCTTCCCTGTCGATATTCATTAACAGCATCATTTCTTATGTCCACCTACTATCCCACTATTGCTGGGCCATAATTTATGTAACCAATCCCATGTTCAAAGAACATACTTCAAAGAAAGCAACCTGATAAGTTTTAATGCACGAGATCTCAGGAACAAATATGTGTGGCAGATCCCCAGTGAGCATGGAGCTTGTTTGACTGAGTGTGTTCCTCACAGAAGCCCACCTTTCCTTCTGAGCCCTGTTCATACCATTCATTACACAGCCTGTTCCCTGTCAGGGTGGGTTGGTGAGTTAACTGTGGAATTACCTCTGTTAGGAAGAGAAGGAACTGGTAGCTCCCCAATAGCCTCTAGTTCCTTCTTACTTCAATCCAGGACCTCAGAGGGCCTTTGCAGGGTCACCAGCCTTTTTGGAAGAATCCGGAGGACCTGTTGGCCATGTTGTCCCACCATTACTGTAAGACCTCAGCTTTGATGAAAGGAAGGTTCCTGTCCTAAACTTGGCCCTGTGGAGTTTTGCCATGTTTTAAAATCCATTATTATTGGGGAGAATGATAGTGACAGAGTGGGCCAAGCTGAAGGTTCTAGAAGACTAGTCTTGAATAAGGAGGGTTGTCGAAAGCTTTTGGTTGGTAATGAGTTCCACGTACACAAGGTTGGCAGTAGTTTAAAACAGGAGACCAAGTGCTTCCTTTTGTTAACAAGTATTTTATGGTGCTTCCTTAACTCTCCTGAAGTGAAATTCAAATATAATAGAACCTTCCATAACTCTCCTCAAGTGAAATTCAAATATAAGAGGATCTTCCTTAACTCTCCTGAAGTGAAGTCCAAACATAATAGAACCTTCCTTAACTCTCAAGTGAAATTCATATATAATAGAACCTTCCTATACATATATGATTTTAAAGAAGAGCAATTATATCAGGTACCGTAACTATAATAAAAGGGGAAACAAAAGGAAACAAATTTATTATATAATGCAGTGTGTCTCAATGTAAAAGCTTGAGCACACACTCACTAGCAGACAGAATGACATCCTCTGTTGTTTACACTTAAATGTAGGTTGGTGACTGTGACTACTACAAATGTAGACTGACTGAGGGGTAACATAATGGGGACTCTGACACCATGTTTTGGGACATAATTTTTTTGACAAGTTCTGATCAAAATAAAATACAGATGTCCCTTAATTTCTGTCTCATTTCTGGAAAAATCAGTGGCTTTCGTGGTATGCCAAAATGGTTTTGTGTATTGAATACACAAAGAAACAGGTTCTAGGCTAAAGTATTTTTTAAAATAGTCTATTTAAATTCAATTTGCCAACATACAGTACAATATCCAGTGCTTATATCATGTGCCCTCCTTAATGCCCGTCACCCAGTTACCCCATGCCCCAACCATCCCCTTCTGCAACTCTAGGCTAAAGTATTTCAACAGGTTTTTCACATGTGGGAATAACTTGTGGTACATCTAAAAGTTATATGGGTCAGAGAACAGTTCTTTGGAGAGACTGTCTAGCTCCATGGCCCTCACCCACTAAGTGTCAGGAATCTTCCTTTCCATATTGTTGTGACAACTCAACCCCAAACCCTCTCTGAAAGCAGAGCCAGGCTTACTGAGAACCACTGACGAAACCCTCTGGTTGCAAGTGACAGACACTAAGTAAAGCAAAAGAGGGACATTTATTGTACCGATTCAGAATGACTCAAAGACTCTGAGGGCAAGAATTATGACCAGGCCTCCAGAGACTGGAACCAGAAAGAAGAAATTTGTCTGTCTCAGCTTCTGTGGTTTAGGTCTGTGTCTGTCCACAGAGTGACAGTCCTAGCCATACCCAGAGATGAATTGAAAGTCGAAATTCTTGAGAGCGAGAGAAAGTCTAATAGGGTCCTTTAGGGTCAATGTCCATTGGTTGACTCCGAGGTCAGGGTAACTATGTATTGAGCAATGGGGGCCTCCCCAGCCTCTGGATCCAGGGGCTGTTCCCTGAGAAGAAGCAGGGGAAGGTGGCCTTCCCATGCTTGTAGACACTCATTCATTCTGATCTCTCTTCTCAGTTGTTCTATTATCTACGTCATCTTCTCAATCAGCATTACTCTAGAAATTATTTTCGTAGTACTGTTTGCTCCTGTTCCCTAATTCTCTTTTAATGCTCATTTTTATCTTCTATTTTAAATTTCATTAAAAATGCATAGCTGTTAGAATAACCATTTATAACTGAAACACTTTTGGCACCCCACCGTAACTATGTAAGCCCACTCATTAGTGCCTATTCTATTCAAGATGCTTTGGCAGCTGCTGAGTGTAGGAGGGTAGGGAGTGGCTGGATGAATAGATGCAATATCGGAGCCGGGGAACCAGATGAGGACTTTCCTAGGCAGAGAAAGGGGAAGAAGGGCATGACCAAGGTCACGGAGATAGGCTGTGTTTGGAGAGGCCAAGAGGCCCTAAAAGGCTAGTACTTAGTATTTCTGCCTGAAGCTACAGGGAGAAGGTGTTACATGCCCGGACTAAGAGGGCAAGGGGGGCCCAGGTTGGGGCTAGAATTTCAGCTGTGCCACTTCCTAACAGTGACTGGTCAGGGCCTCAGGTTCCTCAGCTGTTAAATAAAGAAAATGGGGATAATTATCTGCCTTCTTTATCGGGTTTTTGTGAGGACGAAAGGAGAAAGGCCTGGCACACAGGAAGCACTCAACCTTAGTATACGTAGCCTCGAAATATAAGGCAGGCCCAGAGGTAAACCAGGGCCAGACACAGATTCTTATTGTTTGTCACTCATTGTTTGCTTCTTTTTGCAAATCATTTTGGAAATGCCTAAGACCTGTGTCAGCCCAGATCTCTGAGGGAACTCTGTGCTCGATACTTTTCCTTCAGAGTGGGACACAGACATCCATTGTGATGTTTTCCTGAGCTGTACCCCTTCCTGGGCCAGTGTAATTCCCCCTGATGCATCTCAGCCTCGAGTTGTCTCAGGTTTTCACACAATTTGGGCATCTGAATAAGTGATGAAGTCATGAACTGGTCGTGGGGCCTGTGTGTGGTTGACCCTCAGAGAATTCATATCTGTTACTGAGATTCCATTGCCCTACGTCCTGTTGCCTGAAGGGTGAGCTTGCTTTCATCTTGGATTGTCTTCTCCTGCTTGAAGATAAGGCTTTTTCTTTTTTCTTTTTTTTTTTTTCAAGATAATTTGTTACTGTACTGTGGCAGTACAAAACTAAAACTTGGTAAACTTTTAGTTAACAGGTAAATTTAAAATTCTTGTTCCTACCTCTGTTCCATGTACCCCATTTCTGTGCCCCCATCTCCCCAGGTCACCATTGGTATTAGTTTCTTACGCATCCTTCCAAAGTCTCTTTATGCAAAACACAAACAACTGCAGATACACTTCTTATTTTTCCCTCATTTTTATTTAAGAGGAGTATAATAAGATGTACTGTTCTGCGCTTTGCTTTTTTTTCTGATATTCCGTCTGAGTGTGTGAGAGATCATTCCATATCTGTGCAGACAGACTGTCCTTGACGAGCCAGTGATGAGCCAGTAATGCCTCGGCAGGATTAGATGGAATGTACCTAGAAGGTTAGCAGCCAACCTTCACTTGGGAGAGTAGGGAGAATGAGGCGAAGGAGAAAAGCATCCCAACAGTGAGGGGATGAAGCAGCCAGCAAGCACCTTTTCCTCTTTACCTGACCAATTTCCATGGGCCCTTCCTGAATGCTAAAGAATGCCGTGTCCCTGGGCCAGAGGAAGAAAGCTCTCCTTAGGCCCGCGCCAGTTACCACCTTGACGTCAACCAGGAGGCCCACCAGTCCCAATGCCCCCTCCCAGGGCAGGGGGTTTGAGCAGATGGTTCTCGTGCTCTCCTCCTCTGCTCATCCCTTCATGGATAACCCCAAGGGGCTCCCCTCGTGAGTTGGTGCCAACCCATTCTTGTAGCTTCCACACGCTGGGGAATGGTTTTGATGATAGTGATCTAAGTAAAGCATTGCGGACTTGGCCACTAACTCGACCTCCCTTTGCTGCCCCTTTTGCTGAGCTGGTAATGAGGACACGGTTTGTGTGCCCATGTATTTCAGGAGTCGTGCAGCATTTGCAGAATGGCCAGCTGCTGAGGGACATCTATCTGAAAAAACACAAACTCCTGCCAAATGACTGGTCCACAGACCAGCTTTACTTGGAGACCACCGGGAAAAGCCGGACACTACAAAGTGGGCTGGCCTTGCTTTATGGCTTCCTCCCAGATTTTGACTGGAAGAAGATTCATTTCAGGCACCAGCCAAGTGCCCTGTTCTGCTCCGGAAACTGCTACTGCCCAGTGAGAAACCAGTATCTAGAAAAGGAGCAGCGTCGGCAATACCTCTTACGTTTGAAAAACAGCCAGCTGGAGAGGACCTACGAGGACATGGCCAGGATCGTGGACGTGCCCACCAAGCAGCTTCGAGCTGCCAACCCCATAGACTCCATGCTCTGCCACTTTTGCCACAACGTCAGCTTCCCATGCACTAGGAATGGCTGCATTGACATGGAGCACTTCAAGGTGATCAAGACGCATCAGATAGAGGATGAAAGAGAGAGGCGGGAGAAGAAACTATATCTGGGCTACGCACTTCTGGGTGCCCACCCCATCCTGAACCAGACCATCAGCCGGATGCAGCGCACCGCAGAAGGCAGGAAAGAGGAGGTCTTTGCCCTCTACTCTGCACATGACGTCACCCTGTCACCAGTTCTCAGTGCCCTGGGCCTTATGGAAGCCCGATTCCCAAGGTTTGCGGCCAGGTTGATCTTTGAGCTCTGGCAAGACAGAGAAAAGCCCAGTGAGCATTCTGTCCGGATTCTTTATAACGGTGTCGATGTCACATTCCACACCTCTTTTTGCCAGGATCACCACAAGCATTCTTCCAAGCCTATGTGCCCCCTCGAAAACTTAGTCCGCTTTGTCAGGAGGGACATGTTTGTGGCCCTGGGGAGTAGCAGTAGTACTAATTATTATGATGCATGTCACAGGGAAGGATTCTAAAAAGTATGCAGTGCAGTGCTTATAGAATCTATGCCAATACAGAGGGACGGGAAGGGTCTGCTTCTAGTTCTGTCCGTTGCCAAGAGTATAAGATTATTGAGCTATAAAGGCTAGAAATCACGATTGAGCCACGTAGATGTTTGGGTTGAACAGTAAGTACGTTGCTATAATTGGGTACGTGAGTTACTTGGTACATAATGGCCAGTTCACAGAGAGAGGAAGGTACTTTTATCACAGCCAGACTTTGCTTACGATACCAGAATAGTATTTCGATACCCAAAGTTGCCAATCCACATGTGTATTATTTCAGTCTGCCATGGTACTCTATCGATGGAACCAGCAAACCTCAGCTAAAATTTTCTTCATCTGGGGCAATTTTACCTTGTCCCTGTTCAGTGAAACATTTCCTGAAATTATTTATCTAAAATAGGGGTTGGCAAATTTTTTTCTGTACAGGGCCAGAGAGTAAAGATTTTAGACTCTGGGGACCCAAAGGCCACAGACAGTCGTTAACTATTCAACTTCTGCTCTTGTAAGGTGAAAGCAACCACAGACAACATGTAAACAAATAAGTGTGGCTGTGTTCACAGGGCCTAAGTTTGCCGACCCCTGATCTCAAAAAACAGGCCCTACTACATTTGCACTTTCAGCACTTTGAGAACCAGGTGGATACAAAGAATTACTCAGTGGAGCCTCCAGTAACTTCTGCGAGAAACACCGAATTTGGTCTGTATCTGGTGTTAGAACAAACCTTAAGGGGAAATAAACATTGAATCAGAATGAATCATAGAAAAATTACTAGAATAATATTTGATGTTCATGATGATTACGGTAGAAGATAGTTTTTTGTATGTTTTAAATATTTGTCTGCTGTAGTCTGTTTGCTGTATATGCTGAAATTTTTGTATTCCATTTAGTATTTTTATAGTCTAGGAAAATATTTTCTAAGACCAGTTTTAGATGTGCTCCTATTCCTATGTAATACTCAATTTACTGTACCTGCTTGATGGTTAGAAGGAAGCCAGAAGCTGAATTCAGGCACTTTCTTCCAAAAAAACTAATTATGGCTCATTCCCTTTGACAAGCCGTAAAATTGGATCAATTTTTAAACCGTAAATTCTAATTGATTTTTAAATAAGTTTTTGGAAGAACTTTGTTACTAGATAGTTAAATAATCTTTATAAGATATTTTATATATTAGAAGCAATTATAATTAAATCTGTGGTTTCTGAACTAAAATGGTGCTAGTTCCACATGAAGAAATGTAAAGTGCAAGTGAGATTCTCTGGTGTCATTGGCATTCCAAACTTTTCTTTGTTTTTGTCTAATGTTGCCTTTGGATACGTCTGTTTCTATAAATAAATTTTTGAACAATACTCATACATACAAGTCATGATTTGTACCTACGAGTCACTCTCACTCTAGTTCTTTTCAGGTAAGTGCCAATATTTTAGAAATTTCTTTTTTTTTTTTTTTTGTATAAGTAAAAATGTTTTAAATTAGAAAATTCTCCAGTATGCATGACCAGCTGTAGGCTGCACTGGGCCCAGGAGAGATGGCGGAAAGGGCCAGCAGCCCTGGACCTGGAGGGGCCACAGCTTCCTGTTCTGACAGCAACATGAGGGCTCCATGGCCCGGGTGGACTGGTTTAAAATCTATCTTAATTGCTCCTTTTATTGCTGAAAATCATGTGTTGTCTCTTGAGTATTTAAAGCCTAATTAGTTGGTTTTTTTTTTTTTTTTTTGCTCCCACTCACAGTATATCTGAATTAGAACTGCTAAACACAGCTTGAAGATTTAAAACTAAAAGTGAAAAAAAAAAGTGAAAAAAAAATAAAAATAAAAGTGAATCAGAAGATGGTTTAAAAATCAGTTTGAGGGGCTTCTGGGTGGCTCAACTGGTTAAGCATCCAACTCTTGACTTTGGCTTAGGTCATGATCTTGGGATCATGAGATCTCACCCTGTGTCAGGATTTGAGGTCAGCAGGGAGTCTGCTTGAGATTCTCTCCCCCAACCTTCTCCCTGGGTTCCTCCCCTGCTCATGGGAGGAGCATGCACTCTCTCTCACACTCTCTATCTAAAATAAACAGATCTTTAAAAATAATAATAAAAATAAAAAAATAAAATAATCTTTAAAAAAATCAGTTTGAAACATGTGTTGGTAAAGGTAAATATTTTGGAAAAGAGCCCACATTAAAAACATAGATAAAGATTTGCCTCCCAAGACATCAGGTGTGCACATCATTAACTTAATCACCCTTCCTAACAAGTTCTGAGACATCTTGCTCCATAAACAAACAATGAGCACTGGGCTGAGATTAATGCATTTAATTATTGGTTTCTGGACAATGGTCTTAATGGCTTAGTTCATGGCAGGTGTGGGTGTATACATGTGCAAATTCAGCTTTCTTGTTTTTATGATTAAAATTAATACATGATGGGGATCCCTGGGTGGCTCAGCAATTTAGTGCCTGCCTTCGGCCCAGGGCGTGATCCTGGAGTCCTGGGATCGAGTCCCACATCAGGCTCCCTGCATGGAGCCTACTTCTCCCTCTGCCTGTGTCTCTGCTTCTTTCTCTCTCTCTCTCTGTGTCTCACATGAATAAATAAATAAAATCTTTAAAAAAATTAATACATGCACACTGGAAAACAAACTATACTGAAAACAACTTCAAAAGTGAAGTTCTCAGTCAGCCCCGGTGGCCCAGCGGTTTAGCGCCACCTTCAGCCCAGGGCCTGATCCTGGAGACCTGGGATTGAGTCCCACGTCAGGCTCCCTGCATGGAGCCTGCTTCTCCCTCTGCCTGTTTCTCTCTCTGTCATGAATAAATAAAATCTTTAAAAAAAAAAAAAAAGTGAAGTTCTCTATTCCCACCTCCAGAGAGAACTCTGTGAACTATTTGACAGATATTCTTCTATAAATGTTCCCTTCAGATGTAGAAATATATGAAATTTTTAAAAAATTTTATTTATTCATGAGAGACAGGCACAGGCAGAGAGAGAAGCAGGCTCCCTACAGGGGATCGGATGTGGGACTCCTCCCAGGACCCTAGGATCACACCCTGAGTCAAAGGCAGGTGCTCAACCACCAAGCTACCCAGGCATCCCAAACAGATGCAATTTTTAACTAGCGATAAGATCACTTTATATATGTTCTGTGACTTGCTTCCCTTAAAGTATATTTTATTATTTTGTTTCCTTTAACAATATGTCTTAAACATATGTCTCATTAACTTGCTTCCCTTAACAGCATGTCTTGGAGATATTTCCACATTGACATAGATGCTAGACAGATGAGATAGGTAGATAGGTAGCTCTTTTTACAGTCAGTGCCTAATATTTAACAATATACATAACACATATTTTTAAAATATCATTAAAAATGGCACCTGAAGGCAGCCCGGGTGGCTCAGCAGTTTAGCACTGCCTTCAGCCCAGGGCCTGATCCCAGAGACCCAGGATCGAGTCCCACGTCAGGCTCCCTGCATAGAGCCTGCTTCTCCCTCTGCCTGTGCCTCTGCCTCTCTCTCTGTGTCTCTCATGAATGAATAAATAAAATCTTTAAAAAAATAAATGGCACCTGAGTGCCACAGTCGGTTAAATGTCTGGCTCTTAGTTTCCACTCAGGTCATGATCAAGCCTGGAGTCAGGTTCTGAGCTCAGGGCGGAGTCTGCTTAAGACTCTACCTCCCTCTCTCTCAAATAAATAAATAAATCTTTAAAGATCATTAAAAATGAATGAAATTGAAACTTAAAATCAAGGTATCAAAATAGGACCACAGGCTTTTGAGGTACATGGGACAAGCAGAAGGCAGCAATTGTGTGTGTGAATTTTGTAGCCCAACTGAGCAATTACCCCTTTTTCAGTGTAGCTACAGATATTTATTAATATATGAGAGTATTATTTCTCCACTTTCACTGATAAGCAGAATTGAAGAACCTAATACTGCTAGTAAGTCTATTTGAAGTCTTTGAAGCTATAGCAGAATTAGGCTTTTGAAAGGTGTGAGCGATTCCTTCCTCTAGGACCACTAAAGCCTGATGCAAGAGAGGCAGAGTTTCGTGCTTCCATTTCTGTGAATCTTCAGGAAGCCTTCTGAACAGGTTTAGCAGCCCAGCTAGTGTGGGTGTACCCGTGTGTTTAAACACAGTAAACAAGTAAAAAGCAGAGAGCAGCTAGGGTTTATTGCAGTTCTGGCTTGGATAGTGGCCAGAGTCCTGGCCTGGGCACCAGTTAGCTCCCATTGCTCAAGGCTACTGAACTAAATGTTGGGGTTGTACCCCTGTGTAGTGCCTGCCCTGTGGTCCGTCTCAAGACTAATAATAGCTTCTGCTTAAGAGGAACCAGCTGAATTCCAAGGGTCTGGTCAGGCTTTCATGGCCTCTGAAGCCCATCTGCCTTCTGAGATGCCTTGATGAGGAGCAGGTGTTCTGAAGGGTCAGCTCAGCTCCTCCCAGAGCTGCAGAGCTCCTCAGCAGGACGGTGGCCTGAGGCCTGGTTTCTGGGTAACCCTGAGCAGTAATGGCACTCTTGTGGGATCATGCTTCCGCTGAGGACCCCACAAGCATTTCTTTATCAACATAAACAACCCTCTCAACAAGTTCCTATTACCGCTAATACAAATCAGGAAAGAGGCTGGAGTGGGGCAGAGGACGAAGTCACTTTTCCAAAGGAAGAGTCAAAGCCTAGAGTCTAACCCAAGTTTATGTGACACTGGTGAACTTTCCAGATACTGTGTAACACACCGTGGGAAAGGCTTTTCCTAAGCTAATGTAATCCTCCCTGTAGCCCTCTAAGATACTCTATTTGCTAGTGAATATCAGTGAGTACTAAAACAGTGAAGTTACAACTGTTATAGATTTAAATCTAGGGGCACCTGGGTGGTTCAGTCGGTTAAGTGTCTGCCTTCAGCTCAACTGATGATTCCGGGGTCCTGAGATTGAGCCCCATGTCCGGCTCCCTGCTCAGCAGGGAGTTTGTTTCTCTCTCTCTCTACCCCTCCCCCTACTCACGCTCATGCTCTCTCTCCCTATTTCTCATTCTCAAATAAGTTAAATATTAATAAGAAAGAAAACAATTTAAACCTAACTGAACAGAATAGTCCAAGTGTGCCTCTGATCATCAGTGGTTGCTGTTTTTGTCAAGAAAAGACTTACACGATGTAAAACTTATCTTTGCGGTGATACTATACTATACTCAGCCATTAGGGAATAGCACCAAACATAATTTTTAGGGGCACCTGGATGGCTCAGTCAAGTGTCTGCCTTCAGCTCAGGTCATGATCCCAGGGTCCTGGGATCTAGCTCCACATGGGGCTCCTGCTCAGTGGGGAGCCTGCTTCATCCTTTCCCCCCTGCTCATGCTCTTTCTCTTGTTATCTCTCTCTTTCAAAAAAAAAAAAAAAAGTAAGTTTAAAAAACATAGTTTTTAGCCTTCCGGGCCCAGTCTTATATCTGTAAAGGACTTGGGTAGTTTGGAGATGTGTTTTAATAGGGAGGCCAGCTGTCCCGGTTTGCCTGGGACTGAGGTGTTCCCCAGTGGGACTTTCCTTGCTACAGTTGAGCAAGTTCCAGGCTCACTGAGACAAGTTGCTACATGAGATGCCTTAGGTGGTACCATCGTTCCCACTTTACAGAGACAGGTAACTGATGGAGTGACTCATCAGAGGTTTCCTATAGCTAGCGAGTGCGCAGCAGCGGTAGGACTCAGAGCTGCTGTCCATTTAACTTGAAGGGCCATGTTCTTAAGCAGGAGGCGGCGGTGCCTCTCAAAACTATTTAGGACTGCTGGGTTACATGCAACAGAAACCTGAATACAGTGGTTAAGCAAACAAAGCCGTTCATTTTCTCCAGTGGCCCTGCCATGTCATCAGGAACCCAGGCTGCTGTACATCTTACTGGCCAGAAGGGGGTCCCTTGGCCCACCTCCATTGCAGAGGAATCTAGGAAAGTGAGTATTTTTGTTGGGCACATTGCTGTCTCCAATCAGGCATCTCTTAATAAGGAAGAGCGGGGGAACGGATACTGGGTAGAGGACTCACAGCAGCCACCACATCTCCCAAAGCCCCCATTGGTACTGAATGATGGGTACTGCACCACCCAGACCCCTGCTCCAGGAGTCTTTCCCCAGTGGCTGGGAGTGTGCAAGCTGGCAGTGTCTCCTTCCCAGGACAGCTACATCCAATGACAAGGCAAGGGCAGGGATCGAAAACCCTGGGGAGGGCACCTGGATGGCTCAGTTGGTGAAGCATCTGCCTTCGGCTCAGGTCATGATCCAGGTTCCTGGGATTAAGCCCCACATTGGGCTCCCAGCAGAGCAGGGAGCCTGCTTATCCCTTTGCCTCTGCCTCTCTCTGTCTCTCATGAATAAACAAATAAAATCTTAAAAACAACAACAACAACAACAACAACAAAAAACCCTGGGGAGAACCCTGAAGGGCCATCCAACTTCAGTATTCCCCACGGGGTCGGGGTCGGGGTCGACTGAGGCCTCATGACTACATCAGAGCCCACAGCTGCTCTCCTGCTGCCTCCCCTTCCTTCACAGAGGTGTTGGCCCCAAGAACATTCCCCAGTAAACTTCCCCCATACACCCCGTCTGAGTTTGCACCTGGGAACCTACTTGCAGCAGAAAGCAAGCAAATCCTAGGGCCTAAGGCTCTCTGCTATTCTGTACAGTAACGCTGGATTCATTTACTTAAAAGGGATAATGTACCTATTGATCACAAACTTCTATCACTGCCTTTGAGGAGTTTATTTTATTGTGGAAGTTAAATAAGCAGCCAAGAAGCAAAAGGAGAAATGTGATGCTGAACAGCCCAAAGCTGATTACAGACAGCTGTTATACCAAGATTTCCCTTTTACTGAACACACACCAGGGGCTAGACACTGGGCTTAGCACTCAACTGACAGCCTTTAGGTCTCACAAGATGAGCAAGCATTTCTTGTCTTCATTTTACAGGTAAGGAGACAAAGGCTCAGAGTTAGACATGTAGCCAGGATCCCACAGTCAGTAGGAAGTGGCAGATTCGGGGCTGGAAGATGGGTCATCCCAGATTACAAAGCTCTTCCAGGTCCCTTGGCTCACTGCTTCTGCTGCTCCCTTATTCCACCTACACTCATCCAAGTAAATTAGCAGAACCTCAAACTTGGGGTGGTGGGGGGGGTAGGTAGCCGAGTAGACCCTAGTCCAGGGAGTGACCTCTGCTACAGGCATTCATGTTTCTAGCTTCCTTTCTCTTCCCATTTTTTTAAAAAAGATTTTATTCATTTATTCTTTTTTTTAAATTTTTTTTTTAAATTTTGTTTTATTTATTATAGTCTCACAGAGAGAGAGAGAGAGAGAGAGAGGCAGAGACATAGGCAGAGGGAGAAGCAGGCTCCATGCACCAGGAGCCCGATGTGGGATTTGATCCCGGGTCTCCAGGATCGCGCCCTGGGCCAAAGGCAGGCGCCAAACCGCTGCGCCACCCAGGGTTCCCTTATTCATTTATTCTTAAGAGAGAGAGTGTGTCAGAGACACAGGCAGAGGGAGAAACAGGCTCTATGCTGGGAGCCCGATGTGGGACTCGATCCCTGCTCTCCAGGATCACGCCCCGGGCCGAAGGCAGGTGCTAAACCACTGAGCCGCCCAGGCCGACTCTCTTTCCATTTTTTAAAAAGATATTATTTGTTTATTTGAGAGACAGAGCACAGGCAGCGAGGATGGGCAGAGGGAGAGGGAGAAGCAGGCTCCCAACCCAGGGCTGGATCCCAGGATCCTGAGATCATGACTTGAGCCCCCCGTCCAGCGCCCCTCTTCCCATTTTTTTCTAATGCAGCATTTCCAGGAAAGTAGGATCACCTTTTAATGTTTTTTTTTTAAGATTTTATTTATTTATTCATGAAAGACAGAGAGAGAGAGAGAGGCAGAGACAAAGGCTCCATGCAGGGAGCCTGATGTGCAACTCGATCCCGGGACTCCAGGATCACTCCCTAGGCTGAAGGCAGCTGCTAAACCGCTGAGCCACCCAGGAATACCCCCTTAATGGGTTGTTTTAACCTGGGTTCTGAAAGCAGGTCTGAGAAGGAAAGCCTACGTGTAGGTGTTTATTAGGGAATGTAGTCCCAAGGAGAAGGGAAGAACAGGGAAGGGGACAAAACGGAGAGGGAAAGCCACAGGGAGGATGCATCCTGAGCTGATTCGGTGACTGCTGGCCTGGAGGAAGCCTGAAGGTGGGGGGGGACGTTTATCCCACCCTCAGCTGTCTGTCCCCCGCCCCCCTTCTGAGGAGGACCTGCATCCATGCAGAGCGTGTGCCTGGGCACTCCGGCATCCAGCATCCGGGGAGCCCTGGGGCGGAAAGCTGGAGAATGCGATGCTGTCAGGCAAAGCCTGCAGGGGCCCAGTCACCACAGCAGTAGCACACAGAGGCACAAGGCCAGGAGCACTGGGAGCGGAGCCCGAGATGTGTTTGAGGATGAGCCAGCATTCACTGGGTGCTTCAGTGTCCCAGGCACTGTGCGCTGCTTTATAAGCAAAACCTTCTCATTTCAGCCTCATAGCTTGGAAATCACCCTTATTGTCTCCTATTTTTAAGATGGAGACAGAAACTGAGAGGAGCCGTCACCTGCCAAGGCCTCACAGCCGCCGACCCCCGAGCCCTCGCTCATGATCACGATGCCGTCCTAGTAAACGTTCCTCGCAGGCCCCGCGTAGCGCGTGTGAGGGGCTTACTCATCCACGCTAAGTCCATACTCGATATTTCTCTCTGACACACGGGCTGTACACTGGGGGCAGCACATACCAAGCCGTGCCCCTCCTTGCTAAAATCCTTTGGTCCTCCTCTACCTTCTAGATGAACTCCAAGCTCCCTAAAATGATTAACAAGCCTCTTCATGGTCTGACTCCCACTTACCTCTCTAGCTTTGTCACTTGCAAGGCCTAAGGGGTTGTGCACAGGCTGCCCCTATCGATGCATTTGTTGCGTGCCTGGGAGAGAGAAAAAGGACTAATGTCACTATGGGGGAATGCCAGGTCTGCAGAATCTGTGAAGGGGACAATCCTATCCAGAGCCGCCCCCCCACCCCCAACACCCAGCCCCAGCAAACCTTTCTCAGGACCTAGCAACCTCCCAGTCTTTCACTTTCTTCTCTGTCCCCCTTTGTTTGGAGTTGGGTTTCCTAGAAATGGAAAGAACTTTGGAACCACACAGAGTTCAAAACCAGTTCTACATCACTTCCCAGCTGTGAGACCTCAGATGGCCCAACTGTCAACTGGGGATGCTACCTCCTGTGAGAGTGAACATAAAGCCCCAGGCACACTTCTGGGGGAAGTGTGGGACACTGGGACACTTCTGCAATCACTATTGTTCCCAAGTTACTCTTTCTTTTAACTGTTCTGACGACAAAACCAGCTGGAGCCAAAATATGCCCCTGCCCGTTAAGCCGGGAAGCCCATCTGGAGGCATAACATCATGCTCTATGCATAACTGGGAGATACAACTACCCGGGCTCATGCACTTCTCTTTGAGGGGAGACAAAAACTCGAATCTCCTGAGTCCTGCCTTTGTGCCCAAAGCCATACTTGACACCTTATATAAACATCTCATTTATTCCCAAAGGGAAATGAAGCTCATAGCTCATCCTTTCCCCATGTCTCCTTCATTGTCTATACCTGACCTCCATCTTTGTGCCTTAGAGTTACTGCCCGTTGCAGAAGCAGTAGCAAAGGCATGGGGGTCATCTAGTCAATTGGTCTACCCCTCCTTGGCAACTGGAGAAGCTGAAGAAGCAGCCCAGGAAGTGACATGCGCCTGAACAGAAGACAGGTCCTGCCCTCAGTGCCTCAGCTTTGGGGAGTTGTTCCCCTCCACGTCCTGGGAGAGGGGTAGGATGCTCCTCCTCCATTCTTCCTCCTTCACCATGGCTGATGTGTTCCTGGCCAGCAGTGCCTGGGAATGACAAGTCCTCCTGGTCGGCAGCTGTCTGGCTTCCTCTTAGCTTGGGAGTCAAGCATGTCTTGGAAGTGGGTGAGAAATCCTTTCATGAGCCTTTCCTCAAGCTGGCCAGAGAGACTGGGTTCCCACAAGCCTGAAGTTTGGCTCTGGGGTGAGCAGGGCATGGATGTGAAGGGGAGCCACACCGCCCTCTACTGGCAACTCTGGCCCTTGTTCTACAGCTTTTCCTTTTTCCTGGTTCCCCACACCAGGTGAGGCCTTTTTCCCAGCAAACCCAAGCTCCCTCTGGTGGCCTAGGACTCAACTGTCCTCTCCGCTTGCCTTCTCTCTTCCTGTACAGTAGTCCACGCTTACCTTTGAGAGACACATTCCAAGACCCCTAGTAGATTCCTGACACCACAAATAGTACCAAACCCTATATACACAATGTTTTTTCCTATGCATATGTACCTATGATAGTTTAATGTATAAGTTAGGCACAGTAAAACATTAACTATATTAACTAATAATGAAATAGAACAGTTCTAACAATAGACTGTAATAAAAGTTCTGTGAATGAGGTCTCTCTCCCTCCCTCAGAATATCGTTATTGTACTGCACTCACCCTCCTTCTTTTGATGATGTAAGATGCTAATATGCCTACATAATGAGATGAAGTGAGGTGAACAATGTAGGCACTGTGATGTGGTGTTAGGCTACTATTGACCTTCTAACAATAAATCAGAAGGAGGATCATATGCTTCCCAACCACAACTGCCAGTAGCTGAAACCATGGGAAGCAAAACCACAAACACAGGGGTGTGTGTGTGTTAGTGTATTATCTGTAGGATGTAGCAAGTAGAAACACACTCTGTATCCAGATGGTTTCACCCCAGCTGTCCTTTTGTCCACTGGTGACCCAGCTGTTCAGCATTCTCAACTGGCTCCCTGATGGATGGACTGATCATTAAATTGACCTTCGACTGTTGGATTCTGATGGACAATTGTCCATCTGAAAAATTAACCCTAAGTGACTGGCTGGTTGGCTGATTAAGTTTCTAAACCACAAATCATTCGATTTACTGGCTTTCTAAATGACCTACACTAAATAACTAAACATCTGATAAGCCTAAACTACCTGCCTGCAGACACTAACCAGCTGGATGACTGCCCAGCAGAGGAACTGCAGACTGACAGCCTGGCTCCATAACTAAGAGTAACAGAAGGATGGAAGCAGAGGCTGGCCCTTCCTCATGCCCTGACTCCTCTAGGGGCTTGGACCCCTACTTTTCTCCCTTCTAGCACTACTTGAAAACTGCAGAGAGGGAAACCAGGAAACTGACCTTCTGATCTACCTTTAGTGAGGTTCTTAACCAGGGGCCAATAATAGATGGGCTTCAATTTTATTTTCAAAATAGTATGGATATATACCTGCATTTATCTGAGAAGAGTTCACAGCTTTCATTGGATTTTTTTTTAAGATTGTATTTATTTTGAGAAAGAGAGAGAGCACAAGCATGGGGGAGAAGCAGACTCCCCACTGAGTAGGAAGACTGATGCAGGGCAGCCTGGGTGGCTCAGCGGTTTATTAATTTTTTATTGGTGTTCAATTTACCTTTTTTTAAATAAATTAATTTTTTATTGGTGTTCAATTTACCGGCTCAGCGGTTTAGTGCCACCTTCAGCCCAGGGTGTGATCTTAGAGACCCAGGATCAAGTCCCACCTCCGACTCCCCGTATGGAGCCTGCTTCTCCCTCTGCCTGTGTCTCTGCCTCTCTCTCTCTGTCTCTCATGAATAAATACATAAAATCTTTAAAAAAAGACTGATGCAGGGCTCTATGCCAGGGTCCTGGGATCGTGATCTGAGCTGTACGCAGACATTTAACCAACTGAGCCACACAGGAGCCCACTTTTTTGTTGTTGTTGTTGTTGTTTGTTTGTTTTGTTTTTTTAGATTTTATTTATTTATTCATGAGAGACGCAGAGAGAGATCTGAGCCGTAGGCAGACATTTAACCAACTGAGCCACCCAGGAGCCCACTTTCATTGGGTTCTTTTTCTTTCTTCTTCTTTTTTTTTAGATTTTATTTATTTATTCATGAGAGACACACAGAGAGAGGCAGAGACACAGGCAGAGGGAGAAGCAGGCTCCACGCAAGGAGCCCACGGGACTCGATCCCCAGTCTCTAGGATCTCGCTGTGGGCTGAAGGTGGCACTAAACCGCTGAGCCACCAGGGCAGCCCTCATTGGTTTTTTTTTTTTTTTTAATTTTTATTTATTTACGATAGTCAGAGAGAGAGAGAGAGAGAGAGAGAGAGAGAGAGGCAGAGACACAGGCAGATGGAGAAGCAGGCTCCATGCACCGGGAGCCCGACGTGGGATTCGATTCCGGGTCTCCAGGATCACGCCCTGGGCCAAAGGCAGGCGCTAAACCACTGCGCCACCCAGGGATCCCCCTCATTGGGTTCTTAAAAGTCCAGCACACACATACATGTTCAGAACTATTGCTCTGGGAAAACCCTCAGCAAACATCCAGGTAAGCAAAACCTTTATCTGAATTCAAATCCCATTTATCCCTTCCATCAGGCCAGGGTGGCAGGAAGATTAACTAGGAAGAGTCAGAGTCATAAAGGACATGGATGTAGTAGGAAGGATAAAAGCTGAGCTGTATGTGAAGTTTCCAAAGGGAAGGCCAAAGAATCCATGTGTCCTTTTGGCCTGGAGGTCACACTTAGCCCAAGTTGGTAGGCCAACCTCAGCTCTGGGCATTTATCAGGGCCCTTGTCTGGGGCATGGAGTATATGTGAGTATTTGATCATAAGTAGCAATATGGCTACACCAGGTGTGCTCACAAGGGTGGGTATAACAGCTGAATGACTATGTGAATGAATGTCCTTTGGATCAAAGCATGCATCTGAATAGTTTTGTGAATAAATGTGCACGTGTGCACACTGGAGGACCCCCTGTTTTTTGGAGTTGAAACAGATTAAGAATTTCACAAAGTGAGATCATCTGCAGATGTGACAGCAGCCCACACCAGGAATCTGGGAATCCTCAAGGTGTCCCTCCCTGAGCCCTCATCATCCACTCAGTCCACACTGCCAATGCCACCATGAGCTCTTATCACATCTCCCCGGACTACAGTTGGGTCCTCAATGCCTTCCCCTGGTGGCCCTTCCCAACCACAGCCACAGTGACCTAAATGAAATCAGGGGTGCAGCGCACCCCTCCCTGCCTGAAAGCAAGAACAGCTTTAGACTATCAGAGGATGATGCCATCTCAGTAACTCAAAGGCCCTTTCAGGGTCATTGCCATGCTCATTGGGGTCTCTGGGCTCTCAAGGCCCCCGAATTTGGACGCGTGGCCTCAGCCTGGTCCTACGCCACGCCCCAGGGCTTGGGCTCTGGGGCCTCCTCTTCCTCCATGCCCTAACACGCTGCCCCTACATCTAGCATCTCAGAGATCATCACAAATCGCTGTAATGGCCCAATTACAGTTTACGATCAAAACTGACCAGAAGACCCAAGTCCGTTCTGATCCCGGGCCCCCTCTCCATAGAACAAGGAGCCACGAGAGGACGCGGTGCCAAGGCACGTGCCTTTCCCGCGCCGCCGCAACACCGGAGCCGCTACGTGAAAACAGAAATGCGCATGCGCAGAGTAACAGGCGGGAACTACGACTCCCAGAATCCTTCTGGCAGAGACTCCATTTCCCAGAGAGGCCCCTGGGGTCTCCACCCCGGAAGTGCGCTCCTTTTCGAAAGCGAAAGGGGGGCGAGCGTCGGAGTGGGAAGCGCGCGGTGTCGTTTGGTGGAGTGTTTGCCTCCAGAGGTCGGTCGTGAGTCAGAGAAACCGGGACTTTGGAAGGAAAAGACCAGGCCACAGCCCTTCCGCGCTGCTGCCCGCCGAGTTCCGGTCTCCGTGCGCGCCCATCTCGGCGGGGCGCCCCCTTTGCCCGCCCGCGCCCCGGCGGCGGCTCTGGAGGTAGAGGCCTACGGCTCTGCGGCCCCGGGGACCGCTGTTCCCCGCCTCGCCTGCCTTCCGCTGGGAGTTCATCCTGGATGGAATTCTTTTTAACAACTTTGAACATTTCTGCAAAATCTTAGTTGGTCAGTATGCCATCATATTTGCCAAGCAGCGTTTTTAAGGAATACGCAGGCCGTTCCAGCCCAGTTAGAAGACCAGGGATATCGAGGAGACCATGTCCGTGAGCTACGTAGACGAATAATCCAAATATAAATCAGTAAGAAAAAAGCAACGCCATTGAAAAATGGACAAAGGCTATGAACCGGCAATTCACAGAACCAGGAATACGGTTAACAGCAACAACAAAAAAAACCACGTTAAATTTTTCAACGTTACTAGTAGTCAAAATACAAAACAGCAGTTAAGACGCTTATTTTCACAAAAAGATACCATCAGATAATTTATTTTTTAAATGATTCTTTAAAAAACATTTTATTTATTTATTCATAGAGAGGCAGAGACACAGGCAGAGGGAGAAGCAGCCTCCATGCAAGGAGCCTGATGTGGGACTCGATCTCGGGTCTTCGGGATCACGCCCTGGGCTGGAGGCGGCGCTAGACCCACTGAGCCACCCGGGCTGCCCCCATCAGATAATTTAAAAGAGGGTTTTCATAGAATTCCATGTTGCTTAGGAGTGTAAAATGGCACAGTTTTTCATAGGCATTTGGGCTGTGTTTACCACTATTAAAATGTCTGCATTTTCTTTGAGGTGGGGAGGAGCTGACGGAAGTGGGTGGGGTCAGGGGGAAATAGGCGGAGGGGGGCGGGGCGGGGGTATTAGGTGTAGTGGGAGGGGCTAGGGGCCTTAGGCTTGGTGGGCGGGACTAGGGGGTATTAGGCGTAGTGGGAGGGGCTGGGGTAATTGGGGGAAAGGGAGGGGATAAGGGAGCCTAGAGGGAGGGATCCGTAGGACTGGAAGCGATTTGGCAGCAATAGGATCAACCGGGAAGGGGACGAAGGCTTGGAGGGACCAAGAGGCACTTGAAAGGATGGGGGCGGGAAGTGAGAACACTTGGCAGTGGGAGAATTAAGAGGGATTAGAAACAATTGAAGTTTGACGAGAGGGGGATAGGCAGGGATTAGGAAAGTAAAATGGAAACACCTGGCTTTCAGTGATTTGACCTAGAGCCATTGGCATTGCAACCCCTGCTAACATGGAACAAGGTCCCTGAGAAGGTTTGTTAGCAAACAGGAAACACTGACTTTCAGAGTGCTATCGACTGTGCCTTGCAGAGTTCTTTTATCTCCTCTCGTCCTGGTTCTGTTACCACATTGTAGCAACCTGCGATCTTTAAAGACTCCTGAGTCTGAAACCTCTGATGATCAATGGCTTGTATCTTTCTCCTGTGATTCTTAGGTACAACGTGGACATTTCTGCTGCTTCAAGTAGAAGCTTACCTTGTCACTCCGGGAAATGCCCTAAGTCCCGAGAGTGCGTGAATGATGGATCTCTCTCTTACTAGAGTGCAAATATGCATAAAGGGGTGCAGATCCCAAGACTCCTCCACTTCTGTCTTGGTTTGAGGCAAGCATTCTTTGAGGAAATAGAGGGCCCTGTGGTTACTGGCTTTCTCTATGGTTCATGTTGTTATCCACACAGTGAATCATAGGGTATCCAGACAGCAAGAATCAACAAAGGGAAAGGGCTGATTTGTGTCCCTAAAAATTCATACTTAAGAATGTGATTGTATAAAAAAAAAAAAAAAGAATATGATGGAATTTGGAGATAGGGCCTTTCTTTAAAGAGGTGTTTAAATTAAAATGAGACCATTTTAGGTGGACCCTAATCCAATCTGACTGGTCTCATATGAATAGTAACTTGGGATATAAGAAAGACACACCAGGGATTTGCACACACAGAGAAAAGGTCATGTGTGGACACAGCAGGAGGGCAGCCATCTGCAAACCAAGGAGACAGGCCTCAGAGGACAACCAACCCTTGCTGACATCTTGATCTTGGGCTAACATCCTCCAGAACTGTGAGAAAATTCATTTTTGTTGTTTAGACAACCTAGTCTGTGGTGTTTTATTATGCTATCCCTAGAAAACTAATACAGGGGCCTTCAGTGGCCTGGGAAAATAAAAATTCAAGTCATCCAGTTAATTATTACAGGGAACTATTTGGAAGTGCTCCCTCTGAGCACTTCCAAGAAGCCCCTGCTGCACTCTCACACACATATTTACATTTGTTCAAGAAATGTGGAGCTTGCTCTTATAGGGTCTTTAAAGTTCTTAGGTGTGTTGTGGGGTCGTCAAGCACGAGAGGCAAGAAAGAATTCTGGAAATGTTGCATGGTGCAATTTAGCAAGTTTATTTAAGTAGCGTAGGAACAGGACCCATGGGCAGAAAGGACTGCACATTTTGCTATGTGAAGCTGGTGTTTATATGCTTACTGCTGGGGGTAGGGGGTGCAGGGAGTATTAGATCATAAATGTTTTCTTCAAATTTCTACTCATAAAACTACTTTCCAGGATTTCTCTGGGGCTTATTCAGTTCAATATTAGCTATCAGTGACATATACAGGCAGTCTTCAGACCTTTTTAAGAACCTAGCAACCAGCACATATTTGATCCTTATTGGAAATATGCAGGCTAGGGCAGCCCCGGTGGTGCAATGGTTTGGTGCCGCCTGCAGCTTGGGGTGTGATCCTGGAGCCCTGGGATCGAGTCCCATGTCAGGCTTCCTGTGTGGAGCCTGCTTCTCCCTCTGCCTGTGTCTCTGCCTCTCTCTCTCTGAATAAATAAATAAATCTTTAAAAAAAAAAAAAAGGAAATATGCAGGCTATAGGTCAGCCTTTTGAGCCAAAAATGAACATTTTTCTGTTTCTATCCCTCATTATTTCCCCTCTGACCAATTTTTGGTCCTTAAATCTTTAAGGTTGTTGAAAGGTGAAGGTCTCATTTTCTGTGATTTCTTCAAGCTGACAGGGGTTGTAGAGATGTCCCTACCTATGGACTGATATTGGTTACTATCTGCCCCTACAACTAAACTATTATGGGAGGCCATTGCTGTAGAGTCCAGAATGAACATCAAGATAAATTTGCTTTGAGTAGTAAGGATCATCTGTCATCTAGGCAAAGGAATCAGGAACTGCTTGCGTGTATTTCAACAATAGAGAAAAAAGTGAAAGAGAACACATTAGGATTATTATTATAATGAAAATAAGAAGAGCAATGAGAAAAAAGAAGAAGAAGAAGAAGAGCAATGAGAAGACCCTTTAGCATGGGCCATAGTCCACCTCCTGACCAGAAATGCCATTAAGTGACAATGTAGGGTCTTTAAGAGCACCAATTCAATTATTCATATCAGTAAGTAATCTTGTTATATTTTTGTTATAATTTTGAATGTAAATGCAACATTCCGTTTTAAGAATGGCACATATTCCCCCTTATGCTGCTATTAAGACATCTAATTCCATTCTCTTTTGTAGAACTGCTTTACACACTTGAGTTATTTCAGGGTTTAATAATGTAATGCTATTTCAAGAGTCATTTAAGGTCTTAATTGTGTATTTATCCAGGGCCTCCGTGTGCCATATGACATCTTCTAAAACTATTGATGGAAGAAAAATAGACATATGGTCAGACCAGTGGAACACAGATCTTATCCATTATTGTTTTAGATATAGAAGATTAGCTGGACTTGTGATAGTCTTAGTTCAATGGCCATGCATCCAGGTATAACCTATAATACATTTTCTAGTCCAAACAGGTGGAAGCCAGGGCCACAAATTTGGCCCACGTAACCATTATGTTCCATTAGGTGCTAGCCATATGATGCCTGGTGGCCTTGTCCAGTCAATAGCAAACCAATCAGTTGCCTGTAAAGTAATGGCATGTTCACAGGCTTCTAGGGGGAGCCATCCCATTTGGTGAGTACCACTGGGCATGAATCAAGAGTATGTTTTTTTTCTATTCTCAGCATAGAAGAGCCTTTTGGCTTTGTTGTCCTACCGTGGGAGTAATCATATATATTCATTCCATATTTGATATAATCCTTCCTGGGTGGATCAATAGGAAGGACTAAGTAGTCAGGGAATTCATTGTTGTGAACTTCTCTGTAGTTTGACATATTCAGTTAAAATGTTGGTAGTTTGAGGATAAGAGAAAGGCCACTTATGGCCTGGAGAGTCACGTGTAACATTTACAGTATGCCAGGAAGAAACATTCTTTTTAATAATAGGAATATCCCTGTATGTTCTGGTAGTGGGGCGATGTGTCATATTGGCTATGTGTGTTGATGCAAGTAATG
The DNA here is from genome assembly GCF_905146905.1 of Nyctereutes procyonoides. NCBI lineage: Eukaryota > Metazoa > Chordata > Mammalia > Carnivora > Canidae > Nyctereutes > Nyctereutes procyonoides. Next base: position 37,658,314 of record NW_026575042.1, read on the forward strand.
TCAATCTGTACCTTGTAATGGAGAAACCCACCAAGGGAGGCCTGAAGTGCTTGGTATGGACAGTAAGCCACAAATCCAGCATGAAGATTGGTTTTGCAGCTCAGTGTAATGTTGTGCCGTTGTAGAAAATAGTTACCACTTAAGTATGGTTTAAAGATAGCAAAAAAAAAAAAAAAAAAAGACTTTGGTTTTTTCTTATCTCATTGTTTGAAGAGGAATTTGAAGTCTTCCACTGGTTCACGGGAATATGAGGACACCTAGTCCAGTTCGTTATCATCCTGTGAAAGGAGGTATATGTTTAATTCTAGAAATAAAAGCCCATGTCAAGTGACCTTTTAGTTTTACCACAGTGAGAGTGCTTAATATGACCCTGTAAGGTGCTTTCCATTTAGAAATTAATTCTAAATTGTTTGCCTTCCAACCTTTTAAATAGACTAGGTCTCCAGGGTTTACTTGAAAAGAATTTTGAATTTCCTTAGGGTCCAATTTTGGCAGTACCTTATTAGCATATTTGTTAAGAGTTTTATGGATTAATCAAGTTTATAATGAAAAACGTGACAGATTATTATAATCTGGGTTCAAGGATGAGTCAATGGTAAGGAAGGGTCTCTCATATATTAATGTGAAAGGGCTTATCCCTAAACTTTCCCATGAGGTAGTTTTTATTCTTTAGAGACCTATTGGTAAAAGAGTTACTCAGTTTTCTTGAGTTTCTATGCTCATCTTGGTGGAATGTCTTTTTAAATTATGGTTAGCCTTGGGGCACCTGGGTGTGGCCTAGTCAGTTAAACCTCAGACTTGATTTCAGCTTAGGTCATGATCTCAGGGTCATGAGGTCTCTCCTTCTTCCTCTCCCTCTGCCTTCCCCCGACACACACTCTTTCTCTACAATAAATTAATAATAAAAAATCCATAAATTATGGTTAGCTTTTTAAACTTTGCCTGGTGATTGAGGATGTCAGGCTATATGTAAAAAATATTTCATTTTAAGGGTTTGGGGCACCTATTGAGTTTTTTAGGCTCTAAAGGATGGGCCATTATCACTTTGAAGAGATTGAGGGAGCCAGAACTCGGGGATGATTTTGCTTAATAAAGTTCTTGTTAGTTCAGTAGCCTTTTCTGTCTTGCATGAGAAGTCTTCCACCCATCCAGTAAAGGTAACTATATAGATGAATAAATATTTATATTCTTATAAGGTGGCATTTGTGTGAAATCAATTTGCCAGTCTTCCACAGGATATGTTCCACATATTTGGACAGGTGTTAAGAGGGGGTGGTCATAATGCATCTTCAAAGTTTGTATGCCTTTTTTAAGATGGCTCTTTTTTTTTTTAATTTTTATTTATTTATGATAGTCACACAGGGAGAGAGAGAGAAAGGCAGAGACACAGGCAGAGGGAGAAGCAGGCTCCATGCACCGGGAGCCCGACGCGGGATTCGATCCCGGGTCTCCAGGATCGCGCCCTGGGCCAAAGGCAGGCGCCAAACCGCTGCGCCACCCAGGGATCCCAATGGCTCTTGATCCTATTCTGTCAAACAAGGGTTTGGTGAAATTCCCTAAAATTTCTCTTCTATATGAGTAGCCTGGTGCAGGCCTGTTGCTAATTTCCGTTTTTCCTCAGGGACAAAGATTCCTCCTTTATCAATCTTATACCATCCCTCCACAGTTTTAGCATATCCTTCCCCAAGTGCTCCATCGTTCTCCTCTATAGTAAAAGTGGGAACAACAATTTTTAAGGGATTTGAGACTAGTATAAGACATAGCTAGTTTAGTTCGAGCTGCCACTTTAGCTGCCCAATTGTCTAAATTATTTCCTTTAGATTCTAAATTTTTTCCCTTCTGATGTCCCCTAAGATACATTACAGCAACTTTTTAGGGAGACAAACTGCCTCTAATAGAGTTACAATTTCAGGTCCATATTTAATAGGGTAATTATGACTAGTTAATAACCCCTTCTCCTTCCAGATGCTACCATGTGCATAAGGCACAAGGAAGGCATATTTTGTATCTGTATGTATACTGACTCATAGGCCTTTAGCTAACTGGAGACCTCTAGTGAGAGCTGTCACTTCTGCCTTTGGAGCTCAAGTATTGGTGGGTAATGGGTTGGTCTCAGTAGCTTTCATTAAGCTAACAATTGCATAGCCAGCCTTTCCGTGTCCTCCTACTGTCTGTAAACCAACTATTGGCATTATCTATGGCTTGATCTCTTAGACCTGAAAGCTGGAATAGACTAATTCTATTACCTCTTTACAGTCATGTTTAGACATAATAGCATGCTCTCGGCCAGGCATGAGGTATGCCAGGTTTAGGGTTTAACAGGTTTTGAGAACAGTATAGGGAGAGTCTAAATATAGCTTGATATTTAGCCAATGGTCCCCCTGTCATCTACTGATATCCTTTAGTTTCTAAAATTCCTTGAATCTGATGAGGAATCATCACTGTCAATGGCTGTCCCACTGAAAGTTTAGATGCTTCTATTAGTAGTGCAGTAGCTACTATTGATCAGAGACATGATGGTCATCTTTGTGGGCTACATTGTCAATGGCTTTGGAAAAATATCCTACAGGTCTCGACTCATGCACTAGTTTTTATGCCACTATTCCTAGTTCTTGGTCCATACAAGCTTCAAATACCATACATAAATGGCTGTCCTAAGTTTGGTAGAGCCAGAGCCTGGCTGAGGATGATTTAGTTTTTAGTTGTTTAAAGGCCTCCTGCTGTTCTTTTTCCCATTTTAAAGGCTCTTCATCTGGCCTCCTAGTGGCTAAGACTCCAAACTCTGGAATCCATAGGCAGAAAAATGCAGCCATTCCTAAAAAGATTGAGTTGGGTTTTTTGTAGCAATAGGTCCTATTCTGTTGTTGCTCTTTTTCTCTCAATTGTCAGGGAACGATGCTCAGGAGTTAATTCATATCCTATGTATTGTACCTTCTGTTTAGAAATTTGAGCCTTTAAAGATAATACTCCATATCCTCTCTCTCCAAGAAAGTTTAGTACAATAGAGTTATAGTCTGAGGACTATTTCATGGGGCTACATGTTGAAGTATCATCAACATATTGTACTGTTGTTCCCTGAGGCCATGTAAGATCTCTAAATTCTCTACTGAGTGCATTGCCAAACAAATGAGGACTATCTCTAAATCCCTGTGGTAGGACTATCCATGTAAATTGGCATGCTTGATGTTCTCCTAATGGAGCCCATTCCAAGGTGAATAGAGACTGGGCCTCTTTGCTTAAGTGGATACAAAAGAAGGCATCCTTTATATCAAGCACCGTAAACCATTCTATATTTGAGTCAGTATAGTATTTGAGTCCGTGTAGTATAAGAGTTTGGCACTATAGGGTGGATTGAGACTACAGCTTCATTTATTGCTCTAAGGTCGAGTACTATTCTGTCCTGTCCATTAGGCTTAACAGGCAAAATGGGAGTATTATAAAGGAATTGGCAAGGTTTAAGAATTCCATATTTAAGAAATTCACCTGTAAGTGGTAGGAGTCCAGCCCTGGCTTTTGTTATAAGAAAATATTGGGTTTTGGTGTGAAATAGTAGCAAGATCCTTTAGGCTTATTTTGATGGAGCGGGCCTGTATGTCTTCCCTGGGATATCACAGTAACTAGCTTATGGGTCTCCTTGTACCCAAATGTTAGGGAGGAGTTGAGGATGAGTGTTTGGTTTTCCTTGGCCCTCAGGGAGAAGAGACTATCCTGTTCAGTTAGTTTGAACTAGCTTCCCAAATTAAACATGAGGTGCCTTCCCAGTAGGGGAGTGAGACAGGATGGGAAAACCAGAAAAGAATAGGTAATTAATTAATTAATTGGTCCTCAGATTTACAGGGTAAAGGAAAAGTTTGTAAATACGATTTAGGTGCTGCTTCTATTCCAGTAATTTTGTTTAGAAAGACAGGTCAGGCTAGAGTGCTGAGCAAGAACAGAGTAAGTAGCTCCTGTATCAATAAGAAAATCAGTGAACTTATCTCCCACATCCAGGGCAATCTGGGGCTTGGCCGTCTTGATGTTCAGAGGAGCCAGACCAGCCTCAGCCCAATCATGCCATCTCTTCAGGTTGTTGCTCTTGGGTTGGGAAATGAGTTCTTGTCTTCCTCCCTCTCTCTCTCTCTCTGGAGACAAGGATGATCTCTTTTCCAATGTCCCTCTGCCTTGCAGGCAGGAAATGGCCCTGGCTAAGGGCATTTATTTGGATATTCTTTGCTCCAATGTACAGTTTGGCCACACCTATAGCATAGGGTCTTACCTGTACTTCTGTGTGATACTAGCTTCTTCTGCTGCCCCTGGTTAGCCTGGCATTGTGGGGGATCTGCAGTAGTGGCAGCCAATATTTGAGCCTGCATTCTGCCTGTATTTTAGCCCTACCGTCCTTCTCATGTTTTATTATTTTTTTAAGATTTCATTTATTTACTCATGGGAGACAGAGAGAGAGGCAGAGACATAGGCAGAGGGAGAGGCAGGCTCCCTGCAGGAAGCCCAATGAGGGACTCGATCCTAGGACTCTGGGATCACAACCTGAGCCAAAGGCAGGCGCTCAACCACTGAGCCACTGAGGCATCCACATTCTCCTGTTTTAGAGCCATATCTCTGTTATTAAGGACTCCAGAGGCCATTTCTAATGGCTACTGGATTGGAGTTTGAGGGCCTAGGGCCAACTTTGCCAGTTTATAGTGAATGTCTGATGCTGACTGGCTCATAAAATGCATACTTAAAATAGTATCCTTTGTGGTGTGGTTTGGTCTAAATTTGTGTGTTTACAAACTGCTTCTATTAAATGCCCCTGAAAGAAGGCTAGAAATTCAACATTTTCCTGGGTCACTTCTTTAATTTTATCAAAATTAGCAGGTTTGGAGGAGGAGGCAAGATGGCGGGAGAGTAGGGGGCCTCATTTCATCTGGTCCTCCAAATTTAGCTAGATAACTTTCAACTGAACACCTATGAATTCAACCTGCGATGTAAAGAAAGAACAGCTGGAATGCAACAGAGACAAAATTGACAGGTTTAGAAAATCCTCTTTTCATTTCCTCCAGTAAAAGGCGACCATGTGGTCTTGTCTTTCCCTGCCAGGTCTGTCCTGTTGGCAGTTCCAGTGAGGATCAGTATTAGGAACAGCATCTCCTCCTACTGAATAATGATTTCTATCCCTAGTTGCCAGCTCACCTGCAAATTCTTGTGCCCCAGTCCAAATCAGGCCTTTTCTTCTGGGCTACAATAATGTGTTAGAATAATATAGATATCCTGCCAGGTTAAATCAAATGTTAGAGACACCTGGTGAAATCCATCTATAAACTTGGATGGATCCTCTGAGTATTATCCTAATTGTTGTTTTATTTGAGCCAGATCTGACATGGAAAATGAGACATGTACCTTAATTGTGCTCATTTCCCCATTTGCTACTTCCCACAGTGGGTACAATGCTGCCTTAGTCTGAGTATTTGGTAGATATGATGTTCTGCTTCTAGTATGTCCCACTGGGCTTTAAGCAGAGGTTCCAAAGGTTTATGTGGAGGGGGAGTTACTAAGGGACCTCGACTCACTTGTGGGCTTATTTTGACTTTTTCTTCTGCTGATTATCTTATTTGTCTGACTCAGTTGGTTTCTTTGATTGGGGTGGTCTGTTTAAACAGTCATTGTGGGGATCCCTGGGTGGCTCAGTGGTTTAGCGCCTGCCTTTGGCCCAGGGCATGATCCTAGAGTCCCGGGATCGAGTCCCACATTGGGCTCCCAGCATGGAGCCTGCTTCTCCCTCTGCCTGTGTCTCTGCCTCTCTCTCTCTCTCTCTCTCTCTCTCTCTCTCATGAATAAAGAAAATCTGTAAAATAATAATAAACAAACAAACAACATTGTATGAAAAATCTAAAAGTGAGGGGCCCTGGAATCTTGGCAGATACATCCTACAAGTCTCTCTTAGATTAAGATCCTGACTCAGTGCCATAAAGGCTTGGATATAGGGCACTTTGGTCCATTTTCCCTGACACCTGCAAAAAAGGTCTAATTGATAAATAGTATTGAAGCTTGAAGACCCACTAATGAGGGATCCCTGGGTGGCGCAGCGGTTTGGCGCCTGCCTTTGGCCCGGGGCGCGATCCTGGAGACTCGGGATCGAATCCCACATCGGGCTCCCGGTGCATGGAGCCTGCTTCTCCCTCTGCCTGTGTCTCTGCCTCTCTCTCTCTCTCTCTCTCTCTATCATAAATAAATAAAAATTAAAAAAAAGACCCACTAATGAGCCATTTTTCATCATCCTCCAGAGAATATTGAAGCCAGGCATTGTTATAAAAAAAGATGAGGCACTTATTTAAATCCTGTTGTCCAAATTGATTCCATTGTGCTATGAGACAGCCCAAAGAGTAATCCTTTGGGACTGAGGAAGTTGATTCCGTAGTTAATCCCCCTATAAAGAGGAGAGTGTATTAACTAAGAGTCCATTACCAAAATTTCCCTCCACTTCTGAATGGCACACCATCAGAATATTGCTTCCTGGGGTTCAGAGTGGTGGGAAATGCTCCTTATTCTTGACTCTTTGTGTACCTGAGAAAGGATGTCAGCCTTCCTTCACTTCCCCATTGCATCCTAGGCTGTAGTGGGTGCTGGTGAACAGACTGAAACGCCACAGGGATTGGGGCTGCCTCTTTAACATTTTGAGGAAGTCAATATATTTGGTAACCAATAATAATACCCTTTGTAAACATAGGTCTATTATGAATGGATGGGGTAGAGGTCCTAACCTTTGTTAAGAAGGGGCAACTATTTTGTATTGTATTAAGCATCATATATCTAAGCTGAAATTACTTTCAATTTGAGAGCAGGACCAAGAATGCCAAATAACCCTTGGGTAAGAATAAATGAGAGACATGAAAAAAACAAGAGTGTGGAACTCCTATTTAATCTGGGCAACTTTCTTGGAGTCTTTATCCATGACACAGCCCCAAGAGAGCGGTCCCTTTTTAGGTGAGTAGCACAACTACACAATAGCTCTGATTAGTCCCTTTCAAGAAGCATACTTCCAGGGATCCCTGGGTGGTGCAGCGGTTTGGCGCCTGCCTTTGGCCCAGGGCGCGATCCTGGAGACCCGGGATTGAATCCCACGTCAGGCTCCCGGTGCATGGAGCCTGCTTCTCCCTCTGCCTGTGTCTCTGCCTCTCTCTCTCTCTCTCTGTATGACTATCATAAATAAATAAATAAATAAATAAATAAATAAATAAATAAATAAATAAATAAATAGAAGCATGCTTCCAGATGTATCTTGGATTTTATACTTATCAAGGGATCACACTGGGTTATTCAGGAAAAAACCTTACACGAGAGTTGTGAGATTGATGGTTGTCCAAACAACTTATGTGGCCGTCCTATGCCTGATAAGAATACGTGAATTAAAAGAACAGAAAAAACAAGGAGAGTCTGATTTCTGAGCCTAATGCCATCATAGCCAAAGTAATACTGTCTAGTGGGGCAGCAGGGTCCATCCTTTCCCATAGTGTAGCCACCAGCAAGAGGTTCTCCCCTGAACACTCAGGCAGGACACTTTACAAAGGGTCATACTATTCAGAACATCTCCAGAAAAGAACAAGTAAGAAGTAGAGACTGGAGAAATAAAAGAGACTTACCAAGCTGTACAAAATCTTTTGGATTCACTCCATAATCCCTGTATAGACCACTAAAAGTATTACAGGGTTGCTGAGCACAATGGTCAAGGCCTTAGTAAGTTTATTTAAGTACCATGGGGATAGGACCCATGGACAAAAAAGAGTCATATGGATTGATATGAGTAGGGTTATATGGATTGATAAGTATCTGTTAAATAGAGGACATTAGATTAGATATTGAGTCTGGGAAGTCCAGGAACTTGAATTCAATTTTTAGAGGTCAAAACAGGGAAGAAATCAGAAGTCCAAGAAGCTGATTCTTAACTAAGTACGGAACAGCCAAGAGTCTTATGTTTCCTATTAGGTCAGGACTAGAGGTCTGAGTATAGATGAGCCTGAGCCTAAGGATGTGGATGGTGAAATGGTCTTGCTAAGTAAGCTAAATAATGAAAAGATGGGGAGACAACCTCAGATTAGGGAAAGTGTGAGGGAGTAGGTGACAGACAGTTTTTTGCACTAAAAGTTTCTTTGGGCCCTGGTATCCCAAAGAAAGTAGCAAAACTCAGCCAACTCAAGTTTTAACACTGTCTTTTCTTTGTATAATCTCTACCTAAATTCCAGTTTGTTGTTCAGTGTGCCTCCTATATGCTGAGGAATGTTAGAGTCCATGAGGGCATGCTCACTGCTGTATCCTCAACATAATCCCTAGGAGAGTGGCACTCAACAAGCATTTGCTGAATAGATCAATAGATGTATGGTGTGGATAGATGTACGAATCTGTATTGATCCACTATCCAGTGCCCACTCCTCCTTCCCACAGTGATCTGTGATTCCCTCTGTGATAGGTCCATTTCTCCAACCATCTGCCTCTTCATAGTTCTGAAGGTCCTTAGTCATTTGGCTAAAATGCCGTAGCTCTGGAGACTAGGTACTTATTAACTAAACCGTTGTACCACTTGTTCTTATAGCCTTAAATTAATTTGGGTTAATTCTTAACTGTTTCCTTTCTGTACATATGTCATTTAATGGTTTGCCTTTATCTGATTTTCCTCAATTTCCTGTGCATTTGTGGTTTCCTACAGGAGCTCTCTACCAGAGGCCTCAGGCAACCATACCAAACGAGCGTGGGCATCTGAGTTTTCTCAGAGGACTCTCTAGGTGCTCTGGGCCTCATCCAACTGATGTCCATCCCAACATTCCCACCCAGGGTTATTTTTGCTAGAGGAGGAAGATCCAGTTCTTGGGGAAAAGAAGGATTGTTGATCTAGCCAGAGCCCACACGCAAGGAAGATCACTCTGTAGCAACTAAAGGTGGGTGACTTGCTTTTTCTCCAGTTCAGTGAAAGTGGTCCATGTCTGCTTGCTTTTCCATTAATTTCATAAGTGTGTTTTTTCCATGTGATCTCTGGCATAAAAAGGAAGGAAATATTTTTAAGTTGATAGAGTAAGCTTCATAGGAAACCAAGAGTTCATCCATCATTGACTTCCTAACCTCTAGCATAGTGCCTGATAGGTAGATGTTCAATAAATGTTTGATGCAGGAGGGAAAGGACAGTAGGAGGGAAGGAGGGAAAGAGAGAGAAGGGATTGGAGAATGGGCATAAATGGAAAGAATGTTCATGTATTTTTCAGAAATAATGTGATGATAACATAGTAGTGTTTCCAAAGCTAAGTAAGTGCACTATCACTGATACCTAAAATATATTAGGTCATTTTGCAAAATGAAGGATGTATTTATAAAGATAAAGTAATAGTAACAGCCAGAACAACAATAAATGTACTACTTGGAGCATAAGCATAAAGATAACAGCAGGGATCATAGTTTAAGATAAATTCAAAACTCTATAATGTAACATCTATTTGTTCTATTTATGCCAACAACCAAGAACTTTATGTATAAATGCAAGCTGATCATGGAGTGATAGAATTGACTATAACTGCTTGGCTTAGTATTTAGAAAAGGTTAACCAATTAGAAATGGTGTGCTGAGGAAATTTACAAATGTCTAAGCTTCCTGCTGTTGAGGAGGATTAACCACACAGTAATTCAACAATGCTCAAAAGCATTTAATACGTCAAGGAAAAACATCTCAGTGTGCAGTGGAGGGGGGGGCAAAAAAGATGAAGGAAATTAGCATTTTTTTTAAGTATCAGTCTTTTATTTATTTGAGATCATACTGGCTATACAGTTGAAGTCCAGCAAGCCAGTCTAGGTGACACATACTTTGCAAAAGAACACACCACAGAGGCAGAAGTAGAGGGAAATAATTAAGACATAAAATTTTTATAAAATCAGGATCTTATAACTAAGGGATTATTTCTTCAGCAATTCAAATAGCAACATACATTAAAGTTCATAATATTAGGAAAAGCCACTATAATTTCATGTTATTTTAATTTCGGAAAAATAAAATATAACCTAGGAGAAAATCTAAAAACATCTCTAAAGCAAATTCAGAGAAGCTTTCTCTTGTCCACCTGTGCAAAAATTGTGTCATTGAGGTGTCTAATTTGGTTTGAAAGGTTTGCCGGAGTAATTTAGACCATCATCATCAGCACAATTGTATTATAAAAGAAAACTGTTGGTAACGTGACTAGCAAAAACAAGAAATGAAAAACAAAAGCCACACCCACCATCTTATTTGCTGTGGGTTGTTCCCAAAGTTATAATAATATGACCCAGGCTTTCCATATACAATACATTTTACCTGTGAAACGGACTAGTGCCAGAGTTCAGTAAATCCCAAACTTCAGTCAGGGATAATTTTTACCCTACCTTTTACCAGGCGTACTGCTACTGACGTGTTTTTTCTCTAAGTAATATTAAGTTTTGTTTGTGTTTTTTTAAGATTTTATTTTTAAGTAATCTCTCCACCCAATGTGGTACTTGAACTCACAATCCCAAGACCAAGAATCACATGCTGAGCCAGCCAAGTGCCCCAAGTCAAGTTAGTTTTTTGACCTACATTTTTAAAAAAGATTTTATTTATTTGTTCATCAGAGACACAGAGAGGCAGAGACACAGGAAGAGAGAGAAGCAGACTGTCCGCAGGGAGCCCGATGTGGGACTCGATCCCAGGACTCTGGGATCATGTCCTGAGCCAAAGGCAGATGCTCAAACGTTGAGCCATCCAGGCATCCCTTGATCTAAATATTTTTATAAGGAAACTTAGTGGATGTTACCACCTAAAATCATCTCAGGCATTCTTTGGAAAATACTTCAATACTTCAATCACGTAGTAATAATCATGATCATAATCATAAGCATAATAGTGATGATAAGTTAAGCCTATTTCCAAACTAATTCTGTGAAATAGAGACAGATTGGTAGGGAAGAAATCAGAGTCCTTAGAGCTCATGGGAAAATGTTGGGGTAAATCATATGCTCAGATTACAGTTTATTCTTTGAGGCTTTATTTAAGAAGTGAGTTAATATTTACATGACATTGAACTTCAAAGTCCCGGCAATAAAGTGGAAAAAAGAGTGAGAGAAAAACAGTTTGTGTCACTTCCTTGCTCTTCCTTGCCCTGTGGTGAGCCACTGGAGAAAACCAAAGTGGAGGGCTTGGGTCTTAAATTACCAGAGTTGAATAATTTCTTATTAAGTTATAAAAATTTATTCTGCTGAGATGCATGTGTTATGTTACCTAACTCACCTTATACTATTCTTGGTGGAGTTTGATTATGTCTTTAAATAGTAATCTTTCCTTAGTGCGAAATTCTTTGCCTTTTTTTGTAGGGATGCAATCTCTGGTCATGTGTGTCTTTGCCATGATATTCTTGGCTTATAGAAAAGAGTGCTGCTATTATAACAAAGTAGGACATTATTTATCTGTATGAGGCAATGAACATTACCAGTTTTCTCGAGTACTTCCTTTCTGATTCTTCTTGTTGAGGGGTTTTCACTCATTCCTGACTTTTAAATTAGGGCAGCCTCATACATAACACTAGCAAGATGGACAAGGGATGGGCCATGTAGAAGACCTCATTCTGGGCTTGACTCAAAGGGAATCATCATGCCCGAGACAGTAGTAAACCAGTGGCTACCTGAAGGGAAGCCACTACTTGCATTTTAAAATCATCATGTAGTGGCATCTGGATAGCTCAGTTGGTTAAGTGTCTGACTCTTAATTTGGCTTAGGTCATGATCTCAGGGTTGTGGGATGGAACCCCGAGTCACGACCCTCTGATCTCCACACAGTGGGGAGACTGCTTGCAATTCTCTCTCTCTCTCTCTTCACCCTCTGCTCCTCCCCATCCCCCACCCCAAAGTAAATAAATAAATCTTGAAAAAATAAAGTCTGGTCATGTAGTATTTTGAGATTGCATGTGTTTAGATACATTTGGAAATGTTAGGCCCCATAAAAGGTCCCTTTAAAGTCAGGCTCCATAGTTTGACAGGTCTATGTGTTAATTTTTTATTTTTTAAAGATTTTATTTATTCATGAGAGACACAGAAAGAGAGAGGCAGAGACATAGACAGAGGGAGAACCAGGCTCCTTGCAGAGAGCCTGATGCAGGACTCAATCCAGGACCCCGGGATCACTACCTGAGCCAAAGGCAGACGCTCAACCACTGAGCACCCAGACATCTCTAAGTAATTCCAGTTTAATAGTGAGAAAAACATCAGACAAACCCAAATTGAAGGTAATTGTATAAATAATTGACCCAATATTCCTCAAAACTATCAGAGTCTTCAAAAACGAGGAAAGTATAAGAAGCTATCTATTGCAATCCCAGGGAGCCTAAGGAGACATGACAACTGAGTGTAATGTCCTCATCCTGAATGCTTTCCAAGAACAACAACAAAGAGACATTACTTAAAAACCAAGGAAATGTGACTATGGACTTTAGTTAAAAATGATGTATCACTATTGATTCACTAGTGATGGCAAGCTTACCACACTAATGTAAGGTGTTACCAGTAGAGGAAAGTTGAGTGTTGGGTATATGAGGATTCTCTCTACTATCTTCTCAACTTTCCTCTAAACCTAAAACTAAAATGAAAAGTTTATTTTAAAAAAACTGTTATAGGGCAGCCCCGGTGGCGCAGCGGTTTAGCGCCGCCTGCAGCCTGGGGCGTGATCCTGGAGACCTGGGATCGAGTCCCGCATTGGGCTCCCTGCATGGAGCATGCTCCTCCCTCTGCCTGTGTCTCTGCCTCTCTCTCTCTGCATCTCTATGAATAAATAAATAAAATCTTTAAAAAAAATAAAAATAAAAAAAATAAAAATAAAAAAGCTGTTATATGCTACTGATGAATTAGTGAGCTCTACATCTGAAACGAATGGAGTACTATATGTTGGCTAACTGAATTTAAATTTAAAAAGAAGAAATAAAGCTAACTTCCAGAGAAACCACTTTGGAAAACTACTGAGACTCTCTGTGGCTCCCAATATTTCCTGAAAATCCTAGGGAAACTTTATAAGCACATCCAGAGTTAGGTTGTGCTTTTGGGGCTCAGCAGTTAAGTGTCTGCCTTCGGCCCAGCATGTGATCCTGGATTCCTGAGATGGAGTTCCGCATCGGGCTTCCTGCATGGACCCTGCTTCTCCCTCTGCCTGTGTCTCTGTCTCTCTCTGTGTCTCTCATAAATAAATAAATAAATAAATAAATAAATAAATAAATAAATATCTTTTAAAAAAATAAAAATGTAAAACAAAACAAAACAGGGCAGCCCCAGTGGCGCAGCGGTTTGGCGCCGCCTGCAGCCCGGGGTGTGATCCTGGGGACCTGGGATCGAGTCCCACATCGGGCTCCATGTGTGGAGCCTGCTTCTCCCTCTGCCTGTGTCTCTGCCTCTCTCTCTGTGTCTATGGATAAATAAATAAAAAATCTAAAAAAAAAAAAAAAACACATGGTGAGCAGAAATAACTTTAAAAGCTCACCCCATCCCCTCCCCAAGTTCGCCTCTCAAACTGAGTTCAGTTCATTTCACTTTGAGCAGCACCAGTTTAGTGACATGTCCGCATGTTCTTCTCCTCGGGTCTCTACTTGCCTGGGAGAGAGCATACAATCAGAATCTGATTGTAATCATCCAATCAGAATATGATCCATGCTGGTTGTTTGTTTTTAATTTTAAGAACCAAGCTCTAGATGAAGCACAAACAATTCTATTTCTAGAACAAACCATAAAAATTATAAACCTCGGTGCCATGTAACAGTGACAGGAAGGGGGCCAAGCATTAGGGATGGGGCAGAGGAAAGCAGAAGTAGAAGGACATACAAAGTGGCTTAATTTCCTTGTCTATGAGAATGGAAGCCACATGAAGCCACTTTACACTGATAGGTCAAGAACTAGAAAATTAAACTTCTGTTGCTTTCCTTTTGATTGGACAGCTTTTGCAACTGTTTGAATTTTTAAAAACCAGGTACATGTTATCATATTTAAAAATTTTAGAAAACTGGTTGGAATAGAAAACCTGTAAAGGGGAGATTGCCCGTTTATTGTAGAAGAGGGGCTGTACTGTCACCAGGAAGTTGGTTTGAGTCCCCTCCTTGTGTATGGGGATGTGCCCAGAGGTGAACGTGTCCAGTGTTGACTGCAGCCAGTGACCTCAAGGAGGTCTGGCCTTCCCGTCAGTGCTGAGTCACTGGCTGAACAGCGGCTGACACGCTCTCCTGACTATAAGGCACCACAGGTGCCACCTCCGCTCAGCCTCAGACCTCAGGAACAGCCCTCTGGGAATCCAGCGGAGGTGCTTACGAGTCCAGCACAACCTCCCAGAAAGCCTTCCTCCACCTCCAGGGAACATGTGGTGGCTGTCCTGCTTTCTCTTTGTCCCCTTTTCTGATGATGTCATTCTCATCCGTTCCATGGAGCTGTTGGAGGACAGAACACAGCCTCTGGAACTAAAGGACCAGGATGAGAGGGTAGCCACATACTGCCTTATCCAGGGGGACCTCATGCAGGGCACTCAGACCTTTTATGCCCTGTTTCCCTCCTACCCTCCCATAATATGCCCTCCCCATGTCTGTGGATTCTTTATTGTGTAGGAGACAGAGACACCTGGCTAGCCCAGCTGTGTCACCATCAGTTGATGTCTGGTGAGGGACCTTCTTTATAGCACGTTCCCTCTGGAAGTTGGCAGCAATGGGCCTTGTTTGGGTCAGACTAAGTGTAGGCCTCACCTTTACCCAGCTCAGCTTTGGTGTTCACCTCTTCTCCAAGTGTGACTGTGTGCCTGCGAGCATGTGTGTATGTTGCCCTGTAATGATTTGGGAGAGGTTTCACTCTCAGGCCACTCTTCTCTGAATTCCTTTGGTAAAAGTGTTGTGGTAAACCAAGGCTGAGGCTGGGAGTGACTCTGGGTTTTTGCCCTCCCTAGATTCAGGCAGGAGAAAGGTCTAAGAAGCACTGAGCTAGTTGCAGACTGCTCTCACTGGCCACTGAACAAGTATCTCATGATCATGTATCCTTGCTGGAGAGGATTCTTCTGGGAAGGCCTGTGAGTCAGGCAGGACCCCCAGAGTCCTCAGCTGGATGACTTCAAATGAGTCAAGTGCTTTTCTTGATGCCTGATGAATAAGTGGAAGATAATGCAGCTTGCCTTCCCCAGTCTCAAAGGCTTCTGACCCTTTGTAGGGGGCGGTCAGCGGTAGGGAAATGTGTCATCAACATTTCCCTTTGCTGACCCTTGTCTTTCCTGCAGACCCATGTCAAACACCGCCTCTGAGCAGCTTGACGTCTGGTTTCTGCTCTTATCTTGTTTTTCTTTTTCCTAATGTTTTGTTTTGTTTTGTTTTTAGATTCTAAATTGAATCACTCAGGGTTCTTGATGGTCTCCAAAATGAGTTGAATTTTCCTAGCCAGTTATTCAAATTCTGGCCCCTTCCCATTCTCCCATTTGGAACTCGCCCTGTCGTGCAACTGAATTCATTAGCTAACTATTTCCTATCACAGACGCTTTCACCCTTGTTTGTGCTTCTCCCTTGGTCTGGATGTACCCTGCCACCCCCACTCCTTACATTTTACTTTCTCTTCTTATGTAAATCTGGTCCAATACTGCTGTCGCCCCTCCTGCTGCTCTGTGGAGCCTGCCTCAGCTGTTCCAGCCCCAGCCCTGGCCACTTCTCCAATCTCTGAGCCCATAGTCCTAACTGTATTTGTGACACCCTTGCACTTGGCACACGCTGTTTGATGACTGTTAGCATCTTATCTGCCTGGTTTCTCCTTTGTGTTATGTGTCTTTCACTCCACTGTATTTCCAGAGTATTTCCAGAGCTTGGGATGGGCTATATAATGGGTGCTCCTTGATGTTTGCCCAAGATAAGGATGAAACAATCTGCCGCCCTGAGCAGTGCACTGAATGCTTGTTCCCAGAGCCCTTGGGTTCTAAAGGAGCCTGCAGCTTAGAGTTGAGGGAAGGGTTTAGAGAGGAGAAATCCAGAGGCGGTTGGGGTTATATATCTCTTCTTTGTTGCTTCGAATAACACTAATTTGAAAAAGAAAAAAAAATTATTGCTAAATATTTGAAAACCATTGGTCTCACTGTTATGTCCATGCTTAATGTGGTAAATGAACAGTAGGGGAAATTCATGCTCACTGGTGAAAGGAGTGCTGGTAGCACTGAGGAACCGCCAGGAAAGGAAGAATTTGGCCCAAAGAATGGGCACTTTACATAGTACCAAGAAAAAAAATGTCTGTCCTACAAAAAGGGATTTAATTAGCAACTGAACTTGCCAAGACCATCTGACTTCTAGAAGTTTGCATTTTTTAAAAAATATTTATTTATTTATTTATTTATTTATTTATTTATTTATTTATTTATTTATTTATGATAGATATAGAGAAAGAGAGAGGAAATTTGCATTTTGGGTCACAAAACATCTCAAGTGATTAAAGCTCTACATTAAGGTGTCTAAGCAGTTAAGACTATCTGCTCTGGGCAAGCCTTCAAAGCCCCCAAGAAGACAATGTAAAGCCCAGGCCAGTAAAGCTTTGTTTGTATGCAAAAGACAGAACCAAGGCTGCCCAGCTCAATAAAAAAGGGATGAGGTGGCATAAAGGCATAGGCAAAGTCAGATGCAGCCGGCGCAGAAAACCTCAGAGAGAAGATTGCTCACCTGGTTGGTTGCTCACTTCAGGCTACCTCATCCCTGTTTCTCTTGCCTGTCTCTGTGTGCTCAAGATGGCGACTAGCCCCAAATATACAGGTCCTTCTGGTACCAGAGACCGTTACCATCTGACGCCAGACTGGCCACCCCTCAGATCCCATTTAGAAGAGGGAGACCCTGGAGTTGACTGAGTCTGGCCCATGCTAAGTGGTCCATTCACTGCCTAATCAGTGATGGTGGCAGGGTCACAATGGTATTAAGAAGCCCCAACAGTGCTGGCTGCCTGCAGGACATGAAGTATGGGAGTCTCAGCTTTCGGGGACAAGCAGAGTGTGGGTGGGGAAAAGGTAACTGGTGTTGCAGTCACCCCATGCCTGGCATTCTCTCATGGACACAGAGACACCTGACACTGTACTTTGCAGGGGGTTTCGGCACACATGTCTACTGTGCAACCACAGCAATGGTTCAGGCAGGTATTTTGACTGACAGATTCCATCAGTAATTGTAATGCTCTTCCTTCCTCTGGAGGTGGCAACCTCAACTCCTTCCTTTGGTGTGGACTTTGCAGCATAGGATGGGGTCCGGTTGGCCAGTTTCTCAGTTTTAGCAACAGAGAAAGTAAAAAAAATATGAGGACTTCACACAGTATAGTCACATTTTAAGTAAAGGGTAATGTTTGAATTCAGCATGTAAGATGAAAACATATTTAATCAAAATGTCTCTTGAAAATCCTCTAAATCACCCTAAATCACCCAATAAAGTATGGGACACATACATTTCTCAGTAAGCCCTACACAGCCAGTTTTTCCTCTAGCACCAGAGCAGTCCTTTTTTTTTTTTTTTTTTTTTTTTGGCTGACAACCAGGCAGTGTGGTTGGCTGGCATTCGGGGGCTGTGCTTTATGAAAAATCTGTAAATGTTAGATCCATTCTCAGCTAGAGAGAGCTGTATGCTAAAGAGGACCATGGTAGCTGAGGACCCCTAGGGAAATGCAAGTTCCCCCTGAGACACCTCATCAGAAGAACGTAATGGAATACCCCATAACATTTGATCTTCTCCCTGCCCTGCCTCTTTCTACCCCACCCCTCCTATCTCCTTCCTTCCTTCCTTCCTTCCTTCCTTCCTTCCTTCCTTCCTTCCTTCCTTCCCTCTATCTTACTCTCCATCCCTCCCCTTCCCTCCCTCCCTCTCTCTTGATTGCTCTCTTTACTTTCTTTCATGGACATATAGTTAAATTGATGACTCTTTAGTTGTTTGCAGGATAAGATGTCACTGTAAAAGTACAGTACTTCTGTTTGTCTGCCCATTTGACATTTATGCAACTTTTCTCTCTGGGGATAAGGTACTCTTCCAGGCAGGGACAATGTCTTGTAGTTTGCAGCTTTTCCCCTTTACCTTCCCCAACCCTGGCTCCACCAAATGCAGCCCTTTGTACATACTGTGTCCTGCTTTCATGTCGTTTGCTTACTGGTTGATTTGAACCCTGCTATGCTTGGTTCCCCTACCTGAGAAATGAACCTTAACCAAGGAGGAAAAAGGGTGCATAAAAACAACACTTCTCTGATTGTGAGGGATTAGCTAATTATGGAAGGCTCATCCTTCAGATCATCTCCCTAAAAGTGAAAAAAAATGGATTGGATCAGTGGTTTTGAACTTGGCCATCCATAAGAATCACCTGGAGAGAACGGATTCTGATTCAGTAGCTCGTGGGCAGGTCACAAATCTGCATTTCTGGCACCATGGCTGCTGCTGCTGCCTCATCCCCAACCAGTGTTGATGTTTCCAGCAAGCAAGACCACACTGTACATCATGGGGAAGAGCTGTGATTGGAGGAAAAGTCCCATGTCCTTGTGAATGAACAGAGGATGGCAAGACTCCTCAGCACTTGGCATGTAGGTTTCTTGTACAGGCAAAATGACTTAACATTTGCAGAGTGTTTAGAGCAATGCCTGACACAAAGTGAATGCCATGCAACTGTTTTTAAGTAACAGTACTTTTGAAAGCACATGCCAGTTATCCACTAGTATACTCCTACACCTCTGAAAACATGAAATCAGCTTCCTCAGATGCAGGTGAAATCTTGGGTGTTGACAACTGGCAAACAAAATAAGAAGCAGCATGAATGTTACTCATGATAACTTTACCTGCTCAGGAGCACAGACAGCCCACGGGATCTGAACCACATCTGTTGTCCCAGAGGGCATGTTGCCTTGGCTGGGCTGGAAGAGACAGGAACAAAGGCACAGGCATAAGCCTCCCATGATGGCCCCCCAGGACCATCACTATTCTCTGCCCCAGAACAGGCCTCTGCTAAGCTCTGTTGTACATTGACCCTGCTCCTAGTCACTATAGACCACATTACTCATGTTCCATCACAATAGGTATCACTATTTGAGATGATCTGATTGATGCGGATCTATTTGTTATGTCTTCCCCACTAGAATGTAAATGTCCCATCTCATTCTCTGTACATTCCAGCACCAAGCACAGTGTTTGACATAGCAGTCGCTCCATAAATATTTGTTGAATGCATGTACCATGATAGTGACCAAGAGTGTGGAATCAAAGGGGAAAACTATAATAGTTTGTTTTGCTTATCATCACTATTCTATCATTTCTGTAGGCTGAAAGCTGCTTCCCAAAAGCAGAGGGTCTGAAGGCAGACTGTCCTGGGTGGGAACCGTGGGAAAAGGGGCCTTCCCATCTTGCCTCTCAGCCCTTGCCTGACTGCCTTCCAGTGGGACTTTTGTCTAAAAGTCTTTTTTTTTCTAAAAGTCTTAATACAGGGATGCCTGGGTATCTCAGTGGTTGAGCATCTGCCTTTGGCTCAGGTCGTGATCCTGGGGTCCTGGGATTGAGTCCCACATCAGGCTCCCCATAGGGAGCCTGCTTCTTCCTCTGCCTATGTCTCTGCCTCTCTCTCTGTATCTCTCAGAATAAACAAACAATCTTAAAAAAAAACAAAAACAAAATAGAAGTCTTAGTGCAAAGTATAAGGTAGCTGGTGCCTGAACAACCCTTATTCTTAGAAATATTCACATACTCTAGATGGGAGGCACAAAACCCAAGCCACTTGTGCTTCCCTGACAGAGCAACTGGCATGCTTTTCAACTTACTTCTCTTGACTATTGATTATAAAATGTACTGTCTTATATAATGAGTTGGAACATGGGCTGAGCATCTCAGTAGCTCAGATCAGAGAGAAAATTCTTAATGGGGGGGAGGGTCACAGATGAACTCATAAGTATAGTGAACCCCAGCTTTTGGGCAGTGTTTCTCACTAGGACCCTAGTTGGCATCTGAGCTGGGATACAGGTTGTGTGGTGGGACTGTCTCACACAGGCAGACAGTTAAATCCCTTGTCCCTGGGGAACTAAATTTTGACAACCAAAAGCAAAATGCCGTCAAGCATCCCCTGGGGGTGACTGCCCCATTGGAGAACTGCTAGTTAGAGGACAGTAAATTGCTTCATTTTACTTAAATGGGTGTTTTAGCATCATCTTGTTCGGGCAGCCTTAAAAAGTAATTTTCAATTACAGAAGTAATACATTCATTCTCTTTGTAAAAATAGATTCTAGATCAAGCTGGTCTCCTTTGACGCCCACTTCCACTTTGAGTCACTGCCCCACCTCTCAGAGGAAACACGCACAACCGATATGGTTTCCATCCTTCCAGACCCATTTCTGTATGTTTCCATATTTATAGAGAAACCTGTATCCACATATAGTGGAGTGTCGTTGGGAGTGTGTTTGTGCTGGATATTTCATCTGCAACTGGAGATTTTCACTCAGCAATACGTGTTAAAGACCCCTGCATGTCTGAACACGCAGCAACTCCTCATCTTTTGCAGCGGCTGCACGCACTTTACCGTGTCGAAGGGCCTCTGAGCAGAGAGCTGTAAAGGAAATTACTACCCTAGATGAGGCATTGCCTGTGGTCTGGTCACAGGACCAGATTAGACAAAAGCTGAGGTCATTTTGAATCATTGCCTCCAACCCTGCTGCTGTCCGCAGAACAAAGCAGTGCCTTGACTTGAATTTGGAAGTAGTATCTCTGAGCCCAGCTTTTCTGGCTGGTATATAAACCCAGCTCACTGAGTCTTCTGCACTGAAATGGATTCATTTTCTTCCTTAGCCTCTAGTGCCACTTTCTGTCAAAAAGCTCTGGTTTTAAGAGAACAGGTTTATGATTGCTTGTCCCTCAACCAAGGCATGCATGAGGAAGGGTATTTGTTTTTATGGCTAATTACAGGTCTATGAAGTGAGCACCTGATATCAGGTGCTTTCATCTCTTATCTCTAAGCATCCTTCACAGTAGGTATTAATAGCTCATTTTTATAAATGAGGAAACCGAGACCTAGAGAGATTTGATGATTTGCCCAAGGCTGTTCAGTTAGTAATGGCAGAGCCAAAGCACAAACCCAGGGCTTGCTCTCAGATGACAGATTATGATATCACCAGCTTATTTATTCATTCAACGATATCTACTGAATGTTTATAATGTGCTGGAAATGGTACCTAGCACTAGGGATGTAACAGGAAACAAAGCAATAAACAAAGGTGAGATCTCTGTCCTCTTAGAGCTTGCTTTCTAGTGGGGGGGAAACAAGAAGTAAATAAATACTCTAATTTAGGGAATGCTAAACACCATGAATGAAAATAAAGCAGAACAAAGGGATAGTAAGTTGAAAGGAGGCTTCTTTAGAGAGATGGTTGGGTTAGGCCTCCCTGAAGTGGTAACATTCAAGCAGAGACCTGAATGAAACAAGAGAGTCAGCCATGCTGAAACCTCAGGTGAACCAGTGTTGCAGGCTAAAAGCAGTATGTGCAGAGGCCCTGAGGTAGAGCCTGCTGACCATCCTCAAGGAATATATGATCAGACTGGAGTTAGCAAGGCAGAGAGAGAAAGAGGTGGTAATATTAGAGAGGAAGCCAGGCCTGATCACCTGAGCAGGCCACTGGTGGGACTTTGGATTGATTCTGAATATGTTTAGAGGTCCTTGGAGAGTTTTGAAAAGGAGAGTGGTAAGATCTGACTTAAGTTTTTAGAGATTCATCTGGGCCCTTATGTAAAGAAAACAGCATAGGGTAGGTAGAGAATACATTCAGGGACAGCAGTTAGGAGGCTGCTGTAGGAATCCTGGGGAGAGAAGATAGTGGTTCGAATCCGAGTGGTAAACTATGGAGAGGGTAAGAAGACATTAGATTTGGAATATGTTTTGAAGGTAGAAGTGATAAGGCTTTTTGACATATTGAATAACTTTCAAGGAAGAGGAAGAGTTAAGAATGACTACTAATAGTTATGCTGGAGCATGTCTTTGGAGGTAGTGCCATTTACTGAAATTAGAAACCCCAGTGGGGTGCCTGGGTGGGTCAGTCTGTGAAGCATCCAACTCCTAATCTCAGCTCAGGTCTTGATCTCAGGGTCTTGAGTTCAAGCCCTGCATTGGGCTCCATGCTGGGTGTAGAGCCCACTTGAAAAAAGAGAAGGGGAAGAGAGAAAAAAAAAAACCCTGATGTTGGGTAAGGAGTCAGGGAGCAAGTCTGAGGAGGTGTGGAGAATCATGAGTTCTATTTTTGACACAATTGTGATGCCTGCTAGCCCTGCAGTTGGAAGCGTTGAATCAGCAAAGGGATCCATCAGGAAAAGAATCCAGGCTAGAGATAAAATCTGGGAGTCACCAGTGTATTTGGAGGTATGAGCTTACTGATGATTATTCACTCAATTTATTACCTGCTATGTGTAGGTCACAGTGCTCTGTGCTTGTAATATATAGCAGAGAGCAAGACAGCTGTGGTGATTATTCCAAGTGACTTGTTCTGAGCTCAGCATGCCACTAGGAATAGTCTTGACTTATTATTATTAAATATATTCAATGTTAGAGTAGAAGCAAGGATTGAGACAATCATATAATCATCCAATTTGCAGCTAAGGAAACAGATTGAATGATTTGTTAAAAATCTATTGTTTGAAAAACATTTACATTTTAGATTTTTTTAAATGTGTATGTCCAGTCCAAATTGCACATATCCTTCATTTTTATTTGTATTTTCTTACACTCTAGGAAAGAAAGTTAAAGTTGAGTGGAGAGTAAAACAGATGGTCAAAGACTTTGCCAGAAAAACCTATGAAGAATTCAACTGAATTCAGTAAATCTTTATTGAATACATACTGTGCTGGAGACTAAGCACTGCCCTCAACTTCAAGAAACCACATACACACACACAAACACACACATACACACACATATGCAAAAGCATCCTAGGACAACCCACAGAATGTTTGCAAATCATATCTCTGCTAAGGGACTCGTCTCTAGAATATATAAAAACTCTTGCAACTCAATAGTAAAAAGACAACCCAATTTAAAAATTGCACAAAAATCTCAATAGACATTTCTCAAAAAATAAAAAAAAGTACAAATGGCCGATTAACCCATTAAAAGATACTCAAATCAGTAACCATTAGAGAAATGCAACTCAAAACCACAATGAGCTATCACTTTGCACCTTCTAGAATGACTATAATAAAAAAGACAGGCAATAGGAGCACCTGGGTGGGCTCAGTCAGTTAAGCAGCTGCCTTTAGCTCAGATCATGATCTTGGGATCCTGGGCTCGAACTCTGCTTCGGGCTCCCTGCTTAACAGGAAGTCTACTGACCCCTCTGTCTCTGTCTCTGCCCATCACTACCGCGCTCTCTCTCTCTCTCCCTTAAATAAATAAATAAAATCTTTTTTTAAAAAAAAGACAATAACAAGTGTTGACAAGGATGAGGAGAAATTGGAACCCTTATATACTGTTAGTGGGATTGTAAATCAGTAAAGGCACTTTGGAAAACATTTGGCAGTTTCCCAAACTGTTAAATGTAAGATTACCATATGACCCAGCAATCTATCACCCAGGTATATTTCCCAAGAGAAATTAAAACATTTATCCACACAAAAACTTATGTTCAAATACAATTGATTATATACAAATTCTATTCACATCAGCATTATTCATAATAACCAAAAAATAGAAACAACCCTAATGTCTATAAATTAATAAATAAATAAACAAAATGTGGTATACAGTGCAATATGGTTCAGAATTGCCTAGGAAGTAAGTTTCAGGTGAGAATGGATGGCCACGGACAGAATTCCATGAAGCACCCTGAAAAGACAAGTGGCAAAGGAAGGCTCTATGATGAAAACAGATGGTCAAGTGTAGGAAATGAAGTAGGCAATGAAGAGGAGAGAACTGATGTTATAAAAGCCAAAGGAGGACCTCCAAGAAGTAACTGCCTAGTGGAAGCAGATGCCACAGTGCAGTGACTGGTAAAAACCAAGACATAACCACCATACACAGTAGATATTCATGATTGCAACTTGGTCTGAATGCACTAGCCATTAAAACACTTCTAGAACAGATGAGGAAATTGGAGTGTGGAAAATTTGTATTATAGAACTATTGTTTATTAGGTGTGATACGATCCTGTGGGTGTATGGGAAAATGTTCTTTTTTTAGAAATGCATACTGAATTATTTTAGGGTGAAATGTCAGAATGTTTAATTTGTTATTTAATATTCAACAAAAGGAAGGAAACAATTATGGCAAAATGTTGACAATGGTTAAATCTAAAAAATAAGTGTATATGTTCATTATACTAATTTACTTCTCTATCTGCCTGAAAACTTCAGAAAATCTAAAATTTACTCAACAAACAAAAACCTGAGAAGAGATGACTCGAGTAGGTAGTTAGGAGAGCCCTGGTGACCTCTGGAAAAATAGCTGTGGTTGAGAAGTGGGCATAATATCCAGATTGTGGGAGGTGAGGGTGGGAAGTGGGCGAAAGAAGGAAGCTGGGTAAGATTGTGTTTGAGTGGGTTGAAAAGATGTGGCACTTCTTCTGGATAGATGTCTGGCCTGGGAAGAAGCTCTGGTGGTTTCTGTGGGAAAAGGAGATGCAGTGTTCCTGGGATGACACAACATTAAAAAAAAAAAAAAAGGCTTTGGGAGGGATGGTGAGGGTTGGCCAGGGTCAATCCTCAGGACATAGGTATGGAATGGCTACAGGGCTGCCCTTGCTGATGAACCTGTGGGCCTGGACAGCTGATATCGGGCTTGTTGTGTTGGGAAAAGGTGAACTCTGTCCCACAGGGGTTCCATCTCTTAGCTTCCTTGCATTGGTACATTTCTTCTCCCTACACTCAGAAAAGCTGTATAAGGCTATAGTGCATCAGTAGGCATGCACACAGGCGTGTGTTGGGGATGGAAAAGTGGCAAGGTGAGGGTTCGCACCTCTCACAAGGGCCCATCAGAATGCCTGGCATCTGAGAGGTTTCCAATGCTAGTTTCCTTCCCTATCCCTCCCTCATCCGGCCTCCTGGCCTCCTCATTCCTGGCCAAGCCCTAACCTATTCGTCACTATAGCATCTGAAAACACCCCCATGGGCTTCCCAAAGGCCACCCAGTAGACAAGATCACCCCCACTGGGAATTTCTGCTCAGAGCATGTGAGAAGGCAATGTCAGTCCTCAGGAGGGGCTGGGCGTGGCAGTTTCCAGATTACTGAGCTTTCCAGTGAGAAGAAATTTCCTGGTACAGCCCCCAACTGGGAGCTACTACTCTAAATAGTGACTGTGGTTCCTTTCCGGTCACCTCCAGAACTCCTGCTTTTCACCTTTGGCCATGTTATCCTCAAGGTGGGGCACACTTCTGAGGTTCTCCATTCTGGCTGCACATTGGAATCAAAGAGATCTCAAAAATACTGACACCTGGGTCTCACCCAGGTAAGACGTTTTTTTTTGTGTGTGTGGTTCTGAATGTTTTATCTTTTTTTTTTTTTACGTTTTATCTTTAAAAAAAAAGAAGAAAGAAAGAAAGAAAAAGAAAGAAAAGAAAGGAAGAAAAAGAAACACCATCCCCACAAGGGGAAGGCCCCACGTGGGCCCCTGTCTTCTCCCCAGATGGCAGGCTCCGGAGGCTTCCACACAGGCCCTGGCTACCCGCTGGCCCATCTTCTGTTCCTGGGGCAGCAGCCGCTGCTAAGCATCCTTTTCCCCACTTCTCGCTAAAGCCTGTTCCCCAGAGTCCTTGAGCGAGCGCACACCTGGAGCTCAGGGATCTGATTTAGCTGGCCTCCTGATTTAGTTGGACCCCAGAGGATCTGATTTAGCTGGCCTCGGGGTCCAACTATTTTAATGCCCCCAGTAATTAGCCAACCCCCATAACCAGATACCAGGAGACTTTCTTTGTGAATAACCTTGAAGCTGGGGGTGGGGTGTGAGGGGACAGCGCTTTCCGTTAACTGGGGAAGTGTTTTCCTTAGCTCCTCCCCTTTATTCTGCTCTTTCTCCTTTTCTCCCTTCTACCCATTTTTATTATAATTATTAGAATTAATTGTGCAGTTCCCTTTCGTTCATCCAAGCTATTCTTCCATTGCAACAAAAGGTAAGAATGGAAAAGGCAGCACAGTCTATAGCTTCTTAATGTTTTTATTTCCTCTTGGCTTACATTCTGGCTGAGGGAGCAGAGGAGGGCTGGGAAGAGACACTGACATTCAGGGTAAATGGCAAATGAGTCAGTGTCCAGCCGGGCTCAGCCAGCCCAGTCCATTGAGCCAGGCATCAGTACAAGCCCAAGGCATCTCTCAAACCCTCCGGAGTTTTCTTTATAGCTTAATGTTCACGTCGGAAGGAGACCAAGACTCAAGCCCTCTTCTCTCCACGTACCCTGTGGATTTGAGTCTCTGAAAGAATGCACTGTCTACTGTGAATGTTTTATTCTGCCCTCTGCCAGGAAGAAATTAGTGTGGGAAAACAGCCAGCGCAGCACTTCCACTACTAGCTCTTATGAAGGAAGAATCTTAAAACTGTTCTGTTCTTCATCATTTGTAAAGCCTAGGTTTCAGAATATTACTCTTTGATAGTCCCAAGAAATTTACCAAAGAATCTTAAACTGAGGTGTCTTTGGTTTAAAAAACCACACAGTCTGTGAGTTCTGCGTGGGCAGATCATTCGTGCCATCATGGGAGTTGTAGATTGCATGCTCATAGTGTTAGTATTAGATGTAAAATGAAAGGAGGGAAATGGTTTGCATGTCCAAAATGTGTTGATGTGTTTCCTAATTTAAACAATAAAAGAGTATCATTTACTCTTCCTTTTTATTTATTTATTTTTTTAAGATTTTATTTATTTATTCATGAGAGACACAGAGAGAGACAGAGACACAGGCAGAGGGAGAAGCAGGCTCCATGCAGGGAGCCCAATGTGGGACTGGATCCCGGGTCTCCAGGATCACGCCCTGGGCTGAAGGCGGTAAACTAAACCGCCGAGCCACCCGGGCTGCCCTCCTTTTTTTTTTTTTTTTTTTAAGTAATCTCTCAACAAGAGGTGGGGCTCAAACTCACAACCCCAAGATCAAGAATCATGTGCTTTACCCACTGAGACAAACAGGCACCCCAAGAAACCTCATTTAATTGATAGCTCTGTTTGCAGTTGTTTATGGCTCGTCAGAACCTGATTTTAATCCATTAAGATATTCCTTGCTCACCTGGCCAAGACTATGGTTCCAATTTAATCTGAGTACAGATGTAACTACAGAGTTATACGTACATATATTGTACACCAGTACTTGTCATATATTTAGCTGAAGGAATGTCCATATGGTCTATAATATTATGTATATGTTGTATAGTTCATGCGCCCATTTGCTTTCAGACCCATTCCTTCCCTTCACCTGCTCTGCTCTGTGTCTCAGGGGACTGACCACTGCAGACAGGTTTCCGAGACTGCCTGGTCACTTGGGTTCCAGATGCACTCAGCTAGAGAGAAGCAATGGGGCGGAAGGAAGGGAAAGGCCAGGGTATTTCTCCCAAGCTTCCTGCCCTTGGGTGGTATCTCTGACAGTAGTTGTAACAAGTCTCCAGCCCCTGCCAGAAGGGCCTGCTGTGTTTCCTGCTGCTATTGGTGATCCCAACCCCTGGGCTCTGGTAATATCATCCCTCTCTGATTGTCCCTCAGCTCAGCATTGTAGGTGACTTTCCACTGTCACTAACTTCAACTTCTCAGTCACCCATCAACTTACATAATCAATTCTCTGCATTAAACTTTCTCTGTTACAAATCTGTATAACGGTTTCTGTTGTTCTAGTTAGTCCCTAATTAATAATGTATGTCATGGTTAAAACACATTTTCCTTTTTTTTTTTTTTTTGGAACACATTTTCCTTTAACATGGATTAGCTATTAGTAAATTCCTTAATTATGGTTGTGATCACCAATCTATTATTTCCGTAATTATTTGTTTGAAGGGTAGTTCATAATCTATTGAAGTTACTATTGCTTAAAAGAAAAATTTTAAGATGTTTAGATTTCACAAATGATTGTGAATTCCCCCAACTTGAGCTTCAAAGCGATGGCCTAAGTTTACTCAATATCTACATACAATAAATGTAATGAAAATAATGAATCATATGCCATTATTATGTTATTCATAATAAAATTACTACTGCATTTTGCAGAAATAGCCCAAAATCTTCTTGAGCTGATATACGTACAGACTTCCAGCAGTAGCATCATGAAGGAATGATCTGGTAGTAGTTATGGTAAAAGAAATGCTCATAATAACTTCAGAACTTAGAAGTAATTTATATCTCACTCTTTTAGTGATTTATTTTTATTATTACTTGTAATATCTTTCCTGAAACTTTGCCTAAAACCCTCTCTCCTGCTGACTGCAAATTCAGATCAACTGGATCATTCCAGGAATGGAATGCATTAGTAGAACTAGAGGTCTTCTGAGGGACCACAAATAAATCAAGTCACTTTGGCGACCACTTCCTTTCTTCCCTTCCTTCCTCATCTTGCTTAAGCTTAAAGGACCCTACAAGTGTAAGAAAAGTACATAAAAGATCCAGGATTTCATACATGGAACCTGGCACTCTGTCAAGAGAATTTATGCATGTCTGATTTAAAGATGG
The DNA here is from genome assembly GCF_905146905.1 of Nyctereutes procyonoides. Lineage (NCBI taxonomy): Eukaryota > Metazoa > Chordata > Mammalia > Carnivora > Canidae > Nyctereutes > Nyctereutes procyonoides. The sequence goes on from NW_026575042.1 coordinate 37,686,925, forward strand.
TGGATTAGGCATGCTTCATTTTATTGCCACTGAAGTGAAAATGAAGGTATTTAAAATGTGATAAATAGTAATGGCAGAGGGACTCTCAGCAGATAACATTTCAAAGATTTCTCTGGAGGGTAAACGGTGGTTGGAAGAGTGGTGGCAGAAAAAAGAGAACAGAGGAAGCTAAACTCATACTGCATAAGTAGGAGGTTGGAGGAGGATAGAACCAAGAAGGAAATCTTTTGTAGAGCAGAACTTAGGGCACTAGGCAACTCATAAATGTCAGCTGAGTGATTGATGAGGTGAAATTGTGGTGATGAATAAAATAGTACAAAGGAGCAGTTGGACACTCACTCTCTGTGCGTAGCAGCCAGATAGGCTCTCCCCACTGCATCACCTCACTCCTAATAAAAAACAACCATATTCTCTTCTCTACAAAATGTAACAGCCTCACAGATAAGGTCCTTGGCTTATTGGTATTTAGGAGTTCCCTAGCCAGATATCTGGGTTTCGGCCGAGTAGTCACAGTAGAAATAATACGAATAGCAAAAAGGTATATAGCACTATAATGACTATGTTATATATTAATTTATTTAATGTTCACAACAGCTCTAGGAAGAAACGCAAGCACAGAGTGGTCAGATAACTTGCCTAAGATCACACAGCAAGTAACTGGCAAAACTAGGTCACCACAAGGTGAAGATTCAATTAATAAGCCCTATCCAGGTGCAAAAAAAAAAAAAAAAAAGTATCAAGTAACATCTTATGGCCTCATTCTGAAGTAAAGACAGCTGAGGATGACCAAATATTTGAAGAAACCTCACAACATTAAAGATAAATACAAATAAACACAAGAATGACCAGAAGAAAGAGTAAAGATAGGAAACAAGAAGGGAAGAAAGAAACCTCCAATTAGTATTCTCAGAGGTATTTGAGAAGATACTGCATCATAAGAGAACAGGATACGATGAAAGAGGAATATCAGAGAAGTATGAATAGCCTTTGGAAATTAAAAATACATTTGTAAGGGATGCCTGGCTGGCGTAGTCAGTTAAACATCTCCCTTCAGCTCAGGTTTTGACCCCAGGGTCTTGGGTTTGGCCCCACGTGGGGCTCCCTACTCACCAGGGAGTCTCCTTCTCCCTCTACTCCTCCCCTCTCCCTCTCTCCTTATCCCTCTCCCACCCCCACCCCCACTGTGCTCTCTCCCTCTCTATCTCAAATAAATTTTAAAAATCTTTTTAAAAATAAATTTGTAAAAACTAAAAAAATTCAACAGAAACATTGCAATATAAATTCAAAGCCATATCTCAAAGAAAGGACAAAGATTTTCTTAGAAGAAAAAAAAAAAGAATCACAGAGGGCTAATTAGGATATCCCACATCCGATTAGTTTAAGTTACCAAAAGGAGAAATAGATAATGGAAACTATAAGACATTTCCCTGAGGTGAAGGACACGAGTCTCCTAGACATATAATCATTAAATGTATACATTGAGGACACAGAAAAATTTCTCTATGACATTTATAATCTGTTCCGTGGCCAAACTAAGTCTTTTCATGCTCTCTCAACAGTTTTTGTCTAAGACATTGAAAATGAGCAACAGGGTTTACATTATTGTGACTATAAAAATATTGTTTGCTGTAGGACTATTAATCACTCTGATTGCATTTCTTTTCTTGTATAGCTTTTTTGATTTTCCCCCTCTGAAGTTTGTATTTGTGTTTCTGAGAATCTTTGCCATTATATTATTCTCAAGCCTATCTGATCTCTTTATCTAATCAAGTATTCTATCATATCCCCTTTTTTGTCCCTGAGATCCCTGAGACCATCATGACTCTTGCACAGAAATTACTCTGTCTCTTCACTGTCTTAAATTCCTGCCTGGATCCCACATTTCCTTCTTTTATGGCCTTACTCCCTTAGTTTACTGAGGTACATCCTCAGGTAACTTTTTTTAGAAAGGATATGTGGGTAATAAATCTTCATCCTTGTCTTTAATTTTCATGTTTCATTGATACCTTAGCTAGCAGTAGATTTTTATATTAAGCATCATTTTTTCTTGGAATGTTGAAAAATTACTCCAGTGCTTTTTTAGCCTCCAATGTTGCTAATGACAAGTCAGATATAATTCAGATTTTTGTTCTGTTGGCAAACTCATTTCTCTGTTCTTCTCCCACCCTCTTAAAATGGATACATCATGGAGTGCCTGCATGGCTCAGTTGGCTGAGCATCCAATCCAACTCTTGATTTCAGCTCAGGTCATGATCCCAGAGTTGTGACATTGAGTCCTGCGTCAGGTTCCCCGCTCAGCAGGGAGTCAGCTTGAGATTCTTTCCCTCTTTTTTTTTTTTTTAAGATTTTTTATTTGTTTATTAATAGAGAGAGAGAGAGACAGAGAGAGAGAGAGAGAGAGGCAGAGACATAGGCAGAGGGAGAAGCAGGCTCCATGCAGGGAGCCCGATGCGGGACTCGATCCTAGGGCCCCAGGATCACACCCGGAGCTGAAGGCAGACCCTTAACTGCTGAGCCATCTAGGCATCCCGAGATTCTTTCCCTCTGACCCTGCTCTTACTCATGTGCACGCTCTCTCTAAAAATAAATAAATAAATCTTGTTTAAAAAATAGTTATATCATGCAATCACAATATGAGCATTATTATTCAAAGACGTGGAGATACCTACCAGAAGAAATGTCATGAAAAATGAGAAACAGTTGCCTCTGCAGAGCGGTACTGGAGAAGGCAGGAAACCATCAGTTTACTTATTTTTTCCTTAACACTGTACATGATTATTTTGACAAAGCTTTAAAAACTATAAACGTGGTTTGCAAAATTATTTTTAAAAGCAGGTGAAAGATGATCATACAAGTCAGGGTTATGTTACTTCTGAGTCGGAGAGGCTGTGCTTAGGATTCCAGGAAGGGATGCTGGGGGCTCCCAGAGAAGTAGCCTCACCATTATTTGATTTGGGAGGCAATTAACCAGTTGCTTGCTTTATACTTAGCTTTTATAAGTAGAAAGCCTTTGCTTACATGTTCCATGAATTCTTCTGATATATAACTCACAATATTTTTTAGAAGGCATATGACGTACATTCAAGTGCCAGTTTAAATATGTAGTCCAAGTCTAGCATAGCAAAAGAAAAATTGCCTTACAAAAAAATTATAAATATTTCTTATTAGTATATCAGAATGTCATGAATTTTTACCTTTTTGCTTTTCTTAGATTAAATATTATAAATTGAAAATATTAAGTATAATCTCCATTTAATTATTTATTGTTTTATCTGAGTTAAGATTATGTTTTGGGGTTTTAAAAAATATTCATTTATTTGAGGGAGTGGGAGAGGTAGAGAGAGAGAATGCACAAAGGAAGAGGTAGAGGGAGAAGCAGACTCCCCACCAAGCAGGTATCCCAACTCAAGGTTTGATTCCAGGACTCTGAGTTCATATCCTGAGCCAAAGGCATATATTTAACTGACTGAACCACCTAGGCACCCCTAAGCTTATGTTTTTTGAACTTTTTAAAAATTCCCACGGAAGAGAAAGAAAAGATTGAACCTCCAGTTACTCAAAAATTTCAATCCGAACAAAGTTAAATTCTTGTTTTATGAGGTTATATTTAGACATGCACTTCCAGTTCTATAATTCAGTTCCACATTGCCTAAGTACCTGATATCTATCTGTAATCCATTTACCAAATGAGTATTTATGCAAGCCACAGTATCAGGCCTAGAAATGCAGGCAAGGTCCTTGCCCTTGTAGAGCTTACATTCTAGGAGAGCAGAGAGGACAGTTATCCACCAATTTAATAAATAAATACACAATATATCAGGTGATAAAATAAAAATAAAGCAGGAAGAGAAGTTAGAGAGTGAGCAGAAGTGTTGCTATTCTATGCAAGATCTGAATGAAATGAGGGAGGGAGCTGTGTGGTTATCTAAAGGAACTATAATCCGAGTACCATGTGTCCTTTGGAGGAATACAAATATCTATATTTCTTTTTTTTTCAAAAATTTTTAAAGATTTTATTTATTTATTCACGATATATATATATATATATATATATATATATATATATATATAGAGAGAGAGAGAGAGAGAGAGAGAGAGAGAGAGAGGCAGAGATACAGGCAGAGGGAGAAGCAGGCTCCATGCCAGGAGCCTGACGTGGGACTCGATCCCGGGATTCCGGGATTGCGCCCTGGGCCAAAGGCAGGCGCCAAACCGCTGAGCCACCCAGGGATCCCCAAATATCTATATTTCTGACTTTCGGATGTATATAGACTATGAATGAACCAGGTGATAATTTGAACTGTCAGAATCAAAATTTCATAAAAGCCTAGTATTCAGAGTATGTTGAAAGTGAAGATACGTAGATGAGATGATCAGTGGAAGACCTCCAAGTTTAAAGAGAAATGTGGAAGAAGCATTCCATCAGGGGAGGGCTAGCTAGGTGGGGCTAAAGGAGTAGCCAAGAAAATGGTGGAATTGGCAGTATGTTCGAGAGGGAGAGTAGAGAACATAAGGCCAAGCAGCAGCCATAAAAAGTCCTATCTATAACCATTATAGGCTCATAGGCCAATAGGCTCAGATATCAAATATGCACAGACAGGGAAGTATGAGGAAACCTGACTGCAAAGCTGAAGGTAGCAGGAACACCCCTAAATAAGACCAAGCTGCCTTCAGTCTTAGCACCGGTTCGCACTATTAACATCTCAACATCTCCACCCCCACCCAGAACCCTTAAAAATAGCCCTAGTGCAGGCCATGGTCCAAGTGTTTCACTGCGTAATACACAGCAAAACTTCCCCCAATAGGCAACAGTCCCTTCCTCTCATATCCCTCTGTGCACATGGGTGCCCAGACCCTCTCTCTCTTCTGTCCCCACCAATCTCTGTCGTAACAGTCTCTGTTCCTCCAGCCTGCCTCCCCTTCTCTTTCTCTCTGGAGCGATCTCTCACCCCTCAATCCAACTCTCATTCTCCCTTCTTTCAGGAAGCCTGGCCCCTTCCCCCTAAGGGTGACCCCCTTTTTCCAGACTGTTCCATATGCCTCCATACCTCAGTTCAGACAAACCAAAGAAACTTCCTCCAATTCACACCCCTTAGAAAGAAGGGAAAATTAAGGAACTCTAGAAACTTCTAACCGAGTATCTTCACTCTTGTTATTAAACAAAAAGCAAATGTTGACATTGAAGCTCATGAAGGAAAAGTGAGAGTTAGCTACCAACACAACAGATATTTTAGTTTTTCAGAAAGAGGGGATGTTGGGGAGGAGTGAGAGGGGAAGAAGAGAACAGCAGCTCTGAACTGCCATCATTCATGTGAGTTTTCTTCTCTCTCACTGGATTATAGAGAGCACGTCATGCGTTGTTGAAATCTGTACCTTCCATAGCACCTTAGCGGATATAAATACTTGAAAAAATGAAAGAATTTGAGTGAATACATGAAGGAATGAGTGAACATGGGCAAAATCAGGCAGTGAGTGCAGTGAAGTTGCTCGCAGGTGTCACATTACTCACCATGTCTGGGACAGTTTCCTGGAGGCTCTCCTGGACTCCAGCACTTGTCTCTGGGGATACTCCAGTTATTCCTCCTGTGAGTGTGCTCTTGTAGAACACGGTCCTTAGCCAACTTCTGCAGTTTCTCATACCACCTCATGAAGTCAACACTTGGACATCTAGTGTTACACCAGCTCCTAAATTTCTTCAATCCAGACCCTCCTGATTGTTGATTTCCTGAATCACTAATCCCTTCACTCCAGTGCTTATAGTGCAGATTAAGTCGTATCAAGGTATAAACCCTTTGGAAGCATTATGCACAACACACAGTGCTTGCATCTCAAAGTCAACTTTTTTTTTTCATACCGTAAGCATTATTACAAAGAAGTCATTACTAACCCAAAGAGTCTTTAATTCTTGGTATCTCCTATGGGAGCTGCCTGCTAATCCTCCTTAAACCCTGCTCTCATCATGTAATTTCTGTGCTGGAAATGCAACTGCCTCATGTCTGAACTCGTCTCCCCAGCACTGAACACCATCTACAATCTGATCCTCCTCTCTAGATATAACTCCATGTATTTCCCACCACAGCATGCCTCACTGACCTCACAGCTGGGTATTGACCATTTTTGACCATTTTACCTCTGTCCCTTTGTCAAGGCTCTGGAAACTTCTGTTCCTTCCATTCCACCTTTCTCTTCCAGACAGCAAAATCAGGAACTTGGATGGGCAACAGTGTCCTCCCAGTGTCCCTCCTCCAGGGAGACTTCCCTGACTCATTAGTCTTTTTGTCTCTCTGGGCTCCTGTGTACCCAGCTCATCGTATATTTCATGGCCCATTGTCTTATCTCTCCAGTGAGCTAGTGGAGCCTTCCTCTTGAAAGGACCCATATCATTTATTCCTCTGTATTTCCAGTGCCAAACACACATTGCATTTTTGCACAGTGAGTGTTACTTGAAAACTCTTGAGTCAAAGGAACTAAATCCTTTTATCTACTTGCTATTCACCCAATTGTTCCCCAATTGATTCCTCTTGGGCACCAGAATTTTAGAGTAACCAAGATCCACATCTGGGTTGGTAGGTCCCAATTCCAGGCCTCATTTTCATGACTCTTCTTGAAGATTCTGTTTCTGTCTTTTTTAAAATAAGGAGTAGAGCACTTAGGAAGATCCTAAGAACTTATGTTTCCACTAAATTAATAAATTCATGTTATGAACTAAACTATATGTGTTGTTTAAACAAGAGAGAATTTGCAATAGGAAAGAGTTAAGGAAACTCTGCTCAAAATGCAGGAACCCTTTTCTTTCCAGGGGGGATTTCTATAAATTACATTATAGAAGAAAATGTTGGCAATAGTAAGAATTACTGCATAATACTCAACTGCAAGGAATGCCACATTTCTATATTTCTCTAAAATCAAATTAAACTTGGCTGCAAGTTCCTCACTCTTTAGAGTTGGGGAAGAGTCCAATATTTTCACTGGGTCTCTGTTTCTGTCCCCCAGGCTTTCATAGGCCCAGGGAAGTAGGGATATCCTGATTTGTAGACCATGATGGGTGCCTTGGTTTCTACTGCCCCTTCTGCTATCCCATGTGCTAGTCCAGGAGGACACTGGGAAGACCATAGAAAGGCTTCTTTGTGCTGCATCTCTCTCCAATGGCTACAGGTTATCCATGGAGGCCCAAACCCAGGCTCTCAAAGCAGGAATGCATTGTATCCAACCTTCATAGGCTTTCAAGTAGCCTCACACCTGAGTTCCAAGAGGGGTGGTGGGACCCTGGAAACACTACCCTTACACATGCACACACACACACAAACACAAATACACACATGCTTGCACACACTTCCCCCTCCTGGGGAGCCACCCTGAGTGGAGCTGAGCCACACTTCCCTCCTTTGATCCTGCATAATTCATAAGTCTGGCTTCCAAACAAAGATCTGCATGAGAAGGCTTTATCCTAGGGCCTCTCTGTTTTAGGCTGTGAAGCACAAAGGGCTGTTTCTTTTCCTGTGAGGAAAGGAAGCTCAGAACTTAAACTGAAGGCCAAGAAGAAAAATCACCTTATCATTCTTTTTTGCTGATAAGACCATAGCAGTAAAAAGGATAAGACACCAATTAACTTCTCCGTCACTCTCTGTTCCCTGGGCAAACACTGAGCCTATAGGGTGTGTGTGATGTTGGTGGGGGTGGGGTGGCTAAAAGCATTAACAAAGGAGATTTGGACACCTGATGAAATCTCAAAGGGCAGCTTAGGAGGAGAAGCCAAGGAAAGAAACCTGAGCCACATATCTGCAGCATTAACTGTAGTAGGTGCCACTGTATTCTGTGACCATTTGAAATGAGGAAATGGCAATTTGCAAAGATTTCCTGTGCATCAGTTGAATGAGGACTGGTGTGAGGAGCAGGACAACTAGTACTGTGGCCCAGGGGGCTGAAGAACACCTGCGCTCCACTCATAGAGCTTTGCGACCTGGCGTGGAAGTACACTTGAGGGGACATATATTCTTAAGTCAAACAAGGGCATCACAGGCCTGTTGTGGTCCTGTTTAGGAAAGACAGTGGGGTAAGGGAATATGCCAGGCTCTGGAAAAATGTGAGTTGTTTGGATGACTATAAAGATTGATAAAACTTTACTTATTTATTTTTAAAGATTTTTATTTATTTATTCATGAAAGACATACAGAGAGAGGCAGAGATATAGGCAGAGGAAGAAGCAGGCTCCCTTCGGGAAGCCTGATGCAGGACTCCATCCCAGAACCCCGAGATCACAACCCGAGTCGAAGGCAGACACACAACCACTGAGCCACCCAGGCATCGCAGATTGATAAAACTTTACACCAAGACTCAGCTTTATATTAAAGCTTAACCAAATAGCAGTAAAGCAAAAAGCATGCATACAACTGAGTGTTGGTCAAGGGAAACCAGGGAGGGGAAAGCAGGACAAAGTAGCCCCCCACCATAGATCCAGTCAGTTGGTTAATCACAGTAAGAAGTAGCCAGATAACATGGCTAATATCAGTTCAGACAAATATGGAAAATTTTTTAAATAAACTCTCACTTAAAGAGCTAGAGTAGTGTTTTTAAAGATGATCAGTGCTTCCAGGCTTCCTTATTTAGTATTGAAAGCAACCCAAAAACTATCTTTAAAAGTGTGTTCTATATAAACCTCATAAAAAATGAGTAAACTGGGAGAGAAAGAATTTGAAATTGTCTTCATTACTTATCAAGAGTGGCTTTTTAGAAGTTTACTTGAGAGTTATGAATGTAATATTGTTGCAGAAAATAATTAGAGCCTATCAAATTGCTCTCTCAAAATCATGTATATTATGATATGTGTGCAACACTAGTATTCGTGTTTGATCTTCCCCCGTATACTTGACAATTATGGATAGCCTCAATCTTTTCCATGTTTGCCCATCAGAGAGGCAAATGACCTTTGTTTTATTATTCTCCATTTCCCTGATGCTAGTGGTGTTGAACATCTTTCATATGTTGTCATTTCAGCCTTTTTTGTATATATCACTTGTTCATATTCTTTGGCCTTTAATGTGTTGTTTGTTCAGTTAGTGGTGTTACTTACCCTTTAACTATTACGTCTCTTAAAAATATTTTCTCAAAGTCTGTTATTTGTCCTTTAACTTTGTTTATGGTATCTTTTGCCATATGGAAGGCTTGGGTTTTTATGTAGGGAAAGTCATTATTGATTTTCTTGATGGCGTCTTGGATTTTGTGATTTATTTAGGAAAGTCTCCTCTATCACAAGATTATAAAAATATTATATTTTATTTTCTTCTGGTCCTTTTATAGCCTTTAAAATGTTTATATCACCAATCTCACTTTTTTTTTAAGATTTATTTATTTATTTATTTATTTATTTATTTATTTATTTATTTATTTATGATAGACATAGAGAGAGAGAGAGGCAGAGAAACAGGAGGAGGGAGAAGCAGGCTCCATGCCAGGAGCCTGATGTGGGACTCGATCCTGGGACTCCAGGATCACGCCCTGGGCCAAAGGCAGGCGCTAAACCACTGAGCTACCAAGGGATCCTCTCACTTTTATTTCTTTGGTATATACTATAGGGATAAGACCATTCATTAAAATCACCTAACTTCATTTTCCATGCATCCTAGAGAAAAAGGGAGGCTAAGTTCTTTTATTCATCTGAAAGACAGTGGTAAAAACTCTGTGAAGGAGGAAAGGATGCATAATACCAGTCTGTGTCCAACAATGACCATCCACTTGAATGGGAAAATTAAACACAAACCTGTGAGATACACCCTAACACCCATTTTACTTATCCCATCACCTCCCTTTCCTCTGGTAACCATCAGTTTGTTCTCTGTAATTAAGTCTTTTTTTTTTTTATTTCTCTCTCTCCTCTTTTCCCCTTTATTTGTTTTGTTTCTCAAATTCCACATTTGAGTAAAATCATACGGTATTTGTCTTTCTTTGACTTATTTTGCTTAGCATAATAGTCTTTAGCTCCATCTATGTTGTTGCAAACAGCAAGATTTCATTCTTTTTTATGCTGAATAATATTCCACTGTATATATCTACATCATCTTTTTCCAGTCATCAGTTGATAGGCACTTGAAATGTTTCCATATCTTTGCTATTACAAATAATGCTGCTATAAACAAAGGGGTGCGTATATCCCATTGAATTAGTATTTTTGTATTCCTTCAGTAAATACCCAGTAGTGCAATTGCTGGTTCATGGCATAGTTCTATCTTTGACTTCTTGAGGAACCTCCATACTGTTTTTCACACTGGCTGCACCAGTTTGTATTCCCACCAACAGTGTAAGAGAGTTCCTTTTCTCTAATCCCCCAGCACCTGTTATTTCTTGTGTTGTTAGCCAGTCTAACAGGTGTGAGTTGATATCTCATCGTAGGTTTGATTTGCATTTCCCTGATGGTAAGTGATGAGGAACATATTTTCATGTGTCTTTTGGCCATCTGTTTGTCTTTGGAGAAATGTCTGTTTGTGTCTTCTGCCATTTTTAAATTGGATTATTTGTTTTGGGGGAGTTGCGTTGTATAAGTTCTTTATATATTTTGGGTATTTTTTAATATTTTGGGTATTTTTTTTAAAGATTTTTATTTATTTATTCATGAAAGACACAGAGGGAGAGAGGCAGAGAGAGAAGCAGGCTCCATGCAGGGAGCCTGACGTGGGTCTCGATCCTGGGACTCCAGGATCATGCCCTGGGCCAAAGGCAGACACTAAACCACTGAGCCACCCAGGGATCAGGGATCCCTATTTTGGGTATTTAACCCTTTGCCTTTTAGGTTTGTTGATTATTTGGATTTAGCAAGATTTTGTTTGTTAAATTTATAACTGTTTTATGAGGTAACTTAAATGCACAAGAGGATTTGACATTAAAGTTGTAAATGTTGTTTGTTTTAAATATTTAAGGGTATTTACTTAGTTCAACTTATGTAAGTGGTTATTTGTTAGAGGAATAGATTCTTTGTTGTTTTTAGGGGAATATAATCTTTTAAATTTTTAACTTAATGGAACATTAGTTCAAGGATGACAGAAAATAATTATTCTTATTTTCATACTTTTGAACTTATATACTTATTAATAAAAACTATGTTTATAGATGACTTTAAGTTTTCTAACTTAAACTTAAATGGACTGAATATTGATTCAGATACATGTTAATGTGTGAATTTCTTTCGGTGCTCCAAAATCTACTCTGGACATTAAAAACTCAATTGGTAGTATGATACCCAACTCATCTAGGTTTTCTGGGGACTACTTTGGTTTCAAAACTGAGAAACTTGGCCAACTGGGGCAGTAAGTCACCGTTATTGGCAGACAGTCCTCTGACCTTCTCAACAGCCCTGTGGCAACCTGATGTGAAATCTGTGTACAGTGTTATTATTCTCATTAACAGAGGCAGCAACTGGGCTCAGAGAAGTTAACATGGCTTGGCCAAGGCCACAGTTTGTTTTATAATTTATCTACCTTTCTCATGTCCTTTTTCTATTTAATGTGATTGGTTGATTTATTTCTGAGGTCTTTCTTCCCTCTCCAGTAGAGAATTTGGTTTCTTCTTTCTAGAATAAATGATTTTTATTTTCACCTGCATGAGCCACAGTCTGGAATTAACTTCAGCAGTAAACCCTACAAATTCCTTTTTAGAGAAATTCAGGAGGTTGACTTAGGCTTTGTAAGATGAGTAGAAATAAAGGTTATGAAGATGTTCAGGGCATGGATTACTATTCATTTTAAAAATCATTTTGCTAATTATTTAAAATATGTTACTACATATTAAATTTTTTTAAAGATTTATTTTTATTTATTTATGATAGACATAGAGAGAGAGAGACAGGCAGAGACACAGGCAGAGGGAGAAGCAGGCTCCATGCCGGGAGCCCGATGCGGGACTCGATCCCAGGACCCCAGGATTGCGCCCTGGGCCAAAGGCAGGCACGAAACCACTGAGCCACCCAGGGATCCCCTATTAACTTTTTAATAATAGTTTTATTGGGATATAATTTACACACCACATAAGTCATTCATTTATGCTCTTAACCACTATTCTTAGACTCAGGGAAATCCAAATTAAAGCAAAAGTGATATGATGAGCGCCAGGTGTGGTATGTAAGTGTTGAATCACTAAATTGTATACCTGAAACCAATATTAGACTGTATGTTAACTTACTGGAATTTAAATAAAAACTAAACAAAAAAAGTGATATGACATATATTCTACTTCTCTTCAAAAAAAAAAAAAAAAACAAAAGTGAAATGCCAATTTTTACCCACCAGATTAGTAAAATATAAAAACCCACAAAAGTTTTTTTTTTAACTTTTATTTATTTATGATAGTCACAGAGAGAAAGAGAGAGAGGCAGAGACACAGGCAGAGGGAGAAGCAGGCTCCATGCAGGGAGCCCAATGTGGGACTTGATCCCGGGTCTCCAGGATCGCGCCCTGGGCCAAAGGCAGGCGCCAAACCGCTGCGCCACCCAGGGATCCCCCCACAAAAGTTTTAATATCCCATGAGGATAAAGCTGTGAGATAATGTTTAGTCTCAGATATTAATGGTTGGAGTATGACTGGCTTCACCTTATTTTTGAAAATGATCTGAAAATATCCATTAAAATATAAAAGAAACAAAAATGGAAACCATAATTTCACTTTGGACAATTTATTTCATAGAAATAAAAGTATGAATGGATAAGAATATGGATATTTATCACAACATTCTCTAATGACAAAACAAACACCTGGAAAAACTTTGTCCATCAAAAGGGAATGATTGAACAACATATGATTGGCCATACCAAGAATGAGTTACATTACTCTCACCCAAACTTCAATCAATATTATACCATTAAAACATTTTTATTTGAGTTGACTCTAGGGTTCTACAGGAAAACAGAATTAATAGGATATTTAATATATATATGTAATAGAATTAATAGGATTATACCATATGTACATATATATACACACACATATATATTAATAGGACACAAATATATCATAGATGAATAGGATATACACAGAAAGAGAATATTCATTATGAGGAATTGGCTTACATGATTATGGAGGCTGTGCAGTCACATGCTCTATCATCTGCAAGCACTAGACCCAGGAAAGCCTGTGGTATAGTCCTGAGAATGAGGAGAGATTATGGTGTCTCAGTCTCAAGGCAGGAGAATGCCAGTGACCCACCTGAGGAGTGAGGCCAAATGTCCCCTGCCTCTGCCTTTTTGTTCTATCTATGCCCTCAACAGATTGTATGATGTTCACCCACCCTGGAGAAGGCCATCTGCTTTACTCAATCTAAAGATTCAAATGCTAATCTCATCCAGAAATATTCTCACAGATATACCCAAAAATTAGCATTTAACCAAATATCCAGGTACTCCTTGATCCAGTCAAGTTGACACATAAAATCAATTAGTACACATGTATTTGTTATAAAATGAAGTTTTATAGCACCACAGTTGACAGAAAATCAGTATTACTTGCTATGCCTAGAAATATCTGTAATAAATACAAAGACAATAAAAGGATGTTATTCATTCCTAGTTATATAGCATGGCCTACCAAAGATTCTAATCCTGAGCTCAGCTCTCTACAAAAGAGTGGAATATCAAGTGTCAGAGAAATATTAAAGACACACACCACATGAGTCAGTGTCATTTAAATTTAATGTCCTATCAGCTCCTTGGAGCCCACAGTACTAATTGTTCCAAATTTCTGTAAACATATAGGAGATTTTTATTGAATCTGAAGAGATAGTCACAATTTATTAAATTTTTTAAAAAGCAAGTTGTAATGTGTGTTAGTCCAACTTTTGTATAATAAGCAAAGTCAAAAGAAACTTTTGCATGCTGATTGCTGCTTGTTTTGGTGTGCATGTGGAGAAGTGGATGAACATTTTAGAAAAAGGGCAGCCCGGGTGGCTTGGCAGTTTAGCGCTACCTTAGGCCCAGGGTGTGATCCTGGAGACCTGGGATCGAGTCCCGCGGCGGGCTCCCTGCGTGGAGCCTGCTTCTCCCTCTGCCTGTGTCTCTGCCCCTCTCTCTCTCTCTCTCTCTCTCTCTCTCTCTCTCGTGAATAAATTTTAAAAAAATAAATAAATACATAACCATAGGAAATGATAAGTCAAAAATGATCTAAATTTGGATTTTAATATAGTCCCACCTAATAAACCACCAAGGCTGTTAACATTGATTAGGAGAAAGAATGATGAAAAGTCTTTTAAGTCTTTTACTATATTGCTTTTAATTATGGGCTTGTATTACTTTTGACTTTTTTCACAATTCTAATTAATAAAAGCATTCTAAAAGAAATGAAAAGAAAGAGACCATGTAGCCCGAGCCACCAAAAGCTGTGAATAAGCTGCAAATCCTTGGTTATATGTCAGTTATATCTCAATAAAGTGGGGGGCAGGGGGTAGAGGGGAAAAGGTACAAGTCCTTGGGTAAATCACGCACCATTTCTCCAATCCACCTCAGTGCTATTGACATTTGGGTTCAAATAATTAAGGTGTTTAAGTAACTCGTAAGAACAGAGCAGTAACAGCCCTCCAGGTGGTCTGTCCATTTGGACAAGGATGGAACACTTTCATCCCATGGATAAAGTTCCATCAGTAGTTAAGGACTTGGGGGCATTGAGGCCTTTTCCTCAGTTGTGAGGGGTAGTCTTGTGTATTGTAGGATGTTTGGCAGCGTCCCTGGTTTCTACCTAGTGATGACAGGAGCATCGCCCACCCCTAGTCAAATGAAAGCCAGAAATGTCCACAGAAGTTGCCACATGTTGCCTGGAGGCAGAGTCACCCCTGGTTGAGAACCCCTGCTCTAGTTCTCAATTTCTCATTAGTAATGAGATACGCTTTGAACCAAGTGTTCTCTGAGTTCCCTCGAAGCTCTGACATTGTTTGACTTCATCAACTTTGAATCTACCACGGTTTCCAGAAGCTGTTTTCCTCTAGAGCCACTAGAGGGGACACTCTGCAACAGTAAGGATAGAACAGAGCACTTGGGCAACTTTGTTTTCTTCTCCTTGTGGACTTTGTTGTCTCTGATTCGAAGGGCCTGGCCTTTAATACATTGGCTTTGATGTCGAGAGTGATAACCCTTACCCACAAGGCATGTTGAGCTGTTTGTCTTGTGCTCCGTGCCATAAAAGTCAGCATTTTTGGATATGGTAGCAGAGAGCAAAGTGTTCTTTGCTTTTTAAACATTCAGGCAGTCAGGTGAATAATAGTACTAAAAAGAAGTTATTTGTCTCCATGAGGAAAGCCCGTGGGATGACCAGGCTAGGAGGGGAAAGATTCAGTTCTCTTCCTGGTCCTGCCACATCCAGTCTGTGTGATGTTGGCTGAGTCTCTTAACCTTTCTGGTTCTGTATAGCAGCTGAGGAGATAAGCTGAGAGGTTAAGGTCACACATGGAGTTAAATGGTCAAGCAAGGGTTTGGATCTGACCTGTCAACTTCGTGGGATAGTTGTGCAAACCAAAGGAGATGGTGTATGTGAACGAGTTTCGAAGAACAGAAAACCCTGTACAAGTTCAGGGTGTGGATTTGCAGGTATTAGGAGAACAAGAGGTGATGACTACAGGTAGCATGAGGGGTAGTGCATGAGGGAATGGCGCAAGGGTAACTCCATGGAGGTAACAGAAATAATCCTCCATCAAGTGTTATAAATTATAGAAAAGAGATCTCAATGCCCCCAAGTCTTTCATTACCACTGGAGCTTCATCCCTGGGACTTAGGTGTTCTATCCTCATCCAAATGGACAGACCCCTTGGAGGAGTGTTACTTTATGCTCTTATGAGTTGCTTAAACACCCTAATGAAAACGAAACATCTATTCCAACATAATTTTTTTAACTTTTTTTTTTAAACTCTGAACCACGGTAACAAATGGTAACAAATGTATTTCACATAGAGACACACAGCTCACACACTATTATAAAATTGAAACAAAAGTCTTGCAACATACTTTAATTTTTCTGTTCTGTTTTATTTTGTCACTTGAAACTACTGCTGCATCTGACCCAATAAATGGTACTGAACTGCAGTTTTAAAAACACTGTTCTAGGAATCCCTGGGTGGCGCAGTGGTTTGGCGCCTGCCTTTGGCCCAAGGCGCGATCCTGGAGACCCGGGATCGAATCCCACGTCAGGCTCCCGGTGCATGGAGCCTGCTTCTCCCTCTGCCTATGTCTCTGCCTCTCTCTCTCTCTGTGACTATCATAAATAAATAAAATAAAAATAAAATAAAATAAAAACACCGTTCTAGAGGTTTTTATGGGAGGATAGCATCATAGAGCTGGGCTGAGGAAACAGGAGATAAGACCTCCAAACATTATGCAGGGAGCCTCAACGATGAATTTTTTACAATTTTATAGGGGCTGGTTCTTTGAGGAATGACTCAGGAAGAGGGAAGAAAAAGCAATAATAACAAATTCATCTAAATGAATAAGGATGGGCTACTGAGCAGTAGCATCCCCACTGGATTCTCAGAGGTCATGATTTAAACTCCACAATATTAACATAAAGTACAGATGGACATAATTTAGCCACCACCATAACAAAAATAAAAACCCAGGGGTACCTGGGTCGATTAAGCATCTGCCTTCAACTCAGGTCCTAACCCCAGGTTCCTGGGATCGTGCCCATGTTGGGGCTCCCTGCTTGGGGGGAATCTGCTTCTCTTTCTCCCTCTATTTCTCCCTGGTCATGTTCTCTCTCACTCACTCTCTCTCTCTCTCTCAAATAAATAAATAAATAAATAAATAAATAAATAAATAAAATCTTTAAAAAACAAAAACCCAGTGTTTATTCAGCCCTTATTATATATTAGACATTACGGTGAGCACTTTATATGAGTGGTGATGTACATGAAGTTTGAGAGTTCCCTGGTTTTGTTTTCTTCCTGCACACTGAAAAAAAATGCTGGCTTTGCCTGTCCAGTTTCTTCTCCTCGCCTATCAGAAGAACAGGACAGATGCAGAAGAATTAGAGGCACATTGGTTAGAGTGGGAGAAAAAGCTTTCTAGGGAGTTTGGACAACTATGGAGCATAAGGGGTTTGGATAGGATAGGAAAAAGGATGCTAAGAAGGATTACTGGGAACTCTGTATGGTGCTTGAGAAATTCAAGTATTAAATATGAGTTAATTTGAAATTACTTTTGGTGACTGGACTGGATTTCTTAGATTGTAATATGACCCTGAGACTGGCCCATGTGGGTCATGGTCTCAATAGGGTTACTTAAGCAGGGTTGAGCATCTGCTTTTGGCTCAAGGCCTGATCCCAGGGTCCAGGGGTCAAGTCCTTGCAGGGAGCCTACCTATGTCTCTGCCTCTCTCTCTCTGTGTCTCTCATGAATAAATAAATAAAATCTTTAAAAAAACATAAGGTTACATAAGCATTATCTTACTTAATCTGCATAACAAACCCAGCAGGTGTTATTAATTATTTTTCAGATTTTTTTTAAAAAAAGGAGGTTGACTTTAAGTAACTTTAAAGTCATACAGTTAATAAATGCAGAGCCAGCACTGAAACTTAGGTTTTTCAACCCCCAAAGTACAAGCTCTTAACAAGTCCGTGAGTAAAGATTATTTCCAATACAGGTAATATCAATTAAGAATAAAATAGAATAAGATTTAACAAAAGGAATGTAAGACTTGTACACCAAAAACAATAAAATATTGTTGAAAGAAATTATAGATCTAAATATATGGTAAGGCTTTCCCAGGTTCATGGATCACAAGACTTACTATTGTTGAAATATGAATACCTCCCAAACTTGTCTACAGGTAGAACACAATCTCTGTCAAAATCCCAGCTGGGCTCTTTCTGCCATCTTGGAGCCTGTGGAGGCCTGCTGGGAACAGGACTCCTAAAGCGACGACTATGTCTGGAAGGCTTTGGTCCAAGGCCATTTTTGCCGGCTATAAACGGGGTCTCCGGAACCAGAGGGAGCACTCAGCTCTACTTAAGATCGAAGGTGTTTATGCTCGAGATGAAACTGAGTTCTATCTCGGCAAGCGGTGTGCTTATGTCTACAAAGCAAAGAACAACACAGTAACTCCTGGTGGCAAACCAAACAAAACCAGAGTAATCTGGGGAAAAGTAACTCGTGCTCATGGAAACAGCGGCATGGTTCGTGCCAAATTCCGAAGCAACCTTCCTGCGAAAGCCATGGGCCACAGAATCCGCGTGATGCTGTACCCCTCAAGGATTTAAACTTATGAAAAGTAAATAAATAAAGGTGTAGATTTGTTCTCTTGTATTTTTGTTAAAAAAAAAAAATCCCAGCTGGATTTTCTGCAGGAATTGAGAAGATAATCCTAGAAATCAAATAGAAATTGCAAAGGATTCAAAATGGCCAAAATAATCTTGAAAAAGCACAAGATCGAAGCTGTAGTAATCAAAACAGTGTGGCGCTGGCACAAGAACGAACATCTAGATCCGTGGAATAGAATTAAGAGTCGAGAAATAAACAAATATTTATAGTCAGTTGATTTTTAACAAAGGAGTCAAGATAATTCCATGGGGGGAAAGAATGGACTGTTTTGGAAAAGAAGGTGTTTTTTTGTTTTGTTTTGTTTTGTTTTTTTGTTTGTTTTTAATTTTAGAATAGTTTTAGTTGTCCAGAGTTCTTATGATAGTCTTTCCAACAAATGGTTCTGAATATCCATATGAAAAGAATGACTGTGGAACCCTACCTTATACCATAACAATTAACTTAAAGTGGATCATAGGCCTAAATGTAAGAACTGAAACTATAAATCTATTAGAAGAAAACTTAGGTATAAATCTTTATGACCTTGGGTTAGGCAATAATTTCTCAGATATGATACCAAAAGCACAAGTAATATAAGAGAAGATTGATAACTTGGACTTTATCAACATTAAAAACCTTTCTCCTTCAAAGAATATCATAAAGAAAGTGAAATGACAATGCACAAAGAGGGCGATAATATTTGTGAGACATATATCTGATAAGGGATTTGTATCCAGAATGTATAAAGACTCAACAATAAAAAGAAAAATAATCCAATTTAAAAATGGACAAAGGATTTGAACAAACAGTTACCCAAAGAAGACATACAAATGACTAGGAAGTTCATGAAAAGATGCTCAACATCATTAGTTACTAGGGAGATGCAAATCAAAAGCAAAATGAGATAGCACATGACACCCACTGGGATAGCTAGAAACAAAAAGATAGACAAGAGTGTTGTGAGGATGTGGAGAAATCGGAACTCTCACACATCACTGGTGGGAATGTAAAATGGTGTACTTTGGAAAACAGTTTAACAGCTCCTCAAAACATTAAACATAGGGTACTTGCTTTGGCAGCACATACACCAAAATGGTAAACATAGAATCACCTAATGACCCAATCCAGCAGTTCCACTCCTTGGTATCTACCCAAGAGACATGAAAATATATGTCCACAGAAAAATTTGTACTCGAATGTTCATGGCAACATGACTCGTAGCAGTCAAAAATGGAGACAACTCAAATGTTCATCAATGATATAAACAAAATGTGGTACATCCACACAATAGAATAATACTTGGGCATAAAAAGGAATAAAGTACAGGGGTGCCTTGCTGGCTCAGTTGGTGGAACATGCAACGCTTGATCTCAGAACGGTGGATTCAAGCCCCATGATGGGCAGAGAGCTTCTTAAAAATTTTTAAATAATAAAATAAATAAACTTAAAAAAATTAAGTACGGATACATTCCACAACATAGATAAACTTTGATAATATTATGCTATGTGAAAGAAGCCAGACACAAAGGCCACATAATATGTGATCAATTTATATGAAATGGCCAGAAGATGCAAATCTAAAGAGACAGAATGGCCAGAAGATGCCAATCTAGAGATACAGAAGATTAATGTTTGCCTAGGACGGGAGGGAGGGGTGGTGCACAAGTGAGGAGTGACTACTAATAGGCACATAGTTTCTTTTTGGGGTGATAAAAAGCTTCTAAAATGAGATTACAGGTCCCACAATTCTGTAAATATACTAAAATCCATTAACATGTACACTTTAAGTGAGTTAACCTTATGGTATGTAAATCGTATCTTAATAAATTGTGTTTCTAAAAAGTGAATGAGAGGAGAGAAATTGGAGGCAGCAAGTATAGACCAGTCTTCCAAGGAATTCCTTGAACCCACAAAGGTTTAATTAATTTATTTTTTATTATTTATTTTTTAATTACCAGCGTATAACCACATTTGTTGTAACAAAGGGTTCTCCAGATGGGGTAGAGTTTAGAGGGTGTCATTGTACTTACTTCTCTGTGTCCAAACAATGTAGATGTTTTGTCCAATTCTGATTTGATCCTCACCCTTAGAAGCAACCTCAGAACACGTAGTACAAGGCTCTTCATCCCACGCAAGCTTACTCAACATTTCGCCTTCTTTCCTTTCCTTTTCTCTTCACGTTATCTTGGTCCCACAAGGTGGATGCAAAAATAATCAGCCTCTCTTCGTCTTATTAGAGACATAACTACCTGTGTGTGTGAAGCAAGCAAGGCCACCAGGCCTTTGGGGAAGCAGAGTAGGGAGGTGCCCAGAGGCATTTTCTGCAGAGAGACAAGGAAAGAATAAACAAGCCTTCTGCCAAAAATGCCTGGAACTTAAAGCGCTTTACTCAGCTCAAGGTCAGGCTCTGTGTGGACATTGACAGTGACCCTGATCAGTTGTTTCTGCAATGAAAAGCATGTGGCTTTCTCTCTCCTGAAATTCACCCTCACTAATTCCGCCTTCCTGGGGAGTCAGACCTTAGAACACAAATGTCATTCCTCAGAGTGGCAACTGGCAGAGCTCCCAAGAACAAGGCAACGACACAATGTCCCCAGCTATCAGAGGCATTGATCTCCTGAGCCCAGGAGAGGGGTCTCATGACCAGGTGGGAAAGCAAACTGTGGAGTGGCATGATTGCGGAGGCCAGTTATGACTCCCTCTTCCGTCCCGCAAGGGGCTGGAAATTCCTGGCATTTGTCTCCTTCTTGGAATGAGATATTGACTCTAGGAGAATCATGGAAAAGTACAAGCCATGGATCATAAACCCTAGGAGGAGGAGGTACCTCCAAGATCATCTTTATCCTGGGCCCAGATACCCCCATAAGCAGATGTTCTTCTTGCCAGGCCTCCTCATCTTGGCTCAAACACAGCCACTGACAAGACTCTCCTCTGTCTCAGAAAGGCAGCTGCTGCCTGATAAGGCAGTGCTGAGGGCAGTGACTGCCACTGTCAGGTCCAGCTCTGTTCCTGTCACCTCCAGTCCCTCCTCATACTTGAAACACACCATTGTTCTAACTCCTACTCTAGCTCTTGGAGTCTCTGAGAGCTATCTTATCTTTCTTTCCTTTGGTCTTCTTGCCTGTCCCAGACTTGGGCCATTAGCTGCACTGACCCCACATGTTCACCCATGAGTCCAGGGAGCAATAGTCTCTCTGAGGTACTCAATCCAGTGTTCTCTCACATCCTGCATCCACCACACACCACCAGACCTCCCTGGTTTTGTCTTCCCATCCCAGCTTCTCACCCCCACTTGGACCTGACAACGAACATGCCCTCCTGACCACACTGGGTGTCCCACCAAGACTTAGACTTTGTGCTGACCCATCAAAAGGACATGAGGCCCACTCCTCTAGACAGATCATCCCTAATTGCTCCATTACTTCCTTGTCCAATTGGTTTCAGGCCCCATCATTACCCTTATCTTTGCTTACTTGAATAGGCTGCCCTTGGTCATTATTCACACGTTCACCTCAGCCACTCACCATGGTGGTTCAGAACACAGGATTTGAGATCAAATGATCCAATTTCTGCCATGAACTAGCTGTGAGACTTTAGAGTCCTAATCCCTGAGCATCCATTTTCTCATCTATAGATTTGGGAATAATAACAGTACCTCACCTCATAGCTTTGTCACGATAGTAATAAATGAAATAATCTTTGTAAAGCACGTAGCACAGAGGCTCAACCATACACTGCAAGTATTTAGCGTATATTTTTTATTATTTTATTTTAAAATGATCATCTAAATATATCAAAATACATTCATCATGTATTTACTGAGTCTCATACCGGCACCATACTGGGATATAAATACCGCTCTTAAAGAACAGTGCCATCTTAAATCTAGGAGGTGCAAGGTCGCACACTGGGACTCGTAGAGCAAGGAGCTGAGGCCCAGGGCCATTGCACAAAGGCACTGACCGCTGAGTACTGCCCCAGGATGTGATGAGAACACTTCCATCTTTGCACACGACTTTTAGTACCACTTGATTCCCTGGGTAAGGCAGCACCACAGGAGATAGGGGGATGCCAGAGGGAGAGGTGAGAAATCCCCAGAGAAACACCCTCTTCTGCTTCTCTCTTTGACAGAGAGTGACCAGGCCTCTGCCATGCAGGAGGGTGACGTCCCTGGGGAAGGCCTTGCTGAATCTGCCTGGGACTGTTCCGGAAGTAGGAAGGGCGGCTGGGGGTGGGGAGACAGCAGGAATGTTCTCCTGGCTTGCTGTTCAGTACAGGCGAGTGTGCTGAGAGGAGGGCCTCTGGACATCAAAGGTTCCTTTTGTCCCCTTCCGAGTGGCAGGGCAGCCAGGCCGCTGGCGATGACTCAGGCCTGGCCCTGACGTCACCCACGCCGGGCCACTGGCCTCCCTCTGCAGCCAGGAAACTGGCTGGGGAGTGGCACTTGCAGCTGCAGCAAATCTCAAAATAGGGAGGCAACTGCCTCTCCTCCTCCTCCTCTCCATCTCCTCACCGCACACCTTTCTTTTCTTCTTCTTCTTCTTTTTTTTTTTTTTTTTTTTTTTTTGCCTCATGGAAGGTTTCGCTTGTAGATCAACTTTCAAAATGTAGGAAGTCAGAATGAGTGACATCATCAGAAAAATATGTGGAGCTGATCTCAACAAGAAGTGAAGAACCCAGAGCAAGAAAGCGGTTATAACTCTTGAGCCCAGGGAGTTGGCAGCGTCTGGGTTTCAGAGGAGCCAGCATCTCCGAGTAAGTGAAGGCCCACCCCTGGTCCCCCTCACTCAGCGCCCTACACTGTGGGGCGCCATCTTGTTTCCTGACACCTGTGGCTTGGCAGGCCCCAGCCCAGAGGGAGGGAGTGGGGATGTATTTGGGAGACCTTTCAAATTTAGTACCAAAGGGATTTTATCTGATCTCTCTCTTCTCACGGGACCAGACAAGAGTGCATTTCCTCTCAAAAAAAAAAAAAAGTATATATATGTGTGTGTGTATGCATATATGTACATACATATATAGGCTGAAACTCTATGGAAGATGGCGCAAGTCCTGCCTTCCCCTGTCAACCCTCTTGTTTTGTCTCCTCTTCCTCCTCCCGCCCTAGTGCTCTGTTTTGGACTGCCAGAATGTTTGTTCAGAGTTCTGAACTGTTTGCTTCCTGGATCTTAAACCGAGTAATCAGACACACAAAAAAACGCTGTTCTAGGCAAACATGTTCCCTATGCCGTCAAATAGTATTTTTGCACTTAACCTGGTAAAAGATGGCAGCTCTGGTAAGAAAACATCCACAACCTGCCGCCTTTACAGAGCATGTTTCTGGTTGCCTCTGATTGTTCTGGTGCGCGCACCTCCATTGTTTCATCACTGTGTTTATAGAGAGCTTGCTTTAATTCCTACTTGGGCCATTGCATCTGGAATGATATTAAACACAAAGACTGATATAACGTATCTCTGATGTCTGTTTTAACACCACCTAAAAAACTTAAGTCTTTGCATAGCCTATAATTTTACAAGCTCTGAAGATTTCTGAGCAAGAAAGCTAAGTTCCCGAGAGAAAAGTTTAATACATAATACATAATAACAATGGCAGAGTACATAGAATAGAAATCATACCCAGTGTTCCTAGCCTCCAGTGTCATCCCCTGAGTCGGCACCGAGTCTTTCTGTAG
Organism: Nyctereutes procyonoides; assembly: GCF_905146905.1. Lineage (NCBI taxonomy): Eukaryota > Metazoa > Chordata > Mammalia > Carnivora > Canidae > Nyctereutes > Nyctereutes procyonoides. Next base: position 37,710,853 of record NW_026575042.1, read on the forward strand.
CTCACTTAGCAGAGTAGAATTGTTCATTATATTTTATAATATTTGGAGGGGGAATGTATTAAAAAATAAATCTTTTTTTTTCAAGGCAATAGGGTAGTTTGTCATATACTGGAAAACAGTGGCAAATTCCTTCATAATCTGACAATACCCTTTAGAAAGTAACTATAGATTTGTTTTGTAGTTCTAATGTATTTGTTTTGTACATCTCACATTTACTTTTTGTTCTCTTTTAACCTATCAGGTTGTCTTGAAGTGAGACACTGCTAAACTACTCTTCTGGCTGTAAGATCTGAATGCTGTGACCACTAATCTGGTGAGTGTCATTTGCCCCTGATGGCTGCTTAAATTTAAATTTGCTAATTCTACTCTCTTGGTTTATAGTAAAATTTAAGGAAAGGGGAGAATGCATGGAACTTCCACACACAAAAAAAAATCCCAGCTATCTCCAAAAGAACATGTAAGAGTTAGGATAAGCTAATGGCTGTAATGGACTGAAAAATGCATAATGGGTCAAACACAACAGAAATTTATTTCTTGCTCATGTAACAGAGTGTAGTGGGGCAAAACTCTCTTTCAACATTCATTCAGAGCTATAGATTGAGAATCGCCACTTTCTACAGCATGTGGTTTTCAAGGTCACCTGGACTGTCTCCACTCCCCACTGGAAGAGAAAAAGAGTGTGAAAAAGTACACATGGGATGTTTTCACAGGCCATCCCTAGAAGGGATGTACAACACTTCACATTCTGTTGACTAAAACTCAGTCACATGATCACATCTAACTGCAAAGGGGTCTGGGAAATGTAGTCCCTGGGGAGGCAGCCACTTCTCCAGCGATGGCTCTGGAGAGTTCCTAGGTATGAGGTAGTCCTTTCTGGCACAGCATAATAAAGCACTTAGAGTTGCTTAAGGATAAGAGAGCAGAATGAATCGGTGGGAGAAGCAAAAACTTACCAGATATTTAGTATTCCCTGACCAACTGTCTTAGGTAACATCTAGCCAGATGGGCAATGAACAGTAGGTGAGATTCTTTCAAGATGCCTCTGCTCTTTCCAACCTTGAGCTTTTTTTTTTTTTTTTAAGATTTCGTTTATTTATTCATGAGACACGCACAGAGAGAGGCAGAGACATACGCAGAGGGAGATGCAGGCTCCATCCAGGGAGCCTGATGGGGGACTCAATCTTGGGACCCCGGGATCATGACCCAAGCCAAAGGCTCAACCACTGAGCCACCCAGGTGCCCTGCAAACTTGAGCTTTTGTGTGAACACTACCATGTGGCCAAGGGCCAGTACAGAGGGAAGGATATTCTTCCCCTTATTTTCCTCTCCAGGGTCTTTTGGTCTAGGACCATTTTGGCTTTGTTTCCTGGTTTTTTGTTTTTGTTTTTGTTTTTATTCATGAGAGACACACAGAGAGAGGAGCGGGGGCAGAGACACAGGCAGAGGGAGAAGCAGAGGGAGAAGCAGGCTCCATGCAGGGAGCCTGACGTGGTACCAGTCCCGGGGCTCCAGGATCACGCCCTGGGCTGAAGGAGGCGCTAAACCGCTGAGCCACCCAGGGATCCATGTTTCCTGGTTTTGAGTCTAGTCATGCTAGTTGGAATTGTCCAGTAGAATTCTCTTCCCCCAACTCTGAGCCCCAGTAGTCTCTTGGAAAGCTTGTGGTTTCTTTAGCTCATGGTTCTGTCTGCTGCTGGAAGCTTTGAGAAGCTACCCTGTCTGATCTACTCCAGATCTTGTCACATTTTTAATCTTGTGTGTTTTGGGGGTAGGGGGTGGGAGTAGAATCCCTAAAATAACATCTTCAAACCAAGTTATTAGAGAAACATTTAAAAGTAGATTAAAAAGGCTCAGCTGGAGAGATTAGTGCAACCCTAAGGATTTGATACATAGTTCTAGCCTTTTCTTTTCAGGAAAAGTTTCAAAACATGTGCTGAAATAATGAGTGGTAAGGCCATAACCCCTGTTTGGAGAACTCTGAACTACTTTTATATTTTATGTAGCCTTTTCACCATTGTTGGTCTTAGTGCAGAATTCCCCTGCTGGTAAATATCAGAAACCATATGGTGGGTGCATTATGATGCCCCTAAGGCATCATAATTTTAAAAAAATGGACCACATGTGCTTGCTTCAGTAGCACATATGCTAAAAATGGGCTACAGTCTTTGCCCAAGCTAGTTCTCTAGTTTTGTTGTCGCTATCTGGCTAGACACTCTGGTTTCTGATTGAATTTTACCCCTGGACTTGACATTTATGGCACCCCCACCCACATCCTGAAGAACACACATTGTCCATTGTGTGGCAAGGCCAGCTACGGCCAATTTGACACAGCCTCTTGGGCCCTTACGGAACCTGGTGCCTGGCCTAGCCTCCTATTACTGCTGCCTTGCCTCTGCCTACCTCCCTCAGGAATGGACGTGGACTAGAATAAGTTGATTGGTTGCAAAAATGCTTTAACCTCTAAAAGTTCATTTGCTGTGCCTTGGTTGGTCCTGGAAGTGTCTCCAGAACTGAGAGCTTGTAAGAGGAAGCTAAAGACAGGACCAAACTGAATGGAGGAATAGAGTCTGCTTAGGAGAGTGCACCCAAAGGAGTGAGTTGACAACAAGTTCTAGTTTTCAAAGGCTAGAGCCAAGCAGGGATGATATGTTGCCAGAATTCCCAGTCTAATGGAGTCTGCGAGGATGGGCAAGGCTAAAGCCCACTGTCAAGGAAGAAAGGCATCAGGGTCCATTCACTTGGGAGACTTGGTAGACACAGTTTGTTAATTTCAATTCCCATGTGATAACGACTCCTCAAGGCACTAAGTATTTAGGAACTGACATTTGAGGATGTGTGTGGAGCAGTAGGCTAGGGTGAACCTCCTGATTTCCAATGTCTGGCTATGTTGACAGCATGGCAAGGAGGGGTGTGGAATCACCAAATCAGAATTTCGATACTGTCAGCACAATTCCTCCACACGTTGGTACAGCGGTACAGCATGCTGGGTGACGTCACAGATGCACCAAGTATACACTTTGTAAATATTTTGATCTTCAACAATATCAAAAAGGTGTCAAAGTAGACATCATGGGAAAAATTTGACCTTTCTTGAGCTTCCTTAACTTTAATCTTTTATTATTTAAAAACATTTTAATTCCTTGTGAGGGGTATAGTTAACATTGGGGGCACCACAGTCTTTTCGAAGCTTAGGTCACCTAAAGAGCTTGGCCTGGACCCATTGATCTGTGATGTGCAGACATGAACTGAGCACAGCAGGCTGACATAGGCAGTGCCTAGACCAGTTGGTTATTTTTAATCCCAGGGGTTTTATTGTTTTCATAGCACGGAAGTGCAAGCCCCCTTCTTACTCTGGGTCAGCATTTATGAATGTTCTTTTACTCCCTTTAGAGGATTTTGCAATAAGGCCACGTCATATTCACCAAAGCTAAGAATTCACGGTAATAGGGCTTTGTAATTTCTCATGCTGAAATCCCCCGATTTCTTGTCAAGAACAAAGTTGGAAAACACCATACTTGAAGACTTCACGGTTTTGTTTTTAACTCAAGAAGCCTCTGCTTTTCATCAGAACTTGAAAGCTTCCTCCCTCCTCCAAAATGGTATTTTTAAAGGATGTAAAACTGAGGTTCTATCAGGATAAATAAAGTAATATATGTGAAATGGTTTGGGCCACTTAGAACAATGTATGGCAAGTCAAGGTACTGATGAAAAGAATTATAATTATGGTCAGTATTGGTGTTTTAGCTTTTGGTAGTGGTATTGCTATTGCAAGTATCATCATTTAAAATTTTTTTGTCTTTTTTAAAAAGGATTTTATTTATTTATTTGAGAGAGAGAGCACAAGCTCCCTGCTGAGCAGAGAGCCAGAAGCGGGGCTCAGTCCCCACTGGGGATCATGACCCGAGCTGAAGGCAGCTGCTTAACTAACTGAGCCACCCAGGCACCCCAATTTTTTTTGTCTTTCTAAATTGACTTTCATCTGAGTTCCTTAGTACTGCTCCTTAACTAGACACAGCATGTCTTGTAAAATTTCCAAGGTCATTTGGAAAGGTTTGACTATAGGCCATAGGCCTAACCAAGGGTCTTCTAATATTCTGAGAGGTTTGACCTGGGGGTCACTGAAATCTGTGAGAGAGGATGGATTTGAGCCATCTCTCTGCCAAAAAAAAAAAAAAAAAAAAAAAAACACCAAAAAAACAAAAACAAAACCAAAAATGCTATTTCCTGGCATTCTAGGGGGCTCCCAGTGCATTGGGTAAAGGAGGCTTTGAAACCACGTCACAGAAGCACTGACCTCGGGTAGTGTCTCCCAAATGAGAATGGAGTCCCATCACCTGTCCAAAAGCCCCTAATCCTGAGTGCAGTCAATCTACTTGATGTTATGGGGTAGGGGATTATACAGAGTCAACAAGCATGAGTTCAGCCCAACAGTAGTAAAGAAGGTGTCATTTAAACTATGAGCTCTCCTCCATGTACCAGATCCTATAGTCTGTTATCTTTGAATATAGCAGGAAAGTAGTATCTAGTGAAAGGACTTTCTCACTGACCCAAATTCCTTGGCGTCAACTCTACACCAAGGTACTTCACAAAAGAGAATATAGCTTGAAATTCACCCAGGGCACCAGAGTGAGTCTGAATCATACTACAGCAGCCAGGCCACAACTGGCCTGGACTCCTAAGAGACCTCTCTGCCCTCTGTTTTCACTCTACATGAGGCAAATTCCTTTGCATGTCTTTTAAAATATTTCTATCATTGTTTTTAAATATAAAGGGTCATAACTAGCTACTATACAAAATCTAGAGAATACAGAAAAATATCAAGGAGAAAACAACAGTCTCCAATAATCCAACAACCAAACAACAATTTTGTATTGACATTTTGACGCATTTCTTTCCAATTTTTCATATATATATACATACACACACACACACAAATTACTTGTAATAATTTTATATGCTTTTTCTCACCCCACTTAACATTATGTTGTCAACATGTTTCCAAGTCACTAAATGGCCTATGAAAATTTGATTTTTAACGGCTGTATTTCCATTGCACTGATATGTCTTAATTTATCCATTCTTTTTTTTTTTATGGGCATTTTGATTGCCTGTAGTGCTCTGCTGTTACCAATCTGTCAACATTTTTGTTGATAAATCTTTGTGGACATTTTAGGGAAAATTCCTAGAATTGAATTAGTAGGTCAAATGACCTGTTTTTAAAGTTTCTAATGCACAATGGTAAATTAGCCTCCAGAAAGGCACCACTGTCTATTTAAAAACCTAAATTCCCTTCAGTTTCTTATGTTTAAACACATGCTCCTAGGCTCCAGTGGCATCAGAAGTGCTGATCAGGGAGCCTAAGAATATGCTTTTTAATATACCTTCCTAAGGTCACCTGGGTGGCTCAGCAGTTGAGCGCCTGCCTTCAGCATAGGGAGTGATCCTGGGGTCCTGGAATCGAGTCCCACATTGGGCTCCCTGCGTGGAGCCTGCTTCTCCCTCTGCCTGTGTCTCTGCCTCTCTCTCTCTCTCTCTGTGTGTGTGTGTGTGTGTGTCTTTCATGAATAAATAAATAAAATATTAAAAAATATATACACCTTCCTATTCCTTATGCACATTAAAACCTGAGAACTGTCGATATGCTGCATTCAAAGCAATAAACATTCATTTCAGCAAATACTTATTAGGCAGAAAACAGGGAACCCTGAGATAGTATATCTAAACCAGAATTTAATGTAAAAGCTCTTTTTTGGCCTCTGAATTTTAGATTTTTCCTTAATCGTGGTATGAGATAGTTGAAAGATTGTCAGATGGGAATCAGGAAACCTTAACTGTAAATATGAGATAACAGAGACCGAGAATGGTTCATTTATTTCCAGGTGGTTATCCAGAGAGATTTAGTGGCAGAGGTAAAACTACAACTCGAGTAGACAAAGGGCCCAGACCCACCCACCCTTGAGGTAGCAGAGACAAGGCACCAATGAGAAGAGAGACCCCTCAGGTGAGACTCTGGCTCAGCCAGGAAACTTCTGTCTTCCTTCTGATGGGCAGGGCTATATCTCAGGATGTGTGTGGGCAGCCCAGACCCCATGAGGAGCCCACGTGCCCATTTTGGTCACCTAATGAACCCAGATCACCATGTGCCCTAAGCCCTGAGGTGGTACCACTGAAGCAGGACCAAGGAGGACATGGGGCAGTCACGCAGATCCATGAACAAGAGCAGAGTAGGAGAGGGGGTCCAGAGTCAGAAGGCAAGAGAGCAGAGACTCATATTGGGATCAAATTTAGGTCAGAGTAGGCATTAGCTGAAAAAAAGACAAAGCCAGAACTAGAGGGAACCTGTATGATTCACCCTCAAAGATGGAGTCCCATTGCATAACTTCATAGTCTGGGGAGGTACCTGCCCCAGCTACACCTGCCTCTTTAAATCTGAGAGGCGCTGTCCACCAGACTGCCTTCCAACAGCAGGGAAATAGGAGCACCTGGCCAAAGAAGGGGCAGTGGATCAGAGAAGAGGCCTCTGAAATTGGGAAATTGGGAGCATTGTGTTATAACAGAGAACATAGTAAACAAACAACAACCAAATTTAATTTTTTTTTTTTAGTCCTTTTAAGAGGAAGTGTGACCAGCCATTTTGTTGGCATAACTCTATTCAAGCCCCTCAGACTATACCTGTTGGCCACCTGATGGCATATGGCTGCCCTTCCTCATTCTAGCACCCCAACTTCTAGAGGGCCTCCCTTATATCATCTGCTTTCAAGTTCAGCCCTCACGTACTGCTCAGCTCCTGATCCTGATGGTCCCTAGTTCTTGTTCATTTCAGGTTCTATAAATGACCACTTAGGTTCCTTCATGCTGAAGCCCACATCTTTCTCTTGTGACTGCACCAGGTGAAGCACAAGAGCCAGAACCCAAAGGTGTACCTCTGCTGCACCCATTATATATGCTTAGCACCAGGGAATTTGCCTATAATCACTAAACTTCACTGCCTCTGTGCAGTCTTCATTATCTCTTGGCTGTTCCCATGTAGGATCACTGCTCTCCTGATTCTTGGCCTTCTGGTCCAAACTCATAGATCCAGGGACATGATGAGTATGGATTCTGGGAAGGTCCACAACCTCCCTTCAATCAGGGGCACAGGAGATGGAGAGTGACTTTCCAGACATGACTGAGGCAGTTCAGGCCATCGCTGTGATGTTGGCTCTTTGCAAAGCCCATCTCCCTGGCATCCTTTACAACTTGGGATTGGTAGGCACCTCCCAATACTTAGATAGAGTTCTAATTACTGACAAGACCTGGATCCCTAGGCCAAGAAGGTCCATGTGGTGGTGAAAGCAGTACGTCCAGATCTAACCCCCAGGAGTACACGCTGGAGTTCTGTGACATCCAAACAAGGTGTCCACATTGCTGCTGGTGAATTGTAGATGATAAACAGGGTAGGAAGCCCAAGAGCAGAAAGTGTTCAGTGGAGCCTGTGATCTGACAAGGCGCCACTTGGTAATCCCACTTTTCCCTGTCTATGCTGACTCCATGTCCATTCCCTGCACACTTTGTTAATAAGTAGCTAACTTTCAGAATAAAAAGCATTCACACAGTCTCTGGCCAAAGTTGCTGGACAACCCTGACCCAGGCAAATTTTGTCTCTGCTCCATGGCCGTCATATCATGGCTTTCATATTACCTTGGGAGAGTGCCACTAGTATCAAGTCTGCCTGTTGCACCAAGATGTACTGCCTCAGAGAAGCCCAGCATCCCCAGTTGGTGATGTCCCACTAATGTAGTCAGGAGCAACTTGTCAAATCTAAAGACTCACCCAGTATGAAGAGCCCTGTTTTCCATCATTGAAATGCCAGACAGCTCAAACTGCTGTATAGATAAGCATTAGGATAACTGGAACAGTGAGAGATATCTGAAGCCACCCACCTAAGCTCTGAAGGCCTCCCCCACTTGACTGCCATCTTGACTGGATCAGCAAAAGGAATCCCATACACATCTATCAGAATGGCTAAAATGACAAATACTGATGTTCCCATATGCTGGCAAGGATTTGCTTGCCAGCATATGGGACTGGACTGCTTATGTGCTGCTGGTGGGAACATAAATGGTGCAGCTGCTCTGGAAAAGAGTTTGACAGTTCCTTATATAGTTAAACGTACATTTGCCATACGGTCCCACCCCTGGGTGTTTACACAGGAGAAATGAAAACTTATGCTCACGCAAAAGGCCATATATCAATACTCATAGCAGTTTTATTTCAAATACCTTAAACCAGGAAACCAGCCAGATGTCCCTCAAGGAGAGAATGGATAACAAAACTGTGGTACATCCATACCATGGAATTCTATGCAGCAAGAGAAAGGCACACACTCTTTACCTACAACTTGAATGGATCTAAGGGCATTATGCTGGGTGAAAGAAAGCCAATCTCAGAGGGTTACATACTGATTATACTGATTGAGAATAGACCAGGGCCAGAAGTTACTGCTGGAGGAAGGTGTGACCCTGAGAGGGTTAGCATAGGATTTCTTTGTGGTGATGGAATAGTTCTCTATCTTAGTTGTTCTGATGGCTACTCCAATCTATATGTGTGATAAGATTACATAGAACTACACACACCCACACACAGAGCAGGCAAAAACTGGTGAAACCCAAGTAAGGTCCACACCTGAGTTAACAGTATTACACCAATGTCAGTTCTCTGTTTCGATAAGGTGCTATACTAGTGTGAGATACTATCCTTGGGGGAAGCTGGATGAAGTTACATAGTTACTGTCCTATTTTTGCAACTTTTTGTGACTCTTAAACTATTTCCAAAAATGTCATTAAAAGCAACTTCTAAAAACTTTAAGGTCGAAAAAAGGCGGGGGGTGTTCCCCACCCCAAGAAAGGGGGCTTCAGCCGTTGGCCTCTCTTTTATGAGCAACTCCTATTGTTTATTTTGCCATTTCTAATTTATGAGTAGGCTTCTGTGGCCTCGACCTCTGCTTTTCAGAGACAGCCCATCTCAGATGGAATCAAAGCTCAAGTATTCCAGCGCTGAGTGTGAATATGCCCCCTTCCCCCTCCCTGAGACTTGTAACTTCAAAGCAAGGTAAAGACTCAGAGATCTAAGAAATGGTCTCCCGGTGAAAATCTAGGACAAATCATCCTTCTCACCCCTGCACCGTGATTTCTTTTCTGGAATGGCTCTTTGTCTTCTCTGCTCTTCATACAGTTTATTCTCTTCACCTTCGCCAAATGGCCCCTCCTCTAATGGAAGGAGATTAACCCTTCCTTGCCCCCTTTCAATCTCATTCAGCTGAGGGCTTGCTTGCAGCCACACTGCTCTCTGGAGCCTTGTGCCACAGCTGAATGCTGCAGCAGGAGATGGCTGCCTTCTCTTTGAAGCATTTATGCCTCTGTCAAACACCTTTTTGCCAGATTGGGCCATGGAAAGAGTTTTGAAATTAAACCGAACTTGAGCCACCTGGGTTTATGGTATGGAATTGCACAAGGCCATGGGCACTTAGGTCAAGGGTTCCTTGCTGTGCCACTACCTTGAGGGACCCCTCTTTACTGAAAGTCCAGCATTATTTACTCTCTTGCTTTACAGAGAGGCCCGTAGCATCACTGAAGACTGAAGTTGAGCGTATGGGGCTGATTACGTGGCATCCTGTCCGGATATGACAAGACACTTGCACATAAGCCACTGTCCCTCAGGACTGGCCTCAGCCCCCAATTTCCTGCCATGTGTTATTAGGGTGACTAATGTCAAGGGACCACCGTGAGAAGGACACTGGTGCACCTTTCCTGGGCCTGGCTGTGGACTGTAGATCAGGGCAGTGGGCTAGAGAGGTGACAGTTTGAATTGTTGATCTTCAGTAGGCGTTGGTGAATCTCCTAGCTTTGCACCTTTTGGTTTCAAAACCATACTGAACAACGGAAAATGAAACCTGCAACTTATTTTTAGCTGTTCATGCTAACTCATGAGATTTCTTTTGCAAACCAAATAAGATAAAGGCGACTTTGGCTGGTTAAACTTAATCTGATTGACTTAAATAGCAATCAACAACTACTCTGATACACGAAGTGGCACTTGGTCTCAGGTGATATTTTGGCCAACATGTACTATTTTGCTTAAAATTATATTTAGTTGAGCTTAAACAAATTTAAACAAGTATACTGTAACATTCTCTTCCAAGAGGAATTAAGAAAAAACTGGTAAGCCCTCTTTCTAGAATCTATTCATTAATTCGCTTATTCTATAACCATTTATTAAGTACCTATTTGCATGAGAGCTTGGAATTTTTTTTATTAATTGAGCCAGTCTGTTGCATTACAAAGAGCAGAATTCTAGAAAGTAAGGAATAGGGCTTTTATCCTAGTTGCTTGGGGTCTTCAGACATAATATTGTATTTGAACCTGATTTTCTTCACCTCAAAAAAGGATTGAGATGGCATCCTGCAAAGTGCCTTGCCCATCATATAGTTCTATGAAACGTGCTCCAACACAGGGGGCTGAGGAAACACTGAGGCACATTTTGGAGACAGTTGGGTTACTGTCAGACCACTCTTATTTCTGTCTCCCCTTTCCCTGTTCTAGGAGGGACTGATTTAAACAAAGCCTGTGGTCTGATTGCCAGACAACTTGTGGCTCCCCTTGGTAAACAAGTGATTAAGTACTTAAAAGACTTCTATAGGTATTTTCAGCCTCCAGGTCCACTCCTTAGTTCATGGAGCAAGTTCTGTTTTAGGAAGTAGCTTCATGAGACAAAGCTAAAGTTCCACTGGTAGTTGTGGGAGCAGAGAAAGGTCTCTCAATTTGGTGTTGGTCAGTGAAGAGCATATCCACAGGAGGCCTCTCCACCGCACCAGACAATGCTCTAGGTGCCATGGGAGATACACAAATCTTGCAGGAAGCAAGCCAGAGATAGGAATAAAGATAGATAATTCAATACAATAAACACATTCTGTTTTTATCTTCAGTCCAAAGGAAATGCAGATTCGCCGGTTTGTTAAGCTGCTCTGGTGAGATGAGGTGCACCGTTATGGCCTCCCTGAGCTGCATCATTTATCTAAGAGAAGAAAAAGCAAATGACTTTGTTCCCCGGGTTGAGTCTTGGAGAGGAGAGGACTCTCCTACCAGGAGAGGATTCTCACACAGGGTAGCTTTTACCAATCTGTAGGAATTCTTCCTCTTTCCCTTTTATTTGCATCCCTACCCTCCTTCTTCACCCTACTTGCCGGTCTCTCTAGAAAGAAGGAACTCCACCATCTTGCCAAATATGTGTTTTGCCAGTGCGGGATCTAGTAAAACCTTGTTGTTGTACTTGCTCTCCATTTGGGAAGTGGCAAGCAGTCCTGGCCACAAATGAATGTGTGACTAGGGATGCAGGAATGCTCTTGGTCTCCATGTGCTCACAAGGTCTTTATTAGTGCCATATTATAGATACACTGAGAAATAAAAGCAGGCACGATTCTGTTGCTAAAGTCAGAGGTAGTGACATCAAAACGATGGTGAGATGTGTTGATATACCTGTGGGAGAGTCTGAGTTGGATTACAGTGGGGCAGAACGTGGTCCACCGGAGCCTCCCTCGAAGCCCTAAGTCACTTACCACCTTTTCTCTGTTGAAAACCACATGGTTCACATTTCCCTTCTGCCTCCACATCTTTTTGGGGTAACCCCAAAGTTTACTTGCCATCAAGTATATAGTCCTTTCCCATATCTTACATAGATGCTGATGGATAGAAGGGAGAAAGCTCATGTGTAAGAATCAGAGGCTTCCCAGAGTTCAGATTCCTCAGTTCTGTTCGACCATCAAGCATTCACTCTACTGCTTCATGAACACTGAGCAACATAATCGTCCTCTCATATTCCCAGGCAGAGTGGAGCTGATTAGAAAGCCCCATTTGAGAGCCATCTGGTTGGCATATAAGATTACTGCCAACGAGCAAGGTAGTCAGCTGGCCACATAACCAGGAGGCAGGAGACTTGGAGTCCAGCTCTTGGCCTACCCAACCTAAAAAGCAAGCTAGGCTGGATTTGTTTACAATCATAAACATTCAGAGCTGGAAGGGATCTTAGGGGCAAAATGGATAGATGCTAAAAGAGAGTTAATCACTAAAATGATACATTTGAAACACTAACCGTGGTTGAAGAAAAATCTCTTACTAAAAAATTAGGCTTTTGAAAAATCCGTTTTTAATATATGTTGGGGAAGGAACTCATAATATCAACTTAGTTTATCTGTTCAGGACAAAAACGTTTTGTTTTTCCATGTCATTCCTGAATGTTACACTGATTTTTCTTTAACTGATGATTTAGATTAGAACAATCTAATGGCTTGATAGGAAATTTACTCACACATGCAGAATATATTCAGTATAAAGGGAACAAGATATACAAGATATACATTTAATACAGCAAATGGGCAAACTCACTTATTAAATGTGTGATCTTGGGCAAATGACCAGATCCCTCTCAGCCCTGGCTTCCTCATCCATAATAGAAAAAGACACCTGGTAGAATGTGGTGCTTTTCCATTTTGCTCAGATGGAAATATAAGCTTTTCCACTTCTTTTGCCTCATAAAATATTTCCAAATTACAACAAACCTCTGCCCCAAGTTACTAATCTGCTTTCTACTCTTAATTTTTCAATGTGGTCTAATTGATTACTCCTTTTTTATTTTACCTTTTCACCTGCTGGTCCAGCCTGTCTCCAGTTGGTGGCATCCTAGGTACCCACAATGCCTGGGGCCTGGGAGGTGAAGGCTGGCTCATGTGAACAGAATTAATCTTCGCTTCAGGGTGTGGGGATCCCTTCTACCAGGGGCCTCCACAAGAAGAAGATTCCTACATCAGGACAGAATGTGGATGGAGGAGGTTTTATCCTCTGAGGACTGGTGGAAAGATCTAGACTTTGGAATTGGTCAGACTTAAGTTGGAATCCTAACCCTGCTATTTACTATGTGATTAGAAATCCCAATTAGTTCTTCACCCAAAGTTGGTGATAGCTAATGCTCACCTTAAAGGACTACTGGGTTAGAATTAAATAATATAGCCAAAATCTTGAGTATGTAGTAGGTTCTCAATAAATGGTAGCTATGTAGACTTAGCTCTGGTCAAAGTAGAAAGCAGAAGTTCCTGCCCAGCTCTCTAGGCAAGATGTAGATGTTCAAAATGGCCTTGGGCTTTCCAAAAAAATTTAAGTTAAAATATATCATCCAAAGCCATTTTTAGTCATTGATAAATTAAGTCACGATGTTGTTTCCAGGACTAAATACATTCATTATAGAAAGATGTAATAACCTCATAAAATTTTCTAAACATCTCCATTCTAAGAATTTAAACAGAAATGTTATATTTGCTGAACATTTTATTTGTAAAAATTTAGATTAGAATGGCCAAACCCAATCACAAATTTACCCACAATTGTTGAATGCCCATATGAGGTGTAAATGGAAACCAGCTGTAATTTTTAATGCAGTGAATGGAGTAAAGAAATGTGCAAACCAATCCAAATGTTTATAAACCAAGGATTCCTCTGGGACTCAGTGCCCTGACTTTACTCTTTTTTTAAACATACAGAGTCAAGCTTTGTTCATACTCGAATTATATACTTTGCATAAGCCATGCAATTTAACTTTAACCCACAGGACTGAAAATAAAATGAGCTCAGACTGCAGAACAACAAGACTGTGAGCAAGGAAAAGCGTTAATCAAAGTGAAAGACGCATCCCTCACCACTGGTCCCGTCCTCTAGCCTGCTCCTGCCAGATTAGTTAGGGTTCCTTATACTTGGCTCCTCAAAGTGGCAGAAACAGGTTAAATTTTTTTATCATGGGGAGGGATTTGTCTTTTAAATTAATGTTTGTGTACGTGCCCTGAGGAGATTGATGAGTATCATGCAATTTTTAAAAATTATAAGTGAATGCCTACCCTTGCCACTTGTAATCATGACAAAGCCTAAATAATTCAGGCATGTGGGATCCCTGGGTGGCGCAGCGGTTTGGTGCCTGCCTTTGGCCCAGGGCGCGATCCTGGAGACCCGGGATCGAATCCCACATCGGGCTCCCGGTGCATGGAGCCTGCTTCTCCCTCTGCCTGTGTCTCTGCCCCTCTCTCTCTCTGTGTGTGTGTGACTATCATAAATAAATAAAAATTAAAAAAAATAATAATTCAGGCATGAGCATGGTGGGGTTTTTTTGTTTGTTTTTTTTTTTTTTTTTTAAGTGCAAAACAGGATTTACTAGTCGAGAATGTCTGCCTAAACAAGCTCATCTATCCGAATGCTTTCAACTACAGTTCAAATTTAACACAAGCAGATTTGGTAAATAGGCCAGGTTTGCTCATTGAGTATTTTTAGAACATCACAAAATAAACAAATACGTGGCTTTTAGGTTCATTTTGACAGAGGGTGAACGGAGAACCCACTGGGAGGTTTGGAAATCTCTTGCCCTGGCATCAGGTTTAAGAGTATTGGTAGGGGGCCTGACCACATTTGCCACCCTGTCCCTGTGAGGACATAACACTATTCACTCATCTCATGAGAGCTTGATATGGATTACTGTCCTTGTCACTGTCATTTATTATCCCATGCAGAGGAGGCAGCAACTTAGTTCTATGTGGTCAGAGTTGCTTCCATGTCGTATATATTTTGCCTACATGATAATAATTTGTGAGTATTTAAACTTGATTGTCTAACTTTCAGATGTTGTTACTGGGGAATATCTGAACAGACACCAATAGCATCAAATGCCTAGATGTTCGCTTCAACCTCCTCTGACCCCACTCTAAGGACCCCGCTTTATAGATGACCATATATTAAATTGGTACCTTGTAACTCAGCCTGATAGTCTCTCTAATTTTTGGCCCTCATAGTAAAGAAGGAATTAGCCTAAGGACACTCCATTCTAATTTTCTGTCGCTGTCAATGCTAACCAGAGCTCATAGAGCATGTTGTGGGGGTGGGGAAGATGGTTCCACCATTGGTGTTAGACCAGGAGCTACTGTTTCCGTTAGAGCCACATTTATTTCTGGAGTAGTTGTGGGGAAGAGATGTGCTCCAAAGAGAAGAGGATTCGATGTGGTTCAGGTATGAACTGACCATTTGGACGACCCAACCCAGAGACTAAGTATATGGGTTAGAGGTGGGCTGGTGCTTTCCACGCATTGAGCTGAAAATCACTTGGGTTCTGGGGAAGGAGATAGAATGAAAGCTAGAAACAAAAGATCCGGTTGTGAAACCTAGTACCTAAGTTAAGATATTTGAATACATTTTCTCCTTTAAAAAAAATTCTGGGGAACTTGAATATTTTGCTAACCTATTTTTAGCAAGTCCTTATAGAAGATCGAGGCGCTGGGAAACTAGCAACCCCAGAAAATATTAATTCATTTTTGCATGTGTTAAAATTAATTAACATTAGTATATTCAGTGATACAACAAGGCAATTAAAGACTTTTGGAGAGATAAGAAGAAAAACGTAAATATATATTCAAAATCAGGCTCATAGCGTTTTATACAAATGTTGGCTTACATCCAGGATCTAAGGGTGGGGGTGGGTATGGTTTCTTTGTAGCTGAAGAAAGTGGAAAAGAATCTGTTCTATTTCCTAAAAAATAAAAGACTTCTTGTTTTATACAGCATGGTAAATGAAATGCTTTTCTGTTTTTTACCTGCCGGCAGTTTCTGGAGAAAATTTTTCTAGCAAGCTATGCTGTTTTCCTCTCTTCGGGGACATGGTGACACTGGTTTTGTAGCAAAACAGTATTTGCTTATTAGGCATTTCTTCAAAATCCTGAATAAGCAGCTCTTTCCACATTTTTTGTTCCACATGTTAAACGTTTCATTGCAATTTGAGCTTCAATTGTGTGTGTGTGTGCGTGTGTGTGCGTGTGTGTGTGTGTGTGTTGATAGGAAGGATTGAAAGGGAATGCATAAGAATTCTTGAAGGTTTTTTGTTTAAAAAATTAATTCCTACAATTATGTATTGGACTCTCTACAGAAGGCAATTCCAATTTATTACACAGAGCCAAACTAGATCCCATCAATCTTAAGCAGCGGGGGTAGGGAGGTGGTATTGAAGAAGACATGAAATTTGGTGTTTGAGTAGATGAGATTTAATTTTCGGAAAACATTTCACTCATAAAACGGATGGCACCCCAGTGTCAGCCCTGACCTCCATGATGTCAATGTCATCGTACAAGCATAGCTAAGATAAGCCTCGAAGTAAAACAAAGAAACATTGCATTTCAGCACAACACCATTTCTTCTCTTACAGTATGTACTATGTATATACATATAGCCTTTTGATATTCCTGTTAATGCCTTGTTACTTTACAATTTAGCTTTTGGAGAGGGAGGGAGGAGAAAAATCATTTTGCATGTTCTATGTTCTGAGCAGGCGCGGTAAGTATGCTGCTGCAAGTCTTAACATTATTTAGGTCAGCATCCTAAGGATAGCTTTTATCGTTCATGACGGTCAACTGTACATCCAAAGGAATTCAGCATCAATTTATTTTTCTGTACTGATTTTATTTGCTTCTAAGTTTAAGCAAATTCATTCACGTTTGAATACAATTCCAACTGAGGAGGTATCTGCCATTCTGTACTGCAGATACATTTAGCAGGATACATTTACACAGCTTGTGGTTAGAGGTTATAGCACGGATACAGACAGCCCGATCATGCATTCTTCTACAAGCCTGCCGGCATCACTTAGGATCTGAAAAATAATCTAGAAAAGCTATACCCTACATAATATTATTTTTTACTTTGCAAAAGCATAACAGTTTTGGGTTGTTTTTTTTTTTTTTTTGCTGTTGTTGTTAGCAATTCTATGAAATTAATAGTCTATAAAATGCATCCCAAACCAGATACATACTGTATTGAAAGCTTGCTTCAAGAAGAAGATATGACAGTATTCATTCCAGCTTATTTTCTTCATTAGCAAAAGGATTGTTTGATCCTCAGAAGCAAAAGGACACATTCATTGTGCAGCAGCTCTGCTTAAATGTATGAAATGCCTTCTACTGTCTGGTTGCAGAATTTGGAGTTTGCTAAACAGTGTTTAGTGATTGGGCTCATCTTGCATCACCAGTTGATGACATTTTTCTTTGTTCCCTCCTACCCAGTTGAACCAAGACTCTGAGGCTGATATGCAATGTCACTTACAACATTAATCAGATACTGCATTTAAGGTGAGCTGCCCCCTTGCCTCCTCCTTCCCCAGTGCCGGTGTGCTGCATGCAGTGCGTATCTTGCTTCTGTGAGCCTAAGATGGCAGGCAGGATTAGCCGTGCTTTTGCTGTGTGTGCATGCTGTGTATAGAATTCATTACACGTTGCCTAGTATTTCAGATGTGAGTATGTAAATGCTCGGTATGCCATATCATCTGGTAGCGAAGACTTGTTTTTGCCTCATTACAGCCTCAGATATTTCAACATCACCTTTCAGTTCCGATTCATTTGCCTCTGGATGTTTGCTTTTCATCACGTTCAAAATAGGATTTTACCTTTTTTTTTTTTTTTAACAAAGCCAAAAAAAAAAAAAAACCCAGCCCCTAAAACAAAAACAACAACAACAAAACTCTGCTACCAGATGGTGTCTCTCCTTTCTTCTTGCATTTGCTGTCTTTTAAATAATGTATGTTGTATTGTTAATTAATGTGAATATCAAATTAAACACTTGAAACTTACATATTTATTATGCAGGTAGGAGGCAAGGTGGAATCTATTTTTAACTCTTATGCACTCCATGGTGTGCAAACAACTTGGTTCTCAAATTTGTATTTTCAGTGCTGGTATCAGTGGTTTGATTTTCAGCAAATGTGACAGTGGCCTTTGCAGTGGTCAGCTCCGGGCTTTGAACTCTCAGAGGAGGAAGGGAAAAAAATTCAACACACCACCTCCTTGGTTGCAGCCTCAGAGAAACCTTGGATGAGAAACTTCTTTTTTTCAATCCTGTTTTCCTGTTGATAAATTCAGTTCTCGTGATCACAGTACATTCAAGCTGTTCTGCGTATGATTTTTTGTGTGTGTGACAATTGCATCTAAAACTTGTGAGCAAGAAGACGGAGAAATCAGTTGGTCTCCATCGCTTTACATAAAAATGGCTGAGTGTCTTGTCATGCTAGCACTGCATTAAGTGATACATACAGGTAGGTCGAAATTTGCATGTTTTATAGATTTTTTTTGAGCCATGAAGCAAGAATTTTAGATGGATTAAAATATTACTTTTGGAACAAACATTAAATAAGACAGTTGTAATTTTTTGGAGGGAGGGTATTAAATTGGATAGGCTTTCTTATTCAGATACTATATCTATAGCTTTGATTAAGCTTACAAAATGATTCTGCTCTAAAAATGAGATGATTCCTTTTAAAAAAAAATCATATATATGAAAGGTGTGGCGCCATTAGACAACAAAAGAATTTTTTGAAAAGTGTGTTGCTTCAGCTCCATTTTAGCTTGAAACTAAAAATAAATGGGTTTCTTGAGATAATTTCAAAGAGCGCAAACAAGCTTAATAAGAAACATTTAAAATATTTAAATTTTAAGAAGCGGTCTTTAAACGTGTTATATGAAAGATGAAAATGAAAACTTACATGCTCCCTACATAAATTTTAGAAAAGCTACGAGAATAAATATGCTATTTGTATATCTATTATTTGGAGAGATGAGGAGTTAGAATTTTTGAAGGGGGGGGGAATATTGAATGTAGATGGCCCTGTTAGAAGAAAAAGAGCTTCACTGAATGAAAGAGTCCCTAGAATGGTTCATTGCAGACCATACAGCTGTGGTTCTGTAAGTACCAAATTCTGGCACTTTTCAAAATAATTTCATGGGCTCTTTCCTTTAAGCTTAACTCCCGAAATGTATTTTAGTTTCAAATTAACACTGGGCCAGAACCTGTTTCCTTGGTAACCAAGTCTTGTTTAAAAATGCAATAACAGATATGCAAAAGATTGTCTTAAAACAAGAAACAAATGGTTAAGAAAAATTGTACAGTCCTTTTCCCTCTCATATAGTCTGGACTGGCTTTAGACGTTTTTAAATGCGGTCTTCGAGCCTTAAACATTAAGCCATATTTCTACACTTAGAGAGAAAGCATGCACAGGGAGGGCTTTTTTCTTCCTCTTTTGTGCTCAGTACTTTCAAAATTAAGGTTTTCTTTGTAACATGCCCCAGAATACCGGTCAAGGTTTGTGTACAGAGGTGTAGTTGTAGTTTCATTATCACTGGTTCACCGGCGCCACTGAAACAAAAGGCATCTCAGAAATTCTGAGAATCAGAAAATGCCTGTGCTCTTGTTTTCCCTGATTCCCTCCACTGGTAACCTCAGAGCTCTGGGTAGAGAAGGACCCAAACCCAAGCCCACCCCCCCCCCCAAACGAGAAGTGCACCTGGAGCCTTTGTGGAAATGTCTTTGTAGATGTGTTAGGAGGAGGATACTGGCAAACCTGAAACCCCTCTGAGGTTTGCTCCGATGTGAAGAACATTGAGACTCAGAACCATCTGTGTAGATGGCTGCTTTATTCTAGCAGTTGGTCTAATATTCCAAAGCACCGTGTGTACAGTACAGTCAAAGTTCTTATGGGCTAAAGGTTTGTTGCTGCTGTTGTTGTTGTGCTGTTTTGAGGCCAACTTGAATATTTTGCTTGGCGTCTTTCTCTGGCTCAATGATATTAGAACATGATTCATCTCATGGTGATTTCGTTCTTGGGGCTTGCCATGAAATATCCCTCCTGCAACACCTTTTTTTTTTTTTTTTTTTTTTTTGGGCTGTTCAGGGGCCATTTTCCTTCTTCTCGTTTGTGACTAAAAGTGACTAAGTACATTTTGAATGTAGCATCAATCAGAAGATCGTAAACCGAGGGGAAATGTCGGAAACCTGATTCAGTCTTGCCTGTTTATTTCGGTACCGGTAGCATTAACAGTTGCAGGAGGATCAAGCTAATTGTCATTCACTCTTGAGCAAATAATGAGCCGGGCATTTGTGATTAAAACACTATTGCTATTCAGAAAGATTACAAGTACAACATCTTCTGTTTTGATAGGCCGGTACAAATCAATCATTTTGAACCTATTTGAATCTTAATCACAAGATTAGATGGATGCAATGGGATTGTTTTACCACAAAAATGAATGCCCAATAGATTCAACAGTGTATTTCTTCTTTATAAAATGTTGATCCTTTTATTGTTAACTCAAGCATGGTTGCGTCATCTTGTAGACTTTCATACCTAATGATTTTTTTTTGTGTGGCATTATTCATTTATGTTGCTCTCGGTCTTGCCTAAAAGAATTTTAAACACAATTCAAGGAGGTTGAAAGCCAAATGAGACCGTTGGGAAGTATATTGTACCATTGTCACTCTAATAAATAGACCAGTGAATGGAAGAAAATAATTATTATTTATTACTTTGTCGTGTTTCACCTTAATGCTTAGCCTTCATATTTCACAGAAATATTTACAAGGCACAAAGCTTTTCTAAACTTACCCATTTACAATTATTATTGGATTTCCTAGTCTAGCCAAAAAACACTTCCTGATGATCGCAGAGATGGCACCTACCCCTTCTCATTGTTTAAGAGGCTGTGCTTAACCCATTTAGACTTTTTGGCTAAGGTGCTTATACTGGGCAGGCCAGAGCAGGTGCGAGAGAAAGAATGTGCAAACAACTGCTTTGTTCTCACCAAAACAAAATGAGCAAATCTGTGGTTTTCTACCTGAATGATTTATAGTCTACAATTCTTATCTTCTTTTATTTCTTTTTTGGGGGGGCGGGAGGATGGCGGTGAATAGGAAATGTTTTTCTGAGCCTTAACTCAGACTACCAATATTTCATTTCTTGCCACTCAGAGTTATATTGATCTACTTCAACCATTTCCATGGATCCCCCATAGAGAGACTGGTAGCCAGATCCCATTTTAGAGCTGTTGGTAGGGGAAGAAGGATCAAGAAAAAGATCTAGCACCTTTATCTTTAGCACTAAATCCTTCTAAGCCTTTGAGTTCCTGGAACTGTGTGGTTCATTCTAACAGCTCCCTTCTAGAGGAAATGCTATTCTTAACAGCTTTGTTGGTAATTAAACATTCAACACATGTATTGAGCACCTACTATATGCCAAGCGTATTCCAAAGGCTGGAAGTAGAGTAATGAACAAGAGAGATCAGGGCCTGCTTCTTAAGGACCTGTGTCTAGTGAAGTAGAGTGGTGGGATTGGGGAAGCTCAAAAATAAATGTGTAAATGATTAAAGAAGACAGTGCAAAGAAGAAAAACAAAAATTTAAAAGGCAAGAACGACATGTTGGGAGGAGAGCAACCATAGAATGATTGGCCATGGAAAGCCTTCCTGAGGAGGTGGCATTTAAGTGGAGACCTGCATGGTGAGATGGACCCAACCAAGTGAAGTTCTGCAGGGATCATCACGAGGCAGAGGAGTGCTCATGCTCAGACTGCAAACTCCTTTCTTTGTGTAACTGCCACTATAACAAAGCCAGATCTGATGACTTCGCGGGTGAAGCCTCTCCTAGGGTCAGCTTCCCCTGCACTGAGATGGTGGGCCAGGCCCATGGCTGGTTTTGGTCAAATTCCCAGGACACAGTGCCCATGAAGTCACTGCCTCTGACCCAGTCCCACCCTGAAACAACCTGAGAAGGTGCAGTGGTCGTGATGAAATGCCAGCATAGATTTAGCACTAACTCCAGAAATCCACAGAAGAAAGGCTCCTCAGAGACTTTTTTGGTAAGAACTTCAGAAATAAACTCATGGCAACACATTGAGATGCCCATTTCCTTTAATTTTTTTCAAAAGTGGTAGAAGGATCTGTCCCATCTTGTCAATAAATTGTCTTTGTCCTTTCATGCCTAAAACTCTTCGGTTCTACAGATCTCATTGCCTGATAGAAGCTTTCTAAAGGCCTTACCTCTTGGAGTGGTATTTCTCTATTTGAGCAAGTAATACCAAAGAAATTCTTTTTAAGAATCAGAACTCTTTTAGGCCTTTTAGGTTAGTCTGCTGATAAAGCTCTGAGAACAAAGGGATAGGTTTGCTATTTAAGTTAGAAACTATGAGGCTCCTGGTGGCTCAGTCGGTTAAGCATCTGGCTCTTGGATTCAGCTCAGGTCATGATCTCAGGGTCATGAGATCGGCCCCTCAATGTGTAGTCTGCTTAAGACTCTGTCTCCATCTGCCCTTTTCCCCTTCTTTCTCTCTCAAATAAATATTGAAAGAAAGAAAGAAAGAAAGAAAGAAAGAAAGAAAGAAAGAAAGAAAGAAAAGAAAAGAAAAGAAAAAAGAAAGAAAAAAGAAAGAAGAAAGAAAGAAAGAAAGAGAAAGAAAGAAAGAAAGAAAGAAAGAAGAAAGAAAGAAAGAAAGAAATTAGCAGTAAGACCGTATGAAGCCTTCAGAATGTATCAGAAGCACCTTCTAAAATCAATTCATAATTTAGTGGGTTTTGCTCATCACAAGTCAGGGATGGCCTGGTTGACTCCTCCACTTCGGTTTTAACTAACTTATGAAATGTTCCACTGCTAACTTATGAAACGTTCCACAGCCTGAAGAATGTTCTAGGACTCTGTACCAGTCTTGCCCACCAAAGGGGGAGTGGACCTCAATAATTCAGTTCACTTCCTTGAGTATCGCCTGTTGAGCACCTACCTATTGTGTGACAGTGACCGCTCTATCCCTGGCAAAATGGAAGATGACATGAGATACCCTGTGGAACTTCCATCCAGGTTCCCACCCAAGGCCAGAGCGTCATACTGACAGGCACAGTTGTGGGTCCTCTCTGTTCCAGACAGAAATGGATGGCATGCTGTTCTCTTAGTGGCCTTTTACACTGTTCCCTTGGAGGCCAGCCTTCAGTTTGGGGGCATTTCAGCTGATGGCAAGGGCAGTTCTTCCTGGGACTCCATCTCTCATGCTCATCACCTTCCCAAGACTTCTTGGCTCCTAATAAGCCCCCGTATGTCTGGCTGCCCTACTCCAAGCTGGCCTGCCTGCGTGTGCCAGGTGACTTCCATAAGGGCTGCTGCCCTTTTGCATTCATGAGCAGATGTTAAGTTGAGAAACCCTTGAGTGCTAAGATTTGAATTTGTGATGCAGGCAAGATGCTGGTGCCTTTTTGACTGACAGTGGGGGTCTCCTGGCTGGCTCTCCTGCAGAAGGCTTGGTGGGTGGGTAGCAGGTGTATCAAACACCAGTCGCCAAAGCTCATTTCTTCAGTAGATGATCCTGGTGTAGCTCTGCTGTGGCCTAAAAGTCTCATCGACCAGAAAATTGTTCTTTTGATCTTGAAACTCATTTTGCATCTTTTCCCTTAATTCTTTCCTTGCTTCTGCAGCTAGTCCTGCTTGGGGGTGGTTTCAAGACTAGCACTTGGGTCTATGCTCACTACATTTGGCCTGCAGAGGGAGTTTGCTTTCCGGTTCTGTGTTGTTTTTAAAAAAGCCAGTGTAAATATTATTTCTGTGTTCGCGAAAAGCCGTGAGAGCTTTCATGATTTTCTTTACAAAATACAATAAACCTCTTCCTTCCCCTGTGGTAATTGCTGCCAAATGGACATTTTGAAATTCCTTTTTCATTTTGCCTGCTAAAATCCTCTACCCCGTCTGAGGCCTTGCTCTAATTAAGGCCTAACAGTCCTGCCCATCTTCCCTGCGCAGAGCATGACTGCGGAGTGCCTGCCCCGAGGGCCTTACAAGCCAGTGAGACGAGAAAACAAAAGCCACCAGCTGAGAATGTGGTTAAATCCCAGAAGGGCAGTGCCCTTGTAATTTTTTCCCCCTTTTCTCTTGTTTCTTGAGCTGTGGAAGGAAAGAAGGGAACCTTTAGGAGGGAAAGAGTGGAGCTACACCACTAGAAGATTCTCTAGGAACTGCGGGCTATTGAGGAAATGTGGCAGAGAATGGGGTGGTCATCTAGAAGACAAAATGGGGAGAGGGAGGTGACCGCAGATTGAGAGGGTTTTGGGGAGCTGGTGGGGGTGCAAAAAATAAGAGGAAACAAAGGGAGCAGTCAGGAGGCCACTGGTGAACAAAAGGAGGTGCTGCTGTGCATATCCTGAAGGGAGGAGGGGTGCAGGGTATAAGGGAGAAGAGAAAGAGTCGGGAGGGGGTGCAACTCAGAAAAAAAGAAGTCTTGGGAAAGCCCCTAAAACGCAGGCCATGGGCCTGGGGCCTTGGGGCTGGCGCCATGATGTTCTGTCTGGCTTCCGTGGTCATGTTGGCCTTGCTGCTTAATTGTCCCATGTAAGCTCTTACAAAGAGCCTACAGATTGACATCTTTAAGGGTAATTTATCCCAGAATCTTAGGAAGGCTCCATCCCAAGGCTCCTCTCCTATATCTGAGGATGCCAGAGAGCCCCACCTGGCCCCCCATTGCTCTGCTAGATCTGGATTAAACTTTAAATGAGCAAATTTTTTATATGTGCTGTGGTCCTCTACAAAGCAAAGACTAGAAATAGACCCAAAACACCTGATTTAAGCTGCAGATTTTAGGACCTCTCTCCCAAAGTCCTGTTGCCCAA
Source organism: Nyctereutes procyonoides (assembly GCF_905146905.1). Lineage (NCBI taxonomy): Eukaryota > Metazoa > Chordata > Mammalia > Carnivora > Canidae > Nyctereutes > Nyctereutes procyonoides. The sequence goes on from NW_026575042.1 coordinate 37,735,366, forward strand.
TGTGGGAATGCTACTCTGCTCTTAGAATGCCCAAAGCCTGTTTATTGCTTTTCTCTGGCCTCTCCAGACCCTGGTTGGAGGGCCAATAGTTATTCTCATTGAATTCCTTGATCTTCAGGAGGACCACACCGGCTGGCATGCCAGCACTTAGTGTTGTCATCATCCCTGTACTGCTTGTTTAGCTCTTACAGGAATGTGAATCAGACTTTTCAGTTGCTGTGTGGACCTTAGACATACTTTATTTTGTCACTGAGGGAACTGTGGCCCAAAGAAGTCTTGACTTCTCCAGGTCACTTGGACAGTTAAGAGACCATCCTTGACTCCTAGTCCAGTGCGCTTTCTACAATAAGCTGCTTTAGGTCACAGGGGAAGCCCAGTCCTAAACCAGGAGTTTGCACACTCTTTCTGTAAAGGGTAAGATGGTAAATTATCCAATATTTTAGGTTTTGTGGATTGAAGCACAATTGGGGATACTATATAGGTATTTATATAACAACAGAGAAAACAGGGACGCCTGGGTGGCTGGGCAGTTGGGCGTCTGCCTTTTGTTCAGGGCGTGATCCTGGAGTCCTGGGATCGGGTCCTGAATCCGGCTTCCTGCATGAAGTCTCCTTCTCCCTCTGCCTATGTCTCTGCCTCTCTCTCTCTGTGTGTCTCTTATGAACAAATAAATAAAATCTTTAAAAAAGATAAAGTAAATTAAAATTGTAAGAACCATTCTCAGCTTACAGGCTATACAAAAACAGGTGGTAAGCTGAATTTTTGCCTAGGCTATAGTCTGTAGACCCATTTTCTAAGCCAAAATCAGCAAACTGGGGCCCCTTGGACAGTCCAAGCACATTTGTGTTTTGTTAATAATTTTAATCTAATCCATTGCAATGTTTTTGTTTTCTCATTTTCTAACTTCTATAAATTCTTCTCGTTATGCTTATAACTCTAATTATAAAAGTAATATATATCTGCTGTGAAATAATTTGGAATATTACTATTTGATCATGTATCCTTTCAATCTTTTATCTATGCATGGTGATCTTTTTAATACTTGAGATAATATTTTGTAGACAATTTTGTATCCTCCTTTTATTCATTTCATATATCATTTTAAAGCCTTTCATTACATAATCTTTTAAAACTTTGTTATGAAAATCTTGAACCTGTAAAGAATATGGAAGTTTAATGAACTCCCGCATAGCCATCACCCAACTTCTCCAATTCTCAGTGGCTGGCCAACCATGTTTTATATGAGTTCTCTCCGATATTATTTTGAAGCAAATCCCAGATATCATAACATTTTACCTCTAAGTATTTTAGTGTGATTCTCTAAAAGACATGGATAAGAAGTGAAAGCCCCTTTGCTTAGCAAATAAATGCCAAAGTATTTAGGGGTAAAAGAGAATGATGTTTGTAACTTATAAATGGTTCAGGAAAAAAATAGGTAGGTAGATGTGAATAGAATGTTTGTAGGTGGTTTTTTTTTGTATTATTCTTGAAATTTTTTTTCTAACTTTTCAATATTCTAAATAGTTTTTAAAATGTGAGTTATAAAAAATATATTTAAAATGTGATTTTCTAGGAAAAATAACCACAGTATCATTATTATTATCAGCAAATAATAATTCTTTAATAACATCATATATCATAATTAGCATTTCTCCTAATTTGGCCTAACTTGTTCCATTATGTCATTAAAAAAAAAATTGTTCAAAGCACAATTCCAAATAAGGTCCTTACAGTAAAATTGATATTCCCTTAAATTTCATTTAATTCATTGGTTTCCTGCCCTCTTTATTTCATCCTTGTTATTGCTATAAAAAAAGTCTGTTCGGGATCCCTGGGTGGCGCAGCGATTTGGCGCCTGCCTTTGGCCCAGGGCGCGATCCTGGAGACCCGGGATCGAATCCCACGTCGGGCTCCCAGTGCATGGAGCCTGCTTCTCCCTCTGCCTATGTCTCTGCCTCTCTCTCTCTCTCTCTCTGTGACTATCATAAATAAATAAAAAAATTAAAAAAAAATTAAAAAAAAAAAAGTCTGTTGAAGACAGTGTTTGACCTGTAGAGTTTCCTACAATCTGAAATCTGATTGGTTACACTCCTTGGTGCTGTTCTACATGTTTCTGTTGCAGAAATTTCCTATAAATTGGTAGTTGCAGCTAGAGGCTTGTTCAGATTCAGATTCCATTGTTTATTTTAAGTAGTCAACATTCCATAGATTCTATATAAAAATTCTGATTTTGGCTTCATTGGAAAATTCTGCAGATCTGGCCTTCCCCCCTTCCTGGCAAGGGCCAACCTTGAACTGGGTAGTGACCACACCTATTCCCCACTGAGGTGGGATATGAATTATCCTGCAGGCCACCGTTCACACTCCTTTCTGCCTGGCTCCCTGGAGCCCTAGAGCCCCTGTTCCAAATACTGCTTCTTCAGGGATTTTGATACACTTCTCAGCACACCACCACAAGAGGCCCTTTAGGAAGCAGGGAAGACGATTCAGACATGGACTTTCTTAAAATGCTGGAAGGGAAAGCTATCAGCAGCCACATAGAAGGAAGCCAAGTGATAGAAATTTCCCTCAGCCCAAGATAAGGGCAAGAGAGAATAGAAGTAAAACAATAAATTAACAGAGTGCTGCAAATATGAGAGACAGAATGAGTTATAGATTCGTAACCCATGGTGGGAAACTAAGGAAGGAAGTGGGTTTTAAAAAGAGACAAACTCTAGTCTTTTTATACATTATGATAATATTGAAACCTTAGAGAGAGAGAGGGAGCAAAAGAAGTGGGCAGTAAACGTTACATTGGCCAACAGTCCTAAATCAAAAAGTGCAAGAATGTAGCTGTAGCCTAGCAGAAGTCAAGTGAGGATTAAAGGTAGAAAATGAGGAAACCCTCCCGGGAAAGGCGGTGGGGCAAGGACCAGGAGCCACGCTGTGGAGATGTCAAAGAACTGGTGGATATTTAAGAGAAGAAGATCTCAAAAGTCTTAGGGTTTTGTTTTTTTTTTCTGATTTGCAAATGTATTGAACTGAAAGGTATTATAAAAATATAGACAAAAAATATAGGCAAATTGAGCTGTTTTGGAAAGATAAACCTTTACAGAAAAGAATAAAATCATGACGAGTTGGGATGTTCCTGGAATTTTCCAGATAGTTCCCCATACTCAGAAGAATGATTAAGAGAGAGAATCTGAGACTGGTTATGAGGAAGGGTGGAAAATTTTGAAGGACAGCCTGCTTATGTAAGTTTTCGGCTGTGGCGTTTAAAACTGTTGCCATGATATTTTAGTTATTAATAACAATTTGGGGAAATCTACTCGCTTCTGGAGAAACATTTGGCTCTAATGAGAAAGAAATGCCACTGTTTGTAAATTCCCAAGTGGATGTAAGGAGCCATTCACTTGCTAAGCCTCTTAGGAAAGCCAGAGCCGATTTCACCCTTAACAAGCTGTTGACAGCGTCTGATCAAGGTACCACCTGGAACATGTTAGCAGCATAGAAAGTGGACTGTGGAGACAGACCTGTGTTTAAATCCTTTTATGTCACTCACCTGGTGACCCTGGGCGCTCACCCATGGAAAATTTATAGGGTATAAAGGTTGCTTTATGTACGTATGATTCTTCTTGCTTGGATGGTAGGAACTTAGAGCTCTGGATCATTGCCTTCTAGCACTAGCAGCCACAACAGTTTACACGTATAGAGCACTTACTATGTTCCAGGCACTTCTGTAGAGACTTCATATGTATTATCCCACTTATTATTAAAAAGCCCTACAAGTAAGTGTAATCTTAAAATAAACCTCATTTTATGGATGGGGAAGCTGAGGCGTGGGGAGGTTAAGTAACTTGCCTAAAATTATACAGTGAGTGGCTTTGTAAGTGACAAAGCTGGGCTTTCAACCCAGTGGGACAGAATCGAAAGGCCAAACTCCCTTGCTCTTCCACTTCCCGCCTTCCCAGTCTCAGGGAAGCACAGTCATGCCTCATACTGGCACTTTCCAACCTGAGATTCCTAATTTGGGTGCCTCAGTTTTCTTGGAGGTCTCCAAATGATTTTCACAGTTTCCAAAAGCCTCACTTGGGAACGCATAAACTTGCAATCAGACCACAAGTTTCCTTAGGTTGCAATCTACCATTAACAATGGATTGGCTCAGGTGTTGTAGAAGCTCTGATTGGCAGTTACACAAAAACATTGCGGGGTTGTTTTTTAAGTGGCAAGATGAATCATTAGTTAATAAACACAATTTAGTGGAATAGATCTTTCTAAACATGTGGCCTACTGAGAAAGACTAGAGGGTGCTTGGCTTTGAGAAGGCTGGGGAACTGCTAGTGTACATGTGTGTGCATGTTGCCCAAACCGCCAGCCTTTAAAACCCGGCCTTTATTTTTAAATTACATAATTCTTTAATTTGACTATAAGTCAATTTATTTTTCCTTGATTATTTAAAATGTTTCGCTAGCCGTGTATTTAATATTGTAATCCACTTTATTCTTCAAAACGATCAGGTCTTTAAAATATGGTCAGGAACTGAGATGCAGAATTGCAAACATTGCATTCCAAACTAAAAACAGGACAACAGGTTTTCTTTTAATCCTTTTAAGTTGCAACCTGGGAGTAAATCTTTGCTCAAGAAAAAAATTTTTTTAAGGTTTTATCCATTTATTCATGAGAGACAGAGAGAGGGAGAGAGAGAGGGAGGGGGAGAGGGAGAGAGAGAGAGAGAGAGAGAGAGAGAGAGAGAGAGAGAGAGAGAGAGAGAGAGAGAGAGAGAGAGGAAGCAGGCTCCATGCAGGGAGCCCGATGCGGGGACTCAACCCGCTGAGCCTAAGGCGGAGGCCCAACCGCTGAGCCACCGAGGCTTCCCTGCTCAAGAAAATTTTAAAATAAGAGTCGTACTACCAAAACGCAGGGAACATGGATGGTTTTGAAAAACAAAAAGCAAACAAAACCTGCGCGTTAGTGCACGAGGCTCACAGCTCCACAAGGCAAACCTGTGGCAGGCCTCAGTAAGTCTTTTTTCAACGAGCAGCCCCTGAATCTTGGGAGAAAGATGCTAGCAGGCAGTCAGGGCGCTTTATTTGGAGGAGAGGCCTGGGTCTTTGCGGGAAGTGCTTTTTAATACCGGGCTGGGGCTATGGATGCAGGCCTCCCCGGGCAGCCACGGGAAGGCGCAGGTGACGCACCACTCCTGCCCTGGGCTTCCTCCGAATCCTGGGTACGGGCGCCCTCTGAGATCCGGCCCCCGGGCTCCCTTCGGCGGCCCCGGGCCTTGTTCCGAAGTGCGGGTGGCCGCGGTCCGCACCGGGGCGCCGTCCCTGTCCCCCGGGAGGGGGCGGAGCCCGGGCGCCGCCAGGACCCCCCCCCCCCCCGCCGCCGCGCCAGGTGCGGGCTGGGCCTCGCGGGCCCGGCGTGCGGCCCCCGCCCCGCCCCGCCCGCCCGCCGCCCGGGTCCCGCCCGGGTCCCGCCCGGGTCCAGCCGCCGCCGCCCGCCGCCGCCGCCGCCGCCGCCGCCGCCGCGGGGCCTGGTGTCCGCGCGACGCTCCCCGGCGCCCCGGGCCGCGGGCTGACGGTCGGGCCGGCCGGGGGCGGGCCGGGCCGCGGGAGCCGAGCCGCCGGCGTCCATTTTCTGGGCGGTGCTGAGTGGCGCAGCGGCCGGGCTCGCGGGTCCGGAAGAGCCATGGCCCCCCGGGCAGCGCGCGCCGGAGCAGGGGAGCCCCGTAAGTGCCGCCCGCGGGGCCGGCGGGCCGGGCGGGGGGCGGCCGGGGGCGCGGCCGGGGGCGCGGGGCGCGGGACGCCGCCGGCCCGGCCCGGCCCCTCCTCCCCCTCCCCTCCCCTCCGCTCCCCAGGAGGGAGCCCCTGCGCGGCGGGGGCGCGGCGGGGGGCGCGGCGGGGGCGCGGCGGCCGCAGGTGCCGGGAGCGGGGGCTGGGGCGGGGGTCGGCAGCCGCGCCGGGCAGGTGGCGCCGCGTCTAACGGCCCGACTGCGCGGCTGCGCTGGACGGCGGGGGCGGGGGCGGGGGCGGAAGGCGCCCCCAAGGGCTCGGGGACCCGAGGGCCCGGGGCCAGCGGGCTCAGGAACCGCGCAGGCGGTCGCAGCTCCTCCCGCCCGGCCCGCGACTGGGGACCCCGGTTCCGACGCAGCGGGGACCTGATGATTTTCTCGGTTCACCGCCGAGCCCCTGGAATCGAATGGGACGTGCAAAGGCAGGGCCCTGCCCCCAGGGGTTGCAATCTCAGCCTCTCACTCCTCCAAGCAGTTAGGGCTGCCTCTGTCGGTGCAGCACAACCGCCCGCCTCAGCCGCTGCCCTGCAGGGTGCACAGTAAAGGCACCCGCGGTTTTAGTCTGTCCACGACTCCGCTTGATAAGTCCTCCTCTGCTGTCGGTAAGTGACTAATTCCATTCTGGACTTCGGCCCTAATTGAATATTCCTTTGAAGGGTCCATTATAGATGATATATGTTATGGTGCCGGATACATGTTTTAACGGTTGAAGACTTCTCCCCATTGCCCACCTCGAGGACTCGGGTCAGGTTCGCAGGGCTAAAAAGCCTAGGAGAATTCAGACCGTGGTTTCAGAGAAACTCCTGGTGAGGCCCTACCATACGTAGGCGTCGTGGTTTTCCAACAAGAGTAGGGACCCATTAGAAGATTGTGGACTCGGTTTAGTGGGTTACTTCGGGAATTTTTTTTTTTTTTTAAAAGACATAGACTATATAATCCAATACAGAAAAGAAGAGAATAGAAGGTATCAGAGCACATTGCATGTAGTAAAACCAAGTGTTATTTTAAGACTTTGGGGTTTGTTTATATAATGTAATTTTTAAAAACAGCGGGTCACAGAAAGTTTTTAAAACACTTGTTTACAGGTTAATAACCCAGGCTTTGGAATCAACTGAACCTGGGTTTAAGTCCCAGATCTAACATAAACTACCTGTGTGACCTTGAATAGATTCCATGACCTCTCAGAGCCTCTTTTTGTGCAGCTGTAAAATGGGGAAAGTCTCCTACATTTGAGGGGTATTATCAAGACTATACAAGGTCACATATGGCGGTATTTTGCTCAGTACTTAGAGTACGTGTTCAACATACATGCTAATTGCACTTATTGTCATTGCTGAAACGTCAAATCCTGGCAGCCAGTCACGGGACTGTGCTCTTTCTTTTTTTTCTTTTTTTTTTCTTTTTTAGGTCTTGAGGAGGAGGAGATGGAGGACTCAGAACCAAGAATTTCCAAGTGATTTCTTCCAAAGCATAAGAAACTGTTAGTGCTGGTGTGTTCTCACTGAGGTAACTGAATTTGTGTCTCATGTTAGTCTGTATGAAATAAGAAAGGGATTTTTCTGAGGGACCGAATGACTCCCAAGGGGCATCTGATTTGTGCCAGCAATCGACCAGATTGGGGGATTACAAAGTGACAATGACATTTAAGTGAACTGTTATTAAGGAGACAGGAGGCCCCTGTGATGAAGGAGGAGCTAAGTGAAACAGGGCTCCCGGACAACTGGTTTCTCATTCCAGTTCTGCCAATGACTATCATGGGAGCTTCTAGAAGTCTTTTTGTAGATCTCACATTTGTCCAGACTGGAAGGGCCCACAGACATCATTGAGGCCCAGAGAGTTTAAATGACTCTTTAGGGCATCCCAGTGGGTTGGGGCCGAGGTGGGACCACAGCTTGGATCTCAGTCAGTCATGTAGCCAGCTCAGGGCCTGCTGTAGGGTGAGTACCATGTTAGGCATGGAGAGTGCACACATGAAGAGCCCACCCCAGGACACTTGCAGTTTTTATGTAGACAAGAACTGACAGCTAGCAAAGTGCTGGATTATTTATTTATTTATTTACTTACTTACTTACTTACTTACTCACTCACTCACTTACTCCTCACAATACCTCTACAAGGTAAAGAACAGATGTGAAGGATTAACATGTGAAAAAATTCAGACAGGTCCTGGAGGGCTATATAGCTCATACTGCACGTATGGTGCACATTCTATATGCAAAGCACAATGCTAGGACCACAAAGTTCAAGGCAAAGTGCTTGCCCCCTCCAAGAGTTTGTAGCCTAATCTTCAAAGAGACAGTCAGATGGGCTGTGCCTGACGTTCACCCCTCATTCACCTGCCTCTCCAGCAGGCAGAGTGGGGGGAGGTATTGCAGAAAGAGACCTGAGTCACTGGCATGTCATAGTTCTTGCCTTTCGATGCAATTTTTCTCTTTTTTCCAAATTTAACTTCCATCCAACTATTAAAACTTTTACTTTCAACTTAGAAACGATAGTAAGATCTTCTCTGAATTAATTAATTCATTGATGTGTTCACTCAACAAATGTATATTAAGCTCCTATAAAGCACTTGGGTATTCAAGACCAAATGTGCTGATTTTTACAATCATGATTATTAATTATGTTCAATCTCTTAGAAAGGAATTATTTGTCCAACTGTTAGAGATTTGCTTTTGCTAACATACTAGAATATTAGCTCCCAGGATGTTCAAGATTGACCCATTAAGGATATATAGATCTTTTAAAAAATCCTGAAATCTTAAGAAAGGAATTTCTTCTTGGGGCACTTGGGTGGCTCAGGTGGTTAAGTGTCCAACTCTTGATTTTCACTCAGGTCATGATCTCAGGGTTGTGAGATGGACCCCAGCATTGGAGTCAATTCTTAAGATTCTCTCTCTCTCCCTCTACTCCTCCCTCCCCCCAAAGAAGAAAGGAATTTCTTCTCTTTTAAATTCTGACTTTGCCATTACTGTCACTTGCTTATAGTGGTCTTTTATTTGTCGACTTAACCAACAGATATAGAGGAAAGCAGTTTGGCAAGGAAGCTTTCTTTACCTTGAAATGCTTCTCTCTTCTAGCTTTGTAGGTTACCCAGGACTAGGAGTGTTCAAAGGTAAAGCAATTTAAGATGCTCTGATTTACAGAATACAAAGTTAGAGATAGCTCCAGTAATTTCATTAAGCAACAGAAATCAGTTTGTAAGTCTTGAATGCTGCTTGTAACAAACTTAACTCCAGATAGAACAAATGAGATGTTGAATGTGAATGTGCTTTGTAAATTTCTAGGAGTTCTACAAATGTTACACAGCAAATATTTATTGAGTGTCTACATGAGTACATCACTGTGCTAGAGAAAACAGAGGATTCGGCAGCAAAAAAGATCTGATTCCTTCCCTTACAGAGACTATTATGTAGGTGAGGAAATAAAATATGCAGAAACACCGTGTGGTAAATGCCAAAAAAGATAGTTTGGTAGTTTGAAAAAGAAAAGGCTCTTTTACTTCTAGGAATCAAGGGATTCTTTCTTGAGAAAAGGCATTTAAGCAAGTCCTTGAAGGATGTAGAATTTCCATAAAAGAGATGGGGAGAAGGGGCACCTGGGTGCCTCAGTCGGTTAAATGTCCGATTCTTGATTTCAGCTCAGGTCATGATCTCAGGGTTATGAGATCGAGCCTGAGTTGGGCCCTGCACTCAGCAGAGAATCTGCTTGAGATTCTCTCTCTCCCTCTGTCCCCACTCCTCTCTCTCTCTCTCTCTCTCTCTCTTAAAAATAAATAAATAGGGGCACCTAGGGCCTATAGGTGCCCTATTATTATAGGTGCAGGTTACTATTCTATTAATACAGAATATTAAATGGTTCAGTAAGTTAAGTGTCTGCCTCTGGCTCAAGTCATGATCTCAGGGTCCTGGGATTGAGGCCCACATCTGGCTCCCTGGTGAGTGGGGAGTCTGCTTCTCCCTCTCCATCTGCACCCCCCTGCTCATGCACATGCTCTTTCTCTTTCTCTCAGGTAAATAAAAAATCTTTTTAAAAAATAAATCTTTTTAAAAGAGAGAGATGGGGAGAAGGCATTTGAGATAGGAAGAACAGCAGGAGAACAAGAGAGCATGAACCATATCCAGGGAAAGGTAGTGAGTCCAGTTGAGTAGAACTGGCCTATACAGGCATCAAGTGGGAAATAAAACAACATTCAGTGGCGAACAATAATGGTCTTGAATGTCAAGCTGGGAAATATGGGTGTATTAAACCAAAAGGAGTCATTGAATATGTTTGAACAGGGGAGTGTCACAGCTATGCATCCAGGGCATGCTCTTGTGAGTAGCTCATGGGGAGATGGAGCAGGAGAAAAGGCAGGGCAGAAACTGGTGACAGGGAGACCAGTTAGAAGGCTGCCACAGCCCATCAAGGAAAGGTAGGACTGTTGGAAGGGAAGGCCTGAAATGGGTGATAGCAGTGAAACAGGAAAGAACAGATGCGAAAGAGAGAACAGACGCAATGTGACATTTCCGTAAAGAAGGAATAGCTAAAGCTGCCACTGAAATTTCCCGGAGTAGTGTTGCCTGTGAGGGAAACGTCAAAGGTGGGTAAGGAGCACCATGTGAGAGGTGCTGAGTTTGAGGTGGTGACAGCTCACAGGGGGCTTTGTGCACAGAGGAGGGCCAGAGCTAGCTTGGGAGTCCTTAAGGTCTAAGAAAAAGTCAAGAGATGGGAGAAGAGATTATCTAGAGAGAGAATATAGGGAAGCAAAGATGGAGGATGGAGCCTTATTGGAAAAGAAAGAAGGACCTAGGGGACGGACCTAGAGAGAAGTCTGGCAAGAGAGCAAGCAAGAATTACAAGGGAACAGACTCCACCAGCCAGCAGAAGGGGCTTCCCAGTGGAGGGAGCCGGAAGTACCAGACTCTGGGGAGGTGGGGGCTGGGCTCAGGACGCTGTTGGATTGACAGAGGCTACATCGCATTATTGGCACTTTTCTCTTTGAGGTAATATGACTTGCAGAATGAATATTAAATGGTTTCATTCACAAGAATTTGTAGCTTGTACTAATCAAGAATCACCATTAAATTTGATCCTAGTGAGCCCCCCAAAACACTTCTGATTACTAAAATTCCAACTGTTAAATATGGTTGTGAGTAGACAGACCAAAGAATATCTGTTGGTAGGATAAGTTTGTTGAAAACCACATTTCTGTTGATGGAAGAGGTTTTCTAAAAGTATTTTAATTCCTTTGCCTTTTACTAAATGGCTATATGTACGTGTGAGAGAGAAAGAGTGTGTGTGCGCGTGCGCGTGTTTGTGTGTGTGTGTGTTTTCATGGGCATATGAGCTTAATACAATGGAATGAGAAGACTGGGGTCAGATAAATCTAGTTTCACAACCTCACCGGGCCATTTTCCAGGCTTGTGACTTCAGAAAAGTTACTCCCAGGGCCTAACTTTTTCCATCTATAACTCAAATAAGATTATTTTGAAGATTGAGTAATACATAATTTGGTCAGGATCTGTACCATAGTAGGAAGTTAATAAATGTTGATTCCCTTCCCCTTACAACCTTGTATAGATATGCAAATTTCTGTATAATATGCATCTATATACAAAGCATTATCTTTATGACTCATTTTAATGTGTTGATTTTATCAAGGAAAAAGCATTCCTCCCATTATAGCTAATCTATCCCGTGATAATTCCAACTGACTGGCAACTTAGTATGGATAAGAATCCACCTGGGGAATGCATTAAAATGTGGTCCTAGACACCCCCACCCCCAATCCAGAGATTCTAAGTATATAGATTTTGGGGGAGGGCCTAGGAATCTTCATTTTAGACAAGCAGGACAAGGTGAGGATTAACAAGTGCCAGTTTCTAGGAAGCAGCGAAAGAGGCAAACCTGAGACTTAACATTAATGGATTATATTTGTAAGAAGATAAAAACAGACGAGTCCCAGATAGTCAAGGCATGCTGGGATTCTCATCCCCCAACCGTCTCGGTCTGCAGCACATCCACAGCAGTACCGGGTGACGTGTAGCCTCCATATCCACTTCTCTTCCTGCAGGAAATATAATGGCAGCAACATTGCCTGGTGATGCCATTAAAATATATTTTGATGCGTTTTTCTGTATGACTCAGTGTCCTCTGGTTGGTAAACATCTCTGCTAACTTGATTCCTTTCTCTGCCTGTCTTCATCCAGGAATCATAGAATTTTTAGGTTAGTTCATTTTGCTCATCCATCCCAACCTCATTTTATAGATGAGAGAAGAATTGATCCTCTTTTTCCTCCTAGTGCTCGCTGTCTTCCTTGCTTATTCACAAGAAGGGATTGAGACATATGTCTATCCGTGATACTTAAGCTAAGTGTGGAGAATATAAGACGTATTTGACTTGTTCATATTGAATTGTGCTTTATACTCCCTGTACATAATTTAAAAATCCGATAACTTAATGTGAATATGTTTATTAAAATGATACCAGGTCCTTTTGTAATATCCTTGGCCTTCTGTTGATGGTTTGCTTCTGTTGGAGGATGCCAGTGGCCTGGAGCCTTCCTAGAAATGAGTTTCTTTCTCTATTCCTATCGTGCCTAAGGGGAAAAGATGGAGCAACTTTCATGAAGTGAGTTCTATACCTTCCATGCATTATTTCAGCCATCTTTATTAGAATATCAGAATAACCTGGTGTGGCGGAAATTGAGGCAGAGAGGCTCAGTAATGCAGTTGATGAGATTTTCACACCGTAGGGTCTGACTCCAAAGCCCAGGCTCTTCTCTCCATACACCGTATTGTTTCCCCAGGCACAGATAGACAATATGAAATCGCTCTTTCTGATTTTAGCTTAGGGACCTTTGTCCCTGATACTATTGTAACCTCAGAACTTTTGACAAGAAACAAGTGGAGCACAGCTAATGCACAAACTTGAGATTGTTGAACAAATATCAACTATGTGCCAGGTACCAGATTAAGACCCCACGCTCATGGGGCCTCCTAGTTTCCCCCACCTGTCCTTATCTACCATCCATGTGCTACTGCAAGCTTTCCTTTTAAACTGAAAACACCAGTGGATTTCTACACTGATAAGACCATCGATTTGTGTCTTGCTATAGTTGTTACTGTCCTTTGCAGCGCTAAATGTTCCCAGAGTCACTATGCCAGTTAAAAGTGGAGAACAGCTCCTTGGGGGATTGCCAGAGGTGCTCAGCAAGTGTTTGTTGATTACCCTAAGGAAGGCCCTAAGGAAGTTTATGATGGGGAGAGGGAAAGAGCCCAGAGCCCTGCAGAGGGAGGTTGGAGGAGATTAAAAAAAAAAAAAAAAAACCAAAAACAAAAAAACACTCACCATGGTGTGAGAAACCAGACCAACCGGCAGGCCTGGGACTTGTCCCTGTGTCCCACTGTGTGACCTGGGGAAAGAAAGTCATGTAACTTTGCTGGCTTGGTTTCCTCATCTGTGACCAAGGAAGGTATGGCTCAGTGATAACCGAGGTTTCTTCTGGCTTCAAGATGAATTATGTTCCCTCTCCAGCAAAGAAGCAGAGGAGCCACGATAAGCAAGTAGACAGGTGGAGTGAGAGTTAACACCATGCTTGAGGTCTGCCAGGGGTCCTGATTTCAGAGTCCCCTCCCCTCTGACTCTCCTCATAGAATGACTAATACCAGTCAGATTCTGGGTTCTGCTTTTACCTTACACTTTTGAGGAAAGTGTGTGAATTTAAAGATGGGAGATTGCTTGCTTTGGGAAAATTAGGATGCTTACCAACAGATGGAGACTGGCTGGGAATCAATCAGAAGATAATCAAGTGGGAGGTAGGGAATTATGGTTGTCAAATTATGTGGCCAGAAAGAACCTTAGAAATAAACTAGCCCCATATCCTCAAATTTTAGATAAGAATATAGGAGCCCAGGGACATCATGGGATTTACTCAGTATCACACAGGTAGTAGCAAACTGGGAAGAGAACCCAGTGTCCAGTGCTTAGTCCAGTTCACTCTCTGCAGAAGGAGGGGGGTCCTGTCTTAAGGCAGGTGATCAGGAAAGCAGATGGCAGTCAGAAAGCAAAGCTTAAAGAGAGGCTAAAGCTGTTCCGTTAGAGAGAGTGGACCATAATGCCTGCTGGACTTCAAGTACCCAGTTGGACACCATGATGCAAAACTACCATCCTGTTGACCCCTGGGATTCTTGTCAATTAAAGTAGTTAAGAAAATTTCTTTTTAAAGTGGGAGAAGCAGAAGGTGGATTCCTATTTTTGAAAGTGCTTTTTTTCTCTTTTATTTCAATGCAAATTACTAAGCTATAAAATAATTTATTTTTGAGAGGAATTAAGTATTTTCTGAAGGAATATGAAGAAGACAACCCAGCTTGCACTGGCCACTGGTATGCGTGTGTTATGCTGGCCCATTTTGCTGGTCATTTTTATACATGCGTTCATCCCCTGCTGCGTTTTCATGAGAAAACTAGTGCCAATTAAATCCTAGAGGAACATCCTGGGGTTATTTCAGCAATCCATGAATGCAGGCTTTGTGCAAGGTGAGATAGATATGAGCTGTCCCTTCCTTCCTGCTTTGTGAGTTGGATATTGTTTCTAGGCCCCATATTGTTTGTGTTATTTTTCCTGTTCGTGTGTTAGAACAACTTCTGATTATTTGTAGAGTTGATCACAATTAGATAATAAGACCACAAATTCAGTAAAAACAAAGCCGGATATATTATCTTGCCAGGCCAGGGGGACCCACATTTGGAATCACAGTCTCCCTAAACCTGCGTGCATTTTCATGTAGACATAAAGACTTCTGATTAGCTCTGATAGAAGGTTGATTCACTTCTAGACCAAAGTGAGGATTTCCTCTTTAAAAAAATCTACTCAGTGGGGCACCTGGATGGCTCAGTCGATTGGGGCATCCACTCTTGATTTGGTTCAGGTCATGGTCTCAAGGTGGTAGGATTGAGCCCTGGGTTGGGAGTCTGCTCGGGACTCTCTCTCTCCCTCTCCTTCTACCCTTCCCCCTGCTCACTCTTGCCCATGCGTGCTCTCTCTGTCACTTAAATAAATAAATAAAATCTAAAAAAAAAAAAATCAACATTCTGGTCTGTCCCTGCTTACACCTGTTTATTCTGGTCTTGTAGTCCCTGACACGAGCTCAAAGAGCGAGGCTTCTCAAGGTCTCCACGCTGTATTTATGCTCGTGGGTGGAAGCAGTTGACTGTCTCACAGTAGCCAAAGTCATACCTGCTTCCTGGGTGCCTGCTGCCGAACCCTGCCTCCTGCGGTGTTCCACCTTTGCTTTAATGGGAGGACCTCCCTGAGGAAGCAGAAGGCACCGGGATAGATGGAAAAAGCAGTGAGTGGTAGGGACATGAGGCCTCGAATGGGGTTTTACTCAGACGTTAGAGAATGTAGCCTACCCTAAGTGCTGGGCTAAATAGGGTTAAAAAAAAAAAAAAGAACCAGACCTTTAAATTTTTTCCTGTCCAGGTCTAGCAATTCTGGAGTTTCTTTAGCCACTACCCGCTATGATTTGACTTTGTGCACAGAAGCACGGGTTGATTACCTGGGAAACACATGTTTTCCTAAACGAACATACACGGCAGAGTTGGCCTCTTGCCCTATTTTGCTGTATATTTAACACTCTTAATACTTGGTTTTGGTTTTGACATTTTCAGGAAATCGCTCAAGAACTTTTTGCCACATTTGAATCATCTATTTTAAGACTTTCTTTTCTATTTATTGTCACGAGTTTCTGATAAGGTGATTTGGTGCATCTCTATTTTAGGAAATACGTTTTGAGGGCTTTTTTTTTTTTTTAAATGAAGTTTAAATGGGAGTCTTACCTCGGAGCCTAGTCGCTACCTTACATTAAAAAATGACCTATTTCTTCGCCCCAGGAGGTTCCCTTGCTTAGGGAAGATAAAAAAAAAAAAAAAAGTCGGGTGATTAGTCATTGTGGCGTTCAGCAAACAAATCCTTTGGAGGCCATGATTTACGTTACTGGTTGGAGAAAAAGGTTCTGTGTGTCTCTAGACGGTTAGTGCCGCGGAAGGTGAGCGCCGTGTATCCCCAGAAGGTCCGTCGAGTGTCCTGTTTGTTGTGTTCAGGCTTCTAAACCCGGTGGCCATTTTCTGTGAGTTGAATCCCCGGGTGATGAAGCTCCTCCCACGGTGGAGTCTCTGAGCATTTGTTTTCTAAAATGAAAGCACAAGCAGAAACTCGAGCTGTTCTGCAGAACAGCCTGTTCTTCAGATTTTTTTAGATCAGTATATTTAAAAGCATAATTTTTTAAACAGCCTATTGTGGGTTGTTTTTATCTGCAGTGGGTTTGGGTTTGTTTGGGGGATTTCACTTTTTTTTTTTAAGTGTAGACAACGTATTTATCGCTGTGATCGCTCCCTGTCCATCCCCCCCCCCCGCCACTTTTAGTCCAACAGGTGAGCTGGGGAACTATTCGGCTACATGCCTACTGCCAGAAACCATCCTTCGGCTTCCATTTAGGGTCTTTTCTGGAGAGAAATTGGCAGAAGCTCCCTGGGACTCAGTTCCTTTCATATTCTACCCCCCTCTCCAGCCTTTTCCACCCACCAGTTTTCCCCAGGCCATTTCTTTTGTCTAAACCGCTGTGCGTCCATTTGTGTGACCGGCCAGAGCTTCTGCCACTTTCCCACAGTGCAGAAGCTCTTGTGCCTCTAGTTGTACATCCATCCGACCTGCCCGTGGGCTTGCCCGACCGCCCTGCCAGTCACCTGTATCTCCTGGACCCTGGGAGGAGGTGACTGTTGCACAATCCCATGTTGCCTCGGGGATCTGTGCTGCCATGCCTGGCCTCACTCCAGAGATCGCAGTGTGGGCAGCGGTGGCTTCAAACTGGAAAAGTGGGTGGGGAAGAGAAATGATGGAAAACAACGGGAGGAGGAAATGTGTGTGCAAGGAAAGTAGTACGTGGACTCGAATATATGAGAGCTTGGGTCCGTGAAAATGATCTCTGTGCCCTGGCACCTTACCCGTGGTGGGGGGAGGTGGGGAGAGACTGCCAACCATGGGCTGTCTGTTGACAGCGGGAAGGAAGTGTGGCAGGACAGGGCAAGAGCATCAGCAGCTTTCCTTCGGGAGGCCAGAGGCTGGAAGGATCGACTCTGCACCCCCACCCCCCACTCCAGGGTCTCTAGAGCTGAATTTGCTTCCTCGGGTTGACCACCATTGTTCTACTGAGGAGTTTGCAGATTCCCTGGAGACACTTGTGATCCTGGGGGATATGCTTTATTGTGTTGATCCCATTGTTTGAGGCTCTGACTGCTGGGTTGCCCAGGCTGCGCTTCTGTGGTCTGGTTTTTGGAATCGTTATTTGTGTCATACAGTGGTGAAGCATGGTGTTGTCCAAATTACTCTGACCCAGTAAGGAGCTACTGGTAAAGGCCTGTGCATTCTCGGCAGTTATTGCTCCCCTCACCACATCATCTGCTATGAGGAGTACGGAGCCTCGTTTGAGAAGGAAAGCCAGGTGCTTCCAGGAGTGTCAATCTGATTTTGTGGAGCTCAAGCTAACCTTATGGTTAAAGTGACTTTTGGAGCCAAGCGAAGAGTTTGCTATCTGCCACTCTGCCCCCTAGGATTCATATATTAAGAAATTTTCTTAATGAACAAACATGAACAGGAGGGATCCTGAAGAATATATTCTGTGATGCACATATATTCTGTGTCACAGCTTCTCACCACCTGTCCTTCATTAAGATGGAATACTTAAGTAGTTATGGAAGCTGGAATACGGATACTTGACCACATAAATTTTAGAGGACAGTGAATCACCAAAGTTTAGGACAGTGAATCACGGTACAGAGACTGAAACGTTGTAGGCAGGATAAAACTTCTAAGTGGTTTATACTTACGTTATTGTAGATCAGGGTCTAATGTTCAGATACCTACAGACCAGGAAGGTAATATGAATGTTCAGTGCGGGCTGGGTACAAGAAGATGGAATCGTAAAGTGGTGGCAAACCGGAGGCATGAAATTTTTAAAAAATAGTGTAGGGCGAGATGAAACACATCTGCGGGCTGAATCCAGCCTCTGGGTGCCTGCATGCCAGTTAGCCATCCCATCAGACTCAGCCCACCAGTCTGCATTTCCTCCGTGGCAGCCTGCCCAGGCCTTTCCTGCAGAGTGCTGGGCTTGAGGTTCTCCAAGACCCATCCCAAGGAAAAGTCATGGCCACTGAACCTTCTCTGTGTCACAGCAAATAAGGGAGCCACTTTGGAGATAAACTGTGTCCGTGTCATACAAGCAAAGCAATTTGTCAGTGGGATCAGCAGCAGAACACAAGCATGTACATCCAAGGGTATCTGGAGGACATCTGGAGAGGCAGGAGACGTCACGGCCTCGATTAAGCTGCCCAGTGCTCGGCCTGCCCAATAGTACACGACAGATAGAACACGACGAACCCACCAAAGGAAGCCACTCCCTGTTCAGGCACGTTACTCCCAAGGCAGCGGAATGGAGCCAAGACTGCAGAGGCTAACCTGGCTGGCGCCAGGCCCTGGAGTGACCGTGAAGGGCAGCAGGCATTTCGTGATATACCTAGTCTCCCGTTTTGACTGGCTCGGCCCAAAGATGCTTTCTGAAATATCAAGCAGTTAGCCACTTCCTAACTAGTCCCAGACGAGGGCAGTGTGAGAACTGACCCCTATCTCCATTGACACTTGAATGACCTTCCGCACATCCTGGAGTTTATAATGCCTTGCCTTTTTTTTTTTTTTTTTTCCTAAATCTCTTTTAACTACTCCTGTTTTCCCTTGCACTCTTGGTGCTGACTCGTTACGTCTATAAAGCACTTAGCACAGGGCCTCGCATGTAGAAAGTGCTCAGTAAATATTAGCTCTTGTTGTCGTTGGCGTCATCACCATCACCATCATAACGATTATGATTTTACCAGCAGGTAAGGGAACTTGGTTTCCTTAAGCCGTCAACTCAACTGTGTACCTCAGCTGTCTCCACCCTGATGTAAATGAACACGGGCCACATGGCGGTAACCCACTGTGTTGGAAAGTGCCTTAACAAGATGCCCCTCTGACAGGTGCACGTTAATGCGTGGGGAGCAGAGAGACAGACTTGCATGGAGACCCGTCCTTATGGGCTTGCCAGCTTGGAGATGCTTTGGGACAGGTCTCTGGGGCAGGGGCCGGGAGATGTGCCTTTTACATAATACCATAGGGATGTGTATGATGGGGTGGTTTTGACCATGTTAGGAATCTGATTCTGAAGGCTTGTGTCCCCTGCCTGTGACTTTAACCTGAACACAGCACCTGGTTCCTTTCCACCCTCCCCACCCCCCACGGCCCTTATGGCCATGCAAACCATGTTGCCAAGGAGGGAAATTCCTGTGTTACAAGGCCAGAAAACCTTTGTGTGTCAGGGAACTGACACAAATCATTTTAATGTGGGACATGTAGCAGTGTAAAAATGAGTGATACACTCTTGGTGAGGACTTGAGGACCCCGGTAGGTGTGAGAATGAAGGTGTAACCTTCAGTAATATTCTGTAATGTTGGTTACTGAGACTTTTGCCTGCTCCTAAGAAAACATTCTGAAATATGGAAATAACTTATCCCATGCTGCCTCGGTGACTTGTCTGGACCGGAAGCTAACTTCATATCAAATTAATTTAGTATAGAAGTGAATTAATGACAAGCATTTTCAGCCTTTCATAGCTTTCATCTGTGTTTTGAGGGTAACATAGTCTAGCATTTTGTTAATTTATGATTGTGATTTTTTTTTTCCTCATGTCCTGTACACTTGGCAGCCTGGGGTCCCTCAGGCAGCATAAGATTTGGAAGTGCAGCTATAGATCTTAGTTCCTGAAACAGCTCTCTCTCTTCCTCTTTGCTTCCTCCTCTTCCTGCCACTGGCAGGGAATTTTGCTTGGAGTTCTGGATCTCAGTTCCCTCTCTCATTTATCCAGAGGACTTGATGCCATGGTGTTTAGTAGGTTGGATGGTGGCCCCAAAAAGATATGTTCAGATCCCGGTGCTGTGAATATGACCTTATTTGGAGAAAGGGTCTTTGCAGATGTAAGCTAGTTAAAGATCTTGAGATGAGTTCATCCTGGATTGTGGGCTGGCCCTAAATCCAAAGACAAGTGGCCTTATGAGAAACACAGGGAGGAGCAACAAATGAGGACAAGGCCATGTGAAGACATAGGTAGAGATCAGAGTGACAAAACCACAAACCAGAGACTGCCCAGAAAAACCAGAAGCTGGAAAAGGCAAGGAAGGATTGTCCTCCTGAGTCTTTGTAGAGAGCACAGACCTATGACGCCTTGATTTCGAACTTCCAGCCTCCAGAATATGAGAGGATAAGTTTCTGTTGTTGTAAGTCACCAAGGTTGTGTAACTTGTTACAGCATGATTAGGAAGCTGATACAGTGTCCAGTCCTTGTCTTGATTCAAAAATGCCTCCGAGCTTGTTAAAAATCAGTTTCTGGGGCTTGACCCATGACCTTTCTGAATCTGTGGGTCTCTGGCACCAAGAAACTAAAGTTTTGTTTTGTTTTTTGTTTTGTTTTGTTTTTACATGAGAGCTCGCTTTCATGAGAGCGAGCACTAGAGAGAAAGCATAAGCAGAAGGAGGGGCAGAGGGAGAGGGAGAAGCAGACTCCGCATTGAGCAGGGGGCCCAATGCAGTACTTGATCCCAGGACTTCAGTCTTCCTACCTTGTTAGAAGTGCGAACTCTTCTCTTTGTAGCATTCCAGCTGTTCTCTCTTTAAATCTCAGGCTGAATTCGTAGGTTTTCAGGATGATTTGAAAGTTATCCAGGTAAGTTGGTGGGGACAGGTGACTTGGGGACCCTATTCTTCCCGATCCCAGGACTTCGGGATCATGACCCGAGCTGAAGGCAGTTAAACGACTGAGCCAGCCAGGTGCCCTGAAACTAAAGTTTTAATAAGGGCTTTCAGATGGTTCTGATAAGTCTGTTACCCCTTTGGTAGTGGTATTCCTCAAGTTCCTTCTGTTCATCCACTTTACCTTCCTTGGCCAATATCCCTGCTCATGTTTGCGACCACATCCTGTGTGTCAATGCAGTGCACATCTAATTCTTCAGCCCAGATTCCTTTCAGCAATAAGATCTCTTTTGGATGCCTCTTGATTGAGAGCACCACTTGCATCTCCCACAGGCTCCTCAGGGAGCACAGACTTCATTATTGTCCTCCTAAACCAGCTCTTTGATCTGGTTCCTACCTGCCAGTGGCACACTGAGATAATGAAACTGGGTATTAACCTTCATTCTTCTCCTCTGAATTCCAGTGAGTTGATTCTTTCATCCAAATGGCTTTCAGGTCTTTCTCCCCTGTTCATTCCCCACCACCTTCTCCTTGTCTTCTTTCTAGACTCCCTCCAGACATCCTTCTCACCAAATGGTTCCCAGAAAGATTTGTCTACAAATTTACCAGATGATTCCCGCTGAAAATCTTTTAAATGACTCACTATCGTCCAGGCTGCTCATTAGAATCATCTGGAGATCTTTTTCTTTTCTTTTTTTTTTTTTTTTTAATTGCAATACCTAGTATTCACCCAAGACCAAACAAAACAGAATCTCCAGTTGGAGCCTAGTGTTGGTTCTTTATTCAGTTCCCATAGGTGATGCAGTTTAGGGTTGAGAACTTCTAGACTAGAGGATAAAATCCAAAGTCTTGATAGTATCCCAAACTCCTCAACTATATCCCTGCTAATCTCTCCCTCTCCATCAGACCCTACCCACACCCTGTGCGGCAGCCATACCTACCTCTTGCCATTCCCTAAATGTGTCATTCTATCTCATGCCCGCTTGCCTTTGCTTAGACCTCTGCCTGGAATAGAATGCCCCTTTCTCTCTGGGATTCCAAGAAATGCTCCCTGTCTTTCAATACTTAGTTCCATCTCTCTCTCCTTGACTCGCTTCCCCAAACTCAGTTTAAGGCTGCGTGCTCCAGAGCCCTAGGCCCACTTGCTAGTGCACTTTGATTATCACAGAGGAGCTGTTTGTCTGCATGTCTGTCTCTTCCATTAGACTATGGCATCCAAAAAGTTGCTGAATGAGGGAAGAAATAAAGGAGTAAACAAAGCCAAGGGGATGAAATAGTGTTTTTGCTTCCTAAATTATTGCACCTATGCTACCTTATATCTCATCAGACACTTAAAACAAAACTCTGCTTGGTTTTAATGAATGTAATGAAGCTGTAGAAGTAGCAGTAGTTGTGTGTAATGCCATTAATTGAATGTTTGCTAGCTGCAGTCTCCATAGTTATTGTTTCATTTAACTGACTCAATAACCATCTCAGGCATCATTCCCATTTTACAGAGTGAACTAAACAAAATGCTTGCCATTGGGTAAAGCAAGATGGCAGAGAACACAAAGTGGAATGCATGGATGATAACCTGGTCAGCTGTGTTAATAGCATATAGGCTGGCCAGGAAAAACTGGTTCTGTTGATCAAAATAGCTCTTGGTGAGTAGTCTTTTGAGTGACATGTTCACATTTGGCACCAAATTTGACATAAAACAAACAAAGCCATTAAACAGCACTCAAAAGATGAGATGATGATTTCTATTTATTAACATTTGGGATCACATAAATACAGTCTTCCTGTTCAGCGTGCTAGAAGGAGTGTGTGACCCAGAGTCACAAGATCAGGGTTGAAAACCCAGCTGTGCCAATTACACAATATGTGATGTTAGGATTTTGGCTTAATTTTTTTGAGCCTCAGGGTCTTCATCTCTGAAATGAAAATATTATTTCAGGGCCAACAGGGGTGTTGTGAGAAAAGAAAATGAAATGGTACGTATGAATGTGATTTGGAAATGGTATAGGACTAAATGGGAGTGAGGCTGAGCATCCTTGTCCTTTGTTTGGGTCCAGAAGGTTGGCCTTTGGGAAGTGTTGGGATGGGGAAGGGTGATGTTCTGCGGGGTCAGTGAATATGGGCACTGAAACAGTTACAGGTTGTCTGATTTCCTGGGGGTGTGGTCAGGGTATGTGGATGCTGGGCTATGAGCCCCAGAAAAACGCATGGCATGAGCTAGTTGGGGAGGATGTGAGAATGGAGACGAGTGGTTAGAAAATTAGAGTCCTGTTGTGCTTAATGAAACAACAGAGCTGAGAGAATGTAACTGGACAGGGTTTTACGCCGGTTCACCTCTAAGCCCGGGCTAGCCTAGGGACCACAGGTCAGGTCCACGGAGTTTGACCTCTTGTTCTTTCAAGTAAAAGTTTTCTTTGCTTCAGCTCAGAAGTTTTCTGAATCTCCACGTAAGAGCTCACTTCCCTGAGGTCTCAAGGTCTTGGTTCTTAACCTATTAATCCGGTAACACAGCCAGAGCTGTTCTTCACAGGGTCACTTCCTCATCGTGTGGATTCAACCTCCTTCTTCCTCAGAAATGAAACCAAGCCTTTATCTTTTTTATTCTGATAGATTGAAAAATATTTTCCAAGTCCTGATCTCGAAATACGATCTGTTCGGGTGAAGGGTGTGCATGTGTGAGAAGAATGACCACATTCTGCCACTGTCTGGAGGTGGGCATAGGAAACACCCCTGCCTTTCTGTCACAGACATCGCCCTCCTGAACTTAACCTGTAAGTTTCCAGAGTGTGAATCTGTGTGACATGTTTTTTTTTAAAAAAAAAAAAATCCAGTAGATCTAATATGAGACAGAATTGACGTTCTAAAAATATCCCAGCACACTGGAGATGAGGAACAAAAGGAACGTGATTCAATTTCATCAGAATAAATGAGGGAATTTTTGAGCTAAAAAAATTCTGGCTTGGAAGTTTGGAAGCCAAGGAGGAAGAAGAAAACAAGGGAAGAAAAGAGAACTCCATGCCCCCCAAAAAAGAAAAAAAAACCTGTATATCCTAAATAAAATAAATTACCGAGCGCTGTTTGCTTACTATTTGCACTTGCAAGTGCTCAGATACTCTGATTTAATCTTCCCACACTCTGTGAGGTGCGTAGCCCATTTTATAAATGAGGAGATTGAGGCTTAGGGAGGTCAAGTTCTTCTGTGGTCATGCTGTTAGTAAGCAGGTCCCAGCATCTGCCTGTCGAGCCTGGTACAGTGAAGCATGTGGGACCAGAAGTCTAGCAGCCAGTTTTCTTTTGTTTTAAAGATTGATTTATTCATGAGAGACAGAGAGAGAGAGAGAGGCAGAGACATAGGCAGAGGGAGAAGGAGGCTCCATGCAGGAGCCCGATGCGGGACTTGATCCCAGGACCCAGGGAATAGGACCTGAGCCAAAGGCAGACGCTCAACCATTGAGCCACCCAGGTGCCTAAGCAACCAGTTTTGATCAGACCATGAGCTCTAAGGCAAGTCATTTGACTTCTCCATCCCTCAATCTTCTCACATCCAAAATGAGAGGACCAAATATGATGCTGCTTTGGTCTACAAAACCCTTTGCAGTGGAATACCAGAAGGAATTTAAGATGTTTAGCCCAGGGAGAGGGCCATGCAGAGTAAGCCTTCAAAGGGCTGTCATCCGGGCAGAGGCTACAATTGAGGGCTCCTTCTTTGTTCCTGGTGAGGACTGCTCCTCTGAGGAGGAAATGCCTGTGCTGGGTGGAGCCCTCACCATCCCCTCACCCCCTCCACCTCCCACCCCAATCTGAAGAATCTCTAGAAGCCATTCATGGCAAATTAAGATGAGTAAGAATGCAACGTCCACTAAGAAGCAGGTTCTTTGCTTTTTGTTACCCAGAACACTCAGTGTCCATTTATTTTGGAGCAGTAGCTGCTCATCTGCCCGTTTTTGAGAAAGATTTGGGGCATTGGATTACCAGCTACCCCGACACGAGCATTTCTGTGTGTGGACTCAGCACCATCTTGTGGATGCAGCTCCCTGGACTGGGGATGGGCTGTGGTCATCAAATGGAAAAGAACCTCAAAACGACCCTGAAAAAGCAGCTGCAGAAGCAAAGCTCTGTTTAAGGGATCACATTTTTAAAGGGGCTGTCTAATCTTGGAGCTAGGAACTGCCTTAGGGAATTTACTTTGATGACCCAACCCTGTTGTTAAGCCCGACACCTGGAAGAGCAGGATGGGCAGACACAGCAGCCAGACCTTCCCAGGAGTTCTGTGTCTACCTGGAAGGGTATCAGTGCAGAGGCCTCCTGGAGAGGGAGCCCGAGCTCCTCCCTCCGTGGCCCTGTTCCCTGTATCCTGCATCCAGCCCCACCTCCTCTCCTTCTTGCTGGTATTGATTGCCACTCAGGGCATAACTTCTTTATTGTGTTTAAAGGCCCCCTTCCTTCCCAGTGAAGTGAGGATAGAACAGAATGAAGGGGTGAAGAGAACAGAGCACTCAGGTTGTAAAATGCTTTGCCTTCCCTAACTCTTGTCTACTAACACTGGTGAGGCTGGCCAGTTGGATGTTTTGGCCATTTCTGCGTGTGAAGAGACTGAGTAGTAATAATCTAATCTGCGGCTAGGAGGATGGTCTGAGGCAGTCTTGTGCATCACCTTTACCCAGAATGGAAGGAGCAATGTGTAGACCCAAAGAAGCCACTGATCTCTTCTCTGCTTATTCTTCACAGCTAGGGTGTGTGTGATATCTTTAATGGGCTTGTAGGACCCCCCCCCAAAAAAAAAAAAAAAAACCAGCAGTCACTAATTTTGTATTTGGCTTTTATGTATCCTAATATTAATATCATGATTCATGTACTCATTCCTTCAAAGTAAACGTTTGTTCTTTTAGTTGCATCACTGTACCTACGCCAGCCTATTCTCACAAGACCTTAATATAGGAACTCTTACTGGGTTACCCGCAGTCCCTTATGTTGCTAAATATTTGTTTTTGCACTTCCATGAGTATTTTTTAGCTAACTTCTTTTCTTTTGGGGTCAGCCTGCCTTCCAGCTGCCCAGCCTGTCAGGAGTAGTCTTGCTTAGGCTTGCCAGAAACCCTGGAAGCCTGAGACTCTCCAGGCCACCCATCTTTCCATTCAGCTTCAGAGAAACCCCTGCTTACAAAACGGCCCCTGATTCCAGTAACCTTTCAACCAACAAGTATTAAATTGGTTGCTATTATCAAAATGAGATATGCAAAAGGAAATGAGTTGTAGGTATTGTTTTCTGGAGTTTTCACAGAAAATTAGGGTGAAAAGAGCAATAGAATATGAGATATCTATGTTGTCTCATTAATCTTATAAAGAACTGGGTTATATCCATTTTGTAGATTTAAAAAAAAAAAAACAACAACAACAGGTTTGGGAGTGCCTGGGTTGGTTGGTTAAGCGGTTGGAGCTCAGTTGGTTAAGCGGCCAACACTTGATTTCAGCTTAGGTCATGATCTTGGGGTCCTGGGATTGAGCCCCTTGTAGGGCTCTGTGCTCAGCAGAGGATCTACTTGAGGATTCTCTCTCCCTCTTCCTCTGCCCCTCCCTGCCACTCCTGCTCACTCTCCTGCGTGCTTGCTTGCACTCTCTCTTTCTCAAATAGGTAAATAAACCTTAAAAAAAAGAAAAAAGAAAAATAAAAAAAGAAAAGAAACAAAACCTGTCTGGAGGTGCTAATTAACTTATCCTAGTTCATACAGCTAGTAAGTGGCAGAACTGGAGTTTAAACCCAAGAGTGTGTAAGCAGAGTTTGATCCTCTGAGTCTAAAGACTTAACTGTACAGACAGGACGACTCAATGTACAAGAGAAGGAGAGCTTGAAACTATTGACTACATCTGACAGTTGTCAAAAATTTCCCTCTAGGACTTCAGTAGAAGCCTGAACCAAAATCCCAAATAAGCACATTAAACATGTTAAACCCCAAACCGAACCCACGTTTTTATTTTTTTTGCTGAACAAATCTAATCAATCCATTACACTTGCACATAAACTTAAAAAATTGTAAAATCAATAAACCAAAGTGTTCTCTAAAATAAATCCCACATAACAAATGGACATGTTACTAGATTCCTAGTTTGAAGTAAGGAGGAGGTCCCAAGATGTTCGCCCTCTAAAAGTCCCGTGGTATGAGGGGAAAGGAGCAAACGTGGTCTGCTAGGAGTCTGTCTACAGAAAAGGTAAAGAAGCAGAACATAGGGGAGGCTTTGCTTTTTTGTTTTAGAGAAGGGGATAAGGGACAGAGAGGAGAGGGACAATCTTAAGCAGGCTCCATGCCCAGTGTGGAGCCCAACTCAGGGCTCGATCTCACAGCACTGAGATTCTGACCTGAGCCGAAACCAAGAGTTGGACACCTAACTGACTGAACCACCCAGGCACACCAAGGGAGGCTTTAGGAATGTGAAAGAATGTTGCTACCCAAAACAGGTAACCCAATAAACTGAGGTACCCTAGATTTGCCTTACATAGCATAATTTGAGTGATCTGACATAAAAGGACAAGAACACATCATGGAAATTTATAGATGATTTAAGTATATGTCTTAAATGTTATTTTAGTCTCCTTACTATAAAAAGCCTTTTACCAGAATCGCTAATAAATAGCTAAGTTGAATGATTTTTATTTGAATTTTTGATACTTTTTTTCCACCTGCTAAGAAGAAAACTAACAGACAATGCAACTAAAAAAAGAAAAGAATTTAGACAATACTTGTAACTAAATGCCCACATAGGAGCTAAGGCTCAGATGTAACTGCTCTCTGCATTAGGGTAGAATGATCATCTGATAAACCCTTCTGGGAGGAGTGATGAGGACCTCTGGGCACACAGTGAACTAAAACATTGGTCTCTGCCATTGAGGAATTTCACATTCCCTCTATTTGGGGCCTGGGGCCAAGACTTGTAATATTTGTTCTTACTGACACTTGCAACTAATTATTATTTGGTAATAGTAATATTAATAAAAGCTAACATTTAGTCCGTTTGATTTTGTGCCAGACATATGCCAAGCAACTTATAGGTATTATCATTTAATCCTTGTGTTAACCCTGGTAGATTCTATTTTTAGCTCCATTTCGCAGATGAAGAGGCTGACGTACAAAGAGCTTAAGAAATTTGCCCAAAGGTCACAACCAGAACGTGACAGAGCCAGGGCCATCCGACACCAAAGTTCAGGCTCTCGCCCACTATCCTAGACTGGACGTGGCCTGTCTTACCCTGAATTATCCTTCTGTAGATCTCTGTTTTGTGAACAGACTAATACAGTGCTTTGAGGCCTCTCAGTTCTCCTGATTCAGGAGCTTAATTTAATCTCTGCACCCGCTCAGCTTTTCAAAACCCACTTCTTTTTTCTTTCTTTCTTTCTTTTCTTTTCTTTTTTTTTTTTTTTTAAAGATTTTATTTATTTGAGAGAAAGCACAAGCAGAGGGAGCAGCAGAGGGAGAAGCAAGGTCCCCCGCTGAGCAGGGAGCCTGATGCAGGACTCTATCCCAGCACTCTGCAATCATGACCTGAGCTGAAGGCAGACGCCTAACCTACTGAGCCACCCAGGAACCCCTCAATACCTATTTCCTATGGGAGCCCCTGTGTTGCACTCAGTAATTGGTGAGTGGTAGGCATTTGATAAATAGTACCTTGAAATAGAAGTGGATCAAAAATTAATAATTTGGGGGAACCTGGCTGCCTCACTTGGTAGAATATGCAACTCTTGATCTCAGGGTTGTAAGTTTGAACCCCATGTTGGACATCAACATAACTTAAAATCTTTAAAATAATAATATTTATGAGCACCATATATTACTTTGAAGTTTACTTTTTTTTTTTTTTAGAAAAACAAATTTAAAGTAGAATGTTACGAAGAATTCTGTATTTCCCTAATGTATTCGCCACAGAGCCACCTGGTGGGCCATATGGCATCTTTGTACATTTTAAAGAAAAGGCCCCCTCCATCTGGCAGGAGGATACAGCCCTCACCAGTGCACCTGCCTGGCCAAGGAGAGCATAAGCTGGCTCTCAGCCTCCCTTTTCTCACGGCATAACCTGTCCCCCTGCATGTGGCAGCCCTGCTCAGGTCCAGCCAACAGTTTGCCAAGGACTCACACACTAGTAAGTAGGCTGGGGTCATGAGCATATGAGACTTTGATACCAAGAAAGAGGTGGAAAAGCCGAGTTCTTCTTGTTGCTCATAAATCTGAAATTGGTTTTTGAGTCACACTGCTTGGATCTGAACGCCAGCTATGCTGCCCACTAGTGAAATGATTCTAGTCAAGTCATGCAGCCTCTCTGCATCTCAGTTTTCTCATTTGCAAAATCAGGTTGCCATGAGCTTAATCAAGATGGTGCGTGCAGAGTATGTAGAACAGTACTGGATGCATGGACATGGCTGACATATAAGATGGATTTCCTCCTAACAAATGAGCGAGTCTTACTGAGGACATTGATGCATTTGTGGTGGGATGTCAGTGTCACATGAAAGTAGTCCTTGGGAAGGCTGCCCAGGGGGGCTCTGACACATGCAGGAGACAATAGTGAGCTGTTTCTTCATAGCATAGTTCAAAGTCATGGGCCAGTGCATGTGCGCAGCTTTTTTATACTACACCCACATGTTTACTACTTTGAAATTTTATTTTTTTTTAAAGCTATTTTAAAAGTTTGTTTCCAAGTTAACCCAGCACTCAGGGGCAAAGGCCAAATCCTTTGAGTTTAAACTATTTAAGAACAAAATTCATCTGAGTACATGTTGAAGACTTTATTGGCTTTATTCAGTGATTTGTGAATTGGGCAGCATCCAATCTAGCAGATAAAAAGGAGCACCAAAGAGCTGTGTAAGACAAGAGATTTTATAGGCAGCAGGGAGCAGAAGAAGGAAGTTACACTAGGCAAATGGATTGGTTATTGCAAGGCTGCTTTCCTTATATAGGACAGCAGGGTATCATCGGGCAGATTGCTTATTTAATGCTGATCAGGTGATTCCTGACTGACTGGTTTAAGATTCCATTTCAGGAAGAGCCAAACTAAGTTATGTTTCAGTTTGGTGACGGGCATAGCATAGGTGACTCCATTTTGGGCATTGTCTCTCACAGATCAAGGCATATCAGTAGAGCTTCAAGTATTGCTCTTTTCCTTCACTTGAGCCAAAGCAGAAATAGTAAGTCATTTTTCAGTGTTTTGAAGCCGTGTTTCAATGTTTCAACTTGTTTGAGCAGTGACAGCTTTGTGGGCAGTAGATGGCCCCGGCTTGTCCTATCTAGCCCGGCTTTAGGCTAGCAGTGTTGATCTGGTTACGTGTGTGTGTTTCCTTGTAGCATGTCAGAACAACCTCTTGACTTTTTTATGCTCAACAAACATACTCATCCCTTACCATAGGTGACAAATAGGGCAATTCGTGTTGCCTTAATGCTAGATCCAGAAAGCTTGGTTTCAGTGCCCAGTGTAGTGGGCTTTAGAAGGCTTGGTGTTTGGTTGCTTTTTGTTTTTGTGTTCATTTAATAAAGCTTTATTAGCACCTGTTATGTGACAAGTCCAGAGCTGGGAGCTGGGGATACTGGTGAACAGTCTTAGTCCTTATAAAACTGATACTCTTGTGGTAAAGGTACACATTTGTTGATACTTAATTACAATCATAATGAGTGCTATGAAAGAAGAAAAGTATGCTAAGAATATGTAATGGATGAACCTAATTAAGGGGGAAAGGTTTGTTGGATGGAGATAAGAGTAGGCTGCCACCTGGGCTAGGAGGGTGTTCTAGGATGCAGAAGCAACATGTGCAAAGGCCTGGAGGTAGGAAGATCCTAGGCGTATTCAAGAAATAGAAAGAAGGCTGCCGAGGCAGGGTAGAGTGGCAGGAAATGGGGTTTAGTCGCAGAGGACTTATAAGCCTTGGTGAAGATATTAGAATTTGGATTTAGGGTGTTAATGAGCTTCACTGGCCAGGTCTCAGTTCCGTGTTTATGGGACTCTTTTCTCCATTTGTCACCCACAGTTGGCCCTCCCCTGGAGAGTCTCTTTCCCTGGTGCTCCCCTGAGGCTTCATGCTCACTGCTCTTATGCCATACTCTGACTGACAGATCTCCAGCATGAGCTTCTTGATCTTTGAGCCTGCATCATCCCCAGTCCTATGCTGAGAAGGCAAATCTAAGTACTCATGGGGGAGGGGAGGCAAATGAAAACTCATTTTCCTAATTACACACACTTCAGATTAGCAAATCCTGGCTATGCAGTTCCTTTTGTCTTCTGAGTGCATGGACTGAATTGAATTGGTAATAGACTTTTAAAAGTCAGCCTTTTTTGGGGTGCTTGGGTAGCTTAGTCAGGCATCTGCCTTCAGCTCAGGTCATGATCAACCTTTTTAAATACTAAAATTTTAAGTTGGCAACCTGTGGGTGTAAAGGCCTTGGTGTCAGGTGTGTAACCAATTCTGGGCCATGGAGCAGACCTTAGGACTGACTTAGAGGATGCCTCTGTCCCTCCACTGTCTGCCCGGCTGGCCTTGAGTGCCCAGGCCCAGGGCCATTCTCTACCAATGCTCAGCTTGCCCTGGTGGTGTAAGGGCTGCTTGCCTTAACTCCGATCCCACTCTGACACATTCTCCTTCATGACAGGCAATGCTGTTACTTCTCGGCACGTGACCCCAGCTGGCTGCCCCCGGCAGCTCTAGTTCTTGAATCTCAGCCTGGGTCTGTTCCTGCCACGGGCTTCTCAGTGGTGATCCTATACAGTGAGCCTACCATCTGGACTTGGCACAGGACAGTTCTGCGCTGGGTAGATCAGGTCACCTGCTCTGTCTTCACTCCTGTTGTGAGTGCACAAGCCCGTGAGACAGCAGAGAGTGGGGGGCTGAGCACTGTGCTGCCATCCGAAATTACAGCTCCCCTGTAAGCAAGGCACTATCTGGGCTCAGTTTCCACTTGATACTGTGGACCCAATAATATCAGCTTCCATATATACCCTGCACAGACTCTTCTAATTCTCTTAACCCTGTGAGTATATAGTAATATCTCCATTTTACATGCCTACTGCACAGGATGGTGAGGGGATTGAAAGAATTAATACATGAAGTGCTTTACAACCTAAAATGCATCAGATAAAAGCAACCTTATTCTAAATTGATTAGGGAAATTCAAACAAATTGTCATAGCAATATGTAGGGTGCCTACCCATATCTACTACTGATTTAGAAACATGTATCTATTTACAGTATGGATTGTCTATTTAGTAATTGAATGTCGAGGGTCTACTATGTGTCAGGCACTATTCTAGGTGCTTAAGATACATCAGGGAAGAATATCAAAGATTACTGCCCTTGTGGCACTTAAATTCTAGCAGGCAGATGGATAGTAAGCAAGGAGTAAAATGTGTAATCTGTTGTAATGTTATGGATACTGTGGCAAAGGAAAAAGCAGAGCAGCGTTCAAGGCATCAGGAATGCAGGGGAGAAGGATGCGTTGTTCTTTTAATCAGGGTGAGCATTTGTGTTTTTTGTGCACAACCCACTTAAGTCATTCAGCAACTGTTTCCTGAGTGCCTGTCATGTGCTGTGTCCCATAGATGTAGCAGTGAACAGGATGGACAAGGTCATTTCCCTCCTGGAGCTTCCCTTTTGGTGGGCAGAGTATGGACAATGACCAAGCAAACACATGTGATGACTGCAGGTTGAGATGGGTAGTATGAAGGAAAACTGTCATACTTCAGGCATTGTGAGAGCAAGTGAAAGCAGGATCAAATAGATGGACAGGGTGGTCCCTCCAGTATGACATTTGACCAGGGCCTGAAGCATGCGAGTGAGCCAGCCACAGGCAGTACTGGGATCCGTGTGTTTCAAGGCCCCGGGGCCGCTAGAGACTTGGCAGTTAGAGTAAGCATAGGGAGGCCTGTGTGGTGAGCACAGAGTGGGATGGAAGGGAGCAGGCAAGTCTAGAGACAGTGGACAGGACCTGGGGACCACACCAGGCCTCACAAGCCAGTGAAGCGTCTGGATTTTGCACCGACTTCAGGGAAAGCCACTGAAGGGTTTTCAGCAGGGCTTGACTTGATCTCGTTAATGTCCCATGTATCATATGAAGCATGGACTGTATAAGCAGTTCTCTCGAAAGCCACCAGCTGAATGGGACACGGTCAGTTCTCAAGATGATTCCAGCCCACACTCCCTGAGCCCCACAATGTGCCAAGCACTGCACTTCATGCTGGGTGTGTTGTGTCATTTATTTCTCCCTGCCCGATTCCTGGCCTATCCAGAAAGAACCAGTGTAAACTGTGATTCCTTATCATAAGTAGTCCTCAGAAAGCTGGGGTGCAAAGGGAGCAGGGGGTGGAGAGGGAGGGTGCTGTGGGGAGGTGGGTTTATATAGTGTAATGCCAAAGCAGCAGTTGGTGGACCCGTCCTTACGACTAGCTGGAGGGTCAGCCTTGTTCAGTACCCAAAATATCTGACAGTTCTTCCCTTGGCCTTTCCCGAGAGGAAGCAGTCAACTGAGAGGAGCATGGGCCATTAAATCAGTTGGCCTTTTAAAGGCTCACAATAAAAGTATTTGGTTTTTGAAACCAACTCTTGATGATAAGCTCACCCCAAAATGAAAAGTTTCAGAGGACAAGAGCCCTGTGCTGGTCATCTTGGTAACTCGGCCCCCACAGCATTCAGATTAAAAATGCCTCCCACATTAGGGACTCTTAGTCTCAGTGAGCTTGGCTGAGATGAGAAACGAATACAGCACTGGAGGGCTTCAAAGATAAACACTCGAAGCCTGTTGGCCAGGTTTCTTAAGCAAGCAGGTATGTGGGCAAGCTCGATCCTGAGATGAACCCAAGGTACACGGGCTACCCTGAAATACTGTTGTGTTTGAAAAAGAAAGAGAGAAGCCAAGGACCTTTCCCCCCTTTCATCTTTCCAAACAAGCAGCCTGAAATATTTAACTGAGCACATTGCGTCACTCATGAATCTGATAATACTCGTTCTTACAATCAATATGCACGCAACTACAAGTCTAGAGACCAAATGTTTACCTTTTCAAAGTAATATATTCAGGTAAGGTTGTTCAAGCCAACCTCCCTCTGTCGAATACACCCTGGCAGCTTTCTGATGTCAGCCTTTCAAATGGCCTGATTTTCAGTTGAAAGAGCAAACTTCCCTTGCCTTATGATGCCTTCTTGAATCCAATAGTTGAAGTGCATTAAAAATCTGATAAATGCAGCTCTTCTCTACCCTTTTTGAACTACATTTAGAAATCAAGAGGATTTTCCTTTTCCCAGACACAGCCATACTCTATAAAAGGCTTCTGTTTTGTAATCTGTTTTTGAGATCCGATGCGTGTGTTTCTAACACCTTGTCACATGAGGTCTGACGTCGTCACCCACCATGACTATGAGAAAGTGCCCCGCAGAGATGTGTGTGGGATGGTGGAGCGGGATCACTGAACAGTGTCCTTCATCGGCACACTTTCTACAGGGACTCTCAGCCCTGGGCAGTAGCTTCCACTTCGATATGGGCCCCATACTGCCCCAAAATGGACTGGGCCTTTGACTTTTGCAGGATTCCAGGTCGGTATCCTAATACAGTGTGCTCTTTTTTTAGTTGGGTTTTATTTCTAAGTTTCTTTTTATAGCAGAAGACGTGCAGTTGAGAGAAGCAAAAGTTGCCCTCTTGGTTCAGTTTGGTTGTTATGTACGTTAGGAATTAAGTGGCCAACTTGCTGCAAGAGGGCTCTTGGCCTTTGCCTCTGATCTGAAGATATAGAAAAATGGGCCTCAGTCTCACCCTAGAGAGTGGCTTTATTATTCAGGGTAGTGTTACCTCACTCTCTGTCAGGTCTTAAAGATTTACTAATAAAAGTACACCACATTTTATTAGCAAGCCCTATAAAGTTCTACATGATAGATATGTTGTTGATTAATAACTTAGAGGTTTTCCAAGATTTTTTTTTTTTTTTGCACTGTGAGAGTTAAAGTTTATGTGGAAATGCTCATTTTAAGTTTTTTGACCTCTGTGTCTTTCAGTAAAATTGCCTGGACTAATTGGAAAGAGAAGATTTAATTAAGCTGGAAATACAGGGAATGAGTTGCTCAGTCACAGAATGAGTGAACCAGTACCTAAACGCAGTCTCCAGGATCTACTGGGGAATTTAATAGATGAGTGGATAGAATCGTAAGGGCACACACAACACTGACCAAGCTAACCTTTGAGATTTGGAAGGCAGGACTGCAAGCAGTGCTAGATAGTTCAAACAGAAGAGAGGCGGCGGTCCTGCAGATCAAGGAACAGTTTTCACCTTAGTCTGTACAGTGTGTGGGGGAGGGGGGCACTGTCGGTCCCCCTGGTTTTCCAGCCATGCCTGAACTCCAGAGATGGTTAGCAACCACTTTAAGCTTGGGAGATTAAAGGTAGCTCTGGAATGTGTATCTGCGTGACCGTGGGTGTATCTGTGTTTCTCCATCCCTTGGTGTCTCCCTCTCCTGGGGATTTCTGCTTTGTATTTAACCACATTTTCATCCACTTTGTTCCTAGTTCTTTTAAACCTATGCCTGATTTCATTTATTGCGAAGATAGTTTATTTTTATTTTTATTTTTATTTATTTATGATAGAGAGAGAGAGAGAGGCAGAGACACAGGCAGAGGGAGAAGCAGGCTCCATGCACCGGGAGCCCGACGCGGGACCCGATCCCGGGTCTCCAGGATCGCGCCCCGGGCCAAAGGCAGGTGCCAAACCGCTGCACCACCCAGGGATCCCCGCGAAGATAATTTTTAAATAATTTCTTTAATCATTTTGAACAGGATGCCTGGGTGGCTCAGTCAGTTAAGCATCTGCCTTTGCCTCGGATCATGATTTCAGGGTCCTGGGATGGAGCCCTGAGTCAGGCTCCCTACTCAGCGGGGAGTCTGCTGCTCCCTCTCCCTCTCTCTACCATTACTCCTGCTTCTGCTCTCTCTCTGCCAAATAAATAAACAGAATCTTTAAAAAAAAATCATTTGAACATTTTCTTATAGGTTAGAGTAGCATTTCTCAAACTTGTTGGCCCCAGGACTCCCTTACACCCTTATGAATCATTCAGGACCCAAAGAGCTTTTGTTTATCTGAGTTCTATATCTATCAATATGTGCCATATTCAAAATTTAAAAGGAGAACTTAAAAAATAATTAACTCATGAATAATGACTACAGTAAACCCAGTTACATGATAAAATAATGTATTTTATTTATTTTATTGTTTTATTTTTAAAAGATTTTATTTTATTTGAGAGAGAATGGGCAACAGAGGGGTAGAGAGGCAGAGGGGCAGAGGGAGAGGTAGACCCCCACTGAGCAGGGAGCCTGACATGGGACTCGATCCCAGGACCCCGAGATCATAATCTGAGCCAAAGGCAGATGCTTAACTGACTGAGCCACCCAGGAATGCCAACATATTTTATTTTAAAAAATAACTGTTTTCTAAGGCAAAAGATATAATGAAGAAGAATGGCAAATCTATAATGTTTAACCTGATAGAAAGGCAGCTGGATTTTCATATCAGTTTTTGAATTCAATGGCCAAGCATGTTGTTGTAGTTGATGTAAAGAAAACCTAGCCTCATACAAATAGATCATTGGAAAGGGGAGAATTTTTCTAATAGCTTTTTCAATTAATTGTGGATATTCTTTGATACTACATCCAAACCTTGACAGGCAGGTAGTTTTTTAAAGGTTAGTTGCAACATGGAACTTGAAACTATAAGTTTCCAAGTTCAACTATGGCAATGAACTTTCCATACTTAGTCACATTTAAATCTAATGTCTCTTTCACCTTTTAGCCCGTACATGGTTTTTTTTTTTTTTTTTGTAAAAATACCATTGGTTATATGGAAAATATTAGTTCACTAAACTATTCCTGTCTTCCAGACTCATTGCATGCTATCCAAAAATCACATTCGTTAACATTACCACTAACCTCATTAGAAAAATAATTATGTATTGAGAAGTATAGAGCTCATCGTAGTAGATATCAAAGTTTATGTTAAATCCCCACTTTTCCGAAATTGTAATTTTTTTTTTTTAAATTCATGAGAGACACACACAGAAAGAGGCAGAAACATAGGCGGAGGGAGAAGCAGGCTACTTCCAGGGAGCCTGATACGGAATTCAGTCCTTAGACCGGAACCATGCCCTGAGCCAAAATACACTCAACCACTGAGCCACCTAGCCATCCCTCAAAATTGTAATTTTCACCTGAAAGTTGAATTTTATTACTGGCAATAAAATGGCTGCTTCCTTGAGGGGCACCTACGTGGCTCAGTCAGTTAAGTCAGGTCTTGATTTCAACTCAGATCATGACCTCAGGGTCATGAGACCAAGCCTCAGGTTGGGCTGAGCTCTGAGCAGGGAGTCTGCTCAAGATTCTCTCTCCTTCTCCCTTTGTCCTCCTCCCATGCTCATACTCTCTCTTTCTAAAATAAATAAATCTTTTTTTTTTAAAAAAAAGAAAATGACAAGCATACTTAGTTCATTTTCAAGTAAATGTTTGCCCAGATACCCACATCTGAATAACCGTAGTTTGTCAGTCATTTTTTCATGTAACAAATGGTGTTCCATGAAAAAAATTTGGCTAGTCCAACTCACAACTCAAAGAACCACCCATGTGTTTTACCTTAAGGCAGCAGTCATTGTTTTTTCAGTGTGCACTCCAAGTGTTTTGTGTGTACCTCCCATTTTGTCACACAGAATAGTAAAAAGCTGTATATTCAGTGGTCAAGATTTATTTTTATTATTTATAGTCACAGAGAGAGAGAGAGAGAGAGAGAGGCAGAGACAGGCAGAGGGAGATAGAGATATATTTATTTATGATAGTCACAGAGAGAGAGAGAGAGAGAGAGAGAGGCAGAGACAGGCAGAGGGAGAAGCAGGCTCCATGCACCGGGAGCCCGACGTGGGATTCGATCCCGGGTCTCCAGGATTGCGCCCTGGGCCAAAGGCAGGCGCTAAACTGCAGCGCCACCCAGGGATCCCTCAGTGGTCAAGATTTAATAAAATTAATAATTTTTACTTTTTCATCTAGGTTTTACTGGCTTGATGCTTGCTACCGCACCAACTCTTTGACCCATCATTGCTTTTGTACTGTTAATGCACATGTTCCACATGGTGGGTGGGGGGAGGCAAATGGCATCTTTGTGTTATTATGAAATAGTTTTGACATCATAAACCTGCTGAAAGGGTCTTGGGAGACTTGAGGTCCGTGAAACACTTTGAGAACTGCCAGATTAGAAGGAAACTTAGGGGTAAGAAATGGACAGAAATTAATTTTTATTTTTCTTTTTTTTTTTTTTTTTTTTTTTTAATTTTTTTATTATTATTTATTTATGATAGTCATACAGAGAGAGAGAGAGAGAGAGGCAGAGACACAGGCAGAGGGAGAAGCAGGCTCCATGCACCGGGAGCCCGACGTGGGACTCGATCCCGGGTCTCCAGGATCGCGCCCTGGGCCAAAGGCAGGCGCCAAACCGCTGCGCCACCCAGGGATCCCAATTTTTATTTTTCTAATAAAAGTAGAGAGTTAATTTTGCTCTCTGGAGAATAGAATTTGGATTCATCTGCTTCTCATTTTTAAAGTTTAAATCAGGAACTTTTCTAAGCACAATGTGTAAGCCATTTGCTCCTTGGGGTCTGAGGAGCCAGTTCCTTTTGCTGTCATCATCAATAATGTACTGTACCCTACAGGTGTCAGGAGAACAAAGATGAATTAGATTGACCCTGCACTCAAGGAGCAGGGAGGGAAGGATATAAACATGAATAGATGTATAACACTACACATTATAATACAGGTAGGAACCAAAAATCTAGAAATTCCAGAGGACAGACGCTGCCCAGATGGGCTCTTCCCTGAGATAAGTAAGTTTAAGGAATTGCCAAGCAGAGGAGCTAGAGGCTAGGAGAGAAGAAACTCAAGAGGAAATTATTTTTCTCATAGAGCTTTTATACAGATATAATTTGCAAATCTTCCAAAGTTAGGAAAAAGGTATCCATGCCTAGGGAGTATGGGTACTATGGGTGTTAATGGGTGCACTGTCTGGGGGAGGGAGGTTAGGATGGAGAAGGGGGCTTCTGCTCTGTACCTTAATAGACGTCTGTACTGTTTGAATACTTTACCACGAGCATAGACTTATTTTTTTTAAGTGTATTTACTCATTTTAGAAAGAGCAGGAGCACAGGGAGAAGGGGCACAAGGAGAGGGAGGGAGAAACCCAAACAGACTCTTCACTGAGCACAGAGCCTGACTCAGGCTCAATCTCATGACCCAATTAGGACCTGAGCCAGAACCAAGAGTTGGATGCTTACCCGGTTGACTGTACCACCCGGGCAGCCCTATTTTCTTTTTTTTTTTAAAGCTAGTTCATTCTACAAGCTGGTGAAGAAAAGGTAATTTAATCATCAAAAGTATCTTATTTAAGATACATCTTTGTTGGGACACCTGGGTGGCTCAGTGGTTGAGCATCTGACTTTGGCAAGGGCGTGATCCTGGGATCGAGTCCCGCATCAGGCTCCTCGCAGGGAGCCTGCTTCTCCCTCTGCCTGTGTCTCTGCCTCTCTGTCTCTCATGAATAAATAAATAAGATCTTTAAATTAAAAAAAAAGATCTATCTTTGCATTATACGTATATGTATTTATTAGAGAAGGTTGGAATATGGCAGGAGACAAAAGCAGCAGAAGATCCTAAATATGTGAATTAACTAGAATTTCCCAATGGCATTTATATAAAGTATAAATACAAAGTCTGTTTATTGAGACACCTGAGTGGTTCAGTGGTTGAGTATCTGCCTTTGGCTCAGGTCATGATCCCTGGAGTCCTGGGATGGAGTCCTGCATTGGACTCCCTGCAGGGCGCCTGCTTCTCCTTCTGCCTATGTTTCTGCCTCTCTGTGTCTCTCATGAATAAATAAACAAAATCTTTAAAACAAAAAAACAAAAGTACGTTTATCCTATATTTATAAAATTCTTAAAAGCATTTTACATACTTTTAAGTACATTTTATGTAAATATACACATATGTACTTACAACTATAATATAGAATTTTATATTTATATAGAGGTTTTTATTTTGTTTTCATATATATATATATGCTTATATACAAATGTACACTTATATATATGTGTATAAGTATAAATAGAGGATGATTCACCCTTATTTCCCCAGGACTGAACCAATATATACCGGTGTCTCCGGCATAGTTGTTAGTTTTACCCCTTTTCTCTCTCAAGACACCTTTTCTCTCTCAAGTGTCTTATTTTAAATTTTTTTTTTTGTATTTATTTATGATAGTCACACACACACAGAGAGAGAGAGAGGCAGAGACATAGGCAGAGGGAGAAGCAGGCTCCATGCACCGGGAGCCCGACGTGGGATTCGATCCCGGTCTCCAGGATCGCGCCCTGGGCTAAAGGCAGGCGCCAAACTGCTGTGCCACCCAGGGATCCCCTCAAGTGTCTTATTTTAGATGCTGAATTATATGTTTGCCCTATATTTATATATACCTATATATTTATAAATAAGTGTATGACTACATAAACATTTTTACATAGTATATATTTATATATTTATAAAGTCACACATTTATTTGTACATACGTTTGAATAGATTGCATATGTGTATTTAGAAGGTATATGTTAAAGGCTATTATAGCTTAAATACAAACTCAGGAAAATAGTAACATAAGTCACACGACTACTGTTATCTTTTTTTTAAAAAAAAAAGATTTATTTATTTATTTTTTCAGAGAGAACGAGAGAGAGGCAGAGACACAGGCAGAGGGAGAAGCAGGCTCCATGCAGGAGGCCCGATGTGGGACTCGATCCCGGGTCCCCAGGATCACACCCCGGGCTGCAGGCGGCACTAAACCGCTGCGCCACCGGGGCTGCCCTACTGTTAGTTATCTAATGACAAATTATTTAAAAGAAATGTAGTCCTACATTAAATTAAAAAAAGAAATGTAGGCCCACCAGAGTTTTTGCCTCTACATTTTTATTAGCCTTTTTCATGCTTATCTATTCCATCTTGGTTAATACTACTGAGAATAGTGAGTTTATTGTGTGAAACTTGCTTTTTAGGAAACATTTTAGAAAGTTACATGTAAATTAAAAGTCATCTTCCCATCTTCTATTTATTTTTCTGAGGTGTTTTGTGGGCTTTCCATTGGCAGGAACTCCTAAGGCTTCAATATTAAGTTACTCTCTGGAAAGAAATATAGTAGAGGAGATCACTTCAACTTTTTAAAGTCAAGAATACTATTTTTGCTGAGGATGACTGCCCCCCCCCAAAAAAAAAACCCCATAAAAGCTCATTTATTAAGTCTTAATTTTAATCATGGGGATATCTTTAAAGTAAGTATATCTGATAAGATTTGTGAGTCTAATGTTATTTCACATAATTTACTTATCAGTCTCAACAAAGGAAAGCAGCTAAAGGGGCCAGGCTGGTCATGTTACAGAGAGAGCCACTTGGTGGGAAGTGGCTGGGCTAGCAGTTTGTGCATACAGGTGACTACGATGAGGGGACACAGCTACT
Source organism: Nyctereutes procyonoides (assembly GCF_905146905.1). Lineage (NCBI taxonomy): Eukaryota > Metazoa > Chordata > Mammalia > Carnivora > Canidae > Nyctereutes > Nyctereutes procyonoides. The sequence goes on from NW_026575042.1 coordinate 37,776,487, forward strand.
AGGCGCCCTGTCCTTCTTGCCAGGCAGGCAACAACTACTGTTGCCCCCTCTTCATATTGTTCAAGAAAAGGTGTATGATTTATATGTTAAATCTTACTCTTTTCAACATCAGCCCAGTTTTTCAAAAACACAGTTCCAAAGACCAGGTTGGTCAGACGAAACCGCAGGAACCAGACTTCCCTGTGGTCCTCTGGTCTACAGACTTCAGACTCATTTCGTTATTGCCCTTTGGACATGTAGAATGTGGCTTTTAGCTGCAGCAGCTTCTGAGATGGTCAGGTGACTATGGTTGGGAGGTAGGTCAGGTGGAAGGCACTGGTGAGCTCGAAAGGGTGGTGCCAGAGTCTTAAAGACATTCAGGTACATCTTCAGCTTTCATTGCTTTTCCAGTTTGCATTTGCAGATTTGGGTTTTTTGTTTTAAACTCTTACATTGACTCCTGGATTATAAACTTGAGGGCATGAAATTCTGTGCCTGTCTCTGAGTGAAATTCTCTTTCCCCTTTGTTTATATCTGCAGAGCTAAATTCTACCCTCAAGATGCAGTAAATGGCGCTTCCTCCTGCAAGGCTTTGTCGAGCTTCTCCCTATGCCTTCCCTCGCCCCCATTCCCATGATGCTCCCCAGAACTCCCACCATCTTCTCCATCTTCTTCGGGCCTGCCTGCCTGTGTGATCCTGCACATTCGTTGTGTCTTTGTCATTCAGTGTTTCATAAACACATCTTATTTCCCTTGGTACACCACAAACCTTTGAAGGCATGGGGTTTATTGTTAGCATGGAGTTTTATTGTCAGCCCCCCAGGCCTGGTTTTAGCTAGTTGATAAAAAAAATACTTGGGGTGCCTGGGCAGCTTGGCTGGTGGGTTAAGTGTCTGACTTCTGATCTCAGCTCAGGTCTTGATATCAGGGTCAGTAATTTAAGCCCTGTGTTGGGCTCCACACCCAAAAACCAAAAGCAACTTGAAGAGCCTCTGAAACAAGGTGGGAAAGAGGCTCGTCAATGTTTACATGTTGTGTCTTTTGAATTTGGTATGTGAATATATTCTTTGTTCACTAAATAAATATAAAAATGCATACAGATTCCAGGATCTTGCCTCAGCTATTCTACACCAGAATTTCTGTGGGACAGGGAAGGGGGATATCTACAAATCTGTACTATTTTAAAGCTTCCCAGGTGATTTTGATGCATAGCCAGGTTTGGGAAACTACTGTCCCAATGCATATAGTAGATATTCAGTAAGCATCCATTTAAAGGAAGAATGAACTCTTGTCTACTTAAAACATTTAGCCTGATCCCTGTACTTAACAGTTATTCCATAAATATTGGTAGAGGGAATGAAAATCTATTTTAAGTTCAGATACCACCCCCATCCCACTTTCTTAGGTGGAGTGGGGCTGTCTATATGCCCCCACTTCTCGGTCCATTTGGGTGGATGGGCAACTTCTCTGCTGGACCACAGATGGACCACAGATGGCCAAACTACTGGTCTTTTACAGCCAGCTTGCCCCTCCCTCTGATCCTTTCAACACACTGCAGCCTGAGTGATTGGGTGTTTGTTTGTTTTCAACTGAAATATGGTTATGACTTTCAGTGGTTCCCTCTTACCTGCAATATAAAATTTACTGTTAGGAGTACTTTAGGTCCTTTATGATCTGGTCTGACCCTTCCTTTCTTCGCCCAGGTCATTCAGTAGAAAGAGTGTTGAGGCCTGCCATGTGCCTGGCACTGCTGAGGACACTAGGGACACAGCAGTGTGCACACCCTCTCCTACCATCACACAGACCCACTTATCAGTCCCTGAGTGCAGTACACCCACCTTTTTTTTTTTTTTTTAACATTTTTTGTTTGTTTTGCCCATGGTGCTCCTTCTGCTTAGAATGCCTTTCCCAGGGATGCCTGGGTGGCATTGAGCATCTGCCTTTGGCTCAGGGCATGATCCTGGAGTCCTGGGATCGAGTCCCACATCAGGCTCCCTGCATGGAGCCTGCTTCTCCCTCTGCCTATGTCTCTGCCTCTCTCTCTGTGTCTCTCATGAATAAATAAATAAAATCTTTAAAAAAAAAAAGAATGCCTTTCCCATATCCATGTTTTACTTATTGATTGATCAGGGCCTCTATAAATAATAAGTTGGCATTTCATCCTTTAACACTTTGTACATACTTTTTTAACATAAGGCCTGTCATCATTGATTCCAATTATTAGTCGACAGTTCTCTTTCTTCCCCTACACTCTAAGCCCCTTGAGGACAAACAGGTGCCTCACATTCTTCAGTATCTTCTGCTCTGAGCCCTGTGACCATGTTAGGCATTAACGTATGTGTTGGGTAAAAATGACACAAGAATGAAGTTCTTATTTATGTGCCAAGAAAGCAAATCGAAGTGCTGTATAGTAACTATGATTTTAAAAGTATTTGTGTGGCAGAAATCATAGTTACTATGATTTTAAAAGTATTTCTGCCACACAATGGTAGATAGTCCCCCTTTTGAACAAGTCATACTTGGATATTCTGAAATTAGGAGGTTGTATTAATGATATATATAATGATACTTTCTATTATATGTGTTATTCTAATTGTATGATTAAGATACTCTTAAATATTAACAGCCTTTTACTAACCACCTTAACTGAACAATCTAAGAGAAGAATCATAAAATCCTATAGAAGTAAATGGGGCTTATCATTTAATACCTTGGGAGTATTAGTTTGATGTGAAATACCGTATTCCCCAGGTGGAAGTGGGGCCTACTGGGAGTTTCAGAGTGCTGTGGGGTGTTTTGGAAGAAGCAATAGTTTTGAGGTGGAAGGACAAAATAGATGTCAGCATGGAACTAAACCAAGATGGAAACCAGCTTTTAAAACCATGGTATGGGGGATACCTGGGTGGCGCAGCGGTTTGGCGCCTGCCTTTGGCCCAGGGAGCGATCCCGGAGACCTGGGATCAAATCCCACGTCGGGCTCCTGGTGCATGGAGCCTGCTTCTCCCTCTGCCTGTGTCTCTGCCTCTCTCTCTCTCTCTCTCTCTCTCTCTCTCTCTCTCTCTGTGACTATCATAAAAATAAAATAAAATAAAATAAAACCATGGTATGTGCTTTACCAAATCTGAGACTACCCAGTCAGGCTGGATAAAGAAATAATGTATGGGCTTCAGAAAAGCCAAAAAGGATGAGAATAAATTAAGTCGGGAGAGAAAGTAGATTCTATAGAGGCCCACAGCAGAGACCCCAAGGGAGGCAAAAGAATCATCAGCAAAATATGTTGTTGATCTATAACCAATGAAGGACAGATTCCCACTGTCTGTTCAGAGGTGGTCCCCTCTCCTCAGGGCCGTACAAGAAGCCATGGATTCTGGTTCATTTAATTCCATTTTTATTCATAGACATAATCCTTTACACTTCTAGAAAAGATTCATGGACAGTTATAATTAAAGGCAGAGTAAACAAGAGTAGAAAAACTAATATTAAATAAAGGAAATGAGACAATAGTTACACCAGAAATCCAGGCTAACAATGTAGCCATTGTTATAACAGGTGATGATGACAGTTAGTTCTAAGCTTCCTTGTCTTGGGAATAGAAGAATTTGTTAGTAGTGATGTACTTTTTCCTATGGCTAGATGAGATCAAAGAATCAATCAAATGGATCCTAAAGTACAAAGGACACTAAATAACATAATGGGCACAACTTATAATAGCTTTTAAAAAGGGTAAAAAGAAATTCATTTTGTGGCCATCTGGTCTCTCCATAACTGAATGAATGCCATGAGTTAAATGTGGTACTCCAATGCTAGGAAGAACTTGCCACTGGAAGCTAAAGAGATCTCTTCAAGCTCTGCTGCTTTCTGGACATCACTTGATAAAAGATAGAGAAGCTGGATGATAGTTGCTTAGTATGGCCTTTGGACCAGAGGGGTTTTTTTTTTATTTTAACTGCAGGAATGATCTGTATAGTGAATTTGTGAGTTGCCATTAGCATTTTTTAAATGAAAGAAAATGGGGGATCCCTGGGTGGTGCAGCAGTTTGGCGCCTGCCTTTGACCCAGGGCGCGATCCTGGAGACCCGGGATCGAATCCCACGTCGCGCTCCTGGTGCATGGAGCCTGCTTCTCCCTCTGCCTATGTCTCTGCCTCTCTCTCTCTCTCTCTGTGTGTGACTATCATAAATAAATAAAAATTTAAAAAAATAAATGAAAATGGAACAGAACAGAATACATTGCATGTAGTAAGGTTAAGTTTTCATTTTTGTGTCTTGGATCCCTATGTACCATGTATTTCTTATGTAATATTCTATCCCTCACTATAATATTAGTTGATAGGCCCATCCATATTGTTTCAGTGGCAACATTCTCTTTTATGTGTAATATTCCTGTGTGTGTATGTAACATACCTATTTTATCCATTCATCTATCAGTGGATATGTGGGCTGCTTCCATACCTTGGCTATTGTAAATAATGCTGCCATAAACATAGGGGTGCATATATCTTTTCAAAAGAGTGTTTTCATTTTCTTTGGGTTAATACCCAATAGTGGAATTACTGGTGCTGGGACAACTGGACAGCTGCATGCAAAAGAATGAAACCAGACCACTTTCTTACACCAGATACAAAAAATATGCTCAAGGGCCTGGGTGACTAAGTGATTGAGCTCCTGCCTTTGGCTCAGGTCATGATCCCCTGGGTCCTGGGATAGAGTCCCACATCAGGTTCACTGCAGGGAGCCTGCTTCTCCCTCTGCCTGTGTCTCTGCCTCTCTTTCTGTATCTCTCATGAATAAATAAGATCTTTAAAAATAAATATATAAATAAACAAATCAATCAAACTTAAACTGGATTAAAGATCTAAATGTGAGACCTGAAACCATAAAAATCCTAGAAGAGATCATAGGCAGTAATTTCTTTGACCTCAGCAATAGAAGCATTTTTCTAGATTTGTCTCCTCAGGCAAGGGAAATAAAAGCAAAAATCAAGTATTGAGACTACATAAAACTAAAAAGATTTTTGCACAGCAATGGAAACCATCAACAAAATGATAACCTACCAAATGGAAGAAGATACTTGGAAATGATAGTTTGGTGAGGAGTTAATATCCAAAACATATAAAGAATTTGTACAACTCAACATCCCAGAGCCACAAATAACCCAATTAACAAATGGGCAGAGGACCTGAATAGACATTTTTCCAAAGAAGGCATACAGATAGCCAACAGACATATGAAAAGATGCTCAGCATCTCTCATCAACAGGGAAATGCAAGTGAAAACCACAATGAGATACCACCTCACACCTGCTAGAATTACTAAAATCAAAAAGAAATGACAAGTGTTGATAAAGGGTTGGAGAAAAGGGAACCCTTGTGCACTATTGGTGGGAGTGTAAACTGGTGACAGCTACAACAAAAAACAGTATGGAGATTCCTCAAGAAATTAGAAATAGAACTACTATGTGATCCAGCAATCTCACTTGTGGGTATGTATCCGAAGGCATTGAATCAGGATCTTGTAGAGATGTCTGCAAATCAAAACCAGAAGGAGATCACACTAGACTTAGATACATACTTTGCTGGTTTTGTGTGTTGTTTCTATTTGTGTGCCCTCAGTACCTCAGAGTTCTTTTCTGAAATCTTAATGCACTTTGGTTATACTGAAAGGGAAATCAGAGAATGAGGTAAGAGAGGTAAGGGCCAGTAGCGCAGGGAGTCAGACTTGGTTATGCAGAATGAGGCTTTCCATGGGGAGACCTTTCAGAGCCACGAAGTAGGAATAGTTTCTCCAGTTCTTGCTTGTTCTCTGAGCAGCAGTACCTTTCTATACAGGTTCTGCTTGCTTAGGGAAAGATTTTTTTAAAAAATCATCTTCCTGATTTATAAATGATATTTGGATCAGATCATCAGGATCATCTGTGAAACAGGAGGTCGTGGCAGGACCACAGCATTGCTCATCTCTAGGAGTTCATGCAGCAGCCTTGATTGACGATGAGACCCTTAAGGTTTGTGGAGAAAACCCTCCTCCTCCCAAATTTGGACATGTATATATAGCTACAGCCTTGGAGAAAGAGTTCTGGGAGGACTTCCAACTATAACAACTATTAGCGATGGTATGAGAAACAAGCTGGGGCGAGGTCAAGATTTAGCTTCTAATGTTGACTCCCAAGTCTTACAAGTAACAGCAGAGTGAGATAAAAACCTATATTTTCATACCAAAAAAAAAAAGTGTTTCAAAAGCACTGAAAATTGTCTAGAAGTAAGAAGCTACTTGTTGGGGTGCCTGGTAGGCTCACTCAGTAGAGCATGCAACTCTTGATCTCAGGAACATGGGTTCAAGCCCCATGTTGGGCATAGAGCTTATTTAAAAAAAAAAAAAAAAGAAGAAAGAAAGAAAAAGAAACTACTTGTAGAAGGGTTTCTGATCGTATCTCTCCTCTTATTTCAGATGACAGTCATGTCCCTTTCCAGGGACCTCAAGGACGACTTGCACAGTGACACAGTTCTCTCCATCTTAAATGAGCAGCGCATTCGGGGCATTTTATGTGATGTCACCATTATTGTGGAAGACACCAAATTTAAAGCCCACAGCAATGTCCTAGCTGCTTCAAGCCTTTATTTCAAAAATATCTTTTGGAGCCATACAATCTGTATCTCCAGCCATGTCCTGGAACTGGATGATCTCAAAGCTGAAGTGTTTACAGAAATTCTTAATTATATCTACAGCTCCACAGTTGTCGTCAAGAGACAGGAAACAGTCACCGATCTTGCAGCTGCAGGAAAGAAGCTAGGAATATCCTTCTTGGAGGATCTTACTGATCGCAACTTCTCAAATTCCCCTGGTCCCTATGTATTTTGCATTACTGAAAAAGGAGTGGTTAAAGAAGAAAAAAATGAAAAAAGGCATGAAGAACCTGCGATCACCAATGGGCCAAGGATCACAAATGCATTTTCCATCATCGAAACAGAAAATAGTAATAACATGTTTTCTCCACTGGACTTGAGGGCTAGCTTTAAAAAGGTCTCCGACTCCATGAGAAGCACTAGCCTTTGCCTGGAGAGGACTGACGTGTGCCACGAGGCAGAGCCCGTCCGCACCCTAGCTGAGCACTCGTACGCCGTTTCTTCCGTGGCCGAGGCCTACAGAAATCCGCCTGTACGTGAGCATGACAGCAGTTCCCCTGCTAAGACAGGTAAAGAAAATGGTGAAGCTCTTGCAGGAAAGCCGAAAACATGCCGGAAGCCAAAGACAGTCTCCATACCCCAGGATTCTGAGTCAGCTGCAGAAAACACACCACCCCCTCCAGTAGCCAGCTTAGAGGTTAATCAAGAAAGAAGTCCACAGCCAGCTGCAATTCTTCCTCCTTCCAAATCTAACAACGAAGGAGATGGCCGTTTTTCCAAGGAAGATGAAAATAAGTCCTCTGACATGCCTGGGCCACCGGCTGTGGAGGTCCCACCTCTCGTTTACAATTGCAGCTGTTGTTCCAAATCCTTTGACAGTAGCACTTTGCTCAGTGCCCACATGCAGCTTCACAAGCCGACCCAGGAGCCGTTAGTGTGCAAATACTGCAACAAGCAGTTCAGCACTCTGAACAGACTGGATCGGCACGAGCAGATTTGTATGAGGTCAAGCCACATGCCGGTTCCTGGGGGAAATCAACGCTTTCTAGAAAACTATCCTACCATTGGACAGAATGGAAGTTCATTCACAGGTCCAGAACCCCTATTATCTGAAAATAGGATTGGTGAATTTTCCGGTCCTGGAAGTACCTTGCCAGAAACGGACCACATGGTTAAATTTGTTAACGGGCAAATGCTCTACAGTTGTGTTGTATGCAAACGTAGTTATGTGACTTTATCCAGCCTCCGAAGACATGCAAACGTTCACTCCTGGAGAAGAACATATCCTTGTCATTACTGCAACAAAGTATTTGCATTGGCGGAGTACAGGACAAGACATGAAATTTGGCACACGGGAGAAAGGCGCTATCAGTGCATTTTCTGCCTTGAAACTTTCATGACCTACTATATTCTCAAAAACCATCAGAAGTCTTTCCATGCCATAGATCACAGACTTTCCATCAGTAAAAAAACAGCAAATGGAGGCCTGAAGCCTAGTGTCTATCCATATAAACTTTACAGGCTACTGCCTATGAAATGCAAGAGGGCTCCTTATAAAAGCTACCGAAACTCTTCCTATGAAAATGCCCGGGAAAACAGTCAGATGAACGAGTCTGCACCTGGTCCCTATGTGATTCAGAACACACACAGCTCCGAGTTACCGACCTTGAGTTTCCAAGACCGCATCAACACCTTGACCCACGGTCCGGCCGTCCCCTTGGAAACATCTGTACGTCAGGAGGTCCCGGCTTCTGCCAATGCACAGAGCACAGAGGGGACCAAATGGGGAGAGGAGGCACTGAAAGTTGATCTGGACAATAACTTTTATTCCACGGAGGTGTCCGTTTCTTCCACTGAAAACGCGGTGAGCTCCAACCTGCCGGTAGGGGACGGGCCTATTTCATCTCTGAGTAACAGCAGTGAGAACGCGGCCTCTGTGATCAGCTACAGCGGCTCGGCTCCGTCGGTCATCGTGCACAGTAGCCAGTTCTCATCAGTGATCATGCACAGCAACGCCGTTGCTGCCATGAGCAGCAGCAGCCACAGAGCCCCCGCGGACCCAGCTGCCAGCCAGGCCCTGAAGGATGACCGCAGACTCGAGCCCGATAAAGCCGGCAGAGCTGTCAGCCGACCCAAAAGCGTTAAGGAGAAAAAGAAAACCGTGCCGTGTAACAAGGCAGAAGTAGCCGAGGAGCCAAAGTACAGTGCTGATCCCGGAGGGTCGTTGAGCAAAACCACAAGCATGAAAGAAACCAGTAAAATTGAGACTTACATTGCAAAGCCCGCTCTGCCTGGAACCTCCACGAATAGCAACGTCGCGCCCCTCTGCCAAATAACCGTAAAAATCGGCAACGAAGCCATCGTGAAAAGGCATATCCTGGGATCTAAGCTGTTCTACAAAAGAGGAAGAAGACCCAAGTATCAGATGGAGGAGGAGGCTTTGCCCCAAGAGAGCGACCCAGAAACCAACAGAGACAGCCCGCTTGGGCTCTGCCAGTCCGAGTGTGTGGAAATGAATGAAATGTTCGATGATGCCAGTGACCAGGATTCCACGGACAAGCCGTGGCGTCCTTACTACAACTACAAACCCAAAAAGAAGTCCAGACAGCTGAGAAAAATGAGGAAAGTCAACTGGAAGAAGGAACACGAGAACAGGAGCCCAAGCACTCAGTGCAGATACCCGGCAGAACCGGACCGTGCCGTGGCCAAGGCCCCGCAGGAGAAGGCCTTTGAGGAAGAAGAAAACAAGGAGATGCCCAAGTTGCAGTGTGAACTCTGTGATGGGGACAAAGCCTCGGGGGCTGGCAGCCAAGGAAGGCCCCACCGGCACCTCACCGCCAGGCCTTACGCCTGCGAGCTCTGCGCCAAGCAGTTCCAGAGCCCTTCCACCCTCAAGATGCACATGAGGTGCCATACCGGGGAGAAGCCCTACCCGTGCAAAACCTGCGGGCGGCGCTTTTCGGTGCAGGGCAACTTGCAGAAACACGAACGCATCCACCTGGGCGTGAAGGAGTTCATCTGTCAGTACTGCAACAAGGCGTTCACCTTGAACGAGACCCTCAAAATCCATGAGAGGATCCACACCGGCGAAAAGCGTTACCACTGTCAGTTCTGCTTTCAGAGTTTTTTGTACCTTTCCACAAAAAGGAATCATGAGCAGAGGCACATTTGGGAGCATGATGGGAAGGGCTACGCCTGCTTCCAGTGCCCCAAAATTTGCAAAACAGCCGCTGCCCTTGGAATGCACCAGAAGAAACACTTGTTCAAAAGTCCAAGTCAGCGGGAGAAAGTAGAAGGTGACATGTGCCAGGAAAACTCAAACCCCCTGGAGAACGCACATGTTAATGACTCGGAAGACAGTGACCAAAAGGATAACATACAAACCATTGTTGAAAATGTCCTTTGAGTGGCGATACATAGAAAAATCTTCAAAAATATAAGTTGGCCGGTTTGTTGTTTTGGTTTTGTTTTTTTGTGTTTTTTTGTTTTTGTTTTTGTTTTTGTTTTTTTTAGTTAGCTGTTTTCTCTTGTTGTTTTTAAGTTAGTTTTGTTCACACAGCAGTGATGAAGGAGTGAAATGTAAAAGAAAATCTCTTTTGTGAAAATTCCAGAAAAAGGATCCTAGTATCTACTTTGGGTTTTAGCATTAACTTCATGCAAAGTGCACAAAAATGAAATAGCTGAATCCTCCAGTATCCCAAGTATCTTGTGGAAGTTTATGAAGTTCTTAGCTGTGGTATTTCTGCCAGTGGGGGAAAAAAAAAAAAGTCGAACGTTAGCCTAATTTAAAACTTTCTAGTAAGTGCTGATAGGAACTGGCTGCTGAGCTGTCTTTAGTCACTGGAGAAAACGAGGGTCAGATATCATGAAAACATCATCTTCGTAAATATGTTAGAGGGTAAATGAGCTCTGACGGTCATTTTTCCCATCCAGCTTCTGCACTATTAAAGATTGTTTAAATTAGTGGATATATATGAAATATTTAATATTATAGCTGAAAATATGTGTGAAATTAAGTAACCTAAGTAGGACATTCATTATCTAGAACTACTTTTTCTGCAACACAAACCTTGTAAAATACATATGTAAACCACTATGACTTTTAACTGTCCACGTCCCCTGTAGAGAATTATAATTGATGAGCAATAGATCTGCAAATAGTGAGGACTGATGGAAAAATCAGTAGAAAGCATCTTGAATCTGGTTTAAGAGCATGTTGTGTGCTTTTAGATGGAATGCTGTTCCCTTGAAGTTATGGCTGAGCTATACTAGAACTGGTCTACTCCAGTCACAGAAAACATAGGTCATGCCTTATCTATGGGGGAGAGCCCTCCCAGAACTTTCCTGTGATGACCTGTGCTGTATATTACTTTGCAGTGGCCTCACCTCAGATAACAAAGAAGGGTCAAATTCTTCTGAAACCCCCTGCAGTCTTCCATCCATCACAAGGCCATGGATGTGGAAGTCTGTTTCGGACAGACTTAGCCTCAAGGGTTTAAGTAAAACCTGACAACTCCCAATTCCACTGAGGGAGTGTCTAGGAAATTTAGTGCAAGCATGCGTATGGTGGTGAATTCCCAGCCTCTGGAAAGTGACAGCCTAATCCCTGTAATCATTAGCCTTCTTGGAGATTATGCAGCCCACAAGTGTACATTAGTATAAACCAAAAGGATATCAGAAAGATACCTCCCACCTCACCCATTAATAACTTGAGTGGGCAAGAGGAAGTAGTGACCTTCCTTGCCTCCAGTGGTAGCTTTGTTTTTGGGGGGTGGGGTGTGGAGATGGAATGTGGAGTGATAAGATTGCATCACTTACAGGACCCAGATACATCTCCCCAAAGCCAGATGCCTCGTCTTCATGTTTGCAGACATCTAGCTCCCTTGCTAAAAACCCACTTAAGTTTTTTCATGTTTTTTTTTTATACTGACCCACACCATCAAGCATTGGCCTCAAAGTCCAGTTGCCCAGTAGGACATTCCATCACGTGGACTAGGTTCTGGGAAACTGGAACTCATCATTCTTATGTTTAAACTGCCAGGATAGGAGGGAGAGAGAAAACATTCCTACCCTTTGATCAGCAGTGTGAGCAGAATCTGGAACCTGGTTTAAGGGTGACCTACAGCCACTCCTGTTCATGGGATTTGATAGATGGAAGCCCAAGGTTACCCAAAGTTGCAAGGTCACCATTATGAAGAAGTAGTTCAAAGGACTCCAGTTCCTCTCTCCAAGTATTGTGATATCTCCATGAAGAAGACTTCATGTGGATTTGGGTGGGCAAGAAGGCATTTAAACACCCAGAGAAGGACATGATCAAAGCTGACCTTTTTATACAGTAGTATTTTGCTGTTACGTAACCCCAGTACTGCATCTGCATCTAGCTTTCGTTCATCTACTTTCACTTACATACAGTATTATATAATCGAGGAAAATGGGAAAACACAAGCAAATCCAACCTTACTTTATACGTTGTATATATGTATACCTGCCCTGCTCACCTGGGTTCTTGTTAAAAAAAAAAAAAAGAGATAGTCACAAAGGGCTTATGAAAATCCTTTCTGAATTGATAATTACAATATTGAATAGGCAATTCTGTGATCTACTAATCTGTCTTCTTTCAATTAGGATCGTTAATCAGAGAGAATTACTGTGTATTTCAGTCATTTTGATTTGAGGTAACTCTATAAAACGATCACCCGTAGTGACGTCTCCCAGCCCTCACATGTGGGAATTTTTTAAGTGGACTTGTATGCTGATGATTCTAGACCAAAGTAAATATGGCAGAATATTTATACATGAAAAAATAATTTTGCAGATATTTTCTATAATTGTATTATCCGTTTAAAATGTTGATAGCTTGTGTTAGTTTCAGGGAGGGGTGTATATTTTGATAAAAAAAATACTTGACTTTGTAACTCTGTATATTCTATACAATTTATAGCAGAGCCGTTTTAAGACAGCCTCATCACCTTTTTCTGTTCATTGTGAAGACTTTACCATGAGTGACGTTGAAGTTTGCGTTGAGTACTTAACGACCAACTAGAACCACAGTAGGTGTGCGCAGTGAACATACTGTATGCCGTACAAGGTACATTGTAATTTGCCGTTCTAGCATCTGTATTTCAGTTAGAAGATATTATTAAATGCAGATGTTAAGGGTTGGAAAAGCCTAATTTTATTTTTAGAAATAACGAATACAAATTTGGTTTTGCTTGATTAAAATAGCTTATTCCTATGTTAAGTCTCTTACATGTTTCACTTAATTCCCGTGTGCAGCCAAGCAGCAGTCTCCTTTTTGTGGGTCACAGCCTTATTCCACAGGTTCTATTTGCTTCATATATTTCCGTTTCCTGACTTGGTTACCTTCCATGATACCTACTTACATGCTTAGGACTCAAACAAAATACACATTTAAAAAGAAACAAAGCAGAATGAGAGAGGTGGGTAAGTCTCCTTGTCATGTAGTGCTTAGGATAGGCCTGACCTTGTGATGAACCAGAGAGCCCTGGAAGTGGCATCATTCTTCCCGTGGGCCGTTTCATTTAGGTCTTTCCTGACGCCCCTGCAAGTCGACTTCATCATCCACACTTGATAGTGACTTTGAGAAGATCCCACAGCCAGAGTCAGGATTCTCACCCAGGGCTTCCTGACTTCAAAGCCCATGTTTTTGTTTCTTCTCAACACCTTAGAGAGGCGCCTGGGTGGCTCAGTGGTTGAGCATCTGTCTTGGGTCCAGGGAGTGATCCTGGAGTCCCAGGATCGAGCCCCACATTGGGCTCCCTGTATGGAGCCTGCTTCTCCCTCTGCCTGTGTCTCTGCCTCTCTGTGTGTCCCTCATGAATAAATAAAATCTTTAAAACAAAACAAAACACCTTAGAGAAAAATGCTTAATGTAAACCAAGCAGAGAGTGAGGAAAAGAGGCACGAGGTGAGGAATGAACGCCACTCAAGGAGGACAGCCGTTGCAGTGATGGCTTTCAGGAGGCTGTATTGGTCTCAGCTCTCCCCGACACACCACTCCTTTTTTTTATTGACACTGCAACATTTTGGGCATTGGCTCCTCTTAAGATGTTGGGATATTGCCCTATAAAACCTTTTTTTTTTAAACCTGTGCACTCTTTAAATAAAAAATTTGGAGTAAAATCATCATTTAATGCTACTATAAATGAGTAATTTTTCACGTAAAGAAAAAAATGTGTTCCATCATCACAGACTATAGTCCTAACCTTAAGTTATTATCTTCAAATGCATGCAGTTAGTCACAGTAGGTAACGTGAAAGGGAGTGCCAGTGGCTCAGACAGCACAATCCATCACCGACACAGGGAAAATACCTCGGATTTCCAGTCCTACCCGTGGCTGGCCAGTAGCATCAGTTTTGTATTTGAAGGATAATCCAAATCAACCCCAACCAGAAATTTGGTAACTGCTGTCTGTTGAAACTAACTTCATTTCACTAGCAAAACAGATTAAACATTGAAGGAATTTGTAGCAATTGAGAAAGTAACTGGATTAAAAGCACCAAAACGAATCATGCAAGGCAATCCTATTTGTACATACTATATTAATTACTTTGGGTCCTTTTATTCCTGTTGCTCACCGCCCTCTTTTCTCGTAACCTATCCATTGATTTGGTTCCATGCGCTGTGTCTCCATCAGATGCTCTTTGCAGAGGCAGTTTCCTCCATACTTGAGGACTCTTCACCTTCCTCTTCCCCAAATCCTGATGGGCTATGGACTCCCTTCTGGAGAGAGGAACCCCACCTTCCCTCTCCAGAATGCACCCCTAGATGATGAGTCTTCAAGTGAGGTGGTCAGTGAACTGGCAAGTTGGCTTCCTGTGCAATTTTTAAAAGGAAACTCCAAATTTAGACAACTAATGGAAGAACTGAATATAAAAATTATGATTACACTTTTAAATATTTCTTAAATTACTATTTCATTCTTGACATGTAAGATCTCAGTTCTATTTATTTAGAATCTTTTGCTGAAGGGCGCCTGGCTGGCTAGGTCAATTAAACATCTGCCTTTGACTCAGGTTATGATCCCAGGTCCTGGGATCAAGCCCCACATTGCTTCGGGGCTCACCACTCAGTGGGGAGTCTGCTTCTCCCTCTGTCTCTGCTTCTCTCTCCTCATTCTCTCTCTCTCTCAAATAGATAAAAACCTTTTTTTCCCCAAAAAAAGTTTTGCTGAAAATCAAGAGCACTTTTTTTCCCAATAATTTTAAAAGTTATGACTTCTATGTAATAATAGGGGTAAGGATATTATTCCTATTAAACAAAACTGCTGTACAGAGACTTAAAAGACCTAACAATGCTTATTTATGTAGAATTTTAATTCATTCAAAATATGTTTGATTTTGAGTCTCAGGAGATGTGGCCAGGGCACTAGAGACGTAAGAGGTAACCTGCACCTTTGGGGAGCTGGATCTGAGGAAGGAGACTGATGAGGCAAGGGATGATTACAAAACAAAACTCTGAGCTCCTAGGAGCTCAGAAGCAGATTGGATTGTGTCAGGTTATGAGAAGGATGGCACAGAGCGAGGGCTGAGGGAGCCTGGGCTCCCCGGTGGGAGCAGGCCTGGGTAGGGGTGGCTAAAACAGAGGAGCGAGCATGGGTGAGGGCAGATTGCTCCGCAAACCTGGGGTTTGGGTGGTGAGCCAGGAGAGGCACACAGAGGACACATCAGCAGGACCTCATGGGCCTTGCCAGAGAATCTGTACTTCTGATGCTGACAGAGGATGGGGGAGCAGAGGAGCAGCTGAGTGCTAGGACAGAAAGTCAGAGACAGGTCCCAGAAGGTCCAAGCAACATGAGAGGCCACGGGAAGGCTCCCACAGACAGGAAATGATCTAATGTGTTTAAATGCTGACTCTCACTGCAATGCAGCAAAGAGACTGCAGGTCAGTGAAGAGGCTTTCTTTGTTTCCCCCCTTGCGATATATTTTTGAAGAAATTATGTTGTTTATCCTGAAGAGTTTCCACAGCCTGGTAATTAGCAAGACCGCTTCCTAAGTTAGGTTATGTTCATCCATCAGGAGGCATCTACTGTCTCACTGACATATTGGATGTACTTTGAAGGTAGATCTGAAAGGATTTGCGAGTGGTTTCGGTCCCGGGAGGTAAGAAAAACAGAGGAGTCAGAGATGACTCCCAAGTTCTGGGCCTGAGCCATTGGAAGGATGGAGTCACCAGCAGAAGACTAGATATGTGGACCAGAAGTTTGGAAGAGGGGACTAACTTCAGGTCTGAAGCCGAAAGTCATGTTTCATTACTTCAAAACATATTTGAGCTAGGTGCTGGGAATACAAGAGTGGGCAAAACACATTGTCCCTGGTGCTTATGACCTAGCGGGGAACACAAAGAGCTAAGCAATTACAATTGCAATAAGTGCTGTGAAGAAGGGGTGCTATGGGGACATGTAGTGGCACAGGGGTGGGGGTCCTAAGCTAGTCTGAAAGTTCAAGGGAAGTCAGCCTTGAGGAAGTACCTTTTGAATGAGATCTAAACAAGGAGTAAGAGGGGCACCTGGGTGGCTCAGTGGTTGAGCATCTGCCTTTGGCTCAGGTCATGATCCCGGGGTCCCCCGGATTGAGTCCTGCATCGGGCTCCCTGCAGGAAGCCTGCTTCTCCCTCTGCCTGTGTCTCTGCCTCTCTATCTGTCATGAATAAATAAATAAAATTTTTAAAATAAACATAGGACACCTGGGTGGCTCAGCGGTTAAGTGTCTGCCTTTGGTTCGGGGTGTGATCCTGGAGTCCCGGGATCGAGTCCCACATCGGGCTCCCTGCAGGAAGCCTGCTTCTCCCTCTGCCTGTGTCCCTGCCTCTCTCATGAATAAATAAATACAATCTTTAAAAAAAATAAATAAGGAGTAAGAGTTGAAAGAGGAGCAAGTTTCTAGGCAGCGGGAACAGCATGTACAAAAGTTTGCTTCTAGAAGGAACACTGTGCATTGGAAGCCAGTAGTGGCCAGAGTACAGGAGAGATGGCTCTTAGATGACACCAGAGGCCAAATGCCAGACCCTGCAGGGTCCCCAAGTCATGCTGCAGATTGAGATCTTCTACTAAGAGCGACAGAGAGCCACTGAATTGTTGGGACAAGAAGTATTTTAATCAGTTTTGTAGTGTGAAAAGTCACTGTGGCTGAAATGTAGAGAATGATGTGGAGGACAGTAGTGGCCAGGAACGGAGCGGGTAGGAAGCCACTGCAGTGGTCCAGGCTGGAGACAGCAGTGGCTTGGACCATGTATTGGCCGGCAAGAGGAGAGGAGAGGGGAGAGGAGGAGGGCTATTTGGAAGATAAAATCAGCAGCCCCTGATGTTGGATGGCTATGGGGAAGTGAGGGCCAGGGAGGAGCCAAGGATGCAGCTTTTGGTTTTGGAATTGTTGAAACGATGGGAATGAAAGATGTCTCCTGTGAAGCTTGTATAGCAAAAGGGGACCATCATCACAGGATGAGATGAGCACTGGGCATTATTCTATATATTAGCAAATCGAATTTAAACAAAAAAAAATCCTGGAGAACAACATGACGTCACTGAACGTGGAGTTGGGAAGAGAGACCTCCAGCTGGCTCGCGAGAGGTGACACGGACCCACTCTAGTGGCTCAACTGGTGGATCTTGGCAAGAGTAATTTCGGCGGTGGTGCATGTGGCTTCTTGTTTCAAGAAGCTGAGCTGGGAAATGGGCGCCCGGGCAGCTCAGTCGGTTAAGCATCTGACTTCTGCTTGGGTCATGACCTCGGGGTCCTGGGATGGAGCCCCGCGTGGGGCCTCCACTCTTCGGGGAGTCTGCCCCTTCCCCTGCTTGTGCTCTCTGTCTGTCTCTCAGAAGCAAACAAGCAAACTTAGCTCTGAAGGAGAGAAGAAAGAGAAAGGTGAGTGGAACCTAAGGTTTGGAGACCAGGATTGTGCCGCGTGGGGTAGGGCAGAGGGTGAGGAGGCAAGGCAGGTGAGGGTCTTGGCCTGAGGCGTGCTCGTCGTCAAGAGCTATAAAGGCCGGGTTCAACCTACGGGACTAGAGACCTCAATGTCTGGTGGATGCACACAGACGGAGGGGGCCTTCGAAGCTCTTGCGCTACTACTTTTCTGTTTGGCAACCCCCTCGCCCTGTTGCGGTGGCGGTGACGATTGTCTTCCTCACCTGAAAGCTGTGGACACAGAGTATGAGGAAGCTAAGGGGCTCGGAGACAGGTCAGTTTTCAGGATGCGGTTTTCACCACCACCGACTCCACGTTGACAAGGGATATTTTGGAAGGAAGACTGGGACAGTGACAACTGCTGGGCTTTCCTCAAAATGAGTGTTTATTAGCTTGAGACTCCAATACCCTCAGAATGCCCTAAGTCATTCTTTTCTTTTCTTTTTTTTTTTTTCTGTCAGTGTGCTCTTATGTGGCAGTTAGTATAGATCGACCTCATTTTATGGCACTTTATTTTGCTTTGCAGATACTGCTTTTTTTGATAATATTTCAAACTTTTTCATTATTATGTTTGTGATAATATGTGATCAGTGGTTATAACTCACTGAAAGCTCAGATGAGGGTTAGCATGTTAGCAATGATGTACTTTTTAATGAAGGTATGTGCATTGGTTTTTTAGACGTAATGCCATTGCACACTTAATAGACTACTGTCTAATGTAAGCATACTTTCGTGTGCTCTAAAAAACTCAAAAATTCATTTGACTTGTTTCACTGTGCTATTCACTATATTGTGGTGGTCTGGAACCCAGCCCACCATATCTCCAAGGTGTGCCTGTATTACCAGGCACGGTTCTAAGCATCTAGTGAATATTAATTCATTTAATCCTCGTATCGGTGCTGTGAGATAGTCATTTATATTATCATCTCCATCAACATTCAACGTGGTTATCTTTTGCTGTACAGTGCTGCAAAATTTAGCAGCTTAAGACAGCCAGGTGCCAGTATTATTATTTCACATGGTTTTGTGGTTTGAGTGGGATCAGTTGAGCAGGCCTCTCATGCAGCTGTAGTCAGATGATCACCGTGTGGTGTCATCTAAAGCCCTAACCACACTGGGCATCCAGTCTAAGCCCAGCTTAGATTCAAGGGTGGCGGGATGGACCATACTCCTCAGTGGGGGAGTAGCAGGCACATACAGGGAGGAAAGGGATCCGATGGCAGGCATCTTTGGGGGCAAGCTATTCTACAAGAGACAATTCCCAATGAGAAAACCAAGGCACAGAGATGTTTGATAACTTACCCAAGGCCATTTCCAAGCTGGTACGTGGAGAAGCAGAGTTAAGCCCAGGCGGTTGAATTCCAGAGTCTGTCTGCTAAGACAGGCGAAAGGGACTGAAGGCTCATAACACAGCACATCCTCTCATCCCAAAGCCCTGGTGGTTGGGAGCACAACATTATTCATAGTGGAACCAGAGAGTCCCTGGAGTTAGCTGTGAAGGATCTCGAAGAGAGGAAGAAAGTCTAAAAATGCTTTAAATGGAAATAAATGAGGAAGGTACAAATTGAGTCAAATTTCAAGGACCAGCTGAACAAGGCTCACCATTTTTCAAGACTATTTATTTTAGAGAGAGAGAGAGCTTGCACATGCGAATGGAGGGAGGGACGGAGGGAGAGGGAGAGAGAGAGGATCTCAAGCACACTCCCTGCTCAGTGCAGAACCCGGATGAGGAGCTCCATCCCAGGACCTCGAGATCATGACCTGAGCTGAAATCAAGAGTTAGCTGCCTAACTGACTGAGCCCCCAGGCACCCCTAAACAAGGCTCTTCTTATGTTGGAGGTGAAAAATAGTCTTGTGTGGCCCAAGGCCAGTGGAAGGCTTTATACTTTTACTTGTTCTTTATCCAATCAGGAAAGAACAGAAATATAAGCCAAGACGGGGCATGGGTTGTATTGTTTGTTTTTGTTTTTTTTTTTTTGTCTTATAAATAATTAATGTCTGAAACTTTTAGCTACTCCAAAGGGTCAAATAAGGAGGGGGCAGCCTATGACTGGGACCAGGGAGTTAGAATCTGAGGTGTAGACTGGCTTCAGGAAGGATCTTCAGGTTCCCGTGTAATGTCATAGCCCTGAAAGTCCAGATCATTGCTTGCTTTTACCCATCACGGCACCTCTAATGGGAGAACATCTTCCATGAAAGGAAATGACATCTCTAATTCACAGAGTTTACTCACGTCACATGAGCAATGGGGTATTGCCAGGGAGAAGCTGACTCACCTCTGAGTGGCCAGCTTCTCTCCCGAAATCTGACGACCTGAAATAACGTGTAGCTTAGGTGCTGTTAATTTCTAGCTTCTCGGTTTTACTGGGCTAAAAGGCCGGGTCCCACACATTGCCTGGAACATGCTCAACATCTGGGTAAATGTGGTTAGTGGAAAGAGCAGCAGGCCATTTCCCTGGTCGGACCCCATCATTTCTGACGTTCCTGTTCCTAAAGAGAAATTCAGAGCCACTATTTTCGTCACCATGATGGGAACCAGCCTCCTCCACTATTGCTCATGTCGACTGCAGCACCATCCCAGTCACTGGGAACTCCTCGCCATTTGATAGCATCCCCACACCTAAGCGAGGAGGCCCCACCCTGGCCCTCCTCCAGGGGTCCACCTGGACCGCACCCCAGGGCTGAGTCTCCAGAGCCAATAATGAAGTGCCCATCCAGAGTCTGTGCCAGTCTGAATACTCAGGACTGAGAATGCTCTGCCCACTTGGAGGGCCTGCTCAGGCTTCTTCCTGCCAGTGTCACTCTCCTAGGTCCCAGGGACGGGCAGGTGTTTGCTGGGGATGTGGACAGAGTTTGTCATCCATATGTGCGTGCCTGAGTCCCCCAGCCTTATCAGAGGGAGTAGGGTGGAGAGTAAGAAGGAAGGGGAGGAGGACCCGGACTCTACTTGTGCTGTCTCACCCCAGTCTGGAACACCCGAGACCGGAAATTCTAAATCCAAACCTGGCCTCCCAGATTGTTATGAAGGTATGTTTACCAAAGACAGAGAGTAGAGCATACTTAATTAAGAGCAGTTCACCTGATTCATAACTTGTGTTTAGACATCTGATATACTGTTGACCTGTGAACATATTTTCTCCTTCTTATGGTTTTCTTAACATTTTTCTAACTTACTTGATTATAAGAAACAGTATATAATACCTAAATATACAACATATGTATTAATTGACTATTTCTGTTGTTGGTAGGCTTCTGGTCAACAGTAGGCTTTTGGTGGCTAAGTCTCTGGGGAATGAAAAGTTATACACAGATTTTTGACTGGGGCGGGGGAGGTCAGCACCCCAGTCCCCACATTGCTCAAGGGTCAACTGCATAGGCCTCCGTGTGAACACTTGCCCTCGACCCTGTAAAAGTTTGGGAGGCCGTCACTACTCCCCAGGGCATCTGGCTTTTCATCACACTATGTCTGAATATCAGTTCCTGGCGGTAGTGAGATGTCCATTCCCACCCTCACTCCACCCCCACCCACAGGCATGACTATGTCTCAGTGTGTTGTTCCAAAGCCCCTTCTAAAGCTTCTTCCTTGAGTTGGTTTATGAGAGACAGACCGTCAGACTTCGGCTTGCCTTTGCCTCAGTCCCACCACAGTTCTCTGGCAAAATATTTTTTTCAATTCCACCTCTGCTCTTGGACAGCAAGCTCCTCCAGGAAGAGTCCAGAACTTATTATTTAGCTCTGCTTCCAGCATCAGCACAGCAGTCCCAAACATGAGTCATCTTCAGAGAGTAGTGATGCTCCATTCCAGGGTGACGAACCATCACACTGTGCCTGGGAAGGAGGGTTTTCCCAAGATGTGGGACTTTTGATGCTTAAACCCGGGGCAGTCTCGGGGAAACTGGAAGGACTGATCACCCTAATGGGGAGGAGGTTCTTCAGAATGGGAGGGGGCATCGGCAGCCACAACAGAAATAAAACTAAGTGGCCAATTTTAGTTTGAAACAACTAAAGGGATTGTCAGCTTTCTCCCACCTCCTCCTGAGCAGTGAGGAAACATCTAGGCCACACAGGAAAGTGGCTAGACTGTGCAAGTCTGGGCTGAGAGAATGGAGAGGACAACCATGGGGGCCAGTTTCCAGAGTTCTACTAAAAGGCCTTAATTATTTCACAGAAACTCCCTCTACTCTATTTCTCCGAAGAACCTCCTGGGTAGCTTAGCTGACCCTGCAGCTTGCAGCTGCCCACACGAGGCATTTGCCCTAGGAAGTGTTCACAGAGTCCACCTTGGGAATAAGTGATGGCCTATCCCAGTCTTCCTCACCACCATCCATCCGTCCTGCTAAGTGTGTCCAGCTCTGGGTTTTCCCGCTGAGTCCTTTTCTATTTTGATGGTGAAAGCACTTGAATTTCTTTGAGAAGTCACCTCTCACTCCCTCTTCCTTCAGCCCCACCTTCAGACACTATGGATCAGGTTGGGGGTGTGGGTGGATGGGAAACACATGGCCTGGTTCTGGTAGCCTGTATTTCTACATCTCGGCACCAGAACAAGGAAACTGAGCCAGACCTTCTCCACTGCCATGGACAGAACCGCTGGTCTTAAGCAGAGCCGGATGTAAGGGCTTAAGAAAAATGATATCTTTCCCCTCTCTCACCTCCTATCTCTTCCTTTTCCCTCTTCTCCACTTTCTTCTCTACTGGCTTTCCTCTCAGTCTGGTTCTCTCCAGTTGATGGCAAAGATGCCTGTGCTGAATGGAGTAAAGTCCCTACTCCCTGCCACATCTTCAGAGAAGAGAGGCACACCTAGCAATCACCTCCTCCAAACACCAGAGTCTGAACTCAAACCCAGAGCATCCAACGTCATCGCTGACACTCACACCCTCTACTCATGTAGGTTATGCACCTCCTCCCAGGACGTGCCGAGGAAAAGTCAATCAAAATGACCACAAAACACATTACGTTCAGCTAAAATCAACTGAGCCAGGCACTGTGCCCAATGCTTGCTTCTGAACAAGAACCTTGCAAGAAGGTATGAAAGAGGCAGAAAAGCCCAAAGCCAAGGACCTCACTCTGCAGAGTGAGAATCTACATAGGAAATGAGAACCCAGTTTCCTGTCACATCCTCCAGCTCGGGTATTGACTGGCTGCCACCCCGACTCTACCCCTGCCCGTTTCCCTGCCCCCCTCACTCCTGCTGCTCAAGGAACACTGAGCCTCCACTCCTCACTTTTATTTGATCATTCATCGACTTTTACAGATGAATGCAAACACATTAGAAGACGTGAGCCCAGCTGCGGGGACATTTATAAAGACCTTTCTAGGCCAATTTCCAGGAACTCTCTCGGTTAACAGAAGTGACTGCACCATACCATACATGATAAAAGGGGAAAGCAGGCTAATGCATTCATGCGAATATGTTTAAAGAGCTAGTACATATATATGGTAAAAGAACATTTTTTTTTTCAAATACAACGAAAAGGTAGACAGAGAAAAATAAGTTTCCCTCTCATTCAGCCCCTAGGTCTCTCCCTGGAGGCATGCACTATTTCCCCACCTTGGGGAATCCTCCACAGACATCCTATGCATACCCGAGCATATATGTATATTTTCTATATTAGCTCTCTATGTAGGAAATGAACTTATATAGATTTATTTCCTTTTTTTTTTTACACAAACGAGAACACAGTACACATAGTGTTTAGTACTTTATTTAATTTAACAATATATCATGGAGAACCTTCCGGGTGGGGAGGGGGCACATGGATCCATCTGTCTCATTCTTTTAATGCCTACATAGCACTCCCTTGTAGGAGTTTGTTAGACGTTTGTTTCCAGTCTTTTCTTTATTCGTGCATTTTAGGCCAGTTTTTACAACAAAGATGGAATCAAATGGGGAAAGAGTTTCCTGCTTAACTCTCACCCAGAAACGCCAATAAACAGAAGCCCCACTCCGTTCTGAAGTTCCTGGTAGTTTGGATGAATGTGATTCAAATCCTGAGCTCTGGAGCAAAAGTCTTCAGACTCATTTTGCTCTGTATTAAATGCAAGCTGAACAGAAGTGCTCCTGTCTGCAGGGTCCCCTGTTGTTTAGACAAAAATGGGATGTAGGGAGGAAACAAGAGAAGAACCTAAGATGGACGGATGGGAAAGTTGGACCAGGAAGCACCTCCCCTCATCTCCAGGCCCCCTTCATGCCACCTTTATTCCTTCTCTCTGTGCTCCCAGCCTTCTCTGCCTCTCCCAGGCTGCAGCACAAGACGTTGGCCAGCTGACAGGACCTCACAGGCAGTGTCCATCAGACAGAGACGGCCATCCCTGGGTGCTAATTGCCAGTTTCTGGAAAAGGATGTCTGATTCCTGCCTCCCTCCCCCCTCTACTGAAGACACTGGTTCCCCTTGGTCGGTTTAGTCCGGATCCAATTAGCTCTGGTTAAAGGGACTGAGCCCCCTTAGGAGACGGCTGCAGAAGCCTAATCCTGAGGGCAAACCCAACATTCAGAGAAGGCGGGGTGGGCCGGGAGAGGCCCTCAAGTGGCCACCACGAGGCCCCGAGGGAGGAGGTCAATAGCTGCATCAGCAGGAGCCTTGACACCTGCTATGTGGCTTCCAGCCTTGCTGGGCAGCTTTCCTGCCCCAAATGTCCCACACAGATGTACCTGGACAGTTGTTAAAAGGCCCGCCTGGCTTAGGGGTGGGCTCAGGCCTTGTCTCATGAGAGCATTTCCCCCATATCTTTGGGTGGGATGGCGTGGGACAACGCAAAGTGTGTGATCTGAGTAGGTATTTGTAAAGGAGGCCTCACCTCCCACCCCCGGACACATACTACACATTAAAAAGTGCACTTGTTTTGACAGCGTTTTCACCTCCCTCCGCCAATTTGCAAAAGTGTTCTTAAGAAACTTTCTAAACTTGTTTATGCCCAACTCGTCTTTGAATGCATTCTTTTTGAAAACATATTTGTTAAAAAGAAAAAAAGAAAACATGTTTATAAGTGCAAAGTGGATAATGTAAACAAGCTGTCAGCGTTTGAGAGAAAGCTGGGGGAGCCCCGGGCAGGATCTATGCCTAAATTGCCACCTGCTGTAACCTCCACAGCCCTTGTAACAGCTTTAGCCTGAGAGCCCAGCCTGAAAGCCCAGCCGGCCCTGCCCTCGCTAGGCCTCAGCCCTGCGCCTTCTCTCTCAAGAAGACTGAACCAGACGCGCAGACCGAGGTGGGGCCTCCACCTCTGTGCAGACCGAGGGAAGCTCTTGCCAGCAGAGGTCACTGACGCGCCGGCTTGGGGTTCGGCAGCGGCCGAGGCCGCAGGGTAGGTCCCCGCCCTCCCCGATTCTTGCTCCTTCCTGTCCATTCATTTGCTCCCTGCTTGGCATATTGAAGGAAATAACCCCAGTGGCGCGTTAACAAGGTGCGTGCATGCCGTGGACACTTTTTCTCACTGCTACCTGCCCCCCCCCTTTTTTAAAAGATTTTATTTATTTATTCATGAGAGACATAGAGAGGCAGAGACACAGGCAGAGGGAGAAGCAGGCTCCATGCAGGGAGCCCGACGTGGGACTCGATTCCGGGTTCCCAGGATCAGGGCCTGGGCTGCAGGCGGCGCTAAACGGCTGCGCCCCCCGGGCTGCCCTACCTACCCTTTCATAGCCCAAATCTGAGTCTTTAGTTTAACATTAAGGTAATCCTCGGAATAAGACAGGCAGTAACATGTGACACAGTGCAGCAGGGTCCCCTCCAACCTCGGATGGCATCTGACCAGGTGCAGCCCGTTCCGGAAACTAGTTATAGCTGCTTCTTGCCTGGATTCCTGGGACCAGGAATCACCCCACCACACACACACACACACACACACACACACACACGCGCGCGCGCGCGCCTGAAGGTAATACGGGCAGAGACCCCTATGATGCAGGGATGGGTGCTGTGTATGGCGTGGGGCGGTACAAGCCAGTGAGAAGGGCGAAGGGCGAGGGTCCTGTGGGCCGCCTGCAAAGAATGAGAGGCATTGAGCAGCCACCTGTGAGCCCAGGGCTCGCGTGGACAGCAGCTGCATACATGGGACCAGTTTGCCAGCGTTCTGTAGTGGCAAGAGATGCTAGGAGGGGTCATGCGTCCGTTAAGAGGGGAGGGGAGGGGACGCCTGGGTGGCTCAGCGGTTGAGCTTCTGCCTTTGGCTCAGGTCGTGATCCTGGGGTCCCGGGATCGAGTCCCTGCATAGGGCTCCCCACGGGGAGCCTGCTTCACCCTCCACCTGTGTCTCTGCCTTTCTCTCTGTCTCTCATGAATAAATAAATAAAATCTTAAAAAAAAAAAAGAATGCAGGGGAAGAAACTGCATCTGTAGGATGGGGCAGAGAGTAGCAGGGCACCTAAAAACCACCGAATTGTAATAGGGCAGCGCCCACCTATACTGGGGGGTGAGGGGGCGGGGGCTGAGGTGCTCCCGGCGTCAGAGGCCCAGGGAGACGCCAGCTTCTCAGGCCCCGGGATGTGTAGCCGCCCCTGCGCCCTGGCAGCCGGGTAACTGCACCTCACAGCCCCGGGCGGCAGATAGGTGATGGCCCTGGAAAACCGGGAGGTGCAGGGGTTACAGCGCCAGCAGGACACCCCGGGAAGCCAAGGGAACCACCCACTTGTCTGGGAAGAGCGCCGAGCAAGAAGCCTGTGACCTAAGCCTCAGCGACTCTATCGCATTTCCAGGGTCACAGCGAGCGGCTCAGGATTGTGCATGTGACCCGCCCGGCGCCAATGAGACTTAAGATTCCTGGGAACCCTCGGAGAGAGGCGGTTCCTCGCGGTGCTGCGCTTGGAGCTGAAGGAGTGCGAGCTACTGCTGCAGAGCCTGGTGGCCGGCGGCCTCCCCCGCCTCCTCTCCCTCTACCTCCTCCTCCTCCTCTCCCCTCCTCCTCCTCCTCCTCCTCCTCACCCTCCTCCTCCTCCTCTCCCCGCCTCCTCCTCTCCCCTCCTCCTCTCCCTCCTCCTCCCCCTCCTCCTCTCCCTCTACCTCCTCTCCCCGCCTCCTCTCCCTCCTCCCTCCTCCTCTCCCTCCTCCTCCTCCTCCCTCCTCCTCTCCCTCCTCCCTCCTCCTCCTCCCTCCTCCTCTCCCTCCTCCCTCCTCCTCTCCCTCCTCCTCCTCCTCCCTCCTCCTCTCCCTCCTCCCTCCCTCCTCCCTCCTCCTCTCCCTCCTCCTCCTCCTCCCTCCTCCTCTCCCTCCTCCCTCCTCCTCTCCCCGCCTCCTCTCCCTGCCTCCTCCTCCTCCTCTCCCCACCTCCTCATCCTCCTCTCACCTCCTCCCTCCTCCTCTCCCTCCTCCTCCTCTCCCCGCCTCCTCTCCCCGCCTCCTCCTCCCACCTCCTCCTCCTCCTCCTCTCCCTCCTCCTCCTCCTCCCCCTCCTCCTCCCCTCCTCCTCTCCCTCCTCCTCCTCCCCCTCCCCCTCCCCCTCCTCCCCCTCCTCCCCCTCCTCCTTCTCTTCCTCCTCCTCCTCCTCCTCCTCCTCCTTTAAGATTCGGTTTATTTATTTGAGAGAGAGAAAGAGAGAATGAGCAGTGGGGAGGGGCAGAAAGAGAAGGAGACCCAACTGCCTTCTTGTCAGCACCAGGGAGGACTGGAGCTTTGTGGCTCATCCAGTGGAAGAACCTGGAAATGGAGGGAAATTGAGTGCTGATGGCACTATTTGAGCCCTGAATGCAGCCATACCTGGAGTTAATTTTACTCCTGGGTTTTCTGGAAGCCAAGAAATTCCCCCTTGTGCTCATGGGGACTGCACTCTTGCACCTTCTGGGTGAGAGGGGAGGTTAAGTGTTCTCTGACCCACTGCTAACATCTGATACCCTTAGGATGCTTTGTATTGAAGTTGACCTTTGTATTGAGGTTGAGATAAAACCAGCTGGCCAAGGCAAGCTGCCCTGGCTCCTAAAGTCCCCTGATGCTTGCCCCTTACAGACATCCAGACCATTCTGAATCGTTGTGACCATTCCTGACCCCAGAGTGGGAGCCAACGGCTTGAAGGCAATGCATCTGAAACTCTAAGATCCACACAGAGATGCCAGCATTCCTATTACTACAGAAAACAAAACACATTTAGAAGCATCTCGTTGACACTGAAGTTAAAATTTCAACCTTAGATGTAGAAGAGCTTCTAGCAGGAGAGAGATGAGAAATTAATTGGATCGTTCCCATAATTACTAATTTAAATATGTAAAGTGTCACTGGTTTTTCCCTTTATGCAAAGCTCTGCCTTTATTCCTTTTCTAAGAGATGGTTAAAAAAACACCTAGGGTCGGGGGGCCTGGCTGGCTCAGTCACAGGAGTTTGTTGCTCTGGTCATGAATTCAAGTCCCACTTTTAGTGCAGAGATTACTTAAATTAATAAACTTTAAAAAGAATTATCTAGGGTCATTTCTGCTTTTGTTCCTTTTTTTTTTTTAATGAAGTTAAACATACCCGCAGTACAGTGCACAAAGCTTAACTGTATACAGCTTGATGGATTTAGCATATGAAAAACAAGTGATCTGTTCTCTTTGGATCTGTAGTCCTCATCTGTCAGGTGAATGTTAATGAGGCAGCAATTCTCAGAGATTTCTTCCAAGCCAGTGACCCCCTGCGTTCTGGATGTTTTCATGCAGTAGCACCTATATCACTGGTGCAATGAGTCCTTTTCTGCACACCTGATACCTTGGCACTGTGTGGTTGGCCCCAGATAAATCTTTGTTAGGCTGTTTCCCCGGGACTGCCTCTGACACTACTTCCAGAAGAGCCCAGCTTTGGGAACAGGAGGCTGTTGACCAAAGAGCCCCTGGCCCACGCCACTGCCACAGTCATCACAGTGAACACAGCACCTGGCTGAGGGGAATCAGGGAACCCATCACAGCCACACTGGTAAATGACCACATGGAGAGGGTTTAATAGGTATTTACTGGATGAATGGAGAAGTGGATGGATCTCCATTCCAAATGCTTCAGGGAGACAAAAAGAACTAAACAAAGAAGAAAGCTGGTTCTGAAGTAATCAGGCTATTGTCTTGACAGGAAAAAGGACTCCCTGGCCATCCAGCCTGATGCTTATTGTTCAAATCAATTACCAGTTTCACTGTAGTGTAACTGCGCAATCAAACTGCTTGGAAATCCTCTGGAGTCCAACATCTTGCTTTAAGCTGTAAGGAAACCAGAGTGTTTACAAAGTGTTTGCTGAAGGGTTTGTGTTATGCCTGATAATATTAGATCAGCTGGGGAAAAAGCATGTGTATCAGTTAGGATGCTTTGGACAGCAATCCATAGAAAACCCAACTTAACAAGATGTCCCGAAGTAGGCAGTTCCAAAGCTCAGTTGTATCAACAAGGACCTGGGCCTTCATTCACCTCTGTCAACTGCTTATAATACCTACACTCTACAGAAGGTGGCCAGAGCAGCAGGCCCTCACACAAGTCCAAAACCAAGAAGAAAAGATAGCGCGGCAGCATTTTCTCCCTACCTTTCAGCAATCCACAGTCTAGACCAATCCCTGGCAAGGAGGAAAGGCATGGTTGCAAGAACGGTTATCCTCTGGGATTGACTCCTTGTCACCAATTAACTGTACAAAATCGGGGCTTTTTGAGCATGGAAGGAGAAGACATCTTCTATAGCGTGGCCACATTGGCTGTCATTGGCAATCGTCCAGCCCAATCTAAATTCAACTAAGTAAATTATTTTTTGACTTTAAATAATCCATTTCCACAGTAAAAGTGGATGATAGCCATTGACCAGGCAACCAAGGGCTCTGCATAAAAAGCTCTAGTGGCTTCTAGAGGCCGTTGGTGACAATGAAGGCCTTCTTGCTCTGTTTACAACAGATTCTCTCCAGCAAATGTAGAGACTTGATAAGTGTGTCGGCCTCTTCCTGGGTAAAGGTCATGGCTCTAGGAGAAAGCAGCTCATTGTGTGGCCTCACAGAACAGTCATCACTTGTTCCCTCTTAGTGAAACTCAGCAGTCTGGGACCAGAACTGAGTACCCTTCAACTTCCCTTGCTAGCTCCACCTCAAGAGCACACCCACATGAGCCTGGATAAATGGTCCTGTGAGGGAGGCATGTGGGGGTGGGCAATGATCCTGGGAGGGCCAGAGGTTGAGGGCAAGGGGTGATTTCCCAGGAAGTACCAAAAATGTCACCTAAGAGGCTCATGTACTAACAATTAGCCTTTTATTCCCACCCTTTCTCTACAGTTATGTGGGCAGGACCACGGCTACCCTGGATGCAGTGTGTATGTGTGTGGAGGAGAGGGGGTTGTTAGAGGAGATCGGGATTGGTGGATGTGCGTGAGTAGGAGAGAAGTGGCAGGGCCAGAGTTCCAGAGAGTGAGTTGTACCTGTTGTGATTAACTCACCCCTAGGGATCACCCTGAGTCCACATGGGTGCCACTCTTTTCCCTCCCAGGTTTGGGAAGAGTGCATGGGACCCACTGGGTGAAAGAACTGGTACATGCTCGATCATTATGACTGTCATGGGCTCTCTTGGCCTCTTTTCTGCCTTCTTTAGTGTTCTGCTGTCTCCCTCATCCTTTCTCCTTGTCTCCACGTTTGCTGCAATACCTCCCCCTAGGTCCACTTCCCCGGAACAGAAGATGTGTACCATTGGAGGCACACAAGATCGTTTCAGGAACACATAGATGAACATTTCATAGTTTCATGGATATGCATTTATTTTACTTGTCATCACAAAAAACAATTGTAAGTTGTGTATTGGCCCTGAGAATTCCATTGGTTCTTGAATTCTTCCGCCAGGAAAAGAATATTGAACTCCCCCTAGAGGAAAACAAGGCCCCAGTGGAAGGAATTTGGCATCTTGGAACCTAAAAGCCAGTGATTTCACTATATAAAAAAATCATATTTTTGGGCTCCTAATCCAGTGCTTCTCTCTTCATATCATACTTCCATTAAATGTATCTGTCTCACTTTCTTCTTTCCTATTAACAAAAATCTTGTAAAGTACCCAGTGGAAATAACTGCTTTCTAAAAGGACAATATAGAAACTGGTAATTTCTGGTTCTTCCCTGATTTCTAATTCCACTTTCATCTAAGTCTCTTAACAAATCTCTAAATATCCTTCTTTTAATTTCCTCATCCAGGAAATTACAGGACATCACCAACATTTTAATGAGTTCTTAGTTAAGAATCTCAAAGGTAATAACTATCTGTAGCCTAGTTTCAAAGAAAGTTGCATTGAAATTAAATTCCAATAGCCCAAAATAAAAAGCTGCACCATATACAAGATTATAGTTCACGTTTATGTGCCAATCTTTTTTTTTTTTTATTTCTCTTTTTCTCATTGAAGACTCAATGTAACTGAGACATCTAGTGTCCAGTCCTAAGAAAAACAAATTTCTACTGATTCTGGTTTTAAAGAATTCACCAAATCTGTTTCATGGTACTTGTGAGTAAAGCTATGAATTTCTCCCCCTTAATTTCAAAAAACTTCTTCATGGTGCTTTCTGGGCTTAACCCTCTTCCAGGTGAAAATTATTTTCATATCACAGATGCTCACAAAAGTTTCCCAAATTTAATGTCTCTTTTTGTTAAGATTTCATTTATTTATTCATGAGGGACACAGAGAGGCAGAGACGTAGGCAGAGGGGGAAGCAGGCTCCCTGCAGGGAGCCCAGTGTGGGACTCCATCCCAGGACCCTGGGATCACGACCTGAGCCAAAGGCAGATAGATGCTCAACCACTGAGCCACCCCGACACCTCTAAAATCCTTGTTATAACAGTGTTGCCATTCACATGGATAAAATCCAAACCTTTTATTCCATCCCTCCTCCTCCAACTTCTAAAGCAATTGCCCCAGATAGAAAATGCCTCTTTAACAAACAAACCAACAAAAACCCAAAAGCACAGAACTTGGAGAGCTTCCAGGTTGGCAAACATGGACATGCAGGGAGAGTGGCGCATGCCCAAGGAGGGCATGCAAGCCTCATGCCCTTTACTCTCTACCTTGCCCTGAGTATCTCTTCCATTTGGCTGTTCCTTAACTATGTCCTTTCATAATAAATAGTAATCTAGTTAAGTGAAAAAAAAAAAAAAAAGAAAATGCCTCTGTTCTTCAATGGCATTTGAGTCTAAGGTCGTACCTTGTTTTCTGGATTTCTAGTCACTAAGTATGTGCATATGAGCTCAAGATATTTCAGTTATTTTGTACATATACAAAATATATGTGTTATATAAAGTATAACATATTTTATAAGCTAACATAAAAAAATTTACAATGTAAAATACATAACATAAATATATATACAATGTATTCATTTTTATCATATAACTAATATTATCATATCATGATAACTTTTCTAGGTGATTTTTAAAAGATTTTATCTATGCATTTTTGATAGAAAGGGAGCATGAGCAGGTGGGAGGGGCAGAGGAAGAAGCAGATTTCCCACTGAGCAGGGAGCTCAACCCGGGACTCTAACCCAGGCCCCTGGGATCTTGACCTGAGTGAAAGGCAGCTGCTTAACCAATTGAGCCACCTAGACATCCCTAATGATAACTTTTAAAAGTGAATTATATCTTAAATATAACACCAAAAGCAAAAGCAACAACAAGAAATAGATACACTGGACATCATCAAAATTAAACACTCTTGTGTTTCAAAGGATATTAACAAGAAGATTGAAGGAGAACACTCAGAATGGTGGAAAATATTTAAAAATCATTTATCTGATAAAGGACATATCTAGAATATATAAAGCACAATTACAACTCAATAATAAAAAGACACATAACCCAATTTTTAAATGGGCAAATGATCTACGTGAACATTTTCCCAAAGAAATATACAAATGGCTAATAAGCCCATGAAATGATGTTCAGCACCACTAATCATCAGGGAAATACAAATCAAAACCTCAATGAGATACCACTTCAGGGGCACCTGGGTGGCTCAGTGGTTAAGTGTCTTTGGCTCAGGTCGTGATCCTGGGGTCCTGGGATCAAGTCTCTCATCAGGCTTCCCCATGGGGAGCCTGCTTCTCCCTCTGCCTGTGTCTCTGCCTCTCTCTCTGTGTCTCTCATGAATAAATACATAAAATCTTTTAAAAAAAATTTCAGCAGTGCAGAAATATGCACTGCTGATGGGAATGTAAAATGGTGCAACCTCTTTTGAAAAAGTCCAGCAGTTCCGCAAATATTAAACATACAGTTACTATAGGGCCCAACAATTTCACTCCTGGGTATATATACTCGAGAGAAATGAAAGTATACGTCTATACACAGACTTGTACACCAATGTTTATGGCTGCATAATTCATAATGGCCAAAAAGTATAAACAACCCACATGTCCATCAACTGATGAAAGGCTAAATAAAATGTGGTATAACCACATTGCAGAATATTATTCAGCCATATGGGTGAAGTACTGATGCATGCTACAGCATGGATGGACCTTGAAAACATGTCAAGTGAAAGAAGCCACACACAGATTACATATTGCATGATTCTTCTATATATTCTAGATATGTCCTTTATCAGATAAATAATTTTTAAATATTTTCCACCATTCTGAGTGTTCTCTTTTCATCTTCTTGATAATATCCTTTGAAACACAAGAATGTTTAATTTTGATGATGTCCAGAGAAGGTAAATCTTTAAAGATAAAAAGTAGATCAGCAATTAGTCAGGGCTGCTTGAGGAGAAATGGAGAGTGACTCCTAACAAGTATGGGGCTTCCTTTTGGGGTAAGGAAAATGTTATAAAATTTATTGTGATGGTGGTTATAGAACTGTGATACTAAAAAGCATTGAATGACAACTTGAGTGAATTTTATGTTGTGTGAATTATATCTCACTAAAATGTATTAAGATGTTGATTATAAGTAGTAACATATTTTAAATAATCAACAAAATTATTTTTGTTGCCCTGAACATCTTTGTAATCTTTATTTCTACTCATCTTGCAAAGGCTGTCAACCTCCTGAATGTCTCTACAAAGGAATTTGTAGGGATTACTGTTGAAGTTAATTCTAGACAGTGGCTTCTCCAGATGAAAATAAAACTCATTTATTTTAGAAAGAAGAAACCAAGTTCTCTACTGGGGAAGGAAGGAATACCTCAGAAATAACCAATCACATTAGGTAAAAAAAAAAAAAAAAGACATGAGAAAGGTGAATAAATTATAAACTAAACTGTGGCCTGA
The DNA here is from genome assembly GCF_905146905.1 of Nyctereutes procyonoides. NCBI lineage: Eukaryota > Metazoa > Chordata > Mammalia > Carnivora > Canidae > Nyctereutes > Nyctereutes procyonoides. The sequence continues at coordinate 37,810,166 of NW_026575042.1, forward strand.
CCAAGCCATGTTAACTTCCCTAAGCCCAGTTGCTGCCTCTGTTAATGGGAATGATAACCCTGCACACAGATTTCACATCAGATTGCCACAGGGCTGTTGCAAAGGTCAGAGGACTGTCTGCCAGTAATGGTGACTTACTGCCCCAGTTGGCCAAGCTTCTCAGTTTTGAAACCAAAGTAGTCCCCAGAAAATCTAGATGAATTGGGTATCTTACTACCAACTGAGATTTAATGTCCAGAGTAGATTTTGGAGCATGGAAAGAAATATACACATTAACATGTGTCTGAATCAACATTCAGTTCATTTAAGTCAGAAAAAGGTAAGTTCAAAGTCACCTATCAACATAGTTGTTCTATTCATAAATATAGATGTTCAAAAATATAAAAATAAGAATAATTATCTTTAGAAATGTTACTTAGAAATGTTACTGCCATTATTATTTGGTCAGCATTCATTAGCTTCTCTATATCAATTCTTAACAAGGTAAATAAAAATTCTATTCATTGTATTTTGAGAAGTGGCTAGATGATTCTAACAGTTCATCTGGAAGAAAAACAAGAATAGGTAAGATAAATTTCAAAGGTAATAGTAATGAGGAAGACTGAGGTATGAAAAGGTGTTAAATAGTTATTGCGGTCAAATATGTGTGTATGTGTGTATGTGTGTGTATCTCATTCTTGAGAATAACTTATGAAGTTAAAAGATTATATCCCCCTAACAAATAACTACTTATATAGATTGAACTAAGTAAATACCCTTAAAACACTTAAAACAATGTTTACAAATTTAATGTCAAATCCTCTCAGGCATTTCAGTTATTCCATAAAACAGTTATAAATTCAACAAGCAAGGATACCTGGGTGATTCAGTCAGTAGACTCTAACTCTTGGTTTTGGCTCAGGTCGTGATCTTAGGACTGTGAGATGGAGCCCTGCAACAGGCTCCATGCTTAGTGTGAAGTCTGCTTAAGATTCTCTCTCTCTCTCCATTCTCCCTCTGCCTCTCCCCTGGCTTTCTCTCTCTCTCTCTCTCTCTCTCTCTCTCTCTCTCTCTCTCAAATAAATAAATCTTCTTTTAAAAATTCAATAAGCAAAATCTTGCTAAATCCAAACAATTAACAAAACTAAAAGGCAACCTACAGAATGGAAAAAGATATTTGCAAATGACATGTCAGGTAAAGGGTTAGTATCCAAAATATATAAAGAACTTATACAACTCAATGTCTCCCAAACAAATAATCCAATTAAAAAATGGGCAGAAGGGGATCCCTGGGTGGCTTGGGATCCCTGGGTGGCTCAGCAGTTTAGAGCCTGCCTTTGGCCCAGGGCATGATCCTGGGGTCCTGGGATTGAATCCCATATCGGGGTCCCTGCATGGAGGCTGCTTCTCCCTCTGCCTGTGTCTCTGACTCTCTCTCTCTCTCTCTCTCTCTCTCTCTCTCTCTCTCTTGTGAGTAAATAAATAAAAATTTTTTTAAAAAATGGGCAGAAAACAAAAACAGACATTTCTCCAAATAAAACATACAGATGTCAATATTCTGAAACTTCTTGATGAACAATATTATAGGAAATATCTTTTAGAACATTTAAAGCACTTTGCAATATAAGGAAATAGAGACTTAGAAATGTTACTGCCATTATTATTTGGTCAACATTCATTAGCTTCTATATATCAATTCTTAACAAATACTTGTTGAATAAGATGTAAGGGGGTAAAGCAAAATTCTATTCATTGTATTTTGAGAAGTGGCTAGATGACTCTAACAGTTCATCTGGAAGAAAAACAAGAATAGGTAAGATAAATTTCAAAGGTAATAGTAATGAGGAAGTCTGAGGTATGAAAAGGTATTAAATAGTTATCGTGGTCAAATATGTGTGGTATTGGCACAGTAAATTGACAGGCTGCTTAAGGGAACTGAAATGGGGATGCCCAGGTGGCTCAGTGGTTGGGCATCTGCCTTTGGTTCAGAGTGTGATCCTGGAGTCCCTGGATCGAGTCCCACATCAGGCTCCCTGCATGGAGCCTGCTTCTCTCTCTGCCTGTGTCTCTGCCTCTCTCTGTGTGTGTGTGTGTCTCATGAATAAATAAATGAAATCTTTAAAAAAAAAAAAGAACAGAAATGTCGGGCACCTGGATGGCTTAGTTTGTTGATGATCCCACTCTTGATTTCGGCTCAGGTCATGATCTCAGGCTCGTGAAATCAAGCCCTGGGTTGGACTCCCTGCTAAATGTGGAGCCTGCTTAAGATTCTCTCTCCCTGGGCGCCTGAGTGGCTCAGTCTGTTAAGTGTCTGCCTTCAGTTCAGGTCATAACCCCAGGGTCCTAGGATCGAGCCCAACATCAGGCTCCCTATTTGGTGAAGAGTCTGCTTCTCCCTCTGCCTCTCTCCACTGTGTGTACACATGCGCACTTTCTCTCAAATAATATCTTAAAAAAAAAAAGATTCTTTCTCCCTCTCTCTGCTCCTCCTCCCCACTGCTTATGTGCATATGCATGTGCATGCATATATTCTCTCTCTCTCTCTCTCTAAAAAACAAAAATTTAAAAATAAAAAGGAACAGAAATGAAAGTTATAAAATTGGTAATTACATATAAAATTACATAGTTTATAACAAAAGAAGGAACACAAACCAATGAAAAGTAAATGGTCTATTAAACAAATGGTGTTGAGATTATTGCCTATTTGGGGGAAATGTGAAGTTTGGTTCCAACAATATACTAAAATAAATTTCAAATGAATTAAAGAGTAAAATGGAAAAAATAAAATCAGACAAAAACTAAGTGCACCTACATCTGATCTTTAAACAAAAGATATTCTCGGCCCCAAAATGATGACAATTATCACAAAGGACAAGATTGAGTATGGGCCAATAAATATTGACGAATTTCTATGTGATGAGAACACTACAAACAAGGCTGCACACACACACACACACACACACACATACACACGGAGACTAGGTGGAAATATCAGTCCATCACATATACACACAAATGACTGTGTGTAAGTATTTCCTAGAATCAGCTAGAAGAAAACATGCTCCTCTTCTCATTCTTCCAAACAAAAGGATCATATAGAGGTTCCACTTCTGGTACAGTACCAGGAGACAGAAAAGGAAATAAAAGACAAAATATCAAATACCAAAACACAGAACTTTGAAAAAGAGTTTGGAAATCCACAAGTAGAGATATACAAGCCAACAAGTCCACTTTAACACTGGCTTAATAAAACCACTGACGAGACCATGGGTACTCAACATCATTTAAGTCAATAAGCATTTCTCCTGAAATGGACAAATAGGCCAAGGTGTGTGTATGTGTTTGACATATAGTGTTTAAAAATATGTGTCCCCCAAAAAATAATATGTGTCCCTATGAAACGTAATTAATAATGTATTTGGCCAAGATTCTGTTAACCATTATGTTCGTGTTTTCCAGCATAACAACAGATGTTTACACTCATGACTGAAGAACTGCATGTTCTTGAAGTTTCTTTTCAATAATCTTCTATTGATGAAAGTGTTGCCACACCGTCACTATAGAATGGACTTCTCTCCCAAATAGCTGTATCTGCAAGTGACTCATGCGTAGCACATAAGGCAGTTTTATTAATTGTTCCATTCCTGACTACACTTGTATAATAGATATTTGACTACGATTTATTATAGAATATTCCTTTATCTGAAGTGTAGACAATGGCATTGAACACAGGTATGTGGGGCACTTGGGTGGCTCAGTGGTTGAGCATCTGCCTTAGGCTCAGGTCATGATTCCAGGGTCCTGGGATCCAGTCCCACATTGGGCTCCCCGAAGGGAGCCTGCTTCTCCCTCTGCCTATGTCTCTGCCTCTCTCTAGGTCTCTCGTGAATAAATAAATAAAATCTTTAAAAAAAATAAGTAAGTAAACACAGCTACTGTTTAAAAGAGGTAAGAAAAAAGTAAATTTGGCTGATGAAATGAAACCAAATTTAAAAATGCAAAACAAATAAAATTGTAAAATACCAGAAAAGATCCTGGATCAGCAAAAGTTAGACAGGACTACCATATGTTTATTTGTAAAGGGCTAGGTCATTGGGTAAAAAGCTGGATATTCTGTTTTACCCAACAGGTGGCACTACTCTAGCACTCTGCCTCGGAATGCGAGCTGGAGAAAGAAGGCCGCCACCAACCACCGAGACCACTTCCTGTAGCAGAGATCACGGGATCCGTTATTTGACTGTGTTTGATTGTGGCCTTCAAGAACCTCACACTGTGACAAAATATAACCCAGGAGCCCACAAGCACTTAGCACTTAGTAAAATGTATTTGATGAGGATGATTCCAGTCATTCTTCCTAAAGGTAAGTTCATTTACTCAGGCAATAAATATTTACTGAGTACCTATCACAGATAAGGCCCCATGCTTGTTACTGGAGATATGATAGTGAAGGAGATACTGGGACCCTCTTCTTTTGTATCCTGTGGTCTAGCAGAGGAAACAAACATTACTGAAATGCTGACATTAATGATGTGATGACGTAACAATGTAATCATGTCATTAATAATCACTTATTATGATAAGTGAACCAAAGGAAAAGTATAAGCCATATAATGATATGGACATCAGGACAAGGTGAATCAAGGCAGAAGGAGTGCATTTGTAAGAACCAAGCTCTGTACAGAATAAGAGAGGAATTGTCTAAAATGTTAAAATCTACCTGTACATATCTACTAAGTTATTAGGAGTATCTGTGACATTCTTAAAATAACTCCTGCCATGGGATGGTAACCAACAGACACGATAGCAACAGACAGAGAAAAAGTGTCCCATTCATCTCCCATGAAATGTTACGCTTAAGTCAAAGTATGGGATGGGTCCCATCCTTTCTCTCCAAAATCCCTTTCCTTCCTCTGGCCTCTCTCCCACAAAAGGCAGTAATTTCATCAGAGGTGGCACATAACCCATAACTTCAATTTCCCAAATACGGTTTTCTTCATGTTAATTCCCTTCCCATGAAACAGCCAGAAACTCTAGCTCTCTCAAAGCTGAGTTTTTAGTTTCTTACCTCATTATTCAAGGATCTCCATGACATGCCCTATATCCCTTTCAGTCCCCCTTCCCACTGGCCCTGGTGCAAATCCAGTAGACAAGGAAGTATAATTACCACCCCTGGAATAGACACTGCCTATCTCTCTTTCCTGCCTCTGTTCCATGCCTTCCTCCCTACACCATTCCAGGCATCTGAAGTGGCTTTCTCCCTCATCGATAACTGATGCCTTCCTTAAAACAAAATTACCAACTTTTTAGGTATTAAAAGTCCTTAAAAAAAAAAAAAGAACATCAATGATATAAATAGTGCCTTGTTTCTAACATTTTGCTTGGCAAAATAAGTTGATAACCTTACATTGGTCCTCACATTAAAAACATTTTATTACATGGATCTTTTGAGTTGTCGAGTCAGAGAAGGACAACCCTACAAAGAAGTCTCCCTTTGCAAGCCCTGGCCTGACTCCATTTGAGAGGAAATGGGAGGACTGTCCTAGCCCTGAGGGCCCTGTGAATTGAGGCCAAGAGACATCGAGGATAGCAAAGAACCCTTTCTCCTCTGTTAAGATTTGCCCTCAGAGTTCTGGTTTCCTGTCTGAGGACCTATGTCTTCTTCCGGCCATTCACTGGACAGACATGGTCTACCCACAGGGCTGCGGTGTCAGCCTTGCAGGCCTCAACGGAACAACCACATTAGAACATGACATGTGGTAGGAAAAATCATCAATGTATATCATGGTGATAAAATAGTCTTTTTTTTTTTAAGATTTTATTTATTTATTCATGAGAGACACACAGAGAGAGGCAGAGACACAAGCAGAGGGAGAAGCAGGCTCCCTGCGGGGAGCCCGATTTGGAACCTGATCTGGGGACTCCAGGATCACGCCCTGAGCCAAAGGCAGACGCTCAACCCCTGAGCCACCCAGGCGTCCCAACAATATAGTCTTGAAGTACCTACATATGCTGCTTTCTTTCATATTCCCTTCTGCCGACCTCCCTCCACTCCAATACTTGCAGAGGTTTCCAGTTGTCTCAGGGAGGCTTAGGATTGCTACAGGACAAATGGAAAGAAAAAGAGAAACAGAAAGAAAAAGTTAAGTCTCAGCTTCCAAATAAGATTTTTGAATTTTTCAGCCAGATTACCTTAAAAGCAAGACTTTGAGGAAGAGAAAGGATAAGGGTGTTCTAGAATCTTTTCTCCCTCTTGTTATTACAGTAAAAGCCAACTAGATCATGGTGTTTTGCCTAGGGAAGTCCTGGAGTAAACCAGAAGAGAAAGAGGAATGCCCACCCTATCAGTTTTAGTGGACTATCTAGGAAAAAGGGAGATGGAGGTAGCTGAGGCTTTGGAGGTGAGCCTAATCTCCCTTCTCTTGATTCCACCCAAAGCAGGGTTTGTGAAGTAGGTGGAGGAAAGGTTGAGGGTTTCTAAAGACTTCATCCCTGGAACTCTGGGAGGGCCTGGCCTTGCAGGTTGGCTGGCACCACCCTGGGAGTGGCTACCTCAAGGTTTAACTCAACAGCATAGCATGATTCGGCTGGGAGAGAAGTAGAATATAATATCCTGGGCTGTCTCCAGGACCAGTATGGCATAAATTGGACCAAGATGTTCCCATCTGCTCCAGAGAAGAGGCCTGGAAAGTAGCAGAGTTGAGAGCCAATAGGCCTCCACACATAGGCCAAGGAAAAGGTGAATCAGCAATAGGACTGGGGGTGGACACCCTCATCAATTGCCAGATGGAGGATGTGGGGTCTGTAGCAGCAGCCAGAGCAGAGGCTGAGTCATCAGGCAGCACAAGCAGGCCTTCGAGGGCAGGTGGGAGCAGACCCCATGTACTGTAGTTATAGTCTCAGTGTTGCTCACGGAACTTCCAGGGATGGGTTGGATACAACCCGGGAAGTGTCCAGACCACCCGCCCACAGCAGAAATCCACAGAGGTGTAGAAGATTCTGCAAGGATCTGAGGATCCTATCTTTTCCCTGTCCCTGCCGGGTCTATTAGCCACAACTCCACCAAAAATCCGGACACCATCTTGAAAAGACAGAAAAGAAGGATGCAGATACCTCAGAGACTAAGCATGTCTTACCTCAAGAGAAGGACCATTTACTGAAAATGTCTATTTAAATTGTGTGCCAGAGTATTTTTCTCTCTCTTCAGTGGCTGGAGGCTCATAAGGAAGACAAGAACTATTTTAGAGAAATGAAAATGCTGCATCTTCTTTGCACATTTATGAGGAGGGTGACAAAACTGCAACCCTTCACACATACGAGTGTTGCCAGCTTTTCCCGTCCTCCTCCCCGTTGCTAAATTTGCTACTGCTTAGCTGTTCAGTTCCTCCCATCCACCCACACCCAACTGTGGAGAAGAGCTCGGAGGGTCCAGACCAGATCTTTGGGACTGTCACTGCAGAAGCAGGGGGATGGGAGAAGGATAGAAGTGGTATAAGCCACACAGGGAGAATGCAAAGGAGAAAGAATACAAGAGAAACTCCGCTTGCAAGGGGCCACAGAGAGCAAGGACCATGGACATGTTCGGACGCATCATGTAGGAGAGGGAGATGGTGAGAGAGAATGGGTGGATGGGAGAGCTCACTATTCAGGAGGAAGAGAATGAGGAGTGTAATGGTTGGATATTAGAGAAGAAGAAAGGTATTTTGGTAAGAGCTGCTCTGGATTGCATACTTGGATCTCATTCATATTCTTTGAGATTAAAAGTAGAATTCCTGGGATGCCTTGGTGGCTCAGTGGTTGAGCATCTGCCTTTGGCTTACGTTGTGATTCCAGGGTCCCGGGATCAAGTCCTCCATTGGGTTCTCCAAGGGAGCCTGCTTCCCCCTCTCCCTGTGTCTCTGCCTCTCTCTGTATGTGTGTCTCTCATGAATAAATAATAATGTCTTTAAAAAAAAATTCCTATCAGGACTTTAGTTTTTTGGACCCCTCCCACTCAGGGTCTGATCCACATGGCTCACAGTTTTGACAGGTTTACAAATACATGACCCTGCCACTATACAGGAGGTGTATTCATACAGAACAGAGGTTCTCACCTGAGAGTGGTTATGCCTCCCAGAGGCCATTCAGCAATGTCTGGAGACATTTGTGATGATCACAACTGGGGGACGCTGTTGACCAGACGTGATGCTACACAACCTACGATGCATAGGACAGTTCCCAACAGCAAAGAATGATCCCAGCCAAAATGTTAGTAGCACCACAGTTGAGAAAACCTAGTATAGGAAAATGGAGGGGGGCAATTGTTTCCGTACATCTTCTCTTACCGAACACTAATTCTTTTTTTTTCATTTTAAACATTTTTTCAAGTTGGTGATATTAATTCTTCAATAGCACTCAATATATACATGATGGTAGCTAAATCATAAATCTGGGACTCCTAAAAACTTTTAAGTTATGATAATTCCTATTAAAGAATTCTAGGCCCTATGGGAAAATAAAGTTGAATATTTGGAGGTTTCTAGAAAATTCATGAAAAGCCTTAATACATATTTTTATCCTCAATATAAAACACATGAAATTAGCACAGCAGACAAAATAGCTATTACATTTAAGGTGTGATCAGTATTAGCAACTATCGTCCCTCTCCATCTTTTGCTCAATACTAGAGGATCCTCAGAAATCCCCCGATCCCCAGCAATTTCACAGAAGTATTTGTTTTGTGTGGTGAGACATCTAGTAAGAAGGATCATTCAGGGTAACAGTGTTAAAGGGTAGTGGTATATCTGACCCGCCATACAAATGCAGTAGTAAGTGCCTTCGGCTTGTGATTCTACTCCCCCTGGCCCCCTCTCCATCAGCCCTTTCTCCATCTCTGCACAGACAGCCCTAGAGTGCCCTTGTAAGGAGGACCTTATGTAGCTTCAAACAATAACATGACAGACTGAAGCTCTTACGTTTTGATGACCCTTTGACTCAATTATTTCAAATAGGTCATCAGCTTATCAAAATTCCTGTTTCTTTTGTGGCTGTATATCCATATCTTTGCCCTGGGATTCAGTCCTATTGCAGAAATGCTCGTGTGAAATAAATGCCAGAGTCTTTAGAACTACATAAAATAGAATTTGCAACAACAAACTTACACATGTTGTAAGGTGAGAGGGTTTCATTCTCTTGTTGCATTCTTGATCTCACTCTCCTTTAAATTAAAGATGGGAAGCAGCTGCCTAAGAAACTACCAACAGCCCTGGCCTAGGGAGGTTTATTCAGGTGCCTGCCCTTAAACTGGGGTCCACACCATGAGGGATATAGGGCTGGGCTGTCCTTAACCTCTATATTTTTCTGTAGGGCCATATCAAGAACTTAGAGACAGGGCATAGTGCCAGAGGGAGCTTGACACCAGGCCTGGTCCTAGCCAAAATGCCACCTAAAGTAACTGCCTTTAGATACCTCCATCACAAAAAAAAAAAAAAAAGAAAGAAAGAAAGAAAGAAAGAAAGAAAGAAAGAAAGGGAAAAAAAAAAAGATACCCCCAACACTTTGGTGGAGACCTGACTCCTTCCTCCAGTAGCAGCAAATGGCGAGCAGAGCCAACCAGTGGTGAGCAGGGTCCGTTGGGTGATTAATGAATGGCCAAGCAGGACTATAAGAGATGGTTTCATATTATAAGAAAGCACATAATGTGCAAAAGTCAGACTTATAACAGCTAGGATCGTGCTTTTGGCTTCATTAACTGACAAATGGTACCTTGAACGAATAGGCATCTATTCTTTTTTTCTTTCACAAGGAGTCTAGAGGAATGTAGTTCAAAGCTGGTGCAGATGCTCAAAGATTTCAGGGACAAGAATTCTCTTGGCCTTTTTTTTCACAGTCCCCAGACAGCTGTTGCATTTCCAGGCATTGTATCCATGTTCAATGGAAGAAGAAGGCAGGGGGCCACAGGGAGCAGTGTGGCAACAGGCTCTTCTGTCCTTCTACCAAGAAAAGCTAAAGTCTTCTGGAAGCACAAAGAGGACAGCCTCTCATGTTTTACTGGGTTGTGTAACTAATCCTAGCTGCCAGGGTGGCCCGAAAGGCAATACTTAGCTTTACTGACCTCCATAGTGGAGGCAGTAAAGGAAAAAGAGTTGGGGAATATCTGTTGAGTTAACCATAATATAAAACTCTCTTCCAGTTTCCAACCTAGCATCTTAGGCTCGTTGGAGGGCCAATGGAAAGCAATAGGAACCAGAGGTAAGAATTGATTTTATGAGAGATTCTGAGTCCAAGTAGTGCTACTTTGGGGGCTAGCTGGAGAGATGGCAATTCTCACCAGTTTTGCTGACCCCAGAAAGCAATTATGTGAGCTCTGAAGGACAATGTTCTTGGCTTGGGCCTTACCATTGTCACAGCAGGCCCCATGAAGTGGCAAAAGTCCCTCAAGCTACTTCCTGGGTAGACAGTGCAAAGGGAAGCTAGAGCAGGAAAGGAAAAATGTAACAAACCCAAGCAACCTCCACTCTAGCAATGGTGAGTCTAACTTACCCCTTGGGCACTCTTGGAAAATAAATAACTGGGGGAGAAGTTGAATTATGTGGGCAAGCGAAAGGTGGAGGCAAGATCAAAAACTTTCAGTTAATGATGTTAATAGGACTCCATGTGTAGCCACAGGCCGATTTGGCTGCCTGGAGATTAGATCGTAATAGCAAAAATGAAAACAACTGGTAACAAAATCAAAGTTTTGTTGCTTCTACAACAACCTACAAGAAATTGAAGATGTTTCAGTCTAGCGCACTACTAGACAATAGTTCGCGACCCATGAACTTCTGCTCTCCTTGCTATCTCTGACAAAAACGAGCTGCTTGTGACAGACACAGCCCCAGCCCAGAGGGAGGATTGCAAACCCCAGGCCCTGCCTCTTCCCTTTCTCCTTCCTCATCTGACTTCTGAGACGGTGACTTTTCTCTGTACCTAAGCTTTCTGCAAAGCCCAGGCTCAGCCCAGTATGGTTATGTGGTCTAATCTGGTTTCCCTTGTGGGTTTTAGATTCAGAATTCTAAGCTCATTTATTAGCAGCTTCTCTGAATAGGCCATCTCATTCATTGGCTTTTTCATTCATTCATTCATTCATTCATTCATCATTCATCAAATGTTTAATAAGTGCCTTCTATGTTCTTCTGTGTTTTATGTGCACTAAAGAGTCGGAGACAAATAAAATATTGTGCAGTCTGTGAGAATCTTAGACTCTATAGGCACATCATAAAAGTAGAATCATATGATATTTATGGTTTTGTGACTGGCTTATTTCACATCAGATAATATCCTCAAGGTTCACCCATGGTATACCATGTGCCAGAATTACCTTTCTTCTTGGGGCACCTATGTGGCTCAGTCAGTTAAGTGTCCAACTCTTGATTTTGGCTCAGGTCAATGATCTCAGGGTTGTGAGAGCTCGGTGTTGGGGGGGTCCATGCTCAGTGGGGAGTCTGCCTGAGATTCTCTCCCTCTCCCTCTGCCCCTCCCCCTACTTATGCTGTCTATGTTTCAAATAAATAAATAAATAAAATCTTAAAAAAGAATTACCTTCCTTTTTAAGACTGAATAATATTCCATTATACGTATATATCACATATTGCTTATCTATTAATCTGTAATAGACACTTGGATTTGTCCCACATTTTGACTATTGTGAATAATGCTGCCATAACATGGGTGTACAAATCTCTTCAAGACCCTGCTTTCAATTCTTTTGGGGTACATATCCAGAAGCAGAATATCTGGATCATATAGTAATTCTATGTTTGATTTTTAAAGACCCATCAGGACTTTTTTTTTATAGACAAAATAAACTGTAATAGTTTAAGTCATTTTTTGACAGTTTTTTTGTTACTTGTAGCCCAGAGCCTCCTAACTGGTTTGATGGGGGGATAGGGTAAGGAGGGAACCTTGGACAAAGGGAGAAGTTGGAGTACAGCGGATCTGCAGAGAACCACCTGGCACATTTAGGGAACCACAAAGAGTTCAGCACATCAGCATGTAAAGTGCAGGAATGTATCCGTTGCATCCGTTGTTAAAATGACACAATGTGTGCTAGCTAGTTTAAGCAGGAAAGAAATGCATTAAAGGTACTAAGAAAGAATCTCTTGGAGAGGCACCTGGGTGGCTTAGTGGTTGAGCATCTACCTTTGGCTCAGGTCCTGATCACAGGGTCCTAGGATCAAATCCCCACAGGGACTCTGCCTATGTCTCTGCCTCTCTATGTCCCTCATGAATAAATAAAAGCTTAAAAAAGAAGAAGAAGAAGAATCTCTTGGAGGACCAAAGAGTCAAGTTGGAATACTTTTCATCCAAAACAACACCCAGGTTGCACATCTGGTCAACACACACAGACACTGCGGTTTATACAGGATATGGTGGCTAGGGCCTTTACCTCTACTGCCTGAGGTCTTTCTGTTGTGCCTTGCCACTGTCACCAGCAACGTCTTCTTCCTCCTATTTCTGTCCTCTGAATTCAAGTCTCTCATGGTTGTCTGTAGCTCCCGGGGGAAACTATCACATGTATGCAACCCAGTTTCCAGAGAGACTTTGACCTTGAAAAAACTGGACACAATGTTCTGAGGCTTGTTCAAATTCAGCAGGAAAGAATGCTGTGACTGGCAGTGTGTGCCATGGGTATGAGAAAGGAAGCTATGGAAGCTTGTTATGGATTGAATGAATGTCTGTCCCCCGCCCCCCCGCCATTCTTGTGCTGAAGCCCTAAGCCCACATTGTGGCTATACTTGGAGACAGAGCCTTAAAGGAAATAATTAAGATTAAATGAAATCATAAGAATGGGGCTCCTGACATTATAGTGTCCTTATAAGAAGAAAGACCAGAGAGTTCAGCTTTCTCTCCACGTGAACACATCAAAGAAAGGCCATGTGAGGACATAGCGAGAAGAACCATCTGAAAGCCAGGAAGAGAGCTCTTACCAGAAACTGAATCAACCAGAACCTTGATCTCGGACTTCTAGCCTCCAGAACTGTGAGAAAATACATTTCTGTTGTTTAAGCCACCCAGTCTGTGGTATTTTGTTATGGCAGCTCAAGCTGCCCACAGAATTGTAGAACATGTGTCATGTGGTCCCCATTGATGCCAGAAAACCTCCACTTTGCAACTTCTTCATTAAAGGTTTTTAGGTAAGAAAATGCTGATTTGCATTCTTGAAAGACAACTCTGGTGGCAAAGTGGGGAGTGGTGGGGAGAGGAATAGACAGGAAGTAGACAGCCTACTTAGGTGTGTCTCAGTAAGTCCAGGGAGAGATGATAAGAAGCTAAGAGTGGCAGTAGAAACGGGCACGAAGATCAATTTGAAAGTAGAAACGGGCACAAAGATCAATTTGAAAAACATTAAAAGGGTAGAATCTACAGGATTTAGTTATTAAATATGAAAGATGAGGAGGAGGAGGAAAGAGTAATGACTCACCAGTTTCTGGCTTGGGCAGCTGGATGGGTGAAAGTACAATTCATCCAGGTGGACTATGGAGGGAGGAGCACACGTGGGGAGGAAAATAAGTTCACTTTTACAAAAATCTCAAGTATCCCCCCACACGATACTTACCAATGATAGAACACAATGACTCTACAGAGGACAAATCTGACAGTACCATGCTAACCAAGGAACCAAAATTAACATCGCTGGTAATGAGATAGATGATCGCCATGAGCTTCCCAATAGCATGTCTGCTGAGAAGAACTGAGCTTTGCTTAAGTAGTTATTCCTGCCCCAAATGCATAGTACAAGTTGAGGGACGTTTTGCAATAAAACTGGCCCGCACTGCTCAAAAATATCAAGCTCGTGAAAGACGAGGAAATACTGAAGAATGGTCCCAGATGAAAGGAAAGGAAAGGCACACAAACCACTGAATGCAATAAAGGTCATCACTAGGACCATTGGTGAAATTTGAATAAAGGGTACAGGTTAACTCACATACTGCTTCACTGTTAATTTCCTAAGTTTGATAACTGCACTAGTTCTTGTAAAGAACTCTGGTTTAGGGAAAGTACACACTGAAGTATTTAGGGGTAGAGGGGTCATGTATTCTCAAGGGAGGGGGGCGGATAGCAAGGCAAAAGAGCAAATATTTTTAAATGTTAACATTTGGAGAGTTGGAAAAGGGTATATGCAACCTAAAAGTATATGTAAAGAAAAAGTTTTTTTTTAAAAGATTGTATTTATTTATTCATGAGAGACACAGAGAGAGAGAGGCAGAGACATAGGCAGAGGGAGAAGCAGGCTCCCTATGTGGAGCCTGATGTAGGACTCAGTCCCAGGACCCCTGGGATCACAACCTGAGCCAAAGGCAGATGCTCAACCACTGAGCCATGCAGGAGTCCCTAAAGACAAAGTTTTTTAAAGGAATACATTTGCAGACTTGACAAATTAGTTGTAGGTACTTGTGGTTACTGGGATTCAGTGTTTTTTGGTGTTTCTTTTTTTAAGATTTTATTTTTTTATTTATTCATGAGAGACACACACAGAGAGGCAGAGACACAGGCAGAGGGAGAAGCAGGCTCCATGCAGGGAGCCCGATATGGGACTCGATCCCAGGACTCCAGGATCACGCCCTGGGCCAAAGGCAGGTGCTAAACCGCTGAGCCACCTGGGATGCCCAGGTGTTTCTTTTTTAATTGAATAAGGGTTAGCATTCTTTCTCCATTCCTGGAGAGTGAGCTCTTCGCGAATTTACCTCCTGAAGGCTGCCTAACCTTCACTTTCCCTCCCTGGTGCCTTTGTAGGTCTCACCTGCACCCCTGGAGCATACACTAGTCAGGTCATCACTCTGTTTTCCCTGGGAACACCTGTCATTCTGAGGCTTCTGAGGCTTCATGAGCCCTGAGGGTAAGAGCCCCCTGGACCTATGGCCCTCCTGGAGGGAGCATCCTTCACCTGCTTTCTGCAGCTATGATGCCTTTCTGTTTAAATCTTGAGGTTCCAGCTTCATCAACTTATCATCTCTGTGCTCCCTTCTAGAAGTCATGGAGGGTCTCTGAACCACTCTCTTCCAAGAACTGAAGGCCTTCCTCAGCTAGTCCCCTTTAAGGCCCATTGCTTTCTCATGCAGGGTTAGCCTCTTCCTTCGCATTTCCCTGATGTGACAGGACAGTACTATAGGTGCCTCCTCACACCCTAATATGAGAGATTGGACCCCCTTGCAGGATCTGCAAGAGTCTGGAAGACCCATTCTGGGTGCTAGGGTTACCATTGCCCTACTCTAGCCTGTCACATGAAGAAGGTAGAAAAGTCTTCTGGAAAAGGTTGTTACTGTGCTATCAGACTGCATCAGTTCAAATCCCTGATATCCTATTCACTAGTTGGCTGACCTGCAGAGATCTTTTAACCTTTTTGAGCTTGGAGACTCATCTATAAAATAGGAATAGCAACAACAAAAACAACCCTAAACAACAATTTCAAGCCACAAGGAAAGCCTGGCACGTGGCACTATTAGTTCCTGTGTTTTGTCAGAGGGTGGAGATACTTTTCAGAGAAGTTCCCCTTGGGCTTGCCTTGTGGTGTCTCTCTCTTTATTGATGTTTCCCCACCCTCAGCCACCCTCAGCTTTGCATCAAGAGGGGGCTTTGGACCATCTCCTTTCTAGTTCCATCCAATTTCCTTTCTTCTTCTTCAGGGTTTAGAAGAACACAAAAGCATTACCTACCCAAGCACCACCCCACTGTGCTCCCATGGCCCCGAGGAAGGGACTGCAAGGTGACATCAATCTCCAGCTTGCTGTGAGTCCAGCCAGGTGAGTGTCAGCACCATCCTCCTTTACTGACCACTGTATGCCAGCCAGGTGAGAGAGACATTTCTGGCCTCAGGAGACCATAACTATGTCTTTGGAGCATGAAAATCAGCTGTGCCATGACCTCAGGTCCTCCAGCTTGGTTCTCACCAACTGGCTGGAGCATGTCTCCACAGTGAAATGGCAAATCTGCCTAGGCAAATATAGACATTTCTCAAGTACAGTGTAGCCCATGAAACAAGTACATTATTGCCCAACTTTTCCAATGTTCTTTTCAGACTTATTGATTTATGAGTCTAGATTGACAAAAGTGCAGTGGAAGTGAAATGGATATGCCAGCAAGTTCAAAAGGAGGGAGGCTGAGAGTTCGAAGTCAGACTGGCCTAAAGGCATAGACTGTCTCATATTCCAAAATTCAGGCCTTTGGTGTCTGTCTCCAGGAGCTGAGCAAATGCGAAAATGTTTTTAATGCAAGAGCTGGAGGCTTTAGGATAAAGACTTGTCCATATTTTCGGACACATCCTGGTTATAGCCTTGCATGGTCTTAAGGTAAAATGTTAAAGGTACATTTTGAATACTCTGCAAGATACCCTGAATATTTAAGTCCTCACCTCACCTTCCTCTACTCCAACTTTATAAAAAACAAAACAAAACAAAACCCTGACTGGATTTAGAGGCTGCTTGTTCAATGCAGCTAAGTGCAGAAAACTTAATATACAAACAGTTCTCTAAAGAGAGGAATGAGAAAACCAAGTTATCAATGACCAAAACAACTTGCCTTCCCATCAGTCCACCGGAAACAGTTATGCCTCATGGGTATACAGGCCTATGAAAATGATCTACACTTAAATATTTAAAAGTGAGCATATTCCTCTTCCCTGACTCACCAGGAAGAAGGCAATTAATAACTCAGGATCAAGAGATACCCCTCACATTGCCATGTTATTGGTCGGTGGGCGCTGATTCAAAACAATGCTGTATAACTGACAAGTTCTGAAATTAGTTTCTAGCTGCAGGACATATTCTTACTAAGAGGCAGTGCAGTTTCCCTACCTCAGCCACCATGAAGCAAGCCAACTCATCGGTGAAAATGACAATGGGTTAAAAGCTGGTGAAGAAATAGGAAAAGACATAGTAGTGAATGGTTGCTCATCAGAATGGAGGGGGTAGAGATAGGAGTGATGGCCCTTAAACACATTCATTAATAATTTGAGGAAGGAAGTGAAGTGCAAGTTTGTGTGTGATGCAATATTGTTCCAGTTGCAAAACATCATGAAGAAATGAGAGGAACTCTAGATGAATTTAAAACACAGTGTGAGGGCAATAAAGGGAGAGAGATGGGACAGACTTCTTGTAATTGTACTGTGAGTAAATTTTAGTAGTCTTTACAAAACTTTATTTCCTGAGTATTTTACATTAAGGAAACACTGACTCTGCTAACGATCTCTGCAGAGTAGACCAGGATCCATAAAAGAGTATTAACATCCTTAAATGTTTACACATAATTCGAGTAATTAGGAATGATTTTCAATGGGGGAAAAATGGAGTTTCTGGGTCTTAGTGAAACAGTACAATAATTCTGAAATCTGCATCAGGAAAAGTGGGGGAAAGAAAAAGTGGAGTGTCACTTCATGTAAAATCGTTACTAAAAAGCAATTTAATAATAGACTTACAGACTTGGGATTAAGCTAGTAAAAAAGAAGGGAGATGAGGAGAATCTAGTATGGGTATTGAGATATATATATATATATATATATATATATATATATATATATATATTTTAAAGAAAGGAACAAATCTTTATACACCAGATTTTAATTTCAAATTATAGGCTCCTACTAAAGTTTCCCATTCCTACTTTAATCACTTGGACAGGTATGACAATGAATAATAAATAGAAAACAAAATTTACAAAACTTCAAGTCTGCAGAGTGGAGAAAGTAAGTGGACTAGTATGATTCAATCCATTCATTCAACAGGTATTTATTGAGGGAGTTAGAGATGAATCTAGGAGAAGAGATAATCAAGCACACAGTGACATAATGCTATGCAGAAAATGATCAATGCCACGAAAAGAAATAAGAACCTCTGTGAGAGAAAGAGACACATGGATGAGGTAGCATTTGGAAAGGCAAGAAGAAGGTCACTCCTAGTGGACTCGTGGGAAAAGTGGATCAGTGTGGCTGGAGATGCAAGGAGTTAGGTAGGCTGGGTCCAGTCTCAACCCTGAACACTTGCCTGAGAAATCTGAACTTTATTTTCTGGCTGTTTATAGCACTCTTTGTGACCTGTAATGTCACCTGCTTGCTGCCTCGAAGGATTGAATGAAGCTACTGATATTTTTTGGGCAGACCAAGGGACAAACTCCAATTTTTGCTTTAGCAAGATATGTGTAGGAGGAATGAGAGAGTGGAGAGATTATAAGAGTTCCAGTCAAGAGCATGAGGTGACATTGACTGTGTTAATCCTACTACGTGCCCAGGATTCTCTCCGATGCTTCACTTCATACTCTCAATAATTATTTCATCCTGATAGTAACCCTTTGAAGAAGGAAGAATAAGTACAGCATTCCCATTTTATTGTTAAGAAACAGGTACAGAAAGGTTGAGTAATGGGGCATCTGGGTGGCGGTCGGTTAAGCATCTGCCTTTGGCTCAAGTCATGATCCCGGGGTCCTGGGATGTCCCTCATTGGGGTGTCTGCTCAGTGGGGAGTCTGCTTCTCCCTCTCCCTCTGCCTGCCACTCCTCCTGCTTGTGCTCTCTCTCTGTCAAATAAGTAAACTCTTAAGAAAAAAAAAAAAGTAAGAAAGAAAGGTTGAGTAATTTGTCCAAAGTCACACATGTAAAAGTGGTAGAACTAGGCTCCAACACAAGTCTGTCTGCCTCATAATCTTATGCCTTTTTAAAAACAGAAAACAAAGAAACCCCATAACATGTTGACACTATTCAAGTGAAGATGAATTCAACAAATATAATGACAGGGAAGGGAAAGGAAAGAAGAAAGAGAAGCAGAATTTGGCAGAATCAGAAGGATGTGGAGCTGAAAACAGTAGAGGGACAAGGGTTTAAAAAAAGAGTCACAGTCCCTAGCCCAGATCACAGACTGTGGCTGTGAACTCAGATTTGCAAAGGAAGACACGGAAGTTGAGTTTGGGACTTATTGTTTGACGTGACAGCAAAACATCCAAATAAGAGGAGGTTAGGTTCACTTTCTCCAACAAGTGTAAAATCACTTAGGGGTCACCCACAACACACATGGAACTGGCAACATCACTCCTTTGCGACAGACTCCTAAGGCCATTCTTCCTGGCTGTCCAGCCTTTGCACAAGTGACTTCTGCTCCTGGACACATGTGTGCCTCTCCCTGCGGATCTTCAGTTCATTCCCTGCATTTCCCAGGAAGGCCTTCCTTGACTCTCCAATTGCCTCATCTCGAGACTTTTATCTAGAGCCTCTTTCTTTTTCTGTGTCTCTCCCAGACTGAATGCTGGAGGGCTGGGGCTCTCCGAGGCTATCATTAAGTCTGACCCTCAAAAAAAATTTGTTGACAGACTGAATGCTTCCTATTGTTGCCCTGGAAAACAACTACCCTGCCCTATTAAGTCACAGTTTCTTTCCTCTTAGGGCAGTGCAGTTAACCTCAAGACCAGGAAATCATCTTCCTCATCTCATACCAGGGTATTATTCATGCAGTTTACTCACTGTAAAGAGATCCCTTGAAATAAAGCTAACAACTAGTCAAAGATTCACGAATATCCTAGTGTCAATCAACTTTTTTAGCAAGCCCACTGATGGGGGGCAGGAGGAGATGGGACCCTAGGCTTCTTTGCTCCGTGTCCAAAATACACAAGTGGTAGTAAGAGCTTCAGACTTTTCCCATGGGGCGGGGGTGGGGGGGAGGGGTGTCTCCTGTGCTGCTCTGCTGCTGTAACTGGGGAGGGGTGGGGGGCTATCACCCTTTATTCGAACCGGCTTTTGCACAGAAGTGTTCTTACTTACAAGTGAAGATCTGTGTGTGAGGTGGTGTGGCTTGCAGGTAGGGGGCACGCCGACGTTACTGGGGGAATCTCTACTACACCTCTTGGCTCTTTTTTGGATGAGATAGTTTTGAGGTCCTCCCAACTTGTCCAATTGATTCCATTCTGTTATCTTTCCACAGGGGGTTCCCTCGAGCGTTGGAAGCTGTGGAGATGGGCTCTGTGTGTGGGGCGGAGGAGGGGGATGGGGGAGCCTAATTCCCAGAACGATTGGGCGGGGGGGATCTCGAGAAGGCCGGGGTTCTTCCCTCGTGGGGCTTCAAGGCTGCCCAGAGCCACGACTTGGAGCCGCACTTGGCTCGCGCCGCGGCTCGTGCGGGGCAAAGAGCAGGAAAGCCAAGGAGCTCGCTTCGCGGCCGGGCGGCCGGGGCTGGGGGGACAGGCGAGCAGGCGGGCGGGCGGCGACTGCAGGGGCCCGGGTGGGGCGGGGGCGGGGCCTCGGCGGGGCGGGGGCGGGGCCTCGGCGGGGCGGGGGCGGGGCCGGGCGGGCTGCGGCCCGGGGGCGGGGCCAGGCGTGCGGCTCGCCCCAGCCCAGGCCGCCGCTGGGCTCCGCCTCGCCGGCTACGCAGGCGGCGGGGCTGCGGCACGGGCCGGGCGGCACCATGGCGGCGGCGGCGCCTGCTGCTGCGGCGGCTTCTTCCGAGGCGCCGGAGGCGACTGCGACGGCCGAGACGGAGGCCGGCGACGAGGACAGTCGCGAGGTCCGAGTGCTGCAGAGCCTGCGGGGCAAGATCTGTAAGTGGGGGCCGGGCCGAGGGGACCCACCGGGCGGCGGCGGCGGCGGCGGCGCGGCGGGCGGCGGGGCTGAGGGGGCGGCGGGGCTGAGGGGGCGGCGGGCGCGCAGGGGCGGCGGCGCCGAGAGGGGCGCTGGGCCGGGCGAGGCGCGCGGGGAGGCCGGCGGGAGGCGTCGCCTGGACGGGGCGGCGTGGGCCGGGGCCGCCCTGTCGGGAGGGAGTGGAGCGCCGGGAATTTGTGTGGAGTGTGTGTGTGTGGGGGGGGGGCCGGGGCCGGGGCCGCGGCCGCGCCGGCCCGAGGGGCTCGGCTCCGGGCGCGGCCTGGACGCGGGGACGCCCCGGCGGGGAGGGGGCGCGGGCCGGGGGCGTGAGGAGTTTCCGGCCGCCCTGGGCCGCGGGCCTCCTGGCGCGGGCGGTGCGGGCGCCGGGGAGCGGCCCTGAGGTGGGAGCCGCGCGGTAATTACGGGCGGCGCGGCCCGAGGAGGAGGAGGGCGGGGAAGCGGGGCCGCCCGAGGGGAGGGGGCTGCCCGCTTCCTGGGCTCGGGAGCCGGTCGGAGGTTGAAGAAGGCGCCCTCGGCGGGAGGAAACGGGCCGCCCTGGGGCTCGGGTGGCCGCCGCTCGCGGTGCTGGCGAGGAGCGCGCGGGGCGGGGCGGGGCGGGGCGGGGCGGGGCGGGGCGGGGCCGCGGCCGGACACCTGTGCTCGCCCCACCTCGCTGCGGCCTGACCGACGGGGACCGAAGACAGGATGCGGCGGCTTCCTGCGAGCAGGTCTCAGAACAGTCACCCAGCCCGCACGGAACCCCACCTCGTGCTCTGCCTTCTCGTGCATTTAATTGTTACTGCTGCGAGCGAGCCGTGGGAGTTGACTTGCTCCGGAGTTTTTGCTCAGAAAACCCCGAGCGTGGCAATGGACAGACCGTTTGAATCCAGTCATTTGGACATTTGTTGGTTTTGAAAAGTGACTCTTTGGGTTGTCAGAGGAACATGTCACACTAGCTTATTCAGAAGAAACGCCTGTTTTGTGGGGTTTTTTTTTTTTTCTGTTTGTAAGGTATATCAATAAAGACTTTTTGCTCTTCTTAAGTCTTTTTTTTTTTAAAGATTTTATTCATTCATTCATTCATTCATTCATGAGAGACACACAGAGAGGCAGAGACACAGGCAGAGGGAGAAGCCGGCTCCACGCGGGGAGCCCGACTGTGGGGACTCGATCCCATATCTCCAGGATCACGCCCCGAGCTGAGCCACCCAGGCATCCTCCATCTTTATTTTCTTTATTCAGTTTTCTCAGGTTGGAAACGTGCTTCATCTTTCATGTAAATAACCCTTACTTAGTTAAGAGGAGTACTTCTTACTTTGTTTAGAAGAAAATCGAGGGCAGCCTCAGCGGTTTAGCGCCGCCTTCAGCCTGGGGCGTGATCCTGGAGACCCGAGATCGAGTCCCACATCCGGCTCGTTGCAAGGAGCCTACTTCTCCCTCTCTCTCTCTCAATCTCTCTCTCTCTCTCTCTCTCATGAATAAATAAATAATCTTAAAAAAAGAAAAAATCGAATTGCAATAAAATGGCAAACAATGCTCATTGTTGAACAGGATGTAAAATTTTCCTGTTCCTGAATAGTGATATTATTAATTGAGCTAGGATTATTCCCCCTTTCCTCTTTTCAAGTTCTGAGATTTTATTAACTCTTAGGGGAAGACACGTTAAATTTTCTCATCTTTTTGTTCCCAGAAGTAGTCCTGGACAACTTGAGATTTTGAGTACAGTTCTTAAAACCTGGAAAATGACATCAGAGAAATAGATCTTGTCTATATCTAAGCTCCCGATATTAGAATTACTTTCTAGGGTATAAAATCTTTTCAAAATTCAGGTTAAGTCCTATACCTCATATTTACACATTTCTAATTTAACATTTGAGAAAACTATAAATGGGCCAGACCCCCCTCCCCAATCTGATTTTCCAGATTTTACCACTTTTACGTTTTACTGTCACTTGATGCTAGGCACTGTTCAGTGGAGCCTCACTGATTTATATAGTGCAGGTTATACCATGGAACTACATATACATATTTTGGAATTGAGATGTAGAGTTGGGCTGTTTGCAGAAGGACTTAGCTCTCTGCACCTTCACCTGCTCCATAGCAAAGATACCACAATCAGAGATACCACTGTGACTGAAACTGGGACCTACAAATACAAAAACACAACTTTGTTTCTGTGTCTTAGAATAACCTCACTACCCAGATTTGGAGATTGATCATCCAGTTGCTAGGAATGATATTGCCACTTTAACCATAGTGAAGGTATTGCATTTGGTACCTCTGTCAATTTCTTGCTTTTGGAATTGCTTGGCTTATAGGTCAGGTCACCGAGTGTCTGCTTTTTAGAAAAAAAAGTATCAGGATACTTACATATGAAGCTTCTCCCCACCTCCCTCCGTTTCCTTGCCCTTCTTTTAGCTGGTATAATCTAGAGTTGGCTGACCTTCAGAACCCTGCTAAGAGTTTTCTGTTTTCTGTTTCCCTGAAACTGACGTGGGTTTTACAGGGTGGGGGTTGGAGGGCTGGAGGAGTCATTAGCAGGTGCTAAAGTCACAGAAATGGGCTGGTGGTGATTTTGACAATGAAGATACTAGGGAGCTTGAGGGTGTGGGTAACCATGTCAGCTTTCCTTTTCACCATACTCGGGGACCTCAGAGCAAAGCCTGATGGTACCCACTAGACTGGAGATGTACTGGCAGATTTCAGACTGCTATTTGAGAGCCTCTGATTGGGAGAGTTAGAGTTCCATAGGGCCAAAAGTAAGCCTCAAAGGAACATTCTTTTTCCTAGATCTAAGTAGGACCCTTCAACTCCATATCCTACCAGCAAAAAAGTGAAGGTGGTTTAGATTTATATATCTTTAAAATTCTATAGATAACAGTCTACAATCTTCTTTAAGGGTTTCATTCCAGTATTCGTTAAATTTTTCATATCCTTCACAAGTTACAATAACTAGATCGACAGATTGGAAATGCATTTTGTGGTCAGTTTCGATCAACTTACATTAGCAAATCCAGTGTTGCTGATGGTAACATTTTGTCCTATATGTTGATCCTCAATTCCCTGAGGTCATTTTAGTGCCCTGGGAACCCATGGCCATTCCAAATGGTCAGCTTCCCTAATATTCAAGAGGCAGGCATGGTTGTTGAAGAGTTGTCATATGAACCCTTGATAAAGGAAATCAGGTACTCCAGACTCCATCCTTTGATGTGAAATGCCATGGAGTGAGTGGCAGGTATGCTTAATACCCGTAACACTTTTTCATTGCCAACCTCCCCCCCCCCAAACAGACACACAAGCTAAATAGAGGGATTGGAGCTTTCTTTTTTGTACTTTCAAGTTTCATGCTGTTATTTTATGATGTCTTTTTGGTTACCACTTGTTGTTTGCTCTCATCGAGTTGAATCAGCTTGTAATCAGAATGTAAGAGTGTTGCTGAAAGAGACCATGCCAACCTTGTTCTTGGTTTACCTGCTCAAGGGAGACCAAATTGGTAAGGGAGCCAGATCTGAGGATCTGTGTGAATATTGAGATGTATGGTACAGTGAGAGATCTGGGGGATCATGATATGTCCCAGAACTCACTTGGTCTTCTTAGCATCTCTGGACCAAATGATGTAGGGCTCTTTGGCAAAGTTGGTTCTGAAGGGTCTGGTTAAGTGCTTGAGTTTGGAGGTTTGGTTAGTTTAGTCACCTGGATTTGAATCTTCCCTTAATTTCCAACTGTTGCTGAACTTTTTGTGCCTTTATATTATTTTTTTTAAAGATATTATTTATTTTAGAGAGAGAGTGTATGTGCAAGTAAGGGGAGAGGCAGAGGTAAAGGGAAAGAATCTCAAGCAGACTACACAGTGCACCGCAGAGCCTGCCACAGGGCTCGATCTCAAGATCCTGAGATCATGACCTGAGCTGAAACCAAGAGTCAGATGCTTAACTGACTGAGCCACCAGGTGCCCCACCCTGTGCCTCTATATTCTTGTGTGTATAATGGGTATAATAAAAACACCTATCTCACAGGATTGATTTGAGAATTAAATAAATCCCCTTCTCCAGTGATTTTTCCATTTTTTCCCTTCTCTGCAGGAGCTTGGTCAGACATGGACCATTTATTGGGAAGGAATAAATAGGAGATAAAAATTAATCTTTATCTGATGTTTTTGTAAAAGCTTACTGGAATTTCCAGGTCTACAAAGCTGATTAAAATCAGAAGGCCTGTATTCTGTTTCATACATTGTTAGTTATTATTTATGTGACTTTAGGCAGCTCACTTACCTTTTGAACTTATCTTCCTCATCTTTAAAATAGGAATAGTAAAAAAAAAAAAAAAAAATAGGAATAGTACTTTGTCACTAGCCATTTTGTACATGTTGTTCCCTCTGCCTTGAAGTGTCTTTCTCCTTTCCTCCACTCCATATTTATGTCCAGGAACTCCTACACATCCTTCAAAAGCCTACAGTGTGTGATTTCCTGACTAAAGCATTCTTTGGGGTACCACTACCCACATCTTTGGAGAGAAGGTGTTAGGCCCTCACACTGCTGAGAAGTTGTAATTCCTTGTCCTTATTCTAGCACGTTTTGTAGAAATCAAGTATTTATATTCCTCAATAGACTGCAAGCTCTTCCAGGGTAGAATTCATTCTTTTTCTTTTTCTTTTTTTTTTTTTTTTTAATTTAAACTGTCCCAGTGTCAGCATATGCCTGGGACATAATGGGCCTTTAGAAAATGCCCTAATTCTCACTGTGTTATCCTGAGGAGGATTTGAGATACTAGATGTGAAACTGTTCTGTAAATTTTACAGATAAACTAGAAGATGATAATATTGTTGAAAGAAAACTATGTGGGTCTGTGACAGGAAGTCCATCCCTTTCAAAATCACAGTGCCAATTGAGCTTATGTTTGAACTAATGCCAAAGTCGCCTCATTAGGAAAAGGATTACATTTTTCTAAATGCTCTGAGTGCTTATTATTATGAGATTTGAATATTGTTACCTAACTGTACTCCATGAGTATTGTTACTAATTTGGTCCTGAGCCTGGAAAAGAAAAATCTCATTATTCTACTTGATATAGTATATGTTTTTGTTTGTCATGGAAGGTTTGAATTCTTTGGTAGTAAGGTATAAATCAAGACATTTTATTGATCACACAATAGAATTGAGAGGGAGATATTTAAAAGAATTTATTCATGCTAAGAGTTTATTACTATCAAATATTTGAAATTAGATGCATTATTTAATAAATTGAGGGAAAGATTACTAAAAGATTTGTTCATACTAAGAATTCATTTCCATCAAAAATTTGTAAAGACAAGTTGTTTAGGATTGAAGAAGAATCCATCTTTCAAATGGACAGAAATGAGAGAAAAGGGTTCTTTGTAAAAGTTCACAAAGCAGTCTGCTAATCATTTGCTCTGAGGAAGACAGGAGGTAATCCTCAATGAATTCATAGAGTTGGCTTTTTTTTTTTTTTTTAAACTTAGAACTCTTTGAATAGCTTCTAAGACTGTGGAACTAATGTGGCTGAAGTGGCTAAAATAAAACTATCATTTTGTCCTTTAATCTTAGATGCCAATCCTATTTCCTTTCTAATGTGCTTAATGAAATTATTTGACAATAGTATCAGATTACATGCTTTATTTACTAATAAAATTCTGTTCTCATTTGAGAGCTGCTAACAGTTTTGCTGAATAGTCATCACTAAATGTAAGTTAAGACACTTCATGTATATTAAGAAATTTTTATGCTATGTCTTTGGTTTTGTATGTTATTTCAGTCATCAAAAATCAGTGACTAAAATAATATGCTTTATAACGTTATACCAATTTACATGCAAACATCAATGAACAGTAATTGACAAATTGTTATTGTGAACTTGGTTCTGGGAATATCATTAATGACAGAATGACTTTGGTCAAATTCTTTAACTTGGCCGACTCCCTGTTTTCTCACTTGTAAAATGAGAGGTTTGGATGTGGTCTTTAGCATCTCTTCTAGCACTAAGTCTTTGTTGCTTTTTAAATTGAACCATTTGCTTTAAGATACTTTTATTTTAGGTGTTGAAGATGCATCAGATGCTTTTATTTTAATGCTTAAGTGTTTTTCTTATACCTATTTTGCCTAAGGTTGAAATATTTTTCTAAGATTTATTAGATAAGATTGTTTGAATCTTTAAAAAAGTTTTTTTTATGACAATTTATTCAGCAGTACATAATATCTGAGTGTCTATTAGAGCATTAGCCCACTGGACTGTGGATTGAGCCAAGTGTGAATGGGACTGTGGATTGAGCCAAACCGTGAATGGGATGAAAAAGCTCTTACTAGTTCATCCTAAAATCTGTACTAAACAGTGGTTGCATTTAGATACTGTATTCTTAGAGAATTACTAAGGTTTAGAGCTGGAAGGTAGGAAACATATTGTGTCCCCTCACTTTACAAATGAAGAACTTTGACACTCAGATACTCCAAGGGTTACACAATTAATGCCTGTGCCTCTTGGGTACTAGTCCTTTATTGTCAAAGTTCTTTTTGAAATGCTAGGTAGAATGAATTCATGATTAGTATGAATGTTGCATATGTACTACATTTAATATATGAGGATTACATTGCCTATGTAGTAATATATCCAGAAGTAGTAATATATTTTCACTGGGTGATCTATACACTCGCATCTGTTTCTTTTTAAGAATTTTGTGAAGTGGTTAGGATTGGTGATGAAACTGTGCTTGTGACCTAGATGGAGATCAAGCCTGGTTGTTTACTTATTTGTGTCCTGCTGTAACTCAGTCATGACTGCCTATCAGTTGTCACCTGTGAATTAAAAAAGATTCTGATGCCCAGGCTGTACTGTATACTTACTGAATCAGAATCTCTGAGGTGGTACTTGGACATCTATGGGTTTGAAACATTCCATCAGGAGTGATAATGGACCCCTAGGATGGAGAACCTCTGCTTTTGAACAGACTAGCCACAAACAACCTGAGTGTTAACAACCTACTGTGTGAGACCATTTATTTATTTATTTATTTTTGAGAAAGAGAGAGAGAGAGAAAAAGTGTGCATGAGTGTTGGGAGAGGGAGGAGAATCTTAAGCAGGCTCCACAGGAGGCTCAATAGCACAACCCTGAGCTTATGAACTGAGTCTAAATCAAGAGTCAGACACTTAATCATCTGAGCCATCTGGGAACCCCTGTGTGTAAACATTTAAAGAGTACCAGTAGAGGGGGACCTGGGTGGCTCAGTGGTTGAGCTTCTGCCTTTGGCTCAGATCGTGATCCAGGGTCCTGGGATCAAGTTCCACATCAGTCTCCCCATAGGGAGCCTGCTTCTCCCTCTGCCTGTGTCTCTGCCTCTCTCTCTGTGTGTGTCTCTCTCATGAATAAATAAATAAATCTTAAAAAAAAAAAAAGAGTACCAGTAGAAAGTGTGGTATGATTACAGAGAGGTTCTTATTTATTTGATTATTTTTTAAAAAAGATTTATTTGGGGTACCTAGCTGGCTTGGTTGGTTAAGTGTCTGCCTTAAGCTCAGGTCAAGATCCCAGGGTCCTGGGATTGAGTCTGGGTCCTGGGATTGAGTCTCACATGGAGGTCCCTGCTCAGCGGGGAGCCTGTTTCTCCCTCTCCCTTTGCTTCTCCTCCGTGCTCATGCTCTCTCTCTGTCAAATAAATAAAATCTTAAAAGAAAATAAAATATTTGATTAAATAATGCAAATAACTGATACAAAACTGAAAAGGTACAATAGAGTATACATTGAAACATAAGTTTTTTTTTTTTTACCTCTGTTGCCCCTAGCCATTCCCTCTCCAGAAGCAAGCATTACCAGTTTCTTGTGTATGCTTACAGAGATTATTTAAGCATTTATAGACATAAATGTAGGAGTATTAATGTATCTCTCCCCCCCCCAACATACAAATTGTAGCAAAAAAAATACGTTGTTTGCATCTTGCTTTTTACACTTAACAATAGTAGCTTGAAGATTTCTGGTATCCATATGTATAGGGAGCTGCCCCCACCCTTTTTAACAGCTGCTTAATATTGCATCATCTGGATATACCACAGCTTATTTAACCAGTCCCCTTTTGATGGGAATATAGGTTGTTTCCGGTTTTTGCTATTACAAACAGTACTACTGTCATTAATAACCTTGTAGTCAGTCATTTTTGATAGGAGTGCATGTGTCTATCTGTAGAATAAATTTGTAGATGTTAAATTGATGAATTGGGGGATGCCTGGGTGACTCAGCAGTTTAGCGCCTCTTTTGGCCCAGGGTGTGATCCTGGAGTCCTGGGATCGAGTTCCACATCGGGCTCCCCGCATGGAGCCTGCTTCTCTCTCTGCCTATGTTTCTGCCTCTCTGTCTCTGTGTGTCTCATGAATAAATAAATAAAATCCTTCAAAAAGAATTGATGAATTGGTATGTGTATTTTTATTATGGAAAGACAGTCCCAAATTGTTTTCTGCAGAAATTATACCAGTTTTTGCTCCCACCAACAATGAATGACTGCCTGTTTCTTTGCTCACATAGTGTATATTTTAAAACTTCTTGATCTTTACTCGTCTCTGTGATGGAGCATCTGATTTGTAGTTTTAATTTGCACTTCTAAATGAGATTGAGGATCTCCGTATTTTTAAGAGCCATTTTTATTTTCCCTTTTTTTGTGAACTTATTTATTTTGCCTTTTTTTTAAAGATTTTATTTATTTATTCATGAGAGACACACAGAGAGAGAGAGAAGAAGTAGAGACCGAGGCAGAGGGAGAAGCAAGCTCCATGTAGGGAGCCCGATATAGGACTCGATCTCAGGTCTCCAGGATCACACCCTGAGCTGAAGGCAGATGCTTAACTGCTGAGCCACTCAGGCGTCCCATTTGTCTTTTTTTTCCTACTGGGTTATTAGTCTTCTTACTGATCTGTGAGAATGTTTTATGCGGTAAGGAAACTGGCTATTTTTTTAGTGGAAAGATGTTTAAAAATTTAGATGCTTTGGCTGATGCCTGCATTTATGCTTGAGGAGTTGACTGTGAGATCCAGTGAGGGCAGTTTGTTGTTTTCATCTGCTTATAGAATTTCTGATGTTAGAAATGGAAAAAATTTTTTGAGGAAAGATAAGTGAGGATTTATAAACAAGGGTTAAGAGACAAATAGTAGGTTGTGAGGATATTTGTGGTAAATCCTACTGACAAAAAGAAGACACTTGTGTAACACTTATTCTGTGTCAGGGTACTGTTTTTAAGCATATTAAATAATTTAATCTTTATGGTAATTCCATAATATTTATTATCCACATTTTGCTGGTGGGGAAACTGAGGCATAGAATAGCTAAACTAAGTAACTTGACCAAGATCAGACAGGTAGTAAGTGGCAGAGCTGTCATTCAAATTGAACAGACTAGCTCTAGAGTCTATCCTGTTGCTCCTAACCTACTATGCTATTTTGCCTCTCTATTTGTTAGTATCTGGAATATATAAAAGATTCATACATATTTTAAAAAAGAAAAGGACATTAGAAAAATCAAAGGTATGAATAGACATTTCACAGAAAGATAAAAAAGTCAACATAAGAAAATACTGATGAGATACAATAAAAATCTAGGAATGTTCATTTTTAAAAGCCATCAGTTTGTTAAAAAAAAAAAAAAGCTTGTTAATTTCAGTATTTGTTGGGGGTTTAGGAAAATAAGTAACTTTCTTCATTGTTGCTGTAAACTTAAATGGGTAAAGCAACGTTGGAGAGCATTTTGGCAATATCTGTTAAAAATCTAAGTATGTATTCCCTATGCAGTTCTGCCCTACAAAAACACTTGAATATTTGCAAAAGAGGCATATACAAAGGTGTTTAACGTTGCCTTGTTTGTGAAACAAAGAACTAGAGACAACTTAAGTGTGGGTTGTGGGAAGCGGATACATAATATGTTAAAATAAATATTCTATAGCTGCTAAAAAGAATGAGGTGTGTCCAGAGTATGAAAGGAACAAACTTTAAGACCTATTGTTTAGTACAAAGAGCAAGTTAGAATAGTATGTGTTTTTTCTTTTCTACGTGTATATGGGAAAATGCACAGAAGAGGTGTTTTGTTTAAGATTATATTTATTTTCTGAGAGAGAGTGAGCACGAGTCGGGGGAGATGCAGAAGCAGAAGAGGGAGAAGTAGACTCCCTGCCAAGCAGGGAGCCTGACACAGGACTCCATCCCAGGACCCTGGGATCATAACCTGAGCAGAAGGCAGACTCTTAACCAACGAAGCTACCCAGACACCCCTAGAAAGAGGTTTGAAAGGATGTAGAACATCGGTTACCTTGGTGGACAAAGTGAATTAGCCTTGCTTACAATGGTTTCATTTTCTACAGAGTATTTATATATTAGCTATGTTATGAAAAATGCCTTTGTATAAAAGAATTTAATACTATTTTATTTTATTCATTTTTTAAAGATTTTATTTATCCATTTGAGAGAAAGAGCACACACAAGCAGAGGAGGATGGGACAGGAAAGGAGAAGCAGGCTCCCTGCTGAGTAGGGAGCCCAGTTCCTGGTTTGATCTCAGGACCCTGGGATCACAACCTGAATGGAAGGCAGACAACTCACTGACTGAGCCACCCAGGTGCCCCAAACTTGACACAATTTTAGTCCAAGCTCTCTTGTTCTACTGTTGAAGACTGTCTTACCTACAAAAATAAGGGTAGCCATGTGTTAGGCTTTGGTAACATTTTGAGTGCCCCTAAAAGTAAAGTCAACTTTTATGTCAAGTTTTGGAATAACCTTTTATTTTTATAGAATTTCAAACGAAAATGTTCAGGAGCAAAATATAATAAAATCCCATATACTTTGCCTGTTTTCACCAGTTTTTGTGTTCAAAAAGTTGGCTTTTTATTTTTTTATTTTTTAAAGATTTTATTTATTTATTCATGAGAGACACAGATTTTATTTATTTATTCATATCTCACAGAGGCAGAGACATAGGCCAAGGGAGAAGCAGGCCCTCTGAGAGGAGCCTGATGTTGGACTCAATCACAGGCCCTGGGATCACGCCCTGAGCCAAAAACAGACACTCAACTGCTGAGCCACCCAGGTGTCCCCAGAAGTTGTCTTTTTAATAAAGTCAGTGTTTTGCTTCAGATGAATGAGGTAAAAAGAACAATTTTGATCCTGTAAATTTTATAACATTTGTGTGAGTGGTACAGAGCCTTTTAGTTTTGAATTTGAACAATTTTATGTAAAATATTCTTAGTGGATAGGGGAAAGTGAACTAATATTTTTGAGTATATTTATTCTTTTCCAGGTACTGTGTTATTGCAAATTATTTCATTTAATCCAAATTCATGAAAAAGATTATATACCAACAAAAAGGGTTTTTGCTCAGGGTTTAAAAGGCAGAGCCAGGTTTTCAGAAGGTCTGTAAGTTACTGAAGTCCCTATCTGTTTGTCTACCAATTTGCTTGTCAGGTGGCATATTGGAAAGAACTGATGAGTATATTTCTGTTGTCAAGAAGTTGATAATTATCCCTAAATTGGTTATGGTCTAATGTAATGGATATTCAATAAAATTAGAATGTTGGGATGCTATAAAAATTTATCTTTAATACTGTTTAGGGGATTTACAAAAAATGTTACTCTTCTGTGACTATGCTCATGTGCTTTTGTCTGTGCTTGTAAAGGGTTCTCCTAGAACACGTACACATGCATATACTTGTACATGCACATTTGTAAATACAACTTGTTTATAACTGGGTGCCACTTTTTTTTTTGAAAAGTAGTAGATCATAAAGAGTCCCAGGATGCCATTACCAGAAATAGCTGTCATGTCCTGTATGTGTCTTATCTATGTAGCCCTTAGTTTTGCCACCACCAGGCTTTTCATTTGCTTGCCATACTCTGTTGGTCAGCTTAGAAGACTTGCTAAGCTTCATGTAGCTGTAGGAACCATTGACCTCTACTAGGAGAGATTCCTATCATATGTTTTTCAAAATTTGGTTTGCTACCTGAGAAGTGGGCTGTAGGGAGCTTAGGAATCAGCACACGTTCAAAAGTGAAACCTGAAGTGGGCAAGACAAACCACAGGAAGATCCTGCCCGCAACTTGGTGACGTATCTGTATAGCCCATGGACACTTCCTGGCAATACCTTGCGAAACTTGCCTTTTTTATGTACAGTAGTTTCCTAACTTCTTGTTCTGACTAAACTTCAGTGAGAGGTAATTAGTATGATAACAATATAGATAATTATGATAACTGTCATGCACATGATTTGGATGAAACAAGAGCTCCTCTCCTACTTAGGTTCTGTAGACTTTTCCACTGAGGAGTTACATCTTACCTACTAGGACATTTTTGAGGAGTTTCCCTGGAGTTTATACTTTAACCTTGTCTTTATGCCATCTCAAGAATTGTACTTACATGGGTATCTGGGTGGTTCAGTTGGTCGAGCATCTGCCTCTTGATTTTGGCTCGGGTCATGATCTCAGGATCCTTAGATCCAGCTCTGCTTTGAGCTCCATGCTCAGCAGGGAGTCTGCTTGGGATTCTCTTCCTCTTCCCCTCTACCCCACCTCTCACTCTCTTTTGAATAAATAAATCTTTTTTAAAAATTGTACTTAACATGTTTTTGATGTTTTATAGCCACAAAACAAGTTCTTTGCTCAGAGTCTAGGCTAAACCTCTAAACTCTGTTGGATTCCTGGAGCCCTTTGCCCATTCAGGTGCTTACTCAGTTGTATTACTTTGCTTTTTAGGCATGTTGATGATTACACAGTGTTTTATTTTCATGGAGGAATAGGAGTTCAGTGTTTCTGAAACTATTATTCCTGATTTCTTTAACCTCCCATGTTAATATTATGGTGCCTGTTGTTAAGCAGAACCAGATTTCTGTTAGGAGTTATGCAGTGCGTTGATTTTTTTTTATGATTTATCAGTTAAATGAGATTATAGAATCTCAGGTTTTATATTTTAAAGATAATTATCATTTACTGGGGTGAGAAAAGTTGCTGACAATCTGATCAGTTATCTGATCATGTTAACTTATGCACTGAAAAGCCCTACCCTACTGTGTAGGAGATATTCCAGCAGTCACCATTGCCTGTTGGTACCATTCCTCATCCTGTTCCTGAATAATATCACAAATATCTAACTTTCTAGGGGTACTTTCAAGGTGACAGCTAAGGAGGGAAATAGCAGCAACGTAACCTTTTTCTCCCCAGTAGTTTTTAGGCACCTCCCCCACGTTTTGTTACCACACACCAAAGCAGTCTGACATACATTAAAAAGAGTGAATAGGAGATTCTTTAGAACGTCATGTGTGATTATGACAGTTGTTCTTCTTTTTAAAAAAGATTTTATTTATTCATTCATGAGAGACACACAGATAGAGGGGCAGAGACACAGGCAGAGGAAGAAGCAGGGACCCCGGGATCATGCCCCAAGCCAAAGGCAGACGCTCAACCCCTGAGCCACCCAGGTGTCCCTATGACAATTCTTGTGTAAGATTTCTTTATCCTAAATACAAAGTATTTATTAGATACAAAGAAATCAAATGAGGGGCACCTGTGTGACTCCAGTTGGTTAAATGTCTGCCTTCGGCTCAGGTCATGGTCTCAGGGTCTTGGAATCCAGCCCTGCATCAGGCTTCCTGCTCAGTGGGGAGTCTGCTTCTCCCTCCCCCTCTCCTGCTCATGTTCTCTCTCTGGCTCACTTTCTCTCTCAAATAAATAAATAAAATCTTAAAAAAAATCAAATGAATGCTAAATGATAATATAGCATGTTGAAAGCATAGTTTTCTGCAACTTTTTTAGTAATCACCTGACCTCTCTAAGCCTCAGTTTCCTCTTCTATGAGTTGGGAATTATGGTTTTTCTAATCTTCCTAAGGGATTGTGAAAAGATTGGATGACTTTAGTGTATTGCCTGGCACATCATGCTGTAAAGTGTGAGGCTGTAACATAAGCAGTAGTGGTACTTGGTCAAGTATATTTTCATAGTTTTGTTGATGAACAATTTATTTTTACTTTTTTTGAACAATTTATTTATGTACACCTTTTATTGGAGAAATAAAAATCAAACTTTAAGAATTTGAAAGACTTTATGATATGCTAATATATAGGGTTGTCTTAATTATGTATAATTAATAGCATAATACTTTTTTTATTTTTTTTTAAATTTTTATTTATTTATGATAGTCATACAGAGAAAGAGAGAGAGAGGCAGAGACATAGGCAGAGGAAGAAGCAGGCTCCATGCACTGGGAGCCCGACATGGGATTCGATCCCGGGTCTCCAGGATCGCGCCCTGGGCCAAAGGCAGGCGCTAAACCACTGCGCCACCCAGGGATCCCAGCATAATACATTTTAATTTTAAACTAAACTTGTCAACCATAAGGCTGTGTATATTTTTAAGTATATCATCTTTCTTCATTTTTTTTTGTTGTGAATGTTAACAATAAAGTTTGCGTATTTTTTTTCTTATCCCCATGGAAGTTCTAATCTTTTGTACAATGTGTGGTTCCCATTATTAGAACATCATATCCAGACTCACTCAGGCCAAATTCTGTGAATTCTGTCTCTCTAGTAATTCTTCCAGTTTTCTTTTCCTCCCATTACTCTTTTAGTACCTTAGTTTAGGCCCTGTAACTGTCAGTAATTTTCATGAAGCATGGATCCAACCACGCAGAAACTTTTAGAGAACCTGTTGACTACTGAAGAAAGTTAAAACTTTCTAGCTTGGCATTTCAGATTCTTTTGATTCCACCCTTTCTTTAATTTATCTCTTTTTATTCCCCTTTCATCTCCCTTTATGCTTTAGCCAATTTGTACTATTCTTTGCCTCTTGAAGGTGCCCCTCTTGTTCCCACCTTCAGGACTTGTTTATATTGTGCCTTACTCCTGGAATGTTATGCCTCCACCCCCAATTTCTGTATTTTGAAGAAAAAAAAAATCACTCGGAAGAAGTTGTTATGAAGATTGTGAAGTAATGCATATGAAGGCCCTTAAAAAATATTACTATATGTGATGTATGTATTAATTTATTCAGTGAATGGTAGCTATTATTATGATTCAGCTTTCCTCCTACCCCAAATAATCTTTATTTTAGGATCATCTCTTTCAGGACCCTGGTGTGCAGTTTCTCTAGGGGTTAATCCTCCTGGGATCTGCGTTGGTTCTTAACTTTGTATCCTTTGAAATAAACTTGGGCTTCAGGGTACCTTAGGATAATTTCAGAAAAGGATGGTTGTCTATTCCTCTTAGCACTGCTGTATTCAGAAAGACATTACAAGTGAAGAAGAA
This sequence comes from Nyctereutes procyonoides, assembly GCF_905146905.1. Taxonomy (NCBI): domain Eukaryota; kingdom Metazoa; phylum Chordata; class Mammalia; order Carnivora; family Canidae; genus Nyctereutes; species Nyctereutes procyonoides. Next base: position 37,845,980 of record NW_026575042.1, read on the forward strand.
AGACAGCTTTGGAATTTAATTTCAGTCATATCACCTTACTAGCCATGTAACTGTGAAGTGTTTTTGATCTTTGTTTTAATTTGTAAAAGAAAAGGGTAATGCTTACTTCTCAAGGTCGTTGTACACATTGAGATATTTGAGAAAATATTTGGCACTGTCTTGGAACATCTGACTACTTGATCAATATTTGTCTTTTTTTGTTGTTGTTTTTAACTTATCTAAGTATTGTCCTCCTCTGGAACACACACAAACACATACAAACCTACAAGTATAAATGCATGCACATACACCCCCTAACATACATATGAACACATATGTGTCTAGAAGCATATATACCGAATCTCTATCTACTAGCTTAGTATTTGGAATTCTAGGCTTATGTAAAATTTATATGATACGATCTGGATACTAGCTAGTGACCTTTGCATAGAACCATTGATTTTGTACACAGAGAGTTGGCCATCTTTTTATTTTTGTTAATCTAAATTATCTTATCAGTTTTGACTCCTAGTGGTGTTTATCTTCTTGTTTTAAACTGTTTACTTTTTGACAGTGACTGAAAGCACTGTTTTCTATAAAATATTTACTTGTCTACCTCTTCCTTTGGGTATTTATGCAGAAGTTGCCTTCTCAGTGGGACCTTCTGGGCCATTTCCCTCCCACCCCCACCATTTATGTGATGTTTCCTTCCTGCTTAACATTTAATTACTAACACATCTTTTTTACTTATTTATTGTCTGCCTATTTGTGTTAGCTCAACAAGGACACAATTCTGTCTATTATTCTCACTATTGTATCTTTAGCATCTTAGTGAAGGTACTCAATAAATATTTGAATGTGTGCATTTCAGGATTGGTTTGTTTTTGATATGGTATCTTTGTATTAAACTGCAAAGATTCTGATATTTAGTGCTTTTAATAAATATGTACAGGAAACTTTTTTTTCAACTTTTGGTGCAGTTGACATAGATCAACTTACATCAACTGGAAAAAATATATATGGGATTTTATAATTTGTGACGTGATGTCAGAACTTCCTTTTTTCCATGTTAAAATTCTATACACATATACACTCATACTTACTAATTAGATATTTCATTATCTATTGTAAGCTAAGCATGGTACTAAGAACCGGTGCCTTTCCTTAAGAAGAATTCAGTGGATAAATGTAAAGGATTCTCCTTCGCTGGTTCCTTTTCCTCTCTACTAACTCAAAATGGTTGGAGACCTTTAAGGCTGTATTCAAATCTTTTTTTCTTTTTTATCCATATTTACTCTCCTTGTGATTTTTTTTCTCCTTTGATCTTGTATAGTATTGCAGTTTTATAAATATTTTGTGCTTGCTGATGATTCTCAAATTTTACTTCAGCCAGGACTTCTTTGTCCTCTTGACATCTGCATTTGGATGTGTAATAGGCATTTCAGGCTTAATATGCCCAATACAAATTCTTGATCTCCTTCTCCCAAGAAGAGGCTCCTCTTTCTGGAAATGGCATCTCTGTTTTTCCAACTGCTTAGGCTAAAACTCTTAAGAAGTAAGTCTTCCTTAACGCCTTTTTCTATCATGCCTACATCCAAAATATAAAACATTCTATTGGCTCCATCTTCAAAAATATGCTCAATTTACCACTTCTCTCCATGCCAGGACTGCTTCCCTGGTCTAAGTGATCTCTAATCAAGATCACTGCAGTAGTCTACTTTCCTGCTTCCACCCTTTCCCCTCTGCAGTGATTCTTCTAAAATAAAAGTTAGATCATACCATTCTTCTGCTTAAAATCTTTCAAGTAGCCCCCCATGTCACTCAGAAAAACCCAAGACTTAACTATTTAATCTGCTTCCTCTCTCACCCCTACCTCATCTCTTACTGTTTCCTACTCTTCCCACTTTGCTTATTGTTTTGCAGCCATAGTGGCATCCCTGCTATTCCTTAGTGTGCCAAACGGTCCTTTCTAGGACCTTTGCATGTTTTATTCTTTCTGCCTGTTCATCTCTTTTCCCCAGATGTCTATCTGCATAGACAGGCTCATTTCCTCACTGACGTCTTTCAGGTGTCTGCTCAGATACCTTAATAGAAAGGCCTTCCTTGATTCCTTGTATAAAATAACATTGCTCTCCTCCCCCTCTTTACTCTTTGGGTCTGGCACTCCCTAACTTTCTTCCTACTTTTTCTTCCAAGGGAATAAATATTAAGAGTTTATGGTGTTTGTTACCCCTCTCTAGATTGTACAACAGTTCCATGTGGGCAGAGACCTACTTTTATTCATTGTTACATCCCCTGCATTTAAAAAAGTGCCTAGCATGTTGTAGGCACTTAATTTTATTTGTGAATGAAGTGCAACAAGTGCAGTACAAAATGATCATTGTATTTAAAGTACCTGTAAGATGCAATAGGAAATAGAGGGAATGACTACCTAGGAATTGAGGGAAGAATTTACAAAGATATCTTTTAAGTAGAGCTTTTTGAAGGAAAAAAAACAGTAAAAGCATTCTATACAATGAAAAGCATTGCAGATGTACAGAGGCATGAGAGAACACAGTATTCAAGGAACCAAAAGTACAGTACTGTTGGAGCATAACTTGTGGGGGTAAAGATTAAGTAAGTAGATGAGGCCAAATATGTAGTAGACAGTACCAGACCATGAAGGATCTTAATGCTAAACATAGGAATTTTAGATTTTTATCCTGCAAGGTGGGCAGTGGTAGATAGTATGGAGTCATTGAAGACTTTTGAGAAAGGGGGATATGTATGTTCACATATTAAAAAGGCAAGTGGAAAAAAAAAAAGTAAGTGGCAACAGTGTGAAGGATGGAAATCAAAGCTAAGCTCTGCATTTTATTTAACATATATGTGATGTAATATACACATGATGCAGAGAGACAGTTACTATCATGTGAATGGCAAGAGGCTATTTTATTTTATGGTTGGACAAAGCCACTGATGTGTAGTGTGAATGTTCACTTCTTGGCATACTTTCAGTACATCTGTGAGGGAGAAGAAATGCCTGGTGGAGGATTAGATTATCAGTTATGATTTCAACAAGAAAGGGTGGTGTTACAGTATAAAAGATGTTGTGCTTGAAGGTCAGCCTCCTTTCTTCATAGAGAAACAGTTGTCAATAATATATCTCCTGATCTTGATTCATTGTTGAAGGAACTAGTGACAGTTATAGATATAATCAGATTTGTACTATTTGCTATAGGACCAATACAGCTACCTTTGTAGGACACATACCTGCTTTTGCATATTGCAGTACCCTGGCATGCACAAAACTTTTAAAAAGAGGAATAAGTGGGCACCTGGGTGGCTCAATTGGTTGAGCATCTGCCTTCAGCTCAGGTCATGATCTTAGGGTCCTGGCATCGAGCCCCCCCCCCCCCCCCCCCGTCAGGCTCCCTGCTCAGCAAGCAGGTTACCGCTTCTTCCTCTCCCTCTCCCACTCCCCCTGCTTGTTCTCTCTCTAAAAATGAGTAAATAAAACATTTTAAAAATTAAAAGAGATAAGCTAAAAATTAGCTTTCCTTTTTTCAGTCAGATTCAAGTAAACCCATTTCCATTATTACAACTATCTTGCTTAAGTATCATATCTTAGCAATATAGTGAATGTCTTGAATACTTTAATCCTATTACTTTAGGGTCAAGATCTGTGTAAATTTAAGGATGAGATGGAGGTACCTGAAATGGGCTACATGGTATCAATATTGAGAATTTGGCACTCCCAAATTCATGAATATGTACTGTATTATTGAGCATATTTTAAAAACACATCCAAATACTGCAGTAAGACACAAAGAAATATTTTCAAAGTCGGATACAGCAATACAGAGCATTAAGGTCCATTTGTCTGCATTTCCCAAGTCAAAGCATTTGCTTTTTGAGTGTGCTGTGCTATTTAACTCAGTAATGGAACAATAAAGGTAATTTTCAGTGAGGTATTGCTTAATTTCTAAGTCTCTTTGATCCAGATAGCCACATGTAGCTAAAAGATTTACCAAAATCGGATGATCAATAATATGAGGAAGTTTCTAATTTGTTAGAAATAAGGGGAAAGAAAATATACCAGTCAGGACTAGGTTACAGAATCAACTCTAGTCTAAGCAGAAAGAGATTTAGTAAAGGATTTTAGGGGGACCTGGGTGACTCGGTTAAGCGTTCCACTCTGGATCTCAGCTCAGGTCTTGATCTTAGGTTTGTGAGTTCAAGCCCTGTGTTGGGCTCCACTCTGGGTGTGGAGCTGACTTTATTTTATTTTATTTTTTTAAAGATTTTATTTATTTATTCGTGAGAGACATACAGAGAGGCAGAGACACAGGCAGAGGGAGAAGCAGCCTCCATGTAGGGAGCCCAATTTGGGACTCGATCCTGGAACGTCCAGGATCACGCCCTGAGCTGAAGGCAAACGCTCAACCACAAAGCCACCCAGGCGTCCCTGGAGCTGACTTTAAAAAAAAAATTTTTTTTTAAGTGGTTTATAGAATTTTTGGGAATTCTGACTAAGGAAACAGACTGTGGTTTAAACTTTCATGAATGAAATTCTAAAGCCACATTGCTGCTGAGCTACTAAGGGAGGTACTACCTCTTTTAGGATCAGAAAGGTACCTGCAGAATTGGGAAGCTGTACCTTTTAGCTGCGTGTCTGAGAACCTTGCCACCTCTGCTGTGATCAGGAACCTGCCACTATTAGGAAATAGCCGTGAGCAAGAAGCCATCTTCATCTGTAAGTTGTTGTAACTGCTGCTGGCTCTAGACTCAAGCCACACCTGCTACAACCTGTATGACAGAATGGAAGTCTTGTGCCCTTCATGTTGATATCCATAAAACCTATGACTGGATAGAGGGACTTTGGAAAATGCTGCTGCACAAAAACTTGGATCTCTCCATGATAGTAATTACTAGTAGCAGCAGCCTGAATGCAACCTCCCTTCTCTTCTGCTCTCCAGATTTCTAGCGAGTAGATCTGATTGGTGGAATTTAAATCATATCCACAACCCTAACTGCAAAAAAGGATGGGGAATGTAGTTTTTAGCTTTCTAGTCTCTGCAGTTCAGGAAATCCTATACCAAAGGATGCTGAAATGGATGATGGCCACTGATCGACCATATCTACCACAGATACAGACCCTGATGCTCCTTAAAGCTAGCCATTATTAAATGGGCTATGTAAATAAATTGAGAAAGATTACAAATAATACTAATAGACAACATTGAGAAACTTTTAGGTATTTGTTTAGTATATTTTTATTATTTTATAATGTTACATTAAAAATATATAAAATTTGTGCTCTACCTACGTGATGAATTTAGTGATCTGTGGCTGCCAAAAGTTTCTTCACATTTAAAGTGTTGATAGTGGGTGAAAGAGGGAATGACAAAACTGTCAGAATGGGTTATCTAAACTGAGGAAAGATTGGTGTTCTCAAATATTGAAGCATGGTCAAGTAAGGAGGGAACTGACAGTCATTTGATTTGATGGTACTTAATATTATTAGTGTTCAAGGGGCACCTGGGTGGCTCAGTCAGTTAGGTGTCTGACTGACCCTTGGTTTTGGCTCAGGTCATGATCTTGTTGTGGGATTGAGCCCTGCTTCAGGCTCCACATTCAGCACCGAGTCCACTTGAGAGTCTCTCTCTGCCCCTCCCCCCACTCACATGTGCACATGTGTCTCTTTCAAATCAGCAAAAGAGACACATGTGTTTCTTTCAAATCAGTAAATAAAGTATTAAAAAATATTGTTAGTGTTCTTGAAGGTTCTAATAAAGGAATAGAAACAGAGGCCAAATTGCAAGTTCAGGTTGTGAGTAGGAGGAAATGGATTGGAGCAGAGGTTATAGAATAAGTTTTCAAGGAACAGTAGTTGTGTTTCCTCCCTCTCCCCCCCTTCCTTCCTTCCCATAATTAGAACAAAGGGTGGCCCTATGCATATACCACACATGACACAAGTACAGTCTTTCAAAGTTCCTCACTTTTGTCTCTGTATGGCACACTGTAAAATGTGTGCTATTAAAATAACTCTGCTTAGAGATAAAATGGTTACAACATTTTTTCATTAGTTCTCTACCCATTAGTTACTTCACTTTCGATTATTTTTGTATAAAGTGGCGGTTAATTATTTTCATTTATGTTTTTTATAAAGTGTCAGTTAATTACTATAGTTTAAAGTTTTTATAGCTGACTTAATCAGCGTATTTGTATGATTAGATGAATTTACCTTTGGTGTGATTTAAACATAGGTTAGTGACAGATAGTACAGATTATGATAACTGGTTTTATAGGAAATAATGTTGAGTGTGTTTCATATATTACATCGACCTTATGTTTTCTACTAACTCTAAGCAGATATCTGATGATGTCAAGTTCATTAGATTCTGCATGTTCTATCTCCTTTAAAAAGGTGGGTGGTGGAATACGTATATGTTTATACAGTGTGGTTTTCGCAAGCTGCACATATGTGAATGAAATAGGAACCTGTTCAAAGGCAGTAATTTAGTGTTCCAGATTCCCTTATTAGATATAGAACATGTTTATTAGGATTTAATTCTAAATTTGTTTATGTTCTAGGCCGTTTATGGTAACCTAGTTGGATTTTTGGTTTTAAAAGAACAGCACTAAAAAAATAAAAATAAAAAAAAATAAAAGAACAGCACTGTGGATTATACTGAGAGGAGACATCAAAGAAGAAGGAAAGACTTAAAGGAGAAGAAGGTTGAGAGTAATGAAAACAGAATTGGTGGACAGTGTTGTGGAATGAGAGGGAGGGAATGGTGGGGTAAAGAGAGCACAGAAAAATAGATGAGATTTGGATAAGAGAAGGGACATCTAGTCTTTAGGAAGAGGAGAATAGATGGGTACAAATTCAAATATATACTAGTTTTTCCTGTTAGGAAACTGGTTTATTTGTAAAGGCCAACCCATATTAGGCAATTTTTAAGTCGTTTGAAAGATTCCTGATTCTGACTTAAGATAAACATAAGTATGTTTATTCTGGTTAAGTGGTAACTTGATTTTTTAAAATCTCTCAATGATACACTTAATGAGTATCTTTCTTGTGCTTTTCCACTGATTTTCTCATTATAATAAAAAACGGTTTATTGAGTTTTTCATAGGTGCCTCTTGATTTTTTGATAGGCTTTGTTAAAATATATTGGTTTAAATAGCCTTTAGTTTTAAATTTGCTAAGCAGACAGAAATTTGAGTTTATCTAGCCCAAATTGTCATCAGGAAAGTTGTGCTTTAATGATTTGTCTGAAGCCATTTAGCCACTTAGTAACAGAGGTAAAACAGGAATGTTAGTTTCACAATTCTTAGGGCAGTGCTATTTCCCTTGTGCTAACTACCTTGCTTCCTAATTTAGTACACTAGTGTCTCATTTCAGCACACACACTTTTCCGTGTGCTTTTGGACTGTGAGCATCTCAGAAGAACTTCACCACTAGACTTACTGGCTTCTTTAATATTCATTCTAAAAGCATTTCTCAAGTATCTACTGTATGACAGTAACTATTTTAGATTTTGGTGATTAACAAGTTCTCAGGCCTCAATGAGAGAACCAGAAAATAAACACGTAAACATTATCAGTTTCAGATAGTTATAAATGCTATCAAGAATACAGAGAAATAGGGATCCCTGGGTGGACTATCTTAAATAAATAAAAATTAAAAAAAAAGGATACCGAGAAATATACGATGGTAGCAGGATTATTTACTTTCGACAGAATAGTTAGGGAAGGTTTCTCTAGGGAAGTGACATTTAAGCTGAGACCTGAATGCTAAGCAGAACAACCATGTGAAGCCGAGGGTTAGAGCATTCCAGGCAGAGGCCCTAAGCTTGAATGAACTTGGCATGGTTGATGAATGGAAAGAGGATGACCACTGAGAAGAGTAGGAAGAAAAAAAGGTCAGAGATGAGAGGGCAGTAGGGCAGCGTAGACCATGAAAGTGGGAATTGAGAAATGGGATTGTATTCTAAGTGAAATGGAATGGCATTGGAGCAGGGGAGTGACTGCTCTGAAGAATATGTTTGAGAAAATCACACTGTTGGTGGAGAGTAGGTTGTGGGGGGATGCCAGTGAAGGCAAGGAGAAGTGGTTGGATTTGAGATCTATTTTGAAGGTTTGCTGGATTTACTGATTGACTGGATGTGGGGGAGGTTTTGGGAGGATGATGAGAAAAAGAGAGGAAGATGTTGGTAGACTGGGGGAAGAGCATGTTTTAGTGGAGGGAATCAGATGGCTTGTCTGGGACTTATTAAATTTGAGATGCCTGCTGGATATCCAAGGAGGCAGTTGGATATTCACATATAGTGTTGAGGAGAGATCAGGCCTGGAAATACAGACCTAAGAGACATTGGCATTAACACCATGCTGAAGGAATTTCCATGGGGAAAGAAGAGAAGGTGGTCTAGAACTGGGGCCCTGAAGCATTGCAGCATTTAGAGGTGAGGAGGGAAAGTAGGCAGAGGGCCAGGGTATTAAAGGAAAGCCAGAAGCATTGGGTTGTGGGAGATAAGAAAAGGACATTTTAAAGGAAGGATATTAGTGTTCATTTTTACTAAATAGTTCCACCAGAGCAGGTATGACGAGGACAGAAATGGCCATTGGATTTGGCAATATGGAAAACGTTGGCATCCCTCTCTAGCACAGTTGCCATGTCAATCACAGAGTTAGAAGCTGGACTGGGGAGAGGGTTGAAGAATGGATGGAAGGTAAGAAATTGGAGACAATGACTAGAAAGGATTGCTTTTGAGAAGATTTGCTATGAAAGGGAGTCTAGAACTAGAATACCACAAGAGAGAAGGTGGAGTCAAGGGGGATTTTTTCCTTTCTGTGCTTTTTTTTTTAATTGGGAAATATTAAAAGCTTGTTTATGTGCTGATAAGAGTGATCACTAGAGAGGAAAATTAATGATGATACAGAAAAGGGATTCATTGTAGAGTCAAGTCCTTGAGGTGGCACTGGTGATTGGGCTGGAGAGAAGGTGGGGATTGCCCTTTTCTAGAAGCAGGGCAACAATGATATAATATGACCTCACAACTCCCCTTTATACGCAGATCCTCTCTTCAGTCTCACTGGATCAAGTTGATCATCTTTCTGTTATCTCTAGAGGGTTTTTGTGTGTGTGTGTGCTATAGCTTGCATGTTCTTTTGGATTGAATTCATCCTGTATAAATTTGAACATGAAGCAGCTGGTGATATTTAACACCAATTTCAATTTTTGTGCCAACAGGTGAAGCAAAAAATTTATTGCCATATCTTGGACCCAACAAAATGAGAGATTGTTTCTGCACCATAAATTTGGACCAGGAAGAAGTTTATCGTACCCAAGTTGTTGAAAAGTCTTTAAGGTTTGTAAAAAAAATTAGTAAATTATCTTTCATGATACATATTGATTACTAAATTTTATACATTTTCCAACCTGTAATCATCAAGAAGACTTTCTTCATCTGAAACTTTTCTTTTACATTCTGGATTTGTTTTTAGAATTACAGAATCTCAGTGTTTGAAGGAGCCTTGATATTTATTGAGCTGGACTAATGAGCTGCCTTACAACTGCTTGATTCCTTCTGACAATTATAGTTGACAAGCAGTCATCTGGCATTTGCTTAATGATGTTTATTCTAGAGACCAAGAAGTTCATTGCCTCTTAAGCAACCTATTTGGTCTTAGAACTATTCTGACTTTTAGAAAGCTCTTATATTTAGTCAGTTAATGTTTATCAAAAGGAGAACCTACTATATACTAAGAGTTTGCTGGGTGCTATTTATTCATACATTCACAAGAACAAGATAGATGCAGTGCTTGCTTTCATATGATTTTTCATTGCCTCAAAATACATCTTCCTTATCATTGTTGCTAATTCTATACCTTAGATTTCTGGAGAATACCATATTTAACATGACATCTTTCAACTTTTTGAAAACAACTATCATATACCTCAGTTTATTCTCTAGGCTAAATTTTGCCTATTCATTTGAACTTTTCTCAGAATACATCATTTTCTCTTGAGAATAAATTACTTCTTAAAGTTATACAAGTCACTGAACTAAGGGCATTGTAAGGAAATGAATTCTTAGGTAAATTTCTCATCTTTTGAAAGTGTAATATCACTCTTGAGAGGATCCTAGTAAATTCTAATTCATAAAATAGGAGTGTGCCACCTCTGCCCTGTAAGTGTTTGTGGACACAATTCTAGCACAAAGTTGTGCTGGCAGGATGCGGTCTTGGTCAGAGATAAGAGTCAAAACAAGGGTGTGAGGAGTCGTTGGAATGAACATGTCATGGGTAGAGTATTGAGTGTCATAACTCCTGTAAATTGCATTTTGAGAATTTATTTTTTGATGCTCTTTTTTTCATAATCGATTTTCATTACACTTTCCTTTTTTTCCTGTGTAGCTTTTCTCTTTATGTCTTTATTGTCAGTGTTTAGAATTTTGAATGTCTATAGTGTTCTTCATAGGAAAGGCATCGTATAAAGCTGAAAATACTTTAGTAGCCCCCGAAAATTTGAAGTAATGCACTACACATCTGTAATCATAAATCACCTGTCCCTGTTCTTTTAGAATTCTGTTATTTATATGTTATACATGATGAAACTGAGTCCCCAAAAGACTGAATAATTTGTGGGTATAATATAGGAAGTTAGAAGCAAAATGGAGCTTGGAACCTGAAACTATTTAAATCTCAATTTGTTACTTAATGTACACTAATTCCATATCACAAAAAAAAATCTGTGATATGCAAAGCTAATAATTGTCCATAAATTGAATACTTGTGTTAGTTTCTAATATGTAGCTTTGTAAATTAGTGACTAAAATTAGCTTACTTTTTCTTTTTTAAACCCTTGCTTTTCTAGATATTTGTGTTGGGGAAAAGATGATGAAACCAACTATTTTTATCCATCTTAAATTCTTTTTCTAGATGCATAGCAACTTGGAAGATATTTTAAGATTAGCAGTGGTTAGTTACCTTAGGTCATTTCAATAGTTACACCATGTGCATAGACCCCTGCTAACCTTGCTTTCATGTCAGTGTTTTCTTCGCTTATTGTGTAAGCTATCAGGTCTAGAGTCAGTAGATACCATTTAGATCTTTATGGGTTTTGGATATTACACGTTTTTTTTTTTTTTCAGATTTTTTTTAATTGAAGTTCGATTTGCCAACATATAGTACAACACCCAGTGCTCATCCCATCAAGTGCCCTCATCAGTGCCTGTCACCCAGTTCCCCATCCCCCCGCCTGCCTCCCTTTCCACTACCCCTTGTTGGTTTCCCAAAGTTAGGAGTCTCTCATGTTTTGTCACCCTCTCTAATTTTTCCCACTCATTTTCCCTCCTTTCCACTATAATCCCTTTCAGTATTTTTTATATTTCCTGTGTGAGTAAAACCCTATAATGATTGTCCTTCTCTGATTGACTTACTTCGATATTACAGTTTTTATAGGTAGTCTGGATATAGATTTCATAACAGGTAAGAGGCACATATAGAATCTATAGCTCCTAAATTTTTACCTCAAATCCTTTTAAAAAGTGAGTGGTATATAAACAAAGTGAGAAACCAGCAATACTGCTTGTGTCTCGTGCTGTTCTTCCCTATGCTGGGAATTTCCTTAGGAGTCCTATGCATGATCATATGTCAGTGATAGCAGTAGAATGTTGTTTTAAAAACTGAACGTCCAGTCATTGCTTCTTACTAAGAGTTTTGAAAAGTTTTCTTCAGATGGATTATGATTGATTAATTAATTAATTAAAGATATGGATGCCCAGATTTGGGGATTAGGTTGCTGACATTGTGGTGATACAGATGATTTAGTGAGTAATTCTGTGGTGGTCTTATTTGGCCTTAGAATGTATTTTATTTTATTTTAAGATTTTATTTATTTGAGGGGAAGAGGCAGATGAGAGGGAAAGGCAGATTCCTTGTGGAGCAGGGAGCCTGATTTGGGGCTCCATTCCAGGACCCTGGGATCATGACCTGAGCCAAAGGCAGATGCTTAACTGACTGAGCCACCCAGGTGTCCCTAGAATGTATTTTAAAAATAACATTTGGGGGACACCTGGGTGGCACAGTTGGTTAGTTGTCAGACTCTTGGTTTTGGCTCAGGTTGTGATCTTGGGGTTGTGAGATCGAACCCAGTGGCTGGCTCTGCTCAGCCTGGAGTCTGCTTAAGTCTATCTCTCCCTCTCCCTCTGTTTTCCACTCAAATAAATAAATATTAATAAAAATAAAAATAATATTTGAGTGTATACATGTGAAATATAAAGGAAATTCTTCATTTTATAATTGTTTATGAAATGATGCAAAGGAGAAAATACCTTAAACATACCATGTCTTTGCCTAATAGTTGTTTTTGTGTCAATTTTTTGTTGAGATTAATATAGAGGACCTAGTTATTTTGATTGACCAACTTTTTTTTTTAAGATTTTATTTATTTATTAGAACATGCACAGGGAGTGGGTGGGTGGTGAATCTGAAACAGACTCCATGCTGATCATGGAGCCCAGAGCCCTGTGTTGGGCTTTATCTCATGACCGTGAGATCATGACCTGAGCCAGAACTGAGAATCATGGGATGCTTAAGCCACTGAACCACCCAGGTGCCCCATTGATAGACCAACTTTTAAAACTTGGTTTTGATTATATTTTAAGTAGAAAATACATTGACAAAAGTTGACCAGGCATTATAAACAACTAAAAAGCTGAGTCAGCTGTTTTCTGTACCAGGTTAGAAATAACTTCTGTAAGAGTATTTTTCTTTGCATTTCAGCTTTTTAAGCTGTGACATCCTAAAGAGATTGCATTTTATGGGGACATTTTCAAAGTATCTTTTAGTTCTTTAAAACATTCTCAGGAAAGAAGTGCTTTTGACAAAAGATATTTACTAGCATTTCAGAAATTTATGTCTTCATAACATTTAAACATCAAAATAACATTCTTTTTTTTTCAAAATAACATTCTTAAACATATAAAAATGAATTGTTTCATAGGAAAAAAATCTTAGCAACTTGGGGATAGGCAAAGATTTCTTATGATGCAGAAATCACTAGTCATAAAACAGGAAAATTGATAAACTGGATTTCTTCAAAATCAGAGCCTTTTGCTCTTCAACAGACACTGTCAAGAAAATAAAATGGCAGTCCACAGCTGGGAGAAAATATTCTGGCAAAGGACTTGCATCTAGAATTTATTTAAAAACAAAAACAAAACCAATAAAAAAATAGCCCATTTAAAATATGTGGGAAAAAACCAAATAGATATTCCCCAAAAGAATACATATACAAATGGCCAACAAGCACATGAAAAAATATTCATCATCATTAGTCATCAAGGAAATGCAGTTTAAAACCATTTCTGTCACTATAGATTCTTGAACATAATGTGTCATGTTCAAAATCAGATCACTGGTTCCTATGATAGTATGGAGGAGGTGATAGCACAAGGGAACTGTCTGGGGAGATAGAAATGCTTTGTATCTTGATTGGGATAGAGATTACACAGATGTAAAAATTTATCATACATTCAGTAGAATAGTTAATTTTAAAAAGACTTTCAGTAGCAAAAGTTGACAATGATATGGAACAACTGGGGCTCTCCTGCATTGCTGGTAAAAGTGTAAATGGTACACAGTTGTTTGATATACCAATGTTGGAAGAAAGTTTGACAGTTTCTTATACATTAAAAATTCACCTGTCTTTCAACTTAGCAATCCCACTCTTTTAGTTACCTACTCAAAAGAATAGAAAGCATATGTTCAGAAAAAGCCTTGTATAAAAATGTTTAGAGCAGCTTCTTATTTTTAGTAGCCCAAACTGGAAACAACTCACATGCCATTACTAGGAGAATAGATTGTAGAATATTCATGAATGGAATATTATGCAGCAGTTAAAACAAATGACCTACTTATTTTATACAACAAAATGGAAAAATCTCATAGTTATTAAGCTGAGTGAAAGAAGCTAGGACAAGAGTACATGCTACTTAATTCCATTTATATGAAATTCTTTGACAGATCTATATAGTAGAAATCAGATCACTGGTTGCCTGTGGTAGATATGGTGGGGTAACTACAGGGGAGCATATGGGGAATTTTATGGGAAGATAGAAATGTTATTATATCTTGATTGGGATGGAGGGAACACAAATCATTAACCTCTATACTTTAATTTTTAAAAATATTTATTTGTGGGGATCCCTGGGTGGTTCAGAGGTTTAGCACGTGCCTTTGGCCCAGGGTGTGATCCTGGAGTCCCAGGATCAAGTCCCACATCGGGCTCCCTGCATGGAGTCTATTTCTCTGTTTGCCTGTGTCTCTGCCTCTCTCTCTTTGTGTCTCTCATGAATACATAAATAAAATCTTTAAAAATATATATTTATTTGTTTTAGCGACAGAGCACACATAACGCACAAACAAGCGGAGAGACAAAGGGAGAAGGAAAGAGAAACTCTTAAGCAGACTCCACACCCAGCTCCTGAGCCCTATTCGGGGCTGATATCATGACATGGAGTTCATGCCCCAAGCAGAAACTGAGAGTTGGATACTCAACTGACTGAACCACCAAGGCATCCCAGTCATTTAAATTGATTTTGTTATGTGTAGCTTATACCCTAATAAAGCTCATTTTTTTTTTAAAAAACCTGGGTTTTGGGGTGCCTGGGTGATTCAGTGGTTGAGCATCTGCCTTTGGCTCGGGTTACGATCCCAGGTCCTGGGATTGAGTCCTGCATCAAGCTCCCTGCAGGGAACCTGCTTCTCCCTCTGCCTATGTCTTTGCCTCTCTCTGTGTGTCTCATGAATAGATAAATAAAATATTTTTTTAAAAAAACAACCTGTTGGGATCCCTGGGTGGCGTAGCGGTTTAGCGCCTGCCTTTGGCCCAGGGCGTGATCCTGGAGACCCGGGATCGAATCCCACGTCGGGCTCCCGGTGCATGGAGCCTGCTTCTCCCTCTGCCTGTGTCTCTGCCTCTCTCTCTCTCTCTCTCTCTGTGACTATCATAAATAAATAAAAATTAAAAAAAAAAAAAAAAAAAACCTGTTTTTTTTTTTTTTTTTTTTTTTAAAAACCTGTTTTGGGAAGCTCATTCAGTTAGGCCTCTGCCTTTGGCTCAGGTCATGATCCTGGGCTCCCTGCTTGGCAGGGAGTCTGCTTCTCCCTTCCTTTCTCCCTCTGCTTCTCCTCCTGCTTGTGTGTGCGTGCTTTCTTTCTCTCTCTCTCTCTCTCTCTCTCTCTCTCTCTCTCTCTCAAATAAAATCTTAAACAAAAACAAAACCTATTTTAATTTTTAAAAAATATTTTAAAATAATGCTTTATGTAATATTACCCATTTGTGTTACATATTATTGTGATTAATATAGCTATACATATTTCTGAGATAATGATGGTGTGAACGACACTGTCCTGAACTCTCATTTGTGTCCACCTTAAGTGAACATGACTACAGGCAGTAACTGAATCTTCTGTCTTTAGGACTCCTGGAAAGCTGTTCAGAGCTCAACTAGGCAATTGAGGTCCTCTCAGAATTCAGCTTGGTTTGTACAGGATTTAATTGAAACTTAGCATAGAGAATAATTTTGGAGCTTTCAAAACTTTTACCTATGGTGTTTTTATTTTATTGAAAATACTATGTTTTTATTTTATTGACTATACTGTCAAATTTAAATTTAATGAGTTTTCCTCTCTTCTCTCTAGCCCATTTTTCAGTGAAGAATTTTACTTTGAGATTCCAAGAACTTTCCAGTATTTGTCTTTCTATGTTTATGATAAGAATGTTTTACAAAGAGATCTTCGTATAGGTATGTACTATTCATAATTATCTTTAATCACAGCATTGGTCTTTGTATTCATTCTTTATCTAAGTATAAAATATTGAAAACAACAGAATAATATATTCTCAACATTTCTAAGCTTTTTCTCTAGTCTTCAAGTTCATTTGTGATGCTTATTTTTAATTTGTATGCTCAGCTTCAGTAACACTTTGGAAGTGTCTTAGTAAATGTTTGGTTAAGTATTTGCTGAATGGTTCAAAGAATGTTGTTTTTTTTTTAAAAAAGAGATTTTATTTATTTCTTTGACAGCAAAAGCAGGGGGATTGGCAGGCAGAGGGAAAAGGCAGACTCACTGTAGAGCAAGGAGTCCAAAGAACACTTATTTTTCAAGTTTTTATAATAGAAGTAATAACTTGCTTTAATCTAAATGTGTGTTTGTGTCTCTGGCTATGTTGGGGGCCATTAACTCTGTTTTCTTTCTTTCTTTTTGAAAGATTTTATTTATTCACGAGAGAGAGAATACAAGCAGGGGGAGGGACAGAGAGAGGGAGAAGGACCGTGGGATTAGGACCTAAGACGAAGGGAGACACTTAACTGATTGAGCCACCCAAGCACACCTGTTTCTTAAATAATTGTCAAAGGCTGGAATGTGATCTGTGGGCATGGAGTAGAACAAAGCTAAATGGGCACACATGTGTCACATTCATGGTCTTTGCTCCAATGTCTATATTTTAATAACAGGAAGAGGTCAATAATTTACATGTATTATCCTTTCACTTATTAGTATCATGAATTTCATCATCTCCATCTCTCTTTTCTCTCTTATTTCTTTTTTTGAAATATGCGCTGGTTTTCCACTGTCTAAATGATTAAGCTTTAACTTTGTCCTCTTAACTACCACGTAGTTTGTTTCTACTTTTGCTACTGAACTCATTAACAAATGAGTTGTATCCTTTTCCTGCTTACTACATCTTTCTTTTTAAATCTTTGTAATCTTGCTTCTGACAACCTTTTTTGAAGTTTGCCAGAATCAATTTAGAGGAAATTAAATAACCTTTAAAAACAGTATATATTTAATTATAAAACTATTGCATGTTCTTAGTGACTGGTAGTGATTGTGCACAGGAATAACTATAGTTAATAATTGATATATTTCTTTTCATTCTTTATTATATGCATTTATATTATTACATTGCACTATTCAGGTTTTTTAAATTAAGATTTTATTTATTTATTTGTGAGAGACATAGAGAAGCAGGCTCCCTTTGGGGAGCCCGATGTGGAACTTGATCCCAGGACCCCAGGATCATGCTTTGAACCAAAGGCTGACACTCAACTATTGAGCCACCCAGGTGTCCTGCACTATTCAGTTTTTTCCTCTTTTTCATCTAATGATCGTTTTCTTTTTTTTTAAATTTTTTTAAATGATCATTTTCTCCTGTCATAAAGTATTTTTCAAAAATATTTATTAAATAATATCCTTTGTAAAGAAATGTATTAACTACTTCGTTGTTGGTGAACATTTATATTTTCAGATTTTAGGGGCTTTTAATGGTGTTGCTATAAACATCCTTCTTGTATACATTTTTACATGTCTTTTTTTCTTAGAATAAATTCCTAGAAGTGAAAATACTGAGTTAAAGGGTATGAATATTTTTAAAAATTTCTTCTCTCTATGTTTTTTACATTGGCCCCCTTAGAAATACTGTGCTAGTTTAAATTCCCCCAAACATGGCATGGGCATAATCATTTCACCATACCCTGGTTATTCTTAGATATTAGCGTTGAAAAAAAATTTTTCCCAATTTGATAAGTGAAAAATAATATTTTTAGCTTGTATTTTTCTGATTATCAGTGAATTTAAGGAATTTTTCATATGTTTATTAGTCTTTTTTTCCTATGAACTAGTTTTTTATTCTTATGCTCATTTTTCATTTGGATAGATTTACTTATTCTTATACCTACTTATTTGTTAAATATGTTAACTTTGTCAGCTACATACATAACAAATACTTTTTCTTTGTCACAAAAGGCATTTTTTCTAGTATTGAATCCTCATCTGCCTCTGTGTCATATTTGACTCTTGATTGCTTATTCAACTTGTTGAAAGCCAAGGAAAATACAATTTAATGACTGTGTTTTCCTAGCTGTATGTCTTCTTCTGACTTCTTTATTTGTATGTGGACTCTTCTTTTTCTAGAAAACCCTCAATTATGAATCACCCTTGAGGCCCCATCCTCAATTCAATTAAACAACCATTTACAAACACATCTGTGTGGCATACAAAGGATGGGAATATTAAAATGAGTAAGACTCATGTTATTCCCAGGCTATCAGAGAGGCACACTAGTACTCTAATTTGTTATAATTGGATCTGTGCTGGAGGTCTGAACAGAGTACTTGGGAGCATAAAGAACAGGTAATCTTGTTTGGTGGAGGATTAACAGACTGTCTAGGTAGGAAAAAGAAGAAATTTCCAGGTATTGGGGATTAGCAGAATTAGAGGAGAAAAAATAAATCATGTTTGTGGTATATCTGTCAGAATACATAAATTACTTAGGAAGAGAGCGGTAGAAGTGAAACTGGGAGTGTAAATCTGGGCCAAGTTGTGATGGAGCCTAAAAGCTGTGCTAAGGAATTTGGACTTTATCTTGTAGACATTGTTGAATCTTTTAAGAATGAGAAGGCTTTTAAAAATTACATTTAACTATATATACATGAATACTTTTGTAGTTTAACAACTGTCTGTGGCCTACAGCAGTAACTACCAAAGTCCAAACTGAGTGTCTATAGATTATATATATGAAATGTATATATATATATGTATATATAATCGTATATATTCTTTTAAAGTACATATATATGCATTTTACATATATACAGTTTATAGTTTAGAGAGATTAGAGTCAGGGAGGCTATTATCAAATGAGATTCAAAGGGCAATAGCAGTGGGAATGCAAATGAGGGAATGTACTTCACTGGAGGTGCTGTAAGTAAGATTTAGGGACTATAAGGGGATAAAGGGACATGAGATAGGAAAGAGTTAAAAATGTTCTTGTTTCTATGTCTGTCATTTACTGAGATACAGAACACAGCAGGACCATTCAGTTTTGAGTGGAAGATGGGAAGAGGAGAGGAGGAGGACTTTGATTTCAAACAAGTTAAACTTATCTTACCCAGGGAACATATTGGTGGGCATGTCGGTTGACTGTTGGAAATACAGATCTAAGGCTTAGAGAGGAAGAGTCAGAGAGGCGAATTTGAGAGTCATTAGCATTAATGGAAGCCTCTGCTGGAAGGAATGAAATTGCCCTGGTAGCTAATAGAACAATGCTGGGAAAATGAGGGTTCAGTGAGGATTGATAAAGTTTATGAGAAAGGTAGGAAGAGAGATAGGAGAGATTCGTATCTCTGAAGGCCAAGAGATCTTCTAATGTCAACAACTAGAGAGAGAGGTAGAGCAGGCTAAAATTGGATAAAGGCTCTTGGTGATTTATGAGCGATCCTTGAGACAGTGTGTGTCTCTAATTGGTCTTATGTCTTCTTAAGAAAATGTTTTGTGGGATCCCTGGGTGGCGCAGCGGTTTGGCGCCTGCCTTTGGCCCAGGGCGCGATCCTGGAGACCCGGGATCGAATCCCACGTCGGGCTTCCGGTGCATGGAGCCTGCTTCTCCCTCTGCCTGTGTCTCTGCTTCTCTCTCTCTCTCTCTCTCTGTGTGACTATCATAAATAAATAAAAAATAAATAAATAAAATTAATTTTAAAAAAAAGAAAATGTTTTGTAATTTTCATTATTTGCACATAATATTTTAGTCATCATACAGTATTTATTGAAAAGGCCTTTCATTGAAGTTTACAATTTCCAAAAGTTCTCCTGTGCTTTGCTTTTTGTTTTTAAAATAAAAGTCAGTTGTACTTTAAACAAAAAAAAATTTTTTTAATTTTTTATTTATTTATGATAGAGAGAGAGAGAGAGAGAGGCAGAGACACAGGCAGAGGGAGAAGCAGGCTCCATGCACCGGGAGCCCGACGTGGGATTCGATCCCGGGTCTCCAGGATCGCGCCCTGGGCCAAAGGCAGGCGCTAAACCGCTGCGCCACCCAGGGATCCCTAAACAAAAAAATTTTAAGTAAAAAACAATTTATTCTTTGTGGAGTGGTATCAGAAAGCCATAACTTGGTGTGAGAACTTTTGTTTGCAAATCAGTTTATCTTTGTTAAGAGAGAAAATTTCTACATTTAGTAGCAGGTTTTTTCCTTTTGCACCTAAGAATTATTATTAAACTCAGTATGTATGTGCCCTTTAATTTAAAGTTGGAAAATGGTTTTCATTTTTGAATTTTTATGTTTTTAAATATATTTTTTAAGATTTATTTATTCATGAGAGACACACACAGAGAGAGAGGCAGAGACACAGGCAGAGGGAAAAGCAGGCTCCATGCAGGGCGCCTGATGTGGGACTCCATCCCGGGTCTCCAGGATCACTCCCTGGACCGAAGGCGGCGCTAAAACGCTGAGCCCCCCGGGCTGCCCCGTTTTTATATTTCAACATACTTTCTTGTCATTAACTCATACAGTTGGGTTGCTGCTTTCTAAAAAAAATTTGAGCTATTGAAAATTGAGTTCAGTCAAGTATTTTATAACTCTTGGTTGCCAAGTTGTAGATTAAATAGTGCTATAACATTTTCTGGAAATGAAATTTGAACTAGAATTGAGAGACCCATCTTTCAAACTTAACATGTGAGAATGTGTACTGGTCAAATATAGTTTTGGGTTTTTATGTTGCTTTTTAAAGATTTTATATATTTGAGAGAGAAAGCATGAGCTAGAAGGAGGGGCAGAGGGAGAGAGAGAAGCAGACTCCCCCCTGAGCAGGGAGCACATCTCGAGACACTACCCAGGACACTGGGATCATGACCTGAGCCCAAGGCAGATGCGTAAGACACTGAGCAACCCAGGTGCTCTTGGTCAAATATAGTTTTAAGAGCTTGTTTGTTTATTTTTAATTGTATAAGTAGTATATGAATTTTTTCTTTTTAAAGAAAATTTTAAATTAAGGGACTCTTAGGTGGCCAGTGGTTGAGTGTCTGCCTTTGGCTCAGGATGTGATCTTGGAGTCCTGGGATTGAGTTCTGCATCGGGCTTCCCACGGGGAGCCTGCTTCTCCCTCTGCCTATGTCTCTGCCTCTCTCTGTGTGTCTCTCATGAATAAATAAATAAATAAAATCTTACATTTTTTTTAAATTGATATTACAGATAATCCTAATTTTGACCACTGACTACTTCCCCTTCCTAGAAATGATAACTTATCAATATGGGGCATCATATTTTATATTAGGCATCTTCATATGTCAAGTAGTTAGTGCACATAATTCGATTATGGATCAGTTAAAAACTTGAGACCTAGGAACTATGCTATAAAAAGATAGGGAGTAGCAAAATCAAGGTTTTAAAAGTCATAATATATGATATATTAACTGTAGTGTTTTCTCTTAAAAGGAAAGAAAAGTTAGGGGAAAAGCTTTAAGTAAGAATGTATTTCCATATCCAGTGAGAATCATAATATGAAAATTAAAACATACATTTTATCTTTTTATGTGTATTTCTTAGGTATTTTAGTTTGAGAGAGACACTCTCAAACAACTAAACTATGGTTATTTTAGTAGACTTTTGCAACTTTTTTCTTTTCCCTCAATTCAGAATATTATAAGAGAATTTCACTGGGGTATTGGAAACATGAATTTCATTCATGATTCTGTCACTAGCTGTGTGACCTTGAACATATCTACTTTACCTTCTTAGGCCTGGTTTATCTATAAAATAAGACTGAGTTTAGGGACATCTGGGTGGCTCAGCAGTTGAGCATCTGACTTTGGCTCAGGGCATGATCCTGGAGTCCTGGGATGGAGTCTCACTTCCCTCTCTGCCTATGTCTCTGCCTCTCTCTCTGTTTCTCATGAATAAATAAATAAAATCTTTTAAAAAAATAAGACTGAGTTTAATATTGCTAAGGTCTTTTCCAACTCTTTGATTTATAATTTCTGCTGGCATTTAGCTCTGAAGTCAAACCTACTGTTTAAAAATTGCCTAAGACTATACTTCCATATCCTTTTTTCATAGGTATCAGTTATCTATCACTACATAACAAATCATTCTAGTACTTGGTGGCTTAATATATCAACCACATATGTGGCCATGATCCTCAGTGTTGTCAGTTTGGGCTGTGCTCAACTGGGTGGTTCGTCTGCTCGGCTCACCAATGTGCAGTTATATGGGAGATTGACTGGACTAAATGACCTGACTCCTCTGTCTGATGGCTGGTGCTGGCTGTTATCTGGGCCTTCCTTTCCACATGGTGGTATTGGGGTTTTAAGAGACTAAGCTCTACTGAATAGGTGCTTATTAAAATTCTACTTGTATCACATTTGCTGATGTCCCATTTGGAAAAAACAAGTGACGTGGCCAAACCTAGAGTTTGTGGTGGAGGGGACCACGGTGGCGTAGACCAAGGAAGTATAATTTATTGGAGATCATTGTTATATCAGTCTACCACAGAGAACAAAAGGTATCTGCCTAAACTCTGTGCACTAAGGCATCAGAATTTTGCCATTGACTGAATTGCTGTTGACTGTCTGCCAGAATTTGTTCAGTCTTCTGGTCCATTTTCATCCTGTATAGGCAGTTACAGTTATCACTGTTTTTATCTGCTCTTTCAGCCATTTCTACTAGTGTCCACATAGGAAACAGGACTGTCAAGATTTGCCAATTGGTGATCTGTATCAGGATGAAATTTCCAAGAATATGTTGTGTCTAAAAATGGGGCTCAAATATAACACAGTTTTTACAGATGGCAAGAAAATGCTGCTTAGAAGTGGTGCTGGAAAGATGAGAATACTTTTTTTTTTTTTTTTTTTTTTTTAGAGAGACAAGCAAAGATGGTTTCTGTGCCCACAGTTCCTTCATTTCTTTTTGTGTTTCCTCTCCTTGTCTTATTTTAAGGAACTAATACAGTATCTGGTGTGTTTGTGTATGTATTTTTGGTCTAAGCTCTTTCTGTCTATGAGTTTTGTCAGGACAGTCGGGAAATGAAATAGTATTTAAATTGTTGTGTAGTTTGTTCCTGGGAGATTTTTGTTTTTGTTTTTGCTTCTTGAGGTGATTGATTTCATAGCCACTAAAGTAATGAGTTAATTTTGTTCAAAATAGTAAATACTAAACTAAGACAATCTTTGGGTCCCTTAGAGGCACAGAATTTATGTAGCTAATAAGACTAGGGTTTCTCTCTGAGAAGACAAGAACCATTCAACTCTTTCCTGACAGTGAGTACCATGGATGCACAAGATATGAAATAGGAGGAAGAAGGTACTTGCTTCTAGGGATTTTTACCTATGAACTAAGAAAGGATTCTCTTTTGGGAAGGCACCTATGACAGAATATGAATATCCAGTGATCTGAGTTGTGAGTCGTAAATGGAATAGGTAGATTCCTACTCTAGTTTTTTTTTTTTTTTATAAATTAATTTTTATTGGTGTTCAATTTACCAACATACAGAATAACACCCAGTGCTCATCCCGTCAAGTGTACCCCTCAGTGCCCGTCACCCATTCACCCCCACCCCCCACCCCTACTCTAGTTTTTAGAAGCATTATTGGTTAAATATACTTTGGTTAGGGGAGCCTGGAAATTACATCAACATTTGAAGCACAATGCCACTGTGATTATTTGTTGAATGGGTAAGTGAATCAATCAAACCAGTAAAATTCCAAATAAACTTTTTTAAAAACCCTATTTTTAAGTTAGGGGCTTGCTTAGGTGATACTTATAAACATACACACACACATATATTGTTGTGTACATACTCATAAATTATGTATAAATCTAAAAATCCTAGAAATTGTAGAAGGGGGGGGTCTCAACCAGAATCTACCAATGAGTTTCTAGTTGGTGAGTAAAATCTTTTAAAATTATATGCCAGAAAATATCTGTATACTTTTCTGGGGAGAAGACACAAACGATGCATAGATACCAAGATTCTTAAAGGGGGAAATGAGTTGTTCTCGAAATGTAAGAACTTCACCTATAGGATATATATATTTCTTTGTCTATGTACATGTATGCATATGTATGTATCAAACTGTTACACATTGTCTTAATGTTTATATCTGGAGTGGAATCAATGGTAAATGGAACCACTTGAAAGAATCGTGATAATCAGGATCCTTTGTGACATGTGATGTTTATTTTAAGAAGTAAATAACTTTTTTCTTTTTTAAAAAAAGACTTTATTTATTTATTTGATTGAGAGCACAAGCCAGTGTGGTAGGGAGAAGGAGAAGCAGACTCTTCACTGAGCAGGGAGCCTAATGTGAGACTCAATCCCAGGACCCTGGGATCATGATCTGAGCTGAAAGCAGACACTTAATCAACTGAGCCACTGACCCAGGTGCCCAACATGCAATATTTAATACATTGTCATAATTCCATATCCTAAGCCATTCCTGGTATTGTATTGATTTGCCAGGAATTGGATATAATCCATAGGTAAAACATACCAGTAGATTTGTATGTTTGATTCTTAAACTTCTTCAACAAAAAAAATAAAATAAAAAAATAAAAAATAAATAAACTTCTTCAACAATATAAAGAATTCTTGGGTGTTGAAGGTAGTGCCTAAATCCTGTACTTGGCTATTTTATTTTATTTTAAAGATATTATTTATTTGAGAGAAGAGAAAGCAAACATAAGCAGGGGGAGGGGCAGAGGGAGAGGGAGAAGCAGACTCCTTGCTGAGCTGGTATGCCAACCCACGGCTTGATCCCAGGACCCTGAGATCATGACTGGAGCCAAAGGCAGACGCTTAATCAGCTGAGCCACGCAGGTGTCCCCTGTACTTGGCTTTTAGTCTGTATGTTTGATATTGGAAGAATTTGTTTTCTCATCATTTTGTATCTTGAATTTAACCAACAAAGGCTGAAATATATTATTTTCCTGGTGACATTTCTTAACAAAATTTGGATGAATTATAAATTCCATATATTCACAAGAAGATTTTGGCCTTTACATTAGATTTCATCCAGTTATATTTAAAAGAAAGTTGGAAACATTTGTGCATATCATGAGGGCCAGTTTATTAATTTTAAAATTTTACATGTATTACCCTAATGTGTTAATGGATACAGCTGATGAATTTTCAGTAGTTCTCATTTGGGTTGTATATTAATACATTTGCCCCTCTAAAGAAAATATCTGTAGCTGTATATTTTAATATTTTCCTTAAAATTACACATACACAGATCGTGTTTGTAGTTTGAGTTACAGATCATGAAAAGGAAGATGAGCTTATTAAAATGTTAATATGGTTAAATTTTTTAACAATTTTTTATTGAGGTGTAATTCACATACCATGAAACTCACCCTTTTAACATTTACAGTGTGCGCATTGTATATATATTCACAGATTTGTGCAACCATCACTGCTACCTAATTCCAAATAAAATTTTAAAGAAAATTTTTCTAGGTTTGTATTTTTGACATGCCTTTCCTTTCCACTTGATACACAAAAAATTGATATATCTTGACAGGAAATTTTTTTACTGTTTCCTAGGAGTTTTCAAATGTGAAACTAAGAGACCAAGTTAGAAGAGAAAGGGCACGAAGTATAATTAGGGCACTTAAAGTAAAAATTCTTATTTGATAAAAGAAAGTGAACTTTGACTTTATTATATATCCTTTGTTGAAGCTTTTGTGTAGAGTCTTGGAATAAATTGTCAGTCATATGCAAAAATGTGTCTGCTTCTTAAAACTTGAATTGAGGAAGGAAATGCTTTGTACCAACATGGCAAATACTTCATTATAATAAGAACATTTCTGTTTCTTCCTCTCATACAGCTTTGTTCATTGTACTGTATCTTTCTCTAAGAGGTAAAAACTCTTTAGGGAACTGCCTTGATTGTGTGTGTGTGTGTACGTATGCATTGAAGCCAACAGAAGCAGTGTTTGTATTGTTATGATAAAAGCAGATTTTAAAATTACTGTTTTCATCTCCCATAATTTTCAAGTCCATTTTCAATATTGTGAGTGATGTGGGATATTGTTTTTCTTTTACTTGGAACTTATGAACTCTTAATAAATGAAGATATGTCTGCCTAGATAGAACATATGTTTTATTCACAGTGTTAAAGGATTGGAAGGATCAGTTTACACTACCATTGTACATTGCTTTTTACATGGAATGTATCCTAGGTGAAAATGTCAACCTGAATAAGTACTAAAAAGTGCAGTTGCATGTAAATACAACTGAGTTTTTGTCTAATCTCTTGATTGAAAATTACCCAGAAAAGGGTCTGCCAAGGGGCAAGGGGAAATGAGGCACTATTTCATTCTCTAGAACGTAGGAAACACCTTGACCAAAAATCTGTCCTAGAATTTTAAAACAAAAGTTTAATGAGAAAAAAAAGAAAAATACTGTATAAAAATGGATTTCTAAAGTACCAATAGGTACAAATTATTTTTAAATATTTTCTGTAAAGTGTTAGGCATAACACTGCTAATGATAATACAAAATGTTTCCCTTGTATTGTTTTATTTCCTATAGGAAAAGTAGCCATCAAAAAAGAAGACTTGTGTAACCACAGTGGCAAAGAAACATGGTTTTCACTACAACCTGTTGACTCCAATTCGGAGGTTCAGGTAAATATTAAGACTTAAGTGATGAGAGACTCTCAGCATACAGAAAGCGAGTGGAAAACAAACTAATTATACTAGTTTCTATAGACAGCACTTACCATACATTACTTTAAATTCTGGGACCAAATATAGACCTTTGGGTAATACATAGCTAGAAAGAAATGTCTTGCCTGAGTTCAAGAATAATACATGTGTGGGTGTGTATATGAATTTGGGGAGGTTATATTAGGGGCATATTTCCTGCTTTAGTTCTTTTGTTTGAGTCACAGTGGCAAATTATTAATCTTTTTTAAGATGGGAAAATTTTTTTAAGAGAAAAGTTATGCTTTATTAATTCTAACTTTGAGGAGAATCCCAGAAGTCTGTGATTTCATCTCTTCTGACCAGGATGCTCTGTTTACTCCATTAATAAACTAATCTTGGGAAAATGTTACTAATTCAAACCATGCCTGAACCTACCTTGCAGAGCCTTTCATTCCCATCCACCTCTCCTGTTGTTCACTTTTCTTTTTATTTGAAAGGGTGTCATTACTTTTTTTTTAAAGCTCTTTCGTCTTGCCAAAATAAGAAGTCTTACATATCTATAAGTGAGTAAAGATGTATGTTTAGCCAAGTAGCTTAATTTTATTTGCTTTTGAAAAGTCTGAGTTGCTCTTAGAAATTATCATTTCTATCTAAAGGGAATCCTTTTTTTGTAACTCTGTTTATTTATAAAATATGGTAAGGATTGTGAAACCGTTTCCCGAAGACGTACTGTGAGCAGAATTCTTCCCCTCTCAAAGAAGTTATAATTTGCCACTGTGACTCAAACAGAATTTTTAAGGCAAGAAAAAAGTGCTGCATATACACCCACAGATATTTGCAAATAAAGTGCCTGTGTGTGTTTCCTCATAACCTCTCAAGCATTCTCTTTGATTAAATTCTCAAAAACTTAAGTATTTGTATATAAAACCCCTTAAGTACAAAATATGATGGAAAGTTTTCCTGTTTTATTCACTCGACCTCATCTTAATGCTCTTTTCTTTCCATTTGGCAATAACTGTCATTCAGATCCCACTTAGCCACTGTCTTGTATGACCTAGGTGAGAGGCAGTGTGATGAAATGGAAGGGCTTTTTACACAAGTAAAGATTTAGGTCCTAATTTTCATAGTTACTTCACTGACCTTGAATTTTATTTCTATAAAATGGGAATAAAAGTTGCCACGTTGACTCATTTAATTGCGAGAATTAAGTCAAACGTGTTTAACAGTGTTTTGAAAGCTGTCACTTGCTACACAAATGTAAAATACCTGTTTACTGACAGTTGCTCAGGTGGTCATTTCTATTTGCCTAGCATAACTTTACCAAAAGGCAGATAGGAAAGTTTTAAAGTATCAGTTTTCCTTTTTGATAGTTTTAACAAAAAGCAAGATAAGAAAAGGCTTTGAGAATTTGACATAAAATGAAATTTGAGGATTATTTTAAGATGCAGTTTATTGAAGTTCCAATAAAAATATAAATATTAATTTACTAAAGGATTTAAGGCCTGAACTCTCAGAAAGTATAAATATCTCTAGAATACTCTATGTAATTCTTAGAGATGGTATTAGAGATTAGTACTGGATAACAAGGTTTTATTTAGTAGTGTATGTAAAACTCATCTCTGAAATGTAAAAATTCTGGAAATAGTATTTAACTGTTAGAGATAATATCAACCTTATTTTATTTGTTATGAGTGATTTTCATGACTATGAGTTATTAACCTTTACAGGCCTTTTGCTTAAATGATACTTAGTTAGATCTACTCTTTAAAATACATTTAAGAAGGAAAAGTACTTTAGTGTGTGGGAGGGATGCAGAACACCTTTCAGATTAATGTGGTACTATTGGAAATACTGTTTGGCCCCAAAACTAATCTAAGAATAATAAATTAACTTTGTGAGCCTAGAAAAGATAGAAGAAACAGTGTATGAGTCATACAAATCATACTTTGTTAATAAATTTGTTCACTTGCGTAAACTTTATAAAATTTCACAAAAATATCTTGGAAATAAGAGCAATTGATGGAGCATAGGAGAAAGCTATGAAAAGGATTGAGTTCAGTAGGAATTCCCCTAATTGTTACTCTTAGTGATTAAACAGTATATATCAAGCACAGTATTAAGTACTTAATATACATATTCTCAGAAAAGCATTATGACATGTAGGTAGCATTACCTCCATTTTACAGATGTAGAAAATGGATTCAGAGAGGTTAAATGACATTTCCAAAGTCAGAATATTAGGTAATGGAGTCATGGTTCGAGTAGAGATCTAGTCTGATTCTAAAATTCCTCACCACAGTGCTTTACTGCTTTTCACTCTTTGTACTTTTGGTCATGAAAAGGCTTCAGCATTATTAGGAGAGAACATGTCAGTATAAGGAACAGAAGACTACTCAAATTAGCTCAAAGAAAAAGGGAGGGGCATTTGAAAGTTCCTAGGGAACTTTTGGAGTATAATTACAGGAACTTCAGTATGACCAGTGAGAGCTGGAAGTTGTCAGTCATTTACTGAGGAGCTACCTCTGAGATGGAGGTCAGGTTCTTGTAATGATAAACTAGATTTAATTCACATAGTCAAAATTATTTTTGAAAAGACTCTTATTTTTCATAAAGTATACTAAAATATTAGGTGGTTGGTTTTTGGTTGATCACTGTGTAAAACAGTTGGCTTGCAACTATTTTATTGGAGAATAAAAAATATATATTGTATCTTTAAACTGTGGACTTCCACTCCGTGGAGTTGTATATACTGCAAGGGGTAGTTGAGAACTCAGCTCCACTGATTTGTTTCTTCCTACTCATATATTCACTGTGCTCATTGAGTATAAGTGCTCACTGTTTAAATAGTGTTTTTTCCTTTCCCTCTCATTTCGTAAAATGAATAGTTAATATTTTCTGTCTTGCTCTCTCATTTTAATACTATTCACTTTACAAAATGAAAGGAAAAAAAAAGACTATTTAACGCTGAGATTCCCTTGTATTCTGTTTGTATGTCTGATGAGATTACGTGTTTCTCACTTCTGCTTCTCTCTAATCTCTTACTGGCAGGTAAAAAAAATGCCCACATCAGCCTTTGAGTTTACATGACCATACAACCCCTCACTTTCTAAGATCTGACTTAG
Organism: Nyctereutes procyonoides; assembly: GCF_905146905.1. Taxonomy (NCBI): domain Eukaryota; kingdom Metazoa; phylum Chordata; class Mammalia; order Carnivora; family Canidae; genus Nyctereutes; species Nyctereutes procyonoides. Next base: position 37,875,563 of record NW_026575042.1, read on the forward strand.
TTCTCTGCCACAATTTAGAGGGTTTGGCTCAACTAGGGCCAGATGTCTACTGCATTCTAATTGGTATGATTGGGGGGATAAAGTCACTGTAGAGTATTCCATTTGGCAGCTTTGGGTAGGCATATCTTTAAGAAAGGGGTTTGGGGGGATCCCTGGGTGGCGCAGCGGTTTGGCGCCTGCCTTTGGCCCAGGGCGCGATCCTGGAGACCCGGGATCGAATCCCACGTCGGGCTCCCGGTGCATGGAGCCTGCTTCTCCCTCTGCCTGTGTCTCTGCCTCTCTCTCTCTCTCTCTCTCTCTCTCTCTGTGTATGTGACTATCATAAATAAATTAAAAAAAAAAAAAAAGAAAGGGGTTTGGGTAGAGGAAATGACCACCGTTTTTACTTCAGAGGGGAAGATGTTTGATTTCCTAGCTGTACTTCTGATTGCCATTAGTACCCCCCCAAACAGTTGCTACCCTGTTATCTGAGGCTCTTCATCTGTGAAATGAGAACTTGATTGTATAGGATTCCCTTCATTTGTGAAGTTGGAGGGAAGTAACATGCAGAAATGTAACTTAGCCTTTAATTGAAAAGATCCCAATAGTAGTAAGATGGGTTTTATACCAAAACAATTGAAAATTGCAAAGAACACTAAATCTCTTACCTTGGATTGTTTCCCAGATGTTTTATTATTGCCGTTAATTATTTTCAGTTTTCTTCTCAAACATTCAGGATATTGATATTTCATGAGTGTGTTCTCGACTTTTTTTCCTGATGTTTTTGTTTTGCAGTTACTCTCTCTAGATTGAAATATTCTCTTCTGAACCCACTCTGATCTGCCTTCATACCCAACAGTGGGCTCGAGGGAGAGCACAAAAGGCTCTCACTAATGTTATTTCCTGTGACATTGTGTCAATAAGTCTGTCGGACATTTTTCAGTCCTCCTCTTATATGATCTTTCAGTAGCTTTTGATAATATTGACCACTCTTTTTTAAAGCATTCTCTTTAGTTTTTGGTTGTGGTTATCATCCTACCTCACTTGGTGTTCTTTCTACTATTCTTTGCCACACAGATGAAGTTCGTTTGGATAGTGTTGGTTCCTCTATTTATAAATCCTCTTTTGGCTTCGGTGATCTGTAGCCATGCTGTTAGCTATGTAGTGCTGGAACTCACAACAAACTTCAAATATTTTTCTTGTCTTTAGTTCTTAGGTGCTGTGATAAAGAGCATGCTGTCACATAAGACTGATTAAACCATATATCTTATTTGGAGAAGTTGGTACTCTCATTAATTAAGGGTGTTTGTCTCACACAGCTTGTATAAGCAGTAAATCTAGATGTGCTGTCAATCATGTCTTCTGATGTAATTACTTAAGTCTTTACCAACAAGCTTATCTTGAATTTCTGGATCATGCCATAAGTTATTGATTGTTTTATGGTTGTTTTTTTTAATACGGCCTCTGCCCTATTTAAGTAAGCCTTAAAAATAACAAATGCAGTGATTATACCCAATACATACATACATTTTTTACATGCCTGATTAAAACATAATGAATGTAAAAATATAATTCATTGTTGTAGGTTATTTATTTATTTATATTATCATGCTTGTTTTTGTTATTTTTGTGTCTTTTAAACAGCTTATAATCAGATCTTGAGAGAAATCAACTTAAATTACAATTTTATTTTAATTTTATTTTAAAAATATTTTTATTCTATTTCAATTCAATTAATTAACATATAATGTATGGCTTCAGAGGTAGAAGTCAGTGATTCATCAGTCTTATATAACACCTAGTACTCATTACATCACATGCCTTCCTTAATGTTCATCACCCAGTTACCCTGTCCTCCCACTCCCCTCCAGCAACCCTCAGTTTGTTTCCTATTATTAAGTAAGTCTCTTATGGTTTGTCTCCCTCTCTCATTTTGTGCTGTCTTATTTTTTCCTCTCTATCCCTCAGATCCTGTTTTGTTTCTTAAATTCCACCTATGAATGAGATCATATGATAATTTTCTTTCACTGATTGACTTCACTTAACATAGTACCCTCTAGTTCCATTCACATCGTTGCAAATAGCAAGATTTCATTTTTTTGATAGCTGAGTAGTATTCCAGCAGGTTGTTTTTTTTTAAACTTCATTTATAAATTTGTAAACATGAAATAACAAAGGAGCCATTCTAGATTATAATAAATACTTCTTCAGTGAGGAAAAACAGATCCATCCATAAATGAGAGAGATTAAATAAAACCTTTGCTTTTCATCTGATAGCCAGTTGTTTCCAAAATGATTTAGAGTTACTTATATATGAAAACATCTGTCAGAAATCAGTTGGGATTTTTTCCCCCCTCATATTAAGAATAAGAAAACTTATCACCAGTCACAATATACTGAGTTCTTTTATGTGGAATGGTTGTTACAATTTAGTGTTTTGTAATAAAAACTTTTTTAAAAAATGACTAGTCTGGAAAAGTTTTGAAGTGTGTGCATTGGGTTTTGCCTAGATTCCTATTGTACACTTGAGTTTCCCAAACTATATAGCTATATCATATGCTAATTCATATGATATCCTTTATATGGTACCATTAAAATAATCACAGATTTTTCTAGTGAACTTTTGTGTAAGTGTTATAAAGCTAGCATATAAAATACTAAACCTTCAGGACAGTTCCAGAGTAATAAAAGTTCCTAAATATGCAGTCTAGTACAAATTAATGTAATATAATTGTATATATCAACCTAACATAATCATTGCTATAAAATGCATATATAGAATAGCTCCCAAGATTTGGTTTACTTTATTATTATTATTTTTTAAATCTTTACTTTTTGTAAAGATTTTATTTATTTGAGAGAGCATGCAGGAGTGGGAGAGGGGTTATGGGGAAGGGATATAGGGGCAGAGAGAAGCAGACTCCCCACTGGGCAGGGGAGCCAAAGGCAAATAAATCCTTTACCCATTGAGCCACCCAGGTACCGCAAATTTGGTTTACTTTAAATAAAGCATATAGAATACATTGCCAGGTATTTGATGTTCTAGTAAATATATAAAAGTATGTATTTTATATATAACTATATAAAAGATATACTGTTCTGTCATTGAACCTCCTTTAGGAGATTGGAGAATAAGAAAGCAGTTGTGGAGCAAATCACATTGCATGTTTATCAAACAATTTCTTGTCACACTCTTGTAGTTGCTTCATTGTGGCTAATGTCTCTGTTTTCTCTGGTTGCTTTTAGGATTTTCTTTTGATCTTCAGCTTTTAGCGGTTTTACTGTGCTCTGCCTACAACTGGTTTTCTTTATGTTTATCTTATGGGTGTTCCTAGGGGCTCTTAAATCTCTGCCTTGATGTCCTCCTTTGGTTTTGGAAAATTCCAGGGAATTATTTATCTTTTTTTTTCCCTCCTTCACTATTTTTTTGTCTTCTCTTCTGGGACTCCAATTACATGAATAATAGACCATTTTCCTATGTTTCCCACGTCTCTTAGACTCTCTCCCTTTCTGTGCTTCATTGTGGATATTTGCCACTGACTAATTTATCTCCCATTTCACCAGTTCTTGTTTCAGCTATGGCTCATTCCCTGTTTAAATACATCTTCATTTTGGTTATTTTGTTGCCTAATTGTAAACTTTTCATTTGATACATTTTATCACATTTTTTGCAGGTGGGGTGGGGGGTGTCATTTTGTTGTCTACCTTAAAAAATGTAAGCAGCTATTTTAATCTCTGTCAGTTAACTCCAACATCTGAATCTCCTGTAAATCTGCTTTTTTTGGTTTTTGTTTTCATTTTTGTTTTTTTGGTATGTAGTATTCTGGCATGCTTCATAATTTTTAATGCAATGCTAGACATTGAAAAATATGAATATTTTAGATAATTTGAAGTATGGGTGATACGGTTTTTTTCCTTCAGAGATTTACTTTTGGAATGTCTATAAGCGATCATCTTAATCTAGTTAGGGATTCAGCTGATTTTAGGTTAAGTTTTAGTCTTTGTAAATGCTGATCAATGTTCATCCTTACTTCTTAGGCATAGTCTTTCTGTGGTTCCAACAGAAAGCCTGCCTGTTTACCAATGGCACCCCACCTCAGTGGTTCCTGGACTCCCAATTTTTATATGCCCAACATCATGAGACTGCCTCTTAAGCCACTGCTGAAATGTGGGAGTCCCATTCAATGAGCTTCTTCAGATGCCCACCGCAACATCTACTTACATTATCATTGACCAGAATTATGTCACATCACTGTCCTTAACCACTATCACCTGGCTTCAGAGGAGACCAGGAAATGTTTTGCTGAACCCAAAACTGCCCTCTCCAAAAAAACATAAACAAGACCCAGAAAAAAAACAAAAAACACCAAACTTATTTTGCTATGATCCAAACCTATAAAATGATAATAGATATAAATAAAACCAAACTTTTGTGTGAATGTATTAAGGAATACTAAATATTTTTTTCTAAAGTGTTCATAGATGTAGGTTTCTAACACTGAAAAGTAGCTTCAAATAATTTCTAAAGCTTTTTTTGCTAAAAATCAGGACACATTGGTAGTAGAAATTTTTAAAATCTAGATGAGCAAAAAATCTGAAATCTTACCAACCAAAGGTAATATCTATCTGTTTTTTAGTAGGTGACCTTGTAGTAAGTTTATATAATAACATATATTACATTTGATTTTTACAAATTAATATAATGTTATACACTCTGACTTTTATCTTGTTTCTTTTACTAAGTATCCTGTACAAATTCCAGTTAAAGTATACAATGAGGTAGTGTTTTACAGTTTAGAAATTATAATTTCCTTGATTTAATTCATAATGCTTTTTAATTTTAGTGTTCTATCCTAATAATACATGTCTTGTGTCTGTCTGCCTGTTTTGTCTCCACTCTTCTTAATCAAGTTAAATATACAATTATGTTATTGGTGACTAACACCAAAAGAATGGTCTTTTTAACAGCCAGTAGGAGTAATGAACGTAGTAGGTAGGCTCTGACTCAATGATAGTGATTCCTGTTGGAATCCTATTAAATGCATATACTTTTTATTTCTAGGCTTTGCGTGATACAGTGCTAGGATTTTTAGTTGTGAATGAAATTATTATACTTTTTTCTACTCTATTTTAACAGTTTCTTTTGTTTTAGAAATAGAGTAGATCCTAGACATTTCCTGAGACAGTGGGAGTGCCTTTTAGCATATAGTTTCTACCATAAGATGCATGTATGTTAAAATAGTTAAAACTGCTTTCAGATGCAAATGTTGATGCAGTTGGCTGGGCTCACTCACTAGGCAAGTAACACGTATATGCTGGCCTGACAGCAAAGATGATTCAAAATTCTAGTTGAGTAATATTAAAAATAACTATATATTATGAACCTCTTCCGGATCACTCTCAAATAGTAGGGGTAGTGAATATTTAAGTAAGATTAATGAAATACCTATTTTATAAATTTTATACGATTTTATAAATATTTGTGCCTGGATTTTTAGTGGAAAATTTGCTTAATTTAGTTCGAGTCCACCTAACTGCCAATTTTTACTACTGATGCCTTTGTTTCTTTAGAGCTTAGCTTTCTCATGCAGACTTATGCATTGAGATGCATCAATCAGTGTTTATTGCTCATCACTTATTATCCATCTAATTCTAAGCTTTGTAGTTAGTGGACCTCAGATTCACTCTTACAGAGCAAGCTCTCATAAAATAGTGAAGCTGATTCAGGTTAGATTCCTGTGAAAGCGTGTGAAAGAGGTTGTTCTCTAGAGGAACAGTGATTTGATAATAACTTTCGTATCTCTGATGAAATTTCTTATGTCATCAGGCCCTAGACATCATACCCCTGAAATCTCCATTGTGGGAATTTGTCTTGTCAGCTGGGTGACAAGCAGTCACTGCTTGTCAGCAGTAATCCAAGACTGATCTTAACCATTTCAGAATTGCTCATAACCAGTTACGAATTGCTCATCACCAGTGACAGCTTGGAAATATCAAGCTCTAGATTATATTGTTGCTAAGCCTTTGTTTCATGAGAAGTTGATGGTTTGCTTTAAGTTTTTACTACTGAATTTTTAAAAAATATATTCATTAATAGTTATTGAAGAAAGTACTTATGTATTTTCAGTATCCCATTTTTTCGTCAATTATCTTGGTCATATATTGTTATCTTTATTGTCTCCCCAACTAGACTGGCAGCTTCTTATGAGCAGTGATTGTGTTTTACACATCTAATGATTCCTACCCAGTCCCCTGTAGTACCTATTAAAATATAGTAGATATTCCATAATCCTTTATTTTCAGAAAAGTTTTGACAAATGGAATCTTCTTAGCTTTTACTTAGTTTTATTGTTTCAGAATTGTATGATTTCTTTTGACCTTTAATAATACTGCCTCTCTCTTTTTTATTTTTATTTTTATTTATATTTATTTTATTTTTATTTTTTTGCCTCTCTCTTTATTGATGGTTTTATCTTTTCTGGAAAAAGCATTCTTTGTTTTATAATTTGCTTTCATTTCAAAATTTCCCAAAATGTAAGTGCTGTCTTTTTTTTTTTTTAACCCATGGTAATTGAGATTCATCATACTTTTTGAACTGGACAGTAAATTCTTAGATTTGAGTACCATGTCTGATATAAGCATTTGGCTACTAGATCTACATTATTGGTCATACATTTATAGAAGTATTTAATATGGGCAAAGCCATGTGCTAGGTATCACTAAAATTTAGTTAGCGAATAACTAAATGTTATAGGTACCATTTGAAAAAGTATTTACCTTTAATATTTTGTCAGTAGACTATTCAGTTTGCCATTTTTTTTCTCATTATAGGGTAAAGTTCATCTTGAATTAAAACTGAATGAACTGATAACAGAGAATGGAACTGTGTGCCAGCAGCTTGTTGTACAGTAAGCATATTTCTTTTACCAAAATCAGGTGGAAGTAATTCTCCATCATGTATTCTTTGAATCTTAAGCCAATATCTTATTTTATATACTTCAGAAACTTTTTTTTGTTTTTTTGGGAAGTGAAACTCTGTTGTGTCATTCCTTTATTAAGTTGATTTCCAATTTATTTTCTCATATTCAGTTTATGGTAAGTGATTAATTCATTCAACGTTATGTATTGAATGTGGGTTAAATGATAGAGATAGGAAATAGGCTGTTAGAGGATTCTGGCTAAGCATGTTTATAACTCCCTGGCAGGATGGAGGTGGAAAGGCTTCCTGGGGGAGGGCCTCTAGTGACTCTGATACCACAGAGCCAAGCATTAGGAACCCTGGAACTAAAATTAAATGGCTACCTACTGGATGTACCAGTATCCATTCTCACCTACTTTAAAATTCCTTTTACCCTCAAGTCATTTTTTTTTGTGGCTCAAACTTTAACTGCTCTGGAAATACAGATTTCCAAGTCCAGTCCTCTGCCTTTTCTCTTCCACCTAAACTTTTCCTCTGTGATATCAGCAAACTACTGGATATCCGTGACTTCTTCTGAATGTTTTTTCTTTGTCTTAATTGATAATCTGAATACCCTCCGAGTTATTCTTTCTACTGCTGCCTTCTCAGTTGGAGGCTGTTTTCTGCCATACCCATTTACCGTAGACTGGGGTAAATGTTACTCTCCTATTGCTGCTCCAGACTATTTCTTCTTATTGTGAACACCCCAGGTCCTTTGAGGCATTTTTCCTCTGTCTCTCCCTCTCTCCATTTCTCTCCCTTTCTCTTTATTTATATTTATAATACTACTTTTTTTTTTAGAACTCTTTTAAAGAAGGTTGCATGGGGCACCTGGGTGGCTCAGTTCTTAAGTGTCTGCCTTTGGCTCAGATCTTGGGATTGAGCCCTGTGTTGGGCTCTCTCTGCTCAGTGGAGAGTCTGCTTCTCCCTCTCAGTCTTCCTCTATTCTTTCTCTCTCTCAAATAAATAAAATCTTTTTTTTAATAAATAAAATATTTAAAAGAAAAAAGATTGCATACACCATAATCCTTATTAACATATAAGTGTGATTTCCTAAGAATAAGGATATTCTTTTAAATAACTCTAGTACAGTTATCAAATTCAGGAAGCTTTATATTATTAAAATAAAAGTATAATGTACAGTTTTTGTATTCAAGTACTTTAATCTACAGTTACTATATTTTGTCAACTATCCCAAAACTGTTCTTTAAGATATTTTTTCTCTGCAAGAACAGATCCAGTCCAAGGTCACGTATTACATTTAGTTTATACATCTCCTTAATCTCCATAGCTCATCTTTTTTGGGATATTATTTAATTTACTTCTTGTCATAACTTGGTACTTATTGTACTATTGCAAAACAATGCACAGATTGGCTTAATAAGCCCAAATTCATATAGGACATGATAGAGGCTGGATTTGAACTCTGGCGGTTTGATTTTTTTTTTTTTTTGAAACTTTTTTCTTTTGGGAAAATCATAGATTTTTAAGAAATTACATGAGGTCCTATGTACCCTTCATTCAGTACCCCTCAATGGTTACATTTTATATAACTATTATACAATTTAAAAATCAGGAAATTGATGTTGTGCAGTGTACAGCATATTTTATATCATTTATCATATGTGTAGATTTGTGGTAACAGCCGCAATCAAAATACAAAACTGTTCTAGAACCATAAAGATCTCCTTTATGCTACCCTGTTAATAATCACACCCACTCCTTCCCCCACTACCATCTGTAACCTTTGGCAACCTCGTATCTGTCTCTAGATCTATAATTTTGTCATTTCAAGAATGTTATATAAATGGAGTCATATCATATATGACCTTTTGAGATAGGCCTTTTTCAATCAGATCCATCCAGTTGTATGTAGTTTCTTAAAAATAGAGTATAGTTGGGTGTCACTTTTTAAAATGCACTCTGCCAATCTGTCTTTTATTTAGTGAATTTATAGCATTTACTTTTAATGTAATTACTGATGTGTTAAGCTTAAATCTGCCATTTTTTGGTTTGTTTTCTATTCTCTATCTTTACCTGGTTTTTTTCCTCTCTGGGTTCCTTGAACATATTTTTAGAATTCCATTTTGATTTATTTTTACTGCTTTTCTATCTATAGTTTTTTAATTGTATAGCTTTTTAGGCATTTTTTTGGTGATTGCTCAAGGTATTACATTGTACATGTATAGCTTATTGTAGTCTACTGGTATGGCCATATTACTGGTTAGAATAAAGTGTAGAAACCTTACCATCTTTTAAATTCCTTTACTCTCCACCACTTGTAATATAATTGTCTTAAATATTTCTTTTGTATACATTGAGAACCACATATAATTTTTTGCTTCAGCCATCTAACACAATTTAGAAAAATTAGAAAAGAAAGGAAGACTTAAGTTCCTTGTATTTACCCATGTTTTTGTTTTTCCCTTATTCTTTTTTTCCTTCCTATTTTTTAGGATTCCTTCTTTTACCACTGTCTTTATGTTTAGAGAATCTCCTTTTACTGTTCTTGTAGGGTAGGTCTGTAAGTGACATACTCTTTTAATTTTCCTTTATCTGAGAATATCTTCATTTTTTTTCTTTATTCCTGAAGGATATTTTCAGTGGATATAGAATTCTTCATTGACAGCTGTTTTGTTTTGTTTTGTTTTTTTTCCCCCAGTGCATGAAAAATATGTCACTCCCTTCTGGCCTTTTTGTTTTTTAAATTAACTATAATTGTTTTTCCTATGCAGGTAATGTGCTTTTTCTACCTGGTTGTTTTCAAGAGCTTTTCTTTGTCTTTGGTTTTTTATGTGTTTCATTTGGACTATGAGGTATTTTGGTATAGATTTCTTTGGGTTTATCCTTTTCGGTGTTCAATCACCTTCTTGAATATGCATGTTTATGTCTTTGCCAAATATGGGAATTTTCAGCCACTATTTCTTCTAATACTTTATCAGCTCTGCAATCTTTCTTCTTTCCTGTTGAGATTTAAATGGCATTAATGTTAGATTTCTGTTATAGTCCCACAGGTCCCCGAGGTTTTGTTCTTTTTCTTTTCCAGTCTGTATTCTCTCTGTTGTTCATGTTGAGTAATTTTTGTTGTTTTGTCTTTTTAGCTCACTGATTATTTCCTCCATCCCCTCCATTCTGCTGTTGAGCCCATCTATCAAAGTTTATGGATTTAAGTGTCACAATTTCCATTTGGTTCTTCTTTGTGTCTTTTATGTCTTTAATGACTTCCTACTTTTTTCCTGAAACTTTTTTTTTCATTTATTTCAGATGTGTTTGTAAATGTTCATTGAATCATTTTTATGATGGCTGCTTTCACATCTTTGACAGATAATTCCAACATCCATGTTATCTCAGTGTTGTCATCTGCCGATTGTTTTTTCTCATTTAAAGATGAAGATTGGTGTTTCGGTATGAGTGATTTTCAGTTTTACTCTGGACATTTTGGATATTATGAGACTCTGGATCTTACTTAAATATGCTGTTTTAGCCAGACTCTTTGACATCTGCTGGCGAATGGAGAGGAGTGCCTATTCATTACTGTCAGGTACAGGTAGAAATGCAGGTTCTTGACTCAACCTCTGCTAATACCCCTGGGGAAAGAGTGAGTAGAGTTCTTTCCCCAGAATTATTACTGAATGAGAGTGGTAGTTTAGGCTTCCCTTAATCTTCTCTTGTGGCCACTCTGGCTGGAATGGAGAAAGTGCCTTATTACTGCTCCATTGTGGCCTCCATTGACATGATGGTTGAGAGGATTTAATAGTTACCCCTGTAGGTGGTGAAGGTCTTACCTTTCTACTCAGCCTTCTCTGACATCACCCTGTCAGGAAGGGGGAGGAGTGCCTCATTGCTACAACGGTGGGGATGAAAATCCAGGCTCCTCATGTGGTCTTTGCTGACACCACTGGGGGAAGGGGCTTGTTACAGCTTGTCAAATGTGGAAGTCTAGGCTTTCTCCTCAGCCTTTGGTCTTTGTTGATGGAGGTTTGGGTGGAGCTACAGTATTTTTCATGGTGTTTGATTAGAGTAAGTGGTTTTTTATTGTCTAAAAATGGTTTCTGTCTTGCTAAGCTGCCCAGTTCCTGGTCCTTTGGCTAGAGAGAGCTGGCTCTTAGGGCATTTTTTGTCCATGCCCACTGGTGTTTCCAGGTTGGTGGCTTCTCTAGCACTCAGAGATACATTAAAAAAAAAAAAAAAAAGCCCAGGGAATTCACTCCCATGTCTTCCCTTGGGTTCCAAGATCTCTAATCGGTTTGCTCCTCTTTTTAGAGTTTTCTTATGGTTGTTATATATTTAATGCCCAAGATTTTTAGCTATATTTAATGGGGGCATGCATTGACTCCATCTTGACTTGGAACTGGAAACTATTTTTTTTTCTTCTCGAGTAGTATTCCATTTGTTTATCCACTGGTTGACAGATATTTGAATTGTTTCCAGTTTGAGACTACTGTAAAGAAAGCTTGAGGGCTCCAGAAAACCCTGGGTATGGTAGGAAAAAAAGTAAAAAGAAAAAGCTGCTCTAAATGTTTACGAGCAGGTCTTTATATGGGCATATAGTAGTCTGTATTCTTTCCTTTTTTCTCTTCTTTTCCACTTAAACCTCCACAGTCCATACTCATTGGCATATGACAGCAGAGCTCCAGTACCAGTTTTGTGGAATTTTTTTGATATCTCAACTTTTATTATTTTTTTAATTTTTTTAATTTTTTTGAACTTTTTTTTTTTAAAGACTTATTTATTTGAGAGAGAGAGAGTGTGTATAAGCAGGGGGAGCAGCAGAGGGAGAAGCAGGCTCCCCGCTGAGCAGGGAACCTGATGTGGGGCTCAATCCCAGGATCCTAGAATCACAACCCAAGCCAAAAGCAGACATTCAACCAGCTGAACCACCCAGGCACCCTAATTTCTCAACTTTCAGAGGTATTCTCTGTTTTTCAGTAATGCTGAAGGCATATTTTTATGTAATGTTTTCTTGTGCCACTTGCTGAACTTAGAGTTGGTGGGTAATGTGTGGAAAGGTTCATATCCTAGCAGTTACTATTATCTTCTAGACCTGGAAATTCCCCACTGCAGCATTTCTTAAATTTCCGTAAGACTTCAGTCCAGTGATCGCTACCACATTCTTACCTGCTTTTATTTTTCATTTCCCTCAAGGTCTTTTTTCCATGATCTATCACTATCATCATTTTTTCTTGTGGGTTCCCTAACTTCCTTGCTCTTTTCTTCATGCATCCTATTTACCTGGAACAATCCTAGTATGAATGAACTCAGTTTCTTCCTCTGCATCCAGTCTGCACTTGAATATTACTGGAAAAAAATCACACAGACTGATTTTACTTTAAATTCATGATCACAAACCTTGCATGGGTACTTAAACTGCCCTGGAATTTTACTGTGCCTCTCTAATAATACCTGTGAGGTTTTCCATCACTATAGACTGTAAATTGGTCACATTTTCCTGAATCTAAATCTGCAAACCTGTATTGGCACCTATCTTTCTGTCCTCACGTTATAGTAGAGAAGATGCCCCTTTTCTTATTGGGGGTGAATTCTTCTATCTGAGCTCTGGATTCCATCTTATTTCCCATACTCAAGGACTTTGCTCCTTTAGTTACTCCTTCTGTTTCATCAGCTTCACCTTCTCTTTTATTTTTTTATTTTTTAAAAATTCCTTATTTACTTTTTTTGACACAGAGAGAGCAAGCATGAGCACAAGCAGGGGGAGTGGCAAACAGAAGGAGAGGGAGAAGTAGGCTCCCCACCAAGTGTGGAGCCCAACGTGGGGCATGATCCCAGGACCCCGGGATCATGACCTGACCTGACGGCAGTAGCTTAACTGACTGAGCCACCCAGGCGCCCTTCACCTTCTTTTAGATTGTTCTCATCAACATGGAAGACATGTTCTAGAATCTCCTATCCTAATAGGCATGGCTTTCCAGACTTCATCTCTGCTTTACTCCCCCAGCTATCATCCTCATTTCTCTCTTCTCCTTTGAAGGCAGACTTTTCAAAATAAAATTGTCTAATAGACAATAGGGTTGTTTGAGTGTGTATACTAGTTCTCTTCACACAGAAGGTCAAGAATCAGTCCTGGATGTCAACCCAGTAGCACTGAACGTACTTAGCATCCATATCTTGGTTTATAAATATCATTCTCCAGTCAATACTGTCCAGTAGATCTTTTTGTGATGATGAAAATGTTTTATAACTTAACTGTCCAATACGGAGCAACTAGACATATGTAGCATTGAAAGCTTAAACTATGGCCCATACAACTAAACAATTGGATTTTTAATTTTGTCCAATTTTATTTGTTTAAATTCAATTAATTATATAATTAATATATAATGTATTATTAGTTTCTTGGGCAGAAGTCAGTGATTCATCAATCTTATTTAATGCCCAGTGCCCATTATAATTTTGCCCAATTTTAATTAATTTAAATTTTAATAGCCACATGTGGGTAAAGACTACAGTAGAAGAGCTCCTCCAATAAAAAGAACCTGAATTTTTTTTAAGTGTTAGCTGATTTTAGGACTTGAACATGGAAAATACAAGATGAGATCAGAACATCTGTGGAATCAGAAAGTAAGAAAATGCTAAAAATAGTAGTAATAATAATAATGAGGGCATGTAGAAAGGACATTGAAACTAACTTGAAGGAGCTCCAAGTAACCAAACTGGGACAATTCAAGCATCAAAATAAATAGTGATAATTACAGAATAAATCCATGAGCCAGTACTATAGAATAAAATATCCATGAGCCAATGCTAACATATAAATAAACAAACAGGAGAAAGGACTACTTTTTCTTATAGCAGAATTCTATTTAATGAATGTAGGACAAATGATAGCAAAAGAAAATCAACATTGGCAAACACTATAATAATGATAATAGGTGCAGGGATAAATCATCTATGGATGCTAAATAAGTGGGCATAAATATGAAGACAGTATATTTGCATAGTCTCAAAGACTCTCCCCATAAGACGTCTGATAGATACCAATTTGACTGTGTGACCGAAGTGAATATCACTGGTGGTGAGACATCCAGCCTCCTAGTATGATGACACCAAGATGCATGATCTCAGTCTAATTATGAGGAAACATCAAGTTCAAATTAAGGAATATTCTACAAAAGAACTGGCTAGTAGTGGCAAGATCATGGGTCAAGGAAGATAAACTAAGGAAGTGTTAGAGGATGAAAGAGATTAAGAGGACATGACAGCTAAATGCAGTGTGGACCAGAAAAGGACATGGGCAAAATTTAAATAAAATCCATAAGATTAGTTACTGTTATCATTAACAGTGTATTAATGTTATTTTCCTGTTTCTATAGTTTAACTCTGGTTACACAAAGTATTAATACTGGGTTGATGGATATATAGGAACTGTATATATCATTTTGCAACTTCTTGAATGTCAGAAGTTATTTCAAAATAAGTTAAAAAAGGGATCCCTGGGTGGCGCAGCGGTTTAGCGCCTGCCTTTGGCCCAGGGTGCGATCCTGGAGACCCGGGATCGAATCCCACGTCGGGCTCCCGGTGCATGGAGCCTGCTTCTCCCTCTGCCTGTGTCTCTGCCTCTCTCTCTCTCTCTCTCTGTGTGTGTGTGTGACTATCATAAAAAAACAAAAACAAAAACAAAATAAGTTTAAAAAGTTGTACCTTGTGCATTTAACTTGGGTCTTTTTACTGAACTCTGCACTCATATGTCCACCTGCCTTTTTGGCAATTCCACTTTTGATGTCTCACAACATTGTAAATTTAGTACATTTGAAATTGAATCATGGACTATCGTATCTGTACAGCTCTTCCCCATAGCCTTAACAGTTGGAACCACTGTGCACCTAATCAAACAAGCCAGAAATCTGGAAATCATTTAAAATCTTTTCTCCTCTCTTCCCCCACACATTAGATCTATTTCTTATTGATTATATGAAATATTTCTTTAATTTTCTAATTTTTAATATCTAATGACAATTTCAGACCAACAACCATTTGTTCCCTTGACTATTCCAGTAGTCTCAGCTGGCTTTATACTCTGCAGTCCCTTTTCTCCATAGTAGCTCAGAGCTGGCTTTTAAAAAATAAATTAGGTCCTGTCATTACCCTGCTGAAACACTTAATGATTCCTGTTGTATTTAGAATAAGATCCAAGCCCCTTAACTTGGCCCATGAGATCCCACATGTTCTGACCCTGCCCGCCTCTCGGATTTCATCTTGTGGTTTGCTTCCTCTTGTTCATATGTTCCCTGGCCTTCTCTCAATTCCTCAAATATGACATACTCTTCCTGTTCAGAGATCCACATCTGCTGTCCTCTTTGTCTGGCATGCCAATTCTTCTTCTAGCTGGTTCCTTCTCATCCTTTAAGTTTCAGCTTAAATATAATTTATTTTAAAATAGGGCACCTTGTTCTTTTTTTCTTCATAGCACTTGCCACTATTTGTAATTAATTATTTTTTTCTATATTCTTGCTCATCATCTGTTATTTCAAGTAGACTCTAAGCTCCATGAGAGCAGAAACCATGTTTCTCTTATTCACCTCATCACCCCCAGAGTCTGGCACTAAAAGGCACTAAGTAACTCTTTTAAACAACTGAATGAAGAAAGAAGGTGTAACATTTGTCTTCTTAAAGGATGAACAGAAAGTAGCTATCCTAGAAAAAGTGAGATTTTTTTTTTCCCTAGAAGAAAAGGACAATATAGGCAAAAGTATGGAGGAAAAAACATCATAATGAGAGAGGGAGGGAGGATAATTAAAAGTAGTTTGATATTGCTGAGCATGTAAAGCTTGACTCAAAGATTGGTCAGATACAAAAAAAACAAAAACTAAGATTGGTCAGATAATGATGAAATAGGCTGAAACCAGATCTTGGAGGGTCTTTTGTACCATAGGAACTTATTATTAAACTTAAAGAGCTCATGGAACTCTTAAGAAATTTTAGACAATAGAGTAGTATGGACAAATACGGATTTTAGAAAGATCAGATATGTGACAGCAGAGACAGTTCTATACTTATAGTAACTGGGAAGTGAATTTGAAGGGTGTTGGTATAATCCAAGTAAGAGATGGTGGATTCCACACCTGAACTGTTAGAGAAATGAGAAAAGAGAACAAATGAGATATTTAAAGAGTAGCATCACTAAAACTTACTGATTAGGTGTGGAAAGTGAGGAAGAAGGAGGAATCTGAGGTGCCTCCTAGATTTCTAGATTGTGTTACTAGGTGGGTGGTAGTTTTACAACAAAGAAAATTCTGGAGGAGAAGCTCCTTTAATAAGAGAGGGTAATGAGTTGAGTTTTAGCTGTTCTTGAACATCTAGCTAGGGATATAAAAATCTTAAACTCTGGTGAGATCTCATATAGAAATGTAAAAGTTGGTGTTAGTTATAGCCATAAGAATAAATGTGATAAAAACAACCTTAGAGGAAGGTTATATAGTGCAAAGACAGTAGCTAAGAATAGCTCCAGTAGTAGAACAGCAAATGAGGAAAACACGAGGGAGACAGGTGATATGAGGAAAATTTTGTAGAGTGAAGGCCAGGAAAACCAAGAAAGAAGGGGTCTTTAAGGAAGGAGGGAATGATCAAAAGTATTGCATACAGCCAAGAAATCCAGTAAGAAGAGCCCTGAAAAATATGGATAGCTTTTAACACTCAGGGGACTTTAATGAGGAGAGTTTCCATAGAATGAAGAACGTAGAAAAAGTAGATTTCATTAAGGTGAAGAGTGAAAGAGATGTCAAATCATTTGGAAAAACAAACAGAAAAATTAAATAGGTACTGGGTGACATGAAGTTCAGGCAGTGTTTTTATATTAGAGAAACAGGCTGAGGGAAAGAACTAGACAGAAAAGAAACAAGTTGAAAAATGGTTGTTTGTTGCTAGTATATAGAAATTTTAAAAAATAGTTTATATTCTGCAACCTTGTTACATTTCACTGATTAATTTATAGAGTCTGTAGGATTTTGTACATAGATGATTGTATCATCTGTGAATAGACAGTTTTGCTTCTTCCTTTTTAGTCTGGATACGACTTATTTCTGTTTCTTGTCTGATCACACAGGCTAGAACCTCCAGTGAATAGATGCGAGAGCAAACATTTTCGTCTTATTCTTTATCTTAAGGGGAAAGCATTCAGTTTTTTTTACCATTAAGTATGACATTAGCTGTCGTTTATCAGGCTGAGAAAATTCCTCCCTGTTCCTGGTTTGCTGAGAATGTTTATCAGGGATAGATATTTAAATGATCTTATGCCTTTTTTTTGCAGATCATGCTCTGGGCTGAAGGCAGAGCTGAGCCACCCGGGCTGCCCTGATCCTATGCCTTTTCTGTTTTCAGCTGTTAATATGGCAAATATTGTTGGCTTGATTTGCTAAAATTTTGTTAAGGTTTTTTTGTATCTATGTTTATGAAGGATGTTGGTCTATAGTTTCCTTGTAATGTTTTAGAATCAGGAATAATATGTTCATTGAATGAATTGGGAAGTATTCTCTTTTTTTTTCCTTCAATTTTCTGTTTTTTTTTGGTTTTTTTTTTGTTTTTGTATATGATAGATATAATTTATTTTTTACATGAATAGTATAAGAATTTACCAGCAAAGCCATCAGGGCCTGAATTGACTTTGTTTTGCTTTTTGGTGAAAAGACTTTTAACAGGGAATTCAGTTTATATAGATATATATATATATTTTTTTTTTTTTTAAAGATTTTATTTATCTATTCATGACAGACACAGAGAGAGAGAGAGGCAGAGACACAGGCAGAGGGAGAAGCAGGCTCCATGCAGGAGGCCTGATGTGGGACTCAATCCAGGATTCTAGGATCACGCCCTGGGCTGAAGGCAGGCGCTAAACCGCTGAGCTACCCAGGGATCCCCCAGAATTCAGGTTTTTAAATAGATACATAGTTATTTAGTTTTTTTTTTAAAGTAATCTTTGGTAATTTGTATCTTTCAAGACCTTAAAGAAATGTTTTTTTATTTCATTGATTCTTACATTTTTTTTCTATTTTGATTCCCATTCTGTTTTTGTTTACTTTAGGTTTGTTTTTCTTTTCTAAGTTTCTCGTGATGGAGGCTGAAGACAGTGACTGAAAACCTTTCTTTTTTCCTAATGTAGGTGTTCAGTGCTATCCTTTTTCTTCTGAGTACTGGTTTAACAGCATCCTTCAAATTTTAATATGCTGAGTTTTCATTTTAATGAAACTCAAAATACTTTAGTTTTTCTTTTATTTTTCAACCCATGGATTATTTATATATAGCAGGTTTGGGGCTTCCACCATTTGTCATCCTGCTGATGTCACTCTCCTGTCTTCAGTGATTTTTATCATACAGTTTAAAATGTTCTCCAGTGGGGCGCCTGGGTGGCTCAGTGTTTGAGTGTCTGCCTTTGGTTCAGGTCATGATCCCAGAGTCCTGGTATATATGGATATATATATATATCATGAGTTATTTTGAGTTATTTTGTTTCCAAGTATTTGAGGATTTTCCTGATATTTTCTTGCTGTTGGTTTTTAATTTAATTCTTCTGTTGTCAACGTATTTTGTATGATCTGAATACTTCTCAATTTGCCAAGACTTGTTTTTGGACATACAGTGTCATTTAATCTTGTTACATATTCCATGTGCATTTGGAAAGATACGTGTTCTCTGCTTTGGGTGGATAGAGTTTTGTTTTTTTTTAAGATTTTATTTACTTATTCATGAGAGACACACAGAGAGAGGCAGAGACACAAGCAGAGGGAGAAGAAGGCTCCATGCAGGGAGCCCAACATGGGGCTCGATCCCAGGTCTCCAGGATCAGGCCCTGGGCTGAAGGCAGCACGAAACCCCTGAGCCACCCAGGCTGCCCTGGATAGAGTATTTTTAATAAATGTTAATTATGTCAGGTTAGTTGACAGTCTTGTTTAACTTTCATTCTTAAAATTGCTTTATCAGTTATTTAGGGGGGTATTGCTATCTCTAACTATTTGTGGATTGTTATATCCTTTTTATAAATTGACTTCTTCACTATTATAAAAAGACCCTTATCTCTTGTGAAATCTACTTTGTTATTAATATAGCTTCTCTGGCTGGCAGGCTCGCTCGCTTGCTTGCTTTTTCTTTTTTTTTTTTTCTTTCATGTTTCTAATTTCAGTTTAATCTTAGAAGATTTTTAATCTAACTTTGACTTTATACTACTGTATCTCTTTACTGTTATATTCAAAATCTTAATCCCTGACATTAAGGTAATTACTTTCATTATCTTATAAAATTTAGAGACTAGATTTAGAATAATAATGCCAGTATTACTACTGGTGGTGAGGTTACTGAATCAGGTTTAAAAGGTCTTACTGTATTTTGTTCTAAAGATAGAGTCAAATACTGTACTCTTGTCTCTTGAAATAATTCTTTTTTAGTCATTTCTCAGAGTTTTTTATTTTTAAGGATTAAGTTTAATTTTACTTTTGAAATGTACAAGTTTTTTGGTTTCCAAAGTCAGAACTTACATGAGATATGTTTGGAGAAGTATCACATTAATTCCCAACCCTCTACCCTTCATATCAGAGTAATTAGAGTGTAGAGATTTACCTTATTTTTTTTCATAACTACATAGAATTCCACCATATAGATATACTATCAGTTGTTCAACCAGACCCTTACTGATGGGCATGTGGGTTGCTATTATCCATAGAATCGGTTTTCTTTTGATCAGTATTAGTATGTATTTTCCTATTCTTTTAACCAGAACCTCTGCTTTTTAATTGGTGTGTTTAGACCATTTACATATCAGTGCTTCTATTGCTCTGTCTTCGTGTTTATTTATCTTTCCTTCTGCCATATCGTTGAGCCCACCCAGTGCATTTTTTATGTCAGATGTTGTAGTTTTCATTTCTAGAATTCAGCTTTTACTATATAGAGATATAGAATATATAAACATAAGAATATCATTTTTTAAAATTATTGTTATTTTCAAATTCCAGTATAATTAACACACAGTGTTACTTTGGTTTTGGGTGTACAATATAGTGATTCATCAATTCTGTACATTATTCATTGCTCATCATGGTAAGTGTACTCTTAATCCCTTCACCTATCTCACCCATTCCCCCACCTCCCCTCTAGTAACTATCAGTTTGTTCTCTAGTTAAGAGTCTGTTTTTTTGGTTCTTTGTTTTGTTTCTTAAATTCCTCAAGTGAGTGAAATCATCTGGTATTTGTCTTTCTCTGACTGACATTTCACTTAGCATAATACCTTCTGATAGATCCATCCCTGTTGCTGCAGATGGCAAGATTTCATACTTTTTTATGGCTTAGTAATATTCTGCATGTGCGCGTGTGTGTGTGTGTGTATACACACTACCTCTTTATCCGTTCATCTATTGATGGACACTTGGGTTGCTTCCATAATTTGGCTATTGTAAATAATGCTGCAGCAGACATAAGGAGTGCATATATCTTTTCGAATTAGCATTTTCATATTCTTTGGGTAAATACCCAGTAATAGGAATACTGGATCAAATGTTAATTCTATTTTTATATTTTTGAGGAAGCTCCATACTGTCTTCCAAAGTGGCTGCATCAGTTTGCATTCTCACCATCAGTACAGGAGGGTTCCTTTTTGTCTACATCCTTGCCAATGCTTCTTGTTTTTTGTTTTTTTATACTAGCCATTTGATTAATGTGAAGTGATAACTCAGTGTGGTTTTGATTTGTATTTCCCTGATGATGAGTAATGTTGAGCATCTTTTCATGTGTCTGCTGGCCATCTATATGTCTTCTTTGGAGAAATGTTGGTGCATGTCTTCTACCCATTTTTAAATTGGATTACTTGTGTTTTGGGGTTTTGTGTTGTATAAATTCTTTATGTATTTTAGATACTAACCCTTTGTTGGATATATTATTGCAAATATCTTCTCCTCTTTAGTAGGTTGTCTTTTGGTGTTTTTGGTTGCTTCTTTTGCTGTACTTTTTATTTTGATGTAGTCCTAGTATTTTATTCTTGTTTTTGCTTGCCTTGCCTGAGGAGACTTACCTAGAAAAATGTTGCTGCATCCAGTGTCTGAGAAATTACTGCCTACATTCTCTTCTACAGTTTTTATGGCTTCACGTCTCACGTTTAGGTCCTTAGTTTATTTTGAGGGTTTATATATATATATATAAATGAAAATTATATATATATATAAAATATATATTTATATATATATGTATAAAAGAAAAAGTGGTCCAGTTTCACTCTTTTGCATGTAGCTCTCCAGTTTTCCCAACACCATTTGTTGAAGAGACTTTTTCCCATTGCATATCTTTGCTTCCTTTAGCCAAAGATTAATTGATAATATAATCATGGGTTTATTTCTTGGCTCTTTATTTTGTTCCATTAGTCTGTGTGTGTTTTTTGTGTGCCAGTACTCTACTGTTTTGATTACTACAGATATGTAGTACATCTTGAAATCTGGGATTGTGATACCTTCAGTTTTGTTCTTTGTTTTCCAGATTGATTTGGCTATCCAGGGGTTTTGTGGTTAAAAATTTTAGGAGTATTTATTCTAGTTCTGTGAACAATGCTGTTGTTTTGAAAGGGGTTGCATTGAATGCATAGATTGCTTTGGGTAGTATGGACATTTTAGCAGTATTTTTTCTCCCAACCCTTGAGCATGGAATATCTTTCCATTTGTGTCATCTTCAAATTCTTTTATAAGCGTTTTATAGTTTTCAGAGTACAAGTCTTCTACCTCCTTGGTTATGTTTATTCCTAGGTATTTTGCAGTCTTTGGCACAATTGTAAATGGGATTGTTTTCGTAATTTTTCTTTCTGCTATTTTTTATAAGTGTATACGAATGCAGTGAATTTCTGTATATTAATTTTGTATCTTGCAACCTTACCAAATTCATCTGAGTTCTAGTTTTTTTGATGGAGTTTTTCGGGTTTTGTATATAAGTATTATGTCATCTGAAAATAGTGAAAGTTTTACTTCTTCCTTACCAATTTGGATGCTTTTTATTTATTTTTGTTTTCTGATTGCTGTGACCAGGAGTTCAACAACTATGTTGAATTAAAGTGACGAGAGTGGACATTCTTGTCTTGTTTCTGATCTTAAGGAGAAAGCTCTCAGTTTTTCCCCATTAAAGATGTTAGCTGTGGGTTTTTCATATAAGACCTTTATTGTGTTGGGGTATATTCCCTCTAAACCTACTTTATTGAAGGTTTTTATCATGAATAGATGTTGTACTTTGTCAAATGCTTTTTCTGCATCTGTTGAAATGATCATGTGGCCTTCGTCCTTTTTCTTGTTACTGTGATGTATCACGTAGACTGATTTGTGAATATTGAACCACCCTTGCTATTGCAGGAATCAATCCCACTTGATTTTGGTGGATGATTTTTTTAAATGTTGTATTTGATTTGCTAATATTTTGTTGAGGATTTTTGCATCCACTTTCCTCAGAGATTTTGGTCTGTAGTTCCCTTTATTTGTAGTGTCTTTATGGTTTTGGCATCAGGGTAAAGCTGGCCTCATAGAATGAATTTAGAAGCCTTCTTTCCTCTTGTGTTTTTTTTTGGAATAGTTTGAGAAGAATAGATATTAACTCTTTAAATGTTTAATAGAATTTACCTGTCAGACCATCTGGTCCTGGACTTTTGTTTGTTGGGAATTTTTTTATTACTGATTCAGTTTCATTGCTGGTAATTTGTCTGTTTAAATTTTCCATTTCTTCCTGATTCAGTTTTGGAATGTTACACGTTTTTAGGAATTTATCCATCTCTTTTAGGTTGTCTAGTTTGTTAGCATGTAATTTTTCATAATATTTTCTTACAATCTTTTGTATTTCTGTGGTGTCAGTTTTTTCTTCCTTTAATTTCTGATTTTATTTTTGAGTCTTCTCATTCTCTCTTTCTCTCTCTGTCTCACTCTCTCTTAGTCTGGCTAAAGGTTTATCAATTTTGTCAATCTTTTCAAAGGACCATCTCCTGGTTTCATTCATATGTTATTTTTAAGTTTCTATTTCATTTATTTCTCCTCTAATCTTTATTTCCTTCCTTCTACAGGTTTTGAGTTTTGCTGTGCTTCGTTTTCAAGCTCCTTTTTGTTTATTTGAGATTTTTATTGTTTCTTGAGATATCATTATGGTTCATATTTTCTTGATTCTTTGTATTCCTGGTTATTTTCTGTTTGATTCTAGACTATATGAAGTTTCTGGATATTTTTATATTTCCATGAATATACTTGAGGACCCAGTTAAGTTGCTTGGAAGCAGTTTCATTCTTTTGTGGTTTGCTTTTAAACTTTGATGGATTGAATAAGAGCAGCCTTTAGTCTAGGACTTCTATTTTCTCAATAATGAGGCCACATCTGTGAATTACCAGGTTTCATAACGTGGCTGTAGGACTTTATGCTAGTCATTTGTGGGCCTCAGGAATTGTTCCCTCTGCTTTTTTGTTGTTGTTGTTGTTTTTTAAGATTTTATTTCTTTGAGAGACAGAGTGACAGAGAGCAGGAGGTGGGGAAGGGGCAGAGGGAGAAGGAGAAGCAGGGAGCCTGATGTGGGCTTGATCCCAAGACCCTGGGATCAAAACTTGAGTGGAAGTCCCTCTGCGTGACAAATGATTCTTTCCTTAGCCTCAGCTTCCTTACATGTATATGCTTATCAACACTGAGCTAACGACTCCAGGGGGATTCTTGTAACTCTCTGGAGATTTCTTTCTGTACAGGTTTCTTTTCTCTGGTACTCTGCCTTGGAAATTCTAGTTACTTTGGTCTTCCCCAACTGTCAACTCTCCCTCTTCTCAGAGAGACCCCATACCAATAAGCTGGGACAATTGGGAGCTCACTTCATTTCTTCTCCCCTCAAAGATCACTATCCTGCACTGCCAATTTTGTAAATTTTTTTTTTAGTTATTTCTGGTAGGGAGATAATTCTGTTACTTGGTACTCCATCTTGGATGTATGTAGACATTAACACTTGTCTTCTAGTTTAAAAAAAAATGCTCAAGGTACTTTAAACAATTTTGGATTAAATTTATTTTCCTTTGCAATTTCTAAAAAATATATTAATATCAAATGTATTTAAACAAAATGTAAGATAATTTAGTATATAGTATACTAAGCTCATTTTCAGCATTTGTTTTTTGCTTATCCATGGTTTATGATATGAAATTGTTTGACTTATTGATTAGAAGAATAGTTGTATTCTAGGTAATTAGAAAAATATTTCATAATATGTAGCAAATAAAATAATTTGTATTTAATATTGTTAGAAAACAATTTTTAAAATATCTTATATTTAAAAATTAAGACTACTTCTGATGATTTTTATAGATTTATGCTCTTATGGGCATCATTGTTTCGCTTTGTGGAGTATTCTTATAGAAGTTTTTGTATAATGAACTGCTTTTTTCTCAGGTTTTTTTTTTAAATTTCATAAAATTATAATGACCTATAGTTAAGATTTCTCATAATTAGTGTTTAAATAAGATAAATTTGGTATTACAAGGAGAGTAATAAATTTAGGTACAGTAGAGAATGTAGAAAGACACTGGACTTTAGAAACAGTTAAAGTAGAAGGTGAGTCTTGGCCCATTTTGTACAAGTTGTATTACTTCTTGAGCTTTATTTTGTTACATTCTCACAATCTTTTGGGGCCTTATTTTCTTCTTTAAGGTATTTTTTCCTCAAAGACAGTTGTGGGAATTAGATACATTTTGTGAGGGATCCCTGGGTGGTGCAGCAGTTTGGCGCTTGCCTTTGGCCCAGGGCGCGATCCTGGAGACCCGGGATCGAATCCCACGTCAGGCTCCCGGAACCTGCATGGAACCTGCTTCTCCCTCTGCCTGTGTCTCTGCCTCTCTCTCTCTCACTGTGTGACTATCATAAATAAATAAAAATTAAAAAAAATTAAAAAAAGATACATTTTGTGAGAATAATGGTAAACTACAAATGATATATAAAAAGCAGTCATCATTATGAGAAGATTTTAAGTTTTGAATAGTATGTAATTGGAAACTTTGACTGTACCTAAGCCTAATATTGATAACCAGAATTATTATCTTGGTCTGTGCTTTCTTTAGTTAGTTTCAGACATTTTTAGAATTTGATTTTTGATACCCAGTGTAATAGAAATGAGTCATATTATCATTTCTTTCTTTATTTTGCAGCACACCATATGCACTTCACCCACATATACGATGTGGATTGTAGAGAGAAATAGGATGTTGCTCAATAGCCCACATCTCTTAACAAAGACTACTTTTCAGCATTTCTCATGAGATTCTCTTAGACATTAGGAAATGCAAACCCTTAGATTTAAACTAAACTCATGAACTCAATAATATTTAGTGAGAAAATTTGAGAAGCAGACCATTAAGTTAGATTCTATATCCTCTGTAAATACCAGTGACTTTACCCTTAAAGCAGATTAGAAGACCTTTGTTTTTAAGTTCTGAAACGTTTTCTGCAGGATAATACAGGAGTTGTTACTGAGAATCAGAATAAAAGGCTACAGAATTGTGGGAGGCTTGCCCTCTATTTATGAATCAGATTTTAAGTGGAAACCACAGTCGTTTCCTTGTTTCTCATTCATGCTTTAGCAGAGGATGTGATGCCATAGATCTGGCTTGGTTTGTAGTTTCTCCTTTAAGGTTCACACCACATTCTTTTCCTGTTTAGAAGCCACAGCAGTTTTAATATATTACCAAACCACAGAATGTACCTTGCTAGATGTTTAGTGGGGGGATGTGTGCTACATATTGTTTGGTAGTCTCAGTATTCATTGTGGCAGTGTAGTCTAATTAAGTCCTATTTCAGAAATTTAGCATAAGTAAATAAGTGCACAATATAGATAAATGTATTTGGGGTACATTGTATATAAGCATATATCTGCAGACTTGTGGAAAACAGTTTTAACCCTTTGAATATGTTAATTTGTATTTGAAATAATGCTTTATGTTGTTTAACTTGAATGTTTGTTAATTTTCTTTTATTCTTACTTAGCATCATCGCATGCCATGGGTTGCCTCTCATAAATGGACAAAGCTGTGACCCTTATGCAACAGTTTCTGTAGTGGGCCCTTCTAGGTAATGTTTTTTTTTTTTTTTAAGTTTTTATTTAAATTCCAGTTAGTTAACATACCGTGTAATATTAGTTTCAGGTGTACAATATCATGATTCAACACTTCATACAATACCCTGTGCTTATCACAATTGTACTCCTTAATCCCCATCACCTATTTCACCCATCCCCCCCACCCACATTTCCTCCTGGCAAACATCAGTTCTCTATAGTTAAGAGTCAGTGTTTCTTGGTTTGCCTCTCTTTTTTTTCTCTATGCTCACTTGTTTTGTTTCTTAAATTACACCTATGTCAAAATCACATGGTATTTGTCTTTCTCTGACCGACTTATTTCACTTAGCATAATACTCTCTAGCTCCATTCATATCCTTGGTAGGTAATGTTTATTGAATTATTATTGAATTTTTTAACCTCTAAACAATGTCAAATATGCCTTTATTTTCCATAAGTACACTAATTTTAACCCAGAAATGTAAGCATCTCTGGATCTGAAGACTCAATATGTATATGGGTTTAACAAATGATTTCCTTCTTTGACAGTAGATGCTTCGTTACATTGAAATGATCAGTGGTTGGCTTCTATTTGTAACTTGGAGTTCAGAATTCAGAGAGAGCAATTATTAGATTTTTTTCAGTTTTGAAATATGACTTAAGAATTACAAAATTAGGGCAGCCCCGGTGGCACAGCGGTTTAGCGCCGCCTGCAGCCCGGGGTGTGATCCTGGAGACCCTGGATCGAGTCCCACATCAGGCTCTCTGTATGATGCCTGCTTCTCCCTCTGCCTGTGTCTCTGCCTCTCTCGCGCTCTCTCTGAATAAATAAATCTTTAAAAAAAAAAAAGAATTACAAAATTAAAGCTCTAAGAATAAATGTTTAATAGCTATTTATGACACAAAGTAATGCATGCTTTGAAAGAAAGATCGAGTTCTGTTATATGCTTGCAAACAATCAAGTCCTGTTTTTATAGAAAGAAAGTGGACTCTGTTGGACTCTTAGACTATGAGAAGTAACTTTTCAAATCTGCTGGACTCTTAGACTGTGAGGAGCAACATTAGTTTTATAGTAATTAAAATGTACTTTAAAACATAACCTTGACCTTCTTCATTCATTATCGACCTTCCTGCCTTCAAATATCTTAGATTTTATGCAGGTAAAATCCTGTTTTAAGAAATGCTAGCCCAGAATAGCAAGGAAGTTTCCATATTTTTATCTGGAAAGCAGCTCAGAACTAAAAATGCCTTTTCTGCTCATGGCATCTGTGCTCTACAGAGAGAATTCCAAGCTGTAGACAGACTGCTGAAGTACCAGAACATGGTAAAGTGCACCATATCATTGATTTAAATTATTTATGATAATTAATGCAAAAACCTATAGCAATTTGTATATTTTGTATTATTTAACTTCATTATGATTTCTTTCAGAGCCTGACTAGTCTGAAATTTGCCTACAACTTGAAGGTTTAAAATCAGGAAACAAAGAGCAAAATATTCCCTCCACACCAAACACATACATACATACACAGACATATGCCCCTTCTCCCCAACTTCAGGCTCTCTAGGTATTCTTTTTATTTATTATTTTTATTAGTTTTTCTTAATTCCAGTATAGTCAGTATACAGTGTTATATTAGTTTCAGGTGTACAGTATAGGTATTTTATTTTATGGAAAATCACCAGTAAGTCACTTTTAAAAAAATGTATTTGTATATATGTATATAAAGTACCTAGCACCATGGCTAGGACTTATTGTGTGCTCAAACAGTATTGTGCTGTTATTACTGTGGATGGTTTTAAATTTGAAAGCAGATACTTAATCCATTAAGATTCATGCTGTCAGAGGGATTTAGTTTTGTATGTTAAAAATCCTGTAGTTTTGTATGTTAAAAATCCTGTTTAACCTAGTGGAGCTGTTTTTTGTTTTGTTTAAAATCTGTAGCTAAAGACAAATTCTTTAGTGTAATCATTTAGTAACATACAAACAAACTGGCATATGAATTGGTTATTAGGAGTCATTAATAGAATTGATAGTGCGCTATCATCACATTAGATGTTAAAATTGGGAGAGGCTAGGGAAAGACTTCATGGGACTTCTTTGCAACCTTCTTTAATTATTTCAAATAAGAAGTTTTTTTAAAAGGCCATATTGTACCTGAAGCCCAAGAAGTAAATTTAGTTAAGAATGCTTTTCGTGTTCCTCAGGTTCCTCAGGTATTTTTCAGCATAGATAAAGGTACTCTGAATCTCATTGTCTTCCTTTTACCATTCTGAGTTGCTTATATAAAATAAGCTTGACAATCAATCTAGTATAAATCTAGTCATATATAGAAAATAGAATCTTGTCATATATCACATATACAAACTTGTATTTTCTTTGAGTCTTTAGAGACACCTCAAAATTCTTTCCTAAGTAATATTAAAAACTATAGTTTTTCCTAAGTCATCTTAACAGCTAAAGGGAGATCAGGCTCCCTGCTCGGAAATAGCATGTTTTATAATTGTGTACTATTAAGTTCTACAAGGTAAAACTCTACCACATTGGAACAGGAATGACCAAAAGAAGACAAAAGTAAAGAAGAAAACAAGCAATCCGCAGTTTAATGAAATCTTTTATTTTGAGGTAACTTTATGTTTTATATAAATGTTGACATTGAATATTTAATATTGAATGCTGGTTTATTTCTTTTTTTGAACTACAGTCATAGTAATCATTTAATCAACTAATGCAACTAAGCATTTCTATTCCAAGTGCAGTAGAACAATGATGTAAATATGGTGGAGGCCCATATATAAAACAAACAATGGCAGAGCTATGACTGATTTGGGGATGGGGAGGACCAGGGCCACAC
Organism: Nyctereutes procyonoides; assembly: GCF_905146905.1. NCBI lineage: Eukaryota > Metazoa > Chordata > Mammalia > Carnivora > Canidae > Nyctereutes > Nyctereutes procyonoides. The sequence continues at coordinate 37,904,387 of NW_026575042.1, forward strand.
ATACTCCTTAGTCATCCCTAATATCACATCCTGTCACACACCCTTCCACCTTATCCAGCCCCCCACCTGACACACAGTGGCCACCAAACTCTTGTATGGTACTATTTGAAAATCACTAGTAAAGTAAGTATGATATCACTTGGTTGCAGTTCTAGTTCAGTTGATGTGAAATAAATCACTAAATGTGAGGTTCAGGTTTATCTTGTGAAAGGATAATTTTGTAAGAAAAAACACTGCCCTACCTGACAGTTTTTAAGAGGCCCACATGTGAGAATGCTTTGAGACCATAAAATGCTATATGATTAAGGCCTCATTATTAGTTCTTTTTAGCTAATTCCCTCTATAGACATATGCTTATTTGCATAGAGATCTTCAGCTGCCTTGAAGTTGCCCCAAAATACAGTGCTTTGGAGTTCTTTACTGTGGAGCATCTGTTAAAGAAATCCTTTTTCATATTATTTGAAAACTACTGGAAAAAAAAAAGTCAACCTCTAAGATTGTTTTCTAACCATAGAACATGTTTCAAGTAAGATTAACAGGGAAGATTTGAGGAAAGGTTACATTGTGTGCTTTTTCCTTTTTTGTGTGTGTTTTTCTTGATAATTTCAAAGTGGAGAGGGAGAGCACATCTAACCATGCCTGATTACAACTACTTTATTAAAAAAAAAAAAACATAGGTTGAAGAAAATGCCAAATTAAAGTAGGAAGAATTGTGGGGGTGGAGGCAAGGGAAAGAAAAACAAAAGAAAAGGAACCAGTGTGAGACTTTTCCATTTCCTGGCTAAAGACTTTAGTTGTTTTACATTTATCAATGACTGTTACATCTAGCCTGCAGAAAACATGGGGCAACTTGCAGCAAGCAGATGGCACTTTGAAGGCAAGGTCTGACCTGCTTGCTATATCCAGGCGTACCTATAAAGCCTTAAACATTCATTCCAAAGGCCCTTTGTTGAGCTGATTATAAAGATAAGATTCAATCTCTGTTCTTGAGCTAAAGCAAGAAACACAAAGCATACATACGCACGCATATACATAGTAGTTAAACGCTGTAGATATTGGGGAGATCAGATGAGTTCTGCTCCAGCTAAGTTAGCAAAAAAGAAGTATTAGAGAAGAAGAACAATTTGAGCAGAGACATGGAAACAGAAAAGCAGAAAGCTATGTCCAAAGAATAGCAAATAGTGATTTAACTGGAAGGGTTCTAGAAGAGAATAATTGGAACAAAGTTTAAAAGCTAGACTAGGACCAACTATGAAAGGTCTTATATGCCTGGCTGGGGGGGCTTACAGAGTAGTTGTTGACAGTTTTTGAGCCTGGAAGTGGTAAGAGTAATGCGGTGTTGTGGGAAGAATACCCATGATATATGGGCCAGTGGCTGAGAAAGAACAGAGATAAAGAGATTGTTATAGTTTAGGTGTTAAAAAAAAAAAAAAAAGTGTTGGGGTGAGGGAATCTGATCCAAGAGAATAACATGGAAAAAAGAGAGGAAGGGGACAAATGAGAAAGAAGCTGTAAAGGGCAGGATAACAAATTAGTTAGAAAAGACAAAGGAGGAATCTGATATCCTCATGGTTTCAAATCTGGAATATGGGAGAAGTTAAGGAAAGTGTAAGTGGTTCAGTTTGGGACATAACAAACCTGAGGTCTGACATGAAAACCCTCCAATAGGCAGTTGATAACTGAAACTTAAAATGGGTGATGACTCTAGATAAGGACTCAGTATTTGCTTGCAGAATGTCAAGAGAGCCAGTGAAATAGAGGTATACAGTATAGGAGAAAAGTGAGGAGCTCACTTCTGCCCCTTATTAGGTATTCAGCTTTGAGCATGTCTCTTAATTTCTGTCCTTTAGCTTCCTCATTTTCAAGATGAGGATAATAAATCTAACCCTGCCTGCTTCAGAGCAACGTTATGATGAACAAAGAAGATAATGGATGTGAAAGCACTTTGTAAACTGTATAGCACTTTGCAGCTGTTAGAGCAAAATAAAAATTAAAACCGTGGAGAAAACCCATATTTATAGTCTCTGGGGAAAAAGAGGTCCCAGGGGAAGAAGTGGAGAGCAGGAGGTTGCCTGGGTAGTGCCTGGGTAAACTCAACAGAGTGTTTCTGGGAAAGGAGGTATAGTTGTACTCACTTATTCTGATAGAGCGGTCAAGGAAGATGAGAACTAAGAATTCACCATCAGACTTGGTAACTAACAGAGGAGTTTGGGGAGGGTGATCTGTGAGGAAATCAGATTATAAGGAGTTACTGTAGTGAGTGGGTGTGAGGAAGTGGCAACTGTAAGGATGGATTACAGTTTTGAGATATTTGTGAGAGGAAGGAGATAGAAGACCATACTTTAAGTGTAGAATTTTTCTTAGACTTGAGTGAGGTGAATAAGCTGGTCAAGAAAGCTGCGATTAAAATAAATCAAATGCTTATTGTATGCTTACTGTATGTTGTGCACGGGTGGAGTAGTCTTGGAAAAGAGGAGGATCATCTATCTCCTCTCTTATTCAGAAATGAAAAAACTCATCCAGTTAGAAAGACCTATGTGAAAATGGACGTGTTCAGGTGGACGATAGCTGAGGAAGTCCCTGCCAGTAGCCTTGATGTTTTTGGTTAAATTGTGAAAAGGAAGTGTAAGGATAGAATTGATATCTTGAGCAATGTAGGAAAGTCTTCAAACAGTTCTTAGCATGTGCAGCTAATGCCAAAATAGAACACTTTTACTTTTCGAGCCATCAACAGATTACATGTGAGTCAGAGAACCTAATGTTATTGTAGATTGAGTTAATAAGGGAGGGCATGCAGGCAAGATTGCTTTTGATATTTTTATACTGCCTTATTACCTCCCTGCTACTTTCCATAGCTGTTTTTATCTTTAGCTTTTCAGTAAACTATGACCTAGGCATTTTTCTCTGTTTATGATAAATACAATTGAACATTTTAGGGATGATAGTTTTTTTAAGTTCATGTAGGAAAAAAATTATGTTAAAAATTTTTGTAAACTAAAATATTTTGTTCACAGGTAACCAGATCCAGTAGTTATACAAGAAAGTCCCAGTTCCAGGTAGAAGAGGAGGACATTGAAAAGCTGGAAATTAGGTATACGTCTTGGAGTTTTATTGAATAGGGTTTTTTTTGGTGCCAAAAGAAAGTCCTAAATTTAACTGGAAAAGGCAAACTGAACTTAATAGAATTCTCTTTAGCACGTTGGCTGATGAAACGTAGAAGAACATCCATCTAATTTAAATTCATATTATCTTTAAAAAATCTGTTCTCTTTGCCGAAGTAGTCGAGGTGTATTTATTTAAAAAAAGATGACCTAATTTTCACCTATTTTATTATATTTTTAATTTTCATAAATTTAATTGCTCTTTAAATTTCTAAACCATAGCATAATGGATGCAAAGAATATATAGAAAAGTCATTATATATTAGCCAATTTAGAAATAATTTTTTTATTCTTCTTAACATATCTGCTGTCTAACAGAAATTTCAGTGAGGTAAGAAGTCTTGTAAGATAATTCAACAGGTGCATGTGTTTGAAGTTTGTGCCAATTAGGTCTTAAATATTTATGCTATTTGGGAGGGGAAAGTTTTGTAAGTGCATGTACAGGTGTGGTGTTAACAGTGTGTTCATCTTAAGGGTGTATTAGTCACATGTTTGGAATGATCAGGTAATGTATTTTTCTAAATCACCCATCTTTACATATTAACTGGCTCTAATTGAGAAAGAAACTGTAATCTTGGGTTGGTTTCTTTTCTCAAACTCAACAAAGTAACTCTAGTTCTTACTGCTACAGGTTAAAATAAAGCCTAGACTTTGAGACTAAGAAACTTAAGTGCTTTTTTAAGACTATTTAAAAGTTACTTTCTGTGCTTATAAATAAAAGCTACTGCAGTATTTTGTTTCCTTAGTTTAGATAGTGAGGTATATGACAACGCTAACATCTCTTACTTTTAAGCATGTAAAATTAATGCTATAATACAATCAAAGTGATTTGAAGCTACCTGGTGGCGTGTGTTCTCTTAAACATTCTTTGCAAAAAATAAAACCAGTTTTAAATTTTCAGGATCGACTTGTGGAACAATGGAAACTTGGTCCAAGATATTTTCCTAGGAGAGATTAAGGTTCCTGTGAATGTGTTAAGAAATGATTCCTCTCATCAAGCCTGGTAAGAAGACCAACATTCTATTTTTTTTAACTATTTTTTTTAAAGGTTTTATTTATTCATTCATGAGAGACACAGAGAGAGGCAGAGACATCGGCAGAGGGAAAAGCAGGCTCCACGCAGGGAGCCCGATGTGGGACTCGATCCCAGGAATCCAGGATCACACCCGGGGCCAACACTCAACCACTGAGCCACCCAGGCATCCCTGAAGACCAACATTCTGGTGAACTCCACAGTAGTCCATCCCCTTTAATATACTATACATTTAAATAAATGCTTACTATAAGCATATTTTTAAATTTGAGGTGGAATAAGCCAGAAATCATTAACTTTGATTTGATTATTAATTTATTGTTGCAGAAATAGAAGTACATTGATGATTCTATGACTTAACAACCTCTTGTACTGGGATACAAGAACTGAATTGTCTAGGGATATTCTGTTTAAAAATGAAATCTTAACTCTAAGGAGAAAATGAAAATCATTTTAAAACATTGCAGAAGAGTTGCCCATGTGAAAAGATGCTTGGTCACAGATCAGCATCTATAGTAGAGAAGCTTTATTAATGGCCATGGGAACTGTGGATATTTGAAAATAGGGTTTATGGTAGGGAATCAACTATTTATGGGATCTAACCAGTGATTTTCCTTTAACACACCCCGTTGAAATGCCCTAATATTTTCTAAATGTCTAGGATCGAGGCGCACCTGGGTAGCTCAATAGGTTGAGCATCCAACTCATGATTTCAGCTCAGGTTATGATCTCAAGATTGTTTGATAAGCCCCATATCAGGCTGTGATCAGCTGGGAGTCTGCTTGAGATTCTCCCCCACCCCCTCTATAAAATATATAAATGAATGAATGAATATGTGTATGTCTAGGGTGAACCTGTTGAGCTGATTCAGTAAATACTCCTTTCAGGTGCTCTGGTGACTCAGTAATGTTTACAGTATTATTTTACCTTTTCATGTCTATAACAGTGACATTAATCTGATGGTAGATAGAACTTAATGTTCATACATTAAACTAATGTTAGTTTCCTTAGCAGAATTGATGTGAAACTATCATTTTTTCTGTCTAGAGCACTTACAAGCATGCCTGTCCTGCCCCTTCCAGTAAGTTGCCCGATAGATCGCAGGCTAGATTTGGGTTTCTACTGAGCATAAAAAAGCAGGTCTTTCTCATTTGTCTCTAAGGCCCACTATTTAGAACGCAGTTTCAGTGCCTGGAAGAAGAGTTTAGAGGTTTCTTATTGTGGGCATCCATCTCATTTGTCTTTAAAAGAGCCTGCCTCTCCAAGTTGACCGTAGACATTCTTCACTTTGAACTCTATTGTAGGAGGATTTTTAGACTCAAAGTTTTATTTTATTTTTACTTCTTGCTAATACAGATCTAAGATTTATTGGTATTTCTGGTGGCATTTGGTATAATTGCAAAAAATGTATCCACTTTGGGGGGGGCAGATTAAACTTACTAGTTACTTTGAAAAATTGAGGAACAACATTTGAGGCCCATCACACTCCCCACTTCTCATTATCTTCTACCTTCTGTAAAATAGCATATATATATATATTTTTTAAGATTTTATTCATTTATTCATGAGAGACACAGGGAGAGAGAAAGAGAGAGAGGCAGGGACAGAAGGAGAAGTAGGCTCCATGTAAGGAGTCCAGTGTGGGACTCAATCCCGGGACTCCAGGATCACACCCTTCGCTGAAGGCAGCGCCAAATCGCTGAGCCACCCAGGGATCCCCTAGCATATATTTTTAAATGAAAATTTCTGCAGTTTGTTAAGTCTTTCAAAATTGTATGGCATGCCACTCATTACAAAAGTAAAAAGTGAGTTGTTAGGGCTTCCAGGACCCCTCAAAGTGAACCTGAAATGTGCCACCTCTCCTGTACTTTAAGTGTGACTACTTCCAGATAGGCCCTCCAAATTTGGCAAAACTTTGTCCACCTTGGCAGGATGTAAGAACATTAAGAAACCAATTAATTTTATTCCTATAGATCTCTTTTTTGCCAGTAATATTTTAAAATATTTTAAAGCCAAAAGGGTGTAAGTTCTAAAATTTATGCAGCATGGAATGGAAACATCTGCTGATTCATTTATACTTCATAGATATAAGGAAGTATAAAAATGTGAATGCCATTTTCTTTTAAGTCAGAAATTAAACTCGCAAGCTCCTTTGTCAGTTGTAGAGCAGTAGCATCCCCTTGTGGAATTGATGGCAACTGCATTGAAAATGCAGGGAAAGCTTTATCTTCAGGATTTCAGGCATATTCTTTCTAATCTTGGCAGTAGGAAAGAGAATAATTATCCGTAATGTAATCCTGTTGTTTGAAAAGTTTCAGTTTGCTTTCCTTTTTCACATAATTTTCAATTAGCATTTGTCTATTACAGTCTTTTTCTGAAAACGGATTTTAATGGTTCTAACTTAATTTTATTCTCAAACTGCAGTGTGATTCAGTCATTCCCCCATTCCTTTCTTGGCTTTTCAGTTCCTTAGCTATGATGTATGTTCCTTATTCTGAAACTTCTGTTAGATGTTAGGAGTAGCTTTTTAGTGTTGATAGTAACTATTTTTAACTTTAACCTTGTAGATAAAAGAATTTTAAATTATTTTTTTGAATCACTAATATACTCACATGGTTCACCGTTCAAAAGGTAAAAATCTGTGTCTTAACCCAATCCCTCAGCTAATCATTTCCCCTCTTCTGAGGTAGTTACTATTTTAAGTTTCTGAAAATATTTTATGGAATATAGTCAAATACGTATATATCCTTATTTCCCCTTTTTACACAAATGGGCACATACTGTATCCTGCTCCACACCTTGCTTTTCTCACCTAGCAGTTTAGTAGACCCTTAGTAGTGATAAAGAGTATGGACTCTGGAACCAATTTGCCGTGGTTCAAATCTTAACCTCTGCCATTAACTACCTGTGTGACCTTGGACAAGTTACTTCACCATCTTGGCTTTTCCTTTCTCTGGCTATAAAATGAAAACAGTACAAATAGTACCTGCCTCCCAAAGTTGTTAGAGGATGAAATGCATTCATCGTAAATGAAACAGGCAGCAAGTGTAGTGACCACAAGTATAGCTCATGCTCTCATTATTATAGTGATTGCTGCTGTCATCACCATTCCTCCAGAGCAGTCCATATAGAGTTTATGTGTCCTTTGTTGTCACACCAGTATTCTATTTGAAATCTTATAAAGAGAACCTCAGAGGCAATCTAGTTAAGTCTCATTTCACAATTCCTGTCATGTCAGTCTTAATGTGTGCAAAACCTTTGTGTGATTGTACAAATTGGTACAATAATTTACCCAAAATGGTTCAACATGTAACAGTGGAGATTAAGAAAGGATAATAGAGAGGCCCCTGGGTGGCTCTGGTTGAGCCTCTGCCTTCGGCTCAGGTCATGATCCCAGGGATCCTGGGATCGAGTCCTGAATCGGGCTCTACGCACAGAGCCTGGTTCTCCCTCTGCCTATGTCTCTGCCTCTCTCTCTGTGTCTTTCATGAATAAATAAGTAAAATATTTTTTAAAAAAAGAAAAGACCATAGATACAAATACCTTTTCAGGTTGTAATTTGCATTCTGAATGTAAGATTCAAATGGTAAATGAAACAAATGGTTGGGATTTTTCAACAAAAACACTTTCTACATATTTAAAACTAGATTAATATTTTACTTGAGAGGAGTTGGTTGTCTAGTTTGCTGATTTTGGTGTACCTATCTTTAATCTTCTATCTTTAGTAAAAATCCATTGATAATGCTTATCTTTATGGAACCAGAAACAATATTCAAATGTTAGTAGAGCTACCTCTGAACAGTTACTTTCCAGCTTCTAAACATTACTTCATAATGCTTGTTTTCAGTGTTACGAATAAATAATTATAGTTTTTGCCTGCCTACCTTAATTTCAATTATACACACCTTGTGGTTAAAAATTTTCAAATGTAAATTTTTTCTTTACTAAGGAGCTGTCAAAACTACTGAATCTTGGGAGCATCAGGATTATTTTCATGCCTCTAATTGTGAATAAAAAATGTTTGGAGCAACTGAATTTCATTTTCAGTTAATAATTCCTCTTTATTTCCTTTTTCTTACTCTTTCACACTGGAATGCTTTACTCAAAAGCTGAAGAAAATATATTGTGGGGTTTTTGGTTTTTTTTTTAAATCCCTCAACCTTATTCATGTCTACATATCCTCATCTAACAAATCTTGAGGGTTTTCTCTTTTCCTCTAATTCATACAAGATTACTGAGCCCACAGGCTTTAAATTGAGCCTTTTTAAACAATGTTATAAAATAATGAATCACATTTTTATGTGGTTACATAAAAAAGTACATTTATCTATAGTTATTTAGATATGTAAGTGGTAACAGTTACATATAAATCTTATATAAATAATAGCTACGTACTATTTACTGTATACCAGGCACTATTCTAAGTGCTTCACTTAGTTATATTAGTTAGATACTATTACTGCCCCTTATTTAGGGTAATAATAATAATTATAATAATAATCTCTCTCAAGCATGGAGAGATTGAGGAGTTTGCCCAAGGTCACACAGCTGAGATTTAGATCAAATATTCTGACTCCAAAGTTATACTCTTAACCAATTACTATAATAAATTGTACTTTGGCAAAATTATTTTAGAATATATTTAAAACTCAAAAATATTCAGGGCACCTGGGTGGCTCATTTGGTTAAGCATCCTACTCTTTATTTTCAGCCCAGGTCATGATCTCAGGGGTATGAGATTGAGCCCCACGTTGGATTCTGTTCTCAGCATGGCGTCTGCTTAAAATTCTCTCTCTCCCTGTCCTGCCCCCTCCTCACCCGCTCATGCACATGTGCTCACTCTAATTAATTAAAAATGTTTTTTTTTAACCCTCGAAAATATTCTGTTTTATCCTGAAATCAAAGATTTGAATGCCCCTTGCTTTGTAAAATACTGTTAAAAGGGGCACCTGGGTGGCTCACTGGTTGAACATCTGCCTTTGGCTTGAGTTGTGATCCTGGGGTCCTGGGATGGAGTCCTGCATAGGGCTCCCCACAGGGAGCCTGCTTCTCTCTCTGCCTCTCTCTGTATCTCTCATGAATAAATAAATAAAATATTTAAAACATATATATTTATATTTTACTGTTTATATATACATATAAAAATTTATATATATAAATTGTTAAAAATAAATTTGATGTCGTCCCTGTTTATTAAAAAATGATCTTTTCAAGTAATGGGTAGGACAATGACATATTTTAAATTTTTGTTTTTCAAAAAACACATGACACAGATGACATACTGTATCCAGAAGGATTTCTTACCCTGCCAAAGAAACCTGTGGAAACAAGCTTTAAAAGTGAGGCAGGAGTGAGCTCTTCTGGGGTTCCTAGGCATTCTAAAGGAGTGCATACATAATAATTAGTAACTGGTGTAGCACTGTAGTCCCTCTGTAGAGAATATGCTATGTTAGGATTGTAGATTTATTTTGCTGATATTTTGTAGTTTTGTTAGAGTAACAGAACAGGCATGCTCCTTTTTCCAGTAATTTGGAGATAAGAGAATCAAAGTTGCCCTCTGAGTAAAATTCCTATAGAACAAACAGTATGTAATTCTGACTAGAATATGGGAACATTGTTTAAGATTTAAGATAGGTAAGTGCAATCTTAGTGAGGCAGAACTAAGCTGTAACTATAATGCAAGTATTTTTATATTCTACCTTATATGGGAAAAACTAGTTAAAACAGAAGGGAAATATTAGAACAACAAGAAAGAATCCCAAAGAGGCAAATGTAGGTAGGTACTACCCATTTAAATATAATCAAGAAGGAAGGAGATTCTGCTCTGGAAGCATTCTTGTTTCCTTGGCAAACTGTTGTCTTAGCTGAGAATTCTTTTTTTTTTTAATTTAAATTCAATTAATTAACAGTGTATATTATTAGTTTCAGAGGTAGAGTTCAGTGATTTATCAGTTTTGTATAACACCCAGTGCTCATTACATCATGTGCCCTCCTTAATGCCCATCACCCAGTAACCCCATCCCCCCACCTGCTTCCTCTCCAGTAACCCTCATTTTGTTTCCTAGAGTTAAGAGTCTGTTATGGTTTATCTCCTTCTCTGATTTCATCTTGTTTTATTTTTCCCTCCTTTCCCCTCTGATCCTCTTTGTTTCTTAAATTCCACATGTAAGTGAGATCAGTGATCAGTCTTTCTCTGACTTACTTTGCTTAGCATAATACCCCTTAGTTCTATCCATGTCACTGCAAATGCAAAATTTCAGTTTTTTGATGGCTGAGTAGTATTCCATTTGTGTGTGTGTATGTGTGTGCGTGTGTCTTTATCCATTCATCTATCGATGTACATTTGGGCTCTTTCCATAGTTTGGCTATTGCGGACATTGCTTTAGCAGAGAATTCTTAAGACTGCCTCAATCTCTGTGTTGTATCTCTGTACTCACCATAGTACCTTCTGATAATATGGCTTTCTAAGTAGATTACCAGTCAGTTAAAAAAAATGTGTTAATCTAACAGATTAAAAAGTTATATTGACAGGAAAAAAATGTATTAGTTGCAATGATCAATATAGATGAATCACCATGGGAAATACAGTGATTGTTGAAGCTGAGTGATATGTGCATGGGGAGGTGGTGAATTAAAGGTATTCATTATTAATATTCCCATTCTCTTTACTTTTGTAAATGGACATTTGCATAATAAGATGTATTGGTCCCAGAAGAAGTACAGGTATTTTTACCACTTGTATTTCTTTTCATGAATTTAGAAATTGGCTTTCTACTTTCTACAGGTCTTTGTGCTCAGTCATTACAGTTCAGGTTTACTTTCAGATAAAACTAGCAGGTCTATAAAATATACTGGATTGTGGAACTCAATCAGCCAACTAGACTTTTCCTTAGAAGTACTTCTGGGTTACTTTGCTAATAGGTTTATTTGCAGTTATTTCCTCAGGCAAAACTTTAAATCATTATTTCTCAAATCAGAATAGAAATTCTGAAGACTTGTCTTTCAAGATAGAGATTCTTCTTTCATAGGTAGTGATATAATTTCTCCTCCCTTTATTGTCATCCCCTCATCTTTGAAATTTTGCTTTATTGGGTCTCTAGTTCCCTTTTATGTCTTTAATTATATCTTTCTCAAAGCTAATAAATATTCTGTTAAACCCTCCCTACCTTCTGTTTTTGAACAAGATAGTGTATTGGGGAGGCTATAGGTGATAAATATCAAAACTATCTACACTACTTTATAAAAAGTATTCAAAAAAATAAAAAGTATTCAAGTATTAAGTAAAGGAGGAATGATAGAATTCTAAAACTATCGTTTTACAATCTGTGAAAGTTAATGACTCTAGGCGGTGCTCATCAGTGATTGCTAATATCACAAAAAGAGAGACAGACATTAGTGCCTCTTGGTGGAACAACACAACACCATCAATGAAAGGTTCTTGCCAGCATATCAAATCTAAATCTAACCAAACCTCTAGATCTAACTGCCAATATATAGGAAGTACAGAGAGGACAAAGAACAGGTTAAGTGATGTCAGGGAGATAAAGATAGATTTAGCACAATCCCCGATGTGGAAAATTCTAACTACCTGATTTCTTAGGGGGTAGAGGGAATCTACAGTAAAAGAAACTTAAGTATCAACTAGTTAGAATCTGTGGACCTTAGATATGAACAAACTGTAGAAAAATGTTTATGATAAAGTTTGGGAAAGTTTGAACACGGCTTGGGTAATGCTGATTTTTAAAAGTTATATGTAGTTATAGATGTTGAAATATTTATGGACAAAATTAAAAGACACATGGAAATTACTTTAACACAGGAATGGGATGGGAGGAGTGAATAGAGGTATGAGACTGAAACAAGAATAGCCTTGAGTTGATGATTACTAAAGCTAGGTGATGGGTTCATGGGAGTTCAGTAGATATATTGTCCTTTTTACGTTTGTATGTATTATTAAATTTCCATGATAAAAGTTCTCTAAAAATTATTAGATTTCTGATTTTGGTCCTAAAAACTCCTCTTGATTTCTAAACATTTCTCTTTCCTTCAAAAATGTTAAAGTTATCTTTGTTTTTACATTTATATTTATACCTTCTACTTACCTGAAAAAAATCCATGTAAATCTGATTTCTGCAAATAAAAATATTTTCAGTGTAGTTACACTGTTACTTCTTTAATAATATAAAAAATCTTTTTATAAACCTTCAATCACTGACTTTTTAAAAAATAAGTTCAGGTTTTTACATATATAAGATATACTTTAAAACAAGATCACAAAAAAAAAAACAAGATCACTTTTTCCTTCTTGTGGTATGTCTTGTCTATTTCAGCTAAATATCTTTCTTAAATTTAGTTGGTGAGAGATTATTTTTGATTTTACATTGGATTTTAAATGTTTTACATTTTATTATCTTTTCTTAAGTCTGCAAGCTAATCGAACTCTCATTCAATTCCTTTGAGATTTTAATTTTTGTATTACCTGTACTTTTCGTTTCCCATATGAAAATCTATTTATAGCTTTCTAGTTCAATATACAACCAATGCTAAGCCTCTGAAGACTGATAGTTGGCTATTTATAAAGTGTCCTAACCTTAAAATACTAAAGTGACTTTTTGGTTTGGTTTTTTTATACAGCTTAGCTGTTTATTTACCTCACTGACTTGGATGCTCATTGTCATCTCACAAAGTCAGTTGTACTTTTACTTTAGGTACTTGCTACAACCAAGAGACAATGGAAACAAGTCATCTAAAACTGATGATCTGGGATCTCTTCGATTAAATATATGTTATACAGAAGACTACGTGCTTCCTTCAGAGTACTATGGTCCTTTGAAAACTTTGCTGCTAAAATCACCAGATGTTCAGGTACTTTAAAATTTTTAAGTGTATGATTTAATATGAGAAGGCTAAAATAATTCTGTAAATGATGTGGAAAAGATTTCAGAGTATCAAGTTTTGTTAAAATAGCTAATATAGGAGCACCTGGGGGTCTCAGGATGTGATCCTGGGGTCCTGGGATGGAGTCCCCCATCAGGCTCCCCACAGGGAGCCTGCGTCTCCCTCTGCCTATGTCTCTGCCTCCCTCTATGTGTCTCTCATGAATAAATAAATAAAATCTTTTTTTAAAATAGCCAATATATATATACATTCATCTGAAGCACAGTGCTGTGATTCCAGAATATGCTTGAAATTTCATTCTCTGAGAAACATTTTTAAAAATTAAATGTTATTCTGTATAACAGTAATAGCCAGTAAATATGCTTGAATTACTTATACAGGCTAGTGATTGAATATTTAGTCATGTTTCCTTGATTTTGTGCATGTTTTCTCCCTTTCTGTATTCTAGCCGATATCTGCCTCAGCTGCTTACATCTTGGGTGAAATTTGTCGAGATAAAAATGATGCTGTTTTGCCTCTTGTACGACTGCTGCTGCACCATGATAAACTTGTTCCTTTTGCCACTGCAGTGGCTGAATTAGACTTGAAGGATACACAGTAAGAGTTATATTAAAATGTTAATTTTGTGTGTTGAAATTGGATCTTAGTTTGCCAAATTGTTTTTGTATTTTCACTTCTTTTGTATTGACCAGCCTTCCTGGATAGGAGTCTGAAGAGGACTGCTTAGCAAGAAGTAAAGGGCATTTCTTTACGTTAACAAACAGTATATCCACCAACAGCAACACTAACAGTTAATGAAGGATTTTTTTATTCAGTGTCCAAATTTCCTGTTACTGATCTTTGCTGCTGCTTGTAATGATTCACATGTCACAAATAAAATACCAGATCAGAAGTTGGGTTTTTTTTGCCCTTACCCATTATGTATCATTCAATATACATATGTGTGACATTATGAAAAGCAGTCAGGTGGCTTCCCATTCCTGTCATTGCACTGTCTCATACACACACATTCCATTTTTGTAGTTCATTAATATGGCTTGCTTTAAAAAAAAAAAAAACTAATTCTCTTACTATTTTTGGTAAGTTTGAAAATCCTAATGACAGCAAACTTTCAAATGGATGGCAAAAATTACTAAAATTGTTTATATAACCAAAGTCAGATATCTCGTATTATTGATTTTATAGCGTTTGTTTACTGCACCTGGTTTCACCTTATTTTTCTTTGTATTTCAGAGATGCAAACACAATTTTTAGAGGAAACTCCTTGGCTACCCGATGTCTGGATGAGATGATGAAAATAGTGGGAGGGCACTACCTGAAAGTCACATTAAAACCTATTCTAGATGAGGTACAGGCTATATATATACTTCTGATAATTGAAGTCTGTGTGGCCTTGTGATATAGTCTCTCTCTCATCAAATGACCTAGTAACAGGGATAATACACTCACTCATGTATTACTGAAAGAATAGGGCTGAACCCTTCAGATGTAAATAAACCTTTTCCATCAGTGGTTTTTTACTGAAAGGGCACACTGAATATAATCTGTATAATTATTTTATTGTTACTGGATTTGCTCTTTTTTTCCTTTGGTGACTGGATTTTAGTTTGAGTTTCAAATTTATGAGAAATAAATTTTGACAGTTCTTTTACAGTATTGTGTACATTATCTCTGAATGGGAGTTGTAAACTTTGTTACAGTTTTAATTTTTACAATTATGAGAAAAATAATAGTTATTTTCATTTGCCAAATTATTTAGAAAAGAGCATTAAATGAAAAATTAATCTATCTTCCAGATATGTGAATCCTCAAAATCCTGTGAAATCGATCCTATTAAATTGAAAGAGGGAGATAATGTAGAAAATAATAAGGTAAGTCTTTGTTATCTTTATAACTGCATTAAAATGCGCCTTCTCCTAAGCATAGTCTTCCCTAATGCTGTATGAAGGATGTAGTGCTTTTTATTCTTAATCCCCATACTATTAGCAGCATCTCCTATGTCTAGTTTTTAGAATGTTATTTTCTCGTGGGGTTTTACTTTTGCTCTAGTAACAATAGTGGAATAAGGCTGTATCTAGTTGCTACCTCCATTCTAGCCATTCATTTGGGATCAGACTGGCCAGGCTTAGTAGCACAATGACTTGGTCAACCAACATCTTAGTTGTCTGGAAAAATAATGATTATGTTAGAATCACAGGTTTTCATTGCACTAAATAAAATTTCCAGAGTGTCTGCATATACCTGCATATCTGAGTTATTTCCCTGATTTCCCTTTGGATCATTCTATATTCTGTTGCTTCTTGTGAAGTTAATTCCATACACTTACTAGTTATATTTCGCTAGACTCAATTGAATTTGTTAAATGAGGTCAGGATGTAAGTTGTCCTTTAACTGCGTGAGTTTAGAAAAGGGAGGCAGAGGTTTAAAGTACACTATATAGGGACACCTGGGTGGTTCAGTGGTTGAGTGTCTGCCTTTGGCTCATGTCATGATCCTGGGGTCTGGGGATCAAGTCCCACATCGGGCTTCTTGTGGGGAGCCTGCTTCTCCCTCTGCCTATGTCTTTGCCTCTCTGTGCCTCTTATGAATAAATAAAATCTTTAAAATAAATAAATAAAGTACACTGGATAGTAACTGCCTAATCTCATTTTCACTGCATTATTTTCTATAATGGCTGTGGAAAAGTTAAAATCCTGATGTTTACCTTGTTAAATCCTACAGGAGAATCTGCGCTACTATGTGGACAAGTTATTCAGTACAATTGTAAAGTCAAGTATGAGCTGCCCCACTGTAATGTGTGATACTTTTTATTCTCTAAGGCAAATGGCTACTCAAAGATTTCCCAGTAAGTGCCTTGTTTTGCTAAAACATACCATTTCTTTTTCTGTACTTGATTTTTTTTTTTTGTAGATTTCCTGTGGATTTGGCTTATGTGAAATGTTTAAGGTTTATAGGTACAGTCTTCTTTGCAAAATACACTCTTTTATGAAATATATAATTTCATTTCCTTACAGCCTCAAAACATTGTTTATTTCAATATATTGACAACTTTTTACAAAGAGCAAATCAAAAACCATTACTTTTAAGAAAGGCAAACATTTAGAACTATAACAAAAGTATCATTTTTACTCAGTACTTATAAAATTGTTAAATGTAATAAAGAAAAACACTTGTTATTTGTACCAACTACTGTTTTCACTTCATGCATTTAAATAATGAGAATTTTTAGTTCAGTACAACTGGCTAGATCGGACAGTTTGAAAATGCTCAGGTTTTGGTGGTGAGACATTTTTATAAAAATGGTTTGAGTCATTAGAAACATCTGTTGAAAGACATAGAATTTTGAGGTACGTCAATACATGCTTTAATTTTGTAAGAACAGCTATGTCAAGGCTTCATTTAGAAACATAAAAGCAAGAGTTGCTATTTCTGATTGTCAACATTTGGAATTATTCTAATTATATGCATCTCTGATAAGTAAATAAACTTGCTATAGCTGTCTTTCTAGATCTGCCTATAATAGGGGGAAGGGGCGGAGGTAAGGTGGCTGCTTAAGTTATTAATCTTACCCAGATATGTGAGACTGTAAGTGTATTTCTATAACCATCTGAAGAAATTTTGCTATTTTATGTTCTTTTAAGTGTGTGTGTGTCTGTGTACACACGCGCGCGCGCGCAGTTATCTGCCCCTCCACTAAATTTACCCAGTGCTAAAGTTGTGGGCCTGAGTTGTCTAACTAACATGTATATAAATTCAGACTTAGATGCCTTTGCTAATTCTACTAAAGACATAAACAGTCAGCTTCAAATGAGTATACTAAATCTAGTCTTTACAACACAGTAAAGGGAGCCAGAGACATTAACATATGGCAAGATGAACTGCTCACTGAAATTATATTTTTAAATAGTTAAATCATGACAAGTACATTGAGTATTTAGTGAGTGAACAGACATGGTGCTAGCCTGCAGTGTCTCCTACTCCTCCTACTGTCATGTTCACACCACTACTTGAGGTGTAGGTTCTGCTCCCCTTAGATAAATAATGAAATTGAGGTTTAGAGATGTTATGTAACTTGTGCAAGATCCAAGACATGGCCAGCAGAAAAGAAGGATCTCCAACCTGAGTTTGGCTTATTCTGAAGCGTATTGCTAATCATTGTAGTCTACACTACCCAGTGATATTGGCCTTAAAAAATATGTTTAATTCTGTTGTAGAAATTATCTAAAACACATTTTATGACTTTTTATAAATGCAAACGTGTTTCCTTTACCATTCTTTTTATTGGCTTTTAAATATTGTTTTCTTATCCTCAGTAGACTACAGTAGTGATAGTTTTGTTGTCATGAAATATTTTCATATTTTCTCATTTGTTCTTCTGTTGCCCTGAGAAGATGAGCGGAGAGTAGGGAAGAGACAGTGAGTGGGCAGTATGTATTACTGAAGAACTACAAGTTAAGTGACTTGCCCATGAGTACCTTTTGAGTGATTTATAAAACTTAAAACTCAAACCAAATCCAGACTTTTTTCCCCTCACTACCTGCTTCTCTGTCACCTGATTTTTGGGTTAAGTATTGACTCCAGTCTAAAACAAGAGCTGTAGGTGAATGACAAAAACCACAAGTTGTCTTCAGTTCATCTTCATTTTTATATGGAAAACTGATCACATCTTTAGAGGAAAGATTTCCGCCAGTTTTAATTGCATTGTCTTTGGTCTTATCAAGATTTTTTTTTAAGATTTTATTTATTTATTCATGAAAGACACAGAGTGAGGCAGAGACATAGGCAGAGGGAGGAGAAGTAGGCTCCATGCAGGAGCCCCATGCGGGACTCGATCCCAGAACCCCAGATCACATCCTGGGCCTAAGGCAGATGCTCAACCACTGACCCACCCAGGCATTCCATTATCAAGACATTTGAGGGGAAAATTGAAACAATATTCTAAAACTGACAACAACCTATCCTAGTCCTAAGAGATTCAGTATTGCCACTAGGTAGTGCTAGATACTACCTTTATTTTTGTTGTAATTTCTGGAGTCTCTCCTTGCAGTTGAGGAAAAAGGACTTTCCCCAAATTAAAATATTTCTGTAGGCAGCCCGGGTGGCTCAGCAGTATAGTGCCGCCTTCAGTCCAGGGCATGATCCCTGAGACCCGGGATCAAGTCCCACATCGGGCTGCCTGCATGGAGCCTGCTTCTCCCTCTGCCTGTATCTCTGCCCTCTCTCTCTCTCTCTCTCTCTCTCTCTCTCTCTGTCTCTGTCTCTGTCTCTATGAATAAATAAATAAATCCTTTTTAAAAAAATATTTCTGAAAATCTGGTAGCTTTGCCTTTCCTTTTTAAAATTTATTATTCCTTTCAGATTTTTTTAGTCCTAGGAGTTTTTCCTTTAATTTAGTCATAATCATGCTATCATTTCATCAGCTCAGTCCCCATTAGACAAATTATATTGATCTCCTGTTTAGTTTATGTGTTTTTCCAGTATTTTTTTTATTTTGTCATCGTTTTTTAATTAATTCAGTATTTTTGTGCATGACATTTCACCATTTTTTTCCTGCAGATGACCCTCATGTTCAGTATTCTGCAGTGAGCAGCTTTGTATTTCTTCGTTTCTTTGCTGTAGCCGTAGTATCACCTCATACTTTTCATTTGCGACCTCATCATCCAGTAAGTGTTGTTCTTCTCAAAGTTTTATTCCATTTTTATTAAATTTTTTAAAAGATGAAATAACAAGCCAGTTTCACTTGGCTGATTTCTTATAATGGTACTTAAATTTACTGGGCATTTTCCTTGCCCATTTCAGTCTTTCAGAGAAGGCTGAAAATTCCATTTTTTGTTGTTGTTAAAAGGTATTATACAAGAGTGATAAAATATTGATAGTTGTCGAAGCTTGATGGTAGATACAAAGAGGATTCATTATATTTACCCACCACTATCGTGTGTATCTGTAAATTTCCATAATACTAGGGTTGTTTTTGTTTTTTCATGAGTTACGGGTTTAGTTTAATCTTGCAAATATTTTTAAATCTCACAGAAATACGAAGAGGCATATTTCTGAAAGGCGTAAAACTTTGATTGGAACATTTGTTTGGTTATTCCACACTTTACTTTTTATTCACCTTATACTGTAACTATATGAGACGTAAAACTTTAAAAATGTTCTGAAGTCCTCATTATTTATATCTGAATTTATACTGTGTAGATACACATATTTCTTAACATTTTAAAACTCCTTACTTTTGCTCTTAGTTTCCTTCTCACATGGAATATTTTTATGCTTAACATTAAACATTTTATGTTCCAAATATTTTATAATCTTAATATAATTGCTTTCATTGCTGATTGGTGTGACATATCATAATAATAGCCAACATTTACTTAGGACTTTGTGGTAGGCCTTGTGCTGAGTATTTATGTGTTTTACTTAGTCCTCTCTGTGAGGTAAATTGTTATTATCCCCATTTGCAGATAAGAATATCACAATTCTGTTATTTCTCCATGGTCACACAACAGATAAAGTAGGATTTGATCTCACTCAGTTTGAACTGGATTAAACTGGAATGCTGTCTCCTTCTGTCTTTCTAATCTATGAGCCCACCCCTGTTCTTTCCTGCCTCTTAGGCAGTAAGGTGTTCAAACACCTGTAATGTATCAAAAACTGCTCAGCGCTGGAGATACTGTGATGAGGAAGACACTCTCTGCCCTTAGGAAACTTAACTAATATGGGGTAGGGAAGACACATGGGTTTTGGAGTTAAACTGGGCTTTAAAGGCCATTCCTCTTCACAACTGCATAACATTGCCCACTCATTTCACTTTGAGAGCTGAACAGAACCATGCTGCTTTTGCAGCAACGTACCCTTTCTTGCCAGAGGACAGTCTGTGAATAGCTACAGCAGAGAGTGGGCAAGTGTCCTTTTGTTCATAGTGCTGTCCTTTCTGTGGCTATGTTACTGAAGCTGTGCAAAATTCTGGGTCCAGAAAAGCTTAGTAGCAGCATTCTGGATAGAAACAGAACTCCTACCTCTGAGCTTGTGACCCTGCCCTATATTCAGACTTGAATGTGCATATTTCTGTAACAGATGTTGCAGTAAAGTCCTTCTAATCACAAACTGTATTTTAGATCACTTTTCCAATCAAGATGCTAGAAGGACTGGTTCATACTGTGTCTTATAACTTTTTTGTTTGCTTTTAAGTCTAAACTTATCCCCTCTCTTTAAGAACTTTTCATTCTAATTGGAAGAATAGGACAAATATGTAAGATACATAATCTAAAACTAGTACCTGATTTTTACCAAGTTAAGGTACTATAGAAATTGAGAGCAAGGAGTGATCCCAGGAACCTATGGGTGATGGGATTATCAAGACCAATATTGAAAGTTAGAGTGGTTTGGGAGGAGAACCAATTAATGGCTGTTGAATACTTAGAACATTAGAAGTTCTTTGAAGTTTGAGAAAACAGTTTTAATAAAGTATAAGAAGATCAGATTGCAAAAGATTAGAAAATAATAGGTAAGTGTAGTTTTTACCCAGGAAATATATCAAAATTGCTAATAAAAGACAGGCAAATTCAGACACGTACAAGTGTGTACATACACACATGAATGGATAATTTTTTTAAATGCTTATTTTTATTTTTTTTTTAAGATTTTATTTATTTGTTCATGACAGACAGAGAGGCAGAGACACAGGCAGAGGGAGAAGCAGGCTCCGTGCAGGGAGCCCAACGTGGGACTCGATCCTGGGTCTCCAGGATCAGGCCCTGGGCTGAAGGCGGTGCTAAACCACTGAGCCACCCGGGCTGCCCTAAATGCGTATTTTTAAATATAAGTTACATTAACATTGACGTGGTGGACTACTCCTGAGAAGGTTCATGGTGGGGGATAGAAAACAGGATTGAACCATTTTTCTCCTCATGCTCCTCATTCTCTCATTGATAGGTCCTTTAAAGACTCAGCCAAGGCAAATTCCTCTAACCCTCCAGTCTAGGTTAGGTGCCTTGCTTATGAATTATACTTAGAGCATCCTGTGGCTCTCTCTATCTTGACATTTGTCATACTATTTTATAGTCATCTGTTTACTGTCTCTGAATGTGGACTGTCAATACCTAAGCTCAGGGGTTGGATCTTTTTCAAGTTTGTGTATCCCAAGTACATACACAGTTTCTAGGACAAGTAGACATTCAGTGAAAGGTAGTAACTCAGAGAGGGGACTGGTCAAATGATGTGTCTTCTCCAAAATGGGAAAATCTGTATGTGGTTTAAACAGAGGAGAAGAAACCAACAGAAGGGAGAAATTGAAGAAGAAGAAGAGGGCTTGCTAATACCAGATCAGTATCCTGGAGGATTCAGAGTGTCTTAAAAAGAAAAAAGTGATGAGTGTAAACCTTAGAAAAAGAGTAATTTCCTCCTTTGAGATATGGTGAGGTGCATGAAGTTGTTTTGTGTTTTGTAGATTAAAAGTAGTCAAATAATAGTAACTTCATTTGGTTCAACCTAATATAAGGAAAAAAGGATAAGGTACGTTGTTTTGAGTAAGAGATTCAACTTCAGTTGAATTTAATAATGTTATAAGACATCTACTAGATGCCGGTGCCAGGCTGTGTGCTAGGTACCAGATGTCCAAGGTACTGGACATCCATGAAAAATTATGATGGCAGATGGTAGCAAGGGAAGAATTTAGAACAGCTTGCAGGTAGAGTACACTAGGGAATCAATAGTAGCTAAATGATATGATTGTCACAGAGTAGTGAGGGCCATGTTGATGTAAACAAATATCTGATGTGCAGAAATTGTATAAAATATACTTTGTTCTTTTTTTTTAAGTTCAGGGAAATAATCTAAAACAGTGATTTAAAAACAAAATTTGAACAGGGAAGTCTTGGCGAAATTCAGTTCAAATTCATTTTATTAGCCATTGTTAAGAACCTTACATTCTTCAAAGGCAGAGAATTGTAAGGACTTTTTGCACAAAAGTGTAATGGAATCCTGGATGTTTTAGCTAAAACATTTCTGAATAACCTTAATTAAGGTGTGTAACTATTTTATCAATATATCATAATGATCATATCCCAGATAGTCCTTTTTTTCCAGATTGTCTTATATCCTGGTCATCTCTTCTTCACATTCACTGTCATTTTTAGTGTGGGAATACTAAAATATTAAGGAATGTAATCAAAAGCTAAACTAAAGCAATTTCTGTATCTGAATTTTCTGAAGTGTGTCTTTTGAGGGAAGATGGTGTTTATTTGAATCTCCAAAATAAAGATATTTGATAGAAGACTTGGTCCTATAGATACATGGATTGGTAGAAACTCATTGGGTTATGTACACTTAAAATCTATTCATTTCACTGTATGTAAGTATACCTCAAGTTTTTTTAAAAAAGGAGGGAGCAAGGTCTTATCTGGGGAACTATTGAATCAATATTTATTTATATTTAGTTTTTTTTCTGGTAGACAGGCCTGAAAAATACCTTGGATAACAGACCCAAATATTTACTCTGCTTAGATTCTACATGAACCAAATAACTTCTCTCTTTTTTTTTTAAAGGTTTTATTTATTTATTTGACAGAGAGAACATGAACAGGGGCAGGGGCAGAGGGAGAAGCAGACTCTCTGTGGAGCAGGAAGCCTAACGTGGGGCTTGATACAGGGACTTTGGGATCATGACCTGAGCCAAAGGCAGACACCCAACAATTGAGCCACCTAGGCACCTCAGCTTCTCATTTCTTTTTTTTTTTTTTTTTTTTTTTTAGCTTCTCATTTCTTAATTTTAGTTAGGATTTTGCTTCCATGATGAAAATAATTGATAGTACAAGCTGTATTAGTTATTGAGTAGCCTTAGAGGTGGGTTGAGTAGAGAAAATTTGGAAACTGCCATTTTAAGTTACAAGGTAGAAAAAGTAGATGTGATTCACATTTCAAAAGTTAGTACAATTTGTTCAGTAATCCAAGCTGCCATACTGTCAAAATAACATATATAGTATTAAAGTATGGCTTTCAGAAGTAATGCGTTGTTGAATATAATTACTTTGGGAGGAATTATAAATAACATTTGGCTTCTTTGGTCTCTTAATTGCTTAGTCTAGTGAGTTGTGCCCAGCATAAGTTTAATTACATTGGTGATTTGAATGAACATTTTTAAATCACTATTTTAAAGCAATCTAGCCTATTCACTCTCTTCTACCTCTTAGATTCTATTTCTTAAAAACTTAACAGGAGTTTTGTGTCTTTTTTACATTCTTTAGGATGCACAGACAATTCGAACATTAACTCTCATCTCAAAAACCATTCAAACTTTGGGAAGCTGGGGGAGTCTGTCCAAAAGCAAGGTAAGTCTTTATATCTTTTGCTTTGTATTCACACTTCTAAATGTTGTTATACCTTATGATCCCTTCTGTCTTACTTATTCCCTTCCAAATTAAAAACAAAGCAAAACCAAAAATATGCATATACAGATGCAGTAGCGCCTTTTAGACAGCCATTGTGTCTTAGTCACCTGTTAAAGAAGTTTTATTTAAACTATTACATCTAAGCAGAGAGGAGAGAGTCTAGTGAACAGTGCAAGAACCTTGTATTTATTAATGTTTGTGCCATACTCATCTAACAGCTGTTGAAAGAAATCCTACTCCAAATCCTATAATTCTCTTGAAATATATGATTAAATCCTTTAAGGCCTTAATCTTCAGCTTAGAAAGATAATTCATTATATTCTTAGTTCTCTATTTAGCATGTATAAATTCTGTGTTGCTTTCTTTTTCCCTAGTCAAGTTTCAAAGAGACATTCATGTGTGAATTTTTCAAAATGTTTCAAGAAGAAGGTTATATTATAGCAGTTAAAAAGGTATGATTGTTTTACTCTGGAAGTATTAACATTTCTTATTATACAGCATTGGGGCAATGTTAGCGTTTCATATTATTCCTAGAAGTCAATCCCCAGTTTAAAAAAATAATATTTAAACTGTACATCAAATGCAAAGAGGCTTTTTCTTCCTTTCTTCTTCCATATAAAACTATGGGATTTCTAGCTGTGGAAATACCTAAATGTTTAATAACAGCTGTTATTGCTGGTGTCTTAGTAACATAAATGACAAATAGCTAGAATTATGGTTTCTTAACAGCACTCTCAACAGTTGGGTCAGATAATTGATTGTGAGGGGCTGCCTTGTGTATTGTAGGATGTTTAGCAGTATGCTTGGCTTCTACCAATTGGATGCCAGTAGGATGCTTCTAGTTTTGACAACCAAAAATGTCTGTAAACATTGCCAAATGTCCCCTGAGGGACAGAACTGTTTCTAATTGAGAACCTCTGGTGTAGGGGTAAGAGTTTAGTATGGTACCTAATGTATAGGGGTACTTGTCATAGTAAAAAATACACGAATTACTGAACATTTTATAAACATTATAGGCTTATGGTAGTGACCTGAGGAAAGTTACTATAAATTAAAATGTATTGTAAATGTACAAAAGACTATAGTATATAATATCCTAACACGAGGCCTACGATATACAAAAATTGCTGTACTTAGAAATTGAGAATATTTTGAAAGGATTTTTAATTTCTTGAAGTCTTTAGTTCTGAATCATTCTAAACAAAATGTAGCATTATTATAAAATTCTAAAATTTGTAAAGTTTTTTTTTTAAGATTTTTATTTATTTATTCATGTAGAGACACAGCTAGAGAGAGAGAGGCAGAGACACAGGCAAAGGAAGAAGCAGGCACCACGCAGGGAGCCCCATGAGGGACTCGATCCCGAGTCTCCAGGATCACGCCCTGGGCTGTAGGCGGTGCTAAACCGCTGTGCCACTGGGGCTGCCCCTGTAAAGTTATTTTGAAGTACATCTAAACTTAGTTTAAAGAAAGTACTGTATTGTATTTATCATGATTCTGATTTAATGAGTCAAAATTAGTAAGGCCATATTTTAAATATTTCATTCTGTTTTTGTAGCATGATTGATTCAGAATTGACTGCCAAGAGTATATTTTGTTGAAGTGTATGTTTGTACTTTATTTGTGTTTAGAGTTCTTACAGGGACCCAGTAAATGAAAATAATAGTTTTTAAAAAATAAAATCAGTTGGAATTTTTTTCATCTAGAATAGTGCAAGTTCAGCCAAAATCTTTTTAAGCAACCATTGAAGGCTTTTGAGGAGAAAGACTTTCAAAAGAATAGGCAAAGGAAAAGCTGCCCTTTTATTTGTAGGTCATTGTTGAAACATTTGTGGGACAGTGTAGGCAGACTTTTGTTGGCAAGATTATGATGTACTATCTTTTGTTTTAGGGTTGTTTTGCCATTTTTTATGACCTAGACTTTGGTAGCAGCTGATTGTTTTTTCCACTGATAAAATCAGAATGTGTAAAGTTGATAATGTCAGGGGAGAAAGTATTTAAGTGTGCCAGGAGTTGAGCCTGTTCCTAATCTGTCTGTGTCACCCACTCACATTCTCATGGGCTGTCACCATAGTACACTTCCTGTTTCAGATGTGGGTCTAGACTCTTAAAATAGGTTAGGATATTTTGCCCTAATCTAAGAGTTTTCTTTATTATTTACTAGCTAAGTCAGGATATGTGCATTGCTAGAAATTGCAAAAGGCTATGAACCCCAGTTTCTCATTTTGTATTGGTGTACTATTCCCACAGAGTTGGATAGTTCTGTTAACAGAGTGACCATATAATTTAGTGTCCAAACCTGGACATTTTAAAGAGTGAAAAAGAATACTATTGATAATATTGGGATCACTGCTATAGACAGGGATGGCCCTGAGCAAATTAGGACCTATATTCACCCTCCCTGTAGTTCATCTTAATTATTGTGTTTTCTTTCACTTTATATAACTGTATTTATCCCATAGTTTCTTATAAATAAAACAAGTGTGATAATTATCTTAAATAAATAATATTTTTCAAATAAGTAAATCTATGCCTTCAGGCAAATGCTGTGAAATGAAATGTTAAAATAAATCTGTTACCCTCTATTAGTGGATGGTCTGTGTCTAAGAACTGGAGATGTGATAAGACACTTGTTTAGTTCCCTTGTATATATATATTTAAGATTATTTATTTATTTATTTATTTATTTATTTATTTATTTATTTGAGAGAGAGTGCGCACATGCACATGAGAATGGAAGGAGAGAGAGAATGTTAAGCAGGGGTTCTACCTAACAACCCTGAGATCATGACCTAAGCCATCATCAGGAGTCAGATACTTTACTGACCGAGCCACCCAGGTGCCCCATTTATTTAGTTCCCTTATATACTTGTTCTGTATCTCCATGTATAATGCAAAAGAAACTCTGTTCTTGTTCATCACTTACCAAGATCTCCTTCTTACGTGCTAGAAGTAAACATTGGAAAAAAATATGTGTGGCTTCTAGTGGGCAATCTTAAGCCAATCTTGAGAGAATGTGACTCCACACAAATTCTAGTTTAGATTTAGGTACTTGTGCTTCAGTGTTATCTCTATTGGAATGTAGTTTTTTTTTTTTTTTAGTCCCAAGTGGGACAACATAGAAAAGTATAAAGGAAAAAGCAAAGACTAAACAAAGAGGTAGCTCATTTATGGGACAAAATAGGATTCCTCTCTAAGAACAAGAATTGTTCCTTGAAATACTAATTTCTCTTTCTCATCAAGAGACAGCCACATGCCAGAAGAAGATGTTGACCTGTCAAGGTAGCATATTCATGAAGCTAACTGCTCTTTACAAGGGTGCCTTGCCATTACTAAAGATGGGTACTCCAAACTTTCTTGAGCCACCACATTCCCATTCTCACCAGGAAGTTTATAACTGGTGATTAGAGTTCCACATTATTCCAGAGAATCCAGTTACATTTCAGTCATAATTGTGGAATACTATCTTTGAGGGGTACAGTCAGTTGTACATAATAGAAATCAGCAAAATCTTTTCTTTAAAGGGCCAGTGAGTAACTGTTTTAGGCTTTGCTGGCCACATAAAGGCTGTGCCCCACATTCTTCTTTGTTTCTGTTTTTACAGCCCTTTAAAAATATAAAAACTATTCTTAACTCATAGGACTTACAAAAACAGGCTGCAGGTTGAATTTGGCCCACTGAGCCATAATTTGGTGATCCCTGACCTATAATATAGGTTCACAATCCTGTATCTAAAATCCTGAGGACCAGAGATATTTCAGAATTCAGTTTTTCAGAGTTTTAAAAGATAATAGATGTATGCTGTGTATTATACCCCACTGGGGCCTGGAGTAGCACCCCATAATCAAACACATTATAGAGCACAATGTATGAATATTCACACTAGATAAATCCAGACTATGAACAGTCTTTGATAGCTCAGGTTAGGTTGTGCCCCCAAATGATTTTACTGTAAATCAAAAACAAAACAATTCTCTTTATTTAGAGCTTTATAGGTTTCAGAATGATAGCTTAAGGATTGTAGATTGAGCTGTTTTTATAGGGAAACATATTCTGGGTTTTAAGTAACTTGAGAATAAACTTTTTAGAACACCTATCTAAGGTGTAGCTTAGGAATTCTTCTACAGTTATATATTTTATAAGTTAAAATTATGTGTATTCCTTAAAGAAAAACTTCACAATATTATCAGTGATATTTAAGATAAATTGAATTTTTGACGTATGTTATCACAAAGTGTAATTTTTGCTCATTTCCCTGTTTAGTTCTTGGATGAAATTTCATCTACTGAAACTAAAGAATCCAGTGGTACGAGTGAGCCTGTGCACCTGAAAGAAGGGTAATTGAATAAACCTAGAAATTTAAAGTCGTGTCAGTATAGATTTTATAAAGTACAAAAGGCCTGGGCCTGGAAGTGAGGAAATCTAGGTTTTGTTCTCTGTTAGAACTGTTTAAGTAACCATCAGGTAAGTTGCACATGGGCGTCATTCCTCGTCCTTAGAGTCCTAGAGTAGCTTTGTAAATATAAGGAGATTGTGGGTATTAGAGTACTTTGAAAAAGTAACAGCACTCTTCAGTCTTGAAGTAATGTTATCATGGGAAATTAAAGGAGAGCTTTAAAGTTGGCCCCTTTAGTTCTGAATAGCACAATTATAAATATTAAATTAATTAAAGACTTTATTCCGTTAGCATGGCCAAAGTGAATGCAGAAGTTATAGATGACAAAGACATTTTTATATACTTATGATCGTACACAGCCTATCATGTCATTTAAAATTAAAAAAAAATGTTTGCTTTGTTTGAACTATTTTAACATCCATAACTAAATTTTCATATCTGTTGTTTTGGCAGTGAGATGTATAAAAGAGCTCAGGGAAGAACTCGGATTGGGAAAAAGAATTTCAAGAAACGGTGGTTCTGCTTAACAAGCAGAGAGCTCACCTACCACAAACAGCCAGGTAGTTGTGTTTATGCTTTATTTTGGGGTCTTTTCCTGGTTCTCAGTGAAGTTTTTTTTTTCTGCTTAATGTAGCTCTGGCGAACCTTTTGTCTAATATTACTGTAGTATATAGTTTCTCACAGTGATACATACACATTAAGGATACAGTAAATATTTGACAGGTGATACCATGTAAATTCCATTTTTTATCCTCACACATGCTTTGTTTTCTAAAAAAAAAAAAAAAAAAAAAAAAAACCCTGGTAAATCCCACTTACCTAGAACTTAGAAGTTTCTTTTAAACTCTCAGAGCCAAATTGGTAAGAACCAATATCTAACGAATGAGAGTATTTCAGTAGTTTGCTGGATAACATCAGCACAAAATTTCCACAGTCATATGATAGATTGTGATTCCTATACAGTTATCATATTCATTCTAGACTGTTGGCCAAGCTAGCTTCAAGATGGATATATAAAAGCACAATGGACTTAAAAAGCCTTAAAAAGCCTTAAAAAAGCCTTAAAAAGCCTCCTTAAAAAGCACAATGGACTGTTTGGATAAAGAAAGCCATCTTCCTACAGTGTGATTTGAGGGATTCAGAGAGGCACGGTTTGTCCCTCAGTGGACTGACTCAGTGCCTAAAATGTCCAGTTTTTAAGTTTATTCCTTTGGGGTAATGAATGATCCACAGAAGGCCATTAGCTGGTATCTTAGCAGGAATAACTTAATGACTAAATCGTGGATCACATTTAGTAGAATCCTTTTATTCACGGTGATCAAGATACAAAGATGTTCACTTAAAGCAAGAATCATTTAAAAACAGACGAAAAGATACATACATATCTTAAATATTAATATATACACTTGCCGAATCTTTTGATAGAGAATCAAGATCTTTTCCTTAAATACGGATCTATAAATTGGATTTCCCCTTTGTGTTTTCTTGTGCAAATATACCCATACTGCGTCAATTTTCTGGTTGATTTCTCCAGAGTGAATCCAGAACTTAAATACTTGAAAAGTAATCCAAGTACAGAATCCTATTAGATTTCATGGTAGTCACCCCTAATCTTTTATAGGTGTCTCACCTCATAGAAATCGACTTCATATGTGTGTGGATCTCCTTTTTTGAAGCTTTTTAGAGCACTCACCTGATTTTCAAATAAACAGTAACCCTCTTAGCACTTACTTTGTCACTATATATATATATATATATATATATATATATATATATATATATATATATATAAAATTATAATTGCAGTATGGAAAAATGGCATAAGTCGGTTTGGGAACAAACCCAATGGAGTTGGTAAATAAAACAGCCTAACCAATGGAAACCAAAGGATCCAAGCTAAACAGATAGTAGTAGCCTAGCAACCACAAGCATTCAGCATCCAATGAGCATCATCTGTTATGTCTTAGAACATGGAAAGCTTCAGTTAATCCATTAGCCCTGTTAGGTAAAGATCTGTTAAGAGAGCCTGTGCTGAAAATTCTGAAATGATAGCAAACACCAGCCATAGGATACTTTCAAGAGAATATAGATTCAATTAAGTAGAATGCTTGAGTGGAGATTTTTGAAGAGTAGAGTCATAAGAAAAATTGTTTCATAATTATTCCTTATTATGGCTCAACCAAAATGACTATGTATGGCCAAATGTATTAGTACAATATAAGAAACCAAAGTCATTTTATTTTTAAGCACCTAGATAATTTGTTATGGCATATCAGTAGTCACATGACTAAAGAGCAATAGGCTACATACATAGTCTTCCAGACAGCACTTTTTAAGGTAACTATATTTTGAATGTTTTGGAAGTTATAGCTTATGTTGAATACTATATAAATGCTCTCACATACATAGCAGCTTTTAAAAAGTAGCTGTCATAATATGCTAATAATGTTTACATTAACAGTGCATTGAAATAAAATTTAAGGGAAGTTAGTCATTTTCCATGAATAAATTAGCTGTTTTTTCTTCATTTAAAGTATTTTCTAATCTAAACTAATATTTATTAAAGTCTTTTTTGGCTTAGAAATTTAAGAATCAGGTGATAGCTTTGGCCTCTTTCTCCAGAAAAATGCACATACAAACTAGACCTGAGATTTTGCATATAATTTCAATGAATTTGTAGACCCAAAGTTCATCTACAGTTCTTGAGAACCTCTCTTCTAGCTAGTAAACTTTATGAGGGTAAAATTCTATAGAGTGATTAGGCTGCTCTAGATATAAAATAGACACATTAGAAATTACATTGTTTTCAGGCCTTAAGAAATTTAAACTACTGGAATGAGACATTGGAGAAATAAGCTCTGTTACATGAAGTTTCAAGATTATTTACCAAAGCCTACAGTTTTAAGCATCCATGCGTTTTGTTTTAACTATTTTGATGGATTTTTCCAAAATGTATTACATGCTTCCCTGCCTTCTAAAAAAGAATTCATTGAACGTAAGTTAACATTTTCTAGATAACGTGGGGCTGTCATTGATAATTTAATTATTTTGCAGTGCTTTGATTTAGTGGTGTTTTCAGGGCTGCTTATGGGTGTGTGCAGCTGTTGACTCCCCAGCTAAATGCCTTGGACTGCTGTGCTTTTTTGCATTCCTATGTTTGCTTTATACAGTTTTTCTCAATCCCCTTTATATTCAGCTTGTTACCTTAAATTTCTTGTGCTGTCAATGAACCATAATGTAACATCTCACTCCCACCTCCATCACGCAACTCCACATTTTTTACCACAGTACACTGTGAGTGAGGATTCAGGTACTGTTTATTAAAATTATGCTTAAGTTTAAAAAGCTTTGATGAAAGACTTTAGGACTTTCCTCTATGAAGAAAATGCATGGGCTTTGGATTCTCTGATTGCTCAAGCAAATGTTTTGCTTACTTCCTATTTCCTTGCTGTTTCTGGATAGCCAAGTCTCCTAGCTAAATCTCTTGCTATACTTGCTATCTGACTTTGGTGTCTGAAAGAGTGCCTCCCAAATTTTCTATAAATGGCTCTAAATGATTGAGTCTTTCACTCTGTCCTTTTACTGGACACTAGTATTCTGAATCAAGTATTTCTACTACTTAGAATCAAATAGTATGGTCTTTTCCCAATTCAGTGGAAAAGGAATTAATAGAATTTTCTCAATTTTAAGAGTTTTTCCTAAGTAAGCTATGCCTGCTTAGGTGATCACATGTGACTTATCTTCAATACAACTAGATTAATGTGTGGCAAATGAGTGTTATAGGGCACTCAGTCAGCAACCAGTCATGATTATATAGGCAGTTTTTTATGAGCATGTGTGCTTGTGATTATGGTTTTATATTGCTATTTTTACAAATGTAGTCATCTTCTATAAGTAAAAGTTCTTCTAGTTGTATGCTGAAATCAATTGAGTTTCTTCCAGCTTCTTCCTTTCCCATCCAGCCAAATCTTTTACATTGTCCATATGTCACTTTATCAAACTAGCTCTTGTAGTTCCTTTAACTTGTACTCTTTTACCTTCATGCTTTTGTATATGCTCTCCCTAGAAATTCCTTTCTTTCCTTCTTCACCTGTGTGATTTGTTGTCCTTTAAGCCTCAGATAAAGTATCAGGTGTTACAGAAGTCACTTATAAGACTCTAGCTACTTTAGTTGAGCTGTTCCCTTATTCTGTTCTGTATTACCTTAGGATAACTCCTGTCACACCGGGTAGTCCTTAGTTTTATCTTTCTTTTCCTCTAGTCTGTAAGATCCTCAGTGTCAGGGACCATGCTTTTACTATCCATTAAGCCATATAGTAGATTTTTTTTTTTTAATAAATGGTGTTCTTCAAAGAGCACCATGTCTTCCAGATATATTATCATCTGAATTACTTTAAGAACCACTGCTTTAGGCTTCTAAAATTTCCTCTAAGAGTACTAATAATAGATTATTAACAGATTCATCTCTGAAATTCCATCTGTGCTCTCCAAACTTGATTAGGTATTGTCCACTCTTGGGAGACCTGGTATACATAGCATATACAACTTCCATGTGATATCAGATGTTCTAGTTCATATAGCTTATGGACAATATAAAAGAAACTTTAATGATATTTTAAACATAAATCTCAGTACACTTAGATTTACTTGGTTTTTACCTGGTCATATTTTCACACACCATGTTCTACAGTATTTTTTCTTTGGTAACTAAAGAACATCATTGTTGCAATGATATGTTGATTCAACAAGTATTTTATGGAGTGCCTACTATGTACAGATGCTTAGAAATGCTAAGCATTTAGCTGTCCTAGGCTCTGGAGAAAGCCTAGACAAATTAAAATGTTTGCCCTCATGGAATTTTAATCGTGATACACGATGAAAAAAATTATATAGTATGTTGGAGATACAAAACGAGATAGATAAAAATAAAGCAGAGAAAAAATAGAGAATGATGGGTTTGATGCTGTCCTAGGCTCTGGAGAAAGCCTAGACAAATTAAAATGTTTGCCCTCATGGAATTTTAATCGTGATACACGATGAAAAAAATTATATAGTATGTTGGAGATACAAAACGAGATAGATAAAAATAAAGCAGAGAAAAAATAGAGAATGATGGGTTTATGAGGAGAGTTGCAGTATTAAAAAGTCTAACCAGGTAGGGCTTCACTAAGAAATGACATTTTGAGCAAAGATCTAAAGATGATGAGTCATGTGGATATTTGGGATAATAGTGATGCATAGTTAACAGCAGCCAGTACAAAGTCCCTGAAACAGAAGCTTGCCTAGAATATTTAAGAGATACGAGAAAGCTCTTATAGCTAAGGGGGTGTGGAAAGAGTAAAGGGGTGATCATAGGAACTTAGGTCAAAAAGGCTGTAGAGAAGCTAGATATTTTTAGGGCTTTGTGGGCCATTCAAAAACTTTGAGTCAAAGATAGAAAGGCATTGGAGAGCTTTAAGGTGAGGAATTACATCATTTGACTTATATTTTAATAGGACCAATCATTCATACCACATGGAGAATAGAATGAAAGGGGTGAGGAGATCAGTTAAGAGGCATTGCAGTAATTTAGGGGAGCAAAGATAATGGCTTGGACCAGTTGGTAGCAGTGGAAGCAATAAAAATGGATCACATTCTGGATCTTTTTTAAAGATAGTACTCAGGTAGTTTGCTAAAGGATCAGATACCAAGAGTGGAAGAAAGGCAAGCCAAGGATAACTCCAAGGATTTGGGCTTACATAACTACAGTGTTGAAGTTGCCTTTTTAAAAAACAAACAGAGGAGTTCTCAATAGTGAAGGAACTCGTACAGCCATACATCAGAGATATGGTGGGTTTGGTTCCAGACCACAGCAATAAAGCTAATTCATAATAAAGTGAGTCAAAAGAATTTTTGGCTTCCAGTGTATATAAAGTTATCTTCACACTCTACCATGGTCTTTTAAGTGTGCAATAGCATAATATCTAAAAAAAAAAAAAAAAAAGCAATGTATAGACCTTAAATTAAAAATACTTCATTGCTAAAAAAAAAATGCTAACCGTCTTCTGAGGTTTCCACACAGTGTCATCTTTTTGCTGGTAGAGGGTCTTGCCTTGATGTTTGGCTGCTAGCTGTTCAGGGTAGTGTTTGCTGAAGGTTGGGTAGCTGTGGCAATTTCATAAAATTGAAGACAGTTGTGAAGTTTGCCTTGAAAAAAATCACTCTTTTCGTGAATGATTTCTCTGTAGCATGTGATGCTGTTTGATAGCATTTTATCCAGAGTAGAACTTCTTTCAAAATTGGAGTCAGTCCTCTCAGATTCTGCCACTGCTTCATCAATTAAGTTTAGGTAATACTTTAAGTCCTATGGTGTCTTTTCACCAGTCTTGAATAGATTCCATTTCAAGAAACTACTTTCTTTGCTCATCCATAATAAGACTAGCCTCCGATTTAAGTTTTATATTAAAATTACAGTAGGTCAGTCACATCTTCAGGCTCCACTTCTAACTCTAGTTTTCTGGGTCCTTCCAACACATCTGCAGTTATTTCCTCCACTGAAGTTGAACCTCTCAGAGTTATCAATGAGGGCTGGACTCAACTTTTTTCTTCCAAACTCCTGTTAATGTTGATATTTTTACCTCTTCCCATAAATCACAGAAGTTCTTAATGGCATCTAAAATGGTAAATCCTTTCCAGAAGGTTTTCAATTTATGTTGCCCAGACCCATCAGAGGTACCACCATGTTTGGCAGCTATAGCCTTATGAATTGTTAAATCTTATGACTTTAAAGTCAAAATTACTCCTTGATCCATGGGCTACAGAATGGATGTTATGTTAGTAGACATGAAAATAACATTAACCTCATTGTATATCCTCACCAGAGGACTTGGGTGACCAGGTGCATTGTCAGTAAGCCTTAATATTTTGAAAGGAATTTTTTTTTCTGAGCATTAAGTCTGAACAGTGGGCTTAAAAAATATATATCTACACTGTTGTAAACAGATGTGCTGTCATTGAGGCTTTGTTCCAATTATGGAACATAAGCAGAGTGGATTTAGCATACTTTTTAAGGGCCCTAGGATTTTGGAATGGTAAATGAGCGTTGGCTTCAACTTAGAGTCAGCTACATTTGCTCCTAACAAGAGAGTTAGCCTGTCTTTTGAGGCTTTGAAGCTTTAAAGCCAGGCATTGACTTCTTTCTAGTTGTGAAAGTCCTAGATGGCATCTTCTTCCAATATACGACTGTCTACACTGAAAATCTGTTGTTTAGTGTAGCCACCTTTATCAATTATCTTAACTAGATCTTCTAGATAAATTGCTACAGCTTCTAACATCAGCACTTACTGCTTCACTGTATACTTTTATGTTATGGAGATGGCTTCTTTCCTTCTTTTTCTGCTAGCTTCAGACTTTTCTTGTGCAGCTTCCTCACTTCTGTTAGCCTTGATAGAATTGAGTTAAAGCCTTAATTCTAGATTAGGCTTTTGACTTAAAGGAATGTTGTAGCTGGTGTGATCATCTGTCTTGACCACATAGTCTCCATCATATCAACAATAAGGCTGTTTCAGTTTCTTATCATTCATGTGTTCCCTGGAGTAACACTTTTAATTTCCTTCAGGTTTTCTGTTGCATTCACCACTTGGCACACTGTTTGGCACAAGAGGCTTAGCTTTTGGCCTTTCTTGGCTTTCACTTGAAGGCTATTATACAGTTATTAATTGGCTTAATTTCAATATTGTGTCTCAGGGAATAGGGAGGCCCAAGGAGAAGGGGAGAGAGATGGGAAAATGGCTGGTTGGTGGAACATTCAGAACACATACAATATTTATCAATTAGGGTTGCTGTCTTATATGGGCACAGTTCGTGGTACCTCAGAAGAATTATAATAGTAATATCAAAGAGCACTGATCACCTTAACTAATATAATAATAATGGAAAAGTTTGAAATATTGTGAGAATTATCAAAATGTGACACAGACATGAAAAGATCAAATCCTGTGGAAAATGGTACTAGACTTGCTTGATGCAGGGTTGCTACAGACCTTAAATTTATTAAAAACACAACATCTGTTGTGCAATAAACAAAAGTGCAATAAAGCAACATACAATAAAATGAGGTATGTCAGTATTAGACTAACTCTTTCATAGGTAACAATTAACTTGGAAGAATATATAAGACAACTCTGAAGGACTTGACTCTCAAAAATGGGAGTCATGTTGGAATATATTATTACATGGCTTTTCTCTCTGAAGGCACTCCTAGCCTGTGCAGTGTGAGATGGCTGAAATTCAAGCAGGAGGCCACATTTTATTGGCTTCAGATGTTGGAAGATACAGCTCACGGCTGCTAGAGAAGCTGGAAATTGAGGGAAAAAAAGGATGAGCCTTCCAATCTCTATGTGAATGCCCCTGAAATCCTTGGCTGACTCTCCAACTGCTTATACAGGGGGAATTTCAAAGAAGCTACTGAAAAGCAGTAACAGGAAAGATTTAAAAAGATGAACAGAGATTTCAATTTCTTTCCTCCTCAGGAAAAACAGTTTGGAATTTTGGAAGGGCTTAATAAACACCCTGAGGTTTTCACTGAAAGATGAAAGATCAAAAGGGCAGTGGCTCAGCAGTAAAGACTGTCCTGAGATTAAGAATAAGGTAGAAAGCCAAGCCTCAGTGTGATCAACTAATGTAACTGTAACTATTCAAGGGGAAGGTAAATGAATCCAGTCTCTACAGTGTGTCATTCATAATGTCCAGTGTACAATGAAACATTATTAACAAGTTTGAGAAGAAACAGTAAAACAGAACACATAGTTAAGAGAAGAAGAGTCAGTAATAGATCCCTCTGTGGTTTACATGTTATAATTATAGACATGAACTTTAAAGGTATTACAAATACCTCAAGGACTTAATGTAAAGGATAGTCATGAGTAAAGAAGGATTTCAGCACAAGAATGTTAGAAACTATTGAAAGGAATCAAATGGAAATCTAGAAGTGAAATGTTTCATTTGAAATATTGAAGAAAAGTTCAGGGAACTTGAAGATAGGTTAATAGAAATTATCCAGTCTAGGAACACAGAGAAAAAAGACTTGGGAGAGAAGAAAACTCTCAGTGGCTTTTGGAACAATATCAGACAGTCTAACATGTGCATGTTTAGTGTAAGAAGGAGAGCAGAGAAAAGAGTAAAGCAGAAAAAAATATTTTAAAGCAATTAGGGCCTAAAATTTCGCAAATTTGGTGAAAAATATTATTTTATAGATCTTAGAAGTTCAGTGACCTCCAAGCATGATAAGTACAAAGAAAAGCACGCTTAGACATATAGTAATTAAACCAGAGACATACAGAAACTCTCGAAAGCAAAGGAACAGAAGACAGATTGCATTAAAGGAGAACAATATAGTTGATAGCTCTCATAAGAAGCAACCAAAGCCAAAAGACAATGGAATGACCTCTTTAAAGTACTGAAGAAAAAACTCTCAACCTAGAATTCTAGTGAAAATTTCCTTTAAAAATGAAAATATCCCTTAGGTAAATGAAAGCTGGGAAACTCCATTGCAAACAGGTTTGCACTGTAGGAATGCTAAAAGAAATTCTTCAGGCTGAAGCGAAATAACACCAGATGGAAACTTAGAGCCACAGGAAGGAATGAAGAATATTGGAAATGATAATTATGTAGATAAATGTAAGAATATCTTTTTTCTCATTTTCCTTAAAAAGCAACTGCTTAATAGGCAAAATTTATAACATCGAATTACACAGTTAATAACAAATCTACATAGAAAATATATGACAATAGCACAAAGGAAAGAGATGGAGTAAGTTATTGCAAGGATCTTATATTTTATGTGGAGTGACACAATAATTTTAAGTAGACCATAATGAGTCAGGGCTGTATACTATAATCTCTAGAACAAAAACATTTTTAGAAAAAAGTATAGCCTATTCCCTCTCCCTTACCCAAAAAGTAAATAAATAAATGTGGCAGGAGAGGAAGAACAGAGGAGCAAAAATCAGGTGGAATAAATAGGAAACAAAATGAAACCAAAAAAACAGCAAAATGATAGTGTAAACACAACCATTATCAATAATTACAATAAATGGAACATCATATCCAAGATCAGGAGCAAAGCAAGGATTATCTATTTTCATCTGTTCTATTTAGCATTGTACTGGAGATTGGGCCAAAAAAAGAAAGGAAAGAAAAGTTATACATAGGATATCCTAAAGAGTCTTCAAGTACTTGACCCAATAAGTGAATTTAGTGAGGCTGTGGGATACATGATTTGTATATACAAATCAACTGTATTTCTATAAACTAGAAGGAAACAGTCAGAAAATGAAGTTTTAAGAATATCATTTACAGTAGGAGTCCCCTCCCAAAAAAGGATTTATTCCTAATTAGGAATAAATTTAACCAAAGAAGTATAAGACCTCTGCACTGAAAATTACAGAGCATTGCTAAGATAAAATAAAGAAGACATAGGTATACATCATGTTTGTAGATTTGAAAATTTATTATTTTGGGACGCCTGGATGGGTGGCTCAGCAGTTGAGCATCTGTCTTTGGCTGAGGTCATGATCCTGGGATCCAGGATCGAGTCCCACATCAGGCTGCCTACAGGGAGCCTGCTTCTCCCTCTGCCTGTGTCTCTGCCCCTCTCTCTGTGTCTCTCATGAATAAATAAAATCTTTAAAAAAAAAAAAACAACATTATTTTAAGAAGTCACTTCTCAAGTGTCTCAGTTCATGATTTTAACATAAGCCTACTTCAAATCCCAGAAAGGTTTTTGGATTTTTTTTTTTTTTGTTATATTCACCAAGTTGTAAGATCACTAGTTCTACAACATTTTCTCACCCCAGAAAGAAACCCTGTGCCCATTAACAGTCACTCTCCATTCCTCCCTTTTCCTACCTCCTAACAGCTATTTACTTTCTGTGTCTGTGGATTTGCCTGGGAAAGGCATTTCCTCTAAATGGACTCATAAAATATATAACCTTTTAGGACTCACTTCTTTCTCTTAACATAATGTTTTCCAAGCTCATCCATGATATACCATGAGTCAGTACTTTATTCCTTTATGGCTGAATAATATTCCTTTGTATGGGTATAAGCCAACTCTTGTTTATCCATTCAGAAGTTGTACATGTAGATTGTTTCCAGTTTTTTACTATCATGAGTAATTCTGTGAACACTCATGTACGAGTTTTTGTGTAGACATGTTTTTTATTCTCTTGGGTATATATGCCTAGGACTGGAATTGATAAGTCATATGGTAACTCTAGATTTACCTTTTTGAAGAAGTAATAGATATTTTATAACTGAAACTCGGTTTCATTCATCTAATAGGAAAATTTAATTCACTCACATTTATTGTGATTACTGTGATTATGGCTTTATTTTGTGTTTTCTGTTTATTAGGTTTATTTTTCTTTTCATGCCTTTTTATTGGAATAAGCAAGCCCACACATGCTCTTGACTGCATTTTCTCTCTCTCTCTCTCTCTCTCTCTCTCTCTAAGAATTTGGGCATCCTATTTCTACTCTAAAATTGTTAACAGACAAATTTAAATTTATAGGGGCACCTGGGTGGCTCAGTGGTTGAACATCTGCCTTTGGCTCAGGTTATGATCCCGGGGTCTTGGGATCAAGTCCTGCATCAGGCTTCCCTCAGGGAGCCTGCCTCTGTCTATGTCTCTGCCTCTCTCTGTGTGTCTCTCATCAACAAAAAAATAAAATTTAAATTTGTATGTTTATCTTAATGTCTATAGTTAATCAAAGTCCCCATTCAATTAGGAAAAGAACAGTAGGATGCTTTCAGTTTATTTTCCAAAGCATCTCCCTAATGAAGTCATGCAGAACTGTAAGACTAGGTTCTCTCTCTCTCTCTTTTTTTTTTTTTACCTTTTTACATTATATTTTCATAATTTTCTACCCACACTTACCAATTGTGCTGATTTCTTTGCCCAGCACTGTATCCACAGATTTGCCTTTTTCTGCATTTATTATTTATTTTTCAAGAGTGCTTCCTCAAAGAATTATTTCTGTAGGCTTTATGCCTGATAAATTTTCTGAGTCCATGCATATTTTTTAAAAAGTCTATTTTACCCTTACTTTTGAATGATAGACTGGATTTAAAGTCATTTTCCCTCAGAATTTTGAAGATATTATTCCATGGTTTGCTAGTTTCCATTATTGCTGGTGAGAATTTTTATGTCTTCTGAATCTGTCTTGATTCTTCTCCCTCGTAACTCTTTGGAATTTCTTTAGCCTTCAAGTTCTGATATTTTACTCCCCAGTGTGAGGTTATGGACTCTTTCCTTCCATGCTGCTGAGCACTTGTTGGATCCTTTCAATCTGGAGATTCCTGTTTTTTAGTTCTGGGATATTTTCATTGATAATTTTCTCCCGAACACTCTTTCTGTTCTGTTTCTGGAATTCTTATTAGGTATTGAAACTTCTACACCCATCCATCATGGCTCTTAACTTTTTTGACTTTCTCCTTTGTCCTTTTGTATTGGATTTGTAAGAATCCTCAGTAAAATCTTCTATTTTACTAATCATGTGCAATTCATCTCATTTAACACACCAGTAACTCTAATGACATTATGATAGTATATGTGTCTGGGAGCAATATACTTTGTCTATGTATTCTGTGTTAGAATTTGCCCAGAAATGAACAAATAATAGCAGTTCTGGGGTATATGATTGCTTCGTGTATTAAACAAATCTAAAGATGGAAACGTCCTGTGAAATTACTAAATTCTTGGAATTTCTGTGGTGCTACTCCATGTAGATCAGTACACAGAGGCACTTTATTGGATCCCTCAGTTCCCCCAAACGTTATCCTCTTTGTTTTATGTATGTCTGTCTTTCAGGGTGCTAATTTTCCTCATTGTTTGGTGACCTTTTTGGTGATTTGCTCATCTTTGTGTTTTTACACTCTTGCTTCAGTGTTCAGTAGCTTACTGCCAAAGATCCTGAGGGAGGTACAGGACAAGCTTCTGAGGGGCAAGGCTGCTGCTTGTCTTCTGGTGTGGGTGCTCTCCTTCTCTCCTGAGGGTCAGTGAGTACCTGGGACATAGCAGTGCTCTGCAATCCCAGTAGGTGTCATTACTGCATAGGCTGGGACATAAACCTCTGTTGACCACTGTTTAGTACAAGCTGAGGGACAGGGAGCTCTCCCAGGTACAGTTTACCTATTAATCATCCTGATGTATGTCTGAGAGAGAGAGAGAGAGAGAGTGTGTGTGTGTGTGTGTGTGTCCTTGTGTCCCCAATCCCCAGCTGTCTATGTCCAGTGACTCTGACTTGAAGCTGTCTTCTAACTACTCCTACTTTTGCAGATGTCTTTTCCTACATGTGGTTCAGGCTATGACTTCCTTCAGTTTATTCTCCCCTCCCCTTGCTGCCATAAATTTGATCTTGTCTGCTTCCAGGAGACTGCTGATAGTCTTTTCTTATTTTTTGATGCACTTATGTTTTATATTTCTTGAATTTAAATGTTTCCTGAGGGGCACCTGGGTGGCTCAGGTAGTTAAGTGTCTGCCTTGGGCTCGGGTCATGATCTCAGGGTCCTGGGGTTGAGCCCCACATGTGGCTCCCTGCTTAGCAGGGAGCCTGCTTCTCCCTCTCCCTCTACTGCTCCCCTTGTTCCTGCTCTCTCTCTGTGTCAAATAAATTAATTAAATATTTTTAAAAAATAAAAAAATAAATGTTTCCTGAAAAAAGTTTTCCGTAACCACCCATTTAAAGTAACTGCCCAGTAACTTTCTATTATATCACCTCAGGTTATTTTCATTATAGTATTCATCTCTACCTAATATTTGTCTTTTGTCAGTCTTCACAGACCTAAATGCAAACTTCATTAGGGAGGGGCCTTATATATTCTATTTACTGCTGTATCTAAACTAGTTAGAATAGTGTCTGGTATATACTAGGCATTAAATGTATGATACGTGAACTAAGTAACTTTTATCTTTTTTAAAATTGTATATCACAACTGCTTGAATTATACAAATTTTAGATTTTATACCAGCAACCAGGCTTAATGCATATTTTAGTTTAACCTCTCTGTTCAAGACCCAAAATAGGGATCCCTGGGTGGCGCAGCGGTTTAGCGCCTGCCTTTGGCCCAGGGACGCGATCCTGGAGACCCGGGATCGAATCCCACGTCGGGCTCCCGGTGCATGGAGCCTGCTTCTCCCTCTGCCTGTGTCTCTGCCTCTCTCTCTCTCTCTCTCTCTCTCTCTCTCTGTGACTATCATAAATAAATAAAAATTTAAAAAAAAAGACCCAAAATATTTATTAACCAAATAATTGTCTTTGACCAGAAAGCTATACATTAATCCATGGACCAGTATGAACATAAAGTTCTTAACTTCTAGCACTTCAGTATACATGTCATTAAACTCTGCTTTAAGCTCTGAGAGAATAAAAGCAAAGCGTCGTTTTTTCTGAGAACATTACAAGATGACCAGGAAAAGTCATAATTATATTATAGTATCTATGACTGTATGAAATATGGTCTTTTCTCAGGTAAACTGTAAATCAAAATGCATCATATCATCATGTCATATTATAATGGAGCTCTTTTAGCAAACTCAGATTCTTAAATTAGGTAAAGGATTGATTCACTCTCTACCAAATAAAATTTTACTTTTGTTCCCTATGTATCTTAGAGTAAATTTGGTAGTTCTAGTCATCTGACCAGCCAGTATATGATAGTAAAAAAACAATTTTTTAACTTAAAGTCATGTTAATCATTCAATGATTGAATCAATCATTCAATGTTAATCCCTTAAATATTAGACTGTAAAACAGAAAATCTACTTAGCAGTCTGATTCACTCCTTACGTGAGAACTCCCTTGAAAGAAAACTCCATGTCTGGACATGGTTTGAGCAGGCCTATACTGCTAAGTATATTACTTTTTCAGTTCCCATCAAAAATATGGTAACATTTCAATTTTCTGCGAGACCAAATTTATTCCCACATTTTTCCTTTAAAATGTTTTAAATTTTATATTGAAAAGGGTAAAGAGAAAGTCACTTTATAGAAAGCAAGAAAAATTCATCTGTTCCATAAAACAAAGAATGCTTATATGTTCATCACTTGGAAATCTTTAGGTTACTTATATTCCTGGTATGAAGAGGATGAGCTTATTAT
The DNA here is from genome assembly GCF_905146905.1 of Nyctereutes procyonoides. Taxonomy (NCBI): domain Eukaryota; kingdom Metazoa; phylum Chordata; class Mammalia; order Carnivora; family Canidae; genus Nyctereutes; species Nyctereutes procyonoides. Next base: position 37,947,401 of record NW_026575042.1, read on the forward strand.
TAAACTTTACAGAATTAACCTCACCTTTATAATTCTGATGCAAATCATTTTAATTTTGTTCTACTTCTTTTAATACTTAGGCAAAGATGCAATTTACACAATTCCAGTGAAAAACATTCTTGCTGTGGAAAAACTGGAAGAGAGCTCTTTCAATAAGAAAAATGTAAGTTACATGGTTAATTATATAAAGCTTTTTAAATTGCACATATTACTTGATTGAAAATTTTCAAGGTTTTTATATTTGCTATTAATCATTAATATTTTATAAGTGCTGGCTAGAACTGTCAAAATTGTCCATTATTGCTCCTGAAATGTCCACTATGCTCAAATTTAAAATTTTTTTAATAAATTTTTTTTAAATTTTAAATAAAATTGTTCATTGTTGTTGATGCCTTATATAGTGTGCCTAGCCTATTAAGTTTAAAGGTACTTTTCTTAGTACTATGTGACACAGATTGTCCTTGGAACTTACTTGAAAAGTAACAATTTGTAAGATACCTGAGCAGCAGTTATCTAGCCAAGCAAACTATATATTTCTTTTATATATCTTTTTCTGTTTGTGCTGTGTTGATTTTTAGACTCTGTTACTAACTTTTTATCTTAATTGCCTATGAAGATGTTCCAAGTAATACATATGGAGAAACCACTCTATGTCCAGGCAAATAATTGTGTAGAAGCTAATGAATGGATAGACGTACTCTGCAGGGTGAGCCGATGCAATCAGAACAGGCTCAGCTTATATCATCCCTCTGCGTATCTAAATGGAAACTGGCTCTGCTGTCTGGAGACCAGTGAAAGTGCCCTCGGCTGCAAGCCATGTACTGCGTAAGTTTCTTTCTGATTAAAAAAAGCAATATTTCAAGTGTGGTATATCAATAGAATGGAATATTATTTGGCCATAAAATGGAATAAAGTATTGATACATGCAACATGTATGGACCTTGAAAATAGGCTAAGTAAAGAAGCCAGAAACAGAGGCCATATATATACTATACGATGACATTTATATCAAGTATCCAGAACAGGTAAAATTATAGGCAGAAAGTAAATTAGTGGTTGCAGTGGCCTAGGGGGAGGGAGGTTTGGGGAGTACTAATGGATGCAGGGTTTCTTCTTGGGATAATGAAAATGTTCTCAAATAAATAAATAATGGTTGGCACAAGTCAAAAAAAAAAAAGTGGGGTGGGGGGGTCAATGTCAAAGTAGATGCACAAGCCTGAGTAGGGAAGGACTTGGTATTCTCTAATTGTATAGAACACCCATTGTAGCCCTATGGACTTAAGAAGTAATATATTACTTTTTGTGATGAAGCATAGGTGTTATGAAAATGATTTCTCTTTTGATTGGATTTTGGATTAGAGTTCTATAATAACCAAACCTCTCTTGTCCCCATTTTATTAAATTGTCAAACGAGACTAGATTTCTGAGGTTCCTTCTGCGAAGTTCTGAGGTTCTGATTTTAGTCTCAAGTCAGCCAAAGTCTTTGGCATGTTAACAAAATGGAATTTTTCAATGACTTTAATTTCATTTTTATCATAGAGGTGTCCCAGCAGACATCCAAATAGATATTGATGAAGACAGAGAAACAGAAAGAATTTACTCCCTTTTTACCCTCAGTTTACTTAAGCTGCAGAAAATGGAAGGTAAATATACAATTAAAATATTTTTATATAACCATGATCCTTCACTACCAATTCCTGAAATAATTGCTTTGGCATTATCTTAAAGTTGAAAATACTCGTAGCTTTACCAGAATATTACTTATGTTGACGTTGATAAACTCCTAAATGGGCGGTTTTCATAGGCACTCAAGAAGATACTGGTTTTGCATAAATGTGTTGTTCATAATTAATAAAATGAAAGTATGTGATGTATCTGTGCATTTGCAGGGGGATGTCTTCCCAGCTTGAGATGCTCAAGAAATTCTTATGCTAAAAATTGGATTTATGGAACTTAGTTTTCTGATCAGAGATTTTACTGTTCTTTGTAGAGGCTTGTGGAACTATAGCGGTCTACCAAGGACCACAAAAAGAGCCTGATGATTATTCTAATTTTGTAATCGAGGATTCTGTAACAACCTTTAAGACAATTCAGCAAATAAAAAGCATCATAGAGAAGCTAGATGAACCTCATGAAAAGTATAGGAAGAAAAGATCAAGTAGTGCAAAATATGGAAGCGAGTAAGTATTTTTTAAGATACTTAAAACAAACAAACAAAAAAGATACTTAAAACATATTTTTAAGCATTGTTTGAAATTCCAGATACTAAAAAAAAAAAAAAATTCCAGCTACTACTTTGTACTTATACCTGACACGCAGGCTTCCCGCTCACCTTCATCTTTCAAGACCCAGCTCTGAACCTTCCTCTTGTGCAAAAGTTCCCCTGGCCACTCACACAGTGATCTTTGCAGTTCTGGTATTGTTTCATTATGTTGGTGGTGTACTTTATCACCACTTCTAATGTTAAAATTAATTATTTCATTAAATCACTTAGTAGCTTGTTTTTGTTTTACCCTTTCTCTTCCATCTTAATATTTTCTACAGTGCCTTATACATACTAAGTACTAAAAAAAAAAAAATCAACTGTGACAGTGGTCTAAGTATTTTATAGTTGATTCTTTGGACCCATCTCAGAAATAGGTGAATATCACAGTGGATGACAGCAGCAACATTTAACGCTTTACTAGGAGCTTAGTCCACTACCAGGCGCTGTTTCCTACTATCTTACATCGTATCATTTAGAGTGTTTTTAGAATCCCCATTTAGGTGGCTTAACCATTAGGAAAAAATTTTTTTTAGGATTTTATTTACTTATTTGAGAGAGAATGAGCGAGAGCACACAAGTGAGGGGGAGGGGCGAAGGAAGAGGAAGAAGCAGTCTGCCCTATCTTCTCTACATTAGTGTAATTGGTTCTCTTCTAACAGTGCTAATACAATTTCCTTGGAGTCCCCAGAAATTTCCATTTGAGGTCCTATCCAGTGCTTGACCACCCTTCTAAAATCGTACCTATCCCCCCCCCTACCTTTTCCCACCTTTATTTTTCTCTATAACAAAATATCAGCATCTCAGGGCACCTGGGTGGATCAGTTGGTTGAGTGTCCAGTTCTTGATTACCACTCAAATCGTGATCTTGGGGTTGTGGGATGGAGCCCCACCTCCGTCTCCATGCTTAGCCGGAGTCTGCTTCTTTCCTTCTGCCACTCCCTCTATGTGCACAGTTGCTTGTGCTCTCTCTCTCAAATAAATAAATCCTTTTTTAAAAAAAATCGGTTTCTCTTGTATTACATTGTTTGTTTGTTTTACTTTCCCAATACCAGAAAGTAAGCTCTGTGAGAGCAAGATTTTGTCTATTTTGTTCACTGCTATATCCACAGCTGCTAAAATAGTGCCTAAGATTTAATAAGTGATCAGTAAATACTGGAATTAATGAAATAAGACTTGAATGAGAGATTATCAAGGGGAAATTATAAACACTTAATGGATACTGTGAGATAAATTGTAACTTATTAAAGTGTTATATATTTTAACTTTTGGAAAATGGTTTTCTTTTATTTTCTAGAGAAAATCCAATTGTAGGAAAAACATCTTAGAGTATGGCCAACTGATTCAGAAGAACTGGAAAATACTATTTTTGTTGGAGTTTTTCAATTCATCATTTATTTTGCTCCTGGTATTTAAGAATGAACATTGGCTTCAGTGTCACCTGTATTCACATTGTATTTAATATTTAATAATTGAAAGTAACTGGGAATCCTGGTATTGATGCATTACTAGAGAATATGAAACTCAAGATTCCCTTCATATCTTATATGTCAAAAGCCGTGTGTTTGCAGCTTCTTTTTAATAGAATCTTCCTAAAGAAGCTTTGTAACAAAAGGAGAACTCCTCCATAGCAAGAAACCATCTCTTCTTGTAACACTCCATGTTCTGTGAACTTTTCACTACCATTAGTGCCTGCTCTATACTGCCAGTGTTGTGTTTTACTAGAAAATCCAATCCATGACAATTCAGAGCTTTCCATTTAGTTCATCTAGACCCTCCCTCTTCACAAAAGAAAACAGATTTTCATCTGTTAGTCATTACCAATTATATTAGGGACTTTAGAAAACTGCCAGAGCATCCTTGAAGGTTGGTAGATCCTTTTGCCTATTTAAAGATGTAAACAGAACTCAGGAGGAATCAGGGAACATGTACTGTTGTGTGCATCTTGTTTACATTTGGGATGAGTGATGGCAGATGAAATACAGTGAGACCACTAAATTTTTTTTTCATTGTTTTAAATATCAGGTACTCATTTTCTTGATTTGAGAGCTCGAGTTAACATGACTTGTAAGGACATCTCTTCTGGAAAAGAAGAGACAGTAGCCAATGGAAGGAGGTGATGGGGGAATCATTTGACTTCACCTGTTATTCCGTGTTATTATAAGGGCCACCATAAGGACGCTCTCCTCCTAGTGAGAGGGTGAGAGCTAACTCGAGAACAGTCACTCGGCGCACTTTAATAATCTGGGCTGCCCCAGATTATATTTTAGATACTATATGGTATCTAATCTTTATGATCAGTTGAATGATCAGTGTTTAAGTCTAGAAATAGTGCTTTCCTGAAAATGTTTATATTTCATTGCTGTTTTCTTATTGCCTGCTAGCCAAATGGAGTTTGGGCAAGCAACTGTTTGAATCCTATTTTTCCCTAATAATTTACTTTTATCCTAGAAACCATAATTGTAAATAAGCAGTCGAAGCAAGTTGCCTCCTTGAAGTTAAGAGGGATACACATTGCTTCATCAGTATTAAAAACCATGGTACTCTTATTTTGTCTTTTTAAATTGAAAACATTTTCTAAATGTGGTACTTTAAACCTTGGAGTATTTACATATTTCTGTTTAAAACTGTGACTTATTAATGTAAGTCTAGCTAGTAGTGCTTTTTTTTTGTTTGTTTTCCTGAGCATAAGCTATATTTCAGGATACACTTTGCCAATTATGTTATTGGTGAGTAATTTTTTAAATTATATTGTTACTAGGGAATTTTTTTAAAGATCATTGGCACACAATCAGAGTTGTTCCATAAATGATTATAACTGAGCAATGTATTTCTCTAAATGACTTGTTAAAATCAATTGGTTTTATTTAAGAATCGGTCCTAGTCTCCATTATGGTAGGTTTATTCCTAGCCCACTTTAAAGACAAGTTTGAAAGACTCCTTTAAATTTTATGAGCTTGTATGTTACATAAATTACACTGATTTATAAATGTGAAAGAATTTAACCATTTAATAAATTTCTCATTGCTGAATTTCATTCAGGTTGAAATTTCCTCGTAAGAGTCTCTGAGATGTCTACCTGAAAAGGACATGTGAGCATTGCCAAGTACCACTCTACTATGCTTTAATGGCTGTTTTAGCCCTCTGCTATTTTTTCAAGGCAAAAGAAATATTTTTAAAATATTTCTGATATCAAATCCCCAATCATGATTGCTCTTAAAGATCATGGCATTATCAAAGGGATCAAGGCTGTGTGAATACATAACTCTGAATTAGAAGGGAAAAGTTCAGTCATATAGTTTTCTTCACATGACACTTTTAAACAGCCTATTTGACTGGAATTAACCAGCTTTGTCACAGCCAAAAAGAAGTAATGTGAAATTAAATTAATTTTCTTTCAAAGTCTACTGAAATAAGAGACCAAGTCAGTAGGACCCTAAGATAACCTAGGTACTTGCTTCCAAGGGCCTCATTCCTCTGCTATTACTTATGGTACTTTGATTTTTGCTACCATGCTTTTTCTGCCTTTTCCACACTTGAAAAAAAATACCTGGCAGCTCACTTCAGCCTAAAAACTCAAAAATGCCCAGAAGGAGAGAAAAGGATGATTTGGAGAAACTTGCCGTAAATGCCAGTTCTGGTTCTTAGTTTAGCCATTTCCACCAGTTGCAGTTGTAGTGATCTGTTCTTGTTATTGTTTGTTGTGGCTTTTTTTAGTTTGGTTTTTTAATATTCATTTAATAAGATGATGGCAATAGCAAAGTTTTCTATCCCCAGGAATATAATTTATCAAACTAAATGATTTTATTTGCCAAAGAAATATGTTTATGTCACGGGTAATGAATAGTTAAGTCTCCAAACTAGGATTTCTTTATTATTAAAAAGAAAAAAGTGATGAATGATGTGGCTTTTGTTTGTTTCTGAAGCCTAATTTCATTCGTTTTCAGAAAGGCTCATTCATGCCAGATTTTAGAAAACAGATTTTTTTCCTTTTTTTTTTTTTCTTTTTTTTTTTTTAAGTAAAAGCACCTTTAATTTGTTCTAACGGTACATCTGTAATGACAATGCTACAAAAAAACCTTTTAGGTGTCCTTACAGTATGTGAAAAATACAGGACTCATTCTAGAGTTAAATTACCTGTCTTGACCCATGTTATCTGCTTCCATTTTTATTAACTTGGAAATTAATATGTTGCTAGTAATATTGGTTTTTATAGTGTCCAGTTTGAATATGTAAGTTATCGAAATTTAATGTCGTGAATTTGTGTAACCATGTTGTATTGTTGAGAATGTATTTTTATTTAAATTTTATTTTCTTATCAAGAGTATTATAAAAATTAAAACTTTTGTAACTGTCGCTTGGAAATAACTCAAATAAATTACAAGAAGCCTGTCTATTTTCTGTGAGACCTTACTTTCTTACTGATTTAGGAGTTCTTCTTGGGATGCCTGGGTGGCTCAGCAGTTGAGTGTCTGCCTTCAACCCAGGGTGTGATCCTGGAGTCCCAGGATCAAGTCCCACCATCTGGCATCTGGCTCCCTGCATAGAGCCTGCTTCTCCCTCTGCCTGTGTCTCTCCCTCTCTCTCTCTCTCTCTCTCTCTCTCTCTCTCTCTCTCTCTCTCTGTGTCTCATGAATAAATAAAATCTTAAAAAAAAATTCATGTTGAAAAAAATAATTATTCTTGTTTAAAATTATTGTACTTCACCTATTCATAAGGAAATAGCAAACAGGAAACAGCCTCAGTAAGGACAACAAAAGGGCTCAAGATGGTTGTCTTGCGCTTAATTAGGCTGATTTTTTATGTAATATTACTAATTCAACAGACTTGTTTTGAGGACCTACAGTATGGATCCCTTCATTCGCAATGGCTGTGCACATCCAGTGTGCAGGAATGTATTCCCCCTCTGGGTAAGTGGTTCAGAGCTGACTTTTTTAGCCTATGTTTTTGAAGAATCCCATGTTCTGCTTTTCTCAAAAAAGTTGACATCAGCTTCTGGTTATTCAGGGCTTGCATTGACTCCTGCACATTAGCCTGCCCTACAGGTTGACCTTCAGTGCAGTCCTTCTGAATGTTGGAATTTGACCATGTTGGAGCATTTTGCTGAATTGTCTAGAGAATACAAAGTAACAGCACCAAAGACCAGGTTAGTGGGTAACATGTGCCTCCAATGAGAGAAGCCAGAATGGGAGAAAAGCCCCATTAGTGCCACAGTAGCCATCTTAGCATTTCTAAATAAACCTCTGCAAAACTTACCCCTTGTAACAGAAGAGTTTATGATTAATAAAAAGGAAAGAATAGGGTCCTGAATATCTAGGGATCTTACTTTAATCAAAATACTAGAATCCTGCTCATACCAGCTAATGCCTTAGAATAGAACTTGTCAGAAACCTCAAAGACCACAAGTTCTATCCTGTGATGTAAACAAGCTTGTTCTTTAATTCCCTTTCAAAATTGCATGATTACAAGAGACACCTGAGGCCAGATAAAGTCCCTTTATGTATACACCAGAATGTGAAGGCATAGCTAGCACTGCTGAATTCTGATTGCTGACACTACTAGTCCTATCAAGAATATTTTCTGCTTTCTATTTCAAATCCTCTTTGTTTCATACAATCAAAATCTTTGTGCTGGGACACCTGGGTGGCTAAGTGGGTTGAGCACCTGCCTTCAGCTCAGGGTGTGATCCTGAGGTTCCGGGATCGAGTCCCACATCGGGCTCCTGGCATGGAGCCTGATTCTCCTCCCTCTGTGTATGTCTCTGCCTCTCTCTGTGTCTCTCATTAATAAATAAAATCTTTAAAAAAAAAAAAAAAGAAAGAAAAGAAAAAAAAAACCTTTGTGCTTCCCTTGTGTTGATCTACTTTTTTGCCTTGGAGTTTAGTCCTTAAATATATAAAGTTTTTGCTCATCAAGGAAGAATTCTTTTGCCTATAGTGAACAACATTGTTTTCCAAGTTTAGCATATTTCTCAGCTGAGAACTGAGAAAGCCATACTGCCTATTAAAGAAGAACCCATCATTTTAGATGGATTCTCAATGCAGGATGGGATAAATGACCCCATAGAGAGGCATATCAATCTCCCAGAGGTAACAGAGGGCTCAGGGGAGGGAAGGTCTATAGTTTGAAAAGGCATAGTCAATGTTGTAATTTTACACTTGGAAATACACATGCCTCTTTTCGTAATTAAACTACAGAAGAAGCTCAACAAAATCTTACTGATACAGATGCATAGGTGGGGACATCTGGGTGGCTCAGTCGGTTAAGTGTCGGCCTTTGGCTCAGGTGGTCCTGAGATCGAGCCCCACATCAGGCTTTCTGCTCAGTGGGGAGTCTGCTTCCCCCTTCCTGCACTGTCTGCCATGACACCTACTGTGCACACACTCTGTCAAAAAAAAAAAAAAATGCATAGGTGGGACCATGACTCTGTCACGTGGAGGCCCTTTTCAATACAGAGCCTCAGATATTTGTGTTAATGTGGAGCACATTCTTAAAGTTTTGGAAACATTGGAATGTGGGCTAATGTAAATTACAAATCCTGAGCCTAAGTCTCAGTCCTAGACTCTACATCAGATGTGTCAGGAGTGAAGATACTGCCAAAGTCACTGCTGCACTGGAGCTTACAATCCACAGGGAGAAGGAAGCCTAAATGAGTAAAAACTATGAGATGGTAATAAGTATGACCGCGCACAACAAAGGAGACCGGGAGTGCCACAAGTGAGGGCGGAAGGTACAGGGGTATGCTTTGAAATTAGGTCGTCCAGGCAGGCCTCCCTAGGAAGGAGAGTTGAATGAAGAGATGAGGAAAGGAAGTCAAGGATGTGTGGAGAAAGATCCTCAGGGGCAGAAGAAATAAAATGCAGGGTGTGCTCAGAGGAAAACGGGTGAAGGGGAATGGTAGGAGCCCTGTGGTGGAGGGTATTGAGCAGTGAAATGACTGACACGACCCACTTACCTCCTGTGGATTGCTCTGACTACTGAGTTGAGAGAGGTCTCAAGGAAGGCATGGCAGTAAGCGAGCCAGTGAGCTAATATCCTAATCCTGTGAGGGATCGAGGTTGCTGGGTGCCCCTGGGGTGATAGCACAGAAGTGTATGAGGAGTGGTTAGATTTTGGGTGGAGTTGAATATTGATCCAATAGGATTTGTTGACAGAGGGTGGTGGCGGAAAGAAAGGAGCTAGGAAGAGCCAGTAGCTAGCCTAAGCAACTGGTTATTTACTGAGATACGAAAGGCCATAAGAGGAGGTTCGTTCATGCGTATTCCACGAATGACAAACTATGGCTAATGATGGAGCAGCAGTGGCCTTGGTTGAAAGTCATGACTCAATTAGAAACCAGCTTTATGATCTTGGTCAGATAACCTCTTTAGGTTTTAATTCCCCTATACATGTAAAATTTGTAAGTTTTTGTCTTCAAGGACATGATGTTGGCCCCTTGCTATGCATTAAGCACTCTGCTAAACCCAGGAGCCCTAAGATGATGCCTTCAAGTTGTGCGTGGTCAAGCTAGAGACTGGACCAGAGTGACCTGAGGATCCTTCTGCAAGTTCAATATCCAGACAACCCAGAAGGTCCCTTCCATTCGCTCCTCCCCTAACACTGTGTAGATAATTTGATGCCTTCAGTGGATCTTTCCTCACAGAATGTGTCTTGGTCTCCCCCAAGGCTCCATGACTATGGTCCAATTTAGCAGCATCGACAGACTCCGTAGACTGTATTGTGATCCTCTTCCTATCCTCCTTGGGGGAATTAATAGACCTAGGATCTGCCAGAGAGGCTAAGTGACTGTCTCAAAGAGGAGGGTATGACCACAGAACTGTCCCACTTGTCACCGGCAGGTGGAAGCTGGTGTAAGGCTGAAAAGAACTTGAAAGCAGGGGTACCTGGGTGGCACAGTCAGTCAAGCATCTGACTCCTGGTTTCAGCTCCGGCCATGATCTCAGGGTCGTGAGACTGTGTCCTACGTTCTTGAGGAATCTGCTCCAGATTCTCCCATTCTCTCTCCCTCCCTTTCTGCCCCTTCTGCTCCCACTCACACAGGTGTGCTCTCTCTCTCTAAAATAAATAAATAAGATCTTAAAAAAAAAGAACTTGAAAGCAGGCTAGTGACCTGCCAGCACGTCCCAGGTCCCACCCGGAAGCAAGGAGCAGAGTCACAGGATGCAGCTGGGCTCACTGACCAGCCTCTGAATGGATGGGGCCCAGAGTGGGCATCAAGGACTAAGAATTGGGAAGCTGGATGGAGAAACAGGAAGTGGCCAGGATAGGCCCCCTGGGGCAGTCTGACACCAGACAATCTGGAGTATGTTTCCCTGAAGCCCGAAAGGGCCCAGAGTAGGGATGGAAGGAGGAGGGTAGTATGGAGGATAGCCACGGTAAGGAAGGTCTCTTAGACGTCAGGGGCCAGAGAAACAGGTAGGCCAAGATGGCAGCACCAGGGCCTAGAGCCCTTAGGTCAGCCCTGGGCGTGCCCTGGGAGCTGCGCTGTGCCTCATTTGCCAGGCCCAGACACAGGGCATTGTGCTGGGATGTAGCCTGAGTCACCCCTGCCCCCAAGCTGGGAAGCCATCTCCACCTTCATCTCCCCACACTTTCTGCTCAGCTGCTCAGGGGGGCCGCCCGGCAGACTGCTTGCCCCCTTTCGGGCTCAGGTCTCAGGCTCCCTGGGCTGCCCCCAACATGACACTTGTTCCCAATGGCTGCTTTCCTCCAGGCCCATGAACATCCTCTCAGGCCGCCAAGATGGACTAGGGTGCCAGGCTCAGGCGTCAGGTTCCCGCCTCTCTCTGGTGTAGTCCTGAGGGCTGGGTTCGGACACCCCAGACTTCAAACAGCCACAGAGAATCTAGGACAAATCTCTCCAAGCAGTCATCTCCACGGAGTGACCAAATCTGGGTACCTTCCAGAAGGTACCAGGCGGACTCCTGACCCCTTGAGACCATTCTCCTTTCTCCAGGCCTGGGAACCAGCAAAGTGGCCTTTCTTATCCCTCTAAATTTATCCCCCCTGTTGAAGCCCAAACCCCTTGTGGAGGGTCCCCTGTCAGACTGCTGCAAGTCCATCCCGGCTGTGAATGAACATTTTAGGGATTTTGGGGAGAAAGAGAAGCGCTGGGCTGGCGGTTCTCAAAGTGAGGTCCGAGGAACAGCAACAGCACCTGGGAACCTGACAGAAATACAAACGCCTGGGCCTGCCCTGCCTGGGTCACAGCCCTCAGGTGGGGCCCAGCCCACTGCTGTCTGGTCCGCGTGCCCTCCCGAGGCTTCTGGCATTCTCTTGGGTTGGAGAGCACCTGCTTCAGCCATGGTGAGCGGGCCTGCAGAGGTGTCGGGGGCCGTAGCTGGGTGTGCCCCCCACAGGCTGAAGACGGGAGACCAGCCTCTGGGCCCTGGGGAGGGAAGAAGGCGATTCCTGGATGCACCAGGTCATCCCCCAAAGCCCTTCTGACTTTACCCTAACTGCTAACATTGGGGTGGGGAGCCCAAAGCTGCATCAGAGTGGCACAGGGCCATCGAAGATAAAAAAAATTAAAGTTCCCCAAATATTATGGTTGGGAGCACTTAGGAGGGCTCTACTGTGGTGTCTTTTACACAAATATTGTGAGTCACAATAACTGTGTTTATCTTCTTTTTCCTTCAGCAAATAAGGAAACATCTGTGGGTTGCTGATATTTATTTATTTTTGGACTAGCATTGTGATGTTGGAAATATTTCGTTCAGGATTATAGGACCCTGAGGAGGAGCCAGGAGTTAATTGGTAAATAATGTAGACCGTCCCTTTTAATTAAGAAGACCTCAGTGTGTCCTTCCTTGTCTTTAAGTGACATCACCTCAGGCATCTGGCTTCTCAACAAAATGTAAGGTCAGGCCAGTGGGAAAGGAAAGGCAGTCCTAGTAGAGGGTGCCTGGCCCAACCATCTCAAAGCACCTCTTCTGTGCCTCAGTTTCCCCCTGTTTCTCTGCCTCACGGGGGAGCTAAGAAGCCAGGTGCAGCTGCAGACTCAGGCTCTCCATCCGCTTGAGCCAAGCCCTTGCAAGGGGTCCCGAAGCGCAGATCCCTACAGTGGCTGCCATAAGTCTCCTGCCTAAAAATCCTACTGACCTCCGTGACTCCTGCACTTAATGTAAGCAGGAAAGGGGTGCTTTGCACCCTGTGACAACAGAGCACAAAGAACAGCCCTACTGAAAACCTAATCCACGAGAGTGCGACCCAAAAGCAAGGTGCATGCCCTGGCTCCATGTTCCTGACAAAGGGGGCTGGACACAATCAGCACTCGGAGAGAATACTTATTTTTAAAATCGGAGTGGAAGCAACGAAAACATATCCGCGGCCAGACTTGCAAGGGAGGCTCCTAGCGGCCTACCTCGACTTGGCCAAAATACGGAAACGACCCGAAGGCCTGTGAACAGGAGGTTGGGGAGACAAACCACGGTTTATCCGAACAATGGCACGCTCACTGCTCAGCCAAATAGAGACCACGACTAGCACACGGAACAGCAGGAGTGAGGCTCAGAGTCACTGTCCTGCGTGAAATAGGCAGGGCAAGGAGCCCAGGAGCTGCGTGACTTGCTTGTATAAAAGCACAGGGGGTGCAAAGTAATCTGTTGGGTCCAGGGCAGATCCGAGGGCATCTGGGGGCAGGGCGGCTGGCAGGAGGGCCCACAAGGACCCAAGGGACTGTGGGGCTGGATACACGCTCTCTCTCTCTCTCTCTCTCTCTCTCTCTCTCTCTCTCTCGACTGCAGAGATGGTTTCGTGAGCGCTTTCCGTAAGTCACTATTTATCGAGTGGTACACTTGAAGATGTCTCATGTATTGCATGGCAATAAGACACCAAGGAAGATAAAAATCTATATATGGGTTGGCAATTCTATGTCTTAGAGACACTGGTCATGTGTCTGTTCGAGTCCCCACTCTTCCTGGCTCGCTTAGAAGCACGTAGATTTTCGTGGTGAGCTGCAGACACCAACAGAGAGAGGAAAGGTGTTCTGGGGCACATGGTGCATGCATTTGTATAAGGGGACAGGGAACGAAGAAATGTATCTTTCTTTTTTTTTTTAAGATTTTATTTATTTATTCATGAGGGACACAGGGAGAGAGAGGCAGAGACACAGGCAGAGGGAGAGCAGGCTCCACGCAGGGAGTCCGATGTGGGACTCGATCCTGGGTCTCCAGGACCATGCCCTGGGCCGAAGGTGGCGCTAAACCGCTGACCCCCCCGGGCTGCCCATGTATCTCTTTCATAGCAACAGTGGTATTAATAATAAACAACAATCTGAGCATCTGTTATCCGCCTGGCTGAGCGTTTTACAAACATCCTGATTGAATGTTCACACAACCTTGTGAGGAGGTGCTATTGAACCCCCTTTATAGATCAGGAAATGAAACCTAAGGGAGATGGACAAGTCCTTAAGGAGTGACAGGCAGGTCCAGGGTTTGAATAGGTCGGTGGCACCGCACTCTGAGATATAAGTATGCGCATCTCTGGCTGGTGTGATCAGAAGGGAATTTTATTTTACGGTTTTTAAGTACTGTTCAAACTTTCTATAGTAAACATGTATTACTATTAACCAGCAATATTTTAAAGTCTTTAAAATTATTATAGCCACTTTACGACAACACTTTTAAAATTCTTCTCCTGTAAGAATAATTCCTGCTGCTTATTAAGCCTATCAAGTGTCATGGGCTTAATCTCTCATTTTAATCTACAAAGAAGCATGGGAAGTTGAGGGCAGCCCGGGTGGCTCAGCGGTTTAGCTCCACCTGCAGCCCAGGGCATGATCCTGGAGACCTGGGATCGAGTCCCAGGTCGGGCTCCCTGCATGGAGCCTGCTTCTCCCTCTGTCTGTGCCTCTGCCTCTCTCTTTCTCTCTCTCTGTATGTATCTCATGAATAAATAGATAAATAATCTTAAAAACAAAGAATGGGAAGTTGAGGCCTGGAGTAGGTGAGTCATGTACTCAAAATGACAAAGCTAAGGAGTGGGAGGGTCAGGATTTGAACAAAGAACCCTCTGGGTGTGGGATGCTTGTCCTTTTCATAGTCCCAAGTCCTACCACATCCCGCCAGATGCCTGCATGGCCATCTTCGCTTCCCTGAAGTTCCCTTCCAGCTCAGCCTGTGTGCAAATATTGAGTATCGCCGAAGTCACCGTATCCATCTGTCACTGTTTTATTTTTTCCTCTCCAGACCACGACAGCAGTATTTCCCACAGCAACACGTAGACTTCTCATTCGTTCTTTAAGGGGCCATGTAATACTTCAAGCAGTCGCTATATTATAATCACTGGTTCTTCCATTCCTCTACAAATGGTCGACATGAGCCTTTTAAAAAAATTTTAAAAAATAAAAAACAGTGCTATTTGTCAAGGAACCAAGAAAGCACCTGGAATATTACCCTTGCCTCCAAAAATAACAGAGAGCCAGAGGGGCAGAGACGCTCTGATGACTAGAGGCAGGTTATTCACACCCCAGATCATGACAGGGAATGGCTCAGCGAAATCCACTCTCTCATCCTCAAGAAGGAAAGCAACAAGGTTTAGGGAAAAGCTCCAAAGTATTTCTCCATGTTGATGCTTGCAGAGAACTTGCCAATAGCACATGTTTCTTTCACTCACTATGAAACAAAGATTTTCCACCTAACCGCTTTGGGGGGCACTGCATTGGTTCATTATCTTGCCACATGAAATTTTGGGTCCTTTCTGAATTAGGGAGGATTGGCCGCTGATACAATCCTATAGGACAGGGGTCAGTGAACTCTGGCCCACAGGCCCATGGGGACCACTGCCTATTTTTGTACAGTCCATGAACTAAGAGTAGTTTTCATATTTTCTAAATTGTGATAAAACACACAAAACAAGCACTTTATCATCTTAACCATTTTTAAGAGTGCATGGCAGGGACAGTAAGTACATTCACACTGTTGTCCAATCTGAATGCCATCCAGAACTCCATCTCCACCACTCTTTTTCACCATACAAGACTGAAACTCTGTACACTTGAAGCAACTCCCCACACCCTCTCCCCAGCCCCTGGCAACCACCCTTCTACCATCTGTCTCTGTACATTTGGCTGTTCTATGTGCCTCATAGATGTGGAATGATCCAATATTGGTCTTATTGTGATAAGCTTAGCATAGCTTAGCATAACTTCCACAAGGTTCATCCATATTGTAGGAAGTGTCAAAATCTCCTTCCTTTTTAAGGCTGAATAATATTCCATGATATGTCTACACCACATTTTGTCTATCCATTCATCTCTCGATGGACCCTTGGGTTGTTTCCACCTTTTTGCTCCTGTGAGTAATGCCACTGTGAACATAAGGGTACAGTCTTTGAGATCCTATTTTTTTTTTAAGATTTTATTTATTTATTCACGAGAGACACAGAGAGAGAGGCAGAGACATAGAGGGAGAAGCAGGCTCCATGCAGGGAGCCCGACATGGGACTCGATCCCAGGTCTCCAGGATAACTCCCTGGTCCCAAGGCAGGCGCTAAACCGCTGAGCCACCCAGGGATCCCCAAGATCCTATTTTCAATTGTTCTTAATAGATACCCAAAAGTGGAATTGCTGGATCATATGGCAATTCTATTTTTAATTTTTCGAGTAACCACCATTCTACTTTCCACACTGTATCCATTGTAATTCCTACAAAAGAATGGCTGCACAGGTGTTCCACCTTCTTCACATCCTTGTAACACTTCTTTTCTGGTTTTGTGATAGTTGCTATTCCATACCCATTTTTTTCTATACACTTTTAAATGGTGGAAAAATCAAAGAGATGGAACCACTGGAAAGGAGCATGTGGTAGTGATCCCCCAGGGGCACCTGTAGTGTTGATAGGTTTCCCTTCTGGGGTACTGAGGAGTTGCCAGCAATTTCTGCAACCATCAAAAAGACCAGGCAGCAGGGAATCCCAGAGCCAGAAGAAATTTTGGAATTCATAGGACAGCGAACCTCAAACCTGAGCATGCATCAGGATCACTTAGAGAGCATGTTAAAATAGAGAGCTGGGTCCCACCCCACAGTTCCTGAGCCAGTAGGTCTGTGACAGATTCCACGATTTTGCCTTTCTAACAATTTCCTAGGTGATGCTGACGCAGCTGGTCTGGAAACTACGCTTTGAGAACCACTAATCTACAGCTTGCTATTCAAAGGGTGGTCCACGGACCAGCCCTATCAGCATCATCCAGAAACTTCTTGGAAATGCAGGATCTTAGACTCTACTCTAGACCTACTGCACCAGAATCTCCCGCTGATGAGATCCCCATGCAATTTGTGGGCACATTGAAGTTTCAGAAACCCTCATCTTAAACCTCCTTCATTTTGTAGATGAGGACAATTAGATGAAAGTGGCAAAACACCCTGCTTGAGGAAGGGGAGCACAGATTCTCGATCCCTGGTCTCAGCGTCCTTCCACACACCAGTGCCCCTCCACCCTGGCTGCGTGGTGGAATGACCTGGGCAGCAAACACTTAGGGGGCCCCCAGCCCAGAAATTCTGATGCAATTGGTATGGGGTAAGGTCCTGGCCATAGGCGTTCTTTTCACTCTCCTAGCCGATTCTGACGTGCAGCTGGGGTTGAGAAGCCCTGAGACAGCCCACGTGGAAGACTCGGGTGTTTTGGGCATTTGAAAGATTTATTTATTTATTTTAGAGAGAGAAAGCATGAGCGGGAGGGACAGAGGGAGAGGGAGAGAATCTCAAGCAGACCCCTCGTCTAGCAGCCTAGCGTGGACCCCGACCTGGGGCTGGATTTCAAGACCCTGGGATCACAGCCTGAGCCCAAAACCAGGAGTCTCTTGCTTAACCCACTGTGCCACCCGGTGCCCTCCTACTCCATTCACGTCCTTGAGAAACTATCGGACGCTGGTCATCAGTGTGCCACTCGTAGGTCTCTCGTTGGAAAACCTTCCTCGGCCCTTTTAGTTACAGTCTTCATTTGGGACGTCTCCTGATTGGAACACCTTTCAGAAACACCTGCAAATGCTTGCAAGGCCTGCTCTCACCGAATCTCCTACATCTAGTGCTAATAAATTTCAGACGTGCACAGCCTCAGGAAAAACTCCTCTGCCCTCTAAGCACCCCTTAGAAGGGCCCCCCCCCACCCCTTCCCTACCTGTTTCCTCACTGGAGGTTTTGCCTGTTTTCCATGGGGACCCGGTCGGTACTGAACAATGGCTATGGAAAGAGCATGCGGGAGAGGGGAGCTCCCCCGGATCTGCAGCCCGGGGTGCGGGCCCGGGAAGGTGGTGGCTGCTGTCTCAGGGTGCACGGCCTTCCCCGATCCTACCAGTCAGTGCGGGAGGACAGGGAAACACTGGTGCAGGAGACCTTGGAGGCCAAGGTTAATGAATTAGCAAGAGTTCCTACTCACGGTCGTGCTGGCCCCTGCCGGCAGGTCCTGGCCCCTGAACCTCCATTGGAACCACTAGAGAGAGGAGGGGCTTCAAGCTCCAGCTTTGGGGTGCTCTGCTAAAGGCTGCTCATCAGAGATTGCTAGGAGCTCACCTGCAGCAAAAGGAAACCATATGTTGGGTCTATGGGCTTGAGAGAAAGCCCCCAGAGGCTCGGGAGGGAGCTATGAGGGGCTCCTAACAGGCTGCGCCATCCGCTGGGTGATGCCCAGGGGCATGAGGATGAGGGTGGGGATGGGGGCGCTGTCCTAGATTGGGTGCCGTCAAGAAGAACAGAGCCGCTTGGTAATTGGATATTTAACCTTATCTGGAAGGTGGGAGCACTGGAGTGTGTGCAACTGGTGATGGGGCGGCAGTCACTCAGACTCAACAGAAGAGGGGGGTCCTTTCATCACTTTTGTGTTTGGGGAATGTCCATGGCCATCTACACTGGAGGGTGAGAGGCCTGTCTGAGCATCGCTGACCTGCATTTGGCCACCAGCAGGGCTGGATGTCACATTTTCAATTCAAATCCCAATGTTCTTCTCAAAACCCCAAAAAGATTGTGTGCTTATTCCTCACTTCTAGAATCCCTCTTCTCTTCACAACAGTTACTGTGTGCTTCAAAGAGGGGTCCACAGGACAAATTCTGAATAAAACAATCCCAGTACAAACTGTAAAACCTGCTCACTGCCTACTTTTTAAACTGTGTAATTGAATGTCTCTGCACAGGGTCTAGAGATGCATCAGCCCAGGGGCACCCGGTGGCTCAGCCGGTGGAGTGTCCAACTCTTGGTTTCAGCTCAGTTTGATCTCTGGGTCCTGGGATCGAGTTCCAAATTGGCTGCTTGTCTCCTTCTCTCTCTGCGCCTCCCCTTGCTTGCTCTCTCACTCTGTAGAATTGAATAAATAAATAAATCTTTTTTTTTTAAGAGCTTTCTGAGAAGCCTCAACTATCAGCTTCTGCTTATGTCACCTGCTGTCACATGGGTACCCCAGATGCAAGAAAGACTAGGGGATGTTGTTTTCCTATGTTGCTGCACCCATGCTAACACTGAGTAATGGCAGCAGAGAATGGGTAGTAGGAAGGCTGCCAGCAGCTTGGCCAGCTTTGCAGGAGCCCCAAACACGTTTAACCTCTCCTATATTCAGTCCATGTGAGTCACACCTAAAATTATATAACAGCAGTGAAATGAGTTCCAGGGTGCCCCTGATTTACAAATGCTCAATGTGTGGGGAACCCACATAGTACTTGCAAACTGGTGCGTATCTCCACTGCTCCCGTTACCCCTGTGACCCTGGCAGCTGGTCCAGATTGTTATCTCCCGATATCCATCTTTCCCTTTTTCTGGAAGTAACAGGAGCTCTCATTTTTAGTTGGGCACATGTCTGCCTGGAAAAAAGACTATTTCCCATCTTATTTTGCAGCTACATATGATCTTAAGTCCATAAGTCCGGCCAGTGGAATCTTTTTTTTTTAATTTTTATTTATTCACGATAGTCACACAGAGAGAGAGAGAGCTAGAGAGAGAGGCAGAGACATAGGCAGAGGGAGAAGCAGGCTCCATGCACCAGGAGCCCGACGTGGGATTCGATCCTGGGTCTCCAGGATCGCGCCCTGGGCCAAAGGCAGGCGCCAAACCGCTGCGCCACCCAGGGATCCCTGGCCAGTGGAATCTAAGCAAAAGTGTCACATGCAGTTTCTGAGAAATGTCCTTATACAGAGAGAACGTGCACTTCTGTGTCCACTTCTCTGTCCGGAATGTGGGCTCTGAAGTGGAACTCACAAAGAAGATGGCAGTGTAATAAAGTAGCAGGAGCTTGGATTCCTCATGATCTTGAAGCTTCAGTAGCAGTCCAGGATTGCTTATCCATGAACTTCATTTTTATGAAAAGGAAATAAGCTCCTATATTGTTTGAACCACTGTTGATGGGTTTCTGTCCCTTGCAGTTGAACCTAATCCCGGGGTTGCATTTCCTTTATGAACCTTCCCACGGTGCAGAAGGATTCTTCCCTCACCTGTGGTGGTGCATCTGGTTTCTGACCCTTACTCTGTCCCTGTGCTCTGTGCAGTGGCCTTCCTCATCATTCTTTGCTCCCTAAGCATGTGCTCAGTCCCAGTCAGGGCCCTGTAAGCCCTCTCTCTCACCCCACACGGGACTAGGGCCCAGCAGAAGAGGAGGCTGCACAAAGTAGAACTAATCTAGGAGCACCAAATCCTGGGGGTACACTCGCTGCAAAATCACGTCTGACCAAATGCAGAATCCCCCCTTGCTCTTCCCTACCTCTCCGCTTCACTTTGAGCCACCAATTAATTCCTTCCATTAGAGCCATCTGAGTTTAAAATACACACTTAGAAATGCAAGTAGCCCTGCAGAGAATGGACTAGTTTCCATTTGCAGTTTACTGTGAATTAATTTATTCCAATTTCTTTTTAAATTCATTCTTCCACTAAACATTCATTGAAAGCCTATTTTATATCCTTATTAAAAAGATTTTATTAATTTATTCTGAGAGAGAGAGAGAGAGCACAAGAGAGGCCACGTGTGCAAGCCAGGGGAGGGGCAGAGGGAGAGAGAGAGAGAGAATCTCAGACAGACCCGACGCTGTGGGGAGTTGAAGCAGGGACTGGATCCCACCAGGCGGAGATCGTGACCTGAGCTGAAATCAAGAGTGGGAGGCTAAAGGCGCAGAGCTACCCAAGTGCCCCAGACTGTTTTATATCCTAATAGGTGGACGATCAATTATTTGGCTCTTCTGGAGACCAGAAGTCCCACAGTGGTTCTCACTGAACTAAAGTCAAGGTGTCAGCA
This sequence comes from Nyctereutes procyonoides, assembly GCF_905146905.1. Classification (NCBI taxonomy): domain Eukaryota; kingdom Metazoa; phylum Chordata; class Mammalia; order Carnivora; family Canidae; genus Nyctereutes; species Nyctereutes procyonoides. The sequence continues at coordinate 37,967,871 of NW_026575042.1, forward strand.
GAGTTGGGTCCCTCTGTGGAGATCTGGGGAGAACACATTTCCACACCTGTTCTGCTTCTAGAGACTGTGGGAATTCTTTGGCTCATGTCCCCTTCCCCCATCTTTAAAGCCAGCAACGGGGGCGGAGGGGGGGACACCCCTCAGTGCATGTCTCTGACCCCAGGGGAGAACGTTTTCTGGGCTTTATGCTCCCGGACTCAGGCAACTAGCTCACCCCCCACCCGCCCCTCTACCCCATGGAGTCAAGGGTACAATCCCACCTCAAGGTCTGTAACTTTAATCACATCTGCAAAGTCGCTGCTGCCAGGGAAGGTAACACATTGACCGGTTCCAGGACTAGAACGTGGATTTCTTTGGGGGCCTTTACTCTGCCCCCAAATCCTTAAATTTACAAACCCCAAAGCCACTGCTCAAGGCCACATCTCTAAACTCTTTCCCGTCCCCATCCACGTCCAAAGCCGCAACCGCTTTTGCATGTCCCTCCTTCATATTTCCCCCAGGCCTCGGCCGCCGGCCCAGCCCCGAGCCGCCTCCTTCATCCCGGCGCCGGCCCCGCCTGCGGAGGGAGGAGGCGGGGGCAGGAGAGCGCCGGCGGCCGCGGGCCGGGGCGCAGCTGCCCTTTGGCGACCTCTCCCCCGCCTCCCCCGCCCCGGGCCACACCGACGGCCAAGCACCCGGGTCCCCAGCTTCTGTCTCCTCCTAGACCTCGTCCCTGTCCCTCACAGCGCGCCCCGCCACCCCGCACCCTCCCGCCTTCGCCGCCCCCTCCGCCTCCCCCTCCCCCCTCTCCTCCGCCTCCCCCTCCCCCTCTCCTCCGCCTCCCCCCTCCCCTCCGCCTCTCTCTTCCCTCCCCTCCACCGACCCCCTCTCCCCATCCCCGCCCCCTCCAGCCGCGTCCCCCCCTAGCTCCTGTCCCCTCCAGCCCCCTCCAGCCCCGCCCCCTCCAGTCCCTCCAGCCCCCTCCAGTCACCTCCAGCCCCGCCCCCTCCAGCCCCCGCCCCGTCCAGCCCCCTCCAGCTCCGCCCCCCCAGGTCCGCCCCCTCCAGTCCCCTCCATCCCCCGCCCCCTGCAGCCCCTTCCAGCACCCTCCTCCAGTCCCCTCCAGCCCCGCCCCCTCCAGCCCCCTCCAGCCCCGCCCCCCCAGTCCCTTCCAGCCCCGCCCCCGCCAGTCCCCTCCAGCCCCCTACAGTCCCTTCCAGCCTCGCCCCCTCCAGCCCCGCCCCCAGTCCCTTCCAGCCCCCGCCCCCTCCAGCCCCTCCAGCCCCCTCCAGCCCCCTCCTCCAGTCCCCTCCAGCCCCCTCCAGTCCCCTCCAGCCCCCGCCCCCTTCAGCCCCTTCAGCCCCCTCCAGTCCCTTCCAGCCTTGCCCCCTCCAGCCCCGCCCCCAGTCCCTTCCAGCCCCGCCCCCTCCAGCCCCTCCAGGCCCTCCAGCCCCTCCAGCCCCCTCCAGCCCCGCCCCCTCCAGCCCCTCCAGCCCCCTCCAGCCCCTCCAGGCCCTCCAGCCCCTCCAGCCCCCTCCAGCCCCGCCCCCTCCAGCCCCTCCAGCCCCCTCCAGCCCCTCCAGCCCCCTCCAGCCCCCTCCAGCCCCGCCCCCTCCAGCCCCTCCAGCCCCCTCCAGCCCCCTCCAGCCCCGCCCCCTCCAGCCCCTCCAGCCCCCTCCAGCCCCCTCCAGCCCCGCCCCCTCCAGCCCCTCCAGCCCCCTCCAGCCCCCGCCCTCCTGCCCCGGCCGGTCTCCATGGCGCGGGGCGCACGCGGGAAGCGGGCCGGCGAGGGACGGACGTGGGGACCGGGAGCCCCGTGAGTGCGCGGCGCCGGCGGCGGGAGGCTGCGGGGTGCGGGCCAGCGCGGCTCCGGGAGGTGCCGGGTTGTTGCGGTGCCGGAGTGCTGGAGGAGGGAGCGGGGAGCGGCCCCGCCTCGGCCTCCCCCCCCTCCCCGAGACTCCGACCCGGAGCTGGGTGGGCAGCGGCCCCGGGGGAGCTGTGCTGCCCTCCCGCCTGGAGCACGTGCCCTCCTGCCCCTCCTCCCTCCCCGAGGTCCTCGCCCCGCCGTCCCCAAGCCCCCAGTCCCCGAGAGTCAGCGGAGGGTGGGGCACCTGCCCTCAGGCCTCCACCGAGTGTTCCTTAGGGAGGCGGCCGGGTGGCCCAGCCCCGCGTTACTGTCGGTGGACACGACCAGGAGATGCCCCTGGGGTGACTGGGTGACGGGCACTGAGGGGGGCACTGGACGGGATCAGCACTGGGTGTTACAGGTTGGCAAATCGAACTCCAGTAAAAAAAAAATATACAAAAAAAATGTTCGTGGTCAAATATTAAGTGAAAAGCTCAAGATTTAGGAGGGTCTTTTTTTAATTTTTTAAAAAGATTTTATTTATTTATTCACAAGAGAGAGACAGAGAGAGAGGCCGAGACACAGGCAGAGGGAGAAGCAGGCTCCATGCAGGGAGCCGACGTGGGACTCGATCCCGGGTCTCCAGGATCAGGCCCCGGGCTGAAGGCGGTGCTAAACAACTGAGCCACACGGGCTGCCCTAGGAGGGTCTTAGTAGAGTATTCATAGAATATTCTGGGTGTAGTTTGTGCTCCTGTAAAGACCCAGAAAAGTTTGGTGAGAAATACTTTATACTGTGAACAGTAATATATACAGTATCAATCTTAACTTGGGCTGCCTTGAGGAAATACCAGAGACCCGTGGCCTAACCAACAGAAATCCACTTCTTACACTTCTGGGGACTCCAGTAATCCAAGAGCAAGGTGCCAGTAAGTAGCTGGGCTTGGAGCCTTTTCTCTTGGCTTGTAGCAGCCAAGAGAAAGGGAGGTAGCAGCCATCTCAAGGGAGGCAAAATAAGCTCTCTGGTGTCTCTTTTTCTTTCTTCTTTCTTTCTTTCTTTCTTTCTTTCTTTCTTTCTTTCTTTCTTTCTTTCTTTCTTTCTTTCTGATTTCATTTATTTATTTGTTTGTTTGTTTAGATAAAGAAAGAGCATGCGAGTAGGAGGAGAGGCAGAGGAAGAGAATCTCAAGCTGACTCTAGGCTGAGAGTGGAGCCTGACCTGGGGCTCAATCTCATGACCCTGAGATCATGACTGAGGTCATGACCTCAGAAAATCAGGAGTCGGTCTCCCAACCAACTGAGCTGCCGGGCACCCCACTCTGTGTCTCTTCTTATAATGGCACTAATCCCATGATGGGAGACCCGCCTTTATGTCCTCATCTAACCCTGATCACCTCCCAAAGACCCTATCAACAAATACCATCACACTGGGGGCTGGCCTTCAATGTAAGAATTTGAGGGGGAAATGAAAACATTCAGTCTGTAGCAGTACCTTCTAGATGGTATGTTAGAGTGGCTAAGAATTTGGGCTGTAGAGGCAGGCTGCCTGAATTTGAATCCCAGCTGCACTGGTTACCCTTAGGCAAACCACTTCCCTCACTAGGCCTCAGGTTTCCCCCTGAGCATTCACTATGTGCCAGGCTCTGTTCTGAGTATCCATCACATACTAATTAATTATTCCTCATAACAATTCTTTTTTTTTTTTAATTTTTATTTATTTATGATAGTCACACAGGGAGAGAGAGAGAGAGGCAGAGACACAGGCAGAGGGAGAAGCAGGCTCCATGCATCAGGAACCCGACGTGGGATTGGATCCCAGGTCTCCAGGATCGCGCCCTGGGCCAAAGGCAGGCGCCAAACCGCTGCGCCACCCAGGGATCCCCCTCATAACAATTCTTTATCATCATCATCATCCATCATCATCCCCATGCTACTGAGGAATAAAACTTGACACTTAATTTGCGTTAAATCCTCAAAAATACCAAAGAGGTTATATTCCGGCCATTTTCACAGATGAAGAAAATGGGGTTCAGAGAGATGAAGTTAATTACCCACGGTCAGTCGGCTAACAATTGACAGACACAGGATTCAAACTGGTTCCTCTTGAAACAAGGCCTCTTAATTCCCATAAACCTTTGTCTCTAAGAACCCAGTTCAGAGACCCAACCATCACCTTTAGTTACCGTAACCATACCAACGTGAGTTAGCTCCTGGGTGAGTCACAGATACACCAGGTGGAGTTGTCACACAAAGTAAACCTTATTTGCAGGAAATAAGGAGACCACAGGAGATAGCTTTCAAAGCTGGACTCCCCAAGAGAGAGACAACAAATGGGTTCCTTTTGTTTAGGGTTAAGATGAATACTTAGGTAGGGAGGCCTTGTCATGGGATGTAGAGGCAGGCGTAAGGTCCCGCAAGTGCCTCAAGGAAACATGCCTATGTTTACACTGTATGTTTTGTAAATGAGGCTTGTGCTCTTTCTTGGGAGGAGATTTTAGTATTATAATGAGGTAAAGGCCATTGCCAGTCATTCCAGAGGTCACTCCCCAGTCCATCTGAGCAGAAGTGAGTCAGGTGTTTAGCTCAAACAGTCTGGGTGGTGTGGGCCAGTGGGAGGTGTTGCCAGGGCAGTTGCCATCACCTGAGGGGTAGTTTTGGTTTCATTTGCCTGAGTTAAGAGGTAAGCTGGAAAGAAGAGCTTAAGGAAAAATGTTAAGACAAAGGTTAGTGAGTACAAGCAGGTGGGCAGTGAAGGTCAGGTCTTCGGGTCTAGCTGGTGACATTATCACATGGAGGGTCCTTTCAAGGCTGGGTGATTGAAAGGACAAGTCAATACAGGTTGCGTGACTGCCTGTGGCCAGCAAAATACTAATAACCTCAATAGTACTAATAAAGTTTATTGAGCCTTTCACTATGTGCCAGGCATTGTGCTAAGTGCTTTATAAACTTACCTTAATTAGTCCTTGTGACAACCATAATCCATTTTACAGATGGAGAAATAGAAGAGGCTTCACAGAATACCTAAGGCCACCCCAGTGAGTCAAGTGGTGGAGACAAGACAAAAATCCAGGTCTGTTCCCCTTCAAAGCTCAACGTTCTTACCCACTGTGGATATGGTGCCTGGCAAGAATTATGTCTATAAAGAGAACTGCGCCAGTTTAAAAGCAATATGTCTTTGGTGACATTTAGTGCCCACCATTAATGTTAGTTGTATTCCTTTATAACTGAGTTCCATGGGTACTGCCCCATTTTAAAGAATCTAAAAGAACATTGATCCATGAATATAAAGACTGGAAATTGAACAATTCTGCTCACCTGTCTCTGTCTTGATTCCCTACTCCCATTTTAAGATACTTGAGGCACTTTAAGATTTTCAGAGAAGGGACGCCTGGGTGGCTCAGTGGTTGAGCATCTGCCTATGGCTCAGGACATGATCCCGGGGTCTTGGGACCGATTCCCACATTGGGCTCCCCATGAGGAGCCTGCTTCTGCCTATGTCTCTGCTTCTCTGTGTCACTCATGAATAAATAAATAAGATCTTTTAAAAAAAAAGATTTTCAGAGAAGAGTGTGCAGCAGTATTTGCCAATTTTTAGTGGGGAGATGTGATCTGCTCCTTAAAAAGACATCTGTGTATTGGGTTTTGGGGAAAGGTGTTATTTCCAGAGTCCAGGTGTAATCTAACTGAAACAATGCCAAGAGAAAAGGAGGGAAAACAAAAAACTAAAGGAACACCCCTGCCCATCATTCCAATTCTTCAAAAGTTCCTGAAAGCATACGAGAAGCACTGTGCACAGACTCAGACTTCTGTCTGTCCAGCCATCAAACAGGACTTGAAAACCAGCATCAACAATGAACGGATTCTTAGGAGAGTGAGTGTGTGGCCTCTTTTCCTTATTCTTTTCTGAAATGAACTGACTAGGGTTTACCCCCCCAGGAACCCGGGTCCTCAGTCTTCTGAGGCCCTAACTGGTGGTCTTGCTCTCTCTGCATTCCTCAGCACTTCTACATTCCTTTTTTTTTTTTTTTTTTTTTTAGAATTTTAAAAGATTTATTCATTCATGAGAGACACACACACACACAGAGAGAGAGGCAGACACAGGCAGAGGGAGAAGCAGGCTCCACACACGGAGCCCGATATGGGACTTGATCCGGGGACTCCAAGATCATGCCCTGAGCCAAAGGCAGATGCTCAACTGCTGAGCCATCCAGACATCCCAGCACTTCTACATTACTGCTCCTGCCTCCCAGTCTACCCATTCCAGTCCTTCCAGCAGGCCTGCCTTTCCTCACACCACTTCACATCTGGAATAGCCAACCCACCCCTCTTGCTCTACATCTGGAAAGCCCAGCTCAAAAGCACATTTTTGGCATCATTGCAGGACATCCGTGCCCAGCACCCCAGCCACCCTACATGACCCCTCCAAGTGAATGTCTGCTTCCCTTGACAGCTCATGTGTCCGTGGCATCAGGCCAGACCCGCACTCACCCACGCTTCCCCTCTCGCTTGGAGTGAGATGAGCAGCAAACGCATGATTCTGACCCCAAAAATACAGGCTTTCAGAAAAAAAGTTAGGTGTCATATCTTTTCTGAGATTAAATCTAGGGATCGGTTGGTGGGGGGAAAAGAAGAGAGGTCAGCACTGAAACTCTATGGTTTACTCTTGGGAAGAGGTGCCTGCTGGTCCAGAAGGTGGAGCCTTGCACCCAAAGACAGACCGGCCTGCTCTCCAACTTTTCTCTTGCCAGCCCAGAAAGACAGTCTGTGTTTAATAATCAAGCACCTACTGATATCCTAAAATGCTGAGGGTTAAACAGGAGAATAAATTAAAGTAGTTAGAAATGGGTGCTTTTTGTTTGTTTGTTTTGTTTTTGTGTTTTGTTTTTTTTTGAGATGGGTGCTTTTAAAAAAATCATTATTTTAAGGTGACGTTGACCCAACTCCATCCTACCCATGTTTTTAATGAATGTTGTTGGAAGATGGGAGGATGATTACTTTGTACCCCACGTAAAAAGAACCTCTGAAAGTCCTCCCTAACCATCTATTTTGCCCAAACTTCCGCCTCCCTTTCCTCTCGACCCTTTGGTCTTTCCCTAGCTACTTCTCTTAGTCTCTCTTGTTCCCCCCTCTGCCCACCTAGGTCTTTCTGATTCCTTCTCATGCAGTTAGTAGCTTCTCTGCACTCCCCCATACATCTCTCTGCTCATCCCAATGCAAGAGCTTCTCAGCCATCTTTTTTGTGTAAAATCATTACATTATTTTTTTCTACTCCTTATAATTAGCCTCTACTACTTAATGATAAGAGCTCATCATAAACCCTGTTCAAATTTATAGTCCCTTCAGTAATGTTTTCTAAACACTTTAAATTACAGTTACTATCAGAAATACAAATAACATCATGACCCAAAGTATAAGTGCTGGTGTGAATCATAAGACCATATGGGCTGTTTATGTTGGATGGATTGCTTTGGTTGGGTCTCCATTTTGGTTTTGAACATCTCTAAAATAAAAGTCTTGTGAGACAATTATTTTTTACTACACAGGATACACTCAGATAATTTCTCTCATTTTCTATTTCATTAAAGAAATAAAGAAAAAAACTGATTACAGCTTACTTAATTGATTTCCTAACCCAATAATGAATAGTAATCTGAGGGAAAAACCTGTGCCCTGTGAGATTACCTTTGCATATGGCAAGAGCTTATAAGTTTCTGTTGAATTAACACCTCAATGCACATGTGATCCAAAGTTAATTACTTTTTTAAATGTTCTAATGATGTCTGATGACAATATTATTTCTTTACACATTCAGATGCATGGACATGTCTTTATGACTTCCACCTGTACTTTTTTTCTGACACTCCAGTTTATGCTCGTAAGACCTAGAGACTCCCCACCAAGCACCCTACCAATTTCCTTGGAACCTTTGCTCATCACAATTCAAGATGAGTGTTATATGCTGGGGAAAGAGATTTGTATCTGGAGCCTTCAACTGAGCAACCCAGAGATTGCCAGACTGGTGAGTCACACATTTTATTTTATTTTATATTTTAAAGATTTTGTTTATTTATTCATGAGATACACAGAGAGAGAAGCAGAGACATGGGCAGAGGGAGAAGCAGGCTCCCTTAGGGGAGCCCGATGTGGGCCTTGATCCTGGAATCCCAGGATCACGACCTGAGCCAAAGGCAGATGCCTGTGTGTGTGTGCCTCTTAGGAATAAATAAATAAAATCTTTAAAAAAAATGAGAGACACAGAGAGAGAGGCAGAGGGAGAAGTAAGCTCGCTGCAGAGAGCCTGATGTGGGACTTGATCCCAGGACCCTGAAATCATGACCTGAGCCAAAGACAGACATTCAACCACTGAACCACTCAGGTGCCCCGATAGATAAAATCTTAAAAAAGAAAAGTATATGGCAATAAAAATGCATCAACTATAGCTATACAAAAATAAAATATGATGACTCACATAATCATAATGTTATGCAAACAAAGAGAGACACAATGGAATACATACTGTATAGTGCATTTTATAAAGTTAAAAAACAGGTAAAACTATAATGTTTGATTATCATAAAATTACTTTTAGGGATCCCTGGGTGGCGCAGCTGTTTGGCGCCTGCCTTTGGCCCAGGGCGTGATCCTGGAGACCCGGGATCGAATCCCACGTCGGGCTCCCGGTGCATGGAGCCTGCTTCTCCCTCTGCCTGTGTCTCTGCCTCTCTCTCTGTGTGTGACTGTCATAAATAAAAAAAAAAAAAAAAAAATTTAAAAAAAATAAAATAAAATAAAATTACTTTTAGGGAGAAGGGAGGAGGTAGAAATTGGGAGAAGGCATTAGTGCCCATTTTTCTAGTCTCTTGCCTGTTTAAAAATCCCTTGTTTTGGGGCACCTGGGCAGCTCAGTGGTTGAGCATCTGCCTTTGGCTCAGGTTGTGGTCTTGGGATGGAGTCCTGCATCAGGCTCCAGAGAGGCTGCTTCTCCCTCTGCCTGTGTCTCTGCCTCTCTGTGTCTCTCATGAATAAATAAATAAAATACTTAAAAAAAAAAAAAGACTAGCTTGTGAGTTCACAGGGGATATATATATATATATATTTTTTTTTTTTCTTTCTGTGTACTCAGTCTCAGTTTGAGATAGTCAATTTTCCCTGGGGAAGGGAGAGTTAGATTTATTTCTAGTTCATCCTTACTCTCAGGGCATAGTGCTATATAGCTCACTCTGTTTTGAGCCACACCTGTATGCAATATTTTATCTTGGACTCCTTGCCTCCAGTGGTTTTGGGCTTTACTGTCCCCTGGACTCCATGTCCCATGAAAACCAAAACTTGACTCCACTGCTTTACTGGTGCTCTCAAAGGGAAAGCTGGCTTCAGTGCCCTGTGTACTGCTCTAGGTTCCCGCTTTCCCTCATGCTTTGATCTTTGGGTATTCCTCACTATCCGGTCAACACACATTTTTTAAAGTGATATTTTTAAACCTCTTAGAAGAAACCGTAAAGGAAAAGCTTAATGATGTTGGATTTAGCAGTGATATATATGACACTAAACACAGGCAACAAAAGAAAAACTAGATGACTTGGATGACACCAAAATGTAAAACTGCATCAGAGGACACAATCAACTAAGTGAGAAGGCAACCCACAAAGTGGACAAAAGATGTTCAACATCACTAATATTTAGGGGAATGCAAATCAAAACTACAGTGAGATACTACCTCATGTCAACTAGTATGGCTACTAACAAAAAAAGCAAAAAATCATGTGTTGACAGGATGTGGAGAAATTGGAAAACTTGCGCACTCTTGGTGGGAATGTAAATTGGTGTAGCCACTATGGAAAACAGGATGGAAGTTCCTTAAAAAATTAAAAGTAGAATTACCATATGATTCAGCAATTCCACTTCTGGATATTTACCCAAAAGAATTGAAAACCAGATCTCAAAGAGATATTTGTACACTTATCTTCATGGTAGTATTATTCAACAATAGCCACAGGTGGAAGCAATCCAAATGTCCATTAACAGATGAGTGGAAAGCAAAATACAATAGAATATTATTCACCCTGTAAGAGGAAGGAAATTCTGACACATGCTACATATATGAACCTTGAGGAACTTATGCTAAGTAAGATAAGTCAGTCACAAAAGGACAAATACTGTATCATTGTACTATAGGAAGTACCTAGAGTAGTAAGATTCATAGAGAAAGAAAATAAAATGACGATTGCTAGATGTTGTGGGGGAGGAGAGAGTGGGAGTTATTTTTTAATGGGTACGGAATTTGAGTTTTACAAGATGAAAAAACTTCTGGAGATGGATAGTGTTGAGGGTTGTACAACAAGGTTAATATATTAATATATTTAATGCCACTGAACTGTACACTTAAAATGATTTAGATGGTAAATTTTATATGTGTATTTGACCATAATTAAAAATAAATTTTAAAAAGGTAACTTAAATACATAACCAGAATTTTTAGTTGTGTTCATTAAAAGCGTCCATTTAAGCAGGACATGGAATGCTGTCCATGTATGTGAAAAGTGATCCCTCACAGTTCCTTATAATGTGGCCCTCTTGGTAACCTGAAGACTGTTGAGGAATTCTGTGGTAGATGGCTGTGGTCTTGCCCACAGCAGTGCTAGTGCCCCTGGGAGTGACACTGCAAACCACTGGTTGAGATCTTTAGGACCTGGTCCACAGCCTGTCTTTCACAGACCAGCGTTACCATAGGCAGTGGTGTGCCACATTGCCTCCTCCGTCAGAAACACAGCTTGAGAAATCCAATCCAGCACTTAAACTAGATGTTTTCTCATGAAACAGACCTCAAATGCCAGCTCTGTAGTTAAGGCCGCATGGGCTCTTATATTCTCAGCCAAGGTATAATTTGGAACCCTATCTCTGACCAACATATCATTACCTCAGGAAACCCTAAATCTTCCAAACCCTACCAAATCCTCTTTTAGGTTTAAATTCTGAACTGAAGAGATCCTTAGGTTGTGGTGATTCTAATTGCTAAAAGGTGGCCATTGTGATTTGTAGCTTTAAATACCTCCTTCTGTCAGTTAGGTAGGGATTTAATTGTTACTGGGATTGTTTTGTTACCACAAGAAATGACCTTGCCATAGACCCCTCCATTCAGGAGACTGAGAGAACTTGACATGGTTCCAAATGTTCACATGCTACCCCCAGTCCTGTGGCTTCACCATGAGAAGCACCTTGTTGCTGAATTTGCATGGTTGAGTTCGTTTATTTATTTATTTATTTATTTATTTATTTATTTATTTATTTATTTTAGAGAGAGAGAGCAAGCAAGGGGAGGAGCAGAGAGAAGGAGAGCAGATTCCCCCTCTGAGCATGGAGATATTGGGCTCCATGCAGGGCTCCACGTGGGGTCCAATCCCAGGACCCCAAAACCATGACCCTGAGACCATGACCTGAGCCAAAATCAAGAGTCCGACTCATAACTGACTGAACCGCCCAGGCGTCCCTGCATGGTATAGTTCTGAGCAGACCTCTAAATCCTAATACCTGTAACAACGAATATAAATTATTTAGGAAGTAATTTATCTATTCTAATTTTTGCCTAGTTATAAAGAGGTTGGCATGGTGACACTTCTCTATTGAAAAGAACACAACCATAGGAGGATAAATGTGTGAGAATATCAACATCTGTGTTAGTCTGAGTGGGCTGCCATAACAAAGTACCACAGGGTGCATGGCTTAAACAACAGAAATTTATTTCCTCACAGTTATGAAGGCTTAGAGGTCTGAGCTCACTGTCAGCAGGGTTGGTGTCTTCTGAGGCCTCTCTCCTTGGCTTGTTATCGGCCACCTTTTCCCTGTGTTTTCACATTGTCTTCCATTTGTATGTGTCTGGGTCCAGATTTCCTTCCTCTAAGAAAGCCAGTCCTACTGAGTTAGGGCCTACCCCAAAGACCTCATGTTAATTTAAATACCTCTTTGAAGACCCTGTCTCCAAATACAGTCACACTCTGAGGTACGAGGGGTTAGGACTTCAACATATGAGTAGACTTCAACATATGAATTTTTTTTTAACATATGAATTTTTTTAATGAGGTAAATGCCCTTTAATTCCATTATCTCAAGTGGATATTATTATTATTTTTATTCGGAGGCATCCAAAGAAAGGATTTGATTGACCTGTTGTATGTCAATCAAACTGTTGTATGTCATACCTGTTGTATGTCAGCCTTTTAAAAGGCTGTCATTCCAGGGATGCCTGGGTGGCTCAGCAGTTGAGCATCTGCCTTCGCTCAGATCGTGATCCCAAAGACCCGGGATCAAGTTCTGCATCAGGCTCCCTGCGTGGAGCCTGCTTCTCCTTCTGCCTGTGTCTCTGCTTCTCTCCCTGTGTCTCTCATGAATAAATAAATAAAATCTTAAAAAAAAATAGAAGGCTGTCATTCCAAGAGGGGAACATGTTTATTGTTTCCTGACTCCCAAATAAAATAATAACCTTTATGTAACTCAGTGTAGCCAAAATGTCTTAGTGCAGTATCTAGGACAAGTCTGAAGTATCTGGAAAGTGTGAGGATGATTTTCCTCTAACAGCTGGTGCCTAAACAGGAGGAGTTTTGATGGCATCTGGCCCTTCTTCTGCCCACTTGCCATCGACACAATTCAGCCCCTAATAATATCTACAAAGATATGCTACAATATATCTCATCTCATCATAAAGCTTGGTATCTCCCACTTAATTCTTCAGAGTCTTCCTTTGAAATGGCAATTATTTTACTTTCAAGCCACTTTCTTCTTGGGGGAATTAGAAAATTGTCTTAAAGGCAAAACTCTGGAGGTAATGAACATAATGGACTTTTAGGTTACATTAAAACACGGAGTGTATTTGTCTTCCTTGTGTGAGCACTGTTTCCTACCCTATGTTCTTAGGCTTCGCTTCTGGAGTTGAAGGGCCGTGCCTGCCCATTTACCAGCCTGGAGCTCATTGATTGCAGGATGGATCTGTGGTCTCTCCGGAGACTCGGGAGGGCTCTGCTAGGCAGTTGTCTGCATTCTCTTGTCCTTGATTACTGCAGGTGAGCCCTTTTCTTTTTCTTTCCTTCTTCCTTCCTTTCTTTTTATTCATTTATTCTGTCAACAAATATTTGTTGATGGCTTGTTTGTGCAAGACACTGTGCTCTTTGCTAATGAAGATGAATACACATAAAGCAATACCACTGAGCAAGGTATAGTAGAGGAAAGTTGACATGCTCTAGATTACGGATTATGCAAGGCAGAAAGTCTGAATGTCAGCAGGAATGTCCATATAAATATTAGTGGTGGTTTGGATAAGGGTAACCAGGATCCCCTATGGGACAGTCCATCATGTACCAGAAGAGGAGGTGGGAAGGAAGGAGGAGGTATGGTGCTGGGAAAGAAGAGAGCAAGTCTTTCAGAGGGCTGCAGCACCAGTCTGTCAGGGGAGGATTCAGGGGGTGATAATAATAATAATGATAATATCAGCCAATTGTTATTGAGTGCTGTGTGCCAAGCACAGCAGATGGTTTATCTCATTTATTCTCCCAATAATAGATGGATATATTCCACTACATATGGATGTATGATATATAATGACAGATATGTACCATTTCTATCCTTTGACTATATATGGATGAGGAAGGACTCAGGGGGATTAACTGGCTTGTTCAAGGCCATTCAGCTCTTATGGATGGAGCCTAGATGTGAATCCAGCTGTCTGAATCTGAGCCCACTTCTGATCGGTGACACTAGATTACTTGGGGTGGGGGGGTCTATGGTGTGCCATCCATAAATAGTTTCAACGTGCTTGTGTGAGTGGGATAGGTCATGCAACCTCTCTGATCTATGAGATAATCTCTGCCACTTCTCAGGTCTTTGATTCTGTGACTCTCCCCCTGTAGCCAGGTGATGTCTTGTACTCAGAAGGCCAGTGAAGGGCTGTGAAGTGAAAGAGATGATTCATGCCTGAGAAGTGGTACCACAGTGACACAGGAGCTAGGATCCTATTAGGGCCCTGGTGGACAGTGGACAAGTGGACAAGTGGACAGTGGACAGTGGACAAGTCTATCAGCAAAAGCTAGGAGAGGGATTATCCCTGGAGATTCTCCATGTTTCTGAGATGCTTGGAGGAGCCTCAGTCAGGGTCTCCTAACCCAGGACAGCAGAAGGCCAGTGTTCTCAGGACATCCTGCAGTGACTGAGGATTGGCCTAGGAGTCTCCCAGCTTCCCACACTGCGCTGGGCAGAACCAGCCCCCATGGTGAGACCCTTCTAGACTCCAGCTCCTGTGCTGGATCCAGAGACCTATGCTGGCAGGAAGACGGAAGAAAAAAGGATCCCCATCATTTGGAAACAGCTTGTTTTATTTTTAAAATATTTTATTTATCTATTTAGTGGGGGGTGGCGATAGATGGAGAGAAAGAATCTCAAGCAGGCTCTGTGCTGAGCACGGAGCCCAGCGCAGAGCTGGATCTCACAACCCTGAGATCAAGAGATGAGCCAAAGTCAAGAGTTGGATGCTTAACTGACTGAGCCATCCAGGTGCCCCAGCTTATTTTCATTATCAGTTGAAATCCTACTATTGTCAAGGTACCTAGAGTCGTCGGGGTTGGGTGGCTGGGGATCACCACTGACACCTCAGGTTACCCACCTCTGGGGACTTCCCTCTGTTTCCTCTGTGAGGCTGTGAAATCCATCAGGCAGGATGCCCTTTCTCGACTGCAGCTGCATCCCCACACCCACCACAGTAGCTGCCTTCAGTAATTACTTGTTGGATGAATTAGTCAATTTAAGAAGTTATTTCTGTTAATTCGACATACTTTATTTGAAAGTTCAGACCTTGACATTCCAAATTCCCTGAAGACATCCCTTGACCTCACCGATACTCGGTATCCTGACCTAAAACCCATACCCAGAGGGCTGTGCTGAGCTGGCACGATGCCTGTGACTTCTCTTTGCAAAGTCTAAGGACTAGGTGATATGAGATGAAGAACAGCACAGGGCCAGGAAGGAGGGCCAAGAGATTGAACTTTCCCAGAATCTGCTCTGGACATAAGGCTCCCTCCTTACACAGCCTCCTACTGCTGGGGCCCTCCCAGACCCCTTCATCCCTGCCAGCTGGGCAATCTCTCCTGTCTTCAGGATCCAGAGCTCGCTCTCTATCTGCTTCCTTGAGTGGGCACTTCAAACCATGCTCTGCTCCCTTTGCCCAGGAGACAGATTCTGGGTCCCCCTTCCTCCACACCCAGGCTAGCCCCTCAGTTTCCCAACCCACCCCCATAGCCAGCCCTGGCCGTGGATACCCAAAGTAAGGATTGGTAAAACCTCATCTGTCCTAGGGAGTACCTTAAAATGAACAACCCAACAGGTGACATAGGTTTTAAAAGTCACTAATTGGTTCCCATCATTTCCTTCTAGGTTTGGAAACGAAGAAATTGAGAGTATTTTCTCAGGCCTGGAGCACAACCAAAGGCTTCAAGTCCTCAGTCTGCGCTACTGTGGTCTGGGGCCACAGAGCGGGCCACGGCTCGGTGCTATCATAAGCCAGAGCTCCATTTGGTGAGATGTATCCCCTGCTCTCCCTTCCTGCCTCTGGCTCTGTTCTGTTTTGAGTTTTATAACCAGCTTATTTACAGAATCCACTCACCCATGAATTCCCCTGACTTTTCACTGTGCTTTTAGTCATCTTTTTCTACCCTCTGGTTATTTTTGTTTTCCTTTTCTTAATTACAAGAGAAAGATCCTCTAGTTACTTTTGGGAATCAAGGATATCATGCTAAATGCGTGTTTTTGGCCCAGTGACCTGGTCACTAGGTCTATTTTTTTTTATTACAATGTGGCCTGTTATCTATTATGATTATTTATTTATTATTTTATAACTAGGTCTATTATTTTATGAGGTGAAGACCTCAAACCCAAATTTGCAGAAGTGAAAATAACATCAAATGAACTGTGTATGTCACCCTTCCCCAGTGAGCTGCACCTTGACGGCAATTACTTACAGTGCTCTGGAGCTGTGGCTCTCCTCAGACCCATAGCAGAGTATGCAGAGATGCAGGGGAGAGACCAGCCGGCCACATCCCCACCAGTCCCCAAGAGCCCCCCTCAGCAGCTGCAGGGTAAGTGCTTGGGAACTGGCCCTATGCTCTTTGGAACTACCTAAAAGAAGGAGACTATTGCGATTAAAAGTGAGCTTCCCCATGGTCAGGGGAAATTCTTCTTCCTGAGTATGAATGAGAGCAGAATAATGGACCCCCAACAATGTGTGCCCTAATCCTCAGAACCAGTGATTATGTTACTCCCAGTGACTATGAGTCAGATCCCACACGAGGGCTCTCACTGGTCCTCCTTGGGTCACATACATACCTCTTGGACCAGTCCCTGCAGCCCAGATATGCTAAACTGTTATTGGCCAGGACTGATCCCACACCCCCCTGGGAGAGGGGTGGAGGGTTCTGATGGCAGCCAAACCAGGATCACATGATTTGCTGGGCAGGGGAGTGGCAGTCCCCTCAAAGAAGTAAACAGATGAGGAGGATAGATACAAGACAGACAAGAACAAGAGTTGCTTACTCCCTTTTTGTTTTGTTTTTAAAGATTTTATTTATTTATTCATGAGAGATAGAGACATAGGCAGAGGGAGAATCAGGCTCCTGGTGGGGAGCCTGATGTGGACTCGATCCCAGGACCCCGGGATCATGACCTGAGCCAAAGGCAGGCACTCAACCACTGAGCCATCTAGTCGTCCCTGCTTACTCCCTTTTAAAAGGTTTATCATTTGTTTTAATAGATCCCCTAATACACACCTTGATGACACATTTTAAAGCTGACTACTTTTAATCATTGTTATCAGAAATGATAGCAAGTGGCTAGTAGCACAGACTTAGAATCAGACCTGGGTTCAGATCCTACCCCAGCTGTACATTTGTTTGGGCAGATTATCAAATTGATCTAACTTTAGCTTCCTCAGCTACAAAATAAACATAACCACCTAATAGTGTTCATTGAGGAGTAAGTGGTGTAATATAAAGCAGTTAGCATAATGCCTGGCACATCTTAAGTTATTGAGGGACATTAATTATTGTCATTACCATTGCCATTATTATAACAACAGCCTTTTCCCAGGAGAGTAAACTTCAGGCATGTTGGTGAACACAGTCACTCTACTTAGTGGAAAAAATGAAGATAAGGAGCTCAAGGCTGACGTGCAGCATAGGGACCCCAGTTAAATATATTGTATATTTGAAAGTTGCTGAGGGGCACCTGGCTGGCTCAGTTGGTGGAGCATGCCACGCTTGACCTCAAGGATTGTTAAGTTCGAGCTCCATGTGGGGTGGAGAGATTACTTAAAAAATAAAATCCGAAAAAGAACAAGTTGCCGAGAGAGTAGATCTTAAAAGTTCTCATCACAAGAAACAGAATTTGTGACTATGTGTTGTGATGGATGTTAACTAATTTACCGTAGTGGACATATCAGGTCATTATGTTGCACACCTGAAACTAATATAATGTTATATGTTAATTTTATCTGAAGACACAAAGTATTCACTGACTTGTACTATTAAAAAAAAAAAAGCTGGAGTCAAGGCTACTTTGTGGAAGTGAGTGCAAAGAACTTGTAACTATGAGAGATTTGTAAATACAATAGTTATCCTCCATTTAGGAACTTTCATGGAATCAGAATTTTATAGGTTATTTGTTGAATTTGATATCTCAACCAACCCAATAAATATACCAAAAAGAAGCTGGAAAACAATGTTTGCTATCCAAACATGACTTTCCCTCTCCTGTTTTTACCGTCAATACTGCAAAAAGCCACGGCCCTATTTATGAAGCTCTATATTGTAATTTCAGGATCTAAATAACCAAGTGAATCTGTGATTTTTAAGAAAAATAATTGGAGGGGCACCTGATAGCTCAGTCGGTTAAGCATCTGACTTCGGCTAAGGTCATGATCTCTGGGTCATGGGATGGAGCCCCAAGTCTGGCTCTTCACTCAGCAGAGAGTCTGCTTCTCCCTCTGCCCCTCCTCCAACTTGTGTGTGCGCCCCATGTGAGTGTGCATGCTCTGTCACTCTCTCAAATTAATAAATAAATCGTAAAAGAAGAAGAAAGAATTGGAAATATAAAAGCAGTGTCTCAAGGGATTGGTATATGGCAGGCAAGAAGAGGTGTGAGGTGTGGGATTGGAAAGGCAAAGAAGTGACAAGGAGGACGCAGGAAGGAAACACGGAGGTCTCCTATTCTGGTGGTTCAAGTGCTTTCTGCCCAAAAAGAGCATTAGATTTTAAGGGTTCTGGATTTGTTTTCCCAGAGAGCCAAACAAGCCAGGATCAGAGCTGACCTCAGAGAGCGCCTGCCCTGGCGTTCTTCACAGCAACCCCGGCCAGGGTGGAAGCTGCTGCAGCTGGGCTGGGCCCTGTGGTCAACAGCGCACAAAACCTCTTTGAAGGTCCTCTTGTTATTCATTCACTTGAACCTTGATTTTTAGGCGGGTCAGCTGGTACATTTTAGCAATTCTGCATTCTTTTGGGTAACTGTATTAGTCTGCGCTGGCTGCCATAACAAAATATCATAGGCTGGGTGGCTAAAACAAATTTATTTTTATGCAATTCAGGAAGCTAGAAGTCCCACATCAAGGTGCTCGCTGATTCTGTTCCTGGTGAGAGCTCTCTTCCGGGCCTGCAGAGGGCACCCTCTTGCTGTGCCTTCAGGTGTGTGTAAGCAGAGGGAGAGACTGCTCTCGGGCGTCTCTCTAATAAGAACACTAATCCTATCTGATCAGGTTCCTACCCTTATGACCTCATTTAACCTTAATTACTTCCTCAGAGGCCTCATCTCTACACACTGCCACACTGGGGGCTCAACATATGAATATTTGGGGCATACAAACATTTAGTCCATAACAGTAACATACATACCTGTATAGAGTAAAATTATCTTCTGTTTCAAAGCTGGATTGATAGACCTCTGCTCAGGCAAATTTGGTTTTCCCATTTTGACTTCACTTCTTAGCTGGCAGGGTAGTCATAAATGAAAAAAGAGGCATAGGATGCAAAAAGATAATTACAGGATATTACCAGCCTTCTCCTGGCCACACGTGGGGGTTGGACCTAAGCCCTGACACCCCACTCTCAATAATCTGTGCTTTAGGTCATCTTGCCAGACCCCTGGAACTACCCTAGTCCCTGTCCTTTACAACTCTTGTCTTGAAACAAGAGTACTCTAGAATGAATGTTATGTCCTCCTCCATTCAGATGTTGAAGTCCTAATCTCCAAGGTGATGGTTTAGGAGTTGGGGCCATTGGAGGTGATTAGGTCATGAGGGCAGAGCTCTCCCAGAACAGGATTAATGCCCTCATAGAGGAGAGCCCAGAGAGCCCCCTTACCCTTTCTGCCCTGTGAGGTTATAATGAGAAGACGGCCGCCTGTGAATCAGGAAGAGGCTCTCACCAGACACCAAATTTACACACGGAGTTTAGACACCAACCTAAAACCATACAACATAGTATATATCAATACTTTTCGATCTTCCTCTAGGATGTAAGGAAAGCAAAAAATGTTTTGAGGCCACTGTTCTAAAGGCCCACATGTTTGGTTTTTCTCTTCTGTTCTGTGAGCTTCTCCTAGATCTCCCAGTCACTGCCTGCCCGAGTCAGGCATAGTGGCTCCCCGTTGCTGACAGAGAGGACCAAATGCCTCATGAGCCAATGACAAGTTGTCCTTAATTGTTATAATGTGTAAAATGCAATCTTAGTATTGATGCTCCTTCTTTCGTTGTGTGTGTGTGTGCGCACGCACATGCGTGCATGCATGTATGTGTGCACTTGTGTCTCTCCTAATATATGCCAAGTACACTTCCTGGTGCTTCGGATACATTAGGGTAGAGAACAAAGATCCTTGCCTCTGAGGGAGGGGCTCGGAATGCAGTGTGCTTGTGCTTGTGTGTGCATGGGTGTGTGCCTGGATTGTTCACATATGAGGTGGCAAAAGGTAGACAACTTTTAAAGGGCATAATAAACATACATACACATGCTACCGTTTGTTGGAAGGTGATAATTGCTATGGCAAAGAGAAAATGTCGAGGGGTGCCTGGCCGGCTCAGTGAGAAGAGCACGCAGCTCTTGATCTCAGGCTCAGGAGTCCAAGCCCCACATGAGGTGTAGAGATACTTAAACATACATAAATAAATAGACTTAAAAAAATGTTAAGCAAGTTTGGGAGCATGGGGAAGGAAGGTGGTTGGGGGGGTGTGATCTTAAATAAATGGTTGAATGTAGGCCTCCTCAAAAAGACAGCATTTGCGTACACAGCCAGGAAGGGAGGGATGAGCCTGGAGGTAAGTGGGGAGAGTGTGCAGGACAGAGAGGAGAGCCCGTAACAACGCCCTGTGGCCTGTGCACAAGGAGCATCAGGGTACCTGGGTGGTAACAGAGATGAGGCATTGAGGGCTTTGTTAGCAAGGACGGAGCAGTTAGGACTCATTTAGGATTTTGGTTTGACAAGGACCCCCTTAAGCTGCATAGCAAATACCCCGGATGGGGGTGGTGGGCAGGGAGGCCTATTGGAAGGCTGTTGTCATCCAGTGAGAGGTGACCGTGGGAAGTGAGAGGGGTCCACCCCACTGTGACTAGGGCAGTAGCAGAGGAGGTCAGGTGTCACATCTGTCCCATTTCCTGATGCTTGGGATGTAGAGTACAAGAGAAAGGAAAGGAATAATCTAGAAGGACTCTAGAAAACATACTAATTTAAAAAAAAATATATATATATATACCCCAAGTGTGTTCCTCTCTGCTACACTCTTACAAATCTGAGATTTGGAGCCACTTTTATAGAGGGCAGCTGTGGAATGTGGAGCATGTACATGAGGCCCTTTGGGACGATAATTGGAGCCTCCTTGGTTGCATGCTCTCCTAAAGCCTCTGAGGAGAACAACATGGAAAGGACAGTACTGAACCGAAGTGAATGGGATTTGACAATGGGTCGGATAATCCTCTTATGAGAAATATCTCTGCCCAAAAGTGTATGAAAATGAAGGAAATAATCAATAGCAAAGTGTGTAAAAACCTATTTATACAACTTTAAACAGGCTTTTCTTTTTTTAACCCTATCTTTTTCTTTTCCATACAGTCAGACAGAAGGGAAGTTCGACTTTGAACCAGACTACAAAGTCACCTGGAGCTGTAACACGGAAGACTACTTCAGGGAAGGAGAGAAGAAAAGGTACTTGGTTGTTGCTTCATCTGTAAATCACTTTCTCCTTTCATGGGCTGTGCGTTCCTCCTACTGTACTAATTACCCCAAACAGAAAAACTCACATGGAGAGAAAGAAGACTCCGTGTCTTATGGTTTCATATAAACCAAACACAGAACAGCTTAGCCATATCCACCAGAGGAATTTGTCTTTGGCACATTCAGCAAGCTAAAATCGATTATGGGGTATAGGTTGGTTTGGGGATATCTCTGCAGTGAACAGCCAGCAGGACCTGATAAATTCATCTCGGAGACTTCTCTCCTACTCTCAATGCTTAGAATCAGAAACAGAGTCATTTAGAGGTAATTTTAAGAAATTACCAACCCTAAAACCTCTGAGCAGGACTAAATGAAAGAAGATATCCAAGTCTTTTTTTTTTTTTTTTTTTTTTTTAGGATTTTATTTACTTATTTGAGAGAGAGAGAGTGTGTGCACAAGCAGGGGCAGGGACAGAGGGAGAAGGAGAAGCAGACTTTCCACTGAGCAGGAACCCACCATGGGGCTCTATCCCAGGACCCCAAGATCATGATCCAAGCCAAAGGCAGACGCTTTACCGACTGAAGCACCCAGGTGGCTTTAAGTCTTTTTAAAAAATATTTATTTATTTAAGTAGTCTCTATACCCAGCATGGGCCTCGAACTCATGACCCTGAGATCAATAGCTGCATGCTCTGACTGAGCCAGCCAGGTGCCCTGAGAAGCTATCCAAGTCTTAAAGGTTCACAGCTAAGTGTTAGGGAAGCTGGGTTCTCTGCCCAGTGCTTGGCCTGGTGCCTGTGTCTCAGCACCCTATTCAGCAAATGGAGGAATTTGCACTCACAGCTTCCTAAATCCCACTCCAGCTTTAACATGTTGAAGTTTTAAAGACACAGTACCAGGTGACTGTTAGATGTATCATGAGCACAGTCTTTGGAACACTCTTTGTGGAGGCAACCTAAATTTGTGTTGTTTTGTTTTAGTCCATTTTATTTATTTATTTTTCTGTACAACTAGTGTGTGGAAGGTGACAGGCCCTTGCGATGTAGCTCTTTACCTTTTGCCTTTTTCTTCCTCTTTTGTGTGGTGTGGTCTTTTTCCTGTCCTTGAATTATTCTTGTATCTCCTCTGTGAAATCTGAATTAGATAAATACAAATTCCTTTGATCTAAAAAGCCAAATGGAAATGGAAAGTGGGACAGTTTATCAGACCTGTCTCTGTCATCTGGTATAAATACAGTCTTTCCATTGTATAGTGCTAGTAGATTTTGCAAAATCTATTAAAAGAAAAAAAAAAGATGAAGAACCCTGCTAGGTTATCATTTGTTTTAGATACCATTTGGGGATATTTTCAACTAAAAATCATTTTGGAGGAGTTCGTTGGGATTTCTGTGGGGATGAGGTCCCAGGCATCCCTGGGTCTCTAGTTCTGCATCTAGACCTAATAGAAAGTGGCAATGAGGATAAAGACTGAATGTGTGCCTCATGCTGTGCAGTTAACTTGACATTGCAGAGGGGCACCTGGGTGGCTCAGTGGTTGAACCTTTGGCTCAGGTCGTGGTCCCAGGGTCCTGGAATCGAGTCCTGCATGAGGCTCCCCATAGGGAGCCTGCTTCTCCCTCTGCCTATGTCTCTGCCTCTCTCTCTGTATCTCTCATGAATAAATAAATAAAACCTTAAAAAAAAAAACCCACCTTGATATTTCAGGAAAGGCCAAAATCTCTCTGGAAACTTTAAGGTTTCTCAAGGCTGGAGAGAAACTGACTAATTCTATTTGTTGAACCTCCCTGCTTAAAAAAAATTTTTTTAAGTTAATTAATGGCAAAGAAGGTTAAAAAAGTTGCATAGCACTCTAAATCTTTATGTTTAACAAGCTAACTCTTCTAATATATGTAAAAACACAGAATGCCTGCGTAACTCCAATAGGCAATGACTGCAGAGTCTGAATACAGTCGTGAATGACTCCACCCATGTGCCATTCCCCATCCTAGACTTCCAAGCCTCCACCCCCATGTAGGCCCTGGAGATGTTAAACCCCCATAGAAGGTAGATAGTTTGAGGAAAAAGTCAAAAAGAAAACAATACAACTGTCCCTTCAGCTTTTGAATAACAGCTATGTTGAGGCCCAGGTCATAATAATACCTTTCAGCTGTTAAAACCTGGCACAGAAATATCAGACTTGCCTCTTCTGACCTTACACAATAGAAATATATTGTCCCACAGTCCTGGGCTCTGGAAGTCAAGATCTAGATGTTGGCAGGGTTGATTCCTTTTGGAGGCTCTGAGGGACAGTGGTTTGCTGGCAGTCTGGTGTTTTCTTGGCTTACAGATGCATCACTCTGACCTTCGCCTTCGTGTTCCCCAGGCATTCTGTATGCGTCTGTGTCCAATTTTCCCCTTTTTATAAGGACACCAGTCATACTGGATTAGGGGCCAAGTCTAGTCCAACATGACCTCATCTTAACTAATTACATGTGCCTTGACCTTACTTCCAAATAAGGTCATATTCTGAGGAACTGGGAGTTAGGACTTCAACACAGGAATTTTGGGAGGGGACACAATTCAACTAATAACAAGAGTGCTCAGAATGTAGTTTATAAACAGGATGCACACCTAGGAAAATAGCCACACAAGGCAGCATTTGCCAAGCGCCAAACATGGACAGTGGGTTCAGAGAAAGGCATCCTTCCTGGGAAAGGAAGTGGGGAGAGGCTTATGTGAACAACCTAGAAGTTGACATGTGGAAAGAAAGGACTTACAGGTGGAAGGATTTAAGAAGGGACGGAGGGCTTAATTATGCAAGCCCATGAACCTACAAAGTTTAGTTGAAACAAGAGGATGTGGGAGAGTGAACCTGGCAAAAAGGGTAGGTCACATTAAGGAAGATTTTGCAGGTCAGGCCAAGAGTTGGGACTTAATCCAATAGACAATGGGAACCATTAAAGTCTTTTGTCTCCCCAGGATCCTGTGCCTCAAATCAGTAGGAAAGCCTGTCCCTGATCCAGATTTACTTTATGGCTTATTGTCAGAGCAGACCATTTTTATGCTTTCCAGAATTCACAAAGCAAATAAAAAAAAATAGCTTCCCACACTGGATAATTACTTTCACAGTCAAAAGGTGTTTGGTTGGAGGTGAGTTTGGACTTTGGTAGAAGAATTCTATTTGTTTCACAATAAAGGGTCAGATTGAGTGGATTTATATCAACCTCTTGAGGGTGGAGTCCAGATGGTTTCCATTTGGTCCCAATTGGAAACAGCCAAACTATTTTTATGCTTGCCCCTTTGTGGATGGGAGGCTTTGGCCTGATGCTCGGAAAGTTAAACTCATCATACTGTATGAGTCAAAACCCCCATTCAGAAGCCTGACACCCTTTATTATTCTTCCTCAAATGTATAATTACAAGAACCTGACAATTTTACATTTAGCAGCCCATTGTAAGTGGATAGAAGAGGAAAAGTACTCCATTCTATGCCTGCAGAATTTAGACATCTGTTTGTCCAAGCCAGTCCGCCTCAAAGCAGCACTGAACATGAAGATTCATTAGATCAGTGGTTCTCAAACTTGAGCAGCCTCAGAAACACCCAAAAGGCTTATTAAAATGCAGATTGCTGGGCCCTGCCCCACACTGCTGGATCTATAGGTTGGGGTAAGGCTGGAAAGTTGGCATTTCTATCAGGTTCCCAAGTGATGTTGATACTGTTAGCGCAGGGTCCCACTTTGAGAACCACTGCTTTAGAATGAAAAGAAAATCAGATTACCTAGTCTTACTTTGTTCAGTGAAGAAAATCAGAGGGCAGAAAGAAGCTCCTAGATGCCTCTTCTCTGCAATGGAGACCACAGAACAGAGGGGACCCAGGCCTGTTTCTGCCTGCAGCTAACCTATGTCTTCCAGATCTAACGTGGCCCATGTCTGAGCCCCATGGCTCTGTACCAGGAGACTGTGGGAATTGGGATCCTGGACCTGGAGGGTGATTAATATTCAAGTGAGCAATGTAGGCCCCATCACAAGCCTGTCAGACCCATAAAGAGCCAGAAGATGGCTTATCACTGGAGGTCACTGAAAGGTCATCAGAATAGTCATCTGCAGATAGATAGCTTCCCTGAGCCCCACTCAGCTAGTCCTGCTGTGTCACCTCAAGGCCCCAAAAGTTTCTGAAAGACTCAGCAAGGACTCAGGCATGTCCTGTCACTGGGGCCTACTCTGTTTCCTAGCCCAAAGTCCATACCATAGTTCCTAGGATTGTCTTAATTCTCAAGGATTTAGGACTGGGAGGGCCAGTACATGACTTAGACATATACTAGGAGCAAAATCCAACCATAAAACGGTCAGTGCGCAAGCTTGGGATCAATCAGACCTTTGCTACAGTACCGATGCCACCCAAGTGCCAAATTCCCTTCCCCAAGTAAGGGATTATTGTTTATAACATAGTCCTGGTCCATAGGAACACTATGGCATTAAGGAATGCAAGGGCCAGGTTCAAAAGACAAGATGTAATCTTCAAGACAGCTTTATTAGTTCCAAATCAGGAAGTTACTGATTATAATCCTGAGATTGTTTTACTTGGGGATTTTATCCTGGAGTGATAGCCAAATAGTGGAAACCTTTGTGGACAGGTTCCAAGGTCCAAGGTGTGAATCATCCAACACTAATTACACTTTGCTTCCTTAAGTACTGCAATCAAGCTAACAGAGTTTCTGTTCTGGTGTATAAATGTCTGGTTTTTACACAGGAAATCACACATGTTCCTTGTTGATGGAAAGAAGCTATTTCAAACAAGTCTTTTTAAAAAATCAACTTTATTAAGAAGAAGGTCCTATCAGGACCTGGCATCCACAGTTGAACATTTGAGTACACCTTAAGCAAAATAATCTGATGTCCAACAGAATGTGTGATGCCACCTGTTCTGGTGGTTTCAGGAGAGGCCAGAAAGTGAAGGAGAAGATGAGGAGCCTCTCCAGGGGAACTTCTGGTTCCATGAAAGTTTACATTTGACCTTTGAGTGCTGGCCCACATAGGAAATAGAGCTCTCACTAGGAGAACTGAGAAGAGGTTCATCAACTGGGGAAGAGAGGGCATTCTAGGCAAAGGGGACCACATGAGCAAAGGGTCAGGGGGTGAAAGTACCCAAAGTGTTCAATGTATGTACGTATGGGGAATTTGATGTTCACTGCAGGGTGGTCATTGGGAGAGTGACTGGAGGTGTAGCTGACAAGGCCAGTGGGCCCATGTGGCCCAAAGCCATGAATGTTGTTGAGTTAGGCTTTCTCCTGTGTGCAGAGCGGGAGCCATGATTCCTCTGAAGCAAGACAAGGACATGATGAGAATGGGATTTTTTTTTTTATTTATTTATGATAGTCACAGAGAGAGAGAGAGAGAGATTGGCAGAGACACAGGCAGAGGGAGAATCAGGCTCCATGCACCCGGAGCCTGACGTGGGATTCGATCCTGGGTCTCCAGGATCGCGCCCTGGGTCAAAGGCAGGCGCCAAACCGCTGTGCCACCCAGGGATCCCTGAGAATGGGATTTTTGAAAAGAACCTTGACAGCATTGCAGAATATGCTTTAGAAAGAGGAACATCTGGATGATGGGAGACCAGTTTGGAGGCTATTACAGTAGATCAGACAAAAGAAGATAAAAGGCAGAACACAGAGTTCAGTGATAGAAAGATAGTCTATCTTTCTAGATAGAAAGATAGTCTTTTTTGGAGGGAAATTTGATGGGTCTGGGTAGCCAGTTCAAGGAGGGTGATAAGGATTCTGAAGTCAGGGACAATTGGTGGACCTTGGCAAGCAACCAGAGAGAAAATGGGAAGAAGCACAAGGCTGGGTGAGTCCATATGGATCTGTGAAGTGGCTTCCAGAGGAGGTGTACAGCTGTCACAAATATGTATCTGATCCTTAGGAGGCAATGGCAGAAGGGGAGATCCCTAACACGAGGAGGTTCTCCCCCAGGGGGGCTCTCATTCTAGTGTTTTAGTGACTTTCAATATCCAGAAGTGAAGCTGAGACAATAGGCAGTAATATTTATTACTAAGTGTACTAAGTTCCTCTATTTCACCACTCTTCCCAGTTGACCTTTACAGTACAACTAGGAAATGAGTATTATGATCTCTATTAGAGCAATGAAGAAATTTGGGTTCTGAAAAGTTAAGTGGCTTTCTGGGGAGTCACACAGCATTTTTCAGAGAGAGACATTATACCCAGAGATTCTCCTTCTCTACACCATCCTGCCTCTCAGGCACAACTGGATTTGCTATGCCACCACTAAGTTCCCTGAGACAGAGGGGAGTAAATTAAAGTAGTCACTGTCAGGGGCAGCTGGGTGGCTCAGTCAGCTAAGCGTTGGACTCTCGATTTCAGCTCAGCTCCGGACCTCAGGGTTCTGAGGTAGAGCCCTGCATTGGGCCGAGCATCAGGCTCCGTGCTGGGTGTGGAACCTGCTTAAGATGATTCTCTCTGTCTCTTCCCTTTCTCCCTCTCTCTCCTTCTCTTAAAAAAAAAAGTAGTCACTGTCAGCTTGTTTTTGTTTTAAAGAAATGTTAAGTAAAAATAGGTTGGGGTGAATACAGCTGGGGTGGATCAAGTATTACCGGGGGCTGAGCATGTACTCACCCTTACTCTGAGGAATTTGTTTTCCATTCAGAGAAAAGAATTTGGTTCTGTTTGAATTTTGGATGCAGGCCCAAAGGAGGAAATCCCTGTACTAAGCAGCATCAGCCTTCCTACCATCTAACAGGGCACTGTGACTCACTAAATTCTGCAGAATGGTTTGGACTTGCACTTCCCTAACTGGTTATTTTTCATGAGCAGAGATGACAGACATGGTGATCTTATTTACCACCAATGGGAGGGAGATTTGGATTGTTTCTCCCCATGAGGGTGCAAGTTGTACCAGGCCAAACACAGACCCAGAAGCTCCCTTCTTCTCCAACGGCACACATTTGCACTGCAGTGGCTCAGTTGGTGGGGTGGCAGGGGTAGACTGGCAAAAGCTGTTTCTTTCCTTGCAAAGCTTGGCAGTGGCACAGGAATTTGGCCTTTGGCCTCCACCCCACTGGCCTTGTGTTTCATCACTGCTGCTTTCTGGCAAAAAAAAGGGGCAAAAAGAAACGAGTGCCACATGTAATCAATATCCACATCATGAATCATTTTGAGCAGTAAACTTAACTTTTCAAAGGCATTTATATTTGTAAAGAGATTTTATATATAGAAAAGACATATTCTATTCATGTTCATGAATGGTCTCAAGGCATTATTGGCTACACTATACATGGAAAAACAATGAACAGCAAGATAAAAGTTTCTACAATATTATTGCATTCTGCACTCTTTTACTCATTGATTCGTTCAGCAGTTATTAAATACCCACAATGTGCCAGAAACTGTTCTAATATATTAGCACTGTCAAATTATTCATAACAGCTGTCATTTGCCAACATCCCCATGTCCTGGATGTAAGAACAAATACATTTGGACAAGTTATGTTTAGTTCCAATGAAACTAAATGATGAGCTAATTTTCATCCCTCCAACTGTGTTTGAAGGAAAATAAGTCCTGTCTATTTCTCTCAACAATCCAATGGATTAGATTTGTAATCAAAGAAACCAACTGAATCTCTTTTTATTTATTTATTATTTATTTATTTTTGTATATTTTTTTATTGGAGTTCGATTTGCCAACATATAGTATAACACCTGGTGCTCATCCTGTCAAGTGCCCCCCTCAGTGCCCATCACCCAGTCACCCCATCCCCATGCCCACCTCCCTTTCCACCACCCCTTGTTTGTTTCCCAGAGTTAGGAGTCTCATGTTTTGTCTCCCTCTCTGATATTTCCCACTCATTTTCTCTCTTTTCCCTATAATCCCTTTCACTATTTTTTATATTCCCCATATGAATGAGACCATATATGTTTGTCCTTCTCCGATTGACTTACTTCACTCAGCATAATACCCTCCAGTTCCATCCACATCGAAGCAAATGGTGGGTATTTGTCATTTCTAATGGCTGAGGAATATTCTATTGTATACATAGACCACATCTTCTTTATCCATTCATCTTTCGTGGACACTGAGGCTCCTTCCACAGTTTGGCTATTGTGGACGTTGCTGCTATGAACATTGGGGTGCTCATGTCCTGCCATTTAACTGCATCTGTATCTTTGGGGTAAATCCTCAATAGTGCAATTACTGGGTCGTAGGGTAGCTCTATTTTTAACTCTTTGAGGAACCTCCACACAGTTTTCCAGAGTGGCTGCACCAGTTCACATTCCCACCAACAGTGCAAGAGGATTTGCCTTTTTTCACATCCTCTCCAACGTTTGTTGTTTTCTATCTTGTTATTTTTCACTGGTGTGAGGTGGTATCTCGTTGTGGTTTTGATTTGCCATCCCTGATGGCAAGGGATGTAGAGCATTTTCTCATGTGCTTGTTGGCCATGTGTAGGTCTTCTTTGGAGAAATTTCTGTTCATGTCTTTTGCCCATTTCATGACTGGATTGTCTGTTTCTTTGCTGTTGAGTTTTAAAAGTTCTTTATAGATCTTGGATACTAGGCCTTTATCTGATATGTCACTTGCAAATATCTTCTCATATTCTGTAGGTTGTCTTTTAGTTTTGTTGACTGTTTCTTTTGCTGTGCAGAAGCTTTTTATCTTGATTAAGTCCCAATAGTTCATTTTTTGCTTTTATTTCCCTTGCCTTCATAGACATATCTTGCAAGAAGTTGCTGTGGCCAAGTTCAAAAAGGATGTTGCCTGTGTTCTCCTCTAGGATTTTGATGGAATCTTGTCTCACATTTAGATCTTTCATCCATTTTGAGTTTATATTTGTGTATGGTGAAAGAGAGTGGTCTAGTTTCATTCTTCTGCATGTGGATGTCCAATTTTCCCAGCACCATTTATTGAAGAGACTGTCCTTTTTCCAGTGGATAGTCTTTCCTGCTTTGTCAAATATTAGTTGACCATAGAGTTGAGGGTCCATTTCTGGGTTCTCTATTCTGTTCTACTGATCTATGTGTCTGTTTTTGCACCAGTACCACACTGTCTTGATGATCACAGCTTTGTAGTACAGCTTGAAATCTGACATTGTGATATCCCCGACTCTGGTTTTCTTTTTCAATATTCCCCTGGCTATTCGAGGTCTTTTGAATCTCTTTTAAAAGCATACTTTTTTTTTTTAACTGGCACACTAGAATGGGCCAAAGTCCAGATTTCTCACCTTTCCCTAAAAAGTCATTTCCCTTTCATGACTTGAAAACTTATACTTGGTTATCATTGACTCTTCTCTCTTCTTTGCTCTTCCTATGCACTAGATAGCATTCACTTCATGTTAGCTTCAAAAGGGCAGGGAGTTTTGTTTCTTTTGTTCCCTGTTGGGTTTCCAGCCTGGCATATAGTAAAGCTCAAAAATATTTGTCGAATGCTGAATGAAATCAAGTACAAAAAATCCCATCTACCCTTTGGTTAGGTTCTTAAGTCAGCATATTAAGCAGAATTAGTTTATAGCTAAGTAATTCTTTATAATTCCTTAAACTGCCCACACAATAAACATATAGGTATATTATTTCTAAGTCCTGTGCAGTTTCTGGCCAGCTTTGGAACAGATCATTGTTTGTCAGTTAAGCCCCAGATGAAGTAGTCAGCTAGTGTTTAGGGGGTTATATTGTATATAACTTTGAATAGTTGGAAGCCTCTGGGAAGCCATCTGGCTTTGAGACCAGATTCAGATCTCTCATCTCATACTTACTGAGTGGATGAGCTGACATTATGTCTATGGCTATTTCTCCTTTTCCATCCTCTTCCTGTCTTTTTCTTCGCCAAACTCTTAAATTTGAACTGGTATAATTAAATGTGTACGTATGCCTTGCTGCAGCACTGACACTGAACTTTATGAAAGCTGAATAGACCAATGGGGATGAATCAGACTCCAGGACCACTGACCTCAGTCGGGAAGTCCACAAAGGCAAGATGGTTCTTTCTCCTTCAAATTTGCTCTTCTAGGGCTCAAAAAATGTGACAGCTTTGCAGGTTCTTTTAAAGAGCTGAATCCCTGGATAAGGACTATCACTTCCCCAGGATCAGTGGGCAGCTCATTTATCTTCTACCAGGAAATTTCTAAAGACATTGATTTTCCTCTTTAGCCAAAGTAAAGGTAACAGTCTAAATCTTAAGTGAGATTTCCTTTCATACAGAGCAATCTGGGGCTTGCTATGGTAAAGAATAAAGTATTTTTTTAAAGGAGTTCTTAAATTGTATGTATTTCCTTCATTATACTGCAAAATGCATCTACTCACACCAGTCAAATAAGTACAGTTTTAAAAAAATAAGATCAACTTAGCTGGTGGCAAATGGGAGAGCTATAGTCTAAAAATAATAAAATATTATTTTCTGATAGGAATCAAGAAAAAGATGAAAGATTTGACTGAAGCTGGTCCTTGGTTAGTGAAATTGTATTTGGCAGATAATGGCATAGATGGAAAAGGAAAAGAAGGAGAAAATGGCTTGTTGGAATTCACTCAGATTTTAATATGGTGAGTAGAAAAGAGGTTTTATTTGTTCGCGTTCTAAAACTAGATGCTTGGTTTAAATCGTAGGGACAATGATTTAATTACAATTCATTTTATTTTATTTTGTTTTTTAAAAAAGATTTTATTTATTCATTTAGAAACACAGAAAGAGAGGCAGAAACACAGGCAGAGAGAGAAGCAGTCTCTCTGCCCAGAGCCCGATGCGGGACTCAATCCCAGGACCCCCAGATCACAACCTGAGCCAAAGGCAGACGCTCAACCACTGAGCTACCCAGGCGTCCCTACAATTTCTTTTATTTTTTTATTTTTTTTAATATAGTTTTATTTTATATTTATTTATTTATTTATTTATTTATTTATTTACGATAGTCATACAGAGAGAGAGAGGCAGAGACACAGGCGGAGGGAGAAGCAGGCTCCATGCACCGGAGCCTGACGTGGGATTCGATCCTGGGTCTCCAGGATCGTGCCCTGGGCCAAAGGCAGGCGCCAAACCGCTGTGCCACCCAGGGATCCCTGAGAATGGGATTTTTGAAAAGAACCTTGACAGCATTGCAGAATATGCTTTAGAAAGAGGAACATCTGGATGATGGGAGACCAGTTTGGAGGCTATTACAGTAGATCAGACAAAAGAAGATAAAAGGCAGAACACAGAGTTCAGTGATAGAAAGATAGTCTATCTTTCTAGATAGAAAGATAGTCTTTTTTGGAGGGAAATTTGATGGGTCTGGGTAGCCAGTTCAAGGAGGGTGATAAGGATTCTGAAGTCAGGGACAATTGGTGGACCTTGGCAAGCAACCAGAGAGAAAATGGGAAGAAGCACAAGGCTGGGTGAGTCCATATGGATCTGTGAAGTGGCTTCCAGAGGAGGTGTACAGCTGTCACAAATATGTATCTGATCCTTAGGAGGCAATGGCAGAAGGGGAGATCCCTAACACGAGGAGGTTCTCCCCCAGGGGGGCTCTCATTCTAGTGTTTTAGTGACTTTCAATATCCAGAAGTGAAGCTGAGACAATAGGCAGTAATATTTATTACTAAGTGTACTAAGTTCCTCTATTTCACCACTCTTCCCAGTTGACCTTTACAGTACAACTAGGAAATGAGTATTATGATCTCTATTAGAGCAATGAAGAAATTTGGGTTCTGAAAAGTTAAGTGGCTTTCTGGGGAGTCACACAGCATTTTTCAGAGAGAGACATTATACCCAGAGATTCTCCTTCTCTACACCATCCTGCCTCTCAGGCACAACTGGATTTGCTATGCCACCACTAAGTTCCCTGAGACAGAGGGGAGTAAATTAAAGTAGTCACTGTCAGGGGCAGCTGGGTGGCTCAGTCAGCTAAGCGTTGGACTCTCGATTTCAGCTCAGCTCCGGACCTCAGGGTTCTGAGGTAGAGCCCTGCATTGGGCCGAGCATCAGGCTCCGTGCTGGGTGTGGAACCTGCTTAAGATGATTCTCTCTGTCTCTTCCCTTTCTCCCTCTCTCTCCTTCTCTTAAAAAAAAAAGTAGTCACTGTCAGCTTGTTTTTGTTTTAAAGAAATGTTAAGTAAAAATAGGTTGGGGTGAATACAGCTGGGGTGGATCAAGTATTACCGGGGGCTGAGCATGTACTCACCCTTACTCTGAGGAATTTGTTTTCCATTCAGAGAAAAGAATTTGGTTCTGTTTGAATTTTGGATGCAGGCCCAAAGGAGGAAATCCCTGTACTAAGCAGCATCAGCCTTCCTACCATCTAACAGGGCACTGTGACTCACTAAATTCTGCAGAATGGTTTGGACTTGCACTTCCCTAACTGGTTATTTTTCATGAGCAGAGATGACAGACATGGTGATCTTATTTACCACCAATGGGAGGGAGATTTGGATTGTTTCTCCCCATGAGGGTGCA
The DNA here is from genome assembly GCF_905146905.1 of Nyctereutes procyonoides. Lineage (NCBI taxonomy): Eukaryota > Metazoa > Chordata > Mammalia > Carnivora > Canidae > Nyctereutes > Nyctereutes procyonoides. Next base: position 38,001,327 of record NW_026575042.1, read on the forward strand.
AGTTGTACCAGGCCAAACACAGACCCAGAAGCTCCCTTCTTCTCCAACGGCACACATTTGCACTGCAGTGGCTCAGTTGGTGGGGTGGCAGGGGTAGACTGGCAAAAGCTGTTTCTTTCCTTGCAAAGCTTGGCAGTGGCACAGGAATTTGGCCTTTGGCCTCCACCCCACTGGCCTTGTGTTTCATCACTGCTGCTTTCTGGCAAAAAAAAGGGGCAAAAAGAAACGAGTGCCACATGTAATCAATATCCACATCATGAATCATTTTGAGCAGTAAACTTAACTTTTCAAAGGCATTTATATTTGTAAAGAGATTTTATATATAGAAAAGACATATTCTATTCATGTTCATGAATGGTCTCAAGGCATTATTGGCTACACTATACATGGAAAAACAATGAACAGCAAGATAAAAGTTTCTACAATATTATTGCATTCTGCACTCTTTTACTCATTGATTCGTTCAGCAGTTATTAAATACCCACAATGTGCCAGAAACTGTTCTAATATATTAGCACTGTCAAATTATTCATAACAGCTGTCATTTGCCAACATCCCCATGTCCTGGATGTAAGAACAAATACATTTGGACAAGTTATGTTTAGTTCCAATGAAACTAAATGATGAGCTAATTTTCATCCCTCCAACTGTGTTTGAAGGAAAATAAGTCCTGTCTATTTCTCTCAACAATCCAATGGATTAGATTTGTAATCAAAGAAACCAACTGAATCTCTTTTTATTTATTTATTATTTATTTATTTTTGTATATTTTTTTATTGGAGTTCGATTTGCCAACATATAGTATAACACCTGGTGCTCATCCTGTCAAGTGCCCCCCTCAGTGCCCATCACCCAGTCACCCCATCCCCATGCCCACCTCCCTTTCCACCACCCCTTGTTTGTTTCCCAGAGTTAGGAGTCTCATGTTTTGTCTCCCTCTCTGATATTTCCCACTCATTTTCTCTCTTTTCCCTATAATCCCTTTCACTATTTTTTATATTCCCCATATGAATGAGACCATATATGTTTGTCCTTCTCCGATTGACTTACTTCACTCAGCATAATACCCTCCAGTTCCATCCACATCGAAGCAAATGGTGGGTATTTGTCATTTCTAATGGCTGAGGAATATTCTATTGTATACATAGACCACATCTTCTTTATCCATTCATCTTTCGTGGACACTGAGGCTCCTTCCACAGTTTGGCTATTGTGGACGTTGCTGCTATGAACATTGGGGTGCTCATGTCCTGCCATTTAACTGCATCTGTATCTTTGGGGTAAATCCTCAATAGTGCAATTACTGGGTCGTAGGGTAGCTCTATTTTTAACTCTTTGAGGAACCTCCACACAGTTTTCCAGAGTGGCTGCACCAGTTCACATTCCCACCAACAGTGCAAGAGGATTTGCCTTTTTTCACATCCTCTCCAACGTTTGTTGTTTTCTATCTTGTTATTTTTCACTGGTGTGAGGTGGTATCTCGTTGTGGTTTTGATTTGCCATCCCTGATGGCAAGGGATGTAGAGCATTTTCTCATGTGCTTGTTGGCCATGTGTAGGTCTTCTTTGGAGAAATTTCTGTTCATGTCTTTTGCCCATTTCATGACTGGATTGTCTGTTTCTTTGCTGTTGAGTTTTAAAAGTTCTTTATAGATCTTGGATACTAGGCCTTTATCTGATATGTCACTTGCAAATATCTTCTCATATTCTGTAGGTTGTCTTTTAGTTTTGTTGACTGTTTCTTTTGCTGTGCAGAAGCTTTTTATCTTGATTAAGTCCCAATAGTTCATTTTTTGCTTTTATTTCCCTTGCCTTCATAGACATATCTTGCAAGAAGTTGCTGTGGCCAAGTTCAAAAAGGATGTTGCCTGTGTTCTCCTCTAGGATTTTGATGGAATCTTGTCTCACATTTAGATCTTTCATCCATTTTGAGTTTATATTTGTGTATGGTGAAAGAGAGTGGTCTAGTTTCATTCTTCTGCATGTGGATGTCCAATTTTCCCAGCACCATTTATTGAAGAGACTGTCCTTTTTCCAGTGGATAGTCTTTCCTGCTTTGTCAAATATTAGTTGACCATAGAGTTGAGGGTCCATTTCTGGGTTCTCTATTCTGTTCTACTGATCTATGTGTCTGTTTTTGCACCAGTACCACACTGTCTTGATGATCACAGCTTTGTAGTACAGCTTGAAATCTGACATTGTGATATCCCCGACTCTGGTTTTCTTTTTCAATATTCCCCTGGCTATTCGAGGTCTTTTGAATCTCTTTTAAAAGCATACTTTTTTTTTTTAACTGGCACACTAGAATGGGCCAAAGTCCAGATTTCTCACCTTTCCCTAAAAAGTCATTTCCCTTTCATGACTTGAAAACTTATACTTGGTTATCATTGACTCTTCTCTCTTCTTTGCTCTTCCTATGCACTAGATAGCATTCACTTCATGTTAGCTTCAAAAGGGCAGGGAGTTTTGTTTCTTTTGTTCCCTGTTGGGTTTCCAGCCTGGCATATAGTAAAGCTCAAAAATATTTGTCGAATGCTGAATGAAATCAAGTACAAAAAATCCCATCTACCCTTTGGTTAGGTTCTTAAGTCAGCATATTAAGCAGAATTAGTTTATAGCTAAGTAATTCTTTATAATTCCTTAAACTGCCCACACAATAAACATATAGGTATATTATTTCTAAGTCCTGTGCAGTTTCTGGCCAGCTTTGGAACAGATCATTGTTTGTCAGTTAAGCCCCAGATGAAGTAGTCAGCTAGTGTTTAGGGGGTTATATTGTATATAACTTTGAATAGTTGGAAGCCTCTGGGAAGCCATCTGGCTTTGAGACCAGATTCAGATCTCTCATCTCATACTTACTGAGTGGATGAGCTGACATTATGTCTATGGCTATTTCTCCTTTTCCATCCTCTTCCTGTCTTTTTCTTCGCCAAACTCTTAAATTTGAACTGGTATAATTAAATGTGTACGTATGCCTTGCTGCAGCACTGACACTGAACTTTATGAAAGCTGAATAGACCAATGGGGATGAATCAGACTCCAGGACCACTGACCTCAGTCGGGAAGTCCACAAAGGCAAGATGGTTCTTTCTCCTTCAAATTTGCTCTTCTAGGGCTCAAAAAATGTGACAGCTTTGCAGGTTCTTTTAAAGAGCTGAATCCCTGGATAAGGACTATCACTTCCCCAGGATCAGTGGGCAGCTCATTTATCTTCTACCAGGAAATTTCTAAAGACATTGATTTTCCTCTTTAGCCAAAGTAAAGGTAACAGTCTAAATCTTAAGTGAGATTTCCTTTCATACAGAGCAATCTGGGGCTTGCTATGGTAAAGAATAAAGTATTTTTTTAAAGGAGTTCTTAAATTGTATGTATTTCCTTCATTATACTGCAAAATGCATCTACTCACACCAGTCAAATAAGTACAGTTTTAAAAAAATAAGATCAACTTAGCTGGTGGCAAATGGGAGAGCTATAGTCTAAAAATAATAAAATATTATTTTCTGATAGGAATCAAGAAAAAGATGAAAGATTTGACTGAAGCTGGTCCTTGGTTAGTGAAATTGTATTTGGCAGATAATGGCATAGATGGAAAAGGAAAAGAAGGAGAAAATGGCTTGTTGGAATTCACTCAGATTTTAATATGGTGAGTAGAAAAGAGGTTTTATTTGTTCGCGTTCTAAAACTAGATGCTTGGTTTAAATCGTAGGGACAATGATTTAATTACAATTCATTTTATTTTATTTTGTTTTTTAAAAAAGATTTTATTTATTCATTTAGAAACACAGAAAGAGAGGCAGAAACACAGGCAGAGAGAGAAGCAGTCTCTCTGCCCAGAGCCCGATGCGGGACTCAATCCCAGGACCCCCAGATCACAACCTGAGCCAAAGGCAGACGCTCAACCACTGAGCTACCCAGGCGTCCCTACAATTTCTTTTATTTTTTTATTTTTTTTAATATAGTTTTATTTTATATTTATTTATTTATTTATTTATTTATTTATTTACGATAGTCATACAGAGAGAGAGAGGCAGAGACACAGGCGGAGGGAGAAGCAGGCTCCATGCACCGGGAGCCTGACGTGGGATTCGATCCTGGGTCTCCAGGATCGTGCCCTGGGCCAAAGGCAGGCGCCAAACCGCTGCGCCACCCAGGGATCCCTGCAATTTCTTTTAATTGAAACAGTGCCAAATGAGGTTTTTCAGCTCTGAGAGGGAAGCAGCGACCCACCTGTGATCTTAAGGGAAGGCCTGAAATCATAAAAATGGCATGGCAGTTGTATATGAGCCCACAAAGGAGCTCCAAAGACCTCACTAGAAACCCCATTTAATGAAGTTGGCAACTGAGGAAAGGCAGGAGTTATGAGCTCCAGATTTTTCTTCCCTAAAGTCAGCCATGTGACCTAAGGAAGAAAGGCAGCCTACTCAAGAGTGAATACTATTTTTTTATTACAAAGTTGTCTCAATCTACCTAGGCAGAAAAACAGAGCTTTTCTCAAAAGCTTCTAGAAAACAGAATATTTCCTTGCCATATTTATGCTGCAACCTTGGACATCTCTTTGCCCAGCTCTCCTGAATTCCATACCCAGTGGGCTAAGCCACAGTGAGCATTTGCAGTAGGAAACCTTGCTCAGTGGAAGGCTCCAGGTTATACCATCTTAGACATCAGTACTGACAGCACCTTAGGGCAATGAAAGACAACAGAACAGAACTAAGATTTGAGACTTGAGGGCTGGATTAATGGCTATTTATTTTAGAAGAAAAATATCCTTTTTTAAATAAACTTATTTATTTAGGAAAGTTGGGAATTTCCAACTTGGATACCTTGGCTGCTGTTTTTTTGTTTTGTTTTGTTTTGGGGTTTTTTTTTGCTTTGTTTTGTTTTGTTTTGAGAGAGAGAGAGAGAGAGATTGAGAGGCAGAGACACAGGCAGAGGGAGAAGCAGGCTCCATGCAGGAAGCCCGACATGGGACTCAATCCTGGGTCTCCAGGATCAGGCCCCAGGCTGAAGGCAGCACTACACTGCTGAGCCACCCAGGCTCCCCGGCTGCTGTTTTTATAATAGTTATATTAATAAACGTCATTTTATTTCCCTCTTAGTATATTGGTAGATTTAATACATTGCTGATATATTATCTTTTTAGTATATTGCTAACATTTTGTTAGGAGTTTTCACATCTGTGTTCATCAGGGATATTGCTGCCTACTTTTCTTGTAATGTTTTCCTTTGTTATTGGGATCAAGGTGATTTTGGCCTTACAGAATGAGTTACGAAGTGTTCCCTCCTTTTCTATTTTATGAAAGAACTTATATTAGAATGGGCATTATTTTATCTTTAAATATTTGCTAGAATTCACCAGTGAAGACATCTGGACTTGGAGTTTTCTTTATGGGAAGATTTTTTAACTACAAATTTAATTTTGTTAATAGATGGAAGGCTATCCTGGTTATTGTGGGAGGGGAGTGTTATATCTTTATATCTTTTAAGCAATTGGCTCATTTTGGCTAAGTTTTCAAATTTATTGTCTTAAATTTATTCATAATGTTTCCTTCTCATCATTTTCCTATTTGGAGGATCTGTAGTGGTGTCTCCTCTCTTGTGCTTAATATTGATAATTTGTTTTCTTTTTTCCCCAATCAACATGATTAGAATTTTATCAATTTTATTGATCATCTCAAAGAACTTGCTTTTGGTTTCCTCTAATATTTTAATTTTTTCAATTTCAATGACTTATACTCTTATTTCTATTATTTAACTTTATTCTATTTCCCCTGAGTCTAATGTGCTCTTCTCTTTATTAAGATAGAAGCTTAAGTTTTTTATTTTAAACTTTCTGTATTTCTAATGTAAATAGTTATTTTAACACTAAGCATTTTTTCATTGCATCTTACAAATTTTGATATGTCATATTTTTATTGTCATTAAGTCAAACTATTTTCTAATTTCCCTTTTGATTTATTTGACATATGGGTTATTTAAGAGTTGTGTTTAGTTTCTACATATTTGTACATTTTTCAAATATTTTTTTCTGGTTGATTTCTAATGAAATTATGCTGTGATTAGAGAACATACTTGTTTTTGGTCCAGATTATCATGTATCTTGGTGAATGTTCCATGTGCACTTGTAAAGAATGTGTATTTAACTATTTTTGGATGGAATGTTAATAAATGTCAGTTAGGTCCAGTTGTTTGGCAGCATTGTTATGGTTTTCTATATCTTTACAAATTTTTTTAATTTTTTATTTATTTATGATAGTCACACACAGAGAGAGAGAGAGAGAGGCAGAGACACAGGCAGAGGGAGAAGCAGGCTCCATGCACCAGGAGCCCGACGTGGGATTTGATCCCAGGTCTCCAGGATCGCGCCCTGGGCCAAAGGCAGGCGCTAAACCGCTGCGCCACCCAGGGATCCCCTCTTTACAAATTTTCTATACTTGCTCTATCAATTATTGAGAGAGGGGTAATTGTGACTTTGTATCTCTTGCAATTTAATCAGTTTTGCTTCATGTGGTTTTTAAAAAGATTTATTTTATTTATTTTTTAGAGAGAGTGGGAGAGAAAGAGAGCAGGAGGAGGGGAGCATGTGAGCAGGGGCAGGGGCAGAGCGAGAGGGAGAGAATCTCAAACAGACTTCCTGCTGAGTACAGAGCCCAATGTGGGAGTTTAATCCCAGGACTCCTAGATCATGACCTGAACCAAAATCAAGAGTTGGATGCTCAACCAACTGAGCCACCCAGTGCCCCTTGGTTCATATATTTTTAAAATCTGTTGTGAAAAAAAAAAAAACATTTAAGATTAAGTCACTTGAAGAATTGACCCTTATTATCATTATAAAATCCCTAGTAATAGTTTTATCTCTGGTAATATTCCCTTGTATGAAATATACCTTGATGAGTATTAATATAGCTACTTCAGCCTCCTTTGGATTAATATTAGCATAGTATATCTGTTTCTGTCCTTTTGCCTTTTTAAAAAAGATTTCATTTATTTATTCATGAGAGACAGAGAGGCAGAGACATAGGCAGAGGGAGAAGCAGGCTTCTTGCAGGGAGCCTGATGTGAGACTCGATCCCCAGACCTCGGGATCATGCCCTGAGCCAAAGGCAGATGCTCAACCAATGAATCACCGAGGCATCCCTCTGTCCTTTTACTTTTAACCTATATATATTTTTTTATAGTAACTTCTCTATAACTCAGTTTCCTCATTTGTAAAAATGGGGATAATAATAGTGTTTAACTCAAGAAATTCTTATAGGGTTAAATTAGATCATGTATGTAACATGTTAAATATAGTGCATAGGGCTCCAACTAGCCCCTTAATACAAATTAGAAAAAGGGCCCCTCCAGGCAGATAAATTAAAAGAGGCACTACCTCTGGCCCATGAGTCAGAGGAGGTTACCCTTTCTAGGTCTATGCTTCAGATCCCAGAACTTGACAAGCAGAGTTTGGCAGATTTCAGCCCCACTCACACCTTTGGAGGACATGGATTGCCCTGATCACATCTGATGCATAGTGAATGCTTTATAAAATCTTAACTCATGGAGTGCCTGAGTGGCTCAGTCAGTTAAACATCTGCCTTTGACTGCTCAGGTCATGATTCCAGGGCCCTGGAATCGAGCCCCGTGTCAGGTTCCCTGCTCAGTGGGAACCCTCTTCCTCTGCCTGCCACTCCCGCCCCTTGTTTATATGTGCTCTCTCTGTCAAATAAATAAATCTTAAAAAAAAAAAAACTTAGCTCATGTGAGGCTGAGTATCAGACTTAGATGCAGAATTGTCAAGTTGTGAAGTTGTTTTCAATACTATCCCTTCTCTTTCTGTAATCCCTGCTCCCTCCTGAAGCATCCCTGCTTTCACCCATCTTATCTGACGGAATTGGACACAGGCAGTCAGTTCAGGAAGCCAAAACCAGGCAAGTCCTGATTAGATAGGCTATTTCCTTGGGAGCAAGACCTTTGACAGGGAGAGTCTTGCAGAACCATTGAGCCCCACCCTTGAGTTCTGGCTGCCGAATCAATAGAAAGTGTGTACAGGGAAAATGACCTTGTATTTACTACAGATCTTAACTGAAATTTCATATCCCCAGTGCATGGGAAGGACTCAGAATTGTTTTATTGAAAGTTGTGTGATAATTTCTTTCAGATCAGAGGCCATGTGTTAAATTTCTTTGATCCCTGTAATGTTAGACATATATGCAATTTAGTAAGCGTGCACTCAGCGTAATAACATCTCTGATACTGCATTTTGCAAGATACCTTCACAGAAACTGCTTCATTCTGTTTTTACCACAACCTGATGAAATAGGCAGAAGAGCCAACTTGGGGGCCAGTGTTACAGACGAGAAAGATAGGACCCAAGAGGGCACATGGCCTGCCCATGATTACACGGTTGACAGGAGGTAGAAGCTGGCCAGGAGCCCAGGCTTTCACCCAGAGATCATGTCTGCTCATGATGCCAGAGATTCTCAAAGACCAGTTGGCAGGACAGTGCTAGGACATGAAGGAATGTTTAATAATCCTCAAAGAAATTAGAAAAAAAAGGCAGGTGTAGTGTTCATTTTTCATAAAGCTAAGCTTAATTTTAAAAGCTATCCTTTATTTTGACACTATGCCTTTCCTAATTTTGTCTAAAAATAGTTGGACTATAAGTGTTTCTAGGTGAGAACTGTTATTTATTTGACATATAAAAGTTGTCAAACCAGTCTTCTCAAAGCTTTTTGACATTTTACTGTTTGTAGAATCTAAAAGACTGGGAAGCCCTGCACAATACCACACCGTATCTTCTGAATAGATAAATAAATGGAAGATTTAAGGCAACTAAAAGTCTTCATCCTACCAATTTACTTAGGAGAGGCATCCAAACTAAAGAAAGTAGATTGGAAGAGCCTGGATTCAGGATAGCTGTAGTTTCAAATTGGGTCAGCGCATCATCTTTGAAAGGGCGGTCGAGGAGAGTGTTGAAGACCTAAAAAGAGAAATCATACTCCAAAATAAATAGATTGAGTTGCTTTGAGTAAGCGTGCTTGGCACGATGCCATTTTGATTTGTCATTTTCTTTGGCCAGCCTGATCACATACTCTGCTCACTTAAGGGAAATTGACCTTGGAAACAATGTCCTAGGAGAAACGGCTGCTGCTCACATACTTGAAGCACTGAGAGCCAGAAAGACAGGTAGAGTGTTTGTGGTTTGTGTTCCTCTGCATTTGTCCAACATCTGCTCACCCCTATACTTTTCATGACCCACTCTACTTCTTTCATTAAATAACTGGCCTGAGCTAAGCGATGACCAGGAGCACTGTCATAAGCCACATACCCTTGTGTCCATTTGCCCAGTGATTTGCACAGAGTTCAAGAACTTTTATGATATCATATGTCATCTTTGACCTAAGCATAGTAGTCTCTGGAGAACATGTTCCAAGACCCCCAACGGATGCCTGAAACTACAGATAAGACCAAACCCTATATATACTGTGTTTTTTTCCCTATACAAACATGCCTATGAGAGTTTAATTTATAAATAGGCACAGTAAGAGATTAACAATAATGACTAATAGTAAACAAGAATACTTATGACATACATTGTCATTAAAAATATATGAATGTGGTCTCTCTCTCAAAATATCTAACTGTACTGTACTCTTCTTGTGATGATGTACGATGACAAAACTTGCGTGATGAGATGAAATGAGGGGAATGTCACAGCAGCGTTAGGATCCTACTGACCTTCTGTTGGTTCTTCAGAAGGAAGACTATCTGCTTCCTGACCATGGGTAACTGGAACTGTGGAAAGAGAAAACACTGATTAGGGGAGGGTTACTATAAGGAATATTCTCTGAGGGACTCTCCTATTCTCTATTCTCCCCCACAAACTAACCTACAGATATTTCTCCAGACAGCAATTGGAAAACTGAAGTGACATCCCTTATAAGATTCTGACATGCTTGCTGGACCATCAAAGATTGTTTAAATTGTGATTGACATTGGGAGAGCATCAGGAGTCCTTTATGATTTAACATTAGCCAACCCTGCCCCCCTCCTTTCATTAATATGCATGACCATAATTAACATAGCTATTTTACTGCAGACAGAAGATGAGGAAGCAGCATTTAAAATAAAGCCCAGGGGATCCCTGGGTGGCTCAGCGGTTTAGCCCCTGCCTTTGGCCCAGGGCTTGATCCTGGAGTCCTGGGATTGATTCCCACATCGGGCTCCCTGCATGGGGCCTGCTTCTCCCTCTACCTGTGTCTCTGCCTCTCTCTCTCTCTGTATTTCATGAATAAATAAATAAAATCTTTAAAAAATAAATAAACAAAATAAAATAAAGCCCAAAAGGGGTACCTGGGTGGCTCAGTGGTTGAGTGTCTGCCTCTGGCTCAGGTAGTGATCCCGGGGTTCTGGGATCCAATCCCACATCAGGCTCCCCACAAAGAGCCTGCTTCTCCCTCTGCCTATGTCTCTGCCTCTTTTTGTGTCTCTCATGAATAAATAAAAAAATAATACTAAAGCTCAATTAAAGACATTGTAAACAGATTTGAACATCCAAATTCAGTGTTTAAAAAGGAAGAAATCTTGGTGCATTATCTGGCAGGTTACATGGTGAGAATTTAGTAGTACAAGCACTGGTCTTTATCATTTCTTCTATAAAATGACCTTAGAGACATGGCATAGTTTTAGATTGCTTTTTTTTTTTTTTTTCTAGCCCTGGCAGTTTTAGAGAGCAGAATTATATATTATCATCTACCGTGTTGCCATTTTTAAACCCAAACCACTGTCTCATCATTTCTTCACAGCCAACCAAATGATCCCAAGAGTTTTGAGTTATCCCTTTATTTTGGAGAAACAGAACATCTACCTTCTAGTCCATCAGAGTTGAGTTCAAATTCAATAGAATTATTTTGTTAAAACGAATTTAAATTTAACTTTAAGCTCAATAAGCTGAAAGCAGGTTAATGACTTCATTTGGTTTCCCTTAGCACCACGGTCACTTTCTCTCTATACTTTGTGGCAGAAGACATTATAAAAAGCTGCAGGCAGTCTTCTGATCATTACTGTGAGTGCTAATGATGGACAGTCTCAGCTGATTTAATGGCAAGTTATTCTCATCAAGTACTTATTTGGAGCTGCAAGACATTGTGCTTGCTTAGTAAATGGTTCAATTTGCATAAACAGGGACGATAATTATGAAATACCCACCTGAAAATGCAGATTCTCATTTAAAAAGCATTAAAAAACAATTTATAGTTCAAGAAAGCATTTTCCCCACAAATATAGTAGTATATATCATGAGTAGCTTTAATGCATCCACATTTTAAACCAAAATAATTATGGCATGTTTCTGATGGAGCACTTCATTGTTAATTTGAACACCAAGAAAGACTCCTCGAAACAGGGTTAGCTGGTTGGATTCGATAGGGAAATCTCTTGCCATTTAGTCTTAATGGCATCTTTTAAACATTAAAAGCGATTAGTATTATCACTGATTATAGAACTAATGTTCTTCTTTTGATTGCTTGTGTGTTCTTATCATTTGCAAGTTAACAAGCTAATTTCTAATCCTAATTCTACTTCTTCCATGAAATCCAAATTAACAGCCTAAAGTCATTTTATGTCTACCAAGGAATTCTTAATGAGCTACCTTTAATGATGGAACACACACAATGAAAGCTTTCTCAGAAACATCAGGAACCTCACTAGTTACAAAAAAAAATAATAATAAAAGCAGAGGGATAAACATATCTTATAGGGTTGCTTTTTTACTAATTTTTAAAACGACAGAAGACTTCATTTATCCATTCTTATTTATCTATTTATTTCAACATAAATTTATTAAATGCTGTAGAACAAGGCAAAACGGCCTACAGTGACCACCAAGCCAAATGCAAACAGGCTCATTAAGTGACTCGCCTTGAAATAACCATAGGCCCTAACTGACCAATTACGACCAGGCACAGTTCCTAAGATTACTGGAAAAGGGTAAATCCCATACATTCCCTGCCTCCTCACTTCACCCTATAACTGTGGCCCTTCGCCACTGCCTCCTAGCAGACAGTCTCTCCCTTGCTGTCCTGCCCACCACTCCCTTGTAGCGTATTCAGTAAACTTTTATCTCTTTTGTTCTGCCTTGAGTGAATTCTTTCACGCCCCCCCCATGCTGCCAGCCTCCACCCAATTTGGAGCACCCCACGTTGGTGGCCTGCACATCTGATTGGGACACCCCACAAATGCCAGGCTTTGTCTGAGTTGAGCAGTGAATCCCTGCTTTCTTGGGTCTTACTTCCTAATGAATGCCAGACAGTAAACCAACTATAAAGAGAAGTAAAATATATCATTGTGTATCAGATGGGGATCATACTTGATGGAAAAATAAAGCAAGAAAAGGAGATAAAGCATGTATGTCAGGGGATGGGAATTGAGTTAGGATAGCCAGAGAAAGCTGTTCTAAGAAGAAACATTTGAGTAAAGACTCAAAGTAAAGGTGTGAGAGAACAAGCCATGTAGATATCTAGGAAAAGAGCAGTTCAGGTAAGCAGAACAGCAAGTGCAAAGGCTTATGGCAGGAGGCTACCTGGTATGTTCTAAAACCACAATGGAAACCAGCATGGCAGGAGTGGAGGGAGAAAGAATAGGAGAGTAATAGGACAAAAGAGTTCCAAGAAGCAAGCATGGACAGCAGGGGGCCTTCTTGGCAATTATGAAGACTTTAATTTTTAACTTTATTGAGATGGAAAGGCATTTGAGAATTTTGAGAAGAGTGACCTGATCTGACCCACATCTTAACAGGATTACTCCAGCTCTCTGTTGAAAACAGATTGGGGGAGAGGTGAGAACAGAAGAAAAAAGACCAGTTAGTGAGCTTTCTTTCTTTCTTTCTTTCTTCTTTCTTTTCTTTCTTTCTTTCTTTCTTCTTTCTTTTTTTATTATGTAGAAGCTTTTATTTTTTTATTTATTTTAAATTTTTAAATTTAAATTAATTTAAATTTATTTTTATTTATTTAAAATTTTTATTTAAGCTCACATATAGGTGAGTTTTCTCTGGAAAAATCAAACAGAGCTTTCAGCAGACCCAGGACACCCAGTGTGGCAGAGAATGAGGGTAAAGTAAGAAGCTGAAAAGAGGAGGACTAGGGAAAATTCTATATACACTGAACACTTGGGACTCAGCCTTTACCATTACCTGAGGCACCTTTGTCTTCGCTGCTTCTGGAGGCTGATGGCCATATAGAAGCCTGGGGTATTTTCTTTCTTTCTTTCTTTCTTTCTTTCTTTCTTTCTTTCTTTCTTTCTTTCAGAGAGCATGCACGTGAGGTGGGGGGCAGAGAGAGAATCTTAAGCAGGCTCCACACCTAGTGCAGGGCCTGACACAGGGCTTGGTTGATCTCAAAACCCTAAGATCATGACCTGAGCCAAAATCAAGAGTCAGATGCTTAACCCACTGAACCACCCACATGCCTCTAGAGTATTTTTTGATAAACCGAATAGCCCCAGAGAAAGGAACAACAGATGCTGACCCCTGGCCATGCCCTCACCCTTCAAAAAAGCCCAGCAGGTAAGCAAGCCCTGCTCATACAGAGAAGCTTCCCATCAGCCTTTGGATGCCTCATGCTTCACTGTGAACAGAAATCTGAGAATCTCCAGACACTTGAGGCAAGTCTTCAACAGATGAAACCAAGCCTGAAACAGAGAGAAAAAAGGGAACTCTGAAGATAGAGAGACAACACAGAAAGTTAAAAAAAAAAAAAAGAAATTAGTTACAACTTCCCCCCGTGAAACAGAAGATAATGCATCTATAAAACAAGAACAGGATGCCGTGAAAAAAGAATAATTAGAAAATAAGAAAAAGTTATTGGCAAATACAAATGATAGCCAAAATAAAAATTTCAAAACAAATGATGAAAGATGAAGTCAAACAAATCTTTAAAAATTAGAATGAGGACGTCTGGGTGGCTCAGTGGTTGAGCATCTGCCTTCAGCTCAGGGTGTGATCCTGGAATCCGGGATCGAGTCCCACACTGGCCTCCCTGCGAGGAGCCTGTTTCTCCCTCTGCCTGTCTCTGCTTCTCTGTCTTTCTGTCTCTGTGTGTGTGTGTGTCTCTCATGAATAAATAAATAAATCTTTTAAAAAATTAGAATGAAAAATTGGGGAGAATACATGAGAGAGGATCAGTCTGTGAACCCCAGTATTTAACTCATAGTTCAGAAAGAACAGAGAAAAGTGGAGAGAGGGCATTATCAAATAATTACCAAACAAATCAAGAACTTTCCCTGAATCAACACACAAATCTGCATGTTGAAAGAGCTTTGTTGAATGCCCAGCAACAGTGAATGATAACAACTCTGTCACCATGGCATTTAGGACCCTAGGCAACAAAGAGGGGAATCTAACAGCTTACAGATAAATATTGTATATTCCATTCAAAAGACTGGGAATCAGAATTACATCAGACTTCTAACTGGAAGCTAGAAACTGTGGGACATGTGTGCCATGACAACTGTGTGAGAACTCTATCCATTCCCAGTTTCTAGCCAAGTATGAGGATAAAGTAAAGATCTTTTCAGCACATAAGAACTCAAACTCTGTGCCTCCTCTGTTTCCTAGGAAGCTCCCAGAGAACACACTTGAACAAAATGAGAATAAACCATAAAGATGAAGAATGTAGAATCCAGAAATCAGGAACCAATACAGAAAAGGAGAAAAGGGAATCCCAGATGATGGTTGAGGGTCAGAACTAGTCCAAATTGAAGCAGAAAAATAAAAGACTACAGTAAAAACTGAATAGAGCATTGGAAATACTTAAGTAGGGGTGCCTGGGTGGCTCAGTGGTTGAGTGTCTGCCTTCCGCTCAGGTCATGATCTCAGGGTTCTGGGATCGAGCCCCACATCAGTTTCCCTGCTGAGTGGGGAGTCTGTTTCTCTCTCTTCCTTGGCCCCTTCCACTGCTTGTGCTCTCTCACTATCTCTCTCATAAATAAATAAATAAATAAATAAATAAATAAATAAATAAATAAAATCTTAAAAAAAAGGAAAATACATAAGTAGTTTCCAAGATAATGGGTGTATGACAAATAAAAAATATTGGGAAGAACATTTAGAATAGGTACACAGAAAACAATGTGAAGGAAAAATTAAGGCAATTACTAACTCAGAAGAAAGATATATAAGTGGGGCAGCTGGCTGGCTCATTCAGTAGAGTGTACAACTCCTAATCTTGAGGTTGTACGTTCAAGTTGGGTATAAAGATCACTTAAAAATAAAATCTTAAAAAAAAAGAGTTATAAACACTGTGTACAAAAAATATATGACCGTACGAATCAATACACCATGTGTTGATTTTAACTAAAAATTGTGAAATATCACTCTTGAGAGGTTTGGTCAGAGGAAGGGTAACAGTCAATACGTAAAATTTTTACTGGAAATAGCAAATAATATAAAAAGAACTTTGGGGCACCTGGGTGGCTCAGTTGGTTAAGCGTCTGACTTCAGCTCAGGTGATCATGATCTGAGCCGAGGTTAGACACTTAACCAACTAAGCCACCAAGGCACAGCCCAATATCTCCTATCTTTTTTTTTTTTAATTTTTTTTTATTTATTTATGATAGTCACAGAGAGAGAGAGAGAGAGAGAAAGAGAGAGAGAGAGAGAGAGAGAGGCAGAGACACAGGTAGAGGAAGAAGCAGGCTCCATGCACCGGGAGCCCGACGTGGGATTCGATCCCGGGTCTCCAGGATCGCGCCCTGGGCCAAAGGCAGGCGCCAAACCGCTGCGCCACCCAGGGATCCCTCTCCTGCTATCTTAAATCACCTCAGCTTCCACTAAGGAGTTAGAGGCCTCACGCATGAATGTGAAGGGCTAGAGTTTTATAAAGAAGTGAAAAGGATGATAAAAAATGTGGTGTTCAGGGAACAAGACCGTGTTTTTTGTGGGTGTGGTTGTAGCATCAATCCTCTGAGGCTTCAAGCTGGCCCCCATACCACATTACTGGCCCCATTTCACATGGTTTCCAGCCCCGAACATTCCTCACAGCCTGAGCTATATAGCCTACACTCCCTCCTGACCTTCACAGTGGTCAAGACTTTAGACCTTGTTTTCTGATTGACCTTGTTTTCTGCCTCCTGTCCTGCTCTATAGGTGGGCCTTCTCCCTGACAATGATTTCTTCCTATTTGCTATTAACTTCTGCATCAGTTAAAGATGATATTTGACTACATGAACTAGAGAACCAGCTATAGTGGCTTAATCAGGTAGAGGAAGACTGAGCAGGTATAGATACGCCTCAATATCATTCATTTCTCTTTCTCCACCATCAGCCTTAGCAGGTAGCTTTTATCCTCATAGCTGTAAGGTAGCTACTTCACTGAGAGCCTCCCATTTCCATTCCAGACCAGAAGGAAGGGACAAGGAGAAAGTGCCGGTACTTGTATGAGGAAATTTCAGAAATACCCAGCATACTTATGCTTTCCAGTTGGTCAGAAACCTGTCACATGCCCATCCTTCATTTTTAGCTGGGCACATTGCTGCCATATAAAAAATCTGAGCTCTGTTAGAAAATAAGGTCAGAGGGTGCCTGGGTGGCTCAATCAGTTAAGCGTCTGCTTTCAGCTCAGGTCATGATCCTGGGGTGCAGGGGTGGAGCCCCATGTTGGGCTCCCTGCTTAGTGTGAGCCTGCTTCTCCCTCTCCATCTGCTCCTCCCCCCTACTTGCTCTCTCTCTCTCAAATAAATTTTTAAAATCTTAAAAAGAAAGAAAAGAAGATCAGAAAAGATATTAGAGAACTAGAAGTATTTGCCTCAAGCTCCTTTAGATTATGATAGATAGGTCAACTGGTCTACACTAGACCTAATCAAAGGCCTTTGAAGCCAGGGACCCCATTAGAGTGGCCTAAGTGAGACACCAGGTTCTTTTCTAGGCATTCCACATGGTCCCTCAAGTCACCTAGCAGACTGTATAGGTGTATAACTTGCTGCTCTATAAGGAAATGTGGAAGACACTGGGCCAAAATTAGACCCAGGAAACATGAAGGGCTACTGCACAACCCCTCAATCCAGGCACACCCCTGGGAAATTATTGTCTTAGATTTTGTTATGGCCCAACCCCACCCTGAAGTATCAGAGCAACATCCCACCCCCCCCAACCACACCTTTTTTTGTGATCACCCATAAGATGGATGACCACACCGAGTACCAATAAGCGCTACTCACCAGAGGAAAACATCTAAATAGAATACTGACTTTGCTTATCTTCCAGGCACATATGTGCCACCCAAGCTCTCAGTGACATGGCTTCTAGCCCTTTCTAAGTCCTGATATTATAAACTGTAAACTGTATTGTCTTCTACCTCCAGGTCCCTTATCCATATTCATCCACCTTACCCTCTACTACCCTTTTACTGTGCCCAGCATGATTTGTTCCCATGCTCTTACAACCATTTTCATGTTTCAATCTCAATTGATCTTCTGGAGGGTTATGCAGCACTATTTTTAAGTACTTATTTATAGTACATGCAGTACTATTTTTAAGGTTCTTATTTTTTCCTCTCAACCATATTTCTTACTTACCTTTCTGCTTCTGGCCTCTTCCTGGTGGATCCTGACCTCCAGAAACTACAGCTGGAGGCACCTGTGGTCCTGCAAGCACTGCCCAGACATTTGGCTAGATGAGAAACAGGAAGGGGGAGAAGGGCAAGCGCCATGAGAAATAACAGAAGGATGGGTTGACACAGGCTTTCAGAATGGCATGCTAGGTATTTGAGTCTTATTATTCTGACCCCAATTTTGATGTATGGGAGTAGGCCTTTTTTTCTTTTAAAGATTTTGTTTATTTATTCGAGAGAGAGAGAGAGAGAGAGAGAGAGAGAGTCAGAGATACAGGCAGAGGGAGAAGCAGACTCCATGCGGGGAGCCCAATGTGGGACTCAATCCCAGGACCCCAGGATCATGCCCTGGGCTAAAGGCAGGTGCCAAACCACTAAGCCACCCAGGGATCCTCAGGAGTAGGCTTTTCCACACACCACCAAGCCATTCCCAAATACTAGCTGGGTGTCCTACCATTCAACTCAATTCTGACCCTACCTACCTGGGGATAGCATCAAATTCCACAGGTTAAGGCCTCAGTCCCACAAGACTATCCCCTTCCACCACCACCACCACTTCAGACATCGATAGCAAGTCCAGATTGTTACCTGTGCTTCTGACTGGCTGGCTCAATCTGAGGTTTTCATGACCCCATCCTTAGGTTTGATTAATTGGCTAGAACAGCTATTATGACTCAGGAAACCAATTTATTCACTAAATTGCTGATTTATTACAAAGGATATTAAGGGATACAAATCAATAGCCAGGTGAAGAGATACAGAGGGCGAGGTTTTAAACAAAGAAGCTCTGTCCTCATGGAGTTTGGAGCCCAGCATGGTGGCACGTGGAAGCATTCTGGTTTCCCAACCTGGAAGCTGTTTGAATCCTGTCCTTTGGATTTTTATGGAGGCTTTTTTATATAGGCATAATTGATTAAATCACTGACCATTGGTGAATTTTTTAAAAAGATTTTATTTATTCATGAGAGTCACACAGAGAGAGGCAGAGACACAGGCAGAGGGAGAAGCAGGCTCCCTGTGGGGGAGCCTGATGCAGGACTCAATCCTAGGTCTCTAGGACCACGACCTGAGCCAAAGGCAGACACTCAACCACTGAACCACCCAGGTGCCCCTGGCCATTGGTGATTGATTCAATCTCCAGCTCCTTTCCCCTCCCTGGAGAATCAGGGGATAGGACTGAATGTTCTAAGCCTCTATTTATGGTTAGTTCCCCTGGCCACCAGCCCCATCCTTAGGTGCTGTCCCAAAGTCTCCTCATTTACATAAACTCAGGTGTGGTGGGAAGGGGTTTGTTATGAATTGCAAGGTACCCATTTCACCTTTACAGCTCTAAGGCGTTTTCAGGAACTGAGAACAAGGAACCAAATATATTTTTCAAGTTTTCCTTTTTAAAAAAAATTCCAGTGTAGTTAACATAGAGTGTTATATTAGCTTCAAGTATGCAATATAGTGATTCAACACTTCTGTACGTGACTCAGTGCTCATCATGATAGGTGTACGCTTTAATCCCCATCACCTATTTCATCCATCCCCTCCCACACACCTAAGAGATCAAAAAATGCTCACAGTTCTCTTACTGCTCAGGAAACTCCAAAGGTTTTGGAGCCAGGAACCATGGACAAAGGCCAAATATATGTGAGAGATCTGAATAATCTAAATATATATTTCTTATAAATCACAAATCTTGCTTTATAGGAAAATCAGTGAGAAATCTTGGTTTCAAGCCATACAAGACCAACTCAAACTGATCTAAATACACACACACAAAATTGTTGACCCATATATCTAAAAGTCCAGGGTGACTCTAGCTACAGGTCCAGCTGGATTTAGGGATTCAGTAACACTACCTACCTTTATCTCCTGGAAGTTCTGCTTGTGTTGACTTGATTCTCAGGCAGTTTCTTCCCACACAGTAGCAAGTCGGGCAGCATTGGCCATAAGTTTCCATTGTACCAGTTTAAACTCAAGAAAGAACTTTTCTCCTGATTTCAGTGGACCATCATGAGTCACATACCTGTTAACCAACCACTCTGACAGGGAGAATTAATCCACTAATTGGCCAGATCTGGGTTATGTGTCTATCCACCCCTGGAGGACAGGGGAGTGGAACCCCAAAGTAAATTCAAGATTCTGTTCCAGAAAGAAGCTAAAATGCAAGCTGGATAAGCAAAACCAAGAGAGGTCCACTAAAGATGAAGAGTCAATAAAGTATTAGAGGTGATGAATGACAAGAGCAGAATTTCACTTTCAGATGATTAATCTGGGAGTAGATTCTAGGATGGACTTGGGGTTGGGGAAGTCTGAAGCTAGGAAGACAAGTTGGAAGTCTCCTGCAATTATCCAAGTAAACATATGACAGTAGGAATGGAAAAGAAAGAACTAGAGTGATGAGTTATCACAGAAATAAATTGTTATGGATCACTCACATCAAGAAGATATAGGGAAAATGTATTCAGTGAGAGGGAAGATGCCCAGTTAATAAGAATGTATGAGAATGCCCTTCTCAGAAGCTAATACCAGTCCATCAAATGGAGTTATGAGATATCCTACCCATTTACTGTTATGTTCACCCCCCTCAGGTAAACTCCCAATCTTAAAAATTATAATCACTCCTCAAGTCTCTTCGGACACCTTCAAATCTATTTGGAAAAATACCAAGAAATCGAGTATTACCCGTAAAAAGAAGAAAAAGGTATGCTCTTCGATATCTATGTCTGTGAGTTGCAGCCACCAGGGGAGTTGTGTATATCGAGCCTGGGCACTAAACTAGGGTAGATGCCACCCTCAGCAGATTTTGCACTTGATAAAATCATAAGAATTTTGGTCCTGGTTAACGGTATTCTAAACCATCAGCCCATTCTGGTGGATGATGGTCATTCCTCAAATGTTAGTGCAAACCTTGCCTCCTGTCTTCAGCTCCCCCACCCCAGTGCCCCCAGATCCTGGTTCCTGTTAGCTTATTGTGGATTTGAAATGGTGAATTTACCTAAACTATTTATGAAACATGTGGGATCTACTAGGTGGTGATGCTTTACATATGTTTACTGTCTATTGTATGAAGTTGAACTTCCTTGTTTCTTTTTTTAATTTATGATTTTTTGTTCATTATTTCACAGGCTAAATACTGAATATGGATGCTATATATCTTTATGGAAGTTATCCATTCCATGGCCAACCGGACATGCCTAGAAAGATATTGCTTGTTCTATAATAGTAATTTTCACTGGAACCAAGCCACTTTCAAATTCTAAAATTTGATGACTATTTAATGAAAGTTCAAAATAGTGTGAATCCTACTATGCTTGTCATTTTCTAAAATGTGGGTTTCACAAGTTGGCCTTAGTTAAAAATAGATAGGATTCCTCTCTGGGGCTTCTCATATGCATGTGAAATTTATGATTTGAAGGAAATCATGATCTTTATCTAAGAAAGAAAGAATCTTCTTTCATAAGTATATATACAGTTGAACAGTAGGAATATTTGGAAATAACCACTTTCTGAAAGATGATCCCCAAAATGGCGATCTTCCCCAAATGAGGAAACTTCTAATCACTTTGCCCTCTCTTCCCCTAATGAAGATGTCTGCTCCATGAGGAAGGGAAGAGGTGTGGTTGACCAATGGATGGATGATAAGTTGGATTAACTGGAAGTTATATGCCATGATGATATGGTGTGAATGAAAAGCCTGGACTGGGGAATGAAATAGACTGGAATCCTCTGTAGAAAACTGCTGATTTCCAGGTGTGTAACATTGGCCAAGTCAGTTAGCCTCACTTAGCCTCAGTTTTCCCTGATATAGGTAAAACTAGCACCTGTCTCATTTGATGAGCACTGAATGAGATGACACCTGTCAAGCATTTTTGGGCAATACTTATTTCAAAGTGCATGTCCAAATATAAATATTAGTGGCAGTTATTATTGTTGTTGTTAGAATTGAATGATTCTGGTTATTTCACTTGGAGTAGCTACACAGGAAAAATTAAAAAGAAGAATAAAAGACTGAAGACCTCTCCATTTTGAAGTTTAAACACACACACACACACACACACACACACACACACACACACACGAAAAGCAAGACCATAGGGGCACCTGGCTGGCTCAGTTGGTAGAGCATATGATCTCAGGGTTGTGAGTTCAAGCCCCACGTTGGATGTGGAGCCTACTCAAAATAAAAAACAAACAAATAAAGGAACGAATGTATTAAAAAAAAAAGGCAAGACTGTCATTCATACCATGTACAAATCAAGTTCTGGCAAGTCTGTAGAACCAAACTATCTGTGAAGGTAAGAATGGTTACAGTAAATTATGTTCACCCTTAAATATTTTGGCATCTAGCTAGGAAAAAAGATCCTCATATGTTAAAAGTAAACAATAATAGAGTATAAGAATTGAAATAATATAATAGATCTTCAGAACTTATATATCCAATGTGTGAGGCCTCCTGAGAAATTGTACCTGCTTTAAAAAAAAAAAAAAAGGAAACAAAGACCTTTTTGAAATTTGCGACTGACATTTTAAGAGTGTAAAATCCGGCAATGTAATCAAAATGAAAAATACATAACTTCTGACGTAGGTATTCTTGTAGAAACTTATTTTACAAATATACTGTGACACATTTGTAAGGAAATGTTTGCAATGATGTTTAATGCAACACTTTATTATACATTGGAAACAGCTTAATGTCTTGAAGGATTCTCAGGGAAATAAAATACAGAAAACGTACTTAGTGGAATACTCTGCAGCCATTGAGAATAATATGGATAAGGAAGTGCTTATATGGAAAGCTGTCCTACTGTTACTATTAAACAAAAAGAGCAGGCTAGAGGGATTCCTGCCTGGCTCAGTCGATGGAGCATCCAACTCTTGATCTCAGGGTAGTAAGTTTGAGCCTCATGTTGAGTGTAGAGATTACTTTTAAAAAATATATTTTTATATAATTTTATATATTAATATATATTATATTTTTATATAATATATATATATATTTTAAAAGCAGGTGAGTTAATAATATGTGTAAAAACTCATATGAAAAATGGATTGAGAGGCACTTGGGTGGCTCCGTGGTTGAGTGTCTGCCGTCAGCTCAGGTCATGATCCCAGGGTCCTGAGATCGAGTCCCACACGGGGCTCCCCATGGGAAGCCTGCTTCTCCCTCTGCCTGTGTCTCTGCCTCTCTCTCTCTCTCTCTCTGTCTGTCTCATGAATAAATAAATAAAATCTTAAAAAAAAATAAAAATGAATTGATGTAATATGAGCCAGTAATCTCACTTCTGGGTATATACTCAAAAGAAATGAAAGCAGGATTTTGAAGAGATCTTTGCATACTCATGTTCCTAGTGGCATTATTCACAATAGTCAACAGGTGCAAGCAACTCAAATATCCATTGTCAGAGGAATGGATAAGCAAAATGTGATCTATCCATATAGTGGATTATTATTTGGCCTTAAAAAGGAAGGAAGTTCTATCACATGCCGTAACATGGATGAACCTTCAAGGCACTGTGCTACCAGTCTCCAAAAGACAAATACTGTATGATTCTACTTCAGTGAGGCACCTAGGGTAATCAAACTCAGAAACAAAGAATGCTGGTTGCCAGTGGAAGAAGGAGAGCTAGAAAGTTATTTAATGAATATAGTTTTAGTTTTAGAAGATGAAAAAGTTCTGGAAAGTGCTTGCATAACAGTGTAAATGTCCTGAGATGCCTAGTTGGCTCAGTTGGTTAAGCATCTGCCTTTGGCTCAGGTCATGATCCCAGAGTCCTGAAATCGACTCCCACATTGGACTCCTTGCTCAGTGGGGAGCCTCCTTCTCTCTCTGCCTGCCACTCCCCCTGCTTGGGTGTGCACACGCACACTCTCTCTCTGACAAATAAATAAAACTTCTAAAAAAAAAAAGAATCATAATTTTAAAAAATAAGCATCCGACCCTTGATCTCAGCTCAGGTCTTGATCTCAGGGCCATGAGTTCAAGCCCTGCATTGGGTTCCATCTTGGGCATGGAGCCTCGTTGAAAACAAAATGAAACAAAAACAATGTAAATGTACTTAATATTGCTGAACTCTACACTTAAAGAGGTGGTAAACTGCGTTATGTGTGTTATATAACAATAAAAAAAATTAGGGGCACTTGACTCTCTTAATCAGTAGAGTGTGTGACTCTTGATCTCAAGATTGTAAGTTCTAGCCCCATGTTGGGTGTAGAGATTACTTAAAATAAAATCTTTTTTTTTTAAGATTTTATTTATTTATTCACGAGAGACACACACACAGAGAGAGAGGCAGAGGCAGAGGCAGAGGGAGAAGCAGGTTCCACGCAGGGAGCCCGACGTGGGACTCCATCCCGGGTCTCCAGGATCACACCCTGGGCTGAAGGCAGCGCCAAACTGCTGAGCCAGCAGGGCTGCCCCAAAATACAATCTTTTTTAAAAAATGTTTAAGGAGTTGTATTATGTGTTTGTACATACTCAGGAATTTCTGGAGAGTCTATTAACAGTACTTGCTTTTTTTTTCATTGTATACTTATTTTACTATTTTAACATTTTTATCATTTATGAGCGATCAATTAAAAAAAAAAACTTGAAATTGTTCAATAAACATCAGTAACAGCACTTTTTACTTGCTATGTGACCCAGTGCCAAAAGAGTGGAAGAAACACAGAAAGTGCCGTGATTTCCCGGGCAGTGCATGAATATACGTTGGCAAGGAGTGAAGATGAGTAAGTTTTTTCTAAGTGCAGAGAGCAATCCAGCTGGAGCAGGTAGGGGAAGTTCTGTCCAATTTCAGAGATGTTAAAGTGTGAAAATAAAAAGGCATTCTCTAGGCTTTCATCCTTTCATCTGAGTTTTTCTCCTTTTCCCTCTCAAACTGGCCAGCTCCCAACAACTTGAGTGCATTTTTATCCTCATCTTGCCTTCCTCCTTTGTTAGCTAGCTCACATTTAGAACCATCTCTAGTCAGATGTATGGTCGTTTAATATGAACAAAACATGTTCATCTGGGTTTGTTTATAGGCATTTTAATCTGGCTCATAAAGTTAGTGTGGTGAGATTAACATCTGTCACCACTAGTGCTCCGGCTGACAGCTTGGAAAGGTGTGCTTTCTTCACTCATACCCTGCCCTCCTCCCCCCCCCCCCCCCAGTTCAAACTTGACCCCTTCCCTGAGGCTTTTCCCCACACATCAGTCCTCAGGGATGCCTCTGTCCCTCACACCACTTAACATTCCACTCGACAAGTAGCACACATAACATCTCGCCAAATGTGACCCTGTGTCCATATCTCTATTTTTACATATTTATGGATCCTTGTGTCCTCAGCCTGGCTCCTGGAGTTTGGTTAGCCCCCATCCAGACACAAGGCCCGGCCTGCGGAGAGGCGGAGAGGCCCAGGAACCGGAGGTGGGAGGCTTGGAATCCCAAACCCGACACTACAGGCGTCCACCACTAGGTGGTGGTGGTAATGAGTCATCTCCTTAGGCATTTTGTACCTCAACTTTCTTATCTCTTAAAAAGGAAGATGTTGTCTCTTTGCTTGAGAAAACAGAAGAACATGACCCCGAGGCTAGCAATGGAAGCGCCCAGGCTTCACAACTGGCACGTTCACATGATAACAGCGGTGTTACTCCTACACATTAAAAAGAGGAGGTTAAACAGCAGCAGAGGTTCTTGGAGCACGGACCCCTGCGTCCGTGGCATCCTTGCAGGCGACCAGCGGGTCAAAACTATTTGCATGCCAGGATTCAGAGCTATTCTCCCTCTTTTCCCTCTTTATGAGAGAGTTTTCCAGAAGCTACATTATATGGGGCACCATCCTTCTAATAACTTGTAATGAGAGTATTACTATTAGTTTTTTTTTTTTTAGAGAGAGATTTTATTTATTTATTAGAGACAGAGAGAGGCAGAGGCAAAGACAAGAGGGAGAAGCAGGCTCCCTGCAAGGATGTGGGACTCGACCCCGGATCCGAGGATCACGACCTGAGCCAAAGGCAAACGCTCAACCACTGAGCCACCAGGAGCCACCCAGGAGCCCCTGTCACCGTTACTTTTAAATGAATGCATTTCAATCCTCCCCTCAATTTTTTAAAAAGATTTTATTTATTCATGAGAGACAGAGGGGGGTGAGCAGAGACACAGGCAGAGGGAGGAGCAGGCTCCATGCAGGGAGCCCGACGTGGGTGGGACTCGATCCCGGGTCTCCAGGGTCACGACCTGGGTCGAAGGCGGCGCCAAACCGCTGAGCCACCCGGGCTGCCCTCGATTTAAGTTTCTTAAAAAGCAGGCAGACTATAACGGGGTGCTGGGCCCCAAAAGTCTGAGAACCGCTGAACCAGGTTTGTCACAAGACCCCCCGGAGGCAAACGTCTCCTGCAGACGGAGGACGAGGCCCCGAGGGCGAAGACACGGTCCCCGCTCCGGCGGGGTCCACACGCGGGTGGCGGCGGTGCCACGAACGAGAGGCCTGTGAGGGCGCTGAGCTCCCGGGAGGCACACGGCAGGTCGCTCCGGGCCGCGGGGCACCCAGGCTTCGCGCGCAGTCGCCCTGCAGGCCTCGCCCTCCGGGGGGCCCCCGCGGGCCGGGGGCGGGGCGGGGCGGGGCGGGGCGACGAGCGGCCGGGCGCTGGCGTCAGTGACGTCACTGGGCCGCGCCGGCCAATCGAGGCGGCCCCGGTCGAAGGCGCCGCCGGGCTCCGCGGCCTGCAGGCGGCGCTCTAGCCCGCCGGGCGGCCCCGCGGAGCCGCCATAGCCGCCCGCCTCCCCCGATTTAACGTCTCGGCTGCCGGCTCCGCGCCGCCGCCATGGCCGACGTGGAAGACGGCGAGGAGCCCTGCGCCGTGTCCTCTCACTCCGGGAGCGCAGGCTCCAAGTCCGGAGGCGACAAAATGTTCTCTCTCAAGAAGTGGAACGCGGTGGCCATGTGGAGCTGGGACGTGGAGTGCGATACGTGCGCCATCTGCAGGGTCCAGGTGATGGGTAAGCGCTGCACGCGAGGCCCGGGCCGCGCCACGGCCTCCGCGGGCCGACTCGGCGGGGGCAGCCGGGGAAGCAGGCTCGGCGCGACCCGGGGCGGGGGCGGGGGCGGGGGCGGGGCCGGGCGCCGCTGGGGCTCGGGGGCGCCCGGGGGGGACGCGGGCCGCGAGCGGAGGAATTGGTGTAATTCCAGGTAGAGAATGGGTGTGGCCGAAGAACTAAAACTGGGTCATTTGATGGCAGCGGAGAGAAGCCACTTAGGTTTGTGCGGCGAGCTCCAGCTCTCGAAAGCCAAGCGCGGAGGGGTCGGGGTGAAAGGCCCCGGGCGAGTAAGGGCACCTTAATGGCTGTGGTGACCCGCCGGGGTGATGCTCTGGCGGCCGCTTCCGGCGGCGCGACCCCTCAGTCCGCCCCGCAGCGGCGGGAGGCGCGGCGGCCGTCGCGTGTCTGGGTTGGCGAACTGCTGTTGCGCAGGCCTGTGGAGCTGCCCGCGTCGCGGTGGGGCCTCCGAGAGACACAGCGTGGTTCAAGGACATGGGGCAGCCCGGGGCGTGACCCTGGAGGCCAGGGCGTGACCCTGGAGGCCTGGGATCGGGTCCCGCGTCGGGCTCCCCACAGGGAGCTGCTTCTCCCTCTGCCTGTGTCTCTGCCTCTCTCTCTCTCTCTCTCTCTCTTTCTGTGTGTCTCTCATGAATGAATGAATAACATTTAAATAAAATAAAAAGAATATTGAAGGTTCTCAGGAATGGAAGAGTGGATGCCCTCTTACTCAGAAACGTAAAGCTTCCATCTCCTTCTGGCCCCTCCCTATCATAGGATGCCATTTCCTGAAGAAAAAAAACAAAACAACAACAACAAAAGCAAAGATCCTGCCCTGCTCCGAGTCAGACCTTTATGGAGAGCCCTCTTGCACGAATCAAGTCTCGACTTCTTTTCTGTGATGCTTCCAAATGAAAACACTGGGCCAAACGAGACCTTTCAGAGCAGCTCCATCCTGTTACGTTTTATATGCTCTCTGTTTTTTTGTTTTTTTTTTTAAGATCTCAAACCACCTTGCAAAAGACACTGCTACCTAAATGCAAGTTATTTTTTTATTTTTACTTTTTTAATAGAACAATCAAAACACGGAGAGAGGATCTTTGTGTTTCTTAGGGGTAGGTGGGAAAAACTGAGGTTCTGTAGTTTGAAAACTTCGTGTCCTGCTCTGAAAAATGAGAGAATTGGAGAAAGATAAACAGAATTGCTCTCTCAAGGGATGACATTAAAACCTGCTAGAATGGAGAGAATCTCAGTTTCCACTCTCTTTAAGCATACTTGTTTTTTATTCATAAAATCTTGTTTCAGAGAGTATCTATGACAATGGGATTCAGATATTGTTTATTTTTTACTTTTGAGTGCCCGCTTCTGCAGTACCTATGCTAAAATTGGAACGATATTTTTTACTTTTGAAAGAACTTGATTTCAGACACAATCCACTTATTTTGCATATTAGGTCTTAAAAGCACCCAGTTTATTGGTCTGCATTACCACTCCCTTACACCTCGGTTACTTAAACTATCATAATTTCCAGTTTGAGTGGCATCATTAACTTATCCAGGCAACTTAATTTTTTGTTCTTTTGCATAGCAAACTTTGCTTAATATTTTATCCTTTAAATTTCCTTTAGTTAAAAAAAAAGAAAGTGTTTTTTATATTTCTCCCCAAAGAAAGATTTTAGATTTGTAAGTAGAAATGCAGAATCCAAAGTAATGGTTGAAATATTGCAACAAATAAACTGTACTGGCATATTTAGAGTAAGTCAGAATATGGGCTATAAATGGTTGACATTCATAGTAACCTTCTAATTATAGCAAGTATTCTGCGACTGTGGATTAATTTTGCAGATTTACAACAGCTGTCCTTTGAGTTAAGGAAAGTATTCTGGACTAGACCTCTGTATTTTGTTTATGAGGTGTTAAAATCCATTTTAGTGGCCAGGGGACAACAGAAGGAAGTTTTTCAGACTTCCTAAGCCTTACCCTAGTAGCATCATTCTAAAAGGTATTGCTGTAATTGTACTCCTTAAAAATGTTCTGTTTTAGATCTTAGGAATATCATGGAAAGAATTTTCTTTATCTAAAACTATGAATTTTTATACATTTAGGTTGGGTTTTCTTTGTTGTTTTTCACTCTTAGGTTGGGTTTTGATAATGAGTCTAAATCAAAGCTCAATCAAAATCATAATCCAGAAATTTCTAGATTCTGCAGAAAAGCCCACTTAATTCCATCTCCTTAATATTTCAAATTCATAAATCACCTAAATGATTCATTATGACTTCTTGATCCAAAATTTGCCTGTCAGCCTGTTCTGATGTGGTTAACACTCTCTTCTTTGATTTCCACTCTTCTCCCTTCATTCTGAAAGCAGATGACACAGTGAGCAATTGTTGAAGAGGAAAATAGGTTTGCTAGTACTGTTGAATTATAAAGAGCCAGAGTAACCCTTCGTGGCTATTTATGTTAACTTGGACATTTGACATACCTTTTGGAGTCTTGTTTTCCTAATTTGTGAAAGAGGTAGTTGGGATTACAGACTATAATTCTGTGATTACACAGAACCAGAGCCATGTCTTCACCCTTATATCATGATCCTTATGATATTTAGTTGTTTGCCTGCCTACCTCCCCATTTCCTGGTGAGACCAGGGACCCAGACTCCGTCATTTTGGTGTCCCCAGTGCATAACTCTTTATACAGAGTAGATACTCAGTAATTGTGGGATTGAAGAAAGCCTCAGGAGGCAGTGGTTGTTTTTAATCCACACCGAAGAGGCCAGGGCGGTGTGTTTTTTTAGGGTAAGAGCATGCAGAGAGGAGCAAACAAATGCCTGAGCATACATAATCCAGTGTAAGAAGAGGAGCAGGCTTCAACTCCACCGTGTATCTATTTTTACAGAATTCTTTTTCTCCAATTTATGTTAGGAACTTTTTTTTTCCCTATTGGTTTGAACTTCCTTTTGCCCATCTTGGACTTCTCTTTCCAGCTAGTGAATGAATCCATTTTATTGGTCCCTAAAATATTCTATATTACCTCTTTCATCAAGCAAATATAGCAGTACAGAATGAATTCTGAAAACTTCTAGTGTACCTTTTAGGTTCTCATTCCTAGAATTTACTGCCAAGTAAGTTATTAAAATACCTTGTCATTGTTGGATAAATGCTTTGGATTCAGACATATTTGTAGAGAGAGCATTTTCTTAAAAAAATAAATAAAGAGAAAACTTAGTATTTAAGAGGTTCTTTAAAAATTAATTTAATTTTAAATTTTATGTAGATCATACAGTCATAGAAGTCACAATTTTAAGAGAATACACAGTGAAAACTCTTTCCCATCCCATCCCCTCTTGTAAACTTTTTTATTAGTTAGTTGGGTATTATTAGTTACTTGGGTATTCTAGAGTTCTTTATGTGTGTATAAGCAAATACCAATGTATATGCATGGCTTACTTAAAATGGTATCTTGAAAATAAACTGTCCCTAGGGTTGATCTGTGTGAGCACACCCAGTGAACCTATATGAACTTCTAATATATAATGGAGTATGGCATATTTTTCTCTAGTGGTTGCATGCACCTTGGGGACATCTTTTCATCAGAGCTTGTGAAAATAGAGGGTCAGTAACCCTTACGAAATTGCTCCTGGTCATAAGTAAATGAGTAGGGTGCCTTGTACTTTATTCATCTTTAAGCAGTTATGTTCAGATGAGAAATTAATGAGTCTTTTATCTCCATCTCTAACCCTTTGGGCTTTTATTTGACTTTGAAGTGTCTGGGTTTTAAAAATTGCATTCTGAGTATCAGAATGAGAATTGCTATTTGTTTACTTTTAGATGCCTGTCTTAGATGTCAAGCTGAAAACAAACAAGAAGATTGTGTTGGTATGTTGTAATTTCATTCTCTTGCTTTTTCAACTGAAGGTTTTCTCTCAGTGGGGATGTTTGAATTTGCAATTAAGATTGACTTTATCAATACACAAAAATAAACTGTAAAGCAGTGATCCATTATTAATATAAAATGTGTTGGTTCTCAAAAGGGCTTAATGGAATTAATCTGCAAGTCTTTTTATTGCCTGTAATTAAGAAGAATTGATTATATATTCTAGACATGAGCATAGTAAATATTTGATAATTAAAAAAGAAATCATTATTTTCTATTAAGAAAATTGTAAAATAAGGACTTTGCCAAAACATCATTAAATCTGTGTTAAGGTCAGATTTAGTAAGGTTTTATTCTAATTAAGCACTTCAGTTTTCACTACTCTTATGATACAGTATTTAACTTTTCAACTAACGTAGAAAAAATTCTAAGTCTCAAGATTTTTTCCAATACAGCTTATATATGGAAATCTATTAAATTTTGCTAATAGTTTGGGACTACAAAAGTGGTTTTAGGCTAAATGTTTTAAGCACTTCAAAGGTTTTTATATCCTGGTTCTTGAGGTCATCACTTCTAGATCGCTATATATAAAAGCTTTTCTGAAGATGAAAGGATAACGTTGTACTTTGTGTTTGCATGGTTTACATACAGCTTAACAATGATTTATGCAGTATTTATCAAATCCTGTTTCTTCGTCCTGAAACACTTAGAATGATTTCCCCTTGCTTCCCACTGCCTATAGTTAATTTTCATAAAAAGACATGGTTTGTTTTTGGTTTTTTTTTCATGTTTTTTTCCCTTTTTTTTTCATTGTTCTGTTATCATATAGGTCAAGCAAGGGATGAATAAAGCCTGCATTTGAGATTGTATTTCAGATTATGGGTGACTTCCCTTGGTTTAAAAAAATATTAACAGGAATTGTAGGTTCAGAGCACCTTTCTTTGATCACAGAGAGACCTCTTTCCAGCCAGCCACTTTGAAAAGTTAATGTATTTGTCACTGAGAAATTGCACTGCTTATGGATGACTTAACACAATTCGTCGCCACTTCTAGAAAATAACTTGGTAGATGTACAGCTGATAATGTTTAGAAACATGCCACCTATTTATAATAGACTACTATGAACTGAGAACATTTAAAACTCATTATCTTGGTAAATAAAAATCAGGAGGATATTTTTCAATGAAATAAAGCTCAAAAGGTCTCCAGGTCAGTGTATGACTGAGAAGGTCTGGGATCTAAGGAAAGCTCAAGTCCTTTAATCTCCTAACTTCAGGAAGACAGCATGTGGAGCTGTGTAGGGACTGGGGGTCACCCCACATCCTACATCACCCACAGATTCTAAACAATGATGAAAGTCCCCTAATCACAGCGCTTCATCTCACTTCTTAAGTATAATTTACACAGGTAAGTTTTATTTCTTTATAGATAGAAAAATTTTGACCAATTAGCCATCTTGATTCAAGATTATGAAACATGATTCTTCATAATATAATCTATAATTTGAATTCAGTAATTTAAATTAAAATATGTATTTTTTCCCCCTTTTTCAGTGGTCTGGGGAGAATGTAATCATTCCTTTCACAACTGCTGCATGTCCCTGTGGGTGAAACAGAACAATCGCTGCCCTCTCTGCCAGCAAGATTGGGTGGTCCAAAGAATCGGCAAATGAGAGTGGTGGAAGGCTCTCTTAGTGCATTTGTTTGAAGCCCTGGTGGATCACATTACCACGTGCCAGAACGCTCCAGGGAACTAATTCTTCAAACAGGAGGAGATGGCTCTATGGTCTTTTGGTACTCATCAGAGGCATGGTTTAGCATTTTGTTAGTTTTATTTTCAGAAATTCTCTACAATTAAGAAGATAATTTATTAAAGATTTGCTTTCCTACCTCTGTGGTATGTGTCACATACACTGCTTAGAAGTGCTTTAAAGGAGGAGAGAGCTACAAATTGAATGACTTTATAATTTACTTACTGATATCCAAGGGGCTGTGGAAGCAGTTCCATTTGGAAGAGAACTTGTTGCATGCTTATAGTTGATCAGTTAAAAAGAAAGAAGAAAAAAGACAATGTTATAATAACAAATAAAGTGCAGTTTAAAACCCAATTCTTATCTTTAATTTGTTCCTGATATTTATTTTTGACTGGGAGAGGGTGATTCATGAAATCTTTATTTGATATAAAGAAAAAAATTTAAAAAAAAAAAAAAGAAAAATATTTTAAGTTTGGACCAGTGAACAGTCCATTTAACCTTTGGGCATATGGAATTTTGATTGTCGTAGGCTATCATCCTCTGTCTTTGTCTTTGGTTCATCAAGAAAACCTAAATCTATACCCACTGTTCAATCATTGAGCGGTAAAGAACAGAAGTATTTTCAAGTTCTGGTCAGATTATGTTATAATTAAACTGTGTTTTAGGTGGAATGTTAATGAGGGAAAAATGTTTACCACTGTAACATTGGATCAAAAAGTTTATTTTATTACATGGTGTTTTAATAAATGGTTTATTCTGTTTACTTCATTTGAATTGTCATTATTACAATTTTATGCATGACCTTAATCTTCATGTTAATAAATTAACATGTCAAGTGAATTTTACTTAATTTGAAAAAAAATATTCATACACTCTTAATTGGTAATAATAAAAATTTAAATGTATTACCTGGAAACATAAGTATGAGAAAATACTTAAATTTTATCAAACTCACTCACATTTAATGAAAGTAATTCTGTAACAGTTTATGGGCCACAAGTTTATTTTGAATTTTTCCATAATAAAGACAATAGCAAAAAAAAAAAAAAAAAAAGACGATAGCTATGAATTTTAAAAACCAAAATCTTAAAATCTTTATCATTCACTTTTGTAGTCTGTCAATCTGAATCTTATCTAAGGAATCCAGATACATAAAAGAATGTTAAAATCTAGAATTCATAGGCTTTCGTATTGGCTACTATTAATCTGATTTCTTTGGAAATTATTGCTTTATTATGTATTTTTTTCACAATTTACTGAAAAAAATTACAATATGGGGGTAAAGCACCTTTTTATCATACAATATCAAGAGTAATACTGTTGACATGATTTTTTAAAGTTCATGTTGACCTAGATTACTTGGCTGGATTGTCAAGGTTTTTTTGTTTGTTTGCTTTAAGATTTTTCTTTGTTTTAGAGAGAGAGCACACAAGCAGGGGAGGAGCAGAGGGAGAGGGAGACAATCTCCAGCAGACTGTTTTGAGCACAGAGCACAAAGCTGGGCTCCATCCCAGGTCCCAGGGATCATAACCTGAGCTGAAACTGAGAGTCGGACGCTTTTCTGAGCCACCCAGGCACCCCAGTCAGACTTCTGTCATGTAAAGTTAGTCTTTCCCTCTTTTCATACTGCATTCTTTGGGAGAAAGACACTAAGTGCAGGTAACACTTAGGGAGTAGGAGTTAGGTTTCTACCTTTTGAGGGTAGAGTATTCTGTTATCTGGAATTCTTTAGCATAGGACATGTATCTTTTCTCTGTTTATTTAATCACTTACCCATATCAGTAAATAGCGTTAAGTCCTGGAAAGATTAAAACTTGTCAATTCCATGGAAATGAAGTGTTCTTAGACTACTCTGGATAGAACATTTTATCTAAGGAAATCTGTGTAAGGAAGGATAGGATAAGAAAAGGAAAACAGTTTAAGCAGCATATTCCAAACACATTACAAATTAAATCCCAAAATGTAATCATACTTTGAGCATCTCATTTTGAGGCCTCCAAAAATTCTTGGTATATTCATACCAGAATCTTTTCCAAAATACTGATATAAAATTGAATATTAGAATGTTCTAGCTGATTGCTTCTCAAGCTATGATCTTTTATACTTCAGACCTTCAAAATAGATTTTTGTTTGCCTTAGGCAAACCTTAACAAACATTAAATTGGCACATAACACATCATGTTAATAATTTTGTTAAGGAAACAGCCATGTGATGAACATGATCATATCTTACAGGAAACTACAGAAAACTGATATTACTGGCAAACTGATAAACTCTCAAAAGGTTATATGAGTACATATGGTAACTATGTCTTCAGTGAACACCTACTAAAACTGTAGAAGTCAGCAGATTTGAGGGCAAATATGGAGGTAAAGACCTAGACGAATGACCAAACTGGGGAAATCACCCTAGAGAGATGTAATTTCAAGCCACTACTTCTGCCCCAAGCCATATATCACAGCACATTCTACAGACACTTATTTTTCCAGGGATTTTCAATTGAAGGAAGAATCAATATAAAGGGAAGAATGAAAATAAAAATATAACAATGAGAGTCAACCTAGGGAAACAGTATTGCATCATAAAAGATGTTTAATTTACTAAATATGAAAGATGGACAAAATTTGTTAAGCATGATGTATCGTTGCATTTTTCTTTAGAGTATTTAGAGTAAACACATCAAAGGTTTGCAATATAGAACTGTGTATACTATACATACAGTATAGATTTTAGACTTTTAGTACAGATTTGTAAATTTTATAGGTAGTAAATTATATGTAGTACAATATAAAGTGCAATGTATTATAAGTAAAGATAGATAATATTGCTTTTTCCTTGCCATAGGACCTATTGCTTAGAGAAACATTGAAGCTGATACATCTATTGTTACCATTTGGTATTGTTTCAAAGATTGATTGCCCATGTTTTTTTTTTTTTTTTTTTTTTTTTTATTTAGTTATGAGAGAGAGAGAGAAAGAGAGGGGCAGAGACACAGGCAGAGGGAGAAGCAGGCTCCATGCACCGGGAGCCCGACGTGGGATTCGATCCCGGGTCTCCAGGATCGCGCCCTGGGCCAAAGGCAGGCGCCAAACCGCTGCGCCACTCAGGGATCCCTGATTGCCCATGTTAACTATTGAGACATGTTAAGAAAATAATGAGATGTTACATTGCATCTGAAATGAATACATTGGAGGGTAAAACCTGAATGTGTTTTTATTTTTATTTTTAAAGATTTTTGTATTCATTCATAAGAGACACAGCGAGGCAGAGACATAGGCAGAGGGAGAAGCAGGTTCCCTGCAGGGAGCCTGATGGGGGGCTCGATCCCAGGACTATGGAATCATGAACTAAGCCAAAGACATGCTCAACCACTGAGCCACCCAGGTGCCCCTGAATGCTTTTTTAAAATTGGCATTTGTACTGCTATTTTTCTTTCCTCTGAGGAAGTCCTTAGTCACGTTGTTTCCTCCTAGTAAACTTATATTGACATTGACCATTCTGTTTTAGGCACATGCTCTGTAGATAAAGAGGAAGATTTAGGATATGTGCTAGTCAAGGGCTCAGAAATGATTCTCTCACAGATGAATGAGCAACAATACAGATAGCTTAGTGATCAGCCTTAATTTTCCATAGTAGTAATTTATTTGCCATGGAGACAGTCCAGCATACTATTTTCTCTGAATCTAGAAAAAAATGAGTATTAGTTTTTTTTAAAACAGGATTCATTCTTTTCGCAATGACTAAAATTTTTAAATCTCCACAAAAGCCAGTTACTGCAGTTATAAACATACTGGCTCACAACGGGAAAATAGGATTACATTTAAACTCCTTCCCCCCAAAAAAATGACATTTTTATTCAAATTTGTTGAACTTAGATTTGGCTTACTTCAAGTGCATGTATGTATATATATGTGGAAGTGTAATACGACACATGTATACAGCCATTCATTAATGTGCTTTTAACTCACAGTTCCCCTTTCTCAGGTATATAAAAGAATCAGTTAAGTGATCTCCTTGAAGGATATTTTCATTTTATAAGAAGATGCTGGAGGGGTGCCTAGGTGGCACAGTTGGTTAGGGCGATTGCCTTCAGCTTAGGTCATGATCCTGGGGGATCCTGGGATCAAGCCTTGCATCAGGCTCCCTGCTTAGGGAGCCTGCTTCTCCCTCTCCCTCTGCCACTACCCCACTTGCACTCTTTCTATGTCAAATAAATAAATTAAGTCTTTAAAATATAAATATAAGAAATTGCTGGAGCTGAAACTAGAAAATGTGTATACATTATGCAGCAATCAGAAAACAACATTTGTAGACATGACAGTAAAGAGTTTTCAGTTGGTGGAGTGACTGAGTATAAATTGATGAGAAAGCCACTGAAACATCTGTGTCTAGAAGAAAAACAATAAGTAACATGGGAAGGATGAATGGATGGAAAGCTTGAGGAAAGGGGAGCCAAGAATGGAGAAGAATGACATCCTTTACCATGTAGTAGACATTGAGAAATCAGATATCTATATTTAATAATTCTTTACAAAAATTACATGTGCAGAAATTTGTTCAAACAGTATACCTAATCTAACGAATAGTGTCCTAGTTACATAGTAGTTGGGTATTTACAGTAAGGTCAGTAAAACTACATTTAACAAATACATTACTATAAAGGTACTAAAACAGTAATCATGAAAGAGTTCATATAAATTATATTAATTTATATTTAATTCCATTTAGTGTGCATAATTTAGACATCATGCCTTTTAAGTTTTCTAAATGGATTTGACTATTTTGCATTTATAACACACTTTTTTTAAAAAAAGATTTTATTTATTCATGAGAGACACAGAGAGAGGCAGAGACATAGGCAGAGAGAGAAGGAATCTCCATGCAGGGAGCCTGATGTAGGACTCGATCCCAGGACTCCAGGATCACGCCCTGGGCTGAAGGCAGATGCTTAACCACTAGGCCACCCAGGCATCCCTATAACACACTTATGAATTATAGGTTATTACTGCTCTTATTTGAAAGTCAAGAAAGCTGAAATGTCAAGAGAACTGACCCTAGTAACATATTAACAGATTCCAAAATCCTTGTTTCAGATTTTTAGGGGTACCATGTTTCAGCTTTGAGTAGGAGCTAGAAAGATTGTAGTTTATCCAGCTTATCTTTCTTTATTGTAAATTAATGACAACACTTCCAATTTTTTTTTTCAGTTTTTCTTTAAAGTTATATTTAGGCTTTTTAGTTTGGGGTGTGTGCATGCACATGCTTGTGTGTATGTCCTTTCTCAAGTTCTGTTATTGAAGATGCTTTTCCAGGTCATATTTAATGTAATAACTCTGCTTATATGGCTGATTTTGTAAAGTATATTGAAACATTTGGGTTATCGATTAGAAATGAATTTTTTCTTTTATGTTTTTCACGATCCTGGTTATGTAACACATGCACATTAAATAACAGATTAAAAAATTAATTTCAACACACAAATATGTTTGACCTTTCGAATATCTGTCATTGAACTATTTGAGTAGCTTTTTTGTCCGATGTTTTTAAAAGGATGTATTCATAAAATGTAAATCAAATATTTGGCTTTGCAGTGATGAGAGAAATAGTAAGAATGTCAAGTTATTTTAGTCAGTATGACAGTTATATAAATGAAATGTGAAGGGTGGTAGTAATAAGCAGATTTTCCACACAGTAAAACCACAGGCCCACCACCTAACAAAAGCTCTGTTTCTACTACACATCAGCATCTGAGGGTAGAAGAGGAAGGGCTGGGACAAAGCAGCACTGATCCTACCCATCCTGGGATGATATCAGCTCATCTGCATAGCCATCTGAAACTTTAGTACATATTGTTTCATCAGAAAGAACATGCTGTGACATTAATTTTGAGTACCAAAGCAAAAGTTAAGCATTGAACAGATTTTACTTTCCATTTGATTAATCAACGTTGCATTTTATTTTACTAGTGTATTAGAAATATGTTTGTCATCTTTGGCTATTTAATTTTCCACCTATGCAAGGTGCATTCTTACATTACAGATGACATCCACATTAGTAAATTCTACCCCACCAAACCCATTACCCTTTATACAATATTTTCCCATTACTATCCTGAAGTGCAATTCATAAATGTCTCCACATATAATTAAAATATGTATTATAACTTAATAGTAATACCTAAATATATAATATAAAATAGCTTGATTGTAATATAAAATAGAAATAAAAGGAATTTATAATTATTTGCATTTCAGTATCTAAATACTTAAGCATAATTACACCAGAAGGCATAAAGAAGTGGGCTGATACATATATGAATGTGTGTGTGTGTTTGTGTGTGTGTGTGTGTGTGTGATCACTACATATAGACAGCAGTAATGTAGACTGTTGTTGTCTCTGTAACATGGGAGCATTTCCATTGCTGGTAAGAACTTTCCCACCCAAATGATGGATCATGCTTAGTAAAGCTCTGAACAAAACCAACATACAATCTTTTGATTTACATGTTAATTGCATGGTTGGACATTTCAATGACATGGTTAGTGAATATTCACTTGGCAGTCTTCTAGGCCTAAAGAATAAGATCAAAATTGTTTTATTTAATTGAAGCTAATGTAGAAGTTTTTAGGATCAGAAAAAAAAGCTTACGTGTTCCTTTAGAAGTGTAGTGGACATCTAATAAGAAAGGTAACTTTTTAAAGAATGCTTTAAAGATTTTATTTATTTATTCATGATAGTCACATACAGAGAGAGAGGGGCAGAGACACAGGGAGAGGGAGAAGCAGGCTCCATGCAGGGAGCCCGACATGGGACTCGATCCCGGGTCTCCAGGATCGCGCCCCGGGCCAAAGGCAGGCGCTAAACCGCTGCGCCACCCAGGGATCCCAAGAAATAAAATCTTTTATTTTTTTTTATTTTTTAAAATTTTTATTTATTTATGATAGTCACACACACAGAGAGAGAGAGAGAGAGAGAGAGAGAGAGAAGCAGAGACACAGGCAGAGGGAGAAGCAGGCTCCATGCACCGGGAGCCCGACGTGGGATTCGATTCGGGGTCTCCAGGATCGCGCCCCGGGCCAAAGGCAGGCGCTAAACCGCTGCGCCACCCAGGGATCCCAAGAAATAAAATCTTTTTTTTTTTCCAAGTTTTTTATTTTATTTTATTTTATTTTATTTTATTTTATTTTATTTTATTTTATTTTATTTTAATTTTTTATTTATTTATGATAGTCACATAGAATGAGAGAGAGAGAGGCAGAGACACAGGCAGAGGGAGAAGCAGGCCCCATGCACCGGGAGCCCGACGTGGGATTCGATCCCGGGTCGCCAGGACCGCGCCCTGGGCCAAAGGCAGGCGCCAAACCGCTGCGCCACCCAGGGATCCCCCAAGAAATAAAATCTTTTAAAAAAATGCTTTCTTGCTTTTTAAAGTTATTCCCAAGGACTACCTTTTCAGGGTAATGCTCTGAAAAGAAAATTAGAAAATTTCCATGTTTAGTTTAGTAAGCCCAGTTTTTTAAACTATTTTTTAAAGATTTTATTTATTCATGAGAGACAGAGAGAGAGAGAGAGAGGCAGAGACATAGGCAAAGGGAGAAGCAGGCTCCTTATAGGGAGCCTGATGCGGGACCTGATCCTGGGACTGCAGGACCACGGCCTGAGCCAAAGGCAGAGGCTCAACCACTGAGCCACCCAGGCGCCCCAGTAAGCCCAGTTTTAAAAAATATGTATTTAAAGGAAAAATCTTGCTGGTTTGAATATAAGGAAAATTAGAATTAAAGTACAAATATAGGGATCCCTGGGTGGCACAGCGGTTTGGCGCCTGCCTTTGGCCCAGGGCGCGGTCCTGGAGACCCGGGATGGAATCCCACATCGGGCTCCCGGTGCATGGAGCCTGCTTCTCCCTCTGCCTGTGTCTCTGCCTCTCTCTCTCTCTCTCTGTGACAATCATAAATAAAAAATTAAAAAAAAATAAAGTACAAATATATTTGAAAGTTTAAGCTATTTTTTATCAAACAATTTGAACAATATAACAAAACACATGACAAACGTTTGTATGGAAGTTCCTCTTTTGCAGAACAGAACCTGCTTTTCTTAAGTTGACTGCTTGCAAGCTTTCCTTGGGTGAGTGTAGCTGTGGTATAGAATAGTAGAAAGACTGCAATTTAGGAGTCACTCAGCCTGGCTTGGAATCTTGACTCCATCGTTTACTACTTGTGTGATCCCGCACTGAGTCCTTAACTTCTCTGTCCCTATCTTCTCGACTAAAACGGGTACAACTATATTATCTACTTCATAGGGTTGCAATGAAGATGAAATGAATTAATACACGTTAACTACCTGGAACAGTGCCTGAAACATAGGAAGCACTCAATAAATATTAGCCATCGTTATAGGTCAGTATTGCCACTGCTGATCTCTGCCTTAGAGAGTAGCTTTGAGAAAAGGTATCTTGTTTCCAGTGATGATTCTTGTAAGAATTAGGTTGTGTGTACCCACAACCTGTGTAGAACTGCCAACATGAGTTTTTAAGAGGGTGGTGTTCAACTTTTTAAAAACCACACCAACACATCTGAGAAGCACATTCCCATCAGCAATAATGGGCTCTCCCAGAGTGGTTTTCAAAGTGTGTGTGTGTATAAACCAGGCAGGGAGGAGAGTTAGAAAAAACTGCCCAGACGAAAATCTCAGTTAAA
Organism: Nyctereutes procyonoides; assembly: GCF_905146905.1. Classification (NCBI taxonomy): domain Eukaryota; kingdom Metazoa; phylum Chordata; class Mammalia; order Carnivora; family Canidae; genus Nyctereutes; species Nyctereutes procyonoides. The sequence continues at coordinate 38,042,235 of NW_026575042.1, forward strand.
AGCTTTTGGAACAGGCGCCTGGGTGGCTCAGTCCATTAAGTGTCTGCCTCCTCCTCAGGTCATGAGAGTCCCATATAGGGCTTCTTGCTCAGCAGGGAGTCTGCTTCTCCTTCGCCCTTCCCCCAACTTGTGCGTGCAGGTGCGCTCTCTCTGTCTCTCAAATAAATAAATAAAATCTTAAAAAAAATAAAAAACAGAGAGAGAGAGAGAGATAATAGCTGTTGGAATTATTTTAGTGCAGATGAAATGTTCTAATGCCATTTGAATTTTATCCTAGCTTTGAAGGAACTACCTACTAACTAAATTTATGAGGACTTATATAAAAAATTCAATTAAATTATTTGTACCAAAATTGTATCTTATAAAATAATCAGAATTCTTGCCAGACCACCTAGAGGATAACTTTGTAAATCCAAAAAATATATAGTATAGAATGAGTTTTGTATGGCTGGTATAATACAATTGTCATTTAACTCTTTAGTGGTGATTCTTAGACCTTCCTTGTAAATTAACATCTGCTATACTAACTCCTGCTCTGCTTTTTCTACCTTTATAGAAATTATATATTTATAATAGAAATCTATTAATCACTGCTTGCTTCCTATATATGAGGCTTTGCCTCTACCATATATATGGTAGAAAGAATTTGAATACAAGTAAGTGTCCTGTCTTCAGAGACAGCAGTGTCTGTTAGGGAATGTTCAATTCACAACAGATTTGTGAAGTGTAATGTAATGAACTTTCTAAGAGACACATACCGCCTGGGAAGTAGAAGGGACAAACCACATTCACTTGTAGCATATACAGTACGTGATTACAAGGATCATCTCTTGTGTGGATTATTTCTATTTTATTTAACACATATTTTCTGTTTTATTTTATTTATTCCATTTCTGTTTTATTTAACAGTAAGTGGTATGTATGTGCTCCATAGCATTTCTGGGTAGAGAAATGCCCTGTGTCTTCTTGAAGTAAGTTGTTTACATTGCTTCTACTTTCTTGCCTGCCTGCCTTGTCTTCAATTCCATCTCCACTTCACATACTCTCATATTTGCCTCCTTGTAACTTTCTCTGTAGGGCAAGGGGAGAAGGAGCCCTACCCACTGACAAAAGACCCACCTAAGGAAGAAAATAACATTTAAAATAACTTCTTTCTTGAAGGGTATAGTTCTGTGCTATCCAACAATGTAGCCACTTAGCCACATGTGGCTGCTTACATTTAAATTTTAATTAATTAAAATTTAAAATTCAGTCCCTTAGTCACATTAGCCACATTATACGTTCTCTATAGTCATATGGGGATAATGGCTTCATACTGGACATCCCAGAACAAAACATTTCCATCATGGAAGAAAGTTCTGTTGGACAGGGCTGGTATAGATAATCTTGTTTTTAAGGCCTGTTCTACCAGAATTTAGGAATCATGGAGGCCTCAGTTATATAAAATTTAAGTGACCTTCCACTTTCCTTTTAAAGATTATCTTTGGAGGGCAGCCCGGGCAGATCAGTGGTTTAGCACCGCCTTCAGCCCAGGGTATGGTCCTGGAGACCAGGGATCGAGTCCCATGTCAGGCTTCCTGCATGGAGCCTGCTTCTCCCTCTGCCTGTGTCTGTGCATCTCTCTCTCTCTCTCTCATTCTTTCTCTCTCTTTCTCTCTGTGTGTGTCTCTCATGAATAAATAAATAGAATCTTAAAAAAAAAAAAAGATTATCTTTGGAAACTAGAATGTTGAACATAAGCCTTATTTTACTAATTAAATCTTGTCCTTGACAAAGAGAATCAACACATTTTTAACTGGTCAATTCACTACACTTAGGGGAAAAAATTAACCCAAACACAAAGATCCAAAATTGTATTGAAACACTTTAGTTTAAAAAAGGATTGTTGGCATGGTTTCCTGTTCTTTACATTTTTTAGGAATTACTTATATTTTCAAAATACCTTCCTATTTGGAATTATAAATTCATGTAGCTGCTTTTGTTATCCTTGATAGATTTATATCAGTGGTTCTCAACCAGGTAATGATTTTGCCCTGCAGGAGACATTTGGCAATGTCAGGAGACATTTGTGGTTGTCACAGCTGATAGGAGTGCTGGGATCTCTTGGGTAGGGGCTGTGGATGCTGCTAAACATCCTACAAGGCACAGGACAACCTCCCACAAAAAGGAATTATCAAGTAAAAAAATGTCAATAGCACTGAGGTTGACAAACCCTGATTAACAGTAATTTATATACACTTTAATAATATTTTTGAGAAGTTAGAATTCCCTATTAGAAACTTGCTAAAATATGGTCAATAGTGATAATAAAACTTATGTAACACTTACTAGGTACCAAATTATCCTTTAAGAGCTTTACATGTATTAACTCATTTAATCTTAACAAAGCACCACCCGCTTTTTAAAGATTTTATTTAAAGATACTGTTAACACCAAGTCTCGGTGAAGATGTGGAGACCTGGAACTCTCATACATTGCTGCCGGGAATGAAAAGTGAAACAACCAGTCCATAAGGCAGTATTGTAAAAAGTTAAATATATGTCTGCCCTCTGACCCAGTAATTTTGCTTCTAGGTTTTACCCAAGAGCAATGAAAACTTATGTCCACAAAAAGACATCGATGAATATTCAAAGCTGCGTTTTTTGTATTTATGATAGCCAAAACTGGAAGCAACCCAAATGTCCATCAACAAAAGAATAATGGTATATTCATAGAATGGAATGCTTCTCAGCAGCAAAAAAAAAAAAAAAAAAAAAGGAACAAACATAATACATGCAACAACGTGAATGAGTCTCCAAACATTATGTAGAGCAAAAGAATCCGGACACAAAAGAGTACCTTGCTGTATGATTCTGTTTATATGAAGTTCAAAAACAGGCAAAATTAATCTACAGAAATCAGAATGGTTGTCTCTCATTGGGGATATTGACTACAAAAGAGCACAAGAAAGCTTTCAGCAGCCTTGGAAATGTTACATATATTAATTTGGATGATAGTTATATGAATACATGCATTTGTCAAAACTCATCAATCTGTACAGTTTATTCTGTGTAAAATAAACCTAATTTAAAAAAAAAAAAAGACAGGCGGATATTATTATTTGAGACCACAACTGATACAATTTATATTTGCCACTAAGTGGAAAATACAAGAAAATGCATTAATGGTTGTTCCATTTGTCTTATTGTTCAACTCTTCAAGAAAGCACTCAAATCAAAATAATTGTGTTTCTGATCTTGTTCTGGTCCCCTGTGGAGGTAATCTGAGAAAGCTCCTTGGAGTTCATTAGAAGTGTTTCATTTTCAAGAAGTTTATCAAAATGCAGAAGAAATCAGCAATGGAAGAGGTGATTTTTTAAAAGGGAAAATGTTTTATTCAACCCAACTCTCTTCTAAAACATTTTCCAGAGTTTTTAAGTGTGCAACGTCTTAGAGCTGCCGTCAGTCATAAGGTGGAAATTTTAGTGTACCCTGCGGTTCCTCGCTGAAATCTGAACATCTCACTGAACAGCACCACCTCAGAATCTAACAATAGGCTTAGAACTTAAAGATAATAGATATGGACTAGGGTCATTTCCATACCTTCTGCTTTAAAAAGCCCTCAATGTACTTAAGGCTCTAGTGTTTGGTTTCTGCTGGACAGATGGCCTGGAACTGAGGTCTTGTGAGTGAGCACACAGACCCCTTGATAAAGCTTAGGAGTGCTCAGGCCTTCCCACCTCCACTGCAGCCCTGCTATTAGGTCCTTAGGTGGATGCAAAGTAAAAGGAAGTCCTGGTGCAGCTCTCACCTACAGCCCTCACACCTGCAACTAACTACAAAAATGCTCCAGATCCTTCCAGCTCAGCTCAGACCACCCCTCCACCAGCTCCACACACATCAACCAAATGGAAGGGTGCCCAAGTACTCCCCACGGGACCTCCCACAACTCAGTGGTCAGGCGGGTCTAGTAGTCTCAGCTCCAACATCCTGCATGGCCACCCCAGGCCAGCACCCCTCCCTGCTCCAACTCTCAGGGCCTGGCCACCATCACTGAGTTAAGCCATCAATCTCATCCTGCCCTTCATCCCTATTAGGTTTGAAAACACAGGAAACCCAGACTTACCATGTCACTTCACATTCTCTCAAATCTAACCCCAAGTAATTCTTTACATTCCCTTTTATTGCCTCCTCTCCTACTCCTTCCAACTTCTGAAACTTCCTTTTTGTAGTTACACTAACAAAATTTCCACCATCCTCATCATTCTCTGAAAGTTCCCTTCACTTTTTTTTTTTATATTATAGTTGACATACAATGTTACATTAGCTTGGAGTGTACAACAGTTATTCGACAAGTCTCTACATTATACCATGCTCACAAGTGTGGCTACCATCTGTCACCAAACAATGGTATCATGGACTATATTCCCTGTGCCACACCTTTTATCCCCATGATTTATTGATTAGGTAACTGGAAGCCCATATCTGCCACTCCTCTTCACCAATTTTGCCCAGCACTTCACCCTAGTCCTCTCTGGCCAACACCAGTTTGTCCTTTATATTTATAGGAGTTTGTTTCTGCTTTTTGTTTCTTTGTTTATTCATTCATTTTATTTTTTAGATTTCACATACAAGTGAAATCATATAGTATCTGTCTTTCTCTTTCTGACTTATTTCACCTAAGATAATACCCTCTAGGTCCATCCATGTTGTCACAAATGCAAAATCTCATTCCTTTGTATGGCCAAGTACAATTCTACTGTATATAAATACTACATCTTCCTTATCCATTTGTCTATTGATGGACACTTCAGTTGCTTCTCTATCTTGGCTATTGTAAATAATACTGCAATAAACATAGGAGCACACTGTATCTTTTTGAGTTAGTGTTTTCATATTCTTTGGGTAAATACTCAGCAGTGGAATTGGTATCATAGGGTAATTCTATTTTTAATTTCTTGAGGAACCTCCAAACTTTTCCACAGTAGCTGCACCAATTTATATTCCCACCAACAGTGCATGAGGGGTCCTTTTTCTCTACATTCTTAACACAACTTACTTCTCTTTTTTATCCCAGCCATTCTGACAGGTATAAGTTGATATCTCATTGTGTGTATCTCATTTTTAATTTGTATTTCCTTGATGACTAGTGATATTGAGCATCTTTTCGTGTGTCTGTTTACCATCTGTGTCTTCTTTGGGAAAATGTCTATTCAGGTCCTTTGCACATTTGTTTAATCAGATTATTTCTCAGTGTTGAGTTGTGTAAGTTCTTATACATTTTGAATATTAACCCTTACTGGATATATCATTTGCAAATATCTTCCCCTATTTAGTAAGTTGCCTTTTTGTTTTATTGACGGTTTTCTTTGCTGTGCAAAAGCTTTTTATTTTGGTGTGTGTAGTCCCAATAGTTCATTTTTGCTTTTGTTTTCCTTCCCTGAGGAGGCATATCTAGAAAAATGTTGCTATGGCTGATGTCAAAAAATTACTGCCTATGTTTTTTTCTAAGAGTTTTATAGTTTCAGGTCTCACATTTAGGTCTGTAATCCATCTTGAATTTATTTTTGTATATGGTGTAAGAAAGTGATCTGGTTTCATTCTTTGGCAGGTAGCTGTACAGTTTTCCTAGTACCCTTTATTGAGGAGACTGTCTTTTCCTAATTGTGTATTCTTAAAAATATATATGTTTTATTTTTTTATTTGAAAGAGACAGAGAGGGCAGCCCTGGTGATGCAGTGGTTTAGCACCCCCTGCAGCCCCGGGGTGTGATCCTGGAAACCCAGGATCAAGTCCCACGTCGGGCTCCCTATATAGAGCCTGCTTCTCCCTCTGCCTGTGTCTCTGCCTCTCTCTCTGTGTCTCTATGAATGGATAAATAAAAAATCTTAAAAAAAAAAATGAAAGAGACAGAGAGTGCACAAGCTGGGGGTAGGGCAGAGGGAGAAGCAGGCTCCCAGCTGAGCATGGAGCCCGATGTGGGGCTCCATCCCAGAACCCCAAGATTATGACCTAAGCTGAAGTCAGATGCTCAACCCACTGAGCCACCCAGGTGCCCTTCTAATTGTATATTCTTGCCTCCATTGTCAAAGATTAATTGACCATATGATCATGGGTTCATTCCTGGGCTCTATTCTGTTCTGTTAATCTGTGTATCTGTTTTTGTGCCAATACCATACTGTTTTGATTATTGCAGCTTTGTAGTATACCTGAAATCCAGAATTGTGATACCTCTAGCTTTGTTTTTCTTTCTTAGGATTGCTTTAGCTATTCAGTCTTTGTGTTTTCATACACGTTTTGCTGTTATTTGTTCTAGTTCATGAAAAGTGCCTTTTAAAAATGCTTTTGGTATTTTGATAGGGATGGCACTGAATCTGTAGGTTACTTTGGGTAGTATGGGCATTTTAGCAATATTAATTCTTCCAGTCTATTAGCATGGAACATGTTTCCATTTGTTTGTGTTGTCTTCAATTTCTTTCATCAATGTCTTATAGTTTTCAGAGTACCGATCTTTCACCTCCTTGGTTAAGTTTATTCCTAGGTATTTTATCCTTTTTGGTGCAATTGTAAATTGAAGTATTTTCTTAATTTCTCTTTCTTCTTCATTATAGAAATGGAACCAAATTCTGTGTATTAATCTTACGTTGCAACAAAGTTCCATTTATGAGTTCTTATAGTTGTTTCATGGCATCTTGAAGGTTTTTTATGTATAGTATCATGTTATCTGCAAACAGTGACAATTTACACGTGATCTTAGCCAAAAGGCCAAGAAGCGATAAACAGTGACAATTTAGCTTCTTCCTTAGCAATATGCCAATATGGACGCCTTTTATTCTTTTCTGTTTTTCTTTTTCTCTTTTTTTTTTTTTTGTCTGATTGCTGTGACTAGGACCAGTATTACACTGAATGAAAGTAGGAAGAGTGGAATCCTTGTCTTATTCCTGATCTTAGAGGAAAAGCTCTCAATTTCTCAGCATTGATATTACCTGTGTGTTGCTTATATGGCCTTTATTACATTGAGGTTCATTCCCTCTAAACCCAGTCTGTTGTTATCATGAATGGCAGTTGAATTTTGTCAAATGCTTTCCTGCATCTATTGAGATGATCATATGATATTTATCCTTCATTTTGTTAATGCAGTGTATCACATTGATTGCTTTGTGAATATTGAACTGTACTTGAGTCTCCAAAATAAATCCCACTTGATGATGGTAGATGATCCTTTCGATGTATTGTTAAATGAGGTTTGCAATGATTTTGTTGAGGATTTTTGCATATATGTTCATCAGAGATATTGGCTTATAATTTTCTTTTTTTAGTGTCTTTGGTATCAGGGTAATGCTGGCCTCATTAGAATCTATTTGGGAGCTTCCCTTCCTCTTGTATTTTTTGGAAAAATTTGAGGAGAAAAGGCATAGAATTTTCTTTTAGTATTTGGTTGAATTTACCTGTAAATCCATCTGGTCCTGGACTTTTGTTTGTTTGTCATTTTTTGATTACTGATTCAATTTTGTTACTTCTGGTTGGTCTGTTTCTTCTTGATTCAGGTTTGGAAGATTGTATGGTCCTAGAAATTTATCTATTTCTTCTTGTTGTCCAGTTTGTTGGCATGTAATTTATTATAGTAAGTCTCTTATAAACCTTTGTGTTTCTGTGGTGTGAGTTATTACTTCTCTTATCATTTCTGATTTTATTTATATGATCCCTCTCTCTTTTTTTCTTGATAAGTCTGGCTAAAGATCTACCTATTTTGTTTATCTTTTCAAAGAACCAGGCCTTGGTTTCATCCATCACTTTCTTATTCTTACTGAAAACTGTCTCTCCCCTGAAGACACTGCTTCTTCTTCAGCAACCTTCCTGCTCCTCATACTACTGAAGTTGGCAATGTGCAAGATAACTTCATCTCTTTCTGTTGCCGCCCCCTCCCTATAAACACCCAGCCCTGACTCTCAGGTCTTTAGACCGACACTCACCACAGTCTTCTGTGGCCCCCGTCACTGTTCTTTGTTCTTTAAAGATGCTAGCCCCACTCTGTCAATTTGTCCATCACTTCCTTTTTGAGTAATTCTTGGTGATTTCAATACTCACATGGATGATGCTCGAAGTACCCTAGTTTCTAAATGCCCTGACCTGCTCTCCTCCAGCGATCTTGTCTACCTGCCTCTCTCCCCACCTTGGCCACTCACTCCAGTGATCATACCCTTGAGCAAAATTCCTCAGAAGAGTAGCTTAGGCTGCCTGCCTCCAATTTACCTCTTCCATTCTCTAGTGAACTGGCTCAGAAGGGTTTCTTCATAGCACACCATTGAAACTGCTCTTGTCCAGCTCCCTAGTGACCTCTAAATCTTTTTTGGAGGTCAAAAAATCTCCTCTAAATATTTTTTGAGTTTCAATATTTTATTAAAATGGCATATTTACCCAGTTAACCAAGAATACATTAGCTGTCTTTTCCTGGCAACCCCTCATCCCCAGAATCTGCAGACCAACATAGGAGCGACTTCAAATATCCTTAATCATGAAAACCAACAGAAATACTTCAAAGTGAAGTTTGCAACTAAAAACTAGACCCTGGAAAATTCTAAATTAAAAGAAATATGAAACTCTCAAACAATTATTTTTATCTACCTAAGAATAAATGCCGATGTGCCATCCACCAGATGATACTGCTAGGCTTTCTTTTTTTGCTTTTTGCATAGTATTAACTTCATGTTAAGTAAAAGCAGCATTTTTACCCCCCTTTTAATGTTCCTTTTCAGTGTCATAAAAAAAAACCAGTAAATAAAACTGTCAAAGTTAGTCAATTGTCAGTATTTACCATGCTTGACCTATCAAAAGCATCTGCCACAATTGATCCCTCTCTTCCCCAACACCCCTTCTTCACTGGTTTCTAGGGTACCATTCTCTTCTGGCTTTCCTTCTACCCCCCCTCTGGACTTCTCACCCCTTTGACCTCAGATTTCTCTGCTCTCACCCCCAGAGTGGTACATCCAGTCCTACGGCTGTAAATGTCTTTTACATACTGGATGACTCCGGTGAACACCTCCAGCCCAGGCTCTCCCACTTCCCCCACCTCAGGTTCCAGAGCCACAGATCCAGCAGCTGCTTAATAAGATCCCCATCTGGATGTTTCACGGACAGTTCTAATGTAACAGTATAAGACTGAATTCTTGATCTTCTCCACAACCTATTCCTCGAGTTTATGGGACATTCATACTTACAGTTACTTAGGGCCCAAGCCTTGAGGTCAACCTTATCTTTTTTCTTTCTGCAACACCCTGCATTTACTGCAGAAGCAAACCCTCATTCCCCCTCCAGTGATGTCTCACCAGGGTCACTGCCTTAGCCTCCAAACTGATTTCTCTGTTTTCACCCTTGTCCCCTTTAGTCTGTGATCCTGCTTAAATATCCATCTGATTGTAGCAGTCCTCTGCTGAAAACCCCCCAGTGGCCTCCCAGCTGAGCTCAGCTGTCTGCTGTACCCCTTACCCCCCAGTTGAATGCAGCCACACGAGTCAGACCAGCAAAGAGCTACTCAGTCAAGGCACAGAATTCATGAGAAATAATAAGTCATTATTTTAGGTTACGAAGTTTTTGGGTCATTTGTAATACCACAATCTAATATATGGTATATTTTACTTGTTTATTAGCAATCTCACCCACTAAAATGTAATCTCCTTAAAGACAGGGATTTTTGTCAGTTTTGTTTGCTGCTGTACACCCAGTGCCTCGTACAGCGCCACCTGCCCACGTGACATCTCCACATGGCTGTCTCATGGGGACCCCAAACCCCACATGTCCCAAACTGAACTCAAATCACTCCTCCTTTCAGGGTTTCTATATCTGGGTGAATGGCATAACCATCTGTCCAGTTCCCTGGAGCCAAAGCCCTGGTGTCACCCCTTCCTTCTCCTCTTCCTCACCTTGCATCTCACTGTCTCCCATCCATTTTGCCTTCCGAATAGGTTGAGACTCTTCCTGTTTTGTTCCATCGCTATACCACCATATTGCTCCTTGGGCAGCCTCAGTTACCTCCTCCAGGCTGCGCATTCCCAGTCTCTTCACCACAGAGTAGCCAGTGGGATCTTTCTGAAAACACAAATATAACCATGTTATATGGCTTAACACTCTGATGGTCTCCCATTGTTCTTAGGACAGAGACCAAAGCCTTAAGAGGATGGTTTGACTCCAAGCTGTCCCTGTAGCCTCATCTGGCACTACATATCTTCCCCCTTATTCACAGCACTCCCCTGGTCTTTGGCATTGAATAGGCTGCTTAAGATTCTCTCTCTCTCTCTCTCCCTATGCCCCCCACCCCCACCCTCATGCTCTCTTTCTCTCTCAATAAAGGAAGAAAGAGAAAGAAAAGAACAAACAAAACAATAACATGTTAGATGAAAGTGAAATAAAATTGGCAAAATGCTAATAATGCCAAAAATAAAGTTGGCTGATGACTATGAGAAAGTTATTTTGCTATTCTCTGTACTTTTATGTATGTTTGAGATTTTCCATAACAAAAAGATCTCTTAAAATGGTGTAATAAAATGGTGATTTTCAACTCCTGTATGATTTTTATACTTAGTCTTCTGAAAATACTTTGTATACCATTCCTTTCTAATTTTGCTAAGAAAACCTCAGTTGTCTCTAGAACTCTGTTGAAGAATATCCAGCTCCTAGGACCACCCATTGGTCTTACTATTCAGTATTTCAATAGAAAAGACAAAGTGGTTGAAAAGTAATTTTTTGTGAGAAAATTCTGTGACCACATTAAAATGGTAGTCTATAATTTATCTTGCTCCCTCTGTTCTCTGTTTAGTGTCAACAAATTTTAACCAATAAGGTATCCCTGACTTCTTCAGATTACTAAAATATAAAGTGTGGTCAACTGCTGTTGGAAGGATAAAGACCCTTTTGCTTTTCTTTCCTGTAGAGGGCTTCTACTAAAAGAAAAAAGTGAATCTTTACTATGGGAAGATTTAAGTCAGAAGTTGAAGAATAATCTGGCTTCTTTGGGTATCCTAATGTTAACCTATTAGTCTGCTTCAGAACTTACATTCAATGTACAAAATATCTTGTTTCTGAGATCACATCATATCAAGTTGTATTATTTCATGATTCTTCATCCTCAAATACATGTGCTATTGGGCCATGCAGAGAACTGTGAATTATAAAAGAGAGTCATGTTCTTACCAGAAACCATGCTTTACTATTTTCTTTATCCTAGGAGGTATTTTCAATATTAAAAAATTCTTAGAAAGAGAAACAAACCAAGCTTACCACATTACTAATTTAACCTAATTTTTTTATGTTCTTTGAGTTTCAAATGTCGTATGACATCAGAGCATTTTAAAATTCAAGAACATACATATCAGAAATAATACATTAAACCACGTGATGCAAAATGTGATAGAAGATGTGGGTAAGGAGCTTTTTTTTCCTTTAGGTTGCAAAACTAGTCATAAAAGAGTAAAAAATTTCCTTGTTCTCCCCATCATAAAAGTTTATTTTTCTTTCAAAGTGAAATATCTCCTCTTTTCACATGACAGAATTTAATTCTCTGTTTTTATGGCTGAATGTAGTAAATCATTTAATTGAAATACTTTATTGTTAGAAGTTATGCATGTCACCTAATGAATCTGGTCTCTGTCTTCCAGCTGCACCAGACCCCACAGCTTTCCAAGGTCACATGAAACCCTGAGTTGGCTGCTCTATGCAAGGTGAGCATTGTACACAGATACCCACCTTCTTCTATATTGCTTAGGTCTCTCCTACCTTTACTTTGCATATCAGAAAAGCATAATTTTAGATTAAGTTTTGATGATTGATAGTCATCATTTAAAAGCTAGGACTTTTTGATCAGTTCATTGTGCCAGGATCTTTTTGGGATTTAAATTTCTAAAGAACCAACCCAAGAACCAACACTGATTATTTCTGCTTTCAGATGAGACTGAAGCTCAGAGATATTAAGTAACTTGCTGAAGATCACACAGCTAGGACTCCCTAGTACTGAGATTCAGCTCTCCCAAGCAGTGCTAGAGTTAGTGCTTATAACTGTTGGGTCACATCTAAATGCAAGTTTTCTGGTACTTTTCCCTGTTGGCACAGGGTATCCTGAATGTGCCTAGCACTTGGCTCTGCTTCTAAAGTTAAGGATACAGTGCTGTTCTTTATAATTGGACCTACAGTTACTGTTTCATCAAGTTGTGAAAAGCCCTGGACCCTAATTGTTAGTAATCACACAAAGTGTTCCATTTGAAACAGACCTCTTTTTTTTTTTTCAGGTGGCTAAAACTTAAAAACTCTGTTTTTAATTGCCAGTAGGCCACATGTAGTCATTTTATAACTTCTATAACTTGGTGTTCAGATATTATCAAAATTCTGCTCTCATCAGTCAGATAATTTTTAGTGAGTAAGAGAGTGAGGTGTGTGGGGTTTTTTTGTTTGTTTGTTTTTACGTAGATGATCTATGGGATTACTGATTAGGAAACAAACAAACAAACCTAAGAACAATGCCTCCTAGTGACAAACTAGGTAAAGAAGGGTTAATTTTGTGCTGCTCAATAACGTAGTCACTGTCTACTGAATATTTGAAATGTAGATAGTTTGAATTGAGTTCTGTGCTAAGTGTCAAATACAAACATATTTTCAACCTCAGGACGTAAAAAAAGGATGTAAAATATCTCATTAGCAACTTTTATATCAATTACAATGTTGAAATGATAATATTTTGCATACACTGGGCTAAATAAAATATTAAAGTTAATTTTACTTGTTTTTTTTTTCGTTACCTTTTTTATTGTGGCTACTAGAAAATCATAAATTTTATGCGTGGCTTCGCATGTTTCTAGTGGACAGTGCTGGGTGAGGTGGTTACCAGAGATAAAGGAAAGTATCAGTCCAGGTGGAATCAAGCAGCTCACAGCATGTATATTTCATCAGTGGAAAGCATTCTTTTTCTCAGTGGTAAGATTAAATATCCACATGATGACAATTCTCCCATTTTCTCAAAGTTCTCCCCCTTAGATTGCCATTGTATTCATAAGAACCACAGGAAAAGGCACTTCTTCCTGAAGAGAGATTCTCAGACTGATTTTTCACTACTCAGAAATGTGGCCCCAGGATGACATATTGAGCACAACAGCAACAACAAAAAAGTACCAACGTTTCTTGTGTGGAGTACAAAGCGGATGGTGGGGTTCTGAGCCATAGTCACCAGAGTGGATCACCCATCTCTACCATACGGGTGATGGTTTACAGCGCAGCAGTGCAAAGCCAAAGGGCACCCACGAGTTCATTACATAATTCTTGGTAGCATGAGGCCAAGCGTGTAGCTGCTCTGGGGAACGGTGGGCAGGCTCTGACAGGCACACCGAGGTGGTTATGACGATGTTTTGACAGAGTGTGTGCTAGAAGTTGTTTGTTTGGAAAAAGACTGACCAGCGTTTTTTCCCCTCCTCCTTTCTCTCTCTTTTTTCCCTTTAAACACTCTGGCATAATACTGAATGACTTTGTTTTTAAGCTGCCTTAGCCTTGCTTTGTGAAGAAAAAGCCTGAGTACTCTTTCCCTGTAGGACACAAGTGTTATTTTTGGAGCAGAGGTTCTTAGCCTGATCTCTGTCTAAACCAATTTCTGTTCTTTGTGAGGTCGTGGTCTGGGGCGGCTCTGAGTGATCTCCGTGGAGGGAAGCTTCCTGGCTTCGTGAGGGAGTATTGGCAAAGATGTCGAGGGGCCGCGCCTGAAACTGCACTGCTCTGGGGCTCAACGCGGAAGAAGGCTCCTTCACATTCAGATGCCACTCAATAGATTGTGCCCTCAGGACAGTTGCAACCACATGTGGAGAAGTGGTGTTTTTTTTCTGCTTATGTCACTTCATGGGATGTTTTGGGTCAAGATGACCCCCGCCCCTCCTTTTCTTAGCCTAGTACTTAAGTTCTCAGACTCCTGGGAACTAGGAAAGCCATAACTGGACAGTCTCTACAGGCTGTTCAGCGTGCAACTGGCTGTGAGAAAGCCACAGCCCACTCTGAAGGCCACAACGTGAGTCCCCGAGGGCCTCTGGGAACATGTCTCAGGACTCGGAGTTCAGAGCATCCCCTTCTGTAACCTGCTCTGAGTCGGGCTGCTAGAAGAAAACCTCTCCTACCTCTCACAGTTCCTCTTCCTGACCTGGCATTCCTAGGAGTTTACATAGCTTGAGCCTGGTAGGAATCATGTAAAATTAGAAACAGTCTAATACAATAATGCTGTGAGCAACAAATAGTATGCCACCTTATCATGACTCCTTTCCTTTGGAAAGTGGTAGCTGTGTATTCAGGGAGCAAGTGTGTGTGGAAAAGGCCCCCATGAAGAACAAGTAGCCCCCGCAGGTATCTCAGGCTGCTTTCCTCCTGGTGGATGGGAGCATGACCTGCGGTGTGCCCTTCCCTGGCCAGCTATACATAGTCAGCAAAGCTTCTTACAAGAGAAACGTCTTTCTGTACCCTCCACCAGTCCCACCCGCGGACTAGGAGACTTGCTGTAAATCCTCTGGAAGCTACTGAACCTGCAAGGGAAACCAGCCAGTGGACCCCAGACCCGACCAAGTCTCCACCACAGCCTTCCCTCCTTCCTTTTCTTTTCCTGGGAGCATACCCTGTGTCCAGCCATGGTCGACATGGGGGGTCTGGACAACCTGATTGCCAACACGGCCTACCTACAGGCCCGGAAGACCTCGGATGGAGACAGCAGGGAGATGCAGCGGCGGCGCCGGAGCCTGGCACTGCCCGGGCCACAGTGCTGTACCCAGCTCCGCCAGTCCCTGCCCCAGGACTTCAACAACCTGTGCGAGCAGCAGCCCATCGGCCGCCGCCTCTTTCGGGACTTCCTGGCCACAGTGCCCCCGTACCAAGGGGCCGTGGCCTTCCTTGAGGAGGTGCAGAGCTGGGAGCTGGCTGAGGAGGGCCCCGTCAAGGGCAGCATGCTGCAGGGGCTGGTGGCCACTTGTGTGGCTGCTCCTGCTCCAGGGCACCCGCACCCCTTCCTCAGCCCGGCTCTGGCCACCAAGTGCCAAGCAGCCACCACCGAGGAAGAGCAGAGAGTCCTGGTAGCACAGGCCAAGGCCGAGGTCATGACCTTCTTGCAGGACCAGCCCTTCCAGGATTTCCTGGCCAGCCCTTTCTATGACAAGTTTCTACAGTGGAAAGTCTTTGAGATGCAACCGGTGTCGGAAAAGTACTTCACTGAATTCCGCGTCCTGGGGAAAGGTGGTTTTGGGGAGGTAAGTGTCTCAGAATGGCCACAGTGGAAGGAAGGTGAAGTACACAGCATAAAAGGAGTTTGTTTTGCCTTAAAAAAAAAAAATTCTTAAGAGAACTCACTAGAACGAATTTCAGTGCCGTGCCACCTGTGGAGAATTCCTAGCTCGCTCTCACATCTTTTTTTTTTTCTGGTCACCACGTGAAATAAAATGAGAGTGGCATAGGAAACACAAACAAAATGTGGAGTTGGCCAAGAATCTTTATCATGGGGTCCACGCCAGAAGAACTCTGATGTGCCCCGGACGCTTTGGAGAATGATCACAACACACGACAGCGGGAGCTCTCCCTTTCTCCTTAATTGTGGCAATGGATGTAATTTGAGAAAAACTTCAGAAATCTGAGAAAACACTTATCTTGAAGTAAAGTCTAGAATCAGTTTTATACACACTGCTGTGATCGGCTCTTTCTTTTTTTTAAGTAGAAAAACATTTTTTAGTAGATGTGCTGCCGAAGTGAGCGCTCAAAAAACATTTTCTGAGGTAAAGTTCACATGACATAAAATTAACCACTAACCATTTTTAAAGCATACAATTCAGTGGCATTTAGGACATTTGTAAAAATGTTGTGTAACCATCACCTCTGGGTAGCCCCAAGACATTTGCTTCACCCCCCATTAGCAGGTACCCCCCATTTCCCTCCCCCTGACCCCTGACAACCATTGGTCTATTTTGTGTCTCCATGGTTTTGCCTACTCTGATGTTTCGTGCCACTGGAGTCACGCAATATGTGACCTTTTGTATCTGGCTTCTTTCACTGAGCGTAGTGTTCTGGAGGTTCATTCACGTTATGGATCTATCAGTACTTCATTCCTTTTTTATAGCTGAATATTCTATTGTGTGGGTATGCTACATTTCACTTATCCATTCATCTGTTGATGGACACCTGGGTCGTTTCCACCTTTTGACTATCGTGAGCAGTGCCGCTGTGAACTTTCCTGTACATGTACTTGAATACCTGTTTTCACTGCTCTTGTCTATATGCCCAGAAGTAGAATTGCTGGGGTGTGTGGCAGTTCTATGTTTAGCTTTTAAGAATTTTTTTTTTTTTTAATTTATGATAGTCACAGAGAGAGAGAGAGGCAGAGACACAGGCAGAGGGAGAAGCAGGCTCCATGCACCGGGAGCCCGATGTGGGATTCGATCCCGGGTCTCCAGGATCGCGCCCTGGGCCAAAGGCAGGCACCAAACCACTGCGCCACCCAGGGATCCCTATGTTTAGCTTTTAGAGGAACCACCAAAATCTTCCACGTTTTAGGTTCCCACCAGCAATGCATGAGGCTTCCAGTTTTTCTCCATTCTTGCTGACACTTGCTATTCCCTGTTACTTTTCATTATGGCTCACCTCGTGAAAGGGGCACTGGTACCTCACTGGGGTCCCAGCTCTTTCCTGAAGAACCCCTCTTACTTATGGCTTCTCTTTTCTCCAAAGCCTGCCATCTCTGCACCTCTCCTGATTTCTGCCCTTCCACACCCCGAATCAACCTTGCCCCATTTCCTTCCAGTGCTTTCTACTGCTACCTCATCATCTCCCTTTCTTTCTCTCCTTAAGGTATGTGCTGTCCAAGTGAGAAACACTGGTAAGATGTATGCCTGTAAGAAACTGGACAAGAAGCGGCTGAAGAAGAAAAATGGCGAGAAAATGGCTCTTTCAGAAAAGGAAATCTTGGAAAGGGTCAGCAGCCCTTTCATCGTCTCTCTGGCCTATGCCTTTGAGAGCAAGTCCCATCTCTGTCTGGTCATGAGCCTGATGAATGGCGGAGACCTCAAGTTCCACATCTACAGTGTAGGCACACGGGGCCTGGACATGAGCAGGGTGGTCTTCTACTCTGCCCAGATGACCTGCGGACTGTTGCACCTACACTCTCTCGGCATTGTCTACCGGGACATGAAGCCTGAGAATGTGCTTCTGGACGACCTTGGCAACTGCAGGCTGTCTGACCTGGGCCTGGCCGTGCAGATCCAGGATGGCAAGCCTGTCACGCAGAGGGTGAGTGGCTCTCATTGGTCCCAAGGGTGGTGCACAGAGTCGGAGAAGAGGGAAGAGGGCTGATCTATTCCCAGGGCAAACAGAGCCTGGGACATAATTCTTCTAATTTCCTTCTTCCTAAAGCCCTTATGTTGTCATTTTGCCTTAAGGGGAGTGATGTAAGAGGATTAGCTTAACTGGCTATTTGGGGGCTACTTTGCTCTCTTCTCCTGGTAGGCACAGGGAGCCTTCCTTGTGAGTTAGAGAGATGGTCTGTGCTTTCATGGCAAGATGGAAAGAGCTGAATCATAGTCGGCTGCTACTATGTTTCACCAATAACCACCTTCCCAGTGCCATGATCCTGAACCAATAGAGCCTTGGTTTCCTCCTCTGGAAAATTTTAGGGGCTGGGTCCTAAAATTCTGAGGTCCTAGGAGGTAAACTTTAATAGGATAAGAAAAGGATGAAATCCCCAAGAGCACATTAAAGTAAATATCTCCTTTCCCACTGAGTACAGATGGGGGGATGTTTTACTTTGGATAAAGGTGAGATTTTGTTTTGTTTTGTTTTTTAAAGATTTTATTTATTTATTCAGAGAGATAGAGAGAGAGGCAGAGACACAGGCAGAGACACAGGGAGAAGCAGGCCCCATGCAGGGAGCCTGACGTGGGACTCGATCCCAGGTCTCCAGGATCACACCCTGGGCTGCAGGCGACGCTAAACCACTGCACCGCAGGGGCTGCCCAAAGGTGAGATTTTGAATGAAAATGTATAGAAGAGAACATAGAACTGATACTTATTTTGATCAGTTTGGTTCAAAGTGGCTTGCAGAGAATTCTTTGATTAAAAGGGTATTAATTCTTTGATTAACAAAGCAATTATGTTAAGTAAACAACACAAAATCTCCAAGATTCTGATAGGTCTTTACCACTGAGCTTCTGTGCACAAAGTTGGGAGAATGCTCAGGAAGACAAGGGCCCAAGACAGGCTCTTAAATATTTGCTTGAAACTTTGTCTTCGTACGTTTTCCAACTTACAAGGCAGGATAATCAGGCAAGGAAGTGAGAAAAATCATGGCAAAATTGGAAGAGTGCAGGTGATTTTATGTGGCTGTGACATAAGAGGTGTTGACAAGATGTGTAGGGTTCAGATCATGCAAAGTCATTGGAATGCTTTCTTGTGGGGGCCAAGGAGCCATTGAAGGGTTTTGGGTTTTTTTTTTAAATATTTTTCTTTCCACTTTTTAAAAAAAGATTTATTTATTTATTTATTCATGACAGCCAGAGAGAGAAAGAGAGACAAAGACACAGGCAAAGGGAGAAGCAGGCCCCATGCAGGGAGCCCTACATGGGAGTTGATCCTGGGACTCCAGGATCACACCCCTAGGCCGAAGGCAGGCACTAGGGATCCACCCCCCCACCCCCAACCCCCGCCCCCATTGAAGGGTTTTAAGAAGGGGAATGACATGAGTAGATTTGCATCTTTAAAAGACCAATTTGAGTTGTGGATGGGAGGCAGAGGACCTACTTAGGAGGCTAATGCAGTGCCCCAGGGAGAGATGGTGGGTACCTGTAGAAAAGAGTAAAATTGAAGATATGGAAGCCACATCTTCAATTGGCGCCATTGGAAAGAGACCTGCTAGGATGTTAAGACCAGCTGGGTATGAAGGTGAAGAACAGAGAGGGTCTCTAGCTCCAGTGACTGGAAAGAAGAGCAGAATTGTGGAAAAGCTGGCCAATTCAGTGATGATTGTGTGGGTTATGAGGCAGGCAGGTAGGGATGTTCCCTGGGCATTTAGACCTATAGGTGTGGTGCTATGGAGAGAGGTCTGGGCTAGATATTGGGATTTGGAGTCATTGTGACTTGGAAAGCATCAGGTACCACTGAGTCATTTGGGAAACAGTGAAGGGATGAGGAAGAGGTTTTTAACCTTGAGGAAGTTAAAGAAATAGGATGAGAGGTAGGAGTGGTGTAGTCATGGGAGCTGTATCAGTTAAGGGTTGATTTCAGCAGCATATCTTAGAAAACCAAAATAGCAGTGGATTAAATCAGACAGAGGTTTATTTTCCTTATGTAACAAGAAATGCGGAGATTAGTGGTGCTGGCAGGTGCTGCAGGATAATGAGATCAATATCTCTGGGATTTTGGCATTTTCCATGTGCTATAACCACCTGAATTTGGAAGAGATCCTAAGCTCCAAATAAGACTGCAGCCCAGCAGACATTTGACTTGGCTCTTGTAAGATCCTAACCAAAGAACCTTACAATGCTATGCCCAAACTTTTTTTTTTAAATATTTTATTTATTTACTCATGAGAGACACAGAGACAGAGACATAGACATAGGCAGAGGGAGAAGCAGGCTTCATGCAGGAAGCCTGATGTGGGACTCGATTCCAGAGTCCTGGGATTATGCCCTGAGCCAAAGGCAGATGCTCAACCACTGAGCCACCCAAGCATCCCTATGCCCAAACTTCTGACCTAACAGAACCATGAGCTAATAAAAGAAGGTAGCTGGGGGAAAGATTTTTTGTAAGATAGCATCAAAATTAATAAAGAAGATAGCAAGGTGCTGGACATTTTTTTTAAGGTGCTGGACATTGTTAGAGGGACAATGTTTTCCTTTCCCAGAGGGCTTAAAATATGTACCATCTATTATAATAGAACTTGAGGCTGTAATAGAATTTGAAACTCTGGACTTGATTCTTCCAAGTGGGTAATTCTTCCCTAGGTAGAAGCTAGTCATCCTTGGAAGGGCACAAACCCTTTCAGGCTATTAAAGGACACTTGGTGAAGCACTGTGGACATTGCTCTATAGGCAACAGGGAGCCACCAAAGGTTTTTCAAGAAGAAAGTGGCATGACTGTAGTGATTCTTAGGAAGATGATTTGGACACTATGTAAGATGAATTAAAGGAGAAAGAGACTGGGGTTGGAGGACCTGTAAGCAGCTACTGGAAGGATCCACACAGGAGGTAATATGGGTTGAGGAAAGGCCTTGGGCTCTGAACAGTAATATGTCTACAGTTCAGCACCCTTCCCCCACACCTCACCGGCCTCTCACCTAAGCTCCATCAAGACCCACACCTGGACTTACTTCTCTTAAAATGTGGCTGTCCTCAGTGGAGGGGATGAAGGGAGCACAGAACCACTCCTAGAATGTTGTGACAGAAGGAGGACCCTCAGGGAAGAAAGACATGGGTGGCTCTGCTCAGGTGTGAGAAAGATCGAGACAGACATACCTGGAGAGGCAGAGATGCCTAAGAGTGCTGGCTTGGGAGGCAGAAAACCTGGGTCCCTGTCCCAGCTGTGTCAGTGACTTCTGTCTGCCATCTTAGGTAGGCCACAGGACTTCCTTCATCTCCAAGTTTTATGAGCCTATGAGATAGTCTTTTAATTATTTGGGGGGAAAAGACTTATAAATTCACAAGATTAACATATGGAATAAGTTACTATGATTTAATAGACTATCAGTCAGTGTTCTTTTTTCTTTTTTAAAATTTATTTAAGAGAGAGAGATAGCAAGTGAGAACATGAGCAGGGGCAGGGGAGAGGGAAAAGCAGACTCCCCAGTGAGCAGGGAGCCTGATGCAGGCCTCCATCCAGGACCCTGGGATCATGACCTGAGCTGAAGGTAGATGCTTAACCGACTCAGCCACCCAGATACCCCTCAGTCAGGGATCTTACGAGACAAAATGAAGTTATTTAAGAAATTAAATTAATGGTTTTCATAACTAAGAAGCTCAAAGTCTTGGCTTAGTCCAGGTACCTGAGCAGTAGATTCCCTGAGAATCTCTCCCTCTGTTTCTCTGCTCAGCTGTCCTTGATGTTAGCCTCACTCTTATTCAGATGATCCTCGCATGGAGGCCACCAGCATCTCCATCCATATCCTACCAACTGAGCAACCCCCTGGAAAGAAAACACTTCTTTACAAATAGTTCTGTCACATTTCCCGGTGAAGACTCTCAATGGACAACTCAGATCACATGCCCAACCACAACTAATTCCACTGGCCAGAATGAGATCACTGCCGTTCCCAGGAACCAGGGAGAGTCTGTCCCATCTAAATCTTATGGACTGACAGCAGAAGAATGTGTTCTCCAAAGGAAAATCAGGATGAAAAAGAATGAGAAATGGATGTCAGCTAGGCAAAAAGAGAGGATACCCCTAATAACTGTTGTTATCTCTATGGTTTGAGAAGTTTGAAAGGTTTCTGACCCCTTAATCAAGAGACGATGGATCTAGATCCTTTATAAGAAGTTTCTATGAGGTAGGAATATCATTAGCTCCATTTTAGAGATGGAGAAATTGAGACTCAGAGAGGTTAAGTTACCCACTCAGAGTCACATTGCTAATATGTGATATGAATGCAGGTACATCAGATTTAAAGGCACTTACAGTTTTGATTCTACCTTATTAAATTCACACAGAGAGCAGGACGTGGCCTATGGTCTTTAATGCTATAGAAGGCTTTTCTCTCAGTACAACTCAGAGTAAGTACATGTGATGACATTAGCTTATCTTCCTCAGGCTGCTCTGATGTGGATACCGACTACTAGTCTAGTTGAACCTCTGATAGAGTTAAGACTTCAAACAGGAGCACCCCCACCTACACAAGGAACGATGTGACTAATGTTTCAGAGCCAGCCTCCCACACATAGGCACAATATAAATAAACATGGTCCCAGCCACTGTCTATGTTCACTTTTAATAAATGTGATAAGCACTCCCGCCTGTTCTCAGCTGACATCTACATGCATACAATAAAACTAATTCATATCACTTTTTTTGAGACTCCAAGAAAATATAATAGGAAAATTGGCCAGTGGGGTTCATGCTGGGACTTTCAAACTCTGCATTCTAAGCAGAGAACAATGACCTTCAGATTTTATGGAACATGAATCCTTAAGACGTGTTCCTTTGTCAGGAATGGGAATGAAGTTAGGACAGTGACCCAAAAGCTTGTGACGCATTTGGTTACCTTAGCCTGCTCTGAAGCTTCTGACCAACTCCTTATTTTCAGGGGGCTACTAGGTGACAGAGGCCAGGCATTATATTTATTTTGAAGCCTCTATTGTCCTGAATACAATGCTAGAAACACACTGAATAAGTGATCTTTAAAAGATCTCTGAAAGTGTTTCATCGAAATTAACACCTACTTACCTTATGATCTTTATGACCCTGCTCCAAAATTCTTTCTCTTTGAGAATTTATTTCTGAGAAACAGTTTAAGAGCCTTATAGGAGAAGAATTCTGGTTACTTCCTGGTCACACACTGGTCTCCACCAAAATTATAATCACAATCATCAACTAAATTTAGTTCCTACTAATTTTTGACCACTACCAAAAACTTCAAATCCATTCTCAAAGTATTTATCACTGTTGAGGGCACTCAAAAATATTCATTAAAGCCTTAGAATTATTTTTAACATCTCTTCATTCAAAAGGCAGTCATTCATTCACTCACTCCTTCACTCACAGTTTATGTATTGAGCATTTCCCACATGCCAGGACTATGCTAAACCTAAAGCATAGAATGATGAGCAAAAAATGGACATGATTTCCTGACCTTGTGGAACTTACTCTAATGGAGAAGATAGAACTTAATAATCACTCACAGGAATTTAGTTTCAATTATGATAAATGCTGTAAAGATGTGGTACATGGGGCTCTCCAAGGAGGATCTGACTTAATTTGTGAGGATCGGAGAGTTAACCATAAGGGAAATACAACTTAACCTGATATCTGAGGGATATCAGCAAAGTCCTTGGAGCAGTGTCTTGGGCTAGGTTCCTTGGAAACAGACTTGGAGACACATCTCCATGTGGAAGACTTATTAGGGTGCATTCTCTGGAGACAGGTGCATGAGAGAAAGGCAGGATTGGGCTGAGGGGGAAGCTGATCCACAATGAAGTGGAACCAAGACCTCAGTAAATCCTTCAACAAGCTCTTGAATCAGGATGGCCCTTCAGAGTTGTTCCAGACAGGTCAGAGCTTAGGTTTTTGTATCCCTCCAGGGGCTAGTCAGTGACCTTAGCCAGCTGCTGGCAGGGGGCAGCGTGGGCCAGGTGGTTGCCTGAAGAGGAGAGCAGTGCCCAGGGTAGGTGCAGCCATCAGCCACCACATCACCACTGCTGTGAGCCATCAGCAGTCAGTGGTCCCAGCTGGGCTGTCTACATCATTTTCCAGGATCCTCATGAATTGCAAATGGGGGACCTTCATCCAAATATCAGCAAAAAGCTCTCTCGTTTCTTCCATGATTAATCTTGTTGAAAGTCATGGTGGAAAGTCACACTCCCTTAGGCTTAGAGAGATAAGAGTAAGGGAGGATCATCGGAGGCACGGCCCCCTCCTCCTCCACCAAGTGGGCCTGAGGAAGCATGAGCCTGAGCCCAACCCTGAGCCCAGCCCTGCACCAGAAGGGCACCCAGCCTGACGTAGGATCACCGTGTCAGGAAGGGCTTCCAGGAGGAAATGATAACCAAGTTGACTTACAAGGCAAATGGAAGCTAGGCAGGTAAGGAGGAAAGAGAATGGGCTAGACAGAAGGGTCAGCATAGGTCACGGTCCTCAACTGAGTGCAATTCTGGCCCCCAGGGGACTTTTGGCAGTCTCTGCAGACATTTTGGTTGTCCTGATGGGGGAAATGGTACTGGCATCTAGTGGGTAGAGGCCAGGGATGCGGCTTAACACCTTACGGGGCACCACACAGCCCCCATCACAGAGAATGATCTGGCCCACGGTGTGTATCCTGTCACATTTGAAAAATCCTGCTGAGCTAAAATCCTGGAACAAGAGGCCTGGGGCTCAGGCATGGAATGGAGTGACTCTGCAGCTGCTTAGAATGTGGAGTCACAGGGTAGGAAGGGTGACAAAGGGTGCAACTGAAGAGCATAGCAGATGTCAGTTCCTAGGAGGCTAGAGGAGTCAGACAACGCACTCAGTGCCCAGGGTGTCAGGGAATCATCGAAGGCTTTCAAGAAGGAACATGACAAAAGCAGACTTGGAAAGACACTCAGGAAGGAGTTGGGATGAGAGTAAATAGGAGGGAGTGAAACAGAGGGCCTGGGACCTGGGGGTCCCTCATGACACAGTGTTCAGTGAATTATAGGAGTGAGAAGAGACCACCAGGCAGTCTACAGGGGTGGTAGGAGGGGACTGTCATGCAGGATGATACAATCAGGGACCAAAAAGTTGCATCATCATTGTTGATATGGACACATGCTGGAAGCTCAGAGCATCCGTTGAGATTCAGTGCTGCTGATGAAATATGGTCCGCAGACCCGACTAGATGGAAGGTGTGTGTGTGTACCAGTCTTGGTTCTGCCACTTACTATGGCTACTGTGTACAAATGCCCAGCTGACCCCTCCCATGGGGCACCTGGCCATAGGGACCCTGAGGACTGTGGGCCAACCCATGCTCTACACAGCAAGCCATGCAGAGTGCCTTCTAATTGGCACAGACATGCTACTTAGTCTGACCATAGCCCTGCACTTGACCCCAGGCAAGTCATGTTTCTTCAGTGAGCCTGGTTAATACCATCCGCGTCTTAGGCTTGAGAAGATTAAGAAACAAGAGAGATAAATGCCTAGCAGAGGGTCAGCCCTTCGTAGGCACTCAGTTGCTCTGATTTTCCTACCAGAAGCCAGGTACCAGACCCTTAAGTCACAACCCCTCGTGTTGCAGTGTTTCTGCCTCACCTGTTGGGCACTGGCACTGTAGCTTCTCAGGTGACCTTTGCACCTGTGCTTTGTTCTTTGTGAGGCACAGGGAGCCAGCAGGACCCCAGGGCTGCAGTGAGTACAGTGGGGTGGGGGCACGCAGCTCCCCTTTAGACTGAGCCAAGCAGATACACACAGTTGCCTTGCTCCCTCACATCCTATAGACACTGTGGAAAATATGCCTGAGACTGCTGCTGGAGAGATCCAGGGAACATGAAACCACCAATGAACACACTCCAGTGGAAGAATCACAACTATTGATCTCTGCCCATGTGCCAGGCCCTGCCTTTCAATCTGATGGAATCTTAGAGACTTTGGAGTTTTTCTTCTTGTGTAGCCGTCCTGCCTAAGACAACCAGAACCCAGGCTTGCTGACCATGGTCTCTAATACCTGTTGAGGGTCTGCTGTGTGCCAAGCTTTGGGGAGGTACTCAGTGTGTTTTATCACTTTAATCCTTATCATGGCCCTATGAAGTAGGAGCTGTGAGACTCAGAGGTTGAGTAACTGGCTGGGGGTAACCAGCTAGTAATTGGTAGAGCAGAGATCCAAATCACGGCAGATCGATGCCAGGCTGTATAGCTGTGGACAGCGTTATTGCAGAAACCTCTCTTTAGGATCCCATGCAGTGTCTCTCTGAAATGGGTGTCCTCCCAAGGGTGTCAGAAAGGGCAGGAAGCTACCTCTGGTGAGGCTCCTGCTGCCCACCTAGGAAGTGGTTGGCAGAAAGCAGACAAGGAGCAAAAGCAGGCACTGTGAAGGCTGCAGCCTGGGGCTGAGCATGCAGGCGGAGCCTCAGAGCTAAATCCCCTGGGGTCTCAGGCCACATTCCTCTGAGGTCTGCAAAGGCCACCGCTTAAAGGCGCAGAGGAGCAGCTGGGAACAAGAACAAAGCGGCCAGGCCCCCCTCGGAGGAAGGAAGGAGCGAGCCCCAGGAAACAGCTGATAGCGCTAAGCTCAGCTTGTTTTTTTCCTCTGCTCAACAGTTCTCCTGCCACGGCAAACAAAAGATGTACATTCTGATTCCCTCTTCTGTTTGGATTGTGCTGTCGAGTGGATCTGGTTTGTGATGAGCTGGGGGGAAGAGGCATCCGCGGGCAGTTTCTTGCTCCGCTGGCCGGTTTGCTGGGCCACCGCCGACAAATGCAGAGAGCTTCCTTTTCTGCATCTTTATCCCTGCCCGGTCATCAAATCCAGCTTGGCCTGGCCACACCAGGGGCACGGTGTTGGCTGGCACTTCTTCCAATGATTAAGCTTGCCAACTTTTCAGATCCAGTGGGTGCTGGAGGTTTACTGGTGACCTTGACCTTGAAGGACCTGCACGTAAGCATGCATGCGTTCACACACACAGTCTTTCATGGATGTATAAAACCATTAAGATGTGAACTGTGCCCTCTCCATCCCAGGGAAAGGCCCCTCCCTGTTCTCAGTACTGCCAAGGTCACAGTCCACTGCTGTCCAGAGTCACACTGGGACTGTTCAGAGTGCTGAATCCGCCCAGTTTGGCCCTGCCACTTGGCTCCCATAGGACCAGG
The DNA here is from genome assembly GCF_905146905.1 of Nyctereutes procyonoides. NCBI lineage: Eukaryota > Metazoa > Chordata > Mammalia > Carnivora > Canidae > Nyctereutes > Nyctereutes procyonoides. Next base: position 38,068,724 of record NW_026575042.1, read on the forward strand.
GTAAGAGTGACAACAGCTACAGGGTCAATGGAAGCCAGCATCTAACAGCAAGAGCAATGTAAGGGGTGTCTGCTCAGGTCTGGACTGGCTGGCTCTGATCCTAATCCCACCCTAGGGTGTTCACCGTCCTCAAAGTTTCAACACCTGTGGGGTGGTCCTGATGGGCCTACGCAATACACATGCAGCGACTGTTGTAGATGGACTTCTTGATGCCCCTTGGTGGGGGGAGGGGCAATATGGAAGGAGGCATTATTACTGGCTTCTTAAACTCCATGAGGTCTGATGCTTTATACCCTGCATTGCTGGGTATACCTTGTTTTGCCTGACCAGGTGTTGACTATGTGGATCCATCAAAAGGCACTATAAAACAAAAACAAAACAAAGTGAGGAAACAGAACAAAAAACATATAGAGAAAATTCCTTTAAGAGTTTTGTTGCTGCTGACATTGGGTGATCCCTATAGCCCTGGCAATGGCAGTTCTGGTCACATGGTTTGAAAGTGACTGTTTTGATGACACAGAGACTGATGTGTGGGGGCCCTTTGTGACTGCAGGAGTTAAACTGAGCTGTGAGAGGTCAGCGTGGTTGGACCCTGCCCCATGCTGCTTGGCCCGTTCTCTCCTCCCACCCCTCTCTGAGGAGGCAGTTCACATGCAGAAGACAAATGGCATAAAGGGCAGGCAATTAATTTTTTCAGCTGGAGGCTGCGTTGGAATTTGGGTGCCTAGAATCTGGCCTGTGCCTCTAATTCCATTCTTCTCTGTGAAATACCTCCACTCCTTAAGGAGGTGGTGCCCTTCAAAATTCCATCACTGACATTTTCTGTCTTTAGGGCCAAGAGGTAAATTTAGTCCTGAAAATAATTTGGAATGGGTCTAAATCTCCCCTGTATGCTGTCTCATGCTCTTTCCATTTACCAAGAGGCTACAGTGCTGTAAAGATGGCAGGCTGATTCTTCATTTATTTCCCTGGATTGGGAGCAACTTGGTCCTGGAGCATGGTTCAGGATCTGATCCCCACCTCCTGGCAACCTCTGTAGTGGGGAGCAACCCAGCCAGCTTGATTAGCAGAGATACAGGCAAAGGATATTGGGAAAAGGGGAAGGGAAGCAACTCAAGCAAGAAGGACCAAGGTCTCCCCCTTGGTAGCTGGGGAGAGGGAAGAAGAAGACTCTAAGGAGAGAAAAGAAATCCTGAAGGAAACTTGGAAGGGTAAGAAAAAGCCACCTCACCTACTTCCATAGAGGCAGTGTAACGTAGTGGTTCAAAGTGCAGGGCTGTGTGTGAATCTTGGGTGGGTGACCTTGGGCAAGATTCAAGCCCTCCACAGTTCAGTTTTTTAATCTGTAAAATGGAAGATAAAATAGTTTCTATCTCATAGCCTTCTCATAAAGATGACACAAGAAATGCACATAAAGCACTTGAGAAAATATTTAGCATATAATAAGCACTTAATAAGTATTGTACATTATTATTTCCAACTTTTCCCCTAGCCTGTGTCTCACATCCTTTGTTGAGGAAATGGCATGTTCTCCACTCTCACCCTATGCCTTCTACTGAGCCACTGATGTTTATCTGGTGTCCTGATTAGCTATTTTAATCCCTAACATCACTCACCTCTGAAATCTGCTCATTGGAAGGATGCCACACACAGAGCAAGCTCGCCATCAGTGTTGTTAAGTAGAATTTACCAATTGTCACCAGTCTAAACTGCAGTTGGATGTTATCTGTAGTCTTTCTTCCTGCTTTTCCCACCCCAGCAGAGGAGATTGAACTGGAGAGAAGCTGGACTCAGGAACATACACTCCAAATGAGAGGTGTAGAAAGTGAAATACTATGGAAAGGGAGGAGACCCTCAGCCCCCTCCTCACCTTAGCTTCCAGAATGAGAGCAAGTGGACTGACCCCTCTCAAATGGGGTATTATTGGAGCATCTCTCTCTGAGGAAATGAAGTAGCCTAACACAAAAGGTGTGTGGATACTCACAGGTCGGTCCCCATTGAAAGGGCTTTGCAGGATCACCTTACAGTGAAGCCCATCAGTTGACAAGCTTCTTATCCGCTTTTTCATGTTACATTCTTAGATATGAACAGTCAAAGATTGGGCCCCTGGGTGGCTCAGTAGGTTAAGCATCTGCCTTCAGCTCAGGTCATGATACCAGAATCCTGGGATCAAGTCCTACATTGGGCTCTCTGCTCAGTGGGGAGCCTGCTTCTCCCTCTATCTCTGCCTCCTTCTCTCTCTCTGTCTCTCATGAATAAATAAATAAAATCTTAAAAAAAAAAAGAGCAGTCAATGATCATTTGTTATTTGAAGGAACACTCCAAAATAAGACTATGCAAAAACAAACAGAAGAAAGGAGGCTATAGAAAGCAGGAACAATGCAATGAGTAGAAGGGAACAATTTTTAAAATTTATAATTACTATCTTATGAGATTTAACAGAAGATACTGTATCTATGAAGCAAAAACAGATGCTAGAAAACAAGGAACGTTCAGAGAAGAAAGGACATTTGAGAAATTAAAAAATCATAAATAATATTTGCAGAACAGCATGGATAAATCTCAAAAACATGTCAAAAAAATGAAATCAGACACAAAAGAGTATCTACCATACTATTCCATTTTTTTTAAGATTTTATTCATTTATTCATGAGAGACACACACAAACAGAGAGGCAGAGACACAGGCAGAGGGAGAAGCAGACTCCATGCAGGGAGCCCAATGTGGGACTCGATCCTAGGGCCCCAGGATCACACCCCAGGCTGCAGGCGGCACTAAACCTCTGCACCACCAGGGCTGCCCCATACTATTCCATTTATATGAATCCTGAAACAGACAAATCTATGGTGACAGAAATCAGAAAGTGGTTGCCTGGGAAGTGGAGAGGAGAATGGACTAGAAAGAGATACAAGGGAACTTTCTGGGTGGGTGAAATATTCTATTTCTTGTTTGGGTGGTATTTATGTGGGTGTACACAATTATCAAAATTTATTGAACTGAACATCTACTACCTGTGCATATTATTCTATGTTAATTATATTTTAATAAAAAACATTTGCAGAAATGAAATTTCAGTAGAAGGATTAAGCCTCGGGACAACTGGGTGGCACAGTGGTTAAGTGTCTGCCTTCAGCTCAGGGCGTGATCCTGAGGTCCTGGGTATGGAGTCCCACATGAGGCTCCCGACAGGGACCCTGTTTCTCCCCCTGCCTGTGTTTCTGCCTCTCTCTCTCTGTCTCTCATGAATAAATCAATAAGACCTTAAAAAAAAAAAGGATTAAGCCTCTAGATCTAGCTATTATTTTACAGAAAACACAAAGAATAGAGGAACATGTTAAATGACACCACAGGGATGCAGTCAGCAAAATCTAACCTGGGGCACTCTATAGTTTAGCCAGTTTTCCCAACAAAAACTTCCAGGGGGCTAGGGAGGCAAACAGATGAGGAATTCATATATTCACAGAGATTTAAGAGACATACCAAGCAATGACACTATATGAACTTTATTTAGATCCAAATTTAAGCAAACTATTAGAGGACAGTTTTATAGGACAATTGGAGAAATGTAAACATGTCCAGATATATGATAATGTTAAGGAATTACTGTTATTTTTTTTAAGTGAACTAATGGTATTGCAATGGCTTTGGTTTTTTTTTTTGTTGTTGTTGTTTTTAAGATTTTATTTATTCATAGAGACACACGAGAGAGAGAGAGAGAGAGAGAGGCAGAGACATAGGCAGAGGGAGAAGCAGGCTCCATGCAGGGAACCCAATGTGGTATTCGATCCCGGGTCTCCAGGATCACACCTCGGGCTGCAGGCGGCGCTAAGCCGCTGCGCCACTGGGGCTGCCCTTGGTTTTGTTTTTAAGTGTCCTTATGCTTTTAGAAATTCATAGTGAAGTACAAAAGATATGATGTCTAGGATAGTCTGGGGGCAGTGGCAGTGGGTAGGCGACACAGATGAAACAAGACTGTTGATAATTGTTGAAGCTGATTGTAGCATATACTGAGTTTATTATTCTAGTCTTTCTTCTGTATATGTTTGAAATTTCCCATAGTAAAATGATTTAAAAAAAAAACAGAAGAGTTTGGGAAAAAATAGAGGAAGTCTTCTAAGAAAAAAAAGAAATCCTAGAAAAAGACAAAGAGTTGGAAAATAGGAGCAAAAGATAAGAAACATAGAGGATACATTCAGGATTTCTAAAAACGAAAAGAGAGAAAAGAAAATGGGAAGGAGAAAATGATCAAAGAACTAATATGAGAAAGTTTCCCAATTCTGACAGCCATTGGTTTCTGGATTGAGTGGCCAGCCAGTAGCCAGAATTGCAAATGAAAGAAGCCCCACACCAAAGTACATCTTTGAGAAGTTTCAAGTTGATGTACTAGGCCACAAACCTCATACACCTTCTTATAGTCCCTCTCTGCCTTTTCTCTCTCTCCTGGATAGCACCCTGTTGGCTCTCCACATGTAGGCCGAGTTGCTCCTCCACTTTTAGAATTGGAGGAAATGTATGATGCAATGTGAATCCTGGTTTCTAGCAAGCTGCTGAAGGTCTGGACTACATACCTGGAAATAACAGACTAGTTAGCTTTTGGGTAATCCTTGGCTAATGGAAATAGGAGATGAGAGGGAGCTGGGTAGATGGATTTCCCCCTTCTTCACTCTCCCCTGCAGTTCCTGTTTATGACCCTTCCAGACGATTCTATTGTGCCTGATGGATCGGCAGCCACCTGGTAACACCTGGCATTGCATCCCCTTCCCTCACTCCTTTTCCCTCTGTGTTCTATTATAAAAGCCTTCAAACATACAGGAAAGTTGAAAGAATTTAAAACAAGCACCTATATACCCATTACCTAGCATTTGCTATGGACATTTGGAACAGCTTTATTGAGATATAATTTAAATACCATAAAGTTGACCCATTTAAAGTGTACAATTCTGTAGATTTTCGTGTATTCATAGAGCAATGCAAACATTATCACACTTTTAGAATCTTTTCTTCACCCTCTACCCCTTTGCAGTCATTCCCACTCCCCCTGTCCCAACCTTAAGCAACCACTAACCCACTTTCTGGCTCTATGGAATTGCCTATTTTGGACATTATATATTAATGGAAACCCAATATGTGGCCTTTTGTGTTTAGTTTCTTTTACTTCACATAATGAGTTCAAGGTTCATCCATGCTGTAGCATGTATCAGCACTTCATCCATTTTTATGGTCAAACAGTATTCCATTGTATATCATTAATAATTTATTGGATTCACTTTATCACATGTCTATCCATCTATCCATACCTCTACTGATCCATTAACCTGTCCTATATCTTTCATGTATTTCTGAGTGGGCTTACTCCCCTTTCTCCCCAACCCTCAGCACCTTTGCCTTATACATCTCCCAAATAAAGCTCATATCATATGATCTCTTTAGGTACAAAGGAAGCTGAAAGACGGAGTGCTTAGCCTTCTGATCTCTGATAGGGAGATACACGGGGAAAGGGAGACTGGGAATGGATTTTTGCTATTTCGGCATACAGTGTTTCTCAATCTCATCCATATCTCTCCCTCTAGTCTTCCCTCCCACCGTTGTATCCCACAGATCTTGTGTTCCATAAATGCCAAATTCCTTAAAATTCCCTGAACACCCCACGTTATTTCTGGCTCCATCTCTTGTACATGCTTGTTAGCTGGCTAGCTTTCTCTGGGTGACAGATTCTTCCCTCATGATTCAGCTCAGCTATCACTGACTCTTCAGAGAAGTATCAACACACACACACACACACACACCTCTGGCCTCCCTGTGCTTGTTTTATACTCCCATACTGGCATTTACTCTATTGAATTAACCTTTTGACCTTTCTCCACCAGCCTGTAAATCCTGAAGGGCAGGGGCCAGGTATTATATATCTTGGTATCCCTAGAACTTACTCAGCTTAGCTCAATAAATATCGGTTGGATGGTGAGGCCCTACAGTAAATTCCTAGTTTGGATATAAAGATGAGTAAGATTTCATCCTGGGTCTCAGGGGAGCCTACAGGACCCTGTTGTCTGGAGAAATGCAAAACTAGACAAGATTCTAGGACAACAAATGTAAACTGGGACTGTACCCAGCAAACCGGAACGTATGGTCACCCAAATTATATATCAGCTTCTATGAAAACAGCCGTGCCATGCTGACTCATGCTCAGCCTGTCAGACCCCAGTCACTTCCAGAACAAGCCAACTACTTCCCATTAGTGCTTGGGTCATATATAATTTTCATCGTTATTATCCATGTAGAAATTATCTATGAAATGTAATATTCCTAAGGCATTATATGTATAGTGCATAGAAAAACATATACTTAAGGAATCAGAAAAAAAAATCACCCAATACACAACTAACACTTTCCAACTTTTTTTTTTTAAAAAAGGTTTTATTTATTTACTCATGAGAGACACAGAGAGAGGCAGAGACACAGACAGAAGGAGAAGCAGGCTCCATGCAGGGAGCCTGATGCAGGACTCGATCCTCTGACTCCCAGATCACACCCTGAGCCAAAGGCAGATGCTCAACCATTGAGCCACCCAGGCATCCCTTTCCAACCTTTTTTGATGTACTGGAATGTATATTTGTAATAAGTGTGTGAAGTCCATTATATATATATAAACTTCTTGGTATTAGCAATAGACTCTAATCTGTTGTCTTTATTGATGGGCATTTGGAGGTTTCCAGCTTGTGACCATTATGAATAATGGAGCTATGAACATCTCAATGTAGATTCCTTTTTCTTTTTTCTGAGTCATTTCTTTGAGGTATATACTCAGGATTAAGTAACCTGGTTGAAGGATAGGAACAGTTGGTACATATTATTTGCTATGACTCTATATCTTACTGCTCTCCTAAAAGTATGAGTCAATTTATAGAGCACCTCTGTTTCTCACAGCTCTGCTAAAAATTTATAGTATCATTTTTATGGACTAATAGAAGCTTATTATCATTTTAGGGTGTTCTTTGAATTTTTAATTGCTACAGAGGTCATACATTATACTTTAGCCAAAAACAAGTTAGTTTTTGGAAAACATATGTGTTTGTGTATGTGTGTGTATATAGTTTATAAGTTATGTTATAGATATTCATTAAATATTTGTTGGGGACACCTCAGTGGCTCAATCAGTTAAGTGTCCAACTCTTGGTTTTGGTTCAGGTCATGATCTCAGGGTTTTTGGATCGAGCCCCATGTGAGGAGCTCTGTGCTTAACCTGGAGTCTGCTTGGGATTCCTTCCCTCTCACCCACCCTCTCCTTCTGCCCCTCCCCCTGCACACACATGTACTCCCTCCATCTCTCTCTCTCTCTCTCTCTCAAATAAATAAATAAATAAATAAATAAATAAATAAAATCTTTTTAAAAATCTGTTGAATTAATGTATTAAAATAACACATTCACAAAAAGACAATAACTGCATGATTCCACATTCATGAGGTACCTGGAGTAGTTAGATTCATAGAGACAGAAAGTAAAATGGTGGTTGCCAGGGCCTGGGGTGGGGGTGGGGGGCAATGGGGAGTTGTTGAATGGGACTAGAGTTTCAGTTTTGCAAGACAAAGAGAGTTCTGGAGATAGAAAGTGATTATGGTTGTACAACAATGTGAATGTACTTAGTACTCTCGAACTGTATATTTAAAAATTATTAATAAAGTAAAATTTTTTTTAATTTCTTTTAATTTTTATTTATTTATGATAGTCACAGAGAGAGAGAGAGAGAGAGGCACAGAGACATAGGCAGAGGGAGAAGCAGGCTCCATGCACCGGGAGCCCGATGTGGGATTCGATCCCGGGTCTCCAGGATCGCGCCCCGGGCCAAAGGCAGGCGCCAAACCACTGCGCCACCCAGGGATCCCTAAGGTAAATTTTTTTAAAAAAATTCTTTATTCATGAGAGACACACAGAGAGAGAGGCAGAGACACAGACAGAGAGAGAAGCAGGCTCCCCACCAGGAGTCCAATGTGGGACTCAATCCCAGGACTGCAGGACCATGACCTGAGCAAAAGGCAGACACTCAACCGCTGAGCCACCAAGGTGCCCCAAGAGGGTAAATTTTATGTTATATAAAAAAATATGTTTTTAACCCAGTGGTTATTTGGCATGTATTATCAGTAGAAATGTGCCTGCAAAAAATAGTCAGGCATGTTACGTGAAATTTCATGTGTGGAATTTTTTATTTTTTTTATTTATTTTTTATTTTTTTTAAATTTTTATTGATTTATGATAGTCACAGAGAGAGAGAGAGAGAGAGAGAGAGAGAGATTGAGGCAGAGACACAGACAGAGGGAGAAGCAGGCTCCATGCACCGGGAGCCCGACGTGGGATTCGATCCCGGGTCTCCAGGATCGCGCCCTGGGCCAAAGGCAGGCGCCAAACCGCTGCGCCACCCAGGGATCCCCGAATTTTTTAGATTAAAATGATTATGCTAATTTTTTAAATGCAGACACTGAGTGTGATATTAATATTGTTATATAGCAAATAGAGTAAGAATCAGAGACCAGATAATATATAAACATTCAATATTAGCAATAAAGTGTTCAACCTTTAAAAAACTATGCATCTAATTTTCTATTATCTGTGAGTAAAATACAGAGGCAGAGGTTAGGGGAATCATAGAGACATCCACTTGAAGTTTTTACCTTAATGATGAAGTGTGGGGCTACGTGACCTCCCCATTTCAAGGGCAGCTTCATCTATCCCTTTATTTTATTATTCATTCATTCATTCATTCATTCATTTATTCAGTAGGCTCCATGCCTAGCATGAACCCTCAGCTGAGATTAAGAGTCAATTGTCTGAGCCACCCAGGCACTCCTCATCTGTCTCTTTTAGAATGCACTTCAGCCGGGCTCCTGAGTGGCTCAATGTCTGCCTTCAGCTTGGTTGTGATCTATGGCTCCTAGGATCAAGCCCAGGAACAGGTCTCTGCTTAGTGGGCAGTTTGCTTCTCACTCTCCCTCTGTGCTCTCTTTCTCTCACTCTCTCTCTTTCTCTCAAATAAATAAATAAATAAATAAAATCTTTAGAAGGCACTCCATCTAAATTCTCTTTACTTCTCATTGGCCAGAATGGATGACATGGCCTGCACCAGCTCCACCAGAGGCTGCTAGGAAAGCAGAGGCTATATCAGGTTAGACACATTGCCACCCCAAATAAGTTAGGATTCCCCTTCACAAAGAAAGAAAAGGAGAATGGGCATTGGACAGGCAATCAGCAGCATCTGTTATACTCACATTAGTGTTTTTGTTTTGTTCTTGTTTGGGGTGCTACAGGCTGGAACCAATGGTTATATGGCGCCTGAAATCCTAATGGAAAAAGTGAGTTATTCCTATCCTGTGGACTGGTTTGCAATGGGATGCAGTATCTATGAAATGGTTGCTGGACGGACACCATTCAAAGATTACAAGGAAAAAGTCAGTAAAGAGGATTTAAAGCAAAGAACCCTAAAAGAAGACGTCCAGTTCCAACATGATAACTTCACAGAGGAAGCAAAAGATATTTGCAGACTCTTCTTGGCTAAGAAACCAGAGCAACGTTTAGGAAGCAGGTAAACTACCATATAATAGAGGTGATTAGCCATGTCAACATTGTCCATGGGATTTGGAAAATACTTTGGATTAGTGACAAGGCCTCAGAATTCAGTATTATTATTTTCCTATTATTCTTTGCATATTATATGGTTACATATTTCCAATACTTTCAAACACCGTGAGCACTCAATGTAGGATGATCTCAGATATATCTTAAAGTGAAAAAAGTGAGGTGCAAAACAGCATACTTCAAAGAAAAGAAATCTATAATTTAAATAGTTGCCTAGCATGAACCCAAATATTTTGGGCAGAGTATACAAAGAATGTCTATGATTGGTTGCCTCTAAGAAAAAGAAATTAGGGGCAGGTGACAAGTATGCAAATGAGGATTTTCACTCTGTGACCCTATTATCTTTTGAATTTTGAATCATGGGAATAAAATGATTCAAAAATGAATAAAATTAAAACTAAAACTTAAAACCCATCAGTACTGGAAATTTATAGCTCTGGAAAATTCTGCCCCTTTTAAATGTCTCTGCAAGATGTCAACTGGTCAACAGATATTTAGTGAGTACATATACTATTGCCAGGTATGTTAAATACAGTTGATGTTACTTTTGAAGAAAGTTGAGTTTTATTGCTTACATGGAATAGTAAGATCAAGATATTTTAGGAGAAACAAAAGAAGTAAAAGCTGACCTATAAAAAGGCCCTGGGCAGTGGATGACTGTGTTCTACAAAGAAAAAACCTAGGACTTTAGATTCACAAACATAGACTCACATCCTAGCTCTATATGTCATTTTACCTCAAGCAATTGAACTACTTTCTCAGAGTCTCAATATCTTCATGTTTCAAAATGAGGGATTTAGAGGTGTAATGATTAATTTTTTGACAACTTGATTAGGTTACAATACTCAGATAATCAATTATTCTAGAGATTTCTGTGCAGGTATTTTTTAGTTAAGATTAATATATAAATCAGTAGGCTTTGAGTATAGGAGATTATTCTTCATAATGTGGGTGGATCTCATCCAATCAGTTGAAGGCCTTAACAGAAAAAGACTGACTTCCCTGGGAGAAGAGGGAATTCTGCTGACAAAACACCTTTGGACTTGAAGTGCAACTCTTCCCCTGAGTCTCCAGCTTGACAGCCTACCTTGCAGGATTTGGACTTGCCAAACCTCCACAATTGTGTGAGCCAATTCCTTAAAATAAACTTCTCTCTGCCTTTTTTACTTTCCTTCCTTCCTTCCTTCCTTCCTTCCTTCCTTCCTTCCTTCCTTCTTCCTTCCTCCCTCCCTCCCTCCCCTCTTTCTCCCTCCTTCTCTTTTCTTTTTCTTTCTTCCTCCCTCCCTCCCTCCCTCCCTTTTCTCTTTTTCTTTCTGTCTTTCTTTCTCTGTTTCTCTTTTTCTCTTCTCTCACTCTCTCTCTCCCTCGCCCTCTCGCAATCGCTCTCATATACATACACACATTACTGTCAGGGAGAAAAACTTTTCCTCTACCCTCTTAGGTTTGGAAGCCTGCAAACTAAGCTGACAAAAAACAGATTAGCAAGAGAAAAAGGCAGGTTTTTATTGATGCACATATACAAGAATTCACAGAAAAAATGTGACTGGGATCAATTAGAATTATAGGCCACCTGAATAGGGGAAGGGGAGGAGGAGAAGGGTACTTGCAGGAAAACAAATAATTTCTTAGAATTGGTGGGGGGAAGGGCACTTCTGTGAAAACAAATGACTTTAGGAGAGATAAATGGGTCCTCAGGAGAAGAGATGGGAGATAATGATAGTTTCGTGACAATCTGTTTAGGTGTGGTGCAGACAAGAAGAGTCAAGCTTTCCCAGCTCTAAAACTCCCAGGGAGATTTATGAGTTGAGTTTCTGGGGGAGTCTTTGCTACTAGGCCGATAAGGGGAGTTCAAAACCTGTTGACTCGCAAATGCCTTCAGCTCAAAATAATTTTTATGCTACTGTGGTACATTCTGGACCCCTTCAACATCCTGTTTTGTTTTTTTTAAGATTTTATTATTTATTCATGAGAGACACAGAGAGAGAGAGAGGCAGAGACACAGGCAGAGGGAGAAGCAGGCTCCACAGAGGGAGCCGGCTGCGGAGTCGATCCTGGAGTCGATCCTGGGAGTCGATCCTGGAGTCGATCCTGGGAGTCCCAGGATCATGCCCTGGGTGGAAGGCAGGCACTAAACCGCTGAGCCACCCAGGGATCCCCAGCATCCTGTTGATTCTGTTTCTTTAGAGGATCCTGGCTAATACAGTGGGATACTTTGAGGTTTAGATATGACATATATAAAGTTAGATATAATGTATGTTCAGACCTGTTCAAAAAGTGATAGCAATTATTACTAGTTTATTCTAAGAGAGATAGCAGATAATATTTTGGCTAAATTATGAGCTTGAACGTCTAAATTCTTAGATTGAATTTTCAAAATTTTAAAATATATACAAATACAAAAGCTACAACATGAAGTTATAGGACTGATTTTTAATATTTACCCCAGAATGTAGGCAGTAAAATTACCCTTAATCTTCCAAGTAGCTGCTGGTGAAGGCTCTAGAAGAGGCTGCCTTAATTCAAAATATTTGAATATGGAGGTAAGCTTTTAATTTTCAACCTCATTTCTTTAAATAGCAAAACAAAATCCATTTGTAATAACTTCCAAAGCATGACAGATACCAAGCTAACAAATGAGCACTTTGAAATTTGACGGAATCTCTACGTTTACGTGAAGTAAAACCTGGAACTGATTTTCCTGTATAGCTTCCAACATTGTTGTATTAGTGTGGTCAGAATCAGCCATGTCATGATAACAAGCAAATCCCATAGTCTCCACAGCTTGAAATGAAAGGAATTTTTCTCACTCACACAAAGTCCATTATGGGTGCAGCAGCCCTCCCTTCGGGTATCTCCCTTCAGAGCAGTGACTCAGAAAGCCAGGCTACTTTCCATTTGACAGCTCCATTGGAACTTGAGGCTTCCAGTCACTATAGCAAGAGAAGAAAGGGTAGAGAACCTAGAGGAGCTTTGTACTGCCTCAGCAGGGAAGTGACCTACACTCACTTCGGTTTGGCCAGAAGGAGCCCTTGGCCCTATACCAGGTAGAAGGATCTGGCTAGTGTTGCCTTCCATGTGCCCAGGAAGGAGAGGAGAACCAGAAATGGTGACCACTGACCATCTCTACTGTAGGGCAGGGAGTATAAGAGGGCACACCAACAGTGGAAGAGGCAGCAAGGAAAAAGCAGTCTCTTCAGATGACCTCCCTGAAGGGATTACCACCCACTTGGCATGTTTGATTGAAAATCTATCTTGATACTCTATAAACACACTTTGGGTATATAAAATGAAATATTGACAAACTTCTTCAGGAAAATACCACCTTAAAGCCCTGGATCATTGCCTGAAGCTGCTCCATCAAGCAAAACTTTTTTATAAAGCATCTGTTGTTGTGACTGTTTTGAATAAAACTGTTTACAACATTAGAGAAAAGGCATATAAAAACCAGCTGTTCGGTGAAAGAGAAAACCTTCTAACATTTTTATTTCAGCTCTCTGTATATTTTTTAAATTAAAATGAGATAATGTTTGATGAATTTAGTGGTGTCCTTCAAAGCCAAGCAAATGCCTACACAACGTGTTAAAAGGCAGAGGGGTCAAGTGCCCCTTCCCTCTTGCATTCACAAACATTTGAAATAAATTTTAAAACACTTTTCCTTCTTTAGGCATCATTGAAAGCATCTCCTCCTTTGTCTTTGTAGGTCTGTGAATTAATTTTGCATAGAAGTCGAAAGCTTTTCAGAGCCTCTCACAAAGGCTCTAGATAGGGTTTATGATGTTTTCTAATAAAATAAAAGCTGAAGACCACTTAAGCACTTTGCAGGTTTTCTTCCAATCAGTCACTACAGCAGAACAAGATCAAATAACCATGCAAATCTCTGACTTAAGTGCTTCCCCAACACATAATTTCGTACCAATACGTACTGTTCCTGGCAGACCAAACCCCACAGAGTGGTCTTCAAGTATGCTCAGTTGGTATCTTTCCTTCATTAACTGTTATAAGAAAATGCGTCGTAATCTCTCTGCGGGGTTCAGTAATACAAGAGCTCCTGTAAATGCTCCGAAATAGAATCTACTCCAGTCAGGAGGAGAAGTCTTCCTGCCACTGCCAGGCTGGCTATTGCAAAAGATGTTGCCTCCATCAATAGCCTCTCCTATTTGTCCAAAGTGCACTGCATAATGATGGGCCAAAAGGTCCCTGAATGAAGCTGTCAGGGAAAGATTCAAGAGTAAAATAATAATATCCATGTGATTTCTAATTACAGAACTGAGGTAAGAGTCATTAGTGCAAAGGATAAAGCGATCAGATTTGCAGTGGCCCAGACCCTGAGTAAAAGGAATAGGGGTTGGAAAGCCTAGTCTTGTTGTTAGCATCAGCAACCACAGACAGAACTGTTCACCCTCTTGTCAAGACTGGCTAAGCAAGTTTCTCAAGGTTCCTGAGCCCCTGGGCACTCTTTGTTTATCCACGTTAAAGCTGCTCAGCGTGAGGTTAAGGTGCTCTCTTGACCCCTAGGACAGTGTGTTCATACCTGCTGGTGGCCATCAAGGGGTTTCCAGCTCCTTCCTCATGGCACCTGGACCCATTCCAACTCCTTTGTTTTCTTTGAGACACAAAATCTTGGGGTTCATTCCTTATCTCCTTAGGTGGAATTCTAGGTCTGTCCTTGTTCTGCTACATTTAAATTCTCTCTGATATCCTCCCCACCACCATTTGCTGTGTAAATTATACCTCAGTAAACCTAATTTAAGAGAAAAATCCATCTTACTGAATTATCTCAGTAACCCTCCCTCAAGGCTCTGACTCTACAGGATGTAAACCACACAGACATCAGTCATTAGGTTCTAGAAGACAGCAAGCCTGCATTTTCCTTCCTTTCAATTGATGGAGACTTGGTGGCTTGGGATAAAAAAGACACAGACACCTTGTAGTATCTCATGATACAGTTCTCCATGCTTGTTTTCCAGTAGGGTCATAATGAGAAAAGTCCAAGGAGTCCTGCGTCAGCCATCCTGGATGGGGCTAGACCTGAATCACAGAACAACCCAGGGACTGGCTGGGCATCAAATGCCTCCAGCTGGATTTCTCTTTTCCATAATAATATTTTATTATAATTTTCCTTTGAAAAATTCACCTGTGTTTTTTGGCCTTTTCAGACGCACAGCTATATATGAATGCAGAAGCAAATAAAGAGGTTAAAAATACAATGAAAAGACAGACAGGCATTATTGTGATGGTTAAATGTGATAACATAAATGCAGAGCTTAACTTTGTGAGCTAAAAGTGAGTTCAGGATAAATGCCAGTTATTCTCACTATTGTTATTAGTAACATCATGATTGTGTTTAGAACCTGTTAGAGTCCACCGCAGTAATTATCTGACATAGTAGGAAGTCTCTAAAGGGAGATTTCCTCAATCCTTTTCCTAAAAGCTTTTTGATAACTGGAATAAAAGTAAAAGGAAACGTATGAAAGTGATTAATTTTTACCAAGGTTGATTTATGACATAAATTGAATTTTCTGTCAAAACAAAACGAAACAAAAACCTGTACTTAAGAGGAACCAAGAGAAATGTGCAGTAGGCTGCCCCTAGTGTGCCCCCAAAGATCCCCACCTCCTTTTTTGTTTTTAAGATTTTATTTATTTATTCATGAGACACACACACACACACACACACACACACACACAGAGGCAGAGACATAGGCAGAGAGAAAGGCAAGCTCCATGCAGGGAGCCCGATGTGGCTCAATCCTGGGACCCCATGATCATGCCCTGGGCCAAAGGCAGGCCCTCACCGCTGAGCCACTCAGGCGTTCCTCCCCACCTCCTATTATCCACACTCTTGTGTAATCCCTTCCCTTAAGGGTAGGCTGGATTTATTCATCTGCTTCTAACAACATGGCAGAAGTGATAAGATATCATTTCTAAGATTAGGTAGTAAGAAGACTGTGCCTTTTATCTTGGGTTCACTCTTTCTCTTTCCCATCCTCCCTTCCTCCCTCTCTGATCATTTGCCCTGGGGAAAGCCAGCTGTAAAGTTATAAGGTAGCTTTGTGAAGAGGCTCATGTGGTAAGGTATGAAGACCTGCCAATAACCATGTGAATGAGCTTGGAAGCAGATTTCCTCCCCTAACCCCAGCTGAACCTTCAGTTGAGACCATAACCTTGATGAAGAGCTTTTTTTTTTTTTTTTTAAGATTTTATTTATTTATTTTCATGAGAGACACACAGGGAGAGGCAGAGACATAGGCAGAGGGAGAAGCAGGCTCCCTGCAGGAAGCATGAGGTGAGACTCGATCCCAGGACCTTGGGATCACGACTTGAGCCAAAGACAGGCACTCAACCACTGAGCTACCAGGTGCCCCCCGATGAACAGCTTTACTGAAACCTCATGAAAGACCTTGAGCCAGAGGCACCCAGTTAAACTGGTTCTAGATTCTTGACCCACAGAAACTGAGATAATAATGTTGTTTTAAGCCACTGAATGTTGGGGCAGTTTGTTACACAGCAATAGATCACTAATACAAGAGGTCACACAGTTGGAAACATATATTCCTCCCCCCCCCCCGCCCTTATACTATGGCAAATACTGGAATGATTTCTAACACAAAGAAGAAGGGCTTGATAAAAAATAGCCATAGTCTTGAGCATTGAATGGATGCTACTAAAAATTAGTAATGGATTTTTTAAATCTTTAAAAATATTGTGGCAGTT
Organism: Nyctereutes procyonoides; assembly: GCF_905146905.1. Lineage (NCBI taxonomy): Eukaryota > Metazoa > Chordata > Mammalia > Carnivora > Canidae > Nyctereutes > Nyctereutes procyonoides. The sequence goes on from NW_026575042.1 coordinate 38,085,062, forward strand.
GGGGAGGTAGGTGGAGCTCCTAAAAATCATGTTATATGAAGAGTGAGGAGATATGGGTGCTGTCTTTAGAATGTGAGGGGGGCTGTGTGGGAAGAGACATGCTTCCCTTGTTCAGTGTGACCCTGAAGAGTAGAGCAAAGTGCAATGACTGGAAGCTGTAGGCAAGCAGGTTCGGGTTCCACTGAATTTTGCCTGTATTTCCATAGAGCACTAAAAATAAAAGTCATGTCAACTGCTTGACTCTGAAGATTAGATCTACATGTGAAATTTATCTGCAAACAACGAAGATGCTACTGTCTGCATAAGATGGAATTGTGGGTAAATTTTTTAAAATCATGGGTGATTTTTCAAGTTATTATTTTTCCAAATTATTCTTTACATCGTTATATTGTCTTTGAAATTAAAATAAAATGTATTGCAGGAAAAGAATGCTACACACTTTGTATTGTTAAAACATTTCCTGTTTTGGTTTGTTACTGTGTCTAAGGCTGACCATCTCCTTTCTTCACAGAGAAAAGTCTGATGATCCCAGGCAACACCCTTTCTTCAAAACCATCAATTTTGCTCGCCTGGAAGCTGGCCTGGTTGAGCCCCCATTTGTGCCAGATCCTTCAGTGGTTTATGCCAAAGACATTGCTGAAATTGAAGATTTCTCTGAGGTTCGGGGAATCGAATTTGATGATAAAGACAAGGTGTTCTTCCAAAGATTTGCAACAGGTGCTGTCCCCATAGCATGGCAGGAAGAGATTATAGAAACAGGACTGTTTGAAGAATTGAACGACCCCAACAGGCCTGCAGGTTGTGGGGATGGTAATTCATCCAAGTCTGGTGTGTGTTTGTTATTATAAGTTGTTTTCTCTACCAGATGGGCAGCAGGAATCTCAGCTGACATAATCCTTGAATGTTCCTAACACATGAAAATCTGTTGAATGAGGACTGATCAATCAGGAGGGGCATTTCAACCATAGAACAGTTCAAAGGACAGGTGAGCTTACCACTAGGACACATTTTTCTCCCCTCCGCTCCACCTCCCCTCTCTTTCCCCTCTCCCCCCCTTTCTCTTACTCTCCACCCTACCCCTTACCTCCTTTCCTCTTCCCCTCTTCTACCCCTTTTCTCCACTCTCTCCTTCCCTTCCTCTTCTTTCCTCTCCTTTCTTCCTCCTTCCTTCCTTCTCTCTCCCTCTCTCTCTCTCTCCCCCCACCTCTTTCTTCTTTCTCTCTTTTTTCATAAAGATGAGTAAAGTCTCAGTTTCCACTGAAGCCTGGGAAAAGGAACACTCAGGTTTATTTTGATAAACTAAAAGCATGAGCCCGCCACCATCATGTCCCTGAAAATTACACAAAGTCCTAGGAATAGAGAATGGAACGTTGTGGTAATGCTCAGAAAATGAGCATTTGCAATTCTTGGTAAATAATCATTTTAGTTTTTCTTTGTTTATATCCTTTCTTCCCTTCATCTTTCAGTATTTCTTTTGCCTCTGTACTTATAAAAAGGATTTAAAAGCTGGAAATAAATGTTCCTGATATCCTCCCCCTAAAAAGGAGTGGATTGTAATATTTGGGCAATATTTAAAATTACAGAATAATTTTTAACTTACCGAAAGTCCCTTTGTCATATTCCGGCAATATTTTACCATTATAATGTTGAAGCATTTTAAACATAAACACTCATGAGATCTGTGAATTAAAGTATTCCGTAAGTTGAGTCCTTTAGGTAACATGCTACAAATTGCTTACATGTATTTTTCCACATGCCATTAGTTCCCAAACTTTGCTGAACTTTGGAATCACCTAGGGATCTTTTAAAAGTACCAATGTCTGACTCCTCCCCCCAGATTTTAATTGGTCTGGGGTGCAGTCTGGGCATCTAGATTCTCAGAAGCTCCGTAGGTGCTTCTAATATCCGGCAAGTTTGAGAACCATGCCACATAGGCTTAAATGCTGTTATGTAGGGTTCTTGTTTGGGTTGCTCAAGGTTTCAACTGTACATTTGGGAGCAACTTTTTTTTGGGGGGGGGGGTAGCAACTTTTCAAATACCTCCAAAACACGTAATTTTGGCAGTTGCAGTATATATGAAACTGAAGATAATCTGTATTCATCCTGTAGACTTTCCTGTCCTTGTACACTGTAGTTCTTCACACATATCTTGTGAAGTAGGCTTTTGGCTCTAAGGCTCTTGGCTCTTTCAAGACTTGAAGGAGAAATATAGGCTTTGGCAGCTGATTTGAACAAATGGTAGCCCTCACTTCAAGTGGCTACTCAGCCAGCACTTTATTGTAGAATTAGCACTTCTCATGAGCACAGCCAAAGTGAAAATTCTAAGGGTGCAAAAAAATATTTGGGGCACAAATAAATATAAATCTGAGGTGATTATACTTAAAGAAAAAAAGGGGGGCACCTGGCTGGTCAGCTGGTAGAGCATGTGACCCTTGACCTCAGAGTGGGGTTGTGACTTCAAGACCCATGTTGGGCATAGAGCTTACTAAAAATAATAATAAAATGAAATTTTTAAAAAGGGTAAAAAAAGATGTATGTGTGCATTAGGAAATCTCACTTGTCCCAGTGGTGAGAAACCTGGCTGAATCATTTTAAAAGTTTTCTCTCTTGAGTAAGGGAGCCAAGAGTTGCAAAAACATTGGTCAAAAAATATTTGGTTAACTGGAATCCAGCTAACAATAATCCTCAATTATAAGACAGCATTAGCCATATCCTGCAGGAGTAGTAAGAAATACTCTTGGACTTGAGTCCTGGGTTAGTTCATCTGCTACTCACCCTTCTGCTCATTGTCTATCCTCAGCAAGTTCTTGATGCTCCAAATCCTGCTCTGGAGACACTGCAGAGTCCTGGGTCATCAAAGCAGATACAGGTGTGTCCAGCAGATTCTTTTTCCTAAGACAAGAAAGTAGATTAAAATCTGATGAAATTTGTAACAAGTCTATTTTAACAAAAAACAAAATCACAAGACAGAACTTTCCAAGAGTAGTTTTTAGTATTTAGCTTTATAATTAGACATTTCAAAGTAATGTCTTCTTGCATTGGTTCCTTATTGTAAATGTCTACTGCTTTTGATAAACTTTAGTAGAAATCTGTGTTTCATTTCTTAGAACTAACTCAAAAAAGTAATTGAGGAAGATAACTATATTCAAACAATCTCCAAGTAAATATGTGTTGAGTTAAGTTACACATTGAGCCCTATCCTGGGTATTTGGGGGACGCCATAGAGAAATAAGACAACTGTCTAAGAGAGGCTATATGGTGTAAGGTAAAATGCAGCCTCTTGTCAGTGTTGTTATTCACATTTTAAATGAGAAACTGGGGTGCCTGGGTGGTTCAGTCAGTTGAGCGTCTGACTCTTGATTTCAGCTCAGATGGTGCTCTCAGGATCATGAGATCAATCCCCATATCTGGCTCTGCACTCAGTGGGGAATCTGCTTGGGATTCTCTCTCTCCCACTGCCCACCCACTTCTCTCCTCCTCCTCAAATAAATAAATAAATCTTCCTTTAAAAATGAGAAACTAAAGCTCGGAGATGTTCTATAGCTTATCCAAGGTCACACAGCTTTTCAGGGTTGTTGCAAAGACTAGAAGTAATGTATATGAAACACATAGCACATGACTTGCATATAGTAGGGGCATAATAAATTGAAGGTTAATAGTCAGTAAGTAGCAGCAGGTCAAATTATTCTAGGTCAGGGAACAAACTAGTAAAATTCCAAAGGCCATGAGAGAAGGAAGAGACCTGGGTCCTAGGGAGCAGTTTAAAAGGAAAGCTTTTATGCACAATGAAAGAAAGAACTAACTAGAATACATGGAAACATTGGAGTTCATCACAGGCCCCATCCTTATCACATGCCAGGTACAGGACCCACCTGGGTCATGTCAGAGTGATGGAGGCTCCTGGCTACAAGGGCCAGGCAAGTGAGGAACAGACCTGATGGGGAGAATAATATTGGAGATGGAGAGAAACAAGTGATTGCAAAGTGATCTGCAGCAGGTTGTGGGTGGGATTTAAGTAAAAACTTAAAGAAGACGAAACCAGATGTCATCAGAGAAGAATGTGATTTTTGAAAGGGGATGATGCTTGCTTATTCTCCAAAGTTAAAACGAACTTATGTTTTTTGGGTTTTTTTTTTTATTGACTTCTGTTTCTATAGAAAAGTTTCATAAACATAATGAAACATTAGGGGAAACAAACACATATGTGAGTGACATACTCAAACAAAGAACCAGAGAGGGGCTATTTGTCAGGGGTTATTTGGAATGTTTGTTTCCTACAGGAGAAGATGGGTTTAAAGGAGACGGATAACCTGCAGGAAGGGATGTAGAGATGCCCTCACAGCAGAAGGTATGCATGAGATTTTCATAACAAACAGTGATGAATTATTTAGTTTAAGATTGTGCACCACAAAGAGTTAAAAAAAATATTCTCAATTGTTCATTTTGAATGTCAGATTTAAGATGTTTCTCATTTAGATGACCAGGCATGGAAGTGAAAATTCAATTAATTGGGTTTCTTAGGAACTGCATGTCTTGAAATCATGAGAGTTTACCAAATTAATTTTTAAAAGTTATTATACTGTATGTATCATTAGAGTAGTTTAATAAGACTTGATTAATGTAAATTGTCTGGACATAAAAACTAGTGAAAATACATAATCCTTAAATTGTCCTGGGCAGTCTTAAATCTTAAGGATTTTTTATTTTATTTTATTTATTTTACTTTTTTATTTTATTTTATTTTATTTTTAAGATTTTATTTATTCATTCATGAGAGACGCACAGAGAGAGGCAGAGACACAGGCAGAGGGAGAAGCAGGCTCCATGCAAGGAGCCTGATGTGGGACTTGATCCCGGAACCCCAGGATCACACCCTGGGCTGAAGGCAGGCGCTAAACCGCTGAGCCACCCAGGAATCCCCTCTTAAGGATTTTTTTTAAAAAAATGATACAAGGAAAAAAAATTTAATGCAAGAATGAGGGGGGATGCTGGGAAAACTTATCATATTAGCCATTAATCAAAGGGATTGTACTTGATAATCAAATCAAAAAATTTTTCAAAGACTTACTGAGTTTTCTTGGATCATCTAGAAAAAATAATTGCAGTTATTTAGGTTTAGTTATTCATTCAATATATATTGCTACATGCCATGTGCTAGGCTCCGTCTTGGTTTGGGGAGAGATACTTGTTTTCTCCCTTTAGGATTTTTATATTGGAAAGTGTTTTTGTTGCTCCCATACGTCAGTAAATCTTTATACCTCTCTGGGTAGAGATGAGTTTTGTTCTTCCCACTTTTCCTTAAGTTTTCTATACTGAACACTTTATTTTATTTGTTTATTTTTTAATTAGAGAAAAAAGCATTATTTAAAGCAAGGCAGGGTCCATCATAACTGGACCTGGGTATGTGGGGCATGCCCAGGCTGGTTCTGGCAATAATCAGTCCCTAAGGACTCCTTTTGGGCTGAAAGGTATCAGCCTGGGTCCTAGGAGTAAGGCCTGGACTCCTGGTCTAAGCCAGCAGAGTCTCCCTGGACAGAGCCAGCAATTGGTGCCTAAAATTGGGCCAGAATTCCACAATCTAGACCATGAATTGTGGTGGTCCGTGGTGAAGGTTTTACCAAACGTAGGAGAAATGAAATCACAACACATCATCAAGTACAATGCAGTAAAATTTCTCAAGCACTATTCACTTCAAAATATCTTTTTATGCAGCAGCTCTTTCTGCCAGGGGTCCTATTCCCATGCTTTAATAAAATCACCTTTTTGCACATATACACAACAAATTTATGAAGTAGCTGATATTTAACAAAAGTAAAATTGGAGACCCTCTGACCATTCCTCAAATGTTTTTTGAAATTTTACCAACCTGTGAGATCTCAAAATCTGGGAACCCCTGGACCAGATGACCTTGAATGGCACTCTGATTGTAAGGAATCATTTGTGTTTCAATAGAAAACCGATGCATTGCCTAGAGGAGGATATGCAAATTTTTTCTATAAAAGACCAGAGTGTAAATATGTTAGACTTTGGCAAGGACTTATCTCTATCTTTGTAATAATAAAGCAGCCTAGACAATATGTGAAGGACTAAGTATGGCTGTATGCCAATAAAGACTTATTTATAAAATACAGGTAGTAGGACTAAATTTGGCCCACAATTAGTAATTTACTGATCCTAGTCATAAATTATCTTACTATTAAACTGACTAGGTTATCTGACTCTAAAGGAGTGATTTTACAGCTCTATAAACTAGATAACTAATGAGAATGCAAAATAATTCTTGTCTATAGACATGCAAATGACCCCCAGCCCTGCATTAGTTGGTCAGGGCTAAGATAACAAAGTATTGCAGACCAGGTGGCTTGAAAATCAGAAATTTATTATCTCCCAGTTCTGGAGTCTCCAAGTCCAAGATCAAGGTGTTAATGGGTTTGATTTCTTGTGAGGCCTCTCTCTTTGACTTCTATATGACTATTTTCTCCTGTCTGCCCACGATCTTCCTGCTGTGGGTCTCTGTATCCTAATTTCTTCTTATAAGAACACCACTCATATTGGATTAGGGCTCATCCTAATGACCTCATTTTAACTTAATCACCTCTTTAAAGACCCTATCTCCAAATACAGTCACAGTCTGAGGTATCCCAGAGGTTAGGACTTAAACATAGGAGTTTTGAGAGATACAACTCAGCCCAACACCCCCAAGCCCATTTTATGTTTATTTGCTCCTTCGTTTCAACATTCCTTTACTGCACACAGATGTATGGTTTTTATTTTTATTTTTTCAAAAGATTGTAACACCAATTTTCTCATGAATGAGTTAAATAAAAATCTTTAACATGTATTCATTCACTTTTATTTATGTATGACAGTCATGATTTTACTTTTTTTCTTTTTGAGGATTATCCATTGACACAACCCAGAACATCACAATGCCATCAACCCAGAACATCACAATTTCATATTTTTGAAATTATGCATTAACAAAAGTTCTCACCGAGAGCCCTGTCTCTTTTTGTTCTTTTATGAAACACACAGCAGAAAGAAGAGCCCCTAAACAGGGGGCTGTTGGGAGTGAGGCAAGCCCAGAGAGTAGCTAGAGTTTCCCCAGCGGTTTGGTTGAGGTGCCTGGGCCAGCTGACTGGTATATATTTTTAAACCAATTCTTCTTGCCCTGCCTCTCCCATCTGCACTGCCAGTTGTCAAGTACATTCCTGCCATGCCCATACTTCCTACATGCCACAGGAGAAGCTGCTGGGGTACAGAGAGGCAGAGAGGAGAAAGCCAGGAGCCAGAAGAACCAAGAACAGTTTCAGAAGTTCACCTGCTAGTACAGAGTATGCTAAGCCCCCCAGTCCATCAATGCACACATGCCTTCCAGAGACACACCCAGGGGCAGGTGCCATTTTAAAGTCCCCATACCAAACAACTCTCCTACAAGGTTTGCCAGGTACATTTGAATTACAGGAAACTATTTTTTTTCTAGTATAATGAGGTCCCAAATGTTGCATTAGACATACTTATGTTAAAAAATGATCTGTTGTCCATGGGTATAGATAAGCAATTAAGAACAGTTGGTGGTCAGGATAGGAGAAAATACAGGAAAACTAGCACAGCACCTAGCACACAGAGCTCCACCTGGGTTGCCCAAATCTATCAATCCTGTCCTCCAATACAGCTTCTGCAAATTTTGGGGGGCCAGTCCATATGTATGCTCTCTCCCACTCAAGGAGTTGGCCACACAGTGTTGCCAGCATTGCCCATACTGCTGCCAATAATAACAACGTGATAAAAGTTTCCATTTACTCAGCACCTAGTATGTGCTGGACGCTGTACTTGGCACTTTTTGTGTATTACTCCCAAGGCTCACAGTCATCCTGTGATGTAGGTATTCGGCATTTTATGGATGAAGGAAAGAACACTCCAGAGGTTAATAGGCATCTCCAAGTACACAGTTAAGTGTCGAGTAAACCCAGGTCCACCTGACAACTCTTGGCTGTGAGGTCACTGGTTTCCCAGGTAGGAACTGCCTCTGTCCCTATTCCCTGAAATGTCTCCTGTGAGGCTCCGAGCAGACTTAGTGGACCAAACCCAAGGAAAAAAGACTTTCTCAGAAAAATTTTGTAGGCCCTAGATGGAGTAGCAGGGCTGAGACTAGAGTGAGGTGAGCGAGGCACCAGGGCACAAGGTGCTCAGTCTCAGCAGCGCATAAATGCAGCAAGGAAACATCCACAAAACTGAAAGTGAACACCCCAAGCACGCACCTTGGACCTTGTATTCCACTCACCCTACTTCTGGTCCTGTGGGTTAATGGCTCTGGTATAGATACTTAGATAAATCCTTTTAAAACTACATTTCTGTATTTCTTTGTCTCCTCGAAAATAATCATATACTTTGATTCGTTCAACAAATATTAATTCAGGGTTTACCAGGTACGAGGCCTTGTGGTAGGAGACGGGAATTGAGCCCAAGACAGACCATGCCCATCCTGAATATTTCTGAACCCTTTGGCTGGATATCTCTATGAGCCAATATGGATCGATAACTTTTCCTGCTTCTCTTTAGTTGATGCCAAGGACCAAGAAGCATAATGCCTAGGAGGATTTAAGAACCTGAATCCAGTTTTCCCCTCTTTCTTTCCTCTTTGTAATAATTTCTCCCAGGTTTATGCTTTAAAATCCTTGTTTTTAAAAAGCTGTGCAACTAGGATTTGTAAATGCCTTATTACATTTCTCTTAAAGTGGAAAGTTACAGGCAGGCTAAAAGACACATCCAGACTGGATCTCTGTGAATGTTTTTTTAACAAATGCCAGTGGAATGAAGGGGCGAGGGCTGCTTGGGCACATGTCATAACTGGTAACAAGGCAGACAATGGTGAAATAGCAACTCGACCAAACAAACCTTCGGATGCCCTTGTCCGCGCCCTGCTTCCTGGGGAGTGGTGTGCCCTCCGGCCCTTGCCTTTGCTTCTCTATGTTCCAGGCTAGGCCGTAAAACAGAAGAGCAGATACTGCAGAGCAGAACTTTGCCCAGGCATGTGAAATTTTCACTGTTTTTATTACTTTATATGTCTTCACTGGTAACATTTCATAGTCCAGTGTTTGATCAGTTCTGTCACTTGGTTCTGACATGCAGTGTGCGGACTGTCCAGTCATCTTGCCTCTCCCTCCCAGAGTCCACTTTGGTCATTTTGTCACCTGCACTGCCCTGCCCCACCATGCATGCGGATGCAGAAAGGAAGTGAAATAAATCCATCCATTTGATTTTGGAAGAGGAGTTTAAGAAGAAGGTAGAAACCATTAACTAATGTCTGGATTTTCTAGGAGTTTAAATGATATACTGTATCTGCTCCCCTTCTCCTACCCACCCACCCCCCTTTTTTTCCTGTAGCAGAGAAAACTCAGCTAATTAGTCTCAGATGTTACATTAAGTTGAGCATTTTCTTGTGTGACACACTTGAGACACACAGAAGGGGCCAATTGCTTTTCACCTCCCCTGCACTGTGACTGCCTTGCCAATAAAAGTGACTATAAGCCACTATCACTCCACACAAGGAACAAAGAACAGTGGAGAAGACAAAGAGCAAAATGCAATTCTAACTCAAAGTTTACTCTCAATTATACTACCAAGCCAAAGACTAACTTGGGGAGAATGTGTGTGAAAATTTTCCTTTTAAAACAATTCCAGAGGGAATGTGCGACTAGTTCTTCCCCGTTTGGGAGGAACTGGACTACTGCAATATTGTGGCATGAGGACATACCTGCAATTGGCCCTGCGGTAGACTGGACCGGGCTGTGTGTATCTCTTCTCAGCTCCACCTTCAGGAGGACCTCACCTCGGGTAGCTTGAACTAGGCCGTGGTGGGTATATCTGCAACACAGAACACACACACAAAAACAGCAAATCCTACAATTCAGGGTTTGTTTTTCCTGGAGAATGAGTTGCTAAGCATTTACCAGCACCTCACTGACTTGCCCCTGAAATAAACTATGGTTGGTTAGTTGCGACCCTGTTCAGAATCTAGCAAGGTCTACCCCAAACTTGGTTCCATTTTTAGGAGGTAGGCAAGGTGGTAGGGGAGAAACCAACCAGAGCCACAAGTCATTGCCCATGAAAGACACTCACCAGATAGAAAGGCTAAGAAATGCCAGGGAAAGCTGGATATAAAGCTACCAATATCTAAAAGATGAGGATAAGAGAACATGAAAGCCAGAGGCAAGGACCAGAACCAGAACAAAAAAAGAGAGGAAGGAAGGAAGGAAGGAAGGAAGGAAGGAAGGAAGGAAGGAAGGAAGAAAGAAAGAAGAAAGAAAGAAAGAAAGAAAGAAGAAAGAAAGAGAGAGAGAGAGAAAGAAAGAAAGAAAGAAAGAAAGAAAGAAAGAAAGAAAGAAAGAAAGAAAGAAGAAAGAAAAAGAGAAAAGAAGGAAAAAGAGTGAGTGGTCTGTAAACTCACTACAGAAATTTTACATAATGTCCTGATGGCTTGATCCATCACTCTACAATAGGGATATATTAAAAATGAGATGAAGCTAATGTTGGCTTGTGATTTATTTGATTAAAGTTACTTCACATTAATGGGATCTGTCACCTCTTCCATATGCACTGACTAAAAGCAAACATGACTCAAAAGTATAAAACAGAGAGAGTTACAACTTCCATCTAAAGAGAATTCTGTCCTGGAGGCATAAACACCACGCCAAGCACCTACCACAGACCTAGGCTATAGTCCCCAAACCTGCAATTATGAACCACTGGGCTGCTGAACATCACTGAGAAGACACTGGAACTCCCTCTGGCCCTGAAGTTCCCCTTTCTAAAAGTTTTGAGCTTGGGGGATGAGGTATTGGAGTGTGTGGTAAGGGTAAGCTGAATAATGGCTCTGAAAGATATTCATGTCCTAATTTCCCATCAATGCTATGTGGCAAAAGGGGCTTTGCCGATGCGATTAATTTAAGGACCTTGAGATAAGGAGATGATCCTTCATGAATGATCACAACTCTCCTTCTAAGAGGCAGACAGGAGACGTTGGTGAGAGAAAGCTGTGCAATACAGGAAGCAGATGCCATTGGTGGAGTCATGCACTCTGAAGAAAATGGAAAGGGCCACAAGCCGAGGAAGAAGGGAAGTCACTAGAGACTAAATATGACAAGGACATGGGTTCTCCCCAGATCCTTGAGAAAGAAACAGCCCAGAACCAATACCTTGACTTTTAGCCCAGTGAAAACTTTCGGATTTGGGATTTCTGGTCTCCAGACCTAATAAAGAATAACTTTGTGTTATTAATTTTGTGGTAATTTATTACAGCAGCCATAGGAAACTAGTACAGGGTATAACATGTTTTTCCCAGCTTTGGAATTAAAGAATTTTCTGAGGTGTTAGGAGAGTTAGGAAAACACAGGTCAAATTATTCTGTGAAAGGATAACTGCTCACTAATGAGCAGGCCATGTTCCCTGTCCCCCAACCTTGACCTTGACCCTGCCCCAGGCCTCCTACTTCTTAGGCCTTTTTAGAGGAAGGACATGAGTGGACGGGGGAAAGGGTTACATGTCAGTCTAACCAACAACCATCTCTCCTTCTTCCTTGCACACAGCTGCCAAACATTTAGAGGCATCCACATGCCTCTGCCAAGAGGATGAATTAGGATTGGTCTTTTTGCCAGTAATAGGTGTAGGCACGGTCATGTGACCTCACCCTGGCCAATGAGGGTAAAAAGCTAAACAGCTGTTTGTTGAGATGTTTTTAGATGCATTTTTTGGCCTGAATAAGAGAGAACCATGTGAAAGAAGGGCATTTTTACCTCTTTTTTTTTTTTTTTAAGATTTTAAAAATTTATTTGTCAGAGAGAGACAGAGAGCACAAGCAGGAGGAGCTGCAGACAGAGGGAGAAGCAGGCTCCTTGCTCAGCAGGACAAGGAGCCCAATGGACTGGATCCCAGGATCCTGGGATCATGACCTGAGCGAAGGAAGACACTTAACTGTCTGAGCCACCCAGGCATGCAACCCCTTCCTTTTTAAATATTTGTTGTGTTATAAGAGGACAATGATGCCTTGCTCTGGGCAGTCATCTGCGACCATAAGGCATGGACTTGAAAATAAGAGCTAACACACAAGGAGGCAGAGTGGCAAGATGGAAGGACCTGGGTTCTTGATGACATCACTGAGCTGTCACATCTACTGAGTGACCCTCCTTTCAGACTTCTTAAGAAGATCATAGCCTCTTTAGAGTTTAGATGTGCACTGACATTCAAGTTTCTGATTACTTGCTCCCAAATACATTTAAAGAATAAAAGAGGGAAGGAAAGAAGAAAGAAGGAAAGCCAGAGAAATGCAATGTCAGCCTTTGCAGAAGCAAAATGTCAAATCTACAGCTGCTTCCAAAACCCCAAAACTGAGAGTCCCAAAGTACACTGGAGGACTTCCTATGAGGGCAGAGGGCACCCAACACACCTTTGGCTAGTGAAAATACATTTGTGCACTGCCTGCTTACCACAAATCCCTTCTCAGACCCTGGGGCCAGTTATCCAAATGAAAGACAATGTTCCTTAGGGCACCAGAACCAAAACCATGAGAAAAGCATGTGACAGCAAATATCAGAGTAGTCATAGAAAACACTGATTTTTTAAACTTTCTTATCCTAATCCAGAATTTCATGTGATTTGGATTTAGATTACATATGGTAAGAGGCACAATATTTTTTTTTTTTATTTATGATAGTCAGAGAGAGAGAGAGAGGCAGAGACACAGGCAGAGGGATAAGCAGGCTCCATGCACCGGGAGCCCGACGTGGGATTCGATCCCGGGTCTCCAGGATCGCGCCCTGGGCCAAAGGCAGGCGCCAAACCACTGTGCCACCCAGGGATCCCGAGGCACAATATTTTTGGTGCTCCAACTCTAAAACAATGAAATCACAGTGATTAATTGTACCAGCCCTAGAGCCAGGCTGCATAGGTTTGAATCCTAGGTCTGTTACTTATTTGTTGTATGACCTTGGGCAAGTTGCTTTGTATTTTTGGTCTCGGTTTCCTCATCTCTAAAAAGGTAATGATGCTAGTAATAGCACCTACGTCTTAGGGTTGTTATGAGGCTTAAATTAGTATTTATATATAACATTTAGACAGTGCCTGGTGCACAGCAGATGCTATATGTTTATAAGTTGCTGCTGTTAGTATTATTGTTACTGTGAGAACCTCTAAATATCTCAACGTAGTCCCCTCAGTCACAGGGAAATGACTTGACCCAAGGCTCATCAGACAGAGACCTCCCCTAATTGTATGCCTGGAGCCGTGGGACCCTCCCTCCCTTGCTGAGAGACTGTGAGCTGACATGCCTGGGACTCAGGTGAGCCGCATTAGAGTAACATGCCCAAGGCCCTAGGGACACTCTGCATCCATCTGCCTGCATTCCAGTAGGACCACAAGAATCAACTGTTCCCCACGTTCACTTGTTCGAGGTGGGTTTCTGACACTTGCACCAGAAGCTAGTCTTGACTGAGATGTTTGATGAAGATCTGGCCTAGGTCCGTGCAGAATTGCTCTTACTTGCTCTTGATGTGATTAAAAATGCAATGCTCTGGACCACTATGAATATTGAACTAATTTTCTTATTATTTGGCCTGTAGTTGGAGTGAAATGAACAAAAACTCCTCTTATACAATCTTGAAAGTTTTTTAAAATAGTTTTTTCCTATTAAAAATACAAGATGAAACAAAATCATAAGCTAATAATTGCTGAAGTTGATGGGCTACATGGCTACGGTGGCGGGGGGGGGGTGGGAAGCTATCACAATTCTTTCTCTTTTTATGTTTTAATTTTTCCAAAACAAACAGTTCAGAAAAAAAGCACATGTTCCTTGTATAAAATTGGTTTTAAGAAAGGAAAATACCAATAACTATCTTGAGATTAGCACTGTTTATATTTTGGTAGGTATATTTAGTGGACTGGTAATATATTTGGTTCATTTGGTAGATTTTTGGTGGATCAGTTTATCTCTCTGTATCTATATTGGTTTTTAACCCATCCGGGGTCATAGTGTATATATTATTTGATAATCTGTTTTTTTTCATTTGACAATATATTATAGGCACGTTTCCATGTCAAAAAAATTCCTTGTTAATCATATTTAGAACTGTATTTCATTATGTGGATGCACCATAATTTGTCTACCCAATCCTGTTTTTATTATCAATATTTTCCAGTTTTTCCTTATTATAAATAATCCTGTAATGAACATCCTTGTGGCTATCTTGCAATATCCTTAACTATTATTTATCATTGTCCTAGTATAAACTCCTAGAAGTGGAATTTTGAGGTGTAAATCCTTTTAAGGCTTTGGATAAATCTTGCCAGATGACCTCCAGAAAGGTTGCACTGGGTTGTATCCCAGGAGCCCTGGGTTGTGATCTTCTGATAAGATAATAGAAGACTAGCAGCACCAGAGATTGGTGGCCAGCTACCTCCTTAGCCTGCCCTTGCTGGATTGCCTTATGTCAAGGACAGGTACTACTTGTCTGCCTCAATATTTCCATTAGGAAAATGCAAAGAATGTAATTCTAGGCTTGTAAGGTCAGTTTGGACCTTATCTGGACAACTCCCTCATTTTCCAGATACGAAAATTCAGCTCCAAGATTGCACAGCTAATTAAAAACTTTCTGGAATTTCTGTAGTACAGAAGAGCTATTGTGATGTTGTAGCCCTAATGACAATAATAGCTAACATCTGTTGAGCACTTACTCTGCCTTTCATGAATTAATCATTCGATCCCTCCCCAGATATAATGTTGGTACCATTATATCCCCTCTTACATTTAAATTAAGGGGGCACTGGAGCATCTGGGTGGCTCAGTGGTTGAGCATGTGCCTTTGCTCAGTTGTGATCCCGGGGTCCTGGGATCGAGTCCCACCTGGGGCTCCCTGCAAGGAGCCTGCTTCTCCCTCTGCCTGTGTCTCTGCCTCTCTCTGTGTATCTTTCATGAATAAATAAATAAAATCCTTAAAAAAGGGAGGGAGGCACTAAAAAGTGAAGTATCTAGACAAAAAATGCACAACAAATACTCTGAGGATCCCAGATTCAAATCCCAGTAAATAATGTCTAAAACCTGAATTTAACCATAGATTGTCAGCACATCTGTTATTTTTGATCATAGAAGGGAAATTTAATCTATAGCTCCTTTTAGACCAGGCTGATCCCCACTATCTTTTCCAAGTGCACATGTGTGACTGGAATCTTGTTTCTACTATTTTCCACCTCCACCTACCCTCATGCCTATCACTGCTCACCTCATCACAATGGAAGGATTGTTTATCAAATTTCATTTTTGTAAGTTGCTTTTCTGATCAATGACAGAAACTGCTATTCTTCTTCTTCTTCTTTAAGATTTATTAATTTATTTGAGAGAGAAAGAGAGTGTGAGAGCATGAGCCAGAGGGGCAGAGGGAGAAGGAGAGAGAATCTCAAGCAGATGCTGCACTGAGCTCAGAATCTGACCAGGACCCTGAGATCACGACCTGAGTCAAAACCAAGAGGCAGGCACTTAACTGACTGAGCCAACCAGGCATCCCCGGAGACTATAATTCTTAAGCACACCCTTTCTGGGTACAGGCCGAGGGACGATGTGATTTCCTTCTTAATCTGTTCAGAGTTGGATGTCCAAATTTTAGCTCCTCAGGAGTACTGGAAATATCAAACACCCACCAATTGTATGTTGTGAACAGTTACTAATTGATAGCTCTTCCTGGGGTCTTCCTGTCAGAAGAAAAGAATCATGGCTGCACCTGGACTATTATTTGCTTAACACAATGACAGCACTCACAATAGCAATGAGAATCAAGTTACTGGGCTGGAAAATAATGGAACCTGCAAATAATCCCCAGGTCTCTTTGGAACAAACCAAGGCAGAATTTAATTTTGTTTTTTTAAAGATTTTGTTTATTTATTCATGAGAGACACAGAGAGAGAGGTAGAGACACAGGCTGAAGGAGAAGCAGGCTCCGTGCGGGGAGCCTGATGTGGGACTCGATCCCAGGACTCCGGGATCATGACCTGAGCCAAAGGCAGATGCTCAACCACTGAGCCACCCAGGCGTCCCCAAGGCAGAATTTTAAAAGCTCTTTCCTTCTCACATCTTCTAAGGCAGCAAACATAATGAATTGTACTGCCTGGACAGGGGTAACCATGACTCGGTTGCAGGGCATGTCTGCAGCCCTCGCAGGAAGGGAAGGCAGAGGAAATGGACCCACTTATAATAAAAGTCCTTCATTTCAACTTTTTCCCCTTTTCCAGCCCTAACCTACACTTAGAATTCTGAAAGAGAACGTGGTCATTAAAGAACAAGACAGCCACCAGCAGATTACAATCTTATAATATTCTGGTTTTTTTGTTTTTTGTTTTTTTGTTTTTATGCCAGAAAGGAGTACCCCACCTCATGAATCATCCAACCACAATTCTTTGTTTGGCTTTTTCTCAGCTCATTTCCTTAGTTCTATCAATTGCTTTTTTTTTTTTTTTTTTCCTGCTTGAGGAAAAACCTCACTTCGGGTTAATCCAAAGCCTGCCAGCCCCACAACCCACTTGAGGTAGCATCCATCTTAATTGTCTGTGGTAGGAAGGAGCAATGGCAGGCAGGTTCTGTGGTGTCTGGGGCTGTGAGCTGGCAGACAGAGAGCCTGGACACCCGTGACTGGCTCCCGGGTGTTAGCAGAGCCAGCCACACACTCACTTGTCGCAGGGTAGTCAAAGCAGTTACATTGTCTTTACCTATCTGTGTGTTCTGGTGGGCTGTTCTAGAAGAACTTAATGGTTATCAGTGGAACATTATTTCCGTCAATGTGCACAATGCCATTTGCAGCATCCCCACATCACAGAAAATTGTGCCTGTTAGAGGATTACAGCTCGTTGATCCTTTTGCCAGGTCAGGCCTGCAGCTCTAAGGCTCTGAATCATTCCTGGGTTCTCTTTCTTCACATCTCTTGCAATCTTTACCTCATCATAGCGCTTCGTTTCTATCCCTGCCCATTTTCTGTCTTTTCAGTGGTTTCATTAGGATTTCTCAAAGTTCCTAAACCTGGGTCAACCCTCTTTTGTACTTTTTAAAACTCTCAAAACTTTGTACAAGTAAATACACATTCAGAAACACCTTTCAGAGATGCAGGTGACCCTCACAAACATTCCATAGGCTGCACTGAATTCAAAGTAGATGATAAGAGTTTAAGAAGGATGGATTCTAAGCTAAATTTCAAAGAGATACATAAATAATCAACAGTCTCTTTTTGTAAATGGTCACTATCATGAATAAATTAACCAGGCTGAAAGACAATAGAGGGAAATGGGTAAACATGTAGACTCCAGAATCAGATCTGCCAGACTTCAAAGTCCACTTCTTACTGGCTGTGTGACTATGACATATTACCCAAGGTCTCCCCATCTGTAAAATGGAGGTGAGCAAAGTAACATATCTCACAGGATTGTTGTGATGATTAACAATGTTTTTATAATTAATTATTTTTAAAGAGATTTATTTATTTATTGTAGGGGGGAGAGGGGCAAAGGGAGAGAGAGTCAGAGAGAATCCCAAGCAGACTCCCTACCCAGCATGGAGCCCAAGACAGAGCTTGATCCCACAACCTGGAGATCATGACTTGAGCCAAAACCAAGAGCCAGACTCTCAACCAACTGAGAGCCACCTAGGTCCCCTTATAATTAATTATTAACCTAAGTCAGAAATCATATAAAGTACTTATAAAAAGTGTCTGACACGTGGTAAGCACAGAGGAAGTGTTAATTATTAATATTTTCAGAACATCACAAAGTACCAAGAGGATGTGAGTGATTTTGCTAATGAAATTTAGTATTTTGGGGATCCCTGGGTGGCGCAGCGGTTTAGCGCCTGTCTTTGGCCCAGGGCGCGATCCTGGAGACCCGGGATCGAATCCCACGTCGGGCTCCCGGTGCATGGAGCCTACTTCTCCTTCTGCCTGTGTCTCTGCCTCTCTCTCTCTCATTCTGTGTGACTATCATAAATAAATAAAAATTAAAAAAATATATTTAAAAAAAAAAAAAAAAAAGAAATTTAGTATTTTGTTAATAAAGTTTTCCCAGAAGATGGGCTCATCTTTGCCTCCTTAAATTTATATATGCTATAAGCAGATTCTGGAACTCCTAGAGGTTGGGGCAACAATTCCATACTTATTACCAGTAAACTATAATCACCAAAGCTTGGTCTAACATTTAATTTATAAATAATATATATCTCCTAGGTTTAATTGGATCTGCTAAATACCTTCTAGGTTAGTATTTCCAGGAATTTCCCTTTATTTTCTATGTCCCAGGCTTGGGAGGTCTCTATGGGTCAAAAGATAAGATCCTGATTTCCATTTTTACCCACACATAAGCCAAGTGTTAAATTTTCCTGGGACACACACATGCATACACATACAATCTTACATTTGCAAATGTGGAACAGTTTGTAAAAAGCTTTCAAATATCCTCACCTTCTATTCCTGGAATAACACCTTGAAGTAAGTGGGACAGCTCTTCTTGCCTTCATTTCTGGAGCCTGACACTGACAGAAGTTCAGTGACTCAACTGTTCACCCACCATTCCCCTGTGATTGTATGAGTTTTCACACCTCCTTGGCTGGTCTGTGCCCACTTTTCTGACTACCATGCCTCTTCTAGAAGGGTCAGCTCCAATGCCTTCATTCCTAGCCCATGTAATTACTCCCTCCCCTGAGCTCCCATGGAACAGTCGTATTATAAGGGGGCTTGTGGGGGTACCATGGGCCCAAGAGGAAAAGACACAGGTTTGAATCTCTGATCCTTCCCTTGCTAACTGAGTGACTTTGGGCAAGTCCAACCCAAGCCAGGCTCTGTGTCTTCTTGAGTTAAACGAGAAACATATTTCTACCATTTATTATGTACATGCATCAGGCACTTTACAAGTTAGCTACATTGATTTCTCCCCAAAGTTTGGGCAGATTTTGACCCCAGGCAATCTGACTCCAGCCAATTTCTTTCTAATAGATTATCCTCTATCTTTTAAACTGAACTCTTTTGTGATTCCTGCTGCCACAGGCTTTGAGAAGGTTAAATAGACATGTATGTAAATAGCTTTGAGATTCAGTAGATGGTTGGTCTCCTTATTTCTCTGCTCAGTCACACAGTCTTGCTTGTCCTCCACCAGAGTGGCCTGTCAAGGTGCAGGCTCAGAGAGGTCCTCAATATGCATCACAGATATACCTCACACACTGTAGATACAGAATGTTTGCATCAACTAGTGACCGAGTCCGGAGAATATGGACCGACATCCTTGTAAACACACAGGTACCATTTTTAAACTGTGAAAAACAACACATTGTTACAAAGAAAACCACAGACCCCAGATGGACTCACTTATGCGAGGCCAAGTCGCTAAACCTGGACTTAGTACTTGCCCAAATTGCACTTTCAACCTCCTCCCCGAAATGCAGGCTGAACCAGTCAGGAATCTTCTGGTCAAAAAAAAAGGAATCTTCTGGTCAGCACCAGTGAGGTAATCTGTCACATGGGTCCTCCCTCCCCCTCCAAATAGAGATGAGGTAATCTGCACAAGACCCTCTGTCCTCCCCCTTCTCCCTCCACCAAGGAAAAGTGACTTTTACAGAAACAATTCTGTCTTTTCTTTTGTTAATAACTCCCTTGCCCCACCCTCCTGCCTATAAAAACCTTCTATTTTGTACAACCCTTTGAAGCTCCCCTCTATTTGCTCTCTAGGGTGCTGCCTAATTCATGAATCACTTAATAAAGCCCATTAGATCTTCAAATATACACAGCTGATTTTTGTTCTTTAACAGCACATACATAATATTTCACAAAACATTAGAATGCAAGCTTAAAGAATTATTATAAAATAAAAACCTATGTAAATACCCCCCAGGCCAAGAAATAGCTCATTACCAGCGCCCAGAAGCCTCCTCATGCCCCTTTCTAAACACAGCTCCCACTCTCTCTTACCAGAGTTAACCACTAATCTTTCATAGAAATCACTTCTTTACTTTTCTTAATAATGCACTGCCCAGTAGGCATCCCTAAACATTGTAGTTACATTTTGACTGTTGTTGAACTTTATGTAAATGGGGGTCATACAATACATATTCTTCTGTATCAGGCTTCTTTCATCCAACATTATGTTTTTGAGAACCACCCATGTTCTATGTGAAAGCAGTTTGTCCTTTTTCATTGCTGTATAGTATTCCATTGCATGAAAAACCATATATACCATCCAGCTGCTGTGGTTTTATTTTAGATTTCCATTGTTTCATACATATATACATGTATGTATGTGTTTGTGTATATATTCCAATTTACCTGTCACTTCTACTGCAGATAGTTACGGGGATTCTATTTTAGGGCTTTGATGAATAATGACGTTTTGAAAACCCCTAGTGTATTGAGTCCAGTGGTCTTTTTATCTAATCTGTGGGTGTGTTATGTGTCTCTACTGTCCAGAAATGATACTTTCTCCTTAACACACCCTACCTCCACCCCTACCACTTTGTCTGCTGTTTAGCTTGGAAATGTTAAAGCATAACGGCACAAGCTGGAAACCAAAAGCTATTAAAGAAATGGGAGGTCAGAGACTTTCCGGAGGCCTCCCTTCCTTTCTGCTTTAGATGTGACTTCTGATAACAATAGCAACAACAACAACAAAATACTTAAAAGCATGAAAAGAATTCTTATTCATTTCCTCCAGGTCTTGGGGGGAAGTAGGGGAGAAAGTGCTGATCTTGTTGGTATTGCTGGTAAGGCTGGGCCTAGGTTCTTAAAAATCTCAAGCAGAGAGGTGGTTCCACTTCTGCACAAGGGGAGGGCAAGGGAGAAGTGGCTGGGCGTCCTGCTGTCTTGGCTTCTGCTCCCATGCAAGGCTTGCTCTACAGGCAGTTTGCTGATAATTTAGGGGAAAGACAGTAAGACCTGCAGCTAACAGGCTCATTCTAGCTGCAGACCATGCAAGAAGCTGGTTGGGCTATCTGGGCCATCAGCTCTCTCCATCAGCCTGGCTCAGAGAAGGTGAGCCTACATGAACTAAAGGGAGGAACTCCTCTCCTGTTCATGCCAAGAGGTGCCTGAGTGAACTTCACCTCAGCGGAGAACATGAACCTGACCAATTGGGCTTCTTACGTGGTAGATAAAATATGGAGGGCTTGGTGTAGTTTACAGAGGACAAGGCTTGAGTGGAGGAAGACTTTTCTACAGGCCACGAACGAGCTCATAAATCTATCTCCCCAACTCAGTTTCCTGGGTCATCTGACAGAGACACCATCCAGCTGCTGTGATTTATTTTGGACTTCCATTGTTTCAGTGTGTTGAACTTAAATTTTTTGAACAATACATTGCTGGCAGGCACATAATTGGTACCATCTTTCTGAAGGGCTATTCGGTAATAAGAATCAGAAGCTGGAAAATGTGCTTTCCCTTTGACCTAGCAATTCTACTTCTAGGAAGCTGTTCTAAGAGAATAATCAGAAATAGACACAAGAATATTCATCCCTTATTGTGTGTAATATGGAAAAACTCCAGACAACCCACATAGCCACAATGAGGGACCAGTTAAATAAATCTCTTTTCATCCTTATAGAAATGTTATCAAAGAATGTTTAATAGCATGCAATGGTAACTCATGTGATAATATAGAAATATATATATGGGGGTGCCTGGGTGGCTCAGGTGGTTGGGCATCTGGCTTCAGCTCAGGTCACGATCTCCAGGTCCTGGGATGGAGCCCCATGTCAGGCTCCCTGCTCAGTGGGGAGTCTGCTTCTCCCTCTCCCTCTATCTGTTGCTCCCCCTGTTTGTGCTCACACACACACTCTCTCTGTAAAATGAATAAATAAATTTTTTTAAAAAATATTTTATTTATTTATTCATGAGAGACACAGAGAGAGAGAGGCAGAGACACAGGCAGAGGGAGAAGCAGGCTCCATGCAGGGAGCCCGATGTGGGACTCGATCCCGGGCCTCCAGAACCACATCCTGGGCCGAAGACAGCGCTAAACCACTGAGCCACTCGGGCTGCCGTAAATAAAATTTTTTTAAAAAGAAATAATCTGGGATCCCTAGGTGGCACAGCGGTTTGGCGCCTGCCTTTGGCCCAGGGCGCGATCCTGGAGACCCGGGATCGAATCCCACGTCGGGCTCCCAGTGGATGGAGCCTGCTTCTCCCTCTGTCTGTGTCTCTGCCTCTCTCTCTCTCTCTTTCTGTGACTATCATAAATAAATAAAGAAAAAAAAAGAAATAATCTATGGATTCATATGTAATTACAGAATCAGTATATGCTATATGTAATATTTTATATCTTTATATTCAAGATACAGACTAGTTAAAAAAAGAAAGATTTATGGTAGTAGTATAATAATACTATTACATTTATAAAAACATATGACTTTCAAATAATTTATTCATTCACTTATTCATTCATTTGGTTCTGAATGATAAAGAGCTGGCCATACACAGATCTACGAAAGAACATTCCAGAGAGAAGAAACAGAAAGGCCAAAGATTCCAAGTGCAATTGAGCTTGGAAGTTCCTGGAAAAGCAAGAGACCTGTAAAGTTAGAGTACAGTAAGGTGACAGGAAGGGAGGTAAGAGATGAGGGGATCCCTGGGTGGCTCAGCAGTTTAGCGCCTGCCTTCAGCCCAGGGTGTGATCCTGGAGTCTGGGGATTGAATCCCACATCAAGCTCCCTGTGTGGAGCCTGCTTCTCCCTCTGCTCTCTCTCTCTCTCTCTCTCTCTCTCTCTCTCTCTCTCTGTGTGTGTGTATCTCTCATGAATAAATAAATAAAATCTTAAAAAAAGAGAGAAAGAAAGATGAAGCTATTGGAGTGGGCAACTTAATATAGGTCAAGGGAGAGATCCAGGCTGGAGATAGAAATTTGGACATTATCCACCAGTAGACTGTATTTGAAGCCTTGAGATTGGAAGTGAACACCTGAGATGTATCAACCACCAGACACTTGGAATGATGAGGCTGAGAAGGAAAGACCAGCAGATTAGAAGGAGAACTGAGTCAAAGAAAGGAAGTGCTGGAAAAAATGAGAGAGGGATCTGTGGGTCAGATGCTGCTGCAAAAGTCTGGTAAGAACGAAGACTGAGAAATGCCCAGTGGATCTGGAAGCACAGAGGCCCTGGGTACATTAACAGGCGCTATTTCTGCAGAGGAGAGGAGATAAAAGCTTGGCTAGGGTGGATTCAAGAGAGGAGGAGAGAAAGTAAAAACAAAATATAGGTAATTCAAGAAGTTCTGCTATAAAGAGGAGCAAAGAAATGGGACCGGGGTCAAGGAAAAAAAAAATTAAGATGGGAGGCATTGCAGCGTGCTTGCATATTGATGGAAACAAGGAGAGAGATGGAAAAACTGATGATGGTGCATATACCCAGAGAAACAGGGGCTTACATCTACCAAAAGGACGCAAGAATGTTCACAGCCACTTTATTCACAACAGCCAAATACTGGAAACACCCCACATACCGATCAGTAGTTTTCTGGCTATCAATTATTGTATAACAAATAATTCCAAAACTTAGAGGCTTAAAACGAGAATGCATCAGTGTGATTGTATCTTACGGTTCTGTGCTTCGGGAAACCAGACAATGCACAGCAGAGACAGCTCCTCTTTGCTCTATGGTCTCTGGGGCCTCACTGGGATGACTGGAATGTTTAGGGGCTGGCAGACAGTCTGTCTCTATTTCTACTCCCAGCCTCCTCACATGGCTAGCTTGGACTTTTTTGCAACATGGCACCCTCAGAATAGTCAATCTTCTTGCATAATGGTTCCAGGCTCCAAGAGGAAGGGAGAAGAAACTGCCCAAACTCCTAAATGCTAGGTCTGGAATTAGCACAGGTTCATCTCCATCACGTTCTATCGGTCGGGACAGGCACAGGCCAGGCCTATCAAGGAGACACAGAACTCATTCTCAGTGTGAGAAATAGTAAAGAATTTGCAGCCATCTTAATTCTGCCACAATCAGTAAAATAGGTAAATAGATTGTATATTTATACCACAAAGACTGCACAGTGATAAATGAGAATGAAGTATTGCTACTTATGGTGAGAGAATATCCCAGACATCATGCTAAATGAAATGTCGGACAATAGAATACATTCTGTAATATTTCGTTTATATGAAGCTTTATTTGCCTCACTGATGTAGAGTGATAGAAGTCAGACTGGTGGGTACCTTACTTAGGGTATTTACTTGAATGAGGCCTGGTGGAGATGTCAAGAGTCCTGGAAATGTTCTGGATCTTGATCTGGGTGGTCGTAACACAAGTAGATACATATGCAAAAATTTGCCAAACAACACAATTAAAATCATTGTTCTTTATTATATTATTAAGTAGACATACTTAAAAAAAAACAAATCTAAAACAAGAAAAATGTGATGCAGGATAGAAGAGACAGTTGCTGGAAGTTTGTATAAGAAGTAAGAGGGGATAGGATCCCAGTGCATAGGGTGGTTGGTATCGTAGAAGTGCATGGAACTGCTCTTTTGATTGCTGCTATTTTCTCATTGGAAATAGGTAGTAAGTCAGAAGCTGATAAAGAGGAGAGGCAGGAGAAGTGGAAGACTGAAGAGAAGAAAAATTGGGAAAGAGAAGTCTAAAAAGGAAATGTTGGAGGATTTCCAGTATTACTAAACACCCAATTGAAATATTGGTCATTAATTTAAAGTGAGGCAAGGGGGATGGGTGAAATAAGTGAAGGGGATTAAGAGTATTGTGATGAGCAGTGAGTAATGTATAGAATTGTTGAATCACTGTATTGTACATAGGAAACTAATATAACACTGTGTGTTAATTATACTTCAATTAAAAATATTTTTTAAATAGGAGTACATGGGTGGCTTAGTTGGTTAAGCATCTGACTCCTTTTTTTAAAAGATTTTATTTATTTATTCATGAAAGACATACAGAGAGAGAGAGAGAGAGAGAGACATAGGCAGAGGGAGAAGCAGGCTCCATGCAGGAAGCCCAATGTGGGACTCAATCCGGGGACTCCAGGATCACACCTTGAGTGGAAGGCAGACACTCAACCACTGAGCCACCGAGGTGTCCCAGGTACCCAACTCTTGATTTCAGCTCAGGTCATTATCTTAAGGTCATGGGATCAAGCGCCTGCATCGGGCTCCACACTGGGCATGGAGTCTGCCTGGGACGCTCTCTCAGGACTCCGGGATCACACCCTGGACTGAAGGCAGGCACTAAACTGCTGAGCCACCCAGGGATCCCCTAAAATTTTTTTTAAATAAAAATAAGGGATGCCTGGGTGGCTCAGCAGTTGAGCACCTACCTTTGGCTTAGGGCATGATTCTGCAGTCCCGGGATTGAGTCCTACTCGATCCCTGCATGGAGCCTGCTTCTCCCTCTGCCTATGTCTCTGCGTCTCTCTCTATGTCTGTGTCTTTCATAAATAAATAAATAAAATCTAATTAATTAATTAAAATAAATAAGTTGAGGCAAGTCAGCATGGTTCAATGTGTCTGCATTCACTGAATGCAGACAGAGAGGTAGACTACATTCCAGCAGGGGTTTTGCTAGGAAAGTACCATGGAAGGAAGCAGGAGCAAGGGAAGTGAGCATAAATGCAAGGGTATAAAAATTGGAGAATAAGAATTCATGGATGAGGAGGAAAGTGAGACTGACAAATTATTAGAGTTTCATTATTAAAGGAAAGGAACTAAAATACGTCAAGTGAAGAGAGAAGGAAAACTGAAATGGAGGTTATGGAGGAACCAGAATTATTGGTAATAACAATGGCTAACAGAGTGAGTGACTGAGGTTGGTATATTGGTCAGGCTAGCTGCTGTAACAACCCCTAAATGTTAGTGGTTCAGCACATACGGTTTACTGGTTGCTCTCACCCTCAATCTCACTCTTGTTAGTGGGGTAAGGGTGAGAATTGGCTCCCTGTAGTCTCTTTCCATGGCAGCTCAAACTCTAGGGCCACACTTTCCAATACTGAGCATTTGAAGTGTAGCTCATGCAACAAAGAAACTAAATTTAAACTTTTATTGATGCTTAATTAATTTGAAATTTTGAAAGAATGCTTGGAACAATTTCAGTATGTGCATCTACTTTATGAAATTACTGTAGTTTCCCTTATCTGTGGGGGATGCATTCCAAGACCCCTAGTAGATGCCTGAAACTGAAGTTAATATCAAGTCCTATGTATACTCTGGTTTGTCTTCTACATACATACCTGAAACCATGGAAGGCAAAACAGCACATAAGTTTAGGGGGGGAACTACTATATATAGAGATTGAGTATTTTTGATGAAAACTTAACATCCAAATTGATATGTGCTAAAAGTATAAATTACACATTAGATTTCAGGATATAAAATACAGCCTTGTTTTGTTTCTTTCAAGATTTTATTTACCTATTCATGAGAGACACAGAGAGGCAGAGACATAGGCAGGGGGAGAAGCAAGCTCCATTCAGGGTAGCCGATGTGGGACTTGATCCCAGGACCCTGGGATCACAACCTGAGCCAAAGGCAGATGCTCAACAACTGAGCCACCCAGGTGCCCCAAAGTTAAATACAGTTGACCCTCGAACAACACCAGTTTGAACTGTGTGGGTTCCCTCATATATGAATTTTTTTATAATACAGTACTATAAATGTAGTTTCTCTTCCTTATGGTTTTCTTTTTTTTTTAAAGATTTTATTTATATATTCACAGAGACACAGAGAAAGAGAGAGAGAGGCAGAGACACAGGCAGAGGGAGAAGCAGGCCCCATGCAGAGAGCCCGACGTGGGACTCGATCCAGGGTCCCCAGGATCACACCCTGGGCTGCAGGCGGCACTAAACAGCTGCACCACTGGGGCTGCCCTCCTTATGGTTTTCTTAATAACATTCTACATTCTTAACTCTAGCTTACTTTATTGAAAGAACATGTAATACATATAATATACAAAATATGTGCTAATTGACTATTTATATCATCAGGAAGGCTTCCAGTCAATAGTAGGCTATTAATAGTTAAGTTTCAGGGGGAGTCAAAAGTTATGCATGGATTTTTCAACTACATGGGAGGGGGGGTCAGTGCCCTTAACTTCTGTGTTGTACCTCATTATAATTTTTATATTATTACATATTGAAATGATAATATATTTGATATATTGGGTTAAATAAAATGTATCATTAAAACTAATTTCACAAATTTTGTACTGCATTAAACAAAATTTTTTTAAAGATTTTCTTTATTTATTTGACAGAGAAAGAGCACAAGCAGGGGGAGGGGCAGGCAGAGGGGGAGGAAGAAGCAGACTCCTCACTGAGCAGGGATCCCGATGTGGGGCTGGATCCCAGGAGCTTGGGACCATGACCAAAGCTGAAGGCAAATGCTTAACCAACTGAGTCACCCCAGCACCCCTCTTATTGCATTTTTTAAAGCAGCTACCAGAAAGTTTAAAATTACATATGTGGCCCACATTACATTTCTACTGGACAGTGCTGTTCTAGGACCTTGGAATTCTCTGTTGGATCCTCTCCATCTGGCTGGCAGATAATGAGAAGGAGAAAGCAGAGGGCTGCATGGGCAGTGTCACTATTCCTTTGTGCAGAAGTCAGTCATGGTGCCACACCTAACTACGAAGGAAGAGGGCAAACATAGGTCTACTCAGGAAGGAGAGGAAGCAGATTTGGGAAGCAGCAAGCTGGCCTCTGGCACAGGTTAGGGTGGGAGGGCAAGATCACTGAAGAGAGGCTGCTGAGGTGCTGACAGACTATTGGTGAGGTTGTTCACATGGGTTTTGAGATTACCATGAATTTGGAAAAGAGTGACAGGGAACAAAGGTCTTCAAGACCCCCAGGGACTACAGATGAGTCAACAAAAAAAAAATTTTTTTTTAAGATTTTATTTATTTATTCATGAGAGACACACGGAGAGAGGCATAGACACAGGCAGAGGAAAAGCAGGATTCCTACGGGGAGTGCAATGTGGGACTTGATTCCAGGACCCTGGGATCACGTCCTGAGCTGAAGGCAGATAGATGCTCCACCACTGAGCCACCCAGGTGTCCCAACAAAGGGGAACATTTGATAAGCTCTGACAACATGTGCATCACAGCTCAGAGCTTTTGAGGAAAGAGGAACAATGATCTTGAAGAAGCAACTGGGAGACATGAGGACACCTATTAGACCCAGTGTCCCAGGATGTGCAGGAAAGAGAAAAAGAAGCCCCTCCAGAAATGGTTTCTGGTGAAGTAGTGTCTTTAGCATTGACGAGCACTCAGTGTGGGACCTTAAGCAAGTTTTTTGACCATTCTGTTTGAGGCTTCCTTATCTTAAAATAGGTATAATAATGGGGCACCTGGTGGCTCAGTAGGTTAAGTGTCTGCCTTTGGCTCAGGTCATGATCCTGGGGTCCTGGGATCAAGCCCCGTGTCAGGCTCCCTGAGTCTCCCCCTGCCCCTCCCCCTGCTCCTTCTCTCTCTCTTGCTCACTTACTCTTTCTCTCAAATAAATAAAGAAAATCTTTTTTAAAAATAGGGATAATAGGGATGCCTGGGTGACTCAGCAGTTAAGCATCTATCTGTGTTTGGCTCGGGTGTGATCTTGGAGTCCTGGGATTGAGTCCCACATTGGGCTCCCTGCATGGAGCCTCCTGCTTCTCCCTCTGCCTGTGTCTCTGCCTCTCTCTCTGTGTCTCTCTTGAATAAATAAATAAAATCTTTTTTAAAAAATAGAGATAATAATAACACTTATTTTGGGGCACCTGATTCGTTCAGTCAGTTAACTCTTGTTTTCCTTTTGGTCATGATCTCAGGGTTGTGGGATCAAGTCCTGGATTGGGTTCTGCACTCAGGGTAGAGTCTGCTTGAGATTCTCTCTCCTTTTCGCTCTGCCCGTCCCCCTGCTCATATGCACTCTTTTTCTCTCTCTCAAATAAATAAAATCTTTGAAAAAAGAATAATAATACTTGTCTTATAGGATCATTGTATTAAATACAGGCACCTATAAAGTATTTAGCTTGTAGAAATGACTATATAAAATAATTTCTGAACATTGTACTTAAAGCACACTGGTTTCTCTTTTCTTTATATCTTCTTCCTTTGTTTATTTACTTTCCCTCATGTGAGCACTCATCTGGCCATGCCCTCAGATAAATGAAAGCAATCTGTTAGTTCTGCCCTTGTTTTAGGGCATGATTCACTAACAAAAATCACCAGTTTCATGTAAATTTATGTTGCCATTCAGAAAACAGGGTCAGCTTTAACATGAGGTGAAATCGATTTGATCTTAAACTATAGTTTGAGAAAGGAGCACACATTTTTTTCTATAAATAGAACCAAAATCTCATATTCAAAAGGAAAAAGCTTTGTGTGTGAAGAGGGAAGTCTTGAGAGGAGGGTGTGGCTCCTTTCCAAATCACAGTAGATGAAATTGCACAGACTTTTTTCTTATTGCCTAATATGGACTTGTATATAAATGGCAAAAGGAGGAGAGATGCTGAGCAGTAACTTCCAACATTCCGTTTTTGCCACACCATTTCCAGAGCACCATACCCAGAGAATCAAAGGCATCCATTAATGTTGTCCAAAATAAAATATTTAAGCAGATATATTACATCCTGGATATAAGAATTAAATCAGTGTTCCGGATTACTCTCTGCTTTCCAGAGGAGACATCCTACAAATCACTCTTCAAATCTTACACCAGAAACTAATGAGCTTGTTAGACCTTCCTCTGAAAAAAAAAAAAGAGGAAAAGCTTCCTCTCAGCTTGTGCTGAGAGACAGGTTGCCAGGCAAAGGCTCAGGCTAGGAAAGGAGGTAAGTGATTCTTCTGTTCTCCATGGATAGATGAGAACAGTGAAGCCCAGCCTCTCTGTTAGAAAGCTTCATCCTGTGCATTTTTTTTTTTTAAATGTCTTACCAGTTCCTTGGTCAAGGGGAGGGGGAATCTGACCCTTTGCAATGGTTTTGCGAGTTTCTGTTCACCATGTCTGACATGCAGGGTGCTCTACCAAGACCTGGGTAGGTTCGTGGGGCCTAACCCATCCAAACTCACCCCTATAGCAAGTCCAAATTTTTAACATCAGAACTGAATCCAAAAGCTGGAGGTGTTTCCAGGATTCAAAACATGAATTTTTCAGAAGTTTCATCCCCATGGTGTTTCATACCGCCTGCACCAAAGTTTTCATCAAATCCTGTAAGGAAAGTGTCCCTGACCTTGTTTTATATATGAGGGAGATGACTCTTGGAGCGGTTATATCTTTTCTAAGGTCACACAGTGATAAGAAGGGAGCACCGGTTGGGTCAAACTGGCCCTCTGATGTCAAGTCCAGGGAAGGCTCTCACACAACGCCCGTTCTCTCTTGTGATTCAAAACTAAACTAAGCCAAAATGAGATTAAGTACCGCTTCCTCATCTAGCTGATTTTATCACTAGTGATTCAGAGTACATGGCACCCACTTTGCTAGATGGCAGCTACAGCCGTCAGTGGTTCCTGGGCCCTCTCAGAGGTATTCCCAGTGTGGGAACATTTAGGCATTGTGTGTTGAAAGTAAATGGAAGAAAACTGCACATGCTGTCCTGCCTGCACCTGAGTTGTTTCACTTAGTATTTTCTCAATGGTTCCTCTAGATTAATGATTAGTAATTTATAAAGTGTGTATGTCTCCGGCGCGGGGGTGGGGAGAAACGAGTACTGAGCCTGATCATCAATCACTTAAATTCAAAAACCTGCCATCAATTCCTCCCCTTTATGCTGTAAACCTCACAAGAGATCCCCATTACTTACAAAATCCCCATTAATTTGTAGCCAGGGGCTCAAGGGCCTGCATAACCTGGTCCTAACCCACCATTCAAAGTTTAGTTCCCTGGAATCCTGTGTAAAACTGCTTGCCCTCTCCGGCTGGTGCTCCCTGCCCTCCCAACACACAGCTTCATACACTTAAACTACTTCCCAGAATTCAGGGCCTCATTCCAACCTCATCTCTTTAGATGAAACTCCCCTGACCTCTACAGCTGGAAGGGATTCCTCCTCCTTCTGAATCTCAGTAGTAATGATGGTTTGACAGCTAACCATCAACTTATGTTATTAATAAATATTTGCTAGCTGAGTGTGTATTCCCAAACGGATTGTAAATCACCAGAAGGATGTAACCAATTCTTTATATCACCAACATGATGTGTCTGTTTGAAGGGGATATGATTGATTGGTTGATTGACTGATTGATTTCCCTTCCAGTATTTGCTGTTTGTATTCCAGAGATTAACCCCTGGCTCAGGAGCAAGAGCTGGTGAAAACAGTTTGGCCATTTTGGTTTATCTGATAAACAATGATGATTCTTTCTGAGAGCTAATGATGCCTGTGGCCCTCCATTCTTTGGGTGGTTATACAAAGGGACAAATCAGACCCCTCTTCTTCACAGTGATGCACTGTGTACCTCTCTCAGGAGAATGGAGACCTGTGACTGTTTCTTTGGCAATCTATCCATGTTTTCTCCTTTCTATCTACTTATTTATTAATGTTCCCAATGTCCATGTTAAAATCTCTGATTCTCATTCTTTCAGTGTGTTGGCCTTTTAATCATTTGTCATTCAGCTATTTGATGATTTTTGGAAGATGATTTTTGTATGTCATCCATCTTTTTTAGTTATGTTCAAAGGAAGAGTCTTTCTGAAAGATTTACTCCACTGATTTCAAAAATAAAAGTCATGATATTTTTCCCTTTAAAATGTCAATAAAGGGGCACCCGGGTGGCTCAGTCAGTTAACCATCCGACTCTTGATTTTGGCTCATGTCATGGTCTCAGGGTCCTGGGATCAAGCCCTGAGTTAGGCTCTCTGCTCAGCAGGGAGTCTGCTTGTCTCCCTCTCCCTCAGCTCCCCCACCCTGTTCACGCTCTCTTAAATCAATCAATCAAAAAATAATAATAAAATGTCAATAAGTAGTGCATTGCAGCTATAATGTGACTTTAAGTGTTAACTATAGTATTACTTTAAATCTTTAAAATTATTACAAAATTAAATGCAACATTAAAGAAATTATGACAACTAAAAATGTGTCCATAAATTCCAAAATGTCCCCTAGAGAGCAAAATCACTCCTGGGTGAGAGTCATTTCTCTTTTTTTTTCTTCTTAAAATATTTTATTTATTTATTTATTTGAGAGAGAATGTATGTGTATGTGCAGAGGGAGAGGGAAAGAGAGAATCCCAAGCAGGTTCCATACCCAGTGCAGAGCACAATGAGGGGCTGGATCCCAAGACCTTGAGATCATGACTTGAGCCAAAACCAAGAGTCAGCACGTCACCAACTGAAGCACCCAGACACCCTGAGAGCAACTTGCCATGTGAAGGATTCTACTAGAATCAATAATTTAATAAGGAATTGCATTGGAAAAAAAATTAAACATAGAAAAGAGAAATACACTGGTAGATTGAAATACATCAAATCTTAGAAAATCCAGGAGTCCATAATGATGAGAGAAATCCAGGAAAAAAACTAGTTTGTAACCATTTGAACCAACTCTTCACTTATAAAGATGATAACTAAAGAGAAATGATTAAGCACTTAACTTGCCCTTTAGGGGTAGCATCTATATTGCAGACACCAAATGGCTCTACTTGAGAAGGGAAAACTCTACTTTATGGAAGAATCATTTTATAGTCCCTAATGAAATTATTGATTCAAACAAAGATTATCAATTGATGCTAAAACCTCTTTGAATAGGGTACTGGTTATTCATACAGTACCAAAGTAATGGCACTTAGGTTATTTACTGGCCACCAGAGTTAAAAAATATAACTATAAAATGGAGGGAGAGATAGTTCTCATTTAATCTAGTGGTCATCTATCCCATCACCATTGCTAATGGTGAGATAACCAGCTCTTATGTGTCTTTAATGTGCTGTGATGTGAAGTATACCACATTACATATGTTGCACTCTAGCCAAAAATGTTTAACTTGAATCTAACCAAATGTTTATATTTAACTTATTTACATGAATTATGGGGGATACAGGAACAGGTTGAACAACAATATAGGGAAGGAAACAAGCTAAAAAAGTGGTACAGACACGCCTGGGTGGCTCCGCGGTTGAGCATCTGCCTTTGGCCCAGGTCATGATCCCGGGATGCTGGATCAGGTCCCACATCGGGCTCTCTGTGTGGAGCCTGCTTCACCCTCTGCCTGTGTCTTTGCCTCTCTCTGTGTGTCTCTCATGAATAAATAAATAAAATCTTTAAAAAAAAAAAAAGGTGGTAGATTCTTTAGGACAACTGGCCTGGGCTCTTCAACAAATCAATGTAATAAGAAAAGGAACTGTTCTAGTTAAAAGATGGATTAAAAACATAAAAATTAAATACAACATGTGGTTCTGGATTGGTTTGTGCAAACCAGCTAGAAAGGACATTTTGGGGCCAAATGAGGAAGTTTGAATGTGTATTAACTATTAGATAATATTAAGAAATCATCATTAATTTTGTTAGATACGAAAATGTCATTTTTAGCTATACAAGAAGATGCTCTTATTCTTTAGAAATGCATAGTGAAGTATTTAAGGCTGTTTCAAGAGTTTGGAACAAGAAAGATTTATTTCACACTGTTACTACATCACTGTCCCAAGTCAGCTAACACTCTCCTGTCATCTTCAGTCTGGTGTGTAGACTGAAAGAGCAGGCCTATCTCAGCACGTTGTTCCAGAAGGATATTTTCTGGATGATGGAACCAGACCAAGACTCAAAATGTAGGCTTCACTTCCACTCATGTTTATCAGCCAATGCAATTTAAGTGGCTGAGTCAGCATCAATGAGGTAAGGTGTAATTCTCCCACAGGGTGGGGCAGTAGAATTATTAAGAAATCAATGACAATGAGAACAAAACATCTAAAACTCTAAGTCATGACAAAATTGTTTCTCAGAGAGCAAATTATAATGTTAAATCCAGATGTCAGAAAGCAAGAGAGAGTAAAAATAAATGAGCTTTCAACTGTAGAAACTAGAAAAGAAATAACATAAACCAAAGAAGGGAGAAGGAAGGAATTAATAAAGATAAGGTAGATAATATGAAATAGAAAACCAAAAACAATAGACTTAAGTTCTATGCTTTGACAAGATCAAAACAATAAAAGCCTTTGGCAAGTATCAGCTCGTAAAGAAAGAAAGAAAAAAGACACAATAACATTAGAAATGAAAACAGGATGCAGAGATCTTTTAAAAATTCTTTTGAGATTAAATAATTTTTACATGCTATCTATAACTTTATTCCGATGACTTTAAAAATCCAGACCATGAAGAATGACTTTCTAGAAAAAATGTAAATTACCAAAATCAACTTAAGAAATGAACTTACCAATAATAGCATAAAAAACAGGTTGTCAAAGATCTACCTTTAGAAGAAGAAGAAGAGGATGAGGAAGAAGTTGTCCACACAGCCCATAAGGGTGAGACTACCAAGACTTTGAGGAGCATATAAACTCCATAGAATATGAAACATCTCAAGGCTTGGTGAAGGTAGAAAGCTTACCTTAGCAGATCATTACTTTTTAGCTGAAGATACCATACAACTAAGTTCTGGTCAATGCAATGGAAGAAGAGGGAGAAAGGGGTACATGCTTCTGGGAAAGGTTTTCTTCTCCAACAAAAAGAAAAAGATGTCTGAAAAAGACCCTGCTCCTTTCTCCCTGCTTGGGGACATGTCCCTGTGACCGTGAGGGAACACATGACTGACCCACTGAGAATGACATGGGAGGTCTTGGATTCTCTATGATGTTGAGTGTTAAACCAACTCTGGCACCTCCTACATTAAAAATTATATATTCTTGTTGTATAAATCACTTTTTTAAAAAATGGGTTTTATTACAGGCAGCTGACAGCACCTCAAGTGGGCTCTATCAAACTTTTACAGCATAAATACTATAAATGATATAGTATTTATGTGATTCAGATCCCAGAAAAAGTAAAAGAGCTATACCGCTCACTTTGCATGTATTTGTCATATATAATGCTCACACAACTAAATATTTTCATACACCATTTCTAAAGGGAATTTTTTCTTTTAAATCCTATGCTGTCATTGGTCTATTGGGCCTTTTCAATGAAAAAATAGAGACAGAAACCCCCGTCTTTAAGAAAATATGCTCCAAATAATTTCTTATCTGCGAAATTGAAGCACGTTTTTTTTTTCTGCGAAGATAACTTTGAGACAAAACAGAATATATCAATTTTTTATATCGGTTTTTCCCTCCTGTTTTTTTTTTTAACTTATTTATTTATGAAAGACACAGAGAGAGACTCAGAGACATAGGCAGAGGGAGAAGCAGGCTCCCCGTAGGGAGCCTGATGCGGGACTCTATCCCAGGACCCCAGGATCACGACCTGAGCTAAGGCAGATGCTCAACTGCTGAGCCAGCCAGGCGTCCCCCTCCTGTTTTTTCGTTTTGTTTTGATTTTATTTATTTATTTTTTTAAGATTGTATTTATTTATTCATGAGAGACACAGAGAGGGAGAGAGAGAGAGAGAGAGAGACATAGGCAGAGGGAGAAGTAGGCTCCACACAGGGAGCTGGACGTGGGACTACCTGGGACTCCAGGACCACGCCCTGGGCCAAAGGCAGCCGCTAAACCGCTGAGCCACCCAGGGATCCCTTGTTTTGTTTTGTTTTGTTTTTGTTGTTTTTTTAAAAAAATTTTTTTAAATTATTTATGATAGTCACACACAGAGAGAGAGAGGCAGAGACACAGGCAGAGGGAGAAGCAGGCTCCATGCACCGGGAGCCCGACGTGGGATTCGATCCCGGGTCTCCAGGATCGGGCCCTGGGCCAAAGGCAGGCGCCAAACTGCTGCGCCACCCAGGGATCCCCTTGTTTTGTTTTTAAAGATTTTATTTATTTATTTACTCATGAGAGACACAGAGAGAGAGACAGAGACACAAGCAGAGGGAGAAGCAGGCTCCCTCCAGGGAGCCTGATGCAGGACTCGATCCCAGGACCCTGGGACCACCACCAAGCCAAAGGCAGACGCTGAGCCACCGGGGCTGCCCATCCCTCCTCCTGTTTTAAACAGCAAGATGACTTTGGCAATTGTTATGTCTATGATGTTTAATTCTTAAGCTTTTGATTTCTTGTAAAAACTAAAATGGGATTCTTGACCAAATAGCTATTACAGTAGGTTCACATTTTATTGAAATGTTCATCCACACCTTTATTGATCTTTAAGCTTCTTCCTGCTTTTGTCATGAGGTGTTAGGTGATTTCTCTGTTTATGTGGCCCATCTTGTTTGTGTTCCTGTTAGCTGATACAATTCACTGTAAGCAAATTAATGTGTTGTTTTCAGTGAGACTTGGGTCATTCCATAAGTTTAATAGCTCAGATGTGAAATTTTCTGTTTATTAAAAATAAAAGAAAATTAAAGCTAAGTGATAGATATGCCCCAAATGAAAATGCTAACACTCTCATACCTTTGTTAGGTAAGTGATTGCACGTCAAGGAGGCTGAGATGTATGTAGATGACTCAAGCATAGTTTAGGACTCAGGGTCAGACAAATCCAGTCACTGGAGGAAATAGAGGGCAATGATCTTACTAAGGAACTGGGAGGGAAATGCAATTACTAAGGACTCAGGAACAGAGCAAGGGTCAACCATGAACAAGAAAGTAGGCAGATAACTTGGTTACTAGAAACCCGGAAACCAAGGTCGAAGCAGTGGCAGGAAAGAGCAAGACCAACTGTATCCTGAGCCAGTGAGTTTTACCACCAGGGCTCTGGAGACCTCCTGCCCATGAGCATTGTTCCTAGAGTTGGAGGCAATGCTGAGCCAGGAGATGGGAGGTGGAGGTGTCAGCAGCCTAGCAAAAGCTCCAAGCCAAATCCATTACACCAGACAGATGAACTACTTCTTCACAATCTCAAGTGCAGTCAGAAAAGGCTGACAAACTACTGCTCTAAGAAGACCCATTTATCTCCTGGGTCTCAAAGGAGCAGAATCTGGAAAAAATTGTGAAGACAAGTCTTATGTTAGTGTGTATAAACCCCCTTCCAAGCCCCAAGTTAACTCTGGTCATTGAAACACATTCATTTTAGAAAGCTGGCTCATCCAAGAAGTCCAAAGTGCCTAAAAGACATCATCTAATTAAGCCCCTCTTACAAAGACTGGCTGGTAAGCACCTTGCTCTAACTTCCAAAGTAACTTTTTGAAGATCAGCTGTATTGGTAAATCTGGGGAACACAAAAGGAAGTTAATCTCTGAGGATATTAGCCCGTTTAAGAGAATCCATGCCTTAGGGCCACAGGTAGCAAGTAGAAATGTCAGTTCAAAAGCCCCCTCTTGGGAATGTCCTGCAAAAGAAGAGTGTGGAGACAAGATAGGGACTAAAGCTTGGATTTCAATTTCCTCCTGTCCAGTGTGCATCTGTCTTAGAGATAAAAGCCCACCTTTCTATTGCACTTCCATTGTGTCACTTAACAACCCCTAAAGGATTTCCACTAAAATATTTACCGTGGACATGAAGTCAAACCTTAGTAAAAATTAAGGTACATCTTTTTTCCTACCATTTGGCCAAGTTGGATCAAAGGTCTGCTGTTGTCCTTCTCTACTTTTCCATTTGTTTTCTCTTTTCCATTTCCTCTTCCCATTTTCCAAGTGTACATTAGGTGTGCCTGCCCTCAAGCAAGGGCACTGGAACAAGTTCCATAGTTTACACTAGGAGGATCAGAACATCCTTGTTGAACACCAAAGCAGTTATACCCCCCCAGAAAAGGAAATATAAAGGATCCTCAAGGTCCACAGATCTAGTGAGATTAATTTAAAACAAATAAAGAAACAAACAAAAACAGCCACTGTGCTTAATGTTTGATACAATTGCCAGGGTCTCCCCGCCTCTTCATAATACACTGGATGTGTAGCAACTTCATTTGGTTATTTCAGAATGTTTTACAAATAGGGCAGGCACAATCAAAGAATGGTTAAAAACATTTCAGTTGTATTTGTCTCTCATTTACTGCATGTGTTTTCCCAAAGGCTTCTTTCTCAAAGGGAGCCTGGAAAGGGGCCTTAATCATCTGTTATCTCTCTTGCTGCTTCCTGCTCAGTCAGTGGGAACATTGAAATATATGAACACTCCCTGTCCCTTCCTATTTTGTATAACCCATGTGCTCAAGAGAGTAAGTTTTCTTGTTGTTGTTTTTTTTAACATCTTTTATTTTTTTAAGGTTTATTGATTTATTCATGAGAGACACAGAGAGAGAGAGTCACAGACATAGGCAAAGGGAGAAGCAGGCTTCCCGCCGAGAGCCCGATGTGGGACTTGATCCCAGGATCCAGGATCACACCCTAGCCAGAGGCAGACACTCAACCCCTGAGCCACCCAGACATCCCAAGAGTAAGTTTTCTGATCTAACTCCACTAGGGTGGCATTTGGGAACCAAGGACTTGGGTGGCTTTTGGGGGCCAAGTACTACCACTATATGCTGTAACTACCTCTCTCCTCTACTTAGGTAAAAGGTGATTTCTCCTAAGAAGGAGAATGTGTTTATCTTTCTTTGGACCTTCAGAAAAGGAAGACTCTGTTTCAAATTTCACTGTCAAAACATGACAGCAAAAAAAAAAAAAAAAAAAAAAAAAAACCAACATGACAGCACTGTAAATCTTATATACACCTATATTTCTTCATGGTGTATATAGGTGGATCACCTATATATCTTCATGATCATATTTGCCCAAGGGCTCTTAACCTGGGCCTGTGAATGGGCTTTAAGGAGTCTATTAATCTCCAAATTGTGAGTGGTACAGCTGGAAGATGTGCCTGGGGAGAGTGTGCCAATGGTGGGATGCTGTTTCTCTTCCTTTCCAAGAAAGCTGAAAATGTAAGAAATGAGTCCTAAAAATATGGACGTTATGGGAAACCAGTTTTACTAATGTTTCTCATAATCCTGCCCCCACCCTGTGGTCCAATTCTTAGACTTTGCTCTTGTTTTTAAAGGGGAGCCTGGAAATGGAGTGAAAAAGAATGGAGGCAAGACCTCACATAGCCCTGAAAAAATGTTCATTGAATGAATCAGTGAATGCAAGAATGACTCTAGATTGGGATGCAAGTTTTTGAAAGCATTTAAACAGAAGGCTGTAGGATTTATCTCCCCTTCCCTCCCCCTAACACTACTTTAAATTTCTGAATCACGTGTTTGAGAGGGATTGACCCCACCCCCAGGTCAAAAGTGGACCCTCTTGGGCTTTACCCTATCACCATAGGCCATCTCCCTGGCCTTCAGAGTCGGTTTAAGACAAGCACAGTCACAGGTCCTGGCAGTAGGGAGCCAATGAGACTGGGAGTTTTATTTAAGCTATGGAGGTTGCTGACTCTTTTTTCTGCTAGAACTGGACCTGGAAGATTGTAGGCCCAATAGCTTCTGGAAACTAACCCTAAGGTAATGGAACCAATAAGTGGAAAGCAAGAATCCAGGATTTATTTACTTCATTTGGGTCCTGGGTCAAACCTTTCTTGAAGTCAGTAAACCTCTGGACTTTAAGCTATATTCACCTGTAAATTCTCCTTATTGTTTAAGTCAATCTGAGTTTGCTTTCTGTGTCTTGATATGGAAAGATCATTAACTAACATAAACTTATGTGCTTTACAGGAAGTTGAAACACAATATGTATTTGTGGGGATTTCCTAACTCCCAAACCATCGTTTAACCAAAAGACCACTTTCCTTATAATATTGCCAGTAAGGCAGTTATATACTTGTACACAATGCATTAGAGATAATGAATTTGTGTAAAAGTAATTAAGTTATGGTCATAGAGTGAGTCAGTTGCAACAGAATAATTAGAATCAAGGAACTTGAATTCCCACGCCCCTGGAGACATTATCAAGTCTCTTAGGAAATAATGTTGAGATATTGCTTAAAGTGACATTTAAATTTTCCCTCATGTTCCTCTTAGCCGGATTGTGACAGATAGTTCCTGTTAAAAGAACATAGTCACTTCTCTGACACAATTATTTTCCACTAAAAACAAAACATCAAACTGAAAGGAAAAGAGATTGTTGAAATAAGTCAGTTATTTATTAATACTATCAGATAACACAATCTTGGAACTAGAAAATTGGATTCAAGTTTTGAATTGCTCCAACTTTTCCCTAGGAGTTGTCTGGTGAACATACTAGAAGCCCACAACTTATTTGAATAGAGGGAAATGAGTCTTGATCACAATTTATGAGATATCTTTGTTCAAATAAAGATGGGGTATGGATAGATAGAACCGACTATTCTTTTAGCCTGCATATCCTTATTCATAGGATGCCCTAGACTTCAGGATATGGAAAGAATTTTGTTTACCATCAATTATTCCTGACCTCTGAGGGGCAACATTTTTTTATTTATAGAGTTTCTGGAGAATCATGATTTTCCAGGTTACAAAAGCCCATTTTAAGCTAGTTTCTTATTTTTTTTAGACACTGATATTTTTGGTGGTGAGTATCTGAATTGAGGAACCAACACAGTGTAACAGAAAGACGGTCTCACTAGGAGCTAAACACCCTCTGGTCACTTTATCTATCTCATGAACTTTCTGTGTAGAATAAATTTCTCTGTGTCTGAGATACAGTTTTCTCCTCTACGAACAGTGGGGCTTAGACCAGTTGATCTCAAGTGTATCTTCCCTAGAGATGTAGGAGTCTATGAGCAATATGATTATCCTACTATAATGTCAAGAACTATCATTTGAAACTACACATCCTCAGTAGGGTTTAGTCCTTCATGGTAACAATCAGAAATTGTCACAAATAGAATGACAAAACTCATAAAAGAGTCTTTTTTTAAAAAAAAGATTTTATTTATTTTTTCATGAGAGACACACACACAGAGAAATAGACACAGGCAGAGGCTCCCCATAGGGAGCCTGATGCTGGACTCGATCCCAGGACCCTGGGACCATGACCTGAGCCAAAGGCAGATTCTCAACCACTGAGCCACTCAGGTGCCCCAAAAGAGCCTTAAGTAATCAAATGCCTCAAACTTGCCAGGAGCATTTGAGTTTTATAAACAGCAACAAAAAAAGTCTGAGGGCTAACTTTTGAGATTTAGATACTATCAAGTTATGCTGTAAAACAATGATTAGGTATGAGACATTATTCTTAAATCTGTTTTGGTCTTATACAAGGAAATTCCTTCTGAATCCTCTTCAGTTAGCACTCTTCACAAAAGAAATTGAAAAATTTCAGTGCAGGTATTACTTCAGCATATCACATGTGCAAGGGGCCTGACTACTCAAGAGATGCCTTCATGTGACGTCCTTTTAGTTTCAAATTTGAATTAAATTAGCGTGCTGCATTGCAAGGGACATATGAAACAACAGTACACCAAAACTCACTGGAGTCTGATGGCTTAGCTCTTTCTTTCTATGACTGAAAGTAGTTTTGTGTTTTTGACAGAGTCCTGTGGGTTTAAAAATTTTTTTTAGTTAAATTAAGTAGAAAAATCAATATAAAAAACTAAAACGAATGGTGTATAACAGGCCATAATTATGGTTTTGGCTTCATTTCCACTCCTTTAGTGAAATGAGCATTTATTAAGTTGAAGCATATGAAATTGCATCTTCATAGGTCAAAATTTCATTTGGTTTCACCCAATACCTTATAACTCGTTTGTTTAAAGTCTTGGTTCTTACCCTCTAACTGAAGAACTTGTATCTTCCTTTAAAGAG
Source organism: Nyctereutes procyonoides (assembly GCF_905146905.1). NCBI lineage: Eukaryota > Metazoa > Chordata > Mammalia > Carnivora > Canidae > Nyctereutes > Nyctereutes procyonoides. The sequence continues at coordinate 38,126,743 of NW_026575042.1, forward strand.
GAAAAAACAGTTTGTAGTTAGGAATTGTGGGTCTCAAAGTTTGTAATGGGAGGAGCCAGTTGTACTAAAACGCTTTCTCCCAAGCATTTAATTTATTTAATTTACTTATTTTTGTGGGGGAGGGAGGGACGGAGGGAGAAGGAGAGAGAGAATCTTAAGCAACGCAGAGCTTAAAGTGGGGCTGGATCTCGCAATCCTGAGATCCTGATCTGAGCCAAAATCAAAAGTTGGACACTTAACCGACTGAGACATCCAGGTCCCCCAGCCCCACAATCATTAAATTTTTTTAAAAAAAGATTTCATTTTTTTATTCATGAAAGACTCAGAGAGAGGCAAAGACAGGCAAAGGGAGAAGCAGGCTCTCTGTGGGGGTGCTTTATCCCCAGACCTGGGATCACACCCTGAGCCAAAGGCAGATGCTTAACCACTGAGCCACCCAGGCATTCCACAACCATTTAATTTAAACTATCAATGTAGTACAACCTGTACATTGAGAAAAAAAAAAGTGTAAAGGACTAAAAAAAGAAAATTACACGTATCCTGTGCTCCATTCCACTAGAAAAGCATGATATTCACTGAACTCCCTAGGCAATCACTTTAAATCCTTTCTAACTTTATTTCACTTGGTCACTGCTATGGTCTGAATGTTTATATCCCCCCCACCCCAACCATATGTTCAAATCTTAACCCCTAAGGTGATGGTATTTAGGAGGTGGGGGCCTTTGGGAGGTGATTAGATCATGAGGATAGAGCCCAGGAATGGGATTAATGCCCTCATGAAAAAGGCTTCAGAGGGATCCCTCTCTCCTTGGCCACATGAGGTTATAACTAGAAGTTTGCAACCTGAAAGAGGACTTTCGCTCCATGCTGGCACCCTGGTCTTGGACTTCCAGCCTCCAAAACTGTGAGAAATAAGTTTCTGTTGTTTGTGAGACAGTGTATGGTATCTGGCTATAGCAGCCCAAATGGATTAAGATAGTCACTCTCTCCTTAGCTTTAAATAACATGCTTATATACCTTTTCTTTTTGTCAGTTTTAAACACTATTAACTCCCTGGCAAAGATGATAAATGAGCTATTTATATATTATGTCCTACTTCATCCTCCACTTCATATTTTGTTATTTGTAGTATTATGTTAGTACTAAAAACACACAGTACTATTCAGTAGTTACTTTTTCTATTGGTTATACTTACAACCTTAAAGAACATACTTATTTATTCGTGAGAGACACACACAGAGAGAGAGAGAGAGAGAGAGAGAGAGAGAGAGAGAGAGAGAGAGGCAGAGACACAGGCAGAGGGAGGAGCAGGCTCCATGCAGGGAGCCCAACGTAGGACTCAATCCTGGGTCTCCAGGATCACACCCTGGGCCCAAGGCAGCGCTAAACTGCTGAGCCACCAGGGCTGCCCCATCTTTTAACTTTTAAACTCTTAACATCTCACTCTTTTTTTTTTTTTTTTTTCCTTTTTACACACACATTTACTCCATGTCATGACCTGGCTATTATATTTAGCAATCAACAGCATGGGTGCAAAAAAAAAAAAAAATCTATTAATAAACCTTCTGTTGGGGATGCTTTACACTTTCCATAGAACAGAAACTAAAATAACCTGTTATACAATTAGTCACGAATACACTCCTCGAATTTTTTGTTCATACACGAATATTGTCTAAAACATGTCTTTGTCTAAAACAGCAAGGTCCTCTGCTTGGCTGAGTTTACAAATCTGTTGTAACCTGTAGCTTCCTTGTCACTTCTCTGGCTCTCCTCTCCCACTAAGCTTTGTTTCCTGGCAGTCATGAAAACCTGCCACTGTCATAGCTACTGTTGTTGCTGGAACCGCCATAGCCACCTTTCACTGTTTGGCAAAGTATTGGCCTCCACCACCCTAGGGGCTGGAGCTTCTGCTTCCAAAATTTCCTTCTTTCATGGGTCCAAAATTTGAAGATTTATTGTTGTAACTCCCAAAACTATTATACCTTCCGTCACCTCCGAAATGCTTCCGTCATTACCAAATCCATTATAGCCCTCCTCACTGCCACCACATTCACCACCACCTCGACTGCCACAAAAGCCACCTCACCAGTGAAGTTTCCTCTGTGACCAAAGTTGTCATTCCCACCAAAACCACTTCCATGACCACCACCAAAGTTTCCACAACCACTTGGACCTCTTTGGCTCGATGAAGCACTAGCCATTTCTTGTTTAGATAGGGCTTTCCTTACTTCAGAGTCATGGCCATTCACAGTATGGTATTTTTGAATGACAATCTTATCCACAGAGTCATAGTCATCAATCATTTCAATTTTCCCATACTGTTCAAAATAATCTCTTAGATGATGTTCTTCGGCGTCTTCTTTAATGCCACCAACAAAAATCTTTCTCAGAGTTAAGTGGGCACCAGGTCTTTGAGAAGATTCTTTTGAGATAGGCCTCTTCAGTTCCACAGCAATTCCATCCACCTTGTGTGGCTTTCCATTCATGATTGCCTCCACTTTCCCCACAGTGGCATATCCCAAAGCTTCTGGAACGCTTAGTGTTTGAATCTCTCAATACCACATAATCTCTCATCAGCATGCATACCACTGTGAGCATTCCCCATTGCTCAGAATGGCTCCTCAGGCTCTCATCAGTTGTTTCAAAGCTCAAACCCCCAAAGAAGAGCTTCTGCAGCTATTCAAACTCTTTGGGAGACTCTGACTTAGACATGACAGCTGTGGGAGGTGGGCTTTAATGATGCTTACTTGGTGGTGTCCACAGGCAGAAAGCAACTCTTAACATCCCTTACCTTATTATTTATTATGTAAGAGAAAGAACACATCTAAATTTCCCTTCAACATTCTTCCTTTAACTCTCTCTTCTCCAAAGACCTCTTGACTTCTGTCAATTCCACTATTACTTTCATATTGTTAGAGTTTATAATATTTGCATTTTGTTCTGTGAATGGCCATTCAGTTGATACTAAGAGTGGAAAGTCAAAAAACTATACTTCTAGTATTTTGCTTATGTAAATAGTATTCGCGATAGAACAAAATGCACCAGTTAGATAGAAAAGGCAAATTTAGATTACTAACCCATACTACTAGGAGGGGTGCTTCAAACATCAGGATTATATAATTACGTTTTCAAATACTCCATTAGAAGTGCCAAATAATAACACACTTTCATTTGCTTTATATTTGGAATGCAGTTCTCTTTGGTTTTAATCGCTTTCCATTTTTCCTAACAAAGAAAGCACATGCCTTCCACCATATGACTAAATTTGTCCAAGATCTTAATCCTAGTCTCTGTGGCATGGAATCCACTTTCCGCCTGAGGACATTCTTCTTCAGTTCAATATCAGTTGCTCTCTTGGCCTGCTGCGCAGCAATCATTCTAGGCCTTCCTTTCATTGAGTTAGGGATTAGTGTTTCTTGGATCTCAAGTTTTTCTTATTCTTGGATTCCTTTTTCTTTTCACTGTTTTATCCTTAATTTTTTCAGAAAGAATTTTTGAGAGGTGAGCTTTCTGAGTTCTTATATGCCTCAACATGTCTTCATTTTACCCTTACAGCTGAGTGATAGCTTACGTAGGTATGATACTCAGATCCTTAGAACTCTGAAAGCAGTGTCTGTCTTCTGGCACTGGGCATCGTTGATGAAAAGACTGGTGCCAATTAAATTCATGTTCTGTTGTAGTTGACCTGTTGCTTGTTCTCTGGAAGCTTTTAGAATCTTCTCTTAGTATTTAATGCATTATAAAATCACAAGCTTATGAAGTATGAATTTATTTTCTTTTGTGTGGCACTTGGTAAACCTTTTAATCTGAAGATTCCTATTTTAGCTCTAAAAAATGTTCTTGTATTATTGCCCTCATTATCTTTTCTCTCGAGTTTTCTTGTCTACTTCTGGAACTATTAATTGGCTATTATCTCTCCTGGATTGATGACCTTATGTCGTTTTTTGGCTTTTATTTTATTATTTTATTTTATTTTATTTTATTTTATTTATTTTTTTTTTTTTTTTGGCTTTTAAAATATTTCTTCCCTTCTGTCTTTTTGCTTTATGCTTTAGGAGATTCCACTGATCTTTTCTTTCAGCCCTTCTGTTGATTTAAAAATATATATATATTTATTTGAGAGAGAGCATGAGCAGGGGACAGAGCGAGAAAGACAAGCAGACTCCCCTACTGAGCAGGGAGCCCAACACAAGGCTACACCCCAGGACCCCGGGATCACAACCTGAGCGGAAGGCAGATGCTTAACCGACTAAGCCCCCAGGTGCCTCTGATTTTTTAATTAGAGGAATTAACCATATTTTAAATTTCCAACAATTCTTTTTTTTGTCTGATTGCTCCATATATATATATGTATGCTTGTTTTATGGATACACAGGCTTCTCAAATTTTCCTGAGGTCACTAATTAGAATGCAAAAAAAAAAAAAAAAAAAGAATTTTCTGTTTCTCTGAGGTCAGTTTCTTTTTAAATAGTTCTTTTGAAAATTATTAAAACTATTCCTTCTTTTGTTATTTTTCAACTAAGTGAACCAGAAAAATGTATATCAGGAAAATTGCCTAACCTTTGCCTAATTAAAAAAAAAAACAAGTTCTTGGAGAATCTGGGTGGCTTAGTCGGTTAAGTGTCTGCCTTCAGCTCAAGTCATGATCCCAGGTCCTGGGATCAAGTCCCACATTGAGCTCCCTGCTGAGTGGGGAGCCTATTTGTCCATCTCCCTCTGTTCCCTACCTCATACTCTCTCTTTCAAATAAAATCTTAAAAATAAAAAACAAGTTCTATTATGAAAAATTTTGATGTTGCACAAAGTAGACAAAATATGATGAACTCCATGGACTTGTCACCCAACTTCAATAAATAACATTCTGCCTTTTGTTTCACCTATACCTGTAAATTTTTATAACCAAATTATTAAATAATATTTCACATTGAGTTGGTCATTTGAATTTATTTTTAATAAGTTATACCATTAAATCATATCACACACTTTTTCATATGTTACCTAATACAGTGAATGACAGTATTAAAAATGATAAAAACCCAGACCATTTAACAGAGCACTTTCTATTCCATATACTATGTCACACTTTACAAAAACCCTGGTTCATTTAATTTAAGATGATTGCAGGTGTCTGCCCTTCTATCTGCAAAGGGTGTAGAACTATTGTTTGTTAAAGGATTAGTGAACGCATTCAATATGAAAACCAATGTGTGGACAAGGACATTTTCTGTAAAGAGAAGTATGTGTTCATGACCGGGTTTCTCGGATACAATAAAATGCCAACACAATTGTAGCCGCTGTTATAAGGAAGGACTATTTCTAAAAAAAATCTTAATACCCTTTAGGGACAAATAATGGCCTTTATGATTTCGTATCATAGTCACGTCAGTCAGAACACCACAAAACACCAAATTATAAACTAAGTGAACCAGAAGTGAACCAGAATGTGATGCTGCTTATAAGAACTATTTTTTTCTGTACACGATTCTAAAATTCAGGAATAAACTAAGAGTGTTAGCAAATTAAAAGCCAAAATATCTTATTTGTGCCCATAGAAGCCAGAAAGTGGATTCTGCTGATTGGAGAGAACACTCAACCAAGTGCCCCACAACTGTTTCATTTTCTCTCATTCCACCTCATTCAGCTTTGTGAAGTGTCCCCAGAGCTCTGCCATCATTCCCTGGGAGCCAGTACTGGGTAGTTGGAGGAAAGACAGGGATTTGAATCAATATACTGTTGTCTGGTAGCTTTCTGACCATGGTGAAGTTACATAATTTCTCTAAACCTCAGTTTCCTCTTTTATAAAGTTAGGGAAGCAATTATCTCCCTGTTAGGATATTTGTAAAGATTAAGAAACACATCACACTAAGCAAGTGGTATAGGGCCTAGGGACTTAAATACGTATAAACGATCATTATTATTCCTGTGGGATTCATAGGTATCCTCTACAGGTAGGGTACTGAGATTTACCAAATAAAGATACAGGATATCCAAGTAAATTTGAATTTCAGGTAGATAAGAATAATTTTTTAGTCTAAGTATATCCCAAATATTGCACGGAATATACCTCTATTAAAAAATTATCCATCGTCTATCTGAAATTCAAATTTAAGTGGGTATCCTGGCAAAAGAACTTCTCTTTTAAAAGGAAACTTAGGTAAAATAAACTTATAAGGAATAAAGTTGTGATTAAAGATGGTATTTCATCTGCTCAAACTTGGTAGTCTCCTATCCCCTCCCATCTCCAGTACAGTCAGAATTTTCTCTCCTGAGTAATGCTCAAGTTATCATATATCAGAGAAACACATAGTGCCTGTATTTTGGAGTAGAATGTCACCTTTTCCCCACACTGAGATCTGCTGGGTCAGTTACAATCCTAAACTAGGCATGGGTTTTCAAACCACTTGCTGAATTATATTTGTATTTAAATATTTATTTGGAAAACCACAAAGCATGACATCCGAAAGCCATCTTGAGGACCACTAAAAACATGCAGATCACAGATCTCTTGACAACACTCAATCTTTGAGCCACTGTTTTCAAAATGTTCTTGTTTACCACATTTTCTTTGTGTACCGCGTTACCTGTTTTTCAAAGCGTGCTCGCTAAGAGCACAGAGACACACCAAGATAAATGAAGCAGATGGGTTTTCTATTTTACTTTAATCACACTGTATATCTTAACCTCTTATCTACACTGAAAAGGCTGTCATCAACCCTACTAGTATTTTAGCTGATTTGTAGTTAGATTTTTAATGAGACGAAAGCAGCTTTCGTAAAGGCAGGGCTTGTGGGAATGGCTTTACAGGAATATATTCTTCTTCTGTCTCTTTTCCATTTACGGGAGGCGTGATCCTTAATTCCTTGCTCCAATAAGCAAAGTGAGGAACCGTGAGAGATGCCAGAATGTCTTTATCCACTACTCCCTTGCAGCATTTGCAGGCTGCGTGTGCTTAACCTTCCAGACGGATTATAATGCAAGGACTCCAAAAAATAAGTGCGCTACACTTCCTTCTCCATATATTTTTTTCTTTCCCAATGAAACAGAAGCAGCGCTCCATTTATTTCTTAAAAAAAAAAAACCCGCACCTTCTGCCCAAACTATTTTTCCATTCGGTGGCCAGTCGCCGGGCGCTGAACTCCTCAGCTCCACCTCGTGTAGACAGACGTGGACTGCACGCTCAGCTCCGACCTCGGGGAGCATCCGCGGCTCCGGCGACCAGGAGAAGCCGGGAACTTCATGTAGGGATCCACACTCCACCCAGAACTGATTCTCCTGCAGACCCGGCCTCGGAAATAAGCAGGTCTTAAAGAGTGGACGGGACGCTCAGGAAAGCACCGTCTATCGATTTCCTTGACAAATTCAACCGAATCTGGAGAAAGTCCTGCTCTGATCACTGAACACCGACAAGCCTTAGGATGACATTTCTTGCCATCGACCTGCGGCTCCCGGTTCAATCCCTGAAAAGGGCCAAGTAAGGACACTTGTGCGAGCAGCGGGGTGTGGGCTCCACGGGGCCCCGCAGCCTCCCGGTCACGTCACAGAGCCCGGGGCGGGGGCGGGGCGGGGCGGGGGCGGGGGCCCGGGCACAGCGTGCTCAAGTCCCCTGCTCCGCCGGGACGACTCGGGCCGCCGCCGTGGTTTCCGCGTTCTCCCGGCCGGGTGGCCCACAGCATCTCCCGACTCCTCCTCCTCCTCCCCCCCTCCGCCTCCCGAGGAACCTGCGGGTCAGGGACGCCCACCTTTGATCTTTTTTTTTTTTTTTTTAATTTACGATAGTCATAGAGAGAGACAGAGAGGCAGAGACACAGGCAGAGGGAGAAGCAGGCTCCATGCACCGGGAGCCTGACGTGGGATTCGATCCCGGGCCAAAGGCAGGCGCCAAACCGCTGCGCCACCCAGGGATCCCGGACGCCCACCTTCGGTTTGTCATCATACATTTCCGTACTGAGCCCTCGTCATTTTTTTTTTTTTTTTTGAAGTTGCCATGTATGGTTTCTGCTTCCCGGGACCAGGGCACAGGGACCCCGGGCGGCACCCCCACGGCCGTCCCCAGAGCCGGGCGGGGGGCGGGGGGGCGGGGCGCGAGGGGGCGGGGCCGCGGCGCGGGGGGCGGGGCCGCGGCGCGGGGGGCGGAGCTTCCTCGCCGAAACGGGCCGCGCCGGGCGGCGGGCGGGAGGCAGCGGCGGCGGCGACGGCGGCGCGGGCCGAGCGGCGCGCGGATTGGCTGCGGCGCGCGGAGACGTCAGGCTCCCGCGGCCCGAGCGGCCGCCGGGCTCGCGCGGCGCAGTCGGCTCGAGGGCGCACCGCAGCGAGGAGGTGTCCTCGGCCGCCCGCTTGCCGCCGCCTGAGCCGGGACGCGCCTCCGCGCTCCTCGCCGCCTCCGCCCGCGCGGCCGCCGCTCCCCTCGCCGTCCGCGCACACACCATGACGAAGAAGGAGAAGAAGTCCTTCAACCAGAGCCTCGCCGAGTGGAAGCTCTTCATCTACAACCCGACCACCGGAGAGTTCCTGGGGCGCACCGCCAAGAGCTGGGGTGAGCGGGCGGCGGCCGGGCGGGGCCGGGGCGGGAGGGGAGAGGCGGGAGGCGGCTCGGCGCGCGCGGGGGCCCGAGGGGCGGCGGCGGAGGGCGGGCCGCGCGGCCCCATTCATTCCTAGCGAGGCGGGCGGGCCGCCGCTCGCTCCCGACGCAGCCCGGCCCGCAGGCGGCCCCCGCCGGGCCGCGCCGGTTCCTTCCTCGCGGCCCGGAGCGCGGCGCACGTGCTGCCGCGGCCTCCCTGCGCGCAGCGGGGCCCCGAGCGTACGGGGCCAGCGTACGGGGCCGGGCGGCCGGGCCTCCCTTTGTACGGAGCGCGCCGTCCGGGACAGGCCCAGGCGGCGGCGGCGGCGGCGGCGGCGGCGCTCGGGGAGGCTCCGGGAGGCCGACCCTGCCTCACGCCCGGGGAGAGGAAATTTCCACTCTCTCCGCTCTCTTGCGACTCGTCCGCGCTGCCGCCCCTGTCGGAAGAGTGCGAGGGAGCGTAGGTGTGTGGGTCGCACGGGTGTGCCGCGGCCAGGTCCTCACCGAGCGCCGGGCACGCGAAAATGCGCTTGAATTTGGACCGAGGAGAGACCCTTAAGGAAAGGTTGGTTCCTGCCTGATTCCTTCTTGGTTTACTGACGTTTTCTTCCCAGCAAATAGGCGGCTTTGGGGGGCGGGGGGGGGGCAGTGAATCCCGAGTGGCACAATTTTTGTGCCTTCAAAACACGTGATGGTTGTTGTGTATGTTGGTTTTTCTGTGTAGGAGTTCTTTTGTTTTAAAAGAAATATTTAAACTATCCGCCAATGTAGTACTGCTTTAGGGTGCCCCCCCTCTTTTTTTTTTTTCTTCAGAAAAATTGTATTAATGACTGGATGAGGACTTTGTGTGTGTGTGTGCGTGTGTGCGCGTGTGCGCCTTTTGAAGAACACTTTGTTAGTGGGTCTTGACCTCCCCCCCCCCCCCAGTGAGAATGAATTTCTAGAGTGGGAGAACTATTTGGGCAGGACATTTTAAAGAGAAGCATGAAGAGAGTAAATTAGGTATGACTCAGAAAATAAACTTGCTACTGACTGAAATCGGCTCCTCTGGAATGGAAAGTCGACTTAAAGTCACTAGCTGAGGGGCAGCACGGGTGGCTCAGCGGTTTGGCGCCGCCTTCGGCCCCGGGGCGTGATCCTGGAGACCCGGGATCGAGTCCCATGTCGAGCTCCCTTCATGGAGCCTGCTTCTCCCTCTGCCTGTGTCTCTGCCTCTGTCTCTCTCTCTCTGTGTCTCATGAATGAATAAGTTAAAAAAAAAAAAATCTTTAAAAATAAATAAATAAAGTCACTAACTGAAAGGGGCCTTGGAGGTTTTCTAGCACACACACCACCACCCCCACCACCACCCCCGGTTTAGAGATGAGGAAAAATGAGATCTAGAGAGGTTGTGATTTTGCCTTGTGTGAAATTACATATTCCGGAGAGCCAAGAAAAGAACCCAGTTGCTCTTTAATCCTAGTCCAGCGGTTTTATTATTTTACAGATGCCTTGCCTAACACACACTCAGGATTTGTATTTAGATAGCTGCCTTTTGGGAATCCACTAATGTGAAGAGGAAATAAATCTTGCATCTGGAGTTAAATGGGGTGGGGGGGATGGTCAAGTTATAGCTTCTAGAATGTGCTACCTTTTTGCCGAAGGAATTTTTTGAGTGGTGGAGAGGGATTTTTGTAGACTACCTAACTTAGTGTGCCTTATTGCCAGTAATCAGTACCTTCATTTTTTGTTGGAATGACATTTCTTACTGCAGATAGTGCTTCTTATCTAACCTTTGTGTTTATATGATGTCGAGGTTGAGATTTTTATTGGGTATATCCACTTAAGTAAATATGCACAAGTTACCGAAGCGTAGGCCTTATATAAGGGCTACGGTACTACAAGCGAAGTTGGGATTTATTTTAGAAGGATTGAGGCAAGACCTTTTTTGCAAAATTGAAGATAAATGTTATTCTTATCAACAAATAGTACATTTCTGAGTTTATTGGAATAGTAGTAAACCAGTGTGAAACGGCATAAATTATCCATAACCCCAGCCCAACATCAAGGGCATTGCTCCAAGGATATGTACGGGCGAGGTGTGTAGAGGCTGAAGTCCATACTCTGCCCTCCAGGCTGTGTGCCCTCAAGTGTGGGGAGTCTGCCTGGAGAAGGGGGTATTTTCTAATTCTCAGAAAGGCATTGCCTGATTTCCTCATTACAGAGATACCCACTATTAATATTTCGGTGTATATCTGGGCAGACTTAGAAGGGTATAATGTTAGTTTTTATTTATTCTTTATGAAAAGAGATCATACAGTAAGTGTTGCTGTATAGTGTTTGTTGTCGGGTTGTTTTGTTTTTGTTTTTTTTCAGATTTATTTTAGAGAGCTGGAGGAGGGGCAGAGGGAGAGAGAATCTTTCAAGCAGACACCCCCATGGAGTGCCTGAACCTGGGGGCTCGACCCCAAGACCCTTGAGATCTTGACCTGAGCCAAAACTAAGTCGATGGCTCAGCCGACTGAGCCACCTAGGTGCCCCGATGTTGTGGGTACCTTCCATTTTAATAAAGATCTATATCGTCATTTTTAATGGCTGGCTAATGGTCTGTTTTATAGTTCCATGTACTATAATTTTTTAAAACAATGTGTTTATTATTAAAGATGTATAGCTTATGTATGCATGGGAGATACCCAGGGAAATATGAGTAACTCCTGATTTTTTTTAACCAGTACATACTTTATGTACTGCTCTCTCCTCCTAGTCCCTTCAACCTTGAGCATATGTTTTTGCAAATTTATTTCTTGAGATATGTTTCTACTAGTGGAATTTCTAGGTTGTGCATTAATACGTGTACTCTTTACGTTTTGGAAGTGTATTGCAGTGTTTTTTTTTGTTTTGGGGTTTTTTTGAAACTCATTTGCAATTTTTTTCTAGTTGCTTTTGAATTTGAATGAGGGAGATTATTATTATTATTATTATTATTTTGACCTTGATAAAGTTGCTGTGTCTCCTGGTGTGTAGGAAAAAAGCCTTCTCTACCCTAAGGATTTTATAAAGACATTCATTTAAGATGTTTCCTAATTTTATTTTTACATTCAAGTCTTCAGTACATTTGTTCCATTTAATCTGAAGTTCCTCACTAGTGCATGGGATTATATTAAAAACATATACTTTTTTTTTTAGGAGTAGAGGGAGAGAGAGAGAATCTAAAGCAGGCTCCATGCCCAGAGTAGAGCCTGGATGCAGGACTAGATCCCACCACCCTGAGACCATGACCTGAGTCGAAATCAACAGCTGGAAGTTTAACTGAGCCACCCAGGTGCCCCTAAAAGCACACATTTAAAAAGCAGTTTTACCATGTACACTTGGGATAAAGTGAAAATACTGCAGGTTACACCACATTGCCTCATTTGAAATGACTATGTAAAAGATTTGTTTTTTTTAAGATTTCATCTTTTTAAGTAATCTATACCCAGCATGGGCCTTGAACCCACAACCCCGAGATCATGAGTTGCATGTACACTGTACCCACTGAGCCAGCCATGGACCCCTATATAAAAGCTTTTCAGTAGCTTCTTGTATGTTTGGCAATTTCAAAATGCTCACATACTTAAAGTCACCTCATTTGATTTTCACAACCATCTTCTACAGTAAAGTACACTATGTAGGTGATCAGAGTGTACCTAGAGTTGGTTTCTTAGGCTGAACAGTAAGGACACATCAGGAGTAAGTAGTTGCTATGCATGAAAACACAGAACAAAGAAAATTTACAATCTTGTGGCTTATGCTGCCAATATTTAACCTAAATGCGTTGAATACAATTAAAATGAAAGCTTAGTGATCATCTGCTATTTATACTGTAAGTGATGGATCATGTGTTGCAATTAACATTTTTAAGAATAATGAAATAGAATAGTAAAAAATACCATTTTATTCTACCTAATTTGTTTATTCTAAGGAAACATGTTCCATGAAGCTTTTCTGTATTTTGCATATACAGTTACCTCGATATAAAATGTGTTTCTTATTGTGGCTCACAGTCAAAAAAAAGTTTGAAAGCCACTAATCTAGCCTTGTTTCATAGATGAGAAAATTGAACTCATAGGTCTGATTTGTCCAGATGTACTCAACAATAGAATCCTTGGCCTTTAGACTACCTCCAAGGCCAGAGTGGTTTTTGGTTTGTTTTAAAGATTTTATTTATTTATTCATGAGAGACACAGAGAGGCAGAGGCACAGGCAGAGGGAGAAGCAGGCTCCATGCAGGGAGCCTGATGTGGGACTCGATCCCAGGACTCCGGAATCACACCCTTGGCCAAAGGCAGATGCTTAACTGCTGAGCCACCCAGGCATCCCTGTTTTGTTTTGTTTTTTAACTATGCTATGACTTGATGTCATTTAATGACATCTGCTGTGGGCTTCTTTGGAGTTCATTATCTTAAGGCTACCTGTTAATAGATGCTTTATATTTATATTAACCTAATACTGGAGTTGCTGATTTCCCAGCATAGTCAGGATTCTGGACCAAAACTGTTAACACCTACATTTTGTTCATGTACCTTTTCTTTTATTATAGATCCATGAAGTGCCATTTTCTCAGTCACCTGCTCCCATTCTGGGTCATGCCTCAGTAAATGCCTTGGAGATCAGACTCCATCCCATCTTGGGTGTTTGACTGTAGGGGAGAAGGCAAGTGTGTTTATTTTCCCAGTATCACATAGTTTTGTAAGATGTTGTTCTTTGTCCTGTGGAGTGTGACATTAAAGAAACTTTACAAAAATGTGCACTGTTGGGAAAGTAACAGGACTTGCCTTACCCTGTGTGCAGGCTATAAATGAAGGTCAGTGGTGGGTGTGGCAGCGCCAGCAGCAGAGGCATACTGAGCCATCACCCAGCAGGAGACAGCAAGCACTTCCTGGACTGGTAGTAGAAGGGAGGGGACGGGGTAAGTTTGTGTGTTATGTTCTAGATGTTTTCATTATGGTAGTATGTGCTTTACTGTTGTTAAAAAGCAACCTTCCTCTACCCCCAAAATATTTTGATTCTTTGAAATTGACTTTCTGATTTATATCTGTAGAATTAAATTAGTTGTATTAAAAGAGTTTGAAAACCTGCCTATCTTTAGTAGCAATATTGCCATGATTGGTCATGTTTAATTAAGGACCATTTCACACTGTAATGGAAGGAGCACAAAAGACATTTTTAATATATTTTTAAAATAATTTATTTTTTAAAAAGATTTTATTTATTTGAGAGAGAGAGCATGAGTCAGGGAAGAGAGCAAGTGAGGAAGGGAGCAGGAGAAACACTCCCTACTGAGTAGGGATGCCAATGCCCGGCTCCATCCCAGGACCCTGGAATCATGACCTGAGCCAAAGACAAATGCTTGACCGACTGAGCTATGAGGCCCCCGAAAAAAAAATTTAACTCTGAAAGATAAAGTTATTATTTTCTAATTATGCATTCATTGCATTGATTTTGAAGTAAAATTATTTGTAATATTTGTAATCTTTAACCACTTAGCATAACCACTGTTAACATCATAATAGTTTTTTTTTTTTAAGATTTTATTTATTCATGAGAGATACAGAGACATAAGCAGAGGGAGAAGCAGGCTCCCTGAGAAGAGCCTGATGGTGGGGAGCCTGAGGCAGGACTTGATCCTGGGACCCTGAGATCATGCCCTGAGCTAAAGGCAGGTGCTCAACCACTGGGCCACTCAGGCATCCCAGCATTTCAGTAGTCTTATTTCCTTTTTGTGTATCGATTTTTTTTTAATGTATAAATAAAATTTTTAAATCTACAGTTAGATAACCTAATTTTATCACTTAAAGGGGGAACGGTTTTGTGTTAGGGATAACCTTGGCCCTCTCCATCACCTCTGTGGGGACTGTCCATACTTCCTGCTAGAATTTATGTGTTCTGGTGTCTTTAGTTATTTTTTCTATGCTGAGACTCCCTGATCTGTGTGTGTAGTTGTTATGGCTTTTTATATTAATATTAGTGTTAATATAGTCTGACAGAGATCTTCAATTGGATGTTTCATAGAACTGTGAAGTGTTTCACACACCTCTTCATGTAAATCTCCATTGTTATCTCTTCTACCATTCTTTACCCCTTCTGGGCCTATTTCTTCTGAGTCTTTCCTTCACCTTGGCTTAGGTACTCAGATGTCAGCTCTGATAAATATATCTGATCTCTGATAAGTATCTTTGAACCCTTCTTTGCCTTTAGACTGTGTCAAGTGCTCCTGTATATCCCATAAGGTTTTTTTTATAGAATTTAATGATTTTTTTTTGTAGTAGTATATAAGTTTCTTATTCACTCAGCTTTGATTCTCTGATTCTCTAACTCTGAGCCTGTTGCTCAGTACTTAGGAAGGTAATAATAGGTAGAATGAATGAGCACTATTAATGAAATGTGTCCACGTAATTAGTCTTTTTGCAACATTAAAAAAAATGTCTTTGATGGTATTGGCATATCATAGTGTAAGGGTTCCCCAATATTTGGGCATCCTGCCCCATTTTTTTAATAGCACTCTGAGTTTCATGGAAATCCAGTGTTAAGAGGAAGCTTCCAGTTAACTTTCTCTTTGGAGATTCAGCTGAGTTTGTGGCATGCCTACCTAAGTGGTGCATCTGATTAGGTTAACAGAAACAGGATTATTATCCAGGTCTCCTGCTTTCTGCTTTATTGCTCTATTCAGCTCCTTATACTGCTCTTTTGAGACCTGCTTAAAGGTTTGTTTTATTTTTTAACCTCTTTGAAATTTAATGGGCATTTATTTAACAGTGTCATTCTCTGCCCTGCAGGGTGCTTTACTAATATTGTTTCTGAAAAGGATTCTCTAACTTAGCCTCCCACATATCTGTTCAAACTTTATAACAGTTGGTTGTAGACTGCCTCTTATTTGTAACTTTTACTTAGTATTTTGTCAGTGCCATCATAAGGTATGATTTTGGGGCTGACCCTTGTCCAAGGCATAAGGCACTTTGGCAGGTTCTGGCCTATAAATAGTGGCCCTTTATGTACCCTTACTACTACCACTCTTCGTCCAAAACCTAATAATTTTTTTTCCTGATTCCTTGTCTGTTTTTCCTTGTCTCATTTCCTAAATGTGTATTTCCCAGGTGCTGTCTTTGGCCTTTTTTTCTCATCTTCTTCCTGGCAATCTCATAAAACAATCGCAGAGATCACTCATTTTACTTCTTGGTTAACACCCATCTCAGATTTAGTTGCTTCCTGAAATCCCATGAACCTGAGAGGGAAAGGCTTCAATGTCTTGACCAGCTCTGTAACTAAACTACTATATATATATATAGTATATATTATGGCAAACAGTTTTCTCCCCTTCCTCTACTGAAGTTCTGAGTTGCTCCTATATTAGCAGTTTTTGAAAACAGAGGTCACTATCTTTTCTGTCTTCCCAGTTCTACTTCCGTAACATCTCTTAAATCTGTGACCCCCACACCCTCATTGCTTGCCACTACTGTGGTTAATCAGGAATTAATTTTCTCTGCTCTACTCCTTCCTTGCTCCCCCCACCCCATTATCTTTTGAAAACCTATGTTCAGAAGGAGTTCAGGGTGTTCACTTTTCATAGCTTAACAATACTCACCACCTGTTTCAAATTTCTTAGTTCTTAAACCCCCATCAGCCCTGGACCCACTGTATCAGGGTCTGGTAGTGCCTTTTCTTAAAAATTCTCTGATTAAAAATGTAAAGCACCAGATTAAGAGCTTTTGTAACTTTTCCATAGTTGTTCCAAGACCACTGGCTTTCCAGTTTTTACCTACTGTTTACAAAAAAAGTTGTAGTGTTGTTCACTTTGGGGAAATTGAACTCTTAATGCCTGAGGTATCCCCAGAAAGATCCAGGGAATCATTTGGAATCATCGTGACCTAAAGTGGTGTAACTTCACTTCTTTCAGGTTATTTTTAGGGCTACAGCTTTGATCATGCTACTTCTCATACCCAAAATTATGTTTGGATTCCTACTGCTTTCAGATGGCTTAAATTCCAAACAGCTGGCATTCCAGGCTTATTATATATATTGATTTAGAACTAAGTTTCCAATCTTATAACCTGTCATTTCCCACCTTACTCCCCATATACCACATGTCATAGCCAAAATGGGTGTATCTGGAATGCTCTGCTCATTCCCTCCCCCGTGTCCTTCATCCCTACATCATAAATTCTTCCCTACTTTAGAGACCTACCTTTGAGTGTCAGCTGTCCTATGCATTCTCTGATACGCCCAGGTGAAAATAATACCACATTTATTTCCTATAACATTTGAAACATTGTATCCTGAATTGTTGTTTATGTACAGTGCTCCTACTAACTAGATGTTCTCACAAATCAGGATTTATATTTGCATATCCCTGTAGTATCTAACACATAGTAAGAGCACCTTTTTTCTTTCTTTCTTTCGTTCTTTCTTTCTTTCTTTCTTTCGCACATACTGTCATTTAATCAGTTTCAGCTTGTGATTCACCTATTCCTTAGGCTAAAGGTGAGAATATTGTGGGTTAGTATAGTTTCACACTGTGAAAGTCTTATTTGTGGAGATAACTTTTTTTTTTTAGTGTAAATTTATTTTTTATTGGTGTTCAATTTACCAACATATAGAATAACACCCAGTGCTCATCCCATCAAGTGCCCCCTCAGTGCCCATCACCCAGTCACCCCCACCCTGTGGAGATACTTGTATGTAAAGGCATAATTCCCCTTACCTTACCATGATTCTGCCCCACTAAACTAACTCATTTTGAAGTTTCCGGAGAGGGTACCATAGTATAAATGAGCCTGTGGGCATATATATATATATATATATTTCTTTTACTGCATGACTTTTAGAAGTGTACCAATATCCTGAGATGACCAGACAAGGACTCACTCAGAATATAGACCTGATTTCTCATTCCACACATCAGCTAAGCTTAGATAACTCATTTTTAAAGTCTCTTAGTTTTAGTTTCTTCTGTAGGAGAAAAGTTGTATAAGACAGTTTCTAAATGTCACTTTGGAATGGAAAAAAAAAAAGTCTATATAAACACTTCAGGACAACAGGCGGCGAGCTTTTTCTTTAAGGACCAGATAATCCTTTAGACTTTGCTAGTCATCTGGTGTCTGTTGTAACTACTCAACTCAGGTATTATAGCTTGAAAGTGGCACTAGAAATTTGTAAACTAATGGACCTAGCTATATTTCAGAGTATTTTATTTACAAAAACTGCTACTGTGGTTTGCTGACCTCTTTAGAAAAGAAGTTTGTGTCCATGTAGGCTGACTCAGGAAATCTAAACTGGTGTGTTTTGTTTTGTTTTGTTTTGTTTTTTTAAGATTTTATTTATTCATGAGAGACACAGACAGAGAGGCAGAGACACAGGGAGAAGCAGGCTCCATGCAGGGAACCTGATGTGGGACTTGATCCCGGGTCTCCAGGATCACGCTCTGGGCCGAAGGCAGGTGCTAAACCACTGAGCCACCCGGGCGTCCCTAAACTGGTCTTAAATAAGATGTACACTCTTGGCTTTGTTCTTTTCACATAATGAAAGTTAACACTATTGTTTGAATTTTTACAGTACAGATGTGAATAATTAGTAAGTCCACTGTCCTCTTCAGCTTCTTTCCAGGGTAACCACTGTTAACAATAATACATGGTATATCCACTTTGGATAAAGCTCTGGTAGTTTTTTATAAAAGTAAATATACTCCTATCCCATGACCCAGCAGTTCTACTCCTAGGTGTTTACCCAAGAGAAATGAAAACATATTCACAAAAAATACTTGTACAAGAATATTCATAATAGCTCCAAACTGGAAACAGCCATCAGGAGACTAGGTCAACAAACTGGTATGTCCAAACAGTGGAATACTACTCCACAGTAAAAAGGAACAAACTATGGAAAAAAAGAACATGGGTGAATTTCACAATTAGGCTGAGCAGGAAAGAAGCTTTACCTAACAGAACACAATAGGATTTCATTTATATGAATTCTAAAACAAGCAACACTTATTAGTGCTAGAAAAAAAGCCCAGAATGGTGTTTGCCGCTAAGCTGGTGGTCATGGGGATTGGGAAGGGGCACCAGAGAACTCAGTAGGGTGGTATAATGTTTTGCCTCCTGCTAGGGGCTTAGATCTTATAGAATGCATTTGTCAAAACCCTTTTTTTTTTCTTTCAAGTTTTTAAATTTTAGTTGACACACAGTGTAATATTAGTTTCTGGTGTATACAGTTTAGTGATTCAGCACTTCCATACATCACCCTATGCTCATAACAAGTGTACTCCTAAATCTCCATCACCTATTCACCCATCCCCCTGCCCACCTCCCCTCTGGTAACTATCAATTTGTTCTCTATAGTCAAGAAATTTGGTTTGTCTCTTTCTTTATTCCCTTTGCTCCTTTGTTTTGTCTCTTAAATTCCACATATGAAAAAAAAATTCCACATATGAGTGAGATTATATGGCATGTCTTTATTTATTTATTTATTTATTTATTTATTTATTTATTTAATTTTTGAAGACTTTATTTATTCATGAGAGATAGGCAGAGACAAAGGGAGAGAGAGAAAGAAGGAGGCTCCATGCAGGAAGCCCGATGTGGGACTCAATCCCGGAACTCCAGGATCACACCCTGAGCCGAAGGCAGGCATTCAACTGCTGAGCCACCAAGGTGTACCTGGTGTTTGTCTTTGACTGACTTATTTCACTTAGCGAAATACTCTCTAGCTCCATCCATGTCGTTGCAAATAGCAAGATTTCATTCTTTTTTTATGGCTAATAGGCCATTGTTTGTATGTGTATGCATGCATGCATGCACACCATATCTCCTTTATCCATTTGGCAATCATTGGACACTTGGGCTGTTTCCGTGATTTGGCTATTGTGGATAAACATCGGAATGCATGTATACCTTTGAATTATTGCCAAGTCATAGGGTAGTTCTATTTTTTCTTTTTTTTAAGATTTTATTTTTAAGTAATTTCTATGCCCAGCAATGTGGAGCTCGAACTCACAACTCTGAGATCGTGAGTCACATGCTCCATAGATTCAGCCAGCCAGTCACCCCGGTAGTTCTGTTTTTTATCTTTTTGAGGAACTTCCATACTGTCTTCCAGAGTGGCTGCACCAGTTTGCATTCCCACCAACAGTGCAAGAGGGTTCTCCTTTCTCCATCCACATCTTTGCCAACAACTATTGTTCCTTGTGTTGTTGATTTAGCCATTCTGATAGGCGTGACATGATAACCTCATTGTAGTTTTGATTTGCATTTCCTGATATGTAACGTTGAGCATCTTTTCATGTGTCTTGGCTATCTGTATGTCTTCTTTGGAAAAATGTCTGTTCATGTCTCTTGCCCATTTTTTTAATTGGTTTATTTTTTTGGGTGTGATTGTCAAAACCCATTTAATGGCACATTAGAGGTTTGTGTATTTCATTGAAGGTGATTTTTTTCTTCAATTTTGGTTAATATGCATGATGAAGTGTTTAGGGGTGACGTATACATACTGACATTGGGAACTTGAAATGCATTAAAAAAAGAGTGAATAGATATGAGATATAGTAGAATGTTAACTGTAGAATCTGGGTGGGTTTGTGGATGTTCATTGACATTCCACCTTTCTGTGTATCTATAAACATTGCTAACTGAATACTGGAGAGCACTTTTTTTTTTTTTTTTTAGAAAAAAGATTTTTAAAAAAGATTTATTTGAGAGAGGGCGTGCTTGAGGGGGCTGGGGAACATATGGATAGGAACAAGCAGACTCCATGCTGAGCATGGAGCCCAACTCAGGGCTCTATCTCACAATCCTGAGATCATGACCTGAGCTTAAATAGTCATATGCTAGGGATCCCTGTGTGGCGCAGCGGTTTGGCGCCTGCCTTTGGCCCAGGGTGCGATCCTGGAGACCCGGGATTGAGTCCCACATCGGGTTCCCGGTGCATGGAGCCTGCTTCTCCCTCTGCCTGTGTCTCTGCCTCTCTCTGTGTGTGTGTGTGTGTGTGACTATCATCAATAAATAAAAATTAAAAAAAAATAGTCATATGCTCTATCACCTGAACCACCCAAGTGCTCTGACAAAATACATGAATATATGTAGATTATGTAGATATTTCTCTTGATTGCCTTCCACCAGTTGTGGAATCTTTCTTACAAAAAATGGGGTTTTTTTTAAATCAGTTTTCTTTTCTTTTTTTTTTTTTAATTTTTATTTATTTATGATAGAGAGAGAGAGAGAGAGGCAGAGACATAGGCAGAGGGAGAAGCAGGCTCCATGCACCGGCAGCCCGATGTGGGATTTGATCCCAGGTCTCCAGGATCGCGCCCTGGGCCAAAGGCAGGCACCAAACCGCTGTGCCACCCAGGGATCCCTTAAATCAGTTTTCTTGCCATTCCTATTTCAGTGCATTTATATATGCATATATGTGTATAATTAAATGTGTATATGGCATATATAGAATATGTAGGAATAAGCAATTTTCTTTTACATGTGTAATAGGAAAAATGTGTGTTCTAAAACTTGCCTCCCCTCCACCCCACTTATTGTGTCCTGTGTTTCCATGTCAGTGTGTATTTCTCATTCCTTTGAATTATTTTACATAATCCATAGTGTAGAGCTATGTATCCAAGATATACATATATTTTGTTATAAATATTTAGATTGTTTCCAATTTTTCTCCTGGAAATTGCTGATGTGTGTGTGCTACTATTTTAAGGTAAATCCTGAGAAACTGAATTACCACTTTATAGTGTGTGCTTATTTTTATATTAATAGACTGTCCTCTAAAAAAAGCTGTACCAATTTATATTCCCACCAGCAAAGGATAAAGTACTGGTTTCCCTTTGACTTTCTGAGCATTGGATTTTATCACTATTTTAAATTTTTTGCCAGTTTGATGGCATGCTGATACCTGGTTGGTTTAATTTGCAGTGTCTCTGGTAAATGCATATTTTTGTTTGGTCAGTTTTCTTATGGTCACTTAGTGTCTTTGCTCTCTTTTGTCTCTTAATTCATGTATTTCAAAATATTTATTTTAAATATTGTCACAAATTTAACAATCTTAATGAATTGTTCCTAATCACTTAACCCAAAATATATTGAATAATCCATTATTTTCTCACTGATTTGAATTGCCAACTTTCTTCATGTAAAACTTCATCTTATGGATCTTTTCTTGAATTTTGTTGATCTGTATCTCTATTCCTGTGTCGTTACCACAAATTTCAAACATGTAAGCTCTATGTGAGCATTTGTAAAATAAAATACATGTGTGCAATTTGTGTGGATACTGTCTGTCCAGTTTTGGTACCACATATGCTGGCTTTATAAAAACCATTTAGGTAACTTACAGAACATACTAAAAGGATAGTTTATAGAGTCTATTCCTTGAAAATTGGGAGAACCAACTAAATCCATTTGGACATAGTATGGGTTTTAGGGGTAGAGCCCTGTTTTTGTTTTTTGTTTTTTTTTTTTTTTTTGGTTTTGTAAAAACTTCTGATTTGGAAATGTTTGTTTTCCTAAAAGTCATATATTTTATCTATTCTCAGGTTTGCTAATGAAACTGGTTTTATTGATCAAATTAAATTTTTTAAAAAGATTTTATCTATTTATTCATGAGAGACCCAGAGAGAGGGGCAGACACACAGGCAGAGGGAGAAGCAGGCTCCTCACAGGGATCCCGATGCGGAACTCAATTCCTGGATCCCAGGATCATGCCCTGAGCTGAAGGCAGATGCTCAACCACTGAGCCAGCCACCGAGGGTCCCTCAAATTAAATAGTTTTGCATTTGTTTCTATTTTCATCTTAAATCTCTTCCACTTCCCTTTAATATTTTAATTAATTAATTTTATTTTAATTAATTAATTTGTTAATTTATTTTTGCCTTGAATATGTTTTAATCTTGAATTAAAAACCTGGCTCTCTTTTGCCTTTTGCTCTGACTATATTAGTGTTTTAAATTTTGAATATTTCAGGTTTCATTGTTTTTAATCCAAGAGTTACTTAGATGTCCATTTTCTAAATTTTTATTTTAATTTCTAATATATTTACTTTGGTTTTAGAGAATGTCACCTTGATTTTTTTTTTCTTCTAACTTTTAACTTTTGTTACTGTGTTTTTGTAACTTTTTGAGGTCCCTTCAGGGATAGTGTTCCAAGTTTGTAAAAAGTATATATTTCCTGGTGACTACAAAAGTTTTACATGTATTAGGTAACTGTTAATTGTGTTTTAAAAAATACTTTATGTCCTTTTTGTTATTTCTTTATGAATTTCTGGGAGAGGTATGTTAATCTCTGTATGATTGTGATAATTTTGTAATTTTGCTTTACTTAAATTTTAAGCCACTTAGCATCACAAAGGTTCCTATTCTGTCCTTCTTGATGTATTTTTATTAATATGAAACGTTTGTTCTATTAATGCTTTTTGACTTGAATTCTAGATTGCTTAGAGTAATAATATCAGTTGAGATTTCTTTTTGTAAGCCAAGACCTACTTTGTTTTCAACCATTATGTGTTACAATTTTAGGTTTTCTTCTGTAAGTAGTATTTAGTGGATTTTTTTAACTCATTTTGAGAATGTCTTATTTGACTACTATGAAATAATTCATGCCATATTGTTTTTGGAGTTTTAATTTGTTTTTAAATTTAAACAAGTCTAAAATTTTAATTTTATGTAAAATATAAAGTAATATAGTGATAACAGGAGATGATTGGCTGCCAGGTGAATGGTGTGTGGATTGCAAAGGGGGACACAGGGACTCTGGAAGTGATAGAAATGTTCTGTATCTTTAGAGTAGTGGTGGTTTCACAGATTATGCAACTGTCAAAGACTCACTGGGATTGTGCAATTGAAATTAATAAAAGTTATGTGTAAATTATTCCTCAGACCTGATAAGGAAAAGAAAATAAAATTGACACTTAAGATGTTGCCAGTAAGTCTTACTGGTTTCTTTGCTTACTATTGCTTTATATATTTTTCCTCTGTCTTAGGTTTTTAAAGAAAACTTTTAAGAATGGAAATATATATTAACTTGTTTTGGAATTTGGCACCTATCGCCTCTTTTTTTTTTGAAGTCAGATATAGAAGTTCTTCAAAAAAAAAAAAAAGAAAAGAATTAAGATAGTTTAGCTAAAATTCAAATCCTCCTTGACTACATCCCCAGTCCCAATTCTGATCCCTTCCTTTTTTATTCAGAGGCAACCACCATTTATGAATTCGATTTGTAAGTCTCTGGTCCATTAACAAAAAGTATTTCATGTGTATTTACAGAAATGTAACTCTTTTGAATGTTTTAAATATAAGCATGTGTTATATTTCATTCTGAATTACTTTTTCCCCACTTGAGGTTTTTGAAATGTTTCATTCCTTTTATAACTAGTTTATAGTTTTCCATAATGTATTATGTTTTATTTCTTCTTTGCTTTGTTTGAGGACACTTACATTGTTAGCAGTATTTTGCTATTGCTCTTCAGTTTTTTGTATTGCATAACCAATTCTTTCACTTAGGATTTGAGGTTAGTAAATTTTCTGAGTCCTTTATGTCTGGAGATGTCCTTTTGTTTATTTAATTCGTTGATCTTTTAGTTTACAATCATTTTTCCTCAATTTGGAATATATATCATTTTTGACCAGCAAGATATTTGTCAGTTACAGTTGTCTACCTTAGGTACAGCCTATTTCATGTTTTTAGAAGCATTAAGAAATTTTCTCTTTGGTGTTCTGAGACTTTACCTGTATATGTATGGGTATTGGATGTTTTCCAGTATTTTTCAGTTTTTTCCAATCTAGACACAAAATTCATTACTTCTTTGAACATTCTTCCCCCTCTTCCCTTTTCTGATGGAATTTCTTTTAGATCTGTTGATGATATTCTGCTTCTGTCGCCATGTCTCAATAACTTCCATTTATTCCCTTCCTCTTTTTGCCTAGTGTTATAAAAAATCTTGATCTTTTAGCTCACTGAATTTTTCCTAAGTTTTTGTGGTTTTTTTTTTTAGTTTTTTTTTTTTTTTAGTTTTTGTGTTTTAAACAACTTTATTGAAGTGTAATTGACATGCAGTAAGCTGTAACATAAAGTGCACAACCTGAGTTTTGACATATACTCAAATAATATGCATATGATGTAGTATACTTGTGAAACTACCACTAGTGAAAATAATGAACATAATCGTTAATCTCCAAATTTCTTCTTGCCATTTTGTAATTAATCCTCTCGCCCTATCTCCCCAGACTCCAGGCAAAAAGAGATCTTCTTTTTGACACCTCAGCCCAGTTTGTGTTCTCTGAAATTTTAAATACATGGAATGTAGTATATATTCTTTTAGCGTGGGCAAGGAGGGACTGACTTGTTTCATTTAGTATAATTATTTGAGAAATAGTTCATGAATAGTATCTAATCTGTGGATATACCAAAATTAACTTATTAATTCCTCTGTTGATGTGCATATGATTTGTTTGTACTTTTTAGGAATTACAAATAAAGCACCTATGAATATTCATATACCTTAACCTCTGTGCAAGTGTGCTTTTATTTTTCTTGGTTAAATATCTAGGAATGGATTAGCTGGATCCTATTATAGGTGTATGTTGCTAACTTATTCAAAAAATTATCAGACAGGAACATCTGGATGGCTCAGTGGTTGAGCGTCTGCCTTTGGCTCAGGTTGTGATCCAGGTGTTCCAGGATTGAGTCTTGCATGGGGCTCCCTGCGAGGAGCCTGCTTCTCCCTCTCCCTATGTCTGTACCCTCTCTCTGTGTCTCATGAATAAATAAATAAAATCTTGAAAAATAATTATCAAACAGGTTTCTAAAATAGGACTTTTATCCCTCTCTGCTTTTTCCATATTCCCACCAGCAGTGTATGAGAGAGTTCAGTGGTTCCACTCCTGGGCCATAATTTGGTATTGTCAGTCCCTAGGTTTTCTAGCATTTTGGTGAGTTTGTAGTGGCAGCTAATTGTGGTTTTGATTTGCCCTCCTCTGATGACTAGTGATGTTGAGCACTTTTTCATGAGCTTATTTTTTGTAATCCTTACATCTTTGCTGAAATTTTCTTTCAAAACTTTTGTGCATTTTTGAAAAATTTGTTTTGTAGTAACAGTTCTTTACATATTCTAGAGGCAAGTGAAGTCCATTGTTGGTTACACGTTCTGTAAAAATTTTCTCCTAGTCTTGGTTAGCTTTTTTGTTTTCTTAAGTGTCTGAAATTTTTTTTTAAGATTTTATTTATTTCTTCATGAGAGACACAGAGAGAGGCAAAGACACAGACAGAGGGAGAAGCAGGTTCCATGCAGGGAGCCCGATACGGGACTCCATCCCAGACTCTGAGATCACAGCCTGAGCTGAAGGCAGACGCTCAACCACTGAGCCACCAGGCGTCCCTAGTGTCTGAATTTTTCTTTGGAGTTTAACTCTTCTCCAGTTCAGCTTATCTAATGAGGTTTTTATTTTAATAATCAGAATGTGAGATCTGATTTTTTAAAATTGTTCTTTCACTTTCTACTCTGTATTTTAAATATACTTAATGCTTTTTTCCTTCTTGCTCTATTTGCACCCACTTCTTTTGGATATTAGCTACTTTCTTTGTTGAGCGTGTACTTTATCAGATTAGGTTTTTCTCGGGCAGCCCGGGTGGCTCAGCAGTTTAGCGCCGCTTTCAGCCCAGGGCCTGGTCCTGGAGACCTGGGATTGAGTCCCACATCGGGCTCCCTGCATGGAGCCTGCTTCCCCCCCTGCCTGTGTCTCTGCCTCTCTTTCTCTCTCTCTCTCTCAAGCATAAATAAATAAAATCTTTAAAAAAAAAAAAGATTAGATTTTTCTCAAATATTTGGGGATTATTGGCTCTGTGCTCCTCCTCTTTGTATTTAGACTTTCTAGTTACAGAAATAGGGGATGTAGGTAGCATACATATGTTAACCAAGACTGGTCTAGGTATGGGGACTCTCTTCTGCTTCAGGCTTTTACCAACCTACCCAGGACATTGCCAGGTTTTCCAGCCCAAGCATCCATACTCCCTCTCCCACTTCAAAGTAGATGTTGCTACTGTTAGTAGTTGCTTAATGCCAGAGGCAAGTGTATATATTGAGGGATAGGAGCAAAGTTAAACTCAATGTGTCTGCTCCTGCTATGGAGTCCTCTAGTCATCTGTCTGGTCTTTGACTCAGAGCTCCCCCCTCTTCTCCATCCTTGGTGAGCCAACGTACTTATTTCTGGGAGGCCTGATGAAATCCCTTTCCTTCCTCTCCCTGCTAGAGACAGTTCATTCTTTATCTTTTTTTTTTTTTCCCTAACCCTTGATGTCTGTAATTCTTTGTTTATATGTCTGTCACTTGTGATAACTGAACTCTTGGAGAGAAGGAACAGATCTTATTCTGTGTAAATTTCTATCACCTGGAGCAACATAGAATGCTTAAATGATAAATTTTTCAGACAGTAGGAGTTTAGATTATAATAAAAAGTAACAACTTGGTGTACCTGGCTGGCTCAGTCCGAGCATGCAACTCTTAATCTCAGAGTTGTAAGTTTGAGTAGCACATGGAATGTAGAGTTTATTTAAAAATAAAATCTTAAAAAAATAAAAGGTAACAACTGAAGGCTCCCAGGGAGAGCAGACCAGGTAAAGGTAACACATGGAGAGGTACGGTCTGAATGTCACCCTCACTGGTAGGCTAATCTTAGGCAGGCTATTTAGTCTTGTTTAATTTTTTTTTTATTTTTATTTTTTATTTATTTATGATAGTCACACAGAGAGAGAGAGGCAGAGACACAGGCAGAGGGAGAAGCAGGCTCCATGCACCGGAAGCCCGACGTGGGATTCGATCCCGGGTCTCCAGGATCGCGCCCTGGGCCAAAGGCAGGCGCCAAACCGCTGCGCCACCCAGGGATCCCTTGTTTAATTTTTAAAATAAATATATAAAATATGACTGCATGTGTATATATACATATTTTTATTACAAAAATGGTACATGTCCATTAGTTTAAGAAAAGTCACTCTTTCGGGCAGCTCTGGTGGCGCAGTGGTTTAGTGCCGCCTGGAGCCCGGGGTGTGATCCTGGGGACCCCGGATCGAGTCCCACATCGGGCTCCCTGTGTGGAGCCTGCTTCTCCCTCTGCCTGTGTCTCTGCCTTTCTCTCAATCTCTGTGTCTCTCATGAATAAATAAATAAAATATTAAAAAAAAAAGTCACTCTTTCAATGGGAAACAAATGATTTTTTTTTCAGCCAACCACGCAAAAGCAATTTTTTTAAACAGGTGGTTCTGTGACAATGAATATCCACATGCAAAACAACGAAGTCCAGTTCCTTCCTCATACCATATATAAGAATGAACTCGGGATGCCTGGGTGGCTCTGTCCATTAACTGTCCAACTCTTTTTTTGTTTTGTTTTGTTTTTTTTTTTTTAAGATTTTTTATTTATTTATTCATGAGAGACACACAGAGAGAGGTAGAGACACAGGCAGAGGGAGAAGCAACCTCCATGCAGGGAGCCCTACATGGGACTCGATCCCCGGTCTCCAGGATCAGGCCCTGGGCCGAAGACGGCACTAAACTGCTGAGCCACCTGGGATGCCCAGCTGTCCAACTCTTGATTTCATTTCAGGTCATGATTGCATGGTTGTGGGATCAAGCCCCAGGTCAGGCTCCGTGCTCAGTATGGAGTCTAATTAAGATTCTCTCTCTCCCCCCCCCTTCCTCTCCCCCAACTCTCATACATGCTTCTCTCAAAATAAAATCTTAAAAAAATATTTTTTAAAAATGAACTCAGTGCCTGGTGGCTCAGTTGGTTAAGTGTTGACTCTTTTAAGATTTTGAGAGAGAAAGCAAGAGAGCACAAGCAGGGCCAGGGATGCAGAAGGAAAAGCAGACTCCCTGCCAAGCAGGGAGCTCAACATGGAGCTCAATCCCAGGACCCCTGGGATCACAACCCCAGCTGAAGGCAGACACAACCAACTGAGCCACCCCAGCACTCTGAAGCATCAGGTCTTGTTCTCAGCTCAGGTCTTGATCTCAGGGCTGTGAGTTCAAGCACCATTAGTTAATATTTTTATTTTATTTTATTTTATTTTATTATTTATTTTATAAATTTTTTTTACAGGCATGCCTGGGTGGCTCAGTGGTTGTCTGCCTTTGGCTCAGGGCATGATCCCGGGGTCCTAGGATTGAGTCCCACATCAGGCTCAGTGCAGGGAGCCTGCTTTTCCTTCTGCCTATGTTTCTGCCTCTTTCTGTGTGTGTGTCATGAATAAATAAATAAAATCTTTAAAAATAAATAGGGATCCCTGGGTGGCGCAGCGGTTTGGCGCCTGCCTTTGGCCCAGGGCGCGATCCTGGAGACTCGGGATCGAATCCCACGTCGGGCTCCCGGTGCATGGAGCCTGCTTCTCCCTCTGCCTATGTCTCTGCCTCTCTCTCTCTCTCTCTCTCTGTGACTATCATAAATAAATAAAAAAAAAAATAGATAAATAAATCCTTTTTTTACAAAATGAACTCTAGGGCAAAGACCCAAACATAAAAGCTAAAACTATAAAATTCTTTTTTTTTTTTAAGATTTTATTTATTTATTCATGAGAGACATAGAGGCAGAGACATAGGCAGTGGGAGAAGCAGGCCCCCTGCAGGGAGCCCGATGTGGGACTCTAGGATGACGCCCTGGGCTGAAGGCGGCGCTAAGCCGCTAAGCCAACCCAGGCTGTCCTAAAACTATAAAATTCTTAAAACATAGATGCAAGTCTTCAGGACTTTGGTTTAGACAGTGGTGGCTTTAAAAAAATGGATTACCTCCCAGACGCTACACTGTATGTGTGTGTATATCGTTTATAACAAAACTGTAATCTTAAGTATAGCCCTTTAATGAGTTCTGAGTCATTCTAGCAAATTCTCAAACTTGAAGGAGCATTAGGGCCCTCCCAGATTGGTAGCCAGTTGGTTTAGAAGTTCAAGAGGCTTCTGAAGTGAGTGGCATTCTTGTGGAGGGTCATGCCTTGAGCTAGTAGAGTCTGTGCTATGCTGGGCAGTTGATGCAAGAACTGGATTGTTGAACATTCAGTGGGGTTGAAACAAAGTGTCTGGTCAAGATCCATTTCTCTTTCCCCTGAATGACATAGAGTAAACCATGGCCTGATTTTTTGCTGCTTAGTTTCTTTTATAGACTTCACATTAACAAACCTCATTTATGAAAACATTTTTTGAGAGTTAAGTGCAACTGATTCCGTTAAGATTTAAACCTTGAATTTAGCTTAGAGTCCAGTTGCAGTATCATTACAAAAATGTTTCTAGATAGTTGTTGGCTTTTTTTCCTCCCTGAAGTTTTTTATGTCGTGAGATTTCTTGACTTTTAGTTTCCTTTCCATAATGTAAATAATTAGATACTACTGTTACCCCTTCTCTTCGAATGGGAGTAGGTACAAGGTCACCGTGGGAAAGTGGTCTGGCCAGGATTTGAGTTTAAGTTTGCATAGCCTATGCATATACCCACCCTGCTCCATCTGTTGTCCTATTGTCAACAAAAATAAAATGAGAAAGAAGAAAGGGATTTAAAAGTTGGGGCTTCTCAAGGAATAGAAATGAAAAGCAGAGTCAGTTCCTGTGTTAGAGAAAGGCAGTTTTTAGCCATTCGATAGTAGTTCTCTTATGTGCCTTTAGATCTGAGTGTAAGTACAGAAGTAGCATTTGTTGTGCTTCTATATATACTATTAGAACAATGTGATAATGCAAAAACACCAATTATAACATGAAGCTTTTTGGTATTTGATATTTATTTTGAGTAAACAGCTTTGATTATAATTCTGCTGACCTCAGACTATTTAAAATGCTGATGTTTCTTCAGACTTTTGTGCATGTTAGTTTCTTTAGTTGGTTAATGACTTACGGAAATTCTTGAAGGATTGTAAGCTGAGGAACATGAGTAATAAAATCACTATTTAAGCTTCATTTACTTTTTCCTGCTTTTATTAACTAGAACTGACACAGACATGCCACACTGAACAGGTTCCATCTCACCATCCATTGCTAACCCAGGGTGCCCCAATTTGATCCCCATCTATGTGTTAAGCCTATCAGCAAACTGCATCTGAGGAACTGTATATGACAGCAGTAATTTATAACTTCTGTAATGATTTTATTTAACGATTTATTTATTCATGAGACACACAGAAGGAGAGAGGCAAAGACTTAGGCAGAGGGAGAAGAAGGCTTCATGCAGAGAGCCTGATGTGGGACTCGATCCTGGAACTCTAGGATCATACCCTGAGCCAAAGACAGTTGCTCAACCACTGAGCCACCTAGATATCCCAACTTTTGTTTTTCTTAGTAGGAAAAAGGTTAAGTTGATAAATTGTCGCTACTCTTATGAGTGGTCCTTCATATATGATATTTATAAGTGAGATTAATTTTTAAATATTAGGTTTAGGTCTTAGTAAATGTTCCAGTAGAGAAAACTCATTTTAGTGCTAGAAATCACTTATGTTCTTATTTCTACACTCCTTACATTCAAAATCAACTTAATGGCCATTAATATATAGCATCAGATGTGGGACATGGTTATTAATCTGTATATCCTTCTTTTTTTTTTTTTAAGATTTCATTCATTTATTTGGGGAGAGAGAGAGAGAGAGAGAGAGAGAGAGAGCGAGCAGGGGCAGAGGGTGAGGGACAGGCAAAGAATCCCAAGCAGACTCCACAGTGAGTGCAGAGCCTGACGCAGGGCTCAATCTCCTGACCCAGAGATCATGACCTAAGCCCAAACCAAGAGTCATATGCTCAACCGATGGGCACCTCAGTTTGTATATCTCTTTTATGAATATATCTCTTTATAGGAAATTTTAACACTTTTTTCATTATGTAATGGTTCTTGAGAAAGCATATTTGGATATAGCTTGTTCATGTCTGTTTTATGTTTACTCAATATGTAACTTTTTATTGATTTCATTTACATTATTTTTCCTAGAAATTGGAAATCAGATTTTGAAAATAGTATTATTTGTGGATGACTTAAAAACACAGCTAAATAATTAAACTCTTAGCACTTTAGTTTCAAACTTCACTATTGCATCAACAAACTACCATGACTCAATCTGCCTGCTGCTGTAGTGTTTTATAGTGTGGAACATAGCCCACATTTGTTACATTTATGTATTTGTGGACCCTAGTCTGTTGAATGGAGGATTTATCTATTAGTTCCTATAAACATCTAGATCTGAAAGAATAATTTCTCCTATATCTCATTAAACTAGCCTTTCGGCTTTGCATGTGTTTCATTTCCCTCTGTAGTAAATTAAGCACCTCTTTGAGATTGGTCTTCCTTTTCTTTTTCTGCAACAGGATCGCTGTATGTGGTAGGGAAGTGATGCTATCTGAAGGTGACATGCTGTCCTCCTTTCTTCCTTCTGTCCTCTCGCTCCCTATTTTGGCCTCCTGGTAATTGGGGCAAGGGAGGATGGGTGGGTGCTAGTCTAGATTAAGATGAAATTGCTGTAACTATTTTGCCTTTACTTGAAGTGGGAAGGGCTGGGCAGTGTCCTGCTCACATTTAAGAAATAAAAGTTACCTAGCTTGTGGCATAGTCTGTTTTGGGGTCATGGGGTCTTTAGAAAAATCAGAAAAACCTGGTAGAGCGATTCTCTGGGGAGTAAAGAATGGATATATTTAGAAATATATTATTACAGAAATCTCAGAAACTGAAGTTAATCCTTACCTGGGGATGGATGATTGGAGTCCATTTATTTTAGGTAGGAACCTCTGCAGTGGCCCCTCTGCTGGTAATAGAGTCAGGCAAATAAACAAGTATATTGTTAAGACGGGGAAATAAAGCTGATGTTAATTCAGTTCCAGGGAATTAAATGTTTTCACTATTGCTGTATCTGGGAATTTATTATCTTTTGATCAATTTTAACATTTAAATATAAATATGTGACTTTACCAATATATTCTAATATACAATCTTGATGGTAACCACTTCTGATGTTAGAACTTTGAATATAGACATTTGAGAAAAATGATTTTAGATGTTCCCCCAAATAAGCCACTGGCTTAGGATAGACTTGTTTTAGTGTTTCCAGATTGTGAAGGAAAAAGATGTTGATGTTGAAACTTGGGTATGCCAACTATTGCTTTGTGCTGAGCAGTGGAGTTTTGAAGTCCCATTGGTTGGGGCACTTGTTTCTGGTCTTGTCCTTTGTTTGCTTTTGCATGAGCCTTCTACTTGTAGAGTTTCCTAAACATTATTCATTGAATACCATCTTCATGATTTGCCTCTGTGCACATTTCCTGGCTGTTAAGTCCACTTACTTTATAAAACTTAAATTTATACAAATAATTATTGTGAAATATGGGATCGAAGTACTAATTCCTTTCTGTTTGCGACTTAAAGGAACATGTGCATAATGGGGTTTTATTCCACCTAAAATCATCCTTATCTCACTGGAGGACATCAAGTTCATTTGGAAAACATTCCCCTACGTGCTGGAATGTTAAATCTCTGATCTTGAACCAGAGTATGATTTGTGGAAGCTGTCTACCTTGGAAGCATCTGTGGAGATGCGGGGTCCTGGGATGGGTAGATGATGCCTGCCGAAACACCCTCTGCTTGGGCAGATTGTACTGTTCTGAGTATGGAGACTTGGCTGTGTGCATGGCAGAGCTTGGAACCGTAGCCTCATGACATTTGGTTTGTTTCCTTAACCTGCCCCTCACGGTCCCCCACGTGCAGTGTACGTGTGTGTCTCCAATTTTCCCAAGTTTCCTTTTCTTTTGCAGGTTTGATATTGCTCTTCTATCTAGTGTTTTATGGCTTCCTGGCTGCACTCTTCTCATTCACAATGTGGGCCATGCTTCAGACACTGAATGATGAAGTTCCAAAATACCGCGACCAGATTCCTAGTCCAGGTAATTATATTGCAGTTATTGTGGCTTTTAACTAAATTTGGTTCTACTTTGGGGTACCTGAGTGGCTCAGTCAGTTAAGCGTCCGCCTCTGGGCTTTGGCTCAGCTCAGGTCATGATCTCGGGGATCTTGGGATCAAGAGTGGGAAGTCTGCTTCTCTCCCCCTCCCCCCCCGTCCCTACCCCTGCTTTTAGCCTCATGCACACCTGCACTCGCGTTCTCTCTCTCTCTCTCTCTCCTCTCTCTCTCTCTCTCTCAAAATAAGTCTTTTTTAAAAAATTGGGGGACCCCCGGTGGCTCAGTGGTTGAATTGAGCATCTGCCTTTGGCTCAGAGAGTGATCCAGGAGTCCCAGGATTGAGTCCCACATCAGGTTCCTTGCGGGGAGCCTGCTTCTCCCTCTGCCTCTGTGTACCTCTCTCTGTGACTCTCATAATAAATAAATAAAAATCTTAAAAAAATTTTTTTTTGGTTATACCTTATCTTCACTGTATATTTCTTACATAGGTAAAAATTAAACTTTGGGATTAGTGTGAAATTTTTGATTTTTGTTTGTTGTTTAATATTTGCATAATGATATAAAGACCTTTAATATTTACATACTGAATACCTATAATATTTACATATTGATATAAGGACCTGAGCTGATAAATCTTGAGTCCTTTGCCAGGAGTAAGCAGGAATTAATATGGGGAATTAGAGTGAAGCCAAATATGACCAATATAGTTATAAATGGCTTTTGTGAATATTGTGTACCATTTCACTTTGTCTTGAGTAATTTACTTATAAAGTGTATAGTTTAGCTCTAGCTTGGGCCAGAGCATTGGTCTTGTAAAATAACAAGCTTCCTATCTTTAATTGCTTAACATGGAAGTGGTAAAAAAAAAAAAAATTAAATAATCATCATCAATTGGGAATAAAATGGGTATATATTCTTACTGTGTTTAATTCTTTTCCACTGATTGTTGGGAGGAAAAAAAAAATTCTTCCAGGATACTCCACTACAGAAAATATCTTAAACACTTGTTTAAATCGTATTTTCTACTGCCTGATTTCATCTTTTTTAAACAGTCTTTGAATGCCAGCTTTGTCTTTGTTGAACATGGCTCTTGTCCTCAAGGTGCTGGCAGTTTTTATAGAAGAAGATAACAATATGCAAAACTCCAATATATGTAATTCCCCAAAAATGTGAACACCTACTAGAGATAATAGAGAAATAGAGAACGGCGTGGGGGGGGGGGTGGATAGCAGGAAGGGTGGGAAGGAAGGAATGTCATGGGAGATTTCTTTCTTTTTTTAAATATATTTTTTATTTATTTTATTTTTTAAATTATTTATTCATGAAAGACACACAGAGAGAACAGAGAGAGAGGCAGACACAGGCAGAGGGAGAAGCAGGCTCCTTGCAGGGAGCCCGATGTGGGACTCGATCCCAGGTCTCTAGGATCACGCCCTGGGCCGAAGGCAGGCCCTGAACCGCTGAGCTACCCAGGGATCCAGGGAGGTTTCTTTCTAGAGCAGTGGTTCTCATCCAACAATGATTGGCGCCCCCAGGGCCTTGTGGTCATATCTGGAGACAGTTTTGGTTGTTACAACTGGAGGGGTGCTACTAGTGACCAGAGGTCAGGCATGTTGCTAAACATCCTACAATGCACAGGACAAGCCCCCATGCAACAAAGATTTACCAAGCCCAAAATGTCAATAGTGCCAGTGCTGAGGAGCCCTGATCTAGATCCTTGCTCAGGGCATGGATTTGTAAGCCTTATCAACAGCCAAATGGCACCAGTTTCCCAAACCATCTTTTCTTGGAACATTTTATTCTAAGGACTTTCCCTTATTTTGCTGCTAATATTTGTGTAAACATCAGGAATCACTAGTTAATGTCATTTACATCATTAGTTTATTTGACCAAGTATTTTATTTAACTAGCTTATGCTCATTTTCCCCTCATCTCTAATGGTAGGCCTGTTTTCTTCTACCTAGATTAATTCTCTCTCTTTTTTTTTTTTAAGATTTATTTTGAGAGAGAGGGCGTGCACGAATGATTGGGGGGAGGGGCAGAGGGAGAGAAATCTCAAGCAAATCTCAAGACTCCCTACTGAGGGAGGAGCCCAATGCAGGCTCTGAAATCTCCAACCCTGAAATCATGACCTAAGCTGAAACCAAGAGTCAGATGCTTAATGAACTGAGCCACCCTGGTATCCCTATCTAACCTAATTCTATATTTTTCTTGCTAAGTTATGTGACTTTGATCCAGTCTATTTCAGGAATACTAAACTATTTATAATTGCGTGAATAACAAAAGTAATAAAATAATTCACAATTTCAAACTGAGTCCCTTAAAATTATTTAAAACTGTACTGTAGGGATCCCTGGGTGGCGCAGCGGTTTGGCGCCTGCCTTTGGCCCAGGGCGTGATCCTGGAGACCCGGGATCGAGTCCCACGTCGGGCTCCCGGTACATGGAGCCTGCTTCTCCCTCTGCCTTTGTCTCTGCCCCTCTCTCTATATCTGTGTGACTGTCATAAATAAATAAAAATTTAAAAAAAATAAATAAATAAATAAAACTGTACTGTAGGGCAGCCCCGGTGGCTCAGCGGTTGAGCGTCTGCCTTCGGCTCAAGGCATGATCCTGGAGACCTAGGAAGAGTCCTGCATGGGGCTCCCTGCATGGAGCCTACTTCTCCCTCTGCCTATGTCTCTGCCTCTCTCTCTCTGTTCTCTCTGTGTCTCTCATGAATAAATAAAATCTTAAAAAAAAAAACCCAACAAACTATACTGTAGTACTTAGTCTTATCTTTAACTTAATAAATATATATGCACATACATAACGTGTACATATTAATGGATGAATATACATTAGCTTGTTAAGATTTTCTCTTTACAAAGGGTTATGGGTCATGGGTTAATATTTTTTCTTTCTACTTATATTTTCTACAGTATATATGGTATTTAATATACTGAGGGTTTTGCATTGACTATATTGGTTTTAATTTTAAATGACATCATTTCAATATTATTTGTACCCAGTAAAATAAATGCTAGTTTGAAATTGATACATATAAGTAACCTATACATCCACATAGCATGAACACATATTGATCATCATACCCTGACAAACATGCACATTATGCACACAAAGTCTCATACTCCAGTGGTTTAAATTGGAAAGAGATAGAGGAGTTACTGTAGTCTTTTTTTTTTTTTTTTTTTTTTTTTTTTTTTTTACTGTAGTCTTTACATTATGTTGATGTTCTTTATTTTGGGTAAGGCAGGACTTTATTTGGAGGAATTAAGCATACCATGTCAAAAATGTGCTTGTACCATACACGCCTACCATAGTTTTTTTCTTAAGAGTTTCAAATTGATTGTTAAATAGCAAGTTACCAGGGGTCCAAGAGTATTGTTAAGCAAGGTCTGAGAAGTAACTGGTATCAGAAATTCAGTTTTAGGGGCACCTGGCTGGCTCAGTCGGTAGAGCATATGACTCTTAATCTCAGGATTGGAAGTTCAAGCCCCACCTTAAGTAGAGATTACTTGAAAAAAATAAAATCTTTTTTTAAAAAATTCAGCTTTAGACTTTCAGGTCTTAATACAAAGTTTTTGCAAATTGAAAGGCTAAAACATTCCCTTAGAAATTAGTCATTAGTCATGTAAAGGAATATAGTCTTTTGTATAAAGCATAGATATCTTCGTATTTTTCTTTAAAATTTCTTTAGTTTAGAAATATGGATATTGGGGATCCCTGGGTGGCTCAGCAGTTTAGCACCTGCCTTCGCAGGGAACCTGCTTCACCCTCTGCCCCCCAACCCCCCCGTCTCTCATGAATAAATAAATAAAATCTTTAAAAATATGGATATTTTGGGTTTTTCTTAAAGTTAGGTATTTTTAATAGTTATATGCAAGCTGCCTTAATTCCATTACCTTTTTACTTACAGGATATTATCTTGTTCCTGCTGTAAACCTTAAAAATAAAAACAATTTCAGACTTATACTGATGGTCATTTAATATAATGGACAGTAAGATATTTTATTCTTTCATTAAATGCTTTTACAAAAAGTCTTAGTTATTCTAGATTTTATAGAGATTTTGTGGTGGATGGACAGTCAGGCATAGGAGATTATCCAAATCCAAGTGATCTCTGGTATGTTGATGTAGGTGAATGGGGAGTTTAATCATGAGGTCTTTGGGGCTGAATATAGACTGAGATTTGCTCTGCCATTTAGGAACATTGTTTTGTTGTATGTGGGTAGCACTGCATCTAGTTTAACTCAAAATTCATGCAAACCAACACAGGCAAGTTTAGGGTTTAAAAGAAACTGGATCTAATCTAAAATGTAACACTATATGTTAACTATACTGGAATTTTTTAAAAAACAAAAGAAAACAAAATAATTAGATATCTGTGAGCAGTTTAAATGGAAACTAAAACAACCCTTGTTATTTGTATATTTTCAGATTCAGTGGAAAACATAGCATCTCTAATAACTGTGATATGGGAAATGTTTGAGACTGGTGAAAATTTTAGGACTTTTTTAAGTCTGGGTGCAAGCCTAAAATAATAATCTAGATCTAATGCTTTGCCTTTTTTTTTTTTTTTTTTTTTTTTAAGATTGATTGATTTATCTGAGAGAGAGTATGTTAGGGCAGCGAGGAGCCTGACCGGGCATGTCATGACCTGAGCCAAGAGTCAGACACTTAACCATTTGAGCCACCCAGGCACCCCTAGATCTAATGCTTTTTAAACAAAGAAAGCTTATATTAAAGTTGGAAGCCTGATTATCTTTCTTACAGATAAATATGCTTACGTTTTCTTTTCATAAACTCATTCAGCATGTTTTATATACACAGCTGTAGATTCCTGATACATGAAATTGTTGGTGGTTATATTCTATATTCAATATGTGAAAACCCCATTTTGATTATAGAACAGTGTTTATTATTGAAGGAAGAATATTTAACCAGAGTTAAAATTGTATAGGCCTCTTTGATTGAGTTTTATGTTTTCATAGAGTTGTAATTTGAATGACAAAAGAGCAGAGACTTTGATTTGCTAAAATTTTTCTCCTATTTAATAGCAAATCAGCAAAACCTAAAAATATTTGGTAGAAAAATGAATGTAGGAAGTACATACTAAAATTTGTATCTTTTTAAGTCAGGAACAGAGAAATTATAATTAACTGTAGATAATCAAATTTGGGGGAGGTTTCTAACTGATAACTGAGATGATTTTGTAGGTTTGCAATTCTTTCATTTAAATATCTGTGCCTTCATAATCAGAAGTTCTTGATCATTTTAGCATACCCATGAACACCGTTTTTTTATACAATTACTGAGATCTGCCCTTTTAAGTATAAGCAAGGAGAAAGAAGGGAAGTTGCTGCAGTTAATTTCCCCCCCCTTTTTTTTTATCTCTTTGTAGGACTTACAGTTTTCCCAAAACCAGTAACTGCATTGGAATATTCATTCACTGTATCTGATCCGGAGTCCTATAAAGGGTACATTGAAGACCTTAGGAAGTTTCTGAAACGTAAGTATGTTTTCTTAAGGCATGGTAAAAGATTTTAGTTATTAGAGAAACTAATACCAAATAATGATTGCTTTTAGAAACATCTTAGAATCTGTTTTACCTTTTATTTCTTTTCTGTTAAACACAGTCAACTGAGAGGACTTGGAAGTAGATTTTATAATTAGTCATGAGCATGTTCTAACTTACGGAAAGACATAGGGGTCTAAGCCTAATGGGCAGATGATTTGACTTTTCTAAAGTAAGTAAGTATATGAGTCAAGTTTATTGAGACAGAATTATATCTACATTAAAAACTATTTCATAAAGCAAAACTAAATTATATAAAGTAATGTTTGAACCTTTTGGATCCATTGTACTTGTGGAGGAGACAGGGAATGGTATTTATCATTTAAAAAAAAAACAAAACCAAATATCTACTACTCTGGTTTTTGGAGTTACCAGTCTGTAATGCTTTCCAGTAGTCGTCCTAGCTCAGTTTTTTTCCTCCTTTTTTAACTTAACTCTGTAGTTTTAACATGCACATGAATAATCATGACATGCTCTGGCCTGTCTGTTCTTGATCACATCACCTCTTCCTCAGGCCTCAGGCACACATATCTACATTCGTTCCTTAAAACATGTAGGACCCCATTGCCAAAATGACTGATGGAGGCTTTCCTGATATAACCTGCAAGTTTGCCTGTTTCACTTTCCCTCAACTATTCCTCTACCTCATGGGGACTGCTGCCTCACTTACCCTTTTATTTTATCCCAGCCTCAACTTCACTTTCTACCAAGCTTATTCCATGGTTTCTCATTTCTAGTTTTGCCAGTAGTCTAAAATCCCATACCTGTCAGATAATGCACCTGGAAAAAGCCACATAATTCTTCTAGATGAAACCATATAATTCTTGAATGAAGCCCTTTCTTTAAGCCTCCCCCTGAGCAGGCTGCTGAAGACCTTCCTCAGGACTAATCAGTGCTATGAATACTTGACCACCTCCCTCAAGTCGACCGCTCTATTGCCTGGTAGTCCCACTGAATTTTCTCTGCATAATCCTCTGAAAGGATTATTTCCAACCTCTACTCAAAACTTTAACCTGTTACCGTTCCCCCTATAACTCACCTATAACCTGCTTTTCTGCTTAAAGAAATAATGGAAATATTCAAGTGGTAGGAACTCCACCAGTTTCCCCATTCCCAGTAAAACAAACCAATAGTTACAGCCATTTTGTCTGGTATTTCTCCTGCTCTGATGCCATTCCTCACATTTAAGGTCATGTGTACCAGTCCTGCTTTTTGGAGCTGCTGCTTTCAGTGTCTTGGAAGCATTATTTACTATTCCTTCTCATATATATTTAATCTCTGTTAGATCCTTCCCGTCAGCATGCGGAAGTCCTCCACTTCCTCTAATCTTAAATCAAAAACCTCTTGATCCTACACCATCCACTTGGCTGTCTTTCTAAATCTCTTTCCCTTGATTTTTTTTTTTTTAAGATTTTACTTATTTATTCATGAGAGACACAGAGAGGCAGAGGCATAGGCAGAGAGAGAAGCAGGCTCCCTGCAGGGAGCCCGATGCAGCACTTGATCCCGGACCCTGGGACCAGGCTGTGAGCCACCCAGTCCACCCCTTTCCCCCAGCCCCCCACCCTTGATAGTTTTTTAAAGGTGTTTTTGTGAAAATATAATCTGTGGTTTAAAAATCAAGTAGTAAAGAAAGGTCTGTAATGAAAACAGTTTTCCATCCTATTCCTTTTTAGCTGCAATTCTGTTAATTTACTCAACAAATATTTTTTGGAGAGTCTTCTTTGTGTCAAGCACTCTTCTAAGTTCTATCCGTGAACACAAGAAAAATGTTCATGGAGCTTGTCATCCGGTGGTGCATGGGAAGGTGATGAGTGCTGTGGAGGAGAGGGAGATGGGAGCAGTGGGAAGGGTTACAGTTTTGAACAGGGTGGTCCAGGAAGGTCTCATGGAAAGGTGACCCTTGAGGAAGGATCTGAACATAAGGGAACTAGCCTGAGGCTTACCGTGTCCAATGTGTTCAGGGTTTATCAAGGAAGTTAGAAGGGCTAGATGAAATAAGCTAGGGTGAGAGTTGTAGGAGATGGAAGTCAGGGAAGTAAAGGACTAGGTGGTGTAGGTCCTTAGAAGCTGTTAAGTTCTTTGGTTTTTATGCTGACCAAGTTAGAGGTTTTTAAGCAGGGAATATCATCTGATTTGAATTTTTAAAGGATCA
Organism: Nyctereutes procyonoides; assembly: GCF_905146905.1. Taxonomy (NCBI): domain Eukaryota; kingdom Metazoa; phylum Chordata; class Mammalia; order Carnivora; family Canidae; genus Nyctereutes; species Nyctereutes procyonoides. The sequence continues at coordinate 38,167,923 of NW_026575042.1, forward strand.
TTCAGGCTGCTTTTTTGAGACTATAGGGGGGAAGCTAGTTAGGAGGCCATTACACTAATCCAGATGAGTAGAATGGTGCTGTGGCAAGAGAAGCAGTGGACGTTGTAATTGGATTCTGGATACATGTTCAGTGGGAAAGAACTTCATGGTTTTGATCTTTCTCTTACAGTGGTTTTTTCTGTATCTCTAAATATTATAGTTTCCTGATGGTTCTTGATTTATCACTTTTGTGCATTGTCTTTACTTCCTGCCATGAGAGATGAGAATTTACTTCACATGCCTCAGCCCTCCCTCCCACCCGCCTCCACTCAGTACATTAATTGAATTACTATTTTTAGTTTTGTTATTTATACATAGTCTTTATGTCTTACTCTGTCATCTGTAGACACTCTTCTGATTTCTCTATTTGTACAATGTCATTTGAGGTATCCTCGAGTCCCTTTTTTTCTGGAAAACTCAGAGCCTTTCTCCTGCCATAGTTTGTATGGTAACTGGTGAGGCCTTTAACATATTCAGCTGTCATTTTGAGACTCCCTTTTATCATTTTGTTGGATCCACTGTTTCTTGGCTTCTGGATTTTTTTCTGAATTTACCACCTAGTTTTGATGGAGTATATTCTATGTAACTTCATAAGATACATGAAATGTAAATTTTGAGTCCTTTCATTTCTGAAAATAACCTAATTCTGCATTTATAGGTGATATTTCAGCTGTGTAGAGAATTTTAGTTCCTTTGTATTTGTTTTTTTCTCCTGCAAGGCTGTTTTTTAAATTTTGCTTTTAAATGTATTTCTGGGGATCCCTCGGCGGCTCAGCGGTTTAGCGCCTGCCTTTGGCCCAGGGCATAATCCTGGAGGCCAGGGATCAAGTCCCACATCGGGCTCCCTGCATGGAGCCTGGTTTCTCCCTCTGCCTGTGTCTCTGCCTCTCTCTCTCTCTCTCTCTCTCTCTCTCTGTGTCTCTCATGAATAAATGATATCTTAAAAGAAAAAAAGAAAATGTGTTTAAATGTATTTCCGTTGGGTTCTAAAATTTGTTTTGGTTTCAGTCTCTAAAATATCACTTTACTGGTAACTTGATGGGGATCTTTCATGATAAAGGCTTAAGTTCTCCAGTTCAAGGAAATTATCTTCTATTACTACTTTAATAATTTCCTCAACTCAATTTTCTGTGTTGTTTTTTTTTTCCTAGAATTATTCTGTTAGTTGGGTCTTGGATCTCTTGTTTTGCTCTCATTTTCTATTTTTACTGTATTATACTTTCTGGGGTCTTTTAACTCTTTAACCCTTCAAGCCTCACCCCTCGCCTCTTAACTTTCAGTTGTTATTGCTGAGTTTTAGGAAAGCCTTTCTCATATTAGCAAGGTAGCATTTCTTTTTAAAAGATTTGCCTTTTTTTCCCCAATAGATACCACTTAAAATTTAAAGTTTCATTTTGTTCAAATTAACCTTTTTCTTTTCAGGTCTTCTTTGTTTCTTTCCTCCTTTCCTTTCCTTCCTTCCTATTTTAGGCTTTCTTCAGGTGTATAGGGCTCTTATGTTACTCTGTCCGGGATCATTGATCTGTGTCCCATCATGCCTTGGAGTTGGAGGGAGGAGGTTCTTCATAATCTGACCTCTCATCATTACAACTCCTTGCATTAAGTGGAAGGTGGCATAATACAAAACTGAACTGATGAACTGACCTATACCAAAAGGTCTATGCATTTGAAACCCTTGGGGGAAATTGGGAAGGCCTTGAATATTTCTTGCAAAATGATCTTTATGATTGTGCCACCAAAGTCAAAAAGGAAGCGATGAATGTCATATGATACCTATTGTGTTGTAGAGTTTAACTCCATCTCCCAAATATTTGAATCCTTTTAAATGAGTACATAATTCCAATTATATCCTAATTTTTTATAAATATAAGATGAAACCAAAGATTTTTGATAGTTTTTCTCCCCAAAGGAAAGATCTTTACACTTTTTAATAAATGCATTTACTTTGAAATTTTGTTCCTGTTTTGGATTCATTTTAGGTGGCCTCTTTCTGGTACCCGTTGTACCCATACCCCAGTAGTTCTTAGGGGGAGGTACTGTTGGAGTGTATCTTAACTCTTTCTTAGCGTCTTTCAATAAACACATTCATAGAGGGCAGGGACCACATCAGGCTTGCTCACTGTTGTGCCACTCTTGCCTAACACTGTGCCAGTATGGAGCAAACAGCCAAAAACCTGTTGTGTCTTTCTCCCTCTCCTTTCTTTCATATCTCCAGGTTGTGACCATTTTATTCCTTTATCACTTGAGTTTATCTAAGATGTTACCTGTTTCTGCTAAAAAAAAAAAAAAAAAAAAAAAAAACCTTCTCTAAGTTAACATTAACTCACAGGGACCCCTTGGCGCTCAGCTTTGTTTTAGTCCCTCCAGAATATACTGCCATAGCACTGTTTTTCTTTAGGCCCTTCCATTATTATTATTAGAGCTAATGTCTGTTTGTAAGGTCTGTTATACTGTAAAATCCACCATAAGGGCAGCCACAGTGCCTGTGGTCTCACCACTGTATTTTCTTTATGGGAGTATAGTTGACACATAATATTACATTAGCTTCAGATTACAACATGGTGATATGACAAGTTACAAGTTGTCCCCACTATCTTTTGGGCCATGAGCATAGGAGGCATTGAAATAATACTATGGCCATGGCTGGCGCCACCTAATGGTGACAAAAGACAGTGATCTGTAATCCAGTTTTTTACCATGGTTGAATACAAACAAACATCAGAACTGTTAAAGCAGGATGCCTGGGTGGCTCAGCAGTTGAGCATCTGCCTTCTGCTCAGGGCATGATCCCGGGTCTGGGGATCAAGTCTCGCATCAGGCTCCTTGCATGGAACCTGCTCCTCTCTCTGCCTAGGTCTCTGCCTCTCTGTGTCTCTCATGTATAAATAAATAAAATCTTAAAAAAAAAAAAACAGAACTGTTAAAGCTTATTAACCTTTAAAGGAACAAACAACATTTTTTCCTTAGGATCATTCTAAGGAAATGTCTTTGAAAGTGTCTTTGTCTTTGAAAAGTGTTGTCAAAAAATAAAAGTGTTGTCCATCGGATGGGATGTCCCTGGTTTTATTTAAAGTCTGTTTCTGACTGATCTATGCACATGTATCTTTACTTTTTAGCATATGAGTCAGAAGAACAGAAGAATCTCACAGCCTGTTCTGATGGAGCACTTTTTGAACAGAAGGGTCCAGTTTATAGTGCATGTCGGTTTCCTCTTACCTTACTCCAAGCATGCAGTGGTGTGGATGATCCAGATTTTGGCTACTCCAGAGGAAGTCCTTGTGTTCTTGTGAAAATGAACAGAGTATGTACATATTTTCCCACTGCTGCTTTTAGTGTCTTCTGTTAGAAAGCTGGCAACTCTTTTATCTCATTTGTGGGTAACTTGCATATGAGATTAGCCATGATAATAATTGATCTTTGGAAAATTAATACAGAAAAAAACTAAGACTGGTTCATTAAATCATGGATTAGGGAAGTAAAACAACTTTTCCCTTTTTAGTTATGTGCATCTAGGCATAGATTAATTCTTCAAGGGATAAGTATTCTGGTTGTCATGCCCAAAATCATGATTTTATTAATGTTCAGTGCTCATCTTTGTTCCAAAGTCATCACATGGGCAAGAATCATTACTGCTATTGATATTTCGATTGCTACAAAACTTATCTTTTGGGAGGAATATTTACATTTTACAAGCATTTGCATGTAAAATGCATATAAATTTAAAACATAAAAAGATCCTCCCACAAAACAGATGAATAAATGTCTGTTCCCATACAGAGTTAGTTATATCTGCTACATACATGAAAGTAGCCTCATTATGCAGAACTGAATAGTGCTGTATCTTAAAATGGGATTCTCCCCAACATGCATGTTGTGGAATAGATAGATGTAAGATATGGTAAGGCTCCATGGAAGCCTTGTGGAAACATATGTTGGCGGATTGACCTGATAAATCTTCATGAAAACATTTTATTGTGGTTCTGCAATTCTTATTATTTGCATTAAAGATTTCTGTTTGTTTCTTGTTTTAAGGATAGCAGAGTGCAATACTATGTTTTACTTGGTTCTTTGGTAACTGATTTTTCTAAATTGCCCCAGTACAGTAACAAGACAGCTAACTGGTAAGATTATTTTATTGAAAAGTCCATTCTAACCCTCTAAAATAAAATTAAAAGGCAGACATAACAAGGTTTTAATACACAGAGTTGGTATTTATCTCAATCCTTCCACTCCTGGGTCCCCAGCAACAAAACAGGAAGTTCTTTTATTTATGTTTGTGATGTTTCAGTTAATCAGTTTTTCTTTACCACAGATAATTGGATTGAAACCTCAAGGAATCCCAAGGATAGAATGTACTTCAAAGGTTAGTATTCAAAAAATTAACCCAGCTTCTGTTAAAGCTTTAATAGATCTTAGTATTTTAAAACTGATTTTTTTTTTAGTCATTTTTCCCTCCTGTCACATGTTGAAAGTCCTCTGTAGTGCTAGTCTTAGAAGAATAAAATTCCACCAAACTTTGGGTGTAGAGCCCTTTTTTATTTGCAAATGGTAATTCAAAAAGAAGTTTTCCATGTGCATGGATTTCATAGACACTGTGTTTACATTTACATATACCATATTTCATTGATTCTGAGATTCACTTTTTTCCTAGCTTAATAACACTGAAATGGGGGTTGGCCTTATAATTGTTGGTGTCTTACTAGCGTATCATGAGATTTTCTCTTTATTAATAGTAGGTAAATTGGTGTGCATCAGTGGCATCTGAGATTTCATGAAAAATGGTACATTTTCCTTGAGGCAGTATTTTTCTCTCTTATCCCTACTTTATTATTTTTTCTAGAGTGCTATGCAGTTTTCATCTCATAACTTCTTTTGTTTTCTCTCCATGCTGCAAGTGCAACTAAGACAAATATATAAATGATGGGTAAGAGTTCTGAGGAGAAAATGTTAAGTTCTAAATTTAATTTTATTGTACAAAATTTAGCATTCCAATCCCAAATCTGTCAAAAGTATCTTACTTGAAATGTTACATTGAAAATCACTTCTAAAGTTGTTTGTGAGGCAGCTTGGTGGCTCAGTCGGTTAAGCATCTGCTCAGGTCATGATCTCTCAGCGTCCTGGGATTGAGCCCCAAGTCTGAATCCTTGCTCAGTGAGGAGTCTGCTTCTCCCTCCCCCCACCCCACCCTGGTTTGTGTGTGTGTGTGTGCACGCCCTCTCTCACACTCTCTCAATAATCTTTTTAAAAGTTGTTTGTGATGAAAACTATATTCTTTTAGCCATGAATAGATTTTATTTGTGCAGAAACTTCTTATAATTTTTTTTTTATTTTTTATTTTTTATTTTTTTTTAGATTTTATTTATTCACGAGACACACACAGAGAGGCAGAGATAACAGGCAGAGGGAGAAGCAGGCTCCATGCAGGGAGCCTGACGTGGGACTCGATCCCGGGTTTCCAGGATCAGTCCCTAGACTGAAGGTGGCACTAAACCGTTGAGCTACCCGGGCTGCCCTGTGCAGAAACTTCTTGCTCAGTGGTTCTCAAATTCTTTCTTGCATCAGAATCGCTTGTTGGGTCCCATTCTCAAAGTTCTGACTCAGTAGTCTAACTAAACTTTCCAGGTGATGGGGATAGTCTCAGGCTCTTACTTTGAGAACTTCTGCTTTAGCGTATCCTTAATTTCTTTTGAGGATTTATTCACTGTTTAGAATAAAAAGCCAGGAAATTCTGGTTTCTCATGTAGGTTGGAATATATGTGTGTGAACCATCGGCAGTTCATTTGACATTCTTAGACACAGCCAGTAGGTTACTTACAACCAGATGCTACATTAAGCTGAGCTTTTCTTGCTAAACAAATACTTCTGAAAAGCTAAGCATATTCTCTCATCTGGTAAGAAAACATATGGCTGCAAGCTACATTTAGAAAAAGTAACTTTTTCCTCCTTGCTTGCAGGTCTTTCCAATAGAAAGTTCCCAAGGCTTATGTGCTAGACTTCAGCCAGGGAGAAGTGCTAATTTCATGACAGCATACCTGTAGGCAGGAACTTTTGCCTTTGCATGTGAGCAGACTAAACAGATAAGCTTGGAGTAGTGGCTCTCTGGAGCCAACACTACTAAGAAAGGAAAATACATTTTGGCCACAAAGGCAAAAGCTTTAAACTCCTAAGATTTCAATTTTGTAAACCTTTGGCCAGTATAAACAACTCCACGTAACTGTTTTCTTGGGGTTCTACATGGATTTTTATCTATCGTGTATCCTTTGCTTCTAGAATAGTTGGTGGAAATGTTCATGAAAAATCGTGGTTGATGATTCAGATTTCAGTTTGTTGTCCATGTGTGAAGAGTTGTGTGTAAAGTACGTAAAATAATCGAAGTAGATGGGGATTTTGTTTATTTAGTTGTAGAATAGGTTTGTTTTTAGAAAGTTTGTAAAACTTTTCGTTATACTTCTAGGCTAGTCATCAGATGGAATGCATATGTTTTAGAGGTGTGGCTCTGCAGAGCAGAGGGTAACATTTACTGTAGACCATCCTAGTGGCTATTAGCCATTACATTTGTCTATATCAAGTGTTCTTTAAATTCTTTAGTTGACTTTTTATGTAATACATTTTTTATCTCTCATATTCTTTCTGTCTGCCTGCCTGTCTGTCTGTCGCCAAAACACAACGTGTCAGCTATATCTCATATTCTTGATTGGCTTTGTTTTATACAAAAGTCCTGAAAATACCAAAATAATTAAAAGAAGCTTCTAGGCATTTAATTTAAAAGATGGTTCCTGCAAAAGATGGAATATTCATTTAGGAAAATGCAGGAGAAAAGAATTGGTAAATGCTACTCAGAGATAACCACTGCTTAGAACATTTGGTTTGTGTTCAGGTCTTTTAAGGGTGGTGAGTGTGTAAAAGAAAATACACTCATTTTAAAACTATGACAGTTATGCTTCACCCTAAAGTATCATTATTCAGATATGCATTTCAATATTCATAAATTCTCAATGTTTATTTTTACAGAAGGTACAAGTAAAAGCTTGCCAACATTATGGTTTTGGTACAAACCAAGAGAACGGTTAAGAGTCACATCTGGGTGATCTTGAGCATGTGATTTTAACTGAGCCTCAGTTCCCCCTCTTTGTAATTGATCCTGCCCAGAGAAGGCTGTTGGGCCCAAATGAAGTCAATATAAGTGTGGTGTCTGGCTAGAAGTACCAGTAATCCACAGAAAACCTTTATATCTTGGGGGAACATCTACTTCTGTGAATTAAGCTGTGTTAAGAGAAAAGCAATTAATACAGAAAGGCACTCATCACAATGATTGTTTTTTCTTTACAGAGTACAAATGTAGGGTAGAAATGGTTTCTATGATTTTTTTTAGTCTTATCTCCTGTTCTTCCCACCTATGTTTGACCTGGATCATCAGAACTTGCCCATTTTGTGGGGTATTGTCACTCTACATTGTGCTCTCTTGTCTGTTACATGTGCTACTCCTGGAGTTGCAGAAGTGGAGTAGGACTTCTTAGAGGAGATAATAGTTTTGCTATAGTGTTTCCTGTGTGCTTTCAAAAATAGAAATTAGTGCATTTAAAACTAGAATTCAAGCATTTACTGATGTTTTAATTCATGCTTACTAAACTTGCACTGATCTTAGTCATCTACTGTGTGTTATAGTCATTAAAATTAATCCCATTCGTAATGTGTTACCTGAGAATTCTTGTTATCAAGAAGAATAGAAATAATAGCATGAATGAGTTGGATTATGGATGGTTTTTCACATTTACTAGTTTAAATATATGGAATATGATTCAGTAAATTTCAGGACTTTGATTTTGCGTGTGTTCATAAATTTAAGGGTATTTTTTTTAAAGATTTTATTTATTTATTCATGAGAGACAGAGGCAGAGGGTGAAGCAGGCTCCTTGCAGGGAACCTGATGTGGGACTCGATCCCAGGTCTCCAGGATCCTGGGTCTCTAGGACTCGATCCCAGCCCTGGGCTGAAGGCCGTGCTGAACCACTGAACCACCCAGGCTGCTCAATTTTAGGGTATTTAAATCAGTTAAGAAGAGTTTTAAAAAAATAAAATAAAAAAAGCTTTGCTTGGAGTACCTTAAATTTTTCCTAATAGTTTCCCCTTCTGGCTACCCTAACAGTTACTAATCACAGGAAACTTTGGGACCTTCTGCCTCCCAAGCCTGAATCCTGCATTCTATAGTATGGCAGCCATTGTTTACAGTCTGGAAGCACAGTATTTTAAATCCTTTCAGGACTTCATTGGTCCCATACAGACTGCTGTATTCCTGCTATCAGTGGCTGGAGAAACTGGCATTTGGTAGTTGGAAGACAGATAGATTTTCAGACAGTGAATGAACAGCTCTGACTCTTAGTTAGAAGGGATTCTCCGGGAAAAGCATGTAGGCTGTATCAGGAAATGTAAGAAGAGTCCAGACAGTTTGTGTCAAAGAATTCAAATCAAGATTAATAGGTCTGTTCTCAGAAATGTAATTAATGCAATTGGAACAGCATTGTAGGATTACTATATACAGTTGATACTGCTTTTATATTTTTAAGTTGTTTTTTGTGACCTAAAAAGGAATTTCTCTTGTTTTCTACTTTAGAGTGAAAACACAGCAACTCTGTCAACTTACCCCTTCAATGGAGTTATAGATTTAAAATATTTTCCATATTATGGGAAAAAACTGCATGTAAGTACTTAGAAGTTTGTACGTGGTTGTAAATGTCACTTGTCTGGGGTAGACAGGCCCTGGCCTGTGTAACTTGTGCATCCTCTATTCTGGTCTTTAAATATAAATGGTGATGCCAAGTAGAGATCCCACATCTCCAGTCAAAATGTAAAACCCAAGCAGATAACTTAAAGGATGGTTATTTTCAAAATGCCCTTTTCTCTTTCATTACTTAGAATGTGGGTAGAGTATACACAGAGGTGAAAACAAAGTGGCTAGAACAGTACAAAGAATTCCTGTAGACTTTTTTCCAGATTTCCCAAATGTTAATATTTTACCTCATTTGTCTCCATTTATGTTTAATATTTTTCCTGAACCATTTTGGACTAAGTTATAAACATAGTGCCTCTTTACACTAAATGCTTGTTTTCTTTTCCTAAAAATAAGGACATTCTATATGACCATAACTGAGTTCTCAAAGGAAATTAACATTGATATAATACTATCATCCAGTCTGCAGACATTGTTGAAGTTTTGCCAGTTGTTCCAATAATGCCCTTTCTTGCAAATTCCTGGTGCAGGAGATCTTTAGTCACAACCTGGAGCAGTTCCTCTGTGTCTTGCCCTTGTGCTCTTCAAAAATGAGCATAGGACTTTTTTTGGCCTATTTTGTTTGTTCCTTAATTTGAGTTTGCTTGATGTTTTTCACGATTAAATGTAGATTGTACATTTTTGGCAAGAATGCCTCAGAAGAAATATTTTCAGAATAGCCTAGCAAGAGAGATGTGGCGATGAGTGGTCAGGTAACCGTGAACACTGGGTTCCGGTGGCATCAGCCAGGTTGCTTTATTTTCTTTTGTAACCAGCAAGTATGTCGTGGAGAGAGTACTTTGAGAGTCTCTATAATTCTGTTTCTCCTCCAGTTTTAAGCACGTTGGGGATTCTTGCCTGAATCAGCTACTAATAGGCTTGTTCCCAGATTTTTTTTTCCCCTCCATTTACTAGTCGGCATTCTGCTCTGAGAAAGAGCTTTGCCTTCTCCACCATTTATTTACATCCCTGTATTCTCATGGACTCTTCTTATCTGTTACTGTTTGGTGCTAAAATTGTCCCCGATTTGGCCAGTGAGACACTTAGGCAGACTCTTACATCCTTTAGACATGCTCTTGTGCTGCTTTGAGCACCTCTTTACTTTCTGGCACCACAAGATACTCTGCATTCATCTTGTACTTTCTCTGCCTTCATCCTAGAATCAGCCCCCAGTTCCTTTTAGTGAAGAAATGTGTCTAGAAACCACACTGATAATACAGTTAGGAATATATTTGCATGAAATTACAGAATCAGTAAGGGAGTCTTTGGGTAAAGGGGAAACTCAAACTAAGATTATAGAATATCTAAAAACTGGTAACAAGACACAACCTAATTACAAGATATATTTAAAGCAGTGCTCGCAGGAACTGTCTACATCCATAAAAATTCAAGTGAAAATAAGAAACAATAGAAAGTAGGTACTATTAATTAAAACTTGTTTTTAAAGTTTTACAGAATAAACTAACTCCTGATAAAAGTGTAAATGAAGTTACTATAGAACAGGAGTTTCATGTATTTTCCTTTATTTGCCAGGTGAGTTATCTGCAGCCATTAGTTGCTGTCCAGGTCTCCTTTAATGCGACCAGCAGTACCACAAATGAAGTAACAGTCGAGTGCAAGATTGATGGATCACCCAACCTAAAAAACCAGGATGATCGTGACAAGTTTTTAGGACGAGTGGTGTTCAAAGTCATAGCACGTGCATAGTAGGAGTTAGGATATCTCCACAGAGTAAATGTTGTGTTGTCTGTCTTCATTTTGTATCAGCTGGACCTGCCTGTCTAGAATTATGAGACCACCTTGGAGAAAGGTGGGGTGTGGTACATGACCTTGGGGTAACATCATAATGTGCTTTCAGATCATAGTGTTCAGTGTCCTCTCAAGTAACTGCCTGTTGCCTCTGCTGCCTTTTGAACCAGTGTACAGTCGCCAGATAGGGACCATGAACACCAAATCTGAATAGTATGGGGGTCTTGTCTTATTTTTATGTGGTTTAATTGCCAAGTGTCTAAAGCTTAATGTGCTGTGCTATGTAAATATTTTATAGATTTAACACTGGTTAACTGTCCTATTTTGATGCCAGCAAAGTTTTAGGGATAAAATGGTACCTGAACATCATCAAGTGACTTTCTAGCTGTAAGAAATGTGGTGGTGGTGGGGGGGGGGGGGAGATGTTCTGTATGTGAGGAGAAAAAAAGAAAATAAAAGTGGATTTGAAAGGTTGACTTGATGTTTTGTAAAATTATTTTTTACATGCTGAATTAGTCTGTGGATCTTCTTAAGAACACAAACTTTATGTTGTAAAACGTGTAAAAAATATATATACTGATGGGATTATTTTTAGTGCAGGAACTAAATCTCTTATAAAGTATTTTAGACCATAGGTGAAACAGCATTTTTAAGTTAGCCACTATGAATATGCACCTAATTTTTTTATGAAATTAAATTCATATGATTTAAATTGTACAATAGTTTGTGAAATATCTTGTTACTGCTTTTATTTAGCAGACTGTGGACTCTAATAAAAAATATAAATTGTGAAATATAAAAACTTGGAACTTATTCAAAGCTTCAAACCAGTTTTATTTCAGCATCCTTTGACTAGTGTTGTGAAATATTTTCTCCTCTATCAGTGGGTACTGGAACGATTGTCATATTGTTACCTGCTTTCTCCTCTACTGAAAAAGATGTGCTTCCTATGTGATCGGTGGTTTAAGCCAATTTTTAATTTTTATCCTAAAAAGGCCAAAGCTTACATTCATGGTTTTCTTTGTGTTGGTGCAAGCCAGGATGAGTGGGACACAGCCCAGTGGGATCTCTGCCACTAAGATCTTAGTGATGATAACAGATCTTTGCAACTAAAGAAAATGATTCTTGGAGCTATTAATAGAGCAAACATTTGGGGGCTTTGATTTTCCTTTCTGCCCTGTCTCTTAAGAGTGCGATACCACTTTAAAAATGCTACAATACTAGAGCGTCACTTCAGCTGGTTCAATGTGAAAAGGTTTTCAGTTTTGACTCCTGTGGAATTCATATTATATATTCCTTTAAATTAGTATATTTGGGTCTTTGAAGTATAATGGAAGTTGTTTTAATGAGCTTAGATAAAAGCAGACTTGTTCTCAGAACATGAAACAAGAATGGAGATATCCCAAATGGTTAGTGGATTTTGGGGAGAATAAAAAAATGAGACCTACACAGAAGTCACTAAATGATATTTGCACTTTGCTGGTTGAGGAGTTTGGGAACCCCCTGACTCCTCTGTGGCCACAGCTGACCTACCTAAGTCTTCCTGGCTCTTTCCTACTGAAATTAGGGGGTTTAACAACTATCACAGGCCTGCTGAGTGCCAGGTAATGATGTGCCAGACTGAGAATACAGAGACAAAGACATGGTCTCTCGAAGATGAGAAGGAAATGGAACAGGCTCTGGGACAAGATACAGTGGGAAAGTTACGGTAATGGCTGTTGTGTGCAAGAGCCCAAGGAGGTGGGGTGACTGCCCTGCAATGGTCCCTTACAAGATGCAAGTGTTACATGGAGGGGAGGATCAAAAGGAGCTGGGCCAGTATGATACAGATGAAAAGTTTGGGAATGAACAGGACTCTGGACACAATGAGTCTGCATTTCTGTTTCATTCCACATTTTCCTCACAACTTCACCAGATATCTTAACACACGGATTCTGTCCATAGGAAATTGTTGGATATGGTCTCTAAGTCACAGCTCTGCTGCGTATTCCTAGACCACAGTTTGAATAACAAGGGACCAGAGGACTAAGACAACCAGATTTGCTTCCTTGGCCATGGAGTCTAGCACTGGTTTGACTACTGGATGGAGAAGTCTCAACTGTCAGTTGACTTTAGCTGATACTTAAATTCAGGAGGTTGGGGGGAAAGGGTCCAAGATGGCAAAGTAGGAAGATCTCCATAGGCATAACCAAATCTACACATATTTATAGAGCAAGTTCTGAAGACCGCTAACTTGAGAGCTGCACATGGAAAATTATAAGAAGGACCAGCCTGTGAAAGGGAACCCCTGACACTGCTGCAGTGGGGTGGAATGCTTACGTTAGACTGCACAGATTGGTTTGCCTGGGGGCACAGAAGAAAAGCTGCCATTTAAAAGAGCAACTAGAATATAAAAATCACAGCACTGAAACCCTACCTAACAGAACGGAGCTTTTGGAACTAGGGTAGGCTGGTGATCACTACCATTTACAGTCCCCCTCCACCTTGATACCACAGACAGGAGCGGAGTGCAGGCACTGTGATCAGTGTGTCAGTGAGCCCTGACCCCTCACACCCACCAGCCCAAGACCATCCGTGTGCACACCAGGACACCTGCAGTCGCTGCTCACTACAATACCTTGTCTCGCCAAGGTGACAGGTCCCTGCATCCTGGAACACTCCAGACACCTTGCCAGGGCACTCCCAGTGCAGAGAGCCACCAGGACCTCCAGGCTCCTGCTCACTTTGGCTCTAGCCACCCACACACATGCCCCTGGCCTGTGGCACACATCGGCTCCAACCTCCCCACCAAAGTATCACCTAAGGGGAGCACCCCAGGACATCCTGATGTGTACACTTTAGCTTCAAGCTGTCTTGCCAGACAGCTCCAGGGTGCCCTCTGGAGAGCCCCAGGACTGCCATAGCCTGTGCCAATGTCCACTTTAGCTATACTGCCATAGTGTCTGGAGACCCACAGGTCCACCCTACCCCATGCTCACTTCAGGATCCCACCAAGGGCAACCCCATCATGGAGTGCCCCAGGAACCCAGCCCATGCCACTGCAACTCTGGGCAGACAGCCAAAGTTGCCAGGCCTACACAGTCTACACAAGCGGACAACCACACACAAGACCATTTCTTCAAATTCAGGAGAAGTAGTTGGATTTCTAATTCAGAGAAACCCAAAGTCCAGCAAAAGGAGAGGAATAGGCTTCCTATGAAAGAGCAAGATAAAGCCACAAGGGAAAAAAAACTTAAAAAGGAGAGAACCAATCTACTGATACAAAGTTGAAAGTAGGAGCACCTGAGTGGCTCAGTTGAGTGCCTTTAGCTCAGGTCAAGATCTTGATGTCCTGGGATCGAGTCCCACGTTGGGCTCCCCACACGGAGCCTGCTCCTCCCTCTGCCTAGGTCTCTGCCTGTCTCTGTCTCTCATGAATAAATAAAATCTTAGGGGGAAAAAATTCAAAGTAATGGTCAAACGTGCTCACTGGACAGGAGAAAAGAGTGGATATATTCACAACCTTAACAGAATATTAAAAACTAATCGCAGTTGAGTAAAATAAATTGAAAAGTACGCTAGAAGGAACCAATGGAATAGATGCAGAAGAACCCATCAGTGATCTAGAAGACGAGGAAACACAAAACTAAAAGCCCCTCAAAATAAGAAAAAGGGGGGGGGGAGTTAAGGTGGAAGAGTAGTAGGGGGACTCTGCCTCTTCCTCGCTCAAACACAGCGAGGCAGATACCGCAGGGTTCTGAACCCCCAGGAAATCCGAGGACCGAAGAAACCGCACGACTAGATGGAGGCGAGAGGAAGGTGGGAGGTGGGGATGGGGGGGGAGGGTGCTGTAGGGGGGAGCCCGATCCCGGAGGCGGGGAGGCGGGGAGGGCACCGCACAGGAAACCCCCCAGAACTACGGGTGGGGAGCGCTGCTCCTGTGGAGGCCGAGGCGGGGCCTCTTGGTCCCAGGCTCCCTGGTGGCCTGGCGAGCCCTTCCTCCTCTTGGAGAGCATCTGGGAGGGGGGCGGCCTCTCTCAGGAGCCAGAGCCCACAGGTGCCGGGGCTGCCCCGCCCGAGCTGAGCCCCTGCTCTGGCTCCTTGCTGTGCTGTCCCGGGGACCCCAGGCGCTCCCGCACCCACCGCAGCGGGCGAGGCCCCCCAGAGATCAGCAGGTCTGCACCGCGCCGGCCCTAAGCGGCGGAGGCGGGAGATCCAGGCGAGCCCGAGCTAAACAGGAGCCCCGCGCAGGCTGAGGGCAGGGGCCTGAAGGAGCCCGGGACGGACGAGGTCCGCAGGGCCACCGGCCGCACAAGCTCCCGCTCGGGACCAGGGCGCTGGCGCAAGGCATCTTTACCCCCGGGCATTAGCACGGGCTTCGGTGAGCGGCACAGCGCCCGCCGTGGAGGCCTGCGCCCCTCACTCCAGGCCCGGCCCCCTCCCCGGCCGCGGGTACTTGGGAACTAGGCCTCGTGTGCCCGGGAGTCACAGCAAGAGCAGGCCTCTCCCCCAGGAGAGCAGCACGCACACCCCCCCACACACACCCTACCTCTCTCTGGCCTGCGCCAACTGTACTGGGCACAGCGCTGCACAGCTTCAGCTCTAGGGGAAATTTATTTAAAAAAAAAAAAAAGGCTAGATCTTAAGATTTTAACTGGCAGAGAGAGAGAGAGCGCGCACAAGCAGGGGGAGTAGCAGAAGGAGAGGGAGATGCAGGCTCCCGGCTGAGCAGGGAGCCCAATGCAGAGCTCAATCCCAGGACCCTGAAATCAATGACCTGAGCCACCCCGGTGCCCCAAGATCTAGCTTCTTTTAGCAAACAGACCAAAACACACCTGGTTAACACTCACCACAGTGGTCAAGGGGTCCAAATAGTCCACACTGCAGGTTAAGGAGAAACTACAGAAGACTGGCCCTAGGGAAAGAACAGCTAAAACACAACAGCAGAGTACACCCAGCACACCAGAAACGCTTCCTGAAATGTCAGGCCCCGGACAGCAGAGGAGCTCTTAATACAGCCCTTACTTTCAGAAGCAGGAAACCTAGCAGGCTTCCCCAACACAGAAGACAGAGACCTAGACAGAATGCCAAGCTGGAGGAACTCATCCCAAAAGAACAAGAGGAGGTCACAGCCAGGGAGCTTATGAAAACAGACATAATATGCCTGAAGAATTTAAAACAACTAATCATGAGGATACTAGCTGGGCTTGAGAAAAGCATAGGAATCACCAAGGAGTCCCTTACCACAGAGATAAAAGACCTAAAAACTAGTCAGGCCAAAATAAAAAATGCTATAACCAAGATGTAAATCCGACTGGACATAATAACCACAAGGATGGAAAAAGCACAGGAATGAATGTGACAAAGATTATGAAAAATAATGAAGCTGGAAAGAAGAAAAAAATATTGGATCATGAATGTAAACTTAGGGAACTCAGCAACTCCATAAAGCATAACATTTGTATCAATGGAGTCCCAGAAGAAGAGAGGTGAAAAGGAACAGACAGTTTGAGAAAATGATAGCTGAAAACTTCCTTAATCTGGGGAAGGGGGACACATGGGTGGCTCAGCGGTTAACTGTCTGCCTTCAGCCCAGGGCGTGATCCTGGAGTCCCGGGATCGAGTCCTGCATCAGGCTCCCTGCATGGAGCCTGCTTCTCCCTCTGCCTGTGTCTCTGCTTCTCTCTCTGTGTCTCTCATGAATAAATAAAATCTTAAAAAAAAAAAAATCCAGGAAAGGAAACAGACATCCAAATCCAGGAGGCACAGAGAACTCCCATCAAAATCAACAAAAGCAGGCAAACGCTGAGACATAGTGTAGGAAAATTTGCAAAATACAGAGAATAAGGAGAGAATCCTGAAAGCAGCAAAGGAAAAGAAATTCCTAATCTACAAGGGAAGACAAAAATGTTAGCAGTAGATCTTTACACAGAAACTTGGCAGGCCAGAAGGAAGTAGTGTGATATATTCAACATGCCGAATGGGAAAAATATACAGCTAGAAATACTTTTTCCAACAAGGCTGTGTCATTCAGAATAGAAGGAAAGATAAAGAATCTCCAAAACAAAAACTAAAGGAGCTTGTGACCATTAATCCAACCCTGCATGACATATCTTTCAGTAGGAAAGAGAGCCCAAAAGTAACAAAGACCAGAAAGGAACAGAGAAAATCTCCAGAAAAACCAACTTTACAGGTAATACAATAGCACTATATTCATATCGATACTCACTCTGAATGAAGATGGACTAAATGCTCCAATCAAAAGACATAGGGTAAAAGCAAACCACAAGATTAAAACAAAACAAAATAGAACCAAGACCCATTTATATGCTGCCTACAAGAGATTCATTTTAGACCGAAAGACACCTCCAAGGGCACCTGGGTGGCTCAGCTGGTTGAGCATCGTCTAACTCTTGATTTCATCCCAAGCCATGATTTCATGAGTTGTGGGATTGAGCCCTGTTTGGCCTCCACACTCACCAGGGAATCTGCTTGGAGATTCTCTCCCTCTGCCCCTCCTCTCACTCACATGTGTGTATATTCGTGTTCTCTCTCTCTCTCTCTCAAATAAATAAATTAATTAATTTTAAAAAAAGACACCTCCAGATTGAAAGAGGATAGGAGTGCAAGGGTGGCTCAATTAAGTGTCCAACTCCTGATCTCAGCTCAGGTCTTAACCTGAGGGTCATGCGCCTGAGCCCAGTGTTGTTCCACACCCAGAGTGGAGCCTACATGGAAAAAAAAAAAAGTGAGGGGATGGAGAACCATGTGTCATGCTAATGGACACCAAAAGAAAGCTGAGCAGGGTGTCTGGGTGGCTCAATTAGGTATCTGTCTCTTGATTTTTGCTTGAGTCATGACCTCAGGGTTGTTGTGAGATGGAGCCCTCAGCACAGAGTCTGCTTGAGATTCTCTCCCATCTCCCTCTGCATCTCCCCACGCTCATACTCTAAAATAAATAAATCTTGGGGCACCTGAGTGGTTCAGTGGTTGAGCCTCTGCCTTCGGTTTAGGTCATGATCCCGGGCTCCTGGGATCAAGTCCTGCATCAGGCTCCCCACAGGGAGTCTGCTTCTTCTTCTGCCTATGCCTCTTCCTCTCTCTTGTCGCTCATGAATAAATAAAATCTTTTTTAAAAAAATCTTTAGAAAGAAATATAGCCAGAGTAGCCATACTTATATCAAACTAGGTCTTATTTTTTTTTAAGATTTATTTGAGAGAGAGAGAGAGAGAGAGAGAGAGAACACACAAATGGGAGGAGGGGCAGAGAGAGAGAGAATCAAGCAGACTCCTTGCTGAGTGTGGACCCCAATGCAGTGCTCAATCTTACAACCCATGAGATCATGACCTGAACCAAAACAAAGTTGGACATTCAACCAACTGAGCCACCCAGGCACCCCCCAGACAAACTAGATTTTAAATCAAAGACTGTAACAACAGTATATCACAATAAAGGGGTTTAGTCAATAAGAAGATCTAACAATTGGGAACACCTTTGGCTCAGGGCATGATCCCAGTCCAAGGATTGAGTCCTGCATCAGGCTCCCTGTGAGGACCCTGCTTCTCTCTCTGCCTGTGTCTCTGCCCCTCTCTGTCTCTCGTGAATAAGTAAAATCTTTACTTATTTTAAAATTCAAAAAAAAGAAGAAGAGGAAGGTCTAACAAGTGTAAACATTTATGCCCCCATATGGGAGCACCCAAATATATAAACCAATTAATAACAAACAAACTCATTGATAACAATACCATAACAGTAAAGGACTTTAACACCCCATTTACAGCAATGGACAGATCATCTAAGAAAATTAACAAAGAAACAATGGCTTTGAATGACACACTGGATCAGATGGACATAAATACATTCAGAACATTTTATCATGAAGCAGAACGTAGTCTTTATAACAGCCTATGGAGTGTTCTCCAAAACAGGTCACATACTGGGTAACAAACCAGACCTCAATAAGTACAAAACGACAGATTATACCATGTGCATTTTCAAACCACAACACTATGAAACTTGGAATCAAACACAAAAAATTTGGAAAGACCACAAATTCATGGAGGTTAAAGAACGTCATACTAAGGAATGAATGCGTCAACCAGGAAATGAAAGAAATTTTAAAAATACACAGAAGCAAATGAAAACATAACAGTCCAAAACCCTTGGGTTGCAACAAAAGTAGTCATAAGAGAGAGGTACATAGCAATTCAGGCCTACCTGAAGAAGCAAGAAAATTTTCAAATACATGACTTAACCTTATACCTGAAAGAACTAGAAAGGGAACAGGAAATAAATCTAAAATCAGAAGGGAAGTAATAAAGATTAAATAAGTAAACAGAGCAATGAAACTAAGAGCTGGTTCTTTGAAATAATAAAATAGATAAACCCCTAGCCAGAGTTATCAAAAAGAAAAGAGAAAGGACCCAAATAAATAAAATAACAAATGAAAGAGGAGACGGGGCACCTAGGTGGTGCAGTTGGTTAAGCATCCCCGACTCTTGGTTTTGGCTTAGGTCATGATCTCAGGGTTGTCAGACTGAGCCCCTGCATCAAGGCTCTGCACTCAGTATGGGGTCTGCTTGGGTTTCTCTCGCTCTCAAATAAATATTTAAAAATAGAGAGATCATAATCAACACCACAGAAATACAATTATAAGAATATTTTGAAAAATCAGGACGCCTGGGTGGCTCAGCAGTTGAGCGTCTGCCTTTGGCCCAGGGTGTGATCCTGGGCCTGGGGCTCCCTGCATGGAGCCTGCTTCTCCCTCTGCCTGTGTCTCTGCCTCTCTCTCGGTCTCTCATGAATAAATAAACAAAATCTTAAAAAGAAAAATCATATGTCAACAAATTAATCTGGAAGAAATAGATAACTTCCTAAAACCTACTGACTACCAAAACTGAAACAGGAAGAAATAGAAAACCTGAAAAGACCGATAACCAGCAAAGAAGTTTAAATAGTAATAAAAAAAATCTCCCAAGAAACAAAAGAAGAGATGATGTTTGCTAATGATATACTGCTAAGGGAGTAATACCCAAAATATATAAAGAACTTGTTCAACTCAACACCAAAGAAACAAGTAGTCCGGTTATCAAATGAGCAGGGGATCTGAATAGACATTTTTCCAAAGAAAACATATAGAGTGTCAATGGACGCATGAACAGATGCTCAACATCATTAATCACCGGGGAAATGCAAACCAAAGCCACCATGAAATATCACCTCACACCTGTCCAAATGGCTAGAATCAAAAAACAAAGTAAAAACAAGAAGTTATAAGTATTCACTAGGACATGGAGAAAAAGGAACCCTCGTGCACTGTTGGCGGAGAATGTAAATTGGCACAGCCACCGTAGAACTGTATGGAGGAGGTTCTTCAAAAAATTAAAGAGTAATACATGCGATCCCATAATCCCTACTACTGGGTATTTACCCAAAGAAAACAAAATTATTGATTCCCAAAGATACATGCACCCCTATACTTAATTCAGCATTATTTACAATAGCCAAGACATGGAAGCAACCGAAGTGCCCACTGAGTGATGAAGAGACAAAGTAGATGTTTATTCTTTCTTTCTCTCTCTCTCTCTCTCTCTCTCTCTCTCTCTCTCTCTCTCTCTCTCTCTCTCTCACACACACACACACACACACACACACAATGGAGTACCACTGAGCCATAGAAAAGAGATTTCTTACCATTTGCCACTAGGTAAGTGAAATAGTAAGAGAGAAAAAGATAAATACCATAGGACTTCACTCATATTAAGTATAAAATATAAAATGGGGGCACCTGCGTGGCTCAGGTGGCTAAGCATCTGCCTTTGGCTCAGGTCATGATCCCAGGGTCCTGGGATCGAATCCCATGTGGGGCTTCCTACTCAGTGAGGAATCTGCTTCTCCCTCTCTCTCTACCCCTCTCCCTGCTCATGGTCTCTCTCTCCCATTCTCTCGCTCTCAAATAAAACTTTTAAAATATGTATTTATTTATTCATGAGAGACACACAGAGAGGCAGAGACACAGGCAGAGGGAGAAGCAGGCTCCCTGCGGGGATCTCGATGTGGGACTCGATCCCAGATCCTGGGACCACTCCCTGAGCTGAAGGCAGATGCTCAGTCACTGAGCGACCCAGGTCCCTCAAATAAGATCTGTAAAAAATAAAATGCAAAAGTAACAACCCACAAACCATAGTAGAATCAGGGCTATAAATACAGAGAATCAACTGAAGCTTTTCAGAGGGGAGGGGCATGAGGAATTGGGCCATGTGGCTGTAGGGGGGGGCGGTGCAGGTGTCCGGTTATGGAGTAACTCCCGGGGATAAAGGCAGAACATCGGCGACAGCCAGGGTATCCTAACAGCGCTGTGTGCCCACCATGCGGCCACACCTGGGGCGAGCAGAGCAGAGCTTAGAGCTGGGCATCATTATGCTGTAGACCTGAATTGAATGCAACATCGTGTCTCAACTCTGCCACAATTTAAAAAATTTATACACACACACACACACACACACACACACACACACACATTTTAAAAATAAAATGAAAAAAATTAATCAAGTGTATTGTATTTGTAGGTCCAGGATAATTGTGCATTGGTTTCCTTAGATATCCAGCCTGGTTTATGCTTGGAAGTTTTGTCTACCCTCTCTATGTATTTGTTTTTAAAGATTTTTTTTAAAATTTATTTGAGCAAGTAAGTGAGAGGAAGAGCACAAACAGGGGGAGGAGCAGAGGGAGAAGCGGACTCCCCACCGAGCAGGGAGCCTGACACAGGGCTTGATCCCGAAACCCCAGGATCATGACCTGAGCCAAAGGCAGATGATATACGGAGCCACTCAGGCACGCCCTTGCCCCCCACTGTCCATCCTCTTTAATTTTGGTCACTTCGGTGGGTGGCAAATGGACAAATTACAGTAGAGCTTATGTGGTCCCATTTTGTATATATAGGCTTTCTCACTCTTGTTCTGTGTTTTAGTGCCTCTTTTAGGGTTTTCTGTAAAACATACCATTTAGCTAGATCTTTTATAGTTTGTCCTGTACCTTAAACTGTTGTCCTTTCTCGGTGTGAATTTTCCCCAGGTGTGCAGTGCTGAGATATGAAAAGCTGGTTTGCCCTCTCTGCATAATCCAAACAGGGCAGGACGGCCTGTTCCAGAAGGTGTAGCCCCCAGGCTGTCCTGAGAGCCTGCTGGAAGACAGCACTTCAGCTTGGATCCCCCATCATTCACCTCGGATGGAAAGGAAGGCAGACGTGACAACGACATTAGATTGCTAGAAACCGGAGGTAGGTCACTCGACTCCTGGGCCGCAGCTCTCTAAAATGACTGCACCACTGCCCTTCTGCACTGAATGGATTAATGAGAAAATGGAATAAATGAGAAAATATACACATGGTGCCAACATGCAGATGTTTCTCTCTTTTTTTTTTTTTTTTTAAGATTTATTTATTCAGGGATCCCTGGGTGGTGCAGCGGTTTAGCGCCTGTCTTTGGCCCAGGGCGCGATCCTGCAGACCCGGGATCAAATCCCATGTCGGGCTCCCGGTGCATGGAGCCTGCTTCTCCCTCTGCCTATGTCTCTGCCTCTCTCTCATTCTGTGTGACTATCATAAATAAATAAAAATTTAAAAAAAAAGATTTATTTATTCATGAGAGACACACAGAGAGAGAGAGAGAGAGAGAGAGAGAGAGAGAGAGAGGGCAGAGACACAGGCAGAGGGAGAAGCAGGCTCCATGCAGGGAGCCCGACTTGGGACTTGATCCTGGATCCCAGGATCATGCCCTGGGCTCACAGCAGACGCTCAACCACTGAGCCACCCAGGTGTCCCCACACAGATGTTTCTAAATGTTCCTTTCTGAGGGCTCACCCTCCTTGAGGTTCCAGATGTGCCTGGAGCACTTCCTTCCTGCTAACTGGAAACAGGTGCACATCACTGCAGTCCTGCTGATGGGTTGGAGTGACGGTCACTCAGAAGGATGTGGCGAGAGTGGAGCTGGAAGTGTCCTGGGCCTGCCTACAGCCGGTGCAGAAGCTGCGTGTAGCAGGAGGGGGTCACGACTTTGGGAACCTGAACTGTTCCTCCGCATTGCAATTCTTAATTTCACTTGGCTTTTCTCGTTTCGGTGAAGAGGTCAGGTTGGAACTTCGAGAAGGTGAAACAGAGTTTGTTAAGGAGATTGGTCTTCCAGATCCATCAGTGCCCGCACCGAAGGGAAGGGGTTTGGAGCAGTGGATCTGCACGTCCTCCTCACCAGGATCACCTCTACATGGGCCAGTGCTTCCGGAGGGGAGAAGCTGTGCACCTCACATCCCAAGGACTACTGTCACTCAAATAAGCTTCTTTAGGCCAATTGTGCTACCATGTTTCAAACTTAAAAATGTTTTAGGAATGGAGCACTGGTTGGTGGGGCATAGGACTCTTGATCTCAGGGTCGTGAGTTCAAGTCCCATGTTGGATATAGAGATTAAATTTTTTTTAATCTCAAAAAAAAAAAAAACCCCACCAAAAACATTTTAGAAATGATATTTGAATTTGCTTTCAGGAAGCTGAAACACAGTCTTTGACCAGTCAGAGGTGGCAGGATTTGTCCACTGATGGGACCTGCTTCTTAGAGACAATAAAAAGAAAAAATCACTTGAGGGGCACCTGGGTGGCTCAGTCCATTAAGCATTTGCCTTCAGCTCAGGTCATGATCTTGGGGTCCTGGGATCAAGCCCCAAGTTGGGCTCCCTGCTCAGCAGAGAGTCTCCTTCTCCTTCTGTGCCTCCCCCCACTTCTGCATGCTCTAAGAAAGAAAATCTTTAAAAAAATCACTTGGGAATCAAGACCAATAAGGATTGGTATTTAAGCATGAAAAACAGGCAGCCTGGGTGGCTCAGCATTTTAACGCCGCCTTCAGCCCAGGATGTGATCCTGGAGTCCCAGGATCGGGTCCCATGTCGGGCTCCCTGCATGGAGCCTGCTTCTCCCTCTGCCTGTGTCTCTGCCTCTCTCTCTCTCGGTCTCTCATGAATAAATAAATAAAAATCTTTAAACAAAATAAACAATATTTGTTTTAAAAAAAAGTACAAAAAACAGAAACAAAGTAGTTAAGAAACATCCCCTAGATCAGTCTGTTCAGATTATTTGTGTGGCCTTGGGATAAGTCTTAAGGGCCTTCTTGAGAACAAATTGGATTTGACTGGTGACCAACCAGTAGTGACAGGCTATTAGTTTTGGATCTGTTTGAAGATACAACCACTCTAACCACTTGAATGTGAGTCTCTCTCTGGGATTGGAAGAATTCACAATCCTGCTGTTGGCAAGAGACCCCAAGACAACCAGGAAGTTAGGTTGCTTGTTTAGGGGGAACCTGGGGTGGTGCAGAGCCCCTGGGGCCCTCCTGCTGACCCTCATGCTTCCAGGGCTCCTTCTGTCCTGCAGGTCACAGTCCCAGGTCTCTCACAGAGGAGCCAAGGGTGAATGAAATGGTAGGCGTGAGTTGCCATATGTTTTGACACTAGAATTTTTCCTTGTGATCCTTCCCTCTGGGTGGCTGAGAACATTTGGTAGACTTTGCAGAATTATGTGCACCTTCATGTAAGAGCTCTTCTGAGTTCGGAGGGAATGGAGGTATGTTGAGGGACACTATATGCCACGGCGGAAGGTAGACAGTGGTTAATTGGAGTGAAACTAAGGGCCAAGGAAGAACCAAAAGGGTATGGCAGGTAGAGAAGCTGACAGATGACCAAAGCTCTTGGGAACACCCTTTTGAGATGATTAATCCCAATTGAACCCATCCCTGATCATCTTTGGGCTAGGCAGGTTTTTGGCCCACATGACCTTCACCTTCTAATGTCCTGCCTGTGGTTATATCACCTGACAAGAGGGACTCGGCAGATGAAATTAAGGTTATCATCAGTTGACCTTAGGGAGATTGTCCTGGATTATCCAGGGGGCCCAGTGTAATCATGGGAGCCTGAAGCAGAAGTCAGAACCAAAGTAGGACAACCACTGGATGAAGGGAGGGGATCCCTGGGTGGCTCAGGGGTTTAGCACCTGCCTTCCACCCAGGGCGTGATCCTGGGGACCAGGGATCAAGTCCCACATCGGGCTCCCTGCATGGAGCCTGCTTCTCCCTCTGCCTCTCTGCCTCTCATAAATAAATAAAATCTAAAGATGAAGGGGGCCATGTGCAAAATGGGATAAGGAAATGAATCCCAGAAGTTGAATCCTCCCCCAAACCTACAGAGAAGAACCCAGCCCAGCCAACACTGTGTCAGCGGCTTTTTTTTTTTTTTTTTGGCTGCCTTGAATTTTTTCAGTCACTTTTTTTTAATAGGTTTTATTTACTCATGAGAGAGAGAGAGAGAGAGAGAGAGAGAGAGAGAGAGGCAGAGACACAGCAGAGGGAGAAGCAGTCTCCATGCAGGAAGCCTGACGTGGGACTCAATCCCGGGACCCCAGGATCAGGCCCTGGGCCGAAGGCAGGCACTAAACCGCTGAGCCACCCGGGCTGCCCTATCCACAGCCTTTTGAGGCCTTGAGCAGAGAAACTGAAAGAGCTACACTGGGCCCAGACTGCTGGCCACTGAAATGGGAGATAATAAATGAGTATTGTCTGAAGCCACTAAATTTGTGGTCATTTGTTACTGCAGCAAATAGAAAGCCAGTATGGTCATTTTCTCAAAGATGATGTATACTCCACCCCAGTACTTCTCAAACCTAGTATGCATACAGTTCATCAAGAGATCCTGTTAAAAATGCATATTCTGGGGACACCAGGGTGGCTCAGCAGTTGAGCGTCTGCCTTTGGCTCAGGGCATGATCCCAGTTCAGGGATTGAGTCCCACATCAGGCTTCCTGTGAGGAGCCTGCTTCTCCCTCTGCCTATGTCTCTGCCTCTCTGTCTCTCATGAATAATTAAATAAAATCTTAAAAAAAAGAAAAGCACATTCTGATCCTGCAGTATCTGGAGTGGGGCCCGAGATCTGCATTCTTAAAGCACTTCCGGGCTGCTGCACCTCTGAGGAATGCATTTGAGCAGAAGGCTCCCGTGTTCCATGATGGCCAGTGCAGTCCCCGCAATTCAGAGCTGGGAAAAGGAGGGAGGAAATGGGAGTTGAGAGAAGAAATGCCCGGATAGTGATCATGAAGCTGTGAATTAACATCCACGAAGGTTGAGGAGAGGCACCCTGTGTCAGTGGGCCCCTTGCTCTTGCATCTTCAGGGGCTTGACCCACAGCATTGTTACACTAGACTGTTCTGCCCAGCAGGCACAGCCTGGGAACAGATGGGGCATTTTCATGTCCTTTGCTCTTTTCTGTGTCCCTCTGTGAAGACAAGGGCCTGCAGCCATGGGTCCAGCTTCCAAAGGACAGCATGGTGTAGACTTTACTGTTAACAAGGTCTCTGCCAGCAGCCCCTTTCTCCCAACTGACAGGGAAGGTGAGCTTCTAGGTTACCAACTGGAAGATGAAGGAACTCCCCTCATTGGCCAGGAAAACAGTGTGAAGTTGCTATTAGTCCTCAGTGAGAAGGGACAGACACATTCATTAACAACAAAGTTTAATGAGCACTCTATCAGTATCATACTAGGAGCTTGGGACATACTGGGTATCGAAATAAGATTCCAGCCCTCATGGAGCTTATAGTCTAGCAATTACAGCCAGGCTATCACTACTTCAAGTAGGCTGAGTGGTGATTGTTCTCACTGCTCTTCTAGGAGAGTGATGATCTCTGGAAGCTACGGGCTGAGGCCAGAGGTTTGATGTGCTTGCCCTCATGCTGTGCTCTCCTGCAGTCCCCAGGTGGGCTGATCTGGCCTTCATCCATCACTCAGTAGGTCTGTAGAGTCTCTTTCTGAGATGTGTCCAGATGGATTTTTAAATGATTTTAAATCCAGGGCCACTCAGAGGGATGGCAATAACCTATTGCCTAAACACACATGGTCTTTAGGATACTTGACTTTTACTTTAAAGACAAATTTCACAGAGAACCTCCCTCAAAAATCAATAAAAATGGGTCAACATCTTGTCATATAATAGTGAAACTTGCTAATTTCAGAGATAAAGAGAAAATCCTGAAAGCAGTTCAGGACAAGAGGTGGTCCTTAACCTAAAAAGGTAGAAACATTAGACTGGCAGCAGACCTATCCACAGAGACCTGGGAGGCCAGAAAGGACTGGCATGATGTATTCAAGGTGCTAAATGAGAAAAATATGCAGTCAAGGACACTTTATCCAGCAAGGCCATCATTCAGAATAGAAGAAGAGATAAAGAGTTTCCAGGACAAACAGAAACTAAAAGAATTTGTGATCACTAAACTAGTCCTGCAAGAATTAAAAGGGGATCCTTTGAATAAAGAGAGCCCCAAAGTAACAAAGACCAGAAAGGAAAAGAGACAATATGCAGAAACAGTGACTTTACAGGTAATACAATGGCACTAAATTCATATCTTTCAATAGTTACTCTAGATGTAAATGGCTAAATGCTCCTATCAAAAGGCACAGGGTGTCAGATTGGATGAAAACAAAAACAAAACAAGACCTATTGGTATGCTTATTTTTATTTTTTTTCATGAGAAACACACAGAGAGAGGCAGAGATCTAGGCAGAGGGAGAAGCAGGCTCCCTACAGGGAGCCAATGGGACTTGATCCTGGAACTCCAGGATCACACCCCTGCACCACAGGCAAATGCTCAACTGCTGTGCCACCCAGGCATCCCAAGATTCATTTTAGACCCAAAGACACTTCCAGATTTAAAGTGAGGGGGTAGAGAACCATTTATCATGCTAATGGACATCAAAGGAAACCTGGAGTAACAATAAGAGATGAAGAACCTGGACTGCAAGAAGAGATGAAGAAGGATGCTCTATCACAATAAAAGGTTCTAGCCAGAAGATCTAACAATTTTAAATATTTAGGCTCCTAACTTGGGAGCAGCCAATTTTATAAAATAATTAACAAAATTAAAGAAACACATTGATAATAATACAATAATAGTAGGGGACTTCAACACCCCACTCACTGCAATGGACAGATCATCTAAACAGAAGATCAACAAGGAAACAAGGGCTTTGAATGACACTGGACCAGATGGACTTCACAAATATATTCAGGACATTTCATCCTAAAGCAACAGAATACACATTCTTCTCGAGTGCACATGGGACATTTTCCAGAACAGATCACATACTGGGTCACAAATCAGGTCTCAAACAGTACCAAAAGACGGGGATCATTCCCTGCATATTTTCAGACTAATATGCTTTAAAACTTGAACACAATCATAAGAGGAAATTTGTAAGGAACACAAATACATGAGATTAAATAGCTTCCTACTAAGAATGAATGGGTCAACCAGGAAATTAAAGAATTTTTAAAATACATGAAAACAAAACAGTTCAGAACCTTTGGGATGCGGCAATCTAAGAGGGAAGTATATAGCAATACAGGTCTTTCTCAAGAAACAAGAAAGGTCTCAAATATACAACCTAACCTTACACCTAAAGGAGCTGGAGAAAGAACAGCAAAAAAAGCCTAAATCCAGTAGGATAATAGAAATAATATTAGAGCAAAAATCAACAGAAATCAAGAACAGATCAAAGAAATTAGGAGCCAGTTCTTTGAAAGAATAAGATGAATACACCTGTAGCCAGACTTATCAAAAAGAGAAAGGACCCAAATAAATGAGAGGAGAGCTCACAACACTGAAGAAATACAATTACAAGAGAATATTATGAGCAAAATGCCAACAAATTAGGCCATCTGGAAGAAATGCATGCATTCTTAGAAACATAAACGACCAAAACTGAAACAGGAAGAAATAGAAAACCAGAGCAGACCCATTACCAGCAAAGAAATTGAAGCAGTAATAGAAAATCTCCTAACCAAAGTCCAGGACCAGATGGCTTCCCATCAGAATTCTACCAAACGTTTAAAGAATTAATACCTATTTTTCTGAAGCTATTTCAAAAAACAGAAATGGAAGGTAAACTTCCAAACTCATTCTATGAGGCCAGCATTACCTTGATCCCAAAATTAGACAAACCTCACCAAAAAGGAGAATTATAGACCAATATCCCTGATGCACAGAAATGCAAAACTTCTCACCATGATACTAATAGGATCCAATAATACATTAAAAGGATTATTCATCATGGCCAAGTGGAATTTATTCCTGGGCTGCAAGGGTGGTTCAACATTCACAGAAATCAATGTGATACACATTAGTAAAATAAAAGGACAAGAACCATATGATCCTCTCAATCGAAGCAGAAAAAGTATTTGACGAAACACAGCATCCTTTCTTGATAAAAACTCTCTGCAGTGTAGGGTTAGACTGATCATACCTCAATATCATAGAAGCCATATATGTAAAACCCACAGCAAATATTCTCAATGGGGAAAAACAGAGCTTTTTCCCCTAAGGTCAAGAACACAACAGGGATGTCCACTCTCACCACTGTTGTTCAACATAGTACTAGATGGCCTAGCCTCATCAATCAGACAACAAAAAGAAAAGGCATTCAAACTGGCAAAGAAGTAGTCAAACTTTCACTCTTGCAGATGGCACAATACTACTCTATGTAGAAAACCCAGAAGACTCCACCCAAAAATTGCTAGAACTCATACACTAATTCAGCGAAGTGGGCAGGATATAAAAAAAAAAAAAATCAATGCACATCAATCAGCTGCATTTCTATACACTAGCAATGAGATGGAAGGAACAGAAATCAAGGACTCAATCCCATTTACAATCGCACTGAAAACCAGAAGGTGCCTAGGAATAAATCTAACCAAAGAGGTGAAGGATATGTACTCTGAAAATAGAACACTTATGAAAGAAATTGAGAAAAACACAAAGAAATGGAAAAACATTCCATGCTCATGGATTGGAAGAATATTGTTAAGATGTCTATGCTACCCAAAGCAATCCACACATTTATTAGAATCTCTATCAAAATATCGACAGCATTTTTAAAATAAATTTATTTTGTATCGGTGTTCAATTTACCAACATACAGAATAACACGCAGTGCTCATCCCGTCAAGTGCCCCCCTCAGTGCCCATCACCCATTCACCCCCACCTCCCGCCCTCCTCCCCTTCCACCACCCCTAGTTCGTTTCCCAGAGTTAGGAGTCTCTATGTTCTTCGACAGCATTTTTCATAGAACTAGAGCAACCCTAAAATTTATAAGGAACCACAAGAGGTGCCAAACAGCCAAAGCAATTTTCAACAATAGCACAGTTGGAGGTATCACAGTCCCAGGCTTCAAATTATACTACAAAGCTGTAGTAATCAAAACCATGTGGTACCAGCACAAAAACAGACACATAGGTCAATGGAGCAGAATAGAGAGCCCAGAAATAAACCTACAATTACATGGTCAATTAATCTTTGACAAAGGAGGCAAGAATATCCAATGGGAAAAAGACGGTCTCTTCAACAAATGGTGTTAGATTTCCCAACACCTACATGCAAAAGAATGAAACTGGACATTTTTTTTAACACCATACACAAATAAATTCAAAATGGTCTTTTATAAGATCATTTGAATGAATTCAAAATACCTAAATGTGAGACAGGAATCCATCAAAATCCTAGAGAACACAGGCGGCAACCTTTGACCTTGGCTGCAGCAACTTCTTGCTAGACACGTCTTCAAAGGCAAAGAAAACAAAAGCAAAAATGAACCACTGGGATTTCATCAAGATAAAAAGCTTTTACACAGCAAAGGAAAGAGTCAACAAAAGTAACTAAAAGACAACCTACAAAATGGGAGAGGATACTTGCAAACGTCTATTAGACCAAGGGCTTGTATCCAAAAATCTATAAAGAACTTATTAAACGTAACACCCAAAAAACAAATAATCCAATCAAGAAATGGGCAGAAGATACGAATAGACATTTCTCCAAAGAAGACATACAATGGCCAACAGACACATGAAAAAAAATGTTCAACATCACTTGGCATCAGGGAAATACAAATCAAAACCACACAGATATTACCTCATGTCAGTCAGAATGGCTAAAAATCAACAAGTCAGGGAACAACAGATATTGGCAGAGAAAAGGGAACCGTCTTGCACTGTTGGTGGCAATGTAAGCTAGTACAGCCACTCTGGAGGACAGTGTGGAGGTTTCTCAGAAAGTTAAAAATAGAGCTACCTTATACCCAGCAATTATGCTAGTAGGTATTTATCCAAAGGATACATAGTGATACCAAGGGGCCCTGGATCCCAATGTTTATAGCAACAGCATCCACAATAGCCAAACTAAGAGCCCATATTCCATCACCAGATGAGGGGATGAAGATGTGGCGGATAGATAGATAGATATGTATTTATACACCTACACACACGCACTGGAATATTTCTCAGCCATCAAAAAAATGAAATTTTTACCATTTGCAACAATGTAGATGGATCTCGAGGGCAATATGTAAGTGAAATAAGTCAGAGAAAGGACAAATACCATAGGATTTCACCCATATGTGGAATTTAAGAAACATAACAGATGAATATAGGGGAAGGGAGAGAAAAATAAGATGAGATCAGAGAAGGAGACAAACCATAACAGACTCTTAACTTTAGGAAACAAACTGAGGGTTGCCGGGGAGGAGGTGGGTGGGATGGAACGGGGTCACCGGGTGACGGGCATGAAGGAGGGCACGTGACGTGAGGAGCACCGGGTATTATATGCAACTGCTGAATCACTGAATTCTACCCTTGAAACTAATGATACACTATGTAACTATTTTTTTTTAATTGGAAAAAAAAAGATAATGTTTACTCTAAGACGGTAAAAGACTATAGAGGAATCTATCAGATCCTTAACAAGTAACCCCAGTGGACAAGGGGAGCCTGGGCAGCAAGTGGAATTTTAAAATCCACATTAATTAGACAAGAATATTGTGATGTGTTGTCGGTCCATCATCTCAGGAGCTTCCGGGGTGAAACCTGAGACTGGCCTCCAGGTGTGGAGGGCAGGGGGAGGGTGAAGGGAGGGGGCCCCTCCAGGTTGGTAGGCGGCAGGTTTGATAAGCAAAGGGGACTTACGGTTAAGGTTCATCCTGGGAGGCAGCAAGAGGAGTGAATCCCACACCTGCGTGCCAGGTGAGGGCTTATGTGGGGGCCTAACTAGGTTTGGGCCCATATCCCCGGCAGGTGTTCTCAGCACCGTATCATTATCTCAAGGCTGTGTCCTTGCAGCTGCCTCTGGGAGCAGGAAAGGCAAACAGGACCCACATTTCAAGGACAGGGGTGGAGGTAGAGGGGGGCCCCCCCCGCTCATGGGTCAATTGGTCATGGCTTTTTTTTTTTTTTTTTGCCTGGTTATTTAGGTCTTTTGTTTTGTTTTTATTGAAGTTCGATTTGCCAACATGTAGTATAACACCTAGCGCTCATCCCATCAAGTGCCCCCCTCAGTGCCCGTCATGGTCATGGCTTTCCAGTGAGCTTCCCCAACATGTTTGTGTGCTGCAAATATATGAAGCCAAGATATTATGGCTTAAAAATAGTGCAAGGACTCACTGGAAACCTCATTTGTGGTACTTTGACAATCATTTGGATCCTTCAGAGAAGCAGTTATTTTTTTAAATGTATTTATTCATGAGAGATAGAGAGGCAGAGACCTAGGCAGAGGGAGAAGCAGACTCCCTGCAGGGAGCTTGATGCAGGACTCGATCCCAGGACCCCGGGATGACGCCCTGAGCCGAAGGCAGACGCTCAACCACTGAGCCACCCAGGCGACCTGAACCAGCCACTTTAAAGAGAGGCTGTCCCAGAAGCTATCCAGGGGAGTTTGTTAATGAGCCATCTAGGAGTACGTCTTCTTAGCTGTGACTGTCAGCCCCTCAAGGGCAGTGATGTGCACTCTGGTGGCCTTTGGTCTCCCTTCACAGATGGTGCCAACTGTCACATTCCAGGATCCAAGGCACCTGCACTTGTCACCTGTTGTACTGACTTCCGGCCACATTAGCTTGACTCTAGTTCCTTAGGGATCTTCCTCGGGACTCAACATTATCCAAGGTAGCACCAACCACTCTGACCTTCATAGACGATTCTGAAATGCATGTGAGGCAGGGAGGCAGAGTGGAGGCCGCCGGTCCACAGGGCTGGAGCTGAAGGCTGCAAAATGCTCTAACAGCCCAGGGCGTTCTCTAGCTTCTTCCTGGAGCCCACACTGGAAATTCTGGTATTTGGCTCTAGACGTACTATCCCACGAATTCCAGTATTTCAGTTTGATATTAGAAGGAGTGCACAGCACCCCCTATCCCCGTGTACCCTGTTTTAATTTGCTGTTTTTTTCTATCCTGTGCAACTGTCCAAACCATCCAGCTCTTAAGACTGGACTTGCCTCCACTGAGACCCGCAGGGCCAACTACCTCCTGCCCCTACGCCAACCCTGTGCCAAATGACCGACAACCCGTTTGACCTGGACTTTTTTTTGTATAAAAACTTAAGCAGTACACTTACCAGGTTTGAAGTCTGCCTCGGAGGGGTTTGGAGCACAGTGTGGAGCTACAGGAATTAACCTGACATGCAAAATTGCCAGTTATTTTACCAGCAAAAAAAACGAGTTTACTGGGAAAGGGCAGAGACTTGCAACCCAGAACAAACAGGTGATGGCAAAATCAAAGAGGCATGCAGAGAGCAAAGGACAGGAAAAGCTCTTTTATATAGGAAAGGGGGACAGCTGGGAGGGGCTGTTACAAACAAAAAGTCCTGGCATCAAATGGGAGCTCGCAGGGTACTGGCTTCTGATTGGCTGATTGGGACAGTCTCTCGGTGGGGCTGTTGCTGGGGGGAGGAGGAAATCATTCCTTACCTGTAGTAAAGGATGGTTAAGTGCTACTCACAAGCTGCCTCTCCCACCTGTTGGGTCTGCAATCTCCAGGAGTGGTAGGGCACGAGGACTGCCCCACCTGGCCTCCCAACTCCATTTTTTGGTTAAGATTTCATTTATTTATTTATTCATGAGAGACACAGGGAGAGAGACAGAGACATAGGCAGAGGGAGAAGCAGGCTTCATGCAGGGAACCCACGCAGGACTTGATCCCAGGATCCTGGGCTCATGCCCTGAGCTGAAGGCATTTAGCTGCTGAGCCACCCAGGTGTCCTCCAACTCCATTCTAAATGAGTTTTCTGTTGATTAATTTTCACAACTGTTTAAGCTTAAATAACCCTTCTCAGCCCCTTGCTCAAGCTGTTTCTCAGAGTTTGGGTTTGTAAAATAGGACTAAGTACTTGGAATAGTGCCTGGCAATTAGTGCTATATGTCTTAGCTATTTATTATTGTTGGTGTTAAAGATTAGTTATTTGGGAAACAAATCATTTCTCTGTCCCCTCCCGTGCCTCATGCTCTGGCCACAGGAATCCTCAATTTGGTTAGGCACATTCCCTACACTCATCACCATGAGCATTTGGAGCTGGTGCCAGCTGGTCAGCTTCAGAGTCTTGCTCAGGGGTTTGTGGCAGTTCCTGGGGGTGGAGAAGTATCCCGACCAGTCAGACTAGGCACTAATTCAACTTACAAACCAATGGCTAAATAAGTTTCTTCCTAAGAGAGGTGCATTCCTGGCCTATTAATACACCCATGGGTGCAGAGGGTAGGAGGAAAACAGGCTTTGTGCTGATCCAGAAGTTTTTATTTTTTTTAAATTATTTTTATTTGAGAGAGAGAGCACAAGCAGGGGGAGCAGCAGGCAAAGGGAGAGGGACTCCCCTCTTCCAAAGGGAAGCAGATTCCCTGCTGAACAGGGAGCCAGGACTTGGGACTCCATCCCAGGCCCCTGGGATCATGACCTGAGCTGAAGGCAGATACTTAACCACTGTGCCCCCCAGGAGGCTTATCTATCTATCTATCTATCTATCTATCTATCTATCTATTTATTTATTTATTTATTCAGGAGGCCTTTTTAAATGGGCTTCTGATTGTATGTCCCTGGACTCAGTTCACCTTTTATTTTTAAAGATTTATTTATGAGAGAGAGAGAGTGAGCGAGCACGTGCATGTGGGAGGTGAGGGAGGGGCAGGCAGAGAGGGAGAGAATCTCATGCAGAATCTGCACTGAGTGGGGAGCACAACTCGGGCTAGATCCCACAACCCCAAGATCACGACCCAGCCAAAACCAAGAGTGTGACCCCCAACCAACTGGGGCACTCAGGCACCCCAGCTCACCTTTTCAACCTGGGATCTCAACAGGACTGTCTCTGAACCTAAGACAGGGGTGGGGGTGAATGTTTGACAAACCTCTCAACTCAGGCTTGGAGCAGTGACCTGATACCTTGTGTTGGTCCCTCTGGCATTTATGGCTTTTCCCTCCCTGGATGCAAAGATTGGGCACGGAAGGCCCTCTGGAACTCCAGAGTTGAGATCTTTCCTTGGCAAGTGATTTGGTCTCTTCATGACTTTGGGATGGTCACTCACCTTCTCTACTGCTGGGGCTTCTTACTGGGAAGATATTGCAGATAAATTCACATGAGAAGCAGCTGGAAGTATTACAGACTTCTTGATGTAGTTCTTAGTCATCTGTTTTTGACTATATTAAACATTCATTCCCTCCCATGCTCTCTGGCTTCTCTAGGCAAGTGTTCTCTTGTTAACAGCTGCCCACACTTAGATATGGAAAAATCCAGTGGCTGCTAGCTAGAGCAAGGGTGTTAACAGCAGCAAGCAGACAACTAGCTAGTAAACGACTGGGGGAGGGGAAATGAAACAGCTGTTTCGGTTTTGAAACACAGACCTTACTGGCTTGGGACTTATCAAAGGTATGTCACCCCCATATTTCTAAAGTCTCTTCCTGGTCGATAGCAAACAAACTACTAATCTTTCTGGGTGAGGAAAAAGGATCTGTACTCAGGGGCCCAGATTGGTTGGAAAAGCAGTAGGGTTGGTGGGCAAGTGCTAGAAAGGATGAGGCTAGAAGTCTCTAGGATCCAGAGGTCCAGAGGTGGGTGACTAAGTTCTGATGTCTCCTCACACTTCCTCCCTAGGAGTCAACAGCACTTTTTCTGCTTAGATCAGCTTATTTGCTACTACTACCCAATTGCTTCCAGAGCCAGGCAAATGCCTCACCTTTGTGACTTTTCACACTTCTCTGTCCTCTCCTCTTGACTCAATAGGGTGGGAAGAGGCCAGTTTTTCAAATGTACCCAGGCTTTAGCCAGATCATCTGTACCAAAGGTGAGAACATTTTTTGTTTATTCAAAACTAACCAAAAGGTCAGCATACTTTGGAAGGGTGCGTAAGTCACTTTTTCATTCATTCATTCAAGACCAGGGGCCTATTATTATATATCAGCTGTTGTACCAGGCCTTGAATTTACAAAGATGAAATAATCCATGTGTAATAACAAACGAGTTCCTGATTATAGGTTACTGTTAGAGAACTTCTAATTTCTGAGATAAAAAATTTTCATTGGTCTCCCTCACACTGACAGTGAAGCTCGAGTACTCTCCAAGTGGGATGGGCACTGGCTTACAATTTCTAAGCTTATGAGCAGCAGTGACCTTCCCCCCTCCTCTCCCAAGCAAGTGTTCCAGCCACGGAGGTCCTTCAGGACATCCCCAACCACCCACAGTGTCTGTGTGCTGTGGGAAGAGGGGCACATGCACACCTATACACACAGGAGCTCATAGGAAGGAGGATGAGAGGTCAGGGTGTGTGAAGCACACTCCCTGTTTTCCCCTACTAAGGGTTTCTCTCTTCACTTAAAACTATGCCAAGAAAGTTAACAGATTGTCAACTGCACAGTGTGTTCTAATACTGCTTATTGAACATGACAAAGTCCTACAGAAAATTTGGAACTTTGTTATAGGATTATGCCTAGGAATTATTTTATGGGATTTGGACTGTGTATTTATCGATACATATATATGCAAAAAAAATATCAACTAAGATTTCTCAAATGGCAGCTCTTCCAAGATCATCAAATGAATGGATTGTTAATGGTTTGTCTCGTCAATTCATTAATTTATACCCAACAAGACTTTTTTTTTTTAAAGATTTTATTTACTTATTCCTGAGAGACACACAGAAAGAGGCAGAGACACAGGCAGAGGGAGAAGCAGGATCCTCGCAGGGATCCTGATGTGGGACTCAAACCAGGGGCTCCAGGATCAACCGCTGAGCCACCCAAGCGTCCCCCCAACAAGACTTTAAATCAGGGACTCCTAATGCTGCAATTGGTAATGCGGAGTCTTGCAACAAAACCCTCAACACAGCAGAGCAACACAAAGGAGACTGTGCTTCTGTTTACCACCTGCTGCAGCTGGAGCTGCAGTTTCCATCCCCGCCCTTCCCACCTGGCGGGACAAACAGCCGCAGATTGCTGATGGGCCATTGCCCTCCAGCGCCTCTATGGTCGATGGCTGGTGACAGATGGGTGTTGCAGGCAGTCTTTCATTTCTAGGCTCATTCTGCTCGTGGTAGTCAGTTGGGGAAGGTCATCAAAAAGACGTGAGGGCCAGTTGACCCATGAGTTGGTCCCCCCCTCCAGTGTCCTCGGAATGGGGGTTCTGCTTGCCTTTCCTGTTCCCAGAGGCCGCTCCAAGTTCACAGCCTTGCTGGAGTTGAGAACACCTGCACGGTGTACGTGACTAAACCCAGTTAAGGCCTCTTTATGACCTTTTAAGATTTGGCGAGTGGTGCGGGATCCATTCATCTTGCCGCCACCCAAGACAAGTCTTTAGTGTGTGAGTCCCCTCTGCTTCCTAAAGCCGCCGCCGTCTCCCAACCTGGAGTGGCCTCCCTCCTTCTTCACCCTCCCCCTGCCCTCCAGCTATGGGTGTGTTCCAGATTCCACCTGGAAAGCCCCTGAGGTTGTCACCAACAGTATCTCCCCACACTTTCGCCCATCACTTTCTGTGTCTGTCCTTTGTCATGATGGCTGGAGGAGCCCCAGCCTGTCCTAGCAGGCACCTACCTCCCTGGCCAAACCCCAACCCTGCAACTTGCTCATATTTTTGCCCTCCAGGCTCTGAGAGATCATTCAGAAGGGATTGAGGATGGGGAAGAGATGAGGGGAGGGTGGGATGGGATGAACTCTTCTTAGCAAGCTTCTTTCTTTGGCCAGGCCTGTCTCTAACCTGTACAATCAATGTATAGACAAGTTTTCTGGAACAAGCCCAACAGGGAGGTAAAAGCTGCCCTTGCAGTCGTGATCCTTGACCAAGAGGTTTTTTCTAGAAATGTGTTTTTTGAGAAACTGTTTCTGGAAGCCCTGGGGTTGGTGTTGTCCATTAACAAGCACTGTGTCTCCGAAGACTCTGTCAAGGTCTACACCCTTGAAAACAGGTGAGGAGGCCAGAGACGTAGGACCTTTTAACGTGCCTGCCATCCCCATCCTGCTGCCAAGGTCTGAGTCAACACCAGAGTGAAAGTAGGCAGCCTCTCCTGCTCTGCCCTGGCTTGTCTGTTTGAAGAACATAGGGATGAGAGGAATATTAATCCCCCTTAGGAAATGTGGTTTGAAGACCTGCATCTCTTTACATGCCTTTAATCTGACTTTCAAGACGGGGCACTGGGATCATGTTTGGTTCTTATTCCTTTTTTTTTTTTTAAAGATTTATTTATTTATTTATTTATTTATTTATTTATTTATTTATGAGAGAGAGAGAGAGAGAGAGAGAGAGAGAGGCAGAGACACAGGAGGACAGAGAAGCAGGCTCCATGCCGGGAGCCCGACGCGGGACTCAATCCTGGGACTCCAGGATCGTGCCCTGGGCCAAAGGCAGGCGCCAAACCACTGAGCCATCCAGGGATCCCCCTGGTTCTTATTCTTAAAAGCAATTTCCAGAAGTGTTTATTAAAAAAACAATCTTGTCATTCTTATTCACATCTTTGTGAATAGTGATTTATAAACTGA
The DNA here is from genome assembly GCF_905146905.1 of Nyctereutes procyonoides. NCBI lineage: Eukaryota > Metazoa > Chordata > Mammalia > Carnivora > Canidae > Nyctereutes > Nyctereutes procyonoides. The sequence goes on from NW_026575042.1 coordinate 38,206,307, forward strand.
ATTTTGATAAAACTTGAGCGAACTGTCAATTCATCTTTTAGATGATCAGAGATGCGCTGGAGCCCTTCATGCACAACCACCACTTTGCTCTGTGGGAAAAGGCCTGGTCTCTACTTTAGGGACACATCACAAAAGCAGATGCTACCCAGATGTTTTAAAAACACATCCTGTAAAAGCACTTTTTGTTGTGTTCAGATCAAAGATCCGATACAAATCTTCAGTCACTGGAGGTTTAAAAAGAAGTTTGTCTATTAGCAGAGCCTGAAAATAATCCTCGTGGACACTGCACCTGTTAGGACTATCATTTTTGAGCTTCAGTGTACATTCTTCTCAAAACTTCTAATTGAGTTCTGGCTTTGGGGAGCCATGGCCAAGTGCTAGGGTACGAAAGAAGAAAACAAATCTCCCAGCCCTAGTACGGTAGGCCTCTTGAGTAAAGCAGGAGACAAGCACGTGAGAAAGAAGTGATTGGGTGGTGGTCAATGTGCCCCACCCAATCGGTGTCAGAAAGTGATTTGCAGGCAAGTGAGAAAGTGGTTATGACAAATTCTTTGCATAAGTGGGATCGGTTTCACCCACTCTGATACTGGTCTCCCTTCACCAACAGTGCGTTTTATACTCTGAGATTTCCTGAAACAAGTTTTAGCAAGGAGCTGGAAAGGTCTCTCAGCAGGAAGGTCTAGCTGGCAGCGTTCAGGGAGCTCCCAGGCATTTGGCGATTGCCCACAGGAAGACCAGATGTAGGCCTCCTGCAGGGTAAGAGAGCTGGGAAGGCTGGTGGTGTCTTTGGGTGTAAGCAGCAGCAAGGCGAGCTAGTGCTCAAATAAGAGGCAAAAATGGAAGACGTAGGGAACTACAGAAGCAGTTCATCTGTCAGAAGGAATGGGAAAAAAATAGCTTCTAGGAATATGAATCTAAAAGGACAAGTTGAGGAGCACCTGGGGGGCTCAGTTGGTTAAACATGTGCCTTCGGCTCAGGTCATGATCCAGGGTCCTGGGATGAAGCTCTGCATCTAGCTCCCTGCTCAGTGGGGACCTTGCTTCTCCCTCTCCTTCCTGTTCCTGCTCTCTCACAAATAAATACATAAAGTCTTCAAAAATAAATAAATAGATAAGTTGATTGCCAGATGGGTTCTATCTCCCATTGGTTGAAGCGATCTTTTCTCGATGCTTTATTCTCTCAGGTAGGCCCACCTCATCAAAAACCAGGGTTTTGAAGTAAACAACTCCTGGAGTCTGCAGACATCTTCCCTGGTCAGCCGTGTGCCCAGGGGCTGCGTCGATGGCTACCAACGACACTCCCGACAGTCCTTCACAACATCCACATGGCTGCAAGAGCTAAAGCGCTTTCTTACGGCCAAATGATCCAGTGGTTACCGCCGTAGGTCCTTGGACACATTAACCAAATGGCTCTGCCACTAGGGGTGGAGAAGAGGAGCAGAGGGCACACCTTACCACGCCAGTAAATCCCTGGGACAAAGAGGTGGGCACTGGCTCCCCATTTCCACACTGGGTGTTCCAGTCCACCACCGTCACATACTCGGCCTACTGAACCTGGGTGAGGATCTTTACAGGAAGATACCTTCCTTTCTGGGCATTAACCTTCAGGCGAGTGCTTCCTTCACCGTTTCCTGGGGTCTCCTCAAGCCCTGGCCCACGGGAGGGGGGGGGGCAATGGCCTCCAAATTGCTCTCAACCCTTCTGTACCTTCTTCCCATCCACGTGCCCACGAAGTCCTCTGCTTAGCTTGTTGGAACACAGGAGACAGCCGTTACTGAGAGCTCCTGCCTCTCCCCGAAGGAGGCAAAAATTGCTTGAACAGGTGCTGAGGGGCTTTGGTCTCCGAAGCTGGGAACCGTGAAGTTCTGCCCGGGGCCTGGGGGTATTTGGTGCTCATCACTGCAGCTCTCTGGCTGCTGCTGGTTTGGAGTAAAGAGAGGTTAAGAAAACATCTTCTCTAGAAATCTGTATTCAGGTCATTTCTGGGACTGTACGGTCATTATTCTTTACGCTACAATCTTCTCCAGTGACCTTAAGATGATGTAAAATCGTAGATCTGTAACACAGAAAACCTTTTACAACTTTTTTAAAAAAAGATTTTATTCATTTATTCATGAGAGACAGAAAGGCAGAGACACAGGCAGAGGGAGAGGCAGGCTCCCTGTGGGTAGGCCAATGTGGGACTCGATCCCCGGATCCTGGGATCAATCCCTGGGCTGAAGGCAGATGCTCAACCGCTGGGCCACCCAGGGATTCCCCCCAGAAAACCTTTTAAACATCTGACCCATATCCATCATGGGGGGACAGGTGGCATGCCTGTGTTGGAGGGTACTCTGGGACCACCTGGATAGTGGGGGAAGCAGGATGGGGTGAAAGGGAAGCTGAGCCATGATCGTTGTGGGAGGAGCTGCCCAGGAGGAATTCTGAAGTTGAGACGGTACTTCAGATACCCCAAATTGGAGCAAGGAGGCTGGGCTTTTGTACCTTCACTGGCTGCATGTGGACGTAGCTGTGGGAAAGGTAGTTCTCTTCCGAGGGCAATTCCTGGGGGACACGGAGAGGGGAGGGAGTGTCCCGGTCCTGAGGGAGGGAGGGCGGGTGGCATGCCACAGTATCCACTGGCCCCCCATCAGCCCACTAATAATGACAGACCAACATTATTTAAATTATTTATTTTTTCTATAGTACATCTCATTCAAATCATAGAATAGTCTGATCCATTTTTTTTTTCTCAAGCACAACTTAACTCATCTCAGATGTTTTTTCTTCCCTTCCTTCTTTTAATCTTACAGGATGGATAGAGATACACTTTAATGGACAAAAACCATCACTCAAGAGTTTATTAAAAATACAATTTCCCAGGGCCCACTCCCAGAGCTTGGAGTGTCTGGGGTCGGTCCTAGGGAGGCAAAAAGTTAAAACTCTCATTAATTCTGCTGCAGGTGGTCTTGAACCATCCTTAGAGGAACACTGCTCAGGACTTGACTGTTATCTATTGGAAGCAATTTCAGGAAATCCAGGAATAATTAAGTATACAGAAATAGCTCTTCTATAAAATTTCCATATAAAAATAACGGTATTTATTTACAAAGTTTGAGATGCTATAAAATAATACATCATATTAGGTTAGGTACTTCAATCTAATAAAGTCTACATTAGGCAAGTCAGATGTGGTGTCTGCATCTTCCCCTCGCTTCTCCTGTTTAAATTGCTTAAAGCATGTGGCACCACAACGTTTCCTTCATGCAGAAAAAAAGCAGACCTAGATTTTCTGGAAATAAAACCCAACAGCACATGATCAGAGTAAAGCATCTCCAAATGAAAAGGTGAATGAACTTGTGATTTGGGCTCACAGCCTTTTTTTTTTTTTTTTTGTCTAGAAGTCAAGTGTGGTGGTGGCAAACGAAATCCCTCAAGGAACTCACAGTACTGAACCATGGTCATCAGAGCTCAGGCCTACTGAGCAGCCTGCCCCAGTTACTAGTTCTATTTTCAGGACCCCGAAAGGTTGAACCTGCCATCATACTACAAGGAGAAAGAGAACTGCAATGTGCTCAAAGAAGTCTTTTAGCAGAAAAATATCTGGATCTTCGGACTTTTTAGTATGCAAAAAACACTGACCCCAGTCAAGAATAAGCAAAATAAAACATTAGGCCATTTGTTATTAGGTGGTGCCTGACATGCTGAAGATGACGTGTAAGTGACAACATGGTGAGTTTGAAGTGACAAAGGGTTTTAAACCCCAAACATGATCTGGGGAAGTTTCCTTGTTGTGTTGAGAGCCACGGACAGGAACAAGCTAATGTGGTACAGGAGGATCCAGTGGGAACTCAACCTCTCAACCTCCTACCGGTGACCAACATAAACATGTAGGATGGTCTTTCCTCAGGGAGGAATGAGTTTCTTCCCAGGTGTGATGACTAAACCTGGGGTCTTCCAAGTCGAGAGAAGCCCAAAGCTGACACCACAACCTCATGCTGGGGACTCACGAGTGGAGTCCCGCTTTTGCTCAACTGTTAAGCACTTGGTGCGACAGAGGACTGATACAAATCCAAAGCTGTCTGAAGGACGGTGGTGAGGGTGTGGTTTGCAGGAGGCCAAGTGGCCCTCACGGGAGGAAGAGTTCTGGGTTGTGGTGCAGGCTCTGCCACACAGGCTGAGGGATGTTAGACAGGCCAAGCTCTCAGCTTGTTTCTCAACAAATGGGGTAGAAGAGATGTTCCCTTCCATCCTGAGACCCTCGGGGGAGGATGGGGGAGTCCTGTCCCTTCCATCTACACTGGCTTCCGATGCAGCTCTAAGCAGGGAGGCCAAGTCCAGTCGGCTGAACAGCAAGGGTCAGGAGAGCATGCAGTTCTAGAGCCCTTTTTGTAAAGTAAAGGTTGTAGAAGGATGACTCAGGGTTTTACCTGGACTGAGAGGACAGCTGCAGAGAATGCACGTAAGAAACAATACACTTCCTGCAGTCTCGTCACAAGCGGACATCTGCTACCATTTAAGCTTTCATACTTGTCACAGATGCCCAGGGCACAACTGGAGGGTCACAGTTTCGTGCCCCCGACTTTTCCTTCTTTAGCATAGCGTGAATGTAGGTGTGTGTGGGGGGAAACTGGATCTCAAAGGTTACGTGAGCCTACCTGTTCGGAGATACCTTGAAGGAGTGAATTCCTGAGGAATGTTGTCATTTATGTGGGCGTTTAGTTTGAATTTTTCTTAAAAAGATCTTAAGCAAATATCAGGCTTTTTCCCTTTTGAGTAATAGTGTGGCTTCAGTGTAAGTTAAATCAGCTGAAGACTGTACCGACTGTGATTCAGAGGGCAAGGAGGCACATTTCTGAGGCCGACAGCGTGGTGCAGGCCTCGGGCACACGGCCGGGGGGCGGGGTCCCCCATAAGTACACATTTATGACCGTCAGGGCCTAGGGCCCACTGCCCTGGGCCACGGAGACAGGGAGCCTATTTGTGAAAATATCCCGGGGAAGTCTTTAGCTCCACGTAAAGCCAACCCACACGCAGAGTAAAAGGTTATCTTTTATGTATCTAATACAAAAAGTAGATCTTTATGTATCCAACAACTTGAAAAACTAGAAGAAAACACCTAGAAAAGTGATTACTTTTTTATGGTATAGGTTCCACTGCAGGGTGATGAAATGAATAATGAGAACGTCGTGGGTTAGAGTTAGAATTTTCTCTTGGTTCATGGATACTGCTGGCAGCTAAATTTTTCCTTTATATCTTAAAAGTTCCTTAACAAATCCCACCCAAAATCTATGTTTAACACCGGAACGGTGTGACCTTTGGAATGTAGTAGCGAATCCAAGTGCTTATTATGGGGATAGTGTGGAAAGAAGGTATAGAGACGTCAGTCTTTCAACTGTCTGACTCAGGACAAATGTCACTTTCTTAGGGGGAGGCCTTCCCTGGCCGGCCTAGCCAAAGTCACCTTTCTTTCCCCCCCACTGTCTTATCACCCCATCATTTTTCCCTTAGCACTAATCACTCTCAATGTTTTCTGTTCTGTATTCACTCAAATACCTACTGAAGGATTAAATTGTTACATTCACTGTCCAACACCCACTCTGTACTTAACCACTAGGAAGGCACAATCTTAACGTCTACATCCCAGATTGGTTTGGGGAGAAACACTCCTTTCATATGACTGAGGACAGGGAGCGGGAAGCGGGATAGGTATTTAAAGGGCCCTTAAAGTCAATCACTGATAAAGCTAAACAGACCTCTCTCTCTCTCTCTCTCTCTCTCTCTCTGTGGTTACGAAACAGCTTTGGCAGCTCCCTTCCTTTGTAACCTTGCCTCCAAGAACATCCACCGCCACTATGTTCTGACTGTCCCAGGGCCTAAGTTACATCTACACTTGGAGCAACTTTGCTGTCTCTGTGACCCAAGTAGCCAAAAAAGAGCTGTGGTCTAGCAGACAGCCAAGTGACAAATGTCTGCACGGCGAAAGCGGACCACTCCTTTGTGAAACCTCTCCATCTTAATTATCTGATAGGAGCTAATCTGCATTTGGGGACTGACCCTGGCTTTATTTTTCAAGTATGGCAACGGTACAGTTACAACTGTAAATTCCACCAACGATGGGAGTTACCCTCTTTTGTCCTGGTAAAACGGCAGAAACTCCCCACCATTTCTATAAAGAATTAAACTGTAGGGAACAAGACACGTGGTCATTGTCAAGTTTTCCAGGGACGGTGCCCATCACTGAGGTGAGGAATCACCACATTGGCATCTCCTTTCCTGCCCCTTCCACAACGTCCTCCGTGATCATAAGGCACAATTCAGATTAGCACTTGCCAAAGCTGTTCTCACCCCCTTGCCAGCACGCGAAAAGACTAAACAAATGAGAAAGATTCACGGTGGGAAGGGTGAAGGGAAGCTCGGGCAGGTGCTGGGGTGCCTCACACACTGCCATGGACTCTGAAAGTGCTGGCCTCCCCACGTAAGGGTCAGTGTGGCAGGTCTGGGGCCCCCTGTGCACGTGCTAATGGGAGCAGGAATTTACCGGCCCAATGACATCATGCACTTAAAAGGGTAATAGCTGAGCTGACCCTTGAGGAGGAAAAAGGCCTCTCGAACTCCCCAAAAAGCAGAGTGTGACTGGCACCTTCTGGGAGGGGTGTCTGTGCACACACACGTGTGTATGCATGTGTGCATGTGACCCCAAGGGCTCCTCCTATAAGGAATCCTGGATATCGCAATCATAATTTCCCAACATTTTGTTACTTTGATTTCTATATAGAATTGTGACTGAGTATTGAACTTTAAAAAAAAAAATCTGTTTAGGGGAGATATACAAGAACAGAAGAATTTATGTTTCTAAACATCTCAACTTAGCTTTCTGCTCAGGTAAGGCTTCACACCAGCGAGATGTCCTGGTGACCACAGTGTGCCTCCAACAGATGTCCTCAGCAGTAACCCAAACCCTTTACTGAGGGGTGGAGGCCACTTTCCACCAAATACCACACACGAACGGCTGAGATGGCCAATGATGGGGCACCAATTATGTGAAGAGTCTTTGGTTGCTTTAAAAAAACAAAAACAAAAAACCTCAAACCGGCATTTTATCAGTTTAAAACACTACAACAGCAGAGAGAGAGAGAGAGAGAGAGAGAGAGAACTAGAGCTCCAGCAAGGACTTTGCTATTTGGTGCAGGAATGGTTATGCTGAATTACCTGCAGAAATGTTGATGTACAGGTGTTGGAACCTGTATAAAATATTGTGAAGACTAAAGAGTCAGCTGTGACCCCTGGGCTCTCCAGGTCCCGGCTGGCTCTCGAGTACAGCGATATGGGTAGTTAAGGTTGGAGTCAGTAAAGGAGGGGGCCGTTTGGAAGGGAACCAGTTTTATCCAACTGTGTAGCTGATGCTCTTCGAGTCGGAAGTGTCTCAGAAGCCCTCGGGGCCCTGCTGCAGCCTCTGCACTATTTTGGACTCCTGCCACCCACCAGCCTCAGAGGTGTTCCCAGAACTCAGGCGGAGACAGAAGTCTCTAGAACTGCCTCGATCTCTCTGCTCCCCTGACCACTCTGAGTCTGCACTATGGCTTATTAGGACAGAATGAGTGTTGTCTCCAAGGAACCTCAGTTAAAGTTGTGTGTTCTTGTGTATTAGTTTTCATGGGCTTAGTAAAAATTTTAGGTCAGCCAAATCTTTCCTCTCCAGCTTACTGTAAGCAGAGTGGAAGAACTTTAAAAAGGCATCAGAAGGCATCCGTACCCCACCCCCCGCCATGGGTTTAGAAAAGAACCGGTTTGGGACAAGCTTAGTGTTGCACCCAAAGGTGCTGGATGCATAATCTAGAGGCAAATCCAAAGGATTTGAGTCAAAGAGTTATTTTCCATTACTATTTGCTCCTTCTCAAGGCCTTAATGTGATAGATTGGGGCCTGGCCGTGCCGGTCGATGTCCTCACACTGCCCTGTTCAGAGGGCCAGGAGCTGTGAACGCCCCAGGGCAGTACGCCCAGTGGCATCTTTGGCTATGAAACAACATACTGTATACTGCACTACCACAAATCCAGTCATTTGGAGTGATCAACATTTTTCTGTGTTTCTGTGAAACAATTAATATCGGGTTAGTTTGAAATGCAATTTACCCAGGAATAAACCCAATAAGGTAATTTTGAGTAACGAAAATGTACAAAAGGTGACGTGTACAGGAAAACGTTGCTGTTCGTATTCTTGAAAGAGACTTTTCTTTTAAGACAAAAGTAATGACATTTGGTTCATTTTCACAAATTGCACAGAGTGAAATCATACAAGTACTGGAGGGAGCTATAAGCAAGCAATTCGGTCATAGGAATTGGTTTCTTTGTTTTGTTTCAAATGAAAAAGCTATATGAAATGCATAGCTTTGATTAAAACTATAGATACAATTTCCTTCTCTGTAAAACTCCAGATTTAGAATGCTGGCAAAGGCAGTGCTGGCAAAGTATTTTAATGCACGTGGAAATGCTATTCTATATTTGGCTTCCAGAAGTAGCCCTAGAAAATTCTATGCACCAATGCATTGGCTAATAATGATCATCTCAGTTTTACTATAAATTATTCTAAATGTCACTTAAGTACTTAAGAATTAGCGCTTGCTCCTTTCTAGAAGCCGTCTAAGGCAGCTGATGCGTAAAGCACCTCAACTAGACTTTCAACTAGTTCAGCAGTTCAGTCTGTGCTCCTTAGACCACAAGGATTGCCGTCTACATCCCTCACTGTACAACTCGCCCCCGCTGGGATCCTTTCGCGTTCACTTCTGCTTGTAAAAAGCAGCCCAGTCGAGGAAGAGAGACATGACGAACATGAAGTCAAGGACTGTTTGTTACAGCAATCCTGATCCTAAGGACGGTTACAGGGGCGTGGGGGGACACAAAGATCCCACCTCGTGGGAGATAAATGAGCTTCATTCATGCTGCCAATTCTTTAGGGGCTATCCCCTCCATCACCTCAGAACACCGCTTTGTCTGCGGTGATCCATTGCTCCTTGGTCAGAGTTTTCATTCACGCTAGGTTAACTTTCATCTCAATCATCTCAGCCTTCCTATCATTTGCTTATTGTGTTTCCCTAGTTTTCACTGAACACACAGTGCAAACAAAGGCAAAGACTGAAGCAATCATTTTAAAAACAAGAGCTCACACTAAAAACACACATGAGCGTCAAATATTAAAACATGGGTTTTCTCCTGTCTTTATTCTGGGGAGGAGGAATCCTCCTCGTCATCTTCCTCATCTTCGTCGTTGAACGAACAGGGGGTCTCGCCTCGTGACTCAGAGCAGTGAGAGGCTGCACTGCTGGACTGGTGACTGTTTGGGGCAAGGAACTGCCCAGTTGCTAAGGCCACTTCAGCATCCAAGCACAACCCTTGGTTTACACTAGCGAATAATTAAAAACACACAAGCTCATTAATGTGGCAAATCTTTCAAGCTTTGTAAAATGTCGGAATAAAAACATGGGAGAGGAGGTGCCACTGGGGAGCTCTGCCAAAATGTGCTCAAGACCTGGGCCAGCAGTGACACCTGGCTCTCCCCTGCAGGGGGGGTGGGGGTGGGGGTGTGGGCAGGGCTTCACAGCTTCTCTTTCTAATCCCTGAAAAAATACGTACCTTGATTGGGACAAGGTGGCACCGGTGGTCAGGTCTAAATTTGAGACTGATTGAGTAGAGTTCAAAAGTAGTCCCTGATTTAACCAAGAAGGTCCTGTGGAGATATCTACAGGGAGAAACAGAAACAGAAGATGTAGGTGTGCTGCAAGCTCTGTGGCTGCTGCTCTTGCAGTTGAGAGGAGCACAGGTGAGGTAGGGCATGAGCCTGGTCTAAATTACAGCTAGGTAAGTCTCCTGTCCTGGGGAGAACCCACGTTTCTTTGGCCTGGAAAAAGGAAATCTCTGGGACGTAAAAACAGGAAAAAAATTTGGGAAGGCGGATGACAGTGAGGAAAAATTCAAATTAAACCACTCACACACAGAAACAATAAAAAATAAACCACTCACAGACTCCCAATCTTTTTTCTTAATTAGGAAATCGAGAGGGCAGCTGAGAGTACAGTGATCACTGCACCATTCCTGGACACCTGCTGTCCTCACCACCAAAGACTCTGGTGTAAAAGGCCAAAGCCACGAGCAGGTAAAAAGAAAGTCAAATGAGAAATAGGTAAGAAGCTTTTCATGTGCCCCTTCAGTGAACTCAGTGCTATTACTCATAAAAGATATATTTCTTTTTCCTGGTATCCTTTGCTTTGTAACTCACAGTAGCCCTTATGTTGTTTTTTAAAATATTTATTTATTTATTTATTTATTTATTTATTTATTTATTTATTTATTTATTTTAAATATTTTCTTATTCATGAGAAACACAGAGAGGCAGAGACAGAGGCAGAGTGAACCACCCAGGTACCCCAACTAGCCCGTATTTTAAAAGGTCACATGCAGGGATCCCTGGGTGGCGCAGTGGTTTAGCGCCTGCCTTTGGCCCAGGGCGTGATCCTGGAGTCCCAGGATTGAGTCCTGCATCGGGTTCCTGGCATGGAGCCTGCTTCTCCCTCTGCCTCTGCCTCTGCCTCTGCCTCTCTCTCTATCACGAATAAATAAATCTTTAAAAAAAAAAAAAAGGTCACATGCAGTCATATTTTTAATGAAGGCGAGGCAAACATTACTGTTTTAATCTGCATAAAATATTTTGGGTGTATCCTTGCAATATTTTTTTAAATTTTTTATTTATTTATGAGAGAGAGAGAGAGAGAGAGAGAGAGAGAGGGAGAGAGAGAGGGGCAGGCAGAGACACAGGCAGAGGGAGAAGCAGGCTCCATGCACCGGGAGCCCGACGTGGGATTCGATTCCGGGTCTCCAGGATCGTGCCCTGGGCCAAAGGCAGGCGCCAAACCGCTGCGCCACCCAGGGATCCTGCAATATTCTTTTCTGTGCATATACCATATTTCTCCAATCACAACCCTGATAAATTCTTATTGTAATTTTATTTAATACTGGCCTCAGTATCTAGAATTTAGCTCAAGGCAGGCAGTGACTGGGACATGTAAGATCTAAATGTTACTGAATGAGTATAGTCTCTTTCACACCAAGTTTACAAGAGGTGAAAGAAATTCTAGAAAGTATTCCTATCGCAACTGATGAATTATTGAAAACTACATCTGAAACTAATGATGTACTGTATGTTGGCTAACTGAATTTAAATAAAATAAAGAAATGTATTCCTAAAAAGAAATTCTGACTTACATTACAAAATAAGACTGTGCAATTTAGTAATGAGCTTTTATTAAAGTTAATTAAAATAGTTTTGTTAATTCCTGTGCAAAAAAAACCAAACCAAAACAAAAAAACCCCAAACTATATTAGAAATTCTGCTATCCTGGTACCATCTGACCAAGTGAGAAGCTTCTTATGTAGGAAAAGAGGAAAGGAAATGATTTCATTAACTTTACCATGGCCTTGTGAACCTTTTCCTTTATAGGCTAGTTAAGGCAGCTGTGAAAAAAAAAACTTCAATTCTAAGAAGAATAGCAGACTTTAACTACATTAAATAAGAAGCCTGTGCAAGATGAAATTAAAACCAGAATCCTGTGGTAAATATCAATTAGTATATATGGAAACTTGCTGTCAGAACACAGCTATTTACTTGTTTGTGGGCATTACACAGTAAATTTTCTTTCTTACAATGGCTTTGAAAAGCCTACATTTCTTTCACATTATCATAAGATACATACAATAGTTCTCACCATCTTACTCAAGAGCCATTCTGTCCCTTTGCACACTACAGGCATTTCTTTTTTTAAAAGTCACCAGAAAGTCTATCTCCCAGCCTGCAAATGAAGTCACAAAGAGACCAAAACCACAGAGTCTGCCTGATTGCCCTGAGCCTTTTCACTGAGCATAAGCTAAAATAAAGTTCTGGTGATTTATTGAGACCCTTTATTCAGCCCCTGCTGGACTGCCACAATGGCTGGGCTGCTAATAAAACAGCAGGGCCTACTCTGGGAGAGAGTGGGAAGAACAAAGCATGGGGGGTGAAAACAAGGGGCAAGCTGGCTAAGGGACAAGAAGAAGGGGTCACACTTGCAGCAGGTGGATGGCGCTGGTTGAAGAACCAAATCCAACAGAAATCAAATCTCAAAATCTCAATCAACAAACTCGTGTGTTTTGACCAAAGGGGCAAAACCCTAAAGCAAAATAAAGTAAGAACGAGGGGAACCTGGCTGGCTCACTGGTGAGCATGAGACTCTTGATCTCTGGGTTGTTAGTTTATTCATGAGAGACAGGGAGAGAGAGAGAGAGAGAGAGAGAGAGAGAGAGAGAGAGAGGCAGAGACACAGGCAGAGGGAGAAGCAGGCTCCATGCAGGAAGCCTGATATGGGACTTGATCCCGGGTCTCTAGGATCAGGCCCTGGGCTGAAAGTGGCGCTAAATCGCCGAGCCACGCAGGGATCCCCTAGTTTTTGTTTTCAAGGGTAGTCGGTATACTCTTTAAAACTCATAATAAAGACAACCTGATGCAAAAACGGGCAGAGGATCTGAACAGACATTTCTGCAAGGAAGATCTACAAATGGCCAATAAGCACACAAAAAGATGCTTAGCACCATTAGTGCTTAGGAAAATGCAAAATAAAACCACAGTAAAATACTACCTCACACCTACAAGGATAGCAATAATAAAAAGGATGGGCAATAACAAGTTTTGAGAAGGATGTGGACAAGCTGGTAGGATTGTAATTTCGTACACATGCTTTTGAAAAATAATTTGGCAGTTATTCAAAATGTTACACACAGAGTTATCATATGTCCCAGAAATCGCACTACTAGGTACATGACCAAAAGAGGTGAAACTTAGGATCACACAAAAATATGTACAAGAATGTTTATAGCAGCATCATTCATGATAGTCAAAAGCGGAAGCAATCCAAATGTCTACGAACTAATGAATGGATAGATAAAATGTGCTATTATTCATACAATGGCAATGAGAAGGGATGAACCCTGAAGACACAATGCTAATAAGTAAAAGAAGTCAATCACAAAGACTACATAGTGTGTGATTCCATCTATATGAAATGTCCAGAACAGGCAAATCCATAGTGACAAAGCAGATTAGTAGTTTCCTAGGGCTGGGGGGAATAGGGGAATAGGGAGTGACTGTTAATGTATATGGGGTTTCTTTTTCTTTTTGAAGTGATAAAAAATGTTTTAGAATTAGTGATGATTACACAACCTTGTGAATATACTAAATACCACTGAATTGTACATACCATAAAATGGTGAATTATATGGTATGTGAATTATATCTCAATAAAAAAAAAATTAGGATACCATTTCACATCCACCTGATTGGGCAAATGGAACACTAGCACCCTGCAGGTGAGAATGTAACTTGTGAAGTCAAATTTAAAAGTTCTGGCATCATCTAGTGAAGCTGAAGCTGCATGGACTTCTGACCCAGTAATCTCATGCTTTACACTGGCAGGTGGGTACTATGCTATTGTTATAGGAATGTTCAAAGTAGCACTGTTTTTTGTTTTTGTTTTTTTTTTTTTAAAGATTTTATTAATTTATTCATGATAGAGAGAGAGAGAGAGAGAGAGAGAGAGAGAGAGAGAGGCAGAGACACAGGCAGAGGGAGAAGCAAGGCACCATGCCAGGAGCCTGATGTGGGACTCGATCCGGAGACTCCAGGATCACGCCCTGGGCCAAAGGCAGGCGCCAAACCGCCGAGCCACCCAGGGATCCCAGTAGCACTGTTTTTTAACATCAAGAAATTGGAAACAAAACTAAAAGGTTTATCATCAGCAAAATGAATAAACAAGTTGTGATACAGCCATATAATGGAGGTCTGTACAACAGTAAAAATGTATTAATTACAGCCATATTAAACCATATGAATGAATGAAAAGATCATGTTGAGTGGAAAAAACCTGTATCACTAAAGAATATATATATCACACACACACACACATAAATATATATATAAATATAAATGTATATTTATATAAGGTCAGAAATAAGTAAAATTAAACAATAAGTTGTTTCCAGTTTACTATATTTGCATTTATATCTCTCTAAAGAAAAAATAAATGATGATAAATAAGCAATTCAAGAGAATGGTTACGTTTCAAGGGCACAGAATGTAGGGTGGGCATACAGTGGACTTTAATTTTCTATGAGGAAGGTTTTAACAGATTTAGGTTTGACATGGAGTCAGGGACAACATGTGAAAGTGTTAGTTAACATACCTGTGATATAACCTTCTAACGCCTTTGGCACCAATGATTTAGCAAGTTTCAGATCTTCCAGAGAGCATTTGCCTGACTCTAGGCCAAAGGACATTCCCATTCGTTTCAGCACTTCTATGTCATCATGGATCTCAAAGGTGTTGTCAAAATTAAAAAGATATTCAAACCTGTATCAGAAAACAAAGTTAGTATGGGGTTTCAGTGGTATAGGGGAGGTCTGCATAGTGTTGTACTTTGTACATTACACGCAAGAATGAGGGCCTAAATTCAGTTATAGTACTAGGAACTGTCACTGTTGAGAGCAGTAACAGTCATTCTGCTGTGTTCAGGGGGAAATGACATCTCAAACAAGCCACTTTCCCAACTAAAACAGTTTTCCTATGACAAATAATAGGAGTCCATAAACTTCAGTCCTATTCAAAGTTGTTACAAACAGGGAACAGAAACTCTGGTGTAAAGCCAATACTTTCAAAGTTGGCTACAGTTTTGTCACAGAAGACAAATTATTAAGGAAGACTTTTCAGTTTAGTATAATATATGACATCCCTACTATGAGTCGGCCTATCAGGTTTGAGAGAGAGAGAGAAAAAAAAAACCCAATAAACTATTTTGGATGCTTACTTCATTTTCCTGAGTCAAGTGTCAAGCTATAGAGTTTAGATAAGCAGTAAGTGGAAGACTTTTCACAAACAAACCAAAACCCAAATCCTGTCTTAGGAGCCTAAGAAGTGAAATAAATGACTTAAGGAAAAAGTGCACATTTACAAGTGTCCTTGAAAAGTACCAAATCAGGATGCCCAGCTGCCCTGTACAATGTTTCAAAAAAACACAGTCCTTTTGACTCCTAGGCTGGGCCCTGGGGCACCTTTACCCATAGGCCTCGGTTGCACAGGGACTGAGTGCAGATGAATGTTTTGGCACAGTGGTGGTTTTATATTGTCATAAAATTCTTATTAAAATCACATGAAGGTAAAATAATTGATGCTAGATTTTAGGTCAGGGCAAAAATTACAATTTAAAATGAAATACCATGTTTAAATAGTCTGAAGTATTATATAAATTTGAATAAAGGACATTAACAAATTTTCAGTGAAAAACACAAAAAATTTGAAGCATGTGCCTGTCAAGGAGATGATTCCTGGTAAATGTTAAAAGTAGATGGTTTTGTAAATTTAATCCCCATTGTGAAGAGCCTCAAGGCTAATTAAGGGGAAAAGATTGTATCAACAAAGTAACTGAAAGACAAGGCTTTAGGACCTACCTTGAGTAACAAGCTTCTACAAGCTGCTCACAACCTCCTTCCCTACACTAAGAGTTGGGCTGGGAAAGGGCATGAGTCAGTAACCACCTACGTAGGGATGGAAACCTTACCAGGCCCCAGCCTGGGACGAACAGAATCCATAATTCCTTTAGGCCAATGGTTCCCAGATCTTCCTGCTACTCTTTTTAGACTTGGAAGACTAAGGGATGAAGAGAATTTAATAATCCCTCACAAAACAAGAGGCTGACTGGAGAGAGGAACTATAATTCTAAGACTGTTTCTCTTGAAAATACGTTAAACATTCTCCAGGAGTCTCAGTTTTATGAGAATATGTTAATAGTCCCTATAAGATGTAGGTTTTTGTGAAGATTTTGCAATTGTGTGAATAATAATACAGACACGTACCATTTACTGACCACTGGGCTGGGTTCTTTAAGATTTACCTACAACTTTTGAAAATCAGCAAGTTAAATACTATAAATCCTACTTTTGAGGAGGAAGCATCCAAATCTCAGAAAGGTTAAGAAGCTATGTAGCTAGAGGAAAAACTGAAAAATGGATCTTCTGACTTCATACTATTTTTATGTCTATAGTCTTAATTATCAAATACTTTTGAGATCCTTGCTCACTGTTTTTTTTTTTCTTTTGGCACCTTCTTATTTAAGTGACCTAGAATCTCTGTATGCAATCAAGATAAAGAGGGGAAGCAACACTGCCTGAGGAAAGAGTGGAAAAGACAAGGGAAGGCAAAGCCCAAAGGCCATGTGGTAGCTCTAAGGAGACCAGAGGCCCAAGTCTCCCTGGACAGTCTTAGTCTTAGACTATGCCTGTGGGACTGATGTGATTACTGAGCACTCTTTTACTTTCAAATGGATCCCAATTTGGTCAATAAATTATATGCTGACTCCTTGTGACAGCAGCTAATATTTATAAAGTGCTTGCCTTGGGTCAAAACCTTTATAGACATCATCGTATTTAATCCTCACAAGGCTAGGATGTGATAGAGGCTTTGGAATCATCCTCTTTTGTTCTTCAGAACATTGCTCTGAAGCAGCTAAATGGGGGAACCCCAATCCACACTTAGGTCTTTCTCACTCCACACCTTATTCCCTTAAATATCTCAGGATGCTGGTCACAGTAATCCTGAAGATTACTGCTATTTTCATGAAGAGTAAAATAAGTTACAAATTAACTTAGTAGTATTTTAAAAACTGTGCCACTGCTCACTTGCTATGATAAATATCATCAACTTTAGTTAAAATGTAAAAAAATGCTGGTGGGATTGTAAATTGGTGTAGCCACCATGGAAAACAGTATGAATGTTTCTCAAAAAATTAAAAACAGAACTACCACATGATCCAGCTATCTCACTTTTGGGCATATATCTGAAGGAAATAAGATCACTATTTCACAAAGATATCTGCACCCCCATGTTCACTGCAGCATTATTTATAATAGCCAAGATACAGAACCAACCTGTCTTCTGACATATGGACAAATAAAGAAAATGTAGACTATCTCTGTTATCTGAGTGTGTACAAATGGAATATCTGGCCATAAAAAAGAAGGAAATTCTGACATTTGCAACAACATGGGTGGACCTTGAAGGAATTCTCCTCACTGAAATAAGATGACAGAGAAAGACAAGTACTGTATAATCTCCCTTACAATATGGAATCTAAAAAAAAAAAAAAGAAGTCATAGATGCAGAGAACAGACTATTGGTTGCCAGAGGTGGATGAAATGGGTGAAGGTGGTCAAAAGGTATAAACTTCTAGTTATAAAATAAATAAAAAAAAAGAAAGCAGACAATGCACCTAGCATTTTCATGTCCATTCATTCATAAGCAGAAGCATACTCCAATACCATAGAGCAAAACAGAAAAACAAAGAAACAACTGCCCTAATGCCACATGTTGCCCTACAATATTTCCACAATAAACTATGCAAGTGAATCACCAGGGAACCTACCTTGTCCCAGGCCCTCACTGATGGTCTACTTTGAGGCAGTTACTTGCCCAGGGTTGCCACAGAGTGTACATACATGCACATCCTGGCTGGGGTCCAGGCTCCACTATGCATATAGTATAGGCAGCACAGTGCCAGGCACAAGACAGGGGGCTGCAGAGGGTGAGTGATGGAGAATGCACGAGTAGATGGCCGCACTCCATCAGCGAAGGTATTTCTCATGCCCCAAGGAGGTCAGCCCAGCCCGCCCCCGGGGGCTCAGATAACGAAGTACACCCTTCTTTATGTTGCAAATGCTAGGAATGTGTTAACAGGAGGCTGGCCCTACAGTCCTCCCCTAGTTCTCCACTCACTTGTCACTGGAGATGCTGCAATCTATGACTGTTTTTCTGCTTGTATTGATGATTATAAATGGCAGCTGAATGGTGGAGTTCAGAGCCGGAGGGCCCTGGTTCTGTTGTTCATTTTGCCGATTTCGCTGAACCAGGTTTTTGAAAGCGATTTGCTGTAATGATCAATAAAAAGAATATGGTCATTTAAAGTGAATAAGTGATTTGGAATTAAATGAATTAAAATAAATGCATTTAAGGAATAGTTTAAAATTAGAGAGTTTAAAGAGTTAATTAAAATTAAATAGTAAAAAAGAAAAGATTAGAAGGATCTAACTCAGACACATTTCAAGGGAAAAAACATACTTTTAAATGATGTCTAACATCATCCTAATATAAATAATGGGACCTATGACTCCCATCATCCATAGGATCTTACAAATCTGGGAGAGCCCAGCAGGTCTTGCAACTCTTCTTAGAGAGACACAGAGAAAGTGATACTAAGTGAACTTATATTTCCCATTTATCTAACATAGACTCTTGGGAGTTTGTGGTTAAATACACCTTTTAGACTGTCTAGCTCAGGATATGCAAACTTTTCGTCAAATGAAATCTATAGGACGCCATATAAAACAGATAAAAGTAGTACTGCTGTGCCTGGCTGCAGTGGGGCAGGGAGTCCGGAGCCCAGCTGGCTCTGCCCTCACTCACCCCTTAGGTTTCTAGGGTACCTCCACAGAACTCCTGCATCCTCAGGGCATAGCTGGGATCTGGCCCAACTCACCCCCGCACCTGATATCTTCCAGACAAGAAACTGAGGGTTAGCACTTATAAGATATATCAAGGCCTGAATTTTTATCCTGAATCTTGCTGCTATTTTTAGTTATAACCATTACTTGCAAGTCAAAAAAGTGACTGCCTACCCCCTTTTAATAAGGCAAATGTATCAGAGAATTCCATAGCTAGAAAGACTATGCAACTCAAGTTTTTCATCTGCTCCTGAAAGAGTGGTTTTAAATATTCCTAAAGTCAGATCCACTCATTCCCTTTTATTGGTGTGTCCCATCTTCTCATCCAGTAGTGATGAATTTAAGTGACTTTCTATGTTTTAGCACTCTTACCCTAGGATAGGGTAAATAAATAATTTAGGTTCTGAGCCTTAGCAAAAGTTTAAGATTATTTTTATCTTAAAATGACTGGGTACTATCCCTAGAAAGTAAAAATTTACTCCTAAAATGCACAAAACAGAAGGGACACCAATTTATTCTAGCCCTAACAGTGTGTCCAAAAATCACTAGCAGTACCAATCACAATCAAAACACTTACCACTTATCAATACGATTAAACGTTACTTAAGTCAGACTTCATTATTTTCTGCTGGTAAAGAATGAAGGCTGTTTTATATTCTTTGTTTAATATATTTAATGTCGAAAAAATGCTACTGATACTGTAAGACTGAGACAAGGAATGAAATGTTTGGATACTTCTGCCTAGATTCTCTTCCCTTCTACTAGAAAAAGCGTCTCAGGAGATGATGTCATACTTTGCCCTAGCTTTGTGGACCTAGTGCCAATGGCAGGGTCATGCCTGGGAGGGAATATCAACAGTGATAAATCAGAGTTCTTATATATTTATGACTCACTATTCAATACTGTGTACATTTAACAGTATATCAAAGATTTTTCAGGCCAAGAAAGCAGTAAAAACACATATAATGTTATTTTGATAGTAAAAAGAAAAATCACTTCCCGTTTGTTTTGGATTCATTTCCTTCGTTGCCCTTTGATGGAATTCCTTCAGCCTTTTGTTCTTTTCCAGGTTCATTAACATCAATTTCAGAGGCTGAACACAGGGCAGGCTCAGCCATTCATTTTGCTATGTATTAATAGCCCTGGAAAAGGTTTAAGGGCTGGTAGGGCCAGTTATATAGAGAAAAGTAGGGTACCTTGATTACCTACAGATATCATCTACTCACACCATTCCTCTTCTACATTACCAAGGATAAATGAGAAATGGTGCCATGTAAGTAAAACTTACCTGTGTCATGTGATGTGAGTGGTGACACTGACTTGTTAAAAATCAAGCTAGCTTTGCCAGGGTAAATTATTAATGTTCAGGGACATGTTTAATTTACTGTCTGTGACAGCTTTTGAGAGATGAACAACACAGCAGGAAATAAGCTGTATGTATGTCTACCAGAAGACCAGAGAGTAGTTGTTTCCAGTTATACTTTGGGTTTCACTTTAATATTAAGAGACCTACTTTTTAAATGTTGACAGCTAGGTTGCCCCTAGGTTGAAATCTAGAAATATCTGGTTTGAGACATACAAAAGGAAAAGAAATTTAGGACTTAAAAAATACAGTGTTCACTGTACAAAGATAAGCAGAGGAAAAAATATTCAAGTTCATTCTTTATGAAGGCTATCTAGGGATGTGAACGTCCCACAGACAGGACGGTGACCGTGCTTAGCACCATTCTTTCCGAGAAGCAGATTATTGTGGGTATACTAATAGACAGGTTTTTCATGAACACTATGCCAAAAATCAAGCTCTAGAATGAAGGTAGGTCATGAAGTAAGGTCCCATGAAGGTAGGCTCTGAGGGAACCTGAGGAAGGCCTGGCATAGCAGTGAGGGAGTGTGAGCTAGCAGGGAGCTGTGTGGGCATAGGGACAGCATCAGCAGCTGGGGGAAGGAAGGGACAGCATGGATTAGAAGCTAGTGCCTGGCAGGCCAGGTCGCAGGAGGCAGACTTGCACAGAGAGGAGCAAAGGAATAAACAATCAGCTTTCAGGTTTTTTGTTCTGTTTTATAAGCTGTGGAATACTCTTTTCAAACAAAACCTTATTTGGAAATTCAGTATGAAAAAACATATAAAGTGCTCATTCCAGCCCTAGCTCCTCAGGTAGGTCGTCCAGGGCTCAGAGTGAAAAGCAGACACGGAACACAATGAGGAAGAAAGAAATGGCCTCATCGGGGTGGAACTTCGCCTTTGGAGTGTGGTGTGTTGGGCAATCTCTGCTTTATCTGCTGCTACTCTTTTGCCCTTGCTCTTCTACTTCCTTTCCTACTTCCTTCCCAGGTCATATATAGGTCTCAGCAAGGGCTAAACGGTTTTCTCTTGCTGCTCTGATTTATACATGACCGTAAAATTAAAAAAAAAAAAAACACATGTAACTATCTAGAAAGTGAAAAACAAAAATGTGGAGTATTTAAGAATACCTCACATACTCTGTCCATTAGATCAAGGGAGTGCTTTGGAAAAACCCTACTACGATATTTGATAATTTAACTGTTACCTTTATTTCTGAAAAAATGGATTACATCAAAAATTAAATAGGTTCTAACGGCTGTCAAATCAAAGTGGATTTTATGAGTGTTTGGAAGCTTTTCATATAAAGACAATTTGCTGATTAAAAAAAAAAGCATAAAGACCCCCTGGTTCATTTTAAAAGGGTTTCTGATTGCACTGAAAATGACCCCAGTGTACTGCTCAAATGAATTTTTACAGCAACTGCAATTACCGAAAATAAAATTTACAAAAGTCCATGTGATTTTACCTCATATGATTTTTATAAATCGGCTCTATTATATTTTAAAAAACCATCCAAATTCTAGGCAGTTATCCAAAACAGTATAAATACAGGGATCCTTATTACACTATAAAAGCAAATTTTCTTAAAAAGAAATGTATTTTTTAACTTTTGGTATTTCTATGAAGCTTACTGAATCACCACATATTATTCCGTTGTTTATAGATAATAATAAGTCATTATAGGTGGATTTGATTATCTTACTCAAAGTGCCTGAAGTTCAACTAGTCTTACTTCTTTATATTCTAAATTATTGCTAAAATAAACACATACAAAAGGACCTGAGTTTCTGTTCAGAATAAAGGTCAGAAGTAAATTGCTGGGTAATATAAGTCACACACAGGGCAGGTGACATGCCATGGGGCCATGATGATGGTGAGAGACAGAACCAACCATATTAAAGGCAGACCATGTGGATGGTGGTGAGCACAGATGAAGAGAAGGCCGCCCCAGATTGGTCCCATCGGACACCACTCAAAAGGGACCCAAAGTAGAAAACACTGATTCTAAATGCAAGTAAGGAGAGCAGTAGAATATAGGCAGGGAAAAGAATGAAAACCATCCCAGCATCTGTACCTGCAGGAGAAGTTCTTGCAGCTGGGCCCGCTTCTGCTTTATCCGTTCTATCCTCCTCTGCTTCTCTATCTTTAAAACATAAGTTACAAAATATCATGAACATATGGAAAGTATAAAGTACAGCTCACTTTCCTGGTTCCAATTCTGAGATATCAAGAATTTTCCCCAGGGGTGCCTGGGTGGCTCAGTCGGTTAAGAGTCCAACTCTTGGTTTTGGCTCAGGTCATAATCTCAGGGTTGTGGGATCGAGCCCCACATTGGGCTCTAGGCTCAGTGCAGAATCTGTTTGGGTTTCTCCCCCTCTTTATTTCCCTCTGCCCCTCTCCCTGCTCATGCTCTGTGTTCTCTCTCTCTCTCTCTGATAAATAACTCTTAAAAATTTTCTTCCTTACAACTCAATCCATTTTAACTATCAATATCAATTAAGGCATATCACACCTTTTTGGGAAGCAGGAGTTAGGGTAAGCAAGTAGGCACGATAGCAGAATTGTGGCAACTATTATCAATGAAACTCATCCACTTAGGGATCCCTGGGTGGCGCAGCGGTTTAGCGCCTGCCTTTGGCCCAGGGCGTGATCCTGGAGACCCGGGATCGAATCCCACGTCGGGCTCCTGGTGCATGGAGCCCGCTTCTCCCTCTGCCTGTGTCTCTGCCTCTCTCTCTATCTCTGTGTGACTATTATAAATAATTAAAAAATAAAAAAGATCCTTTAAAAAAAAAGAAACTCATCCACTTAATAAAATCTTGGTATGCAGTACTTGTTGCTAGTTCTTACTCAATTCTAATCAGAACCATAGCTAACACTTAGTGAAGACTTACTCTGTGTGTCAGCAACTCAACTAAGCACTTCACACACATCTTTTTTTTTTTTTTCCTTTACACATTATCTTAATGCATCTTCACAAAACTCTAGGAGGTAAAGTACTGTTGTTACCCATTTTGCATGTAAGGAAATGGAGGCATAGAGGGTGAAGTAACTGCCCAAGGTCACATAGTTCGTGAATGTTAAGAGTCAGGATTTGAACCTAAGCTATTTGGTTCCAGAGGCCCTCCTATTAATTACTTTCCTATATTACCCCTAACCTGAAGAATGAGGTAAGATCTCATTTAAGATATCAGTTTAAATGACTTTTTTTTTAAAAGATTTTATTTATTTATTCATGATAGAGAGAGAAAGAGAGAGACAGCGACACAGGCAGAGGGAGAAGCAGGCTCCATGCAGGGAGCCCAACGCGGGACTCGATCCCAGGACTCCAGGATCGCGCCCCGGGCCAAAGGCAGGCGCCAAACCACTGAGCCACCCAGGGATCCCCAGTTTAATTGATTTTAAATGGACATTGCTCCTAATATAGATAGCCTACATATTCAATACATAATTCCTACTTGTATACGGAACATGCTTATTACTAACAAATTTTTGCTCATTGAGGCTTAGTTATCAGCTTAATATTACTGGTAATAAAATTGATCCTTAAATTCCACTCTATCAGAAGGAGAAAAGGAGGTCATTTCCATTGTAGAATATGGATAATATTCTACAACCTCTGACGAATGTCTAATTTCTCCCTCCACCCACAAGTAATACCAAATAAGTTTTGATTTGCTGAGGGAAAAAGGACTGAGAAAAACAAGAAATCAACCATATTTATTGCCAGAAACTCTATTTAACCTCAATTTATTCCATTTATGGCCATTTTAGTATAAGTATGTCAAATCAATTTAAAACCAGTAGGTCAGGGTACATGCTCATATAGGAAAAATTGTCTATAATGATTAAAGTTAATGGAATAAAAATTTTTTTTGTTTTGGTTTTTGCATTTTATTTGAAAGAGAGAGAGAGAGCACGCACAAGAGAGAACATGAGCAGAGGGACAGAGGGACTGATATGGGACTCAATCCTAGGATCCTGAGATCACGACCTGAACAAAAGGTAGACAACCAACTGAGCCACTGAGGCACCCATAAAAACTGCTTTTGCACATATCATCTTAAAAATCATAGAAGCTGAACATTCTATCCTTTCTGATAAAGATACAGATGAAATACCATTCTGTTGCCACTAATGTGAGAGTCAAAGATAAAAGTTTAAACACAAAAGGTAAACAGCCAGTTTGATTCTTTTTTTTTTGGTTTTGTTTTGGATCCCTATAGCAAGCATTTCATCAAATAAGATATTTCTATTCATGAATTGTCCAAAACTTCTTAGTAGAGTGCTCAGAATTAAGCTAGAATAAAATAAAAATCTTATCTAAGAAACTGTAAAAATCAAGTCAATTAATTTCTGTGTCCCTCAGTTTTATCAAACTATATACCTTGCTAAATCTCCCTCCAGTTCTAAAATTCTACACAGATGAGTCTGTTAAAAAAAAGACATAGTATACGAGAATAATTAGAAATATTTTAATATATGTATTTCTAAATTAAAATGCATCTTATGTAAAATAAAGCAAACTACTAGTTTCCTCACTTACCTCAAGATTTTGACATTCCTGAGCAGAATTGGTAGGTAGGCCAATCCACTTGATTTCTTTTTTTTCCTTTGAAATTATGTTCATTGCCATTAGCACATTTAAAGCATCATAAACTCTTCTCCTAATATTCTTCTGATCATAAGCCTGCTAAAAAGTATTTTTAATGAGTGATAAATTTCAAAGGTTAAGATACAGTCACAGGATATTAAGATATCCTATTTAATATTATTATTATAATATCTTTAGAGTGCTTAAAGAATTCTATACCCAGTGAAAATATCCTTCAAGAGCAAAGATGAGATAAAGATACTTTCAAACAATCTAAAACATAATAGAATCTAAAAAATAAAGATTATGTTACCAACAGATCTAAATTTAAAAATACTAAAGGGCCTTCTTTTGGGAGAAGGAAGATGGATGGGATCCAAGATGGGAGTTTAGAGATGTAGGATGGAATGAAGACCAACTCAAAAGGTAAATATATGGGTATATCTCAATTAACACTCAGTTTATAAAACAATAATGTCTTGTGGAATCAAGAATATATATATAGAACTAACATACATGACAACAGTATTATATCAGAAAGGGGTAATGGAGTTGTTAGTTAAAGCGAGATAAACCTCTCCATTGTCTGGGGGATATGAGACTTTGAAAAGTCAAGGATGCATGTTTTAAGCTCTAGGTAAACAGTGCTTTTCAAGTATGTGGTCCACGCCCCTGTTGATTTGTAAACTGTTATTAGTCTACAATGAAAATAGTGAACTTGCACCAAAATGTCATCACAAAGATCAATAGGCACACTGTTTACTTCAGCTGATTTTTTTTTCTTTCTTTGGTAGCAAGATTTTTTTTAAAAAAGATTTTATTTATTTATTCATGAGAGAGAGAGAGAGAGAGAGAGAGAGAGAGAGAGAGAGAGATAGGCAGAGAGAGAAGCAGGCTCCTCACAGGGAGCCCAATGCGGGACTCAATCCTGGGACTGGGATCATGCCCTGAGCCAAAGGCCGATGCTCAACCGCTGAGCCACTCAGGCATCCCCGTAGCAAGATTTTTTCAATGAAGGAGACTGTGTTAAACTTAGATTGTGGAAAAAGTCCCTTATTTTATTATGGACAAGTAGCTCCTAAGGAAAAATCCAATCAATAAAATGCCATGATAATAAAGGATGGTGGAGAACACGGAATACAGAACTAAACTTAAATAAGTGGGAGATTTAAGTTATAGAACCGAATGTAAATATTAGAAATCCTGGCACTGTGGAAATAATGATAATATAGTAAAAAAATACCAGGAGGAGACAACAAAAGGCTTGCTCGTGTTCTCCTTACTATTTTAAGGGGTATGGGATTCAAAGCAGATGAACTATTTAAACAGATGAAGTAAATAGTAACACAGGTTTTGGCACAATATATTTATTTAAAGTAATAAAAACAAACTGTAATAATATTACTCTTTTAACAACTACCACTAAGATATTCAATCTGTATCTGTGGTAGACAAAAGATGGGACATGCAAGTAGATATAAGCATATTAACTTTTTCCCTTCATAATCAACAGATATTGGTTTATAGGTAACTGAAGTTACTTAAAGTTATAAAGATAACCAGTTAAAGAACTAAAGACTACAAACCTTCCAATTTATATATTTATATAAAAAAAATAACATAGGGAATAGACAGAAAACCCCCAACCCTTGCTTGTATTCAGGGATGAGGATGGGGTTGGTAAGTTAAAATTTATATTAGATGATAAAATGTGCTAAGAAGAAATGCCTCGGTACAGTGACATCTGAATAAAAATTGGAGAGAAGAGAGAAACCATATGGCTTCTTAGCAGAGATTCAGACATAGGAAATAGCAAGTCTAACAGTCTGATAAGGAACGTACCTGGCATATTCACCCCGAAACAAAAAGCAAACAAAAACCCACCAATCTCAGTCATGGCTGTCAGTGTAAACTCCTAAATTTTCAGGAAACATACAGAATTTGATTGAATTCAATATCCATTTCTGAATTTTTTAATTAAGAAAAATGAAAGAAATATTCATTTAAAAGATCAAGTTATGGTTGCTATTATTTCAAGATAAAACTTTTATCATAAGGTGGCTAGAGTATAGTAACTGGGAGAGTTCCTAGTAGGAGATGAGATGAGAGAGGTAATGGTGGGCCAGATCATATAGGTCTTATAGAACATTTTGAAAATTTCCACTTTCACTCAGAATCAGAATGCGACATACCTTCTCTACAGGTGCCAGAGAAAAGAAAAAAAAATGTATTACCAAATAATGGCTCACAAGAAAAATCTCAAAGCAATTTTAAAAATATATAAATAGTTCAATTTACAAAAAAAAAACCCTATTACCTGGAAATATAAAAATTCTAATGCCATTCTTAGGTCAGAGAGGAAACTAAAAACCAAAGTTGCAGAATATTTAAAGAGTAATATATCAGAATTAATGGGAAATGGCTAAAGCAGTGCACATGAGGAAAAGTCACAGCTATAAACATTTTCATTACTAAACAAAAATAATCAAAGTAAATAAAGTATATATCATAATCTACAGGATAGAAAAATAACAAAAGTAACTTCAGGAAAGAGAAGAGACTATTAAATGAACATAGAAAAAAAAAAAGAAATTAACTACAAAACAGGAGAGTCCATACAAATTTAGGAGATGGTTCTTTGGGAAAAATAATTGCAAATAATTTTAAGAACATGTATGAA
The DNA here is from genome assembly GCF_905146905.1 of Nyctereutes procyonoides. Taxonomy (NCBI): domain Eukaryota; kingdom Metazoa; phylum Chordata; class Mammalia; order Carnivora; family Canidae; genus Nyctereutes; species Nyctereutes procyonoides. The sequence goes on from NW_026575042.1 coordinate 38,233,473, forward strand.
ATGGAGGATTTTCTAAGAAACCATAAAATACTAAGGGAGACAAAAATTCTAAACAAAAATTCTAATTACCAAAGTAAAAATGGAGAATGCTATCTAAGCATTACTCCCCACTAAATCACCATGCCTAGATGGTATCATAGGTGATTTCTATTCTATAAAATGTCAGGGAAGCAAAATACACATCTAATGCTATTAAACCTATAATGGAGTAAACTGGAAGAAGGAAAAAAAGCCTCTAAATTTTAAAAAGCCCAGCATAACACTGCAAATCAAAACTGCAAAGATGGAAAAAAAAAAAAACAGCAAAGATGGTAAAAACAAAAAGATTACATCAATCTCATTTAGGACTGTCAGTGTAAAATACCTAAATTTTCAAAACTACACAAAATTTGAATAAATTAAATATCCATTTCTGATTATTTTTAGTTAAGAAAAAAGAAACATTCAGGATGCCTGGGTGGCTTGGCGTGTGGTCCCAGGATCCTGGGATCGAGTCCCACATTGGGCTTCCTGTAGGCAGCCTGCTTCTTCCTCTGCCTGTGTCTCTGCATCTCTGTGTCTCTCATGAATAAGTAAAATCTTAAAAATAAATAAGTAAATAAAAAATAAAAAAAAAAGAAAAAAGAAACATTCATTAAAAAAATCAAGTTATGGATGCTATCATTTCAAAATAAAACCCTTGTCATAATTAAGATTGGAATATTAAACATATTTCCAGTAAGGTCAAGAACTATTTTAAGAATTGTGGAGTATATATAATATGATCACATTTAAATAAAATGCAAATTGATCTATAATGATAAAAAGCAGATCAGCAATTGCCTAGGGATAGAGGGAGAAGGAGGGAAGGAGGGATACATAACAAAAGGCAGAAAGAACCTTTTGGGAGTGACAGAACTGTTCTGTAGCTCTCCAAAATAAACAAATAAAATCTTTAAAAAAAAAAAATAAAAAAGGGAATAGGTTTTATTATGTGTATGCCTAAGGAACTTTGGGGATGATACTAAAGAATCTGGTAATAGGGATCCCTGGGTGGCGCAGCGGTTTGGCGCCTGCCTTTGGCCCAGGGTGCGATCCTGGAGACGGGATCGAATCCCACGTCGGGCTCCCGGTGCATGGAGCCCGCTTCTCCCTCTGCCTGTGTCTCTGCTCTCTCTCTCTCTCTCTCTCTCTCTCTCTGTGACTATCATAAATAAAAATTAAAAAAAAAAAAAATCTGGTAATAGTGGGGATCCCTGGGTGGCGCAGCGGTTTGGCGCCTGCCTTTGGCCCAGGGCGCGATCCTGGAGACCCAGGATCGAATCCCACATCGGGCTCCCGGTACATGGAGCCTGCTTCTCCCTCTGCCTATGTCTCTGCCTCTCTCTCTCTCTCTCTCTCTGTGTGACTATCATGAATAAATAAATAAAATCTTAAAAAAAAAAAAAAGAATCTGGTAATAGTGAATATGCCTTTGTGGAGAAAGATTAAGGTCTGTGGTTAAAAAGAGGACTTACATGTTCCATAAATATGTCTATAATGTTCTATGAATATTCTCTGCCTGCTGCTCCTCCTGCTGTGCTCTCAAATAAACAAAATCTTTTTAAAAAAGTATGTTCCTTTTGTAACCCCCCAAAGTATATTTAAAAAATACATGATAATCTTTATGTTTAAATATATAATAAAAGAACCCTTTCTAAAACAAAACTCAACAGAAGAATTCCCCAAAAGACAATATGAAACCCTCATGTAAAGGAGTTGGGGATTCCCTAGCTTGTCTGAGTCCTTAAAAAATGACACAGTCAACCTAGAGATACACTGTTCTATCACTCATCATAGTTAATGTCAAGTGCATGATCTACCTACCGAATCAGCTGCCAAATGGTTATTTGAATTGGTGAACTCTGATACCAGCTCATCGGCCACTTCATTGTATGACGTTGTACCTTTCCGCTGAACTTTCTCACATACTTTCATGGAAAAATGTCTCAAGCCTTTTCCATTTTTGTCTCCTTTTTTGCTTCGTTTACTAAAAGAGAAAAAAATGCATATTTATACACCAGACTTCCTTTACAAAACTATAAAGTAATGTGAGAATATACTAATTTGATTTTTGCTTTAGGTGGTCAATTTTAAATTGAATTAGAGATGAGGAAATGTTCTGAACTTAATTTTTGCCTTAAAGCCTAATAAGTATGAGATTAGAGTGCTTTTCTATATGCATCATTCATTTATTCAATAAAGATTTACTAACTAGTTATTTATTATTATGCGCCAGGTACTGTTCTACACACATGAAAAGAACAGACAAAAATACTGCGCTGGTGGTTATATATACTTACCTTTTTGTATTCTATGTGTGCTACAGTTCTTTTTCACTTAAAATTAAAAGTACTACTATCCTCAGTTTCATTTATCTACTCAAATTTCAAACAGAGGTCATTGGTATTAAGAAGAGATCTAAGTCTTCAATTTTTTTAACTTTGGTTAATGCCTAGTCATAAACTTTGATGACTTATTACCTTTTCAGGGGTTCAATTTAGTTCTACTAATTTCTGAGTGTCAACTATACGCTAAGAACTATAATAGGGACTAGAGTACAAAAACGACAACAGAGGCAAAATCCTTGCCATCAAAATGAGTCTTGGGGAGGGGAGAAAGACAAATCAGACCTATAAGGACAGATAATACCAATATAGTAAGGTAAGTGTCAAATCTGAGTTATTTACAATGTTCATGGGAATTGGGAAGAGGGACATCTTCTCTAACCTAGAGGAGAAAGACTTGCTGGAGTAAGAGCCAAGTGAAAACAATCAACAAAATGAAAAGGCAACCCTATGGAATGGGAGAAAATATTTACAAACCCTTTATCTGATAGGGGGTTAATATCCAAAATATCCAAGAAACTCCAACAACTCATTAACAAAGAACCCCCAAATAACCCAATTAAAAAAACAGGCAAAAGTCATTAACAGAAATTTCTCCAAAGAAGAACACAAATGGACAACCAGCAAATCAAAGTTGCTCAACATCACTAATCATTAGAAAAAATGCAAACCAAAATCACCATGAGGTGTTACCTGATACCTGTTAGGATGGCTAGTTAAAACAAAACAAAACACAAAAGATAAGTACTGCTGAGAATGTGAAGAAATTACAATCCTTGTACATTCTTGGTAGGAATGGAAAATGGTATAGCTGCTATGACAAAAAGTATGGAGGTTCCTCAAAATATTTAAAATAGAATTTCCCTATGATCCAATGATCCCCTTTCTGGGTATATATCCAAAAGAACTGAAATCAGGATTTCAGAAAGGTATCTGCACTCTCGTGTTCATTGCAGCATTATTCGCAAAAACCAAGATAAGGAACCAATCTAATAGTCCATAGGTAGATGAAAGGATTAATACATACAATGGAATATCATTTGGCCTTAAAAGAGAATGAAATCCTGCCATAAGCGACAACATGCATGATGTTAGAGGACATTATACTAAGCCAATCACAAAAGAACAAATAATGCATGATGCCACTTACATAAAGTGTCCAAAACAGTCAAACACATAGAAGAGTAGAATGGTGCTTGCCAAGGGCCAGAGGGAAAAGGAAAATAGGGAATTGTTCAATAGGTTCAATAAAGTTTCAGTTATGCAAGACGAGCAAGTTCTAGAGATCCACTGTACAACATAGTGCCTATAGTTAACAATAATGTATACTTAAAAATTTGTTGGGGGTAAATCTCATGTTAAATGTTTTCACCACCACCAAAACAAATGAGAACTGTCAAGCAAAGGAAGTTAGGAAGAGCAACCAGGCAGAAGCAGCAAGAGTAAATACATGGGAGAGTGAAACAGATGATAAATGTTCAGAGCCTTACAAACAAACAGTGCAGTATTACCAGAATATAAAGTGAAAGACAAAAGATGAAGCAGAAAAGTAGATAAGAGGCCAGGCCCTTAAATGCCATCCAAAGGAATCTGCACTTTATCATATTCCATTAGTATAATTATATTCATTTATAAATTATTTACGCATTCTACTTGTTATATATACATTAAGACATAGACTAAATGTATTTTTTAAAAGAATGAAATAAGGACAGATAACTACTTTCTTTTTCCCACATTCCCAAAGAATCATCTGTGGTTATAGACTACTGCTACTACTACTACTACTATTACTACTAAAATACTGGGAAGCCACTAAAGGTAGTAAGTGAGGGAATAACATGGTGAAATTTTCAGTTAGGCAGAGATTCTGGCTGCAAAGCAGAAGATGCCTTTATGAGAGGCAAAAGTAGAGACAGGAAGACCAGGTGAGAGGCAAGCGTAGACAAGAAATACCAAGACCTGAAATTGGGGCAACTGGATAAGTAGGGTTGGATAAGAAGAGATAGATTTGCGTAAATTTTAAGGATAAAAATTTATTCTCATCTTTACTAAGTGACTGATGTGAACGTTAAGAAAGAGGGAAATAAGAGAATGACGTTAGAAAGAAGGGTCATTTATTGAGAACAAGGAGACAGGAACAAATTCATGAGTTTCATTTTAAACCTTCTCATCTGTATGGTCCAATACCTAGGTAAAATTCACATGCAGCTACTGAGCACTTGAAATCTGGGAAGTCTGTATTAAGATGAATTTCACTGAATTTCAAAGATTTGCATGTGAAATGAATGTAAAATATCTCATGAGTAATTTTTACATTAATTACATATTGAAATATAAGATTTTAGATACACTAGATTAAATAGGAGATATAAAAATTAATTTCAGGGGCACCTGGCTGGCTCAGTGGGTAAAGCATGCAACTCTTGATCTTGCAGCTGTGAGTTTGAGCCCCATGTTGAGTGTGAGATTACTTAAAAATAAAATCGTAAAATAAAATTAATTTCACACGTTTTTATTTTTTAAATTGGCTTTAGAAAACTAAAAATTCCATGTGTCTTGCACTACATTTCTATTGGTCAGCATGGATATTGAGTTTGATGTGTCAGTAGAGTATCCCAATTGATATATTCAATACACAGCTGAATATGTAAGTCTCACTTTGTAAGTGGGCTTATAGGACAAGTCACTTACAAGCTCATCAGCATGTGTACCCATGCCAACCTTCTTCCTATCAGTCTTAGAGGATTAGGTATCCCTCTTTGTTTTTATTTTTTAATTTTTATTTATTTATTTTTTAAAAATAAGTTGCTCTGGAATCTTTTTTTTTTAAGATTTTATTTATTTATTCATAGAGAGAGAGAGAGAGAGAGAGAGAGAGGCAGAGAGAGAGAAGCAGGCCCCATGAGGGAACCCGATGCGGGACTCAATCCCAGGTCTCCAGGATCACACCCCGGGCTGCAGGTGGCGCTAAACCGCTGCGCCACCAGGGCTGCCCCCCTCTTTGTTTTTAAATATAACTTCCTTTTTTAAGATAACAACTGTATTGAAATATAATTCACATATTGTAAGCTCCATTTTTAAAAGTATACAATTTAGCAGCAACTACCACTACCACCACCATTCTTTTCCCTGAAAAGAAACCCTGTACCTACTGACAGTCATGCCTCATTCCTCCACCCCCTACTATTCTACTCTTTGTTGCTATGTATTTGCCTATTTGCTAAAGTCTACCTTTCTTCCTTTCTCTCATTATCTCTTTCCTCCCTTCCTTTCTTTTTTTATGTAGGCTCCACGCCCACCATGAAGCTCTGTTTCTGTATTGTTTGTTCTCCTTGAGCTATTCTAGCCAGTGGTTGTTTTCAATATATAATCTTATTATGAAACTGGAATCTGATCAAGACTCCAGATCCGGGCATCTGGGTGGCTCAGTGGTTGAGCATCTGCCTTTGGCTCAGGTCAGGATCCTGGGGTCCTGGGACTGAGTCCTGCATCGGACCTCCCTGCAGGGAGCCTGCTTCTCCCTCTGCCTGTGTCTCTTCCTCTCTTAGTCTTTCATGAATAAATAAATAAAATCTTGGAAAAAAAAATACCAGATCCAACTATACCACTTTAGGGGTAATACCAAGGACAGAATATGTTAAACTATACTACAAGGATTTAATAAACAAACTCTTTAGGCTTTCTCTTTAGGATACATAATGTGGTTCCTTCAACTAAGAAATTATAAGGGGACAGTGGTGGGAGGGAGAAAGGAGAGTGAAGGGAGAGAACAGGTACAGAAGGAGACACTACAGATTTTGTAATACATATAAATTTATTTAAACCCTGATTCAAATAGACTATAAACACACACACACACACACACACACACCAAGTATGGGGGAGTCTGGGAAAATAGCATTAATATGGGAAGCCTGGGTGGCTCAGTGGTTGAACATCTGTTTTCAGCTCAGGGCATGATCCTGGAGTCCTGGAATCTAATCCCACATCGGGCTCCATGCCTGGAGCCTGCTTCTCCTTCTGCCTATGTCTCTGCCTCTCTCTCTCTCATGAATAAAATCATTAAAGAAAAAAAAAAGAAAATAGTATTAGCATAGTTTTCAAACTCTTCAAATCCCCACATAAAAACAGAGCAACTAGATAACAAAACCAAAATTCCTTGACAACATTTACAATAAAACTAGATGACAAGGTGTCCTCAGAATACAACACCAAGAGCCAAAAAACCTACACAATATTCAATGGGGCTGCACCTAATGAACTCAGAATAGGATAATCCCAAAATAGCCAGCAAGAATTTACAACAGGCCAATTTGAGAAGATCGGTTGAAACAAGGAGTTTTTTACACCTCTTCAATGCCAGCTGAGTGCAAGGGCCACAATAATGCTGCAACAGTCTAGTCTGTACGACTCTCACAACTGATATTCAAGAGAAAACAAGTACTAGAGGTAGGCAAAGTATCCACAGCCAGTAAGAGTATCTGAAGAAGAAAATCAAAGCAAGAAAACAGAATTGATACTAAATGCTAAATTCAAGAAAATGTTCAGAAATAAAAGATAATAACCTACAATTGACAAATACCAAGACATTCTAATAAAATTCTGAATTTCAAAGAAAAAGAATTCTTTGTGCATCTAGAAGAAAAGAGTATCAGATTTTTCAACAGCAACGAATTATGCCAGAAAAAAATAAATATATTTAGGAAATTGAGAGAAAGTATGAACCAAGGATTTTTGTATCCAGTGAAACTGACTTAAACTCAAATACAAAATGCACAAACTCAGGGATTACTCTTCCCAAGCTCTTCCCGAAGAAACCATTAGAGAACAAGCTTCAGACAATCAAAATGACTAGATACTCACATAATACCTGGTAATCCTATCTACAGTTATCTATAGATCTAAGGCTAAATGAAGTCTAGGAGGGAAAGAGGATAGTATACTAAAGTGGGTATATACTCCAACACTGGATAAAGCATGACTATTAAAAAAATGAGGAGGGGGCACCTGGGTGGTACAGTCAGTTAAGCATCCAACTCCTGGTTTTAGCTCAGGTCATGAGATAAGACTCCCATGTGGGACTCCTTGTTCAACTCCATGCTCAGACCCCGTGTCAGATTCCTCTCTCACTCTGCCCCTCCCCCCACTCCCCACATGTGCTCTTTCTCTATAAAATAAATATTTAAAAAGGAAAAGAATGGAGAGAACACGGAGAGCATATGCAAAAAATTTTTAAATGTTTTTAGTAACCACATTAATGGTAATATTAGTATTATTTGGGACACTGGAACATTAAGCAATATAATATGGGATAAAACCAATAAGAATATGGGATAAAACCAATCATATACACTAATTCTATTACTTTTTCATCCTCATGTCCTTAAAAATCAGGATTCTCACAATGGAAGAAAGGGGAATGAGATGTAACAGAAAAGAGGTTTAGTAGGATTTGAACTGGAAGTATCAATATGAACCCATTAAGTATTGTATCTTTGTGGGTATGTGTCTTAACTCTGTCCATTTAAAAGGACTGGAAAAAATTGACCAATCCAGTAGCAATGAACATCTGCAGCCCCCAGGAGGAGCCTGATATAAAATCCTCCCTAAGGGAAATCAGGGCTTCTTAGAGAAATGGCTGATTCCAGGTACAGGCAGGAAATGGATAAGATGAACTTGGAACATCTTATAATATCAGGTAACAAGCATCAAAGACTACCAGAGTCATGTCAAAAGGACTTAAGATCAATTAGAAGAGGCTCCCAGTAGCCAAAGATGAAACAATTTAAGCTTCAATTGTGATAATAGGTGCAAAGTATGAAACCCATCAAGTATGTTCAAATTCATGAATTCATAATGATACTTTTAAAAGGGAAGAATTGGTCATCTGTGGAAGAAGACCAGAAACAAATTCATCATCTTGAAAACTGGCCAATAAAGGGAGGAGATCCAGCATTTATTCTGCTTTCTTATAGGAACTGTATGTACCTCCAGGTAAAATGTGACTATATATATATATATATATATATATATATATATATATATATATATTGCTAGTAGTTAGAATAATACTAATTGCAACCCACAATAAATTAATAGTTACAACCATTAAGCATGACTGCATCAGCAATGTGCAAATCATAAAAAGAGAGACAATGTTAGAACACCCCACTATCTAGTCTTGCCAAGGATTAAACATCAGTCTGATAAAACATGCCAAACTACAGGAAATACAGAAAACAGAGGAATGTGTTTAGATGCACATGAGTACAAAAATCAATAAAATCTAGACTGTGGAAACTGCACAAGTCAAACAGACTGGTTTCAACAACTAAACTCTGAGGAAAATAATGGGACAGAATGGAGATCTATATATAAAATAGATCTCAACTTTTTTTAATAGGCAAGACTAAAATGTGGGAAAGGAGGCACCATTTAGGTAACAAAACTATTTAAACATTCAAGGAACTGATTACTCTAAAAATCAGGGTAACATATATAGGAGAGAGAGGGTATAGTGATTGGGATGGGACACATGAAGGGGCCTCTGGGTTCTACTTATTGATCTGGTGGTTGTTATAAGACTATTTGCCCTGAAGTATTTATTAGTCATATATTTGCTTTTCCATAATTTTCTGTATCTGAATCTTACAAAAAAAAAAAAAAGCAAGCAAAACGTCATTTGAAACAACTAGAAATTTGAACACTTACTACATATTTGATATTAAGGAATTATTGTTAATTTTCCTAGGTATAATGATATTGTAGATATGTCTAAAAAGGAGTCTTTTTAGATATAAGTAAAGAGAGATTTATGATGAAAATGATTTGCTTTACAATAATATAGAAAGAGGTACATACAAAACGAGAAATGCCATGAACTGATTATTGTTGAAATTCAGAGATATGCACATAAGAGGTTCATGATACGAGTCATCTACTTCTGTATTTTAAATTCTCTATAAAGAGTTAAAAAAAAAAGAAGAGAAAAAGAATAGTTTGAGCCTTGATTATTTACATTGGTTTAGTCATTAGCCTCAGTTTCCTATACTCTGCCCAGCTTTCTCAGGAAGGGGTCTTTATATATTACAATACCATATAAACACAAAGGAGAACTCAACATATACAATACATGACACTGGATCCTATGGCAGTTTTCATCTAGATGAATAACAGAACCATCTACCCAATCACCCAAGCCAGAAACCAGATTCGACCTATGTTCTTCTAATGCCCTTCCTATCAAATCAATCTAATTCTATCAAATCTAATCTAATCTAGTCCTAAATAGCTTTTGAATTCAATTTCTCTGTGTTCCCACAGTTCATCTAGTTCTGGTCTTCATAATCTGTCTCGCAACAGAACTAGAGCCTTGTAAGTATTCTCCTTGTGCGGTCTAGAGGCATTCCAATCCTTCCTCCAGCGGACAGTTATGGTGATCTTTCTTTCTTTTTTACAGGTTTTATTTATTTGAGAGAAATAGAATGAGAGAATGAGAATGAGAATGAGAGAGAGAGTGTGTGTGTGTGAGCTATCATCAACAGGGACGGAGGGGTTGGAGAGGGAGAGGGAAAAGCAGATTCCTTGCTGAGCACAGGGAGCTTGATACGGGGCTCCAGGGGCTCCATCCCGGGGCTCCAGGGGCTCCATCCCAGTATCCCGGGATCATGACCCGAGCCAAAGGCGGCCGCTTAACTGACTGAGTCACCCAGATGCTTCCCATGGTGGTCTTTCTACATGAACTGGATCATGTCCTGTGCAGTTTAAAACCAGTGGTAGTGGCAAGTAGTAAATACTTACTGAATGCTGAGTAATGTACTAGTCATTGTTCTAAGTACTTTCATTTTTTAAAAAGACTTATTTGAGAGAGATAGCATGAGTGTGTGCATCTGTGAGCAGAGGGAGGGGCAAAGGGAGAGAAGAATCTCAAGAAGACTCCCTGCTGAGCACAGAGCCCCACATGGGGCTCAACCTCAGGACCCCAAGATCATGACCTGAGCCAAAATCAAGAGTTGGATGCTTAACTGAGCCACCCAGATACCCCATAAGTAATTTTATTTTATTTTTTTTAATATTTTATTTCTTTATTTTAGAGAGAGAGCATGAATGGGAAGGAGAAGGAGAAAGAATCCAAAGCAGACTCTGCACTGAGCATGGAGCCCCATGCAGGGCTCAATCCCACAACCCTGAGATCATGACACTGAGCCAAAACCAAGAGTCAGATGCTTAACAGACAGAGCCACCCAGGTGCCTCAAGTAATTTCATTTTTTAAAAGAATCCACCAATTTGTTTGCTACATATATTTCCACACAAAGTCCACTCTACACTGATCTGCCCTTCAGTTTGGGGTTTGTATGTATGTATGTATGTATTTATTTATTTTTTAAAGATTTTATTTATTTATTCATGAGAAACAGAGAGAGACAGAGAGGCAGAGACACAGGCAGAGGGAGAAGCAGGCTCCATGCAGGGAGCCTGATGTGGGACTCGATCCCAGGACTCCAGGATCACGCCCTGAGCCGAAGGCGGTGCTAAACCACTGAGCCACCCAGGCTGCCCAGAGTTTAGGATATTTAAATACAAATGGCTAGCCACACATAAATTTATATAATTAGTACAAGTTAGGTGACAAAAGTAAATAAGAATTGCTAAAAATGGGAGTGCATGAGCTATTTTGAAAGAAATATGTTGTGTATGGGATTTTATATTTATGCTAAGAATTGGATAATGGTTTAAAGTAAATAAAATTCTCAACTTCATACTTATAAACTTTTTTAAGAGCCAGAGATGAAGCAGGATTGTTGTTTTTCATGTAATCCTAGGACTTTTTTTTTTTTCTCTAGGACTTTTTTTAAAAAGGGAGCAATAAGATAATCATAGGGTAGTTTAGGGTGATTGCCTAACTAAATTTTCCCTGTACAGTCAGGCACACATAATTTTTTTTTTTTAAGATTTTACTTATTCATTTGAGAGAGAGAGAGAACACTAGTAGAGGGGAGAGGCAGAGGGAGAAAGAGACTTCATGCTGAGCAGGGAGCCCAATGCAGGGCTCGATCCCAGGACCAGGAGATCACAACCTAAGCCGAAAGCATATACTTAACGATCTGAGCCACCTACGTGACCTAGACATGGATAATATTTAAAGGAAGAAACTACACACAGTCCTTAAATAGGAACAGTTAGTAACAGCTATTAAAAGTTGATGAAGGGCAGCCCGGGGGGGTACTCAGCAGTTTAGCGCTGCCTTCAGCCCGGGGCCTGATCCTGGAGACCGGGGATCGAGTCCCATGTCAGGCTCCCTGCAAGGAGCCTGCTTCTCCCTCTGCCTGTGCTTCTGCCTCTCTCTCGCTCTCTGTGTTTCTCATGAATAAATTATTAATAATAATAAAAAGCTGATGAACATACTCTTGGAACAAATACAAGACCATATATAAGAATTTTATAATATTATTCAGTACATGAAATGATAATAAACTTGAAGAAAACTGGTTAATATCAATCTTGGTTAACTATTAGCTACATATTTTCAACAGTTTACTTCATTTAACTCTGACCCACAGTATTCATCCATCTAAAAAGGAGAACTACAAGTACCCATCTCACAAAGTTGCTGTGAGGATTAAATGATACATCAGGTGATTTTTCTCTTCATGAGTTACCAGAATTTTCATAAGCAATACAAAACTGAAGGATACTTCTTAGCACTGGCTGAATCAAGAAATTAAGCTTGTTCTTTGGAAAGCTGGTAGAGCACCATGCCAAAACAAACCCAACCAATACCCACATTAAGATTTAAAAGAAATTAGAATAGCTAATACCTACGGTTCATAGATAGGAGATTGCTCCTACAACCAATTCTATAAAAGTTTCTCTGAAAGTTAAGGAACAATGCCTCTAGTAAAAGAAATATTAAAAGGTAAAGGGACTTAACAACAAAACAGCCCAATTAAAAAATGGGCAAGGGACTGGAATAGACATTTCTCCAAAGAAGATAAACAAATGGCCAATAAGCACATAAAAAGATGTTCAACATCAGTAATCATTAGGAAAATGCAAATCGAAATCACAATGAGATCAGGAAGGCTGTTATCAAAAACAAAAAGTGTTTTGAGAATGTGGAGAAAATGGAACCTTTGTAACATTGTTGGTGACAATTTAAAGGTACAATCACTGTAGAAAGTATTAGGATCTTGCCTCTATAATATATAAATATATAATATATAAAGAACTCTTAAAACTCAATAACTAAAGACCAAAGGATATGGAAAGACTTCTTCAAAGAAGATATACAAAGATCCTATGAGCACATGAAAAGATGCTCAACATCATTAGCCATTTAGGGAAATGAAAATCAAAACCATAATGAAATAAGCAATTCACATCCACAAGGATGGCTATAATATAAAAGACAAATAATAAGCATTGGAAAGGATGTGGAGAAATTGGAACCTGTCGCTGGTGGGAATGTAAAATGGTACAGCTACTCTGGAAGACAGCATATCAGTTATTCAAAAGGCTAAAGAATTATTGTATGACCTTGCAATTCTATTCATACACACACACACACACACACGAGAAATGAAAACTTGTTCACCAATGTTCATAGTAGCATCAACTCAAATATCCAATGAACAAATACACAAAATGTGGTACATCCATACCATGGAGTAAAAATGAATAATGTACTAATAATTAATATATGCCACAACATGGTGAACCTTGAAAATATGCTAAATGAAAGAAGCCAATCACAAATATTATCAAGGCAGAGTTCTGTTTCCTTGAGATCAGTTCTCTAAGTTTCAGCCCTGGGGAACAAATATCTTTGGTATAATATCTGTGTGTGTGTGGAGATGAAATGGGAGGTATAAGGGGATTTGAAGGGTTGGGAAGCTTCAACTGGCCCAGGTGCTCCTTGGATAGTCTTCATTTCATTGCCCTCATTACTTCCCTAATTCATTCTTGCTTTCTAAACTTGTCACTCCAAGCCTAGAGCTTCTCTGTATCAGTCAGCACAGGGAAGAATGGCTTCCATTTCTAATTTTGACTTCTATGAGCATATTTTGGGATGTGGATTTCTCTACTATCACTTGTTCTTCATTATAACAACATTGGCTTTCATCTTTTAATTGGAAAATCTTATCTCTACACCTTTTACAGCACTTTTAGAAATGTATTTCCTTTTATTATTTTTTATGTGAAAATTTCAATAGGATTTTAGAGGTTGGGGTGTAAACATGGTGTTCAGTCTATCATCTTAAATTGAAAGCTCACTGTCTAAATCTTAAATAGAGTCTACACATTTTCTTAGAATCAAACTTTTTAAAACCTCAAAGACCCTCTCTCCAAATAACACTAAAATATGGCCATAGGGTGTATAAGTGCTATGATCTCTATTAGTCCACAAATAAATTAAAAAATCAGTAGGAAGCACTCTTCACCAAATAGAGCCAAATTGAGAAATAAATAAATAAAACTAATTGGTATAGTTTGAAATGCATGTTAACTTTTATTAATAATTTCATTTGAAGTATTCAAAAGAATTGTACTCAAGGAATACTATCTTTCCAGGCAGTTAACTAGAACCCATAACCACTGTCTTTTTATATTTTCTCAATAATAACATCTTTTTATTTACAAAAGTAATTTGTAGTATAAAACAGTATACCCCAGGGTAGAAGTTATTTAAAAATCTATCCTACTTAAATAATGAATTGTTATTCATATATAATAAAAACTTCATTTCCCATTTAAACGAGCCAACTAGAAGAGTTAAATCACAAAACAATTAAATTTGGTAATTCGATAAAATAATTTAGGAAAAAATCCGAAACTTTCCAGGCAGTATGTATCCATGATGTGTGTGGAAGGGAAGAAGGGGTCTGAAATGGTAAATAAATGTTTATTCGTTATGGATCTTCACTCTCTCCCTCTTTGGGTTGTATCATTCAGGCTTGTGACCATTTACATGCTGATGATCCTACTTATATACTAATGATATCACTTAGGTACTAATAAACTTATTGAACTTCATATATCCAAAACAAAATTCCTTCCCAAACCTACACTGAACTACAGTAATGTAAAGGGCATAAATATTCACCAGCTTTTCATGAGAAAAAAAAAACAAAAAAACAAAAAAAAAACAAGAGCTATCCTTCATTTCTCTTCTTCCTTCCTTGAATCTATCAATAAATCTTCTTGGTTCTATACCACCATCATTTACCCATTTTTATCCATCTTGATGACCAGGCTACTGCCCCCTGTAATAGCCTTCTGATTTTCCTGCTTCTGTTCTGTTCTTGTCTCCTTAGTATCCACTTATCCCTCAGCAGCCAATGTGACTTATATCATACCATTTCCCTGCTTAAAATCCTCCTTAGAAAAGAAACCAAATTTCCTAATAGGACTTACAAGGCCTTTCAACATGACCTGATTCCTGCCTACCTTTCCACTCTCATATCACTCTTTGCCTTTCTCACTATCTCCAGGCTACTGTGCTTCTCCAAATACATCAACCTGTTTCCTCATTCAGGAGCTTTACATTTGCCATTCCCTCTGCCCAGGATCCCTGGCAACCCCACCTCACCTAAGCTATTTACATGCCTGACTTCTTTGCTTTCAAATATCATTTCCTTAGAGATGTCTTCTCCAAAGCAGCCACCATCATCTTTATTTTTTTTGTATATCATCTATCATAATGTAAAAATAATCTTATTTATTACCCCTCCAATATAAGCTAAGGGCAGACTTTTCTATCTCATTTATTATCCCCTCCAATCCTTAGAACAGTTAATAGATATTTAAAATGTTTGCTGAAAAAAAATAATAAAAAATAAAATGCTGAATAAACGAACAATTTCTTAAACATCACTGAAGCACTACAGATATTAACTATACTGATTTTGATTATTAGATTATAGTTTAAATTATACTAGTTTATTATAAATAAGTGGAGTTTTAACTTTCCACCAACAAAAAGACATTAAGATTACATGAGCATAAGAGAAGAATACAACACCACTGTGCTAAGTCTTATTCATTTAAGATAGGAATGGAGAAAAACACCCAGAGGCTGCCATCACTGCCCGTGGGGCACCCAGGACCTTCTTCCCTCAGCAGAGGTCCAAAAAGGCAAATAAGATCATTTGGAAGAGATACATGTAGAAGACACCATCAGATTCTGTCCGTAGGTAGAAAGAGAAAGTGAGCAAACATCTTTCAGGATTAAAACTCCAGACAAGACCAGAAAGGGGGTTTTCACAGCGTCTTCCGTAAGCTCTTTGAAAATAAGTCCAGTGGATCAGAACTTGGAAAAAAAATTGAGAATCCTTCAATGGATCCTTCATCCACAAAAAAAAATTTCTTCAGAAACTGACTTGCTCTAACAAATGACCTTAAGGAACAGCTGTGTAAAACATACTTAAAGTTGTACTGCCAAGTGGTAAGATGAGGATAAAAAGCCTCATATATTGATGTATAAATGTCAATATATTGATGTATAAATCCCTGAAGAAAACAAATACAAATACTTACATATGATACTAAATCAACAGGAGACACTGCAGAGATAAAGATCAGCCTATGATTGAGAGCTAGCTTACTGAACCTTAACACTGGGAGAAGGGAAACAAGGACGTTTCACTGAATTATAGAAAAACAAAATGCATTTGGAGGAAAATAAACATTTGTAAGAAAAACAACAAAAAAAAGAAAATCACATGTAATAATCTCTGAGACCTGACTGGGGGGCTAAGGGGAGGGATTCATTTCAGTAAAGTTATATTAAAAAATAAAAAGAATAAAAATCACTAAAAAAAAAAGTCACTGTATCATATGCAGAAAGGGAAAAAGCTGAATCAGTGTTTATGCCAACAAATTTAATCTGACACTTTTTTTTTTTTAGGATTTTATTTATTTATTCATGAGAGATGGAGAGAGGCATAGACACAGGCAGAGGGAGAAGCAGGCTCCCTGCGGGGAGCCTGATATGAGACTCGATCCTGGGACTCCTGGATCACGCTCTAAGCCAAAGGCAGATGCTCAACCACTGAGCCATCCTGGCGTCCCCATAAGAGAGACTTCTAAATCACATATAGAAGTGCCAGAATAGGGACGTCTGGGTGGCTCAGTGTTTGAGCATCTGCCTTCCGCTCAGGTTGCGATCCCAGGGTCCTGGGATCCAGTCCCACAACAGACTCCCCACAGGGAGCTTGCTTCTCCCTCTGCCTATGTTTATGCCTTTCTCTCTGTGTCTCTCATGAATAAATAAATAAAATCTTAAAAAAAAAAGCCTCCCTTATAAAGGGGTGTAAAGAGAATCTTGTTTATACTGTTTGCAATACATAAGTGCCACCAATCATAACTAATGAATAGTGCCACGTTAAGGCCTTAAACATTGCTAAATACATCTGTAAGAACTTGTATTGCTGCCCTTTCTGAGGATAAATACAGAAAAAGACCAGTAGGACTTGGAAAGAGGAATTTCCATTAGAGAGAAAAGAACATTTCGCTATATATCCCAATATGATACAGCAGTTCCTTAGACATGATTTTATCCGTTCAAAACTGTTAAGAACCAAGAAGCAAGCAACAAATGCCACAAAGGAACTTAAGGACAGCTGGGGCATATGCAAGAAAACACACATTTTTATATACATAGCCTCAAGATCCTCACTCAGTCTTTTTATTTTTATTTTAGGGTGAATTCTAACAGATTTGGCCATCTAGCTTCTCAGTGCACAGCAAATCAGAGGTAGCAAACTAGAAAATAGGAAAGACAGAAAACTATTATATTGAGAGCAGATGACCTAACAAAAAGAGATTAAAACACCACTGGAGGGATCCCTGGGTGGCGCAGCGGTTTAGCGCCTGCCTTTGGCCCAGGGCGCGATCCTGGAGACCCGGGATCGAGTCCCATGTCGGGCTCCCGGTGCGTGGAGCCTGCTTCTCCTTCTGCCTGTGTCTCTGCTTCTCTCTCTCTCTCTCTGTGTGACTATCATAAATAAATAAAAAAATTAAAAAAAAAAAAAACACCACTGGAAAAAGAGTCACAAAATCTTAGAATCAAAAATAAATTTTAAAAAGCATAGCTGGCAAAGTTTTATTTAAAGAATAACAATCTTAGGGCGCCTGGGTGGCTCAGCTGGTTAAGCGTCTGACTCTTGGTTTCTGCTCAGGTGAAGATCTCGGGGTCGAGAGGTAGAGCCCTGCACTGGGCTTTATGCTCAGTGGAGAATCTGCTTCTTTCCCTCTCCCTTTGCTCTTCCCCCCAATGTGTGCATGCTCTCTCTTTCTCAAATAAACCTTTAAAAAAATAGTAACGACATTACAAAATTCTTGCCTTGAAGACAATGTCTTATTTTAACATAGCACAACATTAACATGGTACCCCACAGAGTGGCCTGCATGGCACACTGTACTTGGAAGTTCAAATCATGACCCTACAATGATCGTTTTTAACTCTGGAGTTAATGACTCGGTGGACATTCCTAGGACATTCAACACACCACAGGTGATTCTGATGCACACTGAGCAGCACTGTCCTAACAGTCTAAGAAAAGGTTACACAGAACTTGACAAATTAGTTAAGAAAGAAGTGAGAACTTATTATCATCCTTAAATGTGTTCAATAAAACTTGTTTTAAAAAAGTTTGGGCAGGTTGAGGTAATGTGGAGTAGTATGTACTCTGGTCAAACACTTCATCTCCCCAAAAGGAGGGAGAGGACTAAATGACACATTACCAACAGCCAATCTACTCATAGGGTAATTTCTTTTGAAACCATGTAAATATAATGAATATATGCAATGGTAAGTAAAGTAGAACACTCAGTAAAAGGCATGAAATAAAGGCAGAAACTCAATGAAGTTAAAGTTATGTGAAGAAAAACAGCTCTAATTAAACTAGAATAGTCTGGACACCAAACTCCTCTCTACACAGTAGCATCTCCCAAACAAAATACTTAACACTTATACTCACCTTTCTGAAAAATCAGAATCTATAAATTCTCTAGCTCGTTTTCTATCACTAAAAAGAAAAAAAAAGATAGCATAAAAAGAACAGGTATTTAAACACAACCTCATTTCATGAATAATTTATTGTAACCTGTCTAATTCCACAGTGAATATATCCAAACAAACAAAAAAAAATCTAACAAATAGAAAAGGTATGTCCATAAAATAAAAACGTGAATTTTATCATAGGACCAAGAAATCACAACACAGTAAATGTTACCAGAGGATCAAAAAGATCACAGTATAATAACATAGTCTGAATTGAGCTCAATGAATATGGAAGGAAAGTATTTCAGACTTAGAAAGGAGAAGGCACAGAAAAGTATTAGTCACTACAGAATGACTGAGCAAATATTCTACCCCAATATAAAGCACAGCTGGGGCTGAAAATATCCAAACCCTGGTCATCTCCAAAGCAGGCCAACAGGACTGGCATGGATTTGGCTTTCATGTTATAATTTCTCAGGGTCCTGCAGAAATCTAAGGTACCTTTCAGATCCTACATGGGGGTAAGGACTGAATAAAGGCCATGGAATTATATAGATGATTGTGTCATTTCATCTTATTTGATAGTGAAAAAGTATGTATACCTATGAAACTCTTCTGTCTCATGTGTGTGTATATATACGTGAACATATATATGGCTTAAAACACTTTGCCAGGATTTTTTCATTAATTCAACATCCTGGAAACAAGAAAGCTCTGAAGCAACCAAGATTTACTGTCTGCTTGCTAGAACTCACAATGTTAAGTCAAAGACAGAACTACCAATATAGTACACCACCATGGAAATAATTTCTAAGGTGACAAAATGAAGTTTTGAATCCTTTATCTTAATTATTTATTTTTCTTTTATGGAAAGATGAAATGCTAAAACGAGAAGGAGCAGAGAAAGGCTGGGTGAGAGTATTTTACAGGCGGAGATGAAACATGTAAAAGTTTGATACTAAAAGTGGTAAATGAGTAGCACAAAAGATACTGATTTAATTGTCCAGTGTTTCAAAAGATCAAGAGAAAACTCAGTAAAATTTTTAATATATTTGGCCTCTTTTTCCTAGTTCCTTTTCTGGTATTTAAGGAAATAAAAATTTACAGGGGAAATTCTGAGTACAGCTAGCACTTACTATGTAACTGTTTTCTTATGTTTGTTAAAACAATATAAAGTATAGTTTTTGCATCTCCAAAGTACCTAAATGTCATAATCATAAAAAGTAGTCAGAAGATAAGGCTAAAAATTATTGTATTGTTTTTCTCTATTTAAAAATGGTTGATCTAGAAATGATTTATATCTAAGATATAAAGTAAAATAAAATATATGGCTTTAAAGGCAACACATTAGTTTTTAAGGACTAGGCCAACACAAAACAAGAATGGAAGACAAGATAGTGAGAGGAAAAGATCACAGCTCTAAAAAAAAGTTTTAAAAATGGTAACTTGCAACAACACTCTTACCCTGGGACCCAGCCAGTAGCTTCTGCTATGTGTGTCTGAGTAACCATTGCTGGTGCAGGGGTATATGGACTCCCAATCAGAACACTTGCTGAACTGGTTAGTCTCTGTGGTGTGCTTATAATCTATAAAGTTAGAACACAGAAAATAATATTCTCAGTTATTAAGAAAATCACACAGGCAGAAAATAATGTTGATTGCTAACCTACATATAAAAGTGAAAACTTACTGCCTAAAATGTACTTAATATCAATCATCTAAAACATAAGTTTTCATTCACTTACTTTCTAGGATCTTAAAGCACAAGTATTTTAAATACTGACATGAGGTCACATATAGGTTTCAGCAAGTGAACATCAATTCGGAAGGATTAAGTTGACAATTAATAATGTTTTAAAAAAATCAGAAAACCAAAAAGCTTTGAGATTACAGAACCTAACTGTAGTTGAACTTGATGTATTCAAACTAGGGCAACAGTAAATCAGATCTTCGTGTCCAAAATATATACAAAGGCATTATACAATTTGAATTATTATATATAGATACAATTTTAACTTCTTTTCTCAAGAGCATTTCCTTAGGTCATTAAATATTCTTCAAAGGCATTTTAAAGACAGTGAAACATTTCATCATGTGGATTTATTATCCCCTACTGTTAGATATATATTCAATTAGCCAACGTTATAAGCAATGCTGTGATGAGCATCTTTGTACAATGATCTGGGCCTTAATTTCTACTTCCTAAGGACTCTAGAAAGGTAATTAATGGAACTAAGGATATAGACTTTTAAAAAAAGTTTCCTTCTTTTTTTTTTAAAGACTTTATTTATTTATTCATGAGAGACACAGAGAGAGAGAGGCAGAGGGAGAAGCGGACTCCATGCAGGGAGCCGGATGTGAAACTCGATCCCGGGACTCCAGGATCACACCCTGAGCCCAAGGCAGATGCCCAACAGCTGAGCCACCCAGGCGTCCCATAAAAAAAGTTTCTTGATATGTACTACCAAATTGCTGTCCAGGACTTCACTGGTAAATAATCCATGTTTTTTCCAAAAATGTTTATAATAATCAGTACAAAAAATAATTTAGCATTCTACAAATATCTTTAGAAGTATTTCTGTCAAAAAAAAAAATAAGGGCATGTCCAATGAGTGGGGGTATTAATGCAACAATACTGGCCCCAGGTGGGTAACTGCTCATGAATGAGCTGCTGGACCCACAGGGATTCTCTCTCTTTTTTTCTTTCCAACCCCAAAGCACAGGACCACCCTCACCTGGGCAGCCCTAGATCTCTGGATCTCCTAAAGGGAGGACATTCTATTTTTGTATACTTTTGAAAATTTCCATAATGGTAAGATTTTGTTTAAGTTCCAATTAAGAAAGAAAAGCATCAGTGTGGGCTACATAGAGTATTCAAATGACAGATCTTAAAACAAAAGAAATAGTTCTATTTCTACTGCCTGATGTAGGTCAAAATACTAATTTTTGTATCCCTGATCAAATGAAACCTGTTCCTGCAGGCAGGTCTAAGTCCAATTATTAAGTTAGTTGCTAATTTGCTCCATAAAGAACAAAGGGAAGGATTCATTTGCATTTTAAGCTTAGTTCAGCTTTGGTTATTAAAGTCTCATCAACATTTATTCATTTACTAAATATTTAAGAACTTTAGTTACCTCTGTGTATGGTATGGCATTTTGCCAATTTGGGGGTAGGGTAATGTTACTATGTACAAATGAATAAGAAATAACTTTAGTAAGTTAATTCTGTAGTTGAAAAAAAATAAAAACAAAAGACAATAAACACTGATAGATGTCTGGAGAACTCTGATTCTCTACAATATTCCAAGGACTATTACATGAGGAATTCGGAAGCTTACTTCATGAGAAAATATGAATACTAGACAATGGGTTTATATCTCCTATACCTCTACATACCCCAACCCACCTCCGCACTTCCATTTCAGTATAAAATCTTTAAGGGTAGATCAAATGTTTATAGGGCCTGGTGCTTTGCTAGGAGATATTCGCAGAAAAGGCACAATAAATATTTAATGAACTGAGACAGAAGACACAGCTCTTAAAATGAAAAAAAAAAAAAAAAAAAAAAAGCAGCATCTCTGTTCACTAATATGCCAGAAAGGACCATATAAAATCCAGTAAGAAAATACAATGTAAAGGACATAGTTCCCACCAATCACTACATCACACATTCATATGTCCTATATCATGCTGACCTTGAGTGTGAAGCTTAAGAAGAAAAATCTGAGTATTTGATCAGTCTCTGGTCTACTCTATTTCTAGAATGTGAGTCTCCACAAAGCAATTCTAAGCATCTCGACTTACCCTTGAGATAGATTGCATTATTTGTGCAGTACTATTACTAAGTTCTTTTTCTGTATCTGTTATTACTAGCCTCCAGGCTCAGTTTACCTGATTTAAAGGGCTTTGTAGGAAAAAAAAAAAAGATGAGAGGAGGAAGGGAAAGAGGACATAGAAAAAAACCTGTTATCATTATTGAGAAAGGCTTTGCAAATGAATTGCTATGTTCTGGTTTAGTTTTTCTTCCTCAATGTCAGACTGTCAGCTGATATTCTTTGCTGATCTGAGAGTGATTAGCAATCCTCTGTTGTTCTCTCTTAGCCTAGTGCCTGGTGTGCCCTCAATAACAGAAATCCTCAATAAACATTTGCTGAATGAACAAACTGGATGGATGATACACTCAAACTAAAAAGACAAGTTAGAAGTTCATGTGACATGCAATGAGTTCCTAAATTAGGACGATGACAAAGAACTTTAAGAAACAAAAATCAGGGATCCCTGGGTGGCGCAGCGGTTTGGCGCCTGCCTTTGGCCCAGGGCGCGATCCTGGAGACCCCGGATCGAATCCCACATCGGGCTCCCGGTGCATGTAGCCTGCTTCTCCCTCTGCCTGTGTCTCTGCCTCTCTCTCTCTCTCTCTCTCTCTCTCTCTCTCATCTGTGACTATCATAAATAAATAAAAATTAAAAAAAAATTTAAGAAAGACTTTAAAAAAAAAAAAAAGAAACAAAAATCAAAGAAAAGCCAACAGAACTTGATCAACCACTGAATACAGGAAAATTATATAGGTGATGAGTCAGATATGTTTTGTAAAACTGAACCTTAATTTTGAAATCCCAAGTTGAAATTAGAGGTAATTAGAGGTAATTATTTCCTATATTCAGTTGATCTGATAAGGAAATGAACATTTCTTTAAATTTCAGCACCTCCCCAGCCCCCACCCCCACCACCAAGAAATCCTTAATTTAAATGTAATCATGCAGTTTTGGACTGGATTACAGTTGGGCTATGAAAATCATATAGCAATTGGAACATCATTCTGAAGATTTTCTACCTTCAATCAATATATGTTACATACTACTGCCATCTACAGTAAGAACAGTCAAGGGATTGTTACAGCCTTTTATGGTGGCTACACTGCTGGTGAACAGCATAAAGTACAGCGTTGTCTAATCACTATGTTATATACCTGAACCTAACGTAACACTACATCAATGATACTTCAACTAAAAAAAAAAAAAAAAAAAAAAAAGGAGGGGGGGGAGAAAAGCCAAGAGAGCATCTCCATTCTGAAGGGAAAAGAATCTATAGAATTAAAAGTATTACATTGAAGGATTTTATTATTTCACAAAATATTTCACAAAAAAAAGTTTTCACTATAAGAAACATGTACTTTTTAACCATGTTAAAATAAAGATGGTTGAGATTATATGACAAGATACCTTTAAGAAAAGGGCGAGTATTCCAAACTAAAACAGATTTTGCTAAACTACTTTCTATAAACACAGAAAACAACTTTCTTCTTGGGACTTTTAAAAATTTCTATTTACCATTAAGACTTGGCTTGCAAAGAGATATGTGAAATTTAAATGGCAAGTAGAGAAAGACAACTGTAAGAAGCAGGTTTTAAAAAAGAAAAAAAGGTTTCATTCAAGAGTTTTCTAACTTAAAAAAAATGCTTTTACATCACAGATGAGAGACTGAAGGTGAGGAGACAATATTCAAGAGAGATAAACAAGAGAAAAGAGAAATGGCTCTAACTGGGATTCTACAATTAGGAAGTCAAAAAGAAAGCTCTCATTTCTAAGATCTGGGAACTGTAAAAAGCACCTGGGTATTAAAGACACACATTAAGCCCTGGTTTAAAGAAGCACCCCAAATCTCCTTTCCTTCTTCTGACCTTTGTTTTGCTGATCCTGAGGTTGGTTATGTAATGAGGTAAATAGTATACAAGAGTACTTATTGTCAGAACTAAGGTATGACAGTACTTATGTGTATACTAGTTCAACTTGACAATGGAAAGAAAAACTGTTTCCAAAAGAGGAATTCAAATTTGAGCCACCGCAGCATCACTCCAATATTGACAGCAAACAGTCTCTCAAAATAGAGGAGTACTGTGAGGGAGACACTCTAAGAGTTCGGGTATGTTTATTTAATTTTGTCATTTATAGAATCACATTTCCAAATAAAGACTTTAATTTAAAGTCAGGTGCCTTATCTCATTTACACCCAGTGGAGTGGCTGGTGAGAAGGAAAAGCTTAGTAAACATTTGAAATACACCCTGAACTACCTTGAAATGGGGATACTTACCTGAGCTTAAGTCTCCATGAGGTCTGGAGCTAGATTACATTCTTCACATAGTTACAGTAAATTGAGTAAGATCTTTAGCTTGAATTCTGTAGATAATTAACAGTCCTCAAGTGATCAAGAAAAATGTCATGGCTTGAATGTCTTAAAATCTTAAAGATTTGCTGAAGCCACTAGGTATGTTAAAATGCATCTTTTGTCTAAATAATTTTGCATTTAACAGAGTCCAGAGTACTGAGTACTATGGGCAAAATTTATCCTTCCTGCTCTATAGATGAGAACATGCAAACACTGGCAGTGAAGAATTATAGTTCAGGTGTTTACATACTTTTGCTAAAGGTGGCTGAGACCTTAAATTAAGTATAGTTTTTAGAGTTATTGCATGTGACTTTGTTTATAAGTAAGGCTTTCTAAAAGTGCTATATACTTCAAGCTCTAGCATAATTAATGGAAATACCTTCAGAGAAACAGTTAAATATTTTCTGTTTTTCATTCATTATTTCTACTGCTAAAGATTGATAGCTCTGGATATAGATTAACTGTTGGGTCATATTCAATTTATATGAGAGTATATAGTTTATAAGAAAGAGGAGAACAAAAAAAAAAAAAGAAAGAAAGAGGAGAACATAAAACAACAGATTTCAAATCAACTTGATCAAACTAAAAACAAGAGAAGCCTATCATAAGGAGCAAGCAAAAACCTTGATAGTACACATCCAGAATCCAGATTCATGAAAATTAAGCACTTAAGAGCACAATGCATTTCTTTTTTCTTCAAAGAAAAAAAGCTTTTCTTAAGACTTAATCAGTTACATCAGATGAAAACAAAACTTCTTTAAAAAGTGACTGAGTTAAAAAGTGAACCAGAATTTTTGTCCAGCATCTTTAGTACCATCATCCTTTAAGTTAGTGTTGTCTAAGCAAAACCTCGAATTCTAAGATTTGATGGTTTTCTTACCATTTGGGGTCCAACATTCACATTTATTGGTCCTAAGGTTTTTGGTAAAATCTTTGTTGGTGAGTTGGTGCTGGAAACTGGAAACGCAACAAATGAAATGTTACCTGAAATGATAACAAAATATTAGGTTAATGTTCTGCAATACAAGGTCACCTTCCATCTATACATTCACGGTACTAACCCCAGTTTTGCTTAAAGTGACTTACAACAAGAAGCATTACTAAAAAGCCATTCTAATGACTGCTTTCTTGTAGTGAATATAATTAATTCTGCTGAAGAGGAAAACTGTAAATAGTTCAGTTTTAGTGGGTTTTGAGGGGAAAAAATATTTAGAGAATACATAATGCAAATCATAGTTTCTATTAGCATTGAGAAATCTAGTTAGGTCTTTATTAGACATCATAGACCAAAAAAAAGTATGAAGCAAAATATGAAGTAAAATATCTATTAGGATATATTCATAGAATAATAGAAAATGTTTTTACTAAAAGTTAACATGTTTTCAAGTGAGTTGGTAGTTTTTGAGGTTTTATCACACTAGAGAAAAAAAAAATTATGCTACCTAGTGATACTGAAAACTGTGGGATGTGTTCAGTGTTTTCAAGTGATATCGACACTTTAAATTTGAAATTAAGGTAGCCAAGTGCTACTCCAGAAATGAGAAGCTAACTGATAACTTTCCGAACTCTATTAACTACTTAACTCCTCTGGACAAACTCAGTTTATCAATGTTTTTCTTAAGAATCTAATATAACAAAAGAGATCACCCAGAAAGTATGTAAGAGGTTCATACTGAAACTCTGGGGGGAAAAAACAAAATTTAAGAGCAGGACAAGATACCTTCTTCTCAGATGGCCCCCTTGGCTCTCCCAGCACTTGCCCATGTTCCTTAGCCCCCTTCTCTCACCTTTTGATTCTCAGGAGATACTCCTATTTCCTTCAGTAAGGAAATCAAGCCATCAGGCTATATTATAGCTTCTCTTCTTTGACCTGTGAACCTATCTGCACCCTCACATATTTTTACTTCTTTCTCTTTGAGTGGAAATTCTCATATAAATGATTTCTTTCATGTCTCTGCATGTTCTGTCTTCTCAGGGGTCTCACTTACCAATTATCTTCTCTGTCTTCTAAGTTTCCAACTGTACCATCAGCTCCTCCCCTTCAGTTTCTCTCTCTGCCCATCTACCCTATATCATTTTCCCTCTATACCCACATCTTAAAATCAAATTCTTTCTTTCTCATGCCCACTCAACAAGGTCACATAGCCAAACTCCTTCATGTTCTCAGTCTTAGTATACGACTGAGTCTTGGTATATGATCATTATCACCCCAGTGATCTGGTCCAGAAATAATCAACCCCTCATTCAACTGACCACTATATCCTATTTGTTATCTCCTTGCTCTGGCTCCTTTATGCTGCTGGCACTTGTTTAATTTGAAACTTGATCAAATCTGATTTGAACACAGTTATTCTCTAACTCAGTGATTCACCATCGTGGCTGTGCAATGGAATTATACAGAACTCAATAAAAAATATCAACGCCTCAGTCCCACTCCCAGAGCTGCTGATAAGACTGGTCCGGAGTGAACCTAGGCAGACTGTTGAAAGTTCTCCAGATAGTTCCAATGTGCAACCAAGCTACTTCATATAGCTCTGCTTTCCCCTCCACACATCTGTAACAAACCAGTCCTTCAACTGGAGAAACTGTTCTGGACACTCCCCTACTTTAGGCCTTCAAAGATTCCATAACACTTTCAATGCCTCTCAGATTCCTCAACATGGTACAACATCTCCTATCTGGAGATCTCACCCCTGCCTCTCTTCCCAGCGTCATCTTCAGTTACTCCCTCCATTCCAATCAGGTTAAATACTTTGCAGTTCCAGAAAGGCCACAGCTCATCCACTCTAGCTTTGGCGTATACCTTTCCTTCTGTTGGAAGTCTCCCTGCTGGGACAACTTCTACCTCATAGCACTTCAAAATGGAATTCCAAACTACTTTCTAAGTAGTGTGCCAAAGTCTGTTCCAGAGGCTTCCATATACACACTATCTCATTAATGCTGAGGACAATAGTGTAAAATGTATTATTACTGACTCCATCTTACACATGAAGAAACTGAGATAGAGTGAGGTTAAATAATTTGTACAAGGTTCCAGAGCTAGTGAGGGCCATAGCTCCACGTTCTAAGCCTCTGCTCTGTGTGTCACCTTCTCCTTTATAAGCTGTCCCCTAGCCTCTGTGGTCTAGTTCTGAATACACTTCTTTTGACTGTTCATAAAACCTATGATCACTTGCTTGTTCTAGCTATCATTTACATAGTTCTTTTTTTTAATTTTTATTTTATTTTATTTATTTATGATAGGCACACAGTGAGAGAGAGAGAGGCAGAGACATAGGCAGAGGGAGAAGCAGGCTCCATGCACCGGGAGCCCGACGTGGGATTCGATCCCGGGTCTCCAGGATCGCGCCCTGGGCCAAAGGAAGGCGCTAAACCGCTGCGCCACCCAGGGATCCCCCATTTACATAGTTATAAGTGGGTTATGTCTCTCAGCTTTGTATCCTAGCATCTGGTTTAGCTCTGGCACAAAACAGGTGCATGAAATTATAAGAACTGTTTGATTAGCATAGATTTGAACTATTACCTTTTCTAATCTCGATGCCATACTTCCTGTAAGGTAGCCTAAATTCTATTTTTTGTTATTTTTTAACTGGTGCCATGACTTATACTGAGTTTAAAAAAATTTAAATGCTAGGTTTTTTATTATTTTGAACAATTAATATATCAAAGTTTCCTTCCTCTGTAACCATTAAACTGATTTATTTTTATATAATACGCATATCTTACCAATCGCTAGATTAAGGTTATTATCAAATTTCCCAAAAATGGTTATTCACCTATTTAAGAATCCATCCTAACTGGAGAATAATCTCTGATTCTAAGGGGAGGAACAGCTATATAATTGATAGACATGTGCCATAAACTCAGTCCCAGGCAGGACAAGCATGTGAGGAAGCACATAGCCCTGCAAAAGTTTGGCTCTCGGATTTTTTTAAAATTGAAGTACAGTTGACATAAAATATTAGTTTCAGGTGTACAACTTAGTGATTTGACAATTACATATATTACAAAATGCTCACCATGGTTAAGTGCAGTTACCATCTGTCACCATACATTATAGTATTATTGACTATATTCTCCATGCTGTACATTACAGCCCCATGATTTACTTATTTTATAACTGGAAGTCTGTACCTCTTAATCCCCTTCACCTATTTCATCTATATTCCCCAAGCCCCTCCCCTCTGGCAACCACTGGTTTGTTCTCTGTATTATGAGTCTGTTTCTACTTTTGTTTGTTCATTTATATTTTAAGATTTCACATGTGAATTAAACCAAGTGATATTTGTCTTCTCAAGATGGTTTTTAAAAATGACCTTAGTGCTGCTGAACGTTTAAGATGAGATCATCTGTGATACACTGTTAGAAGTAAAAGTCAAAAACTTGCAAAGAGCATGGAACAAGAAACACAAAAAAACCCCATTAAGATTAGGGAACAGGTTGACTCCAATTTTAAATCTAATACTGAAGGAAAAATAAGAATATAAAACTTTGGTCAAAACAAAATTAAAACCATCATTAAAGCCAGATCTGTCATGCCAGTTAATACCAAAAGAACTTAGAGGGAACTTAATAAATTTGACAAATTGATTCTAAAGTGCATCTGGAAGAGTGAAGGCAGAAAACAGCCAAGAAAATTAAAAAAAGAAGGAATAATGGGGAAGAGAGGAACTTTAGCCTACCAGATTTCAAAACTATTAGACAGTGGAAGTGACTGAAATAATGTGATATTGTGAAGCTGATAAACGATAAAACAGAAATTAAAGTCCCGAAATTACTTCATGTATATATGAAAATTTTATTTTTTTAGTTTTTTTTTTTTTTTTTTTTTTTTTTATTTACAATAGTCATACACAGAGAGAGAGAGAGGCAGAGACACAGGCAGAGGGAGAAGCAGGCTCCATGCACCGGGAGCCCGACGTGGGATTCGATACCGGGTCTCCAGGATCGCGCCCTGGGCCAAAGGCAGGCGCCAAACCGCTGCGCCCACCCAGGGATCCCTATATGAAAATTTTATATATGGTGAAGGTAGCATTTCAAATCAATGGGGAAAGGGCAGATTATTTAAAAAATGTTCTTGATTTTAAATCTGAAAATTAATATAACACTGTATATCTACTATGCTTCAATTAAAAATTTAAAAAAAAACCACACATGAAAGAAACATTTCTGAGATAAATTGTCCACTTGGATTTCAATTTTTCATCTTGTACAAAAGTCAATTCCCAAATGATCAAATATTTAAACATAAAGATTAAAGCCATAATGCCTGTGTGGCTCAGATGGTTAAGCGCCTGCAATCAGCTCAGATGGTAATCCTAGGGTCCCAGGATCAAGCCCTGAGTTGAGCTCCCTGCTTGGTGAGGAGTCTGCTTTTCTTTCTCCTTCTGTCCCTCCCCCTGCTCTTTCTCTTTCAAATTTTTTTAATCTTAAAAATATTAAAGCCACAGAAGTTTTAAAAGAAATGTAATAATAGTTTTTTATAATTTGAGGATGAAGGCCCTTCAGAGCATGTTACAGAATTTAGAAATCTTACAAGAAAACAGACAGGATTACCTAAAAATAAGTATTTCCTAAATAGCTAAAGACCTAATATACTTAAAAGACAAATCTCAAACTTGGTAAACAAATTTGTAACACATAGGTCACTAGATTACTATCCTTAAAAACTTTTATTTACTTAACTTCCCACCTATAAGTCACTATCAGTAAAATACCTCAATATAAAAATAAGCTGAGTACATGAAGAAACCTAAATGTCAATGATCACATGAAAAGAGCTTAATTTTATTTTACTTTTTGAAAGATAATCACACACTGAGAGAGGCAGAGACATAAGCAGAAGGATAAGTAGGCTCCCTGCAGGGAGCCTGATGTGGAACTTGATCCCAGGACCCCAGATCACGACTTGAGCCAAAGGCAGACACTCAAACCTCTGAGCCACCCAGGTGCCCCTATTTTATTTTATTTTTTAAGATTTTATTTATTTATGAGAGAGAGAGAGAGAGAGAGAGAGAGCGCACACAAGCTGGGGGAGGGGCAAAGGGAGAGCAAGAAGAAGGCTCCTCAGCAAGCAGGGAGCCCAACTGGGGGCTCGATCAGGACCCTGGGACTCTGGGATCACAACCTGAGCCAAAGGCAGATGCTTAACCATCTGAGCCACTCAGATACCAAGATGCTTGATTTTAATTAAAAATTTTACATTTTTTTAAAAAAGAAACCATTTCATGTACCAGATTATAAAGATTAATAAATTTGATAATGGTTTGAGTTAGCAAAAATGTGGCAAAATGGGTGCATTTACAAAATATTTACTTGGCATCTACTATGTCAAGTACTAATACTGAGCTCTCATGCATATGCAGTGCAAGTGACACTGTCCTACTGTCCCCTGCACTCAAGTGGCTAACACACTGTCAGTGGGTGGGATATTGGACACTCTTTCTGGAGGGCAGTCAGACAATGTAACTGGAGAGGAGTAATGGGTCTATTGGAGTACAAAATTTTAAATAAGTGCTTTAAAAAGAACTGTACACATTTTAAAGGCTCTTTCCACTTCAACAAATGTCTTTTTTTTTTTTTTAAAGATTTTATTTATTTATTCATGAGAGACAGAGAGAGGCAGAGACACAGGGAGAGGGAGGAGAAGCAGGCCTCCATGCAGGAGCCCAATGTGGGACTCAATCCAGCAACTCTGGAGGCAAAAGCAGATGCTCAACTGCTGAGCCACCCAGGCATCCCAGCAAATGTCCTTTCAATTCCCCTCCATTGCCTAAGTGGCAAGCTGATCCTCAGCCTCTGCATCAACATCATAATTAATTCCCAATAATGGGAATACTCTCTGACTAGCAACTCCTCTGCTGGAGATATATCCCAATAAACCAAGCAGATTAGAACAATTAAACATGTCCTAGAACTGCAACATTTTAGATAAAGGCAAAAACCTAGAAACAACTTAAATATATAAACATCTTTTGGTACATGTATATGATGAGCTATTATACAGTCCTTAAAACAATATTACAAATATGTACTTGCCAGGGAAAAATGTTCCCATTATAAGAGACTATGATTAGTATGATTCCATTTACCTAAAAGCTACATATACTCACAAGTTACATAAGCAAAAAAACTATAGCAGGATAAACAACAAACTAAGAGAGGTTAGCTCTGGTGAGTAGTATGGAGAAATGTTTTAGTTTATACTTTTTTATTTTATGAACATGCATGTGCTTGTTTTGTAATTTTATAATTTAAAAAGCTATTGTCACTCTGGAGGGAAAAGAGAGAGGGGGAGGGAGGAAAGCAAAGAGCATGAGAATCAGTCACAGCTGTTGAAACAAGATAAAGATCTATAAATGAAGTATCTGTGTTTTATAATTAGTAAAAATGAAATCTGCTTTGGAAGTAGTTAAAGGGGCTCCACTGGGATTTCAAAAATTATAATATCCAGAAATAAAAACCATGTATTTAGACATTGTTTACTTTCATCAAATCAACTGGTTCAGCAGCAGAAACAGAACTTTTTTGACTCAAAAGGACATACTTAAGTAGGTTATAAACATCTAGTATCCCAAAATTTCAGCCAGGTTAAGAGAAGTAAACCAAACCAAGTGTAAAGAATTTTTCCTAAGTACCTGGCCTTAATTCATGGCTCCTTGGCAACAGGGGCCTGACACTGTCCAGAAGCCAATCCCTGGCAGTTGGTATATTTATTAAAAACAAAAATTTAAAGACCTGCCTGGATTTGGGTTCTGGCAATTCCCTGCATTAACAAATGAGATCAATCACCTAGGGAAGTGGCTCGGAAAAAAAAGAGCTCAAACTTAGCCAAATCTTGGCAGAGGCACACAATTTGGCTCAAAATTTTATTTCAATTTTCTGAGTAATTAGAATCTTTCTGTTTTCCATTAGAATTGTCTAGACACCAAAGATTTCCTTCACTCATAATTCTTGTAAGGGGTTCCAGTTCTAGTTAGTCACCTTCAATATGTCCAATTAAAATGAAAAATTCAGTGAAATAACTGTGGTTTGTCTACATGATGCCAGTGTGAGTTATTTTTTCATAGTACTGACTTTCTGGAAAAAAATTTTTTTTTGGCTTGAATTAGTTTTTGGAAAAACCTTCACCCAAGCCTATATCACACCCTCCTAGGAGAACCAGATTAATAACTTACTTTAAGAAAAAATATGCTTATTTTACAGGTTTATAAATATCTCCAATCAGAAGTAGTTGTATACTCTCCGCCCCCCCCCCCCCAACCAGGGTCCAACTTCATAGAAAAAGCTAACCTTCAGCCCTAAATAGTTAGAAAATGACCTGGTTTGCGGTGGTGTAGGTGTTTGTCAAATTCATACAACTCTAGGCTAAACGGGTTCAGGCTCTACTACATGCAAATCACATCTTAATAAAAAAAATGGGAAACAGTAACCTAGGCAATTTCATACTTATTAGTAACAGGCTAATTACAGATTCTACAATTCTTTGCTTTCTTCCTTCAGACATTTACTTGCTTTATTCCTTAGGTACCTTCTAGTCTCTGGCTTGGTCGTCACATCAGAGATGCCCGACCACTCTATATAAGCACTTCCTAATTTACTATGATTTTTCACCAGAGTAGTTATTTATGATACATTGTCCATTAATATTTATCTGCTTAGGTGAGTATTACCTGTCCATAGCCCACTGACTCTTAGAATTTAAGATCCACAGGGACAAGGGATTTATTATCTCATCCACTGCTGTACCTCCAGCACCTAGCACATCCTGCCTGGGACACAGCAAAGTTCAACAAATATTGTTGCGTGAAAATGAATGCACGAGTTAATATATGAATGTCTGGATGGAAGGATATGATACAAATTCATGAGGCATGAGTGTATAGTGAAAACTAAGTCTCCTTCTATCTCCAACCACCACCTAACCATTCCCTTCCCTAGTGATGGCTACTAGTGCCAGGTTGTATATAACCTTCCAGAAATATTCTAACATATACAGACATATATCCATACACATTCTTTTCCCCTTCACATATAGTTGAATACTGTATCAGTTTGCATGTTGTTTTTTTCCCACTTCATAATACTGTATCTTAGATGTCTTTCCATACCTTATCATAGTTTTGCCTCAATATTTACTTTGTTAGCTACACAGTGTTACTTTTTATGGTTCTACAAGTTTATTTATCAATCCCTTAGTAATGGAAAAACCACAGTATTATAAACATTATTAATAACAAAATCTTTTAATACTCCAAATAATACTGCAATGATTTTACACATCTTGACATGTGCTGGTTGTACCAACTGACTGCACCAATTAACCCTCCATACAGAAATGTATAAAAATGTCCATTTCCACATATCCTTACCATCTCAATGTGGTTTTTTTTTTAAATTTTTTTTATTTATTTATGATAGGCACACAGTGAGAGAGAGAGAGAGAGAGGCAGAGACACAGGCAGAGGGAGAAGCAGGCTCCACCGGGAGCCCGATGTGGGATTCGATCCCGGGTCTCCAGGATTGTGCCCTGGGCCAAAGGCAGGCGCCAAACCGCTGCACCACCCAGGGATCCCATCAATGTGTTAATCAAACTTTGTCAACTTTTACATTAAAAACAATTTCTCATTTCATTTTGGTTTTAATTTATTATAATGATATTCCTTCCTGAAAATTATGCTCACTTTCCCATTGGCTGTTGCTAATTGGTAGACACTCTTTAAATATTGAAAAAATAACTATATTCTTTGTTATGCCTGATGCAAATATTTTTCCCAATTTGACACTTGTCTTTTGCTTTTATATGATTTTCTTTGCACATTTTTATTTTTTTTTAAATTTTTATTTATTTATGATAGTCACACACATACACCCAGCGAGAGAGAGGCAGAGACATAGGCAGAGGGAGAAGCAGGCTCCATGCACCAGGAGCCCGACGTGGGATTCGATCCCGGGTCTCCAGGATCGCGCCCTGGGCCAAAGGCAGGCGCTAAATCGCTGCGCCACCCAGGGATCCCCTCTTTGCACATTTTTAAAAAGGTAGTTTTTTTTTTTGTTTTTTTTTTTTTTTTTTTAAAGAGGGAGAGTGGGGTATGGGTGTAGAGGGAGAGAGAAAATTCTAAGCAGCCTCCAGGCCCAGCACAGAGCCCAACACAGGGCTCCATTCCCTGACCCTGAGATCCTGACAGGAGTCAGATGCTTAACTGACTTAGTCACCCAGGTGCCCCAAGAATGTAGTCAATTTATTTTATTTTTTTATTTTTTTATTTTATTTTATTTTATTTTTTTATTTTATTTATTTATTTTATTTTATTTTATTTATTTTATTAATATGTTTTAAAGATTTTATTTATTTATTCATGAGAGACACAGAGAGAAGGCAGAGACATATACAGAGGGAGAAGCAGGCTCCTCATAGGGAGCCCAATTTTTTTCCCTGGAACTCTGGGATCATGTCCTGGGACAGAGGCAGACACTCAACCACTGAGCCACCCAGGCGTCCCTGTAGTCAATTTTATAATTCTTTCCTTTTGTGACTTTTGTGTCAGACACAAGAAGGTCTGTAAGTATGTTTAAATATAAAAATGAAGGTCAGAGTAACTGAAGTTTATTTATTTATCTTGAATCCCCTCCTTGGAGGTATACATCATATACAGACCTGCTACATTTTACTTATCTTATAGGTGTGGTATTTCCAGTTGGCTATGCTGTTCTTTGAAATTAGCTATCATTAATTATATACTAAGACTGCATTAAACATCCCCCATGCTTTTAGTATTTTAATGCCTTCATTTTAAATTTTATATCCTTGACTCATCTGGAATTTATTTGATGTGAGAAATAGAAGACCCAATTTTTTTTCCCTGATGGCTACTTTGTAAAAAAAGATTTTATTTATTTATTTGAGTGAGAGAGAGAGAGAGAGAGAGAGAGAGAGAACATGAGAGCGCACGGGCCTGGGGGTGGGGGTGGGGGCGGCAGAAGGAAGAAGGACAAGCAGACTCTGACATGGAGCTTGATCCCAGGATCCTGAGATCATGACCTGGGTTGAAGGCAGATGCTTAACTGACTGAGCCACTTAGGCACTCCCTTCAGATGGCTACTTTTAGTGAATGATCTACACACACACACCACCCCCCATGCTGATATGAAATGCTACCTTGATCAATTACTTATTTGGGTCAATTTATTGACTTTCTATTCTGCTCCGCAGATCTGCCTATTTAGGTGACAGTATCACATGCCTTTACTTCATTCATGATTAACATTTCCACTAGAGAATAAGCAAAGTCAGAAAAGGAGTGTCAAGCATTTCTTCCCTATCTGTATTACCCTTTTAACTATTTAGTAAGTGTTGTAAAGGACTATCAATTGGTTTCAAATATAGTACTAATGAGGTCAAGTCACAGGTCGATTCTAGAATAGGCCAATTCATTTTGCAAAGGGAGAAGATTCCTCATCTTAAGGCTGTATTTCTAATGTCAGCCAGCCATCTAGAAAGCAATATATGTTACAATATGGATGGCTTAGAGGATATTTATCACCTTATTTGACAAATAAGTTCAATGCACTATCTTCCTAGGTAAAACACAATAATAACTCATAATTAATTTGAAAAGGCAGCATATCCAACTGGAAATGCCAAACCTGCAAGATAAGTAAAATAGAGCATGTCTACATAAC
The DNA here is from genome assembly GCF_905146905.1 of Nyctereutes procyonoides. Taxonomy (NCBI): domain Eukaryota; kingdom Metazoa; phylum Chordata; class Mammalia; order Carnivora; family Canidae; genus Nyctereutes; species Nyctereutes procyonoides. Next base: position 38,269,693 of record NW_026575042.1, read on the forward strand.
CATAACTACAACATTGCTAAAAATGGGAGGTGTGGGAAACAGAAAATAAAAGTTCCTAATATCTCCAAATTTTGGTAGTTCAAGTGGCCTCTAGAACCTCCCCTTCCATATTTGGTTCTACAATGGGATTCAAGGTTTCTATAGTTCAGGTAAGGACACAAGATCTGAAACACACATACCAATATATTCAAAGGCATGGAAAAAAAGCCTAGCTGTTTTTGCAGCTGTCAGAACACAGCACTTCTAGGATTCCCCAAAATAAACCACCTAACCAGAATCTTTCCATGAACCAAAGAAAGGCTTTCCACGAACCCAACCAAGAACCCTAAAATGGCCATAACAAGAAACGGCCTCTTAGCCTTAAGGGCATACTCTTAAATGGCTCAATCAATCTTTCTGTCAGTCTTTTCTACATACCTGCCCTAGAGGATCAAATCTGTTCTCTTGGCTTTGATAAGCATTTCTACATGGAGGACACCTTTTAAAATGATTACCTAGCTCCCGGTTTCTCTGGTATCTAAAACCATAAATGCCCTGGATTCTTCACTTTGAAAGGAGAAAAAAAATTTCTTTCTTTATCTTTCTGCATGCCAGGATTTAAAGAGGGCCTCTTCATTTCTTACATGCTCCGTAATTCAAGCTCTGGTATTTGGAATATTATAGTTGTTTCCATTTAGTTCATCAAACCTCAAAACTAAATAAAAGATCTTAGAAATCGTTTAATCCATTCTCACTAGGTTTTCTTTGTAGGACCTTTTCCTTTCAGTATTTTTTAAATGTCTATCCAAAAACATCTGTCTCACCTACAGATTTGATCCTATAGTTTTTTCACTAGCTTATCTTTAGTTAAAACATGTCATTTTGTCCTTTTCTATTATCTTGTTCTGCAAAGGAGGCCTTAAAATCTTAACTTTCTCATTTCTCTTCCACTTGCTAAATTAGAATTTCCCATTTTGGGGACAATATATCTTCTGATTAATACTTGAATTAGTTTACCATATGGCCTCAGACAATTTGGCTCTTCCAATTCTTCATAGCAATTCTTCCCAAATGTGCCTGGTTATAAGATATAAAGGGGGTGGGCAGCCCAGGTGGCTCAGCGGTTTAGCGCCTGCCTTCAGCCCAGGGCCTGATCCTGGAGACCCAGGATCGAGTCCCTTGTCGGACTCCCTGCGTGGAGCCTGCTTCTCCCTCTGTGTCTCTCTCTGTGTCTCTCATAAATAAATAAATAAATAAATAAATAAATAAATAAATAAATAAATAAATAAATAAATAAATAAAACCTTAAAAAAAAGATATAAAGAGGGTGGAGGGTGGGGAACTAGTGTCCCTCTTTTTCAAAAATGCATATTCCTAGGCTCCATTCAACACCCAAAATATCAGAAACAAGGTGGGAATGCCTATTTTTAACAAGTGCCTCAAATGATTCTCATGATCAGTCGATACTGGAGACTGCTTCAAGGTCCCTTTGTTCAAATTAGGGAAGTAATGGAGTATAAGTTTGACTCTTTCTATTATATTCATCTCTGTCTAAATTTTTAAAAAAGAATGGGCTTAGTGACCCTTACTTGTTCAGTCTCTTGTTTTTGCATGTTACATCTTTTCAACGGTTAGCCTACATCCAACCCCTACTACATCCAGCACCATCACCACAGCTAGTACACCCACCAGATGGCACACAGACACTGTGTGCATGCCTAATAAAAGAGTGAGCGGAAGGGAGCACATTTTATCTCCTACCAACAGCCACTGAATGGCTAGAGTAGATCAAGGCAGCTGGGTGCACCCACAAAGATCAGAATTTATGAGTATTAGAATACCCAAGTGCACTTAATTGGAAATCATTCTCCTGAAGAAGCCCACAACCCCTCTATGACGGTAACCTGCCCCAGACTGTTAACAAATACATCATTTAAAATTTATAGCCAAGAAATATTTTTCCAATATTTATAAAAGACGGCAATATGGCATTGCCTGTAGATATACTTACCATTTAAAAGTTGGATTATTAAAATCAATTTAAAACTTTAGGATAAAACAAAAGTTAAAAAAAAAAACTTTAGGACACTTAAACTCTCAAACAGACCAAAGACCACCCACAAATTAGAGTTTCAAAGCAGTTCTTTTTCCTAGCAAATTAGAAAGTATTAAAATCCATAATACCATACTCAAAATTTCAACGATCAATATCTTATTTCAATAATATGTTCCATTTGAGAGCTATTATTGAAGGTACATATAAATTACATTTGAAGAGCAAGAAATCTTAAAGTTAGACATCACTATCAACAAAAATCTTTTAATTAAAATTTTATCCACTGAAAGATTAAAAAAAAAGATTTTGCAAACTTTAACACATAAGTTCCCTGGGTCTACTTGGCACACCGTAAATGCTCAGTTAGCAGTCTCTTCATTTTTCTGTCAGAGAAATTGCCAAGAGAGGACAAACTTTGTACCATAAGTGAGCAAAGTGCCGAAAAACAAGCCCCCCACTGATGGTCTCTAGCTTTAGAGTCAAGATCCAAAAGTTCATTTACAAATTGGTTGCTTAAAACTTGGTAGGAAGAAGTAATGCTGTTATTACATGATAGGTTCCTGGATCTTTCGCAAGAGTTAACTCATACTACACTAAAAGCACAATATTCATACTATTTTATCTGCTCCTAAACAACAATGTAAAAGATCTTCTTTTCAGAAAAATATAGGCATCCGGTAAATCTTCCCTCCGACCTCCTCCTCAGAAATGAGATTTCTAGGTTGTTGTTTCTAATTGCACACATATACACACATGGCAGAGAGAATGTTTACATTAGTCATTCTCTATGAATATTTTCTAACTTGGAAAACAAAGAATAGGTAAGGCTCAGATTCTCCAAGACCTCAGTTTTGTCTAAAGAGTTCATATATACAAGGCGAGAATCATAGGTACCTCACTTCGAAAGTCTTCTTTCAGTTTATTGCTTTTAATTTGCAGGGTTAACAGTTTCAAAGATTTCTGTTATTGTTGTTGCCGATGCTGTTAAATAACCTAATATCATGCCTACATTTATAATCTGAAGTGACACACATTTTTGATAACTCCAGTCTGGGATGTTGTCATAGTTATATATCACATGTGGGGCCATCAATTTTTTTTAGGGCTGGCTATTTCATCAAATTTATATATACTTTGATCAAAATGGTAAAAAAAAGAATTTACTTTAATCAGACCTATATAGTTTGCAAATCCATTTTATTTTATTTTTTGTTGAAGGGGAGAGAGGGGGGAAGGAGAGAACCTTAAGCAGCTCCACACCTGACGACGGGGCTCCATCTCACAACCCTGAGATCATGACACGAATCAAGAGTTGGACCCTTAACCAACTGAGCCGTTCCCCTGTAATCCCATTTTAAACCCCATGTAAGTTATTTTACTTATCTTAGAGAGAAAAAAACGCTCAACTGCTACCTATTGCTGTTCCTTAAAAAAGCAAAACATATGAAGATAACTTTAGAATCTTAGTGTAATCTTAATTAAAACAATGACCTTAAAAACTTCAAAATATCTAAATTCTGCCATCATGTGAAACAAAGGAAATCTTCAGGGAAGCTCACAGATCCCAGTTAAAAGCAAGAGAAATCTTTAATGATTTCCTTGAGTGTTGGTATCTTTTCCTGTCTTCTCTTTAGGCCAATTAACATTTAGAAAACCATTTTAATATTTGCTCCTTAAACAAATTTTGAACTATCATTCACAGAATTTTTTGGCTATCATCTATTCTTACTAATTTTACAGTTTAGGGTATGGCAAATTTTTACTAAGTGACCGATATGTGAAAGATCTGGTGCTCAGCACTGGTTTTCCGCGAGCTAACTCTAAGAAATACATAATGTTGTAATGTGTATAAATGTACACTATACAACAGCACAGTTTCTTGGTTACTTGTAAAAGGAAAGGTTTTTTACTCATTATGAATTCCACAAATTCAAAAACTATTTTTTAAACTTTAACTGCTTTCATTACATGCATATTGCTTCCAAATTCTTCCTTTGCTACTTTACAGCAAATAAACATTCTTCTCTGTCCATTAGCAACCAACCCAAGCTTACTATCTGTTTAAAGGTTAATTTCAGTTAAATTAAAAATATTTCTCTCACATTTCTTATTCAGAGATCTTTTGGAATAAGTCTTATGCTTCTCACTCAAGATAAAAGGATTTCTCACATTATATGCAAATAATGTTTCATAATGCAATTGCATTTTGAGCCTTAGTATCTATTGTGCAATTACAAACTTTTGCAACCTAAGTATTCCTTATGTATTTTATAATGGCTAAAATTTTTTCCCAAATATTCTGTAGGATTTAAAGGTCATTTTTTCCATAACTTACATGCACTAAAATTAACTTTCTCACGTCTCCATTAATTACACTTTTTTAGTAAAAAAAAAAAAAAAAAAAAAAGCCTTTCCAAAAGGTATGTTATTCTACTAATTCTCAAATTCTAAGTATAAAAGGATAAATTCTAAATGACTAAGTTTTATTTATTCCCTGATTAAGTCAGATTTACGACCTCCCCTCCCCATTCCAGCTACTGTGAATTTTGAATAAAACAACCTCAATTGTAACAGAAGAAACATCTGTTGCTTTTTTTCTTCATCAGGGCTTTCCTAACTGAAAGAAAGGCTCTCTCTGCCTGACCTCCTCTTCCACTCCCCCTCCCCACCCACATTAAGTTCCTTAAAACTCTTTTTTAAAAGTAAGTGTATTATTTAAAATTTTACTGTATCTACTTAAAATGTCATAATCTATGTAGAAACATTCACTTCCTTATTGAAATTCAAAGGATGAGTAAATGTTATATACATCAAAAAAACAAGAGATGTGACTGGTAGAGTGTTAATTGTAACTGAAATGCAGACTTTAGAGAGTATACTTGATCAACTCAATCAAGTTGTCACACATTCCGGGATCACTCGGTATTATTTAGGGCTAAGATTTTCTTCATAGGTTTCAGATTCATATAGGATCTTACATGCTATATTTTCTTTGCCAATCCAACACTAACATAATGGCAGTCACTACCCCAAGAGGCAGACACCAAATGGTGCCACCCACACTCTCACACTGTGCCTCATAATAAACCATAAAGCAGTGGAATGCACCGGCCCCTTTATGAGCAAACAATGCCTGAGCTTCATTAGAATACAGCTGACATTTTCAAAGCACAAATACTTTTAAGAAAAATGTACTAGGGAAAAAAAGGAATGAAACAGCTATAGAAGCTGAAATTTTTTTTAAGTGTCAGGTTTATTTCAAAGATCCCGAGGAAGCGTATTTTGCTGCTGACAATTTAAAAGTTTTCATAAATTAAAAGAAAATGTATAGTTAAGGGCAAAAGCTTATTTTATTAACTACTGGGGGGAAAAAATGAAAGTAAAAACTATCATTTGAATTGCATTCACAAGTAATAACTATGAAGTCCCTTCAAAATTAATTCATTTCCTCAACTGCTTTCTCAGTTCTTGAACGAGGAAAACTGAGCTCCAGGATCATTTTCACATTTTAGTTGATTTATATAAGTAACTGAGTGATAAACTAAGCTTACTCTACCCCTCCCCCCCGGCCAACCCAACCCCCCATACCCTGTAGTTTTCCTGTCTGCAACAAGCAAGGACGTCTTGAATTCAGCGTGCTCTTGGCTATTTATCAACTTAATATTGCTGCTGCTGGAGGAATATAAAATAAACGCGGTAAAAACTCACCCAGCAGTAAGAAACAAAATGATCTCTCTTACCTGGTCTAAAGAAGCATGCCTCTCACTGCAGCACCAACAACACTCTACAGTCTTTGTTACCATTCAGTGGAAACTTGAGACTGTGTCAGACATAAGCAATCGAGCTCAGGAAAGCTCAATTTAAAATACTTCTCCATAAAACTAAAAAGATGCTCAAGAAAACCGCTGAGGTAACTGGCTTTCAAAAGACCTACAAAGACTGTCTAATACAACAACAAGATGATCTGAAAGAAACTGGAAGTTTTAAGTCTTAAGAGACACAGGGGCTTTTTAATGTGGAGAATCTTACTTTCTCATTAGATTAAAGGTTGTTTTAAAAAATATGCTTAAAATAAAAGCAGTAAAATGATAAAATGGCTAACTCCAAGTTAACATTTTTCTAAATATCACTTGAATTTTAACTGGCTAAAAAAACAAGATTAAACTTACTCATGAAATCTGCATAATTCGAATTGTACATGTCAGGCTATTTGCTGGTTCCAAAGCAGTCACAAAGCAGGAGACCTTAATGCATCTTGAAAGCAGAGCAAAAGCACCAGAAGTTGGGGGGGCGGGGGGGGGGGGTGTGGGAGGAAAAAGAAAAAAGAAAAAGAAAGGAGGAGAAACTCTTGAAAAACTGGCCGGGGCTTTTCAACCTGTAATAACTGTCCAGCTCCTCTGGGAGGAAAAAAAAAAAAAAAAAAAAAAAAAGTCCTAGTCCTGCCCCCTGAGATAGGAGGCTATGTTTCAATGCCAAAATGAATGACAGGCCCATTTCTGATATCAACAAAGAGCAGCTTAGTTGTGCTCGATTTTTTTTCCCTTTCCCACACAGTTAGAAGTTCTAAATTTTTCAGGTTAGTATCTTTATATCTAGGGTTAAGTACCTTTCTCCATTTTCTCAAGAGAACCCCAGTATGTTGTCCTAGTTTTTTTAAACGATTAATTAAAAACACATACCTAATCATCTTACTTAGTTTTTCCTAGGCAGGAAGCTAAAAAAAAAGATGACCTCTTAAAGTTCCTTTCTAAATCTATCCTTCGCAATATCTGATCGCCATATGACTAATTATTAATATTAATAAGCTTTTCCTGAATCCTGATATTTGGGTATAAGGAGAAACTAAAAGTAGCTAACAAATGTAAAAATAAGGTAACAGATAAAATTTTTCAACTAGCTAGACACAAAAATCATTTACTAAAGTACATGGGTATGATTATATACAAATTCAAAATAATAAACACTTTGATCAATGGTATATATTTACTGAATGCCTATTATGAGCCAAGCGCTATTTGGGGCTCTGAAGATATAGCAGTGAACACAAGAGACAAAAGCCAAAACAAAAATCCTTGTCTTTAGTGAGCTCTCCTAGATAGATGAAGATATCTCTTTCCTTTTTTGATTAGTTACCACCTAATCTGAAATACTCCCCTCTGAGAGTATGTCTTGACAACAGCTTCAGGAGGGCAAAGATTTTGTGCTTTCTTCAGTATTGTATCCTCAGTGTCTAAAGCAGGGCCTATTAGACCTGCAAATAGATATATGTGAATGAAACAGATCAAAGAGAGCCTTTTCTTAGTGAAACTTTTCTTTGCAAACAGATTCCGTACCACCTATTACACTTACATGCTTAAGGGAGTTAATTACTTGTGTTGCAATTATATAATAGCTTAAAATTGAGAAAACAACTGCTTTGGCCCTGTGTCTTTTCAGATCCTAAAATCTGTTTTCACTATCAGATGTGAGGTCACTATATTTGAGTAAAGGAATCAGTTAAAATTTGATACACTGAGTTTCTGTGGACTATCAGATTTCAGAGGAGTTTGAATAAAAAAAGAACTTTGGAAATTACATGGCATCCCATTAGTTTTACATATGTGGGAATAACTTTAAACTCCCCATTCTTGATCACCTCACCATAAATCACACACAGAAAATAAGTGCACACCTTTAACCTGTCAGGTCAGCTAAAAGTGCTTATACATGTCACCGAAGGCCAGAATATTTAGGGGCTAGATAGATATGGTCACACCTATTCTAGTATAGTCTTAAAACAAAAGGAAATTAAACTTCTCAGTACTCAGATATACTTATCATACTTCTAAATAGAGTATCACTTCCTCCTCCTGTCCCACCGCCAGAGCTGGACAATGATTAGAAATTCAAATATACACTACCTGGAACATTCACACATTTAGTATGTGTGGGTATTTTGTTGTTGTTGTTTTATTTATTTGAGACAGTGTGAAAGAAAGTGTGTGTGTGTGTGTGTGTGAAGCATAGGAGGGAAGAGCAGACTCCTTATTGAGCAGGGTACCTGACCCAGGGCTCCATCCTAGGACACTGGGATCATGATCTGAGCTGCAGGCAGACACTTAACCAACTGAGCCATCCAGGTGCCCCTAGTAGATGTTCTCACAATAAATCTAATAGCAACCCAAGGTCAGGAAGACATGTGATGACTGAGATCAAGTAATGGGTAAGATAAAGTGGGGCCCACGCAGGATTTCATCACGAATGGTTCCTGCAGGAGCGATTTTTCTTTTCCCTAACCATCATTCATTCTTTCTTCAACAAAAACTGAGAGCCTATAATGTATCATGCAATGAGCTAGGAAGCAAATTGACCTGTTCTCTACTGTCTACCCAACAGATCTGACCTCAAGCCTCTCCCTATTCTTCCATTTTCCTCCTCTATGCTTGCCTTCCATGCCAGGACCCCTTCCCCAGTCCCAAATTCCACACTTACTCTGCCCTTCAATCTACTTCCAGGCCTTTCTGGGCAAGTAGCATAATCACTAGCTTCTGTGTTCCTTTATTACTGTATCACACACTTTGGGGGAATGATGAGTCTTCCTACTGGCGTAACAAAATACATCTTGTGTAGGTCTTCTCAAACAACTTCTCCTTAATCTTCTTAGAAAATCCACTCAAAAAATAAATAAAAGAAAACAAAACAAAACAAAGAAAATCCACTCAAGCATTATTATATTATTTAGAACCACTGGTTGCATAGAGAACACCCAAGGGGGCTAGGTATTCACTCCTCCAGGTATATGCTAACTTATTCAGACTAGTTTCCTATGCTTTGGTAACTTGACCACATTTTGCAGGTACCTTTCTGATTCTGTAGGCAGAAATGATACTATGATAGCACAACCATAGTTTTTATTCGCCCATTCCTGCTTACTTTAGGACCCATGTCTCTGCCAGGTCCAAGTTGTGAGGGAATGGAGATTACCTATGTTAGTTTCCTATACTTAATCACATTCTGAAATAAAATGTCTAATCATCCTGATGAGAACTACACCTAAAGCAAAGGGTTCCTTTGCTAAGTGATGGTTTCTTAAAAATATCTTGCAATAAAAAGTAACTTCCCCGGGGCGCCTGGGTGGCTCAGTCACAGTTAAGTGTCTGCCTTCCACTCAGGTCATGGTTCCAGGGTCCAGCAATGGAGCTCCACATCGCATCATCACATCATCTGGCTCCTTGCTCAGTAGGGAGCCTGCTTCTCCTCCCACTCCAGCCCCCCAACCCCCCCCCCACAACCTTAACTTCCCAGCTCATGCTCTCTCTCTCTCTCTAATAAATAAAATCTTTCAAAAGAAAAAGTAATTTCACCTTCACTTGCTCCTCTTCCTCTTCCCATCTTTAAATACAGACATTTTTTTCTTTCTTCTTTTTTTTAAGATGTATTTATTTTTTCATGAGAGACACACAGAGAGAGGCAGAGGCATAGGCAGAGGGAGAAGTAGGCTCCCTGCGGGGAGCCAGATGCAGGACTCATTCCCAGCACCCCAGGATCACGACCTGAGCCAAAGGCAGATGCTCAACCACTGAGCCACCCAGGTGCCCCCTGATCTTTTCTTCTAAGAGTTTTGTAGTAATAATTTTGCTACTTCATGGATACAGAGTTCTGGTTTTACAAGATGAAAAATTATAGAGATGGATGTTATGATAGTTGCACAGCACTATGAATATATTCTGTACCATTGAATGGTATATTTAAAATGGCGAGAATAAGTTTTATGTTATGTGTATCTTACCATAATAAAGAAATTAACAAAACAACAAACTTATGTAGGAATGAGAGCATACCTTCCATTTAATTTTACTATGAACTTAAAACTTTGCTGACAAAATTGTCTACTTTTTAAAAAAGCACATGTAACAATCTTGTCCAAAATATCTTTTCTCCTCTTCTTTACCCCGTTAGTCCATCCACTCCACAGCATCCACTAGTATTTCCACCTCTATTATAAGAACTTCTCTTACTTCTTGGGTCTAACCTAATCTCCTACCTGTATATTCTTACATAAAAAACATTAAATTATCAAGTCCACATAGTCCATAAGATACATTAAAATATCAAGTCCACATAGCTAAGATCAATGTGCTGTAAGAATAATTTTGTTAAAAAAGAGTAATTTTGTTACAATCTAAATTATAACGATTAAATTACATGATAAATTCTAAATGAGATGTTGCCAAAGCTGCAAAATTAAGTTATTAGTTCATTCAATCTACACATATTTACTGTTTACAACATGCCAGCCTTAAGTGGGGGACCTAAAAATACATGGGAGAAGGAAAAAATATAATCCCTAGCCTCAGGAAGTTACAGTCTAATAGAGGAAACACTATAAACAAGCAAACAAATACAAAAATACCAATTGTGTCCATTGCTAGGAAAGAAACTAGTGGCATCAGAGAGCTCAGAAGGAGTATTCCACGTGTGCTCCTTAGACAAGGTGCACTGGGAAGATCTCTCTGCAGGGAGTGATATTTAAGCTGCAACCTGGAAGATGAGGAGGTGTCAGCAAGGAAGGTAAAAGCAGGGAGAAGAGCACTTCAGACAGCACAGAATAGTGAAAAGGTTCACAACACTCATAGCCTTAAAAGCAAAGCAAATAAATTGAAACTGAGGAAGCCAAACAGAATATATATAAGGGAATGATTTTAGGGAAAAAAGTAATTTACTAATTTTTGTTATTTACACAAAATAGTAGAAAGAATCCATTTCTTATTTTCTTATCTGAGGCTACAACAAAAGAACATGGGGGAATGAATCAGGATCACGGATGCCATTCTGAGCAAAAGTCTAAAAGGGAATTCCAGGACCTCAACAAACATTCTCTAAACACAATCATGAATGCACAATACTCCACTGTAAACATGTGCCATATTTTATTTCCCTACAAATGGATATTTACACAATCTCCTTATTTTGCCATTATAATTATGTAAAAAAAATGTAATAAACACTTCCACATTCAAATCTATTATTCTTTTTTTGAAGATTTTATTTACTTATTTGAGGGAGAGAGAGACAGACAACAGAGGAAGGAGCAAAAGGAGAGGGACAAGCAGATTACGCTGAGTGCAGAGGCCAATGTGGGGTTCAATCCTACCACCCTGAGATCACGGCCTGAGCCCAAATCAAGAGTTGGACGCTTAACCAACTGAGCCACCCGGGCGCCCCTCTCTTATTCTTTTCTGATGACAAACTCCCAGAAGGGTTTTACTAGGTGAAAATATATCAACTGTTTTAAGTTTGATGTATATTACCAATTGTCTTCCCAGAGGACTTAACACGGATTCATGCTTTTTTTCTCCCCTGATTCATACTCCTAAGAGAAGTAGATATAAAGAATAAGAAGGATAAATAAAAGTAAACAGGAGAAAATAAAAATCATCCATTATTCAAATACCCAGAAATAACTATAATGAATGTTTTACATACACATATCAAGTCTTTTTCTATGCCACATATTTTTCTTTTTCCAAAGAAAGCAGTGGGAGGGATCGTGCTGTACATGCTGGTTTTAACTCTTTGAACTCAATAAGTTGTTTAGTTTATAACATCTATAGAATATACAATACTCAGTATTTATCACACTGCTTCCAATTTTTCATTTTATTTATTTATTCATTCATATTTGACAGAGAGAGAGAATGCACGCACATGTGCACAAGCAGGGGACGAGGCAAAGGGAGAGGGAGAAGCTGGCTCCTGGCTGAGTAGGGAGCTCAATGCAGGGCTTGATCCCAGGACCCAGGGATCATGACCTGAGCGGAAGGCAGCCCAACCAAATAAGCCATCCAGGCACACCCTCCCTCCCCCCGCCAATTTTTCATTCTCATCAACAATGCTGTGCTGAACATTCTTTGCTAAAATCTTCACACAAGTCTTCCTTTAATTAGGATAAATCCACAGAAGAGAAAATGTGGAGTCAGAGTTTGCATATTTTAAAGATTTTTGAAATACACTGAACAAATCATCCTCCAAAGAGGTTTATCACTCTAAGTTCCAGATCTGCCTCTACCAACTCCAAAGTGGGTATTAACAACAATAACAACAAAACAAAATCTTTGCTAAACTGAGTGGCAAACATTGGCTTTTGTTATTTAAATTTGCATTTGATCACTGGTTAAGTTGAATATGTATTTATATTTTTATTATCCATTTGCATTTGTGTGTAATGCCAATATTTAATTTATTTATTAGTTATGTTTACTAAGCCTCCTCTGGTCTGTGAAATTTCTCAGATCTGCCTTGTTTTTGATGACCTTGACAGTTTTGAGAAGTATTGGTCCGGTATTTTGTAGAATGCCATTCTATATGGGTTTGCCTGATTTTTTTCTCAGACTAGAGTTACAAATTATTGGGAGGAAGATCTCATCACATCATATTAAGGGTACCAGCTATCAACACGATTTATGACTGATAAAGGATCAACTGGCCAGGGCTATTTTTTTAGGTTTCTCTACTGTAAAGTTACCCTCCCACCTCTACCCTGTGTTTCCATAAACTATAATTTGGAAGCACCCCACTAAATGCACCCCAGACTCACAGAATGGGTGGAGGGTTTAAGCTCTACCTTCTTGAAGAAGTTTCTAAATTAGTGTGTAAATAAATTATTTGGAACTCTGTATGGAGACTTGTCTCTTCTCCCTCACTTATTTATTCAATCACTATTTATATGAGTATGCAATCATGTATTTTTATTTTATACTTAAAGTTAAAATCTTATCTTGCATTATTTATTTTGCTGCTCAAACTGCTCTAGTTTGGCCACTGGGATCTTTTTCAGATTATCTCCTGTGTTGCTTTGGCATGATCTACCCCCCTCCCTTTTTTTTTACTACTTCCTTGCTTTCTGGTTTTCTAAAGTACTCCAGCTTCATCTTGTATATTTCCTGCCCTAAACCTATATTAGCTATTTTTCTAAGGAGGCTTGGATCCTTTTATTGGAGAATGGTATTAGAAATCAAGATCAGGAAAAAAAAAAAAAAGGAATCCAAGATCAGGGTGGTAGGTGACACTATTGGTTTTAAAAAACTCTAACAAGGGCAGCCCAGGTGGCTCAGCAGTTAAGCGCCACCTTCAGCGGAGGGTGTGATCCTGGAGACCCGGGGATCGAGTCCTACGCTGGGCTCCCTGCATGGAGCCTGCTTCTACCTCTGCCTGTGTCTCTGCCCTCTCTGTGTGTCTCTTGTGAATAAATAAATAAATAAAATCTTAAAAAAAAAACAACTCTAACAAGATTTGATTGAAATGGCATTATGTAGTTTTTATTTGATTTGGAAAGAACTGTCAAATTTAAAATACTTCTTTTTCTCTTTTAAGAATATAGAATTACTTTCATTTATTGAGTTATCCTTTATGTTTCTTAGTACATAATAAAACAATCGCTTTTTCTGTATATCACAGCAATGATAATAATTTAAATATCCTTTGATATTTCTTCCATCTGCTACTACAAATCCTCCAGGCCTTACAAGGTCTCTAACACCTCACAGGATTTCTGTAAGCCTTTAGAGGAGTGATCCTCAGCTTTGGCTGCACATTTGAGTCAAATGGGAAACTTATAGCCAAGTCACTCTTCAAACCAACTCCATCTGAATCACTGAGGGTGGGACCAAGGCATTAGTGTTGTTCTAAAGGTATCAGATGAAAATAAATAAAAAAATTAAAAAAAATAAAGGTATCAGATGATTCCAGTGTGTATCTAAGCTAAGGAACACTACTTTAGTCTTTTACATGGCCTCATTAAAAGTTCATTCCCAGTAAGTACTGCTGAGTAATGTTGCCTCTACTCGAAACAGATCACCTCCCCCTTCCTCTGCAGAAACACTGGCAGTCCATGAGATGCCAAAGCTTCAAGTTTCACCTTTTCTGAAATAAGTAAGAATATTTTGCTCCCTTACTCTATTACCCTGTAAGAGACAGACATAGGCAGCACTGCTAGTGATTAACAAGATGATTCTCATTAAATTATATTTTTAAAGATCACTGTGTTTTGGAGTGCTTGAGTGGCTCAGTTTGTTGAGCATCTGCCTTTGGCTCACGTCATCATCCTGTAATCACCAGATTAAGTCCCACAACTGGCTCCCTGCTTGACAGGGAGTCTGCTTCTCCCTCTGACCTTCCCCTGCTTGTGTGTGCTTGCATGCACGCTCTCTCTCACTCTTGCTCTCAAATAAATTTAATTTTTTTTCAAAAGATAATCTTTTTTTTTTTGTTTTCATATAAACTTATACATATCCTATTCTCATAGGATTCAAAATGACTCACATAGGTCTGGCTATAACACCATCATGCAATATTAAGAATCATTTCCCTTTTCTAAAGACCAAGATGTTTCTTAAAGGTTCAGCCTCTTCCCCTGAGCTACAATAACACAATCAAAGCAATATTAGAACTCAAACCCAGCTCAACTCCTGACTGACTCAATCCCACAGACAAATGGCCTAACTAAAGAAATGTGCCCATTTCCAGGTATAAATAGTATTTACTTCAATCTCTGCTGGTCTTTTATTTTATTTTATTTATTTATTCATGAGAGACATTAGAGAGGCAGAGACATAGGCAGAGGGAGAAGCAGAGTCTCCACAGGGAGCCTGATGTGGGACCCGACCCTAGGACCAAGGGATAACGCCCCGAGCCAAAGGCAGATGCTCAACCACTGAGCCACCCAGGTGTTCCACTACTGTTCTTTTATATAGAATATCTGGCATTAAAATTATAACACACATACAAAAGAGGGTTAAAAAAAAAAAAACCTACTGCAAGAGCTAAAGCAATCAGGGGGATCCCTGGGTGGCTCAGCAGTTTAGTGCCTGCCTTCCTCCCAGGGTGTGATCCTGGAGTCCCGGGATCGAGTCCCACATCAGGCTCCCTGCATGGAGCCTGCTTCTCCTTCTGGCTGGGTCTCTCTCTCTCTCTCTGTCTCTCATGAATAAATAAATAAAATCTTAAAAAAAAAAAAAAGAGCTAAAGCAATCAATAGAAACAGATTAATATATGACCCAGATTTTGGAAATATCAGACACAGGCTTTAAAATAACTATTTCAACTTTCTCATTAATAGACTGGAGGAAAATTTCTTCCTATCTTTAATCATTTTATTTTATTTTTATTTTATTTTATTTTATTTTATTTTATTTATTCATGAGAGACAGAGAGAGGCAGAGACACAGGCAGAGGGAAAAGCAGGCTCCATGCAGGGAGACTGACGCGGGACTCGATCCTGGGTCTCCAGGCTGCCCTCTTTAATCATTTTATTTTTTTATTTATTTTATTTTATTTTTTTATTTTATGATAGTCACAGAGAGAGAGAGAGAGAGAGAGAGAGAGAGAGAGAGAGAGGCAGAGACACAGGCAGAGGGAGAAGCAGGCTCCATGCACCGAGAGCCTGATATGGGATTCGATCCCGGGTCTCCAGGATCGCGCCCTGGGCCAAAGGCAGGCGCCAAACCGCTGCGCCACCCAGGGATCCCCTCTTTAATCATTTTAAAAGATAACTAAGAATCTAACCAGGGCAGCCCGGGGGGCTCAGCGGTTTAGTGCCACCTTTGGCCCAGGGCCTGATCCTGGAGACCCAGGATGGAGTTCCACATCGGGCTCCCTGCATGGAGCCTGCTTCTCCCTCTGCCTGTGTCTCTGCCTTTCTCTGTGTGTCTCTTATGAATAAACAAATAAAATCTTTTTTTTTTAAAAAAAGAACCTAACCAAAATACTTACAATGTATTATAGGGTTTATCATTATGTAAATACAAAATGTATGCTAACAGTGCATAAAAGATAAGAAAGCAGAAAAGGAAGTATATATGTATACAATAACATTCCTTGAAAGAAGACTGTATCTACTTACAGAGTAGATAGCTCTGTAAATCTCAGAACAAACACTAAATATAAAAGACTTAAAAGGAGGTATAACAAACAGCAAAGATAAAATGAACACAAAAGGGAATAATAAGAAAAATATCTAATTTATACAAAATAAATCCAGAAAAATAAAGAAAAGGAATAGAGAACAGATGGACCGCATAGGAAGTAAAAAACCCATAGCAATATGGCAGATTCAAATCCAACATCTCAATAATTACATTAACTGTAAATTATCTAGAGATCCTAATTAAAATTCAGAGATTCCCAGAACAAGGACTGTTACCAGAGATAAAATCGGGTATTACATAATGAAACATCAAAAGAAACATGCACAAAAAACATCACAAAAAGAAAACATCATTAAAAAACCAAAATAAGATGTAACAATCTTAACTGTGCATGTACCCAATGAAAGAGTTTCAATATATATGTAAGAAAAAGTGACAATTCAAAGGAGAAACAGAAAAGGCACCGTTATATTGGAGACCAACATTCCTCTCTCAGTAATCAACAGAAAAGTAGACACATAGGACAACTCACTGAAACACAGGAAACTGTGAACAACACTAGTAATTAATTTGACATCATTAATATTTACAGATAACTCCACTCAACATCATCAAAATCTAGTCTTTTCAGTTCACTTGGAACATTAACTGAGATAGGCCACACAATAGATCTTGAAACAAACTTTAAACTGCAAAACAATTTAAATAGCCTCCAAAGGACAGTCTCTGATCGTAATAGAATTAAACTAAAAATCAGCTACAGAAAGATTTCTGGAAAATTCCCAAATATTAAACACATCTCCAAATTCATGAAAGCCACAAACTACCAGAGCTCACGCAAGAAAAAACAGGCTGAGTAGTCCTATACCTATTACAGAAGTTAAATTCTCAGTTTATAGCCTCCAGAAAACTCCAGGCCCAAATGTCTTTACTGGCAATTTCTACCAAATATTTATGGAGTAACTAATTTAACACTATGCAAACTCTTTCAGAAAATACGAGAGTAGAAAACATTCTCCAACTCATTTGATAAGGCCAGCACTAACCTGATTCAAAACCAACAAGAAATCACTAGATAATTCCAAACCAATTATCCTGCTTGAACAGTCGCAAAGAAGCTATTAATTAACAAGCCTTAAAAAAGAATGAAATTCTGATACATGCTACAATATAGATAAATCTCGAAAATATTATGCTAAGTGCAATAGGGCAGACAAAAGAACCAATAATGTATGTCTTCACTTACATAAGGAAGGCACCTAGGATAATCAAATTCATAAAGACAAAAAATGAGATCAATGGTTACCAGTACCTAGAGAAGGGGGAATACAGAATTATTATTTAATGAGTAGAGTGTTTTTGTTTGGGATGATGAAAAAAATTGGAGATGGACAGCGGTGATGGTTGCACAACAGTGTGAATGTATTCAAAGCCACCAAAGTACACACTTGAAAATGGTTAAGATAGTAAATTTTATGTTATGTATATTTTACCACCATAAAAAAGATCCTTAACAAAATGTTAGCAACCTTGATACAGCAATAGATAAAAAAAGAATATTTTATTATGAGCAAATAATGTCTATCTAAAGAATGCTGGCTGGCACAGATAATCCAAAAGAATCTATAAAAAAAGCTAGCAAAAAAAAAAAAAAAGCTAGCAAAAGTAATACATTTTAATAAACTAATGAGTTTAGCAAGGTTGCAGAGCTCAAAATATACTACAAAAAACACCAAAAAACAAAAAACAAGAGTCAATTTTACTGCATATAAGAACCTCAATAAACCTGGCTTTAAAAAACAAAGCAACAGAAAATCAAGTAAATAATAGTGGCACTAGTGGACCTTCTTAGCTTGTTCTTGTTTTAAATAGGAATGTGCATGTGACGCCTGGGTGGCTCAGTGGTTAAGTGCCTGCCTTTGGCCCAGGGCGTGATCCTGGAGTTCTAGGATGGAGTCCCACATCAGGCTCCCTGTATGGAGCCTGCTTCTCCCTCTGCCTGTGTCTCTGCCTCTGTGTCTCTCATAAATAAATAAGTCTCAAAAAAAAAAAAAAAGGAATGTGTGTTTCTAATGGAAATGTTTTATTTTATTCCACATATTTATATATTTATTTTAAAGATTTTATTTATTTACTAATGAGACACACACAGAGAGAGAGAGAGGCAGAGACACAGGCAGAGGGAGAAGCAGGCTCCATGCAGGGAGCCTGACGTGGGACTCGATCCCAGGTCTCCAGGATCACACCCTGGGCTGAAGGCGGCGCTAAACCACTGAGCCCCCCGGGCTGCCCTATATTTATGTATTTAATTCATTCATGAGAGACACACAGAGAGAGCAAGAAACACAGGTAGAGGGAGAAGAAGGCTCCCCATGGGGAGCCTGATGTGAGACTCGAATCCAGGATCTGGGGATGACAACCTGAGCCAAAGGCAGATGTTCAACCACTGAGCCACCCAGGCACCCCTGGAAATGTTTTAAATATGATACTGGCTAATAACTTAAAGATGGACTTTTAGAAAAAATACGTATCTTTTAATTCCTACTTCAGAGAGATTTTTAAGAAGTGACCAAATTTTTAAAATGTAGCCTGTAAAGTATTTCAGACAAAAATATGGCTCCTCTTGATCTATCTATATAAATGTATTATTGGCAATTTCTTATAGTTAAATCAAGCATTTTTCTTGAGACAAATTCTACATGGTTCATGGTACATAGTTCTCTCATTATAATGTCAATTTTATTGCTAATAATTTGGGGTTTTGCTTTTATAGCTGTGTGATTGGTTTGTAACTTTCCATACTGTTAAATTTTTATTATATGAGTTAAATTAGTTTTGTTTCATGTTCTGAATGACTTTGGTTTTAAACTTTAAATGTTTTACTTCCTGAATTATCTATTCATAGAAATAGGAAAAAAAGATTGCCTGTAAAACAATAAGGAGAAAAGTCTTTTTTCCCCTTAAAGATTTATTTATTTGAGAGAGAATGAGGGCAGCCCCGGTGGCACAGCAGTTTAGCACCGCCTGCAGCTCAGGGCGTGATCCTGGAGACCCTGGATTGAGTCCCACGTCGGGATCTCTGCATGGAGCCTGCTTCTCCCTCTGCCTGTTTCTCTGCCTCTCTCTCTCTGTCTCTATGAATAAATAAATAAAATCTTAAAGAGAGAGAGAGAGAGAGAGAGAATCCAAAGCAGATTCCCCACTGAGCACAGAGCTGACACATAGCTCAATCTCACAACCCTGAAATGATGATCTGAGCTGAAACTGAGATGGATGCTCAACTGACTGGGCCATTCAGGTGCTCTTGATATCTTTATGAATTCTGATGAGCCTCAAAGAATTTTAAAATGCAGAAAAGAACAAAGAATGATTCAAGATCCTTTGTAATCATCGTTATTTCCTCAGGCACCAGGGCTCTGGAATCAGTCTATATGGATTCAAATATGAGACCTCCCTCTAAGTTGGTGATCTTGGGGAAGTAATTTATTTCAATATCCTTGGGAGTAATCATTTAATTAGATTTAATTAACCAATACATGAACATTCATTCATTCATTCATTCATTTATTTATTGAGGGAGAGAGCATGGGTGGGGGCAGAGGGAGAAGGAGAAAGAGACTCTTAAGCAGATTCCATGCCCAGCATGGAGCCTAACTCAGGGCTCAATTTCATGACCCTAAGATCATGATCTGAGCTGAAATCAAGAGTTGAAGCTTAACCAAATGAGCTATCCAGGTACCCCATGAGTGGTTTTGGTGTTTTTGTTTTTTACAATTATTTACTTATTTATTTAAGAGAGAGAGACAGACAGTGTGTGAGAGAATGTGCATGAGCAGGGTGGAGAGGCAGATGGAGAGGAAGAAGCAGACTCTCCGCTAGCAGGAAGCCCAATGTGGGGCTCGATCCCAGGATACTGGGATCATGACCTGAGCCAAAGGCAGATGGTTAACTGACTGAGCCACCTAGGTGTCTCCCACGAGTGGTTTTAATACAGTATCTTTTACTCAAATAATACTAGCTATCTTTAGTATAATCTTTGCTGATATCTTGGTTGGTTCCCTTTTATGCCAATCTGCTGTCTTTAATATACAACTTCAGATTCATTAACTTTGAGAAGAAAGCAAATACCAACTAATACCTTGTTTTTTCCAAGTACCATAGTCCTCTGTGTCTTAAGTATAAGATTTATTTTGCAGTTTCTTAATAAGCCTGTGATTTTTTAAAATTGTTATCAATTATTGAAAGTTGAGCAAACCAACCAGGTTTGGTGTTTGCTAAGAAAAAAGTTATATAAATTCTAGTTGGTTTCTCTCCTTTACTGTCCACTTGGGTATTATTTGACTTTTAACTCTCAGTTCTTTATTGGAGAAAAATTTGATTCATACAATTCTTACCCAAATATCTGGTGTTAAGCAGTACAGAGGATCATGGCTCTCATCTATTATGGAGATTAAGATCTCTTTGAGGATCCACTAAAATTATATACTTTTTCTCCAGCACATAAGAATTTTATATAGCAATTCAGTCTGTCATGGTTTGAAGTCAATTTGTGGATCTGAGGTTAATAATCCCGATTTACTATTTGCTCTGAGGAACTAAGGAAAACTCTCTGATCCTGTTGTCTCATTATGTGATGTATATGATTAGCAATTTAATCCTGGATATTTTAAACAGAACATATTCTTCTTTAATTAAAAGCAGAGTCTAACCAAGAGTAGTTTGAGCTGATGGCCAGTACAAGAGAGCTCATTAAACTGTTCTCTTTACTCTTGTACATATTTGAAATTTTCCAAAATAAAACAACTCATTTGTATTTATTTGAAGTAGGACCTGAGAAAAATGCATACCAACCTCATGGATTTTCTCCTCTCTGCTCCTTCAGCCTACTACTCTCTTTACAGCTGAAAATGCACCCAAACCAGTCCACTTTTTCCTTTACGGAACTGTGGTCACCAAGGGAAGTAGAGAGGTAATGATAAGAGAGATGGGAGGGAAAAAAGAACCCTGGATGCTGTAGATAACAGTTGCAACACATAGTGGGTAGCTGCCAAGTTTCTGGTTGGCAAAGACCCTACTTCCTTAAGTTGGAGGTATGCAATAGAGATGGGTAGAAAAATCTACCTTTTTCCTGTCTGTCCTTACTATTCTGTCTCAAGAATCTGTCTTTACTTTTACTGACAGAAAATCCTTCTAATGCCTGTCATATTTTAATTTCTTTTTCAGGTTTCTCATTCTATTTATAACTCTGCTTCTGTGTATATTTTCACCTATTTGAGGGAGAAAGAGGCTGGCTGCAGGGAGCCTGATGTGGGACTTGGTCCCAGAACTCCGGGATCATGCCCTGTACTGGAGGCAGACACTCAACCACTGAGCCACACACGTCCCTTTTTTAAAGATTTTAATTATTTGACAGAGAGTGAGCGAGCAGAAGTAGGGGGGAGTGGCAGGCAGAGGGAGAGGGAGAAGCAGGCTCCCCACCAAGCAGAGAGCCCCATGTGGGGCTCGATCCCTGGACGCTGGGATCATGACCTGAGCAGAAGGTAGACGCTTTAACCGACTAAACTGGCCAGGCATCCCCCACAGCTGAATTCTTAAGGTTAAAAGGTCCTACAATAATCTGGCACGTTTGCAATCTGGAAACAACAAATAGGTGGAAGAGACAGCTTCTAATCTATCACACATACTATAATTTTACTATATAGAATATGTTTATTGATATTAGTGAGCATATAGAATAGAGCACAGAAAAAAAAAGTATTATTTTCTCTCAGGGAAGCTCTAGCCCAGATTAACAAAGGCTAGGAACTGCCAACAGGCATGCCTGGGTGGCTCAGTCAGTTACGTGTCTGCCTTGGTCATGATCCCAGGGTCCTGGGTTGAGCTCCGCATTGGGCTCCTGCTCTGTGGGGAGCCTGCTTCTCCCTCTTCCTCTGCCTGCAGCTCCCCCTTCTTGTGCTTTCTCTCTCTCTAATAAGTAAATAAAATCTTTAACAACAAAAACAAACTGCCAACAGATGTAAGGTTTAAATGGAGGCATTATAGCAACCAATTAGAAATATTCAAATTCATCCACAATAAAGTGCACGATAAAACTTAGAAATGGGTAAGCTAATATGCCAATTATCAGAGACACTCTCGAAATAAAGTAAAAAACAAGTTAGCACACAAATAATATTAAAAACTATATTAGCGGGATGCCTGGGTGGCTCAGCGGTTGAACGTCTGCCGTTAGCTCAGGGCTTGATCCCGGGGTCTGGGATCGAGTCCTGTATCGGGCTCCCTGCAAGAAGCCTACTTTTCCCTCTGCCTGTGTCTCGGCCATTCTCTCTCTGTGTCTCTCATGAATAAATAAATAAATCTTAAAAAAATGAAATAAAAACAATTGGCATAATTGAGGTAGATTGAGATTACTTAGAGATATGGTTCTTTAAATTCCTTCTGGTCTTGTTAATAATGTTCCATGTTAATCAAAGATTCCCTGAGAAAGATATGAACACAGAGCAGTGTATTTAGAAGACCGACCTCCAGTCTGAAAGGTGATTTGAACCGTCTCTACCACTTGGGAAAGTTAGTGGCTCTGAGCTTCAGTTTTCTCATCTCTAAAATGGGTATAATAATAATTTTAATCTTGAAAGGAGATTGTGAGGATTATATGAACTAAGAAATATAAAGAGCTTAGTTTTAGCAGAGGGGTACCTGGCTGGCTCAGTCTGTAGAGTTTGCAACTCATGATCTCAGGGTTGTGGGTCCACACCCCATGCTGGATACAGAGGTTACTTTAAAAAAAGAGCTTAGCACAATTCCTGGCAAATAGCACTTCAAAACACAACAGGCTTTTTATAATAAGTAAATTGACCTCTTATTTCAGAGTGTTAATGCCTTGAAAATGCTGAGATAAAATAAGGTGGTAACTAATGTCAAATGGTACTTCAAACAAAAAGAAACAAAAAACAATACAAGTCAATCAGAGACAAATATCCTTCAAAAATTTTTAAAAAAATTTTAGCAAATTGACTCCAAGAATATATAGGTAAGAATATATCATGCCTAAGTAGAGTTTATACCAGGAATCCAATGTTGGCTTAATGTTAGAAAGTTAAAAAAAAATCAACTAATGTTATTCACCATGTAGCAACAGAATAAAAAAGAAAAACTACACTATCATCTTGATCGATATAATAAGGTATTTGACAAAATTCAACAACCAGTCATGATTACAACATTCAGTATACAAGGAATCTCCTCAATGTGTTAAAAGGCAACTACTGAAAACCTATAGCAAAAATCACACTAAATGGTTAAAAAATTTAATGCTTTCTCCTTAAGATTAGGAACAAGGCAATGATATCCACTTTCAGTACTTCAACACTGAAATATTCTTTGTGCATTAAATCAACAAAAAGGAAAAGAGACATAAAAATAGGCAAGAAATAAGGAAAACAGACAAAATTTTGATCTATGTGGAAAATTCTATTGAATCTATAACAATTTACTTGTAGTGAGTTTACTGGCAAGGTCACAGGCAACAAGATCAATATATAAAATTCAATTGTATTTCTATATTCCAGCAATTAAAAAAATCAGAGACTGAAATATAAAGATACAAGTTATAATAACACAAACAAAAAATAAAATAGCAATACATTTAACAAAATATGTGCAAAGCCTGTACAATGAAAACTACATTTTAGTGAGACAAACTAGAGAAGACATAAATAATGGACAAACCATGCTTATAAATTGGAAGATTCAATATTAAGATGTCTTTTTTTTCCAAATTCATCTATAGATACAACTCAATTCCAGTCAAAATCTCAACAGGTGCTTTTGTTGAAATTTTCAAACTGATTCTAAGATTATACAAAAAAATAAAAAATAAATTTATACAAAAATGCAGAAAACTTAGTATAGGCAAAACAGCTTTGAAACAGAACAAAGTTGGAGGACTTACACTAACTGATTTTAAGACAATATACAAGTAAAATACAAGTTTTTCAATGTTGGGTACTATTGATACAATGGACTGGCTAATTCTTTGTGATGGGGAACTGGCCATACACCGTAGGATGTTTAGCAGCATCCTGACCTCTACTTCTATCAAAGGCAAATCCTTCATCTGCCAGAGGTATAATAATAAAAAATGTCTCCAGAAACTGCCAAATTCCCAATGGGGGGCAAAATTGCCCTTTGTTAAGAACAACTGAGCTACATTATGAAGTGTGTTTTTGACATGAAGATAGACATTTAAATCAATAGAACACAACACAATCTAGAATAAACCCTTAACTTAGAGTCAGTTGATATTTGACAAAGATACAAAGCAATTCTATAGGAAAGAACAATCTTTTCAATAAGTGATGCTGTAATAACTGGTTATTTATATGTAAGAAAAATAAATCTCACCCCTCACCTCACTCCATACATGAAAATTTAACTCAAAACTTACCACAAATTTAAGAGCAAAAACTATAAAACTCCAAGAAAAAATAGAGGAGAAACCTTAGTAATTTTGGCTTAGACAAAGATTTTTTAAATAGAATATAAAGCACAAACTCTTTTTTTAATTGATAAATTGCACATTAAAATATAAAACATGTTTGTGCCTCAAAAATTATTAAGAAAATAAAAAGGCAAGCCACAGGCTGGGAGAAAATATTTGTAAAATATATATCTGACAAAGGACTTCTATCCAGAATAAGACAATAATGTGGCAAACAACCCAATAAAGAAAAATGGGTAAAAATTGAAACTGTTGCTTCATGAAAGAAGATATGCTGATGGTAAATAGGCACGTGAAAAGATGCACAACATCATTAGTCATTAAGGAAATGCTTATTAAAACCATACTGATGGAGTGCCTGAGTGGCTCAGTCAGTTAAGTGGCTGCCTTCAGCTCAGGTCATGATCCTACGGGCCTGGGATCGAGCCCTGTGCCAGGCTCCTTGCTCAGTGGAGAGTCAGCTTCTCCCTTTTTCTCTCCCTCTGCCTCTCTTCCTGCTCATGCTTGTTCACTCACTTTCTCAAATAAATAAAATCTTTAGAAAAAAATATAAAACCACACTGACATACCATAGATATGGTATGCTTGAAAAGCTGAAAGAAAAAAGACCAATCATACCAAGTGCTGACAAGGACATAGGGCAAATAGGACTCTTAGACATAGGGCAACTAGGATCCCTATATGCTGCTGATGGGAATACCAATCTGCATAGACACTTCAGGAAATATGTTTGGCAATTTCTTTCTTTTTTTTTTTTTAAATGTCAGTTTTATTTTATTATTTTTTTAAAGATTTTATTTATTCATTCATGATAGTCACACAGAGAGAGACAGAGAGGCAGAGACACAGGCAGAGGGAGAAGCAGGCTCCATGCACCGGCGGGAGCCCGACGTGGGACTCGATCCCGGGTCTCCAGGATCGCGCCCTGGGCCAAAGGCAGGCGCCAAACCGCTGCGCCACCCAGGGATCCCTGTTTGGCAATTTCTTAACAGTTACACATACACTTGCCAGATGACCCAGCAATTGCATTCCTAGGTATTTACCTTAGAAAAATAAAAACTTATGTCAAGACTAAGCTTGTATTTGAATGCTCATAGCAGCTTTATTCATAATAGCCCACAAGTGGAAACAATACCAATAGTCATCAACTCATGGATAGATAAACAAATTGTTGTAAATCCACATAAGGGAATGCTAGTCTGTAACTAAAAAGAACATCAACAACAAAAAAGAACTACTAATAAACACAACAACATGAATAAATCTCAAAAGCATTATCCTAAATTCAGGAATCCAGATACAAATGATATTAATAAAATACCCAAATTATTCTATGTAGTTAAAAATAATTCTAATTTTCAGTAGCTTTGTGTGGTTACAGAAATCACTAACTCTTAACTACCTTTTGTTATTAGACTTAGGTATCCAGTTTTCTTAAAACAACTACAAATTTTTCTACCATAGGGGTTATTATGTATCTCTGGGGGGCACTTTACAATGCTACTACACATTTGTATATTGATGCACAGTCTCATAAATCTCATTCGATAAAACAAATGGAATGCAGTACACATACTACAATAGAGTCAAGATACATGGATTCAAATCCCAGCTGACTACACGGGGTAAGCTGTGGTAAGTCATTTAATCTACATGAGATTCACTATCCTTATTCATTAAGCTGAAAAGCACTAGGGTAAAGTGCAGAAAGAGTGTTGGGGGCATTGGAGTGGTACAATCAGCAATCCCAAAATATGTGACTTTGTAGTAAGGACAGAAATCTCCTGAAGAGCAAAGGGTCAAAAGTCACACTGGAACTTGATTTTTCATAAGAACCACAGACTAAGAAAGTGGGGTCTCATGAACCTTCCTATCTTTTGGGTATTAAGCAGGAGATACCAGAAAAGTTACTGCAGGGATAACTGGTTTGTGGCAGACAACCACAGAAGCATCCATTTTTGATTCTTCAATAAAATTTCCTTCTATCATTGGGAATAGGATTCAATAAGCACTTCATCGAGGGAAAATTAGCTATTTCAGACTGATATAAAACAGGTTAGTTTTATTCTACTGATGTGTTATTTCCATAGTAACCCATTTCAGTATAAGAGAAATCATAGTTCTGATATTTGGTATATGTGATTGGCTAAAAATCTCTAATTGGTGGATTACGAATGCCTGTAAGTCAAAAACCAGAATCATTTAAGGAATTACAATATGGTGGGTCTGAGAAGCTTCATTAGGGATTTTCTGTGTATCTACCATGTGTCAAAAACATGTGCAAGGTTACATATTTTATCATTTTATCTTCACACTATACTGAGAATAATCAGTTTATAATGATAATAATCTCACTTAGAGATGAGATTATTATTTCCGTTTTAGGGATGAGAAAATTGACATTCTGAAACACAATTTAGTAATTTGTCTTAAGTAGTCACCATTAGTATGTGTCAGGCTAAGATTCAAATCCAGAGGTTCTTTTTTTTTTTTTTTAAGATTTTATTTATTCATAGAGAAGAGGGAGAGAGGCAGAGACACAGGCAGTGCCAGAAGCAGGCATCATACAGAGAGCCTGACGTGGGACTCAATCCAGGATCTCCAGGATCATGCCCTGGGCTGCAGGCGGTGCTAAACCGCTGCGCCACCGGGGCTGCCCAAGCCCAGAGGTTATGATTTCATGTCCTTACCACTACTTAAAACCTATTGCCATTATATAAAAAGTCCAGCTTCCAACTATTGAAGCCAGCACAATTCCTAGAAAATAGTAGGTGTAATAACTTTTGTTTTTCTTCCAAGGTAGATAGACGGCAGAGATAAGCTAAGGTAGGCAAGAAACAGGTATTACCTCCAGCTATCAGAAGGGGAAACTAAAATTTAGATGTAAAGTGATAAAGCAAGTTTCTATTTTTTTTTAATTTTTATTTATTTATGATAGTCACAGAGAGGAAAAGAGAGAGGCAGAGACATAGGCAGAGGAAGAAGCAGGCTCCATGCTGGGAGCCCGACGTGGGATTCGATCCCGGGTCTCCAGGATCGCGCCCTGGGCCAAAGGCAGGCGCCAAACCGCTGCGCCACCCAGGGATCCCTAAAGCAAGTTTCTAAATCTTGGAATTCCTGGCTCTTTTTCTCTATTAGCATTCCCTGATAGTCATCTTGATAATGATGATGATGAAGGGGAAGAAAAGATGGAGGAGGAGAAAAGTACATGCAATTCTAAGACCAAGTTTTTTCATTCTTTGAATAGCCCACACATATTTATTGAGTACTTTTACAGGTCAAGCCAGTACTTAGCATAGGAGATACAACAGCAAATAAAATAAGTAAGACACAGTTCCTATCTATAGGGAAGTTTTACCCTAATGGGAAGATAAAGGGACAATTTAAATATAATGCTGTAATGCAGAAACAGGATAGCACAGGGTGTCACAGGGATAGAGACAAGACAACAAAACCCACAGAAGATGAAGCAGGGCTACAGGATATCCAATTAATTTTGAATTTTAAATAAACAATGACTACTCTTTCAGTATAAGTATGTCCCAAATATTGTTTATTTTTTTTTTAATTTTTATTTATTTATGATAGTCACAGAGAGAGAGAGAGAGAGAGAGAGAGAGAGAGAGAGGCAGAGACACAGGCAGAGGGAGAAGCAGGCTCCACGCACCAGGAGCCCGACGTGGGATTCGATCCCGGGTCTCCAGGATCGCGCCCTGGGCCAAAGGCAGGCACCAAACCGCTGTGCCACCCAGGGATCCCCTGTCCCAAATATTGTATTTTCATTTGCTATATCTGGCAATCCTAGATGGGGATAATATTTCG
Source organism: Nyctereutes procyonoides (assembly GCF_905146905.1). Taxonomy (NCBI): domain Eukaryota; kingdom Metazoa; phylum Chordata; class Mammalia; order Carnivora; family Canidae; genus Nyctereutes; species Nyctereutes procyonoides. The sequence goes on from NW_026575042.1 coordinate 38,297,954, forward strand.
AAAAGTTTCTCACAGATGATACTTGAGATGAAAAGTGAACTTCTTACTTGTCCTCAATGAATTTGGACCCTGAAAATGTTTATCAGTGGCTGGCCTATGGAGACATCATGTGGCAAACCTCCTGAGTAGCCAGTAAGGAACTGAGGGCTCTTACCAAGAGCCATGTAGCAAGCCATCTTGGAAATAGGTCTTCCAGACATACACTCTTAAAATGCTTTCGAGTGATTTTGCTTTATTGACCTGTGGAGGTGCTGGGAACCAGACTCTGAAATGTATTTACATGGCTGTGTGCATACACTGAGAGGGGAAATTTGCAGAACGATCTGGAAATGAGGTTTAGATTAAGTGCAGATTTTCAGGAGGTTTATATGAGAAGCTTTCCACACTAAATACCTTCTCCACTCAAGACATAGTCCAGCCCTCAGATGACTACAGCCCTGGGTCACCTGCTTGATTACAATACATGAGAGACCTTGAGGCAGAATCATGTAGGTAAGCCACTCCTGATCCTCAGAAACTGTGTGAGATACAAAATGTTATTTTAAACTGCCAGATTTCAGGATAACTTGTTATACAGCAATAGGTAAACAATGCCACGCCCAATAGAGGAGCTCTGCATCCTGAAATAATGGGCCTACACTAGTACCCCATCATGCTCATTCATTGCTGAGAACAGCCACAATTAGTATGGGTGGCTTCAGCAAGAATGAGGTAGTGGATTCAGAGGGGCCACAGCTGTGACTGTCACTCACTCATACCTCCCACCAGTAGGAGATCTGGATGGTGTATTTCCATGGCCACCACAGCATAACAAAAGTTTATTAAGGACAGCATATCCTCCCTGGAATAAAACAAGAGCTTTCTAAAAGAATGAAACAAAACAAAAATATTTCTCTGAGCTTAGCTCAGTCACTTGAGAGAATTGCATAAGAACAGAAAGATAAGCAAAATAATACAGTAAACTAACAGAGCTAAGAAAAAATCCAAGTCTCTGATTAGCTGTGGTTCTCAGCCTAATTTCATGTGTGCTGAGGATTTATACTGCTCTCCCCATAAGGAAAATAATTTGTTCCTGGGTGGGTTGTTTTGACTCTCCCATCCAGAAAGAATTTCTGAAATTTAAAGATAATGTACAACTGAAGAGCTGTGAACTGTGTTTAATCAACTAACCCAGAATTTCTAAGAGTACTTTGATGAAACAATTTGAGTGTTAAAAATTCCATGAATTATTTTAGTCCAATAGATTCAGTGATTTGATTCCACCTATCTAATGTGAACAGAAAAATCTCAGAGATAGACATTATTCTTTTCTCTCCAAAATACAGGATGAGTTGAAAGGGAGTGGGTAATAGTGTAGAACTAAATATGACTATAAGGAGATGCTGGAAGTTTTCTTTGATTGCACCCCCAGACTCAGTTCTTGGCTTTATAATAAAGTTTTCTATTCAAATTATCTCAGAGTTCATGCTAGGTATGACATATTTTTCCCCAGGCCAGTTCACTACCGATGAGCTTAGTATATACTTATGTTAGAATCCTTAAAGTCTGTGTTCCAGATAGATCAGATGTCACTTTTCTCCTTATGGCCTGCAAAACAGTCAGTTATTTTACAAGATCCCCAATTCAATTTTCATAGAAACTGAAATAAGGATATTGCCATAAAGGACTTATATCTCCAGGATAGTTATTTCACTGATCTAGGTATAGCCTGATCTAACTAACCCATGTTTTCTAGACATTTCTATGTCAGCTAACATTTTAAAGTATTCTGTTTTTTAAATATCCAATTTACTTAAAATTTACCTTGGTATACTAATTCCAGATATCAAAAGAAAGAACATAGTAATCAAAGCAAAAAAAATCTAGAATATCTCTGAATTCAAGTATCTGATATTACAGAATAAAACAACACCTTTCAGCTATTTTTCTCCAGAATTAGGAAGCAATTTTCTATATTTGCTTTGACTATCTAAAATTGATACACATAGGGGGATCCCTGGGTGGCTCAGCGGTTTGGCGCCTGCCTTTGGCCCAGGGCATGATCCTGGAGTCCCAGGATCGAGTCCCACGTTGGGTTCCCGGCATGGAACCTGCTTCTCTCTCTGCCTGTGTCTCTGCCTCTCTCTCTCTGTCTGCGTCTATCATGAATAAATAAATAAAATCTTAAAAAAAAATAAAATTGACACACATAAAAAACAAAGCCCTAAGGTATCAGGTCTAAGCCTAAGACACATGCATTTTCTCTATAGCCACACTAACACATATGGTTAAGGTTTTACATTGACTGTATCCAATGTTTCTTAAGAACCATTGTTGGTTCATAGTGAGGTCTAAAGATCTGGACCCAAAAACCAAGGAAAGCTTTAAAAACTCGCCAGCAAAACAATCAACAATTTCTAGAGATTACCTATCTTTTCTAACTAAATAGTACACTATAAAATATTATGACTCAGAGTAGAAAAAAATCCCACTCAACAAAAATTCACTAATATCATCTAGGATAAGAGATGTGACTCAGACACAGTTTCATGGTTTCTAATCTCTGTCTTCAGTTCTCTTTCCTCATATATGGAACTTCTTTTATTTTCTTCCTTATAAAACGTCATTTTTTTTTCTAGTTCTCTTTGTAAGTAATCAATATACATTGCAGAATTTATTTCACTGATTATCTTGAGAGAAGTTCCACTTTGAAAAATTTCACCACCAACAACTTTTTCTTAGTCCCGTCAAATACTCCTTTATAAACTAGAGAGCCAAAATTGGAGGGGAGGAGACAAGTGGAAACTGCAACAAAACCTAAAAATAGAAAAACTTGACTGAATTTTGTCATTGTTTCATCCACTCAACAGATATTAAGTTTCTATGAGTCAGGTACTATGCTAGGTATAAGTCCTACCTTTGTCTCAAGAGCCTGCCATTACAATCTTAAAATACAAACGAGACTAATAAGATTACATTGATATCAAATTATATAAAAATATAGCAATTACATTAAAAATAATTTAGAAAAATATATAAATAAAACTATACATATACACACACATAATTGTTTTGGTGGAGAGGTTTTGAATTGTTTTGTGCTTTCCACTTCATGCTAAGGATTCTGACAACAGGAAGAAAGGTATCAATTCTAAGAATTACATGTGTAGAGTTAGGAAGAGGGTACTGGTGGATAAAATGGAAAAAAAAAAACCCAAGATGTTAAAAACATTTTAAAAAAGAGAATTTTAAAAGTTATTAAAGCTCTAAAGGTAATATAAAAATCTGTGTAGTGATTTATAAGCAATTTATTTGAATCTAGTCATGTTTCTTATTACAATAGCCAACAAAGTCTATCAAACTACTTACCTGTTTTTGCCAAGAAAAGTATCTTCAATTTTATAACTGAAGTCATACAAAAATAAAATTCAATTATAAAAATACACTTGAGAGATTTGAACCAAATTTCATTAGATGTTATATTACAGGTTATTATATTAATACTTTAGTCTTACTTCAAATACTAAATGTATGCTATTTTAAAAATCCACATCCACAGCCTTGACTTGTTATAATATCCTTTAAATGCACATAATGCTTGTAAAGTAATTCTTGTAATTCAGCTCTCTGGAATGAAACAAATATATCGGATACAGAACTGTATACTATCACAATGTTTTATCATAATTCATAACCAAAAATACAGAAAAGATTCTTCACTGCATTAATCATCACAGAAATGCAAATTAAAACCACAGTGTATTACCACTAAACACCCACCAGAATGAGTATAAGGAAAAAGATGAAATATACCAAGTATTAGCAAGAATATAAGAATATGAGCAATAGGGAATCTTCATATACTGCTAGTAACAGTGTAAATTGGTATTATCACTTTGAAAAAAGTCATCTGGAAGTATCTACTAAAGCTGAGCATATGTATACTCTAACCAAACAATTCCAATCCTAGGTATATGCTCTACAGAAATGAATGTATGTGTTCACCAATGGATTGGACTAGAATGTTCATAAGATCATTAATTGTAATATACCCAAACAGAAAACTACCCGAATGCTGAATAACATTAGAATAAATAAATTATGGTTTATTCACACAATATAATATTATATAGCAATGAGAAAATATAAACTACAACTATATACAATATGGATGAATCTCACAAGCATAATGTTGAGCAGGGAAGGTAGTCAAAAAAGAATAAATATTATATGATTCCATATATAAAGCATAAAAACATACAAGAATAAATCTATGCTATTAAAAGTCAAGACAGATACAACTTTAAAAAAAGAATATTTCAGGGGCACCTAGGTGGTTCAGTTGGTTAAATATCTGACTCTTGGTTTCAGCTCAGGTCATGATCTCATTGTCATGGGATGGAGCCCCACATTGGACTCCTCGATCAGTGCAGATTCTGCTTCAGATTATGTCTTCCTCCCCCTCTCCCTGCTCACACACTCTCTCTCTTTCTCAAATAAATAAAAAAAAAATTTAAGAAAAGATTATTTCAGCTATTTTACTTTATTATGTAATTTATTTAAAAAAGAGGAGAGGAGGGAGTAGGTAAAAAAAAATAAAAATAAAATAAAAAAATAAAGAAGAGGAGAAACCAGGTTAAATGTCAGATTAGTCAATTTAATCTTTCCAGAACATCTGCTATTTAGATTGCTAGATTTTCGGTGTCCTGGAATTAAGCCCTGCATCAGGCTCCCTGCTCAGTGGGGAATCTATCTCTCCCTCTCCCTCTGCCCCTCCCCACCCACGCACACGCTCTGTCTCTCTTTCCAGGAAATAAATAAAATCTGTAAAAAAATAAATTGCTAGATTTGATTTTAAAAACACTGTGTTGGCAACAAAGCTCTTAAATAGCTTTATGGCATGTTTTTTGATATTTTGCCTTTGGATTTGGCAACTCATGCATTTTATGTTGGTCACAGACAAGACAAATTTAGATAAAGAAATTCAAAAATGAAAACATGTAAGACGAGAGTTTTAGAACTAAATTCCAAGTGCATTCAAAAGCTTCTTCCTTTAAGGTTTGAAACTAACCAGTATAATTGTTACCAATAATGTTACCAGTAAGTAAGATGGCTAGCTGAAGTTAAAGGTGTGAAAAGGTTTTCTTCAGTCAAAGTACAATGGGCCATACAGGAATAGGAAACAAAACAATCAGATCAACTCCACTTTCAAAATACTAAGCAAATCAGAAATCACATAAAAAAAGACCTTTTAGGGGCACCTGGGTGGCTCAGTTGGTTGAGTGTCTGGCTTTAGCTCAGGTCAAGAGCCCAGGATCCTGGAATGGGGCTGCCTGTCTCAGGCTCCCTGCTCTGTGGGAGGAGGTTTCTCCCTCTCCCTCTGTCTCTCTCCCAGGCTTGTGCTTGCTCTCTCATTCAAATAAATAAAATCTTAAAAAAAAAAAAAAAGGACCTTTTAATTTCAACAGTACTCTACTCTGCCAACTGAATTATAAGGTGATTCATTGAAAGTGAGTACTAAAATAATATAGAAACAAGTTTGCTGATATCCAAACTTATATTCTCCAAAAAAATATGTTTATCATCCTTTCATTAAAAAACAATTATTTTAAGAGTTATAAAAAACAGGTATCATCATGTCATACTTTTAAAAATAAAGCAATTTCTATGAATTATCAGAATAGACAATAAAAATTTATATTAAAAATGAAAAAAATCATTTGATTGTGACTCAGCTATATTACATTATCAAAGCTATTTATAAATTTACAATATGCAATCAAAACACAGAGCAAAGTTATGTAATTCAACCAACCACAATATACATTGTGAAAGCAGTTAACAGGAAGATAAAAGATGTGGTAACCACAGCCTACTTAAAAACACTTTAATTTTTTCTTTTTTCATTGTTTTAAATCAGGAACCTCTTATATTTTATTTCTAAAAGGTAATTCTTATTTAATTCTAGTATAATTAAATACTATCATGGTAACCCAACACTATTATTTAAATAAAACTTATCTTAGATAAAACAGGAAAAATACAAGAGAGAAGAAGATCAAATGGCACAGGTCCTTCAGGAAAAGCAAGGTACTGGAATGAGCAGGTCAATAAAACTATTTGTAGAATGGGATAGTTGTCTATTTTCAGATCATTAAGATATTTTTAAATATCCTGAAACCAAACCCAGATTCAAAAGGCAAAGCCAGAACCATTCACTGTGTTTATTAAATTACAATCTCTTACTAAGTCTTGCACAGTAAGAGAGGCCAAACTCACCCTAATATGACCTCAGATTTAGAAGCCTGCCAAAGAATCTGTATAGAAATAGCAACCAAATGTTGCTTATATCTACTGTTCAAAGTAATATAAAACAAAACAAACGCTTACTAGATATTTTGGGACTTAAACTGTGAAGTAAATTCTGAGAAAGAGAATATGGGCAAATGTTAGCAGCCTTTTAAATTAAACATACAAGTCTAAATTATATAAGCTAATTTATTTTTAAGATTTTGAACACTAAAATAATCTTTAACACCAATTCCCTACCTTTTTCACCTTTCCAACTCCTTTTGAATTTTTTTTCTCATCAAGAAAGTAAAGGTTCAACTCTACATCTGAAGCTAATGATGTATTATAATTTGGCTAAATTGAATTAAAATTTTTTTAAAAAGTAAAGGTTCCCTTCTTGGCAGAAATGCACTATTAAAGTCCCTATAGGGAGCCATTCCAGCAACACTTTGGTAGAACTGTGAATTCCTTCTGTTCCTACTGCTTAGCCCACAAATTCCTTTTTTCCTGTTCCCAGGCTGTGAAGATTTGTTAAAAAATGTTACAAAGGGCAGCCCCGGCGGCTCAGCGGTTTAAGCCCCGCCCTCGGCCCGGGGTGTGATCCTGGAGACCCAGGATGGAGTCCCACATCAGGCTCCCTGTATGGAGCCTCTTTCTCCCTCTGCCTGTGTCTCTGCCTCTGTGTGTGTGTGTGTGCCTCTCATGAATAAATAGATAAAATCTTTGAAAAAAAAATGTTACAAAGCCTGAAACAATTAGTTTCACTAAAATTTATGTACTCAAACCTTAGCTGGTTCCCTGCTGCTACTCAGGGATCCCAGAATCATCTCTAGATTAGAAAGGAATAAGAATAGTATAGAACAGGTCCTAAGCAACAATACTCTCCAAATGGAGAATTTATGTTTCTCCCATAATTAAGTGGTGTTCATCCAGGGAGTTCAAAGTTTTTGTGACATGTGAACATCAATCAATGTAATTCACTGTACTCATGGGCTAAAAATATCCCACCATATAATCATTGTAATAGGTAGAGAAAAAAACATTTAATGAAATCCAACAACTATTCACAATCAGAAGAATAGAAGGGAAACTTACTCAACCAGATGGAAGGCAGCTATGAAAACTCTACAGCTAACATCATACCTAATAACACAGACTTGATGCTGTCTTTCCTCCTAAGATCAGGAACACCGCAAGGATTTCTGCTCTCACCATTTCTATTCAACTTTGAACTGGAAGTTCTAACCAGTGATATCAGGAAAGAAAAAGAAATACAAATTGGAAAGAAAAAAGTAAAACTGACTTTAATAGCAAATGACATGATAGTATATGCAGAAAAATCAAACGAATTTATCCATATTTCACGTTATGTTACAAAGCTGTAGTAATCAAAACAGTATACACATAGCTCAATGGAACAGAACAGAAAACCCAGAAATGAACCTACAATTATATGGTCAATTAATCTTCAACAAAGCAGGAAAGAATATCCAATAGGAAAAAGAATGTCCCCTCAACAAATGGTATTGAGAAAACTAGACAGCAACATGCAAAAGAATGAAATTGGACCACTTTCTTACACTATACACAAAAATAAGCTCAAAATTCAGATTGAGGACTTAAATGGGAAACCTGAAACCATAAAAACCCCCAAGAGAGCACTTTGACACTGACCATAGCAACTTCTTTCTAGATATGTCTCCTGAAGCAAGGGAAGCAAAAGCAAAAATAAACTACTGGGACTTCACCAAGATAAAAAGTTTTTGTACAGTAAAGGAAACAAAAACAAAAAAAAAAACTAAACTAAAAGGCAATGTGTGCTATAGGAGAAGATATTTGCAAATGACATATCTGATAAAGGGTTAGTATCCAAAATATATAAAGAACTTATAAAATTCAACACCCCAAAAATGAATAATCCAATTAAAAAATGGGCAGAATACATGGACCGATATTTCTCCAAAGACCTACAGATACATGAAAAGATGCTCATTATCACTTATCATCAGGGATAAGTCAAAACTACAATGAGAGGGCAGCCCCGGTGGCGCAGCGGTTTGGTGCCTCCTGCAGCCTGGGGTGTGATCCTGGAGACCCGGGATTGAGTCCCACATCGGGCTTCCTGCATGGAGCCTGCTTCTCCCTCTGCCTGTGTCTCTGCCTTTCTCTCTCTCTCTCTGAATAAATAAATAAATCTTAAAAAAAACTACAATGAGATATTACCTTGCACCTATCAGAAGGGCCAAAATTAGTAACACAAGAAAACAACAGATGTTGGTGGAGATTCCCACCCTCTTGTACTAATGGTGGGAATGCAAGCTGGTGCAGCCACTGTGGAAAACAGTATGGAGGTTCCTTAAAAAGCTTAAAAATAGAACCACTCTACAGTCCAGCAATCACACGACAGGGTATTTGCCCAAAGAATACACAAATACTAATTCAAAGGGATACTAATTCAAAGTATCCACAAATACTAATTCAAAGCCAAATTATGGAAACAGCCCAAGAGTCCAACAATTGATAAATGGATAAGGAAGACATGGTACACATATATACAATGGAATATTACTCAGCCATAAAAAGAATGAAATCTTGCCATTTGCAACAATGTGGATAGAGCCAGAGAGTATTATGCTAAGTGAAATAATCCAGTAAGAGAAAGACAAATACCATATGATTCCTCATATGTGGGATTTTTTTTAAATTTTTTTTAATTTATTTATGATAGTCACAGAGAGAGAGAGAGAGAGAGAGAGAGAGAGGCAGAGACACAGGCAGAGGGAGAGGGAGAGGGAGAAGCAGGCTCCATGCACCAGGAGCCTGACGTGGGATTCGATCCTGGGTCTCCAGGATCGCGCCCTGGGCCAAAGGCGGGCACCAAACCGCTGCGCCACCCAGGGATCCCTGAACTCTTAACTATAGACAACAAACTGATGGTTACTGGGGAGGTGGGTGGGGGCAAGGGTTAAATAGGTGATGAGGATTAAGGAGAGCACTTGTGATGAGCACTGGCTGTTGTATGGAAGTGATGAATCACAATATTGTACACCTGAAACTAATATTACACTGTATGTTAACTAACTGGAATTCAAATAAAAACTTACAAAAACTCCTAAGCAATTTAGGAAAGACTTACTAGAAATGAGTTATATGAGGTGGCAGGCTATAAGATCAAAATATAAAAATCAACTATATGTGTACATACTAGCAGAGAATTGAAAATTGAAATTGAAAATATCATTTACAATAGAAAAAACTCCTCAAACTAATAAGTGACTAAAGCAAGGTTGCAGGATACAAGGTTAATGTATAAAATTCAACTGCTTTCTTATATACCAGCAATGAATAACTGGAATTTGAAACTAAAAACACAAGACCATTTACATTAGCACTAAAAAAAAAAACAAAAACAAAACTTAAGTATACACCCAATAAATATGTATAAGATCTCTATGTGGAAAACCACAAAACTCTGACGAAAGAAATCAAAGATCTAAAATGGAGAGATATTTTATGTTCATGGCTAGGAAGAATCAATATTGTTAAGATGTCAGTCACACCCAGTTTGATATATAGATCTGGTACAAACTTAGTCAATCCCAATAATTTTGTGGATATCAACAAACTAATTTCAAAATTTACATGGGGGGATCCCTGCATGGCTCAGTGGTTCAGTGCCTGCCTTTGGCCCAGGGCATGATCCTGGAGTCCCAGGATCTAGTCCCGCGTCAGGCTCCCAGCATGGAGCCTGCTTCTCCTTCTGCCTGTGTCTCTGCCTCTCTCTCTCTCTCTCTCTATCATGAATAAATAAATAAAATCTTTAAAAATAAATAAATAAAAATAAAATTTACATGGGGATGCCTGGGTGGCTCAGTCAGTTAAGTGTCTGTCTTTAGCTCAGGTCACAATCTTGGTGTCCTGGGGTTGAGCCCTATGTTGCACTCCCTGCCCAGTAGGGAATCTATTTCTCTCTCTCTCTCCCTCTGCCTCTCCCCCTTCTTGTGCACGTGCATACTCTCTCTCTCAAATAAATAAATAAAATCTTTAAAAAAATAAAATTTACATGAAAAGGCCTACACAAATATATTCAACTCCTCTTTGACAAAGGTGCAAAGGCAATTCAGTGGAGAAAGAATAACCTTTTCAACAAATGAGGCTGGAACAACTAGACATTTACATGCAAAAAAAAAATTAGACATAAATCTTATACCAAATCTTAGATCAAAATGGATCACTGACCTAAATATAAACAGTAAAATTCCTAGAAGAAAAATAGGAGAAGTCTAAGTGACCTTGGATTTGGTAATGACTTTTTTCTTTTAGTAAACTCTATACCCAATGGCTTGAATTCACTATCCCGAGATCAAGAGTGACACGCTCTACCAACCGAGACAGCCAGGCACCCCTGGTAATAACTTTTTAGACATAACACCAAAAAAGCATGATCCTTGACAAAGAAAACTGGTAAGCTGGATTTCATTAAAATTAAAAAGTTATTTGTGAAAGTCACTGTTTCTCTACCAGCAGATAACAAATGTCAAGTCTTTGTGCATCCTTACAAGAAACATTATGCTTGTATGTAACTTCTTTTTAAACAAATGATTATAGACACAGCATGTTGTTCCGCACTTTTGTTACCTTAATGTGTCTTTGTACATCACTTAATATTTGTACATAGTGTTCTTATTCCCAATTTTTTATCTACATGGTATTCCATTATATGTGTTGAACACTATTTAATCAACACTTGATCTTAGCCAAAAGGCCGAGAAGCAATGAACACTATTTAATCAAATCTTACTGGTGAACTTACAGTTTCTAATATTTTGCTATTACATATAATACTGTAAAGATTAAGTTTCACTTTCCAAATCTGCCAGCACATCAGTACAAACAATTCCTAAAACTGGGACTGCTGGGTTATAGGAAATGTGAATGATTAATTATTGTGAAATTGCTTCCCATAAAGGCTGTACTAATTTATGCTCCTACCAGCAGTTTAAGAGAGCATAAGTTACCCTACGCCATTGACAATAGTGTTTTATCAAACTTCTTAATACTTGCCAATCTTATAGAGTGGAAAGTGGTACTCAGTGTACTTTTAAGTTTCATGTTTTATGAACGCGGTGGAGTACTTTTTCATCTGTGTAAGACCCATTAATATTTCTTTTTCTTTGATTGTTTATTCATAAATTTTGTCCATTCTCTAAAAATTGGATTGTTGGCTTGTTCCCTTGTATCACCATACAATATTCCTCTTTATCCATTTAATGCCTTGAGGCTTTTAGTATATTTTATTTGATATCAACATTGTTTTGCTCACTGTACATCTTTGGTCATTTCTTATTTTCAGTCTTTCTTAGACTTAAGAATTCTGAATACATTTTTAGTTCCAAAGCAACTTTTTCTATGTTGCAGCTGTATCCTCTTGAGAGTTTTCATTCCCTCTTCCTTCTATCACAGCTTTCTCTCATCTTTTCCATTAGTTCTGCTTCCACATGAGGAATCTGATTATTCAGTGATTCCCTCTTTTCAGTTGCTGAATTCATTTTAATAGGTTGTAATTTTAAGAGCCATAGGTATTGCAATCCCTTGCATGGTGTAGAACTGGCAGCCAGTATAAGATATGCATATTTTAAATTTGATGTGCAAGCAATGAAGGAGCTGACAAAGTGGAATTGCTCTGCCAGGATTATAAAGGAACAAGTGGAGGATATACTGCAGACCTCACTCACCTGCAAAGACATGAGCAATTCATCCCACAGGTGCAACTCTTCTAACAGCTGCTGAACAGGCAGCTTCCCAGAGGACTGCATATAACTTGCAGGCAAGTATACACATGCCAGGAATATCAAACGTATAGACCACCCAATAGCATTTGCCTCTCAGATAATTGAGAGATCCTTGATCTTCACCAAAGATACTGATGGACTTTCAACACCATACATAGTGAAGTTCTACATTACAGTATTTTACCTTCTATTTTTCTTAATAATGCACAATTACATGATTTATGACAAGGACATACAAATACTCAACTGCTTTTAATTCCTCTACTACTCCCCTGGTTATAAGTGAATTATCTTCAGGCTTGTTCTTATTTTAATTAATTATGTAACTTTTAAGCCTCCAACCCTAAATATGTGTCTTAAACAGCTCAGAAACCGTATTCACTAAATTCCTTAACACCGTTTTCAACAAGTTTTGATAAGTTCTTTCTTTATACACTTCTCAAAGATGAGATAAACATTTTTATTAAAAGTCTGGAAATGTATGGCAAAACAGACTCCTGCAGTTCAATATTTACTGAATATAATTGTGCTAGACATCGAGCTAGACTCTGAAGACAAAAAGAGGAAAAAGGACCCTGCTCTCAAGGAGCTCAGAGTTTAGCAAAAGGGCAAGCTATAAAGAAATACAATATAATGTGATAAGAACAATAATAAAGTATGTATAGAGTCCAAAGATTAACACAAAAGAGGCATAGTGAGGAGGAGCTACAGAGGAATTCGTGGTCAGCTAGATTTTAAAAAAACAAATAGGAATTTGCCCAGTGGCCAAAGGAATCATGGACAGAAGGTAAGGACATACATTCTTTCAACAACATTTCTACTTTAGGACAGATACTATGGGATAGATACTTTGAAATACCTGTCCTAGAGATATAATGATTAATTAAGACAAAGTCTTCGACTTTACAGAATCAGAGGAGGGGGACCAATAATAAACCAGTCATTAAAGTACAGTGTGATAAATGCTACCACAGGGATAAGGAGAGAGTAGTAGAGGATTATGGGCCAGGTGGAAATAAGACCTAAACTTAGATGTGAGTAATGAACAGAAATTAGCCAGGCGAAATATATCAGGAGTAGAATGGAGGGCAATGTCGGGGATCATGGCATTCCAGACACAGAGAAGAGTATAGAGATGGGTAAAGACAGAGACAGACAGAGACAGAAAGTGAAGAGAGACAATGTGGCAGAAGAAGAGGCATCTGAGATAATGCTAAAGATAAAAGCAGGAAGCACATCACGAAGGATTTTTTTAAATTTTATTTTTTAAAAAAAGATTTTATTTTTAACCAATCTCTACAGCCAATTTGGGGCTCAGACTTACAACCCTGATATCAAGAGTTGCACGCTCTGCTGATGGAGCCAGCCAGGCGCCCCAAGGATCTTTCAAATCAGAGTTTGGACTTTATCTTGAGGGCAATAAGGAACAACTAAACTAGTTTTTTTCTACCATGGAAAGACTGTTCAGATTTATGTTTGAGAGCTATACCACAGTAAATGAAAGAGAAAGAAATAAATCTGGAAGTACAGCAGTTGCAGTAATCCAGGAAATGGTTTTTAGCAGTCCAAACTAAGATAGTAGCAACAGAGATAGAGAAAACGCATGGGGAGGACTGCAAGACTGAGGATGCAGAATGAACAAGCCTTATAAATGATTTGATTGGAAGGAGAGAGAAAGAAAACGGAATCAAAGATGAGGCCTCAGTGTCTGGGCAATGGATAGATACTACTATTCAGTCAGATAAGGAAAAGGGGAGAGTGTGTTTTGAGAAGGTGAAATACACTTGATCTTAGCCAAAAGGCCAAGAAATGATAAGAGGGTGAAGTAATCATTTTGATTCTGGACAGACTGAGTCTGAGATGCAGGGAAGTTACTCAAATGATGGTATCCAATAAGCAGCTGGGTATATAACAACTCAAGACAAGGTTTGGGTCAGAAATATAGATTTTAGTAAATGATAACTAAAGCAATTGAGAATAGATGATATTGCCTGGGGAGAATGTACCTTATGAGAAGAAAACCTAAGACAAAACGCCATGGAGATTTAGAAGACAGAGTTAGGAAGAGTAGACCAAAAGAGACCAGCCAAAAAGGAAGATGAACATATTAATATGAGGAAAGGGAGTAAGCACTTAATGAATGCTTGCTATGTGCTAGGTGTTGTGCTAAATGATTTATGTGCACTACTTTACCTAATCCTTCAACACTCTATGAGCAACCTAATATTATTAATCTGCATCATTACAGATGTGGATACTTTAGCTTAGAGAGATCAACTTGCTCAGGTTTACACATTGCTCAGGTTAGGTTTAAGAAGTGCAACCAAGATCACATCAAGTCCTCTAGAGTCCTTGTTCTTAACTGCCTCACTGTACTGCTTTTTAGGAAAGTCTTAAAAAGCGTGTTATCACAGACACAAAGAAAAACAGTATATCAAAAAGAAAGACACCATCCCAGCAGCAATGAGTTCACCCAGCAGCACCAAGATCTTGGTTTCTAATATTTTCCATTAAGAGGAATCAGGACTCTCTGGAAAAATGGCTGATCTGAGGAGTGGGCAGGAAATATGTAAAATGAGCCTGGAGCATCTTGTAGTGCTAAAAAGTAAGAGTTCAAAACCAAACCAAACAAACAAAAAAAGAAAAAACCCACGACAAGGTACATAAAGTCAAAGGAACAGAAAACCAATTGAAAGCTTCCAACGGCCACAGTTGTAATAAGCAGAAAATTAAGTAGCATTGGACTATATAACCCAGAGTATAAACTAAAATCATCAGTCCATACGAATATAAATAAAGCAGTAAATAAATAAATAAGAGAGACAAATCTAGGGTGCAGAAGAATTCCAAATAATGATGTAGATACTTCCTCTTACAGAGGTAGAACAACCTCTCCATTGCTCAAACATGGGCTCCACATAATGACTTCCTTTCAAAGACTACAGTATGGAAAGGGGGAGAGGGGAGAGAGTCACTGTACAGTACAGAAACATGACAAATGCTACCTCAGCCAAGTGATAAAGGTTCACAGAAACAATGATAAGCCAGTTAACAGTATAGACCTTTGATATGCTGTGATGAAAATGGCACTTTATCTCTGTGGTTTTTCTCTCAAAAACTCATGACCCTAATCTAATCATGAGAAGCACATCAGAAAAATCCCAACTGAGGGACATTGTACAGAATCCCTGAAAATTACACCTCAAAGCTGTTATTAGAAACACAGAAAGCCTGAGGTACTGTCACAGCCAAAAGGAGCCTAAAGATGATGGTCATGAAATGTAATGTGGTATCCTGATAGCTCTCCTGGAACAAAGAAGAACATTAGCTGGTACGACTGGGTAGCTCAGTGGCTGAGCATCTGCCTTTGGCTCAGGGCATGATCCGGGGTCCAGATATTGAGTCCCACATTGGGCTCACCTATGAGGAGCCTGCTTCTCTCTCTATGTCTCTGCCTCTCTCTCTGTGTCTCTTATGAATTGAAAAAAAAAATAGCTAAAAACTAAGGAAATGTGAAGAAGTATGGACTTCTGTTAATCAACATATGTCAGTTTTCATTTATTAACTGTAAAAACCGTACTAGCCCAATATAGGATGTTAACAGTAGGGGTATGGAAACCAAGGAGTTTATGAGAACTCTCTGTACCATCTTTGTAATTTCTCTGCAAATCTAAAACTATTCTAAAATTAAAAATTATTTAAAAAAACAAAGGGGAAAATTTTGGTTTCAGTGTATTAATGGAGCCAAAATTAGATTTCATCGGGCAGAGGGGTAATCCAAAGCTAAGAATGGGATTATAAGTGTATAGTTTCTTCCAAGAAGTCTGACAATAAGGGGGAGATCAAATCAGAGCTGGAAGTAGACATCAAGTTAAAGAAAGTGGTTGGGGGATCCCTGGGTGGCTCAGTGGTTTAGCGCCTGCCTTTGGCCCAGAGCGCGATCCTGGAGTCCCGGGATCGAGTCCCATGTCGGGCTCCCGGCATGGAGCCTGCTTCTCCCTCCTCCTGAGTCTCTGCCTCTCTCTCTCTGTGTCTATCATGAATAAATAAATAAAACCTTAAAAAAAAAAAAAAGAAAGAAAGTGGTTGTTTGAGTGTTTGGGTTTTTTTTTTTTAAATAAAGGTATTATTCAAATACCAAAAATTCACCTTTTAAAGTGTACAATTCAGTGGTTTCCAGTATTTTCACCAAGTTGTATAACTATCACCACTATTTACTTCCAGAACATTTTCGTTACTTCAAAAAGAAATGGTATAAGCAAAGAAAATCTAAATATATAAAATAGGGTCACAGATAACAAGAGTTCACATTGTTAAGATGTTAATAAAACCAAAGTAATTTACAGATTCAATGCAATATCTATCAAAATTCTAACAGTCCTTTTCACAGATATTGAAAAGCTGATCCAGGCAGCCCGGGGGGCTCAGCACCGCCTTCAGCCCAGTGCCTGATCCTGGAGACCCGGTATCGAGTCCCACGTCGGGCTCCCTGCATGGAGCCTGCTTCTCCCTCTGCCTCTCTCTCTCTCTCTCTCTCTCTCTGTGTGTGTGTGTCTCTCATGAATAAATAAATAAAATTAAAAAAAAAAAAAGCTGATCCTCAAATTCATGTGGAATTTCAAGGAATCCTAAATAGCTAGAACAATCCTGAAAAAGAAGAATAAAGTTAAAGGGTTCACAATTCTCAACTTTGAAATTTATTACAGAATTACAGTAATTAAAACATTATGGTACTGGCATATGGACACACAGACCAAGGGAAAAGGATAAAAAGCCTAAAAATAAACCCTCACATATATAGTCAATTGATTTTTGACAAGGGTGAGAAGACCACTCAGTGGTCAAAGGACAGTCTCTCAACAAATGGTAATGGAAAAACTTGAATATCCATATTCCAGTTTGACTCATATCGTATACAAAAATGAACTCAAGGGATCCCTGGGTGGCGCAGCGGTTTAGCGCCTGCCTTTGGCCCAGGGCGCGATCCTGGAGACCCGGGATCGAATCCCACGTCAGGCTCCCGGTGCATGGAGCCTGCTTCTCCCTCTGCCTGTGTCTCTGCCTCTCTCTCTCTATCTGTGTGACTGTCATAAATAAATAAAAATTAAAAAAAAATTAACTCAAAATGGATCAAAGACCTAACAAACTAAAACTATAAAATTCTTAAAAGAAAGCATTGGGGAAAACCTTTAGGACACTGGATTTGGCAACCATGTCATGGATATGACATGAAAAACACTGGCAACAAAAGAAAAAAATAGATGAACTGGATTTTAGCAAAATAAAGAACTTTGGCACATCTAAGGAGACTATAAAGACAGTGAAAAGACAACCTACTGCATAGAAGAAAATATTTACAAATTATCTCATTGGAAAAACTGAAAAGCATTAAGGCTTGTGGTATCTCTTTTACTGTCTCATAACACATACTTAAATTCTCAGAATAATTCTACAGACTTTATTATTAAGCTAGACCTTTTTATACTGAAATACAGACTTCTCTAGTCTTCTCTCCAGGGCATATACTCTTTCAGGAAATTGTTTCATAGCTATCTGTATTATAATGACATGTATTTTGTTCCTACCTTTAGTAATGAAAAATTTCAAACATATATAAAGGAAGAGAGAAAGGAATAATGAAACCCCATAAAGCTATCACCCAGCATAAAGAATTTAACCAATTCATAGTTTTATCTATAGTCCGACCCACTTTACTCTTCTTCCCCCAGTAGATTATTTTGAAGCCAATCCCAAACATCCTATCATTTCAACTATAAATATTTCAGTATGTTATCGCTATATACTAAAAAATACTATTGAATTTTGACATACAGCAAGATACAGTGTCTTGCATAAATTCTTGTACTGCTACGTCAGACTCCTGATATAAGCATTCCTTCAGTAAACTATATATTAGATAGAGGAATTCCAGGAAGTAGGGCTATCAAACAAGAAAATCAAGAAAAAAGTGGCTTGAACAGTTTCAATTGTAAGAGGATTATTTATCAAAGCTAGTCTTAGAGGCACCTTGGTGGTTCAGTTGGTTAAGCATCCAACTCTTGATTTTGGGTCAGGTTATGATCTCAGGGTTGTAAGATCAAGCCCCATGTTGGGTTTTGTGCTGAGCATGGAGCCTGTTTGGGATTCTCTCTCCCCACTCTCCCTCTGCCATCCCTCCCACTCTTCCCTCTTTCTCACACATGGGCTCTGGCGCATGCACACACACACTCTCTCCCTCAAAAAAAAAACCAAAACAACAACAACAAAAAACAAACGGTGGTTTTAAAGACCTCTTAGGAAAGAGATGGACAAAAGTAACACAAATACCACACACACTCTCAGGGGTGCCTGGGTGGCTCAGACGCTTGGTTAAGCATCTGCCTTTGGCTCAGGTCATGGTCTCAGGGACCTGGGATCAAGCCCCACATAGGGCTCCCTCCTCCCCCTGCTTGTGCTCTGTCTCTCAAATGAATAATAAAAATCTTTTAAAAAAAAATGCCACACACTCTCTCTCATCCTCTGTCTCCCCCCACCTCTCAGAACTTTCACAGGATACAAGTTATTTGATATATGATAACACAACACAGTAATATTACATAATTGTTATTATATATAAAGTAATACACGTTAGCTGCATACTCTATAAAACAAATGCAATAAAAGTAGCTCAATGCAGAAAATTTCAATTCATCTGTCCTTACCTTTTGTTGGACTGAGATTCTGATCTATAAATCCTCTTAGTTCTGCATTTGTAGAAGTCAAACCAACCTGAATCAAATAGTTTTAAAAATTAAAAATAGGATCTTAAGAATTACATGATCATTTAATAAGCTATTTTATACTTCCTACTGAAGAACCATGTCAAATAATATAGATAGCCACATAAAAATAAATTAACTATATCATCAATATAAGTAGAATTACAAAGAATACATTGTTTGAAATGGGAAAACATGTCTCTCTCTCTCTCTCTCTGTCATAAATAAATAAATCTTAAAAAAAATGAAATGGGAAAACATGAACTGTCCAAATTAAGATAAAAATTATGAAATAATGTTACTTGTGTACAGAATTGAAATCTATAGATTTTACTGATATTTTTTTGAAGGCAAGTTAATGTGGCAGCAGTCAAGTTGCCAATAGATATACCAAAATTCCACCTTCATGATGCCCTTAATTTTTGCTGTTCATAATTGCTGCCTATAGTACTTTTTTTTTCTATAATACTTTTCAACATTATAATATGTAATAGATCAGGTAAAGGCCATTAATACCACACGACAGAGGTGAGGTCTACTGGTCTCAAATTCAACTGCTTGAATTCATACTCTGCCTCACCAAGGCTACTAGATGCATGGTCATGGTCAAGTCACACAAGCTCTCTACACCTCAGTCTCCTCTAATATAACTGAAGGGTGTTAGAAATGTTTACCAGTTTAAGTTATCAGAAAGATCAATATAATTCTTGTAAAGCATCTAGCACAGTATCTGGCACAAAGTGCTTAAATATGTTAACCTTACTATTAATATGATACTGGAGGGACTATTTATAGCAAGTGTGTTTGTAAATTCACCTTTAGACCATTTATTTCATTTAATGTGATAGCCACTGGACTTCTTGGAATCATAGAGTTAAATGTGATAGATCATCAGAATTTTAAAAAATTTATTATAGAGCCAGGAGGAAAAAAACTTGACATAAAGCAAGATTCCAATAAATTATTCTACTATTACTATTATGTTATTGTTTTAATCCTTGTAGATTTATAATCTTCAAATATCAATGCTAACTTGGTATCTCCAACATCCTTTCAAAGTTCTAGCACATCAAAAAGGTTTTAAAGCACAGAAAGCTTTATAACTTTGTATCTGTGCACTTAATGTTGTTTTTAAACTATCCACTGCAGCATTATATATTCTTCATTAGCACTCCTTTGATACTTTACAATTTCATAATGTAAGAGCTAATTATTTCATTATTTAGTAATTCAAATGCACTACTAATAGCTATTTCTTTTTGTCAAGAGATACGTTACCAGAAATATTTCTACATATCATTCACATCATGGAAAAGTAATTCTGATGCAAACCTATCTCTAGCATCTAATACTGAATTTTTATGACAGCAGCTAAGTGGAAGATATCTAAAATGCAGCTTCTCAATTTTTTGTAGACAATGGTGCAGATACTTAATTCTATCTAGCTTCTTATAAGTATGCTATTAGAAAAAAAATAAGTATGCTATTAGAAGTACTCGTTGCAACAAACTACCACCATAAGAATTGCTTACAAATATTAAATGTTAAGTGTTCAATTTGTAAATGCCAAGAGTTTACTGTGGCATCTACTAACATGTCTCCTTAAAAAAAAAAAAACAAAAAAAAAACCTTTTCTGCTATAAGAAGACAAAACTTTCATTGGAGTTCTACTTTAGAAAGAAAGCAAAGAAGGCAAAGACAGCTTTTAATATTCCATGCTTAATACACTATGATCACTTAATACATGTATTAACAATAATTTCAAAAGCATCAGATTATACTCTTTGTTATTATACAAAGATAACGGCAAAAACCTCAACTGAAACCACATATTCACAGTGGAGAGTTCACAGTTACTGGGTTACTGTTATGTTTAAACACCTGCTCTTTTAATGGCCAACTTCTGCAGAGTGAGGCAAGGAATGAATTTGGAAACATTTTAAGCAGCAGTACATCTGCATCTTAATAACCAACAAATTATACTCTAAAAAGATAAAGGTCAATTTTGAGTCAATACTATATGCTAATTTTGGTCCAATAGGTGGAGAGGAGGTGTTTTTTAGAGTTTATATAAATACTACTAAAATTAAAATTTCAAAAATTTATTAATCTCTGCTTTCATAAACACTTTATAGTTTAAAGACAAAGAAAAGATTACTCAGGTATAGAAAAAGTAGAGAAGGAAAGGCATTTAGAAACAACTATTCTTTCCTTCTACTATTTAAGAAGAATATAATAATAATAATAGTTCACAGACCTAAAAAAGTGAACTCATTTTATGTAAAATTTTTCACCTAATAAGGTCCTGAGAAAAGTTTTCTATTTGGATATTCAAACACTGTGTTGTATACTGCAAGCAGTCACTAAGTGTCTGTAGAATAAAAAATATCCAAGACCAACTTTAAGACTCAAACCATATTTCCCATTAATAACATTATAATTTTACTGACATTTAACATTTTAGATTGACAAAACTGAAAGAAAACAAGATTCAG
Organism: Nyctereutes procyonoides; assembly: GCF_905146905.1. NCBI lineage: Eukaryota > Metazoa > Chordata > Mammalia > Carnivora > Canidae > Nyctereutes > Nyctereutes procyonoides. The sequence goes on from NW_026575042.1 coordinate 38,319,269, forward strand.
AGTGAGATGATCTATACTCTAAGTTCAGCTCTGCATTCACAAGCAAGGTGATCTTGGAACAGTCACTGCTAAACTGAGAGGATAATACATATGTGCATGACAAATTCAGAGAGCTTCTTAGATCAAATTAATTAATTATGTGAATATGATAGTGACAAAGCAATACTCAAGTTATTCAAATGGTAATGCTTTTAACTCTTCTGACAATTCACAAAAGAGAGATGCAAGTGACCAATGAACATATACAATGTCAGTTTGACCTAACTAGTAATTGGAGAAATGAATAAATTACATACCATTTTTTTTTTGCTGATTACATTGGCAAAGATTAAAAAGAAAATAAAGGGAAATGGCACTTTAATTCACTACTGATGAATATATAAATTAGTGTAACCTTTCTGAAATGCAGCTTAGCAACATAAAACAAAAGCCCTCCCTCACCCAAAGCATAGCTCTTTGGGCCACTAATTTCATAAGATTTTGCCTTATGGAAATAATCCCATGAGTAAGTAAAAAGAAACAAAGAGCAAAAAAAAAAATAAGGGAAATAATGTATAGTTAACATCAGGAAACTGGTATAAATATGTCCATACAGCAGATAACATAAAACAGTCATTTAAAGTGATGTTGCAGAGATACCGAGACAAGAAAAGACATTTGTCATAGAGATTAAACTAAATATTAGGTTATAAAACAGTATGACCTCATTTTTATTAAAAATATATACATACATTTTGTTATACACACACACACACACACACACACACACACACGTATATATACCAGATGTCTTCCTAGGCAAAATTCTGCTGATAATCTCTAGGCTAGTTTCTTTATCTGTATTCTCTAATTTTTCTGTAATGAGTATCATGGTTTACATATTTTTTAAAAGATGCTTGACGAGGCAAAAAATACATGTCAAATTACCTTTCAAGATTCTTTATTGTACACTGAATGAGCTGAAGTCAGAACACACCTGCATTTGTGGTCATGAAGAGTAATCAATGGATACTAGAGACTATTTGACAACAATTTTATCCCAGAAACAATGGATTTACTGCCTGCTCTATAGACCTTCCTTTTTGCAAAATGATCTATCCCACAATCCATGTAGCTCTAGTATGACTGTTAATCTTTGGGCCTCAACCGTGCCATGTCAGCAGAAGTGGACTCATGACCAGGACATGCCCCACTTCTTTCTCCACACTGGCTTGTCTAACATGTGGGCCAAGCAGGGCCAATCAAAGTTCCTCTGTGGACTTGAAATATAAATGCCAAAAAAGGGAAAGTTCCTTCTCTCCTACTGAGGTAAGAATTGTAAGGACAATATAGGGCATTTTGCTACCATATAGAGAAAGCCAAGAGATGGAAAAAGGAACACAAATCCCTCCCTGACACCACCATTCAGTCTCCTCAATTCAGATGTGTTTGAAGCCAGAGTACCCCAGACTCTTTAGTTGTGTGAATAAATATATTACATTTTTTGCCTTAAGCTCTTTTGAATAGGGTTTCTATCATTTGCAATCATGAGACATACTAAGGCATGGGTAAGACAAAAACAACTCTTCACAAAAAAACTGTCCTCATACGAGATATGTAAAATGAGAAACAGAAAATAAGAGAATAAATAATTGAATATATGTTTAATGATGTCTCTATAAGACCTCGGCAATCTCTTCCATGTCTAAGAGTTTTTCTTCTCAGTGTCATGTGACACAACTGATCACTCCCTCCTTCTTAAAACACTTTACTTGGCTCCAGGTCATCAGGATAACACTCTTTCTTTCCTTTCCGGTCTTTTTTTGAGTCTCTTTTGCAGCTTCTCCCCAGATGTTAGAAAATCCCTGTGCTCAGACCTTGGGTCCTCACGTATACTCTATCCATTCATGTCCTATATACTCTCATGAGTACCACAGCTTTAAAATAACTTAATATGAAATGACTCCAAAATTTCCATATCCAATTGCAACCTTCCTCCTAAGCTCCAAAGTCATTTACCAAATTACCTACCCAATATCCTCACCTGGACATCTTTAGGTCAATCTTAATATGTTCAAAATGATTGTTGAATTTGCCACAAAATCCCACAGTTCCCCAAGAGTTTCTCTTCTCATTAAACAGCATAGCCCTTTATCCAGTTACACAAGCCAAATACTGAGAAGTTTTCTTTAATTTCTCCCTGCCTCCATATCCTAATTACTCAGTAACTCCTGATGTCTGTCCTTTCAAATACAACCTAGATCCAGCCACTTTTCCCTATCTCCAATATCATTACCTCAGCCCAAATCATACTCTGCTGTCTGAACTACTGAGACAAGTGCCAAATGAGTCTGCTTCTACTATGCCTCTCTTCAGTCTATTCACTTAGCAGCCAGGACAAACTTTCTAAAACAGTAAGTCAGGTCATGCAACTATTCCATCAAATCTCCAGTGGCTTCTTAGTGATGTTTTAAATACATACCCATCACCCAGTCTTTGAGGCTCCACATAAGCTGGCTCCTGCTTTCTTTCTTACTTCATCTCCTACCACTCTTCCTTGCTTACTCTGTTCTACTTATAAACCGGTCATCTTGCTGTTCCTTGAACAACTACACCGTTTTTTGACTCTACCTGAAATGTTCTTCTCCCAGATACTTGTATATCTGACTTCCTCTTCTTGGATTGAGACTCAAGAGCATTTCTGTCTAAAAGTAATTTCCTTACAGAGAACTCTTCTGAACACATAAATTGAAAGAGCTCTCCCTCTTCTAACTTGTTTTATTTATCTTCATGACATTTACCATTGCCTGACATTATATATGTACTTACTGTCTTCTCTCTCTACAGACACTATAAGCCCCAGGAAGCCAGAAGCCTAGAACAGTATCAGGTACATATATTGGGGGCGGGGAAGAGAATGAATTGCTCATGGCATTGTGAACTAGTATAATCTTTTCAGTAAGTATCCTGACAAAGCATATTAAAAGCCACAAAAATGTTCTTCTCTATTGTAGAATGGTTAGTGATTTGACTGGTTACTTTCAGACAGCCTATTTCAATTCTTTCCCACATGCATCAGCTCAGCCCAATCTGAGGTTTGACCTCTTCATGTCCCTAACTCTATATCAAAAGAGGATCAGCTCATCACTTATCCTCTCCCGAGGTTGCCAGAGCAGAAAGAGAAACGTATTTCTCACTGTTTGATTTCTTCCAAATATACAAACAAAATAATGGGAGTAGGATTACCATTGGTTCAAATGCCTTTAGGGAAACAACTTTTAATACAGAGCAAACTGTACATATGACTAGGAAGATGATATTTGACTCAAGGTACATTTTGAGCCAAAATAGCTTGCTATTTGAATGTTAACCATCTTGTGGTTCAAGATAACTTTTACCTCCTTTTTTTCCTAAGGAGAAAAAAATTAAGATAATATCCTGCAAAAAAAAAAAAAAAAAAAAAAAAAAAAGATAATATCCTGCAAGAAAATTCCCAATACACAGACTAAAACTTTGCTTCTTCTTTTCCCCAAATAGCACTTTAACAAATATATATAACAGCTGTAAATTAAAGCAGAGTATTCCTGATAATTTATTCTAACAAAAATAGTTAAATGATAATGAAGCAAAATCTGTATCTGCTTATAGCATGTCATAAGCAAGGTTAATAATAGAAAAATAGATAAATCAAGAAGGGTTTTTTTATGTTATTCTTTAGACGCATAATGGACAGTATTTGGAACTATGTCTGGCTGATAAGGAGACTTTTCACACAATATAATGCTTGCTTCTCCCAGTCACAATTAAATAAACCACTAGTAGATACCACACTTAAACAGTGCCAGAAGTCGGCCCCAAGAAGTCTGAAATTGGAGCTGACATGGGCAGACAAGCCTGACATGGATCTGTCAAGCTGCCTTCCTCCTTTTCTTTGCACCTCTCTTTCTCTGAACAGGCTGGTTCTGTAACACATACATTGAGATGCTGCCTGGAAATCTAAGGAGCATGATTTACAGAGAGAGACAGAATATTAAGCAGCTGCACACAGATAAGCAGAGATAATAAACGGAATATAAATACTGCTTCAATTCCTGGTACATTTCAAGTTCTTGCACCCAGATCTTTCTGAGGGCCCACTAAATTCCTACTCTTAAACTCTATGAAACATTCCTGGATCTTTATAATAAATTCCCTTTTTAAGGGAGCCTAAGCTGATTTCTGTTACATGTAACCAAAGACTCCAACAGCATAATCTGGGAACAGTAAAGCCATGATAAGACATTTCCCTATATGTTTTAGTATTTATTTACTGGCATAATCCTTCACATAACTGGAAACAAATCTACTGCTACAGTCTGACAATAAGAATGTAACTTGAAAGGAAGCAGAGTCAGAAATAACAGCCTGAAACAGAGGAAACAAACTGAGTAACTTCTCCAAAACACTGAAAATCTAATGTCTCCTCAGGAACCATCTCATGGAAGACAGCAAGCTTCTTTGGAACAATATCTCAGTACACATATTTCCTTAAGTAAATCCACAAGAAAAAAACTGGGCCAAAGAAAACAGTGATTTTCTCAATAAGGCTAGTAAATCTCCAGCAACACCAAAACAAATTTATTACAGTACCAAAAAGGAGAGGGGTGGGAAACTTTCTAGAGATAGTAATTTTGTAGCTATTGAGAAGGTGCAAGTTGGCAGCAATTTACAAGAATGCTACAGTGCCCATTCGAGGGCTATGTTCAATACCATTTAAGTTTAGTATCTCATTCTTTGCATAAACAAAAACAATCATAAATTAATGCCAGTACATTGAACTTGATTAATTAGAATAGTGAAGAAAATATGCATTGGAAAAAGTACAACTCACTTTAAAAATACTTACATTTAAAAATTTACAAATACTTACATTTTTTGCCGTCATGTCAAATTGTATTCAATTTAAAATTCTGTAAAGCCATTAAAAAACAAACAAAAAAACAAAAATAAAAAAAACTTCGTCTTCAACAATTCTTTAAAAGAACATCCTGTTAAAGGGGGGAAAAAGAGGGAATAGTAATGTGATAACAATAATAGGCAATGTTTATGTCATATTTACCCTGTGATATGCATTGTTCAAGTGGATTATTTAAGTTAATCCTCACAACAACACTATCAGATATGTACCATTTTAATCTGCATTTTCTAAATAAAAACTGGGGCTTACAGAGATTAAATAATTTGACCAAATCAACTGAGCTAACAAGTGATAAAACTCAGGCTCTGAAATATCATACTATGTTGCTTTAGATAACACACTGAAAGAAATAGCCAGTACCAGGGTTGAGGCAAGAGAGGTTCAAGATAAGACTAGAACATTTTATTGTACCTACAGTAAGGAAGAGCTCAAAAAATGATGGAGACATATCAAAAGTATACAGGAGTCTGCTGAAAGGGCCAACAACTGGACAATTTGGAAAAACTGAGCACACTGATACACTGTTCAGTGTATCACTGATACACACTGATACAAACTCTTTGAATAAAAGAACAATCCAGGAATTCATACTGATAGAAGCAAATAATGAGGAAGAAGGGAAAGCTCTTCTTTGCAATATGATACCAAATAGTAAATATAAACAAATAATGCAATTAGAAAGCTACCAATTTATAAACATCACAGTAGTAACTGATAGACAAGGATTATCAAGAGATACTAAAGCTTTAGTGGGTGAAAGTGGTAATAAAAAGGATATTTACATAGTCTTGAAATATCATCCCACAAAATACCTATTAATTCAAATTTTACAGTGAAGAAACCTGGCACACAACACTTAGCCAAAGTGATCAAGCCTACCAAATGACCACCAGCAATGACACAAACCAGCATCATGCATCTCTACAAATGCACTGAGATGGATACAACACCACTTCTGAGATATTTCTGCCCAAAGCATAATGTAAATCTAATCATGAGAAAATATCAGAGAAATTTGAATTGAGGGGCACTGATTAAAATAATGGACTGAACTTTTAAAACATTTTTGTGTCATGAAAGAAAAAAGGAACCTGACAAACATTCCAGATTTAAAAAGGCAAAAGTCACATAAAAATTATATTCAACACATGACCCTTGACTAGACTCTGGACCAGAAAAAAATAATTGCTGTGAAGACCATTACTCTGGCAACTGGAAAAACTGAAATACATTACACACACTGGTTAAGAGTATTGCTTTAGCGTCCATTTCCTGCTTTGATCAGAAGGCTGTGGGGGTTTTTAAGTGAATGTTCTTGTATTTAGAAAAAATACACCAAAATATTAGAAGTACAGAGATATGATAGCAGCAAGTTACTTTCAAACGATTAAAATATATATATAATCTGTATACAGAGAGTAGGAGTGATGATGCAAGTGTGGCAAAATGCTGGCAATTGGATAATCTGGGTAAAGTGTATTCAGGAGTTCTTTGCCCTATTTTTGCAACTTTTCTCTTATCTCACAATTATTTCAAAATTAAAACTTTAATAAGACTTTCAAAGGGAGGGAAAAAGTAAAACTTAATTTTGAAAAGATCATAAACAATAGGGCTTGAATAAGTGGAGGCACTGTTTGCCTCATATACTACAATCTGATTCTGCAAGTAAAACTTTGTGGTTGAAAAATATGTATCTTTACTTTTCAATAAAACACTGAACTTCTAATTTTTCAGGTGCCTGGGTGACTCAGTCAGTTAAGCATCTGACTTTGGCTCAGGTCATGATCCCAGGGTCCTGCAATAGAGCTCTGAGTTGGGTGGCCCCCTCAGCAGGGAGTCTGCTTGTCCCTCTCCCCCTGCCCCTCCCTTTATTCCTGTGGGTGCGTGCACACTCTCTCTCTTAAAAATAAATAAAATCTTAAAAAAAAAAACCACCTGAATTTACAATATTTTTTTTACTTTTTAAATGTTATTTTTTTATATTTATTTATTTATGATAGACATAGAGGGGGGAGAGAGAGAGAGAGAGAGAGAGAGAGAGAGAGAGAGAGAGAGGCGCAGAGACACAGGCAGAGGGAGAAGCAGGCTCCATGCAGGGAGCCCGATGTGGGACTCGATCCCGGGACTCCAGGATCGTGCCCTGGGCCAAAGGCAGGCGCTAAACTGCTGAGCCACCCAGGGATCCCCTGAATTTACAATATTTCAATGATAAAGAAAACACTAAAAAAAACCCAAATAAGACCTGGACTACCACTATGATTTTCACTGTCTCATGGTAACTGTAGATTTGTTCACAATGTCTAAAATGATCTAATACGAAAATCAAGTTCCTTTGCTAGAACTGTTTTGCATTCATCAACTATTTGTTATTCTCTTCAGTATTAAAAATATCAGATAAATAAGAAAGCGCAAGTTCCTGACATCCCATTCACTAAAACCTAACATTTTAAAACTAAGAATTCAAGATATGAGTATCTCCTTTTGAAGATTAATATTTTAGCCAAGCTTGATTTAAGCACAGAACTCTTACCTAATAGGTAAAAAACAGCTCTTTAAGCACATATTTACAAAATTTATCCACACATAATCACCAACAAAGTAGTACAAATTTCAAAGAGGCAATATTACACAGATTACGGTCTCTGACCACAACACAAATTAGGAATCAACCATTTTAAATAATCAGTTAAAAATCATATATTTAAAAATAAAAATATATTAAACAATCCATGAATTAAAGAGATAAATGTAAAATATTTATAACTGAATGACAGTGAAAATAATAAAACTGGCTGGCTTAGCTGGAAGACAATGCAATGTTTGATCTCAGGCTTGTGATTTTGAGCCCAACATTCGGTGTAGAGATTACTCAAAAATGAATAAACAAATAAACTTATAAAAATAAGGAAGAAAATAATAAAACTTGCAAAGTGCAGCTGAAGTAGCACTTAGAAGTAAATTTATATTTCTCTTCATTCATGAAGCAATCAACTTAAAAGATTAAAGTTGATTAAGCAATCAACTTAAAAGATTAGATCAGTGAGAACTCGAAGATACAAGCAAGGAGCAAGAATTAATTATTTAAATAGAAACAATTAAAATAACCATTGGTTCTAAGTGTCCTGCTTGAAGCAGGCATCTAATAAATAAAGCAACAGTGTTAGCAGAGTGAAAAGGACATGGATTTTTACATTTAGGCTCTATCTCAGCTCTGACATTTATTAGCTGTATAACCTTGAACAACTGACTTAACCAACTGCTTTGAGCTTCAGGGTCCTCATCTGAAATAAAGGTATAGTGAGTCTTTCAAGGTGATGTTAGCAGTAAATTCAATACAATCTCTCTTAATGAAAATCATCAGATCTTCCAAGTCAATGTGTCAAATGTCCTACAGTTTACACATAAACACTGAACACTCCTAACCACAAAAACTTCAATTTTAAATATTTCTAAGGTTACCTTCTGACCTACTGAGATGGAGTTATAACAATAAAAAACAAAAGTGTTTTCCATCAAAGTCTCTGTTATATTTTAGAAACCTGCTGTATCTATTTAAGGCAGATAACTGTTACCTACCTAGTACCTTTTCCTCTTCTCAGAAGAAGTGGAAGGCGGCAATGTGCCCACTAAGAAAAAGTACTACATTCTCAGTCTCCTTTCAGATGTGCTGACCATTTATATAATTCTGGTTGATGAAATATAAGCAGATATCATTGGGCTGGGCTACCAAATTCAGCTTGTAAATGTCCTTTTTCCCTTCTTCATTACAAAGTCATTGTTAAAGTTGCTTTGTCTCCGTACATCTGCTTGATTACAATATTCAGTATTCAATATGGTATTCTATTTCTTAATGGCTGGGCTATTGAGTGACACTGTGATAGTTACCCAAATTAAAAAAAAAAATAGTTAACAGTGTTAACTATTTCAGCACACAATAGCAAGTGGTAATCAATAAAATACTGCTTAGCCACATTAATGAGTCTGACAAAACAAAACTTAATTTTGTTCAGCACTCCCTTTGTATCCTCTCATCAGAGCCAAGTACAAATGAGAACCTCTAAATGTTACCTAAATGTAAATGTTTGAAACAGAGCCAAAGCGCATGGATTTCTTGAGTAAATTTACTTTAACATCTTTATGCCTCAATTTCTTAATCTACAAAACAGTAACAAATAGTACATCTAATTAATTAAATGAGTCAAGACATAAAAATTTATTAGGACACTACCTAGCACAGTGTAAGCCCTCAATGTTAGGGAAAAAAGCAATTTGCTGTTTTTTTTTTTTTTAAGACAAATTAAGGTTTCTTTTTCCAAAATAAATAACACATAACTCACTCATATGTAGTTGAAGTAAAAAATACCAGATCACAAATCTAGTTTTAAAAGGAAATAAAGTGTCTAATTATGGTTAGGAAAAACTTTTGTAAAATTAAGAAAGTAGGCTATAACTTTATTCTTTAATTTATTCATCCAGTAAGCAATGAACACTCACTATGTGCAAGGCACTAATCTGGGCACTGAAGACATCTTAGTAGATGAGAGAAACAGCAAGCATAAACCTTCAAAGGTAATTTAAATTATGTAAAGTTACATTAAAAGAAATGGGGGGGCAGCCCAGGTGTCTCAGAAGTTTAGCGCCACCTTCCGCCCAGGGCATGATTCTGAAGACCTGAGATCGAGTCCCACATCAGGCTCCCTGCATGAAGCCTGCTTCTCCCTCTGCCTGTGTCTCTGCCTCTCTCTCTCTCTCTCTCTCTCTGTGTGTATCTCATGAATAAATGAATAAAATCTTAAAAAAAAGAAAAGATATGGGACTATGACAGATCGCCTCAATCAATTAAAAATGAAGTATGGTTTGAGTGAGAGTTTATAACACACATCTCTAAGTACTTCTAGACTTTTGCTTTTTCTTAACATTGTTTTTAACCTAAAAATTATTTGCAACATACGACATAAAACCAAGTATCTAGAAAGTAAATAAACATGGCACTGAATGTCTCAAAAAACTGCCATTTTTGGTGGCACTGGTGATTCTCAAAGATAAACCAGTCATGTGCACTGATGCATTAGGTTTTATCCAGGCTCAACAATCGTACTTTTTCCTGTCACCAAGCTCTTCAGTTGGTTAAAAACTAAGTCGGATATTTTTCTTCCAGCTTCATGAACACATTATGTCAAGCTCAAAAAGTCAATCATTGTGACCTCACCATCTGCCATGATCTCTTGTCAGTTTCAGACAATGCAACTCCCACAGATGGTCTCAAAATGTAAGCCCTTTTCCTTTGCAATCACAATTTAGCAGCTCTAGGCACAAAGCCTTTTAAAATGACACAAATGATACAACGATAATCAAAATACAGAGAAGAAATAATTATGGATAAGTCTTAGAATTAACATCACCTGAATCAGGGTATATAGACTTTCTAACACTGCTGAAAAAGAGGCTATGAAAAATTACATTTCAGCAAAGGCCACATATTTAAATGAAGACATTACTAATTTTAAAAACACACCTATGTTTCAATGTCTGGAAAATATACAAAACAATAAAATAAGAAAAAATATCAGCCACAGTCCCACCCCCTTAAGGGCAACTACAGTTAAGTTTTTGGCATAACTTCCTTCAGTGTTCTCTTTCTGCACTCTAATTTCAGATAAGTGGTATTAGTGAGAAGACATTTTTCATAGAAAGTGATAGTAACTCTTTCTTAGGTGATGAGCAGATCTAGGCACTCTCCTAAGTGCTTCACGTGTATGATCTCATATCATTGACACCACAACTCTATCAGGTAAATATTATTACTGGCCACATTTTACAGTTGACAAAACTGAGCTTTAAAAAGTTGAAGTAGGGATCCCTGGGTGGCGCAGCGGTTTGGCGCCTGCCTTTGGCCCAGGGCGCGATCCTGGAGACCCGGGATCGAATCCCACGTCGGGCTCCCGGTGCATGGAGCCTGCTTCTCCCTCTGCCTGTGTCTCTGCCTCTCTCTCTCTCTCTCTCTCTCTGTGACTATCATAAATAAATAAAAAAAAAATAAATAAAATAAAATAAAATAAAAAGTTGAAGTAATTTGCCTGGTTAACCAACTGTGTAAATGGCAATGCCAGAGTATCAACCAGGGATCTTAGACCAGCAGACATGTTCTTAATCACTATGCTTATTTACATAAAATATCTGACTTGAGATACAACAGATTCTCAAAATATAACAAAATATGTAATTACTGTTATAATAAATCTATAGAAGAGGATAATTTACTATACCAAAAAAAATCCTTAAAATTTTCATATGGCACATGTCACATACATTCTTTCTTTTTTAAAGTATAACATTAAATTGAAATTTCTTTATTTTTGAGAACACAATAAACTTCATTTTTTAAAAAAGATTTTATTTATTTATTCATGAGAGACAGGGAGAGAGGCAGAGACATAGGCAGAGGGAGAACCAGGCCCCCTGTGGGGAGCCCAATGCAGGACTGGATCCCAGGACCCTGGGATCATGACTTGAGCCCAAGTCAGACGCTTAACCACTGAGCCACCCAGGTGTCTCGCTCTTTTTTTTTTTTTTTTTTTTTTACAATTACAGAGTATTCCTTTACATCATAGTATAATTTACTTTACTAGTCCCCTGAGATGGATATTTTGATCTCCTAAGTTTCCAAACTGGTAAGAGTAATTACATTCTAATGACTCAACTCTTAATGTCTAATTTAGTCTCCAACTACCTCTCCATCTCTGTGTTGAATCAGTTCCCCATATCCTTCTCTAATCTAGTTACCCTGGTCTACCGTCAGTTCCTCAAAAACATGCTCCTCTGGCCTTAGGGCCTCTGCACATGCTGTTCCCTCAGCCTGGAATATTCATCAAAGGTTAATTCCTCTTCCTGCAGATCTCAATGTCACTTCCTCAGGGAAAACTGTCCCTCCCTTCCTACCCAGACTAAATCAGGGATCTCTCTCTACTTATGCTCTCCTACTTTCACACCAGGTTGTCATTATCTATTTGTGTGACTGTCAGAATGTGGTCTCTGCCAACTAAAGAGGGCAGTGACTCTGTTTACTATTAAATACTCAGTGTCTGGCACATGGTTGGAATTCAAGTGGTATTTGTTTTTTGTTTTTAAAGATTTTATTTATTTATTCATGAGACACAGAGAGAGACAGAGAGGCAGAGACACAGGTAGAGGGAGAAGCAGGCTCCCTATGTGGAGCCCAATGTAGGACTAGATTCTGGCACTCTGGGACCACACCCCGGGCCGAAGGCAGGCGCTAAACCGCTGAGCCACCCAGGTGTCCCTTTTGTTTCTTTCCTTTTTTTTTTTTTTTTAAAAAGATTTAATTTATTTATTCATGAGACACAGACAGAGAGGCAGAGACACAGGCAGAGGGAGAGGCAGGCTCCATGTAGGGAGCCCGAGGTGGGGCTCGATCTCGAACTCCAGGATCTTGACCTGGGCTGGAGGCAGGCGCTAAACTGCTGAGCTACCTAGGTGTCCCCTTTTGTTTGTTTCTAAGGCAATATTTATTTAATGAATTACAGACCCAACATTTTATTTATTTTCATCCTTTAATAATATGATAATCTCATCTAATAATGATAGCAGAAAATGAAAAGATACATAAACATGTAACACATTCACATATCTGGAATGTCACTAACCTGACAGCAGTATTTTGAGTGACACTTTCCTACCATGAACAGAAAGTTTTTTGGAGCCAGCACTGTATTTGTGTTTCATTAATTTTTTTTAAAAAGATCATAGCTAAAATATTTATAAGGTATATTTTTTATTTGATTTCACCAATGTTTAAACTGAAAACAAGATAGGCAAGAATAAAATCTTAACAACACCTTTACTAAAAGCTGCTCTTCCACAGAACCATCAACATTTTTCACTTTCAAAGAAAGGAAAAGAAATTGCTTTTATGTCCATTTCCCATGTTTTTAAGTTGAAAAAATCTTCCACATTTACATAAGCTTTTACTCAGGATTCTGAACAATGATAAAACTGATTAATGTTATAAGCAATCAATAATGACTTTTAAAGGTCTTCTACAGATGTGTAGTGAAATAATGAGCAATATTGTTTCAGCACTACTCATTCACTTATATATTCAATAAATACTTACTGATTGTCTGCTAAATGTCAAACTTTCGGCTGAGCATTACAGATACTATGAGAAACAATGTCAGTCCTTGCCTTTGTGTAGCCTACATTTTCACTATGAAGGTAGGCATTAAACATGAATTTCCTAATTAACTACTTCATGACAATTACTGCTACTACAGTAGACAAAAATGATGCAAAGAAAACAAGCAAAATAAAGGACTGGGACTCCAATAGTTTTAGAGAAGATTTCTTTCATGAAGTGAAGTTTGAACCAAGCTCAAGAGACAAACTTCGAAAAACCACTGGCAAAGAGAGAGGGTACATCATAGCGAGAAGGAGCAACCAGCAGGGGAATGTATATAGGAAGAAAAGTGGATGGGAAGTTCCAGAAACTGAAAGAATATCTAGAGACCTGAAAACATAGGGCAAAAGGGAGGGCTGCTAGGAGATGAGTTGAAAACCAGAGAGACCAGAAGGTGCACAGTGAAATGTCACATCATCAGATTTTTAAAAAAATCAGATTAGTGGGAAACCTCAAAGATTTAAAATAAGGAGCCAAACATCTGACCTACAGAAATACTAAATTATCTTCACCAAAGATTCAGTAAAAATTATTTGCAACCTAGTTATTTAAAAACAGCAATATCAGCTATATTCTAGAGTTCTTAGTAACTGAAATGCTCACTCATTTCTTGGATACATCAGGTAAGTTTATATTCATCATCCACAATCCATTTATCTAACAAACAACTTTTTTTTTAAAATATTTTTTTAAATTTATTTATTCACAGAGACACAGAGAGAAAGAGAGGCAGAGACACAGGCAGAGGGAGCAGCAGGCTCCATGCAGGGAGCCGGACGCGGGACTCGATCCCGGGTCGCCAGGATCACACCTGGGGCTGCAGGCGGCGCTAAACCGCTGTGCCACCGGGGCTGCCCTCTAACAAACAACCTTAACCCACTGAAACAAAGTCAAAGACGAGAAATGAGAAAAAAGAAAAGAAAAAAGGTGGCCCCAGCTCTCGAAGTAGCTCTCACAAAAACCATGCACTAGTCAGTAACTCAAGTTTTCTGGACTTCTCTCATGTTATTAATTTTAATTAACATCAAATTCTTAGTAAATTTGCTTATCCTGATTTTCAGGCTTCAAGCTAATTATATGGTGTAGAAAGATGTGGTAATAAGGAACAAATGGGTTAGGCAGTGTTATAGATGAGTACATTAGCAAGGCAATTCACAACTGACAGCTAATACTAAAGGAAGATTAGACATACAATTACATTTCATGAAGTAAATTCACTGAAGTAGAATACCTCCCTTTTTGTGACAAAATTGGGTTTATGGTATGTTCCTTACATATGCTTCCATAATAAAATCTAAGTAACATTTCTGTTTCAAACATTTCACAGATCATAGCATTTATAACTATACTCGTTGGAAACAAAAATCTACGAAAAAACTTATTTCTGCCCTGAGCAAAGAAATAATATTAGAAGATATCACCCAAATTTTTTTTGTATCACCCAAATTTAAAACAAAATCACATTTCAAATCCTGCCAAGACCTAACAGAAAGGTTCTTTTACCAAGCAGCACAAGCCAAATTTTAAGCCATTAATTCACATGGATTAAATCACTTGTTGCACATATGCTCTTCAGCAAAATTGCACTTCCAGATCAATGCAGCTTTACATTAGTAACACAAAAGTTAAGCCTTATCCCAACCTGACCCATCATAACAGGCAAGATGAGTTTTTAAAATATCATTTGGGTAGTAATATAAATTTAGACAAAGTACTGTATAAAGAACTATGCAAGCATCAAATGTCCAATTTACCCAAGACCCCAAGAAGACAAAATTGGAAGCGATCAAAAAGGAATGATCTGGGAAGAAAACAGCACAATTTCTAATTCTCATTTAGAATATCACTGTACTTCTATAAGCACCTAATCTATATTCAAATGAAAATGAAATAATTTTATAATCAGCATCATTTTAAGAGCTATTTGTTATGTAACTCCTCAAAATAATCCTACAGAATAGCTATTATCTCCATTTTACAGGAGGGAAAAGTGAGTCAGAAAGCTTAAGTAACTTGCCCAAGGTCACAGAGAACCAAAATTTACAATAAAGTTTACATAAATGAGATGTTAATATACATGTGTTCTGATATCACAAGATGAGTACCAAGCAGTCTTCATCTTAAATTTAAGATTTCCTTTTATTTTTCACTTTAAAGATTTTTATTTATTCCTTTGACACAGAGAAGAGTGAGCACAAGCAAGGGAAGCAGCAGGCAGAGGGAGAAGGAGGAGCAGACTTCCTACTGAGCTGGGAGCTGACAGACAGGACCCTGGGATCATGACCAGAGCTGAAGGCAGACGCTTAACTAAGTGAGCCCCAATTAAATTTAAGATTTTTAAAAGATTAAAGAAAGTCCGTGTTATTTATAAATGTTGAAGAATATAAATTATCATACAGTTTAAAATGATCTAAAAGCAACCTCTGGAAGAATGGCAGGGTATAAGAACATTTATCTGACTTTCATGAGCCCCCACCCACTTAAAGATAATTATTGCTTAATTTTTATTTCTAATTTGATTTATTTGGTATTTACTAAATATTTAATAAACCAATATTAACAATGGTTTAAAATTGAAAAGGACAGCCAGAAAGTACAAAAAGGTGCACATTAAAAGGTCATCCTCCCAATGTTGTTCTTCCATCTGTCTATTTTCCACCTACTCCGTTTATACCTCTGCATGGACAAGTCACAATAAAGTTTCTTATGTTTCTGCTCCAGGCTTCTTTAAGCATATATAGGCAATTTGAAAACAGTCTAGTAATCCCTTTTTTTAAAAAAGCTGAATATTTAATTCTTTATCTTGCTTCTTTAGACTTAACAATATAGCACTGAATGAGATCTTGCCAAATCAGTACAAAGAAAATATCCTCATTTCCTTTTACAACTGCTCGTAACACTCAACCAGTTCCTTCATGTGGGAATTTGGGTATCTGATCATTTCTGTTATTAACAACAATTCAAGGACTAGCTTTATATATACACAATTTTGCATATGGAATTCTTTGATCTAATGATATATACACGTATAGAAAATGTTGCTAAACTATCCTCCATAGGTGTGAAAATTTGCATTCCAACTGTCAGTATATAAAAGTACTTGTTTCTCCATAGCCTTACCAGTACAAAATGTTTATTAGTGTGTTTATTAAAGCATTTTTTAGGGGAACCTAGGTGGCTCAATTGTTAAGCATCTGCCTTCAGCTTAGATCAAGATCCTGGTGTCCTGGGATTGAGCTCCATGTTGGGGTACCTGCTCAGTGGGGAGCCTGTTTCTCCCTCTCCCTCTGCTCTCTCTCTCTCTCAAATAAAATCTTAAAACACACACATACATCTTTTAAATGGCACTTACCTGCCATTTTATTTTGTTCTTTTTTAGTTTATTTCACTATCATTACTTGTCTAATTCTTGATTTGATATTTACAATATGCATGTCTAATTCCAAGAAAAAAGACCTACTGTGTTTTTATTGGATCATGTCAATCCTCCCTAAATTAATTTATAAGTTTCATATCTTTAAAATGTTGAGTTTTCTTACCTAAGACTATAGTATATATTTCCATTTATTCAAATCTCCTTTATGCCCTTCAGAGAGATTTAAATTTTTTTTCTTATATAGGGGTTAATGGGTTGAACTGTGTCCTCCAAAAAGATATGTTCAAGCCCTAACCCCTGGTACCTAGGACTGTGACCTCATTTGGAAATAGGATCTTTGCTGATGGAATCAAGTTAGGATGAGGTCATACTGGTATTAGGATAAGTCCTAATCCAATATGACTCATGTTGTTCAGGAACAGGAGAAGACACAGAGAAGTTAGCTATGTAGAGATGGAGGCAGAGATTGGAGTTATTATGCCACAAATCAAGAAACACAAGGAGCTACCACAATCTGAAAGAGGTGACAAAAGATCCTCTCTTAAAGGCTTCACAGAAAGTGTGGTCCTGCCTACACTTTGATTTTGTGCTTCTAGCTTAGAACAGTAAGAAAATAAACTTCTGTTGTTTTAAGCCACCTAGTGTGTAGTACTTTGTTATGGCAGCCCAAGGAAACTAATACGCTAGGTTTTATGCATTCTTGTTATAGCTATTCCCAGGTTTTGTTGCTGTTTTAGCTGATTGTTTTCCTGCTATGCATGAAATTCTCATAGCTTCCAAGCTGTTTGTATGTAAAAAGTTACAGATTTCTATTTGCTAATTTTATACCTCACTACAGAACTGAATTTTTTACTATTTGTAGTAGTTTTTCAGTTGACTCTTGCACTTTTCAGGTATAAAATGATATGAAAGTAGGTATTTTTGGATCTTTCAAGTTCATACAACAATGGATAGCCCGATTACAAATTTCCCTCTTAGTTTCTGCAAAAGATATAAAATAAACAAGGAGAATAAATAAAACCACACAGGACCCATGCCTTCAATGTTATCATTACTAGGAGACAGACATTGCAGCAACCTTCCAATCACCTATAAGTCAAGGAAAACAAATTCCCTAAGAAATCCCACTGCTTATCTTCTGCATGCCTGTGGATGCAGAGTGAAAGGAGGGAGGCTAAAAAAACTTCATGAAAAAAAGCACAGGGGTACAAGGAACTCAGAGAGAGCATAGATAGAATCACCCCCAGAGAAAGAGCAAAACAGTAAATGTAAAACTGCTGAACACCAGGTTAAAACTTAATAGTTCACAGCCCTAGTGATGAAAAGTTTCTAGAAACTGCTGAACTACCAGTGGCGGCCTCTGAGAAACAGTGCTTCGGGTGGCAAATCAGGTGTACAGATAGAAGAGATGCAGACAAGGCAGTTAACGGAAAAAAAAGGCAGCAAGAGGGAGAAATTATACATCCTACAGAAACAAAATAGAAACAAGACATACCAACCCTTCCTCTACCCCTTTCTCTCACCACCAAAACCACAAATTCATATAAGGAACTGAACAGAAGAGGGAAGAGTGATAGAAAAACTCTAAAACTAGAAACTTTGTCCACAGAATGAAGAAACACAACACCAACAAAAGTAAACCATATGCATACAAAAGTACTGAGAAAATCAGAAAAATACAAATGAAAGGTTTCCTGTTGATAGTTTTCTCTCCCGAAATGAGTCATAGAGTTGGGGAAAACTAATATTCACTTCACAGTGAATTAAATATCCTCAAACAAGAATTTGCAGATATGAAAAAATCTTGAGTCACAAACACAAAAACAAAGAATCAAAATGGACAAAAAAAAATAGTTGATTGAACTCCATAAAGAAAAGAAGAAATGGGGCACCTGAATAGCTCAGTTGGTTGGTTAAACGTCTGACTCTTGATTTTGGCTCAGGTCATGATTTTGAGGTCATGAAATCAAGCCCCGAGGTAGGCTCCAAGCTCAGTCAGGAGTTTGCCTGAGATCCTCTCCTTCTTCTGCGTCCTCCCCCTTGCTTGTGCGCTCTCTTTCTCTCTCTCTCTCTCTAAAATAAATTAAATCTTTAAAAAAAGATAAGGGGATCCCTGGGTGGCGCAGCGGTTTGGCGCCTGCCTTTGGCCCAGGGCGCGATCCTGGAGACCCGGGATCGAATCCCACATCAGGCTCCCGGTGCATGGAGCCTGCTTCTCCCTCTGCCTATGTCTCTGCCTCTCTCTCTCTCTCTGTATGACTATCATAAAAAAAAAAATTAAAAAAGATAAGAAAAAGAAATAGAAGAAAAGTCCTAATCATATAATAAATGAAAAAGTAAGTGATAAGACTTATGAGAGAGAATTAAATGAAAACACAGTAAAGGATGTTGAAGAAAAGGAGGAGAATGATAAAAAGAGAATGAAATGACATAAGAAAGAGGCAAAAGGGTCAGAGAGAAAATGACTGAAATAGGAAAGGAGCATCAGTATTATTGGTGTCTCTGATAAAAAAAATAGGAAAGGAGCATCAGTATTATTGGTGTCTCTGATAAAAAAAAAAATGTAACAGCACTAATATCAAAATTGTAACACAAGAAAACTTTCCAGAAATAAAAGGCCTGAATCTACATGTTGAAAAGGCCTACCAGATATTTAAGAAAACTGACCCAGAATGAGTACCTGTGACACATATCCTTGTAAAACTGTCTAAAGAAAAAAAACAAAACAAAACTTCAGGGCTTCCAGGCAAAGTGATAAAACAATTTACAAAGGTAAAGACTAGGGAATTAGACTAGAATCAGATTTCTCAAAAATAACATATAGAACAAGACAATAGTAGAGCAGTATTTTCAAGAAATTTAAGGAAAGAAAATGTAAACCAAGGATATTATATCCTGCTAAGCTGTGTACTTCAAGTTTCTGGACATCAAAAAACAAGAAACAAAAACAGTTTTAGGGGTATGCTTCTTGATACCGGTCTTGGCAATGTTTTTTGTTTGTTTGTTTTGTTTTGTTTTGGATTTGACACCAAAGGCAAAAGGAACAAAAGCAAACATCAACAACTGGGACAACACCAAACCAAAAAGCTCTGCACAGCAAAGGAAATCATCAACAAAATGAAAAGCCAACCTACTAAATAGAAGAAAATATTTGAAAATTATACCTGTGATAAAGGGTTAATAGCCAAAATATACTTAAAAATCATACAGCTCAAAAGCAAAAATCTTATTTTAAAATGGGCAGAAAAACTAAAGAAACATTTTTTTCAAAGAAGACATACAGATGGCCAACAGACACATGAAAAGATGCTCAACAACACTAATCATCAGGGAAATGCAAATCAAAACCACAATGAGATATCACCTCACAACTGTCAGAATGACTGTCAACAAAAAGACAAGAGATAAGTGTTGGCATGGATGTGGAGAAAAGGAACCCTTGTGCACTGTTGGTGGAAATGTAAATTGGTGCAGCCACTAAGGAAAACGTTATGGAGGTGCCTCCAAAAATTAAAATTAGAACTACCCTGTGATCTATCAATCACACTGCTGGGTATACATCCAAAGGAAATGAAATCACTAAAATCACTATCTCAAAAAGGTATCTGAAAAAAAAAATAAAAAAATTTAAAAAAAAAAGGTATCTGCACCCCCATGTTCATTACAGCATTATTCACAATAACCAAGACATAGAAACAATCTAAGTGTTCATCAATAGATGAATGGATAAAGAAAATGAGATGATAGAGAGAGTAGAATATTATTCAGCCTTATAAAAGAAGGAAATCCTGTCATTTGTAACAACGTGGATGACCTTGAGGGCATTACACTATGAGAAATAAATCAGAGAGAAAACAAACACTGTATAATCTCACTTCTATGCGGAATCTAAAAAACCTGAACTCATAGAGACAGAAAAGATTGGTGGTTGCCAGAGGCAGGAGGTGGGAGTGGGGGGTGAACCAGATGAAGGTGGTAAAAAGGTACAAACTTCCAGTTATAAATTGTGGGGATGTAACGTACAGCACGGTAACTCTAGTCAACAATACAGTATCGTATATTTGAAAATTGCAAAGAAAGTCAATCTTTAAAGTTCTAATGGTAGAAAAATTTCTATTAGCTACACGAGGTGATAAATGTTAACTTATTGTGGTCATTATTTTGCAATAAAAACATGTATCAAATTATTATGTTGTACACCTTAAACTCATACAATGTTGCCTGTCAATTATATTAATAACTCTGAGAAAAGAACAGTTTGAATATGATAGAACCCAGGGAATACTATGGATGTGTGTCCTTTCTGAGCAATCTATTATAGGATAAACTTCATCTAACCAAAACATGCCTGGAAAAACTTTCCAAGAGGACTACCACTGAGTCAGATGATTGTTTACAGAGAAGCCACAAGAAAATCAACTAGAAAGCCCTTTCAAACAAGAAAGGTACTTACTGATGTGGCTGATTACAAAATTCATACTCAGAAATCAGCAGTTTTCTTATACATAAAACTATGTCTTCTGATAACAACTATTTAGAAGGAATAATGGAAAAATTACCCATGTGCAGTAGCAATGACAAAAAAAGGAAGAAACTCAGCAAGAAATATACAGATTTTTTTAAAAAATGAAAAAAATGCCAAGTTCTTCAACAACAAAATGCAATCATACCCAATATCAATTGCCCCCAAACTGACAAATACAATGAATAACAATAAAATTCATATTTTTCTTTTTAAATAGATCAATTGATTCAACAGTTAATATGAAATGTAAGACTTAAAACTATAAAACTCAGAAGAAAATATAGGATAAAAGATTTGGCATTGATTTGTTGGATATAACACCAAAAGTATAGGCAAAAAGAGAAAAAAGAAACAAATGGGATCCATATATAAATTTTCAAAATTGGGATCCCTGGGTGGCGCAGTGGTTTGGCGTCTGCCTTTGGCCCAGGGCGCGATCCTGGAGACCCGGGATCGAATCCCACATCGGGCTCCCGGTGCATGGAGCCTGCTTCTCCCTCTGCCTGTCTCTGCCTCTCTCTCTCTCTCTCTCTCTGTGACTATCATAATAGTCATATTATGTCATTATGATAGTCATAAATAAATAAAAATTTAAAAAATAATAAATTAATTAAATTAAATTAAAAAAAATTTTTTTCAAAATTGTTCATCAAAGACACTATCCACACAGTAAAAAGGGAACTCATAGGTTGGGAGAAAATATTTGAAAGTCATATGTCTGACAGGGAATCAATATCCAAAAAACAGACAACTCCTAAAACTTAACAAAAAATAAGCAACTTGATTAAAAAATGGGCAAAGGACTTGAATGGACATTTCTCCTAGAAGATATACATATGGCAAATAAGCAAGTGATATATGTTAAAGATCATTAACCATTAGAGAAATGTAAAGCAAAACTACAATGAGATGCCACCTCATACACATTCGTACAGCTACTATGATGAAAACAGAAAATAAGTATTGACAAGGACATGGAGAAAGTGTAACCCTGTGCACTACTGGTAGGAATATAAAATGGTGCACTCACTCTAAAAAACAGTATCGTTGCTCCTCAAATAGTTAACAATTAAAAGTAGAATTGCCATATGATCCAGCAATTCCACTTCTGGACATACACCCAGAAGAACTAAAAGCAGGGTTTTGAACAGATATTTGTACACCCATGTTCACAGCAGCATTATCCACAACAGCTAAAACGTGGAAGCAATCTGTGTCCATCTACGGACGAATGAATAAGGAAAATTCCAAAAAATGGAATAGTATTCAACCTTTAAAAGGTAGGAAATTCTGACATGTGCTACAACATGGATGAATCTTGAAGATATTAGGCTAAGCAAAATAAGCCAGTCGAAAAAAAGACTACTACTGGAAGCTGGGAAGGTAGTGGAGTAGGAGGACCCAAAACCTGCCTAGTCCCACAGATATAACTAGATAATGCTCACATCAACATAAATAGCCCAGAAAATAACCTGAAGACTGCTAGAACAAAGATAGAGAAGAGGCCACATTTGAGAAGGTAGGAAGGATGGAGACTCAATTTTGGAAAATAAACCATGGCTGTCTGCAGTAGAGAGAGAGCTGGTAATACAAAGAAGGGTGAAAAACACTATCACAACAGGGAGTCTGTACAAAGAAGATGCTCCTCTATAACAATGAGAGGGGCCAAATTTTATGAAACCAGCAGGACTTCAAGTCTGGAATTTGAAAAATCAGCGGGCTCTGCTCTAAGAGAACCCTGAGAGCTATGGAAGTTAAGTCCCCATGCTAAAAGAGACAGTGACAAACACCCTGCATAGATACAGCATAGAAGCAACAGTTTGAAAAACACCCAAGGCAGACAGGAGGGAGTTATTTACTCATCTCAGAGTAGGTCAGGGAGAGGTAGGGATGCAGGAAGGCCTCTCCAGGAACAAAGGAACTGGCAGGCACCATTTTCCTCCTCTATCTCCCAGTATAAACACACAGCCATCTGTAGGAACCAGTTCAGTGCCAACACTCACTACCTAATTTGCTTACACCAAGGCTCCCCATGCTTGGGTGATATGGCCTTCCCCATCACACTTGCCATAGTCCTGGCACCATGGGTCCCCTCACCCAGAAGACCAATGCAAACCCTGCCAATACCATGTTTCCAACCAGAGCATTTTACAGGGCCTCAGTATTGGTGGCAGCAGCAGTAGGTCTCATTTTGCAATGAGAGTACACCGTGTTAAAACATACCCTACCCTGGCCAGGACCAAACACTGCCCACAACACGCAAAAGGACAGCCTCTGTAGACGACTGGACTGAAGTAAAAAAGTAGCCAAGACACAACACAGGTCACATAGGAGACATTTCCTAAAACACCAGGTCCGGAGGAACAGAGGACACTACACAACAGGGCATTACAGGATGTCTTCTTCATATGGATATTACCTTCAAGGGCAGGATGTAGCTCACTTTCGTAACACACAGAAACAGACGCAAAGAGTTAGACAAAATGAGGAAACAGAGGAATATGTCCCAAATGTAAGAACTGACAAAAACCACAGCAAGAGATCTAAGCAAAACAGATATAGGTAATATGCCTGATACAGAATTGAATGTAATGATTATAAAGATCCTCATGGACTTAAAAAAAGAGTGGGAAGATAGCAATGAGATCCCTAACAAAGAGATAAAAAAAGAACCAATAAGAGATGAAGAACACAATAAATGAAATTTAAAATATTAGGTAGAATAAATACCAGGCTAGAGGAAGCAGGGGAATGAATTGACAACCTAGAACACCAAGTAATGGAAAGCAATCAAGCTGATCAAGTGAGAAGGGAAAAAATATGCAAATTGAGAATAGTCTCAGGGAACTCAATGACTCCATCAAATGCAATAACATTCACATTATAGGGATCCCAGGATAAGAGAGAGAAAAAGGGGCAGAATATTTATTTGAAGAAACAGTAGCTGAAAATGTCCCTAATATGGGGAAAGGAAACATATCTAGATCCAGAAGGCACAGAGATTCCCCAACAAAATCAACCCTAGGAGGTCCACACCAAGACATACAGTTATTAAAATGCAAAAAGTAATGATAAAGATGAAATAATAAAAGCAACAAGAAAAAGAACAGTTATATACAATGGAAACACCATAAGGCTATCAGAAGATTTTTCAGCAGAAACTTTGCAGGCCCTAAGAAAATGGCATGATATATTCAAGGCGATGAAAAGGAAAAATGTGCAGCCAAAAATACTCTGTCCCAGCAAGGCTATCATTCAGAATAGAATGAAAAATAGAGTTTCCCAGACAAACAAAAACTAAAAGAATTTATGACCACTAAACCAGCCCTACAAGAAATATTAAAGGGAACTCTATGAATGGAAAGGAAAATACCATAGAGTATGAAAAGTAGGAATCACAAAAGCAGTAAAAATAAGTATACCTATAAAAATCAATCAAGAGATTCACAAAAAAAAAAGTAAAATATGACACCATATACTTAAAACATGAAGGAGACAGGAATAAAGAAGGAGTTCAAACTTATATGACCATCAACTTAATCCAGACTGCTATATGTAGAATACATCATATATAAATCTAATGGTAACCATAAATCAAAAACCAGTAATAGATATGCAAGAATAAAGACAAAAGAATCTGAGTATATCACTAAAGAAATTCACCAAACCATGAAAGAGAGCAAAAAAGGAAATAATCAAAGAAAAACTACAGAAACACCACAAACCAAGTATCAAAATGGCAATAAATATATATCAATAAATACTTTAAAATGTAAGTGGACTAAATATCCCAATCAAAAGACAGAGTGACAGAGTGGATTAAAAAACAAGACC
This sequence comes from Nyctereutes procyonoides, assembly GCF_905146905.1. Taxonomy (NCBI): domain Eukaryota; kingdom Metazoa; phylum Chordata; class Mammalia; order Carnivora; family Canidae; genus Nyctereutes; species Nyctereutes procyonoides. The sequence continues at coordinate 38,344,137 of NW_026575042.1, forward strand.
CACTCAGCGCTGCCTACAAGAGATTCATTTTAGACCTAGAGACACCTGCAGATAGAAAGTAAGATGGAGAAATATTATGCAAATGGATATCAAAACAAAGCCAGCATAGCAATATTTATATTGGATAAAATGGACTTTAATACAAAGTCTATAACAAGGGGCAAAGGAGGACACAATATAATAACAAAGGGGACAACCCAACAAAAAGATATAACAACTGTAAATATTTATGCACCCAAAATGAGAGTACCAAAATATATAAAACAGTTAACAACAAACATAACAGAACTAATCAATAATAATTCAATAATAGAAGGGACTTAAATATTCCACTTACATCAATTAGATCATCATCCAAACAGAAAATCAACAAGGAAACAGTGGCTTTGAATGACACACTAAACCAGATGGATTTAACAGATATATTCAGAACATTCCATCCTAATACAGCAGAATACACATGCTTTTCAGGTGCACCTGGAGCATTTTCCAGAACAGATCACATATTAGATCATAAAACAAGTCTCAACAAATTCAGAAAGACTGAAATAATACATGCATTGTTTCTGACCTCAATGCTTTGAAACTAGAAATCAACCTCAATAAAAAATCTGGGAAGAGCACAAATACACAGAAGTTAAATAGCATGCTGCTGGGATGCCTGGCTAGCTCAATCAAGAGCATACAACACTTGATCTCAGGGTCATTAGTTCAAGGCTCACACTGGGTATAGGGCTTACTTAAACAAACATAAAATACATGTGACTAAACAATGAATGGGTCAATCAAGAAATTGAAAATTATATGGAAACAAATGAAAGTGAAAACACAATGGTCAAAAATCTGTGGGATGCAGCAAAAGCAGTTCCAAAAGGAAGTTTATAGCAATACAAGCCTACCTCAAGAAGAATGAAAAGTCTCAAACACTCTAACCTTACACCAAAAAAAAAAAAGCTAGAAAAAAGAACAAGCCAAACCAAAACCAGCAGAAGGAAGAAAACAAAAAAAGATCAGAGCAGAAATAAGTGATACAGAAACTAAAAAAAACAATAGAATAGATCAATGAAACCAGGTGCTGGTTCTTTGAAAAGATCAACAAAACTGATTAACCTTTAGCCAGAATCATAAAAAGAAAAGCTCAAACAAATTCACAAATGAAAGGAGAAATATCAACACGCACAGAAATACAAATACGTTTAAGAAAGTAGTATGAAAAATTATATGCCAACAAATTGGACAACCTAAAAGAAATGGATAAATTCCTAGAAACATATAAACTACTAAAACTGAAGCAGGAAAAAAACAGAAAATTTGAACAGACTGATTACCAGCAATAAAATTGAAATAGTAATAAAAAAAATCTCCATATAAACAAAAGTCCAGCACCAGAGAGCTTCACAGGCTAATTCTACCAAACATTTATAGAAGAGTTAATATTAATACTTATTCTTCTTGGGGCACCTGGGTGGCTCAGTCAGTTAAGCATCCAACTCTTGATTTCAGCTGAGGTCATGATCTCAGGGTTCTGAGATCAAGCCCCACATCAAGCTCCATGCTGGGCATGGAGCCTGCCTACGATTCTCTCTATCCCTCTGCCCCTCCCCACCATGGAAAAAATAAAACATAACCCTATTCTTCTCAAACTATTCCCCCAAAAAAGGAAGGGGAAGGAAAGCTTCTAAATTCATTCTATGGGGCTAGCATAACCTTGATACCAAACAAGGTAAAAACACACACATACACACACACAAAACAAACAAACAAACAAACAAACAGAACTACAAGCCAATATCTCTGATGAACACAGATGCAAAAAATCCTCAACAAAATTCTAACAAACCGAATCCAAAAAATCATTCATCCAATCAAGTGAGATTTATTTCCTGGAGGCAAGGGTGGTCCAATATCTGCAAATCAATAAAAAAAAGATAAAAACCACATTGTCACTTCAATAGGTGCAGAAAAAGCATTTGACAAAGTACAATATCTATTCATGATAAAAATCCTCAACAAAGTAGGTTTAGAGGCAACATACTTCAACATAATAAAGGCCTGTATGAAAAACCCACAGCAATCATCAGACTCAACAGAGAAAAACTGAGAGCTTTTCCCTAAAGTCAGGAACAAGACAAGGAAGTCCACTCTCACAACTGTTATTTAACATACTACTGGAAGTCCTAACCACAGCAATTGGTCAACAAAAAGAAATATAAGGCATCTAAATTGGTAAGGAAGAAGTAACACTTCCACTATTTGCAGATGACACAACACAATATATACAGAAAAGCCTTAAGAAATCACCAAAAAACTACCAGAACTGATAAATGAATTCAGTCAAGTCTCAGGATATAAAATCAATGTACAGAAATCTGTTTCATTCTATACACTAATAATGAGGCAGTGGAAAAAGAAATTAAGAAAACAGTCCCATTTACAATTGCACCAAAAATAATAAAATATACCTGGGAATCATTAAGCAAAGAAGTGAAAGACCTGTACTCGGAAAATTATAAAACACTGATGAAAGGAATTGAAGATGACACTAAAAAATGGAAAGACATAACATGCTCATGGATTGGAAGAACAAATATTGTTAAATAACAAATTATAACAAATACTGTTAAAATGTCTACACTACCCAAAGTAATTCACACATTTAATGCAATCCCTACCCAGCATTTTTCACAGAGCTAGAACAAATACTCCTAAAATTTATATGGAACCACAAAAGACCCCGAATAGCCAAAGCAATCTTGAAAAAAACAAACAAAACAAAACAAAACTGGAGATATCACAATTCCAGACTTCAGGTTATATTACGAAGCTGTAGAACTGAAAACATTATGGTACTGGCACAAGTATAAACACACAGATCAAGAGAACAGAATAGAAAACTCAGAAATACACCCACAGGGGCAGCCCAGGTGGCTCAGTGGTTTAGCGCTGCCTTCAACCCAGGGCCAGATCCTGAAGACCCAGGTCAAGTCCCATGTCAGGCTCCCTACATGGAACCTGCTTCTCCCTCTGCCTGTGTCTCTGCCTCTCTCTCTCTCTCTCTCTCTCTCTCTCTCTCTCGTCTGTGTGTGTGTGTGTATCTCTCATGACTAAATAAACAATATCTTTAAAAAAATAGTATTGAGATAAAAGATAATTGAGTAACCAAAAAAAATTAATTGGAACCATAATTTTCACCTTATTAAAAATAAACTCCAGGGGTGCCTGGATAGCTCAGTCAGTTAAGCATCTGCCTTCGGCTCAGGTCATGATCCTGGTGTCCCAAGATCGAGCCCCAAGTCAGGTTCCCTGCTCAGGGGGGAGTCTGCTTCTTCCTCTGCCCCTCCTGCCTGATCATGCATGCTCTCTCTCTCTCTCAAATATATAAATAAAATCTTAAAAAAAAAATAAATTCCAGATCAGTCATGGAATTTTTTTTTAAAGATTTTATTTATTCATTCATAGAGACACAGAGAGAGAGAGAGAGAGGCAGAGACACAGGCAGAGGGAGAAGCAGGCTCCATGCAGGGAGCCCGACGTGGGACTCGATCCAGGGTCCCCAGGATCACGTCCTGGGCTGCAGGCGGCACCAAACCGCTGCGCCACCGGGGCTGCCCCAGTCATGGAACTTGATGAGATTTTGGGAGTACTAGAAGAAAACACGGGAGTTTAAAAAAAAAAAAAAAACCCAGGAGTTATAATTTCCATGTGTGCAAAACTTTTCTAACTATGAACCCAAACCCAGAAGTCATCAAAGAAAAAACTCGGGATGCCCCGGTGGCTCAGCATTGAGCATCTATCTGCCTTTGGCTGGGGGCCGGTTGAGGGATCAAGTCCCACATCAGGCTCCCTGCAGGGAGCCTGCTTCTCCCTCTTCTATGTCTCTGCCTCTCTCTCTGTCTCTCATGAATAAACAAAATCTTAAAAAAAAAGAAGAAGAAAAGAAAAACTCATATGATTATAAAGTATGTGTATATTATATATATATATATATATATATATATATATATATATATATATATAATTTTTTCACCACTTAAAAAAAACCACAATGCAAGTTACAGGAAAAGTCAACTGGCAAAAAGTATTTACAATTCAAATTAGAGAAAAAGAGTTAATTTCTATACTATAAAAGCTCCTATAAACAGAACACCAAAAGTAAAAAAAAAAAAAAAATGGTCAAGGGATATATAGCAGAAAACACAAATGGCTTTTAAACACACACAAAAGTTCAACCTCTCTCATAAGAGAAATACAAAAAGTTGTAATATACAGGATTCACAAATATTGAAACTGGTATACTGTATTGAGAAGGATGGAGAAAAACAGACATTTAAATACTTCACTGTGGGGGATCCCTGGGTGGCTCAGCGGTTTCGCGCCTGCCTTTGGCCCAGGGCACGATCCTGGAGTCCTGGGATCGAGTCCCGCATCAGGCTCCCGGCATGGAGCCTGCTTCTCCCTCAGCCTGCATCTCTGCCTCTCTCTCTCTCTCTATGTCTATCATAAATAAATAAATAAAAATAAATCTTTTAAAAAAATAAAATAAATACTTCACTGTGGTAGAATAAATAGGTACAATCATTTTTGGCAGGTAATTTCACCATATCAATGAAAATCGTAAATGCATATATCTCGAATTTTTTTTTCTACAGAGTACACACACACACACACACACACACACACGGATATTCACTATAGTGTCATTTTTATAGCAAACGATAAGACAAACTCCAACAGTTACCAACAGCAGACGGGTTAAAGAAATCATGGTCTAAAAAAAGGAATAAGGGACCCCACTGGGTAGTGATATGAGTGACCCTCCAGTGCAAAGTATTCAGTGAAAAAGACCAAGTTAGGCACTGGGTGGCTCAGTTGGGTGTGTCTGGCTTCAGCTCAGGTTATAATGCAAGGGTCCTGGGGTTGAGCCCTATGTCAGGCTCCCTGCTCACTGAGGAGTCCTGCTTCTCCCTCTCCCTCTGCCTGCCTCTCTGCCCCTGCTTGCGAGCAGATTCTTTCTCTCTCTGTGCCAAATAAATAAATAAATAAAATCAGAAAGGAAGGAAACAAGGAAGAAACAAACGGACCTAGTAAAAGTATGTGTGACATACTAGCAGAAAGAAAGAAAGAAAGAAGAAAGAAAGAAAGAAGAAAGAAGAAAGAAAGAAGAAAGAAAGAAAGAAAGAAAGAAGAAAGAAAGAAAGAAAGAAAGAAAGAAAGAGAAAGAAAAGGACCAAGTTAAAGTAAAGTATGTGTGACATACTAGCATTTGTACAAAAGGACAATCTCATAGGCAATGGGACTGGCTAGATATATGCCAGAGAGAGTGGAACAAACACATTTCTTTAATTACAGCATTAATAAAATAGGATGATCTACTTACACCCTTTATACATTTTGTATCACAAAAACTACCTACATAATGTATAATAATAAACTTTTAAAGATTCTGTATTTTCCTTCATACAGAAACAAAGGTTCTGTTTTCATTATGTAAGTGGAAATAATCATCTGCACTATAGAGAAACAGGGTATGGTTTTTGTAATATTTTAGATAGAATACTCTCTTAGGGAGCTTGAAAAGACATAATTATTATACTGTAATCAAATCCCGTATAAAGAAAAGCCTTTTTCTACAACAGGGGAGAACAACGAAACAAGACCAAATTGACTAAATCTGACACCGAATGCAAGTTAGCTACACGTGGGATTCCCAGATAAAATTACAGAACAATTTTTAAAAAGCCAGAAGATGGCGATATTACCTCATTCAAGTCTTAACTTGGTACCACTATCAGTCTAATCCTTTGTTATTAACAAACCTGATTTTCCTCTTCTTCAGGTCTCTCTCCTAGCCTTCCTGCACTCCCTCCTATATTTACCTATGCTTCTATTCTTCACCCATGATATGAAACTGAAATTAACATTGGAAAAGAAAGAAGAAATTCTTGAATTTATAACAATACTGTTTTTAAGTGCACATAACTAAAATGTATTAAAATGTTTCTTTGGTAAATTATGAACACACAGGATTATATCCGTTCTCTTCTGAAACTACACTAAAATGACACTAAAGGACTAAAAATGAGTAAACACACCAAACAAACTTTGTGTACATCTATATATTGAAAGGAGACCACAGCTGATGAGAGACACAAAGTTTTTTGAAGCTAGATAGAGGACTGCTGAACAGTAACTAGCTTGGTAAAACTGACAAGCCAAACCTGTGCATGTGAGGGTTGGTGAAGGTATGAAACCAGTAAGAAGCACAACAGAAATGCTCAGGAATTGGAGATGTCTGAAGGTAGGAGTCTGGCTGAAAATAAGAGTATGGCCAAAAATTTGAATAAGGGGCTGAAAATAAGAATATTGGTCGAAAGTTTGAATAAGGAATAGTTTTCACTCAGAAGCTTTACCACATAGCCAAGAAACTGCCTTAACAAGACACAAGTGGTTTATATTCTTAAATTCTTAGATTCTAAATCAGATGGGGTGTAGAAATCAGGTACACACAGGGTTGTATGTCATATCATACCACAAAGAAGCTAAGTGAAAATTTACATGCTGAACAGCAGACCCAGCCCTATCCTCCAAATCAGCCTCAGAACACAGCCCCATCAAGCAGATTCCTCCATGGGGAATCAGACCCAAGAGAAACGACCTGCAATCATTCAATCACGCTATGTTAAGATTTGCAGTTAACAACTCCCTATAGACAGTTTTTACTCAGCTTTTTTTTTTTTCACTGCCTCACTCTTTAATCTGAACAGATGGCCAGAGTTTACAGAACAATTGAGAAAAGCCTTGAATGTGAAATGAAGAGACCAAATTAACAAAACAACAGTGGACCAAATTAATAAAGTATAAAAGAAGAAAGATTAAAAAAATGAAAAGAAGGAAAGTCGGAGAGGGAGAAAGATAGCAAAAGAAAGGTAGGTAGAGGGGTGCCTGGGTGGCTTGATTAAATGTCTGCTTTTGGCTCAGGTCATGATCTCAGGGTCTGCATTGGGCTTTCTGCTCAACAGGGAGTCTGCTTCTCCCTCCCCCTCTGGGCACTCTGATTCCCACATAAATAAATTAAATCTTTATTTTAAAAGAGGGTAGGAAACCCTCCACAAAAAAGAACAAAAAGTTAAAAAAAAAATAGAACATCAATCCAGAATGCCCAACTACAAAAGAGTTACAGAAAAGTAAAGAGAAAAGAATTATACAAAAATATGACCTGTTTTTAGCAATGCAGTGAAACAAATGACCTGTAAACTTCACCTTAACAAAATATCTAGAAATGGAGAAATTAAATATTCTCTCAACATTGAGCTCACAAAAAAAAAAACAAAAAACAAAAAAAAAAAACAAAGCTTTCAGCAGCCATGGAGGAATTTGTCCACATAAATAACCAAAACTTTCAGCTTTTAATGGCTTTACAGTGACAAGAGACAAGGCCTTGGGAACCACATGAAGTTAAGAGTTGGAATTGAAGCTCCATTCTCAGTGAAAGGAGATTTCAGACATTCTCAGTGAAAGGATGGACTAGGAGAGGGAGAAATCAACTACCATTAAAGAAATAACAAGAAAATGTCTCCCTCTAGCTCTAGACTCCGGGAACCATAGGATTAAAAAGATCTAAAAATTCTCAGATTCAGATATCACAATGACCTCCAACTAAAAACAAAACAGAACAAAAACAATTCACCTACACACAGCAAAACATTAAAAAGAAATAGATCTTAAGGGATCCCTGGGTGGCGCAGTGGTTTGGCGCCTGCCTTTGGCCCAGGGCGCCATCCTGGAGACCCAGATCGAATCCCACGTCGGGCTCCCGGTGCATGGAGCCTGCTTCTCCCTCTGCCTGTGTCTCTGCCTCTCTCTCTCTCTCTCTGTGTGTGTGACTATCATAAATTAAAAAAAAATTAAAAAAATAGATCTTAAGAGCAGGCAGAGAATGATGTCAAATGTATGAGTAAAAAAAGAAAAATAGGGTTTAATGAAAAATGTTTAATTTCATGCATCAAAAAACACTATCCACAAAGTAAAATGGCCACTCTTAGAATGGGAAAAAATATATGTAAATCATATATCTGATAAGGGATCAATATCCAAAATATAAGGAGAACACCTAAAACTGAACAACAAAAAAACCAACCTGATTCAAAAATGGACAAAGGACTTGCATAGACCTCCAAAGAAGATATACAAATTGTCACAAGCACATGAAAAGACACTCAACATCACTAATCATTAAGAAAATGCAAAATAAAACCACGGTGAGGTACCACTTCATACCTACTAGGGTGACCACTATTAAAAAAAGAAAAAAAAAGTATTGTGAGGATACAAAGAACCGGAACTCCTGTACATACTGGTGTTTTTACACAATGGTACAGTCTCTGTGGAAAACAGTATGGAAGTTTCTCAAAAAATAGAAATAGGCTTATAAATCCAGCAATCCCACTTTTGGGTATATACTCAAAAGAATCGAAAGCAGGGTCAGAAAGATACTTGCACACTAATGCTGACAGCAGCATTCACAGTAGGGGAAATGTGGAAGTAATCCAAGTGTCCATCAACAGATAAAAGACACAAGCAAAAATGTGCTATATCCACATGATGGAATACTATTTAGTCTTAACAAAGAAGGAAATTCTGTCACGTGCTGCAACATGGATGAACCTCGAGAACACTATACCGAGTGAAATAAGCCAGTCACAAAAATACAACTACTGTAGGATTCTATTTATAGGACTTACATGATTACTGAGAGTAGTCAAAATCATAGAAAGTAGAATGGTGGTTATCAGGTGCTAAAGAAGGGGAGAATGGCAAGGTACTGTTTAATGAGGACAGAGTTCCAGTTTTTCAAAACAGAATTCTGGAGATGGTGATGATGGTAGCATAACAATATGAATGTACTTAACACTGAACTGTACACTTAAAAATGGCTAAGATAGTAAACTTTGTTATGTGTATTTTACCACAATTAAAAAAAAACCTGGAGAAAAGTCAGACAGAAAAACATTATCTACAAAGGAATGATAACTAGACTGTAAAAGACTTCTCAACAACATTAAAATCAAAAACACCATGAAATAAATCTTCACGGTGCCAATTAAGGGAAAATAATAGCAAGCTAGAATCTTAAACTATTTTTCAAAAATAAGGGTGAAATAAAAACATCCTCATTGGGTTTACCTTTGTAGATATTCAATAAAGAGACATCCAAAAAATATACTTCAGGAAAATGGAAACTGAAAATGCAAAAGAAACTCAAGAAAGAGGAGCAAATAAAAAAGAAGTGAGTATATATAAACAAACATCATCTATATAATAGCTATACCGAATAATTTTAAAAGATGAAAAAATGTGGAGGGGTGGGTGGAAACAGGAGGAAATACAGCCTGGACAACAATAAGGGAGAAGCTTGATCAAAATTAAGGAATTCTGTGGGACTGGTGCTATTTAGGAAATATTGTATTAAATTAAATATGCTCACTAATAATGTAAAGATAACCATTCAAAGTATAAAAGAATCAAAAGCAAGCAGGAATGAAGAATAGAAGCAGCACAGAAAAAGGGGCGCCTGGATGGCTCAGTTGGTTGGGTGTCCAACTTTTGTTTTCAGCTAGGGTTATGGTTCTCAAGGTCATGGGGTCTAGCCCCACATGGGTATTTGTGCTCAGCGGGGAGTGTGCCCAAGATTCTCCTTCTCCCACCTCTAAAAAAAAAGAAAATCTAAAAAAGGCAGCATAGAAAAAACGGTATAAATAGATAGTAAAAGACATGCAAATTCATAAACTCATTAGTTAAAAGACTGACACATTGAGTTTAAAATAAACAACAAAAAGTAAAACAAAATCCAACTGCTCTTTGCAAGAGACATATCAAAAGCATACCTTCAGAGTAATAGAATGAAAACAGAAACACAATGTGACTCTATAAATAGACAAATGGTCTTTATAGTAAGAGCATTACAGAGGATAGAAAGGATATAATGATTAAAGGTCTTTTCAGCAGGAAGACACAAATATTCTAAATTTTAAAGTATTTTATAACATAGTTTGCAAATATTAAGGCAAAAAATGACAAATGTACAAGGAGAAATTGAAAAACCTAGAATTATACAAGAAGATTTTGGGCAGCCCGGGTGGCTCAGCAGTTTAATGCCACCTTCAGCACAGGGCCTGATCCTGGAGACCCGGGATTGAGTCCCACGTCAGGCTCCCTGTATGGAGCCTGCTTCACCCTGTCTATGTCTCTGCCTCTTTGTGTGTCTCATGAATAAATAAAATCTTGAAAGAAAAAAAAGACAAGGAAGAAACTTCATGACATTGGATTTGACAAAGATTTCTTGGACCAGGGGCTCCAGGTTGGTGCAGTTTAAGAGTGATTCTTGGTTTGGGTTCAGGTCACGATCTCCGGGTTGTGAGATTGAGCCCCACATGGGGCTCTGCACCCAGTGTGGAGTCTGCTTGAGATTGTTTCTCCCTCTCCCTCTGCCCCTCCTGCTGTCTCTCTCTAAAATAAATAAATCAATTAAAAAAAAAAGATTTCTTGGACCTGATACCGAAAGCACAGGTACCAAAAGTAAAAAGTAAAATAGGTTAATTGGATTCCATGAGGATTTAAAACTTCCCTACATCAAATGACACCATCAAAAGAGTGAAAGATAACCTGTGAAATGGGAGAAAATATTTGTAGATCATATATATCTTTTTTTCTTAAAGATTTTATTTATTCATGAGAGATACAGAGAGAGGGAGAGAGGCAGAGACACAAGCAGAGAAAGAAGCAGACTCCATGCAGGAGCCCGACGTGGGACTTGATCCCGGGACCACAGGATCACTCCCTGGGCCAAAGGCAGGCACTCAACCGCTGAGCCACCAGGTGTCCCTAAATCATATATCTCTTAAGGAGTTAATATCTGGAATATATAAAGAACTCCTATCAAAAAACCTGATTGAAAAATGGGTAAAGGACTTAAATAAACATTTATCCAAAGAAGATATACAAATAGCTAACCAGCATATGAAAAGATGCTTGATATCAGTAATAATTAGGAAAATGCTAATTGAAACCACAATAGATACCACCTCACATTGTTTAGGATGGCACCTATCAAAAAAAAAAAAGCGTTGGTGAAGATATGAAGAAATTGGAACTCTTGTAAACTGTTCTTGGGGACATTAAATGGAACAGCTACCATGGAGAACAGTTTGGAAGTTCCTCAGAATATTAAAAATGGAATTACCATATGCTTCAGCAGTTCCACTTGTGGATATATACTCAAAGTGAATCTTGGGGTGCCTGGGTGGCTCAGTCAGTTAAGCATCTATCTCTTGATTTTAGCCCAGGTCATGATCTCAGGGTCATGAGATTGAGCCCTGAGTCAGCTCTGCACTCAGCAGCAGGTCTGCTTGAGATTCTCACTCACCCCCATCCGTCCCCCCACTTGCACACATGCACTCTCTCTCAAATCTTAAAAAAGAAAAAGTGGAGTCTTGAGATATTTGTGCACCCATGTTTACAAAAGGAGGAAGCAACCCACGTGTCCATCAGCAAATGAATGGAAAGCAAAGTGTGGCATATATATACCACTGAAATATTATTCAGCCTTAAAAATGGAAGTAAGTTCTGACACTATAACATGGATGAACCCTGAGGATGTTATGCTAAGTGAAATAAGCCAGGTAGAAACAGACAAATACTGTATGATTCTACTTGTATTCTACTTAAAGTAGTCAGAATCATAGAGATAGTAGAATGGTGGTTGTCAGGAGTTGGGGGGATGAGAGTGTGTGAAGCAATATAATGGTTATAGCTTTAGTTTTTCGAGATGAAAAGAGTTATGGAGATTGGTTACATTAAATGTGAGTGTACTTGATGCTGCTGAACTCTACACTAAAAAATGATCATGATACTAAATTTTAGGGGTGCCTCGCAAAGTCAGTTGATCAGAGGCTATATAGTATTTTTAATGTCTGGTAAGGCTGTTCTCTCTTCATATTTTTTCAGTACTTATTTGGTTATTCTTGTGTGTTTTTCAACTTTATTTTGTTTGGTTCTTTTTTTTTTTTTTTTTAAGCAGGCTCCATACCCAATATGGGCCTTATTAACTCAAGACCCTGAGGTTAAAAGTCACATACTCTACTGACTGAGCCAGCAAGGCATCCCTCTGTATCAACTTTTATTTATTTATTTTTAAAAAGATTTTATTTATTTTTTCAAGAGAGACACAGACATAGAGGGAGAAGCAGGCTCTCTGCAGGGAGCCCGATGTGGGACTTGATCTTGGGACTTCAGGATCATGCCCTGAGCTGAAGGCAGGCACTTAACCACTGAGCCACCCAGGCGTCCCTGTTATCAACTTTTTTTTTTTTGGCTCTTTTCAGTTTATTGCATGAAGGAGTTACACTAGTCCAAGGTAAAAGCAGACCCCCAAATGGTTACATTATACAAGCTGTGAGGTTTTTAAACTTGTGACAAGGGACAGAAGGGAAATTCTACTCAGGGATCCCTGGGTGGCGCAGTGGTTTAGCGCCTGCCTTTGGCCCAGGGCGCGATCCTGGAGACCCGGGATTGAATCCCACGTCAGGCTCCCGGTGCATGGAGCCTGCTTATGTCTATGTCTCTGTCTCTCTCTCTCTCTCTCTGTGACTATCATAAATAAATAAATTTTAAAAAAAATTCTACTCATTGCAAGGAAATCCTCACTTAAGCTTCAGTGAGCGTCAGGGAGCAAGGGGACTCGAGCAGGAGGCTGCTGAGTCCTCAGCGGCAGCTCAGTGACTGGGGACCTGTTATCAACTTTATTTTTTTTTAATTTTTTTTATTTATTTATGATAGTTACACACACACAGAGAGAGAGGCAGAGACACAGGCAGAGGGAGAAGCAGGCTCCATGCACCGGGAGCCCGATGTGGGATTCGATCCTGGGTCTCCAGGATCGTGCCCTGAGCCAAAGGCAGGCGCCAAACCGCTGCGCCACCCAGGGATCCCTGTTATCAACTTTAATATCAACTTGTCTAACCTCATAAAATCGCTTGTTAGTATTTTTATTGGGATTACACTGAATGTATTAAGTTAGGGAGAATTTATATCTTTATGATGTTCAGTTGTCTTACCCAAGAACAAGATACATTTTTTCTTGTTCATGTCTTCTTTACTGTCTTAAGAGTTTTTAAAAATTTCCTCAAATAGCTTTTTTTTAAGAGCTTTATTGAGATATAAATCACATATAAAATTCACCCTTTACGGTATACAATTCAGTCATCTGTCATATATTCCTAAGTATGTGCAACAGTCACCACTACCTAAGTCCAAAACATTTTCATCACCCCAAGAAGAAATAACATACCCATTAGCAGCAGTCTCTCTCTCTGTGTGTGTGTGACTATCATAAATAAATAAAAATTTATTTATAAAACATTGCTGAAAGAAATTAAAGACACAAATGGACAACCTGTTTGTGGATGGAAAACTTATGATTAAAATACACAAATGATGTACATATTCAATACAATCTTTATCAAAATCCCAATGATGTTTTTTATGGAAATAGAAAAATCCATTCTAAAATTCATATGGAGGGCAGTCTGGGTGGCTCAGTGGTTTAGCACCACCTTCAGTCCAGGGCGTGATCCTGGAGACCCGGGATCAAGTCCCACGTCAGGCTCCCTGCATGGAGCCTGCTTCTCCCTCTGCCTGTCTCTGCCTCTCACTCTCTCTGTCAAGAAGAAGGAGGAAGGAAGGAAGGAAGGAAGGAAGGAAGGAAGGAAGGAAGGAAGGAAGGAAGGAAGGAGAAGGAAGAAGGAAGGAAGGAAGATAAGTAAGTAAATAAATAAATAAATAAAAGCAATGTAGGAACATGGATAGGATCTTGGACCAGAAAACATCATTAGTGAAAATAATTGATGAAATTCAAGTATGGTCTGTAGTTTAGCTAATAATATTGTACCAATGTTAGTTTCTTGCTCTTAATAATTACAATTATATAAAATGTTAACATTAGGAAAATGGGCTGAGGAATATAATTAACTCTCTGTACAACTTTTACAACTTTCCTGTAGGTCTAAAATTAGTTAAAAATAAAGTTTTTTTTTTAAAGAAACAGAGCAATAATTATACCATTAAGAGTTTGATAACCATCAAAAGAACTAAAAGTAGATGTGGTTATGGTTTTTTACCAATCCAGGCTCTTAGAAGTTAGGAAGAGTTTGTGACTGCAAAGTAATACTATGGTGCTGGAATGGTTTGTTTCTGGATCTAGGGTGGTGGTTACAGAGTTGTCGTTTAGTTAGTGAAAATCTGTGGAATTTTTAAAAGTCTACCACTTTGGGCAGCCCAGGTGGCTCAGCAGTTTAGCGCTGCCTTCAGCCCAGGACGTGATCCTGGGGTCTCGGGATCGGGATCGAGTCCCACGTCGGGCTCCCTGCATGGAGCCTACTTCTCTCTCTGCCTGTGTCTCTGTACCTCTGTTGTGTGTGTGTCTCTCATGAATAATAAAATTAAAAATTAAAAAGTATCACTTTTCAATAAAAAGTATAGTTTTTTAAAAACATGATTTTAACTGTGGAGAATGGGACAAAAAATATGAAGAAAGCCTTTTAGAATATTTTAAAACTTGCAACAGCCAAGTATTAATACTAGAAGTCAGAAAGACAAACCTTAGACCCTAAAAGCCCAGAAGAATCCAGGAAGCACAATTAGCCTACTTTATTTCCTCATCCTTAGCCACCTGATCTCCTAGAGCACACTCTTAAAACAAAGAGTAGATAAAATAGGAAGTGTCTTAATGGGGGCTATCAGAGGCAGTAAGATCCACACCGTGTAAGCACTAGAATACGTAAACTGTGAGAACTTCCAGTATTGGACATAAAAGTACTACACAGACTGGTTACTTAAAATAGATGTAGGTTAACTGCATAAAATCCATCAAAACTGCTTTAGTTACAACATGAAAAACTGCTTCATATTCTGTGTATTGTCATGGGAAGACTAATAAACAACTAGATGGTGGGCGGAGGATTATTCTACCCATGAGGTACTTAAAATAAAAAATCAGAGAAAGTTTTATGTAACAGTCAAATTAATGTAATAGTTTCCTGTTTTCACTCAAGGCCAATCTGAGTCAAAATATTTCTTTCCAGACTGAAATACTCAAGTAAATTTTACATAAACAAGAATAAGCACTAAATAAGTCAAAGGTTTTTGATACTAAGATCTGAGCTCCATTCAGTTTGTCACAATGCTTCAATATATGCCGAAAGTTAAAGGCAAAGAGAAAAAAAGAATTCTTTTGTGCTACATATTCCACTCTGATGAAGATAGAATCTTATTTTTAAATACACTTATTTTCCTGTTGCATATTCAATTTCCCAGACATAAATTGAACTGGCCACCATGTCTGTAATTATGAAATACATGCTGCTTCTGCTCTGTGCCACTATTATTTGCAATTATATTTTTATTCTTCTTACTTTCTGGAAACACTTTTAGCCTCTTTCTCTTCTTTCATCACAACTTTGAGATTTTACATCATTTCATTATACCCATTTTTTTCTTTTAGCCTACATACATTTAATTTTTAAACAATATAAAAGGACATATGACACATGATACAGACCGTATAATAAAATTATTTGTTACGAAGAAGTTAGTGCGCCCTATCTAAATAGGTACTTATTTTTATTTGCAGCAAATTGTCAGTATAATAGATTCACATAGCTCATAATCATGATTTAACCAATTAACTGAAATACAGCTGAATTGAAGATACCACATACATGACACAGAAACTATTTTTTCAATTAGTAAACAGTGACACAGTGATAGGATATTCAGTCAAAAACAATGGCTAATTTTCAAGTCACTTACTCACTTGTATTTGGATAAATTCACAACACTCTAGAATAAAAACAGAAACTATACTGGAAAGACCAACTAGGAATAAGCTATAAAGATTGTTGGGTTCTTGCATGAATGTTAATGTCCTAAGACAGTATTTTAGCAAAGCAGTATAGTGAAGTGACCAGCACTAGAGCTCTACAGATTCATGTGTCAGCCCCAGCTCTGCCATTACTGCTTTCCTGATCCCTGTAAAGTAAGTTGTGTCTTTATCTGTAAAATGAAAGACATTAAATCTATCTCATACACTTTGGGGAAGAATTAATTGAGATCCTTACCACGTAGTAGGTGTTGGGTAAAGTAAGCCATTACAAATTCATAATGAGTACAAAATATTCAGACTATGGATCTTTATTTTCTTACTTAATCCTAGAAAATATATCACGGAAAATATGTCACGATCTTTTACATCTTGCAGATTATGAAGGAATGGCCTTTTAAACAGAATTTCATTTTTTTCAATGAGCTACTTATATTAACAGAATCTCTTGTTTTCCTTACTTAGTATGATCTCTCTCACATCTCTTGGAATGTCTTTGTTATGAGGAAGAAGTGTTTTGTTTGTTGTGACCCCTTTCTAAAAAGTCATTTCCGTAGTATTAATTTCACATGCTTTTGCTTAGCATTTTAGTTTCTTGAAACTTATTTTATGTCACTTATGTCGAGAGGAAATTCAATTGTTTTGAACTCTTTTCCCTAGAGCATAACTTCAACTAGCCTACACAACTAAACTCGAAACAGATCTTTCTCTGAGTTGTAGTATGTTATAGTCCTGATTATCCCAAGAATACCACTGGATCTGATACAGTAACAATAGAAAAAAAAAAAAAGAATTTGGTTCAGGAAGAAAGAATACTTTAGTAGCTATTTTTACAGCAACTGTGATATATAGTATGTCTGGGATAGTATGAATTTAATGGCAAATTAGGCAGAAGGTTAACATCAGTAAAAATTTTACTTCTTTTCATACATAATGATGGAATTTTTCACACTGATTTTTCAGTTTATGTTTCTTGGAATGCCTGCACAGTTAATATATTATTCTGTTGCCTCCAAATACTGACTTGTTCAACTTAAAGATAATCATTATGCTTACAAAATTTTCTACTTATATTTTTATAGCTTAAAATGTATCAAATAGTGCAGAATTACTATCTGACAGGTTTTCCAAACACTTACTTACCTAGAAGTCACTTTACGGACCACCACTTGTTAGTTGTATATGTTCTGAGTGCAACTGCTTATCATCACCTTTCTCTCCTTTGAATAGCAATGAATAAATCCTCCTTTTATAGGTAGTTTTATATTACCACCATAATTTCAAGGATGCTGTGAAGAAAAACTTAAATTGATTTTTTAACTGTCCATTCTTGAGTGAACTGTAAAAGAGAAGTTAGTGCTTCCAGTAACTTTTTTTGTTTTTTATTTTTGAAGGCAGCACCTCATTGTATGTTTCAGAGGACAGAGCCTCTGAAAAAGTGGAAATAGGTTTATATAACCACTTTTCTGCTTTTATTTATGGTTAGTTTTTATCTTTTTATTGATGTATAGTTGACACACAATGTTACATTAGTTTCAAATATGTAACATAGTGGCCCAACATCTCCCTATGTTACCACTGGATTCACAAGTGTAGCTACCATCCTTCACCATAAAACTCTAACTCCACTGACCATACTGCCTATGCTGAACCTTCATCCCTGTGACTTAGTTATCCCATAACTAGAAACCCGCACCTCACACTCCCCCTTCACAGCTTTTTGCCCATCCCCCTATAACCACCTTCTGCTTCTAGTTCTGATTAAACATTTTATTTTGGCAGTTTGAAATATGTACTATTTTTCCATATTTATAGATCTGCTCTTTTACAATTTGATATAACTTAACTACAACTGAATCAGTCACTTTAACAAACTAATTCTTCAGTAACCACATACTTGGCTATTTAAAGTAAAATAGAATCTCTTAAAAATTTATTATGCTTTTGAATGTGAAAAAAAAAGATTTTTGGTTCTCCAAATCCTTTCTTCTATTTTATCTTTTCCTGCACTTAGAATTCTTTTTCCTTCTTTCCTTTTTTTTTTTTTTAAAGTGTTGCTTGCACAAGGGTTAGGGTGAGGGAGAGGCAGAGGGAGAGGCAAAGGGAGAGAGAGAATCTTAAGCAGGCTCCACGCCCAGAACAGAGCCCCACACAGGTTCAATCTCACAACCCTGAGATCGTGCCCTGAGTAGAAATCAAGAGCAGGACACTTACCAAATGAACCACCCAGGTGCCCCTCCCTGGACTTAGAATTCTGGAAGGGCTGAGGTTTTGTCAAGTTTGTCAACTCAGCGCCTCACACAGTGCCTGTAATCTAGTAAGCACTCCATGCCTGTCTGCTGAGTGATTCACACAAAGGCTAGCTAGAAGTCACCAATCCTCCATGCCTATCTGGCTAATGGTACATATTATCCCTAATAACAAGGAAGGCTAAAAAGTGGCGGGGGGTGGGGGGGAGGCTTGACTTTAAAAGGATAGTAAGCAGAAAAACTAAGAGTTGAAAAGTACTGAGAGTTAAAAATCTAATTAGATCATTACAGATTATTCCAATGAGGAAGAAAAGATTTTAAAGAAATCCATACATTTTAAAAACAAGGATGACTCTGGCTGTAATGCTGAAGCATTAGAGAAAGAAAAAGATTAGAGAAGGAAGGTCAATAGGAAGTTATTACTAGAGTCCAGAGAAGAAAGAAGGGAGGCCCAGACTATGGTAACTGCAGGAATGGAGAGACAAAGATGTGGCTTACAGTTTTACTTCAGGCATCTCTATTAAGAAAAATCCTCTGATTGGATGTGGTTAAACAAACACTGGTATTCTGTATAAAAAGGGCATTTAATAAATTTAATCAACAAATTAATGAAAACCAAAGCTCAATAGGAATGAGATTACAGAGTTCTTAACTGTTCCAGGCAAAACGTCCACGAGGTATACAGCTCCAGATGAAATTTCCACGTAGCTGCTGGCAACTATTCAGAAACTATGGGAAGCAAGAGAGGATCCCATAAGGCCAAAGACAGGATATGCAGTGGTACTATTCAAAAACGGAGAAGGCAACCTGGGTGGCTCAGTCAGTTAAGCATCTGCCTCTTCATCTCAGCTCAGGGTCATGACTCTGAGCCCTGCTTTGGGCTCTTCACTGGGTGTGGAGCCTACTTAAAAAAAAAAAAAAAAAAAAAAAAAAAAAAGGAGGGAAAGGTGATCCTGTCAACTATTGATTGCTGAAGTTAAATATAACTCTAGCCAGGATTCTAGAATCATTTCTTAGATAAGTTTGTGAACATGGAAAAGATAGTAACCAACAAATACCACTGGAAACCAGTATAGCAGTTAATTAAGGACAAATAATGGCAGATTACTGGTCTTTTCCTGACAGTTACTGAACTGATAGGGTTGATTTTTTTTTAAATTAAGTATATAAAATTATCTGGTAGGATTTTTTTTAAAATGAAGTACATAAAATTATCTAGATTTTAGGAAGGCAATTATTTAAGTTTTTTATATGTTTCTTGTGAAAATTTGGAAATATTTGGGGTGAATATGCTAAATTAGCTGAATTTCTGTCAGAACAACTTAAGCCAAAGAATTAATAAGTTTTTTTAATTAATCTTAAGAGAATCTCTAGTAGAGCAAACCTTTTTCACCCCTGCCTAATCAACATTTTAATAAGATGTGCATGAAGGCAATGTCAGCATTATCAAACTTACAGCTTATCAAATCTAATAAATCCATATTTATCATATGACCAAATATTTTTTTCATTGTTAAAGTCAACAGAATGGAACCCATCTGACAAGATAAAATTTAATATAGATAAATATGAAGTCCTAACAAAAAAAAATTCTTTTAAAAAATTGGGAGAACATAGCAAAACAACTCAAGAATTTTAGTTGACTACAAAATCAGTAATAAAAGGTGATGTATATGGCACTTAAATGCCAGGGGTCATTCTAAATGCTTTACACAGCATATGTTCAATTATTCCTTTTAACAATCCTATGAGAGGGATCCCTGGGTGGCGCAGCGGTTTGGCGCCTGCCTTTGGCCCAGGGTGCGATCCTAGAGACCCGGGATCGAATCCCACGTCGGGCTCCTGGTGCATGGGGCCTGCTTCTCCCTCTGCCTGTGTCTCTGCCTCTCTCTCTGTGTGTGTGTGTGTGTGACTATCAAAAATAAATTAAAAAAATTTAACAATCCTATGAGACAGGTACTATTATAAACCCCATTTTACATATGAGAAAATTGTGGTCCAAAAAATGTTTACATATTTTACTCAAGGTCACCCAGCTGATAAACTGAAGAGCTAGGATTTAAACCCAGGCAGGTTAGCTCCAGAGTTTGTCTTCTCAGCCAGGACATTATTATGAACTAACAGTACAATGTGGTTGCCAAAGAAGCAAATCTACTCTTAATCTTAAAGTACATGTTTTAAAATCAGAGAGGTAACTTACGGTCTTCTTTACTGATTAAATATCTATGGATACCACACTTTTAAGAAGAATATGGATAAACTGAAGCAAATCCACAAATAAGCTATCAGTAATGTGAGGAGCCTCAAATCAAAAGACAGAATATTTTTTCTAAAGAAAGAATTAATGGACTATAAAAAGTATCTTCAAATAGTTGAAACCCCACTTATGGAAGAGACAGAATTAGAACCAGTGAAGATGGAATTTCTGGTTCAGTAAAGGAAATCACATTGTAAAAATTGGAATTGTCCAAATACCTATGCCTCAGAAACTAGATAACTATGAATCTTCTCTCCAGAAAAATACACAAATGTATACAATTTTGCATAAAATTTCCAAGAGTCCATAAACCTACTTTTAAACCTATTCATGCCCCACCCTTATAGTAAGATGTCTCAGATCAAAATGGAAAGGATTTAAGTATGAAAAGGCAAGTATATCTAATAATCTTTAAAATTCATTACAACTTACAGTACTATGATCTAAAAACCTCAACTCTATGCTTTCCAGTTTCTTCTAAGATCTATTATGATACATTTTGCTATTAGTCTAAAATATGTGATGACAAAGTCAGAAAAAAAAAAGAAGTAAAATTTGCCAAGTGACAATGTAAACTTTACTGTGAGTAATTTCTTAGATAGTGTAGCTTATTATTTAACCTTTAAAAGAAACAGACTTAAGTTTAAAGATAAAAAGATGCTAAGATGTACTACTCAATATCTAATGCTCAAATTAGAAATTTCCCTGCTCTGCTTTTAAAACTTCATTTTAGGGCAGCCTGGGTGGCTCAGTGGTTTAGCGTCGCCTTCAGCCCCGGGTGTGATCCTGGGGACCCAGGATCGAGTCCCACATCAGGCTCCCTGCATGGGGCCTGCTTCTCCCTCTGCCTGAGTGTCTGCCTCTCTCTCTCTCTCTCTCTCTCTCTGTGTGTTTCTCATGAATAAATAAAATCTATAAACAAACAAACAAACAAAGCTTTATTTTAAATGCTCCCTTCTTGAGGTACCTGGGTGGCTCAAGTCAGTTAAGCACCTGCCTTTGGCTCAAGTCAGGATATCAAAGTCCTGTGATCAAGCCCCACCTGGAGTTCCCTGCTCAGTGGGGAGGCTGCTTCTCCCTCTCCCTCTGCAGCTCGCTCTCCTTGTGCTCTGTCAAATAAACAAATAAAATCTTTAAAAAAACATAAATAAACTCTCCCTTCTTATCCTATTTCTGAGTTAACTGTTAAGAATGACAGACTAACAACAGAAGTCAGAATATTTATGTTCGAATTCACTACCTTTGCCATGAATTTAATTTTTGCTTAGTCTGTTTCATCGTGTTCTAAAAACTTTCAAATATCTAAAAGGGCTTTAAAATGCTGTGGTGCAACGTAAATATCATGCATTTTTTAAAAAATATAAAACATAAATTAGCAACAGCAGGACAAACCCAGTTTTTCTATCATGTTAAAAAAAAAGTCTATTCACATTTCAATTCCTAATTATAAAAAAAGTCTTTGAATCCTTTAATGTATCTTTTAGTGCATAATTTTCAGCCACAAATTCTTCTCACATTAGAGATAATCATCTGTGCGTCCAGTTTCAATTTGTATTGAGAACACACAGCTCAGTTAAAGAGTTTTTGGCTGCAAGGGAAAAACTCTGAAAGTGCCAGTCGGACTACACATTTAAAAGAGTGGAGGAGGGATCCCTGGGTGGCGCAGCGGTTTGGCGCCTGCCTTTGGCCTAGGGCGCGATCCTGGAGACCCGGGATCGAATCCCATGTCGGGCTCCCGGTGCACGGAGCCTGCTTCTCCCTCTGCCTGTGTCTCTACGCCTCTCTCTCTCTCTCTCGTGACTATCATAAATAAATAAAAAATTAAAAAAAAAAAGAGTGGAGGAGAAAGTGACAGGATCACAGACTGGTAATATGAAGTATTACACACTTGAAAAATTCCGTTTTCCCTCTTAAACCGCTAGAAATAAAGAGAACTCAAAAGTACGTGGAATAAGCGTTGAGCCTTTATTAAATATAGGTGCCACATTGCTGAAACTGCAACTGTACCGCCAGAACAGTGCTACAGACACCGTGTCTGCCAGTAGACCAGACTCTAGTTCCAGGCACAAGATGTTCTAATAAATAAAAGCATCCAGGGCCAGTACACGAGGGTGATAGAATCTGGGGTCTAGGCATTTGATTTTTCTCCCGGTGTTACTCGAGAATGGGCGCTACTATTAAAGATTTATCATAGCAGCAATAGGATAGTGACGAAGCTTTAGCTAGATTATAGGCTAGCCAAGGAAACAGAAAAGCAACATGCAATGTCGGATGAACTACATTATCTTGCGTTTAATTCTGAGCACAGCCTGGATCATGGTTACAGTCCTAACAGAAGGCAAATGAATAACTTTGTATTTATTGGGTGAAGATCATTTCGAACCATTAAAAGAAGAGTGGCCCAGGGGGAAAAGAAGAAAGAAAAGAAAAGAAAAGAAAAGAAAAGAAAAGAAAAGAAAAGAAAAGAAAAGAAAAGAAAAAAGAAAAGAAAAGAAAGAAAAGAAAGAAAGAAAGAAAGAAAGAAAGAAAGAAAGAAAGAAAGAAAGAAAGAAAGAAAAATCAAGCTACCGAAGTCAAATGAAAATTCACAAAACTAAGATTTAGGGGAGAAGGGGGAAGGAAGAAAGAGAATGAGCTACTGACTTACAAAAAAGAGAGCAAGTAAGTGGGACAGGGAGTCTGAGCCCTGTGAGATAGAATGAGGAAGAGAAACGTACCAAAGGCTCAAAGGGAGCTTCAGCAGCAAATATGAAAAGGGATGAGCCTGTTAACTGTTTCGACAGAAAAAAGAAAGAAAGAAACAAACAAACAAACAAACAATACGGGGCGCTTCTCTGAACCCGCGTCCGCGGGAGACCGGAATACACACGCCCAGCTCCCGCCGAGCGCCTGACCCGGCCGAGCGCGGTCCAAATGCGTCCGCGGGCGGGTCCTCGAAACACCTGGGAAAGGCGGTTGCAGACCCCCACGAGGCAAGACAACGAAAGTTGGAGCCAGAGACCGATCGGAACCTGTCTCCGAGCCGATCCTACAAAACCTCTCTATTTTCCAGCGGGGGAGGGGGTCCGAGCCCTGGGCAATTCCTCCAAGGCGCGCGGGCCCCCAAAGCGACCCTCCACTTTAGAGGGAAGTTCCCTTCGGCGACCTGGGAGGTTCTCGCAAGCGCACGGAGCTCTGTGGCTCTGAAATACACCTGGCGGGGACAGATGGAGGCGTGTGAGTCACGGGCGGCCGAAAAGTCGGAAAACCAGACTTAGGAGCCATCGTTCTGCCCTGAAGACCTGAAGAGACCCGAGAGAGCAGAAAGCAGCCCTCCGCCCGCCGCACGAGGCGTGACGCGGGGACGCTGCCCCCGCCCGGGGTGCGGGGGGGGAGGGGGCGGAGGGGGAGGGGCTCTCCGGGTCCCGCCCCCCACCCCCTCCCCACCCCCACCCCCACTCAGGGGGGACTCGGCCCGGCCAGGGCCGCCGTGGGAATAAACAGATGGTCTCGGGGGGGGGGGGGCGCTGCCCGGGAACTCGAGGGGCCGGGGCCGGAGGCCCTCCGCACGCGGCCCGCGCCCGCGCCCCGGACCTTACCGCCGCTCGGCTGCAGAGGACGAGGCGGCCGCTCAGGGCTGTTCTTCCGAGCCTGGGGCGCGGCTTCGGCGCCTCCGCTCCGGTGGCGCCCGCGTCCCGACGGACTCACCCTGGGGGAAGGGGTGGGCGATCCGCGGCCTGCCCGGCGGAGGCCCGCGAGTCCGAGGCCCTGGGACGCCGGCCGTGCGTGCGCCCGCGAGGCTGCCCAAAAAGGAAGGCTCGGAGCGCGCCCGCGTGCCGAGAAGCGGCGGCGGCCGCAGCCCAGCTCCCGGCCGCCTCGTCGCCCTCGCCCAACCCGGCCACGGCCCCGCTTCCCCCGCGCGAGCTTTGGCGGCGGAGCAGCACGGTGAGCCCCGATTGGCTCTCGGCACGAGTGACGTAAGGCGCCGCTGCCCCCGGATTGGCCAGGCCGGCGGTGCGTGCACGGAGTAAACAAACCCCGCCCCCGGGCCTCCCGAGCAGGGGAGGGGGCCGCGCGCTGAGGGGGCGGGGCCTGCGGCGCTCAGCCCGGGGCTCGGCCGCTCGCCGGAGCTTCGCCGGGGCTGCCCCGCGGCGACCCGACCCGACCCTCCGTTCCCCAGCCGCGGGCGGCGCGGGCTGCAGGCCTGAGGCCTAAAATTTATGGACACGCCCATTCCCCCGGGCTTGGGGCAGAATCTTGACTTTTCCATCCAACCCCATCTCCCAGGCCCGAAGCAGGAAAACCCCATCTCTCTCTCCCGCTCGGAAGAAAAGGAACTAAGGAGGTTATACCTGGGTCCCCAGGCCCTCGATGGCTCGGCCCCGGGGGGCAGCGCGAGGAGGAGGGTGGGGACAAGTGACTTTGAGGCCACGTGTGGGCATCCCGTAATTAATCATTCAGACCATCGGTTAGAGACCACTTGGGGATGTGGGTTCCTCAATACCCAGGCAAATAAAATCCAAACCGGGTCAGGTCACCATGTCATTTAGAAGCTGAAGAGGAAATTGCAGCCCACACCCCCAAATACCTGCCCCATTTTGTTCAAAATTAAAACATTTAGTCTATCAATTCGGTGCCTTTGTGAAAAATCACGTAGGAGCTTTCTTTCCCGTTCTCGTGGGGTGGGAAAGAAAATATGCAAAAGAAAAAAAGCAAAATGTAAACTATTATGTGATGGGTGCTATGGTGGGGGGAGGAAGAAGCAGAAAAGGTGTTTGAGGGATGGCTTGTATTAAATAGGGTGCTCAGGGAGGGCGGCAGAAGAGATGCCATTTAAGGAAATATCTAAAGGAGGTGAGGGAAGTGAGAGAGCACCTTTGGACTTTTCTCTGAGGTGGGGTGGAGAGACAATTTCTGCATAACTGTACGTAGATAAACTCCTAGGAGTCCGACAATGCTAAATGCAGTACTCTTTGGACCGATTCTAAAATGCAAAAGCTTCGGTGGAGTGATTACCATGCATTTTCCAGTAACAAGTCAATAGTGTTTATTAAGTTTCCACAGAAATTTTGTTATAAGGTTTCACGTTAGCAAATACTTTTCAAATACTCTAGGCACAATGAAACAAAAAAAATGAGCAAGACAGGAAAAAAACCTCCATCCTCAAGAAACTCAGTCTAGTGGGAGAAATGAACGGTAAACCACTTCAGTACAATGTGTAAACCATCATGGTAGACACATAAAGCACTGGGACTAGTGAGGGTAAGACGGGTAGATGTTATTAAGGAGCTGTAATTCCCTCAAGATCTCCTTATCTATAATAAAAACTCAGTGCATAATTTTGGAGGAGGGCTATGGCTGTCAGGGATTCTCGAATCTCTTTAATAAGTGTCTAAGATGAGAATCTGAAGACGACATTAAGTGGAATCATATGAATTGCTAATATTTGGCAATATTCATATGGCTCGACTTACTCTCATATAGAGTTAATATGAGGATTTTGCCCTGTAATATACATATAGTGTTCAATAAATTATGGCAATCGTGATCATTAGATAATACTGCTTTTGAAAAAAAAATATTTAAAAGTCAATGTTTCATAACACCTTCCGATACCACGAAGTAAAATGGGCAGTGAACATTTCAAATTTTCCATATACTGGTTTGATCTAGCTGTGAATTTCCATGACCTAATCAGGGTATGCTGTAAAAGACACTAAATGCTAGTTTCACAGCAGGCCAAGAAATTCAGAATAAGGAACAGCTTGGTTTTGAAGCCAAAAACTGAAAATTCTCCAGAACAGAATAAATTGTCAAGTTGCTTCAGGGAGGAAAATTCATGTAAATCAATTTTTTGTTCCCACTCACAGTTCCAATTTAGCAATTTGCACAACACGCAGCTCTCTTCCTTCTCATTTCCCCATTAAGGGATCTTATTTCCTTTGAAAAGGAAAATAAAGCTTCTACTATCTCCCATGCCAGAGAGTAGATGTCTGAAACATGACAGAACACACACTGATTCTGCAAACACTTATTAAGTACTTACTGTACGCCAAGAACTGTGCAAGGCTTTGGATATACACATATAAATGTCCAAAGAGCTCCATTCAGGGGTATTCCTTGTGCTTGGTTCACCCTCATCTCACCTTCACGTGCCTACTTCTCATCAGGGCTGAGATTACTTTCTTCTGAAAAGCCTCCTCGGACTCCCCATCTCCAGCTCTTTTCCCATAAAACTGTGTCTTTGACATTCATCAGACTTACTTATAATTCCTCATTGAGTATCTCAGTCTTGTAAACTCCTTGATATTCTGAGTCATGCCACCCTGTTGACTACCCTATCCTCAGTGCTTACGAGCAGCTCGGGAAGTTTTTATTGAATGGATGAGAGTGCCACAGCCCAGCCCAGCTGGAAAGAGGAAAGAAGCATAAATAAATAAATAAAGTCTATGCTTGTAAATATGTGGATCACCCAAGAGAGGGCCCCGGAAGATACAGATCTGCTACAGTTAAAGCTGAAGGACTTCCATGCACTGCCCTCTCTCCTGGGTGCTGGAGGTGGCTCTCTGTAGCCACAGCTAGAGGACTTCTGGACTAGTGCCTCTCAGGCTTTTGTGTGCACAGGAATCACTTCGAGATCTTATAAAAATTCAGGCTTTGAGTCAGTAGGTCTGAGGTGGGATGTAGAGGCTGCATTTCCAATCAGCTCCCACCCAGCGCTGGTGCTGCTACACCAAACACCACACTTTGAGTAACAGGTTCCTAACGACACCTTTTTATTGTACAAAAAAGATCTGCAGTTGTCTGGGACAGTTGCAGACACCGACTTTTTAAAAACAGCATCCTGTTTTCACACCTAATCCATCCAGTGACTGACAAAAGAATAACACTTAAAAGAAAAATGTGTTAAATCAAGGCCTTGTCTTCCAGACACTGTCTGTCCTATTATGTGCAGCTGAATCACATCAATAGGGCGGAGGGGAATCCAAGCCTTGGAATTTCCTCAGACAGGAACACAACCCTCTCCTGAGTTCATATCTGGAATGACTTAGTTGGTTAGGCCAGTGGAAGGATTTCACAAGTCGCCCTTAATAAAAGTAACCTCTTCTCAATATCAAACCTAACATCTTTTTATGATAAAAAATTTATTCATCTTTTTAAAATTTATTCATCTTAAAAATACGTGAAGTATAAGGAATAATGATAAACCCTCATGTACCCACCCTCATGTACCAGCTTAAGAAATCGACTCTTACCATCACTGGAGCTCTGTGTGTGCCTCCCCAACAGGACCCTCTGCCTTTCCCTCCCTATAATAACCCTATCCTCAGTTACAATCTTCTTGTTTTTCTGGACAATTTCAACACATACTTATTTAACGCCAAGCAATATATTGCTTAGTTTTGCGTGTTTTTGAACTATATATATCCAGGGTCAAACATTATTACTCATCTCCAAATTATTATTGGCTCACTTTGAGTCATGTCTTAATGTAATTCATTCATTTTCATGGATGTAAAAAACAACAAAATTTATATAATCCATTCTCTTGCTGATAGACATTTGTTTTTTTTTCTTCTATTCTGCTGTTATGAATATGCTTGCACACCTCTCCTCTGTAGATGTGAAAGATGTGAGAGTCAAAATATTTAACGACTAGTAATGCACAAATCTGCTTATTCTCCTTCCTCACTCCTTCTCTGAGGCAAATTCTTCTATGCAGGTGGTTTATTCTGGGAAATGATTCCAAGGAACAGGAATAGGGGCTGGGAGGCTTGAAACATGAAGGAGGAAAAGCCAATCTAAGGCTGTGTTTCTGAGATGGTCATCTGCTGGAGGTCACTGAGGCTGGATGGAGCTGAGGAGTGCAAGGAGCTGTGAAGAACACATCTCAGAATTGTCCACTTATGGAACCGAAGAGGAGCATGTTTATACACTGGTTCTCATCCCCATTGTTTATAAGTTGCACCGTAGAGTCTCAGCTCTCTAGCACCTCCTAGTTTGATCATAGGTGAAAATGACAGAATTGGTTCCAAACAGTTCCAAGCTGGGAGGCAGAGAAATCCCAGCCCACAAAACAGAGGAGTTATGGTGATGCAAGGTGTTGTCAGGTTATAACTGGACAGATGATTGCTGCAACAACTGGAATAAAAAGGTGGACCAAGAGGATGTGAGGCGGACCAAAAGATGACCAATAGTGGTATAAATAATAAATGGAAGATGAGAGACAGCTCTTCCAATGAATGAATGTAAAGAAATCATGTAAATAGGAAATCACCATTATTAGACAAATAGTACAGCAGTGATTGTTGCCAGCAAGAACTAACCATGCATGCTCAAACCAGTGAGTGAAAAGTTTGATGGGAAACGGGGTATTTAAAAAAAAAAAAAAAAGGAAACGGGGTATTTACATGGTCTAAAACGATCTCCTCACAAGATGCTTATTAGTCACAAAGGGGCAAATAGTAACCTTATGATAGAAAAACTTGGCAGATACCACCTTAATCGAGTGATCAAGGTTAACATCGTCAATAAGAAGACATACTGATGTGTCTCCCTGATAGCATGCCTTGAGAAGGCCACATTGCTTCTGCAGCATTGTAACAAAAATTCAGAACCTTAGCCTAATCACAAGAAACTGTCAGGCCATCTCAAATTGAGGGACATTCTATAAAGTAACTGTTAGTACTCTTTGTCAAGAAAGATGTGAAGAAAAAAGAGACTGGGGAACCGTCAGATTGGAGGAGACTAAGGAGACATGAAAATAAATGCCATGTGGGACCCTTGATTAAATCCTGGGCCAGGAAAAGGACAGTACTTGGAAAGTGACAAGATCCAACTAAGATCTGTAGATTAATTCTCTTCTATCAATGTGAATTTCCTGGTTTGGGTGATTATATTTTGGTTAGGTAAATTATTAATTAGGGGACGCTGGATGATGAGGGGAACTTGGTGCCATTTTCTCAACTTTTTTGTTAAGTCTAAAATTATTTCAAAATAAAAAGCTAAAAAATTAGGGCCTGAAATTCTCCTTTTCTGGAAAGTACTTCGGTGGCACTGAGGCTACTGGTCCCAACAATTTGAGACTTCTCTTCCTCTCATTGTGTTGAAGTGAAACTGACATGCAATAAACTGTGCAAAAAGTAAATCATTTGGTGAGTTTGGGCATAGGTATACACCCATGAAATCACTGCCATAATCAAGATAATGAATTTATTGTTTAGAGTCAATTTTATGTGGCTCTCTCATTTCTGCTTATCTTGCAAGCAGAGGCACTGAGGCAATAGTGTCTCCCTCCAGACTAGAGGGCAGTTTTATTTACTGTTCAATATGGTAAAACAGGGGTGCCTGGGTGGCTCAGTCAGTTAAGTGTGGACTCTCGATTTCCACTCAGATTGTGATCTCATGGTTGTGAGATTGAGCCCCACATCGGGCCCCGTGCTCAGCCTGGAGTCTGCTGGAAATTCTCTCTGCCCCTCCCCTCGCGCAGGCGCACTCCCTCTCCCGATGTAAATAAATAAAATCTTTTTTTTAACAAGCAATAATTTCCTCAAGAGTGAGCATCAGACACATTTACTTGCAGCCCCTTACAAGACCCAAGTCTCCTAAGCTTAAGATTCCTCAGCTGTACTGCAGACTCACTGCATGCACAGCATCAACCTGGACTGCTCCATGTAGGAGTTGAGAGGTAAAGGAAACCAATGCAAATATGAAGATTGTGGTGTTTGCTATGCCTGTGAGTAATAAAGACTCTGACCCAGGAGTCTCCTATCTTCTGTCAATATTCGTGGAACTGTGGAAGCCTAATTTGTTAGTTTCCAAGTAGAGTAAAATTTTAAATTCTTCTCAGTTCTTGACAATGCCTGGTGATGAAGCTGAGATGCTGACAGAGACTGGACTTTATAGGAGAGACAGGGCAAGAGCCATGTGGACTGGGTGAGAGGATATGAGAATTCCCTGGGATCCAGGAGCTAATGTTCTTGCCCAAGTGGCGGGGGAGTGGGAGGAAGAGGGGGAATTAGCAAATCTAATGTATCTGTCCTATGAGCTCCAGCTCTTAATTGGGTGTTTCTTTTTCTAAGTAGCAAAAAAATTCCATTATTATCCCCTACCATCCCCATTGTTTCCTACAATGTTTTTTTTACAGTTGCAAGACTCTTTAAAAATATTGCTATAAATTTTAGAAAAGCCAGCTCTGCCTATCTCCATAATGCCCCCCTTCCTTATTCTCCTTAGACTAATATTACTTTGACCTAAAATAAAATTAAAAGAAAACCTCTCTCTTTCTCCTAATAGGTGAATGTTTATCAACCTTCAAATTTCCTACTTTGGAATGATACCATGGGCCCCACTACAGTCAAGGAATGGAATCCAGACTGACTGAATCCTTCACCATCCAAATGTTGCTGTGCATGTGTGTAAACCCAAAGCAATGAATAGAGAAACACTAAATAAAAATGACTTTAATACATAATATGTATATAAAAAATCATTTACTGTTTCATTATAGTTTCCCAAATAATTTAGGTAATTTTCAGAATGGATTTTTAACAACTGCTAGGTTCTTTCATGTTAGTATTTGAAATTTTTCCTTAATTAAAATCTTTCTAAATATTTAAAAATACAGTATATTTTCACAACAAACCATATCATTTTTCCCACCACAAAGAATTAACCCTCTTCTCTAGTAATTTCCCTTGCGCAAAAATGTACAATATAGAATGACAAGCCTAACAGGATTTAAAGAGGCAGGGTTACAGAAAACCTTTCTTCTCTAACCATATTAAGCCCAAATTTATCTTGTAGTTAACATATGCTTGTTTCTCTGTAATCTTTTTTTTTTTAAGATTTTATTTTTAAATAATCTCTATACCCAATATGGGGCTCAAACTCACAACCCCGAGATCAAGAGTCACATGATCTACTAACTGAACCAGCCAGGTGCCCCATTTCTCTGTGACCTTATGAGCAGGAACCAAAATAGGAAATATCATTAAATAAGAATTTCCAGGTAAAATTAAAAAGAAATCCAAAAGTTAAAGTAGAAAAAAGATTAGAGAAAAATTCACATATGCATTCCTATTGCTATGCACCTAGATTGTATTTGTAGATCTCAACATCGACTTATGAGGTTCTCAATGACTATTTAATAACACTATGAAATTTGTAAAGAACATCAGAGAAATAAGATTATGAATTCGCTGATGCATATGAACTAGAATCTGTATTAATCATCTTGCACAAATAGGAAAATTTCAAGTTAATTTTAAACAATCATTCTGAAACACAAATCAGCTTATTTTAAATAAAAGAGATTACAAACATTATGATAGCTATGGACAAAACATGTATTTGTACATTCTACTTAACATTCTAAGTAAAAGTATCTTTGAAACTGTTTTGCTGTTATACAGTATTAGTACTATACTACATAATGAGTACAGAAGAAATGTGAGAACTCTTCTGCCAGTACATTATAAAATCACATTCAAGTGCTATATACACTTTGCCTAGAAGGATTTAGAAATGCTACTTAATGATTTTTTAAGTCACCATACTGATTTTAAAAAGATTTTTTAAAAAGATATTCATGTAAAGATATGGCTCATTTAGCAAACATCCCAATTAGCAAATGGACAAAAAAAAAACATGAACAGACATTTCACTGAAGAGGATAAATAGATGGCAAAAAAGCACATGAAGAGATGTTAAACACCATTATTAATTGGGGAAATGCAAATTAAAACCATAATGAGAAAACTTCACACGTATCACAGTAGCTAAATAAAAAATTGTGACATCAAATGCTGGTGAGGATATGGAGAAATTGGATCACTCATACATCGCTGGTTGGAATGTAAAATGGTACAGCTACTCTGGAACAGTCTGAAAGTTTCTTGTAAAGATATGGCTCATTTAAATTGAAACCTTACATCATTTATTTTCTAAATAATATAGGTATCTATACAGACATAGCCATTTTGATGACTCAAATTTAAAATAAAGGGGGGAAAGGCAGTAGAAATGGCATACAGAGAATTTCAGAAATATCTGATTCTTCAGGTTCCTGTCTCTAACATTCCCACTCCCAAGATCATTCCTGCATTACCCTAAGGGCAAGGGTCCCATGGGAATATGGTGGCAAAACAGCCAATGACTTAGAACCAGTGTTCTAAGTGCAAAAAATATTTGCATTTTGGTATTCATATTTGTAATATCTGAGGCTCCAAGACTTAAAAACAATGTGGTTTTGGATCACCTACTTGACTTCTTTGGGGTTACTGTTTTGACTGGTTTGAACCAGATGACCCAGCATTGGGTATGCAAGAAGATGATTCTGGGACCAGGTAGGTCCAGAGTATATTTTAATTCTAACTGAGAAACATGATCTAGATTTCCCAAAGGGATTCAGAGCCCTTTAGGGTAGATTAGAGCCATCAAGGTTGTCTCTGGATGACTCTAGAATCGCTTCAAGTTGAAGAACTCCAGGGTCCTCTCTTCAGAGAATTCTAAAATACTTGCCAAACTCCTGGGTTAGATTATTTTAATTAAAGACTGGTCCCCAGTATAGGTCCTCTGGAGAAGGGGGTGTTTCTGAAGTTACTTCCCTCTAACGTGAGAGGGTTTGGTGTTCTTAAGATTCTGTCTGTGAGCTAGCTGTCTGCAGTCAAATACACAAAACCTGTGAATGAAAAGGCTTCAACGGTACCTTAGACAGTTGATACAACTATGTGTATCTCTATACAAACACATATGCAAATATATAAACATATGAAGAATTAAAAAAAAGAAAGTAAGAGGATTCTAGCTCTCATAAGTTGACCCTTCAACAACACGGGGGGTTAGGCGTGCTAATCCCTTGCACAAAGACCTGTATATAATTTTTGACTCCCCAAAAACTTAACTATTAATAGCCTACTGGGACCAGAATCTTTACTGATAATATGAACAGTTGATTAACACATAGTTTGTATGTTATCTGCATTATACACTGTGTTCTGAAAATAAAGTAAGCTAGAGAAAAGAAAATGTTATTAAGAAAATCAAAAGGAAAATACATTTACAGTATGGTACATACATTTATGGAAAAAATCTGCATATAAGCGGACCTGCACAGTTCACATCCATGTTGTTCAAGGGTCAACTGTTGTCCTTTTTAATCCAACAAAAGATATTTTACTCACAACAAATATATGCTGCTCCCTATTAATAAATGTATGTAAATCAAGGATGAAGTATATATGCAAAAAAAGTTACACTTATAAAGTAAAAATTCATCCCACCAATAGGAAGGCACAGAGTTGAGTTCTGTGAAGTAGACATGGTTTCTGTTTTTGGGGAACTTCCAGATTGATGGGAGTCTTGCACAGAACCAGGTAAAAGAGAGTGATCATCTCTTTTGTTCAGAGATGAAAAGGAAGCAAAAAGGCAGATCGAGATGCTTTGCAGACTACATTAATACTATACTGAAGTCATAAGCCCACTCATTAAGACCACAGAGGATACAGGCATGGGGACGGCAGTGAGTGGGTAAAAAAAACAGCAGAAGACAATTACAACATAAGATTTTTTTTTCTTGCCTTATTAACCAGTAAAATAGAAACCCTATTTAAGATACAACCATCTCTTTTTGCTAACAACCATTTCCTAAGGTAAAATGAGGCAGAGAGAAAAGAAGCATGATAGACACACTACATTTGCTGAGTCTTCAATTTTCTTCTAATAGTTTATATTACTGGTTCTCAACTGGGGGTGATACTGCCTCCTGCAGTATAAGCCAAATAGCCTGTAATGCGTAATACAACATCCCAAGACAAAGCATTACTTGTCCCAAACATCAATCAAACTGAGACTGAGAAACCATCTTATGGTGGCATTAAAAAAAAAAAGAAAAATCAGTAAGTCTAGGTATGAAAGCAATTAGTACCATTTTAAAAAGGACTGTACAGAAACATTCTCCTCCTTGATAAGGTAGCTACAGGCCTCCTAAAGATATCTGATTGATCCATAATGGGAAAATAAAACATGCTGAGAAATCTTAGAATGATTTTTTTTAAACTGCAAATATTAGCGTATAAATGAAAATAAATTTGGAAGATGGAAAGAAAGGATAATGTTTTTGCTCAACTGATTTTGAGTATCAACTGTCTCTACAACCATGAAAGCAAATGTGGTCACATTTCTTATCTAGGTCAAATCTGGCAAAAGATTTACTAAACTGTGTCACTAAAAAACAGCCAGAAGTAGTAAAAATAAAAGATTAATTCTAGACTAATAGAAGAAAAAATTAGCCACTGATTTTTGAAGAGATAATTCCGATGAGACCTGTTCACAGTTACTTTTTCTGATTATCTAAAAGGTACTTATTTATCCTTCATCTTGTGGTTTTACGATGAGAAAGAAGAATGTGAAAAGGAAATGAGCTAACAAAGATTTAAGTATTAATAATATTACAATTCAGTATATCCTAACACAAAAAGACAATTCTTTCCTATGAAATCAAACCCACTGAGAAGTAGAATCTGTGAGAAACAAATATAAAAAACAACGGAGCAGCTTGCAAGTGATCGGATTTTGATAAAAGGGCCTATAATCAGTCACTAAGCTTTGTAAAAGGGGCATAAAAAATGAAAATAAAAAGAAGAGTATCATCTACATAATGGAATCTGACTTGTTACAGTAAACAAAACACCTCCACTTAACAAAAATATTTCCAAATCTTAATGAATGGAGCTAATGTTACTATATATTGGCTGTAATGATTCCACTACAAATTCTAATACTTCCAGAAGACAAAGTTCACTGAAATGGAATTTGCAGAAATGAAGTGTGTGACCCCTAGTCCTATCATATCTGTCACTGAAATGGACATATATGATGGCAACAACAAAATTCCCTGTAATAGTCACTTTTTATGTTAGGTTAGTATTTAACAACTAGCTCTATAACAGTAGGTCTTTATGTGATAAAGCCTGATAAAGAGGGGAAGAAATTCATTATTGCTACACGCCTAAATGGTGGGAGGGGCAAATAACATGAGAACAAGCTGGAGGGTAGTCTCCTGCCACAGGATAATTTTCTACTGGGCCCGAAGCTACTTGCTGCTCTGATTCGTTCACATTTTCACGTTTCTATCAAGAAAGTCTGAGAATGTGGAACTTTCCCTGCACCTCTCCATGGAATTCTGGCCCAATAATTGCTGGAGGGTAATCATTTGTATAAATACATCTCCATTACCCACTGCTCCTATCTCACAGAGATGAGTAGACTGAACAAAAATAAAAGACACCTGGATAAGTAAAATACCCACAACGAAGGCAAATCTTACATCACCAATGTATTAGGGCACTTTCTTCAAATTAAGCTCTTCGATTAGGCACTTAATAAAAGCAAAAGACATTTGTGCAAGTATCTCAACAACAAAGATAAAGAACAGGAAGAAAAAAGCAGATTTATATTCAGTACCAATACTGTGTAAAAAATGGATGTTTTACTTTAGCCAGAAATTTTTTAAAGAAATCCTATTTGAGGAAGAAAGTATTTTTTTGTTCCTTTTGAATCATTACCCTTTGTAGTTTCACTGACTAAAGTTATTTTTCAATACTTAAAGAATGCTCAGAATTTGGTTAAAGAAGGAAAAATTAAGGCAGTGTCTTTAAGCCCAATAAAGGAAAGAACTAACATAACCCTATCTGAGAGGGGCACATCGAGCTCATATTTGGATACAGTATTGAACAATTATGGCTTTAAATATAAAATATTAATGTTTCCAAATTCCACGTTTCCTCAGTTATTCTTTCTTTCTAGCTATGTGAACTTCATATAGCCCATTTAATTTTAAAGAGTTAAGGAACACCTGTCACTTAATTTTGGAACAAAACATGAATGGTGATTGACCTAGAATTATTAACTCAAGAGAGTCAACGGTTATGTTCGTATGTATCATTGACCCAGTATAAAACGGAGGAGGACCCATGGCTGTCAAAATATGGCTGGAAATGGTTAACATCCTTTGGAATCTGCTACAAAACAGAAGATATAAAGTTCTGAGGTACTATTGCCTTATAATCTTACCAGGCTTTAGATTTAAAAATTAGGGATTTTTTGTTTTGTTTTGTATTCAAAAGAGCAATGTTTTTTTCTCTCAGGTTGCAAAGCTTATCTGAAATCTTCTTAGTCATCGTCGTATTGGTTATTATCCCTGAGCTGTGTCTCATCAGCATGTCCCATCAACCAGCCATATATGGTTTCCGTCATTCCTGTTAGTGCTACATCTTGTTATACCAATTCATGGAGCGTTTCACTGCTTTGACCCAGTTTTCCATACTCATTTCATATTCTTGCCATTTC
Source organism: Nyctereutes procyonoides (assembly GCF_905146905.1). Taxonomy (NCBI): domain Eukaryota; kingdom Metazoa; phylum Chordata; class Mammalia; order Carnivora; family Canidae; genus Nyctereutes; species Nyctereutes procyonoides. Next base: position 38,380,906 of record NW_026575042.1, read on the forward strand.
TTCTGTGGCTCAAAAACCACTTCGCTTTGCCTCAGTTTCTTTAGTTCCTCCTTGTCAGTCCAAAACCCTACAGGTGGAAAAAATTACTCTCAAATTTTAAGGCAAATAAGGAGTCCATAAAGTTTATCCACAAACCTATGCAAACTGGTGCACAGGTAAACAACTATTGTTTTAAAACACAATTCAAAATATTTTGTTGCTTTTGAATTTTGTTAGATTGACTATCCCTGGGAATAAATACACCAGGATTTTAAAATCATTTGATTTCTAACTATCAGCTTTACTTCCGTGTGGCACAGCATCAAACCATTTCCAGAGCAATCTCACCCTATCATCATTTAATTTCATGACTTGCTATGAAGAAAACAAGTAAGTAATTGTATATTTTCCCTTTACATAATTAAAAAAAAACAAAGATAGATTAAGATTTTGGTCATATATCTTGAGGTAAGAGGCAACTCCCTGGAATATGGATGAATTCAAAGTTGAGTCTGAATATAACAAGTAGCTTCTTTTTCAAGCTATTGTATTTCATAGAAGTTATTTAAATTCCACTTCATGATAATATTGTTCTGGCATATATTGTTCTTCACAAATGTGATTTATAATAAAAAGCAGCAAGAAAACATATTTATAACTATGCCCATAAGGAGTCTGAAATAGTCTAGGTGTCTTACTAATTAACCTGGTATATTACACTTCCTCTGAAGTACTAACATAGTTGACAAGTCTCCTCAAAGTATATTTTCTCTCACCAATAAAGTCTCTTTGTATTGGAAAGGTTTGAAATTAAATACAAATATAATGAAATAGATAAAGCTCAAATACATAAAGCTCAAGCTACTATGTTCTAAGAATAATCTATATGTGTTTGTTAAAGTATTTTAAATGTTCAAGAGAATCTGAGATATTTAGTCTTATAAGGTGAAAAGGCATAGAAAAATTTGATTTGCCTTATAAACAATATTAGAATGTTTATGAGCATTTGATTTACTGCAAATATAGCTTAATTTATACATTTTGCAAGAGTTATTCAAGTATTTGAAAAGATTTTGTTATACTTCTAAGTTAGTAAGGCATATGAAATTACTAAAAAGAAAGTCAACTGTATTTAATTTGTATCAGTTGAGTGGCACCTAGGTGGCTCAGTGACTGAATGTCTGCCTTTGGCTCAAGTCGTGATCCTGGGGTCCTGGGATTGAGTCCTGCAGCAGGCTCTCTGTGGGGAGCCCCCTTCTTCTGCCTATTTCTCTGTCTCTCTCATGAATAAATAAAATCTTTAAAAAAATTGTATCAGTTGAAATATACAAAGAAATTTAACTAAATTTGTAAATGGGAATGATTTATTATTTTTAATTTTTTTAAATTTTTATTTATTTATGATAGTCACAGAGAGAGAGAGAGAGAGAGAGGAAGAGACACAGGCAGAGGGAGAAGCAGGCTCCATGCACCGGGAGCCCGATGTGGGATTTGATCCCGGGTCTCTAGGATCGCGCCCTGGGCCAAAGGCAGGCGCCAAACCGCTGTACCACCCAGGGATCCCATGGGAATGATTTAAAGGAAAGTTTTTTCTTCAACATGAATTAATCACACATTAATCAATGAATAAATGAAAGTGACTTTTTTTTTTGAAAGTGACTGTTTTAATTTTATTCAAAGTTAACAGATTTTTAGTAGAATACAGTTTAAGTTGAACTTACTAAGATTTCAAACTTTTTGGAATTATAACTTTAATATGCTAAATATTAGCCTAAAACTTCTAACTACAAAATATCCTGTTTGTACAAGCACTCTTCCCTTCCATACAGGAACATATTAAATACTCCTAGTTCCACAAGGCAGCATCCCGCTTCTTAGGGAACCCTTTAATTGCTTTTCCCAAGTCCATTCTTCACCCTCCAACTAATCTTCTCACTAATTGCCAAAGGGGTCTGTTCAAATATAGATCCATCCATGTCCCTCCCCTGCTTAAAATTCTTCAGGGGCTCTCCAGTGTCTTCATGATTAAGTTCAAACTCCTCTTTATGAGGAGTCTACCACAACTGGACCTCTGTTCCTCTCCAGCCCTTCCTCTTGATCTTCACCTATCAGCATTTACGGGCTGGGACATTTGCACAAGTTGCTTTCTTTATTGGACTGCTCACTTCTTATGGCTCCTTACCTCCTCTACTGGCTGTCTGCTAACTCCTTCAACACTGAGCCTCCTCTGGGAAGCCTGCACCACTTAATGCTATGGCTGTTTGCTGGGTTTATCACACAAGTATAATAATTGGTTTACTTGTCTTACTGTAACTACAGACTCTCATAGCAGGGACTACATTTTTAAAACTCTTTATTCCCAGTAGTGACTGTCATATAGCAGGTACTCAACAAATTTTCAATGAATAAAAAAATGGACTGGTTTCTCGTGCCAAAGAAAAGTCCATCTACTCGGAAAGTTTATCCAGAGTCCTTCCCTCTGTTGAAGACAAAGCAGTTGAAATTCATTTTTCTCATCTCATAATTCTGACTAAAGGAGTGAAGTGAGGAGGAAGTGCACCCAGTCTCATCCACCCAGACCCATCCACAGACCCACTCATACTCAGAGGAGTGTTTTGTGCATAATGTACATATGTGTATAGAGCTTAATAGACACCAACATTTTCTAGACCCTCTCTATAATCCCATGATTTGGGAAGAGAAATGCTATCAGCAAGAACAGCTTGTAAGACAGCTCTCACTTTTATAAAATTCACACATACCAATAGCAAGGCCAGCTAGTGAAGCTGCACCAAGGCAGGACATGTCTATGTTGACGGGTCTCTCTATATTCGCATTAATCAGATCTGAAGTCATCTGCATGACAAAATTGTTCTTGCAAACTCCTCCATCTGCCCTGTGGGGAGCAAGATATTTGAGATCAGTTACTTCAACAAAAGCATAAGAACACTATTAATATTTTTTAAAGGGCCACATACATTTTTTTAGATCCTTGATTTTATTTTCTTTAAGTGCAACTTTTTATTTATTTTTTATTTTTTTAAAGATTTTATTTATTTATTCATGGCAGAGAGAGAGAGAGAAGCAGGCTCCATGCAGGGAACCCGACATGGGACTCGATCCCGGGTCTCCAGGATCACACCCCAGGCTGAAGGTGGCACTAAACCCCTGAGCCACCGGGGCTGCCCAAGTGCAACTTTTTAATTCCAAAATTATATCACTTAGCATTGACCCGAAGATAAAGGTTCTCACTAGGTAATCTTCAAACACTTTTCCTTATCCCTAACATCAGTCTTCCCACCTGCCCTGTTGTCCTAAGACTAGTTCAAAATAGGCTAACTAAACTAAGCCAGCATAAAAATTCATTTGGCCATACCAGCAAAGAAAATTTGATGCTTCCATGCCAAAAGGATAGCCACATACCCAAAAAAGACTTTTTTTTTTAAAAAAAAAGACGTTTTAAAGATGTTTATAATATACATGTGTATATTAAGATCCTCCTAAATTATACATTGTGTTATATTCTCCATAAATCCAAAATTAGCTTCCCTTTTCTTTCCAAATTCCTATGAACAAGAATTTTGCTGCAAAGAAACTAAGCATAATTTTTTTTGAAATCCTGAATAATCATAATGATGAAAAAACTAATAGTGGTTACCATTCACTCCCAATTTCTAATTAAATCTATTGAAAACAAAGTGTACATACCGGACTTTTGTCACAGGGATATGGATCTCTTTCTGCATCAACTCATATAACTGTTTGTTTCTAGTCAAGAAAATCAAGAAAATCATTTAGAGAAAATTCATATCATAATTCTTTTTCCAACAGAAAAATAAAACCTGTGGTTTTATTTATATGGTATGTAAAAAAATATACAAAAGAAAACAAACAAATATACTAACTGGAAGTTGATAATAAATGTTCAAACAAGCAAGAGGTTCAGATCCTTGTACTTTTCACCTTGATAAAAGAGAGCATGTTTTTTGTTTAGAAATAAGTTTAATCTATTATCCTTCCTACAAATAAAAATTTAAAGCTAGCATTTAATAGAAAGCTATTAAGATGACATAACACAAACAACATCAAATAGAATTCACCAAATACAAAAATAATCATTTTGTAATCACAGACATTTTTATTTTAAACACTGCAAATGTTCCATATTCATGACAGCCACATTCTTCATTTTAATAAACTACAACTACACCATAACGAAAATAACACAGGGACACACACAAAAAGAATAATTCTGGTGATTTAATCTTTGAGTATAATGGAAGCATTATTAATTAGAATAATTAGAATTCTCCTTTATCAATAAGGATGCAAAAACCTTTGAAAGTCCATTTTAAATCTCTTAATGCTTAAGAAATTAGATACAGCTGACCCTTGAATAACATGGGAACTAGGGGTACTAACCTACCACAAAATCAAAAATCTGCATGTAATTTGTGACTTCCCTAAAACTTAATTAATAGCCTACTGCTGCTGGCAAGCCTTACTGATAACAGTCAATTAACACATATTTTGTATATGTATTATATACTGTATTTTTATGATAAAGTAAGCTAGAGAAATGAAAATGTTATTAAGAAAATCATAAGAGAAAATACATTTATAGTACTGTATGGTGTTTATTGAAAAAATTAATATGGCTCAGTTCTAAGTCATTGTATTCAAGGGCCAACCATATTTTTAAAAATCATCTATTTTCAGATATCAAATCTAAGTGGTACTGGTTCTATAACACATGAAAATAAAGAGATACTGAGGAAATTAGCAATAAGAACAGATTACATCATAAACAGTATGAATTTAAAGGTATAGACACTCAGTTAAAATTAAGAAATATCATAATTTAGTTTAGCAGAAATTAATAGAATGAAATTGCAATACTATATGGGGAAGGGAGAGTTTAGGGCAAGTTTTGGTACCTGAAAGCTATTGACTCCAATATTGCCCGTACAAGATGGTATTTATTGGTGGAAGGCTTCAAACCCATAAAAGAGGCACATGCACAGGGGTCATTTAATGGAGCCTAAAGAAAAGAGATAGTAAGAATTTTTATTATAGTTCTAAATTATATCTATAGACTTAAAGACCTTTTATGCAATAAAAAAACATAGCCATGGTAGAAAAAAAGAATGCTTAGAGTTAGTTTTAAAATAAATGATAGTCTAAAAATATGTCAACTATTAGGATAAGTCTCTAGCAGGACTTAAGCAAGATTGAGTCATAGGTATTGGGCTTAGCTATACCTTCTGTTTGAACTCATACTAAGAGACAATACTGAAGCAGATTAACAAATTATTATTGTTATTTTTATAGAATAACAAACTATTAAATATTTAGCTTTACAAGAGGAAATGCAAAGTAATCCTAGTATCCCTTTTATCCATCTGTAAAGGTTTTACACCAGAATTGTTTTTGTAGAGTGGCTTTTTATTTTTATTTTATTTTATTATTATTTTTTTTTAGAGTGGCTTTTTAAAAGTGTAAGTTAGTCTTAAGATAAAAAACTATAATGCAAATGATGTGTTTTACAGTGTTTTACACTTCACCTAATATGTTGTCAGACATTCAAACGAAACTCTTCTATTTCTTAGCTTAATAGCTTTATTGCCTAAGAGGAGAAATGACCCAGCCTAACTTCTGTCTTTAAAAGAGCCAAAGTCGGGGATCCCTGGGTGGTGCAGCGGTTTAGCGCCTGCCTTTGGCCCAGGGCGCGGTCCTGGAGACCCGGGATCGAATCCCACGTCGGGCTCCCGGTGCATGGAGCCTGCTTCTCCCTCGGCCTGTGTCTCTGCCTCTCTCTCTCTCTCTCTCTGTGTGTGTGTGTGACTATCATAAATAAAATAAAATAAAATAAAATAAAAGAGCCAAAGTCTTCAGCCAGGTGGCTAAGCGGTTTAGCGCCACCTTCAGCCCAGGGCGTGATACTGGAGTCCCAGGATCGAGTCCCACATAGGGCTCCCTGCATGGAGCCTGCTTCTCCCTCTGTCTGTGTCTCTGCCTCTCTCTCTCTCTCTGTCTCTCATGAATAAATAAATACAATCTTAAAAAAATAATAAAAGAGCCAAAGTCTTGAGCTGGAATTATATATCTGTTGGATGAAGTTTGTATTCATCTTTGCATCCCCAGGAATGCAAGACAATTCTGGGACACAAAGAAGAAGAGCAAAGACCCCTGCTAGAGCTTGTAATCTCACAAAGAAAGAGACAGAAGAATGGTTCCAATGGATGATAAAAGGTCACAACAGAGGGATGTGCTGGTACTATCGGGAAATGATGGTCCCCAGGAAAAGTGCCTTCTAGCTTCAGGGCCTTGACTCATCATCTCACACCTGGAAAACTTTCTACCACCTCTTTTTCTAGTTAATCCTACTCCTGTTTCAAATCTTGGCTCAGATTCCTCTGGAAAAACTTCTGATCCCAAAGACAAGACCAAGCATCCATCATCACTTTTATGGAATCCTAGAGCTTTGCATTATAGCAATGTTTATAATCATGTATATTTGTGTGAACATTTGTTAAAACTCTTCCTTTCCTGTAGAAACTGATTCCAATGTGTCTCCAGGGCCTTGCACTGCATCTGGCCCCCACAGGGGATCCTCCACATTTGCTCAATGAACAAACAATACTCTTCCTCATTACTTAACTGAAGATATCCCATATTACATCTTATCTTTACTGTAGCTGTGATTTTCCTTCTATTGTGATTTTATTCGGATTATTTTTTAAATTTATTAATATGTTTTAATGATTCACTCAGTAAAAGCTTATTTATACAGTAACGCTGGCCGATATCAGGTGGCATTCAATTGTAAAACAAAGACAGGTCAGATTCAGCCAGTGCAACTAATCCCTAAATAGTGTGCTACGTATTTTCTGGATAAAAATATTTTCTTCTAATATACCACATAAAATACTGGTATGACTGGCCTGAAATCACTTTTCTAAATATAGCTATGCACATAATTTACAATTAATTAGTAATAGGCCTTGAGAGATAATAAATCCCATGGAATCCTAAAAATTTCTTTTTGGTTACAATGTCCCTATATTAGTTAGGAATCTGTCTTTGGGATCATACTGTAGGGAAAATCCTGTACTGTAGGCAAGATCCTTTGGGCCTGGTCACACCTTGCCAGGGCAGAGAGTCTCCAGCCATACCTCCAACCTATCATTGCCAATCTCATTGAGTAAGCCTCTCTGGCCATCAACCAACCAGGAATGGCAAGACTCGTAAAGTTTTGTTTGGAGTCCTGAGCTAACCTGGCCGACTCCTGCCCAAAGCATAGACTACTTGCCCCCACAGGCCCTTGTCACCACAGGGATTTTTTGCCTAATATGCTGGGGGCCTGCAGGATAGCTAATGCCTCTTACCCTTTATCAACTGTGAACCTAAACACAAACTCCTCTGGCATCTATTGTCTATTCCTGGTGTCATCTTTTACGCCATACCATGAACCAGTACAGCAGAGTAGTTAAGAACCTCACTGGGATATTAGCCTAATAAGCTGGGAACGTGCAGGATAGTTAACATCTCTTGCCCTTTGTCAAAAGGGAACCTAAACACAAACTCTTCTGGCATCTATTGTATATTCCTGTTGTCATATTTTACACCATACCATGAACCAGTACAGCAGAATGGTTAAGAACCTGGACCCTAGAATCAGAACACCTGGGCCCTGACACCAGCTCTGCTGCTCACTAGCTGAGACCACGCAAGTGATTTAATAGCTATAAATCTCAGTTTCCTCATCTTCAGAATAGAATGATAAGAGTATCTTCTGCCTTATTGAGTCACCGAAGATCAAGTGAGATAAATTCATGACATTTAGAACAGTGCCTGACGCACAGTAAGAATTCACTACAATTTTATATTACTATAATTTCTTACCCAAACCTCTCCCACTACTGACTTTCTTCACAACCCTTTCTGTGCCCTTTGAATCCTTCCTTCTATTGTAAATAAATTCTCCTAAAATGTAACCAGTTCTGAGAAGTCCTCTCTACTGTGGACTATAACACTGTGGTTGCTATAACAAAACTGGCTCTGTGCCGGGAAAATAGCTTCAGTTAGAGCTATCCAGTGGAAGACTGTCAAGCTTCTCTACCACAGGGGCCAGAAGCACTGTACTAACTTCCCATGACCACTCTAGACCATAAACATCTACTGTTTGGAGACACTTCCCTTCCCCCATGTTTGTTTAGGGAACATCATGTTTTACCTTTCTGTGGCTCAGACATCCCAGTCATTCACAAAACCAGAGATGGCATTCCTAGTACTTGCTGGCCACACCTCTTACTGAAGAAAATGCTTGAAACCACAGACCTCGTTGTCTACAGCAGCCATGTTTCATGTCCTAGTCCCACTGCCAAAGTACAACCATAGGGACTGAACATGACTAACTCAAAATCTGTCCTAAGCTTGAGAAGACTAGGAGGCCCAGTCAGATTCTCAAGATTTCTCAGAAAAGATCATCCAGAAAAAGACCATCAACAGGGGGAACTGAAGCTAAAATGCACAGAGTGGAAGAAGGTTGTATTTCCAAATTATGGAGAAGCAAACATATGAGGAAAATAATGACAATTAAGCAGAAGTTATGAGGAAGAAAGAATACAGAGCAGAGCTGGTTGTGAGAAAAGTGAACGCACAGAGAAGAAACCACAAAGAACATTAAGAACTGCAAAGTCAGTTGCCGACTTCTTTACAATACCAGTGAACAACCAGCTCCTCTCAGGGTAGCATAAGCAAGCCTGTTCCCTGCAAACCTAAGAACCCTCATTGGAGCATGACTCATCATCCTCTGAAGACTGACACTTGGTTCACAGTCCTGTCTACCCTATCACTGCCACCATCATAGTGACTTTACAGTTAAGCAGATAGTCACTGATTCCTGCCTCTGATACCTATCATGGATATTCCATGTTAGTATCTCCGTCCACAAATCACAAGACCTACCAGAGCAGAACCACAATGGCTGTACAAACCAACGCCACCCCTGGCTTATGGCCCCCATGCTCCAGTCCACCCCTTGCTAGTGGCTGTCCCAGACTTCTCACTTTCCTCAAAGTGCCCCCAATACCCCTTTCTCAGCAGACCCCCATGAGAAATTGAGGCCATTGGGATTTTTCAATGGCTTGCCCCCTGTTATCTATGGCTATAACAATATTCTTAAATTAAGGGCAGTATCACAGATACTTGACCCTTCCATCCTTCCATTTCCTCTATCCTTCATTTTCTTTGTTGTTGACCTAGGCAGCTTATCAGTGATCTCCCTCCTATTTTCCAAACAGTATCAACACACTATTGTTGTCTGAATTAACTTTCAGTTCCCACTTAAGAGTTTCATTGCTACATTGGGAAATACTTGGACTGCAGTCCTCCCCCACCCTTCTCGAACCCAGCATATCAACAGCCTGCAGTCATGGCAGGACAGGGACATTTATTAACATGAAATTAAAAACCACATCTGTGAGTTTTGTCTAATCTTCTGGGCTTTAGCAATATTTTTTAATCATATATTTGATATTATTTTTACAGGCATATGGATTGATGCAGAAGTTAAAAACAGAGCTGCCAAGATAAAGTCACTACTAAGTCTCCCAGCATATTTTTCAAAAAGAGAAGAATATATAGTAGCCTAATTAAATCCTACCTTGGCTAATGACAACTATTCATCTCAAGCTTCCTCCTGAAACCTCAATCCAACAAATATTCTTCACCCCTTGTCCTATCAGAGATGCTAGTTTCCTCACATCATTCTAAAGAGGACACAGTGTGATCTCTATCATGCAGTTGATAAACTTTTAGTCTTTTAGGGTAAGGAAGGAAATCATTATAGATATTAAAATATTGCCAATTGAAAGTCTAGATTGGAAATATCCTATTTTTAGAGATTTGAAACATCCTGATCTAATCCTTTTTCACCAGCTTCTACATGATATTATCCAAACTTTCAAGATTGGGGCTTTTTAAACTGATTGGTTGAATACGGGATGGGCTAGAAGTAAGAGAAATTTTTATTTTGTTAAAGGAAACATATTTAGAGGAGGATTAAAGGGACAGTATAAGCTTTCCAAAAAAAAAAAAAAAAAGAATTTTGTTTATAATAATATACCTGAAAAGTTTTTTAAAAGTCTTTGTAACAATATGTTAAAATCAAAAGCAGTAACACAGATCTCTTAATTAAATACTAAGTTAAATATTACAAAGCCAACTCTCTTACCAGGTTCACTTTTTTATTAGGCAAAGTAACCAATACTTCACCCACCACAACAGTTAACCAAGCTTATAAATAACTGCAAAATATATCTGTGTGTGTGTGTGCGTGTGTGTAATCCTAACGTTTTCTAATTCTCAATGGGACACTTCCTCTAAAAAAAAAATGCCAATATACAGATATATTTCCCCCTCACTGGGAAATGGCTATTTTTTTGGTTATGATAAAGTAAGGCTAGGTCTTATGTACACTACACCTGCCAACTTCTCATTTCCACAGGGGTGGAGCTCTAGGCTGAATTTGCTGTGCTTTTTCATGGAATTTGTGCTAAGTCATGACTCCTCAGCCCTGGAATGTATCTTCACCTTCATACTGCTTGCTGCCCAAATTTTTAGGTAAGGGAGTAGCAGGTACATAATTTTGAGTGTGGGTACGAGGTGAGAAATGTTGGTAGTTGCCAATGACTAAAAAAAATTAAAATAAAAAAAATACCTGCAATCCACTAAAAGATGGAACAAAACAGACTCCTTCAGAATCTTCTAAACTTTTGGCCATTTTTTCAGTCTCAGCAGCATCTGTGAAAAGATCTGTAAAAACAAAAAAAAAGTAATAATAATTTTTTTTAAACCCTAAAACAAAACAGAGGGGCTGAGGAGTGGTACAGAATTATGTTATACGACTAGTGTTTACCTGCACCCACATTTATTACAAGTACAGTGTGAAAGGGTCAACACAAAAGCCAACCTGTACCACCTGGCCATCCACACTGCAAAGCTTTAGGGGCCCATGGAATGTCTTCAGTAGGCTCTGTATGTAGCACACCTTACTTTTTTCTTTAAAGATGCTTAAAAGATGCTATTTACAGGGCACCTGGGTGGTTCAGATGGTTGAGCATCTGACTTTGATTTCAGCTCAGGTCATGATCTCAGGGTTGTGGGATCAAGCCCTGCCACTGGGCTGCATGCTCAGCAGGGATCTGCTTGAGATTCCCTCTCCCTCTCTCTCCTGCCCCTATCCCTGTGCATGCATGTATGCTCTGTTTCTATCTCTCTCAAACAGATAAAGCCTTAAAAATACATAAAAGATTTGGACTGTTTAAAAACTAATTCTGTGTGTTTTCGGGCATTAAAATAAGTTATTCTCCCGAAGATGACACTAATCCTAGTCTTCTGATGAAAGATCATCTACTGAGTCAACTGAAAAACGACTCCATCTAATGAATTCAATATGGGGTCAGTAATAAGTAGATATACTAAAAGTCAATCTTTAAGAAACAAACAAGAAAAGATCTAATTAATTTAATATACTATTTTTACAGGAGTATATAACATACACATAGAAAACTACAAAAACCCCAAATGTATAACAGGGATAAATTTTCAGTGTGAATACACCCACAGAACCAATATCCAGATCAAGATACAAACTTCGCTTGTTTAACATAATGCTTGTGAAATTCATTCATGTTTTTTTTTTTAAATTTTTTTTTTGTTTTAAATTTTTATTTCTTTATGATAGTCACACAGAGAGAGAGAGAGGCAGAGACACAGGCAGAGGGAGAAACAGGCTCCATGCACCGGGAGCCCGATGTGGGATTCGATCCTGGGTCTCCAGGATCGCGCCGTGGGCCAAAGGCAGGCGCCAAACCGCTGCGCCACCCAGGGATCCCTTCATTCATGTTTTTATAAGTAGTTGCGCTTCTTTCTTAGCCCTGTATAATATTCCACTGTGTGACAATATGCAATTTATTAAACTATTCTAAAGTTGATAGGCATTTGGTTTCTAGTTTTTGGCTAATTTAAATAGGCCACTTTGAACACCCATAGACATTATTTTGATGAACATATGTGTATGTTTCTATTTTATATATTCCAAGGGATGGAGCTGCTGGTCCTAAGGTCTACAAATAGATACTGCTAAATCATTTTCCAAAGTAGTTGTACCAAATTAAGGCTCCTGACAACAGTATGAAAATTCCAGTTATGCCATATTCTTGCCAGTAATTGATACTGTTTTTCATTTTAGCTATTTTGGTGGTATTGCATGATGGTTTGATTTTGTTTTCTCTATTAACTAATGAAGCTGCAATTCTTTTCATTGACCATTTGGATATCTTTGTTTGTGAAGTGACTCCTGAATAAGCATGTAGGACAGACAGCATAGATCAGATGAAAAAGTTCAAGAATCAGTCATAATAAATACTGATGTCTTTGTACAGCCTTAAGTTAATTGGTTTAGTTTAATTGTATGTTTTGTTATTCTTATAATGAAAAATTGATTAAAGACATGAAGTTTAAAGAACACCTATGTTAAAACTCAAGTTAATAAGGATTGTTCAATAACAACTACAAATTTTTTTAAAGATTTTATTTATTTATTCACGAGAGAGAGAGAGGCAGAGAGGCAGAGGGAGAAGCAGGCTCCATGCAGGGAGCCCAATGTGGGATTTGATCCCGAGACTCTGGGATTACACCCTGAGCCAAAGTCAGACGCTCAACTGCTGAGCCACCCAGGCATCCCACAACTACAAATTTTATTCAAAATGAATGATCAGCGGGATCCCTGGGTGGCGCAGCGGTTTGGCGCCTGCCTTTGGCCCAGGGCGCGATCCTGGAGACCCGGGATCGAATCCCACATCGGGCTCCCGGTGCATGGAGCCTGCTTCTCCCTCTGCCTGTGTCTCTGCCTCTCAATCTCTCTCTCTCTCTCTCTGTGACTATCATAAATAAATAAAAAAAAATTAAAAAAAAAAAACAAAATGAATGATCAGGGGCACTTAGGTGGCTCAGTGGTTGAGCGTCTGCCTTGGGCTCAGGTCGTGATCCTGGAGTCCCGGGATCAAGTCCCACATTGGGCTCCCTGCAGGGAGCATGTTTTCTCCCTCTACCTATGTCTCTGCCTCTCTGTGTCGCTCATAAATAAATAAATAAAATCTTAAAAAAAAAAAAAAGATTCTCTCACTTTCCCTCTGCCCCTCCCCCTACTCAAAGGCTCTTGCAAATAAAATAAAATTAAAAACTTAAAAATATTCGTTTTTGAAATCCGTAGGTTTTAAAAAATCATGTCCAAATGTCTACATTTTTTTAAAAAAGATTTTATTTATTTGAGAGAGACAGAGCACATAAGAGAGATCACAAGCAGTGGGGAGGGGTAGAGGGAGAAACAGACTCCCCAGTGAGCAGGGAGCCTGATGCAGGACTTGATCCCAGGACACTAGGATCATGACCTGAATGGAAGGCAGACACTTAACCAACTGAGCCACCCAGGTGCCCCTAAATGTCTACATTCGGAAAACATATGAGATGGCTGGTTTGAGGAAAGTTTTTGGCAATAGGCAAAGAAATGGGTGGGGGGAAGAATCTAGTTTATTTAGATTCTTCACTGGTTGTTCCATACTTGCTTGAAAAATGTCTCCAAATAATCTTCCACTTAAACTGTTCTCAAATGAGCTTATTGATGGAAAGTCTTTGAGAGTAAGCAGATTTCACTCTGTCTCCCCCACTGAATACAGCTAAGAATCCTGGATGAAATGCACCGAAAAGCTATCTGAGGACTCACAAGAATAAGGCTGGTCACGAAACTCTAAGTTAACACCAAATCAGTGGTGAGTTTCCTGTTTTTATTTTCTCTGGCATCTCCTGGCTTGGATTCGGGAAAGCTTAAAACTGGACACCTGGGTCTGTACATTGGGTACAAATATGAAGAGCTTCTACAGAAGAACCTTCTTTCTGATCTGAGGAGTAGGACTCAGAGGAGGCTCTATAGGACTAAAAGTGAGGAGATAACCCTGACTTTTGCTTTTGGGATTTTTTTCAGTCTACCTGAACAAGAAGGAGAAAAGGCATTGAAAAAAGAGAGAGAGAGAGAGAGAGAGACAGAGAGAGAGAGAGAGAGAAAAACAGAGAACAGGACTTCATGGATCTATGAGACAATGAGAAAAGACCTAACATTTCTGTGATTTGAATCCCAGAAGGAAAAGACAAAGAATGCAGTGCAGAAAAACTATCTGAAGAAAAAAAAGTGATTGTAAACATTCCACAGCGGATGAAAGGTATAAATCTATAGATTCAAGAACTTCAGAACATCCCAAACTGGATAAACACAAAGAAACTGATGCCCAGGCACATCATAATAAAATTGAAAGTTAAAACCTGAAGGCAAAGTAGAAGTCCTGAAAGCAGGTAGATTATATATTGTGGAACAAACATTAAAATAACTGTGGGTTTCTCATCAAAACTATGAAATGGGGATCCCTGGGTGGCACAGCGGTTTAGCGCCTGCCTTTGGCCCAGGGCGCAATCCTGGAGACCCAGGATCAAATCCCACGTCGGGCTCCCGGTGCATGGAGACTGCTTCTCCCTCTGCCTATGTCTCTTCCTCTCTCTCTCTCTCTCTCTGTGTGACTATCATAAAAAAAAAAAAAAAAACCTATGAAGTGGAACATCTTTTTAAGTACTAAAAGAAAAGAAACGTCAACCTAGAATTCTATATCCTAGCAAAAATATCCTTCAGAAATAAAGACAGTCTCCGATGAAGGAGACTTAAGATAATTTGTTGTTAACAAACATATAAAAGAAATGTTAATCTATATGCAAAAAAAAAAAAAACCTTGACCTAAACTTCACAGCTTATAAGAAAATTTATTCAAAACTGTTATACATCTAAATGTAAAACATAAACTATAAAACTTTTAAAAGAAACCATGGGAGAAAAATCTGTGGGACTGGTTTGGCCAAGAGTTCTTAGATACAATACCCAAAGCATAATTCATAAAACAAAAAGCTGATAAATTAAACTTCACCAATTTAAAAACTTTTACTCTGTAAAGGAGACTGCTAAAAAAATATAAAATATATATATAAAAAAACATATACTATGAAAAGAATGAAGATGTCTGTGAACTGATGGGAAGTAATTCCCAGGATATCCTTTTAAGTGAAAATGGGAGAGTATGAAAGAGCGTACATTATTTTATGTAAGAAATTAGGGAATATAAGAAAACATACATGTATCCTAAATGTTTTTGCAAAAAGAAATACAAAGGACAAACCAAAAACTAATGAAGTGATTACAAGATATAGAAAGACAGGATGAAAGGGAGGTGAGAGAATCGACTTCATATATCCTTTTTCATGGTTTCAACTTTGGGAATCAAGTAACAATTCCACATTAAAAATAATTAGATAACGTTTTTAAAAAGAATGCAGAGGGGGGAAAACAAACTGAATGGTAACAGAAAACAAATGAACTCGATTCTATTTCAAATTACTAAAATCATTGAAGGAAGAAGAACTAATAGAAGTAACTTTTGAATAGTGTGCTTTGGCCATATACCCTTGATATAAAGGGAAAAAACCTGCAAATGATCTTGAGTAAATATTGTTTGATGAAGTGGGATAGGACTAGTAATTCTGAAACTCTTCTCTGTGTGTATTTATGTATATATACATATATATATATATATATATATATATATATATATATTTTAAAGATTTTACTTACGTATTCATGAGACACACACACAGAGGCAGAGACATAGGCAGAGGGAAAAGCAGGCTTCCTGTGGAGAGCCTGATGCAGGATTCGATCAGAGGACCCCAGGATCATGACCTGAGCCAAAGGCAAATGCTCAACCACTGAGCCATCCAGGTGCCCCTCTTTTGTGTATATTTTACACAGATTGAGTAAATGAATATATAATATTAACATTGTCAGGAGCCAGGGTTCTCAATGTGGAAAAAGGGATGTAAAAACATAGAACATAAAAAGATAAGCAAAGATGCTTAGGAGCTAAACTGGGACTGGAGATACAATATAATTTCAAAAAATTTTTACACACTCGGGTGCCTGTGTGGCTCAATCGGTTAAGTGTCAACTCTTGATTTTGGCTCAGGTCATGATCTCAGGGTCATGAGACTGAACCTTGCATTGGGCTCCGAGCTCAGCATGGGGTCTGCTTGTCCCTTTCCCTCTGCTCCTCCTTACCCCTTCTCAAATAAATAAATAAAATCTTTTAAAAGATTTGTTTTTGGGGATCTCTGGGTGGCTCAGTGGTTTGGCGCCTGCCTTCAGCCCAGGGCGTGATCCTGGGGACCTAGGATCGAGTCCCGCATCGGGCTCCCTGCATGGAGCCTGCTTCTCCCTCTGCCTGTGTCTCTGCCTCTCTCTCTCTCCCTCTCTGTGTGTCTCTCACGAATAAATTAAAAATCTTAAAAAAAAAGATTTGTTTTTAACACATATACACACACACTTCTAGCTCTACCGAAACCTGCTGCCAACCATGTTTTTATTTTTATTGATTTATTTTGAATTTTATTATTTTTTAAAGTAGGCTCCACACCCAGTGTGAGGCTTGAACTCATGACCCTGAGATCAAGAGTCACACACCCTACCAACTGAGCCTGCCAGACACCATAACAATCATTATTTTCAAATACCATTTCCTATTCATAGGAGTTAGGGCTCACTGGGAAAGTGGCTAATTTCAGGGTACGAGCAGGAAAAACACAAGATGAGCTTAAAATGTCTTATGCCAGAAACTAAGAAAGAGAAGAAGAAAGAATTATAAGAAAGAGGAAGAAGAAAGATATGGACATTTAAAAGACACAGAAGACAGTCTGAGGAGATTTGCACTGGTTAAATTCTTGACAAACTGAACATGAAAATAAGTAAGACCTATAGAATGAAATAATGAGTTTATAGTGATAATATGTAAATAAAAAGGGTGAAAGGAAAGCTCTTCAATACACAATAGAATGTTAATACAGAGGAGTAATGGGACTAATGGACACCCTGCAACTCCAGGTATACATTCTGAGAAGGATACAGTTACCATTTATGTAGGGTTTCAGCCAAAACTACATAACATGGACCTAGTCACAAGAACGTAAACTGAAGGATATTCTAGACAATAACTGGCCTATGGCTTTCAAAAATGTCAACAGCATGAAAAACAAAGCTGAAGAAGGGACTCCAGATTAAATGAAATTATACAATAAGCAACAATGGTCTGGATCTTATAATGGGGAAGAATTGCCATGAAGGACATTACTGGTACATCTGACAAAATGAGAATATGGACTATAAATATGGTAAAGAATATTATATCCAATGTTAACTCTTCTCAAGTTAATAACCATACTTCAGATAAGTATGAGAGTGTTCTTGTTCTTAGGAAATACACTATGAGGGATCCCTGGGTGGCGCAGTGGTTTGGCGCCTGCCTTTGGCCCAGGGCGCGATCCTGGGGACCTGGGATCGAATCCCATGTCAGGCTCCCAGTGCATGGAGCCTGCTTCTCCCTCTGCCTATGTCTCTGCCTCTCTCTCACTGTGTGCCTATCATAAATAAAAAATTAAAAAAAAAATAAAAAGGAAATACACCATGAAATACTACAGGGAAAGAAGCATGATGCATGTAATCCATTCTTAAAAGAGCTCAGAAAATTATACAGGTATTTATTTGTCCTGCAGTACAGGATAGATGGTAGGTAGGTAACGCAATCATGGTAAAATGTTAAAAATTAGCAAATCTGGAGGAGCAGTTTGGCTGGCTTAGTTGTCAGAGCATGTGACTTGATCTTGGGTTTGTACACTCAAGTCTCAGGTAGGGTATAGAGATTACTTAAAAATAAAATAAAGTCTTAAAGGGTGTACAAGTTTTTGTGTTGTTTTTATAACTTTAAGTTTGAAATTGTTTAAAAATAAAAAGTTAAAACAGTTCTAATTTTCACCTCTCTCTCACTATATATCTCACTGTATATATACCCAGTGAAACATACAGAATACTAATTCTTGGGTATTTTTAAAAGACATTTAATTTATCAATCTTACTTTTTATTATTTGTCAGTTTTAATAATTTGTATGTCCTTGTACGTTTTGGCTGGGAAGTTTATTATGCTTCTCTCCTTTTTCTTATTAATAAGCATTCATCATTTTCCTCTAAATACTGTTTTTACAGAATTATAGTTGGTTTCTGTATTTTTTAGACACTATCAAATTATGTTTCAAAGTTTTCCTTGGCTCTATGTTACTTAAGAAAAGAGATTTCAAATTTCCATGTGGCAAAGTACCATTTAAATACTGTTTTTGCTATTTATTTCTAACCATATTACATAATAGGCTGAGATGTTCCACTCCAGTGCTTTTCAAAGTACAGCACCGAGAAAAGGATGTGTGTGTGTGTGTGTTCAGAATGGGATTTCACTGAACTCGAAATGAAAACATAAATGAACAAAAAGATGAAGAACAGAAAAAAATGTACAGTCTGTTGTTTATTCTTGACCAGCACTTTACCCCATAAGTTACACATCATGGAATTAAAATCATTTATGGGAAGAAGAAAAAAAGAATACCCTTTTGGAACTTAACAGAAACATATTTTTCTTTTTTTAGGGAGGAGAGGGACAGAGAGAGAGGATCTTAAGTAGGCTCCACGCACAGCGGGAACCCAACTCAGGGCTTGAAGCAGGGCTCGATCTTACAACCTTGGATTATGACCTGAGCAGAAATCAAGATGATGCTTAACTGACGGAGCCACCCAGGTGCTCCACGTTACTTTCTTTTATAGAACAATCATACATCATACATAAAATATTTAAGCCTAGTTTAATCAGGGGGCTCTTTTTAGTGTTAAGATAATTTTAATCTCCTAAAGAGATATTCAAAACTATGTTCTTAATGTACAAAAATAAAGATTTTACGTTACCATAAGACATCTTTTATCAGTTTGGTACAAGAACAGTTTTTTTAAAAATATTTTTAAAGGATTTTATTTATTTATTCATGAGACAGAGAGACAGAGAGAGAGAGAGAGAGAGAGAGAGAGAGAGAGAGGCAGAGACACAGGCAGAGGGAGAAGCAGGCTCCATGCAGGGAGCCTGATGCGGGACTCGATCCTGGGTCTCCAGGATCACGCCCTGGGCCGAAGGTGGGCACTAAACCGCTGAGCCACCCAGGGATCTCCCCATACAAGAACAGTTCAAATAAAATAGAACAAAGTCTGGCCTGCTATAGGAGGGAAAAATAAAAACTCTTTTTTGAAAAACATCTTAGTTACACACTTTGCGTTCTCCATGTTGAGATCTTTGATCTATTTCTTTTTGGCTGGAGTATCTCCTTGGGTAATTTCCTCAGAAAACACATACTGCACAGCCAGGAAGTGTCCCTTTTCCACTTAATATGAACGATAGCTTAGCCAAGCACCAAGATATTGGCTCATTGTTCTTTTTTCTCTATATGTATATGTTGTTCCTTTCCAAATTTTACAATTAACTTCCATGCCACTCTGAGTATTTATTTCTTCATACATAAACTATCTTGAAGCTTTTCTTTATTCTTGGAAATCAGATAATTCACACACATGACTTAGTTTGTATCTCTTCTTTTTTTTTTTTTAACTAAGCTATTTCAGTCTGAAAACTAAGGTCTTTCTTCTGTTCAAGGAAATTTATTTTCAATTTTTTGCTTCAATGTTTACATTTTTGTAACTCCATTACCATAATTACATTTTCATATGCCAGCAAAGAGACTACTGTTCACATATTTTTTTCTCTAATCTCTCCTCTGTATCTCTTACCTCTCAGTTTTATCTTCTATTTTTCTTTTTTGTTTTTAAATTCTTTATGATTCTTATTTGGATTTTTAGCACTATTTTATGTTTTACATATCAAGGTTTTGTTCTTCAAAACTCTGGATGTTTTCCAAACATTTCTTTGTAATATTTTCTTTCAACCCTTCAAGTTTAACTTTTGTTGGTGTTATTTTAATCTTCAGTTTCTTCTATTATACCTGCCTTCAGGGTGCTGTATGTTCTTACATTGTGCTTCCTTTCAGATCAGGCTCATTATGGGGTTGTCAGGCAATGAGAGAGGTAGAGGAGTGAACCTTGGCTCTCTGGTTTCTGGAAATATGAGAAAGATTAGGCCTCCCTCTCTCAGGCTGGAAGAGGAGCAGTTCAGACCAAACAGTATTGATGTCCACTGTTGGCAAGCTCTCCCAGGGATTGGCCAGGCCAGCCTTCTTCTCCACATTCTTTGGGGATTTTCTCCTGGCTCAGCAGGCTGGATCCATAGAGAAAATCCGGAGCATCTTTTTTTTTTTTTTTTTTTTCTTAAAGAGACAGCGAGAGAGTGGGGGCAGGGGATGGGCATGATGTGGGAGGGGCAGAGGGAGAAGGAAATAAAGAATCTTAAGTAACCTCTACACCCAGCAAGGAGCCTGACTTGGGGCTTGATCTTACAACCCTGAGATCATGACCTAACTGAAATCAAGAGTCCATGCTAAACCAACTGAGCCACCCAGGAGCCCCAAACATCCAAGCGTCTTTAGCAGCCTCTAATATTTTCACCAATAACACTCAGGTGGTGGCCTCTACAAGACCCTGGGTCTGCACTGTCTACTTGAGAATTTAAGGATTCATTCATACTGGGCTCTACTTGAGCTTCAGTGATAACCCATACTTCTCTTCCCCAACAAGAAGAGAGGGATCTGGGACCATTAACTAAGATCCTGTTCACCAGCAGTAACATGTATGCGGTTCACCACCACCTAGAACTAGTTCATATAATGAGAAAATGTTTATCTCATCCCTTCTAATGAGGGATACTTTCTCTCTTGGGAAGATACCCTGAGAGGAATCAGTTTCCTTATTTCTAGTAAACAAGAGTCCTGGGTAATTTTACATGTGTATGGGGAAGTCTTATGGGGATTGCATGGAGCAAGCAGATGTGACACGTAGCAATTAAAAGTGATATTGCTAGGGAAAAAATGTTCCCTAACCTGTGTTACTGGAGGACAACAGAGATGTCAACTGCCTGAACTGCAGAGAAGAAATAGGGCATTCTTTTAGTCCCTTAAATAGGTCATGCTTCTCCCTGCTTGGGGCCTACCTCACTACTCCTCCTTACTTGGACTGCCTCCTAATTTAACTTGCTTCTCTCACCTATAAAACCACTCTTTTCTTTTCTTTCTTTCTAAGATTTATTTTTATTTTTTATTTTTTTATTTTAGAGAGAGAGCAAGCAGGGCAGGGGGCAGAGGGAGAGGGAGAAAATCTCCAGAAGACTCCCTACTAAGCACAGAGCCCAACATGAGATCAGGACCTGAGTGGAAATCAAGAGTCCAATGCTTAACCAACTGAGCCACCCAGGTGCAACCACTAGTTGTTATCCCTTCAGGGAATAGCCAACATCATTCTTGAAAGAAGCCTCTTGATTCTCCAGACTAGACAAAGCTCTCCCTTTAAAAAGGGATCATTGATCCTACTACTACTTCTTCTTCCTGGGACTTAACACTAATATATATATATATATATTTTTTTCAGCTTTTCATTTAAAACATGTCTTTCCTGCTAGACTATAAATGCCATGAGAGCAGCAGGTGTCTGTGTTATTCATTTGTGTCCCCTCACATGTACAGTTCCAGGCACACGGTGAGCACTCAGTTACTTGTTAACTCAATAAAAGCTAGAAGACATAAAAAATATTTATTAAGATTAAGACAGCAAAATAGAACAAAGAGTGAAGGGGAGCAGAAATGGATCAAATTAAAAAGAAGAGATGATCCTGTGGGAACCCAAATGTTGAATTAACATAGAGGGCTAAAGGGGAAAAAATGGAAAAATTGGGCTGTGTGAAAAAGACTTAGAAAATAGATCCGAAAATCAAGATGAAACTTGTTTTAAACAGCTTTTATACCTGAGCCTGAAGTACTCAATCCACTAAAACAAGTGGAAGGAAGCCATCATTCAGATTGGAACAAGCTCAGGATGCCACACAAAGATAGTCTCAGCTTACACATTCAAGGAAATTCCAGGGCTACTTAGGCTCTTACACACTGTGTTTCTCCTGAACATAATTAATTTTTCTCAGTATACCCATTAAAGTGATATATATTCAAATAAATGTCAGCTTTTTTTGTGTGAATTTCAGACAGATACGTACAATAAGGTTTAGCTTTACCAATGACTAAAAATTTAAAGTAAATAACTCAACTCTGAATTCTCTCTCCCTCCAGTTAGGACAATAGTCCCATTTTCTTGCCAGATACGCAACTGGCCCTTAGGAGAGCTTGTGACTCCACCAGAAATCACACCACTTTTCTAGGTAGGACCATTTAGCCCCATCTCCCAGAAAAGAGCTTTCATCATTTGAGAATCATGGTGAATGAGCCTTAATCCAGCAAAACAAAGATTCCTATGGAGAATGTGCACATGATGTCACACAGAACTCTAGAATGATTTTTTTAACTGATGAATGTGAAATTATTCTGCTTTTTCTTTGCATCTTCTGGGAAGGAAGTAAAATTAATAGAAGGTATAACTTAAAGAGAAGAAATATATAATTTTCTATTTCTGATAATCAACATAGATGTCCAAAAATAAAAGAAATACATTTGGAATGCCTGAGTGGCTCAGCGGTTAAGTGTTAATGCCACAGTTAGCCCAGCGGTTAAGTGGGCTCCCTGCATGGAGCTTGCTTCTCCCTCTGCCTGTGTCTCTGCCTCTCTCCTGCATCTCTCATGAATAAATAAATAAAATATTTAAAAAAACAAAACAGGGCAGCCCCGGTGGCCCAGCAGTTTAGCGCCACCTTCAGCCCGGGGTGTGATCCTGGAGACCCGGGATCAAGTCCCACATTGGGCTCCCTGCATGGATGGGGCCTGCTTCTCCCTCTGCCTGTGTCTCTGCCTCTCTCCTCTCTCTCTCTCTCTCTCTCTCTCTCTGTGTGTGTCTGTCCTGAAAAAATAAATAAAATCTTTAAAAAAAATAAAAATAAATAAAAAAGAAAAAAAGAAAAGGAAAGAAAAGAAAAGAAGTACATTTAAAGAAGAAACTTTTGGGGCACCTGGGTGGCTAAATCAGTTGGGCCTCCAACTGTTGATTTCAGCTCAGGTCATGATCTCAGGGTCCTGTCCTGAGATCAAGCATCTTGCTGGGCTCCATGCTCAGCAGGGATTCTGCTTGAGATTGTCTCTCTCTCCCCCTCTGCCCCTCCCCCTTCTCAAGATCTCACTCTTACACTCTCTCTGAATAAATAAATAAATAAATCTAAAAAAAGAAAAAAAACAAGAGACTTTAAGGAGGTAACAGAAAACTTTGAAATAAACTTTTTTTTGTGTGCAGGCTCATGGAGAAAGAGAAAAAGGAAGAAAGGAGATAGATTGGCATTTTCCTCCTATGTTTACTGCCAAAAGATTTAGCTCTGTCTTTAAACGAATCAGCTTAGTTCAAATTAGCAAAGTAGAAAACCATAGCCTGCTCCATAATTTTATCATCAGAGATACCCCACTGTTTTGTTTTGTTTGTTTAGAGATACCCACTGTTAATCTTTGGTATATAACATTTCACACCTTCTGCATGAAATATGGCTATATAATATACAGGCTGTTCATTATTTACAATAGCCAAAAAGTGAAAATAACCCAAATGTCAATGACAGGTGACATCATTTTTTAGATGTGTATTTCTTTGATTGTGGAATTTGAACAGCATTTTTTTCATTTTTAATTTTTTTTTTTTAAGATTTAATTTATTTATTTGAGAGAGAGCAAGAGAGGGAGAGAGTAAAGTGGGAGAGGGAGAGGGAAAAGGAGGTTCCCTGCCCAGCATGGAGCCCAACGCAGGACTCGATCCCAGGACTCTGGGATCATGACCTTAGCTGAGGGCAGATGCTTAAGTGACCGAGCCACCCAAGTGCCCAATGAATAGTATTTTATTTAAGTTTACTTATTTATTTTTTTTAGTAATCTCTACACCCAATGTGGGGCTTGGACTAGTAACCCTGAGATCAAGAGTCAAATGCTCCTTCCAGGAGCCTCTGAGTAGCATTTTTTAGTAGTTATTTATGATAGTTGTACTTCTGTACTTGGTTAACTTTTTTTAAAATATTTTATTTATTTATTCATGAGAGAGACACACACACACACACACAAACACACACAGAGGCAGACACAGGCAGAGGGAGAAGCAGGCTCCATGCAGGGAGCCCAATGCGGGATTCGATCCCAAGACTCCAGGATCACACCCTGGGCCGAAGGCAGGCACTAAACCACTGAGCCACCCAGAGATCTCCTTGTTCATTCTTTAGTCATCTTTATTAATTTTTTTGGTGTATGCTACAAATTGGTCTTACCAATTTGACTTTTAACTTTGCTTATACCATCTCTCCTTACACATTCTAATAATTTATATACTTAAATTTACTGTCTTTTTTTTTTTTTTCTTTATGGTATCCGGCCTTAAGGCTTAGCCTTTTACCATCCCAGTGTCATAAAAATAATATCCTATTTTTTTTTAATCATAGTTCTTAAGTCTCATTTGAACAATCCACTCATTCTCTACTCGTCAATAGTCCTATGACATTCTTGAATTCTTTAAGTCTGTTCTATGAAATCTGTTTAAAAGAAGATTTACCTAATTCTTGAGCCCATTTTATGATAGTGCCAGTGTCTCCTGCATTGCTTTCAGCTAAGCATACAACTTCTTGGCCAATCTTCCACCCAATTAGTGGATAAAAGCCTTAAAGAAAAAAAGAAACAAAATAAGTCAAATGTAATAAATAGATAATTCATTACAGAGACATCTACAGTTTGATTATCTTAAAAAATAGCAAAGTGGCTCTGAAGTCAGTGGTCTCACAAGTTTCTAACCTCTTAGCCTCAGTCTCCTCAACTGTGAAATAGTTGGCCTCCGAAAGCTCCTGTGAGAATAAACTGAATTACTGCATAAAAAACTTAGTGCAGTGTCTGGTATTTAATATGAACAATAAACATTAGCTTTTAGTAGCCATAGGCATATCTATGTCTCTAGAAACACACAGAGCCATCTATGCTATTGCATTTATCTGTGAAGCTTCCTAAATAGAAATAATCTAACGCAATGATGAAATTTTCTAGCTTTAATTTTCCTAATTAGGGGAAAAGGAAGAGCTTGAGGGAGGATGGAAAGTAAGAAAAAGATTTTTAAAATCTACCCCTTAGTAACCATGTTAGGAGACCATAGTCCAGATTTAGAATCCACAGGTCTCTTAGGGTATAGTTCCACATTCTAAATTTCTTTGTTTACACATCCTAAGATGTCTTCCATAAGGGAGACCAATTTCTTGGCAACTGTCATTAAATATGCATGGATCACTAGTTGAGAATTATAAAAAAAAAAAAAATCACAAAAGAAGAACTGCTAACACATAAAAGAAAATTTAGAGGCCTAGAAAGATGTTTTAAACAAATATAACAGATATTACAGGTAAATATTTGGTAAACTGACCAAAAGCCCCTAATCCTGAATTTTTCTATAATAACATGTCTCATTTTTTTATCCTTTTAAAGAAAAAAGGGAATTGGAAATTAACTGTCTCTTGGAATACTAGCAAAAAATACATTAGAGAATACAAAAGAGTATTACATTAGAGTATTACAAAAGTTAAATATAAAAAGAAATGATATTTTATCAATAAAAAGGATAAATTCTAACTATTTACCTCTAATAGTATGTTGAAGGTTATTTCCAGTATTAATATCCAAAAATGTCCCAGTTCCCATGGTTAGTTTCACATCTCCTGCGTGGAAACAGCACTCTCCAAACATGGCTGATTGCTGATCGGCGACCTGTCAAAAATGTTCAAATATAAGATGGCTGGGTCATACAGTGGCCCATTTTACTGTATTCCACTGTCTGCTATATTAAATTCTCAAGGGTCAACATTTTGTTTTCTTTTTTCCTTTTCCTTAAAAGAAAAAAAAATCCCTAGAAAGAACAAGATAGAAGTTTCTCCAGGACTAACATTTTGTGAATGAATAATGTGCCTCAGGAATTTTTAGTAGGCAGCCCACTTTATGACTTTTAAGTCATATCACAGGAAAAATCTGAAAAATAAAGGTCAGAATAAAAATTGTGGGGAAAAAAACTAAGATTTTTCAACTTAAAAGTAGTTTCATTCGTCAAAATAATGACCTCACAAATTTCTCTTTTAATAAGAGTGATAGGTGTGTGCTCAATATAAATAGATACAGGTCAAAACTGCATATTCCCAATCATATTACTTTTGTTAAAAGAAATAATATAACAATTTGTTAAAATAATTGTATGTAGCTTGTTAAGAATCATTGTTTAACAGAGTAAATTTTAAAGACCTAATAGGCTTTATTAATTGATGCATGAATTGGGCATTCCATCTAGCAGAGGTGAGCTTCAAAGGGCTAAAGAAAAGGAAAGGGTTTTAAAAGTAGAGAAAGAGCAGAGAAAAAAGGAAACTATTAGCAAAGAATCCATTGTTTTAGGCAAGGTCACCCTCCTAAGGGGAACAGATGGGGTCTATCATTAAATTTCCTAATGCTTACTGGGAAATTCCCATGTTGACTGGTTAAGGGTTACATTTCTGGGAGGCTGAAACTACAGGTAGGTTAGCTATTGAGTCTTGGTTTATTGGCTTGTAGCTGCCATTTTAAGCCTGTGGTTTTTTTATTCCTCCCTTTTGATCAGACTCTAGTTTAACTGAGAGATGCGATCAAAATTTAAAGCATTAGTATCATTCTCTACCACCACTCCAGAGTTCTCACAGCTATTACTGATCCTCTGTGTGGCATTCACAGGTCACGATGGTTTTTTTGCTTAATCTCTGTGATATTCACAGGTTACAACTTCAGGTTCACAATTTTTATGTTGGCTCTTCCTTTTCTCATGTTCCACTCTTAGGGAGATCATGTGCTTGGCAGTTAACATGCATTTAAAGCTTTTGAAAGAATACAATGTACTAGGGAGAGAATTGTGATAATTTTAAGAAGGGTAATTCCCAATATTTGGAGTGTATTTCTAGTAGTGTTAAGCAATTGGGAACTGTCTGTTAAATTGGCATTCTTTAGATTGGCAAATTTATAAATATATTTTATAATTTTTAGAAGCATATGTCTTTTTAATTTTCCAATGTAGCACAAACATATGCAAATACATTTTAGTTGTTCTGAAATAAGAAGCTACAAGTAGCTATTTCTTTTTTTTAAGATTTAAAAAATTTTTTAAGTAATCTCTACCCCAATGTGGGGCTCGAACTTATAGCCCTAAGATCGAGAGTCACCTGATCCACCAAAGCCAGCCAGGCACCACAAGTTAAACCTATGTTTAGTAACTGATATTTTAGTATTCCATCTTATTTACAAATGATATAGATATTTAATGAATTTAGCTTAATTCATTACTTAATCTAACTTAGCAAAACTTTAAGTGCTAGGTTCCCAAAATGATTTGGGAGACTATTTAAAAGATTACCTAAATTTTTAATTTTATTTATATCTATTTACTTGTTCTTAATAATTACACTTATGTTACCCTAAAAACTTCTTGAGACATCAGATAAAGTCAGTTACTCTTCCAAGTTTTTTTTTTTTTTTTAAGATTTATCTATTTATTTGAGAAAGATGGGGGTCAGGGGCGGGGCGGGGGTGGAGAGGGAGAGAAAGAGAATCTCAAGCAGACTTTCCACCGAGTACAGAGCTTGATGCGGGGCTCAATCTCATGACCCCAAGATGATGACCTGAGCTGAAATCAAGAGTTGGATGCCCAACCAACTGAGCTACCCAGGTGTGCCCTGCCAAGCTATTAAAAAAAAAAATTTGTAACAGATAACATTACATTATTTGCCTTTAAGTAAACCAAGTCAGAATAAAATGTTACTGCTAATAGCCCTAAAGACATGTCTAGTTGAATTTTTTTAAATATTTACTTATTTGAGAGACAGTGCACACAAGCACATGCACACAAGTGAGAGGGGCTGAGGAACAGGGAGAGAGAATCTCAAGCAGAGTCCACACAGAGCACAGAGCCCAACGTAGGGCTCAGTGTTCGATCCCATAACTCCGATATCATGTTCTGAGCCAAAACCAAGGGTTGGTTGCTTAACAGCCTGTGCCATTCAGGCACCAAGATATGTCTACTTTAATTAAACCAGCAACCTTAAAGTAGATTTCACATCAAGTATTTTCCCAGATCATGTGAACTTGAGAAAATATTTGGATTAGTTTCTTTCTGAGTTTTAAAATGTCTAATCCTTACCAGCGTTTGTCTTCAAACCAAGTAAATAGAGTTCTTTTACAAATTAATTTTAGCAATACCACCCAGAGGTAGAAAAAATATCTCACATTTACTATAAACACAGAGAAACAGATGTGCATAAAGACCCTATAGTTACTAATATTTGTGGAGATTTTTAAGACTTGTATTTGTCCCTGGGATTAATCTGTACTAGAGCTTGGGAAAAGAGCCCTTTTGAAGGTTGTATTTTAAAAAGGCTTCTTGGGGGGATCCCTGGGTGGTGCAGCGGTTTGGCGCCTGCCTTTGGCCCGGGGCACGATTCTGGAGACCCTGTATCGAATCCCACCGTCGGGCTCCTGGTGCATGGAGCCTGCTTCTCCCTCTGCCTATGTCTCTGCCTCTTTCTCTCTCTCTCTCTCTGTGACTATCATAAAATAAAAAAAAAAAAAAAAGGCTTCTTGGGGATCACTGGGTAGCTCAGAGGTTTAGCGCCTGCCTTTGGCCCAGGGCGCGATCCTGGAGTCCCGGGATTGAGTCCCGGGATTGAGTCCTGCGTCGGTCTCCTGGCGTGCAGCCTGCTTCTCCCTCTGCCTGTGTCTCTGCCTCTCTCTCTCTCTTTCTCTGTGTGTCTATCATGAATAAATAAGTAATTTTTTTTTTTTTAAAAAGGCTTCTTTCCCTTTTTTTCTCTGTGGTGATTGTGGGCTGTGTTTACATTTCAAATAAATGATTATATGTGTAACTTTAAGGGACAGAGAAAGAATGCAAGTTCTTCCAAGAAGGACTCTGGTTTCCTTTATTTTTATTTTTTATTTTTTATTTTTTGGACTCTGGTTTCCTAAAGCCACTAATTTACAATCTGTTTGAGATAAATAGGGGAAGTTTTGGAATTGATGAAGAACCAGGTAAACTGTGAATTGCCTGTAGAGCTACATTTCTAGTTTTATGAAGATCGGCAAGATAAGGACACTCGCTTTCAATTCATCCAAGAACTGGGTTGTAAGCTAAATGACATTATGGGTTGATCTACCTGTCTAACTACATTATTCTCCGTTTGTTTCTTTTTCCTCTGGGGACATGGTTTTAATTTAAACTATTTCTGGTGACACTGAATAATACCCCATGGGTGTAAGAGGAATCCTCAAAGACAGTTTAAAAAGATACTACCAAAAAATAAATAAATAAATAAATAAATAAATAAATAAATAAATAAATAAAAATAAAAAAATAAAATAAAAAGATACTACCTTTCCAAGATCTAGAGTCACTCCCAATGATAGCCAAAAGAACCAAAACGTGCATGTCCCATGCAGGCAGAAAGCCAAGCCCAGTTATGCAAAACAAGACAAAGAGAAGGCAATAGGTATCTCTGGAAGAGAAAGGATCAATAGCCAACAGTCTGGATTTAGAAAGGAAGGGATGATGTGAAATTTTCTTTTCCTTTCTGGACTGGGCACTACAGAGATTTGGAAGGAATTGATTCTGGTAAGAATTTTCACCCTTTGCTGGCTTCTCCCAGTTTTTCCAGGATGCCCTCTGCAGGCTCCAGTATCTACCAGAGTTCCTCGTTTACTGTTTAAGGGAATAACCTAGCAATTTTACCAGAAAACCGCTCAGTTTCAACAACTCTAGAAGAGGTCTATATGGGAGTCCTCCTATGAAGGTAAATACAGGGGTGTGTGTAAGGCCACTAATGTGGTGGAGTTCTGTTTATGGTTGTATAGTCTTTTTTTGAGCAGAGAAACAATTCAGACACAGGATTAATAGAATGAGTACTACAGGGAGGATAGAGGGGGGCAGTAAGAGTTACGTCACTCTTAACAGGCTTCTGTTTTGGGTACCTCTTCTCTCTCTGATTTTTAATTAGCCTTCTGCCATGAATCTTTTAAGGGAACAACATGGGAATTTTGAAATCTTTTGGAGGCTTCTGCTTGCCAATTAACACAGGTATCCTATTCCATTTAATTTGGGAATCCCTGCCTTCAAGTGCACTTCTTACATGATTTTATCTAATTGGAATGGTCCCCATAATGACCATTGTATTTTTAGTTGTAATCCCTTGAAGGCTGGGGCAGTTTGGTAGAATTCTAGGCACAAATGGAGTTAACCCATATTTCCGTCCAGCCATTCTACCTGCAAATGAGGTGCAACTCGTATTTCTGTCTGGCCTCAACCTGACAAGTTACTGAGCCAAGTTCCTCAAGGCACAAAACAAACTTAGTAAGATTGTGCCATTTTTGCAAGATATCTACAACTTCTAGGACTATAGTTCTTAGACATAAAATAAGCAGGTATGCTGCAAGGTGGCATGCTTGACCCTTCAGAATTTAAGGACCCCATTAGCTAAGCCTTTGGATTTCTCAGAGCCAAACTAATACCTTAAAAGGATGGGTCACTAGGTTGGGGATCCTGCACGTTTTATAGTGTACCTCACTGTATGGAAGTTTTCTTGATGCTGGTGGGTGGAACTTGTATCAATCTAACCCATTCTGTCATCAACTTACTATATTTTCTTGAGGAGGCAAGTGTTCTAACAGTCTTCAAATGCTCAACCTGTGCCCACCAATTTTTCCAGTTTTTTGGCCTCTGAGATCCCTGTTAGTGATAGCCTTTATCTACACAAAGTAAGACAAATATGTGTACCTTAATATATCAGCAACAACCAAGAGACATTACTGTGTCCTGGTCACAAGAAGGCCCTGTGCTCACCACTGCCAACTCTTGTGGAATCTTGCTGGAGTTTTCCAGTAATTCCAGGGGAATTGTGGTCTGAAAGGCCAGGGATTTGGCTCTGGGCAGACTCTTTTGCCAGCTCAGTTGGGCTCCAGGCAAAACTGCCAGCTCTGGGCATAACCATCTGGCAGTTTCGGCTGTAAAGGAAGGCCAATTAGATTGGGGGAGCTTGAATGAACAATTAGTGAAGCTCACAACCAAGAGGGAACTTACCCACAGCCCTCAGGAACAGCGAGAAACACATGAATTCAAAGAGTTCGTGGGGTACCATGCCCATGTTTCTCGTTGTCCCCAAATGCTGTTGGAAGTTCACTTTGGATCTTGTTGCTGCCTGCTACCAAATCTCTTAAATAACAAAAATTGAAGCAAGTAATTTTAAAGATCTAACTGGCTTTATTAATCAATCCATGAATTGGGCAGCATCCCATCTAGCAAGTACAGGGAGCACCAAAGAGCTACAGAAAAGGAAAGATTTTTTTTTTTTTTAAAGTAGGCTCCGCACTCAACACAGAGCCCAACACAGGGCTTACACTCATGAAACTAAGATCAAGACCTGAGCTGAGATCAAGAGTTGATCACTTAACCAACAAACCACACAGGTGTCCCAGAAAAGGAAAGATTTTTAAAGGTAGAGAGGGAGTAGGAAAAGAGAATTATTAGCAAAAAAAAAAAAAAAAAAAATCCACTGTTTTAGGCAATGTTGCCCTCCTAAGGGGAATGGAAAAGGTCTATCAGTAAATTTCCTAGTGCTGATGGAAAATTCCGTGGACTGGTTAACGGTTACATTTCTGGGGGGTTGAAACTGCAGTTAGAGTAGGTATCAAGTATTGGCTTATTAACTTGGGCTGCCATTTTGGGCCTGCGGTTTTTTGTTTTTGCTTTTTTTTTTTTTTTAAGATTTTAATTTCTACACAATTTAACTAGAAATTAAATTTATGATTTTAAGTAAATTTCTACAAATGTAAGAATTTATTTTTAAGTAATTTCCACACTCAAAAGTAATTTTGAGTAGGGCTTGAACTTATAATCCCAAGATCAAGAGTCACATGCTCCACTGACTGAGCCAGCCAGGCACCTCTCTTCTTAATTACATATAGCAATATTTTAAAGACCAAAACTCATCTGAAGAACATTTTGTCACTAAACTTCAATTATCCTTCCAGCCATACCCTTATCTAAACCTGAGCCTACCACTGAGGTGAATAAGACTAATCCTCTGTAAGTGACCCAAGAATTTATAACTTAGGAATTAAATTCCCCTTCTCTTACCTGATTCCTCTACCTATTGTGGCAACCATCCACCTAAGGAAAGATGGCCTATACTTCCTGCTTAAGCTATTATAGGAAATCAAAGTCAAAGTCAGTTTCCACACATTCTCTCAACCAGGTGAAAAATCCTTGAGATTCTCTAAATTCTAGCCCTTTTCTCCAGACAGAGTACAATCAAGAAAAAAACCTTAAAAATATGAAACAGATAATTTTTCACTCTTCTACCGTTTCTTTACTGATAATACTGACTACGGATTTTATAAAATATAAATACAAGATTCTTCTTTACATTAAACTGCCTTGTTGCTGTCTGGTTATACTGTATCAAACACAAACTAAGCAATGGCTCTATCCCTGACCTATCCTTGTTTTTTTGTCTCAGAGTATCAAATATAAACCACACATTACTCAGAATAAAACATTTTTTAAAAATTTAGCAATGTTATGAAAAACAATATATATAAATCAGAAAAGATTAGAAAGTACTTTCATGTCAGAAGACTGGCCCAGTGGTCCCCTTTCCAGAATATACAATAATCCTGATTATATCTAGGACATAGAAACTTAAAAAGAAAAAAAAAGATACTTTACTTTTATTCTACAAGGACCTTTAATGTCTCTTAAATCTACTCCCAACTATTCATATCTATTATCTAGTTTATACTATACATATAGAAACTCAGGTTTTCTACTTACCATGGCCACTATTGGTATAGGCACACCAAATATCTCTTCATCCACTGACCCAAAATTGTGGCTTCAAATAAAATTGATGAAAAAGTCAGTTATAGTTCTAGAAACATTGATTCTATAATTCAGAAAACTGATTTTTTTTTCTGATTTTCATATAAACCAAAAAGTTATGTAATGAACATAAAAGCATCCCACACAAATAATATAATGCTAAGGCACTTGAATTCAGGGTCAGTTTTGCTGGTTTCTATATCTGATGTTCCTTATTACCTCGTATCCTTCACAGGAGGCAAGATAGAAAGTGGTATTGAAAGCAAGGAAGCAAGGAGGCCGCTCCAATGCATCTGAACATAAAAATATGTCATCAGAATCCAAGCTAAATTCTACAAAAATTGGTGATTCAAAAGGAGGGAAAAAAAAAAACACTTTACCTTGTAAGGATCAAATAGTCCAGTTGCACTGGCATTTGAAAAATCCGTGGCAAATTCAGAACCTAAATTTACATTGAAAATAATATATTATAAGTAGTGTCAATCAACAACTATCCCTAGTTTATAATCTAGAGCTTTGGCCTCAAATTCATTCCAAAATATATATTTCCAGTGCAAAGCCCCCAAAGCAATTTCCCACTTAATCTTTTTGAACTTTCATAATTTACAAAAGCACTTTCACATACACTGTCACATCATAATCTTCAGATTTTTTTTTTTAAGACTTATTTGAGAGAGAAAGAGAGCATGCCTGCACTGAGTTACAGCAGGAACAGGAGAGAATCTCAAGCAGACTCCCCGCTGAGTGCAGAGACTGAACTGACTTGGGGGCTTGATCATAGGCACTCCCATCCGCAGTTTAAAGATGGAGTTCAAAGATGCCATGTGATTGCCTATAGTTACCCAGATGCAAAGTGGCAAATGTGTTATCAAACTTGAGTCTTACTACTTTTGAAATTAAGACTGTTCCTCCGTTCTTCTGTTTGAGGTTTCATCACAATTTAAAAATCACTCTCCCCTTACAAATCTGAAGTCTATCTAGCTTTACTATACCTAGGGTACCAAGGAGTAGTATGTTTGGGATAAGAGAAGGGAAAAAAAGTAACTTCCACTTTTTTAGGTGAATCATTTCTATCAAATCTCAGTTACTTGAGATAGATCAGATCATCTTTACCTTTTGTGAGCTTATGTAACAACCATGTATCAAGAGTCCCAAAGCAACAATTATCTTCTTCAACTGCTTTTTGTACCTAGAAAATACAACAGCACAAAACTGACTCAAAAAGGCTAAATTATTAAGTGCACAATTAAGTGCCGATTAGTAAATACAATATAATCCCATTTCTTATAAGAATGAATATATATATATAAAGAAGCTATTTAAAAAAATATACTCCCAATTACTATAAGGTATAAAAGGCTTTAATTTTACACAAAGCATGTGTTACACTTGTGATGAAAGAACAAAGTACGTATACATATTTTTAGTTTAGACATATGACTACATGTCTAAACTAAAGTCTACATACACAAAGTCTAAATGGGATGGTATGGGCAGCCCTGGTGGCGCAGTGGTTTACCGCCACCTGCAGCCCGGGGCGTGATCCTGGAGACCTGGGATCGAGTCCCACATCGGGCTCCCTGCATGGAGCCTGCTTCTCCCTCTGCCTGTGTCTCTGCCTCTCTCTCTCTCTCTAGCTGTGTCTCTATGAATAAATAAATAAAATCTTTTAAAAAATAAAAAAAAAATAAAACGGGATGGTATAATCACGGTTCAAATCCAACCCACAAAACATCTTTAAACTAGCTAATAAAGGGGATCCCTGGGTGGCGCAGCGGTTTGGCGCCTGCCTTTGGCCCAGGGCGCGATCCTGGAGACCAGGGATCGAATCCCACATCGGGCTCCCAGTGCATGGAGCCTGCTTCTCCCTCTGCCTGTGTCTCTGCCTCTCTTTCTTTCTCTCTCTGTGACTATCATAAATAAATAAAATTTAAAAAAAAATTAAAAAAAAACTAGCTAATAAAGAAAATGAAATGACTGTGGGGATTTCACTATTTTTTTTTAAATAGGCTCTATGCTCAATGTGGGGCTCAAACTCACGACCCCAAGATTAAGAGTCTACCCACTGAGCCCTACCCTCAGGCTCTACCCACTGAGCCAGCCAGGTGCCCTGAGATATTACTAAACATAGGGCAAACAATGCCCTATGTCATACTTCATCACCTCTCCAACTCTTATTTGTTCTTCCAGACTAGCAGTTCCTGGCTTTGCCCAGGCCAGCACCCTATGGAAATCTTCCACATAGCCCTTATCTCACATCATCACTTCCCTATTAGACCCTAAGCTCCTTAAGAGCAGGAACTAAATTTGTAAGTCCAATACCTAGAAGAGTTACTGGCATATAGGAGATGTTTGAAAAATGTCTCCTAAATAAATGAGATAAAAAGAATAGCAAATTAATCTATTTAAGGATGAATTATATTTGAACAGTAGAAAAGATCAATAAAATGAAAACACATGACATAAGCTCCAAAAAAGTAGTCATTTGCAGATTATTTATAACAAATACTTTGAAAATTCCATTCGAGTTTTAAACCACTTAAATATGGAGTGTTTAAAGTAATATTACTTTATTTCAAACTCTTTAAATTTAGAAATTGTGATTCTAAAATTTGTTCCAGATTAGATTAAGGTTAATCTGTATTTCAGTGCCTGGTAAATAGTGTAAATTCATCCATTCATTCAAAAAATATTTGAGGGATCCCTGGGTGGCTCAGCGGTTTAGCGCCTGCCTTCAGCCCAGGGCATGGTCCTGGAGACCTGGGATCGAGTCCCACATTGGGCTCCCTGCATGGAGCCTGCTTCTCCCTCTGCTTGTGTCTCTGCCTCTCTCTCCCTCTGTGTGTCTCTCATGAATAAATAAATAAAATCTTAAAAAAAAATTGAAAGTCAGGTCCTCTAATAGATAGTAGGTTCATATGAGGCTACAAGAACAGAGTCAACATTAGGGCTTCCTAAGGTAGAAGCATCAGGTCAATCCTCCTTGTTTTGGATTAAGACCTCAAATGGCTCAGGGTGGTTAAGCATCTGCCTTCATATCAGGTCACATCCCTTTCACCCCCTCTCATGCCCCCCCCTTGTGTGTACACTCTCTTGAATAAACAGAATCTTCTTCTTCTTCTTCTTCTTTTTTTTTTTTAAGATTTTATTTATTTGAGACAGCACAAGATGGAGGAGGAACAGAGGGAGAAGGAGAAGCAGACTCCTCACTGAGGAGGGAGCCTGACACAGGCTCCATCCTGTCGGATCACACAACCTGAGCTGAAGGCAGAAGCTTAACTGACTCAGCCACCCAGGTGCCTCAATAAACAGAATCTTAAAAAAAAAAAAAAAAAAAAAAAAAAAAAATGGCTCTACCCTATGAGTAAGGATAAACTAGAAAGACAAGCTGTCATAGGAACTGCAACTCAGTTTTGAATCACCCCAATCATTAACTGGATGGAGGTAATCCTGGTGCCTACAAGAATGGAAAAAACAAACATAAATCCTATCCAGAGCAAGAGTGCTATGTTAAGGCTCCCATAATTTCTACATATAATTTTGCAAATACAATGTCTAGCTGATATATGTACACGTGCATACAAATAAGTAACCAGGCTCATCGAACTCATGGAGTTATATATATTAAATACGTTCAGCTTTTTGTATGTTTTTTTTTTGAATTTTTTATTTATTTACGATAGTCACAGAGAGACAGAGAGAGAGAGAGAGGCAGAGACACAGGCAGATGGAGAAGCAGGCTCCTTGCACCAGGAGCCCGACGCGGGATTCGATCCTGGGTCTCCAGGATCACACCCTGGGCCAAAGGCAGGCGCTAAACCGCTTCGCCACCCAGGGATCCCAGCTTTTTGTATGTTAATCATACATCCATAAAGTAATTTAAATTTAAAAGAAATTAAATAATCAGGCATCTGAGGAAACAGGAGACCATGAAAAAAAAGAGAGAATCTATTGGGCTTCAGATATTAGAATTAAGTTATACACTTTAAAATGCCATGCTAATTATGTAAAGCAAAAAGTTCTAGAACTAAAAGATTAAGAACTTAATGGATTTTTTAAAAGATTTTATTTATTTATTTATTTATTTATTTGACAGTAAGAGAGAGAGAACACGAGCAGGGGGGAGGGGCAGAGGGAAAGGGAAGAAGCAGGCTCCCCACTGAGCAGAGAGCCCAACATGGGGCTCCATCCCAGGACCCTGGGATCATGACCTGAGCCGAAGGCAGATGCTTTACCAACTGAGCCACCCAGGCACCCTAATGGATGGGTTTTATTAGCACATTAGGAACAACTTAAGAGAGAATAGATTTGGGAGAAAGGTTAGAAGAAAATATCCAAAATAAAGTAAGAAAGAGACAAAAGAATGGAATATATGAAAGAGTGAGAGACAAAGGGGAGTTAGTGAGAAGGCCTAACATGCACATAATCAAATTTTCAAGAAGGAAAAGAATGGAGAAGTTACTTTTGAAGATAATGGCTGAGAAATTTTAAAAATCAATGAAAAGAAATCAAGCAATGAATTCAAGACACTCTACAAACCACAAGTAGGATGCCACTCCTAGACAACAGATACAGATAACAAATATAAATGTATTTGATAAATTCAACATCTACTCATAATAAAGAGTCTTAGCAAACTAAGTAAGGTAGAGGATTTCCTTAATTTGAGAAAGGGTATCTAAAGAAAAACTACTACAAATTCATACTAAATTGTGAAATGTTGAAAGCTTTTGTCCCAAAATCAGGAATGAGAAAAGGATGTGTGTGGCCAACCCTCTAGTCAATATATCCTAGAAGTCCTTGTCAATGTTTAAAAAGAAAAGAAAAGGGCAGCCCTGGTAGCTCAGCGGTTTAGCGCCGCCTTCAGCCCAGGGCCTGATCCCGGAGACCTGGGATCGAGTCCCACATCGGGCTCCCTGCGTGGAGCCTGCTTCTCCCTCTGCCTGTGTCTCTGCCTCTCTCTCTCTTTCTCTGTGTGTCTCTCATGAATAAATAAATAAAATCTTTAAAAAAAAAAAGGAAAGAAAAGTCATATTTCTACATCATATTGTTATGCCAAGGAATTACAAGTTAATTCAATGAAATACTACTGCACACCTATTGGAATGGCTAAAATCCAAACCCCTGATATCAAATATTAGCAAGGATGTGGAGCGACAGGAACTCTCATTCATTGTTGGTAGGAATGTAAAATGGTATAGCCACTTTGGAGGATAGTTTGGCATTTTCTTAAAAAACTAACCATAATCTTATCATCTAATCTAGCAACTGCACACCTAGGTATTTACTCAAATGAGTTGAAATTTATCTTTATACAAAAACCTGCACACAAATGTTTACGGCACCTTTATTCATAAGTTCCAAAAATTAGAAGCAACAATATGTCCTCCAACGAGTGATTAGATAAGCAAATTGAAATACATCTAGACAATGAAATACTAATCAGTGATAAAAAGAAATGCATTACCAAGCCATAGAAAGACATGAAAACCATTGTTTTGTTGATTTTTTCAACTATTTTTTCTACTCTCTATTTCATTAATTTTCATGCTAATCTTTACATTTCTTCCCTTCTACTACTATGAGTTCAGCTTGCTACCTTTTGCCAGTGTCTTAAGTTAGAATGTTAGACAGTTGTTAACATAGTCTCTATAGGTAATATAGTCTGGCTATAAATTTTTATCTAAACACTGATGTTGCTGCAACACATGACTTGGTATATTGTGTTTTCATTTTCATTCATCTCAAAGTATCTTCTAATTTCTCACAGAATTTCTTCTTTTACCCATTGGTCATGTAAGAATATAGCTTGATTTCCATATATTTTTGAACTTCCCAAATTTTGTTCTGTGAATTCTTTTTTTTTTTTAATTAGGATTTTATTTTCAGTAATCTCTACACCCACTGTGGGGCTTGAACTCACAACCCTCAGATCAAGGGTCACATCCTCTACTGACTGAGGCAGCTAGGCACCTCACCTTTCTGTTATTTATAATTTCATTCCTTTGTTATCAGAGAAATACTTTGTATGATTTCAGTCCTTCTAAATTTACTGAGGCCTGCATTATGGTGTAGCATGTGTGTATCCTGGAGAAGATTCCATGTGCACTTAAGAATGTATACTCTGTTATTAGAGTTTTCCATAAACACCTGTTTGATCTAGTTAGCTTATACTATTGTCTAAGTTTTCTATTTCTTTGTTGATCTGTCTAGTTGTTCCATGCATTATTAAAGGTGGGGTGTTGAAGTCTTTAGCTATTACCATTGAATTGTCTATTTTCCCCTTAAATTCTTTTTATATAAGATTTTATTTATTTATTCATGAGAGAATCAGAGAAAGAGAGCGAGCGAGCGAGCGAGCGAGAGAGAGAGAGAGAGAGAGAGGCAGAGACACAAGCAGAGGGAGAATCAGGCTCCATGCAGGGAACCCAAAATGGGACTCGATCCCAGGTCTCAAGGATCATGCCCTGGGCTGAAGGTGGCACTAAACTGCTGAGCCATCCGAGCTGCCCTTCCCCTTCAATTCTGTCAACTTTTATTTCATGTATTTTGGGGCACTGTTATTACGTGCACATATGTTTATAATTGTTATATATTTCTGGTGGATTGACTATCATTATAAAGTGTCCTTCTTTAGCTATAATAACATTTTTTGTTTTAAAGTCTATTTTGTTGTATATTAGCATATCCACTTAGCTATGGTTGCTGTTTGCATGAGAGATCTTTTCCATCTATTTACTTTTAACTGATTTGTATTTTGGAATCTAAAGTGTTTCTCCTATAGACAGCATATAGTTGGCTCTTCTTTTTTTATTATCCAATCTAAAATCACAATGAGAGATTACTTCTACCTACCAAAATGGCTAAAATTAAAAAAAAAACCTGATAATACCAATTATCATGGTAAATAAAATATGAAGTCCTCTCAATGACTAATAGTGGGTATGTAAATTATCAAAAATTATGGGAAATATTTTTATATTATCCACTAAAAGTGAAGATATATATACACACACACATTCATCCCCTAAAAATTCCATTCCTATATATAGATAAAGCAGAAATGCCTTTAATATGTTCCCCAAAGACAGCATCATTCATAACAGTCCAAAACTAGAAATAACTCAAATGTACATGAAAAGAATGGATAAATGAAGTGATAAAATCAAATACTGAACACTAAATAGCAATGAAAATAGAAGAAAATTAATTTACATATTTATACAAAATACAAAAGAATTCAGTTAAAACTAAAATATAGTGTGGAGAAAAAAAACACACCTAAGTATAACAGTAAAAGTGTCAAAGTGGAAAGAAAATGTGATACATAGTATCACAATGTTCTATTTCTTTCTTTTTTTCTTTTTTTCTTTTTTACAATGTTCTATTTCTTGATTCTAGTAGTGTTACACAGATGTTTGCTCTACAATGTATCAATGAGTGGTATATTTTTGTTTTGTTCAGTTTTCTATATGTGTTACAACTTTGTGTGTGTGTGTGTGTGTTATGACTTTAAAATAGTTTTTTATAAATAAAAAAAAAAGAAAAGAAAAAAGAAAAAAAAGGGATCCCTGGGTGGCGCAGCGGTTTGGCGCCTGCCTTTGGCCCAGGGCGCGATCCTGGAGACCCGGGATCGAGTCCCACGTCGGGCTCCCGGTGCATGGAGCCTGCTTCTCCCTCTGCCTATGTCTCTGCCTCTCTCTCTCTCTCTCTCATAAATAAATTTAAAATTTTTTTTTTAATTTTTTTAATAAAATATTTTAAAAAACAGAGTAAAGATTCCTGTATTCCATCCCAATATGTAGTAGACACTTAATTTTCCCTCAAATAAGCAAATTACTGTATTTCTTTATCTTTTTCTTCCCTGTAATTTACACACATGTGCGTGCGTACATGACAACACATAATCTTTCCTTACCTCAACCAGGTTCTGTAAAATCCAGGCCAATCTCAAAGAAACATGCTGGTTTGTGAAATTGAATAAACTGACTGCTAAAAATCGTTTATTTCTAGTGAAAAAGTGCAGCACTCGGCAGGAATTCTGTAATAGCTATTAAAAAGAAAGGTATTTTAGGAAAATGCATTTAATGATGCTTGATATTTCTATATTAATTCTACACACATGAAAACAAACCCAATAACAAACAAATCATTCAACTACTTATAGTGTTCCCAGCACTTAAGAAAATGAAGTAAAGCAATATTACCCTAAGTGGACAATTTGTATTCTAACATATGTAACACATCTACTATGACCTTCTTTAGTAAACACAAGAAGCTCAAGATAAAATCTTTTAATATAAAAGGGAGAGAGTCAAGGGAGAAAATTATATTCCTGTTAGAAATATATTTTTAATGAAATTAATTTAAATTATAAAGGAAGGCCTCCTATATATTAAGTACCTAAAATTTGGGTTGTATGATTTCATTCAATACTATCTATACAGATTTATCTAAATCAAAGATGAAATATATATAGTTTAAAATTTACTTCTTAGTAAACAAAATCTTTAATTAAAAAGAAAAAGGTTTTCATAGAAAACAAGCTTTGCATTTTAAGCCTTCTAAGACATGGTAAAAAAAAAAAAATCAAAAAACAAAAACTTTATCCTGCCATCTACTACAAGAATGAAGATGAACAATTCTACTTATGACCGATGTTTTACAAAATATTCACTTACAGAGAATTTACCTACTTCTTGCATTTTTTTTTCCTCTGTTACTGCCCACCCCTCCCCTAAAAAATATATTTAAAGGGGTGCCTGGGTGGCTCCGTTGGTTAAGCATCTGACTCTTGATTTCAGCTCACGTCATTATCTCAGGGTCATGAGATTGAGCCCTCCATCAGGCTCTGTGCTGACGTAGAGCCTTCTTAAGATTCTCTCTCTCCTTTTTCCTCTGCCTCTCCCTCCCCACTCACACGCACATGCTCTCTCTAAAATATATATATATATATATTTAAGCATTTTGACTTACTAAAATAATAAATAATAAATGCAACAATCAAGAAAATGTATAGATTCAATTCTCTTTACATTTCAGTCTTCTTTTTTTTTTTGAACAATGAGCCCCAATTTTTTTTTCCTTTTCTTTTTGGTGAGAGCATTTAAGTTCTACTTTTTTTTTTCTTTTTTTCTTTTTTTTTAAACATTTTATTTATTTATTCACGAGAGACACAGGGAGAGAGAGAGAGTCAGAGACACAGGCAGAGGGAGAAGCAGGCTCCATGCAGGAAGCCTGACGTGGGACTCAATCCCAGGTCTCCAGGATCACGCCCTGGGCCGAAGGCTGCACTAAACCACTGAGCCACCCGGGCTGCCCCTAAGTTCTACTCTTAGTCAATTTCAATTATATAATACAGTATTATTAATTATAGTAATTATGATATAAATTAGATCCTCAGACCTTATTCATCATATTAACTTTGTACCCTTTTAACTTCCTTCTCACCTTATTCAGTGCTCAAACCTTTTCTTTCTTTATATTTTGCACACTGTTTATTAAAAGATAAGAGTTTCTCAAATCTTAATCCTTCTAATGTGTTATATATTAAGGAATGTTTCAAACTGAAAGAGGTTCTTCCTCCCTAAGAATACTATACTTCCCTCTATTAAACAAAATCAGATTTAATATCCTCAGGGATCTTCTACTAAAATGCAGATAATGGGGGAGGGGGCACATAAAAAGTATTAAGAGTTCTTACACTTGCACTTTTAATCAACATACGAACAATTAACATTTTGTTTTTACATTTAACAAATATTTATTGAGTACCTTCTATGTACTGTGCTAGGCCTTGAGAAAGCAGAATGAACAATATAGGCAGAAGCCCTGCCTTCTTGAAATTTACATTCTAGTGGGAAGAGACAGACAAGTAATCAAATCAGTAAGTGAGATAATTTAAGAAGACACTGAATGTAAAAATAAACCAATATTGAATGTACTACCAAAAAAAGAAAAAAAATCTGCTAGTTAAATTATGATATAATGCTAAGATATAATCAATGGTTAAAATGATTTTTAAAAATTATGGTTAAAAATACATACTGCTTGCGGTGCCTGGCTGGCTTACTAGGTAGAGCACGCAACTCCTGATCCTGAGGTTGTGAGTTCAAGCCCCATACTGGGTGTAGAGGTACTTAAAAACAAAATCTTAAAAAAAAAAAAAAATCCTCCTTAAAAAAATCACCCTTTTTAAATTGGGAAAAAAAGTGTCTTATAAGTTACACATTGCTGGTAAGAATGTAAATGATGAAGCTATTCAGGAAAAAAAGTCTGACAGTTTCTTATAAAACAAAACATGCAATTACCATTTGACCTAGCAATTAATTGCACTCTTAGGGTATTATCTTAGAGAGTGAAAACTTATGTTCACATAAAATTCTGTAAACAAATGTTCAAAACAGCTCTATTTGTAATAGCCAAAAACTGGGATTTGCACAGATGTCCTTAAACAGGTGGTGCATCTGTACACTGAACACAACTCAGCAATAAAAAGAAGCACATACAACTTGGATTCTCCAGGGAATTACACTAAGCGAAAAAAAGCAAATCCCAAAAGGTTTTATACATCACTCTATGTATATAATATTCTGAAGTGAGAGAACATTTTTAATGGAGGACAGATTAGTGATTGCAAGGAGCGAGAGATGAGAAGACAATGGGGAGGTGCACAGGAGAGAGTTGGATGTGGTTATAAAAGAGCAACATGAAAAAATAAATATAAACAAACAAACAAACAAATAGAGCAACATGAGAGTCCCTTGTAAGGATGGTACTGTTCAGCGTCTTGACTGGTGCTAGA
The DNA here is from genome assembly GCF_905146905.1 of Nyctereutes procyonoides. Lineage (NCBI taxonomy): Eukaryota > Metazoa > Chordata > Mammalia > Carnivora > Canidae > Nyctereutes > Nyctereutes procyonoides. The sequence goes on from NW_026575042.1 coordinate 38,424,691, forward strand.
TACAGGAACACAGGAAAAAAACTGTACAGAAATTATAACACACATACACACAAGTAAAACTAATGAAATCTGAATGAGAGCTACACATTGTATTAACGTCAATATCCTGTTTGTGACACTACAGTATAGTTTTGTAAAATGTTACCATTGAGAGAAACTGCAAAGCCTATAAGGGATCCCTGTATTATTTCTTACAACTGAATATGAATCTACACTTATCTCAACTAAAATTTCAACTGAAAAAATGTACATCTCAAAATTTTTGAAATGTGATTAAGTGCTATGAAAGAAATAAAGAACAATATAATAGAGACTGGATACGGGGCTGGGGACATGCTACTCTATAAATAGGATAGCAGGAAAGAGCCCACATGGAAGAGATGGTCTATGAGCTGGGCCTGGAAGGATGAGAAGAATCTAGTCATATAGGGCAGAGAGAGCCCCTTGAGGGTACAAAGGCCTGAAGGTAAGAGACAGCTTGGGTGCTTTAAGAACAAAAGCAGGCTGACAAAGCTGGAGCTCAATCCTCTGTAGCTTCAGGGACAAAGGGTCTGGGAAGTGGTCAGAGCTTTAGACAAGGCCAATCAATCCATGGTAAGGAGTTGAGATTTTATGCTAAAAGCAAAGAGAAGCCTTACCAACCATTAGGCAAGACTCAGAACAACAGTGAAAGGAAGCACGCTAAACTCCAAGAGTCTGTACATTTTTCTCCTAAGAGAAGCCAAAGCTTACATCATACACATGTTCAATATCAAGTAGAAGTGCTTTAAATGCTGAGTTTGTGCTTTAAGTGTTTTACATTTGAGATTTGGAGTTCATACTACAGAAGTAAATGTTTCCAAAGTCAAAACTTATTTTCAAAGGGATAAAAGTTTTAAATACCTCACTGACTAACCTAAGAAATGCTTGACAAATTGACCCATTAAAAACTAAAATTATCCATTAAGATACCGAATTACACATTATAAACAGTATAATTTTAAATTCTGCCATTTAAAGTTCATGACATTTTCTTATAATCATTTTCAGCTCCTTAATTAGTCTTTCCTGTAAACAGCACCTCTCAGTTCTCAGCCTTACAAGTTACTAAAGCAAGGTGCATTTTCATATATTAAATGAACAGAAGAAAAGCCAATGTGGGCGAGATTAGGGCAAAAGTGTTTCACTCATGCATCGCTGTCATATACCATAATATATTCCTGTTTGTTTTCATATAAAATTAATGTCTCCCAATAGTTATTGAGTAAACTATATGCTCCAGATACTCCCTGAAGCACCATCTGGTACAGGCACCTACCTGAGAAGGCATTTAGCTGTGTGGCATTAGAACATGTAATATTGCAAAATGCAATATGCAATATTGATGACAACACATATTTCAGTTTTGGCCACATTTAGAAAATTATCTTGCCCTCTGACTCAATAATCCTGCACTTACATTGTCACTGTCATGGTCATCACCACTGTCATTTGCTACCACTATGTGTGTAGTAGGCATCAGGTTAAGAGCTAGTGGCAGTCAGCTACTTATCTATTTCGATATCCACTCTCCATTTTTATAACAAAAGAGGATGAAATTTAGACATTTCTGTATTTTTTTCTGGACATAGTTTGCATTTTGTCTATTTTTTTCAAGATCAGCCACATGAATTCTCACTCACGTGAGAACATCTAGGCCATTCTAAACCTCTTCGGGGTTTCCTGAAGCGCAGTTAAGTACTTCAGTCTACCACCACATATGCTTTGGGGTGACTACTACGAAGTTTCACTGATGTGAAGAGTGTACAGGTATGTATTCTCTTCTCAGTGTCGTAAAACTGAACAATTAGGACATTACACTCTTAAGTCTACAGCAAAGGGATATTTACAGGGAAAATAGTAACATCCAAATCATAGAAGATAAGATTACCTTCATTATGAGTGAATTATTCCAAGATTTTACAAGTTCAACAGCTCTTAGATCTTGCCAACTAATGAAGTTGTGAAAATGATTTCCCGTTTTCCTAAGAAAGATAAAAACAGCATTTTGTGACTCAGAGGCTGAGGCTATATTAAATAAATCAGAGGCTATATTAAATAAAAAATCTGTTACAAGAGAAAAAATTAGAGGCCGCAATGGAATCTCAAAGTAGGATTTGATTAGATGGGGCTTGCTGAATGACTTTTTTATTTTATAAATTGAACACATTTTGTAACAATTATAATGCAATATAGTATAGAATTCTAGATAAAATTCTATTGGAAAGATATTCTTTTTGAAGCAGTACAATGTGCACACTTCTACAACAGAGCAAATCTAATGAAAAGTCCTTTAAAGACTTGCTTATACACTTTGAAAAGCAAGAAGCCAATGTTTTCCCCTATCATTGTACTTGATACAGACAATACTTGATACAATACATACAATGATCTTGTATCAATACTTGATACAGATCAAAACTTCTATACCTACAGAAGAGCTGAAATATTACCTGAACCTATTTCTACACCTCTCAACTTTACAATAGGCTTAAACACTGGCAACCTACCAGGCTTATCAAAATGTGTCTGAAAAAAAGAAATTCAACAACCTCTGGATCGACAATGCAATGTAAGGACAGAACTAAGAAATATAGTAGAAAGAAATCATTTCCCTTTTTGGCTCCTGCAAATTCAACCACTGACATCCACTAATCTTTGATATGAAACTCAGGCTTACTTTCTACCCTATTTCTGACTGCCCTTCTGTGTGGGTTTGACCATGTTTATTTAATTCCCTAGACTGCCGTTTCCCACACTTCTTATGCAGTCTACACTCAAAGGCACATCCTCAACTTTATTACCTGGTAACATCCTACTCTTGAAATGCTACCATCCCAATACATTAGTCAACACATCTTGCTACTATTCCAGTTCTCTCAATCTTACTCTCTAAATACTCTCCCTTCAACCTCACTGAAGCCTTTAATCCCGCAGACATTCCCTCTTCTTCCTACCAACCTCTCCCAAGCTTCCTTCCTTTCCTGTGTTCCGAGATCTATCACTCTACCCCTTCAATCTCTCTCTTTATAAAAATTGTGGTGAAATATACATAACATGAAATTTGCCATTTTAAGCATGTTTAAGTGCACAGTTCAGTGGCATTAAGTACATTTCACAATGTTCTATGTTACTATCACCAATATTTCCAAACATCTGGGTTGTTTCCACCTTCTTGCTACTGTGAATAATGCTATTATAAGAACTGCTGTACAAGCAGCCATTTGAGTCCCTGTTTCCAATCCCTTTGGGCATACCTGGGATCAGAATTCTGGGCATGTGCTAAGTCTACTTTTTGAAGAACTGCTTGACTTCTTTCCATAGCGGCTACACCATTTTACATCCCCGCCATCAGCATACAAGAGTTCTAGGGTTTCCACATCTTCACCAACACTTGTCATTTTCCATTTTTTAAATTATAGCGATCCTGCTGGGTGTGAAGCAGTACCTCACTGTGGTTTTGATATGTGTTTCCCCAATGGCTAATGATATTGCACATCTTTCCATGTGTTTACTGACCATTTGTATATTAGTCTAGTTCTCTGTCCAGTTATGAATTAGGTTATTTGGGTTTTTGCTGTTGAGTTGTAGTTCTTTATATACTAAATATTAATTATTTATCAAATACATGATTTGCAAATATATATTTTCTACCATTTTGAGTTTTTTTTTCACCCTCTTAATATTTTCCTTTCCCCGAGGATGAGAAATCTCTATTAATGAGAATCACAGCATTCACCTATACATGAACATGTTACTTCTGTTTCCTTCAGTGATCCCAATAGTCACCATTATCATTAGTACAAATCATAAGTGATTTTCCTATGTTCCTGCAGATGAAATTAAAACCAAACACACCAAAGTGCATACCAAGACACATGCCTTCCATATTACATGCTGTAGTCAGTTTCTAGAAATCTTACTGCACATTTAAGATATCAAGGACTATAAATTTTTCCAGATACATTTTTATTTTTTCCCTCCCCCCTCCAGATACATTTTTATTTTTTTTCAGATACATTTTTAAAATGTAAATTGCACACTATGTCAAAATAATTTCAACATGACTTTATTTCTTGTTATTTATGATTCAATTTAGGCAATTTTTATATTTTGGGGAATTCAATAGTTGAGAAATTAAGAAAATTTAGTTGTCAAAAATATCTTAATAGCTTAACTATTGTATGCAACTTAGCTGATGCCTGTAAGTTTTTTATATCAATGAAGTCCAATTTATCTATTTTTTGTTTTGTTAGCTGTGCTTTTAGACCCATTTAAGAAATCAATTCTACATCCACAGCCATGAAAATTTTCCTCTATGCTTTCTTCTAAGAGTTTTGCAGTTTTATCTTAAATTTAGTCTTCAGGGTACCTGGGTGGCTCAGGGGTTGAGCATCTGCCTTTGGCTCAGGTGGTGATCCCGGGATCCTGGGATCAAGTCTTGCATCAGGCTCCCCACAAGGAGGCTGCTTCTCCCTCTGCCTATATCTCTGCCTCTGTCTTTGTGTCTCTCATCAATAAATAAATAAAATCTTTAAAAATAAATAAATGAAGTAAATTTAGTCTTCAGTGCATTTTTAAGTTAATTTTTATATATGGTAAGGATCCACATTCATACTTTTGTATATAGACACCCACTTTTCTCAACATCACTTGTTGAGAAGATGGTTCTTTCTGCATGCCTGGTCTTGGTACCCTTGTCAAAAATCAGTCGACCATTGTATTTGTTTCCTTGGGCTGACATAACAAAGCACCACAGACTCCATGGCTTAAGACAACAGCAATTTATCATCTCACAGTTCTGGAGACTAGACATTCAAAATCATGGTGTTGTCAGGACCACACTCCCTCTGAAACCTGTAAGGGAATCTTTCCTTGCCTTATCCTAAGCTTCTGGAGGTCACAATAATCTCTGGCATTCCTTGACTCATAGCTACATCACTCCGACCCTCCTCCTCCACATGGCATTCTCCATCTTTTTATGAGGACGCTAGTCATACTGAATTACAAATCCACCTTACTGCATTATGACCTCACCCTAATTTAACTAATTACAGCCGCAGTGACTCTATTTCCCAAGGTCAAATTTTGAGGTGCTGCTGTTGCTTCTTTTGGGTTATTTCTCCCAAGTCTCCCTCACTCCCAAGTATGAGATTACGGAGTTAAAAGGTAAGACAATTCTCTAGCTCCTCAGATGTGGCCAAACTTGCAATATTTGATGTTATAACCAGTACTGCATATTGACTATTGTTATACTTTTAATGTGCTTGATAAATACTTGGAGACATCAATTTTATATGAAAACAAATATATGACAAAATATGATGGCAGTGCATGAGTCAAACACTTCTGCTATCATCTCACCCAGATTGATTTTTTTGTTAGTTTAGTACATAAAAATGCACTTTGCTTTAATAACTTGTAAGGCTGAGAACTGAGAGGTACTATTTATAGGAAAAACAAAGTAATTAAGGAGTTGAACGTGGTTATAGGGAAATGCCATCAATTCTGAATTGTATAGTTTTAAACTGTACTATTTATAATGTGTAATTTATATCTTAATGTATAATTTTAGTTTTTAATAGATTTAACCATCAAATATTTCTTAAATTATGACTAATTTCTTTAGTCAGTGGGAGATGTTTAAAACTTATTCCTTTGAAAATAAATGTGATAACTCTAGAAATCTGATTTTCCAGGGCACCTGGGTGGCTCAGTGATTGAGTGTCTGCCTTTGGCTCAGGTTGTGATCCTAGGATCAAGTCCCGTGTCAGGGTCCCCACAGGGAACCTGCTTCTCCCTTTGCCCATGTCTCTCTCTGTCTCTCTTTCTGTGTCTCTCATGAATAAATAAATAAAATCTTTTGGGGAAAAAAAAAGAAATCTGATTTTCCCACTCCTCATGGATTGCTGATTTTTCTTTGTTGAGGGTTGGAGTTTCCAGTTTGCGACTTTTCCGAACTATTTTTTGCTAAGTGTATATTCCTTGTTGTGTGTGGTTACTGAAATTTCTGCAACTTCTGTTACCTCTGTGATCAGCTAGGTACCTGCCAAAGATTTCTTTTCTTTTTTTTTTAATATTTTATTTTTTTATTCATGAGACACAGACGGGGGAGAGGCAAAGACACAGGCAGAGTTCTAGACAAGCAGGCTCCATGCAGGGAGTCTGATGTGGGACTCGATTCTGGGACCCTGGGACCACGCCCCGAGTCAAAGGCAGATGTCCACCCACAGAGCCATCCAGGCATCCCCAAAGATTTCCTTAAGTGTCTGGCTCCAAAAAAACTCCAAAAGGGACTAGCCCTTTATATCTTCTAATAGACACAGCTTAAGAAAGCCACTGTAGCTGAGAGGGCCAGAACCTAGGTAAGCATCTGTGCCAGTCGTGCAGGGCACAACTAAATCCACCAAAGCATATACACTCAAATTTTTGTAGGCCAATGTCCCCACTGTCTGCCCTGGTACCAGCCAGACGCTCCAGTAATGTGAGCTGCTTTCCCCACACCCGCAGCAGGGTTGAGGAGTAAAGGATAATGGCTGGTTTGCACACGCCCTCTGACCTGAGAAACATAGCTTCTTCCTTCATCCAGCATTCCCCTAGTTGTTATAAACCCTGATTGGATTCTAAAGTTCTGAACTAGTTTACCACAACCTCTCTTTCAAACTCAATGCTTGCTTTGACCAAGCCTCACAGGTTCCTACTCCATTATTCTGCACAATGTCACTCTTTAACCCTTATCTTTCAAGTTAACCATCTACCTTTCCGATACCTAACCTGGGATCATTCCAGGTTCCTTCTGTGTCTACTTTCAATGCCAGAACCTTGTGAACTGATATCAATCCATATCTATGTAACACAACCTTGCCTGTGTTCTCAGAGTCACTTAAGGTGATAAAAGTCTTTCTCTTGTCCCTCCTTAGTTTCCTTCCCATGCCCTATAAATGGCACATCTTAATTTTCACCAGATTTCTCAAGCCCTAGGCCACCACTGGCCACCTGCTTCTAAAAGGGAGTAAGAACACAGCAATGACTTTCCTCAACTCCCCACTTCTCTTTTGGTTCAGAGGAAAAGCTTTCCCTCTCATGTCTCAGGCTGGCAGCTGCACCTGTAGTCTCTATACCCATGTTTTCCCAACTCTTCCATCGCTTTGTTTCAACAATATTCCATCAACTCTGTTGCTTAAATCTCCCCATCTTTGAAACAGAACCAAAAGCATCTCTCTTGACCAGGATGATGTGCCCCACATCTAACTGAGCCCCTTCAACATTTCCTCATCACTTCCGATTACCTCAACTGAACACAAATCAAATGTAATTTAGATTTCTAATTATTCATGAAAATTATATTCACTATAGTAACTACTGTCTTCTCAATTTTCAGATTTACAGGCTTCATTTTTTTTTTAAAGATTATTTATTTATTTGACAGAGAGAGAGCACAAGCAGAGGGAGTGGAAGGCTTCTGCTGAGCTGAGAGCCTGATATGGGGCTCATACCCAGGACCCCGGGATCATGACCTGAGCTAAAGGCAGATGCTTAACAACTGAACCACCCAGGTGCCCCTACAGGTTCCTTTTCAGTTTGACTTGCCTTTCTGCAATATTGACTCCTGATACTAATTTCTTCCTACCTAAAACTGTCACTTTCCTAAACTTCCATGATATCATTGTGCTGTTTCTTCTCCTACCTCTCTAAGTATAGATTTTTTTGTTTCCTTTACAGATTTTTCTTCCTTAGACTGCCAGTTAAATGCTGTTATATCTGTTGAGGGTTGTATCCTTGGTCCCCTTCTCTTTTTAACTAGCTGCTCTCTGCAAAAAACAAAAAACCAAAAAACCAAAAAACAAAACCAACCTGACCCATACCCATGAACAGTTACCATAGGACTACTCACTCATCTACATCTCTAGGGACAGCCTCTCACTTCAGTTCCATCCCCTCACAAACAGTTGCCTTCCACATATTTGTGATAGTTTGCTCCATGCCATCTCAAATGCAACACATCCATGCCAAATCTGCTGCCCCTCTTCCTCTAGTGTGCCACACTTGGGTTAATGATATCTTAGCTGTTTCAGCCAAAAAGTAGGGGAAGGGGGAGGGTGTCATCCTAAGTCCACAAAGGGATTCCATAACATCCTTGGAGTTTATACTTTAATGGCAAAGGGAGAAACAAATGAATAATTAAAACTGTCATTTCACATAAGGATCATGCTATGAAATGCTAGCATGGTAAAGGAATAGAATAACTGGGGGTGAAGAGAGTTTTTAGATATGAGAGCAGAGACTTGAATAAACAATAGCCTTCTTAAAAAGACTTCTCAGACTTAGTCTCATTCCCCTGAAATCCACTGTCTACCCTGATTCAAGAATATTCTTTTTAAGGATGCCTGGGTGGCTCAATGGTTGAGTGTCTACCTTCAGCTCAGGGCATATCTGGGGTCCTGGGATTGAGTCCCACATTGGGCTCCCTGCGGGGAGCCTGCTTCTCACTCTGCCTATATCTCTGCCTCTCTCTGTGTCTCTCATGAATAAATAAATAAAATCTTTAAAAATAAAAAAGAATATTCTTTTTAAAATGTAAATTTGGTCACATTACTCTTCTGCTTAACAGCTTTTGATAGTTTCCCACTTCTTATAAGAGACAGACTCCTCATCCTTACCACAGCATATGGCGTTTCCTGCCTAAGACCTGGCCTTCCCTTCCAGGTACATCTCCATCACTCAAAGACTGGAATGCCTATTATGTGTCAGGTTCTGTTCTAAGTGTGAAGGATCTAGTGAGGATAGGGCAGACGAAAATCCCAATGCTCATGGGACTTTTTACGCCTATGAGAGATATGTAATAAATATGCAAATAAGTAAATAAGAATTTTAGATAATGATAAATGATATGAAGAAAAGAAAATGGTAAAGTGAAGGGCAAATAAAATGCTCAGGGAAGTCTTCAAGAAGAAATGATCTCTGCAGTGAGGTTTTTGAATCATGAGAAAGAGGGAAATTCTCAGGTAAGAGAGCTCCAGAGACAGGTAGCAACAGGTGCAAAGCTGGTCCTGACAAAACTCTTACTCAGCCTTCAAGGCTTGGCTCAAGTGACTCTGAAACTCTCCCTAATTCTGCCTTCTAAGCAATTCAGCTCCTTCATTACCAAGTACATAGCACTTCTACTGGGCAGATGTCTATCAGCCTGCACTCTATCTATCTAGGTTCACATCTGTATCTCCCACTGGACTGTGAGCCTCCAGAACAGTCTATTCACTTTCAGATTCTCACCACCTAGCCCAGATACCAAAAAAGTATTTGATAAATGAATGCTGCTACCACTGAGGACTATCAACAGATTGTGTTTGATAGAAATGAAATCTATGTATGAATTTATTATTCTTTGATGCCATTCGACACAAAACAGTATCTACTTACATATTTACATCTGATTTTAATCACTAATTCACCAAATGCATACACACCAATCAGTGCCAGGAGCTGGGGACATAGCTATAAAGAGAGGGACATGGTATCTTTGACCCATGAATATATTTTCTACCAGGGAAACCAAAGAAATATTCAATTACTCAATTGCTTGCCTACTCCAGGAATAAGCCCTGTGAAGGAGAAATACAGATTGCCATGAGTATACTTCACAGGGAGACCTTGCCCGGTACAGGGGTCAGGAAAGACTTCTTTGAGAAATGACAATACAAGTGAACTCTGAAGGATGCGTAGGAACAAACAAGGAAGGTGAACACTCTGGATAAAATGTATTACATGTTCAAAGGTTTTCAGAGTGAAGCATGATGTATTAGATGCTAGTACAGCTGAAGAACAAGGACAGGGAAAAGATCACAGAAGATGACATCATTAATTCATAACAAGGTAAAAGACGATGTAGAATACTGATCTCAAGAAGCAGAGCATATTCCATTACTCACTTAGCAGTGATTTGGGTTTGTTTTATCTCTGTCAACAATAAAAGGAGAAATGGAGGAAAAACATCAATAGCAACATCGTAAATGAGTTGCCTTAAACCTCTCTAACACACTATATACCATTCCGTGACTCTTAATATATTTGTGTCATAAGTAATTGGTAAGAACCATTACCACAAGAGTATCAGGTATTACAATAAAAGATGTATTTGGTGCTGTGGGAACACAGAATCATTTGTATACCTGTATTATGAGACTGTAAATTCCTCAAGGGCCGGTGTTCTTACTCATTTTCATATTCAGCTCTGCAGCCAGCATAGTGCCTTACGCCCTGCAAGTCCTCAAACAGTTACTGAGTGAATTTCAGTTTGCTTGTGTGACTCATAGTTTATGTTACTAACTGGCACACACCCTGATCCAAGGTTAGCTGACAGAAGCCTCCCTGAGAGACACACAGATTGAAGAAACAAAACAGCTCAGATACTTTAGAACAAAAGGAATTTAAAACAACCAAAATGGAGGAGCTATCATTTTATTACTTTAAGATATAGGCTAAACACACCACTGACTAAATATATTGAAAAAAAATCTTTTGACCTGAGAAATATGAAGAAAACCCAAGGACCAAGGGTCCTGGCATTTTCTAAAGGAGGGGGAAGAGGAAAACAAAAAGAAAGTTCAAGTTTTACACTTCCTTTCAGCAACAACAGGAAAATAATATTTGTAAGGCCAAGACGACAGGACTATGGACTGCAGGAGAAAGGAACAGTGAGCTGGGAAGAGGAGGTGCTGACCAGGAATGTGCAGTTCACTGTGCAGTTCACTGGAATGTGCAGTTTACTGTGCCAGCATCCTGCCAATCTTTCTCTAGAAAATGAACAAGAGGTACTTCCTGCTGGCTCAGAGCCGTACCCACTTCTGTGCGTATCTCAGCTTTTTTGGGGGGAGCTTGTAGCTCACCAGGATTCAGGGAGCATTATATTAAGACTCTACTATTTTAAGGTAAAAGAAGCACAAAGCCTTGTGTGGTGTTTTGGTGGGCGGGGGGGGATATCTAGCATTTCAGTTCCTACAAGCAAAGTTTCCAAAACTCACGAAAGAATACAAACATCTCAAAAAAAGGACAGCCAAGAAGAAAACAATTAATTGTCTTAAGTAGAAATCTCCTCCTTCCACAGGGACACCACCAGTAAGGGAAATGAACGGTCTTGGAATCTTTCTATTTCTCCCCAAAAGTGAGTTATGGTCCTACTGCCACATAAAAGCTTTGCTTCCTAATATTCTGACCTTCCTGTTATGAAGGACCTGGTATCTAGGTTTTGATGAAAACAATCTCTGTGGCCAATGACGTAATCTCAAAATCCAGCAAAGCATGACATTTCCAATCAGTTATTTCCCTAGGAACACTACCTTGCCCCTACTTCCATGCCACCTACTTCCCAGATTTGTGTTTGTCCTAACAAGTCAGTCTTTTGCTTTCTGAGCCCCTTTAAGTTGGGGGGAGGGATGAATACTCATTGTCCAAATCCTCAGTCTTCTTTCCTTCTATCTATATAATCTTTATCGGAGACACACCTATTTATCTAGACTCTGCCTATGCCAACAGTTCTCAAATGGTAGTGATTCTGTCCCCCAGGGGACACTGGGCAATGTCTGGAGATGGTTTTGGTTATCAGAACTGAGGGAGAAGGGTGCTACAGGTATCTGGTGGGCAGAGGCCAGGGATGCTGCTAAACACCTTACAATGCCCAGGATAGCCCCCAACAACCAAAAGAATGATCTGGCCCAAAATGTCAACAGTGCCACCATTTAGAAACCCTGATCTACACAGATGGCTTTAAGTCATTTATTCTTTCATCTGACCAATGTATTACCAATTTAAGACTTGCTCTGCCCAATGCAATGGGTGGGACGTTTGGGGAAGACACCAAGGGACTAAAGATGCAGGCAACCATCTGAGATGTATTATACTCTGAAAGGAGAGCCTACCTGGAGGAAATGAGCCATGCCTTAGTTAAACCAGACAAATGTTCTCACTACCTTTGGGGTACCTCCACATTCACGTGTTCCAAACCAAACACTTTATCACATTCCCTTCTACCCACCCTCATCACCACCTAGTACATTCCTCCTTGTGTGTTCTCTAGCATTTCAGTCCATATCGCCACAAACGTCCAGGCCACAAATATTGGTCAATTTAAACTTCTTCCTCTTACCTAATACTGAATTAAACGCCAAGTCCTTGTGACTTCACCCTGATTATGTTTCTTAAGCTTATCCTTACTCCCCTTATCTACCACCTCTCTTCCCCACAACCCCACGTTCAAGACACTCTTTGTGAAGTCTAGTGCTCTGTAACAATAAAACATTTTGTAGGGTTTTGTGGTTGTTGTTATTGTTTTTAAAGACACTCACATTGAGTGGCAATATGGGGATAGTGGAAAGAGCATATGTTTGGGGTCAAAAAAATAATTTGGAATCTTGGCTCTTTAGTAACTAAGTGTTCTTGAACCACTTATTTATTTCTCTGCACCTCAGTTTCTTTCTCTGTAAAAAAGACATAATACCCAAATAAGAAGTTTGTTGGTTAGGATAATAGAACCTGAAATATCATAGATATTCACTATATAGTAGCCATCATAATTGTTTTTTTTTAATTTTATTATTTATTCATGAGATACAGAAAGAGAGAGAGAGAGAGAGGCAGAGACACAGGCAGAGGGAGAAGCAGGCTCCATGCAGGGAGCCTGATGTAGGACTTGACCCCAGGACCCCAGGATCACGCCCTGAGCCAAAGGCAGACGCTCAACCACTGAGCCACCCAGATGTCCCGATATAATTGTATCTAATCTATACATACCTGATATGCTGCAGGTATTTAAATATTAAATTTGGAGAAGACTGAAAATATAAACCATAATTATAGGATTGTCTTTATGAAACTTGCTAAGTTCTCCTGAATCTTTTTCAGTGTAAGCTAATTTTTAAGATTCCAATCCAGGCTTATTTGAAAAACTAATTCACATCTAAAGAAAGGAATGGAGAATTTTAATAACAGTATCAACACTTTTTATTATCATTTTATGTAAGTCAAGCCCAGATAACATGCAGGGATTGTATTTTTTTAAATTATTTATTTATTTACTCATGAGGGACACAGAGGCAGAGACATAGCAGAGAGAGAAGCAGGCTCCCTGTGGGGAGCCCGATAGGGCACTTGATCCCAGGACCCCGGGGGATCATGTCCTAAGCCAAAGGCAGATACTCAACCACTAAGCCACCCAGGTGCCCCACAGGTAGTGTATTTTAAAATGCCAGAAAATAGGCCCACTTTCATCCCTCTTAGCCAAGTAAAACTTCTATTAATTCACAAATTTAAAATTTTCCATAGAGGTTTCCCATCAATATATTCGCTGTGTATGGATCCAACAACAGAATGCTTATCACATTATGCACTTACTTGTTCCACGTAATAAAAGTTGCTCTCTGAGTTGAAATGCCAAGACCAACAATTTGGTTCATCTCTATTCCAGCAACTGAAAATAAAGATAGGTAAAAACATGTGTTTAGAAGCCAGTGAAGTTCTTCTTTACCATATTATAGTATGGGGAATAAATCATTCAATATAATCTTTAAGGAAAACATGGGTTTAGCATTTAATAACATAACTGGAACTAATTAAGGAAGCATTACTAATGATTTTGTAATAATTTTTTTACTTAAAGGGAAAAAGGTCATATTCTAATAATAACAAAATGGCTTTCTGCTTTAAATGTCAGAAAAAAAACCAAACACTACTCAAAGTAAGTCAGATTTTTATTTTCTTCTTGATAATATTAAAAAAATCGCTGGGGATCCCTGGGTGGCTCAGCAGTTTAGCGCCTGCCTTCGGCCCAGGGCTTGATCCTGGAGTCCCAGGATCGAGTCCCACATCGGGCTCCCTGCATGGAGCCTGCTTCTCCCTCTGCCTGTGTCTCTGCCTCTCTCTCTGTCTCTCTCATGAATAAATAAATAAAATCTTAAAAAAAAATACTAAAAGACCAGATCTTAATACAAGTAATGATCAATCTATGAAAACAAATAAAGGGAAACCTCTCTAAAATGCAGTCAGGGCCATACCACTGGGCCAATTACAGGAAGACCTAACAATTACAGACCGCAGAATAAGCCTCAGCAGGAAAAAATCGGCAATTATAGGTCTCAGCAGGAAAAGATGTACATTGTATCACCTATAATAAATCTACCTCAGCAAATCAGAAACCATCATCACCCTGAACTCTAGCTTTTCTCCAATGGACTATAGTTCAAAACAACCCTTCCCAACTTCTTTCTTCTTTTCCACAAAATAACAAACCAATCCTTAAATTGGTCAAAAAAAAAAAAAAGAGTTTGTAAAGAATGGGAAACACTGCTAAACATGTTTGAATCTGGGAGAAAGGCATACAGGTGTTCCATGTACTATTCGTGCAGCTTTTTTTTTTTTTTTTTTAATTTTTATTTATTTATGATAGTCACAGAGAGAGAGAGAGGGAGGCAGAGACACAGGCAGAGGGAGAAGCAGGCTCCATGCACCGGGAGCCGGACGTGGGATTCGATCCCGGGTCTCCAGGATCGCGCCCTGGGCCAAAGGCAGGCGCCAAACCGCTGCGCCACCCAGGGATCCCTCGTGCAGCTTTTTAAAATAAGTTTTGAAATATTTCAAACCAAAATGGCAAGAAGGAGAAGCAATTCAGCCATAAAAATGAAGTAAAAGATCTTTCAGAATTTATAATTACAAGTCATCTTTTGCCATGTTCTTAAAGAAAGCTACACTGAAAATGTCCTTAAAGAGCTAAGATTTCCTACCGTGGTTATGGCCAGGACAGCACTTTGCATCGAGGCCACGCAGAAAAACGAAAACAAAAACAAAAACTTAACAGTAAACGTTAACTTGGGGAGCCTGGGTGGGCTCAGCTGGCTAAGCACCTGCCTTCAGCTCAGGTCCTGATCCCAGGGTCTTGGGGATTGAGCCCTGCTTCAGGCTCCCTGCGGAGCCAGCTTCTCCCACACCCTCTACCCTTCCCCCTGCTTGTGCAAGCTCTATGTCTCTGAAAAAAAAGTGAATAAATAAAATGTTAAATCTTTTTTTTTTTTTTTTTAAGCAGTAAAGGTAACTCAGCTGTAAATTCCTGAGAGCAGAAATTATGTGCTATAATTTTGTTTATAAACCTCTGGTATTTTGTACACAACAGAAAGTTGACCGAGCACTAGTCACAACCTGGGATGAAGAAGGAAAGTCAGCCTTTATACTGTACCCAAAAAGATTTAAACCAAAGGACAGAGTTGTGGTTACCTTTCCTTAATTGTAAACCACAGATGTCTGCCAAAAAATACTGAGAAACTGTGACCCTAGTAAAATGCCATTTGCATAATTTTCATTAGGAAACCCACAAAATTCTATACACTGAGAGGAAAACTCTTATTACAAATAAAATATGCTTTATTATTATTTTTTTTCCAGTCTAATTACCTCTTACAGATTCTTTTATTACAGTCACAAACTGAAGCCAGAGGGCATCAGGATCAATTTCAACCCAGCCAGCTTGAGGATAAAGACTTTCTACCTATTTAGAAAAAAGAGAAAATTTAGTAAAAACATTAGATCAGGTCAATAATACCTGGGTCTTAAATTTTTTTTTAATGTTTAAAATGATTAACAACATGATTTCATTCATTATCTAATTCATTTTTATTGTTAAAATGGAAAATATAAAAAAAAGTTTTCTTTAGTTCATGAGTTTGCAGAAAATTTTAGCTTTCTTTATTTTATATTTACTTTCCAAGTTTATTTTTATTTTCCAAGGTTTCTATAATGAAAATGTACTATTTTTTTTAAAAAAAAAATTTTTTTAAAAACAAAAATTAACAAAGTACCAAAGTGGGCTGCAGACTATGACAGAAAGCATACTCCACCCTGTCTCTATCACTGAATGAAGAGATAAAATCTGGACCCAACGCAGGGAGCAGCTATTTGTGGACTCTAACAAGTATACACTGGAAAGAAGATGGGGGGAGATAAGAATCCAAGTTCTGATAAGTGGTGGTGAGCTTCCCATTTTTTTTCCTGATATTTTCTGACCTGGACTCAAAGCAATCCACAAAACAAGAAATGGGTACCAGGGTGCAATGGAAACTCCAGGAGAAGTCCCCATATTTCTTTTTTTTCTCCCACTTGCCTCTATAGTTTTTGTACCCAGGCTATCTTGTAGTAGTGGTTGCACCAGTAATCCTAAGTACTTCAGATACTGAAGGAGGGAGGAGGTGTGGCCCAAGACCTCCACAATTTTTCTGCTCTCTCTGTGCTCCCAGCTGTGGGCATCCGAAGTGCTGGCAGAGTAGGGTAATAAGAGCTCCAGCTTTCTGGCAAGAGGAGCCAAAAGGGGAAGCTCGGGGAACCAAAAAGTACCAGGACAATCTCAGAGAAAGAGGAACTTGGGAAAGCTGCTCTGGAAAGTTGTGTATGAACTCTGAGGCTCACCTCGAAGCTGTACATGAGTGAATATATGCTAAACAGCACAGCAAAGATGTTGACAACTAAGGGACAGCCCTACCTAGGTGCCAGGCCAACTCCTGGGTGGCACATACAAAGGGCATATGTAAATAGTACCGCTGCCAGGATTCTGGAAAAGACAACCACTGAAGCCAAAGTCCATAGAAGACTTAGCAGAATTTGTAGCCTGAACCCAACTGCATTAATGGCCCCGTAAAAGAAAAAAATATCAACATTCATCGTAGGATTTACACAAGGCGCAGAGTCTTATAACACAATATTCAAAATGTCCATGATATAATCTGAAATTACAAGGTATATGAAGAACTGGAAAAATTTCACATGGGAAAAGATAATAGATACTAATGCCAAGATGACAGATATCTGACCGAGACTTCACAGCAGCGATTATAAAAATGTTCCAAGAAGAAAGGGCAAATTCTTTTGAGACAAATGGCAAGATAGAAAGTCTCAGCCAAGAAACATAAGACAAAAAGAAAAATAAAATTTTTAGAATTAAAAACTACAGTAATTAGGAGAATGGAAGAAATGGAGAGATGCTGGTCAAGGGGTGCAAACCTTCAGTTATAAGATGAATAAGTACTAGAGACCTAACATACAGCATGGTGACTATATAGTTAATAACAGTGTATCATACACTTGAAATTTGCTAGGAGAGCAGTTCTCAAGCGTTCTTAACACATATACACATACACAAATAGTAACTATGTGAAGTAATGGGTATGTTAATTAGCTCGATTGTGGTAATCATTGCACTATGCATATGGGTACCAAGACATCATGTTGTACACCTTACCTATATACTTTTATTTGTCAATCATACCTCAATAAAACTGGAACAAATCAATTAAGAAAAATATAACAATCCAAATAAAAAACATACTGGATGGCTCAATAGTAGAATAAAGATAATAAGAAAGCCAGTAAACCAAAGATAGGTCAATAGAAATTATCAAACTTAAATAATAGAAAGAGGGATGCCTGGGTGGCACAGTGGTTGAGCAACTGCCTTTGGCTCAGGGCGTGATCCCGAGGTCCTGGGATCAAGTCCTGCATCCAGCTCCCCACAGGGAGCCTGCTTTTTCCCTCTGCCTGTGTCTCTGCCTCTCTGTGTCTCATGAATAAATAAATAAAATCTTTAAAAAATAATAACAGGAATAGGAAAAAATATTGGAAAAAAAGAATGAATAAAGCCTCAGGAGGCAGGAGAAAAAGGTCATCAGATTCCCCAAAGAAGGAAAAAAAAAAAAGAGTTCAGTGCAAAAAAAAAAAAAAAAAAAAAACTTCAGAGAAGTAATAGTGCTAAAAACTTTCCATGTTCAGCGGAAGATTTAAAATCTGTATATTTGGGGCACCTGTGTGGCTCGGTCATAGAAGTGTCTCCCTTCAGCTCAGGCCATGATCCTGGGGTCCTGGGATCGAGCCCCACATCAGGCTCCCTGCTCAGCGAGAAGCCTGCTTCTCCCTCTGCCTCTGCCTGCCACTCCCTCTGCCTGTGCATGCTCTCTCTCTCTGTCAAAAAAATAATAAAATCTAAAAATAATAATTAAGATAAAATAAAATCTGTATATTCAAGAAACTTAGAAGACTTCTAAAAGGATAAGTCCAAAGCATTACATATCCAGACCCAGCATAACTAAAATGCTAAAACCCAAAAACTAGGGAAAAATCGTGAAAGCGGCCATAGGTAACAATGATTCTTTATAACTGTGGCTTTCTCATCAGAGCCATGGAAGCCAGTAGGAAGTGGCTCAACATTTTAAAAATGCTAAAGAAATGCTATCTACAATTATATATCAAAATCCCAGTATGTTTGTAGATACAAACATGATGATTCTAAAATTTATAGGAAAAACAAAAGAACGAAAATAACTACAACAATGTTGACAGAGAATAAAACTGGAGGAATCACACTACCCAACTTTAATATGTTACATTAATCAAAACAATGTGCTACTACCAAAAAATTGAGCGCCTGGGCGGCTCAGTTGGCTGATCATCTGACTTTTGATTTTGGCTTAGGTCATGATATCAGGGTGTTGAGATCAAGCCCCATGTTGGGCTCAGTGCTCAGTCTGTTCTCCCTCCTCCCGCTTGTGCTTGCTTTCTCTCCCTCTCTAAAATAAGTATACAAAGTAATTTTTAAAAAATAGACAAATGCTATCAATGGAACAGAGTCCAGAAACAGACCCACACAAATATAGCTAAAATCAATTAGCTATTTATTTATTTTTAACAACTGTATACAAGGTAATTCAATGGAAAAAAGATAGCTTTTTCAACAGTTGGAAAAATCAGACATTCATATGCAAAAAAAATTAACCTTAACCTCACATCTTACACAAAACTTAACTCAAAATTGATCACATAAAACTGTAAAATGTTTGGAAGAAAACAAGGGAAAAGGTTCTTTGTGATGTGGGTTTAGGTGAAGAGCTCTTTGACATGACACCAAATGTACCACTCATAAAACAGAGAAATTGATAAATTGGACTTTATCAAAATTAAAAACATTTGACCTACAAAAGAAAAGGTAAAGAAAATTAAAAGACAAAGTGCAGATTCATTTAAAATATCTGTAAATCATCCATCTAACACAGGACTTGCATTTAGGATATATGAAGAAATCCCAAAATTCAACAGTATGAAAACAAAACAACCCAATTAAAAAATGAGCAAGCAAAAAATAAATAAATAAAAAATGAGCAAAAGACTTGAACAGGCACTTCGCCAAAGAAGATATACATGGATAGCAAATATACATAGAAAATATTCCACATCGTTAAACATTAGGGAAATTCAAATCAAAACCATAATGAGATACCACTACACCTATTAGAATGTGTAAAATAAAAACTACAAATAATTTCAAGTGTCAGTGAAGAACATGTGGAACTCTTATGCAAACTGATGGGAATGCAATATGGTACAGCCATTCTAGAAAAGTGTGGTAGTTGTTTGTTAAGTTAAATATTCACTTAACTATATGACCCAATCATACCACTTGCAGGTATTTATTTATTCTAGAGAAATAAAAACTCAGGTTCATATTAAAATCTGTACACAAATGGTTACTGTAGCTCTAGCCAAAATCACCAGAAACACGGATACAACCCAAATGTACTTCAACTGGTGAATGAATGTGACACATCCGTCTAATGGGTTACTACTTGGAAATAAAAAGGAATAAACTACTGATACACATAATATGGACAAATCTCAAAGGCATTATGCCAAAAAAAGCCAGTCTCTGAAGGCTAGTGACTGTATTTTTCCATTTATAGGACATTCTCAAAAAGACAAAGCTATATACATGGAAAATAGATCAGGGTTAGGTATGGGAGGAATAGGTCTACAAAGGGCTAGCACAAGGGAGTTTGTTGGATTACTCCTACATGGGCTAAAAAAAAAAAAATCATAGAACTTATTCACCAAAAAGGCAATTTTACTGTATGTTAATTTAAAATATAAAATAAAAAAAAAAAAAGCCATGGCTTCAGTTTAACATGATGCCTTGAATTCACATATCTTATCTCCAATTCCTCTCAAAATTCCATTAAAATAAAAACATTAAAAAGGTTTATGCAGGGGCTCCTGAGTGGCTCAATTAAGTTCAGGTCATGATCCCAGGTACCTGGGATCCAGCCCCGTGTTGGGCTTCCTGCTCAGCAAGGAGCCTGCTTCTCCCTCAACTCATGTTCTCACTTGCTCTGCTCTCTCTCTCTCTCTCAAATAAATAAAAATCTAAAAAAAAGTTTTATGCAGAGAGACAATGCTAAGAGAGCAAACAGGTTCAGACCAGGTTTTAACAAATGTTTTTATATGAACAGTGAGTGGGTTGGTGGCACATGGCTAAACAGAGGAGAAAACTGATCCTTCACTCCCTGCTCAGATTACACCACGTCTTTGCTCAACCCCTGGCAGAGATTCTATGGTAAAGCCTTGAAAATTAGAGGTACCTCCAAAGACTGAGATGCCAGATGGGACTGAACACAAGATTTGTTCAAAGTCTTTGTAAGGATCCCCAATCCTTTCCTCCAGCCAGATCACTGCCCCTCCCTAAACAAGCCGAAGATAAAAGGTTTACCCTCCAAAGGGACTGAATCAGAAGAGTTCTTTCTTTGCAAAAATCAGATATAGCTGAGTAGAGTAAGACTATTTAGTGGTACTGAAAATATGAACCAATAACCAACCAAAGATCAGACATGTAAGAAAAGGCCAAAATAAAGAAAACAAAGGAATGCTGAGGCAACAGTGATTATGTGGGGAGCATGATGGTGACAAGGTCCAATAGGAAAAAAGAATCTACTACTCCCCAGTAAATTCTCAGAGACAGGCTTAACAAAATCTATTCCCCTTCTATCAAATGATACTCGTTTTTTTTGCTATGCAAGACTTTCATGACCACAGACGAATGCCTCAACTGCAATAACACTTCCTCATCGCAAAAAACTCAATGTGGATATCACTGAGTCAAACCTACAAATCTTCAGACTTGCCGGTGGCACTCCAGCATCACTCCCCCCACTCCAACCCAGAGAGCTCACTATATCCAAACACGTCACAATAGTGAAATCTCCTCCCATGCCGAAGAAAGACCAAACTGAAATTAGACAAGAGGATAGCCAAAGCAAGGAGGATGATTTGTTTGCTGATTACAAACAAAAGATAAAAACCAGAATCTTTCAAGATTGTCCAGAAGGGTACACAACAGTAGAGATTATACTGCTTTCTTTGGACTGGCCTTTCTGTGCTGTTTTTCCAGGATGTTATTGCCCTTTATGGTTTCTCACAAATAGCATGATGTTCCAACGGGGAACTTGATAAACTTTCTCCTTAAAACTAGAAACATCAGGGACACCTGGGTGGCTCAGTGGTTGAGCATCTGCCTTCCACTCAGGGCGTGATCCCAGGGTCCTGGGATCCAGTCCCGCATCGGACTCCCCACAGGGAGCCTGCTTCTCCTTCTACCTATGTCTCTGCCTCTCTCTCTCTGTGTTTCTCATGAATAAATAGATAAAATCTTAAAAAAAAAAAAAAAAAAAAAACTAGAAACATCAAATATTGACATGTGGATTTTCAAATCTTAATACTATATTCTAGTGTCTAAATACCAATATTTAAGAATCTATACAAAGACTTCTTAAAAAAAATACAAACTATAAAAATAAAATGAGAAATACAAATTATAGAAAAAGCCTAAAAATGTATCTCTGCTGTTAAAAAATGAATGCCACAAGAAATAAAACTAGTTTTCTGAGAGGCCTGGTACCAGCTTCCCAACATAAAGGGTTCATGTTTGCAATTTCAATTTTATTTTATTTTTTTATTTTTCAAAGACTTTATTTATTTATTCATTTATTTATTCATTCATTCATTCATTCATTCATGAGAGAGACACACAGAGAGGCAGAGATATAGGCAGAGGGAGAAGCAGGCTCCCTGCAGGGAGCCCGATGTGGGACTCGATCCTGGGACTCCAGGATCACACCCTGGGCTAAAGACGAAGGCAGGCACTAAACCGCTGAGCCACCCAGGGATCCCCCCAATTTCAATTTTAATTAAAAGACCAAGGCAACCTATTTTGTTTTTGTCTCTAAGGGTGATCTCTTCACTTTTTCTTTCTCTGTCTCTCTTTTAAGCTATCTGCTGGGCAGTATCCATCGAACCCTACACTAAGTGGTCTTGGGTTTCTATTACATATAGCCTTACCATCATATTAGCAGAGGTGTGATTTTTAGCTTGAGAAAATAAACAAAGGTCGAAGCAAACTGAATTCCTGATACTTTAAGTGCAATTCAATGATTTATTCTGTACCCATGAGGTAATAAATCAGGTGCTAAGTAGCAATGTAGGCCAACAAGACTCTTTTTCTCAAAGAACTTCAGCTATCTGAAGTAAATGACCAAGTTCTGATCGTTCTTTTCTAATTTCTAATTCATTATGAGCAAACAATTTTTTTTTGGACCAACAACTTTTAAGAGACAAAGTAATTTTCTAGGAAAAAATTACACAAAATAAAACCCCAAATGTTTCATTAAGGTCAACAGACATAAGATTACTGTATTAACTGCTACACAAGTTTCTAAATCTTAGCTTCTTCATCTCTACCCCAGGTGCCCAGGAACTACAATTTAAGAAGCACTGCTGTGAACTCTTACCACAGTTGGAGAGCCACTGCTATAAACTCAATTCAAATGTTTTGCCCTTTGAGGGCAGGGACTTTTTATAGTTTTATTAACTCACTTACTTTCCAGACACTTCATGGTTGAGAGTCTGGGCAAAACCATTCTAGTCTCCTACTCACAGCAATTTTGATTCACCTGTCTGATTCCTATCTCATTTCTAAAAAAAAAAAAAAAAGTGTAATCACGTACCCCAAATCACACAGCAACTGAAACTTTGTATTTCCTGACAATCCATGTCTCCCTTTGGTTCCAAATACTTCAATGCAAAAAAAAAACAAAACAAAACAGAAAACAAAACAAAACAAAACAACAAAAAACTCTGCCTACAGACAAAAGTACTTTGTGTCTAGGATTATGAGGAAGAGTGTGTGAAAAGTATCATTGTGTTGTGATAAAGACGCATAAAGAGATAAGACGCACAGAGCCGCTGGAGCACAGTGTTCTCTCAAGTTGGGGGAGGGATGGCATGTGTAGGGCCGAGTGCAGGGTCTCTGTACAGGTGGCCGGCCTGGAAGGTGGCTGCTGATGCCAGCTCGGGGTCCTGGTCGGGAAACCACACTGAAATGAAACTCTCCCATTTTCTCAAAGCAGTCACTTGGCCAGATGGGTCCCTGGGCAACTGCTGCAATCGTAAAACACAGTCAAGGGGTTGGGAAGAAGGGTGAGAACGGAGCCACCGCGAGGGTCCAGTGCTGCTGGGAAGGGGTAACTAAAGGCTCCTAACGTGCAACCTAGCAAGATGCTGCCCTCGGGAGGAAGGGCAGGAACACCACGTCCAATCAACGTTCTCTTTGGTGCGCTCGCGCAAAGCCACACGTCACTAAGGCCAACAAGAGGAGGGCACCAATCCTCTGGTCGCTGTACCCCTAACAAGGGTTTGGCCAAGTCTCCCAGACCAGAAGGAGGTGTGTTTCGAATCAAGGCTCAGAGAGGGAAGAGGAGAAGAGCGATGACGACACCGCCTTCACCACGGGTCCGGGAGGAGGCCTCGCACATCCGCGGAAATCCGGGCGCGCAGGTGAGGACCGGGCGCCTCGAGCGGCAGTTCGGAGAGAGCACAGCTGAAGAACGGACGATACATTCTATCAAGACCCGAGCATTTTAAATGGCAATGAACACCGCGGGTTGGAAGCCTGGGGAGCAAGTGTGGGGGAAGCCCTCGCACGTCGCAAAGTCCCTTCTGGCCGGACGCGCGCGGCGTGCCCCGCGCCGCCCCGCGCTGCTCCCCGCCGCCCCGCGCCGCCCCGCGCTGCTCCCCGCTGCCCTGCGCCGCCCCGCGCTGCTCCCCGCTGCCCCCCGCTGCTCCCCCCCCTCCGCCCCCGCAGAGGCGACTCCGCCGCAGAGACAGCCGAGCGAAGCGCCCCGCGGCACAGGCCCGCCCCTCCCGCCCGCAGCCGGCACCGGAAGGGCGCGCAGCCTTCAGCCCTGCCCGGGGCGGGAATCCGCCCGCCGCTCGGGACCCCGGGCCCGCAGGTGGCGGCGTCCGGGCCGCAGGCGCCCGGCCCGCCCGCTCGCCTCCCGCGCCCAGACCCGCGGCGCGCTCTGCCACCCCGACGCCGGCTCCCGGGTCACCTTCTGCGCGCTGGAGCCGCGAATCAGCGTCGCGTGGTCATAGACGTGGCAGCGGATCACCGAGCTGCCCACGTCGAGCCCCAGCACGAAGCCCGCGGGAGTCGGGCCCGCCGCGCCCTGCTCCGGCCGCCTCTTCTCCGGGACCGCGCGCACCCCCGACATCCCGCCCCCCGCCAGCCTCTCGGCGACGGCCGCCCCGCGAGCCCCGCGCGCTTATAAAGGCCCGCGGCGCCTCAGGGGCCAAGCGCGCCCCGCGGGGCCGCCGCCCCCGGCCCGCCCCTCCGCGAGATCCCGGGAAGCGGCCCCGCCCCCGCCGCGGCCCCGCCCCGACGCCGTGACGTCACGGCCGCGCAGGAGCCCTGTCGAGGCGCGTGCGGGGGGGAGGGGCCGGCGGCCGCGGGGGGCGCGGGGCGGCGAGCGCGTCCCCAGGGCGGTGCCCGCGTTCCTTTGAGCCGTACAGACAGTTTATGAACATCTAGCAAGAAAAATATATTTTTTTCTTGTTTTGTTCTATTAAGAAAAATAAAGTGAGGGCAGCCCCGGTGGCGCCGCGGTTTAGCGCCACCTGCAGCCCGGGGCGTGATCCTGCAGACCCGGGATCGAGTCCCGCGTCGGCTCCCTGCGTGGAGCCTGCCTCTCCCTCTGCCTGTGTCTCTGCCTCTCTCTCTCACTATGAATAAATAAATCTTAAAAAAGAAAAATAAAGTGACCTGAAAAGAAATCAGGAATGCAGCCTAAAGTATATATTGATAGAGTCCAAGCCCCCCCCCCAAGACTACTCTCCCAAGTTAACCTGTTAAATGTGCACATAAAGGGGATCCCTGGGTGGCCCAGCAGTTTAGCGCCTGCCTTTGCCCGGGGCCTTGACCCTGGAGACCCGGGATCGAGTCCCACGCCGGGCTCCTTGCATAGGGCCTGCTTCTCTCTTGGTCTGTGTCTCTGCTTCTCTGTGTGTGTGTCTCTCATGAATAAATGAATAAGATCTTTTTTAAAAAATGTGCACATAAAATACTCATTAATAAATGCTCGTGAATGTAATGACACACAAAGCGTAAGACCTTCCCCGGCCCTCTGCTGGGGAAGAAGGCACACAGCATCGGGTGGCCTCTGACCGTCAAGCCCCCGCCTTCACCCCACCCCCCAGCCTCACGGGTTACCTGGAAGAGCCCAGGGCAGAAAGGAGGCCTATGGCAATCTCGAGACTCCTGTAGCTTCACTTTACCTTCCCAGAGCAAAGGGGCCTTCCCGGGAGGTAGTCCGGCTCCCAAGGTACAAGCCTGATGGGTAGGGAGCCGGGGGCTGTTGACTGCTGCCTCAGCCACCTCTCCACCCCCAGGAGCACTCCCCAAACACCAGCGCCTGAAAATATTCATTATCTACTTTTTGTAAGGTTAGGAAGGTAATATGGATATGTGCCTTTTGTGAAAATAGTTTAACAGTGCAATTAAATAGCAAAAGATCTTCATTTTGAACCAAATTGTTCTTTTGACCAAGCCGGGGCATTAACCAACTTGCTTTCAGACCGTTTTACAAAAACTGGGCTCTTTGGCCATATTACTGGAAGCTTAGAACGTACACTTAGAACATAAAAGTTTATGTTTTCTCTCTGTACCCTGTTCTTGTCCAATCATAATCATTTATTCCAAATGGCCTCAGGATTGCTTTCACCAA
Organism: Nyctereutes procyonoides; assembly: GCF_905146905.1. NCBI lineage: Eukaryota > Metazoa > Chordata > Mammalia > Carnivora > Canidae > Nyctereutes > Nyctereutes procyonoides. The sequence goes on from NW_026575042.1 coordinate 38,450,613, forward strand.
TGGTGAAGTTCAGCATTTTGGTGATTCATAGATATGTTAATTCTCAGTAGTATAATGAAATAAATGACTGATGGGTCGTGTCCTGGGTAGGGTTTCCAAGAGAAACAGACCCAATAGGATAGAAAGGGAAGAAGAGGAAGAGATTGAGATTTTGAGGTATTGCATCACATGCTTGTATGGGTGGAGAGTTCCAGAAATCTGTAGGGGAGGCTGAAAGGCTAAGAATTCAGGTTAAGAGTTGATGTTACAGTCTTGAATCTGAATTCTACAGGACAGCAAGCTGGCAACCCAGGCAGGGTTTCTATGTTGCAATCTGGAAAATCCTTTCTCGTTTGGGAAACCTCAGGATTTGCATTTAAGGCCTTCAACTGATTGGACGAGGCCCACCAACATTAGGAAGGGCAGTTTGGTTTACTCAATGTCTGTTGATTTAAATGTTAATTACATCTAAAAAGTACCTCACAACAATACCTAGACTGGTGTTTGACCGTACAACTGGGTGCCCACACAGTGTGCCCATGAGCCTAGCCAAGTTGATATATAAGATCAACTATCACCCGTTCTCTATCACAACAGAGAACACTGTTTTGGATTCCCTGATATTAATATTTAGCATATTTCTCAAAGTCATAGTTCTTGGGCTTCTTGGACCCTGACAGTTCCTTTGTGATCCTTTTCATAAATTGAAATCAATTATCTTGAGTATTATCAAATTACATAGAATGTGAAAACAAGGACTTTAGCAACCACTAGTTTCTTAATCTGTTTCCAATCTTGAACAACTTTGAGACCCTGTTGGATGCTGTCTTCTGAGAATATGCTTATATACACAAAATTTGTCATATAATTTCAAGTGTTGGGTATGGGATAGTCTAAATATAAAGATCTCAGGTTAAAATTCCTGGACGGGGATCCCTGGGTGGTGCAGCGGTTTAGTGCCTGCCTTTGGCCCAGGGTGCAATCCTGGAGACCCGGGATCGAATCCCACGTTGGGCTCCCGGTGCATGGAGCCTGCTTCTCCCTCTGCCTGTGTCTCTGCCTCTCTCTCTCTCTCTCTCTCTCTCTCTCTCTCTCTCTGTGACTATCATAAATAAGTAAAAATTTAAAAAAATAAAAAAATAAAATTCCTGGACGACGGACTATTGCCTGGGAGAGGGTTGGCAACAAAGGGATACTGTGTTTCTTCCATGTTCATTGTTCTGTGCTGACATCTCTTATCCTGCTTTGCTCTCAGGGTAAGGAGCATGTGGGCTCTGAGGCACAGGGCTCACAAACTCTGAAGGTCCCTTTGTTAGCGGATGAGTCCATTGTTCTTGATTCAGAGGCCACTGCTGCTCTGAGCTCCATTACCTGGCGGCCTTGGTCTTCATCTGGCTCCTCACATTCTGGCTTGGCCTCAGAAGTGACTCATGAGGCTGCTCTCCCAGGCTTTTCCTCAGCACTGCCACTCCTTATACTTTCTTCTCTTATAGTAGAGCCCAGGATTACAAATCGTTGTACTAACTTTGCACACTCTCAAGAACTTGGATCCAATTCCAGTTCCACTAGATCAGAAAGTACACCTGGGCCACCACACGCTATAGGGAAATGAATGGTGCTTCAGGGCTGAACCCAGAAACCTCAAGGCCTTCCCACCTCCAAGAAAACTAGTCATGGGCCCTCCCTGCTAGGGTGACCAGCTGTCCCAGTTTGCCATAGACTGGGGAGTCTCTTAAAACACAGGATTTGAAATGCTAAAACCAGGATAGTCCTCACTATTCAGAGGCTCTTGGGATCCACAGGTGATTTTCTTTTTTTTTTTTTTAATATAATCCTTTTTTTAAGATTTTATTTATTTATTCATGAGACACACACACACACACACACACAGAGGTGGAGACACAGGCAGAGGGAGAAGCAGGCTCCATGTAGGGAGCCTGATGAGGGACTCAATCCTGGGACTCCTGGATCACATCCCAAGCCAAAGGCAGACACTCAACTGCTGAGCCACCCAGGCATCCCAACACAGGTGATTTTCCTTGGGACCCTGGCTACCTCATGTGTAGGTAGGTGTCAGCCATCACTTCTAGACGTGAGCTCCTTGAGTACAGAGATGGGTACTTAGTCTTCCTTTTTTTCCCCTCCAAGACACACAAAGTAATGGCTCAATGACTGAATGAACAAATAAATAAATTAGTATGTTCAAGTCCCTGTCAGATTCATCTGTGTGACTTGGCCACAAGACACATAGAGTTAGGAGCCCTTCCTAGTCCCCTCATGAATCTGGGTATGTTGTCATAGGCCCACCAGTGTGGACCTCCTATTGTGTAAAGGTGTGGAGTTGTGCTGGCGGTCTGCTACCTGGAACCAAGACCTGGATACCCACATGAATATCGAGCCACCTCCTTTTTTAACCCTTATTTTATGAGCTCTGCCTAATTTATATTAGACTTCTGCCTCAGTTTCCTGATCTGTATTCACTCCTGACTGTCCGGAGCCCTAGCCTAACACCACCATACAGTTAATGAAGCTTACGCTTCACGTCCCTCATTTGCATGAGTAGGGACTGCCAAGATCCTAAGATGAGCCGTAACAAACTTTTCAGAGTCCCATGCTTTACAGGATTTGCAAAAGTGAATCACTTTTGCATTTTGTGTGTGTGTGTGTGTGTGTTTTGTTTTGTTTTTTCATTTTTGTATTTTTTTCTTTAAGTAGGCTCCCCAAATTATGCAAGCTTCAGATCCCACAAAACTATAATCTTCTTGACTTTGTATAGTGAGAGCTCAGGAATTCCCTCTTTCTCAATGCCTGGACTCACTCTTCTGGACCCCATGTGGTGGTCCTGAATGCTGCCACGCACCCACTCTAAGTACCACAACCCCGACTTGCTGATCTGAGCCCCCTGAACACTGACGGCTGAGATCAAGTCTGCCCTCCGTACACAGCCTGAGTGATCATGGTGGTAAACACTGGCACCCCTCCTTGGAGCCATATTAATCAAGCCCTGCCCATACCTCACCAGTGTTAGCTGAGGTCCTTGCCTGTCTTGCTGTTAAAGCCCATTCACACTCGGAAGCAGTCAAACCAGAAGGAATGAGAAACAAGAACTTCAAATTCTTGGGCCTGATGCCCATCAAGATCTGAAAGTAAAAGAGCACTTTGGACCCCACCAAAATCAAGGGGAGAATTGGGAATTGAAAGGAAGAATAGCAGGACGCCTGGTGGCTCAGTGGTTGAGGGTCGGCCTTTGGCTCAGGGCATGATCCTGGGGTCCTGGGATTGAGTCCCACATCGGGCTCCCTGCCTGGAGCCTATTTCTCCCTCTGCCTATGTCTCTGCCTCTGTGTGTGTGTCTTTCATGAATAAATAAATAAAATCTTAAAAAAAAAAAAAAAAAGGAAGGAAGAATAATACACTAAAAAAAAAAAAAAAAAAAAGCCAGACTGGAGGAAGTTGCTTCAGAACCCAAGCAAACAAACAAAATCTTAGTTACATGCTTCCCAGAAAACAAAGAACAAAAGAAAATGTGAATTTTCTATCAGAAAGGAAGAAGCCACATGAGTAACTGCTATGCCAATCACTGCAATTATACGTACAGTCCTTCGGATTCTCTCACTTAATTCTCTCCAGAACCCACTGAGGGTCACTGTGTGGTTGCAGTTAGTCTTGGTGAAAGCAGGTTTCCCCCCACATAGTGACTCTTCAGTGCATCTGAAACATCAGCTATTTCCAGAGGTCAGCAGTGAGAACTTATCCTCCCCCTGATGCTTCTGTATAAACCCTACAGCTTCCTTGCCATCTTGTGTGGAAGCAGCCTTCTTTTTATTTTTCTTTAAAGATTTTATCTATTTATTCACTAGAGACACAGAGAAAGGGATAGAGACACAGGCAGAAGGAGAAAGAAGCAGGCTCCCTCTGGGGAGCCTGAGGTGGGACTCAATCCTAGGACCCTGGGATCACTCCCTGAGCCAAAGGCAGACACTCAACCACTGAGCCACCCAGGTGCCCCTGGAAGCCTCCTTCAAGTCTTCAGAGAGGGAACCTGAGGGGACCCTGCAGAAACAATAGCCTCTTTTCATGGGGGAGCTGCTGGGAGTCTTAGAAAGGGTTACCATCTGATCTAAAGGAAACCGTGGTCACACCTGTCATACTTGCCCAGGTATCTGCCTGTCTCCATGCCCTTCAGAGGCATCCCGTGTCAGAAACATGAGCAGACCCATTCCTCCATCTCTTAGATTCTCCCCACCTGAAGTGTATTAAGTGACAGTAAATCTTTTCATTCACTCACTTATCTGTGTGTGTGGTGGGAAGGGAAGGAGCCATATAATGCACAGGCTTATGACATGCTTTTTATATTTATGACCACCCAGAGGCTGGAGAGTTCTAAAGAGAGAGCATTGCTTAATTCCCTTTTTTTTTTTTCAAGTTCACCAGGGTTTATTAGCAAGCTCAAGCTTGGGTCCAAGTATACCCGACACAGCGGAACAGGGACTTGGACCCCCCCCTTTTTTTTTAAGATTTTATTTATTTGAGAGAATGAGAGAGAGAGCATGAGCGGGGGGGGGGGGGAGGGTAGAGGGAGAGGAAGAAGCAGACCCCCCACTGAGCAGGGAGCTTGCCATGAGGCTTGATCCCAGGACCCTGGGATCACTGAGCCACCCAGGCCCCCTAACAGGAATATTCTGTCTCCCTTCCTGATCTCAATCATCCTGTTTCACTCATGGTCAGAAGCCTTTTATTCAACTATGGACATCATCAAATCTCAAGTGAATGAGTTCTGTGAGTTAAGATTAAAACCACAGTAGAGAATAGCTAAAAGCTTTTTTACATTTATAGATTCATTTTTTAAAATTTTTTAAAAAGATTTTATTTATTTATTCATGAGAGACACAGAAAGAGAGAGAGGCAGAGACACAGGCAGAGGGAGAAGCAGGCTCCATGCAGGGAGCCTGGTGTGGGACTCGATCCTGGGTCTTCAGGATCACAGGCTGAAGGCGGTGCTAAACCACTGAGCCACTGGGGCTGCCCTACATTTATAGATTCAAATAAAACTTTGTTTTTTGAGGAAAAATTCAGAATTTTTGTATAAGGCAGTGAAAAATCCAAACTAAAGAATGGTGCTACAGAAGAAAATGTGGAAAATGAGCCATTACTACTAAATTTTCAATAATAAAGACCTCTATCTCTGCTTTTTGGCTTAGAGGCCAAAATAAAGAAGCAAACTTCTTTTCACATATTGCTCAGCCACTGTCATTATTTTCTTCCCTAATACCATCAGATTCTCATTTTCTTAAGCCAGATTTATTGAGTTATACAGTTCTATGAATTTTGATGTATACATCTATGTAACCACCCCCCCATTGATATAGAAAATATTTCTATTACCCCGAAAGTCCCTTTTGCACACAGCACTCTGAATCCTTTATATGACCATAAAGTGATATCATCTGCAAACATAACTCAGAATTCTTAAATTTAGCAGATTGATTTCAGTCATTGTAATTTTGAGAGAGAGAGAGAAAAGGACCATGGGCCGGGGGGGAGGTGCAGAGAGAGAAGCAGGGTTGTGAGATTCGATCCCAGGACCCTGGGATCATGACCTGAGCCGAAGGCAGGAGCTTAACCAACTGAGCCACCCAGGCACCCTGATTCCAGTCATTTAATATACAGCCCATCTCAGGAAAAAATTATAGGTCCCAGACTGACTTTAAATGTCAATCCTATGACACATGGGGAAGATGTGTTGACCTAAGGGTTTCCACCAAATATCGTACTTATGTAAAGCTAAGCATAAGAACATACAATTCTTGGTTGACTTACATGACTTGAGTAAATCCAAATTACTTGATATGATTGTTAACAATAAGGACTGTTTAGTAGGCATGTTTATATTTTATCCTGTCAAGGAAGGAAAAAAAAACCTACTTTGGAATATAGTTACTACAACCCAGAGGGTATTATGCTAAGTGAAATAAGTCAGAGAAAGACAGATACCATATGATTTCACTCATATGTGGAATCTAAAAAACAAACAAATAAGCAAACAAGCAGCAGAATCAGACCTACAAATACAGGGAAAAAACTGGTGCTTGCCTGAGAAGAGGGAGGTACAAGATGGATAAAATGGATAAATGGGAGGTACAGCCTTCCAGGTATGGAATGAAAAAGTCACAGGAATAAAAGGTACAGTCGAGGGAATGTAGTCAGTGATACTGAAATAGCGTTGCATGATGACAGATGGTAGCTATACTTTAAGTGAGTGTAGCATAACGTATGGAGTTGTTGAATCACTATGCTGTACACCTGAAACTAATGTAACATCGTGCGTCAACATACTCGAAAGAAAGAAAGAAAGAAAGAAAGAAAGAAAGAAAGAAAGAAAGAAAGGAAGGAAGGAAGAAAAAAAACAGTTACTACAGGCTATATTGCACGAATTGGAGCTCTGGAATGTTACGTATTAGTACTATAAAGTAGCTGAAACTTAGAATCAAATCTAATTCAGAACACATTGGAAAGAAAATAGAAATAGGAACCATAAACAATAAACACTAGATTTTAAATTAACTGAAAAAAAAGTAGTCAAGTCTCATTATTTATTATGTTCTGTAAAGTTGTCACCAACACTGAGTTAGCATACACCGAACCATTTCTCCTAGAGGCAATACAGAGTTGGGATCCTATAGCCTCTGGTCACATTTCTGTCAACAGATCAAGACATAACCTTGTTTTCTGTGTTTCTCTTTAAAGACATCTTAAGGGCAGCCCTGGTGGCCCAGCGGTTTAGCACCGCCTTCGGCCTGGGGTGTGATCCTGGAGACCCAAGATCGAGTCCCACGTCGGGCTCCCTGCATGGAGCCTGCTTCTCCCTCTGCCTGTGTCTCTGCCTCTGTGTGTGTGTGTGTGTGTGTGTCTGTCATGAATAAATAAATAAAATCTTAAAAAAAGACCTCTTAATATATATTGTTAACTATTAACTATTGAACTCACAGCCAAAGCGCTATAATTATGCCTAAATGAAACTTCTCTAACACCTGTATTCTCTCTGTAGGCCATATGACGGCCTTCTTAGGCTTAGGAACACTGCAGAACATTTTAGTACACACTTATGAGCCGTTTTAAACACAAAATCACCAACAGAGGTGAAAAGGGTGGCACCAAATAGTGAAAAGAACATCTGTTTACAATATAAGAGCTGAAACAGGGAGGCAGAAGAATGTCATCTTATTCGAGTTCAGGTGTCTGAACTCTGCACATCCGTCTCTGTCCCTGTCCCTGTCTCTCACTCTTTTAAGTCTTTATTTAGATTTAACAACATGTTTATCAATCTATTTGCTCAGCACCACTTTTTGTACCCCAGTTAATTTCTGTCTTTCTAGGTCAGTTTTCCTTCTGGTGGCTTTAAGGCTTTCTATGCAGATTCCATGTTCTGATCTTCCTAGGACTTGCTTTTGATTTATTCTTTTTTTTCTCCTTTGCTCATTTGTTTTGTTTCTTAAAGTCCACATGGAAATGAAATCTCATGGTATTTGTCTTTCTCTGACTTATTTTCTCTAGCTTCATCCATGGCGCTGCAAATGGAAATATCTTATTCTTTTTTATGGCTGAGTAATATTCCATTGTGTATATCCCAGATCTTCTTTACTCATTCATCAATTCATGGACCTTTGGGCTGCTTCCATAGCTTGGATATTGTAAATAATGCTGCTATGAACATAGGGATTCACATATCCCTTTGATTTAGTGTTTTTGTATTCTTTGGGTAAATACCCAGTAGTGCAATTGCTGGATGGTAAGGCAGTTGTATTTTTAACTTTTTGAGGGACCGCCATACTCTTTTCCACAGCGGCTGTACCAGTTTACATTCCCACCAATAGTGCAAGAGGGTTCCTTTTCTCCACACCCTCACCAGCACCTGTTTGTTGGTCCTTGTATTGTTGATTTTAGTTTTTATTCATTCTGTTGGGGACATCCTGCTGTGACCTCTCAGACTGAGGATCTGGGTCTTCCAATTCTGGAAAATGGTCTGCTGTGTACACATTACCTGTTCTCATTCTTAGGGACCTCTTATTATATATTCGACTTAAAAATTATTTTGACACAATTTCAGACTTACAAAAAAGTGGCAAGGTAGCACAAAGAACTGGTACATGGAATTCCACCCTGATTTAACAAACATTAATATTTTACCACATTTAGTTAATCTTTTTCTAATTTTTTTTTAATTTTTTTTTTATTTACTTATGATAGTCACAGAGAGAGAGCGAGAGAGAGGCAGAGACACAGGCAGAGGGAGAAGCAGGCTCCATGCACCGGGAACCCGACGTGGGACTCGATCCCGGGTCTCCAGGATCGTGCCCTGGGCCAAAGGCAGGCGCCAAACCGCTGCGCCACCCAGGGATCCCAGTTAATCTTTTTCTATTTACCTATTTACCTGTACTTCTTCCTAACCCAATTGAAAGTAAGTTGCAGGCATGATGCTCATTTGGTTCTAAATACCTGAGTCAGAATTTTCCAAAAATCCCTTATTCTCTTACATAATCATCATGCACAATACTATTGCTAATCTAGAGATCTTATTCAGATTTCACCAATTGTCACAATAGTGTCCCTTACAGAAAAAGAAAATCCCGGATCATGTGTTGCAATCAGTTGTCAAGTTTTTGTTTTGTTTTAAAGATTTTATTTATTTATTTATTTATTTATTTATTTATTTATTTATTATTTAAAACACAGAGAGAGAGGCAGAGACATAGGTAGAGGGAGAAGCAAGCTCCCTGCAGGATCTCGATGGGGGTGACTTGATCCCAGGACTCCAGGATTATGCCCTGAGCCAAAGGCAGATGCTCAACCACTGAGCCACCCAGGTGTCCGGTTGTCATGTTTTTATAGTCTCCTTTTATTTGGAACCAGTGTTCAATCTTTCTTTGTCTTTAGTGACATCAACTTTTTTAAAAAAAGATTCTATTTACTTGAGAGAGATTGTGAGCGAACAAGAGAGAAGGAGCAGAGGGAGGGGCAGAGGGAAAGGTAGAAGTGGACTCCCTGCTGAGCAGGGAGCCCCACGTAGGGCCCATCCTGGGACTCTGGGATCATGACCTGAATGGAAGGCAGACGGCCAACCAACTGAGCCACCCAGGAGCCCCGTGACATTGACACTTTTGAAGAGTATAGGCCAGTTATTTTTATGGAATGTCTTTTATTTTGAGTTCTCTGATGCTTCCCCATGATTAGATTCAGGTTATGTACTTTGGGTCAGAGTAGCACTGAAGTAATGTGCTCTTCTCAGCAGGGCTGGGACTAGAGTAAGCCAAGGGGTAGGTTCTCAGTATACAGAATTAGGAGATATTTCTTCTCAGCTCCCTGAAAGTACAGGATTAGCCCTAGGTGCCTAGCTTGCCTCTCTCTACTCCCAGCCCTGTTTCTCAATGCATTGCCTTAGGAGAGACATGGTATTGTTGGTCCCACCTGATGCCCGATGGATGCAATATTAAGGTGATGTCAGCCTGATTTCCTCATTGTGCAGTTACTTTATTTTTTTTTTGTAATCAAGAAGTGTCCTGTGGTGCGATACTCTGAGGTTATGTAAATATCTTACCACTTCTCAAACTTTTGTCCAATAATTTTTATTTTTTATTTTTAAAAATATTTTATTTATTTATTTGAGAGAGACAGAGAACACAAACCAGGGGTAGAGGCAGAGAGAGAAGTAAGCTCTCCACTGAGCAGGGAGCAGGGACTTGATCCCAGGACCATGAGATCATATCCTGAGCCAAAGGCAGGTGCCACCCAGGTGCCCCATTGTCCAATAATTTTAGCATCGATTGATGACTCTTGCCTTAATTATTAAGGTGGTTGCCAATTTTTTTTCCCATCATTCTACGTTTATTAGTTGCCTTTCCATGGTAAGGAAAATGTTCCCTTCTTCCCATTTGTTTATATAAAAGTAGACTTGTGGATCCTTATTATAACCAGATTCTTATTATAATTATTTGGAGGATTGAATCATCCCAGATTTGGCCAGTGGGAGCCTCTTCAAGCTAGCCCATCTGTCCTTCCCATGGGGCTCTATTATTATGCATGAATTTCTTCCTTACTTTCCTGACACAACAATATGTTCCAGAACCATCTTAGATCTACTGTACCCCCAGTTCTCAAATCAGCCATTTCTCCAAGATGCTCTGGTTCCTTTAAGTGGAGAGTAACACTTAAAAACCAAAACTGGGGATGCCTGGGTGGCTCAGTGGTTGAGTGTCTGCCTTTGGCTCAGGTGATCCCGGAGTCCCAGATGGGGTCCCACATGGAGTTCCCCACAGGGAACCTGCTTCTCCCTCTGTCTGTGTCTCTGCCTCTGTGTCTCTCATTAATAAATAAATAAAATCTTTACCAATTAAAAAAATACAACCAAAATCTCGGGGCACCTGAGTGGCTCAGTCAGGCATCTGCCTTCAGTTCTGGTCATGATCCCAGAGTCCTGGGATCCAGCCCTGCCACAGGCTCCCTGCTTGACAGGAAGTCTGCTTCTCTATCTCTCCCTGTGTGTGTACTTGCACACACTCTCTCTCTAGTTCTCACTCTCTCGCGAATAAATAAATAAAATCTTAAAACAAAATAAAATAAAACCAAAGATCTGGGATGTCTCAGTGGCTCAGTTGGTTAAGCATCCAACTCTTGATTTGGGGCTCAGTTATGATCTCAGGGTTTGAGATCGAGCCCCGAGTCAGACTCCACCCTGGGCGTGGAGCCTGCTTAAGATTCTCTCTCCCTCTCCCTCTGCCCTGTCCCTCCACCTCTCCCTCTCTAAAAACAAACAAACTCCAAATTCTGTTAGCTAATTGCTACTGGAGTATCACTGCTTCTAGGTCCAAACTTAGTTGGTAAAGCAGCAACAGGGTTTGAGAGGATTAACTCTCAATTTTGAAAGAAGTTCTACTGTGGGTAGTAGAATGTCCTCAAATGGCATCACAGAGAAATTGCAAATTTAAGAATTGCCACAGCCCCCCAACCTTCAGCACCCCCCACCCTGGCCAGTGAGCAGCCATCAACATGGAAACAAGATCTTCCATCAGCAAAAAGATGATGACCCCCTGAAAGCTCAGATAATGATTAGCATTTTTCAGCCATAAAGTATTTTTTAAATTAAGGTCTGTACATTGTCTTAGACGTAATATTATTGCACACCTAACCGACCACAGGATAGCGTAAGCATAATTTGCATGTGCACGGGAAAAACAGAACACTTCTTTGGCTTGCTTTACCATGATGTTCATTTTATTGCGGTGATCTGGAACCAAACTTGTGATATCTCCAAGGAATGGCTGTGTTTTCAACATACTTGTCTCAAGTGGCTTTCCGAGGGCTCTATTACCTCTACATCCTGGAGCTCAAATGCTCCCACTTGCCATGTAGGCTCTCTCACACTTCCACTGGTACATTGTCTTCTGTGATTTGTCAGCTCTTTAATTGTGCATTGATATTTGGTGAGGTTCTCTTCAGTGGAAAGTCTTTCTGTTGTGGGTTAGGGAAGCCCTACAAAGCAGTTGCAAGTTTGCCCTTGCCAGGGCCTAAAATATTTCATCAGCTGCAGATAAGCTGCTGCGCTAATTTCTCCAGTTGGAGTTCCCACCACGTATGCGCTTGCTGGTGGGTGGCACACTGTCAAGGTGTCCCTAAGCAGCAGTGACTACAACAGGCCAAGGTCAGCTTGCCACACTTCCATATATTCAGCCCCTGTGAAGAAAGAGCCACATAGATTCAGGCACAACAAGCAGCATGACACACTGGTTCTTCCTCCCCGTGAGGCCCAATGCTGTGCACTCAGGGAGTCTGTGTCACAACTGAGAGGCTCCGAGCTTGGGAACACCCCCAGTGCTTTGAAGGGGCTGCTGGCAGACGTGCCCAACCTTTGTTCCCGATGACAACATTATCTTTAAATCATCATTAGGAAATGAATCTGCCCTCTGATGCAAAGGGAGATAGGATCTCTAGTTCCCAGGGCGATGTGCTGTGCAGGCATTCCTAAAATGTGCAAGGTAGGATAAAAGTCGTCACAAGACATGTAGAAATGACATGAACAATTATCTCCCAACACAAAGGTCTCAGTAGCCTATAGGTGACTTTTTCTACTCATAGCAGCAATTCACCACTCTAACCTTAAGTCAGCTGAGAATTGCTTCTCTTGATGTCAAGCGTGACCGTATACAAAATAATTTTTGGTTGCTGTTGGTAAGTATTAGCCAGAATTTCTATTGATGTGACTGGGAGTGGAAGTAGACAGAGCTTCTGCATCCACTCAGTGCTTCTTACTTACCACTATCAGTTATTAAGTGTCTATTCCCTGGCTGAAGCTGTCCCCAGTATAAATAGCAACCAAACTTGCCACTATTTGCCAATGTCTACTTAATATTTCCAGTGTTGGACTCCTGCCTCAAGGGTCTAACCTGACTCTGATATAGCAGAAAACATACCACGAATAAAAAACCATAGGACAAATCCAGACGGAAAGATACTCCGCTTAACAACTGGCCTGGACCTCGAAAATATTAATGTTGTGAGAGATAGGAAAAGAAAAAAAGCTGAGGATTTCATTTAGATGAAGGTAGATTAAAGAGAAAATTAAAATTTTTGAAATTAAATTCAATGCATAATCCTAATTGGATCTCAGATTGGGGAGGGAAAAAAGTTCGGGAAATTTGAGTATGTATGACCTATGTATTAGTTGTACAATCGTATTCAGGTTAAAATTCCTTATTGTGGTAATTTGTGTTTTTGTGGGAGAATGTCCTTGATCCCAGGAGAAACATGTTTAAGAATTTTGAGGTCAAGCATCAGAAAGGGAGAAATAATAAATGTGGCAAAAATGTCAACAGCTGGTAATCCTGGATGATGAGTGTGTGGATGTTTATTATACAAGCCTTGCAGCTTTCCTGTGGGTTAGAAAGTTTTTAAAATGAGGAGTTGGGGGGAAAGTCTCAACGCAGTAGTCCTTTCATCGTGAGGCCCCTCCTGATAGATTTGAACACTCTCTTTGCTGTATGTCACAAGGCCTTACAGAAGCTTCTATCGAGGCACATATTCAGTTAATCTTATGCACCCACTCCTTTCCCTGGGTAGAGACCCTCCTGAGTGCAGGGACTCGGGTTATTTCATCTCTGCATTATGAGCACCAACTATATAGCAGGGTGAATTAAGTGCTTGTTGAATAGACTGAAGAAGGAGCAACAATCTCTGAATTTAGCCAAACACTTCTGGAAACCATTCCCATTTTCAGACCTAGACAGCAAGCTCACAGAGTTGACTTCCTACCGTGAGGGGCTGTTGGGACTGACATTTTTATAACACCACCACTTTGGCTCCTCAAACAACCTAAATATGTCACTGTGAGCTTCCTCTCCCAGACTGAGTACCAAAATGCTAAATGAAACAAGGGTTCATTCTGATTCCTGAGATCAAAATCTTCAGGATGAGAGGAGCACATTTATTCTGGCCCTGCTTCTTATCTCTAAAGCAGTTCTGCAGATAAATTTTCCTTAAAATCAAAGAACCTCTTTTTAAAAAAGAGCTTTCAGTATAAAGCCTAGTCACACTCACTTTCTTAGATTAAATAAATGTTATCCTTGTTCTGTGTTTTCTATCTACTTATTGAGCACTTGAAAAAGTTGAATTGGCTGCTTTGGCCTCTTTTTCCATTTAGAGAAACTGTGGTTCCCAACTCGGTTGAATTCAACTGGTACTTATTAAAAGTTAGTTTTTGTTTGTTCCCTGACTCATGAGTGTTTACAATTTGGTGTATATATGAAAGGTAAAAACCCTCAGCTGCTCATGTTGGCTATGACTTTCCTAGTTATGATACAGTTTGCCTAATGTAGGGCAAAAAAACTGCCTAGAACTATATCGGCCAAGGCCTCTTTTTAAATTTTTAGTAGTATTAAACTTTAGTTTTCTTAAATAGTTTGACAAACTTTTGCCCACAATTAAAATATTGTTTTGGAGGGTTAATGATACTTATCACTTTTCCATCGTGTTTAACATCTCTGGTTACAAGAACAGGGTTTTGTTTTTGCTTTGTTTTGTTTTTAAGAACAGGGTTTTGCCACCTTTTGTGACAACAGGATTTGAAGACTTGAATTTCAGCTTCATTTAATGCCTCCTCATCAGGATATCCAGTTCTTCTCTGAAACCTAGAATAGAGTCATCTGAAAAGTTGATCCTTTTATGTAAACAATGCATGCATTTTGTTTCACCATGTTTTTAAAAACATCACCGTGAGGGGCGCCTGGGTGGCTCAGTGGTTTAAGTGTCTGACTCTTGATTTCAGCTCAGGTCATGATCTTGGTGGTGAGGGTGGGGAGGGATCAGGCCCCTTATAGGGCTCTGTGCTCAGTGGGGAATCTACTTGGGATTCTTTCTCTCTCTCCCTTTGTCCCTCCCTCCTCCTGCAATACTCTCTCTCTAAAAATAAATATTCAAAGATGTCACCCATGGGAATAAACAAACCTTAATCTCCTTTTAAAATAAAACCACAAAGGGCACTCGGGTATCTCTGTAGGTTAAGCAACCAATTCTTGACTTTGGTCAGGTCATGATCTCACGGTCATGGGATCAAGCCCCATATCTGTCTGTGTGCTCAGTGGGGAGTCTGCTAGAGATTCTCTCTCCCTCCTCTCTCTGCCCTTCCCTCCACTTGTGCTCTTTCCCTATCTCTCTCTCTCCTTCTCTAAAGTAAATAAACAAATCTTTAAAACAATAAATTAAAATCACAAATACTGAAAATAAGAGGAAATTAATTGGAAAAAGAAGGTTGCTTTCTGGAATTAAAATAGACTTCATGCAAAAAAACCACACAATCGGGATCCCTGGGTGGCGCAGCAGTTTGGCGCCTGCCTTTGGCCCAGGGCGCGATCCTGGAGACCCGGGATCGAATCCCACGTCGGGCTCCCGGTGCATGGAGCCTGCTTCTCCCTCGCCTATGTCTGTCTCTCTCTCTCTCTCTGTGACTATCGTAAATAAATAAATAAATAAAATTAAAAAAAAAAAAAACCACACAATCCATTTTAAGAATAGGCAAAGGACTTGAGTAGACATCTTTCAAAAAGGACATATATAAAGCACATGAAGAATCATAAAGCTCAGCATCATTAAGTCATGAGGGAAATGCAAATCAAAACAACATGGGTGGTCATAATTTTTTAAAAATGGAAAATTCCAAGTGTTGGTGAAGATATAGAGAAGCTGGAAACTTCATCCATTGGTGGGAGAAATGCAAGATGGGGCAGCCACTTTACAAAACAGTTTGGCAATTTCTCTGTAAGTTAAATATCAGCCAGCAGTTGCCCTCCTAACTACATAATCTAAAGAAGTGAAAACAAGTTTGCAAAAAAAAAACCTTGTACATGAATGTTCGTGGCAGCACTCCTAGTAACAGCCAAAAGGTGGAAACAACGCAAATGTCCAATAAGTGGTTGAATGAATAACAAAATGTGGCATATCCATACAATGGAGTAATATTCAGTTATAACAAGGAATGAAGAAGTATTGATACATGTTACAACATGGATGAAACTTGTCCTCTTTGCCAAGTGAGAGGAGTCTGATCCACAGAACTGCTGTAATGTGACATTTCCCAAGTACTGTCTTGAGCCAGTTTTGAAGTCATGGTTATAATTTTCATTTCCCTTGCCCCTTTGTGGGTAGTTTGCTAAGAAGATTCCACCCTAACTACTTCCCTTGTGGGCTCTAACACTCCCGGGTTTTGACACATGCATTTCCAATGGCTAAACGTGCCTAGATACCTAACACCCAGGGATGGCCTCTGTTGCTTGGAGCCACAGAATTATTCAAAATATTCCATTTTCTCTCCATATTTTGGCTGTCGTTAGTAATGCTGCTGTGAACATTAGGGTGCATGTGCGCTTTCGAATCAAGTACGTTTGTATCCTTTGGGTAAATCCCTAGTAGTGTAATTGCTGGGTCACAGGATAGCTCTATTTTTAGCTTTTTGAGGAACCTCCATATGGTTCTTCAGAATAACTGTACCAATTTGCATTCCCACCCACTGTATAAGAGAGTTCTTTCTCTACATCCTCACTGTTTCCTGTGTTGTACATTTTAGCCATTTTGACAGGTGTGACATGATATCTACCGTGGTTTTGATTTACATTTCCCTGGTGATGAGGGACGTTGAGCATCTTTTCATGTATCTGTTAGCCATCTGGATGTCTTTGGAAAAGTTTTTGTTCATGTCTTCTGCCCATTTCTTTATGGATTATTTGGGGGTTTTTTGGTGCTGAGTTTGATAAGTTCTTAATAGATTTTGGATACTAGCCCTTTATCTGATATGTCATTTGCAAATGTTTTCTCCCATTCCACTGGTTGCCTTCTAGTTTTATTGATTGTTTTCTTCACTGTGCAGAAACTTTTTATCTTGATAAAGTCCTAATAATTCATTTTTGCTTTTGTTCCTTTTGCCTCCAGAGATGTGTCTAGTAAGAAGTTGCTACAGCTGATGTCAAAGAGGTTGCTGCATCGACTGATAAATGGATAAAGAAGATATAGCATGTATAGTCAATGGACTATTACTCAGCCATCAAAAAGAATGAAACTTTGCCATTTGCAACAATGTGAATGGAGCTAGAGTGTATTATGCTAAGCAAAACAAGCCAGAGAAAGATAAATACCATGTGACTTCATTCATATGTGGAATTTAAGAAACAAAACAGATGAACATAGGGAATGGGGGAAAAAAAGAGACTGGGAGGCAAACCATAAGAGACTCTTGGCTATAGAGAACAAACTGAAGGCTGATAGAGGGAGGTGAGTGAGGAATGGGCTAGATGGGTGATGGGTATTAAGCAGGGCACTTGTTTTGATGAGCACTGGGTGTTGTATTAAGTGGTGAACCACTAAATTCTACTTCTGAAAATATTACACTCTGTGTTAGCTAACTACAAGGTAAATAAAAATTGATACCAAAAAATACTCAATTCTCTGGAAGCCCACAAAACCTTACTAACCCCACCCTGCTTGTCACAATAAACTGCCTCCTAGAGTTCCAACTTGTTCCCTTGTCCCCTGTGTGGCCCGGTGAGGCAGCCTTTGCTCATTTGGAGCTGTAAATAACAAACATTCTGTCTTTCATCTATCCAGAGTGTTCTTATGTCCTGTCATCCAAGGAATCTATAATTATACCTAATATCGTATAGTTGTAATCGACCACATATTGCATTATTCTACTTACATGAAATACCCAGAATAAGAAAATCCACAGAAACAAAAATCAGACTTGTGGTTGCCAAGGGCTAGGAGGAAGGAGAATGAGAAGTGACAAGTTGGGGGTTTCCATTTGGGGTAGTGAGGAAGTTCTGCAACTAGCTAGTGGTGATGAGCACACAACATCATGAATGTACTTAGTACTACTGTATTGTACGCTTTAAAACTGCTAAGAAGGTAAATTTTGTTATGTGAACTTTACCACAGTAAAACACCACCACAACCACCACCAGCAATAACAAAACCACAGGAAATAAATAAATAAATAAATAAATAAATAAATAAATAAATAATAAGAAGAAGAAAGAAAGAAAGAAAGAAAGAAAGAAAGAAAGAAAGACAGGTCTAAAAAAGAGAGGAGGCTGTATGTACATGTTTTTTTTTAATTTTTTTATCATTATTTATTTATGATAGTCACAGAGAGAGAGAGAGAGAGAGAGAGAGAGAGAGAGAGGCAGAGACACAGGCAGAGGGAGAAGCAGGCTCCATGCACCGGGAGCCCGACGTGGGACTCGATCCCGGGTCTCCAGGATCACGCCCTGGGCCAAAGGCAGGTGCCAAACTGCTGCGCCACCCAGGGATCCCTGTATGTACATGTTTTAAAGTATCCTAATTTCCTGTGAGTTTTGTCAACTTCTCTAAGTGTGGGTAACCTATTTTTTAATGTAAAAATAGACTGCCTTCGGTTGTATTAAATGCATTTGTCAAAAATAAATAATACTTGACATACTAACAGAATGGCTACAGTAAAGACTACCAGGATAAATGGTGGGCCTGTGGACAGACTCAAAAGCTCATATGTTGTTGGTGGAGAGTGTAGGATGGTACAACCACTTTGAAAAAAGTCCAACGGTTGCTTATGAAACTAAACATATGCATATCCTATGACCCACAAATTCCATTCTTAGGTATTTAGCCAAGATAAATGAAAACAAATGTCTACAGAAAGACTTGTATAAGGACATCCAGAGCAGGATTATTCATAAGAGCCCCAAACTGGAAATAGCCCAGCTGTTCATCAGTTGGAGGATAAATCACATGCTATGTTCTTTACACAACAGACCACTATTCAGAAATAAAGAGAAACATACCATTAATGCACACAACATGAATGAATTCTGAAACATTATATTGAGTAAAAGAAGCCTTGCATAAAGTAGGCATCACTGTATTTTCCCATGGACGTAAAGCACTAGAAATGGTAAAATTAATTTTTTTGTGAACACATTTCAAAACAATGGTTGCCTCTTAGTGGTTGTAGGTTGAGATTTATTGGGAGAGGGTATGAGAGAATTTTCTGTTTGTGATGTTTGTGTTCTGTGTCTTGTAATGATTTAGTTTGTACACGTGCAGATATTTGCTGGAACTTAAGGAATTGAACACAAGATTTGTACATTTCATTTTATGTAAATTTTACCTCTAAAGAAACAAAAAGAACCACTAAAATATTGAATTAATGGAGCACCTGGGCGGCTCAGTCGGTTAAGTACCTGATTTTTTTTTCAAAGATTTTATTTATTTATTCATGAGAGACACAGAGAGAGGCAGAGACACAGGCAGAGGGAGAAGCAGGCTCCTCGCATGGAGCCCAACGTGGGACTTGATCCCAGACCCCAGGATCATGCCCTGAGCCAAAGGCAGACGCTCCACCGCTGAGCCACCCAGGGATCCCCAGTGTCCCTGGCGTCTGATTCTTGATTTTGGCTCAGGTTTTGATCTTAGGGTCATGGGATCAAGCTCCATATCAGCTCCACGCTCAATGTGGAGTCTGCTTAAAAGCTAAAAATTCTCTCTTTCCTTCTACCTCTGCTCCTTCCCCCCACTCTCCATATATATAATATAATTAATAGTATAGTATATATAATAATTATGTTCCTCTCCTTCTGCCCCTTCCCCGTCTAAAAATATATAATATAGTTAATAGTATATAATATATAAATAATAATATGTCATATATTATTATATAATATATATGATAAATGACATGCTTGTAGAATGCTGAAATGTTTCAGGGCAAGTATACCGATGTCTGCCACTTACTTCAAAAAGCAAATAAAAGTAAGAAGGATTTTTGAGTGGAGAGATGGCTAGATGGCTAGATATTTCATAGAGTAGGAATAGGAAAATATCAAGGGTAGAATTTAGGTGGTGTGTTTATGGATATTAACGAAAGTAATTTTTCCCCCTTTTATGTATGGGAAATTTCTACATTAAAATATAGGGGAGGGGGATCCCTGGGTGGCTCAGCGGTTTAGTGCCTGCCTTCGGCCCAGGGCATGATCCTGGAGACCCAGGATGGAGTCCCATATCAGGCTCCCGGCATGGAGCCTGCTTCTCCCTCTGCCTGTGTCTCTGCCTCTCTCTCTCTCTCTCTCTCTCTCTCTCTGTGTCTCTCATGAATAAATGAATAAAATCTTTAATATACATATATATGGGAAAATAAATAACGAACAATAAAGTATACATCATCAAACCTATCCTTTGTATTGTTTGGTGTCTTAAAACTTTGCAAGGAAACTGGACAGATATTATTTTAAAACAGGCCAACTGCCTCAAATTTAGGAAACTTTTCTTTGTCTAAAAATCTCCATGTGCACCAGCACCAGCAACAAAGCTTCTTTGTCCATCTTGACTGTGCTCATTTTTGACAGCTGGGCCAAACGTTGGGCGCCAAAGGCTTACAAGCTTCTTAGTATCAATTACCAAGCTCTAATAGCCAATTACAGTGTGAGCAGATGAAACCCTGTAATTTGGGAGAATGAATTCTTTATTGCCTGAGAGTAACCACTCCGCAATGTCAGTCTCAATTGCCCTTCCCCGCTAATATCCAACTGTGGTTTTCTTGGTTTGTGTTTTTCCTTCCTCCTACCCTTTCACCCACTGCTGTCCGTATCTTTCTTGAGAAAAGAGCACAGAGTGCTGAACAGCTGCTTACTCACCGTGCAAGAGTGTTGTACAATAGCAGGTAAGTTGTGGCGTATAAATAAGGAAAGATTTTTGGAATGGAAGTGAAGAGATCTGACCTCTCGACCTGTCTCTGTTGCTACACAGGCGCTTGACCTTGGGCAAGTCACTTAACTCCCCTGAGCCTCATGTAATGAATCCTTACAATGGAGGAAGCAGGCTGAGAGGTTCTTCAAGGTAAATTCCAGCCCTCAGCCTCTGGTGCCAAATTTTTAAAGTACGAATCCCTATTTGAGTTCTGATTTGATTATCATACAACATTTCTCAATATTGTGACATTTCTTGAATTAGCCTTGGCATTTTATTGGTTTTTATTCTGATCAAAGTCAAACATGCATGTAGTTTATAGAGTCAAATACTCAACGGGGCTTATTATGAAACAGCAGCAGCTCATCCATCCCCATGTTTGTCCCTCCTCAGAAGCACTTTTTTTTTTAGAGATTTTATTTATTTATTCTTGAGAGACACAAAAAGAGAGAGAGGCAGAGACACAGGCAGAGGGAGAAGCAGGCCCCATGCAGGGAGCCCCAACGTGGGACTCGATCCCGGGTCTCCAGGATCACACCCTGGGCTGAAGGCGGCACTAAACCACTGAGCCAGCAAGGCTGCCCCAGAAGCACTTTCTCAAAAAAATGTTTTTTTGAACCTGCACAAAAGCTGAAAGCAATACTTAGATATTTATACCTGAATCATCCTCACCTGAAGGGCTACTGTCGACTTCTTACCACACTGCCTCCATCTTTTCCTAGACTTCCTCCATGCCAGACCATCTGAAAGTGGGGGGTAGAGATAGGACACTTCATTCCTAAATACTTCCATGTACATCTTCCCAGATTAAAAAACATCTCCTAAATAACTACATCGTTGCTAAACCCGAGAAAACACTGACACTAATTCAACGTCACCCATACTCACAGAGGCCCCTTGTTCCACAAAATGTCTCATCAATCTTTTTTTCCTAACCTAGATCTAGTCAAGATTCACACATTAGTTTTGAGTATTAGGTTTCTTAAATCTCCCCCAGTATCCCCTGCCCCCAACCTCCCTTGGAAGAGATGAGGCCAGTTGTCTGGACCGGATCCGTTCCATTAACCCAGATTTGTTTGACTGTTTCTGTGTATTGAAGTCAGGAGAGGCATTTTTGGCAAGAATACCAAATGGGAGACGTTATGTCCTTCCCCTTGCATCACAGCAAGAAACATAGAATTATCAATCCCCTCCTGCTCTTGGCAACTAGGGCTTCTCCCACAGTGCGAAAGAATTCCTTTTGTATGAAACCCTTCGTAAGCCAAAATGATGTAAAGTGAAGAGGCAGTTACCATTAACTACATGGCAGAAAGTTTGTGCATTCCCAGCACCCCCCCCCCCCAATAACCTCTCTTAGGCTTTTCTGATACCTTAGGACACACCTTGCTGATGGATGCACAAAATAAATGGAGCAAAGCACAAACGCTCACAGACACAGGTCAAAGCTGCGGCGGCTTGATGCTGAGATGCTGAGTGTAGGTCCCAGGGAAGGAGGGGGGTGGGCCCTCTTGCTGCTCCCCCGGGGGGCTGCCCCACCGAGGCCGGGCTGCCTGCAACACAAGCACTGAATGCGAGTTTTAGCTTTTAGCCTTTCTTCATAAAAGGGAACAACCTCTTTGGATTTCTTTTAGTGAGCAAAAGCAGGTACTAACTAGGTCTTTCGTGAAAGCAAAGTGGCAAAATGTGAACTTTCAAAAAGCGAGGATACCTGTATTGCCAAGCTTGACCATTGCCGAAGGTAGTGACCACCGAACTCCACACTGTGACGGTACCCTCGCCCCTTTGTACTTCATAAGTCATCGTGGAGTGATACTTTGAGCTTCATTTATAGATTTTGAATCTCTGCGTTGTTCTTGAGGTAGAGGTTTCACTAGTCAAATGTACCATTTTCCACCTACGGACCATGAGACCATAGGGTGTTAGGACTGACAAGAAAGTGAGAGATCTTCTTCAATTGCTTTGTTGTTTTATTGCATTTTATTTTAGGCAGTCATCTCTTTGTATTTTCTTTCCGTGAGTAACATACCTTTTTTTTCCCCCCAGCTTTGGGCATGATCTATTGACTTTCACCATGGAAGAGTACACACACATTTCCATCCACCACCACCACCACCACCACCACACATGTGCATCCTTTCCATCTTCCTCATACAGTTGTAACATGATTTTGTTGGGATTACTATTTCATGTTTCCATTATTATCAACATTAAAAAAATCCACAGTTGACCCAATGTGTCGATATTATGCTGTATATCTTCTGTTTACCTGTCCAAATTCACTCTCCATCCTTCTTCAGCCCTGTGTCTCAGAGGCTGATATGCGCAGACTCTATCAAAGGGCACCTTTGCGCTATGGTTACTCAGTTAAGTTGGACCAATAGAAGGCATTAGCAGGGTATTGGAGGAAGGACAAAATGAGGGCCTAGTATTTGTTTCCTAGCTCCCTCCCTTTTACTAGGTAGTCTTGGGTTTGTTGCTGCTTCTACAATAGGCCACAGTTCTTGTCAAGTAAACACCCTCCATAGGAGAGTGTTTGGGTCTTTGGGACCAAGGAATTGCATCTTCTTCTTGCCTCTTCAGGCCTAGAGTAGTAATATTTCCTATATTGTTATTAGTCTTTTTAGTTTTCTTAAGTCTGCTTATACCTAAAAACTATTAGTCTATTAAACTCTCTTGAATTATGCCATCTATTTCTTTTGCTGGACATATATTATTTTCTTTTTCTGTAAAACTGTTCTATTTTCTCTGGAATTAATATATTAATATAGCTGACTTTTCCACTTGAACTTATTAATTCAACCCAAATACCTCTTATAGTTTTCTAAATCTCCTCTGAAAATGTTCAGAAACATCAGAAATTTTCTCAAAATTCATTTTCTTAAAGACTTTCTTTTCTGGGGATCCCTGGGTGGCGCAGCGATTTAGCGCCTGCCTTTGGCCCAGGGCGCGATCCTGGAGACCCGGGATCGAATCCCACGTCGGGCTCCCGGTGCATGGAGCCTGCTTCTCCCTCTGCCTGTGTCTCTGCCTCTCTCTCTCTCTCTGTGTGTGTGACTATCATAAATAAATAAAAATTAAAAAAAAAAAGACTTTCTTTTCTGGGTCAGAAATTTTCTCAAAGTTCATTTTCTTAAAGACATTCTTTTCTGGAACTCCCTAACTTTTTCTAGTTATGCTGGTTGGCCTCTAGGCCCGGTGGTAGCTTTCAATTTTTTTAAAAAAAATTTTATTTATTTATGATAGTCACACAGAGAGAGAGAGAGGCAGAGACACAGGCAGAGGGAGAAGCAGGCTCCATGCACCAGGAGCCTGACATGGGACTCAATCCCAGGTCTCCAGGATCACACCCTGGGCCAAAGGCAGGCACCAAACCGCTGCGCCACCCAGGGATCCCTGGTGGTAGCTTTCAAATCAGGACTTCCCTTTTTATCACTGTGGAAATTATTTTCTCCTGTGAACTGAAAACTTTCCATTTGGTTTAAATCTTCAATCTTGACTTACATTCTCACTTTGTTACTGCATATCCTTCAGTAGTTTCTTGAGAAGACATACTTAGAAAGTAAACTGTTTGTGACTTTTATCTTAAAATGTCTTTATCCTAACGTTTTATTGCTAATTGGCTGGGAATAGAATTCTGTGTTAGAAATTATTTCCT
Organism: Nyctereutes procyonoides; assembly: GCF_905146905.1. Lineage (NCBI taxonomy): Eukaryota > Metazoa > Chordata > Mammalia > Carnivora > Canidae > Nyctereutes > Nyctereutes procyonoides. The sequence goes on from NW_026575042.1 coordinate 38,474,503, forward strand.
TTCAGTATTTTGAAGCCAGTTCCCCATTATTCTCTACCTTCTGGCATTGCCCTAGAGAAGCCTTAAGTCATTATTGTTCCTACTCCTTTTTATATAATCTTTTTTTTTTTGGAAACTTTCAAAAACTTTTGGCCTTTGTGTCCAAAAATGTCATGATAATGGACCCTTGTATATTTGTATTTATTGCTGGGTGCTTGAGGAAAACTTCAATCTGAGGAAATCTCAGAGAAGACATTAATCTGAAATGGTTGCTAGGAGTTGGAAGGAGGAGGAAATAGGGAGTTATTAATCGATAAATGTAACATTTCACTCAAATTTTAAAACTCTGCTGTACAATATTGCACCCATAGTACCAATACTGAGTTGTATACTTAAAAACTTAAAAAGAGGAGTAATTTTATGTTGTGTTATCACAATAAAATGAAATAAAATGTCTATTTCACAACACATGGTAAGGTAAATGACAGAATGATAAAAAGTACTTGGTCCATGAACAGTACTTTTTTTTTTTTAGGGCTTGGAGTGGTCCAAGACTGGAAGTAGGAAAAATGGGGGACCATTCCAATAGGCTGAATGTAAGAGGAAGTGGACTTGTATTAAGGCAGTAATGAGGATGGAGAGAAGAGGGCAGATTCAGATGACAATGCACCAGGACTTGAGAACCAACTGTGGCAGGAGAGGAATCAAAAATGACTCATGTGATTGTGATCTATATTTTTTGCTAGTAGTAAGTGTAGAAATGCCACATGATGACATTAAAGCAAAAAAAAAAATCTTCCTTTTCACTTAGTGGCCCTAAAGAAATGTAATTGGGAAAGCATCATCCGAAACTCCAGAGATACCAGTGAAGACTCTCCTGGTGTTTGATTAGGCTATTGAAGAGGGGAAAGTGATTTGTGTGTGTTGAATTCAGAAAAGATTTATTATTTAGTAATGATGGACTTCTGCCTTAAAAAAAAAGTAAAAGTCACAAAACCTGAATTAATAGTTTGTCTCACAGCTGATACTGCAACGTGTACAGATCCTGGCATTTAAGCTCCTGTGCTCCTTGCCATGGGCACCTGCACTGGTCTGATGCTGCTAATTCAGGCTTTGTGTCCTCTTCTCTGCCAAGTCCCCTCACAAGGACATTCTGATTTTACTCTGTAATGGTTTTTCCTTTCCAGAGAGGAACAGACAAAGACAATGACTATGACTAACATCTCCGTTCTTAACCAAGGACCTGTGTGCAATCATTGCCCAGAAAAGGGAAGATATTGTTTTGCAGTGAAGGGGAAAGAGCAAAATTTCCTGCCAAAAGTCCTTCGTTGCCTGGAAATCATGTCAGCTTACCTTTTAATGTTCTGATTAAAGAAGAGAGAAAGGAAATTGCTCTTTAGGGTCCTGAATGAGGTAGGAGAGTTGTTTTATAAACACACAGTCATTTCTATATGAAGGGAACACAGTCTGCATGCTGGCTGAGCCCTCATTGCTCTTCCCCCTTCTTTATAGTTCTTCCCTGAAAACCTGAATTTCCTGGCAGTGCCTGGCACATAGTAGGCCCTCAACTAATACATGTGGAACATATTTTGAAGTATGTCCTTCAAGCACTGCCCTTCTGCACTGCCAGCCCCTCTAAATCTACCCCTGTTTCCTGCTGGCATGTCCTCTAGTGATTTCTTGCCCTCTACCAGAAAGCTGTCCTCCCCAGCACTCCATCACCTCTTGCTTTCTTTGTGGAATACTTCTGCCTACATGTTACAGGCCTGATAACCTGAATCACTGGAGTGGGGACATATTCCTGGAACAAACGTAACTGAAGAATCCCCACAGACAAAACTGCAACCAGAATGCTGTATACTTAAGTTTTGCTGCAAGTTATTAAAACCAGTTTTGAGAGGGGAGGGGCAAAGGGAGAGGAAGAGAGAGAATCCCAAGCAGGCTCCATGCCCAGCGTGGAGCCCGATGCAGGGCTCAATCTCACAACCCTGAGATCATGACCTGAGCCAAAAATCAAGAGTTCGATACTTAACCAGCAGAGCTCCAGGTGCTGGAGAATGCTCTCTTTTTAAGGTATCATTGTATTCATTCATTTTTGGCCACATTCCATAAAAAAATGTCAGACACAGAGGGACATAAAACTTGGCAACTTTGTACCTAGAGATCTCATTCATCTTTTCAGGCTGTTCAACTACACGGTTAATCACAATAAGGATCTTGACCACCAATTCCTATAGAGATAGACTTACTGTTTTGTACAGTAGTTACTGCCACTCGGTGCTGCAAACAGCTGGCTCAGGGCTGTTGCTCCACAGATTTGAGTTGGATAGGGAAGGACATTGATCCACTTGGGGAAGCGATGGCTTCCACCGCGATGGCTTCCTTGAAGTCCATCAGGATTATCGATGGCACGCTTTTGCTGCCTCCCTCTAAAAAAGCAAGGACTCAGGACAGTTTGCTTTGGTAGTCCAATATGTATTCCATCTTCTTATAGTCTTTTCAACCCTAGGTACAATTCTAGACCATTCTGAGTGATTTCTTCAGTCAAGTAGTCTTGGGTGTTCTGCATGATTGGTCACTCTTCCATTAAAACATATCCTTTCCAGGATGGAGACCTCTGCGGACATCTGACAAACTGGATTCCACAGGTAGCCTTACCACTGCTCCCTACTCATCCAGTTAGGGATAGTATTGGTCATTCGACAACCTAAGCAGAGCAGGTGACTTAGCAAGGTGCTGCAGGGAGCTCTTCTACCATTAAAATTCCTGTGGATGGATAGATGGATGGATATGTAATAAAGCAAGTAAAGTGTTAATGGTAGAACCTAGGTGGATGTATAATATTTTAAACTTCACTATTTTTAAATAAATTTTTTGTAACGAAATGTTGAAAACAAGAAACAAAATTCCCTTAAAGGTGTCTGGTACTGAGGTTCAGAACACTAGCTCTTAATCTGCCAAGTTTTTAGAGAAGCAGGTAACCTAGGAAGGGGAATAGCAGTGAGTGGTGGAGCAGGTTAAGCCTCAGAGATATTTGTTCAGGGAAAAAGTCAAACTCAGGAATAATGCATAAAGCACGATGCCACTTACATGAAATAAAAACAAAAAACAGCTGTAAGTAGTTATACGTTCAGATAGTGTATGGGTATCAAAAAAGACTAGGAGGATACACACCACACTCTTACAGGAATTACCCTTAGAAGGTGAACAAAAAGATTGTACTCTTACCTGTCATGCTTAAAAATTTTGTAGGAAAGGTAGCCATGTATAATTAAAATTTAATTTAAAAAGAGAAGGCTGGAACACAGGTTTGGGGATTCAACTGATTTCTTTTGAATTCCAGCTCAATTACATACTATACTATACTATCTTTGGACAGGTTAACCTCTTTGTGTCTTAATTTCCTTATTTGTTAAGTGATTAAGTACCATTTCAATATAATTATTGTTTTGAGGATGAAAGTGTTCTGTAAAGTTACTGGTACCTGGTGGACACCTCCTAAGTAGGAACCGTTATTAGTACTGTGCCTTGAGTAGAACTTCAGGGCTATATTCATGGAGACACAATAAGTGACTTGTACCTGTGAGTAATACAAACTGTAAAGCCCTGCAACCGACACAGTGGAGTAATGCTCAGCCTTGGGCATCATATATGGGATTTCTCCATCAATTTGTGTCCTAATAAGCAGAACATGTGTTCTAAGATAATAAGCAGAGTACCTCACTGCCATTCATGACCTTGCGGTTGAGAGTAGCTCTGACCCGGTGATACATTTCTTAGTAAGAAATAGGAGTTTAAGGTCCTGATAATCTATGAATATGGTTGTAGAAGTCAATATTTGTTTGACATTCTAGGAAGTGTTATCAGGCTGAGAAAGACTTCCTGGATATAACTCATATTTCTTAGACAAAAAAGAGACTTAGCAGGTCATGTTCCGGGAGCAGGTGATTCTCCTCAGAAAGGCTCTGGGACCAAATACACCATGAAGTGCAATGCACCAGAGAGGCTCTCTGATAAAATATTAATGGGTCAGCCTGAGAGATTGATCCTGATTCCACATGTCTTCTTTCACTGTGATATCCAACATATTGAATAGAAGAGCCTCTAAGAACTGGTGCAGCTGCTTCATTTGTACTTGGATTAACTGAAACAGCTTTCTAGGATTTCCTCTCTCTAGTCTATATAATGCCACCCATTTTCATTTTGAAAGCACATAATCCTTTCTTAAAATCATAATAGCTCTGAACAGAAGAGCATTCTGGGGATGTCTTCCCATCCCAACCCTTCTTGCTCTAAAGAACACTATTCCACAGGAATGGGCCATGGCAGCCATGTTTGTGTTGCGCCTAGGCAGAGGTGAACATCTGACACAAACTCAGCCCATCTGGAGTTGAGATAGAGACACGCTAGTCCTAGGCTGGTTGCTGGAACTGAAGCAATGTATGGCTGGAACATGGAAGCCATGAGTGTTAGGCAGAGATGAGACTAGAAAAGGTAGATATTCATGTTCCTGGTAGCTTTCTTGTTCTTGGACCAGGCCCCTTTGAAGCACAGCTGTGTTCTTGCTCTTGGATTCTAGGCATTTTTCCTGCATCCATATGATAAATCTTCTATTCTCACCCTCATTTTATTTTATCTTGAGCTAGTGTAAGTGGGATTTTGTTATGCCAAATAAAACAACTTTGGCTAAGACAGTCTTAGGATGAAATTCAAATACTTTAAAATGGTCTGCAATGTTCTTTACGATCTAGCGCCTACCTTCACCTCCCTTTTACCTCTGACCTCTCTTATTCAGCACCACACATATCTTAGTTCTGATCAGTCTCCTCCTCTCACTGAAGTCCTTTGAGACTTAGCTCCTTCAGAAAAGAAACCGTGATACTTCCCCCCCCCCCCCCCCAGGCTGTGAGGTTTCCTTCTTGTGTACTGATTATACTGTGCCTGGTGCTTCACTTGTCTTTCTCTTCTACTGACTTTATGTCAAGATAGTCAAGACTAGGTTTCACTAACATTTGTTAATGCTATGCTTGTGCGAAGCCCTTAAAAGATACCAAATAGGGCAGCCCGGGTGGCTCAGCGATTTAGCGCCACCTTTGGCCCAGGGCGTGATCCTGGAGAACTGGGATCGAGTCCCACATCAGGCTCCCTGCATGGAGCCTGCTTCTCCCTCTGCCTGTGTCTCTGCCTCTCTCTCTCTCTGACTCTCATGAATAAATAAATAAAATCTTTAAAAAATACCAATAAATAGCAAATGAAATGAATGGGAGCAAATTCATAATAAAACTAAATATACAGCGTTGATGTAAAAACTTGATTATGAAACCTGAACTTTCTAGTGTAACAAAGTGATTCAGAGTGTAGGATTTAGAGTCAGATTATTGCAGAGGCAAAACCTACTTACATGATAGGGTTATGAGGATTAAAGAAGACATCTATGTAAACCATTTATAATATTGGCCTGGGATATTAGGCACTTAGTAAACATTTCATATCGGTAGACTTATTTATTGACCCTCTATCTAGGAACTCAGTGAAACATGGCTAAGACTCCTACAATTGTAGTAATCAGTGACCCCAAAAAGCACTGGAAAATTCTAAAGGCAATCATTTTCCAAGTTAAAGTTTAACAGGGATGACCCTTTTATGAGAGCTGTTTGCAAGGTCCTATAGTGAGCTTTGGTTGCTATTAGGGTAAAACTGTTTTGCAGACCTTCTTTTATGTAAAAACTGTAAGGACTGCTGGCCCAGGATGTGGCTGTTGCTCAAGAAACTGTCTTAGAGAGGTAGTCATTTCCTTATCAACTCATAGCCCAGTAGGGGTGGTTTCTCAAAATGGCCTGCCCACCCCCTACTACAGATGAGTGACCTGATCTACAGAGTTACAGAGACCACAGACTGGACAGTAACCGCCTAAGGTTCAGTTCCTGAGAGGCCTGATTGTACTTCCTGGATTAGATTCTGTAAGATTGCCTTAATTTCTTGCAACAAGTTTACTTTCCTTAAGCCAGCCTGAGTGGGTTTTGGTTTGTTTAGTTTTGATGTTCATGTCAAAAGATTGGTGCCGAGATTGGAGGGGAGCACCAATGATGCTATAGAATTGGGGTGAACAGGGGTGGTTACTATGGATCTCAGTATGAGGATCTGAGAGTCTGGGGGAATGAGGAGAAAAAATAGCTAAGTCTCTACTGGTGAGCCTAGACCACAGGCCTCCTGCTGGATCAGGGGCCCAAATACTGTATCAGGATGTGATGACTACTTGGGGTCTTAAGTGAAGTACAGTGGTAGAGGCAGTCTGAGGTTTATTGGGCAGAAATGGAAGCAGATATAGTAGGAAGAAATTTTCTTCCCTCCTTAACCCTTCTTTCCAACTCCTTCTGACCCATACCATTGAGAGACTTTGGTAAAGTAATGCACCAGAGTTCTATTGTGAGACCTGGCTAATATTAGCAAGGTGTTGTCTTGTGGATTCCCCAGAAGTATGAGTAGAAATTAGAGCCTCTTTCTCTGTGGCTCTCTAAGAACCTTCCCCTGCATAATAGAAAAGACATAGAAAGGACTGTGACAAGGAAAAGAAGAACAGAAAGAGAAGAGTCTCCCAGATGCCCAAGTGAAGAACAAGAACTCTGTGTTTGGAAGCCAGTCAATAGATCTTCATATACACAGGACAAATCCTTATTTACTAACATTTGTAATACACCTAGTATATGTATCTAGTGCTTTATACATATTAATAACACAAAGAGTGTTTTCATCCTTTAGAAGATGAAGAAACTGAGGCTTAGACGTTAATATAACTTGGCAATGCTACTATGATACCGACTTATATACAACTAGTAATAAATAGAGAAAGGTTTTGAACAGTGGCCATCTGAATCTACAATTTTCAGACTTTATCCACCAATCATGCTATGTCAGTTTACTCTAAATGACATAAATTCAAAATACAGATATAAAAAGATAGAGGGTTTAAGTGAATATTGTAATGTTTCTACTTTTGATATTAATGCAAATATACAAGGACAGCTTATGAAATCATTCTCAAGTGTTTAATTAAAATCCATATAGCATTTAACATGTACAGATGTTTAAATTCTTTCAGTGACTCTTATATTTTAAAATCCTTCTGCACAACATTTTAAGGCTAACTTCATGCTAGAGATCTACAAATGTACAACTTAACAACACAAAAATACATTTGGAGTCCATTCCAATGCAAGTTTAAAACACTTTAATTGCAGACAATGTAAAGATATTTAAAAAACAAAAACTACAAAATGAGCACATAAAAGTCTTCCCTTTTGAATTTTTAATAAAATACTGCTCTGTATAAGATCTAATGAAAAATTCCAGTTACTTATAAAATAGCTATGTGAGAAAAGAAATGAATTAAGGTATATATGTATGAATTATATTGTTTAAGTGAACAGAATGTTGAACACTTTGACGACACAGCACACTATTTATTACTCATATATTAAAATAGATGAAAGCCCTCAAAGAAGCAACTAGGTGCAAGCAAAACAAAATGACAAAAAACCAAACCCCCAAACAAAGGAAAAAGCCCCTTAGCTGTAAAGGGAAAGGAATAAAATAACTTAAAGCAAACCGTGGACCAAATTCTCAGTCCTATTATTTCATGATAAACAGTATGAGAATTTGGCTTCAAATTATTAAAACATCTGCATAAACTTAATTATTTGGCCTAGGCAGTTTAATAGTATACCAATTGCTGAAATCAATAGCAATGGGTGTACTGTTGGAAAAACATTAATTTTTACAGGTTTAACTATGTAAAACTATCTACTGGAAACCAGAGTCTCCATCACAAATTGCACTTGAGATGGCTGAATGCATTGATTGAGCAAGGCATAATTGTTGGTTCACTGACATACACACAAACACAAAAGCAGCTATGGATTGCTGATATTCTTAATTACTAAAACTATTTTATACATTTTTTTCCCTCTCTCTCTAAAAAAAAAAAAAAAAAAAAAAAAGATTAGTGGTATCTGAGCTGTTTACTTAGTATGGTTACAGTGGTGAGGCACTGTTGCCTGTTTGTTTCAACGCTGTCTCTTACTGCACCCTGGCGGAAGATGGAGAGGTCTGACGGAAATAAGAACCAGGTCAGCTTGAAAAATATTCATTACTGGAATTTTAAGCTTTATCCCAACTAGGAAAGGAAGCTCCTGTGAAAAAGACTTCTACTGACAAAGCTTACAAACATATACATAAAGAACACTGCCAGTCTGAGAACTATCATTATTTCTAGAAAAATGATAAAGGAGCTTCAGTGATTATTTTTTTTTAAAAAAATAGAGAATGCTTGTTACGATTATCTCTCTCCAATAAATTAATTCTCCTCCATTGTAAAACTCTAATTTGGAAGCAAGATGATCCTAAGAAAGACAGCAAGCTCAAAAAGCTGGGAAATTGCACACCGTTGCTTTAAAAAAGATGCTCTGAACAATGACATAAAGCACATTAGATCAGTGGAGATCTGGACAGTTTTATCTATCTTAAGGTAAGAGTTAGACAACCACTACAAAAATGTATGATTCATTAATTCGGATAGAACAGATGATTAAAAAGTGAGTGAATAAAAAAGCCCCTGCAGCTTTATCTATTTCCTTGAGCTAGAAAGATAGAATATAGCCTGAAAATGCAGTGATTAGATATATCTTATTTAATTGGTTTCCTTCTTCCAATTCCTTCACTGCCCCTCCCCTTAAAATGAAGATTCTAGATTAGTTTGGAAATCTAAAACCAAAGCAAATACCTGATCACAGGAAAAGAAATACCAGAAAATCCTGCATCAAGAGTTCTTCATCTTTCCCAAAAGTAAAAAACAAACCTTATCTTTTCAGTTCTAAAAGAACTACTTATCCCTGCAAGGAACATCTTACATTGAAATCAAGGTACACACAATGGCAAAATTACTGTTTCATGCAAATGACTCTCAGATGCTTAAGACTTTAGTCTACATGATGTTTAAATCAACACATTTTGTCAAATTATAAAACTCAGGTATTGCAGGCAATTGTAACAAGGAACAATGAGACTAGAAGAATCAATTTCAAAATTCACTTAATGCACTAAAAAAAGAGAAATTACTGAATAAGAATATTTAGATTTAACTGCTTTGATTATGTGGAAGCATGAAGCAATATGGGGACTCTGCTCTTCTGTGCCCTATCCAGACCACAGCTTTCACAGAATGTTTACAGCAGCTTCAATAGTCGAAAAGGGCATATTTCTAAACTTTGAGCTGGTCTGAGTTTGCCCCATCCAATAGGGAAAAATTACAAGTTTCCCAAACTATCAACAAATCTAGTCTCCTCAAGATTATCATGAGCTAAAAACAGTCTCTGCTTCGTACATCCTCCACAGAGAGGCACAAGTCCTGTTGATCTCCTACTGATCTCATGCCCACATTTGGAATAGGTCTACAAGAGGAAAGGAATAGAGATGAAGCCTTGACCACTAATCTAGTCATTATCGAGCTCTTTCCTATTTTAATCTCTCTTCAATCTTGACCTTTAGAATGCTATGTTTATTTTAAAAAGGGAGGAAGGAATGAAAAGAAAACACTTTTACTGCCTATCTATGTATAATCATCAGCTCACTTTGCTCCAACACTGGGGAAACATCCTCATGGGTTCAGTGGCAATATGCTTGTTGAAATTTTTCTTAGAGTTTTCAGAAGATGGCACATGCTACTTCCTTTGTACTCTAAAAAAGATGTTGCTTGTGCACTGTTCTCAGAGGGGCCACATAGCAGTGATGAGTGAGGCAATTCTTGAATGCTGGCATTTTTACAGGTACATAAGGTGAAAATTATTACACATTTTAAAGTAGTAAGAGGTTAACAGAACATTATTGTCACAATTTAACTTTTTTGTATTGTATTCTCATAATAGAGACTTCCTTTTCAAAACAAATACATGTTTGTGAGATACTCAGGACAAACACTGAGAATTATTTGAGCCTCATTATTCAAGATCCCACTACAGATAAACATTTCCAACAAGGAAATGCTGGGAACCAATGAATATATCTGAATCTGGAAAACAGAAAATAAAATCACAGAAACTCACATGACTATAATAAATGACAGATAAGGAACATTTATCTCTTACTAAAGGCACTACTAATATACAAATATCCTATTAACATTTAGAGAAACTCTGAAATCAGCAGTTAGAGAAAGGAATCCATTTAGTTCAATATCAGCATTTAAAGAACAAACAGACTAAGATTCATGGCAGAGTTTTTAATGAATTAAATGAAACTGGATATAATAATAAGCAGCTTCATAGAAACATTATGGTTCCTACCTTTTAAAAAAGTATGATAACTTACTTCCTTAAAAATATAAGCATATCACAAAAACTAAAGGATAAATATATGTGTGTGTGTGTGTGTGTGTGTATATATACACACACACACACACACACACATAAAAACTCAGGCCCTGGTACCACTGAGAAATTTTCATAAATTCTAAAATAATTTCAACAGCCACAGCTTGAACAATACACACCCACACATGACATGCAAAGACAAAATGCCAGAGTCACTGAACAGTTCAGCATAAAGCTAAAAATATGGAAACAGAATGAGACAGGCATTTGTCATGTAAATAAAGTACAAACTGATTGTGCCTGTATAATAGCACACCTTAGAGAATTTTTTAAAAAATTAGAATTTCATCAGTCCCAAGAAGCACTACACATGGATCAAACAGTAGAGCTCTCATATATGTTTGAGGAAGCAGGTAAAAAGCTATACAAAAGAATAACACAACTTATTTTCAACTAACAACATGATTAATATATTTTACTTTATTCTATTAGAAGATTAATTTGTAGTTGTTGTACCCTGTAGATTTTGAAACTTAATTTTATTAGAAATTTCTAATGCTGGTTCTTGAATAATCTAAAAAATTGTAATTAATTGCTCAAATCTAGATCGCTATTTATAGTTCTAAGCAGTTAAATGAAATACTCTTCTCAGTATTCTAAAGTTGCTTTGGTACAAAATTTAGAATAAAGCAAAACTGGCAGCACCACAACAAGTGTGATCATTTCACAGCAGGTCTAAAGGACCCTCAGAGACAACAAAATGTAAGTTAAAATACTTATAAATAACAGCCATTCTCCTGACAAACCTGTCACATCATTAAAAAGAGAAATAAAATCCACATTCAGTAAATTACACCTGAGGCCCAATTTTCATGCTCCATTTAATTATCCCTCAATAGTGTAAAAATGTTTTTTTTATTATTGCACTACGATGTCTAATTCATAGTTCAGGATACTTCTAATGATGATAGGCCAAGAGTTAGAGTGATTACATTTTAATGCTTAGTCCACTGATACTATTTTAATGCAAAGTTTAATTTAGTTTTTCTTTTTTTACAGCTTTACTGAGGTATAATTGATGTAAAACAAACTGCACATGTTTAAGATGCACAATTTGATATAGCATGAAAAGTGCCTGAAAAATTAAAACTTTTTAATTGAAAAAAATTTTTAATTGAAACATATTATTTTAAAATAGCATATTCTAATTTTTAATGAGACACAGATATGGATTTCTAAAAAGGTGAGTGGAAAGGAAAGAAATTAATTTAATTCCAAGTACCAAATTTATTCAGAAGGTTTAGAAACGCCAAAATTGACAGCCAGTTTTCTTGATTTTCTTCTTGAAGAAGAGCTTGGTGTTGACTTGTGGTGAGACACATTATGGCCTTGGGAGGCAGCTTCAACTTGAAAAGAAGATGCAGGCTGAGTAATCTGAGAGGACTTTAAGGAAGCTGATGAACTCTCCTGTGGAATCACTTTGGTGACATTGGAAGACCCTGGCTGGCTAGTCTGAAGTGGGGTAGCTTGAGAACACTGGGCCTCCTTACTCTCAAAGTTCTTTTTATTTGCAACCCTTTTCTTAGTAACCTTTAAGGAATAAAAGCATCATTAATTAACAATGTACACAGAAAAAACTAGTGTCATAAACCATGTTGCTAATATCTGTCAATCATGCTGACTTGTGACTTTCACTTAAAATCTCCAAACCAGACTTTAGAAATTAAAGGAATTTAGTTATGAAATTTAAAAATTCTCTGTAACTTAAATATAAAGAAAATTTATATAATATAGTTACATATATTAAAATCACTTTGTGCTAGAAAAGGATATTATTTGCTGTAATTATTATTATTTATTAGAACACAAACTTGAGATAGCAGGGACCAGGTCAGATTGGTCACTGTTGGTCACAATATACATTCTTTTTTTAAAAAATATTTTTATTTATTTTTTAAAGTAATCTCTACACTCAATGTGGGTCTTGAACTCATGACCCTAAGATCAAGAGTTGCATGCCTTATCAACTGAGCCAGCCAGGAACCCTGACCACCAGTCATAATATATAGTCTTAGCACCCAGACCAGTACTGGGCTTCTAGTTGGCATTGAATGAATAATAATTAAATAAACAAAATTTTCTCAATAGTCCTTAAGCATTAAAAAACTAACGCTCTTAAAAATATAGTAATTCTCTTTTGAGGTCTCACCTGTAGAGGTATGAATTGATTGTGCACACCACCTGGCATTCCCCCAGCCATGGGCATGGTCCCAGAATATGAAGTATGATGAAAGGGTTTTCCAGGAACTGGCACTGGTGGTCCCCATGGCATGGAGCCAAAGAGGTGAGATGATGAAGGCATTATATTAGCTGTTAAGAATCATGGAAATTTTCTTTTTTAGTAAAATGGTATAATCAAAACCCTGAAATTTAAGATCTCCCTTTGCTACTCTTTTTTGTTTGTTTTTTTTTTTTTTTTTTTTTTTCATCTTGGCAAAGGGCATACACTTATCTTATGATTAATTTTGCTTACAACATTCCACCTTGGTAATCCCCCTTAGGACCAAGAAATATCTACGTAAGTCAGCTTGTCATTATGCTGTCTGGCTTACAAAGGACAATAGTACCATATACTTATATGAGCTTTAGAAATATTTTTAATACTATTAAAAAATATTAAAAGGATCATGACACTGTCCCTTGGGGGAGAAAAGTCAGGGCACAAAGAGAGAAATCTTAAGGATCTCACCTGCCCCCAATGCTAAGTTGCTTCCATAGTGATCCCAGCCTACAAAAAAACCAAAAAAGCTCAAGTCTTGAAATCTGATCACTTTCATATGACATGTAGAATTTTTCTTTTCCCTATTCTAATATTTGTAATTACAAAAAAAATTACATTTTGTTTCTTATTAAAAGCATACTGAACCAGTAGTTTCCAAACCTGATTTGAGTATCTGAATCACCTGGGGAGCCTATGAAATACAGTTGACATACTATATAAGTATCAGGTGTACAACAGTAGTTTGACATTTATGTACATTACAAAGTACTCACCGTGGTAAGTGTGATTACTACCTGTCACCAAAGTAATTAAAATATTATTGAATATATTCCCTCTGCTGTACTTTTCATTTTTGTGCCTTGTTTATTAACTGGAAGTTTGTACCTCTTGGTTCCTTCACCTGTTTGCCCATATCCCCACACCCTTCTCCTCTGGCAACCACCACTTATGAGTTTGTTCTGTTTGTTTTTAGATTCTGCATATAAATGAAATCATATAGCATTTGTTTTTCTCTGTTTTATTCTGGTGGACACTCAGGTTTCTTCCATAAGCGTGCATACATCTTTCTGAATTAGTGTTATTGTTTTCTTTGGGTAAATACCCAGAAGTGGTATTGCTGATCACTTTTATTCTCAATTTTTTGAGGTACCCAAGCAGTCTGTATTGTTTTTGTTTGTCTGCTTATTTGTTTTCAGAGCGGAGGCAGGGGCGGAGGGAGAAAGAGAATATTAAGCAGACTCCATGCCCAACGTAGAGCTTGACTTTTAATACCATAAAATAGAAATCTATAAAATAACTTTAAAATGTTAATCTGATAATTCATTTTTTCCCCCTGATTAACACTGAAATCTCTTGGCTTTTACCTATACCATGAATTTTAATTGGGTTGTTGGAGGGCACCTATTATAAGACCAAAAGAATTCCAATCATAACCTTAAACTTCTTGGTAGGTAGGAATACAATATTATAAACATGATACAGTAATGAACATAAATGCAATAATTAATATGAAAAAGGTAAAAATTTCAAGCTGTAAAATATTGATAAGTGAAACAATCATTCCTTTTAGATATTACATTCTCATAATCTACATATACTAATTACACTAAAAATTTATATATAGTTACTGGATTCAGTTTTGAAAGTGAAAAGGCAGTCAAATTAAATTAATGACAGTTTTGCTACTCAGGAGCTTAGGTCCTTAGGCAAATTACATTTTCTTTTTTTTAAAATATTTTTTTAAATTATTTATTTATGAGACAGAGAGAGAAAGAGAGAGAGAGAGAGAGAGAGAGAGAGAGAGAGAGAGGCAGAGACACAGGCAGAGGGAGAAGCAGGCTCCATGCAGGGAGCCTGATGTGGGACTCGATCCCAGGTCTCCAGGATCAGGCCTTGGGCTGAAGGCGGCGCTAAACCGCTGAGCCACCCGGCCTGCCCTACATTTTCTTAAAGAGTCAAAATAGTACATACATATTGTAGTAAAAAGATTTTCAACATAATACAGCAGATTATCCCAGGTTTAACAATTTAAGCTGTTTATTTCTACCACTGTTCAATAATTTGCTTACACTACTACATTTTTCAATATTAGGCATTTTTAGATCTACTGATTTCCTATTAAGATATATCAATATTCAAGTAGATTAAAATTAAAATTATTTTATACCATCCTTGCTACTTGATCTGTCCTTCCAATATAAATATATCACAATATTTGTTTAAATAAATGAGGTTTACAGTATGCGGTTGTGTAAATATTGTAATTACAGAGCCAAGTAGGCTACTCTGATTATGTTTTTCTTTTCTCGTAAAGCTTTTATCATTCTTTTAAAAGTACTTATCTTTTTAAAGTACTTTATCTTTTTAAAACTTCTTAGTCTATGTACTTATCCGTAATGTTTTTCCAAATGCTGCCCATCTATCAGATAACTATCTTACCTGCCAAGACCTCCCTCTGCTCTTCCAATTGGGACTAGTTACTTTCTAGACCTGCTAGCATCCTGGGACTTCCATTCATTGTGTAAATTGTGTAAGTATACTTAGGCCTCCTGTGGTTTTGTCTTATGGTTTTTCTTTTCTTTCTTTTCTTTTCTTTTCTCTTCTTTCTTTCTTTTCTTTTCTTTTCTTTCTCCTTTCCTTTCCTTTCCTTTCCTTTCCTTTCCTTTCCTTTCCTTTCCTTTCCTTTCCTTTCCTTTCCTTTCCTTTCCTTTCCTTTCCTTTCCTTTCCTTTCCTTTCCCCTCTCTTCCTTTTTCTTTCTCTCTCAGAACTACTTTGTTTTGCTGGAGCATATAAACCTCTAGCTTCTTACGAAAGGGTGCATAAGAAGTAGATTTGCACATCTAACAATGTATTCTACCTTGCACAAGATTCATAGTTTGGCTATACAGAGAAATCTAAGATAAAACAAATTCTGACTCAGAATTTTGATGTATTCAATGCTCAACGGCTTCCCAGTTTTTTTCAGGCATCCTCTTTACCACTGGTATTCTCAATTTCAGGGCAATCTCTATCTCTTTTCATTCACCGTGATAAGCATTTGATGTCTCTTTCAATTTAGAGTTGCACGTCCTTTAGTCGAGAAAACTTTATCTTATTTCTTTGATGCTTTCTTCCTTTCTATTTGTCTGTGGTTTATTGGTCTGGAACTTTAAATAAATAGGTATTGGATCTGTACACTCTTCCTCTAAATCTCCCTTCTTTCTGATTTTCCCCTATTCTCTCTTTGACTTTGCTAGGGCTTTATCTATTGGAATTTAAAATTTCAACTTAACAATTTAGTTCTTGGGGATCCCTGGGTGGCGCAGCGGTTTGGCGCCTGCCTTTGGCCCAGGGCGCGATCCTGGAGACCCGGGATCGAATCCCATATCGGGTTCCCGGTGCATGGAGCCTGCTTCTCCCTCTGCCTGTGTCTCTGCCTCTCTCTCTCTCTCTGTGACTATCATAAAATAAAAATTAAAAAAAAAAAAACAAAAAACAATTTAGTTCTTATTCTCCAATTATTCTTCTTTCTCCCCCCTTACATTCTTGTTCTTCTGTTTTAGTTGCAATATTGTTTTTATCTAAGAATATTAAGTGTGAACTATCTTTGAAGTCTTATTTATTTCCTATATTATCTCTATGTCTAGGTTCCTTTCATTTGTCTTTTTTTGGGCTCTTTTAATTTTAGAGATTTTTCCCAAAATGTTCAGGATCTCTCACAGTCTAGTATCTATTCATATTAAAGAGTGAGGCACTAAAACTGTGATTAGAAGCAGTGTTTGTGGTAAGGGGTTAGATGACTTGAGGGTTTCTCTCTAGGATAGTCCTAAGAGATCCACTTCTCATTGGTAGCAAGCCACTCTTTTGGTTGAAATATCTTCCAAGTCACCAGGTCTTTTCTTTAGAGTTCAATGAATTTCTGAAAAGAACCATCTTTCCACTTCCTATATGAGCTAAGGCTGGCTACAAACTAAGAATAGGATTGGGAAAAGGAAATTTACCTTAATCTTAGTTATCAGCCTTATACTCTACTTTGTGCCTGGCATCCCCATATCTATGCAGCCCTCTGTAGTACATACCTCCAGTGCTCTGTCTGAAGAGGCAAATGCATGGCTGTATAGGGGAAGGATATGCAGAAGAGTCCCATTCTTCCATATTCAGACTTTGAAACAATCCTCCTGTTTTCAGCTCATGTCTCACTGGAAGCTCTGTTAGCTTCTGACACTTCCAAGTTCTGAATCTCTTGGGATTTGTGAGGGATGAGCTGCTCATCAACTCATTTGTATTATCTTCTACAGATATTTTAGTTGGTAACTTATCCCTACTCTGCTAAATTAGTTACTACTCCTTCAATTGCTTTTCTCATCTGGAACTCTTTTCAAATTTCTAATCTGCTGATATTTCTTCTTTCATTTATCTGTCCTTGTAGATTTACACCTTTAAAATCATTTATTGTTCAGTTTCATTTAGTTTGGGCAAAGAGAAGAGATAACTTGTTTCATCAGTATTATTAAAATTTTAAAAAGATTTTATTCATTTATTCATGAGAGAGAGAGAGAGAGAGAGAGAGAGAGAGAGAGAGAGAGAGAGAGAAAGAGAAAGGCAGAGACACAGGCAGAGGGAGAAGCAGGCTTCATGCAGGGAGCCTGATGTGGGACTCGATCCCGGGTCTCCAGGATCAGGCCCTGGACTGAAGGCGGCAGTAAACTGCTGAGCCACTAGGCTGCCCGCATTATTAAATTTTATAATGCTGGTAGTGAGGATTTGATATATAGAGGTCTTAGAATAATACCTGGCATATAGTAAGCTCAGAAAAGAAATTTTTAAACTTCAAATAAACAAATGATTGGTTTTAAAATGATGATGATTAGGATATAAAGAAGCCAACTGCTATTAGGAAAAAGTGATGATAAAAAGACATATTTAATGAGCTTAAGATTTAGAATCATGAAATTACAAAATGATTTCAAAGAAATCCTGGACACAGCCTAGCATAAATAAGAAAATGGAGTTCCTAAAAGGTTACACGTTTTCCTCAAAGTCAGTAAAAGAGCCTGGACAAAACCATCCTGATTCCAGTGATCTTTTCATTCCCTCAGAACATTTCGAAGACCCCAAATGGCTACAGGAAGCAGGGAGCTACCTGGTTGATAACTCAGGCTCTACTTAAGGAGAAAGACAGTTATGAGAGAATATTGAGAGATACATAGTAAGGTTAAAAACTCCTTCATTCTTCATCTCCTTCATCATCAAAGGCAGTTTCTTTCACATCCACAGCTTCCAAGCCTTACCTGTTTTTTATCCCTCTACCTCTGTTTTCTTTCTGTTTTGGTGTCTGACTTAAATCCAAATTCATCTGGTGGCAGCTACGGGGGAATAAGGAACTGCCCAGAACAAAGAACAGTCCTACTTTAGCCACAGTGGAGCCACAATTCTTTCTTTCATTCCCTAGACATTTAGATAAATTTTTTGGTTTCCTCAAAATGATACTTCTTAAAATAACTTTCTAGTATATGTGCTGCTGAAATGAGCACTTGAAATAACTTTTTAAAAATAGTAACTCAATAAATATTTAGAAGAGCCAAATATCTCACCAGTAGTTTGAGGAAAAACTGGAGGAATGGTTCCAGGTGGTACAGCAGGAGGATAATTTGGAAATAGTGGTGGAGGCAAAGGGAAATTCACTCCCAAAGAGCCCTATGGAAGTATTTAAAAGTTAGAAGACCATGCAAAAAAACATCCATAGAGATTAATTAAAAGTTTAGTAGAGAAGTCAGGATCAATTCTTACCAATTGTTGTAAAGCAAAAAGTGCAGCTTTTTCCTTGGCTTCATTTTCAGAATGGCACTGTGGTCCATGTACCAGTAAGCCATTAGATAACTTTACCTGGCAAACTGTCATTGTCTAAAAAAGAATATGAATGTTTGTAAAGTTATCTGTCTAGGATGTTGGTGTCCTCCCCTTAAGCTTAGTCTAAACAAGCAGAATAATTTCATGTGACAGTCTATAAAAAAGTATTCAAAAATCCAAAAAGGATGATCGGTTTAGTTTTGGATTGCCCTGCAAAAATTTTAGAATTGTTTTCTTATCTTGCAATGCTTATAAAATAAAATGCTCCTTAATTAGCTCAAGGGTCAAAAATCCTAATACAAATGAAAGCCAACAATTTTTTTTTTCTTTATACCAAGGGTTGTAGGCCTTTTGGTTGTTTTTATAAATAAGGTGTTTTTATTTTTGTTTTGCAACATAGCCGAGTCCATTCTTTCATGTGTTGCCTATGTTTACTTTCATACTTTAACAGCCTCGCTGAGTAGTTGCGATAGAGACCATATGGTCCACAAAGCCTAAATTATTTACTATCTGGCCCTTGAAAAAAAAATTTGCTGACTCCCTTCCACAAACAGATATTTAATTAATATGAATTAATTGCCAAAATCTGAAAGACTTAGCAGTAATGACCAATCTTATGTTCACATTTAAGTTATAACTTCTTATTATACATTTTTTGTCTTACAAAAATTTTTTTAAAATTCTACTTTTTAAAAAGATAGTCATTTTTGTGTAATAATGTTAGTTTAAGTTTGCTTTCTAAGTGAGACTATATCAAGAACTTGGATATGAAGAGGATAAAACAATCCTCCCTGTAGTAAGTGGTTCTTAAGGTACATTTTGGGGATCCTGGGGGTCCCTGAAACCCTTTAAGGAGGTCCTTGAAGTCAAAACTATTTTCATAATAGTATTAAGGTGTTATTTGCCTTTTCCACTCTCAGTTTCTTACAAGTATAAACAGGACAGAAAATTCACTGATTTAGCTTTAGATTCCACATTGCAACTAACTTCTAAGAAAATATCACATTATAATGTAGTAGCGAAAAATATCCACTATCTGAAAAAGTTATTAAAATTCTCTCCCTTTCTCTATCAATCAGTTTGGGCCAGATTTTTCTTTGTGTATTTCAACTAAAATACAGGACAAGAGACTGATAATAAGAAGCAAATATGAGAATCTAGCTTCTCTGTTAAGCTAGGGATGGAAAAGATGCAAAAATGTAGAGCAGTTGCCACTCTTCCCACTAAGTTTTTGAAAAGTTATTTTTAATAAGTATTTTTAATGTTTTCCAGTTTCATTTCTAAAAGTTAATATGGACAGAACACAAGTAAACAAAAATTGTTGAAGGTCCTCAAAAAAAAAAAAAAGTGGGAATTTATGAGGCCCAAACTTGGTCTACAGCAGCAGACCAAGATCCCTAGCTCTATCAATCTGTCCAGGCGATGTGCTGCCCAGGTTCCTCTCTGTCAGCATCTCATCTCTGTGGGCTCTGCGATAAACATGAGTGACCCATAGTGGGAAATATAAGTCTATGTCGCTCAGAAAGAAAAAAAAAAAGTCAGCTCCATATTATTATTTTATTTAAAAATTTTTTTCCATTATATTATTTTTAGCCAAAGATTTTCAGTCAATTTATTTAAGTTCAGTGTTAAAGAACTTATATAAATGGAACAGTAATATACTATACCTGTGGTGTTCTAAGAAAGGAGAAATCTGGTTGTGGCATTCCAACAAGGGAACAAATTCGAGAAAGTTCAGTTACTGGTGTGGACACAGGAGGGATATGGCTGGAAGCAGGCCAACACACATGGTCCATAGACTGAACATTATGGTATTCGCTAGTACTGTGAGGCTTATTCATATAAGAAGCTACCAAAAACAGAAAAGGATTTCTAAATGTTATATTGAAGGATCCAATTACTGTAAGGTTTTACAGATAGCAAGCAGAAAACTGTTAAAACGTGAAAAGAGGAATCTCCTGTGAAGCAAATATTGGAACCGTTTAGTATTGCCTAAAATTACCAAGAATTCAGTAAAGATTTTTAGATGATTATAACTGATTAATGATACATGACTACGACAAAGATTCTTAAAATATGGTAAGTAGCTGACTACTAAAAATGGACATCTCGAGAGATCAATGACTATATAATTATATTTGAGCAAAGCAAAATTTGAACAAGCAAATAGTTTTCTTGATCTGATTTACAATTAATTCCTAAATTGTGAGGCTTTGGCTTCAGTCTTGTCCAAATACCATCCTATATTCTGAGACACGTGGATAAACGGTTTTGTTGCTCCCAAATGATGCTGCTTAAATGTTTTTTCTAAAAGTAACCCTTTTAAAAAGTACTTTTAGAAGATGATTAAAACATTCTAAAAGTTCACTTTATGATCAATAAACTGGCTAATAGAACAAGAGCATACCTCAGTGAAGAATGAACCTAAACTTCTTATAGATTACAAAAAGGTAAAGTGGCTTGCCCAAAGTCACAACTTATTAGCTCTGTAATTTGGGCTGGTTTCTGAGCTCTTCATTCTTTTTTTTTTTTTTTCTTAAAGATTTTATTTATTTATTCATGAGAGAGAGAGAGAGAGAGAGAGAGAGCCAGAGACATAGGCAGAAAGAGAAGCTGGCTCCCTGTGGGGAGCTCGATGTGGGACTCAATCCGGGACCCCAGGATCACGGCCTGAGCTAAAGGCAGATGCCCAACTACTGAGCCACCCAGGTATACCACGAGCTCTTAATTCTAAGACATATCATATTCTTCACTATTCTGAAATAAATAAAGCTAATTGTTTTTGACAGTGGTCTTTTCCAGTTTGTTTTAAAATTTTATTTTGTTCTATTTCAAGAGCATGTCTGTCACCATGATAGTTTCCTAATAGTTACTGGAATTCAAAATTAATTTATTCTAATATGCACTGGAATATAAAATAAATGAAGCTAGGCTCCAGATTTTGATCTGGCCCAACTTACTTTTGCATTATTTATTCTTCCTAGGAGGCTTTTGCAGAGAATTACACAGACAAAATGCTAAAGTATAGGGGACACAGATAGTAGGAGCCATGATGGACATGCATTAAAATCTGGCATGTGCCAGATGGTATGCTATAGGCTTTATAGTTTTAAGATAAGTACCTACTTTCCAATATCTCCCTTCATTATTTTTTTTTAAGAGAGGGAGAGAGAAAGGGGGTGGGGGAGAGGCAGAGGGAAAGGGAGAGAATCTCAAGCAGGCTCCATAACCAGCATGGAGCCCAATATGGGGCTTGATCTCATAACCCTGAGATCATGACCTGAGCCAAAATCAAGAGTTGGATGCTTAACTGAGCCACCCAGGCACCCCTCCATTAATTATTTTTAATTGATTTTATAACTTTTTCTATTTTTATGTTGGTCAAGCTATCGTAACATAATACTAATATCAATTATTGTTTCCTATAGTATGCCAGACACAGTGCTGTTTTATATTTATCACATAATTATAACACGTCATTTGCAATGTTATTCTCATTTTATAAATAGAAAAAAATCTTAATAAAGTTAATGTATTTAAGCTAATTGTTTTTAAATTACTGAGGAATAAAAGCTAGAATGTGAAAACTTTCCTAGATTTGAGTACTACAGAATAAGAATCTACAATAGCACAATTTAAGTAATCATAAGACAGAAACTATATAGATCTATTTGTTACATAATTATATTATTATTTAATGACAAGTATAAAAATTATACTCTCATTTGTTACTCTTAATTATACTCTTTAAAAAATGCAAGTAGTTTTATTTTCAAAAGCTTGTGACAAAAACCCCCAAATGAACTGAAGACTTGAAATGATACTGGTTATTAATAATAATACTTGGTTTACGTACTTAATTTCTTATTTTGTTTAGGCTGGGAGGAAGGTTCATATTCATCTCTTCTATTAGAGGACACAGGGACTTCATTACCAAACTGCTTCATTTCATTTTTATGGTCCACAGCATCAGAGCCATCAATTTTTAGTATTTCTTTAAGCATCCGAGTTCCCTTCTGTTTTGAAAATGATTGTATGAGGATGGTGGGGGTAGGTGGAGAAAAGTTAACATTAGACTTACAGAGCTATAAACCCTCTTTTAATGAGTTCCATTGTTAAAAATTAAGATGGTAACTACATTTAGATAAGGTGTAAGCAAAATCAAGTCTAGAGTTGAAAAAAAATACACATGTTTTCTTCCACAGAAATAATACTTAATCCTTCTATTTAACCTGACCAAATTGTCTGGTAGCAATGTTTGAAAAGGAAGGGAGCTATACGGTTTAAAGAGGAAAACAAAAAACAGATAGCTAAATTCCCTAGGGAGGCATGGTTTTCCTCACAATATGACAATAATGATGCAACACACCAGTACATGGGAGAGAAAACTGTTTTAACAGCTGCGTGGGGTATATATGCATATAGGCCACAACAGTGAAATTACTCTAGTACAAAAGCTCTAACAAACTACGAACCATAGCAAATGACTGCGGTGACAAAAGTTCTTCACTTGGAGGTTCTTCACGATGAGATGACTGTATTTCATTTTCTCTGGAGATATTCAAGGATGCTAAAAAGTTCTCAATTCCAGGGTTAGGCTAAAGGGATAAATATTTTGTGCATGAAGATGAAAATATAAGGACATAGAAAAGGCTAAGAATTTTAGGTATAAAAATGATCATTTACTTTTTACTCAATCAACTTCCCAGGTGCTAAAGTTTGGGAAGAGAAATTGAATAAATAGTCTTTTACCTTATCAATAGCATTTGGGTAACCAGTCACAACCTTTTGGTTTTCTGAGACTTCTGCACTTTCATTTCTCTTCAATAGCTTAATATTACATTTGGCAGGCCCTCCAATCGTCTATAAAAGAGTAAGAATGAGCTTTTTGTGCAAGTAACACTTAATAGTGTTCTAAATAAATTGGTGCAAGTGTTTTTATGTGCCATTTTCTTTTATATCATAAGAAGGAGACCTGCAAACTTGGATGAGCAAAAACTTAGATCTTTATCTTCATTAACTTCTAAATGAATTTAGAAGTTTTCCTTCAATTATGAATGTCGGCAATAGGGGTGATTCTAATTGTCTTTCAATATAATTAAATTTCTTTCAAATCTTACATATTTTATTTTAGCATTAAAAATAATATTCTGAGGGATCCCTGGGTAGCACAGCGGTTTGGTGCCTGCCTTTGGCCCAGGGCGTGATCCTGGAGACCTGGGATCGAATCCCACATTGGGCTGCCAGTGTATGGAGCCTGCTTCTCCCTCTGCCTATGTCTCTGCCCCCCCCCCTCTATCTCTGTGTGACTATCATAAATAAATAAAAATTAAAAAAAATATTATTCTGAGAAAGAATCCATGAAAAAGTTTATAGATTCCTTCTCCAGAATAAAGGAAATTATGGCATAAGAGTTTCTGAAAAAGAGGACCTTAAAAGTCAACCATTTACTGGTATCTAAATATTAACAGATTCTATTTACTGAGACCCTGTTATGTGCCAAATATTCTGCTAATATTTCTTTTACAAATTCGATACATTACTAACTTATAAAAGATCTAATTTTTTAAAACTTCATATTAAAATATAGTATGCATAAAGTACATATACCATAAGTGTACATGTTGAATGTTTTTAGAGTAAAAATTTGATATTCTTTGATTATAAAATGTGTATATTCTCCTTACCAATCATCAGAGGCTATATAAAATAAAACATAAATGATTTCAGCTTCCTCCCATCAAGCTACTCCATAGAATTAACCATTAACTTTGGCAGGTTGATTCTAAATTGATTCACTGAATACATACACATATTTCCACATATTTTATACATACATTCATTATGTAGGTATGTTTGTATGTATGTAGGTACATATGTATATAGACTACATATATGGAGTGAGACAAGTAACCTATTTTTACTCCATTTTATTTTACTTATTTTTAAATATTTTATTTATTCATTTGATAGAAAGAGAGAGCACAAGCAGGGGGAGCGTCAGACAGAGAGAGAAGGAGAAGTAGGCTCCCCGCTGAGCAGGAAGGCTGATGTGGGGCTAGATCCCAGGACCCTAGCATCACGACCTCTGACAAAGACAGATAGGTGCTTAACCTACCTAGCCACCCAGGTGCCTCTTTACTCCATTTTAAAGATGAAGATAGTTGAGGCCGTGAGCGGTATAATGAGTTTCTCAAGGCCACCCAACTATTAAATATATATATGTGTTTGTATATATACATACACATACACATATATACGAACATTTCTAGTCCCAAATCCTGACTCTAATTGTGTAACCTCTCATCTAAGTGTCAGAGGTAATTACATACTTTAGTAACCTTCTTGTCACACACCTTATGGATTTGGGCTGTAAAATTCAGATGCCACAGAGCTACTAACAAAAGTTGGCTACTAGAAATTTGATTTAAGAAAGCTTACCTGCTTATTTGATATTTTTTGTAACCGAGTCTCAGTTTTAGGACTCTTACACTCTTCTTTAACTAGAAACAAGAAAATAGGAATTATGGTAAGTGAAAAATACTGCTACAAACAGTTAAATTTACCAAATATTTGCTATAGCAAGACTGTGTTGAAAACTTACAGAATTCTAAGAAGAAAAAGGCCTTCATTTTGAAAAATTATAATGTAGATGAGTGGGAGAAGAGATACAGATAACAATCATAAAGGAAAGGAAAGGTGACATGTAACTGAGTCTCAAGGTATGTAAGCTTGCAAAAGGCAGAGTAGGAGGTTAAGCATTCTAGGCAAAGGAAATAACAGGAGAAAAGAAATGGAGGCACAAAACAAGGAATGTATTTATGGAACTCTTAAATAGAATAGTTCTGCTGGAGGTCAAGGAACATAATGGAACTAATCTGGTAGGCAATCAGCAACTGATCACAGAAAGGTTTTGAGCAAGTAGTGATCTGATCAGAATTGTGCTTTACGGAGATTAAAATATGGCAGTGGCTTACTGAAAAGATAGAAGGAGTGTAAGAGAAAAACTAAGAAGCTATTTTAGTATTCTTGTTAAGGGGACATTGAGAAAATGGTAGGAAAAATGAAAAGGATAAATTAGAAGAAGGACGAAGGGTGCCTGGGTGGCTCAGTTGGTTAAATGTCTGCCTTTAGCTCAGTCCATGATCCTTGGGTCCTGAGATTGAGCCTCAAATGTGGATCCTTGCTCAGCAGGGAATCTGCTTCTCCTCCTACTCCCCCTGCTTGTGCTCTCTCTGTCAAATAAATAAATAAAATCTTAAAAAAAAAAAAAGGAGGAAGGTAGAAAGGAAAAAAGGAAGAAGGAAGGAGGAAAGAGAAGGTGAAAAAAGCAGCAGGGAGGAGGGATGGGATGAAGAGAGAAGGGAAGACATGAACAAATATAGGAAGACAGGGAATAGGAGAGGGGAATAAAAAGGGCAGAGGAGGGGGAGGTAAGGGAGGTAAGGAAGAAAAGGAAGGGAAAGAAATAATCTTTTGCAAAAAGGAGGAAAAGAAAAAGCAAGTTAATATGTACTGACATGAAGCCTTTGTTGAGACACACACAAGAAAGCTAACTGGAATTCCAGATAATGTAGTTTATATATATTCATGTAAATAATGATTTGAAGAAAAATCACACCATATTTCAGTTAAACATAAAATATTTAAGTTGTATTTATCAGATTTATAGGGACATTAATCTATAGTTAAAATGTAAAAAAAAACCAAAACAAAAATAAGTTAGGAACTGGTACAAAAAGTAGTTTAGCAATTATCAACCTGAATCAAGGTTATAAAATCACAAATTTTTTTGAAAATAGCTTTTTAGAAAAATATTTTAAAAGGCCATTCTTGGGACACCTGGGTGGCTTGAGCATCCAACTTTTGGTTTTGACTCAGGTCATGATCTCAGGGTCATGGGATTAAGCCCCACATTGGGCTCTACACTCAGTGCAGAGTCTGCTGGAGATTCTCTCCCTCTTCCTCCCCTCAGCACTTCCCTCTACTCTTTCTTTCAATAAATAAAATATTTAAAAAAAGAAAAAACAGTTCCACTGATAATAAATAGCATTAAAAACAATATAATACTAGGAATACATTTTTAAAAATATGTAAGGCTTGTATACTGAAAACTACAAGACATCACTGAAGGAGGGATGCCTGGGTGGCTCAGCAGTTGAGCGTCTGCCTTTGGCTCAGGGTGTGATCCTGGTGTCCCAGGATCGAGTCCGTATCAGGCTCCCTGCATGGAGCCTGCTTCTCCCTCTGCCTGTGTCCCTGCCTCTCTATCTCTCTGTGTCTCTCATGAATAAATAAGTAAAATCTTAAAAAAAAAAAAAAAGACATCATTGAAGGAAATTAAAGAAGACTTAAATAAATGGAAAGACATTCATGGATAGGAAGATAATACTGTTAAGATGACAATACTCTCCAAAATGATCTACAGATTCAATGCAATCTCTATAGAAAATCCAGCTGCCATTTTCGCAGATATAGGGAGGGTGATCCTATAATTCATATAGAATGCAAGAGATCAGAACAGACAAAACAATGTTGAAAAAGAAAAACAAAGCTGGAGGACTCAAAGTTCCAAATTTCAAAATTTATAACAAAGCTATAATAAATTAAGATAGTGTGTTCTTTGCATATAGATGGCATATAGATCCATGGAATAGAATTGAGAAGTCATAAATAAACCCATACATCTATAGTCAATTGATTTAGAACAAGGGTACCAAAAAAATTCAATGGGGTGCCAAGAAAATTCAATGCAAAAAGAACAGACTTTCAGCAAAGGGTGCTGAAACAACTGGATATCCATATGCAAAAGAATGAATATGGATCCCTACTTTATACCATATACAAATACTTAGAAATAGATCTAAATATAAGACCCAAAACTACAAATCTCTTAGAAGAAAAGACAGGTATAAATCTTTGTGACCTTAGATTATGCAATTGTTTCTTGACTATGATACCCAAAGCACAAGTGACTAAAGAGGAAGTAGAAAAGATAAATTAGAATTGATCAAAATTAAAAACTTGTTTCAAGGACACTATAAAGTTAAAAAAAAAAAAGGACACTATAAAGTTAAAAAGACAAACCAAAAAGCAAGAGCACTTATTTGCAAATCAAATATCTCAATATGCATGTAGTGCATAGAAGATGTAAAGGACTCACATAACTCAAGGATGCAAAGAAAAATAATTTAATTTTAAAATGAGCACAGGACTTGAATAAGCATTTCTCCAAAGATACACAAACTGTCAACAGGCACATCAAAAGATGCCCAATGTCTTTAGTCATTAATGAATCACAAATGAAAACCACAAAGATATTTAACTTTACACCTACTAGGCCTGCTGTAATAAAAAAGATGGGCAGCAGCAACTATTATGGAAGATGTGGAGAAATTGGATTCTCATATATTGCTGGTGGGAAACAGCAGTTGGAAAACAGTTTGGTAGTTCCACAAAGAGTTAAACAGAGTTAACATATGACTAAGTAATTCTACTCAATTGGATGTATACTCAAGAGAATTGTAGATGTATGTTCACACAAAAACTTCTACATGGATATTCATAGCAGCATTATTCATTATAGCCCCAAAGTGGAAACAATCCAAACATCCATCAATAGATGAATGGATAGACAAAATGTAGTATTTATACAATGTACTATTATTCAGCCATAAAAAGGACTGAAAAAAAAAAAAGGAATGAAGTATTGATACATACTATAACTACATCATGGATGAACCTTGTGTTCATTATGCCAAGTGAAGGAAGCCAGTCACAAAAAGTCACGAATTTTATGATTATATAAAATGTCCACAGAAAGTAAATTAATAGTTGCCAGGGGCTGGAGGAATGACTGCTAATAGGTATGGTGTTTCTTTTTGGAGTGATGAAAATTTTCTAAATCGAGGAAATGGAATAGGTTGTACAACTTTGTGAAAAAAAAAAAAACAAAAAAAAATCACTAATTAAATACTACAAAAAATGAATTTCATGCCATGTGAATTATAACTCAATAAAACTTATAATTAATAAAAAAGGAAGCAGTTAGCATCATAAATATATTTTTAACTTTAAACTTACATTTTCTGTGAGGCTCATGTTTTCTTTGCTGACATTTAACACTGTTGTCAGTAAAGCCAGATTTATGATGTTGAGTTACTTGACTTATTTCTTGAGGTAGAACTGCAACCTGAAAGTTAAAATTCTTATAAATGATTTATTTAAACTCTTAATATTATCACTATTTTCTTCAAGGTGATAAAGTATTTGGCTGTAGAACTAAATAACAAGAGAGCTGACATTTGAGCTCAACTCTAAAACCCATTTCACAGTACCATATCAGAGAAAAAGTATGCCAGAAGTTTAATTAGAAAATATTCTAGTTTTGGGTATAGTTTTTTGGGTTCTTCTATTTGATGTCTACATAAAGCTATTTACTACTCACATTGCTGTATTTTGCCAATAAAAGCTTACATTTTTCAAAAAAAAAAAAGATTTTTTTAGAGCAGTTTTAGATTTACAACAAAATTGAAAGATACAGAGATATTTCATATCCCTTCTGTTTCTGCACATTCTCCAATATCAACATTCTCCACCAGAATGGTACATTTATTACAATAATGAACCAACACTGACACATCATTATTACTCAAAGTCCATAGTTTATGTTGGGTTCACTCTTGGTGTTATACATTCTATGAGTTCAGACAAATGCATAATTACATGCATGAGCCATTACAGTATCATACAAATTATTGTCAATGCCTTTAAATCTTTTGTGCTCTGCCTATTGATCCTTTCCTCCTAATCTCTGGGAAACCACTGATTTTACTGTCTCCATAGTTTTGCCTTTTCCAGAGCTTGAATATGTTTTTAAAAATCATGTTATCTAGAATTTGCTCATCAGATGAATACTAGGTTGCTTATTAACAAATGCTTCACAGTTTTAAGTGATATATGTGGTGGCTCGTAATTCTTGGAATGTAATAGGAAATACAACATGACAGTGTTTAGCTGATATAAATAATGAAACAGAACCCAATAAGAGAAGCAGCATGCAGAAAATCTTGAGGAGGTATAGTATCAAGTACTGAGTTTATCTCAAGGAAATAGGTGGTAAAATAATTAGCAGACCTTGCTGGAGATCAAGGGGGCATTTTGATAGAGAGGAAAGTGGAAGGAATAGTAAGAACACATAACCAGAAACAGGAATTATCTACTCGTGGGAAGAAAGTAAAGTAAAGATACCAATCTTACTAGAACAGACCATTTTACTAAAGAGTTGGACATACCTTATAAAAGAATTACGTAGAGTTAGATTATAGAAGGCCTAGATACTAGTTTCAGTTGAGGCTGAATTTCACTAGTACTGCCCCATATATTCTATATTTGAAAAACATTCTTTTACGGCTGGGAAAGAGGTCATCTAAGGCCCAAGGAAATTAGAGTTGCTCAATTTGAGTCACCAAATCTAATTTCCTGATTCTGAGTCCAGTACCAGATTTATCACACCACAGTGCCTCAGGCAATAAACTGAGTTCAAACCCAGGAACTCTTATTAATTTTGCTCAATTATGCCACTGGGCCAACATAGGTGAAAGGATCTCCAAGAAAGATCATTAGGAAAGATACATCAAGTAGTACTAAGAAGGACTAAAAAGCAAAGAGATAAGAAGCAGGAAGCACAGATAGGAGGTTAATCTGGGTTTAGGATGACAATCGAAGGTCCAGTTGTGGGAACTGGCAAGATATAAAGACTTAGAATCTCACTGCAAAAAAAAAAAAAAAAAAAAGGAAAAAGGTTTTATTCCATGCTTTTCAGAATATATGCTTGGGGAAATGGTAGTGTTAAAAATAAGGGTAAGAGAAGAAGCTTTAGGTGAGGTCAATTCTGATACATCTTGCAGTTGAGGTGATGGTGTGGTGTCCACCTATACGTGTCTTCTAGAAAGTTAGAGATACTGGCTTAGATCCTGATTGAGAGGTATGGGTCACAGAGATTAAGTGGTAATTAGCAGTGAAGTAAGAGACAGCATCACCAAACAATAAAATAAAAGGGAGAGAAAAAAACGGTTGTTTGGTTTTTGGGAACAGTGCCTCTGAACAGTTGGAAAAATAAGTTAAGAAAGAAGATGAATAAAAAGCAAAAGGCAAGAGGGGAGTCAAGGGTAATGTTTCCTTTTAAAGTGTAACTCCTTGAAGGAATTGCCTATATTTGCTACTTCCATTTTTTCTTCTCCCCTTCTCTCTCTTTTTTTTTTAAAGATTTTATTTATTTATTCATGATAGACATACACACACAGAGAGGCAGAGACACAGAGGGAGAAACAAGCAAGGAGCCCGATGTGGGACTCGATCCCAACCCCAGGATCATGCCCTGGGCCAAAGGCAGACACTCAACTGCTGAGACACCCAGGCGCCCCTCCCCTTCTCTCTTATTAAGCAAACTCTTCCTTCACTTTTTTTTTTCTTCCTTCACTCTTATCACTCTATTTGAAACTGCTCTTGTCAAAATTCCCAATGACCTCAGGTGCAAAACTCTATAGTCGATTTTCAGTTTTCATTTTAACCGATCCACTGCCAGCATTTGACACAGTTGATTACTCTCCTTGACATCCATTCTTCACTTGGCATCTAGAACACCATGCTTTATTGGTTTTCTTCCTGTAAATTGGTCATTCCTTCTCAGTCTTGTTTGTCAGGTTTACCTAAACTTTTGACTCTTTATAGATACACACATACATGCCCAAATTTCTCTCTCTGGTTTGGACATCCTCCATAACCATCAGAATCAATGTCCAACTCTACATCTCTACTGAAATTTCTAACTCTGTATCTCCACTTAGATGTTTAATATATATCTCAACCTTTCTATGACCAAAATTGAACTCCGGATCTTCCTCCACAAACCTACTTGACTTGCAATCTTTCCCTTTTCAGGTAACAGCCACTCTATCATTTTAGTTACTAAGACCTTAACAATCACACTCTTTTATACACTTTTTTCTCTTTTAACCCCATATCCAATTCATAATTAGATAGCAATTTCTTCCAAATATGCCTAGAATTTGATCACTTCTCTAGGTTCTTACTGTTCTGGTCTAAGTCAATATCAACTCTATCTGGATGATTCCAGTGGTCTCCTAACTAATCTGTTTCTATCCTGGCTCCTCTACATTCTATTCTTAACATAGCAGATAGAATGACTCTATTAAAATATAAATCACATCATGTCAATCTGTTGCTCCAAGTCCTTTGTTATTCCTAATCTCACGGAGTAAAAAATGATGTCCTTATAATGACCCAGAAAGTCCTGCATGGTATCTAATTACAGTTCCTACAACTCAGCCTATTGATTCAAAACCATAAATGGTCTTCATTCTCTTCCTTGAGTATACCTGGAATTGGCTTTGCCAAAATGGTCTTTGAATTAGTCTGGAATACTCTCCCCTCAGATTTCTACATACTCTACTCCTCATTTCATTCAAATCTTTACTCAAATGTTACCTGATCATTTTATTTAAAACTACAAAACTTTTCCTCCCTCTCCTGCCAATGTTCTTTATCTTCCTTCTCTGAAAATTTTCTCAAGCTTTTGTATTACCATCTAATATGTCATACAATTTACTTATTGTTTATTGTCCTCTCCTCCCTAGAATACGACTTGAGGGCCAGAATTTTTATTTTGTTTATAGCTAGATTCTCATCACATAGAACAATGCACATAAGAACTCAATAAATACATGCTGACTGAATTAATGAAATAAATGAATGATAACGAAGTATTTCTAAAGAATGAATGATTAGCAGTATCAAATATATTAGGGAGGAAGAGAGAGTTTGAAAATCTGGATTTGGACTACATTTGGGTAGAAAAGATTTATGGATGATCTAAGCAAAACTTAGAACATTGGCAGAGGAGACCTATGTATTTTGTCATTCTCACTTTTTATGTTTATTTTACCATCATTTCCTTTGTTACTTACTCCTCTTCAATCCGAAAATGCCACCATCACTGGAGGACATTAGAATAAATGAGGCCTTCATGGTGCAGGCTACTGATTTATAAACTTGAGAGAACATTCCTTCTTGACCTAAGCTGAGAAGACAGTAACTAGCAAAAAAATATTGTAGGAATTTATTCCTTACTTTTTCCTTTTTTTTTAAAATCTGAGTCTACTACTTTAGAATTTCTTTTCCCTTCTTAATCTCTATCAAGGAATATGAATTTGCTCATTCATATTTAAGACAATCAACTGCTAGCATAAAGCTCCACATTCAAGTGGAAATGAATAAGTTAACAAGTGCATTAAGGCCTTTGTTGAATTTAAGATATACTTATTATGATTTTGCAAACAACTGAAATAAAATCCATAATTGATTTATAAAAGAAAAATTATCTATATTCCCTCTCATGAGTCCAAAAAATTTTATATATGGCTGATGAGAATTATGAAAATTCATGATTAAAACTTATTTCTATTTTATGAGATTTTAGGAAAAAACTAATCATTGCATACCCACAAAAGAAATGTAAATTTTGTTTTTTTAAATTAAGTGCCCATCCAACAAGGTACACCAACCTTCTCTTGTAGAGTTGGTTGAAAGTGTTGAACCTTTCCAGATCCCTGTAAGGACTGCCAAATGTTGCAAAATTCATCATCATCTTTAGTAGGTACCTGGCAAAGCACAAAAAAATTTCTTAAAAAACTGAAGTGTGAAAAAATAAAGATTAAAAAAAATTATCATTTAAGTTATTTAGCATTAGGTAGGATATTAACTTTCATTATCGGAAATTTCAGTTCTTTTTTTCCTGGAGCTCAGAATAGTCATCATAAAAATATTCTATTGGAATGATAATGGTCTTCATCATATGTAGTTGATTTTGAATGGTTTTATTGAAAAGTATTTAAAGCAGGACAAATGCTTTGGAAGATTAAACTAAATCAATATCCCCACCAACAGAGTTTTTAGTCTTCTATTACAGACAAATTATCTCATTCAAGCTACCATCTAATGATTTTATTTTTAAAACCTTTAAAATATTACACAAAAGTAATCTAACATTAAAAAATCAGCCAATACTTATGAGGAATTTATTTTGTGCAGATTAAAACTGAAAAAATATGCACCAAAATTTAATAGTGGTAACCTATGAAACTTGATTTTTACTTCTATCTCCTTTGCTATTATCTCTGTGTTTTCTAATTAGTCTATAATGAACATGTATTACTTGAATTAAAATGTGGTTAAGATTTGGCGACACGGAAGGGTGCCTGGTTGGCTCAGTGGTTGAGCATCTCTCTGCCTTTGGCTCACTTTGTGATCTCAGGGTCTTGGGGTCAAGTCCCACATCGGGCTCCCTTCATGGAGCCTGCCTCTCCCTCAGCCTATGTCTCTGCCTCTCTCTCTCTGTGTCTCTCATGAATAAATAAGTAAAATCTTAAAAAAAAAAAAAAAAAGATTTGGCGACATGGAGTTAAACAAGGTTAAATGTCACAATTTTTGTTCCCAGAAAGATAAAATAGAGAAAATCACCCATGAGTTGCATGGATAGGAATTGAGAATGGCTTTTGATAAATGTAATTCTCACCCTTTTAACCTTTCAAATTCATGCCATTTCGTACAGATAGAATACATTTGAGTTATACAAGAAAAAAATGTAAATGTTAGTTTGAAAAGTAAATATATGAAAAGAGATGTAGGATGCTATCATTTTTTTTTTTTTTTTTTTAAGATTCTATTTATTTATTTGAGAGACAGCATGATCCAGGGGATAGGCAGAGAGGGAGAAGCAGACTCCTTGTTTGAGCAGGGATCCTGACATGGAGCTCAATCCCAGAACCCCGGGATCATGACCTGAGCCGAAGGTAGGCACTTAACCGACTGAGTCACCTAGGTGCCCCAACAACATCCTTTGCTAGCCTTATTAACTTAAAACAAATCTGAAGTTGACTTGAATCAAAAATATTTTAAAAAACTAAGTTAAATTAGGTTTTACTTACAAAGTGCCTGAGATTTTAAGGGGGCAGAAAGAATTTAAAGACTAGGAGCCTTACTTGAGTAGGAACAAAAAGTGATTGAGGGGAATGGTTCAGGCCTCCCAAATGACCAGATGAAATTGATGAATTTGAGCCATAGTGATTCACAGCTGGTTGTGGTTTCACAATGGCTGTCAACTTCTGATTTCCAGTTTCAGAGCGACTCCCATGAGTAAGATTCACCAAGGCACATGTTGGCAGTCGATAACCTCTACCAGGTGAGCACCTAAAAGTAAACAGTTATTTCAGAGGGAAATAATACTAAATGTGTTAGGGAGAAGAAGAGTCAGATTATTTTTTGGTAGATAGTCAGTCCATAGTCTGAATTAGTAAACATTACTTTTAAATTCAGTAGAGGAACTTGAAATCATAGAAAAATCTCCATTTATAAGATGATACGTTTCTGAAAAGTTTCAGAATAGACCCCTCAGAAGCCTTTTAGCTACCTATTCAAAGTAGCACAAAGGTTACGTGACAGAACTCATTCCAGACATCATTCACTCTAGCATAATCCTTTTTCCTGTAACTTTAACTTTTCTATCAGTGCTGCTCCAAAATAAATAAATCTCTCTAAGTTAAAAACAAAAAAATCCAATCCTCTTGCTTTAAACCTGCTAACCTCCTTCATGGTCAAACTCCTCAAGGGTCAGCTCAATTTCCTGTTTCCTCAAACCACGCGAGTATGGCCATGTACCCATAATGCCACTAAAATATAAATCTGATCATGTTACATGTCTGATTTTGATGATTTCACATTGCTTTAAGGACAAAGATTAAGATAACCAAAATCCCTAATATGTCTTCAAAGTTGGCTTATAAGCACCTGCACAGTATGGTCCTTGCTTTTTATTTTAAAGATTTTATTCATTTATTCATGAGAGACACCCAGAGAGAGGCAGAGACACAGGCAAAGGGAGAAGCAGGCTCCCTGCAGGGAGCCTGATGCAGAATTCAATTCTGGGACTCCAGGATCACGCCCTGAGCCAAAGGCAGACACTCAACAGCTGAGTCACCCAGGTGACCCACAGTCCTTGCTTTTATCTGTTACTCTAATCTTCCATAGTTGTTGAAGTTTAGACACATTATCATTCTTTTTTTTTTGAATGAATGAATAAATCCTTTGTTGCACACTATTTCCTCTTCCTGACCATTTGTCATTCTTCTTCCTTCTTTCTCTAGTTAACTATTACTCAGTCTTTCAAGTCCCATCTTAAATATCACTTGTCAAGGAAACCTTTCTAGAATTCTCAAGATAAGTCATACTCTTTTAGAAACCTGAACTCCTCCTCAGCACTTCTCACATTTTAAATAATATTATCAGTTACACAATTATATTCCCCACTGAAATGAAAGCTCGATGAGACTAGAAAGCATATTTGTCTTACTCACTGATACATCCCTAATAGTATGTGTGATGTCTTGCATATAATAAGAATTCAAATTGCGGACAAATAAAAAAGTAATGTAAAGTCACTGGCCACGGAGATATATTTACAAAGTGTAATTATCACCAGGAAATACAAACCTTATTGTTAAGCCTCCAGGAAATTCTTCATCAAATAATACTTCAAACAGTACATCAGCCTCTCTATTAGCTGTTAAATAAGAGAGATTTAAAAATCACATGATGAAAAATCACCATTTAAGTTTTTGAATTGTAAGAGCCATTACAACTATCAGAAAATAGTGTAGGGGAATACAGTAAGTGAAAAGTAGATAAACTCACAGACTCTTACTGGTATTATTTAAAGTAAATATTTTAAATTGGATGGAATTAATTGTATTTTGCCTCTGCTTTAGTCTATGTTGGAAATTATTCATAATAAAAGACTTAATAAGAGAGGTAACCTTTGGAGTTCAAAGTTTAGAAGGCCTTGTGTAAACTAGATAAAATTTGACAATGAAGGTTTAAAAATATGGCAGTTTACTTAATAAAGAGAATAGAATGGAGAGAATGGAAAAATTATCAGTTAGAATTGGTAAGACCTGTCTAGATAAAAAGGATGGAGATGCCAAAGATAACTCCAAGGTTCTGACTGAGATGACTTGGTAGATTAGGGATATCATAACTGAGATATGAGACACATGAGAAAGACAGTGCAATAAACAGGAATAAAGAAGAACAAAATTTGGCAGAAAGGCTGATGATATATATCTCGCAAAATTAAGTTAATCCAAAACAGCAAGGTAAAGTGACATAATTAGCTATATTTTAATTCTAAGCCCAAATTAATAATACAGTCTATCGCATTACTTCAGAATTGACCGACCCTACTCCCTTCCTTTCCTCCTTCTCTTCCTCCCTTCCCTCTCTTCATTGCTTACCGGCCCCTGCCCCAATTTCTCTCCACCTTTCCCCCACCTCTTTTCCACTTTATTGATTCTGCTTCTCTGAAGAACCCTAGCACAATATTTGATAATATCCTAGCCTGGGTTACGAGTGGAGGAATATCTTCTGTCCCCTATCCCTAGTCTTTCACTGCCCAGCTGAAACCAGGCCTGCAGAGCTCATCCATTCCCTAACATCCAGCTGTACCCTCCCACCCTCCCTCCCTCCCTTCCTTCCTTCTTTTTTTTTTTTTTTTAAGATTTTGTTTATTTGACACACAGAGAGAGAGAGAGAGAAAGAGAGAGAGAGAGAGCGAGCACACAAGTAGACAGAGTGGCAGGCAGAAGGAGAGGGAGAAGCAAGCTCCTTGTTGAACAGGAGCCCAAGGCAGGACTTGATCCCAGGACCCTGAGTTTATGACCTGAGCTGAAGGCAGATGCTCAACTGACTGAGCCACCCAGGCGGCCCCAGCTGTACCTTTCAATCTGATACTTTTACCAGAAATCTAAACTCAAAAGAGTAAGGCTCAGCGAGAGGCAGTTTCTCCTCTGAAGGTTTAAAGCTCACCTAGGTTCCTATTCCCTGAGGGAGGGGCACTTCCTCAAAAGATTATTATTACAAAAGGT
The DNA here is from genome assembly GCF_905146905.1 of Nyctereutes procyonoides. Classification (NCBI taxonomy): domain Eukaryota; kingdom Metazoa; phylum Chordata; class Mammalia; order Carnivora; family Canidae; genus Nyctereutes; species Nyctereutes procyonoides. The sequence goes on from NW_026575042.1 coordinate 38,511,955, forward strand.
AAGAGGATTGTTTTCTCCCTCTAGCAAAATTGACTGTGGAAATGAGGTCTCAGCTGAGGGCAGTAATGAAAAATTCCCCTTTTTATTTCCCCGTCCATGGTTAATCAATGACAGAGCTCTTTCCCACTCAACATAGATGTACAGCTTTAAAATCCTTCTCAAGACAAGAGTCCAAGCAGTCACTATTACTGATAGGAACTATCAGAAGAAAGGAAACTTCTATGTTATCAGAGTCCTAAGGCCTTGTTAAGACAACTTAACTAGAAATAGAATCCAATAAGCTCAGTATTTGAGCAGCTGATGCAGGGGGTTGAGCAGACAGCATTAGGAGGGTTGTTTCACTATACCCATCTGGCCCTTACCATTCCTAGTCCAGACAATCAGACCAAGGTTGAGTGCTTGAGACATGAGAGAACAGGACTGCCAACACCTTGACCCCTTGGCACCTGATTTGCTGCTTCATGCTGGACTGACTTTTTTTGTAATCTATACTGTAAAGCTGCTCATGCTCATTCCTTTGAGGCACATTTAGATCCTTAGTTGCTTCTTTCCTTTTTCCTCCATTCTCTCATCCTTTTCTTTTCTTTTTTTTAATAAAAAACAAGTGACAAAAAATTTACCACCTTTATCATTTTAAGTGTATAGTACAGTAGTGTTAACTATATGTACACTGTTGCTCTCTGCTTAAGATTTAAGACACAGAAATTTGTGTTTTACATTATAATTACAGATGCAGTTGAAGACATGCCAAGTACTGAGATATTACCCCCTTTAATTCCTATGATGGTGCCCCGAAGGCCAACTGGAACTGAAAAGTTCTCCCTCACATTTACCACACGGTCAAAGAGACGAAATTCTGCATCTCGATCAGGAATGACTCCATGTTGCTGTTCTAAAGGCTGAAGAGAAGAAAGCTTTAATTATTATTAACTCTAATTTGAAATAATTTTTCTATTACTCTCTCTAACAAAAACATTTTGTTCCTTCTATACTTTTAAAGTAAAAACAACAACTTTTAATTCTTTGATAGGAAACTTACTCTGTACAGCAAATGGGGCTTCACTGTTACTCGTACCTTCTTATTATTCTTTCTTTGCTGAAGAAAGAAAAAATTTTAAATATTTAAAAACATTAAATTATAAAATTATTATTTGGATTTACATTAAAACATAAAATTACTATTATTCAGTTGGCCATCATTCTTATTCATTTTTAAAAACCAAATGAAATGAGTAATTTAAAGAATATTTGAAGTTCTTCAGATGTAGCAGGGAGGAATAATAAATTCTTTTTTTTTAAATTTTACTTATTTATTCATGAGAGAGAGAGAGAGAGAGAAAGAGAGAGAGAGAGAGAGAGGCAGAGGGAGAGGCAGGCTCCAGGCAGGGAGCCCAATGTGGGACTCTATCCCTGGTCTCCATGATCAGGCAGGCCCTGGGCTGAAGGTGGCGCTAAACTGCTGATTCACCTGGGCTGCCCGGAATAATAAATTCTTACTTTAAAATTTTTTTTGGGGGGGGAACTTGGGTGGCTCAGGGGTTGAGCATCTGCCTTTGGCTCAGGTCGTGATCCCAGGGTCCTGGGAACAAGTCCCGCATCAGGCTCCCTGTGGAGAGCCTGCTTCTCCCTCTGCCTATGTCTCTGCCTCTCTTTCTGTGTCTCTCATGAATAAATAAATTAAAAATCATTTTTTGGGGGGATGCCTGGGTGGCTCAGCGATTGGGCATCTGCCTTCGGCTCAGGGCATGATCCAGGGATCTGGGATTGAGTCCCACATCGGGATCCTTGTGGGGAGCCTGCTTTTCTCTCTGCCTATATCTCTGCCTCTCTCTCTTTCTGTGTCTCTTATGAATAAATCTTTAAAAAAATATTTTTTCATTAATAAATTTAAAATCTTAATTTTTTTAAAGGTTTTGTTTATTTAAGGGAGAGAGAGAGAGCATAGCAGAGAGGAGAGGCAGAGAGAGAGAGAGGACTCTCTGCTGAATAGACAGCCCAACATGAGGCTCAATCCCAGGACCCCAAGATCATGACCTGAGCTGAAGGCAGATGCTTAACTGACTAAGCCACCCAGGTACCCTTTAAAATGTTTTTAAAGGTAAGTTTTTTGTTCAAGTATATAAGGCATAGAAAAATACAAAATTGTATGTATATACCCAATTAATTTTTATAGTGTGAGCTTATCTATGTATAACCATACCAAGTTCAGGAAAGAGAACATTACTAAGCACAACATAAGAACTCCTGTATTCCCTCCCAGTTACTACTTTCCCCAAAGTAACCTTACTACTAACAAAAGATTACATTGATCTGTTTGAAATTTATGTTAATGCTATTTGTTCAAATGCTTTTTTACTCTAAAAAGAATTTTATGTTATAGTCAATGAAGATTTATATTAAAGGAAAAAAATATAAAGTACTGATCTATGACAATAGATCAGTTGGTCTATTAGCAACTTATAAAAATTAAGGTGGCACTGATTTAACAAAGCCCTGGATTTTGGAATCTATTGTGAAATTGGCTTTGATGCCTGAATTTTTTGATCATCTAACAAATGCAGGAAGAAGAGTTGTGTCCCAAGTTTACTTCTTGTTAATTTTGTGAACTCACACTCAACTTAAACATCAGGCTCCTTCTACTGTAAAATAGAAATAACAATACCTGCTCTACCTAGTAAAAACATGAGAATAGTTTATATCCCTTGCTATCCATAACTACTATTCTCATTAAATATTTTTAAGTGAATTTTTATCAACTAAGAAAAATGGCAACAGTTTACTTATTTGGCAGCCACCTATCTTTAGAACATACCTTACGGAAATAAGTATAAAAGGGCATTAAACAGCTCTAAGCTACAGAGACCACATACTATAGAATTCATATATTATATATTGTAAAATGCTCAAGACTTTAAACAGACCCTATTATCTTTTATTATGAAGACATTTCATTTATTCTTTCAACAAATCCTTACTGAGTGCCATTTATGTGCCTTGTACTGATCTAGGTGCTGAGGATAAAATAGTGATCTGTTCCTTTATTCAGGGAGACATACAAGAAACAAAATAAGGAAAATATATAGTATGTTTGATGGTAAAAAGCATAGAGAAAAATAAAGCGGGTAAGGGGGACCACAGTATGGTGAGAGATTGCAATTGTAAATAGAATGAATAGTGAAGGCAGTACTGACAGGATGTCCATGCTTCCAGCCCACAGCAGACTGGGACTAATACGGTACAACTGGTACCCCCTGAAAACAGCAGGAAGGAGAAAAAAATAAACATAAAACAATTATAAAAAACAGACCCCAAACCTCTGCCTGGAGTATTGCATATGAAAAAATAACCCATATGCTTTAATATGTCTCTAGGTATTACTACATTATAGCATTGATTACAGGACATGGCAGTCAAACCTGATTCATTAGGGAAATTAATAAACTGATGAATTTTCAAAACAGGCTCCAATCCACAGCTACTAAATGAAAAGTTCTGGGGTCTGACTATTCACAATCATGTGGGAGCTTGTTAGAAATGGAGAATCTCAAGCATCAAAGTAAGATTTGGGGCCTTAGAGTAATAAACCTTTATTAAGTGGAAAACTCATTTCAAAAACAATGCTGTACAAATAGATTTTATTCTAGGTTGAAAGACAAAAAGAAATGAAGGTTAAAAAAAATGAAATGCAGGTTTCTTTCTTTCTTTTTTTTTTTTTTAAGATTTTATTTATTCATGAGACAGAGAGAGAGAGAAGCAGGCTCCATGCGAGGAGCCCGATGTGGGATCCACTTCCGGGACCCCAGGATCACGCCCTGGGCCGAAGGCAGGTGCTAAACCGTTGAACCACCCAGGGATCCCGAAATGTAGTTTTCTCTCCTCATCTGAGTATCAATGATCTTTCAAAAAAAAATCAGACTCTTGGCTCTAAGCCTTATAGTTTTTCCTAAAGAGAAAAAGAGTCATCTAGTAGTAATTTTCCAGACTGCCTTCATAGCTCTTGAATATGTGATAAAAGAATTCAAGTAATAATAGCCAAGCATCATTAGGGCTTAAAAATAGGCATTACTAGAAGGAGTTTACATGTATTAACTTAGTTAATCCTTTTGATGACCCTATGAAGTAGGTACTATTTTATTCTCATTTTACCAATGAAGACATAGGGGTATGGAAAGTATCTTAAGTATCCTGCCTAAGGTTCTAAGTATTGAAAGAGAAATGGGGGAAAATGACTTCAGAGCCCGTTTCTTTTTTTTTTTTTCAGAGCCCGTTTCTTAACTTAGTCTGCTATTAGACTGCTGTGTTAGCAAAGCAACATCATTTTAATAAAAAAGGCCAACGTGTGGAAAATAAAATAAAAAATTTTAAAAAAGGAATATAATTCATTTTCTATTATATCAAGATAGAAGATCAAAATAAAATAGTTAAGACAACACAAAAGATGATTGCTTTTAAAAATCAAGACACAAGGGATCCCTGGGTGGCGCAGCGGTTGGCGCCTGCCTTTGGCCCGGGGCACGATCCTGGAGACCCGGGATCGAATCCCACATCGGGCTCCCGGTACATGGAGCCTGTTTCTCCCTCTGCCTGTGTCTCTGCCTCTCTCTCTCTCTGTGACTATCATAAATAAATAAAAATTAAAAAATATTAAAAAAAAATCAAGACACAAAAAAATAGGAGATTAAGCGGGATTTCAAAAATACTGAATGTGTTTGTGGATGGAAAAGTACATTTTACAAGTGATTCTGTAAAACTGAATTAAACAGTGTTTATGTTTTATAAAAAGAACTATGTCTTTAAAAAAAGAATAGGAAGGAATAGGGGATCGACCTTATTTCTTAATCATAAACTTTATATTTTGGCTAGAATTACATAGTATTAATTCCTAAAATTAGAAACACCATTAGGACATAAAATTTAAATGTTAATAGCTTTTATACATTAAAGTACATTTCTATTTATTCAGATAAACTTATTAATGACCACTGGAAATGGCTGGAACATTTTTTATAGGATTACCTGACATAAATTAGAAACACTGAGTTCACGTTTTACTTGATGCAAACACAAATAAATTATCTGTAGAATGATATACAATTTAACTTCAAATCTCATCAATCATCTTGGTTATTGAAAATTAGTACCTTGCACTTTTCGACTTCTTCCTCAATTTTCTCAACAATAGCTGCATCCAGAATTTGTAAATCACAAGAAGAACGAGACAAAGTACTGACAGGATGTCCCTTTAGCCAAGTAATAATTTCTTGAACTTTCTCAGCACTACATTTAAAAACAATAATTTTTTCACAATGATTAAAACTTACTGAGGGTTTATACAAAATGCCTAATATAAATTTTCTAAGGGTTATGAATTATAAACGACAGCAAATAATTAATAATCACTAAACTTAATTGGAAATAGTTATAAATCTAGTATCAACATGGACCTATTATTTCTCAGTAATTAAAAAAACCCAGTAAATTAGTTTAAAAGTACTTTACTGATATATGAAGATCTTAAAGCAACAAGTGTGTGTGTGTGTGTGTGTGTGTATATATAAAACCCTCCCCACAAAAGTAATACAAATTCTTGATTAACTACTGTAGCTTTCACTAGAACTACTAAGTTGAACTATGAGCCAATAAATACTACAAATTTGGCTTACCCATTCTCATTTTCTCCAGGCCAAATGTCATCTTCATAGAATACATCCTCCTGGCTGTTTTTGGCTATATAACTAAATAGTTCTGGAGCTCTAGCCAAACAAACAAAAATATTGCTTAGAAAATATGTATGGCTAACTTCACATAAACTTGTTATCAAATAATTTTGGATCCTAAAGGGACATATAAAATATACTGAGGACTGACTGTTATACACAGAGTATTAATAAAGAATAGAGACTAAATGATTTGAAAGTATTCATAGGCCCTCAAAAAACTCCCAGCAGCTGAGGGAGAAATGATTCAATTCATAAACTATAATAAGCTTTATTTATAAACTTCATTTACTGGCTCTAATCACTTTTAGATCATAATGATAGGTGATAAATGGACAAAAATAATATCTACAGGTTCATTTTCTAATTTTCACAACAAAGCTGGATCATCCCACAATAAAGAAAAATAAAATAAACTAAAAGTTTCTTCTCATAGTCCTCAAAACTCCATTGCTTCCTGAATAGTGCAGGACCTTTAAATACACATAGCAGATTGAACATATGAGCTTAATTTTTGCTCACTTCCTAACCTACAAAAAAAAAAAAAAAAAAAAAGAGTAAAGTATAAAATAGGCCAGAGATCCAGAAAGGCAGGAAAAGAGAAGTGGTGAGTCTGATAGCATATATGAGTTGTTAAGAAAATTTTAGGAACTGGAAACTGGATGGGTAAGTATTAATTGATTTGAAAGATGGGAAAAAGCTGCACCCTAAGCAACCAGGGTGGGAAGTCAACAACAAACAAGATTATTTAAAATGTGCAAGTCTGCAAAAGCTTAGAAATTATGGGCTCCAAGTACATTTTAATGCTGTAGTATGGGCAGGGTGAAGTTTACTAGGCTTTTAGTTGAAAATTTTGTATAATAAGCAGTTGGATAATCACATGATTACTCACCTTCACCCAGCATAAGAACTGTCTGTAGTTTATCTTTTGGAGAGGTTGAACAGGGGATGCTCTACCTTTAGGTACACAAGGCATGGAAGATGGGCGGGTAGGATGTGAGGAGATGACAGGGAACTAATGAAAGTGTAACTACGATGTGTTGCTAGGAAGCAGACTAGGAAGTGTAACTTCTTTAGCAAGCACACTCTTGAGATGAAAGTAAACAAGAAAGTTTATCAGAGAGCTCTTGTGGAATTAACACATATAGAGGGGAAGGAAAAAAGAAAGGAAGCAGCACTGAGTAGGGAGAAGCTGGGCTGTGATCCACTGTTATTAAACTCCTTGGTCAGTCCTACAGAGATTTCAAACTAAGGTGGCCCTTCAGATGTATCCTGAACTAGGTCAATCAGGTTAGTTGGGTCTTTTACACCTCGTTGTAGATCAGGTGTTGGATCTGTGGCTATTGTGGAAAAGGGGACAAAACTTTAGGTGGGGCACTTCTCTTCTGCAAGGTAATTTATGAAGAGAGCACACAGCTGAGGGCTGTCAGACAATAGCATCCTAGCAGCCAAAGAAGTAAGACCTCTAGTCTTATAGGGAGGCTTGGAGGGCATTTCATAGTATCCACTACATAATAAAATCCCTTTTCTCTGGTTAATTTCCAAAACACTTATGTCAGTTTTGTTTCTCACATCTGTCCTCCAAAAAAAAAAGGCTGGAGGATATCTCTCTAGGGAAACTAGCCAGCCTGAGAGAAAACATACATACATGGATAGTAACATTTGGAGGTCCTCTGCAGAAATAGCAAAGTCCCACCTGACAAACTCCACTGAAACACACTAAATTTCCAATCAGCTTTTTAATGCCTCACTCTTAAATATGAGTAGACATCCAAGAACCACCAGACAAGTAAAAAAAAAAATCTTGAATATGAAAGGTGGAATCAAAACAGAAAAAAAGTGCATTTTGGAGAAAAGAGCAAATATGGAGAATAGAAGAAAATGAGAACTACCATCTTCAAAGAAAAAGATATTTTATTCATTATAAGAACAAGATACTATAAAAAAAGGAATGCTGGAGAATAAGGATACATTTTTAGAAATTAAAAATGATTAAATCAAATAAAAATAAAAATGATATAAGATAAAGTTGAAGAAATCTCCCAGAGAGTAGAACAGAAGTATAACAATATAGAAAATGGGTGAGAAGAGATACGAAAATTAAGAGGATTAATCCAGAGGTCTATCATCTAACATAAGCCCTAGAAAGAACAGAAAAAAAAGAAGAGGATGAAATTATCAAAGAATTAATACAAGAAATTTTCTCAGAACGGAAGGGCATCAGTTTTAAGTGTGAAAGAACTAAACAGCCAAAGGAAAGAAAGAATATCCAGACAAAGGCACACATTATCACATTATTAAAACTGCACTGGTAAAGGGAAGATTCTAAAAAGATTTCAGAAAATGAAAATAGATCATACACAAAGATTCAGAATCAAAATGGCACCAGATTTCTCACCAGCACAGGTAACAAAAAGAGAATAGAGCAGTACTTTTCAAATTCTGAGGGAAAATAATTTCCAATCTAGGATTCTATACCCAGGCCAGGTATCAAGTCTGATCAGGGAAGAATAAAGACATCTCCAGACTCATAAGCTTTCTTAGGAAGCTACTGAAGTAAATGCTCCATCAAACTGGAGACATAAACCCGAAAAAGTAAGGTATGAAAGCCAGGAAATAAGGGAACCCTACAAAGGAGAACGGTGTAGGGAATTCCTAAGATGACAGTATAGAAAAAGGCTAGAATGAGAGCAGTACTGTATGATAGCCCTAGAAAACAATTAGTTTACACTGAAGCAGGAAGACAGATGGTTTCAGGAGAAAGTCTACAAGAAGAAAATGGAACTGAAAAATTTCTTGACCTGCCTGACCATAATAATTCTTCCAGTTATGACAAAGAGTTTAGGGTTGAATTAGTTACATAAATATAGACAATAACAAATGATTAAACCAGATGGGGAAAAAATGTGTACAAGAAAGGAAATGCAACCATAATACTCTACAAGGTCCACCTTTGACCATTTATATTATCTCAATCAAGTAAACCTTAAATACAGATTTAATACAACTATAATGAAAGGGGAAATATATATGTATATATATACATACATACACACATACATACACACGTGTGTGTGCAGGGAGGTAAGGAATAGAATGGGGAAGTAACTAAAGAGAGCTAAAGCTTCATCTTTCATGGTTGGAAATCAATGGATATGTCAAGTTGAAAATCATGAAAAGGTAAATACAGTATCTTAAAGAAATATGGAAGTGAACAGAAGAAATAAATTTTCAGATGGTAATATGTATTGAATACATTCCTTCCCCCAAAAAGATAGATTGAAGTCTCACTCCTATTACCTTCAGAATGTGACTTTATTTGAAAATACAGTTTTATTGAGGTTATAAAATAAAAATGAGGCCTCCAGGGAGGGTTCTAATCTAACATGACTGTGTGTTTATGAAAAGGGGAAATTTGGACACAGAGACAGACATTAACAGAGGAAAGATGATATGAAGATGTACAGGGAGAACACATGCAAAGATGGAGGACTGGAGGCAATGCATCTACAAGTTAAGAACAAATGTGTGAGGCTACAAGAAGCTAGCAAAGAGGAATGAAATGGTTCCTTTTCTACCATCTTCAGAGGATGCATAGCCCTACCAAACACCTTGATTTTGGACTTCTGGTCTCCAGAATTGTGAAGCATTACATTTCTGTGGTTTTAAGCCATCCAGCTCATGGTACTTTGTTATGGCAGCCCTAGTAAACTAAGAGGATCCTCAAAAACAAGGTTAGAAACCAGTAGAACAAAGGAAAGAACATTCAGTTGTGAATCACAACTAAAGGTTTTTCCTATAAATCTTTGTCACTGAGTAACTCAGTTAACCTCAGTATACAGTTTTCTCATTTTTATCATGAGGAGCTAAGATTTATTGATTTCTTACACCATTTTAGCATAAAATTCAATAATTTTAAGGTAGTAATCTATCATCTGGCTGGAGTTTTAAGACTCAGAAAATCCACCATGTGGAGACTTGTTTTGTTTATCCATATCAATTCTCTTTCTACTAACACAGACTTGCAAAGTAGTGAATAATTTATGATAGTAAGTTAAGGAAAATTTTAATTAAAAGGAAGACAAGGGACTCCTGGCTGACTTGGTGGAGAGTGCAACTCTTGATCTCAGAGTAGTAGGTTTGAGATGCAAGTTCAGTATACAGATTACTTAAAAAAAAAATATTAGAAAAAAATTTTTTAATGTAAAAAGATAAAAGGAGGCCAATTTTTAGCATCTTTTTTCATTTAAATAATATATAATATTTTTCTATTTTCTTTTAGCTAATAGCTATGATGCTCTATGATACAAAATTAAGTTTATATGTAATACATGTCACATTTTACCAAAGGAAACATTTTTTTGTCTAAAATTGGTATCAGCAAAGCAAAACATTTACTACATTCCCAAATTTTTGAATACTTAGTAGGATCCTGTTAGGCACTTACCTCTCTAAGTACTCTGCAAGAAGCTGCTCTGCTGCAGATGAATACATCCACTCACTTCCAACTTTCTTAGTATATCCAGGTACCTCCTCATTTTTTTTGTTGAATTTGAGATTCAAACCCACATTTGCTTTATGGTCTCCATGAGGGCTGAATTTAAACCACACACACACACACACACACACACACACACACACACACGTTTTAAAATTTTGTTCAAAGAATACAAAGTTTGCTTTCAATCTTAGAAAAACTTAATTTTGATTGTTTTTCTACAGTTTTCATATAGTTATTTCCAAACTAGCAATAATTGAGAAACTAGAGGAAAGGCTTCAAAACCCAAACTAATAAATCATATAAATAGATTATGTAACTAGAGAAGAGAATAAATAAGAAAATGCAGGGAAATATATTATTGAGATTCACACACACTTTCTGATACCTTTTTTCAAGGTTCAATTTGTTAGCTGCTAAAAATAAGAACTGTCTTTCCAAACACCTAAAACATGTGCCATTTAGATGAAAGATCACCATCAGAGGAATTTATGCATAATTTTTAAAGAAAATTCAGAGCAATTAATAAAAGAAAATAAATACTAAAATATTAACCAGTTTATCATTTAATTTTTTCTGCCACTTTAAGTAAATTTCTCTAACATAAACTTACTTTCTCCTAGATCCTCTTCCAATAAAAATACTTCCTGTAAACCTTGAAACAAGGTATCCACTCACTCCAAGGCGACTGGCCAACACATATCCTGGGTTGTACTTTATAGAATATTTCTTTAAATATAAAAACAAAAAGGTCAATTATGGAAACACAAAGCATCAAATGTTATTTCTTTACCTTTAAAATCTGGAGATAATCAAGACATCACTAACCATTGGAATGTGGCAATATAAGGATTCTCAAAAGTAAGTGATCCATTTCCCTTTTTTTTTTTGAAAGGATCTGTAGGCAGAATTTTTCTGCTCCTCTCTCTCCTTAAAGGACAGAATTCCCAAGGATGGATGAAAGGGGGAGGAAATATACAATTTGTGAAACTGTCTCAAGAAATAAAGTCTACTGTAAGTCTAAATGGCAAACTCTGCAGGCAAGAACTATTTTTTAAACATTAATTTTCATATTCAAAGTAGGGACTAGTAAAGTACTTGGGACATAATGAGGCCTTGATGATTATTATATTGAACTAAAACATGAATATGTCATCAAAACAGTTGCTACTGAACAAAATTAAAATGTTCTTCATATATAAATATAAACTCATTTCCCTTAATATTTATTATCATATGAAAATAAGAAATATGTGTAAGTTTATACTCAATACAGTCAATGAAATGTGACCTTAATTTGTGTACTTAAGGAAAGAAACTATGAAGATTAAAAAATAAAGTATCAGACCATACAATTTTTAACCAGGAAGCAAATTACAAATCCAGTAGCAGCTAGTGTAAGCTACCGTATAATCCTAACATAATGTACATAATAATAACACATATTTTATGTGGTTTTCATATACTATATTCATATGAATGTATATAAATACACACTTTATGAATTATATGCATATCTTATATGTCTACAAATAACCCCCAAAAGGATAAATTTTTTTAGTTGCATGGAATATATAAATTTATTATTAAAATGTTAATATGCTAGTAAAGAATGTAATACAGTTGTTCCATCAAGAGCATTATTAGGTTTAGAAATAATACAGACAAATCAAGTATACTTTCTAGAATAGATATAGAAGAATTAAGGTAGTAGTTCTCTATCACAGGAGTATCACTTTTTTTTCTAATAAGCACCTGGAAATGTATAGGGGCACATCCAATTATTGGCATGCGCTACAAGCACTTAGTGTCCAGGGACAAAGATGCTAGCTGAGCTGTCATATATAGGACAGTCCCATTTTACACATAGTTGTCCCATCCAAAATACTAATAGTATTTGAGAAATAATCAGTTATGGTATAATTAAAATTGATGAGGATCATCACAAATATTCTAGAAAATGTACAGTAAAAAGCAGAGAACATTGGGGTAGAGAAAGAAGGCTTGAGTAAAAGTTGAGGAAGATATGTAAATGGAAAGAGAGCACAGTGGAGAAGACATGCCTAGCAACACTGCACGCTAGAGGTGGGCATGTTCATTCAGATTTAGAAAAAGCTAGAGATGAAGAAACATAAATAAGTTCCTCTACCTCCACTAACTCTCAGAACCAAGAGCTCCAGCATTTTTATCAAATGGGGACTCTCTGGTTTCCTAACTGTGCTTTCTGAATTCTTTCTCCAAAAGAGACCTGATGGTAGGACTTTAGGGACTTGTCTGCCTTCCTTAGTTTCCTCAAGTATATGCTAATGTTCAAAGCCTTGAATTCCTTTTTTACAGGATCTAAAGCTTTATAATTTACTATTAGAGAAAATAAAAGTGTAAGAAGCAATAGCTGGTTGATTGAGGATTAGTTCCAGTCAAATTAATTGTCTAATCAATCAAGAAGAATATATGACAGATATCAGAATCCTCCTCCTATTGTAAAGGGAAAAATAAAAGGAGTGAACATCTTTGGAGAAGAAGGTCCTAAAAAAGGATGCTATGAATCTAAATGCAGTTTCCCAATTTCTTCTAGGGACTACTCATCTTTAGCTGAGTAGAAACATAACCATTGCAAGAATGCCATTTGTCACTTATAACTTAAAATGTAGGCTTTGATTATGAAAAGTTTATTTTAAAAAATCTAAGTATTCCTAGAGGGCATGCTAAAAAACATGCCCCTTCTTAAGCTTGAACATGATAACCCATAAAAACTGTTACAGATTAATAATGGGATTTCAGTGATTTCCCCCGCCCCGAAGATTTGCATGAAGTTTGAGCACAGATTCCTCACACTGAGCATTAAATAAAATATTTACAGTATATTCAAAGGAGGTGGTAAAAATATTTTTCTAACACTTTTAAAGTTCATCAATTCTAAATTAAACAATATGGACTATAGTACTCACATGCTGGTTCTGTATTAAAGCATCAAGATTGGGTTCACATGGAATGCTGAAAATCACACGAATCCTACCTTCTGTAATCACATCCCCTGAATCCTGAACCTTGGAAGGAAAAAAAAAAAATCAAAAGTATGTTTTAGTCTCTGTCACTTTATTTTATTTACTTTTCTACTTATTTGAACAGTGTTTATTTCTGACATTTCTGACAGTGTGTATTTCAGTAAAGCTGGATACTGGAGATTTTCTTAGAATTTGTAAATGAATGTGACTATATTGTAAATTTGAATCATTGTACTTGCTTCAATTGCTGTTAGCCAGTCTTTTTTTTTTCTAAATTAACTTTTTATTTGCAAATCACTTTAACCTACCAAAAAATTGCAAAAATAAAAATAGGTCAAAGATCATTTGTAAAACATTTACGTAAATGTTCACATTTTACTCCATCTGCTTTAACATATTTGTGCACTGTGTATTTACATACAATTATTTTTCTGAAAAAAAAAAAAACAATTATTTTTCTGAACTTTCTGAGGGTATATTACGTATATCGTGTCCCTTATCCTTTAGTATTTTGGTGTATATTTCCTAAGAAGGAGGATATTTTACTATATAACCGTAGTACAGTAGTAAGTACATTTATTTACATCGATAACAATACTAATCTACTGTTCATATCCCAATTTTGTCACAGTTGATCTAAAAATGTTCCTTTTGGGGAACCTGGTGGCTCAGTGGTTGAGCTCTGCTTTCGGCTCAGGTCATGATCCTGGGATACAGTATCATATCAGGCTCCCCAAAGGGGGCCTGCTTCTCCCTCTTTCTGTGTCTCTGCTCTCTGTGTCTCTGGTGAATAAATAAAATCTTAAAAAAAATGTTCCTTTTAATAAAGAAAACTCTTTTCTCTTTCTACTACAGAATCTAAGCTAGGATCAGATATTGCATTTAGTTGTCATCTCTCTCTACCTCCCTAAATCTAAACTATATCCAAAGTGTTTCTTTGTCTTTTATAACATTGATATTTTGAAGAATACCGGTCATTCTACCCCCTCTATCTTGCGTCTAAAAACAAAAGTTCCTCTTTTTGGATTTGTCTGATGCTTCCTTGTGATTAGAGTAAGCTCATATATTCTCAGCCAGAATAGTGCATGGATGATGTGTCCTTATTAGGGTATCACATATGGAGGTACATGATGTTCACCTGTCCCTCACTGTGATATTAAAACTTTGATTATATCAAAGATAATGCTCAATTTCTTTACTGTCAAATTATGGTTTTTTTTCCTCTTACACCTAATTAACAGTCTGTGGGAAGATACATTATAAGACCATGAAAATATCCTATTCAGATAAAAAATTCCCCCTAGATTTAATTTCCAACGATGATTGTTGCCCTATTCAATCTTTATCATAATGTTTATAAAAAGGTGGTTTTCCAACTCTAGCACTCTCTCCATTTACCTTTGACACGATAGTATAAGCAAGAGCCCTTCCATTCCCTATTTACTTATTTATTATCACTGTGGAATCATTAATTCCTATTTCCCCTCAATGGTTTATAATTCATTACTGTACTTTATTATTTTAGCACTCAAACTGTCCCAGATTTGGCCAGTTTGGTAGGAGCCCCTTTAATCTGGCTCCTGCATTTATGGGATATGCTCCCATCACTTTTTTGAGCACTTCCTTACTTTATGGCATAACAAATGGTTATCTTGTACCTACCCTGTCCCAGCCCTGTAATGGGCCATTTCTGAGAAGCTTTCAGTGGAGTATGCTATTAGAGGTCAAAACCTGGAGATTATATGTATTCATTGTTACCAGAGTGTTTTTGCTTCTTATCCTTTTGAGCAAATAGAGCTAGAAAGTGTGTATGTACAGGCATATATGCATTCATACACATACAAACATGTATGTATTTTAAAAATCATGAGTTCATATTAATACCTCCAATTCTAATCTGTCCCCAGATTCTTTCTTGCATTCTTCCATTTCATATTTACATGTATCTTTTTCCATGTGAGAACTGGAGTTTCTCAAACATCAACATTTATAAGTTCATTAACTGAATAATACAACTAAAATGATTTCAGAATTGCTTCATCCATACTATCACAATAAATAAACCTGCTAAATAAACGATTATGATTTGAATTCTTCCCCCCGCCTCCTGACCCCAACCTGCTCAACACAAAAGACATACCAAATACTGTGTTCTTAAGTTAGACAAATACATTTTTTCCCCTTCAGTATTACATTTTATTTTATACCTAAATGAGGTATAACTCAGGTAATAACTGAGGTAATAACCCTATTAATTTAAAACTAAAGAAATTTAATTAGTAATAATAACAGGAACTAACTTCTCCAGTGCAGCCATAATAGGGGGTTCCCAGCATAAAGACCATACTTTTAAGAGGAAACAAGTCGTCCAATGTTTTGATATTGGAGAAACGGGAGTCAAAAGCTCGGATGTCCTATATAGAATGAAATATAAAAGTAATTATCATAGTCAAAATTTCTATGGATTGCACATCAAGTTTTTCTTCCTATGGGGTTATGACTTATGCTGTCTGCCAATGTGAAATATAAAGATTTTCTATATAATTCTAGTAGCTAAAATGTGTTGATTTTATATGCCATTCTTCTAGGTACTTCATACATTTATTAATTCATTTCATCCTCAAGACAACCCTCTGTAGCACAGATCATTATTTAGCCTCACCTTACAAAACCCAAGGAAACTAAGGCAACAGAAAGGGAGTGAAATCTCACCCAAGGTCGTACAGCAAGAAGTCAACTCAGGCAGTCTATGCTCTTAATTACTATACTATACTGTTTCCCAAAATTATAGGATGAGTACATGATTTAAAAAATTTTTGTATCCTTTATCATACCCAAAACTACAAATACAAAAGCCTGCTTTTCTTTCTTTCTTTTCTTTCTTTCTTTCTTTCTTTCTTTCTTTCTTCTTTCTTTTTTTTTCTTTCCTTTTCTTTTCTTTCTCTCTCTCTCTCCCTTTCCTTTCCTTTCTAACTTATTTAAGGCAAACACGTTTTGGAGAGTAAGTATCTAAAACTGCAGTGTTAAGCTAATGCGGGGCTTTTTCAATTAGAGATTAAGTTTAAAAAATAAATAAATAAAAAAGACAAGTTCCCTAATCACACACCAAGAGAGTGTCTGAGCATAAATAATCCTTTTAAAGACTACATTTTTTGTGGTGGTTCAAGATGGCAGCCTAGGAAGATCTTGAAATCCTCTCCTCCCATGGACACAACAAATCTTCAGCTACCTACGGACAAATTAGTATCCTCTGAAAAAGACCTGAAAACTAGTTGAACAACTCCACAACAAAAGATTAAAAGGCATACATCAATACAAATAGGAGAGGCAGAGACATATTCTTGCCAAAAACTCTACCCCTGATGTGGAGACACACAATCAAAGGAGGGATCTTCCTGAGGAGCAAGGGGTTTGTGTCCCGTATCAGGCACCTCAACCCTTGGAAACTGCACTGGAGAGACAGACCCCCAAAGTATCTGGCTTTGAAAACCAAAGGGGTTTACATCCAGGAGACCCAAAAGGCTATATAGGTACTGGAGATTCTGCTCTTAAAGGGCTGTGTGCAGACTCATTGGCCCTGAGACCTAGGGTAAAAGCAGCAGTTTGAAAGTAATCTAGATCCATGGAAAAAAGATTCATTTGCTAATCTTAAAGTGTCTGCCAGAGGAACAAGGGCCTGTTGGGACTTTTTCTGGGTACTGAAGTGTTAGCAAGGTGCCATTTTTTGTGCTCTTTCTTTACTTTGCTAGCATTGCATGTGCCCTGCTAAATCTGGCAGGCACATGCCCCCCACCCCCCACCCGCCATATGTATGTGGTCTCTCTCTCTCCCTCTACACACACACACACACACACACACACACACACACACAGAGAGAGAGAGAGAGAGAGAGAGAGAGAGAGAGAGAGAGAGAGAGAGAGAGGAATACGACTCAGCCATAAAAAATAATGAAAATCTTGCCATTTGCAACATGGATAAACCATGAGGGTATTATGGTAAGTTAAATAAGACAGAGAAAGACAAATACCATATGACCAGTTAATATGGAATTTTAAAAACAAAGCAAACAAATAAAACAAAATACAACACAACTAACAGATACAGAGAAATGGCTGGTGGCTGCCAGAAGGAAGGGGTTTGGAGAGATGGGTGAAATGGGTGAAGGGGCTTAATGGGTACAATCTTAGAGTTATAAAATAAATAAAGCATAGGGATGTAAGGTACAGCATGATGACTTTAGTCAATAATAATGCATTACATATTTGAAAGTAGCTAAAAAAGTAAATCTTAAAAAATTGTGTAATTTTGTATGATAGCAGATGGTAACTAGACTTATACTGCTGATCATTTGGCAGTGTATACATTGAATCATTTTGTACACCTGAAATCAATATAATGTTATATGTCAAGTATACATAAATAAAAAAGACTAGTTTTTTCAAATTATATTAAATCATAATCTCCATTATATATACTGCTACATTAGTTTTCTATTCATAAATAAATACCAATATGATATAGTCTTTTTTTTATTCAGCATGAAGTAATGTGCATTAAGATACAACTGAGACCTGATGGAGACTTACCTTTACAATAGTTTGATAAACAAAAGGAAGAATTTGTTTTGACCACTGTTTCTCTAGACGAACTTCACCATTTTGATTTATTTGATATTTACGACCTGTGAGCAACTGAGCATACACAACTGCAGATGTTTCATTTATTATTATTCCTTTCCTTCTTAGGTAGCTAAAAGAAATAATAAAAAAGAAATGTAGATATGTATGAGCATGTGTATACTCTAGGGTGATAATCAAACTACCAACTCATAATCAAATGTTTAAATAAAATTAAAACAAAATTTAAATAAATATGCTAGCAGTTCTGAGTACCTACCTTAAGATTTTTTTGCATTAGTTTTTTACTCTATGGATACCTCTCCCAATGTCTATGTGATTCAATGAGAACTCGTTTAAGAGCTCTAAGAAATTCTTGTATTTCATATAATCACTAGGATGGGGATAACAAAAAAAGTGAAAATGCCAAGTGTTGGAAAGAATGTGGAGAAACTGAAACACTTGTACATTGCTGGAGGGAATGTAAAATGGTGCACTCATTGTGAAAAACAGTTTGGCAAAAAAGTCTAGCAATTCCTTGTCTAAGTATATACACAAAGAACCAGAAAGGTACTCAAATAAATATTTATAAATGAATGTATATAGCAACATTATTCACAGTAGCAAAAAGGTGGAAAGAACCCAAATGTCTTCCAACAGATGGTTGGAAGGTGTTGGTGGTATATCCAGTATATCCAGTGGTATATTGGTATATACCAATAGGTGGTATATCCAGACAATAAAATATTTGGCCACAAAAAGAAAGTACTGATACATGAGAAAATGTATGAGCCTAAAAAAAGCATGCTAAGTGTATGAAATAGGCCACATATTATATAACATTCCATTTATGCAAAAAATCCAGAATAGGTGAATCCAAAAAGACAGAAGAGGTTGGCAGGGGCATTCAATGGGCCTTTTCTTTTCTTTTCTTTTCTTTTCTTTTCTCTCCTTCCTTCCTTCCTTCCTTCCTTCCTTCCTTCCTTCCTTCTCTCTCTCTCTCTCTCTCTCTCTCTCTCTCTTTCTTTCTTTCTTTCTTTCAATATTTTATTTATTTATTCACGAGAGACACACAGAGAGAGAGGCAGAGACACAGGCAGGGGGAGAGGCAGACTCCATGCAGGGAGCCCGATGCGGGATTCGATTCCAGGACTCCAGGATCACACCCTGGGCCGAAGGCAGGCGCTAAACTGCTGAGCCACCCAAGGATCGATCCCCTGGTATCATTTAAAAAATTTCAATGGGAAAACCGACTACTTCCACTCAAAAGTTATGTAGCCAATAATCTTGCTACCAATATGACAAGGATATTACAAGAAAGGAAAATTATCTGCCAATCTTTCTTATGAAAATAAAAGCAAAAATCCAAAACAAAATGTAACAAATTGAATCTAATTACATATAAAAAGGATAATACATCATAGTCTAATAGGATTTTCTCCAGGAATTCAGGATTAGATTTATATTTGAAATTCAGTCCATGTAACTCACCAGATTAAAAGAAAAAAGAAAAATCATATGGTCATTTTCATACATGCCGAAAAGAAAATTGACAAAAGCAGTACCAATTAATGATAAAAACTCTCAACCAACTAGGAATAGAAGGAATATTCCTTTATCTGATAAAGGATACTGATTAAAAAAAAACCCTTGATAGCAATCATCATATTTTATAATGAATCATTTAAGGCTTTTCTCTGAAATTGAGAATAACACCATAAATCAATAATGAAAATTACAAATAAGAATCAGCAGGGCACTTGGATGGCTCAGTCGGTTAAGCAATCTGCCTTTGGCTTAGGTCATGATCCCAGGATCCTGGGATCGAGCCCCAAGTCAGCTTCCTGCTCAGTGGTGAGTCTGCTTCTCCCTCTCTCTGACCCTCGCTGCTACGTGTGCTTTTGCTCTTCCTCTCGTGCTTGCTCTCTCTCTCAAATGAACATATAAAAAATCTTAAAACAAAACAAAACAAAACAAAACCAGATAAGATACAGGTAAATCAACTCAGTCAGAAAAAGGACAATATATTTGAATAGGCATTGTACAGCATATTCAAATGCCCAACAAATATGAAAGGATACAGAGCTTCAATAGTCATCAGGGAAGTGCAAATTAAACCAAATGAAATATCACTATATTACAATGGCTAAAATGGAAGAGACAATAATAAGTATTGATGAGAGTAGAGATAAAAGAAATTCTTATAAATTGCTGGAAGAATGTAAACTGGTACAATCAATTTGTAAATCTTTTTCGTGGTTCTATTAAAGCTGAGCTTAAGCATTATCCTATAAAGCAATAATTCCACTCTTAATTATGTACCTAACAGTAATACATACTAATGCATATGGTATGTATTCCCTAAAAGTCTCAAATAAGAAACAACTCAATTGTCTACCTACAAAAGAATGGATAAATAAATTGTGCTATATTCATACAATGTAATATAATCATTAGTGAAAATGAACAAACTAAACTATATGTAACAACACAGATGAATATTAGAATCACAGTACTGAGCAAAAGAGGTTCTTTCTTTCCTTTGTGTATGAATCAATTCATATGAAGTTCAAAGTAGGAAAAACTAATCTCTAGAGTTACAAATCAAAATAGTTACATCTGGAGGAGAGGAGAAATGGATGGTAATGGCTAGATGGCAGCATAAGGGGCTTTGTGGGATTATGACAACCTTTCTGTTGGTTCTATTTCTCAACTTGTAGTCTAGTAATACATGTGAAAATTTATCAAGTAATATATTTATGATTTGTATATATTCTTTTCTATGTATACTTCAATAAAGACTTTCTATTAGGAAAAGAACAAATAATAATTTGGAATAGTATCTTTAAATTTTCAAGTGGAAGTGGTAGGAAGATTTTTCACTATTTACTTTTTAAAAAAAGATTTATTTATTTATTATATACAGGGAGTGTGTGCATGAGAGCACATGAGTACATGCATGTACAGAGGAGTAGCAGAGGGAGATGGAGAGAAATCCTCAATCAGACTCCTGGCTGAGCACACCCTGACCTGGGGCTCAATTGCAGGACCCTGACATCATGACCTGAGCCAAAACCAAGAGTCAGAGGCTAAACTGACTGAGCCACTCAGGTACCCCTTTCTATTTATATTGCTTTTACTTTACACTTTTATAGATTTGGGGTCAGTGTTGTGGCCTGTATTCTTTTTTAAAGTCCCTGTGTTTATTGATTATTTATTTATTTTTAAGTAAACTTTATGTGCAAATGTGGGGCTGGAACTCATGACCCCAAGATGAGAGTCACATGCTCTACTGACCAGCCAGGTGCCCCTAGTCTGTATTCTTTCTTTCTTTTTTAACTGAAGTATAATTAACATATAGCATTATATTAGTGATACTGTTACTATATAGGGAGAGTACAAACCTGGCACCTGCTGGTTTCGGCACTAGGAAGGTAGAGAAAGAATGCAAATATGGTATCTGTCAATGCCTCAGTCCCTGGAAAGAATTCCAACAGGCCTCTATCCCTCCAACAGTTACCTTATGGTTAGAAATCAATGTCCTTCTCATATGGTCTAGGTGCTTTACAAATTTCAGCTTTTACCCTGCCTGGGTCCTGAGATAATTGAGTCCACGTGTGAGCTCTTTAAGAGCAGAATCTCCATTTCCTACAGCCCCATGTTTCTCCTGGATACAAGTTCCACTGGTTTCAAAGCTAGATGTTTTGGGGCTCATCTCTCTAGTGCAGGTCCCGAGGGTTAAGGTCCCGAGGGTTAATGTAACTGATGTGGGGCATTAAATTTTTAATAATATTTAATATGTCTCTTCTAAATTATAACAAAACAAATTATAACAAATTATAAACAAAACTATCTTTTAACTTTCTCTTATGTAAAATGAGTTAGTACTTAAAAATTAATTCTGTATTTTATTTTTATTTTAAAGATTTTATTTATTCATGTGAGACACACACACAGAGAGTGGCAGAGACATAGGTAGAGGGAGTAGCAGGTTCCCTGCAGGGAGCCCAATGTGGCACTTGATCCCAGGACCCCGGGATCATGCCCTGAGCCAAAGGCAGATGCTCAACTTTTGAGCCACTCAGGTGTCCCTAATTCTGTATTTTAATAATGAATTAATAATTGGTGTTTATCACTGATCCTTTGGTAACCACATTTTTTGGGGTTGATTCATCTCTTGCTTGTTCGAGGTACAAGGTTTTGGAACTTTTCAAATTATCTTCCAAGTACATCACCTTCTCCACAGCATCCCATAAAATACTTCCTTGTGTCTTTTCTCTAAGTCTTCTCCCTTTCTCCAATTCCCAATCCTTTCATTCCATTATATCCTCAATATCCACCTCTTTAACTGAAGGTATCAGTTCTCTGTGTAGACCTCTCAAGGAGTAGCTGTTTGTTTTCATACTGTGTATGGGAAGGAGAGGGTGTTGGTGTTCTCCTTACAACCCACTTTGACATTCAGATCCCTCACAGTAAACTACTCTACTCTTTTCCATTCTATCCTTATGTCCACCACCATCCAGAATGCCTTCAATGTTTACATATATAACTTATCCAAGACCATAGGAATTCAAGTTCACAATCTCCTCGTCGCCAATGACCTTCTCTTTCACTCCAGCCCTCTAGTCCTATGGCTAATACGTGGGTCATGACTTTACCCATAACACTTTCACCTCCAAAATCATTAATCCCAATATCTTATTATCTAAAAACTTCTCCATCCAACTTGCTTGTTCAACCACTTTATGATTAACTTAATTTGGGATCTCCGACCCACTGATCCTTCTACTTTCTCTGAAACTATTAACCTTCTACTTTCTTCGCTTCTCTTACTATCCCACTTAGATTTTATTGTCCACTATTTCAGTAACATTCCTGCCAATATCCTAAGCTTCCTTGCCTCTTTGTCTTTTCATTGACTCCATCTGGGAAAATCCAGTGCTGGTTAAATCTATTTTTTCTAGGTCTGTAAGTGATCAACTGAACTTTACTACCAAAAGATAGGGCAGATTGTTACATTATAAATGTATGACATTCAAATTCAAAAATGGCCTTGAATATTGCCTATAATTCAACAATGTTTTTCTGATCAACTGACAGACTCTTTCATTTTCCCCAAGGAATATTTTTTTTAAGTTTATGAAGCTTGAACTCATGACCCCAAGATCAAGAGTCACATGTACTGGCTCACATGTATGAGCCAGCTAGGTGCTCCCCAAATGTTATTTTCAAACCTCCTCTATTTTACTCAAATTTAAGACCAACCTCTCTTTCCCTGCTTCAATTCTCAATAGCTAAATTCAACATTTACTTTACAAAGAAAACAAAAGGCAGTCAATGAGAGTGTCTCATCTGCCCCATGCCAAATACACATACTAACCTACAGTCGCATACCATCCTGTTAAAATAGAGGGACTATCTTTCATCCATATATAAGATGTGGTATATATAAACAATAGAATAATACTCAGCCATCAAAAAGTTGACATCTTGCTATTTGTAGCAATGTGGTTGGAATTAGAGGATATTATTCTAAATGAAATAAGTCAGTCAGAAAAAGGCAATTATATGATTTCATTGATAAATGGAATTTAAGAAACAAATCAGAGGATCATAGACGAAGAGAGGAAAAAATAAAACAAGACAAAGTCAGAGACGGAGACAGACCATAAGAGACTCTTAATCAGGGGATCCCTGGGTGGCTCAGTGGTTTAGTGCTTGCCTTTGGCCCAGGGCATGATCCTGGAGTCCTGGGATCAAGTCCCACATCAGGCTCCCTGCATGGAGCCTGCTTCTCCCTCTGCCTGTATTTCTGCCCCGCCCCCATCTCTCATGAATAAATAAATAAAATCTTTAAAAAAAAAAAAGAGAGACTCTTAATCATAGGAAACACACTGAGGGTTGCTCAAGGGGGTGTGTGGGGGATGGGTAATTGGGTGATGAACACTAAGGACGGCACGTGATGTATTGAACACTGGGTATTATGTAAGACTGATGAATCACTGTCTTCTACCTCTGAAATCAATAATATATGTTCATTAACTGAATTTAAATAAATTTAAAAAATAATATTTTGTTCCATCTTTAAATATATTGTTTTATTTCTTTTGAATTTCACACCTCTCTTCTCATTTTTTACATATGATCATATCTCAACACCAAGTCCACTCAATTCTATATCCTTCTTCAGCTGTATCTTGATGGTAGTTTTTTTAGAAAGGAAATCTGTTACACAGGAATACAAAAAGGTACCAGTATTGTTATATATGCTTAGCTAGGGAATTTCTGAAAATAAAATCACATAATTTGGTACTCATTGAAACATGTGTTATGTTCACAAAAAAAAAAAAAGATGTACTGAACTTAGGAGAACATGTCTTGGTTAGTAAGATATACGGAGATATAACTGAAATAAGTAATAGGTTCTACATTCTCACTGTAGAGTTCTCAGAGCTAAGGATGGTGGGCACAAGCATTTCTCCTGATCATTAGAGCCATGAGATCCTTATGCTGACATAGTATGCAAAATCCCAAGTAAGTAAAGTAAATCCTCAGTGGCAGTATGAGTGGCCTTGTGATTTTCACCTCAGAAGAAAGATTACAGAAGAGGTGGGGAATTGTGGGGAGAGAGGACAAAACGTGAGGTGATATGAGGGAGGAATATGGTGGTTAAAAAAAAGCAGTCCAAGAAAATGGTGACCAGAATAAATAAACCTAAGTGCTTATGATCCACATAGCTTTGTCGACCCTATGTGGTGAACAAGAGATCCTGAACTGGCAGGCACTAAAAATCATTCTCTTGTGTGACTCAACATACACTGCCATCAACTTCAGCGGTCTGCTGCCTTGATTGTTATCTCTGCTCTTTGTGACTGTCACAGAAGAGCAAGTCCATCCGCATGGGAAAGAATAGGTAGAACAAGAGGTCAGGAGCTTTTGGTTCACTTCACAACTAGTTTTTGAAGTTGTTTACTCCTATTATGTCTCCATTTCTCTTACTCTCAATTATTCCTCCACTCATACTGGTCTGGCTTGCAGCCCCAGCTCAGTCAAAATAGCTCTTGTTTAATCTTCTTCATAACATTTGACATGGCTTATTCCCTTATTCTTGAAACACTCTTTTTCTTTGATTTGCATGATGTAACACTTTGCTGGTCCTTCTCCTACCTCTCAGATTGTTTTGTTCTTTTTCCTTTGTTGCCTTATCTTCCTCATTGGGGTTCCCTTTTAGTTCCAACACTCAAGCCACATTGGACATTATCATTAATGTTATACATGCTGCTTTTCCTTCTGCCATGTAGACTTTGCATGTACCTTTTCCCTCATCCTGATACATGTTCCCTTTTCATGCTGCCTAACTCCTACCCCACATTCAGATAACAGTCTAATCAACATTTTCCTCTGTAAAGTTTCTTTGACTATGGCAAATGTCTCCTTAGCTAGGTCAAATTCCTCTATTATATAGTCTCAGAGCACTATTCCTTCAAAGCAATTGTAATTGCAGTTTGAGCAAAAATTCACTCAAGATGGGGTGTCTGGGTGGCTCAGTCGGTTAAGCATTTGACTCTTGGATTCAGCTCCGGTCCTGATCTCATGGCTTGTGGGATTGAGCCCCACATCAAGCTCCATGCTCAGAAGGAGTCTGCTTGGATATTCTCTCCCTCTGCCTCTTCCCCCTTACTCATGCACACTCTGTCTCTCTCTCTCAAATAAATAAATCTTAAATTCACACAAGATATTAATGCCTATTTCTCATCTACCAGCTATAAGTTTTATGAGTGTAGGACTGTGTGATTTTATTCACTATGGTATCCACAGTGCCAACTACTGTACCTAGCAGGTATCAATAATTATTGAATACATGAACAAATATCTAAACTCTTATAGTATTTTGAATGAGATACTTCTCAATCAAAGGAGTCGAACAAAACAATCTCTATTCATTCAAACTAACAAATATTTATTGATCGCTTTAGCATTAGCCTAGAAATGAGAACAGAGTGGTAACAAAAATAGATGTGTTCCCTACTATTACGGAGCATACTATCTAAGGAAATGGACATTAAAGTAATCACACAAGTAAACTGATTATTGTGATTATACAGTAGAAAATAAAATTCGGTATAGTATGAACTATGACAGGGGTATCTATATTGTCAGAAGGCAAAATACATTGTACCTCCTGAAGGCTATGTTTATCTCCTTGTTTTATGCTGGATGGTTTATTTATTTAAGATTTATTT
The DNA here is from genome assembly GCF_905146905.1 of Nyctereutes procyonoides. Taxonomy (NCBI): domain Eukaryota; kingdom Metazoa; phylum Chordata; class Mammalia; order Carnivora; family Canidae; genus Nyctereutes; species Nyctereutes procyonoides. The sequence goes on from NW_026575042.1 coordinate 38,538,034, forward strand.
ATTTATTTTAGAGAGAGAGAGAAAGAGTGTGTAGAAACATGAGAGCAGGGGGAGGGGCAGAGGGATACAGAATCTCAAGCAGATTCCATGCTGAGCATGAACCCTGACCTCATAATCCTGAGATCACGACCTGAACCGAAACCCAGAGTTGGACACTTAACCAACTACACACCCCAGGTGCCCCATGCTAGATGGTTTTTATAGCCTTTTTACATTTTCCCTATTTACTCATCCTTGAATAGGATATTATAGCCTCGTATTAACTCCAAAATTATGTAAGAGGCATCTCCTTAAATTCCCCATTTACCAAAGGATGTTATAGTTTTAACAGGAAGGGTGATGGATATTCATTTATAACACCATTCCATGTGCATTGCCAGTCTCTATTATTCTGTTTTGGTTTAGAGAATTCTGGTATTTGGATGAAGAAAGAGAAGTCATGGTGGAATCATGGAAGAGCACCAGCTTCTTAGTTATTTGGCTGGTACACACTTTGCATTTCTGAATTCAGGGACATAAAGGACTTAGGTGTAGGGAGGTTAGAAGAGTGATCAGAGAGTGAGAGTGAGGAACAAAGGAAAATTTTCCTTCCTATTTTCATTATTTATTTATTTATTTATTTATTTATTTTTTTATTTTTTTTTTTTTTAAATTTATTTATGATAGTCACAGAGAGAGAGAGAGAGAGAGAGAGGCAGAGACACAGGCAGAGGGAGAAGCAGGCTCCATGCACCGGGAGCCCGATGTGGGATTCGATCCCGGGTCTCCAGGATCGCGCCCCGGGCCAAAGGCAGGCGCCAAACCGCTGCGCCACCCAGGGATCCCTATTTTCATTATTTAAATGCCGCCAAGAAATTCAATGGCAGCCTATTAATTATTATTAACTGCTATTCCTAATATTATGTATTACTAATACATATAGGAATAATACATTCCTAGTATTATTCTCTTTTTTTGTACATCATGAAGTATTTTAGTGAAAAACTAGGCAAGGCTATAACTGCTGATAACGAAGTATTATTTTTTTTTTTAAAGATTTTATTTATTTATTCATGAGAATACACAGAGAGGAGAGAGAGAGAGGCAGAGACACAGGCAGAGGGAGAAGCAGGCTCCATGCACCGGGAGCCCGACGTGGGATTCGATCCCGGGTCTCCAGGATCCCGCCCTGGGCCAAAGGCAGGCGCCAAACCACTGCGCCACCCAGGGATCCCACGAAGTATTATTTTAAACTAGAACTCATTGTTTTCTTTACAACAATGAAGATGTAGTCAGTATTCAGAGTGATTTCTATGTTAAGCAAGAAATAAGTTAGATGATAAGTACATTAGATCACATTCCAGTTTTATGACATTAAATACATTTTATTATACTCACTATTCTGAAATTCCTTGTACTTCTTTTGTCCAATTAGATTGTTCTTTGTCTCCAAGATGGACCACTTTGGACGGTGGGGCAGTTCTTCCCAAATAAAGCTTCTGTGTTCCTGGTGGTTCTTCCAAGTAAAATCTTAAAAATTAAAATAAAATTTATATTACCCCTAAATTTATGGTTGAATACAGTGTTCTAGCAGTATGAGTCTTCAGAGTGAAAGGTTGCTACATGATATAATAGCAAAAAACCAGGCGTCTTTTTTTTTAACCGTACTATAAATTTTAGAACAAGGACTTCTAAAAATTTTCAATCAAAATATAAAAAATATTTTCTCTTAAACTAAATATATAATAATTTCTAAAGAATAATTTTTAAAGAATTAAAAAAAAACCCTCAAATTCAATAAAGTATTTTTGCTACGAAGTTTAACTTGATTTTATCAAGCCGTTATACCTAATTTCCAGTTGACCGGAAATATATGGGATGGAGGATCAATTTAAACGACACTATGAGGAGACAACCAGGTAAACCCAGAATTCTACAAAATAATTGGCCTGCACACTTCAAGGAAAGAGGCAGGGAAGTAAGTTTAGCCAGGTCCCAGGAATAAAATCAACACACAGAAATCAATTGTATATCTGGATATTAGGTGGGGAAAAATTTTTTTAAACATAGTATCAATTATAGTTGCTCCAAAATAATTTAAACACTTAAGGTGATTCCTTCTGCCTTATTTCTATTTTTCAAAATTGTTTTAGCTATTTTTGTTCTTTGCTTTTTCATATAATATACTTTAGAATACATGTTCTGCATCCATAAAAATCTGGGAGAGATTTTGATAGGAATTGCTTTATTTTATCTTTTTAAAGATTTTAGGGCAGCCCGGTGGCTCAGTGGTTTAGCACCATCTTCAGCCCAGGGCGTGACCCTGGAGACCAGGGATCGAGTCCCACATGTGAGGAGCCTGCTTCTCCCCCGCCTTGCTCTCTGCCTCTCTTTCTCTCTGTGTACACACTGTTGACTATATAAAATCTTTTAAAAAAATAAAGATTTTATTTATTTATTCATGAGAGACACACACAGAGAGAGGCAGAGACACAGGCAGAGAGAGAAGCAGGCTCCATGAAGGGAACCCGACGTGGGACTCAATCCCTGCTCTTCAGAATTACGCCTTGGGCTGAAGGCAGCACTAAACCGCTGAGCCACCCAGGCTGCCCCTGATAAGAATTGCTTTAAAACTATAAATTAATTTGGGGAAATTTGATATTTACTATGTGAGTCTTCTGATCCAAATGGATCTCCATTTATCCCACCATTTATTTCAGTCTTTGATTTCTTTCATCAGTGTTTTGCTTTTTTCAGCATACAGATGCTATATGTAATTTGTTAGATTTATACTAAGATTGAGACATGTATATCTACAGTAACGAGACAGTGTGGTACTGCTTAATAGACATACAGATAAATGGAACAAAACGGAAAACCCAGAAGCAGACCCACACAAATATTATGCTCAAGAGATTTTTGACAAAGGTGTAAAGGCAATCTAATGGATGAAGGACAGCCTTTTCAACACATGGTGCTGGAGCAACTGAATATTCATTCATAAGCAAATACATGAACCTTGATCTAAATCTCCTAACCAATACAAAAATTAATTCACAGTAGATCATGGATTTAAATGTAAAAGATTGAGGTAAAATATTAAGACTTTTTGAGGTAAATATAGGAGAAAATCTATGGAATGTAGGGCTAAATAGAGTTCTTAGACCAAAAGCATGATCCACAAAAGAAAAAACGGATCAACTAGACTTCATTAAAAAGGGAGAGAAACTGAATTCTCATGATTTTTTTAAAAATTTTTAAAAAATTTTTATTTATTTATGATAGTCACAGCGAGAGAGAGAGAGAGAGAGACAGAGAGAGAGAGAGAGAGAGAGAGAGGCAGAGACACAGGCAGAGGGAGAAGCAGGCTCCATGCACCGGGAGCCCGACGTGGGATTCGATCCCGGGTCTCCAGGATTGCGCCCTGGGCCAAAGGCAGGCGCTAAACCGCTGCGCCACCCAGGGATCCCCCTGAATTCTCATGATTAAAAAAGAAAAGAATTCTCATGATTTCTTGAATCTTCAGGAAAAGCAGATACCCACAGAAGAAAAAAATTCTTCATGGCACTGACTTCTCATCAACAAAATTATATGACAGAACATAATTGAGGTATATTTGCAGAGATCTAAGAAAAAAAGATTGGGCCTCTAAAATTCTAAATCCAAGTGTGAGGAAAACAAAAACAATCTTTTCGATATGTAATAACTCAAAAAATGCAACATTTTCTCTGAAAAAAAATTACTTGCAAAGGTTCTAGACACATGAAAAATAACAAAATAACATCAGACCAAATTTACATAAATAAAAAGATGACAAAGAATAAATTGTCTAGATAATTATTGACAAAATGATTTTAATAATTTAATAAATTATTTTTAAATAGAAGATATGTATTTTAAAAAGTTAATGTTATTATTTAAGTGGGAGGGGCTTAAGGTAATGTTAATATATGCTATTCATTCTTGTCAGAAAGAGAAACATATTTGCTAAATAATATAGCTGCTAGCAAAAAATGAGGATATAGAACTTTCAGCTTATTAAAAGAAAAATAAAGCAAAAGGGAAAAAATAGTAAATGTGTCTAAAATATCTCAGGGATGTAGTACTATGGTTGAACATTGAGTGATGTGATTAGAAGACTTTCATTTTCACTATAAAGTGTAAATATTTTTACAGTAATTATATCAGTTTTTAAAAGTATCATTAAAAGCCATCAAGTAAGCAAAACAAATATAAATTTAAAAAGTATACATCAAATCTTACTTACTTAGTTTCTCCATCTGATACACCAACAACTCTAGCTTCTTCAAGATGAGGCCAATTAACAAAGACAGACTTTCCAAGCACTGATGAAGCTATATTTTCTACACTCTTAAAGTAAAAGCAGAAAAGTTCACTCATGTTTCAGGTCCAACAAATAAGTTTACAAAGGCAAATTAAAGTTGGTTTGCATTTATAAAGGTCTTTAAAATCAATAAAAATGTCACTTTAAAAATTAAAACAGATATAAAATACCGTTTGCTCATTCAAGCCATTTATTCCCTACAGTTCCTGCTCTTTTCAACTTCACTCTCTAATTATTCCACTCACTTGAATTCAGTTAGTTTTCTTAATTTGTCTTCTCTAGGTTTTACCTTTACTGTTAACTACTCTTTTTCTTTCTAGGATGTTTCCCAGGATTTTTGTTTAGAGTTTTAATTTTTTCTCCCCCTTTAATTTTAAATTAAAAAAAGGATTTTATTTATTTATTTGAGGGAGAGAGCACAAGCCAGGGGAAGAGGCAGGGGGAGAGGGAGAAGCCGACTCCCTGCTGAGCAGAGGACTGGACTCAGGGCTCAATCCCAGGACCCTGAGATCATGACCTGAGCCAAAGGCAGATGCTTAACCAACTGAGCCACCCAGGTGCCCTTTCTTTCCTTTATTTTAAAGTATATTTTTCAGTTGTTTTTACCTATCTCTCTTTAGCTTTTATTTTAGTAGGAATCTGTTAAAGTTTACCTTCCCCTCTGCCAGTCGCTTCTTACTAGAGAGGCACCATGACCAACTTAAAGCACTATTCTGCAGTATAAACATTATGAAACCAGGAGTCTGCCTCATTTTCTCAACAGCAATGGCGCTTGTTAGTAAAGGGCGGCCCACTGACTTGAATCCTGAATGAAATTACTTGGTGACAATTTCAGTGAGATTAAACTGAAAAGCACTGACCTTTAACATACCACTGTCCATAATAGCCAACATTACTAAAAATAATGTTTATAGAAACCTAGGTTTAGTTCTGTTGCTAACTCAATTTACGTTTCTTAATTTGTAAAATTAATGAGTTAGAATAGATGCCTTACAAAATTCAACGCAGTTGTAAAGTTCTATGATTCTATTATTCTCATAGAAACTGAGAGAGATGACAAGAATAGCAGAAATGTCTAGAAAAGGGCTATCATTCATTGCTTCATATCACATATTCAGATAACAGAATCTAAGAAATCTGACTTCATTTCAATTTGTAGTTGGTATAAGGAAATAAGAACCCTAGACTTAAGACTAGGAATCATGGGTCCAAATTTGCATTCTACCTCTTTCAGGTACAGAATCCAGCTATACATACAAGCAAATCATTCAAATCCCACTGAGGCAGTTTTCTTTTATGAGAATAAGAAATAATATCTACCTCACAGTCTTTATTTGGTGACAAAATAATATACGCAAAAGTTTTTATGAACAGTAAAATGCTATATAAATATTCTGTATGAAATATCTTACGTAAAAATTCTAGTTTTTTTTTTTAAGATTTTATTTATTTATTCATGAGAGACAGAGACAGAGACAGAGAGGCAGAGACACAGGCGGAGGGAGAAGCAGGCTCCATGCAGGGAGCCCGATGTGGGACTTGATCCTGGGTCTCCAGGATCACGAGCTGGGCTGAGAGCAGTGCTAAACTGCTGGGCCACCCGGGCTGCCCAAAAATTCTAGTTTTAAAAGGAAATACTATCATTATTATTGGTTAAACAAGTTCGTGGCAGCAAGTGAATTTTAAAAACAAATTTTCATTCAATTCTTTTGTTTATTTTAATTAGCAAATATTTCTTTAAAAATTACAGATGACTATTTTTAGACTTTTGCAGTAACTTTTAATTATACTTAGACATTTCTTAATGTGAACATATAAAACCAAAGAATGATTATTCTTTTTTTTTTTTTTAAGATTTTATTTATTTATTCATGAGAGGCACAGAGAGAGGCAGAGACATAGGCAGAGGGAGAAGCAGGCTCCATGCTGGGAACCCCACATGGGACTCAATCCCAGGTCTCCAGGATCACACCCTGGGCTAAAGGCGGGGCTAAAGGCGGCGCTAAACCACTGAGCCACCCAGGCTGCCCAAGAATGACTATTCTGATAACACAAGTTTCAACATTAGAACTAGGATCCCATAATTATTCTTTTCCCTTCTATACATCTATTTCTTCTTTTATTCTCCCACTCTTTTAGTTTTTGAAGCAAAAGTTGTCATTTCTCAGATTAATCCTCAGATTAAGCCTAATACTAGACCTTTAATAACCTGCATGAGGTCTTGCTATAAATATCCCTTTCCTGTAGTGTCTTTTAAGACCTCCTTCCTCCATTAGCTCTACCTCTCTCTTTTTGCATTGATTTAGCAGTTAAACAGTTTCTTCTCTACCTACAGTTATGTTTCTAGACTTCTTTTTAAAGATAATCTTCTTAATCAAGGGCTTACTCCCTGCTACCTCTACTTTCCCTCTACCTTGTCCCTCCACTAGTCCTTAGGAGTTAGGAATGCAGTCTACTGGAATGAAATCCTCAAAGGCCAATAATGATGCCTGAAGGACAAGTTCATAGATCTTGTTTTAGTTTTTATTCTTTTGCACTGTATGTAGTTTCTACTCCATGCTTCTGTCATTTATTCAACTTGGAAATCATTCTCTCTCACCTCTCTGAACACTACTGTCATTTTCACTGGTTCCTTTTCTACCCTTTATAACTATGGGTATTTCTTTGTGTGAGATCTTGAACTCTCAGAGTCCATTTTCTTCAGGAAAATAAGCCGTAAGGCCTCAGCCATCACCTCCTTGCTAATTACTCATATATATCCCTATCTTCCTTCCAAGCTCTAGCTTCAGGTATTAATTGTGTATAAGCAGCCTTTCTCTACTGAGGTTTTTCATTTGAGCCATGGAACACAAAAAATAATTTGACTATTTTTACAGTTCTCCCAAGGATGGTACTCAATCAGTCCCACAATAGATGTATAGAAGATAAATAATCTACTACATTCAAATGGATAACTTAGGGCATTAGGGCTTAAATCTCTTGTGGAACTCTTGTTGAGAAAGGTTGGCAGGGCAGTGACCAGTGAAACATTCTAGCCTCGCCTTAAAATTCAATCACTCCCTCAAGCCAGTGACTTTCCCACTTTAACTTCCTTATTCCAATAAACAGCAATTATTTTCTAATTAACTAGGCTAGATATCTCAGAATCATATTTAATATTTTCTTCCTCTTTTCATTCTCTATATTTGAACAAATGATGAAGCTTGTCAATTTTATCAGTCTTATTCATCCAAATATATTACTATTTCCAGTTTTTGTCCTTACCACCTAACACTTCTGTAACCACAACCTCTGAACTTGCAGGCTTTTCCATTTTCTTCCATTTCTCTGTAGTGCAATTTAGTCTATTATACTGCCACCAAATTAATCCTTATGAAAATATGATTTCAAGATAACAGTTATGGGAAAAAAAAGTCCAAACTCCTTAGCCTGGTATTCAAGGTCCTCCATAATCTGGCCTCAATCTGTTTTTTCAACCTTATCTTCTACTACTTCCCAACACAAGTCCTCTGCTTCAGTCAGGTTTATCTATTCCTTCTCCTCAAATACATCATATTTATTCTAAAAAAAGAAAAAGTATTAAGAAAAATTTCAGATATACAAAAAAGGTTAAGAAGAATAAGATCATGTATCACACATTTTTTTCCAGCTCATGTTATTCCTTTCACCTAGAATACCCTTCCCCTCCTTTTCTCCTCTCTGTGATGGTCTTTCTTAGCACCCAGCTCAAGCTTAGTCTCATTTATCTTGATCTTTAGCTCACAAAACTTATCACCTTTTCAAAATTCATGGAGTTCTTTTTTGTTCATTACATCACAGTTGTACATTGCCTTTAAAATTTGTGTAAATGTTTCTTTATCCTTATTTACTATGAACTTTTGGAGTAACTGCATGTTATACCTCTTTGATAAACACACTGCAGCCAGAACAGTTTTATGCATAATAAGCACCTAATAAATATGTAATAAAGAAAATACTTACAAGTTCATCTGATTCTGCATTCACTAAAATTTCTAACATCATGTTTTCTCCACGACTGCTTTGCTGGAATACTTGAACCCCACTTTTCTTCAAAAAAAACTTTAAAAGAATTCAGATAATTCAATTTTAATCCTTTTTCCATAATCATGTTACATTCAATAAGGTGAAAAAATTCTGAACTAAACAGCCACTGACTTTGTGTTTGATGTGTTTCAGGGTAGGAAATCCACAGAAATACAATGCCTTCTGGTCAACCCTGGTTATTTTGTTCTTGCTTATGTCTACACGCCAAGCATCTAATGATATTATTTTATACCTAGAAAATAAATCAAGGTATTTAATTTAAAATTTATACATTAAAAGCAATCACAGTTTTTCAGTATTCTCTTGAATATTTTGCAAGAGTCATTCTTGCTTTTTTTTTTTTTCATTCTTGCTTTTAAGCAAGGGAATGATAATTTGTCTTTTGCAACAAAGAAAAAATAGAGCAGGACAACCCAGATTCACTGTTATTATTGATCTAGATGCAACTATGCCTATAGGTTACTGAATGGAACTTTTCCCCATTAACTTAAAATAAAACTATACATTTTTATTAAATTTAGAAGTAAAGGAACATACAAAACATGTTACAAATCTCCATGTTCTAAAACTATGAAAAACCAACATCATCTAATGTCTGTTCTACCTTTCTCTGCTTTTACAGAAGTAAAAAGGATAACTGGGAGATATTCACTTTAGGTGCCATCTCAGTAGATTATTTGCAGGGAAAAAGACAGAAAAGAAAAAAAAGAAAACCAAGGACATTTTAATGAGGAATAGAAAGGAGACATGGGCTTGAGGGAAGAAAATATAGGAACTTTTTAATTTCTTTTTTTCTTCTTTCTAGTTGGGTGGTTGGGAATATAAAAGGCAAAGTCATAGCACATCAAATAATTCTGGAAGCAGACACTGACAATGGAAACAAAAATTCATACATCCTCTTCGGGGGGGGGGTAGAGATATACACTAGGGAGGAAAATAAATAAATAAACAAAAAACCAACTTTAACAGAAAATGAAGAGAGAAGCAGAATCTAACCAAAGCAGAGAACTACAAAAACAACTGTGAGAGGGAGATGCTAGGGTCTTTAGCAAGTTGGATGTAACTCATTATCAACTGACTATACCTATCATAAATTATTTGTTAATTCTTCAAATAGATACTCAAGATATTCGGATCCTCTGCCCCCACCCTCCCCACCAGGGGGAGCTCCCTGCTGTTGTTGAAAAATTACCAAATAACATTACCTTGTGCAACAACGTTCTATGGCAGGGAACTTTTCTGGCCATGGTGAGGGGTAAGTGAACTCTGTATCTCTATCATACCAGCACATTAGGCACTCACTATGTTGGTTTCTTTTCCTTTCTTCCTTTTTGAGGGAGTGGTTACATGCTTCCATGGCTTCCAATAATCGTTTCTGAATTTAAAGATTAAAGAGGTTGGTTAAAAGTATAAAAATTCTGTAGTATCAACATATGCAATAGATCTTTTCCCTCAGTACACAGAATCATTATTTGTGTTCTTGAAAAACAAAAATCTTAAGTAATGGAATTCCTTTTCATTTTATTACATGAAAAACTGTTTCAAAGGGCCCCAGAATATTGCTTGTCATTACAAATTACTCTGAACCTAATATTCCAACAACAGACACTAAGTGTGAATAAGAATAGCAGAGAATCAAACTTTAAATTTGAACTTAACCACAGTTATTATAATATATCATAACTCATAAAACATTAATCTCTTGCTTTATAAATTCTGCCACGGTATAGAAAATGTTTATCTCTCCAAATTATCTTACATAATTCCAGTTTAAATAAAAATGGTTTAAAAAAATTTTTAAAGGACAAAATTATCTTGGTGTTCTTATGGAAGAATGAACGTGCAAACTGTAAAAACTGGGGACCTGTCTTACCAGATCCTAACTTTTAATAAAGCTACTACTGTAATAAACAACACTTTAATATTGACATCACAAGAAGCCCATAGACCACAAGAATGAATAAAGAGTTCAAAACAAATCTAAATCTTTATCATACATAGTATTTCAAATATTTAAAAAATGGTGTTATCATAACTACCTATCCAGCTAGAAAAGCACATATACTTCCCAACTTCATACCACATCTAAAAATATTTATCCAGTAATAAGATAATAAAAGTATTAGAAGAAAATCTAGGAGAGAGTATCAGTAAGTAGGAGTGATAAACTCTTATTTAAGTAAGAGTGGAAAAAAGCCTAAGAGTCTTGAGGGAAAAGACATTTTTAAATAACAGAAAATGTATATGACAGAAGATTCATCAACAAAACAAGAGACAAATGCCATGCTGGGAAAGAATATTCATAACATACAAAGAACTGACAAAAATCAAGAAAGGAAAATGGGGGAAAGGACATAAACAGGTAATTTACAGAAATTACCTGTAGGGTAATTTAAAAGAGTAAACACATATAAAAATATACTCAAATTAGGGATTAGAGAAAAACAAATTTGAAAAATAACAAAATGGCACCATCATCAATAGATTGGCCAAAAATAAATGAAGCAATAATATTCAGGTCTGGAGATGCAGAGAAGTAGCACTAAATATTGAGTGAATTAGACTAGTCTTTTTCTTTTTTATTTAGTTTATTTATTTATTTATTTTTAAAGATTTTATTTATTCATGAGAGACACACAGAGAGAGAGGCAGAGACACAGGCAGAGGGAGGAGCAGGCTCCATGCAGGGAGCCTGATATGGGACTTGATCCCAGGTCTCCAGCATCATGCCCTGGGCTGAAGGCGACGCGAAACCACTGAGCCACCCAGGCTGCCCCTAGACTAGTCTTTTTGAAAAAGAATATTCACTAAACATAAAAATACATATTCCCATTAACCAAGCAATCCTGCTTTTAGGAGTCTATCTTAAAAAAACAAAATCTTCTATTACCTAAGATTCCATAAGCAAACAAAAAGAACACACGAATACACAACTAGTTTATCATAGCATTATGTACAGAGGCATAAAACACGAAGATTCACAAGAAGCTGCAAAATATGTAGTGTTCTCATGTACCCTTCACCCAGCTTTCCCCAATGATAACATCTTACACAAAGCATCAGTATATTATCAAACCAGGAAACTGACATGAGTACAACACTATTAACTATAGACTTATTCAGATTTCACTGATTTTTATATGTGATGTTTTGTGTACAGTGTTATGAAATTTTTATATGTATAGATTCATATAGCTACCACTAAAACTGGAATACAGAACTGTTACATCATCATGAAGAAATTCCTTGTTATCCTCCACCCCCCCTTTTTTAAAGATTTTATTTATTTATCTGGGGGAGAGAGAAGAGAGAGAGAGAAAGAGAAAATGAGCAAGGGGGAGGGGCAGAGGGAGAAGCTGACTCCACACTGAGCAGGGAGCCTGATGTGGGGCTTGATTCCAGGATCCTGGGATCATGACCTGAGCTGAAGGCAGACACACTTACCCGACTGAGCCACCCACTTGCCCCCTTTGTTATCCCTTTATAATCATACCATATCCCCAACTTTAACACCTAGCAACCACTCCATGTTTTATATCACAGTAATTTTGTCATTTCAAGAATATTATATCTATGAAACAATATAATATATAACCTTCTGAGACTTTTTCACTCAGACTTTTTTCACTCAATTGAATTGTTTTCATCCAAGTTAGTTGTTTATATTCATAGCTCTTTATATTGCTCAGTAGTATTCTACTACACAGACATACTACAATTTGTTTATATATTCACTCAATTAAAGGGCATTTGAATTTTTTCCAGTTTGGGGTTATTACAAATAAATTGCTCTGGACATTTGTGTGCTTTGTGTGGACATAGTTTTTATTTCTCTAGGGTAAATATCTAAGAGTGTGACAGCTGGGTTGTACAGTAAATGTATGTTTAACTTATAAGAAACTGCTGAACTATTTTCCAGAGTGGCCTTTTAGACTTTTAGTCCAATAATTATCTATGCCATTTTTCAAAATATTTGGAAAAAAGTAGCAAAATCTGGAAAAGATTATAGAATAAAACAGATAATACTATACCATAATTTCTTAATTCTAAGATGCTATTGATTCTATAAGTCAGTACAATAAAATTAATAACAATTTTTCAGGAATAAACAATAAATTGAATTTCCATAATTACTGTTTACTGATAATGGCATTTACTTACATCCTATTTTCTTCTCCAATCTCACATTCAAAGTTTGAGTCTAATTCTTCTTTAAGACACAAAAAGTTTTAAAAAATATATGTATATATATTAGGGCTCCTGGGTGGCTCGGTCAGTTAAGCGTCCAACTCTTGATGTTTGCTCAGGTCATGATTTCAGAGTAGTGGAAGTTAGTGCTATGTCAGGCTCCACACTCAATGGGGAGCCTGCCTGAGATTCTCTCCCACTCTATGCCTCTTCTTCCCCAATAAATAAATCTTAAAACACACAGACACACATATATATACAAATATATACACACACACATATACATATAAATTTTTGTTGCTTGGTCCTGTGAATGCATGCATCTTCATAATCTTATAATCTTGAAGATGTTAGCATCTTTAGGATAGACAAGATAACATTAAGGCAGAATGATGTAATGGATGTTGTGATGTGCTGTGACCCCCATTAGTACTGAAGGTCTTATTTGCCCAGATGCTGAAAGTGCTGCTGGCCTGCAACCCTCCCTCGGCTGTCAGCTATCCCTTCGAAATATCCTTAGGTGAAAAGTTATCTCACACAAGGTCATGCACCCTTCCAAAATGAAGTCTGCATCCCAGACTGGCAGATGAAGGATACAAAGTCTCAGGCCCTTTACAGCAACTTAGGGGAACTCTAATGGGCCATTGCACTTTAGGGTGACTTCTGGGGTCAGCCAAGGCCTTTGTGAGACAGCACTGTAGCCCACCCTGTCCTGACCAATCCTGTTTCTTTCCTCTACCCAACATCTTAGAGGGGTAGCTTCAAGAAACCAGATCGGCGGGGATCCCTGGGTGGCTCAGTGGTTTGGTGCCTGCCTTTGGCCCAGGGTGCGATCCTGGAGTCCCGGGATCGAATCCCACATCGGGCTCCTGGTATGGAGCCTGCTTCTCCCTCTGCCTGTGTCTTTGCATCTCTCTCTCTCTGTGTCTATTGTGAATAAATAAATAAAATCTTAAAAAAAAAAAAAAAGAAAGAAACCAGATCAGGGGCCAAAAACCTAGAAGACAGACCACAGAGCCACTCACAGGGAACAGATTTAGGCTCTAATTAGGCTCTAACCAAGGAACAATCTGTGTCACTGGAGTTTAGGGACTTGCTATATGCTGCTTGGTTGGGATTTCGAAATTGTTATGGATCAGTGATTGTGCATCTGCTTCCTGCTCTTTTTTGATAGGAGCTGCTTATTGAGGTTATCCTGTCATGGTCTCTCCATTATAAAATTGGGAATGTTGGGAGTGTTGATAATTTGTTTTTTTAAATTCACAGGTCTTTGAGTCAGGGGAGCTGTCCTTGAGGAGCTGCATTTGTGGAGGTTAATTCACATCTAGACTCAATTTAAAGATAAAATTCTAGACTTTGAGCCTGATGTATAATGAGATGAAACTTTTGGGAGATGTCAGTGTGTTTTGTATTTGGAGATGGAATATAAATTTTAGCCAAAGAGGGCAGACTGTAGTAGATGGTTTGCAAAGATAGCCATAATAATTCCTTCTACATCCATATGTAAGTTCCTTTAAATGTAAGAAAATGGTCTATTTCCCTACTCCTTAAATCCAAGTTGATCTTACAACTTGCTTTATTCAAAATAATGTAGTAAAAGTGATACTATGCAAATTCCAAAGCTCAAGAGACCTTGTACCTTCTGTTCTCACCTTCCTGGAACCCAAGATCACTGTGAGAACAGCCCTGAGTTAGCCTCCTGGAGGGTGAGTGATCATCACATAGAGGGCTCTGACTACAATTAAGACCAACCATCGGGGCAGCCCCGGTGGCGCAGCGGTTTAGCGCCACCTGCAGCCCAGGGTGTGATCCTGGAGACCCTGGATCGAGTCCCGCGTCGGGCTCTCTGTATGATGCCTGCTTCTCCCTCTGCCTGTGTCTCTGCCTCTCTCTGTCTCTATGAATAAATAAATAAAATCTTTAAAAAAAAAAAAAGACCAACCATTGATCATATCAGTGAGATTATCTCAGACAGCCAACTCCACTGGAGAGCAAGGTTAAGAATAAAGGCAAAAGTGAGAGTATGCATGCCAAGCAGCTCAAATCTGCTGGTAAACTCTTTCTAGTACCAGTTAGTGTAGTAATTCTTCATGAGGTACAAATGGGTCCTATCAATCTCTCAGTTCGGAAAACTCTATCATCTATTCCTATTTAGTAATTTCCACCACCATATACTTTGACTGACTATCCTGTAACAGGAATTTTTCTTTCCACATCTTATGTACCTACTTTGAGATAACTTTTTGTGTAGATTCTGAGCTTTCGTTTCCAAAAAATATAGAAGAATATGGTAATTTTGCCAGTTACAAGTTTCATTTCAGTGGTAATATCATAATGCAATTTTGTTGAAAACGTTTAAAATCTCATTGAGGTGTCCAACCTTAAGTTAAAATTCAATCACAATGAACTAAAGTGATAATTGGATAAACAACTATCTCCATGGAACTAAGTTTGTATGCATGCAGACTATAATGATTATGTCACAACTTAATCCTGTCTGGTGGGGCTATATGTTTCATATATAACGAACATTCTTATTTAAAAATTAATAAGAAATGGGTAGGAAATATCAGAAAGGGAGACAGAACATAAAGATTCCTAACTCTGAGAAATGAACTAGGGGTGGTGGAAGGGGAGGAGGGCGGGGGGTGGGGTGAATGGGTGATGGGCACTGAGGGGGGGGGCACTTGACAGGATGAGCACTGGGTGTTATTCTGTATGTTGGCAAATTGAACACCAATAAAAAATAAATTATTAAAAAAATAAAAAATAAATTATTAAAAAAATAAAAATAAAATTAATAAGAGGTGAATAAACACTTGTTTCCTCTACTTCATAATTATGTCAGATTTTTTTTTTGAGAGGGCACTTTTTTTGAGGCATAATTTACATTCAGAGCTTTTGGTTCCATTGATTTTTCTCTATTTTTTGTTCATTTTCTATGGATTTCTGTTCCTATCATTATTTCCTTCATTCTGCTTAGTTTGGGTTTAATTTCTCTTGCTTTTTTTTAGCTTCTTGTAGGAAGCTTAGATAATTTATAGTAAACCTTTTCCTTGTTCAGTATAAACAAGTAGAAACTTAAGCATCCCTTGAAGCACTGCTTTAGCATTATCACAGATTATGTTGTATTTTTATTATCATTTAAATAACAGTATTTTTGAATTTCCCTTTTAAGTTTTTTTCTCCTTTCAATTCTGACAGCTTTTGCTTTTCGTATTTGAAGCTCTATTATAAGGTACATATACATTACAATTTTTATGTCTCCTTGATGAAATGACTTGACTTTTTTTTTTTAAGTAATCTGTTTCCAATATGGGGCTCGAAATCACAACCCAAAGATCAAGAGTCGCAAGCTCTACGGACTGAGTCAGCCAGGTGTCCCAAACTGACTCGAGTTTTTAATCAATATGAAATATTCCACTTGATCACTGGTAATACTCCTTGTCTTGAAGTCTATTTTGTCTAATATTAGTAAAACCACTCTAGCTTTCTTATAATTAGCATATCTATAAGTTTTGATGCACAAAATGAAGAGAATAGTTAAACCTCATTAATAAAAGATAAATGGTGATTAAAACCCATTGCTCATTCATTAACTTATGTGAAACCTCTGATTAAGAATATATCTGTATAGGGGCGCCTGGGTGGCTCAGTGGTTGAGCGTCTGCCTGTGGCTCAGGTCATGATCCCAGGGTCCTGGGATCGAGTCCTGCATTAGGCTCCCTGAAGGAGCCTGCTTCTCCCTCTGCGTATTTCTCTGCTTCTCTCTTTTGTCTCTCATGAATAAATAAAATCTTTAAAAAAAAAAAAAGAGAGAGAATACATGTGTACAAATAAAAAGATATTCAACATCACTCATCATCAAAGAAATACAAATCAAATTACAATGAAGGGTGCCTGGGTGGCTCAGTTGGTTAAGTGTCTGCCTTTGGCTCAGTCATGATCTCAGTGTCCTGGAATTGAGCCCCGCTTTGGACTTTCTGCTTAGTAGGGAGTCTGCTTTTCCCTCTGTTCTCTCTCTCTTTCAAATAAATAAAAAAAATCTTAAAAAAACCCAAACTACAATGGCTAAAATTGCTGGCAAGGATGTGGAGACAGGGGAATACTCTTGGACACTGTTGGTGAGAATGCAAATTGATGCAGCCATTCTGGAAAAAAGTATGAAGTTAAAAATAGAACTACCCTATGACCTAGTAGTAAATACATTTAGGTATTTACCTAAAGGATAGAATAATATTAATTCAAAGGGATAAATGCACTCCAATGTTTATAGCAGCATTATCAACACTAGCCAAACTAAGAGCCCAAATGTTCATCAGCTGATGAATGGATAAAGAATATGTGGTGTATATATATATATAAAAAAATATATATGGGTGTGTGTGTGTGTGTGTATATATATAGGTGTATATATATATGGTATATATATGGGTGTGTGTGTATGTATATATTTATATGGGTGTGTGTGTATATATATAAATATGGTATATATATGTGATATACAATATATGCACATATGTGTGTATATATGGTTTTTGTGTGTGTATACACACACACACACACACACAGTAGAATACTACTCGGGCATTAAAAAAAAAAACAATGAAATCTTGCCATTGCAATGATGTGGATGGAGGTAGAATATTACACTGAATAAGTAAGTGAGAGAAAGAAAAATACCATATGGTTTCACTCATATATGGACTTTAAGAAACAAGTGAACATAGGGAAAAAAAAGAGGCAAACTAAGAAAAAGACTCAACTATAGAGAACAAACTGATGGTTACTGGGAAGAAGGTGGGCAGGGTGTCAGATTAAACAGGTGATGAGGATTAAGGAGGACAAGTGTTGTGATGAGCACTGGGTATCATAAGTAATGAATCACTAAATTCTATACCTGTAACTAATATCACACTAAATGTTAACTAACTGGAATATAAATAAAAACTTGGAAGAAAAAAAGAATATATGTGTGTATATGACTATTTCATGTACTGACCTCATCAATAAAAGGTATTAGTACCACAGCTTCCCATTCCTGTTGTTTCCCATTTAGGTCAGTTTTAAAATCAGGTGGATAATATTCTATAATTGGTGAGTCTTCACTGGTCATCAAGTGCTATGGAAAGATAAAAGAGTAATAGAAATATAAGAACTAACATCAATATAACTTTCTGTTAATATATTTACAATATTTACTTTTGTTACAGTTTAAAATTCCTAAGTAAAATTAAATTTTTACATCTTAGAAATGTTGCAATATCCTGGCTATATTTTGATTTTCAACTATGAGACTTCTAATTTCACTGCTACTCATCACTTTCCCATTGCAGTGATCAAATTATGTAGCAAAACCATCTGAATTTCACCTCTGAATTTCAACTTTGCCATTTCTTTTATCGTCTTATCACTCTATATCACTCTTATCACTTATCACTCTATCACTCCACTTATATTCTGTTCTCAGACTTCATTTCACAGGCCTCCAAGACTCCTCCATTTTTAACCTTAAAAGGCAGTACTTTTGTGTCCTAATCAATTGATTTTGTTAAGTAATATAAGAACTGTATCTAAGATAAGTTAAAAAGAAAAAAATCCTAGAATCAAGAATCTCTTCACCACTAATAGCAAAGATGAAAGGTCCAATAAGATATGTTTTTTATTAGAGATTTTATAACAGATATAGATGAAGAAAACATAAGGATGTTTTCTAGGAAATAATATGGAAGATTATGGTATAACACTTTTTAAAGAAATAAAACAGTGTATTTCTCAGGGTAATACTAAAAATATTTAATACCCAGTATGGCATGGGCACAGAATAATTAAACGGATGTTGCTGTCACTTGCATGATTAAACTGGTCAGGAGTTGTTATCAATCCTTACTGTATCTGAAAGTTGGAGGAAAAAGCATCAAAGAAACTCAAGAGGAAACGGAGGCCAGAGGGCCAAGATTAAATAGATTGATTAAGTTTTAGGAGAAAGAAGAATGGGGACACGCTTGGGTGGCTCAGGGGTTAGGCGTCTGCCTTTGGCTAAGGGTGTGATCCCGGGGACCCGGGATCAAGTCCCACATCAGGCTCCTTGTGGGGACCCTGCTTCTCCCTCTGTCTGTATCTCTGCCTCTCTCTCTGTGTGTCTCTTATAAATAAATAAGTAAAATCTTAAAAAAAAAAATGGAGACTGACACTGTTCAAACAGCAAAGGGTCTGTATGTGTGTGTATACTCTAATTCTTGGGACAAGACCACAGAATTAGAAGAAATAAATGAAATTTGTCTTCAGAATCAGCTTAGTAGGCCTACTTTAACTTTGGTGACACAATCATCCCTGAAATATCTTCCTCCTGTTATGCAAAATATCTTAACCAGAGACAAGCTTTTCATTCTATAGTTTGATAAAAGAAATGCTTAAAACCTAAATATTAATTGAAATAATACTTTTGTTGAGATGAATGACTCAGAAGGACATCCCTATTCTAATAGGGAGAAGGTAAAAGAACAGAATGAATCCAAAATTGTTTGAACAAAGTAAATGGCTTCAGATTTTACCTGTCATAGTTCACTTTCATCAGTGTAGAGACACTTAAAAATGTGCTTAAAGGTGCTGAAAAGAAAGAAGCTATGCTCTGAATGACTTTTGGAGTTTGTTTGCATTTTTTAAAAAAAGCTAACTTCATTTTAAACCACTTTTAAATCACAGGGTTACTTCTCAAGTAACTTCTGTGAGAAATACTAAATTTGACACTGAAAATAAATATTATTTAGCCATTAAAGTAATTTGGGTATTACATTTCTAGGCTTAAATGAGGAGCTCTTAAGTATCAAAAAGGACATAAAAACATTTAATTTTAAAACCTACCTGGTAGCATGTAGGAAGTAAATTTTTGCTAGCTGCTGGAAGTACAGCAAGAAGCTGTTCAAATGGCTTAAAAGGTTTTCCTAGCTCAAAATGGATTTTGAGTGTACTGATGTTGCGGATATCAGATAGGAAAGGTGCATAATGGTAGGGATAATACCTATAAAACAAAACTGAGTTTTAAACAGTTGGCAACTTTATGAAACAGGTCAGTATTAAATATACACTTTTCCTTATTTAACAACACAGCAATAACTCTAAAGAAAACAATGACTCATAATTCTACCACTTAATTTAAGAGATCAGCAGTGCTAGCATATTTAGATAATATGATAGCAACTGTTGTATTTCCTTAACTTTTAAAGTATAAGTTAACATTTCCAAAACTGGGATGTATATGTAATTGAAGAATATACACACACACATAGATGTATATATATATATATATAAAATGCATGTGTGTATATATGTATGTATTTTATATAAAATATATGTTTATATATACACATATTATAAATATGTATAAACATATATATACATATATAATAACATAAATAAACATATATATATAATACAATGGTTCTTTTAACTTCCAAGATACTGAGAGTAAATCTTCCAATCAATAGCTTCTTAGAATGAAGTAATGAGGTGGTCAGAAGACCTTCAGTTAGCACACATGAGCTGGAGACTCTCTCAAGAGGTAGAGAGAAGAGTGAGTTCGAGTTCATGTGGCTGTTACTAGTCAACTCTAAGAAATTTTATATCTCTGATTTGGTATATATATTACTGTATTTGTGATAAGATTAAACCATTTATCAATGATACACATTATGTTTGTTTTTAATGCTCCATCTTTAACTATAGGTATACTTATTTTTTACAAAGCTTTAAACATACAATTTTTAAAATTTTTCAGTGTTTTTAATGTTTGACTAATTTTCCCCACAATTATGACATACTTCAAAAGAATGAGAAAGTTTAGGAGGTAGGATGGCATTTAGAATGGAAAATGTATATAGGCTTTGAAATCAGTCTTAGATTCATTCTTGAGTGTATAACTTTAGAAAGATTACTTTCTAGGGTGCCTGGTGGTTCAGCTGGTTATGTGTCTGACTCTTGATTTTGGCTCAGGTTATGATCTCAGGGTTGGAAGATCGAGCCCTGTGTTGGGCTCCATTCTGGGCATGGAGTATACTTAAGATTTTCTCTCTCCCCCTCCCCCTCCGTCTCATTCTCTCTCTCTCAAAACAATAACAAAAACAAAGAAGGAAAGAAAGAAAGAAATATTACTTTCTAAAGTAATAAAGATAACTGAGCCTTATCTATAAAAGTCAGACAATACTTATAGTGGTGAGGATTATATGAGAACATGCCTTTCAAGTGTCTGGCCTTAATGCATGATACATAATAAGAATAGTTTACACTCACCCTATTAAGAAATGGCAAATCAAGGATTTTTGTTATTAGAATGCTCTTCAGAGATGCCCTGAGAATTAGGTTAGTTATTACAGAGATTTTTAAACAGATTATTATTAAGTGAAATAACTGATATAATTTGCACTGATTTGTTTTATTGTATGGTGCTTTAAAAGAAAGTCTAAGCAAAGGTGCTATCAAAACAAAACAAAACAAAAATGATCTCATCACTTAAAAAGTCTCTACTTTTCCCTGCATCATTTTTTGGTTTCTCATTTTTCTATTTTGGTGGGTGGTTTGGAAATATAGATGGAACTTGCTGGAATAGGAAAAATGAGAGAAATGGAAAATTATTACTATTTCTAGGAAAAGCAAATAATTCCTTTCTTCTTTTTTTTTTTCACCCCTCCCAGTCTAACATTCAATTACTCCTTCTTTAACTACTCTTAATAGAAAAATTTTTTCAAACACACAATAATGTAGCAAAGAATATAATGAACAACCTTATGTAACCATCAGTCAGCCCCAATTATTATTGAGACTTTGTCACAGTCATTCATCATGATAAAGAATTTTAAATCCTTAACTTTCACTATTGACCATCTGCTAGGGCTGGAAGAGTCTTTGTTACACAAAGGTCTTTAAAAAATATTTTCATATAAGAAAAGATTACCTATATTTCATTTACATTTGGCTGTATATATCTTTTTAAAAATGCCACCATAAATAGAAATAAAGAGAAAAGAGAATCCCAAAAGAGATTATAGAACGAACCATCATTAAAAAAAAAAAATCAAAACTTTAATTTTGTTTGTATTCCTCACCAGCTCCAGGACTGAACTCCATGATAGTAATAGTGCAAAATCCACTGTATTGCCTGAACATAACATGCAGCTTGATCAGCCAGAAAGTCGCTGGAAATAGAATATTTTTATTATAATGTTAATTTTTGAAGACAGGCCAAGTTGTCTTTAGAGCATGATATTTACACACTCTGCCTCTTATGTTTTATATAATCAATGAATAAGCTAAAATTTATAATCATAAAAATTCCAAATATTATTTAAAACAAAATTCCATCCTGTCAGATTAAAGGTTTGTCTTATAGTTTTATTACATCAACTATCAGAATACTTAAATCTACCGTGCGTATTTATTCAGTCAATATACTATGCCTGTGATTTAAAGTTTGAGGATTTGGCCAATGAAGCTTTCTGTAGAGTGGTACTACCACTTTCCTAAGTAGTCAGAGTGTAATGGAAGACAGGAATGGGAAACTTTATCTGGAAGGATGCCTGAGAGAATCACAGGAGAAATCAGGAAGATCATAGAATCTGGTTGTTTAAGAATCTGGTTATTGCAGCTAGAACATGCTTTGAAAGATTAGAAGGACAATATTCCTTCTAATCCTTTCTTTGTCAAAGATCACTATTTAAGGTAAAATACATCTATAAACACACACACACACACACACACACACACACACACACACACACGAGACTTGGGCTAAAGCCAAAAAGTAGTCATAAACCTGTTAGTATCTGTTACTAAAATTCAGGTAGAGATGGCATTTAGAAATTTCATATCTCGGGATCCCTGGGTGGCGCAGTGGTTTGGCGCCTGCCTTTGGCCCAGGGCGCGATCCTGGAGACCCGGGATCGAATCCCACATCAGGCTCCAGGTGCATGGAGCCTGCTTCTCCCTCTGTGTCTCTGCCTCTCTCTCTCTCTCTCTATCATAAATAAATAAAAATTAAAAAAAATATTAAAAAAAAGAAATTTCATATCTCAATATTTCTGGGAGGTATACTTTTGAAAATGAAACATTAATTTTTCATTAATGTTTTTCTCATTATTGAAAAATCTAGAAAATGAGGAAAAGCATTTTTATCACCTTACAGCAATCACTATTACATTTTGATAGGTTTCTTTTCAGACTTTTTTCATGCCCAAGTTGTTTTTTTATGTTTAATATTAATGAGAGTATACAGTATACATGATTTTGTGTCCTGCTTTTGAAATTTGTTCTTAATAATATATTGTAAATATCTTTCCAAATTGTTATGAACTTTTTATAAGTACCAGTTTAGTAGTTCTACAGATTCTGAAGACAGTGTTATGGTAAGATGGTTACTATGAAAAAGAAGTGGACATGATTGTAAGGACATGTAGATCATTTCTAATTTTGTACTGTTATAAAAAACTTTTTAATAAACATCTTTGTGTATAAGGATCTTCTGTGTTTAAGTTTATATTTTTAAGATAGATTAATGATTAGAATTACTGAGTCAAAGGGATAAATATTTTAAAGACTTTTGGATACGTACTTTCCAAAATAATGTTACCAATTTATATTTCCACCAATAATTTGGGAAGAATATTACTATTCCTTCTAGGCCAATACTGAATATAACAATTTTAAGAGATTTACTTATTTGCCAGGCAAGCAAATGGTATCACGTTTTCATAATCCACATATTTTAATATATAAAAGGGAAGGGAAACAGATTTATTAGCTATCAAATTAAGCATTTAGTGCCAATAACAGATATTACAGCTCTATATAACTGCAATCAAGGAAATAAAAAGTCTAGGGAATAAAGGATCAAAAGCATAACTATTTCAAATATTTTGTTTCTCAAGTCTCAAAAGTCTTACATGCTAATGATACTTGACAAAGCTTCAAATGAGCTGGTGAATTGTACTAGAATTCCTACACCTCTAGTTCCTGGAAGTCAGTCAGTATGAATACAGACTGGGAATACTATGTTTAGACTAGACTAGAAGGCAGTCTGAGAGTACATAAGCAATATCTGAAGGCTTCAGTCTACCTCTGGGCACACTCTAGAAAAGATCTAATATTTAGTGCTTTATTATATCAAAAAAAGGTAAAAATTATAGTACAGAAAATATCTAAGTATAATATTTAAGCATGTGAAAGGGTACATAGCCTTCCATGAAATTCTTATCTCACTTATAGAGAAGCAGCCTCATCTATTGGTTAAGAATATTAACTGGGGGTGTCTAGCTGGCTCAGGCAGTAGAGCATGTCACTCTTGATCTTAAGGTCATGAGTGTGAGCTCCATGTTAGGTGTAGAGATTACTTAAAAAAATATGTAAACTGAAAAAAAAAAAAGAGAAAGTATTAACTCTGAAGTCAGATTGCCTATGTTCAATTCTGGTTCTGCCACTCACTGACTATGTCACCTTGGGCAAGTCACTTGAATCCTTGGGGCACCTGGCTGGCTCAGTTGGTAGAGCACATGGCTCTTGATCTCGGGGTTGTAAGTTCAGGCCCTAGGTTGTGTGTAGAGATTACTTAAAAATAACAACTTAAAAAAAAAAAATCTACTTTAAAAAAAAAAGCCTCTCGATTCCTTAATTTCTTCTATTATAAAATAATAATAATTTACTTATCTTATTTTTTTTTATTATTTATTTATGATAGGCACACAGTGAGAGAGAGAGGCAGAGACACAGGCAGAGGGAGAAGCAGGCTCCATGCACCGGGAGCCCGATGTGGGATTCGATCCCGGTTCTCCAGGATCGCGCCCTGGGCCAAAGGCAGGCGCCAAACCGCTGCGCCACCCAGGGATCCCTAATTTACTTATCTTAAAGAATTGTGAGAATTAAATTAGTCAATATTTTTAAAATGCTTAGAATAGCACTTAGCACTTGATAAACATTTTATAAGATTTTGTTAATTAAATAAAATACAAACTTATGTAGTTTATACTGTGGGCTGCAGTTTAAAAGTATGAAAGCTACCATTCTAGAGGTCAAGTTTTTTTTTTTTTTTTTTTTTTTTAGAGGTCAAGTTCTTAAGGAACTTTTGGACTAGATATGAACCTGAGGCTTAGCCAGGTAGCCTTTAGGATAAGTTTGATGTGAGTCCAGAAAATGGAAAACAAACAAAAAAAACTAACCATTTTCTACTTGCCAACTTTTTATCACAGGAATCTAACACGTCTGTTAACATTACCTTCTTCAAAACCATAGCAGTTGAAAGGCTGACATTATGATAAATAAAATCTAATTTTTTAGGGGAATCCCTGGGTCGCTCAGTGATTTAGCGCCTGCCTTTGGCCCAGGGTGTGGTCCTGGAGTCCCTGGATGGAGTCCTGCATCGGGCTATCTGCATGGAGCTTGCTTCTCCCTCGGCCTGTGTCTCTGCTCTCTCTCTCTCTCTCTGTGTCTCTCATGAATAAATAAATAAAATCTTTAAAAAAAATCTAACTTTTTAGATTTTAAAATTAGATTTAAATCTAATTTTAGGGGATCCCTGGGTGGCTCAGCAGTTTAGTGCCTGCCTTCGGCCCAGGGTGTAGTCCTGGAGTCCCAGGATCGACTCCCACATCGGGCTCCCTGCATGGAGCCTGCTTCTCCCTCTGCCTGTGTCTCTGCCTCTCTCTCTCTCTCTCTATCTCTCTCTCTCTCTGTGTCTCTCATGAATAAACAAATAAAATCTTAAAAAAAAAATCTAATTTTAGATTTAAATCTAAAAAATCTATTTTTTTCTATTTTAAAGTAAAAGCAGAATGCCTGGGTAGCTCAGCAGTTAAGCGTCTGCCTTTGGCTCAGGGCATGATCCTGGGGTCTGGGATCAAGTCCCACGTCGGGCTCCCTGCGAGGAGTCTGCTTCTCCCTCTGCCTATGTCTCTGCCTCTCTCTGTCTCTCATGAATAAATAAATAAAATCTTTAAAAATAAAAAAGTTAAAGCATTAGTTAAAAACGTACTCAGATACTACATCAACTCCCATCTTCGTCATGTAGTATGTTCTTTTATATTGTCTAAACTCAGTTTCAAATAGGTCATCATCTTCAGTCTCATCTTCTAAATTATCTGGAAAAAAGGTCAGAAAGTGGCTGACAATTACAAATATTTTGTTTTTCCACCTATCTCTTTGATAAATACATATCAAAGCAGATGCTTATAAACTAACATAGAAATCTGTTCCATCTAATATTATTAAATCAGTGCTTACTAAGGAAAGATACAATGACTATTCTGTCAAAAAAATAACACAATGAATAGAGTTTGTACTCACCCTTAGAAGTTACCACTTCTTCTCCATTTTTGTCTAAAGCAGCCCAACATATGGCATTTTCCTGGCCCTACAAAAATTATAAATATAAAATTAATGCAAAGTAAGACATTGAACTGGGATATTTAAAAAATACTACAAAGGACTGAATGATCCTTTTACAGTGACAACACTGTAAAAGTTCATTCAAAAAATAATCCTCAAATATTGTATAAATGTTTTCGGTTTTGTGTCACTTGCTTTCTAAATCTTTATTATGCAGAACTTAACATTTAGGCTGCTCTAAAATATGTAATAGGTAATTCTCATCTATTGTGTTACTATAATCTATTTGTTCATGATTGAATCCAAAGGTTACAAATATTACATGTTTTCTATTCTCTACTTCTAAATTTTTCTCTCATGCAACGCATTTGCTTTTCTATATTTATCCCATCTCATCACATTCTTTATATCCTGCCCATCTGCTTTTCCTCCCTTGTGATCTCAACTTTTCTTTCCTCTATTTTCTGATTGCCTATCTATCGACAGTGACTTAGTTCTTCCTACTCCCTTATCCCCATTTCCCTTTGTTCATCCAAACTAGGGTCTTTGCTAACTTCCTGTGCTTTGGCTCTTCTTCTGGTTTCCCTCATTTTGCCAGTATCTCTAACAGTAACTACATATGCCTGAAGACTTGTGAAGCTTAAGGACTGGGCTAAGATGGGTGGAGCCAGGGATTACTGATGTGTAAGTTTTGTGAGTAAAGTATAGATTCCTAAAAAGTTGCTGAGCCTGTTTCTGTAAGAGAAAAAACAAAGAAGAATGTAGACGGACTGCTCCTTAGTTTCACTGAGAAAAACTAATCAATTAGAAGGACTACCCTAATGAAAATCAGCATAAATGCCCTTCATGGAGCAAGAGTTACTAGCTTTGAACCTAAAAAGAACCAGTATAGCAAGGAGAGTACAGAAAACTCCTCAATTTTATCTGAACCCAATAATTACAAATAAGCTGAGGAAAATTTCAGAAAAGGTCTATTTCCCAAGTTAACACATACAAGACATTCTTTAGAGCTCATTAGTGATGTTTCGTAGGGTACTAGCATATTCTGATTCTACTATTTATTGAGCACCTAGCATTTATTAGCTATTGTGCTATTACTTACTCTTAAACTAGCCTATTGCTGTATTTCATAAATGACTTTATATATAAATTATTATTTTTTAAAGATTTTATTTATGAGTGACAGAGAGAGAGAGAGAGAGAGAGAGACTGGGGCAGAGACACAGGCAGAGGGAAAAACAGGCTCCATGCAGGGAGCCTGACGTGGAACTCGATCCCGGACTCCAGGATCATGCCCTGGGCTAAAGGCAGCACTAAACCACTGAGCCACCCGGGCTGCCTTATATAAATTATTTCTGAAGAAAAACCACAGGTCTAATTGCTATCTCAATATTAAATGTTATAAGTAGCCATATTTTACAAAAGATAATTAATTTTCTAGAAGATTCTCTACACTTATTAATAGTATGAAAACACAATGCTTTACTTCTAGGATAAAAATAAGAAGCTGATTTTTAAAAACCAGGTTTAAATAACAGGATCTAACAGAGAAGAAACAAAAAAATTTTTTTTTAATGTTCAATAGAAAAAAATAAATGAAAATGAAATGAGGCAACTCCAAAAATCACAAGAGGGAAAATGAGGAACAAGGAATATCAGTTTCACTTTACAGCTAGAAAAATGAAAGAACACCTAAAAAAATGGACACCTTTGACTTCTTCTTTTCCTTGTAGTTCTTGGCTTCTTCTGCTGCTACACCTGCTGCTTCATTGAGGTACTTGTTACCAACTTTGCTTTCAAACCACTTTAGGTCCACAAAAACTTCACTGAAGTGTTCCCGATCAAACTGTACAAAAATATTTAAATTCATTAAAAAATAATTTAAGTCTGGAAGAATAAAAACCAAACTTTTAACAGTTGCTACTTCTAGGGCATAAGAAATCAAAGAATGTTACTCTCTTATGGGGACCTTATCTACTACGCTGAAAATTAAAAATAAAAAGCAAATAAAAATAAAAGTAATTGAGGTGAAATTATACAGAATGATCAGTTGATGTAAAAGTACCAAAACTTTTTCTTCTGATATAATTGGTTTCTGCCCATTTATAGCTACCCTGGGACAAGAAAATAAAAATATCTAGTTACTTACGTCTGATAGTTTCACAAGGTATTTCTCAAATCGAGGTAAGTTGAGATGCCCACTTTCATTAATATAACCTAAAAGGAACAAAATCTAAATTTGTACTAAAAGCTGACACTATTTTTTCTAAACAGTTCTACAAAATTCTTTTTACAAAATATTGAATGTTGGTACTCTAATAATCAAGAAAAAACAATCAGTGTTGGGCTTTATAATTGGCTCTAGTTTCTATGAACTTGATGTTACTATAATATAAAATATGTAAGAATTAAAGCAAAATAAAAATTCCAGGTTCATATAACAATCCTCTCACATTTCTAACATGTGATAACAATTAATTAAATATGTTCTACAATCTATCCAGATTATTCATTTGATATATTAACTTTTAGGTGAACTAATGCACTGCTATTCTGCTGTTTGTTTTGTTCAGTATTCACTACTATTTATCAATTTCTCATTTTAATTGAAAAATCTTTTCCTTATATTAAATATTCTGATACCGATCCATTCAGAAAAATGAACTTCTATGTTTTAAAATGAAAGGAGCTAAGGGAAACCAACAACTTCTGCTGGCTTTCTTAAACAGTAAAAGGCAGAGATTAGTTAGATACCAATAAACGAAGCTGCTTAACTCTTGTCATTTTCTTTGCTTGGCAAACCACTGAAAATTACAACCCTCGAGCTTGGTGCCTTTGACCAAAAGAAATCTCCAATTCTTTTCCTACTGTAGTTGTGCATGCAATAATCTAATAAACGGAATGAAATTTTTAGGGTTAACTGAATACAAAATCAAAGTAGCATCCAATGAATATTAAACTTTTCTTACCACCAAGTTCTGGCAGGATGGTAATATATGTTCCATAAAGAAGAGGCAGTGCATCATGATTAATATGTAAATGAGGTAGATGAGGGATAAAATCATTGCCAACAAGAAATCCCATCAAAATCCAATCATCTATTATCCTTTCAATATCATATTTAAAAGTGATCTTGGCCTATAGCAAAACGGAGAAAAAAAATCAAATCATATGGAAATTCCTGCTAACACATCTTTGGTCCACAGCTATATTAATACTTACTTTCAATTCTGAAAACTCATAGTCAATATACTCTCTCATTAAAGACAAGTGTAGGAGGTGAAATGTGGTTTCTTCTGGTGCGCATACCCTGTAATCAGTCAGATTATCAACAGAGTTAATTACATTTTTAAGGTTCAAGCTTAAAAATGCAGCAAAGATTAAAATAAAACTTATCATTAGCAGATAATTAATTCTTGTAATCCAGGCATGTAATTTATATGAAAGCTACAGGGTAGTGTAAAGACAAAAGTATAATTATAATAGATGTAACATAAAGTTCAAAATAATTGGTCTGCATTACGTTTTCTGTGGAAAAATTCTCAGAATTAGGAAAGCCTAAATAAAATATAACAGATATAAGAAACCAGTGGGATCTGGCCCATTTAAGGTTGGCTGCCAGCAGAAAGCATACTCATAGATAAGTGAGTATATATACTTTTCCACCTACTGCAGTACAGTCTCAGGATTCAGTGGTGAGGCACCATCACTTCTTTCCTCTTATCTTTCCCTGGTATGGTTTAGGGGTCTATATTCCTAGCTTTTAGCCAATACTCCAAGTTTAACCAGAAGTAAGAATATAAATTGACAGCAGCATTTTAAAGGAATTATATACCATGAACAAGTGGATTTAGCCCAGGAATACAAGGATGGCTCAACATAAGAAAATAAATCAATGTAATAGATCACATTAATAAACAAAGGAAAAACACCATATAATCAACTAGCAAAGAAAATATTTGTCAAATTTTACCCTTCCATGATAAAAGTACTCAGCCAAGTAGGGATAGGAGGGAGCCGCCTTAATATGAAAAGGGAATTTATGAAAAACCCACATCTAATATATTGATGGTGGAAGGCTGATGGCTTTCCTCCTAAGGTCAGGAATAAAGACAAGGATGCCCATTTTTACTATAGCTATTCAATATTGTACTTGAAGTCCTAGCCAGGGTAATTAGGCAAGCAAAGAAATAAGAGGCATACAAATTGAAAACAACAAAACAAAAAACAAAAACAAAAATACCCCAAAACTATCTCTATTTACAGATGCCATGATTCCATATACAGAAAGTCCCACAGAATCCACAAAAAGCTACTAGAGCCAAAAACTGAATTCAGTATAACTGCAGGATGCAAGATCAACACACAAAAATCAGCTGTATTTCTATATACCACCAACAAATAATCCAAAAAAGAAATTATCCCATTCAGAATACCACCCAAAAGAGTAAAACACAGGAATAAACTTGAACAAGGAGGCAAAAGAAAAAAAAAAACAAGAGGCAAAAAACCAAAGAGGCAAAAAAACAAACTTATAGATGCAGAGAACAGACAGATCGTTCCCAAAGGTCGGGGAGTGACGGTTTGGGCAAAATGGGTGAAGGTGGCCAAAAGGTGTAAACTTTCCATTATAAGATAAGTGAGTCCTGGAGATATAATTAGGGTACAGTATGGTGACTACATTAAAAAAATTTTTTTAGGGGCGCCTGAATGGCTCAGTGGTTGAGCGTCTGCCTTCGGCTCAGAGCATGATCCCAGGATCCAGGATCAAGTCCCACATCGGGCTCCTTGCAAGGAGCCTGGTTCTCCCTCTGCCTCTCTCTCCGTGTGTCTTTCATGAATAAACTCTTTAAAAAAAATTTTTTTTAAATAAAAGGAAAAACAAGTAAGAAAAAAAGCTGGCAAAAGATATATGCACTAAAACTATAAAATGCTGCTGAAAAAAATTAAAATAGACATAATAAATGGAAAATATCCTATATTAATGAATTGGGAGACTTATTATCAATCTGTAAATAGTACCCAATAGAATCTACAGATTCAGTGCCATCCCTATCAAAATCCCAGTGATGTTTTCTACAAAAACAAATAATCCATCCTAAAAATTATTAATTTCATGAGACTGCAAATAGCCAAAATAATCCTGAAAAAGGAGAACAGAGATGGAGGTCTCACTCCTTTTTATTTCAAAGCTTACTATAAAGCTTCAGTAGTCAAAATACTGTGGTACTGACATAAAAACAACATAAAGATCAGTCATATAGAATACAGAGCCCAGAAATAAACCCTTGCATATATGTCAAGCAATTTTCAACCAAGGTGCCAAGACCATTCAATGAGGAAGAGCTATTCTTTTCAACAAGTGGTTTTGGGAAAACTGGATATCCACATGTAAAGAATGAAGTTGGCTCTTACTTTATACTATATACTATAATTAGCATCATGGAGCAAAGAACTAAGGGTAAGAGCTAAAGCTATAAAACTCTTAAAATGGGAAAAAACTTTATGATATTAGATTTGGCAATTTCTTGGATATTATACTCTAAGCACCAGCAACAAAAGAAAAAACCTGACTGAACATTGTCATAATTAAAAACCAAATTTTGTGCAACAAATGATACTATCAGCAGAGGAAAAGGGTAACTGTGGAATGGGAGAAAATCTTTACAGATCATTTTTTCTGTTAAATGATTACTATTCTTAATTTAATTGCTGTTCTTTCTTCTAATATATATTTGCAGTATGATTTACCTTTGTGTCTTTTTGCCACCAAACCGAACCTCTTCTCTTAAAAGAGAGAAATGTGCCTCATGACTTGTCAATCCAAGCATAATCTGTTGAAAATGATTAAAAAATGTTTCTATTCTCTAATTTTTTATAGTATGAGGTTCATAAAAGCAGCCAAATAAAAAATGTCTATATAAGAAAAACACATGCTTATTTAATAAAAACAATTTATTAGCACATTAAACATACAAATATCAAAATGTGATCCCCCTTATAGGTTATGAATGGGGTAAGGTAAGTACACTTTTCTAAGAAAAAATGTTTACCTTAGAGTCACATGACTCTAATAACTGCTACTCTCCCCACACCACCATCCCCTCTCCTAATTCTCCCTCTTGGTTTTCACACTTTTCCACTTGCCAGGAGGGAGTAGGTAAGAAATTAAGGACTGTAGCTTTTCCATGATAAAGGAATGTAGGACTCTTTTGGGGGCTAGAATACCTCTAGTATGTGAAAATTAAAAAAAAAAAAAAACTGGAAAAGGGCATTTTCATTTAATTTTCTCATATAGTATTTTAACGCCCAAAGTAAGTAAAATATTCTGGTAAGACATATCAACCAGTTGCAAAATATATTGTTTATTTTATTTCAATCTTGATTCAAATAAAATAAGATGAAACACTTATGAAACAAATTAGGGAAATGAGAATACTAAATGGTTATTTGTATATTAAACAGTGATTGTTAATTTTTGTTTTATGTAGGATAATGGCATTATTTTTTTTTTAAAACAACCTTTCTCTTTTAGAGAAACATTATGAAATACTTACAGATTAAACAATACAATGGGATATACTTCAAGAGTCAAGGGGAATAGGAGAAAGGAGACGACAGATGGTTAGGAATAAGAAAATGAAAAAAAAAAGGAATAAGAAAATGAAAATTAATTAAGGTGGATTAAAGTAAAAAATTATTTAAATTGGATAAAGGACATAGGAAGAGGAAGACTCATTATATTATCTTCTCTACTTTATGTTTGAAAATTTCCATATTAAAAAGTTAAAAAAAAGCATAGTAAAGTTATTTGGGTCATGGAGTTAGCAAATCAAGCATTATTAAAAGTTATATATCAAGCATGAAGGTAAAAGTACCCTCTACCCTGATCTTGGCAGAATATTCAAAGCCCTAGGATCAGTCAAGTGTGAAGACTATAGAGATCCACTGATCATAAACTATGGCAAGAGTTCATTTTCCAACTGTTTTAGAACCCTGCTAATAACAGAAGTAGCAATCTTTATTATGTCTCCAATATTTATCTCCACAGCCAGAAAGCTCCTTATGTAAGTCTCTTAGATATTTAACTACAATGGCATAAGGTTATAATAATAATAAACATTATACCTACCAAGTCAGCATCTAAACCATAAAGACAATGTCTGGTGTTTGGATCATGATCTGGCTTTGCTTTCTCGGATCTGATAAATTCCATGATTTTATGCTCTCCTTCTCCGGGAGTCTAAATATATGTTTAAAAAAAATGTGGTAATAATGCTATGCTTTAGAACATTAAATTTTTAAAAACCTCTTTAAATAAAAAAAGATAATAACCTCATGGCCTGAGAAGTAGATGGTAACTCCTTGCCACGACTTATCTGTAGAAATTTTCATATTTACAAAATACTTCAGATGTTCATGTAACCTGGCCATGAATTCAGTCCCTATAAATAAAAAGTTTTAAAAAGTTTAATCTGAGAGAGACATAAAAGAGTGAGTTCCCAGGGACAACATGAAATTGGATCTGAGTGTCTTAGATATAAGATCTCTAAAGGAAGTCAAAACCCCTTATGCTTATTCTGAAAAGCAAGTCATCTTGTACCTTTCTCTAGCAAATATTACAACTGTTTCTCATTTCACTGCTTACCCTAAAATGAAGTTAATGTCACATAGGTAAGTCAAGAAATATTACTACTGCCTCAAGCTATGCTTCACATATTTTCACACCAGGGCAGTTTCAACTCTCTAATGAAATTCAATCTTCTATTTCCTTTGCTGGATTCTCAATTTTTTTTTTTAAAGGTATGCAGCTTTAATCAGATTGCTAATCACCACAACTATTATTATTATTACTACTCTTTACCTGGAAAATTATTGTTATCCTGGAAACTGAGTCTATAATGATTACATTCCAGGAAAAGTCTAAATGGTCAAGAGTCAATGGCAATGCAGTCTTAAACCACAATTAGGATAAAATTGGTTATTAAATTAAGCAATATATGATAAAGGCACTTAAATGAAAGACAAATACCACAGTTAGTGAAGAATCCATGAGTAAGTAAGATTTTAAGATTGTTTTTCAAAGTAAAGGTTTATAATGATAGTAGACAAAGCTCTAAAAAGTATAGAGTTTGTTGCTGCATACAAAGTTAAATTAAACTTATAATAATGATAAATTCATTAAAGTCATAGAATTTTTAACTGCCTTTAAGAAATGCAATAGTAAGTATCCTGGACTAGGAGAATAGGTTCCCTATCCTGAAAGAACACACTGAATCTGGCTGAGCCACAACCTCACTGGGTCAGTGTTCATACAAATAAATGGTGGGAGTAGGATGGATCTTGTAAGATCCTTCTAGGTTTGGAGTTCTGTGCATCTGGGAGAGTCCTGTGCACAAATACTCTTATTGACATCTGTAAATCCCCAGAGTGGATCTTCATAGGAGCACTTATAATCAAGGTGACCAAAACATCTCCTGAGGACACACAACTGAGAAAACAGTAAGTGTAATCTTAAGGACAAAATAAGTAAAGGCTAGGGAAAAAAACAAAAACAAAAACACAAAATCCCAAAACAAAACACTTTTGAAAAAAAAATTACATTTACATTTAAATCTCCCAGAATTTGGGGCACCTGGGTGGCTCAGTCAGTTAAATGTCTGCCTTATGCTCAGGTCATGATCCTGGGGTCCTGGGATCTAGCCCCATGTTGATCATCAGGGAACCTGCTTCTCCCTCTCCCTCTGCATATGCTTGGTCTCAATCTTGCTCTCTATCTCTCAGATATATAAATAAAATCTTAAAAAAAATCTCTCAGAATTTTTCTCTCAGTGAATTTACCTGGTGTAATGCAGTTGGAATCAAATCTGGCCTCTGTAGGAAGAGTTTCTCCTTTTTCTAATGCCTTTTTTATTTTGTCTTCTGCTTCCTTTGCCGACCTTAAATGTTAAGGAAAAAAAATATCTTAAAGTTTCTGGGGAAAAGTACAGATCTTCCCATCAAGTAAACTGTTATTTAGATGCTTTTGTAACTAAAATGCTACTTAATCAATTTAGGTTCAAAACATAATACAAATTTTGATAGTAACTGATAAAGATGAGCCTCAGAATTGTCTATTTTTAAAGAATTGAGTTTTTCTGAGAAAGGACTATAGAAGTAGAGTATTATAACAGTATAAAACTGAGACAGAACATTATAAATAGTTATAAAGTAATTCTTTTCTTATTATAAGTATATAACAAATCAGTTTTACAAATAAGCTCAAAAGTTAAGCATTACGGATTCATTATATATACTATCGTCTATGTTTAATAATAACATCAAACAAGAAGTACACTATTAAAATGATCTAAGATTATTATATAAAAATTACTTAAAGTTGTAATGGTTATCTTTGAGTTTCCTCTAAAAACATTTATTATAAATGTTTTTAGAGGAAACTCAAAGATTAGTCTTTTATTTAAGACTAATAATATTAATGACATCATTTGCCAAAATCATCTCATTTTTGAGGCAATAGAATTTACTAGAAAGAACATGAGTTTTATTTTATTTTCTTTTTTTAAGATTTTATTTATTTATTCATGAGAGCCAGAGAGAGAGAGAGAGAGAGAGAGAGGCAAAGACACAGGCAGAGGGAGAAGCAAGCTCCATGTAGGGAGCCTGATGTGGGACTCGATCCCGGGTCTTCAGGATCATGCCCTGGGCTGAAGGCAGCGCTAAACCGCTGAGCCACCCGGGCTGCCCGAACATGAGTTTTAGAGTCAGAAAGACCTAGGTCTGAATACAGGTATCCCAATTCCTGTTCTGGAACCTATTTGTGGCACACTGTATGCCATTGGCATTTAAGTTAGGAAGCTCTCCTTTATGTATATTTCCTACTGCCTTGCTACTAGCTCTATCTACTGTGCCCTGTGGAATTGTATTTCTATGATAAACAAACTCTTTTTCATATGTAACCTCTCTCTTACCAATCTCCTCAATATAACAAACACTCTTAAGATATCAACTTGTTTGCAATTTCTCCAAAGGAAGCCATTTTTTCTTGTAGCTATTTGCATGGTGTTGTCATTCACTGAAATAGGAAACAGAAGGTAGCTTTGAAATGAACTTCAGTTCTGAACATATTAAACCTGAAATGTATCTGTGGAATCCAAAAGGAGACATTTAGGAGATATTTGGATATATAAGTGTTCTGGAGAGAGAGAGAGAGATCCACCAGAAAGATAAATTTGGGAGTCATCAGTATAGACACAGTAATTAATACCACTGGTTAAGATCACTCAGGACCAAGGATAGAACCTTAATAAAAATCAGTATAAAAGAAAAAGGCAGAAGAAGAGAAGATAACATGATGACAAAGAGAGTGTCATCACAAAAAGATCAAGGAAAGGGGACAGCCTGGGTGGTTCAGCAGCTTAGCGCTGCCTTCAGCCCAGGGCCTGATCCTGGAGACCAGGGATCGAATCCCACATCAGGCTCCCTGCATGGAGCCTGCTTCTCCCTCTGCCTGTGTCTCTGCCCTTCTCTCTCTCTCTGGTCTTTCATGAATAAATAAATAAAATCTTAAAAAAAAAAGATCAAGGAAAGGAAGTTCAAGAAAGAAAGAATGGTCAACATTGTTAAACACTATAGATAAATTAAGTAATATACAGGGAGAATTATTCTTCAGATTTAGCCGTAAGGCATCTATTTGTAATCTTATAAGGAAGTTTTAGTGGTAGGGATAAGAGCCAGACGGCAGCAGATTTAAAAGTAAGAGATGCAGAAAGATTACAATTAAAGACTATGAATGGAGGAAAAAGAATCTCTTTGGAGAAGGAGAAAAAGTTAACCGCGGGATTTCAGGGAAATATGGTACACTCAATGCCAGCACAGTATTTAGTAAATGGTTGTTGTGGTTATGGTCGATTGGCCCTCAATATCCATTCTATTCTCTTAGTTTGTCTTCTGATACTGGAGAGGTTAGAAAGCTAAAAAGTAAAGTCTCAGGGTTCCTTGCAGCCAGGTGATTGGATATAATAACTTAGATATTGTCAGTTTGACGCTTCCATAAAGGTTTGGAAGGTGGAAGTGTGGTGAAGTCTGGGTTTGTGGGCTGTGGGTTTCATCAATAGTAGAAGAGCTCTCAATATTCAGTAGTTTTGTAGGTACTGAGAAGCAAGGTGTAGGCCAGATCGGCCAGGTATACTCAGGCTCTGGAGCTAACAGATTCAGTGATGGCTTCTTGATTGCTGAACTTTAAAGTGATATATTTTTGGAGCCAATATTTTGGAGCCTCTGAACTGCTCACCTTCCTGAATGTAGTAATAGCACCACTGGTGGGTCAGTTCTGTGGTGCTGTTCTAAAATCATTCTTGAAGGGTCAGTTAAATTCCTATCCTTTTGGCTCTTGCAATAATTTTTATAAACACCTTGTTCTTTGTATTATATCACCTTCTGCTTAAAATAGCCAGGCTTCTATTTCTGCAACTGAACAATGATTGATAGAGTAGGTTCATATAATCCTTTCTCAACACTAGATTTTCTGGCCCAGTAGCTCCCCCAAATTAGTTTAACAAATATCAGGGGAGTCTGGTAAAAACAGTTTCCAGGGCCCAATTTTTAGAGATTCAAATTAATTAAGTTTGGGTGGTATGTGAGGATCTAAATTTTAGTAAAAGATGGTCCTTGTCCTTAAAGATTTCAAAGTTGTTCCAATACCTTCAGTGTCTTTTCCCTTTTGATATTTAAATCACTACTTTTTATCATTCTTTCCTCTTTTTCACCGTACACTTCCACCTTCCTTGATGATTTCCATATTTGATTTACAGGTGCTTTTTCTACTCCTTAACCTGCTGTAATGATGAAAGGATTCATTATTCTAAGAACCCATCACACACTGGACTCAGAGTTTCTATCCATCAATTCTAACAACCCTCTTAACTTTACTTATCCTACTCATATACAGGACACAGCATGATCTCATTGTTTTTTAGAACTATTCCACAGGCCCAGGGTTTTGACTTTAAAACTCTATATATCTCTTCTCATCCTGTTACTTTTCCTACTGTCCAATTCACACACTGGGGCTGGTAATACCTCAAGTGTCCTAACTCAGTTCTACTCTCATACTCCATCAAATCACTTTCTCTTTAGTCTCACCTGCCTATCTACCTATCCAATTTGGACCCATGCTCAATCAGAGTCAGCATCTAGCCCAGGGTGTGGGCATTCAACAAATGTTTGTTGAATTAAATTGTCAATGTTTACATTAGAACAATCTCTCATTTCACTCTGTAGTTCTCTAGTTCAGGGCAGACTATTAGAGGAGCTTTCTCTACTACAGCTGACCCTTGAACAACCAGGTTTGAACTGAGTCGGTCCACCTGTACGTGGATTTTTTTTCAATAAATACAGTATATTACTATAGATCTATTTTTTCTTCCTTCTGATTTTCTTAATAACATTTTCTTTTCTCTAAGCTTACTTTACCGTAAGAATACAGTATATAATACATACGACATACAAAATATGCATTATGTTATTGCTAAGGCTTCTAGTCAACAGTAGTTAAGTTTTTGGGGCATGGAGTTATATGCGAATTTTTGACCATGTGGAGACTGGTGCTCCTTACATTTCAAGTGTCCAGCGTCAACTGTACCGCTATTTCCAAATTACTGAGAAGTTTGAAAAATTTGCGATATAGAACAGTAACAACAGCCCAACACATGTTTGAGAATGACCTCACTTGAATTACTAATCTGTATACTTGATTGATAAAATGTGATGTAATTAGTTACTTCCATTTCTGGGGGAATTTAAGCAGAAAAGATATTTGAACAGAAGATGCAGTGCACTAAGTCAATTATCTTTAAAATAATACATTTTACTAATTTAAATAGTACTCTAGGGCAGCCTGGGTGGCTCAGTGGTTTAGCGCCGCTTTCAGCCCAGGACCTGATCCTGGAAACCTGGGATCGAGTCCCACATCAGGCTCCCTGCATGGAGCTGGCTTCTCCCTCTGCCTGTGTCTCTGCCTCTCTCTCTCTCTCTCTCTATGTCTCATGAATAAATAAATAAAATCTTTAATAAATAAATAAATAGTATTCTAAAATAAACCACAAATATTTTACCTAAAACGCCTTCCCCGCTGCTGGTTCATTTTTGCTCGAGGAGCCACACCATCAACAGCCATAAAGAACACTTTCCTAGGTTTAATAATGCGAAATAACACCTCCAAGTAGTGAAAAATATCAGTAAAGATTTTATCATCTGAAATTCTGAAGTGAACATCATCATCATTAGGATGGGAACACTGATGGATGATTCCATTCATATCCAGGTACAAGTTGTCAAATTCAGGAATCTAAAAAAATAAAGAAAAATGATCAAGATTGTTACTATAATCAACAATGGATACTTAAGCAGCTGGGAAAAGCAGCTGATAAAAAGCAGGATATAGGGGCATTCTTATTATATAAAAATTGAGAAAATAATTACAGTTGAATAAAAAAAGTAAAGAAAAAATGAACAGGAGAAATTGGCAAGATGGAGACATATGGCTATATGATGCCCCAACAGATTGATCAAACTTACTGTCAGGAAATGATCTACTTATTTAAAATAAGATAGATAACCTGGGAAAATACTAAATGAAGTGCTTGGTTCATTTGGGACTCAAACTATTAGTTTGACATCAAGTTCTTAAAGCCTCAATTTCCTCTATACATGGGTAATAGGATGCCCATTTAAAAGGCTCTTTGTACATGGTCATTAAGAGATTTTACAAATGATTTAAAGCCTGAGTGTATATTTGGTTTCACTGAAGCAGAGTCACTGATTTGGTCATATTAATTTAGAAAGCTTAGATTATGCCAAATAATTTAGAACTTTGAAAACTGATTTCTTGTTTTTGATATGTGGATTAAAAATTTCCCAAGCTTTGGCTAAGGTTATTACTCTTTATAAAAAGACTTTCAGGGATCCCTGGGTGGCTCAGCGGTTTAGCGCCTGCCTCTGGCCCAGGGCATGATCTTGGAGTCCTGGGTCAAGTCCCACATCAGGCTCCCTCTGCATGGAGCCTGCTTCTCCCTCGGCCTGTGTTTCTGCCTCTCTCTCTCTGTGTCTCTCATAAATAAACAAAATTTCTTAAAAAAAAAATGTGAATTCTCTTATTGAGTAATAGGCTCAAATGTAATTCTTACAATTGTGAGCATGAGATTCTAAAAGTACACTCAAGATTTACTGTTTGCTTCAAAAATTCTGAAAACTTCAATCAAAATCTCAAGGTGAACACTTTACAGTTTCCCTAGGACAATAAATATACAAGAAAGAATATAAAAAAGAAAAGTAAATAAAGGAAATCTGCTTTATATGATTAAAAATTATAAAGGCTTAAACAAAAAGATTTTATAAGTAGTCCATATGTATATATAAGAGGCATTTCAAACCAGTAAAAGAAAGGGATGTGGTACCTAGTTAACTATTTGGAAATAAAACACAACTGTATCTCGTCTTATAACACAATAAATTCCAGAAAGAGATTAAAAATTTTAAAGTGAGAAATATAAGTAAAAAAGTTATATACAAATATTTTAGTACTTTTAGGGTGGGGAAAGCCTTTGCACAAACCAAACAAATGGTGAAGTTGGCAATCTATTTTTTACATCTGTAGGGTCAAAAAAAAGTGCTAAAAACAGGTTTAACTGAAAATGACAAAATGTAGGGAAATACTTGCAAATTAGAAATAAAGTCAACATTCTCAATATACATAAAATCCTCAAAAATAAGTAAGAAGAAGAGCAAATTTTTAAAGTAAGCATGGAAAATGCACAGCGACTCCAAAAAGAGACAAAAGTCTGATAAGCATATGAAAAAAAGTTCAACATGCTCAAATTTCAAATTAAAATAATATATCATTTCCCCCCTCATGTTAGCAAAGATTAAAAAAAATGATGTTACCCAGTTATTGGCAAAGTTTTGGGGAAATGGATATTTCATATATCATTAAAAGTAACAGTCGGCATTTACTAAGCACTCATTAAGTACCAAACATTGGGCCAAACATTTATTATTCATTATTTCACTAAATTATGATAACTTTAAAGAGAAATATTTAGATTCCCTATTTACAGAAGAGGAAAATCCCAGAGCTAGAAAAGAGAGAGATGGCTTTCACACCCAGTAGTGTGATGGGACTATAAACTGGTGTAACTAATATGAAAATATATGTCAAAATTTGAAGCATGTACATCTCTGACCAGGATTTCTACTGCAGGAAACTTATTCTGAGAAATAATCAGAAATGTGGACAAAGATATAAGCACAAGAATATTAATGGAAGTACTGTTTAGAAAAGGTAAAAAATGAAATAAAAATGCCTAATAAGGGACGCCTGGGGGGCTCAGTGGTGGAGTGTCTGCCTTTGGCTTGGGTTGTCGTCCTGGGATCAAGTCCCACATTGGACTTCCTGCGGGGAGCCTGCTTCTCCTTCTGCCTATATCTCTGCCTCTCTTTCTCTCTGTGTCTCTCATGAATAAATAAATAGAATCTTAAAAAAAAAAAGCCTAAGAATAGAAAACTGATGATGGTACATCTACACAATGGAATACTACATAGCTATTACAAATTATGATATACATTCTTATTTGACAGTAGATATTGTGTATAATACAAATGGTCAAATGATAAAAGCAGACTATAAAACAGTAGTCATATTATCCCATTTATAGAAAATATCTACATGTGTATCTGCCTATAAAGGTCAAGAGTACATGGAAACAAGATGTTACTGGTTAACCCTCAATGATGAAATTTCAGTTGTTTCTTATTTTCCTTTGGACAATATAACAACTTTTACATCTTTCTGGGTTATATTAATTTTTACATAATGAGCACATACCTTTATAATCTGAAAAAAACCTGTAAGAGAAATTTTTAAAATTCTCTTAGGTTCCAGATTAGTAAGTAAAATACAGAATGACTGAATAACCACTGTCTAATTCAGTGAAGAAAATGAGAACATTCAATAGAATCTTGCTCCTTCACAAATACATATTATTGGGGGGAAAAAAAAAACAAAACAAAAAAGGAGAGAGACAAACCAAGAAAGAGACTTTTAACTATAGATAACAAACTCAGGATTGCTAGAGGGGACGTGCGCGGGGCGGGGGTGTTTGTTCAATAGGGGAAGGCAATTAAGGACAGCGCGCGGTTAGGATGAGCACCGGATGAGCACCAGGTGTTTTACGTAAGTGACAAATCACTAAACTCTACACCTGAAGCTACTATTACACTGTTTGTTAACTAACTGGGATTTACATAAAAATGGGGAGGGGAAACCCTAAATGCATAATACTGAGTTAAGACCTCTGTAAATTAGAAATTCTGATGTTATTTTATATTTTTACCTGTCCTCAATCTCTGTATCTAATTACTCACTTAGGTTTTGTTTTTTAAATTTAACTTCCAAAATGTCTCAGAATCTTACCCTCCTAACCATTCCCATTGTGCTAGTCAATCTCATTATTTTCTCCAATCCCCAGATTTCCTGCCTGAGTTCAAGCCCTCAGTTTTCCAACTAGACTGCTTGCTTCATTTTCTCTTCCACCACATCTTAGGTAGCCATTTTTCTTTTCTTTCTTTCTTTTTTTTTTTTTTTTTTAAGATTTTATTTATTTATGAGAGAGAGGCAGAGACACAAGCAGAGGGAGAAGCAGGCTCCATGCAGGGAGCCCGACGTGGGACTTGATCCCGGGTCTCCAGGATCAGGCCCTGGGCTGAAGGCGGCGCCAAACCGCTGAGCCACCCAGACTGCCCAGTTAGCCATTTTTCTAATACATAATCTGATCATGTTGCTTCTATACTTAAAGCTGTATGATACTATAAACCCTTAATGCCATAAAAGGTTCTGTATGATCTGGCTGTTACCTCTCCCATCAATTCCATATTCTTTCCTGTTAACAACATATAGTCTACAAGCTAACTACAGACAGTACATTACTTTGAGTGCCCTAAATGTGCTGGGCTGCTCCAAACCTCTGTGACTCTACAGACACTGCTACTACTTCCTGAAATGCTTTTCTTTCCTTTGTGCTTTTTCTTCCACTGATCTTGCAGATTTTGACTCAGCTTTCAAGACCCAGCTCAGGTATCTTTGTCTAGAAGTTTTTCTGTACTTACCCAAGGGGACATAATGCTCTTTTCTCTATGTCATATCTTGTTTTTGTGTTCCCAAGGTATACAAGAATGCCAGGTACATATATTACATGCTCTATACATTTTTGTTGGATGCTTAAGTGTAATGTCTGTCTTTTCCTGCTAAACTGTGAGTTCCTCAAAAGCAAGGTCTCTGATTTAGCAGAAAAGGACAGACATTATTACACTTAAGTATCTGGTCATGTTTAGAACTCTTGGCACACTATCTGACACAAAGTTGCAAATAAAAATATTTAATAATCAATAAAAAGTTAAGCTCTCCCTTTACTGAATGTGAAAGCACATGCAGGCTCTAACACTTTGAATCTGCATTCTCACTGCTTTAAGTTGTGGTTAAGTATTAACATTTTAGTATCTAATTTTCTCAAAACAGTAGTTTCTTTTTGTTAGTGTAACTTTGTATCCTACTTAGTGTGGCGGCAAAATGTCTTTTTCAAAAAGACAATATATGACTGTTTAAGAGAGTTGTGACCAATTCTTTTGTCAGAGTCCTTTAATCCTATTTATCTGAATCCCAAGATTTTATTGCTTCAATTCATTTTTTAACATGCATGTTTTATTTATTTTATTTTGGAGGGGTA
The DNA here is from genome assembly GCF_905146905.1 of Nyctereutes procyonoides. Taxonomy (NCBI): domain Eukaryota; kingdom Metazoa; phylum Chordata; class Mammalia; order Carnivora; family Canidae; genus Nyctereutes; species Nyctereutes procyonoides. Next base: position 38,581,759 of record NW_026575042.1, read on the forward strand.
GAGGGAGAGAGAGAATCTTAAACAGGCTCCATGCCCAGCACAGAGCTCACTCTCACAACCTTGAGATCATGACCTGAGTTGAAATCAAGAGTTGGACACTTAACCAAGTGAATCATCCAGGCACCCCTTTAACAAGCATACTTTAAAGCATACTACATATACTATGCATATTTTTATATGCAATGTTTTTACATACTATGATTCTTTATATGTTATAATAATATGCTATGATTAATAAATTCCTTCACTCAATAACTATTCACTGAAGACCTATTATGTACCACAAAAGTAGAGATGATATTGTAATGAGGAACATATATATCTGATGAAAACTTGGCCTTTGTAAAACTAAGGTCATACAACTAAGATTACAAACTCTTAGAGCATATGCAGTTCTCTTTGTGATTACAATCTAGTACAGCACTATTGTAATAGTTAAGATCTGGGGTGCCTGGGTGGCTCAGTCAGTTAAGCATCCAAGTCTTATTTCAGCTCAGGTCAGGATCTCAGGGTTGTGAGATCTAGCCCTGCTCCATGCTGGAGGCATGGAGCCTGCTTCCCATTCTCTCTCTCTCTCCCCCTTTCCCCTAGATTGCTTACGAGTACTGTCTCTCTCTCAAAATATAGTAATAATAACAATAATAATAACAGCTAAGATCTGTTAAGCACTTGCCATAAACTATACAGATTTAAATGCTTTACAGTTGACCCTTGAACATAGGTTTGAACTGCATGGGTCCACTTACATGTGGATTTCTTTCAATAAATACAGTACGGTACTGTCAATGTATTTTCCTATAATTTTCTTTTCTCTAGCTTACTTTATTGTAAGAATACAATATACAATACATATAACATACAAAATATGTGTTAATTAGATGTTTATCTTATCAGTAAGGCTTCCAGTCAACAGTAGTAATAGCAGTTAAGTTTTGGGGGAGTCAAAGTTATACTTGGATTTTTGACTGTGTGGGAAGTCGGTGCTCCAATTTTTTCAAAGCCAACTGTATGTGCATTCACTTACTTAAGCATAGCAATCCTAGAATTATTATCTCCATTTTGTAGCTGAGAAAATTGAGTCACAAAATGATTTTTTGTGACTTTTTCTAGAAAGTAAGTGTTGGAGCTAAACTTGAAACCAAGCAGAACTGCTGTGGAGCAGTATTTCTTAACCTTCTGTCACTATTGTCCCTCTTGCAGGTAGCTCTTCAGATTTGTTTTTTTCTTACTCCAATGGAATTTTATTACCACAGCTAAACTGTCTGTTTATGCACTGTGGCACTTTAATATGTAACCCTCCACCCTCTCAACAATTCTGGCCTCCTTGGAGCGATATTGTTCCTTTTCATAATGCGTACTCTGATGCCGGCATTTTACCACAGTGGTAAAATATACATAACAAAATTTGCCATCTTAACCATTTTTAAGTGTACAGTTCAACAGTGTTAAGTGCATTCACATGGTTACACCAGTGCCTGCACTTTTTTTTTAATAAATTAATTTTTATTGGTGTTCAATTTACCAACATACAGAATAACACCCAGTGCTCATCCCGTCAAGTGTCCCCCTCCGTGCCCGTCACCCATTCCACCCCCACCCCCCGCCCTCCTCCCCTTCCACCACCCCTAGTTCATTTCCCAGAGTTAGAAGTCTTTATGTTCTGTCTCCCTTTCTGATATCTCCCACACATTTCTTCTCCCTTCCCTTATATTCCCCTTCACTGTTATTCATATTCCCCAAATGAATGAGAACATACACTGTTTGTCCTTCTCCGATTGACTTACTTCACTCAGCATAATACCCTCCAGTTCCATCCACGTTGAAGCAAATGGTGGGTATTTGTCGTTTCTAATGGCTGAGGAATATTCCATTGTATACATAATACACATCTTCTTTATCCATTCATCTTTCGATGGACACCGAGGCTCCTTCCACAGTTTGGCTATTGTGGACATGGCTGCTAGAAACATCGGGGTGCAGGTGTCCCGGCGTTTCATTGCATCTGAATCTTTGGGGTAAATCCCTAACAGTGCAATTGCTGGGTCGTAAGGCAGGTCTATTTTTAATTCTTTGAGGAACCTCCACACCGTTTTCCAGAGTGGCTGCACCAGTTCACATTCCCACCAACAGTGTAAGAGGGTTCCCTTTTCTCCGCATCCTCTCCAACATTTGTGGTTTCCTGCCTTGTTAATTTTCCCCATTCTCACTGGTGTGAGGTGGTATCTCATTGTGGTTTTGATTTGTATTTCCCTGATGGCAAGTGATGCAGAGCATTTTCTCATGTGCATGTTGGCCATGTCTATGTCTTCGTCTGTGAGATTTCTGTTCATGTCTTTTGCCCATTTCATGATTGGATTGTTTGTTTCTTTGGTGTTGAGTTTAATAAGTTCTTTATAGATTTTGGAAACTAGCCCTTTATCTGATATGTTATTTGCAAATATCTTCTCCCATTCTGTAGGTTGTCTTTGAGTTTTGTTGACTGTATCCTTTGCTGTGCAAAAGCTTCTTATCTTGATGAAGTCCCAATAGTTCATTTTTGCTTTTGTTTCTTTTGCTTTCGTGGATGTATCTTGCAAGAAGTTACTGTGGCCGAGTTCAAAAAGGGTGTTGCCTGTGTTCTCCTCTAGGATTTTGATGGAGTCTTGTCTCACATTTAAATCTTTCATCCACTTTGAGTTTATCTTTGTGTATGGTGCAAGAGAGTGGTCTAGTTTCATTCTTCTGCATGTGGATGACCAATTTTCCCAGCACCATTTATTGAAGAGACTGTCTTTCTTCCAGTGGATCATCTTTCCTCCTTTGTCGAATATTAGTTGACCATAAAGTTCAGGGTCCATTTCTGGGTTCTCTATTCTGTTCCATTGGTCTATGTGTCTGTTTTTGTGCCAGTACCACACTGTCTTGATGACCACAGCTTTGTAGTACAACCTGAAATCTGGCATTGTGATGCCCCCAGATATGGTTTTCCTTTTTAAAATTCCCCTGGCTATTCGGGGTCTTTTCTGATTCCACACAAATCTTAAAATAATTTGTTCTAAGTCTCTGAAGAAAGTCCATGGTATTTTGATAGGGATTGCATTGAACGTGTAAATTGCCCTGGGTAACATTGACATTTTCACAATATTAATTCTGCCAATCCATGAGCATGGAATATTTTTCCATCTCTTTGTGTCTTCCTCAATTTCTTTCAGAAGTGTTCTATAGTTTTTAGGGTATATATCCTTTACCTCTTTGGTTAGGTTTATTCCTAGGTATCTTATGCTTTTGGGTGCAATTGTAAATGGGATTGACTCCTTAATTTCTCTTTCTTCAGTCTCATTGTTAGTGTATAGGAATGCCATTGATTTCTGGGCATTGATTTTGTATCCTGCCACGCTACCAAATTGCTGTATGAGTTCTAGCAATCTTGGAGGGGAGGCTTTTGGGTTTTTCTATGTAGAGTAAAATGTCAATCCGGCGAAGAGGGAAGTTTTTGACTCTTCTTTGCCATTTGAATGCCATTAAATGTGCTTTTATGTTGTTCTGATTGCCTGATGCTAGGACTTCCAACACTATTTTGAATAGCTACTCGACATCCTTTGTATACTGTTCAAGGTCTCTGTTTTGTGGCTGTAAATATTCCTATTGAAGCACATTGAATACTGTGTTTTACTATTTAGAAATAGTGTTGTAATTAATAACTAAAGATTTATTTTTTGGAATATTTCCAGCTTTTTTTTTTTTTTTTTTTTTTTTTTTTTATAAATTAAATTTTTATTGTGTTCAATTTACCAACATACAGAATAACACCCAGTGCTCATCCCGTCAAGTGTACCCCTCAGTGCCCGTCACCCATTCACCCCCACCCCCCACCCTCCTCCCCCTCCACCACCCCTAGTTCATTTCCCAGAGTTAGAAGTCTTTATGTTCTGTCTCCCTTTCTGATATTTCTCACACATTTCTTCTCCCTTCCCTTATATTCCCTTTCGCTATTATTCATATTCCCCAAATGAATGAGAACATACACTGTTTGTCCTTCTCCGGTTACTGTGGCCAAGTTCAAAAAGGGTGTTGCCTGAGTTCTTCTCTGGGATTTTGATGGAATCTTGTCTCACATTTAGATCTTTCATCTATTTTGAGTTTATCTTTGTGTATGGTGCAAGAGAGTGGTCCAGTTTCATTCTTCTGCATGTGGATGTCCAATTTTCCCAGCACCATTTATTGAAGAGACTGTCTTTCTTCTAGTGGATCGTCTTTCCTCCTTTATCGTATATTAGTTGAGCATAAAGTTCAGGGTCCACTTCTGGGTTCTCTGTTCTGCTCCATTGATCTATATGTCTGTTTTTGTGCCAGTACCACACTGTCTTGATGAACACAGCTTTGTAGTACAACCTGAAATCTGGCATTGTGATGCCCCCAGACATGGTTTTCTTTTTTAAAATTCCCCTGGCTATTCAGGGTCTTTTCTGATTCCACACAAATCTTAAAATAATTTGTTCTAAGTCTCTGAAGAAAGTCCATGGTATTTTGATAGGGATTGCATTATACGTGTAAATTGCCCTGGGTAACATTGACATTTTCACAATATTAATTCTGCCAATCCATGAGCATGGAATATTTTTCCATCTCTTTGTGTCTTCCTCAATTTCTTTCAGAAGTGTTCTGTAGTTTTTAGGGTATATTTTGAGAACCATTTGAATGGTAAATGGTTCTCCAACCTTTTATTTTCAGGTTGTAGGTGTCCTTCTGTCTAAAATGAGTCTCTTGTAGACAGCAAATAGATGGGTCCTGCTTTTTTATCCAGTCTGAAACCCTGCGCCTTTTGATGGGGTCATTAAGCCCATTCACATTCAGAGTTACTATTGACAGATATGAGTTTAGTGTCATCATGATATCTATTTAGTCCTTGTTTTTGTGGATTGTTCCACTGAACTTCTTCTTAAAGGGGAATTTTAAGAGTCCCCCTTAAAATTTCTTGCAGAGCTGGTTTGGAGGTCACATATTCTTTCAGTTCCTGCCTGTCTTGGAAGCTCTTTATCTCTCCTTCCATTTTGAATGAGAGCCTTGCTGGATAAAGTATTCTTGGTTGCATGTTCTTCTCATTTAGGACCCTGAATATATCCTGCCAGCCCTTTCTGGCCTGCCACGTCTCTGTGGAGAGGTCTGCTGTTACCCTAATATTCCTCCCCATGAAAGTCAGGGACTTCTTGTCTCTTGCTGCTTTAAGGATCTTCTCTTTATCTTTGGAATTTGCAAGCTTCACTATTAGATGTCGAGGTGTTGAACGGTTTTTATTGATTTTAGGGGGGGATCTCTCTATTTCCTGGATCTGAATGCCTGTTTCCCTTCCCAGATTGGGAAAGTTTTCAGCTAGGATTTGTTCAAATACATATTCTGGCCCTCTGTCCCTTTCGGCGCCCTCGGGAACCCCAATTAAACGTAGGTTTTTCTTCCTTAGAGTGTCATTTATTTGCCTTAATCTGTCTTCATGGTTCTTTAATTGTTTATCTCTTTTTTCCTCAGTTTCCCTCTTTGCCATTAACTTGTCTTCTATGTCACTCACTCGTTCTTCCACCTCGTTAACCCTCGTCGTTAGGACTTCTAGTTTGGATTGCATCTCATTCAATTGATTTTTAATTTCTGCCTGATTGGATCTAAATTCTGCAGTCATGAAGTCTCGTGAGGCCTTAATGCTTTTTTCTAGAGCCACCAGTAGCTGTAGAATAGTGCTTCTGAATTGGCTTTCTGACATTGAAGTGTAATCCAGATTTTGTAACTCTGTGGGAGAGAGGGCTGTTTCTGATTCTTTCTTTTGAAGTGAGGTTTTCCTTCTAGTCATTTTGCTCAGTGCAGAGTGGCCAAAAACAAGTTGTATTGGAACACGGGGGAGTATCACTGGTCCCTCTAGCTGGTCTTCTGGGGGAGGGGCCTGTTGCGCTGATTTTCAGGTGTTAGCACTTGGGGGAGCTGCTCTGCCCCTGCCTGCTGCAGGGCTCAGCGGGGGTTGTTTACCCCGTGGGGCCCCAGGAGGAACAGTCGCAGTTGCTATGGCAACTCTGGAAGCCTGGATTCAGCCTCCGCAGGAACTACGGGGCTCGGGGCTCTCGGCTCTCCGTCAGCAGGGCCTGGAGGCTCCGGGGCGGGGCCACTGATCTGCTCAGCTCGGGGCAGGAGCGTCCTTGCTGTCCTGGGCCCTCCCGGCCTCTGCCTGTCCCGGGGGAGGCCGGATCCTGGGCTGTGTCCCGGCGCCCTGTGCTCCGGGGCCTGCGCTGTGGGATTCGCGCTCCCGCCCCGCAGCTCCCTCCCTGGAGCCGCTCCCGAGCCCCTCCGAGCTGCTCCGGTTGGTCCCCGCCGTGCGCGCTGCAGCCCTTAGGGAGCTCGGAGCACTCTCCTGCGCTCGCAGGTGTCTGTTAGTGTCCCAGGGAGCCTGAGGGCATCCCCGCTCTCCTGGGTCCTGCTCCAACTCCCTGCGAGCCCCTTTCCGCCCGCCCGGGAAGGTTGGTGCAGCTCCTGCTCCTCCGGGACGGGGCTCTCCTGTCCTGGGGACACTCGCCCCGGCCTCAGCCCGGCTCCTCGCAGGGCCCCTCCCCCTTGGAGGCCTTTTGTTTCTTTATTTCTTTTTCCCCGTCTTCCTACCTTGATAGAAGCGCGAACTTTTCTCACTGTAGCATTCCAGCTGGTCTCTCTTTACATCTCAGGCCGAATTCGTAAATTTTCAGGATGGTTTGAAGGTTATCTAGGTAATTTGGTGGGGACAGGTGATTTGGGGACCCTGCTCTTCCGCCATCTTGCCCCTCCCCCCATAGAATGAATTTGGAAGTACTCCATCTCTTTCTATCTTTCCAAACAGCTTTAGTAGAATAGGTATGATTTCTTCTTTAAACGTTTGATAGAATTCCCCTGGGAAGCCATCTGGCCCTGGACTCTTGTGTCTTGGGAGGTTCAGTGCCTGCACTTTTAAAGGCAATCGTCTATGCATTTTGCTACAGATTGTACAGAAGGAAACACAAGCTAACATTTCCATTGCTCTTGCATAGGGAGCATATCTGTTTTATCCTTTACTATATCTACCTCAGAACAATGTCTTGGCAAGTCACTTATGAGAATTCATAGGAGGCTGACTATTCTTGCCCTTTAAAGCCCCTTACTTACATATACTGCTATATAATTGGCCTACAGTCTTTTTGTGAATAATCTGCAGTTATCCTGTTCTCAGGTCCATCAGATATTGCCCCATTGCTTCCTTTTTCCTCTTGCAGGGATGCCAACACCAACTGGGTCTAGAGGCTATTGGTAGTTTGTCCCCATCTACTTGTATTTGGGGATTCACAGGGATACAGTGTTACATGGTTTTGTCATAAATGTTCTTTGGATTTCAAACTTTGCTATCTAGTTGCTCTGTTTTTATGTGAGGATTCAGAAAGACCAAAAAACAATGCTGTTGTCTTTACCACCACCATCTTCCCACAACCTATTCTTCCTCCAATCCCTTCCTTCTAGGACTAGTTTTTAAATCACTGTGACTGGCGTGGTTGGGTGGCTCGGCTGGTTGGGTGTCTGCCTTCAGCTGGGGTCATGATATAGGGTCCAGGTATGGAGCACCGTGTCGGGTTCCCTGCTCTGCGGGTAAGCTACCTTCTCCTTCTCCCTCTGCCATTCCCCTTGCTTTTGCTCTCTGATTTTGTCTCTCTGCCAAATAAATAAATAAAATCTTAAAAAAAAATAAATCACTGTGACTCACTTTGGCTTACTATCTTTTAAATACTGCTCAAGAGAGTAGCTGGTAACCCTTTATGACATTTGCTTTCTTTGCTGTTGTTAACCACATGAATCAAATATTTTTGAAGGACAGCACTTTGATAAGCCAAGTTTTAAACCTATCGCTTTTGCCTTAGAGAGGCTATTTTTGTTCTTCAGTAAAAAAAAAAAAACCAAACCAAACCAAAACAAAACAAAAAACCTCCTCAGGATGGTGAGAAGCCAGGACAGTTTCATCCAACCAAATTCTGCACTGAAGAGTACAGAGTAAAAATATCAATGAATAAATATTATGTTATCAAGCCATTCCAAATAACAATCACATTTTTTCCTCTTTGGAGATAAAGTGACTGATACATGGCAGGTACTCAGACTTTTGTTGAATGAATGACCTAGGCAAACCCAAAGTTGATGTCTATTTATGCAATGTAGTAGTAATCTTCTTCTTTTTTTTTTTTAATCTCTTCTCTGGGAAGAAATATCTTCCTAAATCTGACTCAAATAAATGAAAAATAATCTACTGTTCTGGAATTTTTGGTAAGCTTTTCTTCATTTACCGAATCTGATTGGGATCCAACAACAAAGTATCCCTTCTGGAAGTTTAACCCTATCTTCACGCTCACTGTACTTTTTAAAAGATTAAACCATAATTTAACAAACAGCATGATGGTGTTGGCTAGATTATTTCCCCTGACCAATAAAATGTTACCCATCACAACGGATTCATTGGCTATACAGATATCAAAACCTTTTTTGCCCTGTAAAATGTAAAATGGACTAGAGATCTACCTACCAAAATCATTCAACGTGACAAACACTAACATCATCACCCGAAGTCTAGTTGACCTAATAGAGAACTGCTTGTTATTTCTTTCCACAGTTCCAATATATAAACATTTTTGGAATCCTTGCATTGCAATATTATGACATCCCGGATTACACACCAGATATTATTATTATTAGTGTTAGTGCTCTAGCAATCCATTTCTCTTTTTCTTCCTCCCTCTCCCGTGCACACGCACACAAACACACTCGCACACCGAAGCCTCCAAATAACTGCCCCTGCCCGTCCAAGTGTATTTCTGCTTCTTTTGGAAAGCGGGATTCGTCCGACCTCTGGGATAATGGAAAATGAGTAACAAAAGGTACCACAAATGTGAACCATCGGCCGTGTCAAACACTCTCGGCGCTGGAGGTGCAGCGGGATGCAGGTCCCGAGGAGGCAAAGTAAACAAGGTGACTCGACTGCGGAGCCACTCCTCGCCGTTGGTACGTGGACCGGCCGCTTCCCTGGGCCGGGGGGAGGGGACTCCGGGCGCCCGCTCCCGCGCCGCCGCCTCTCCGAGGGAGGACGCGGCTCCCCGGGGAGGGGAGCGGAGACTTCACGGAAGCGTCCGCCGCAGGACTCGGTTTCAGGACCCCGGAAGGCCCCGAGCCGCAGCGGAGCTGTCAGAACGGCCGCCATCCCCGCGGCTCTGCGCACAGAAACCAAACCCACGTCGTCGCCCTCATTCAGATCCTCCGGCTCTCCTCAAACCTTCCCCCGCCCTCCCGCCGCCGGTCACCCCGCAGACGGCGGGCAGAGAGGAGGCTGTGGAGCCCCGGCCCAGGGCGGAGGGAGGGCTGCGGGGCCCCGGGTCCTCGGCCCGCCGAGCCGCTGGCCCCGCGCTCACCCACCTGATGCTCTTTCACCACTTCGCTGAGGCAGGGATACCGCTCCGAGATCCATCGGTAAAACTTGGGGACTCCCATTTCGACCGTCAACGCTAATTCCAGTCAGGGCCAAACCGAAACCAAACGCCCCGCCGGGGCCTACGCCGCCGCCTCCGGCCGTCGCTCCGCGGATGACAACACACCGCCCGCCCGACCATAGAGAGCGCTCGCCGGGCCTAGAGCGGCCGGCTGGAGGCCGCATCGCCGGGGCGGGGCTCTAATCCCGGCGCTCTCTCGGCGGTTACGTCCGAGCGCGGCGGCGGGTCGGCTGACAGAGCTGGGCTTTGTGAGTAGGCGTGGGGGTGGAGTGAACGCCTCGCGGGTCGGCTGCGCCAGTGTGGGAACGCTGGTTTCTTCCTGACTGCTTCTGTGTCCTACGATTGCCAATCTCAGTATTTTTCAACACGAATTTGGAAAGATCTGGTGATTTATTTGGTTTAGTTTATTTTGTTTGGAGAGGGGGAGGCTCTCCTCCCCCAGGAATATAACCCTACAACAAAGCTTTTAAAAACGTTTTATTCCAAATTATTTGTTGAAAAAAAAAAAAAAAGTCCTAGCTCCTCTCCACCCCCACTCAGCTTCCTATTCCAAATTATTTGTTGAAACAAACAAACAAACAAACAAATGTCCTAACTCCTCTCCAACCACCCGCTCAGCTTCCTAAAACTCAACATTAAGCTCCACAGGAAATGATACACTTTTCATATACATGGCTCTTGGTTTTTCTTGTTTTCCCCCATCACACTATACCGTACAAAAAAGCATAATTCTCTTAAGCGAACTTAGGTAAAATTTGAATGTAATAACCTCATTACTTTGTAAATACTGTGAATTATTTTAAGTCATCTGCAAGAAAATTTACAAAAAATGAACATTAAAATCTTTAATTTTAAAATCTTATAAAATTTTAAGTGTCTTCTAAGACTACTAGATTCTGTATTCTGGCAAACTCAGTATGACAGTACCTTTAAAATTACATTGAGTTTTCATATTCATATTCCTTGGTTTATGTTTTTTCTATTACATTTTAGCCATTCAAAAAGTTTTATGAAGTGAACTTGATGTGTGCTTTCCGTTTATATCTGCTTTTTTTAGACTACACTGTAAGTTCCTAGAGGGCAGGAGAGGTAGTAGCTCTGTGCATGAAGTCTAGCATAGTGCTTTGCCCACAGCATTTATTCAATATAATTTTTTGTTGTTGCTCAAATTAATCCTTTTGCTAGCTTGAACTTCAAAGAAAATAAAAGTTATAAAATGAAATTAGGCTTGTTTCTTGCAAATACATCTTTTTAGAGCATAAAAACATAAGATGTTCCATTTCCCCAGTTTAATAAACAATATATACTTAAGAAAGCAGTTTAGGGAAAAAAAAAAAAAAAAAGAGAAAGCAGTTTAGGGAGCCTGAGGGACTCAGTTAAATGTCTGCCTTGGCCTTAAATCATGATCCGGAGTTCCTGGGATGGAGCTCCAAGTAGAGCTACCTCCCTGCTCAATGGCGAGTCTGCTTCTCCGTCTCCCTTTTCCCCTTTCCCCGACTTGTGCACTCTCGCTCTCTCTCCTCAAATAAATAAATAAATATTTTAAAAAAAGAAAGTTTATTTCTTAACAACATATATTATTTTAAATATTATTAACAATAAAGGAATTAATACCAGTTGCTCTGAGAACATAAATTTATACTGTACTTTGGAATTGAATATACAATCACAGTTAATACCAAATGCACTAATTTTAGATTATTAGCATATCCTTTGATATAATTTCATTTCACATATATGGAGTCCAACCAAGGTACATTTGACACAGTAAGTTTTCATCAGTAGCTTCTTGTATAAGGTAATGTACATGTCCTTCAATAGATAATGGCAGCCCTGTCACTCTATTTCGGGTCTTGATTACACCTTGCAGTCGCTGCTCGATGTCAAGAACATGGGTCTTGGCCTAGTAAGAAGAAATTGAAAATCATAAGTGCTAAGAACCCAATAACCCCTGCATGTTGATAATTTGAAATTACTACTTTTTCTGGTATTTGACCAATGTTTATGTCATTTTACAAATCATTACCCCCCTTTTAGGAGCAAATACAGACAAAACAGAAGAAATGAAACAAAATTGAGATACTGATTTTGAAGCTTGCAATGTTGATTTAACATCAACTGCAAGGACATTTTTTCTGGACTATGTGAAATACCAGGGAATCCCTTCCACATTACAATTCTAGAAAAAATTTACCCGGAAAATGTTAGGACTTCAACATTTGAATGAATATTCTAATAATAGCAACAATACTCTGAATGCCTAATATTAAGCTTATGTTACTATGTGCAAATGGAGTTCTAAGCTACTTGGAATGGTACACATTTCTCTCAATAGAAAGCTTATCAAAATGCAAAGTGAGATCGATGTTATTAGAATAACAATCTTCAATATATTCTAACAATAAAAACGATTATCTGCAAACTGAGACTTCAACTAATATTAGTAAGGAGTGAATTGCTACATATTAAAGTTGAGACTGCTACTTTGTAAGTTCAGGCAATCTGTGTTCAACTTTTTCTCACTATATCTCAAAATTGTAAACTGGCTACAGTTAAACAAGTATGTCTTGAACTTCATTACACAAATTATAATAATGTTAACATTAGTAATGACAATAAAGAAAACTCACTGGCATTTTCATACTAAAGAACTAGATTTTAGGGACAACTGGGTAGCTCCACCAGTTAAGTGTCCTGATTATTGATTTTGGCTCAAGTCATGATCTCAGGGTTGTGAAATCAAGCTCCACATAGGCTCAGTGCTGGGTGTGGAGCCTGCTTAAAATTCTCTGTCTCCCTCTCCCTCTGCCGCTTCCCCCCTCTCTCTAAAAAAATAAAATAAAGAACTAGATTTCAGAGGATTCAATAGCCAGTCACTGACAGTATTTAGAATCAATTCTCATTGATAGAGACATGCGATGTCAGCTCATATCAAGCTACATTTCTACTAACCTTTTTTTTTTTAAAGAACTACTAACCTTTTCATTGACAACCTCCCCAGTTTCATTCAGTGGTGCTTTGGAGTGTCCTTTCACTGGTTTACTCCATTCCACAAGAGGATCATGTAGAAAAGTTTTTAAGACACTAAAATGTAAACAAATATAATAATATGACATCTCTAAAAAGAAGTGTCACTATAGTCAACACTTAGGTGAAAAATAAGTGAAGGATGAGAAAATAATGGCAATATTCTTATAACATGCATTAGTACTCTGTCAGTAAGGTATGTGAACTTACTGTTTTGGAGGGGGTTGAAAGGAAAGAGAGTAGAAGGAAGATGGGGGGGGGGTCTGAGGTGTTCTTGGAGAGTAGAGTAAGGTGAGTTCTGCGTGTCATTTCTAAATGCATACTGTGAACTTCAAATACAGCTACCTATGGAAAAACCCATTCAGATTTCTTACAGGCACCTCAAATTCAGTATTTCCAAAATTCATGACCCGAACTATAAGAACATCATTCACTCCTTTGCCCTAAACAAAAGTCTGGGTGTCATCGTTGCCTCTCCTTCCTTTCTTCCTTTTAACACTCAATTCTACCTCCTAAAGCCCTTTAAAAATCTACTTACTTTCATCTCTACTGTCACTACCTCATCCAATGCAACATCATGTTTTCTTGAGTTACTCCAACAGTCTTCTAACTAGTTTTCTGGCCTCTAGTCTAGTATGCAACTGTAATTTTTCTACAGTGCAAAATCTAATGATTTCATTTATTCTTTTTAAATTTTCTTCTTGGGATGCCTGGGTGGCTCAGCGGTCCTGGAGACCCAGGATCCTGGAGACCCGGGATCGAGTCCCACGTCGGGTTCCCTGCGTGGAGGCTGCTTCTCCTGCCTGTGTCTCTGCCTCTGTCTCTCTCATGAATAAATAAATAAAATCTTTAAAAAAATTAAATTAAAAAATAAATTTTCTTCTTACTCCAACCCGCAATGAGTTCTGGTTGTCTTCAGGGCAAGGTTTAAATATGTAAACCAGCCTCATGTGGACTTTTCATAATCTAGCCCTGCTCATCTGTGCACTATCATCACAGCACCATCTATTTGAAGTGTACTCTACAGAAAACAGAATTACATTTTTTAGGCAGTCAATGCCTTCACTCGCCTTAATATATCTATTATTCAGAACACTCTCTTCCCCTTTGCATGGCCAATTCCATTTATCGTTAAGATTTCTGCTACTTCCTCCAGAAATTATTTCCTGACTTCCCAGATTGGGATAGGGGCTCTTAGTATTTCACAAGATGCAATACTTCCCCTTTTAGAGAATTTGCCTTTGCCTATGTCTAACCAGTATGTTCTACCAAAATATCAGGTAGAGAGCTTTAAAGAAAGAAGGTGAATAAATAAGCTTTAAAAGTCCTTTAAAAAAACTACATCCTGCTGATAACATTTAATAGTGAAAGACTGACTTCTATACCCCTAAGATCAGGAATAAGACAAAGATGTAGACTTCTCACTTTGCCTATCTGATACTCATTTAGCTACAGTAATTGGCCAAGCAGGGGTGGTGGGTGGGGGAAAGCATGAAACTGGAAAGGAAAAAAAGCAAAACTATTTGCAGATAATGTACTGTTGGAGAGAGAAAAATCTTAAGGTAAAAATATGTATTAGAACTAATAAGCTCAGCAAAGTTTGCAAGATACAAGATAAATATACAAATATCAGTTGTATTTCTAACATTAATAATGAACAGTGCAAAAAATGAATTAAAAAATTCCATTTGGAATAACATTTTAAAAAGCACATTTTAAAAAATACAAGACTTGAAAACTAAGAATTACAAAACATTATAGAAGGAAGTTAAAGAAGAATTAAATAAATGAGAAGACATCTCATGTTTATAGTTCAGAAACATAATATTTTTAAAATAACAGTACTCCACAAACTGATTAACAGATTCAATGCCATTCCTACCAAAATCTAGACTGGCTTTTTGCAGAAGTTAATAATAAAATCTTAAAATTCCTATGGAAATGAAAAGAACCCATAATAGTCAAACAATCTTGAAAAAGAAGAAAAAGATGGAGCACACATACTTCCTGATTTCAAAATTTACTATAAAGCTACAGTAATCAAGACAATGTGTTGAAGGAATATGGTTAGACATAGAGATCAGTGGAATAAAACTGAGAGTCCAGATATAAACTCTTGCATATATAGGTCAAGACAATTAAGTGGAGGAGGATAGTATTTTCAAAAAACAGTGCTAGGAAAACTGGATATGCACATTCAAAAGAATTAGTGTGATCCCCCACCTCACACTAGATACACAAAATAACTGAAAATGATCAAAGATCTAACAAATGTAAAAGCTAAAACTATAAACACTTAGAAGAAAATGGAAGTGTAATTTAACTGTTCATGATTTGGATTATGCAATACTTTCATAAATAACAACAACTAAAACAGATAAATTGGACTTCATCAGAAGTAAAAACTTGCAAGTGAAAAAGGACATCATCAAAAAAGTCGAAAGATGGAACGCTTGGGTGGCTCAGTGGCTGAGCATCTGTCTTTGGCTCAGGGCATGATCCTGGGGTCCTGAGATCAATTCCTGCATCGAGCTCCCCACAGGGAGCCTGCTTCTCCCTCTGCCTATGTCTCTGCCTCTCCCTGTGTCTCTCATGAATAAATAAATAAAATCTTTAAAAAAAAAAAAAGAAAGTAAAAAGACAACCCATATATGGAAGAAAAATATTTGCAAATTGTGTATCTATTAAAGATCTAGTATCCAGAATATGTAAAGAACTCTCAGAACTCAAAAATGAAAAGACAAATAATCCAATTTAAAAATGGGAAAAGAATTGAATAGATATTTGTCCAAAGAAGATATACAACTGACCAATAAGCACATGAAAAGATGCTCAACATAACTGGTCTGATCTTTGGGAAAATTTAAGTTAAAACCACAATGAGATACCATGTGATACTAGGATGGATAAAGTAAGACAGACAGATAAGTAACAAGTGTTGGTATGAATGTGGAGAAATTGGAAACTTCAACCACTGCCATTGGAATTGTAAAGTATTATGACTGCTTTGGAAAACAATTTGAAAGTTCCTCAAAATGTTAGGCTTAGAGTTCACATATGATCCAGCAATTCAACACCCAGGTTTACCCAAGAAAACCGAAAATATATATTCACATAAAACTTGTACATAAATGTTCACCCCCAGACTTTTCACAATAGCAAAAAGGTATAAACAATCCAAATGTCCATTCATTGACAAACAAAATGTGGTATACAGTGGAATATTATTTTATAATAAAAAATGAATGAATTACTGATACACAATCCAAAAGGGATAAACCCTGAAAATATCAAGGGAAAGAAGACAGACAAAAAATGCCATATTGTACAATTTCATTTATATATGCATGCCCAGAAACACAAATCCATTGAGACAGAAAATACATTTAGCAGTTCCTAGAAGATGGCAGAGGAGTAGGGATGGAGAGTGACTATTAAATTATTTTAGGGGTAATGAAAATGTTTTATAATTAGATAGTAGTGATGGATGCACAATCGGGAATATGCTAAAAACCCCTGTAATGCATACTCTTACAGAGTGAATTTTATGGTAAATTCACTCTGTGTAAATTATATCTTTTAAAAAATTGAGATATAATGGACATATAACATATTACTTCTAGGTGTACATGGCTTGATATTTGTATGTATTGCAGAATAATCACAATAAATCTAGTTAATATCCATCACCATACAGTTATAAATTTTTTCTTATGATGAAAACTTAAATATCTACTCTCAGCAACTTTTAAATATATAATATAGTATTATTAACTATAGTCACCATGATGTACATAATATTCCAATGACTTTATTTCATAGCTGAAAGTTTGTGCCTTCATTCATTTTGTCCACCCTCACCTCCAACCTCTAGCCACCATCAATCTGTTTTCTGTATCTATGAGCTCAGTTTTTCTTTTCCTTTTTTTAAAATTTTTTTTCATTCTAGTTACTTAACATACAGTGTTTTATTAGTTTCAGGTGTACAATATAGTGATTCAATAGTTCCATACATCACCCTGTGTACATCATGACAAGTGCACTCTTTAATCCCCATCACCTTTTAACCTATCTCCCTACCCACCTTTGGTAACCATCAGCTTGTTCTCTATAATAAGAGTCTGTTTCTTGCTGTGCCCCTTTTTTTACCCTTTGCTTATTTGTTTCTTAAATTCCATATATGAGTGAAATCATATAGTATTTGTCTTTCTCTGACTTATTTCACTTAGCATTATACTCTCTAGCTCCATTCATGTCATTGCAAATGGCAACATTTCATTTTCATAGCTAAGTAATATTCCATTGTGTATATATATCACATCTTTTTTATCCATTCATCAATTGGTGAACACTTGGGCTGCTTCCATATCTTGGCTATTGCAAATAATGCTGCTATAAACATCAGGGTCCATGTATTCCTTTGGATTAGTGTTCTTGTATTCTCTCAGTAAATACCCAGCAGTGTGATTATCTGATCATAAGGTAGTTCTACTTTTTTTAAGACTCCACATATAAATGATCTTACATGGTCTTTGTCTTTATCTGTCTGACTTATTTCACTTAAACATAAATGCCCTCAAAGTCTATCTATGTTGTTGCAAATGGCAAGATTTCCTTCTTTTTTTATGGCTGAATAGTATTTCTGTGTGTGTGTGTGTGTGTGTGTGTGTGTGTACGTATGTACGTACACACACCATTATTTTTTTACCCAATTATCCATCAGTGGACACTCAGGTTATTTCCATATCTTGGCCATTATAAATAATGCTGCAATGAACTATAATGAACTATAATTTATACCTTAATAGCTATTATTTAAAAAAAAACTACTTCAACCAATGCAAATCAGCTTCTATTATTAAAAAATATATTTAGAAATCAATAATTACATTCAAAATTACTGTTAATTGTTTACAAAACATAAGTTAATTACCTCATTAAAGGCTCTCTTTGATCTCGCATCAGCCTCATTGTAACTTCACAAGCTCTTCGAAAAAGACCTTCTGTTCCCATAGGACCCATTCCATTAACCATATTATGAGTCAGTCGAAATGGAACAATTTCTGGAACTTCAAAGGTTTCTCCCTTAAAACAATGGATTTTATTAAAAGATAACTATGTTAAAATTTTAAATCTTATTTTCTGCCATTCTCAACCTGCATTCCATAGGGCCTTTTCATCCTTAAACTTACTGAGTTCCCTAAATTCCTTTCTGGTATGTACCAGTGGTTTATCTTTGATTTCATCTCATTTGTATCTGTGACCTTTCTTGGTTTCCTGTGACAGCAGAAGGCAATCCATAGAGAATGGGAATGAAGAAAATAGGAGGTTAATTTACCAGCCTGCCTTCCAGGATCATGACTTTGGAAAATTAGAGGGGTATCAGGAAGAGTCCAACTACCTTAATCTATTCCTAGACCCCACTCTGGACCTATAGAATCTCTTGGGATGTCTGCTTAGATATATGTGTATTTTGTTTAAATTTTTGGATGATTCTGATATGCTGCAGGTTTGGAAACCAACACATTAAAGTCTTCTGTCTCTCTAAAAAAACTGAGTCTCAGTAAAATGAACTGATCTGTCCATCTTTACATTAACTAAGAACCAACTGAATCAGAACTTGAACCTTTGGATTTCAAGTTCAGTGCTGGTTTTACTCTATCACTCTTCTGAGTTCTCTTCATCCTACGTTGTTTTACTGACCACTCAGGGATTCACTGATCAAAACCAGTCAATAAACTCTCAATGTGACTCAACTGTGACTGTAACATTACCAATGGGTAGGTCTAGGAAAAACAGTTCTTGAGGAAAGGAAATTGGGAGAAAACATACAATTAACTAGAGTAAGTCATATGACTTACCTTATTGAAAAGACAGTTGAAATCCACATGTACACATTCACCAGTTAAAGAATCAAAGAGAATGTTTTCACCATGACGGTCTCCAAGCCCCAGGATATAACCAACCATTGACATCACTGCAGTAGAACGGCAGTATGCTGATCTGCTGCTGTACCTTAAGAAAACACAATGCCTATCAAATATCCTTATGCCACATGAGGCAATACAAACCTAAAATATTTTTTAAAACATTAACTATTACAATGTATTATCTTCTTGGTAACTTACCATGATGTAGGATCAGGGAATGTCCTCAGAAACCATTCATGAAAAACGGGAGGATGTCTGGGTAGGAGAAATTCTCGGAATACTTTGAGTTTTTCAGACAAAGCTGCAGCTTTTGGTAGCATACACTGCCGAAGTTCTTTTCCTGTCATATAAACTCCTGCAAAGTAAAGTGGTTTCCACTAATCACATAAACCAAATAAGAAAAGGGGCAATTTTCCTTTAAAAAAAAAAAATCTATTTTTTTTCAAATTATTCTTCAAAATCAAGAACAAATAGAAAAATTGCCACTATGCATAGGTAAATTTATCTTATTATGATAAAATAATAGAACACATTATGTTTCACTATACTTATCCAAAGTGAAGCCTCTTGTTGATGAAAATTAATGTCAACTAAAACTGATGTCGTGGGATAAACTAATTCCAGAAAACGTCACTCTGAATAAATCCAATGTGAAGAGTACACTTAGAATTGTAAAAATGCTGCAGCCTTCACTAAAATTATAGTGATTTCTCTGTTCCTCAGCATGTAGTATAAACCCACACAGAATCATTATTAAAAAACCTAAAATGGTACTTTGAGATAATTTACTGTCTGAAGATTAGCCTATCAGACTCACTGTATACCTGGTTCTTGAGCTAATCTTGTACAATGCAAATCATCTAGAGAAACAGAAGAACTCTTCCTTCTAACACATTGATGAGCCTGTATTAGATGGGTGATATGACTCCAGTCTATTAAGTGCCTCTTAGGCCACCATGGTTTGGTGCTTTTTACAGCAAGGCACAGCCAAAAGTTTTATGGAAAAGTTTGAGATTTAAGGTGTTTAGACTCAAATGTTACATAGTTTCTATGTGTTCATGATACTAAAAAATTTTTTGAAATATTTTTAAAAAACCAAAGCAGTAACTAAAACACATACAATATTTTATCTTTCCAATAAGATAGTCAATAGCAAGTTCCTTGGAATGAGACTCCATTCTTTGAGTTTCCGCTCTACAACCTATCAGCTTTGTGAACTTGGATAAGTCACTTATCCAAGTGTATAGTGCCAGTTAACTTCTGGCACTATACATAAAATAGGGATAATCAGACTTGTTAACAATAAAAAAAGGTATATAATTAGCACAAGAATAATTTATTAATATCACTTATTGTTACAGGTTAAATTATAGCCTTAAAAAATGTGCTTAACTCCTAACCCCTGGTACCTGTGAATGTGACCTTAAAAAAGATAGGGTTGTTGCCCATGTAATCAGGTAAAGATAAGGTCATTAGGCTGGGCCCTTAATATAATATAACTGGTATATAAAGTATTATATAAGAAGAAAACAGAAACATATAGACTTAGGGAGAACACTATGTGGTGACAGAGAGGAAAGAGAGTGAAGTGAACCATCTATAAACTAAGGCATGTCAGAGATTGCTGGAGCCAGCAGTAGCTGACAGAAAAGAATGGAAGCGGTTTTCCCCTAGAACTATCAGTGATCTGGCCCTACTGACACAGGATTTCAGATTCATAAACTCCCAAACTATGAAAGAATACATTTCTGTTGTTAGTAGTACTTTGTTATAGCAGCCCTAGAGAAACAAATATACTTATTTTCTACCTAATTCTGATATTTTGATCTATTTATTTTTAATATACTGTATCATATGCATTTAATAAATTATTTTGAAATAGTTCTGGACTTATAAAAAACTGTATAAATGATACAAAGCATTCTCCGACATTCTTCACTCAGCTATTAATGTTCATGTCTTTCATAATAATAGTACAATTACCTAAATCAGGAAATTGATATTGTTATAATATTAACTAAACTTCAGACCTTACTAAAATTTCATCAACTGTCCCACTACATCACTGTCTTTTTGTCTGGGCTAGGATTCAATCCAGGATCCCATATTACCTTCAGTTGTCATGTATCCTTAATGTCCTCAAATCTGGGAAATTTCTATCTTTGACTTTTATTACCTTGACCATTTTTTAAG
Source organism: Nyctereutes procyonoides (assembly GCF_905146905.1). NCBI lineage: Eukaryota > Metazoa > Chordata > Mammalia > Carnivora > Canidae > Nyctereutes > Nyctereutes procyonoides. The sequence goes on from NW_026575042.1 coordinate 38,602,397, forward strand.
AGTTCAAACCAGTAATATTTTTGTTTCTCCACTGTAAAGTTCCTATTTTTCCCCCTTTATAATTCATAAGTATGTTGTGGGGAGATACTTTGAGACCGAACAAATAACCTGTTTCTCATCATACTTTTGCCCATGCATTCCACCACCCACTGATACCTTTACCTGTAACAATTATTACTGTGGTACTTTCTAATTGATGATTTTTTTTTAATTGATGATTTTCTATTTCCATCAATTTCTCTACATTTATTCACCGCAATTCTATTATAAGGAAGAACTGTTCCTGTTTTCCTACTTATTATTTATTTATATCAGTGCAAATTCATTTCTATTTTATTTCATGAGTTATAATCTAATACTATATCATTACTTATTTTGCTCCCCAAATTATCTCAGGTTTGGCCAGGTGGAGACTCTAATTCCAATCTAATACTTTCAGTTCTATTTTAGCCTTCCCTTTCCTTTTCTTTCTCTCACAGTGAAAAAACTAGCTCTCATTATCCACAATATATTTATATTTTGCTGAAGTTGAGTATACACATAGTTTCAGAATTGCTAACCAATACTTCTGTGAAAAACAAATTTGAATATACATCCTTGTAAGCTACATCACATTCTCTTGGAATATCTCTTGCGATAAAAATGAAATTAGAACCCTAGGAAGAAAAACACATAAGTACTTCTGTATATAGAATCTCATTTAGCCTAGAAATTCTACTATTGCTTATACAAATAAAAGGTATAATGGCATATGTTAATAATAATTACACACATATTAGGTTTTATACTCATATGTTTATATTTTAAGAATTAATTTTAGTACCCTTTTCCTTATAAAGTTTGGTCAAAATAGGTCTCAAGCCAGCAGTGTTGTTAACCCATTCAATAATTCCACATTCATCATTCAGGGGAATAACTGCATATGTTCGGATATGAAGTTCTCTTCTACGAGATTCTGCATCTTTTCTTAAACACTATTAAAAAAACACACACATAAACTTAAAAATTCAAAATTTCTGAATATGTCAAATATACATCTAAAGATTGTTCATTTCATAGCAAAAGAAAGTCAGTGAAAGTTTACTATGTGGTACAGCTGAATAATTCCTTGGAATGGCAGGAAAGGAAGCTACTGGGATAGTATCCATAGTCTTTTTCCAAATCATTAAAAATGCCTTGGGCAAGTCCCCCTTTTTAATTATTTACTACTAATGTGACAACAATATTGTGTTCAAAATATTATAGTTCTATATTTAACAATGACAAAATGTTTTTTATTGCTTTATAGATATTATTGAAATGTAAGTCCTTAGGCACAAAGACTGCTGCTTAATTTTGATTATCTAAACAAGAAACTACGAGTTTTATAATATCCTCAAAATGTAATTTTATTCTTACAGTTTAATATTATGGGCTTCATTTGAAAAACTGCCTCCTAGCAGAAGAAAGCTTTTTACGTTTCATCTGATTAATCCTGAATTATTCTAGGTAAAGATAAATGATGTTTTGTTTAATTCTGAAACTGTATGAAATAAACTAAGCACACAACTATAATTGCAAACTGTCCAATTCAAAAGCACAATCACTAACCAAAAACATGTTTTAAACTTTAGGAATAAATAGGCAACATAAATGTCAAATGTACAGCATTAGAATGACATGTGAAGATCAGTTTGTGGTCTCCTAGACCAACACAGACTGTAGTTTTTCACAATCAGGCCATTGTATTTTATATGTGGGGGAAGAGTAATGAAATAAATCAGTTACAAAGCTGATTAAGATAAATTTATAAACTAAACCCAGGCCACTTGATACTCCTAACCAGAAAAATACTCAAGGGAGCTTGGGATAAACATACGAATGGTGTTAAAGTCAGTGAATTAGGTTACCAATTTACTAAACATTTTAAATAAAAAGCAATCCTTTATTTCACAGTGCCTTTGATATGGGTTTTTAACGTGATATTAATTTTTAAATTATTTTGGTTACACAAAGTAAAGACCATAGTTGTTCTTTCTTAAAAATGAAATTATCTGTTGCTGTATCTTTTCTATGTTAAAAGTCTGTAACTTCTCCTGCTAATAAAAGAGGTACTAGTGATACACGGGGAGAAGATAGAGAGGGACAAAAAGCGTATAAAAAATAATTAAATTTCATCTTTCAATTGTATGGTTTAGAAATGATCTATGTGCATAATGAAAAGACTGTATCACATGGACAGTAGTTATGGAAACTCTAAAGTAAACTATCTCCAAACCTTATTAATCAAGGAATTGAATTCCATTAGCCTACAATCCTTTCTCAGGTCATCTTTTGGCTTACACATCATGATGTAGAACTTTCCATCTGATCCTTTCAAAGAGATCTTCTTTGGTTTCTGAAGAGAAGCAAGAATTTCCACCTAAAATATAGTAAGTTACATATAAGTTGAGGTCAAGATTCTTTGTTTAAATTTTCATATATATATATATATATATATATATATATATATATATATCATGCTACCTAACAAAAAAGAATATAATAACCTATATCATGTAATAAGTTTATTATCTTAACATTTCTTTTATCATAATCACTGATGACCCATGAAAAAATAGTTGCCATGCATAGAAAGCCATTGTCACCCATTAGGATTGACTATAAAGTAAAAGGATTACTTCATCAGCAATATAAGTACTTACACATTCAAACTGAGGGACCCTCTTCAGGACAGCCATGTTTAAAAGATTTTGTTTTTAAATATTTTACTTATTTGAGAGAGTGAGTGAGAGAGAAAAAGAGAGCATGTGCAAATGAGCACGCAGGAGCGAGGGACAGGAGGTGGGGGTAGGGTGGGAGGAAGAGGCAAACTCTCCACTGAGCAGGGAGCTCAATGTGGGGCTCAATCCCCAGGACTTCGGGATTGTGACCTGAGCAGAAGGTAGACACTCAACTACCTTCTAGAAGCCTCGCTGGCCCTTCTAAAAGATTTTTGAAATATTTTTTAGAGAACCTGTCTTTACAGCCAGAGACACTGTTTTTAAACGTCTTTAATGGTAAGAAGTGATTATCAATTTAATGTTACTTGACTTTTGAAACAAGAAACTCTTCCAAAACCAAGTCTACCTAATGAGGTGAGCAAATAACCTGAATACTATTAAGTTATAAACAAAGCATGACTATAAGTAAGAAAGAATGATTTCATTATGTGGTTTAATATCTGTCTCTGGAACAGTTAAACAAATGTTTTGATACACAGATTTACTGGAACAAATAGTTTTCAGAAATATTTACTTAGAAATGCTCTGGTGCCATTTCTTTAAAATAGTCACATATTTATAGTCACATACTTAAAAAAAAATCAAGCTCTTCTTAGCTAAATTTTGCTTCCTCCTAAACTATAAGCAAAAACTGTACTTTGTTCTCCTCTGTTTTTAGGATGAAAGAAAGTATGGAAAAAATCAAATTGTGAAAAATAAAAATGATACTCATGCTAAAATAATACAAGCATCTAAAAAAAATCAAAATACTTGACTGAACATGGGTTTTTGCTTTAAGGACACTGTCTTAGGGGTTGTAGAAGATTAAAAGGAGAATAAGCATGAACATTATGTGTGTATATCTAATAATAGGGGAAGATAAATGCATATGGGTGAAAAGTTGACAATACAATACAAAGGTAGTAATTGATTGGAAATAGACCTGTAACATTAGCAATATGTACTAAGAAGTTTAGGAGAGTAAACATGTTCACTGGAATACATAAAAAGCTAAAAACTGAGAAGGAACCATCTCCCTATCATGCTATTTAAGATGCATGACTCTCGTTCATCATAATATACATTAGAAAAGTATCAGTCTTCTCCATATGGGTATTTTTATAGGTCACAGATACTAGGAACATAGGATTTTAACATTTAATTTTATCCCATCAGTATTAAAAGTTTTATTTTTCTGTATTTCTAATCATTATTTCTTTGCAAATAAAATTCACTTAGTTTCTGAGAAAAACATTTTTTTAAAAAACTTAATTTGAAATTTTAATTTAACTAAATTTTAAAATCACAGTTACAGTTATATAATATTGAATTTTACCATATCATCAAAGCTTGCAATATAGGCCCAATGCCCAGGAAATGGCTCATGGTTAGCATGAGCACCCGGAATTGATGGAAGAGTAGGTATCATGACTGATTGTAAAGGAATGAGAATTTCACTGAATGTTGGTTCTTCCACCAGCTTTTTAAGCATTTTAAAATGAGTGCTCATGCTTAATGTGGAACTACTTCCATCCACCTGGGGAAAAAAAAATAGCACACTTTAATTTCTCTAGGTTTACACTGTATTATAGAACACTTAATTTCAACCAAAAGTTTCACTTCCACAATATTTTAATTACAATGGTTAAGCAGTCAGCAGTTTTCCAAGAATTCTTTATACTTCTCATTTTACTTGCTCCATACTCTTTTACTTTATCAATAATAATACCACAGGGCTGTTTCATGACTCATGGTGATAATAAAGGCCTACGATTTATTAACAGACACTACAAAATCCAAAGAGCTGTGTAAATCAAACTGTTTTTTTTTTGTATCAAATCTCATTGAGCAGCAAAATGATACCTGAATTTCTCTCCCAGGGCATATTAGTATATCTCACTATAGAAACAGTTATGAAACTGATTATGGGATACTCTATCAGAATACTCTCAGCAGGGATATTCAATATTGAGTACATACACTATATTACCTTTAAAAAATCTGAAAAATTCTAAATTCCTAAATGCAGCCTAGCTGGCCACAAAAATTTCAGATAAATAACTGAAAACTTGTATATGTAAAGCATTTAGAAAAGTGCCAGTGCTTAGTAAATGTTGGCTATTATCAATGTCTTTGATAATGCCAAGTACATTAGAAGTCAATAGGGCTCAAGTAGATAGCTAAAACAGATTACTCTTTCAAGGTGTTTAGTAATACAGAAAAGGTAAGAAATAGCCTATATTTTCTCACCTATAAATAGCTAATAGATTGAATATTTGTAAAGTGAAATCTAGCTATTTACCTGTAAACAGTCTCTCTCTTCTTCCTCAGAACTATCCTCACTCACTTTTACCTTTCCTATATATATATATTTTAGGGATTTCCCCCCCTCCATTTTCTTGGGCAAAAGAATGTGCTACTTCTATAAGCATATTCATACTCTAGATACAAGTATACTGAAAAAAGTAGTTATAGCCATTGGCTTATTTTCCTACAACACTATCAGCACCTCAATGCAGGAGAATATATCTTCTTGATTTGGGTTTCACTTAGCATAGTGCCTGTCAACAGGCAAGGAAATAAACACATCCTGAAAGAATGAAATAAAATGAAAACCAAACTCAAATCTTTTCCTCTCATATGTGTAGGTTAATGTATATAAGTTTTGAAAGTTTAAAGATACAACACAAAATAATAATAGAGATGATTTTGAGTATTTTGTATAGAGTCTTACAGCTTATTTCATATTCCTCTACTTAAATTATTTCTAATTAATATGGACAATTTACTCTCAGAATAATCTACACTAACAAGAGCTTTTAGAAATTTCAGAGTATAAATTTGAGAGGGACATGATAGAAATTTAAAAAACTGCTTTATTAAGGTAAACTGCATATATTTAAAGTATATGATTTGATGAATTTTTACGTATGTGTATATCTACTTACGTTAGAATTTTAACTTAATTAATCAAATGAAAGAAAACCAGCTAAAATCATATGGAAGTTTTATATAAGTGATCCAATACTGGACTCTAAGTAGGAAGATTTATGGTCATACCGGTTTATTGCACAATTCCAAAAGCTTATCCGTTAGGCGAGTTGCATCTCCAATAAATTTTTCTAAGGATTTTTTCATATGAATAGCTTTATTTAGGATTTCTTTGCATCTGTTCACACGCATGGGATAAGAAGACTGTCATAAAAGAAATTAAATGTAGTTTTATACAAGGTGTTAAAAACAGAATTTTGATCGACATAAATCAATTCTAGATGAGAATTCATATTGATTCAAATTTCCTGGAAATCAATGTGGCAATATTCTCAACAGCCATGAAAATGCTTTTATCCTATGACCTTATGAATTCCCTTCTTAGAATCTATCCTGGTGGAATAATCAAAATTAAGAATAAATATAGATGTGTCTAGATGTATTTATTATAAGAACATAACAATGGAAACACAACAGTTAAATAAATAATAGAAAATAATTATAAGCTAACTACTATAGAGTTTTACATAATTATTAAAATTGTGCCTTCAAAGAATATTTAATTCATAGAAATATGCTATAGTAATAATCTTAGATGAAAAATATCAAATTATGTATCTATATAACCCAAATTTGGCATTAAAATATACACAGAAACTACATATACAAAAATACAGAAAAATATCAATGGTAGAATTAGTGAATTTTAGTTTTCTTAATATTTGTCTATTTTTCAAATTCTCTAAAATATTTATGATTAAATATATTTACCACCTTATAAATGCCCATTAATAATGCAATAGTTTTTCTACTATTAATAGTTTAGATACTTTGGATTAAACACTTTGAAAAAATAGGCTACCATTTCATACCAAGCACTAACAGTTTACTAGACTTCAGAGAGAAAACACATGCTGAATTTTTTATCTTAACATATTAGTCCTTTCATTTGATATCGTAAATATTTCTGAATTTAAAAATGATACATAATGCTTTAATATATTTTTTTAAAAAAAGATTTTATTTATTTATTCATGAGAGACACAGAGAGAAGCAGAGACATAGGGAGGGGGAGAAGCAGGCTCTCCCTGCGGAACTTGATCCCAGGACCCCGGGATCACAACCTGATCAAAGGTAGTTGCTCCAGCAGAGCCACCCAGTTGCCCCAATTTCTTTTTTTCAAGAATTTAAAATTTATGTTTTGCTACTAATTTACTAAGAAAGAAATACTGGAACTTGCATCTTCATATTAGCATTAAATAATCAATCCCGTATAAAATGGAAAAAGACACTGCTGTGATTACTATATTACCTTTGACACAGCTGTCATCATCCACATTGCTTGTTGAGGATAGGCCAGAAACACTTTGGCTATAATTTCCATCAAGACAACAAAAACTTCATCATGAGAATGACAAATTCGAGAGATCAACTGTGAAAAAGCAGTCAAAAACTGATATGGTGCTAAGTGATTTGTGTGCTCTGTGATAACCTTGTTTATTTTGGCTAAATCGTTTCTCATTTGTACACGATCAGAACGGCCAGCTGAGAAAAAGATCAATGTTAAAAAAACAGAGAAGAAAAAAACAGTCTATCAGTCATTTCATAAAAGAAAAATTTTGTGTTAAAAACAACTTTACAATACATGTTATTCTCACACCCAAAGCTAGATCACTTGCCAATAGATGAAGATAGCTATCTTTGACCAAACAGAAAAACATATTTAAAAGGGTCACTGAAAAACTCAAGGGCTATTAATTTTCACTAGAAACACAGAACAAGCCACACTCCACTATAATTTTTAGGGTAAATTATTTGGCTTAAACTAGTATCTCTCAATATGTGTAGGTTCAGGAAGGAATGAACAGATACTCATTTGCAGCCCTGAACTGCAACTTCTATGTGTTTAGTGTTTCTCCTCGTTGTTAACATTCATGCTCACACTTACATTCAATCTTAAGTATCAAAATCATTCCTAACTTTATAAGTTGACTCTTGAGCCAAATGTAACTTTATATCAAAATCAAAATTTCTCTTATCTGTTAAAATTTTTACATAAATTATACCTTTTTCCCATTCGTATGCCTTAGCACCAAAATCAAGCCATAGTGATAACATTCGTGGCATTGACTGATATATGAATTGATTTCCATATTGTAGAGATCTGCAATTATATAGAAAAGATATTATTAACATAGTGCTCTTTTTTACAATTATATGGATTAAAATGTAAAGACAAACTATTACTTGAGTTTTACATAGTCTTCTGACAAAAATTATGGTATCCATATTTCTTCTTAGTAGAGGTTACTTTGATTCCCTTCTCCCTTTTTTTTAAAGATTATTTATTTATTTATTTGAGAGGAGGAGAGCATATATATGAGAAGGAGCAAGAGGGAGCAGGGAAGGGTAGAGGAAGAGGAGGCTTCATGCTGAGAAAAGAGCCCAATGGGGCTTGATCCCAGGGCTGCAGAACCATGACTTGAGCTGATGGGAGATGCTCAACTTAATTTTCATGGTATAATACTGGTACTACTGAATTAAAAATATATGTGCACATTAATTTTTCCATTAATAAAGTTTTTTTAAAGATTTTATTTATTTATTCATGAGACACACACACACAGAGAGAGAGAGAGAGAGAGAGAGAGAGAGAGAGAGAGAGGCAGAGACACAGGCAGAGGGAGAAGCAGGCTCCATGCAGGGAGCCTGACATGGAACTCAATCCCGGGTCTCCAGGATCACACTATGGGCTGAAGGTGACACTAAACCAATGAGCCACCCTGGCTGCCCAATAAAGTAATTTTTTAAAAGGAAGAAAAAAATGATAGAAAAATTTTTTATCTCATCTAAGGTTAAAGACTGAATCATTGGTAAAGTAGAAAGTATCCTGAATATGCTAAGATCCGTGATTGATAACACTTCAAGATCAACAGAGTCACTATGACATATTTAATAAGTACACATGCAGTTCTCATACTTACCTGCCAAAATGAAGAACTATATACCGAATGAGATCACCTTGCTTTTCCATTTTGTTGTCTGTGACCATGGGCATCAATTTGTCATAGTACTTGGCAAGGTAAAAATGCCCATCCTCCCATTCTGGCAAGAACAAGGTCACATCCTGTAAAACACAACACCAGAAACTTACCTAAGCAAACCCCATACTATACTGGGAAATAAACTATGAAAAGATGATCAGGGATCAAAAGGTGTAAAACCCACATATAGGCAGAGCAAAGTCAAAGGCAGAGTGACTCTTTAATTAGAATAAAGAATAGATATTTTCTTGGAAAGGTTTTCTCAGGATGGCTGGTTGGATCTGGTGAGTTGTCCACTGGCCAGCAAGAAATAGTGTTCAGATAATTAGCTATTTAGGGAAAGGAAACTCCATTTACATTGCCACTTTATATGTCATCAAAATAATTTCCAGATGGACTAACGTATTTTATGAAAGTGTTTATATGTCTATTTTTACTATAAAAAAATCTCAGGAAAGGAAAATATCAAACCTCTAAGGATAGGACTTTAAAGCATAAAAAGATGGTAACAAAAAAACCACATCTTATTTTTCTCCAAGATCTTTCACAGGTTACTGCATTCCCTCTCAACTCCTTTATAATTGGGTTTCTAAGAATTCACCTCTCATTCATTCCTCAAACTATTTCTTCATGGTTTGTCTTCAGTATTCCACAAAAGCAACTCCTTAAATCTAAAAGATCCTTTCCAATTCTGATCTCATTTGAACTCTCTTCAGCACCTGTTTCTGTTGTCCACAGCATTTCCTCTTTGAAACACTTTCTTCCCTTGGCTTCCATGAGGCCACAATCTTCCAAGTTTTCTCTTATCCTGTCCCCTGTATCATTTCCTTTCTATTCCCCTGCCTTTTAAGTATTTGTGTATTTATTTTAAAACAATACTATTTGAAATGTGATGGAAAACATAGAATGGCTGACAACAGAATAAATTTTTTTAATGAATTTCCACTCTTTATTCAAGTAAGTACGAGAACACAGTTTGAACTAGGAACTGTAAATGAGATCTTGAGTTTCCCCTGAACCTAATCCTGCCAATTTACAGACAGCTACCTGCCTGTGGATAGAGGAGAGAATGGCATGACTAGACATATAAAACAGATGCTGGATTCATGTACTCAACCAGCCAGAGATAAGGCTGCCAGTGTCCCTCCCTTATCTAGTCATAAAAGCAAAGGGAGGGATCCCTGGGTGGCGCAGCGGTTTGGCGCCTGCCTTTGGCCCAGGGCACGATCCTGGAGACCCAGGATCGAATCCCACATCGGGCTCCCAGTGCATGGAGCCTGCTTCTCCCTCTGCCTGTGTCTCTGCCTCTCTCTCTCTCTCTGTGACTATCATAAATAAAATTAAAAAAAAAAATTAAAAAAAAAAAGCAAAGGGAATAAGGAAACAGTATAATTTCTTTTAAAAAAAGATATTTTTCAGTCTGGTTTTACCATCACTTTACTCTCTGCTTACTCTTACCTGTCTCCCTCCTTCCTTCTTTTCTAGTTTAAGTTTTTAAAATTTATTTTGTAAAGTAAAATTTAGAAACAGGAAAATACAGAAATTTTATGTGTATAGCTTGGTCAATTATCACAAAGTGATCACATATAAGACCTCTGGAAACACAAGCTCCCCCATTCACCCTCCCAATCACTGAAATAACCACTGCTATAAAGTGAATGTTTGTTATCTCCCCACCCCTGAAATTCATGTTGAAGCCTAATCCCCAAAGATAATATCTGGAGGTGGGGCCTTTGGGAGGTGATTAGGTCATGATGATGGAACCCTCATGGGTAAGATTAGTGCCCTTATAACCCAGACCCCTAAGAGCTCCCTCACCCCTTCTGCCTTGTAATAATAATGGCAGTCTATGAAGCAGGCCCTCATCAGATACCAAATCTATTACTACTGTGATCTTGCTTCCCAGCCTCCAGAACTGTGAGAAATGTCTGTTGTTTAAGTCACCCAGTTTATATGTTTATTATAGTATATTGTTCTTAGAACAGCCCAAACAGACTGACAACCGCTTTTGGAATTTCTAATACAGTAATTTTGTTTTGCCCATTTTTTAACTTTATATAAATGGAAACATACTACATGTATTATTTTCTATCCAGTTTTTTTCATTCAACATCATGCTTGTGAAATCTGCCAAACTGTTTTCCAAAATGATCATACCACTTTATACTTTCAGCAACAATGTGTGAGTCTAAATGCTCTACAGTCTGACTTTGAGTTGTCAATCTTTATATTTTAGTCTTTTATTTTTATTTTTTAAAAAGATTTTTATTTACTTATTCATGAGAGACAGAGAGAGAGAGAGAGAGACAGAGAGAGAGAGAGACGCAGAGACACAGGCAGAGGGAGAAGCAGGCTCCATGCAGGGAGCCCGAAGTGGGACTCGATCCCAGGTCTCCAGGATCAGGCCCTGGGCTGAAGGCAGTGCTAAACGGCTGAGCCACCCGTTAGTCTTTTAATAGATATATAGTGTTGCCTTGTAATGTTTTTAATTTGCATCTATGCTTGGCTACTACAATTGCATACATATCCTTTATTTGTTTTTGGTCATTTATATATTTACTTTTGTAAGTCTTCTACACAGTTCTTGCCTCAGGTTTGCTAATTAACTTTTAAGATTTCTTACTGTATTCTGGATAAGAGCCTCTTATCATTTATGTGTTGCAAGTATCTTCTAATCTATGGCTTGCCTCCACATTCATAATGATATCTTTTCATGAGGAAATTCATAATTTTAATGTAGTCAAATTTTATCAATCATTTCTTTTACAGTTGGTCATTTTGATCTGTTTAAGAAGTCCTGACCTACTTCCAGGTTTGAAGATACTCTCCTATATAAGTTTTGGAAGCTTTATTATTTTGACTTTCATGTTTCAAATTCTACCACCTGCCTCAAATTTACCTTTGTTAATGGTGTGAAGAAAAGATCAAGTTTGACTTTTTTTCCTGTAAGATAACCAAATGATACAACATTTATTAAAAAGACTATCTTTCTGGGGGCGCCTGGGTGGCTCAGTGGGTTAAGTAAGTGTCTAACTCTTGATTTCAGCTCAGGTGATAATCTCAGGGTTGTGGGATTAAGCCCTGTGCTGTGCTCTGCACTGGACATAGAGCCTGCTTGGGATTCTGTCTCTCTCTGCCCCTTTCATGCCCCCAACCACAAGTGTACTCTCTCTCTCTCTCTCAAAAAAAAAAAAAAAAAAAAAAAAAAAAGACTATTCCTCATGGGACTTAGGCCATCATGACAGAGACTTAGTGATGCAGCTTGTTTAGTCAGATTCTAACTTTGGTATAATGAGGGCCTCTCTTCCTTCTCCTCCACCCCAGGCTTCAGTGCAAGAGATGAAAGACCTGGAATATCTGCTATAAATTTTGCTGTGAAGAATTAGTGAGTTTTGTGTGCCTCACAAATTAGAAGAAATTCAGATCTCTCCAATAGGGAGAGTAAAACATAATAATGACTTTAGGATTTACCTTGTTACTACTGCTCTTTAGTATAGTATGTGTGTGTGTGTGTGTGTGTGTGTGTATTTTTTTTTTCTTTTTAAGATTTATTTATTTGAGAGAGAGTGCATGTGAGGGGAATCAAGCAGAGTGTGGTGCCCAATGTGGGGCTCCATCCCACCACCCAGGAAATTATGACCTGAGCCAGAATTATGAGTCAGACACTTAACCGACCGAGCCACCCAGGCATCCCTGCATGGCAACTTCTTGTAAACATGGGAACAGGGGGCTAGACTCCTACTATGTATCTTGCTCAGAATTCAACACTGCCAGGATTTAAACATTAACATTTGTTTCATCTGCTTTATTAGCTCTTGGTCCCATTTAGGTCTTTTCTTTTTATATCTTCCACTTCTCTCCTTATCATCATCATGTTTTCCTCTAGGCTTAAGTATATTTATAGTAGCGATTTTAAAGTTCTTATCTGAAGTATGTTTATGATAGCTGTTTTAAAGTCCTTATCTCCTCATTTTATCATCTTTACCATATTTGTGTGTCTTTCTATTGACTGATTTTTCTTCTGTATATAGCTTATATATTCCTGCTTCTACATATCTAGAGTAATTTTTTACTGGATGCCAGACATAGGTCATTTTATGTTGCGGAGTTTTAGATTTTGTTATATTCCTTTAGAGAGTTGTAGACTTTGATCAGGCAGGCAGTAATTTTACTCGTAAATCAGCTTAATCCTTTTAATGTTTCAATGCTTTTGTAGGGTGGATGTAGAGTAGCCTTTAGTGTAGGGCTAATTAAACCCATTTTTAAGGTGTGGCCCTTTGAGAGTCTCTATATATCATGTATGCAATGAGGCCTCTTGCCTGGTGATAGAATTCTGGATGATTTCCAATTCTATGTAAGCTCTGGAAATTGTTCTTTTTATAGCACTCCCCCAAATCCCTGCCCCCCAACTGATATGTATAACTGCATTATACATATACTTGCCTTGTATTTTTTCATAACTGCATTGCTTTCAAAGTTAGCTGTTTCTTCCATAAATCGGCCCACTAGTAGCATAGCTCGACCATGGATTAACATGTTCTTACTCTCGGTTGGGGTTTTATTTTCAGGAAAACATAATTCAACACCCTTCTGAAGAACAATTAGTGCCTGGTGAACATCACCCTAAAAGGAAAATGGCAACAACAAGCTTTTTAATTTAAGATATTTCTTTTCTGAAAAACATTATTATTAGTACTTAAAGTCCATTAAATATGTTTTATGTATAATTCTTTGTAACTTCATGTTCATATCTCATTTCCCTCCTACAAAAGTAAAATCCTAAAAAGGAAGCATTGCTTCATTTCATGTAGAACTCATATTAATTCATTCATTTGCTCATTTTTACAGTCAATCAAAGTATAAGGAACTGAGAGATATATGTAGATGACTAGGGATAAACAAACATGAATAAATCAAAATTTCTAGCTTAAAAAAGTTCACAGTCAAGTGAAGAAATAGAGTATGTAAAATAGCGACAAAATGGTAAATGCTATTAACAGAGAAATTTATATGGATATTAAGGACAGAGAAGGGAATCTCCCACACTACATGAAGATATAAGAAAATGGAGAAGAGCAGCGCTCAGCAAAGATTACCGGATGAGGAAAATTTGAATTAAGTTTTGAAGAATGAGTAGCAATTCCTGGAAGTAAATTCAGTGAAGGACATTCTTGGTAAAAGGAGTAATAATTTGGGGCTCCTGGGTGGCTCAGTTGGTTAAGTGTCTGACTCCTGATCTCAGCTCAGGTTTCGATCTCAAGGTTGTAAAAATTAAAAAAAGGATTAACATCCCTATGTGGAAAAGGCAAGTAGCATGGTTTTAGCTATAGTCTAAAGGGCTTATGAAATAGTGAGTGATAAGTGAAGTTGAAGAGGTAGACTGGAACTCAATCAGAAAAAGCCTTGTATACTTTCTAGAGGTCAGACTTAATCATAAAGGCATGAAGAATACTTCAAAAGGTTTTAATCAAAGCAGCTACATGATTTAATGTGCATTTTAGAAAGATTACAAACTGCAGTCATGTGTACACAGAAACAGAAAGACTAAAAAAAAAGGCTATTAATATTATTAGAGACTACAAATGCTAAGGGCATGAATGAAAGCAGCAGAGTTAAATAAGAGAGGATTAAAAGATGTTTCTTTTTCAACTTCCAAATATGCAATAAGGTATTATTAAGTATAGTCACTATGCTATACATTATACCACGACTTATTTATTTATAACTAGAAGTTTGTATCAAAATGTTAAGAGAGGGCGCCTAGGTGGTTCAGCTGGTACAGCATGTAACTCTTTTTAGGTTTTTTGGGTTTTTTGTTTTTAGAGGGAGAGAATGTGTGAGAAGCTTGATCTCACAATCCTGAGATCATGACTGAGATCATGACCTGAGCTGAAATCAAGAGTCAGACATTTAACCAACTGAGCCACCAGGTGCCCCAAGCATGCAACTCTTGATCTCAAGGTCATGAGTTTGAGCCTCAGGTTGCAGGTAGTTTACTTATCAACAACAACAACAAAAATCGAAAGATTTTTCTAAGGAAAATTTGGTCTCCACTTGGACATGGAAAATGAGGGAAATAAAGAAGTTCAAAATGATGCCAAGATGTCTATCTTAGATGAGAGGATACGAAGGAGTCCGATTTAAAAAACAGAATATATAGGAGAAGCAGTTATTGAATAGTAAATGATGAACTTGATTTTGAACATGTTGAATTTAAGGTATAATACACAGACCAGCACTAGCTCAGAAAATGACCAGGTACTGGCAAATATAGGCTGAATCATTACTTTTGCCTCTACAATCACAGATGGCTCCAGCTATAGTTGCTAAATGTCAATTTCAGAATATGCTATGCTCACTACTAATTCTAGACTGGTGGCAAGTATAAGGAGATATGTAAGTAATAACCATTTAAATCTGGGGAATAATCTTTGCAAGTAATTCAGATAATCAAAAAGCCTCTTGCTCATTACTATTGCTTCAATCTGGGGATAGCTGGGGACTTTTGTTCTTATGCAAAGCCTTTTGTGATAGGTTAGATTAGAAATTAATCCTGACAATAAAACTGGCAAATCCTCCCAAAACTAATTGTCTGCTAAGAATATAAGTAGGGAACAGTGTTATTTTCATTTCACAAGAATCTTTTTTTTTTAAACGTTTTATTTATTTATTCATGAGAGACAGAGAGAGAGAGGTGGAGACATAGGCAGAGGGAGAAGCAGGCTCCACGCAGGGAGCCCGATGTGGGACTCGATCCTGGATCCTGGGATCATGCCCTGAGTCAAAGGCAGACGCTCAACCGCTGAGCCACTCAGGTGTCCCTCATAAGTGTCTTGAGCACCTACTACGTGCACCCTGTATATATACAAGAGGTAAAGACAAATTAAAAATTGGCTGTTTCTCTAAAGAACAACAAAGGAAGACAGATGAAAACTGAAAGAATTGCACTTTCATCTTGAAATGGAAAGACAAATGTTTGTTTAGGGACATCAGGAAAGAAGGAACGGTTTCCTTTAAATTATGGTAGAATGATAAAGATGACAGAGAGACTCTGAATTTGGATTAGGGATCATCTCTTAGTCAGGCCTTGGTAGGAAGTATATAATATACAACAATATATCTATGATGTTCTCTTGGCCGTTACCTTGGACCATAGCCACTTTGCTCTCTCCACATATAGTTCAGCAAGTCTTGATTCTCCAGCATTAAGGAGAGCATTGTAGGCTGTCTGGTGGTGACCAGCCTTTCTAGCTACTCTGGCACTCTGTAGCCAACATTCTCCAACCATTTCATTGTAATCTGGTCTAAATGAAGACGAGAAAAAGCATTTTAAATTATATTCAACAATTTTACTAGAAAGCTCTCTTCCTAACATGGAACCTTCTCAAAATACAATTCAAAGAAATCAAAGAAGATTAATTTATTAAAAAACTCATTTTAATTTTCTTACAGTGGTCAATTTTTGTCAATTACAAGTCTATGAAAACTCTAATACTGACTTCTATCTGCACCTCTCCCAGATATATTAACAATAAAAAAGATACATTGCATTTAAAAGTAATTCTCAAGTTCTAAGTTCATTTCAACTTATATAGTATTGCTCTGACAACTGATAACAGAAAAATACAGATTCAAAGAGAAAATTAAGGAAGATAAATACTTCCAAATAATACACAAATGTAATAGTAAATTCATGATCACTGACATTAAAAAAAAAAGTGTGAAAAACCTTTTGTTGAGGCTTAATAAAGCTCTCCGGAGAGCCAGGATGGGCTCCTTAGCTCTGTAGGAATTTTGTGTCATTTCTAGTCGAGCTACCCAGTTGAGAGAATCTTCTTGAGAACTGTCACCTGGCGACTGGTGAAAGAGTGGTTTGATGCTATGCTCCAACTCACACAACATGTGCAATCTGAAGATAGATAGATAAAATGTTATCTCATATACAAAGCACATACTCAAATTAGCTATTAAGAATCTGAATTGTGAAGTTTTCTTTGGAAGAACTTTAACCAATATATATCCTTAGTATATAAACTATAACATTTTTATCTTTTTAAATTGGATATAAAACACCACTTATGTTGATTTAAATGTTTAGTCCAAATTCCTATTAAATTGGAGAAGGATATATAAAACTAAATTCAAGTGTATACAAATCAAGTTTCACCTATATAAAGATAAGAGAAAATATGGATCCATTATAAATCAACAGAAATATCTGCATATTTTGCTGGTGCTTCTATAATAGGCCTGACATAGGTAGATGCCAGCAAAAAAGTGAAATGATGCAATTTTATTTTTTCTAAGAATGATGGAAACACTCATGACACATTCACACTAGCTTTTTTTCCATTTTTAATACTTAGTGTCTATGACTCAGTGTTCAAGGATACAGTTGAGTATCTACAGAACAAAATTAATCTCAGTAGTCCAATCTATGGTTTCATTCAACTGTTACTAAAGGGGCTGATACAAATTATAGTAAATTCTTCTAAATTAAACAAAAATGTTCTTACTTATTTTTTAAATTATAACATCTATTGTTTTCCTCAGGTGAACTCACAGATCTGAAATGTTTTCATTTCATTTTCTTCCTTACTTCTGAAAGCTAATTTTCCATTCTACTGGTGTAATGTCTACATTTTTTTGGGAGGGAAATGTCAAATGCATTTCCAAATGAGAGGGAAAAGAAACCTAACAAGTACTGAGCATGAAAAGTGCCAGGCACAGTAAATGTCTACACTATTTAGGTTAGTTATATAGCAAGTACAATATGACATTACAACAGGATGAATATGATATTTTCTTAGTTTTTAGAAGTTTCACAATTGCCTTTTCTTTTTTTTTATATATATTTTTTTCTTTATTTATTTATGATAGTCACACACACACAGAGAGAGAGAGAGAGAGAGAGAGAGAGAGAGAGAGAGAGAGGCAGAGACACAGGCAGAGGGAGAAGCAGGCTTCCATGCACCGGGAGCCCGACGTGGGATTCGAGCCCGGGGCCCCAGGATCGCGCCCTGGGCCAAAGGCAGGTGCCAAACCGCTGTGCCACCCAGAGCATTTGACTGCACAATTGCCTTTTCAATGAAAAGGATATACATTAGAACATTTTTTAAAAACTAAACGGTGAGGAGCACCTGGCTGGCTCAGTTGGTAGAGCATGTGACTCTTGATCTCAGGGTTGTGAGTTTGAGCCCCACAATGGGCACAGAGACCATTTAAAAAACAAAAACAAAAACGAAAACAAACAAACAAGAAAACCCTCTAAGGTGATTTTGAGATAAAGGAATAAAAAAGCCACTGTGAGTAGATACACATGAAACCAAATATACTATCACTGAAGACAGTTAAAGACCAGGAACACAAAAATGGAAACCAACCCCCCCATACCTTACAATATATTCATATCCTCGTTGATAAGAGCCTCTTTCAAAGCTTGCAGCTGAAAGAGGTACAATTTGTTCTGCTCTCACTAGTTTCAGTGTGTCATAAAAAGCTGTGGTATCTCTTTTCTTGGCTGATAATAGTAACTGTCCCAGTCTGACACTCCATGTTGTAGATTTCCCATCTGAAAAATAAATGTAGAGTCAAGGAGTGCCATAGGGCCCCAAAATTAGCTTTATTATCATTTGGTAAAATAGTCAGCAGAAATACTGGAGCAAATGGTTTCACTCTACTTTGGACAACTAAACTAGGAAATTATAAAACAAGCTAAAAGATTAATTATAGATGTTACTTAGCTACTTAAGTCTGAATATTTATAGCATATTAAAACTGCATACATTTAAAAAAAAACTGCATATATTTTAGGAAGTAATTTTACCTGCTGCCAAATAGTTTTCCACCAAATCCCACTGTGACAATTTCCAGGCTGCTTCCACTCTGTATGTGTTTAATTCATCTGTCCATTCAGATCTATTAAGAGACGCCAGTTATCAACAAAACCTTATTTATTTAAGTGGCATTTAGAATTTTTTTTATTGTTTTAGATGTTCTATTTATTTATTGCTCTATTTGTATTATATTGTATTTTGTACTTAGATATGAAATAATTATCTTTATCCAAAATAACCCAATTTTTTTTTTTATTTATGATAGTCACAGAGAGAGAGAGAGAGAGAGAGAGAGAGAGACATAGGCAGAGGGAGAAGCAGGCTCCATGCACCGGGAGCCCGACGCAGGATTCAATCCTGGGTCTCCAGGATCGCGCCCTGGGCCAAAGGCAGGCACCAAACCGCTGCGCCACCCAGGGATCCCAATAACCCAATTTTTAATCTTTCCACTCCCCTAAAACATTTTTTCAATAATGACTTCTAAAAGGTTCATTTATAAATGCCATTCAAAAAATGCCATTCCTTAACAAACTGTGCCATATAACAGAATCAATACCTGCATAATTACAAAGTGCAGTTGTAAGATTAGCTGCATGTTTAATTTAAACAAAGGCGGGAGAAAAAAGAGCCAACTGAACAACTGAACACATTCAGAGGTAAGCAATTCTAAGAACTTGGAATTTTTGAAATTAAATTTAAGGCAAAAATATAGGAACTGATGAGTAGATCAGGGGCAGTTGGGGGTGCACATGGGGTACATATTTATAAATAAAATCTTTAAAAAAGTAATAAATGAGTAAATTTTTTACTTAAAAAAATCTAATAATAGCAGCATAAATATACTGCATACCTTACTGAATACCTTATAATATCTAAATACAATTTCACCAAAAATAATCTAAAACAGGTTAAAAGAAATACACTGGAAATGCAGTTTTCTGAAGTCCAGTACTGAATAACTTTACAAGCTTATCACCAGATGCCAAAATATCAAAATTAAGATAAAAATCTGAGGAGAATTATCACGATTTGCTATCTAGAGGGGATGTGCCATACAGCCAAGAAGTACAAAATGCCATACTATGCCAAGAAGTACAAAAGGCAATAAGGATAACGCTGTGAGAACTTATCCATAAAAATATGTGCATTAAACATAGTAATACAGTCAATGATTTTAGAGTAGTATTTGTTTTGTTTTGTTTTTTTTTAGTATTTGTTTAAATGCAAATATTCTCCCCAAAGAAAACACATCCCCTTAATGACCATTTGATCCAATATGATAGAGCAATCTTGGCTGAATATGGAAACTTGACTTTTCACAGTTCAAAGATCAGGAGGCTCTATGTATCCCAAATCCAAAGAAGCCAAGAAGAGTCTAACTGTCCAGTGTGCATAATAAGGAAACTTGACACCTAGGCTTGAGCCATGACAAATCTTCCCAAATTACTTTATTTACAAGGTCTCATTGAGAGGTTAGTTGGTAACCTAGAGAACCATCTAAAACATATGACCATTCTATCTCTGGTTCTGCAAAGCTACCTCCCTCATTTAATAAATTCCATTAATGTGAAGCCATCTGATCAACAGTGAGCTTCTCTGCTCTCAAACATTATAGAATTGTGCTCTTTACAAATCATAGTTTGGAATTTACAGAAACTCTATTAGAAGAACTCTTTTTGAGAGTCCTAACTAAAAACGGTGGCCAGTGTACTCTTTGGTTAGCTGAGATACAATGCCTTTTGATCAGATCTCACTGCCCAGAATAATCAATTGGCATCCGGTAAATTTCGCAAGAAAGAAGTCTTTTAGCTCTCAGAATACAGCAGCTTTAAAAGCAAAACCAACCTCCAAGGTTACTCCTCAGACCAGAAGAACTGCAGCCTTAATCTTCGTACTACTTTTTTGCATCATTTGATTTGCTGTAACAAACCCATTTTTTTTTTTTTTTTTTTTTTAGGAAAAAGGCAGCTTTCATTTTTATCAATCCTTTAGGGAAAAATCAACTCACACAGTCTTGAGTGATGGTCTATAAATCAGTCACAAAGTTTCCCTCTTCCCAACACAGAAAATAACTGGTGTTGATAATGTAGACAGAACTTAGATAATTTTTGGATGTGTTCACATGAGCCTTACCAATAGTAGATGAGCTCTAGAAGTTTCTGTCTTAAAGCAACTATAATTCAAGGATGACTCTTGGGACAGAAGATAAGCTATTAAGTGCTAATTCAACTTATGGCAAAGTAGAAAAAAATATTCTTTTTTGCATATCTCTAATATCATGAAAACAAAAAAGATTTCATTTCTTTAGTAAATGGTTATGTCAACCCAATTCACCAATTAAAATTTTCCCAGATACAGTAACAAAAGAAAATTATTCTTTAAAGAATATATTACCTGTTAGCATGCACTCCATTCACCTGAGTGATTACAGTAGACAGCTGACCAAGACCTAACATGGACTTCACTACACCATGATAATGAATGATCTAGAAATTTAAAAATATTTAAAATAGCAATTATCATTTCAAATATACCTTGGGAAACAAGACAGCTTTTTATTCATAAAAAAGTACTATTTGGAGGTACCTGGGTGGCTCAGTCAATTAAGTAGCTACCTTTGGCTCAGGTCATGATCTCAGGGTCCTAGGATTGAGCCCTGCATCGAGCTCCCTGGTCAGCAGGGAGTTTGCTTGTCCCTCTCCCTCTGTCTCATGACTTTATTTAGTCTCATGACTAAATAAATAAAATCTTTTTTTAAAAAAATTGATGTATTATACTTTTGGGGGGTATGCATTATACTTTTAATTGCAAATTAAAATTATATAAATTTGGGTAACTGAATACACAGCTTAATATAAATATACTCAACAAACCTCTTTCATTTGTGGATTCCTTTTTTTAAAGATTTTATTTACTTATTCTTGAAAGACATAGAGAGGCAAGAGACACAGGCAGAGGGAGAAGCAGGCTCCCCCTGGGGAGCCTGATGCGGGACTCCATCCCAGGACCCTGGAATCTCCACTTGAGCCAAAGGCAGCCGCCTAACCACCGAGACACCCAAGCACCCCCATTTGGGGGGTTTCTAAGATCACAGAAATTTGGTATTGGAAGGGATTTTTGAGATCATCTAGACATCTCTAATTTTATCAATCAAGAAACTCAAGCTCAGAGAATATTAAATATTTTCTAGACACACTGTGACACTACTAGGGACACTACTGAAACTAAGATTTCCAGAGTTCCTACTTCAGAGTCTTTTCATTTTGTTGTCTCTCATTTAATATCTTACCTGGTCTGGTTCTAGCTGAATAGCCCTGTCATAACAAGCAGTAGCATCCCTCAGTAAGCCAATACTTTCATGTTCAAGGATCTGTTCTTTCAAAGATGGTTCTGCCTTTCGAATTGCACTTACTCCAGCCACTCCATCCGGTTCATGCATAGCAGCATACAATTTCTTTGTTCAAACATAACAAAACAATCAAATAAAAGAAAAAAACACAATAGAAATAAAATTATACAACCACCAGTTTATGTGGAAAGACCATATGAGAATTCTTCTCAAAGCAACAGTATTTGCTTCAAGGCAGATTTCATAGTAAAATTATAAACTTATTTCCAGGCCTTCTATTATCCTAATACCCTTGTTCCACTTAAATACAAATCTACATTAGTAGCTGTTACTTAAGATAAATTCTGCTGAATACAGTTTATAAGTGTCACAAAATTTTTAAATAAGTATTTTAGTATGTTGATATTGAGATGTCTCAAATCTGAGTTTGAAGGATATATTTAGGTTGAAGACAAAAATTTGGCAGCAATTAGCACAAAGATGTTCTTTAAAGGTGGGGAAAAGGACATGATTTAGGAAAATAGAGAAAAGGAAGAAAACAGGGCCTGGGAAGAAGACTGGAGTATTTCTATATCAAAAGAGAAAGAACTAAAAAATGAAACTGAGAAGAGAAACCAAAGTAGTTTGTTTATTTATATATTTTAAGATTTATTTATTCATGAGAGAGAGAGAGAGAGAGGCAGAGATAGAGGCAGAGGGAGAAGCAGGCTCCCCACAGAGAGCCCGATGTGGGAATCAATTCCAGAACTCCAGGATCATGCCCTGAGCTGAAGGCAGACACTCAATGGCTGAGCCACCCAGGCGTCCGGATAAACAGTTCTTTTAAAACTGGCTATAATGGGAAACAGAGAGATGGGTAGTATCTGAAGGAGACTATAAGACCAAGGGAATTATGAAAAATTAAGATGGAAGATACCTGAGCATGTCTGTATACTCTGGATGAAGAAGACAAAGTATTAATACTAAAAAAAGCAGGAATATTGAAGGATTAAAATCAAAAACACAGGAGGATTGAATTTTGACAGAAAGCGATCCTTAGGAATAAAGGAAGAAAAGAAAAAAGGATATGGTGCAGAAGTCAGTGTATTTTTAAATTTGGTGGACATCTGGATTCCATTTTCTCAATGATGATGAAGCAAGATTACTAGTTGAGAGTAAGTGAAGAAGAAGCTGAGAAATGAGAAGAAACAGTCATATTGAAGAGCAGAAGATAGGCTTATTAGAGAAACACAGATGGAGTGAAGGCAGTGTTAAAGAGTACTGTTGAGGTCTTAGATGATAAATTTAAAGTAAAAGCAGTTAAAAACCCACCATGTGATTTTTCTCTAGCAATGTTCAACTGCTTAAATGCAGACACTGGCAAGGCAGATGGGTGAGTTTATCCACGGATGGTGTTTTACAAAGTGAGTATCGCATAAGGGAGAAAGTCAAGGAAACTGAACATCTTTGTAAAGGAATGATTTTAATAATGAAAAACAGACTCACAAGCTAGCCAGGGAGAAAAATAAAGACAGGGGAAGGCTAATATTCATCCAAAGACTACACACTTTTGGGGTGCCCGGCTGGCTCAGTAGAAAGATCATGAGATTCTTGATCTCAAGATTGTGAGTTTTAGACCCATGCTGGGTGAAGAAATTACCTAGATGAGTAATAAAAACTTTAAAAAAAAAAAAAAAGGACTATAAGCTATGAATTTCTCAGTTTCTCACTACCTTTTGCTTTTGACTTGAAAAAAGTTACCAATTTTGATCTCTTATTTAATCCCTCTGTATTAGCCCTACCTTTCCTTTTTTAACCTTCCTTATACAATTAAAATATTATCACCTAAACCATTATTTCATTAGCACTGTCATACCTGATTCCTGTTACAACCAGCACATCCTCCTTCCCACTCACCTCAAATTCAGGCCCATATTTCTCATGAGAATAACAATGGCCTGCTTCCCTTGCATCATAGCTTTCAAACCCTCCCTCCATGACTGCTATAGTCATTTAGTTAAAATACCATTCTGACCATGCACTTCCCTGGTTCAAATCCTCTAAGAATTTTGGACAAGTTGTGTCTTTCCTCTGCCCAAATCTTTCTCTTTCCTCTGCCATTCCCAAACTGACACTTTACTCTTTAGCACATACCATATTCTTTCCCAACTCCATATGGATGCCTCTGTTTGAAATATCTTACCTCCTTTTATTACCTACTGTCCATTCTTTAAGAACCAACTTACTCATTGTCTCCATGAAGCCAGTACTGACCCTTTGCTTACTCTCATCTCCCACATTACCCCACACAGAGGATAATTTAAGGGTCTTTACTCATGGCACATATATATCACTTTACACCAAATCGGTGTTTAACTCTCCCCACTAATCTGTAAGCTTCTAAAGTGCTAATAACCACCTAGTAGCTAGCAGAACACCTAAAAAACTCAATAAAATGCTCAACAAAATGAATATAAACATAAAACACTGGCAATATTAAGCATCATTAAATTTACTGTATTAATTTCAAACCTGTAAAAATCCAAGATGCTCTTGAATATTTTGTTTCTTTTCTGTAATAAATGATTCAAAATGCATTACAGCTCGTGTGTACGCTTTGGAGCGAAAGGAAGCTACTGCGAGGGTATCCTGAGGTATAAGGTCTAGAAAACGAGTTACACTCTGATAGTCTTCATAATCCGCCGTAGATGCTAGAATACAAAAAGATAATTGGGTGATTAAAGATGTATAATGTGAAATTTTAAAAGTATCAATTTAAATTCCAATTTATTTATTTTAAATTCAATTTAGTGAACTAAATAAATTAATCTAAATGTATTAGAGAATCACACTAAGAATGTAACTACCAGAGGATTGCTCAGAGGATTCTTGCTCTAATTCCACCATTATTACTTACCTTACTTGGAGATATTTAACTTATTTGAGCTTCTGTTTCTTCATATATAATAGGGAAATGTTAATATTGTCCTTCCTTACAACGTTGTTGTGAGGATTAAATATAAATCTGTATTATATTGTATCATTTCACTCAAATGTGGAATTTAAGAAACAAAAAAGAGCAAACAGGGAATAAAAGAGGGAGGGCAAACCAAGAAGCAGGCTCATAACTAGAGAGAACAAACTGATGGTTACCAGAGGGGAAGTAGGTGAGAGGATGACTGAAATACGTGATGGGGATAAACAAGTACACTTGTGATGAGCTCTGAGTGTTGTATGAAGTACTGAATCACTATATAGTACACTTGAAACTAAATGTTGGAAAGATATAAAGGTGATACAAAAGATACAAAGATGAGTTATTTATTAACAGTAACTATAAAAACACTGCTAGAGTACAATAGCAGGGAAAAAGCAGAATTTATAGAAACAACGTTTTTAAAGTTTAGATTTTAACATTCTATTTTTTTCCTCTGTTGCCATACAAACAATATCAACCGTTTTAATGAAAAGTCAAAGTAAAAGTGCCTTTGAAGTAAAATCACAAATACTTCAGAGTAATTTTTTTTCAAGAATCTAAGAAAAAACATAAATTGGGAACTTCAAAATAAAGATAGTCTAGTTTAACAATTCTTATTTAAAACTTACAAATTTTAGTAGCAATTCATAACAGTATATAGAAAATAAGAAATAGAAATGCTTCTTCAAAATTTAAATAATCAAGATGATAAATCCAAGATATATTTAAAATAAGTCCTGATTCCATTAAAATTTGTAGATCATTCAAATTATGAGAAATGTTAAAAATATTGTATCTTTGAGGGTGGCTGAGTGGTTCATTTGGTTAAGCAGCTGCCTTTGGATCAGGTCATGATCCCAGGGTCTTAGGATTGAGCCCCACATCCGGCTTCCTGCTCAGTGAGGAGTCTACTTCTCTCTCTCTTTCTGTGCTCTCTCCCCCTCTCTCACTCTTTCCCAAATAAATAAATAAAATCTTTAAAAAAAAATTGTACCTTTGAACCAATGCAAATGTTATTCTTTTTTATTTTTTTTTTAATTTTTATTTATTTATGATAGTCACACACACACACAGAGAGAGAGAGAGGCAGAGACACAGGCAGAGGGAGAAGCAGGCTCCATGCACCGGGAGCCCGATGTGGGATTCAATCCGGAGTCTCCAGGATCCCGCCCTGGGCCAAAGGCAGGCGCCAAACCGCTGCGCCACCCAGGGATCCCGCAAATGTTATTCTTAAAAGCTAGTATTTCCCTTGCAATGTTAATGTTAGTAGGAATGGTGATAGAGGTTGAAGAGAGACTGTATTTTTTTTTATGTATTTTGTTTTATACAACCATTTACACATGCAGAAATAGGAACAAACATTAAATTGTTAAATCAATGGAAAATATATTAACAATTAGTCATAGTGTTCAGAAAAACAATCCCCCAGATATTTGCTTTCAAGTCCAAAAACTTTTAGAAAAGTAAATTATTGCGTTTAATAACAGGAATGTATGTGCTTTCCTCGTGTATATGAACAAGAGAGAGAGGCTCACAAACTGAGAACTGCAAAAGTAAAGGTCTCTTTAAGGATTGTTAAACAGTCAATTTTTTCAATTAGCCTCAAAGTCTAGGGGGAAAAATTTCCATTAAAATAGCTGCGATATACAGAAGCAGAATAAATATAAATCTTCTTGCCAAATGCTTCTATCCTGAAGGACATTTTTAACTCTAACGAGATTCCCTTTTCCATCACTTTAATGGTAATTGTACTATCACAGGAAAAAAAACTACACATATTTGGTATAGCAGGGTGTAATGTAGTAACGTGTATTAAGCATATTTAGAAAGACTGCTGGATGCCAAACACTACCAGAGACAGGAAAAACAAAAAAATAAAATTTATGAATGAAATGAATAGAAAGTAGAAAAAAAAAATAGGACATGAAATTTAACATCTCTTTTGAAATTTAAAACTTACATGGGATAAAGATTACAAAGAGTATTCATAAGTGAAAAAGGATAAAAAAAACACTTAACTATATACATGTATACATACATGTATGTATATATACACATAGTGCACTGAGAGGGCACACAATAAATACACACAATACACTGAAAAGACATGGAGTAAATGGTTTAGCAGCGAGGGATCAGTCACTTATTTCATACTTTATAATGTATATATTCATCACTTCATTTAATCCTCAGTCCTCTATGGGAGATAATAATAATCCCATATTATACAAAGAAAAATTAGGCATTATCTTGCCTAAGGTAGTAGGAGTAGAATTTAAAGAGAGGTTTTCTGACTATAAATTCTCTGCTTTTTCTCAGTGAAAAGGGGGAAAAAAGATATGCAAGAAAACACAGGTCTTTAAAAAGCTAATGCTTAAATTACAGAATTGGTACAGGAAGTAGCTAACTGGTTAATAATTAAGAGAAGAAAATAACACAAGTTATGACTCACCTACTGAGTCTATCTTATCTCTGTTTGATTTGCTTTGTGGAAATTTCTCTGCATTCAGTGCCTGAAATTTGTGCCTTGCCCATTGTGTTAGATGGTCAAGCATGGAGAACACAGTCTGTGTACTGAGTTGACACAGATCAGATGCACTGTCTTGGGTACTTATGGTATGCTGATCATCATGCTTTAGAACTGCCATAATTTCTGCATAAACCTAAGAAGAACTCATTTTATGGTTAATAATGTGTCATGTAATATCATTTTGCTATTATCTGACATATAAGATTAAGCATTCTAAGGCAACTCTAAGTCAGAATAGATGATTCCATAGTGTCTAATAAAATTTTAAATGTACATACCATATAACCCAATAGTTCTATTTTTTGGAGTACATCCTAGACACACATACACAAATGCTTTCACAAATAAGAATCTCCATAATGCTTACCATAGCATTGTAAAAACAAAAACCATGGAAATAATAATTATTATGACAATAGTTAAATAATAGTACAATTATAAAATGGAAGGATATTATACAGCAATAATAAAAAAAGGGTGGCTCAAAAAATATATATTGGTAAATAAAATAACAGGGAAGTTGCGAACAATACCTACATTGTACCATTTAAAAAAACAAAAAAAAACAAAAAAACCCTAAACAGAACCAATGGCATTAAAAAAGGTCTGAAAACATACACATCAAATTAATATCAGTGATGACCTCTGGGAATGTGGGATCAGGAACAGTAGTCATAGGATATACTTTTACTTGTACAATTTGAATATTTACATAACATTAGCATATGTTATTTATGCTATTAAAAAAATAATCATTTTGGGGGGTGCCTGAGTGGTGGTTAAGAATCAATATCTTGGGGATCCCTGGGTGGCGCAGCGGTTTAGCGCCTGCCTTTGGCCCAGGGCGCGATCCTGAAGACCCGGGATCGAATCCCACATCAGGCTCCCGGTGCATGGAGCCTGCTTCTCCCTCTGCCTATGTCTCTGCCTCTCTCTGTCTGTCTCTATCATAAATAAATAAAAATCAAAAAAAATTTAAAAAAATATTTAAAAAAAAAAAAAAAAAAGAATCAATATCTTGATTTTTGCTCAGGTCATGATCTCAGGATTGTGTGATCAAGCCCTGAGTTGGCTCTGCATTCAGCCCTGTGTCAGGCATCCTCTCCCTCTGCGCTTCCTCCTAACACGTTTCCTCTCTTTCTCTCAAATAAATAAAGCTTTAAAAAATAATCATTTTTTAAAAAGTGTTACATGTATGTGATTAAAAAATTAAACTTAACAAAATATTATAAAACAAAAAGTAAAATATTCTCCTTCCCCTATCCTAATCCATAGTACTACTCAGCAGGAAAAACCACTATCAGTAATTTTTTATACACTCTATTTCAAAAAGTTCTATGTATACTGGGGCATATATAATATATACTTTCTAATTTTCTACACTAAGCATTGGATAATTCTTTGATGAATAAAGGGTTAAAAAGATTTTTAAGAGTTAGACATGTATATACATAGCCAGCCATACACTGATCTACATTCCCTAACATGTAGCTTTTCTAATACTAATTACTAGTGGACAAATGTTTGGACAAACAGAAACTTAATAATATGGTATCTCTCACCTCTTGCTGATCTTCTTGATTACAACCCAACAAGACATATACTAGAATATGTGGAAGAAGATAGATGGTCACCTTGAAATCATGTTTCATCATAATGCTACAGCAAGTGAAGATTTTACTGGCAAGATCATGCCGAACCTGTAAACCCAAATGGTTTAGGGACAGTAAGTAATTTTATACATTATACTCTACTGATTAATGTCAAAAAACCACACAGGAGATAATTGATCATTGCAGAATGGGTATTCTTGTATGGAGAGGGGCACAAACACTCAGGAAAAAGGATTTCAGATAAACACCTCTCTGGTCACTCTAAATATCTTAAAATGCCTGAACTGCTGTGACCCCTAAAGGCAATGTCAACCACCTCAACATAAAAAGCCTTCCCCCCTTACTTTTTGGATGCATCATGTTTTGTTACAGATCAGCACCCCTAAGTACAGTATATTTTACTTAGCTAACATTAAATTCAGTGTATTAACCTCCAGAGCACATAGATGAGTAAAGTAAACAAAATGTATGCTCTGGGCCAGTACACTAAATAAAAGACTCACATATTTAATAAGTATTAACAGTAATTAACTATAGAAAAATGAAAAAAATAGGAAACAAATTACTTGGGATTAGAGTCAAATTTTATGTTATGAAAAAAAATTTTATGTTATGATCTAACCTTAGATTTTCCAACATTACTGTTCTCTTAATAAAATTTAAAAATTTGTTTTCCTTCTCAAATATAAACACTTCACTTTAAAAAACAACAATAAAACTAAACTAAAGATTCCAGATTTGGAAGTAATTAACTTAAGGATATTCTTCTACATTTCACATATTTTTAGTATAATCATAAAAACACAAGAAACTTGGAATGCCTGTGTGACTCAGTTGGTTAAACATCTGATTCTTGATTTTGGCTCAGGTCATGGTCTCATGGTTGATGAGATCTAGCCCCACAGGGCACCTGGCTCTGTGCTCGGCACAGAGCCTGCTTAAGGTTCTTTCTCTCCCTCTCTTTCTGCCTGCCCCCTCTAAAAATCCAGCAAAAAAAAAAAAAAAAAAAAAAACAACCATGAGAAACTTTCTCGAAATTATCAGATAAAAATTATTGTAATAATATTTTTAAACACTAACAGAAATATGAATTAAAAACAAAAGTTATAAATTTCAAATATGCCTTAAAGATTTCTTGGAACACACAGAATATTTTTGACTGTCAGGCATGTAAAAATCTCCTATTGGGAAAACATCAGAAATATACCTCTATTTTTTCATGAATTTTCATTTCATAAAAATCTTTATTTTTATTTTGGGGGAAGTTCAGATAATGTATTTTCTTTTAGAAGAAGCCACAAAGCAATAATATTATCTTTTTATTTTATAAAAAATCTTTTTATTATGTAAAAAAAACTTGAAAAAGCACTGTCATTTTTTAAAATAGTATCATTTCACAATGAAAATGTAACAGACATTTTGCAAAGACCATAGTGACTTGCTTGATAAAACAATTACCCTCTCACCCAGAAACTAGAAGCAGTAGGAAAGTTATTAGCAAATACTTTCTACAAAATTTTCTGTCACTATCAGCACAGATATTTCAATACCTGCTATTTATGTTATACATTCAGATAGATGTTCTGGTTTCCTTTAGAATTTCTGTTCATTTAACTAATTCTGAACAGAGTTCTCTTACCTTTGTTATAAGATAACCTGCCCAAGATGCTGACCATTCTGCAAAGTTATTACCTAATTTACTTAAGTAAATTGGCTTCTTTACTCCAGACCAATCTGTTGACTTCTGAGAGCTCTTATATCTGTAATTTTGAAAATTCATTTATTAAGAAATATATTTAAAAAACATTAAAAAAAGAAATACATAAATATATATCTATCTTTTAAGACCTTTAGAATAAAACATATAAAAAATTTATCAACTCCTTCAGTGACTACCCTACTACTGCCTTGCCTTTACTGAAATATGGTTAAAGGCACTACCTTTTCTATATCCTTGTGGGGTGGAAAGTCAATCTTGCATACCCCAAGTATTTTAAAGGATTTGAGTCTGCCTCCTCCTCTTCCTTAGTGCTCTTTTCTAATCCTTCCAACTCCATCTGTGTAAGAAAGACTTGTTCCTTTGAGGTTCAAGCCACTCAGGCATACCATTCTCTATTTCTCATTATGGGCACCTATTAAACTCACTGGTAACTTTAATACATCTCTGTGTTTTCTTTATTCCCTATTTCTTACCATCATGAGTAACTTCAATGGACTCAAATCTTCTCAACAACTTTCTCTTTTACTTCTATCAGGACTCCCTTGCCACTACAAAAAAAACTTCACTTCCAAAATGAACTACTTAAATATCTTACTCTATAGTCTTAGCTTTCTAAATTTCTAGTTCTTTCATCCAGTTATGCTAACACATTAGCTCTCTACCACTGAGATCTGTCCCTTAACCCTGTTAAACTCTCCTGATCTGTAATACCTTCCTTTCATTACCTCTTTCCTTAACCAGCGTGATCTTCATGTCCTTCATTTCAAGAACTCTTATTAATATTTTCTACCCACTCCATTGACCAATTCAGCTCTATCCATCTGTATTTACACATAAGAGATTTTAAATTTAAAAGGTTTTTTTCTTTTTTAAAAAAGATTTTATTTATTTATTCATGAGAGATTCAGAGAGAGAGAGAGGCAGAGACACAGGCAGAAGGAGAAGCAGGCTCCATGCAAGGAGCCCGACGTGGGATACGATCCTGGGACTCCAGGATTACACCCTGGGTTGAAGGCGGTGTTAAACCGCTGCACCACCAAGGCTGCCCGATTTAAAAGGTTTTTAAATATAAAGAGGTATCTAGCAAATATGTATGCATACTTAAGGGCTTATATAAAGAATCTACTACAAGGCTAGACACTGTACCAAGGCTCAAAGAAGTAATGTATCCATCATCACATATCTAATAAGCATGAAATCTAGGGTACTTTAAGTTATAGTTTCTAACTAAAAATAATTTATAGTTTTTTAGATTTCAATAAGCCTTAACAAAATTATTAAAATTGAACAAGAGGTTAGAATACACTTTATAACAAAAGAGGAAGAAAATATCTTCATGAGGAGAAGTCAGAGGGTTGAAAATCTCTAATCTCTAAATGAGGTTGCTAATGGCTTTGAAACTAGCTTTAGACTCTTAAATTTCTATATTAATTATACCTATCAAAAGCTTAAACTCATATTCAATTTAAAGTGGATTCTTTCAAAGTATTACTGACAACTGAATTAAAAAAAATCAATTCTTTTAGCTTCAATAAATTCATATAAATACTTAAAATTATACAATGTAATCAATGACCAGACTGTACTTTTCTCATTTTGACAAGATTATAGGCAAAATCACAGTGGAAAATACATATTAGGCATACTGAAAATACGTGTAATACTAAAAAATTATATAAAAAATAACATTAATTTTATGGGGTGCCTGGGTGGCTCAGTTGGTTAAGTGTCTGACTCTCGGTTTTAGCTCTGGTCATGGTCTCATGGGTTGTAGGACTGGGACCCAGGTCGGGCTCCATGCTGAGTGGGGAACTAGCTTGAAGATTCTCTCTCCCTCTGCCCCTTTACCTCACTTCTGTGCACATGCTCTCTAATATAAATAGATCTTTTAAAAAATAACATTAATTTTATAAAGTTAAAAACAATTTTATAAAAATGGTTTTTAATACGTTTACAGACCTAGTATTTAGATGAGGTTCCAGGATTTCCCGAACATGCTCAGGAAATCTCCTCCACAATTGGTGACCTGGACCATCGGTCTGCATCTCTCTGCAGTCATAAATAGAAAGTAACTCCTACAAATACATATTTCACATTTGTAAATCTATAGTGAAGCAGATAAATCTTTATGCTTAACAGCATAATAGTATAACTATACATAATAGTTACAAAAATAATGTTAAAACAGAATTATAAAATTTTGGAGCTGCAAACCTGCTTAAGACATCTATTTCAATGTTTAAAATCATTTACGTTACTTACTTAATTAAGGTCACAAAGCTGTGGCAGTACTTGAAGCAGTTTGTGTTCTACACATATAATATGTACTGGAATATAAGTTTAAGAGCTATTTGGAGGAAAAAGTGGAATTACCTGTATTTGTACAGTGTAATTCTTTAAATTTGATCTTTTCTAGATTTTAATGAACGCAACTACAAATCCAACAGTTTTAAAAATTCAAGATATCTCAAATTCTAGGTATAAAATACTGAGTTTAAATTTGTGAAAAGAATGGGCACCTGGCTAGCTCAGTGGGTAGAACATAGCAACTCTTGATCTCAGAGTTGTGAGTTTGAGCCCCACATTAGAGTAGAGTTTACTTTAAAAAAAAATTGTCAAAAGAAAATGCAAATGTTAAAGACCATTTTACTACTCAAGCCTCGAAATAAAATGGATATATTTTACTTTACTGAAATAAAACAACTGAGATTTTATAAATGAAGAAAAAAATCTTTGTTATTAATATCAATATCTAAAACAAGACAAATATGTTAGGATATTCTATCTTCTACCACCTATTACTTTCCAATTCCATGAAAAACGACCATATGCAATACATATACTCCTAATATTTATAAATATAAGCACTGTCTAGGAAAATATGTATTTTATACTTATTTTTAGTATTTTTTAGTAAAATTAAGGAAGTATATGAAAAGTTCAGAAACAAAACAAAAAAGTTCAAATACAAATATTCAGAACTCATTTTCATTTAAACTTAAAATATTAATAAGATTTTGAAGTCAGCTTTTTTTTGCTGTTTGGCAAAGTCACTCTAGCTAACAAAAACCCTCTTAATCAAGTAAATCAACAATTCTCTATTTTTTTGGGGGGGGGACTATTTATACTCTTAAAAAGACTAATACACTTACAAGTGTAGACCTTCCTTCATATTTCATTTAAAAAAACAGAAGCAATCCAAAGAGACTTCCATAATTCCCATGCACGTCTACTTAATCTGGCATTATCAGTTATAAGTGCACATAGCTTTCTCTTGTCTTACAACAGATGAATTGCTTCTGTTTTTAATTAGGGCTACCTCTCTACTTGCACACTATATTCCACATCTTTTTGCTTATTGAAAGTATTAAAACAATTCTTTCCTACATTATCACATTCTCCCCTCTGCTGAATTGTTCTCAAGCAAAATATAAGCATACTGTTATTTCTCCAACCTCACTCCTCATTCCTTCCCAGCTACTATTTTATTCTTCCACTCTTTTTTTTTTTCCTCATTAAACTTTTGTTTTAATGGGTCTCAAAATTATGTGACAGATTTTTGGTCAAGTTGTTTCCATTAAAAAGTGCTGATTTTAAAAATTAATAACTCAAAACTGCCACGCATGCACAAAAAAAAAAAAAAAAAAAACAAATGGTCCACAAAACATTCTCCTTTCCTTCTGAAGGTTTTACTTATCATTAACCAGTCTTTTACTATTAAACTTAAATGGCCAATTGACACAAACAGTTCTGAGACCGTTCTTCCACCATTGATTAAGACTAGGGTGGCAGGTATTGGGGAAAATATTCATTTAGCCTTCTGAGCTTTCTGGGTAGACTTGTGATTTTGCCAGCTTCAGCTGCCTTCTTGTCCACTGCTTTGATGACACCCACAGCAACCGTCTGTCTCATGTCACGAACAGCAAAACGGCCCAGGGGAGGGATCCCTGGGTGGCGCAGCGGTTTGGCGCCTGCCTTTGGCCCAGGGCGCGATTCTGGAGACCCGGGATCGAATCCCACATCGGGCTCCCGGTGCATGGAGCCTGCTTCTCCCTCTGCCTGTGTCTCTGCCTCTCTCTCTCTCTCTCTCTGTGACTATCATAAGTAAATAAAAAATTAAAAAAAAAAAAAAAAAAAAAAAAACGGCCCAGGGGAGAATAGTCAGAGAAGCTCTCAACACACATAGGTTTGCGAGGAACCATTACAACAATGGCAGCATCCCTAGATTTCGAGAACTTGGGACCATCTTCCAGCTTTTTTCCAGAATAACGATCTATCTTCTCCTTCAGCTCAGCAAACTTGCAAGCAATGTGAGCTGTGTGACAATTAAGCACAGGTGCATATCCAGCACTGATTTGGCCTGGATGGTTCAGAATAATCACATGAACCATGAAGCCAACTGCTTTCATTGGTGGGTCTTTTTTTATTTAGATTTTATTTATTTATTCATGACAGACAGAGAGAGAGACAGAGACAGAGGGAGAAGCAGGCTCCACGCAGGGAGCCCAACACGGGACTCGATCCCGCATCCCCAGGATCACATCCTGGGCTGCAGGTGGCACTAAACTGCTGGGCTATCGGGACTGCCCAATTGGTGGGTCATTTTTGCTGTCACCAGCGACACCTGCCACGGCAAACATCTTTGACAGATACATTCCTGACACTGAAGCCCACATTGTCCCCAGGAAGAGCCTCACTCAAAGCTTCATGGTGCATTTCAACAGACTTTACTTCAGTTGTAACATTGACTGGAGCAAAGGTGACCACCATGCCAGGCTTAAGAACATCAGTCTCCACTCGACTCACTGGGACAGTACCAATACCACCAATTTTGTAGACGTCCTGGAGAGGTAGACACAAGGGCTTATCAGTTGGATGAGTTGGTGGCAGAATGCAATCCAGAGCTTCAAGCAGTGTGGTTCCACTGGCATTCCCATCTTTACGGGTGACTTTCCATCCCTTGAACCAAGGCATATTAGCACTTGGCTCCAGCATGTTGTCACCAATCCAACCAGAAATTGGCACAAATGC
Source organism: Nyctereutes procyonoides (assembly GCF_905146905.1). Lineage (NCBI taxonomy): Eukaryota > Metazoa > Chordata > Mammalia > Carnivora > Canidae > Nyctereutes > Nyctereutes procyonoides. The sequence goes on from NW_026575042.1 coordinate 38,638,208, forward strand.
TACTGTGTCGGGGTTGTAGCCAATTTTCTTACTGTAGGTGCTGACTCCCTTAATGATTTCCTCATATCTCTTCTGGCTGTAGGGTGGTTCAGTGGAATCCATTTTGTTAACACCAACAATTAGTTGTTTTACACCCACTGTGTAAGCCACTGGGGCATGCTCAAGGGTCTGCCCATTCTTGGAAATACCTGCTTCAAATTCACCAACACCAGCAGCAACAATCAGGACAGCACAGTCAGCCTGAGATGTGCCTGTAATCATGTTTTGATAAAATCTCTGTGTCTTGGGGCATCAATGATGGTCACATAATACTTACTGGTCTCGAATTCCCATAGGTATCAATGGTGATACCACGTTCACATTCAGCTTTCAGTTTATCCAAGACCCAGGCATACTTGAAGGAGCCTTTTCCCATCTCAGCAGCCTCCTTCTCAAATTTTTCGATAGTTCTTTTGTCGATCCCACCACATTTGTAGACCAGATGGCCAATAGTGGTAGACTTGCCTGAATCTACATGTCCAATGATGACAATGTTGATGTGAGTCTTGTCCTTTCCCATTTTGGTTTAGGTTTAACGGTGGTTTTCACAACACCTGTGTTCTGGTGGCAAACCCACTGCAAAAAAGATCTTCCACTCTCTTAAAGACTCTTCCTTATCTTCCAGAGCACCACATTCTCCTACCTTACTGGCAGCTCCTTTTTAGTTTTCTTACTTGTTCCCTTCTTTTCTCACTCACTGTCCAGGGCTCAATTACTAGAATCTAGAATCTTTTTACCTGTACTTCCTCTCTTGACCATCTTATCCAGGATCACCATTTTAAATACCATCTCTATAATGAATACCTCCAAATTTACACATGAAACTCAGGCCACTCACTATGAATTCCAGACCTGAACATCTAACAAAACAAAGAAAAAAAATTTTTAAACAAATTTTGATTGAAAAAAATACCATGAAAAGGGCAAAGGGAGCCAAACTGGAAAAATTTTTATTAAATGTATGATTGACAAAGGGTTAATTTCTACTATATACAAATAAATCTTAACTAGTAATAAAAAATAATCTTATACCAAGAGAAAAATGAGCAAAGATAATCTAGAGAAATTTCACCCAAAAAACCCAATAAATATATAAAGGATGATACACTTTTCTCATAATTAAATGCTATTAAAGAAAAAAAATGCTATTAAAGTAAAATGGTACTATTTTCCATCTGTCACACTGACAAAAATTTAAAATTTTGATAAAGGCAGGTTTGTCAAGGAAGTATAAATTGATGAAACTTTTTGATAAAATTTATCAAATGTAAATTCTGTACTTGCTCTGAGACACATTTTAATTCCTAGATGTTTATATCATTGCTATTTTTACTCAAATGCTCAGAAATATGCATATCTTCCCTGAAACATTCTTATAAAAGCAAAATATAGAAACATCCTAAATGTGTTAAATAAATTTCTTATATAAATTATGGTACATCCATATCGAATATTAAGGTATTGAAAAGAATGAATTAGAGACCAATGTACTGACAGAAAATTATTCAAGATAAACTAAACACAAAAGAAAATCAAATTACAGAACATTGTTAAGCATTAATATCTCCTTATTTGGTGGAAAAGACATATATATTTGTTAAATACACAGAAAATTTTCCTAAGTACATCCATAATAATCTGTTAAGAGGTTACATTTCTATACTCTGAAATTTTATCATAAACTCATATTATGAACATTATGAATTTTGATAATGATAGTTAACAAAAATAAGTTTTCAACATATAGATATACAACTTTCTTACTAGAATTCAGTAACATAAAGCCAGTACTGACTATATACACTCTTACCTGAATGGCATAAGCAGCTGAATCTTGAGCCCGGCTGTTATCTGCATATGCAAGGTAAGCTCTAGTTAGTTCCATCAATAATCCAAAGGCAAAGCTTGAATCTTCTACTCCCGTCTTAGAAAAAAAAAAGAAAAAAATCAAGGATAAGGTGTATAAATTTTCTAAAATTGTACTGTGTCTTACATGGTTAATTTAACTTAGTTACCTAGGTGAATTTTACTTAGAAAAGGAAAGGACATTAAGGTTTAAACTAAGTTTGGTACCAAGGCTAAAACATAATCTGTAGCCAAGAAGCCAAACCTAAGGCTTTTTAGGCTACTTATAAACAGCATTAGAATCATCCAACTCCTACATAGCTCCAACAATTTTCATTTTTTGTTTTTGTTGCTCAAGATTTTGTTTTTAGTGCAGAGTTTAATCTCTACACTCAACATGGTGGGATTCGAACTCAAGACTCAGATCATAAGTTGCATGATCTTCCAACTAAGCCAACTAGGTGCCCCTAATTTTGTTGATTTTTTAACCCTTAAAAAGAAAATTGTGTATATAGCATTTCCTAAATTACACGTTGTAGAAGCCTGGTCATTTGAGACACTCCCAAGAAATAATTTTAACATACCCCCCCTCTTGGAGATGCACAGTGTGCACACTAAACAATACAGATGTTCTGTTTGATTTTTTTTTTTACGGGATTTCCCAAACTCATTTGACCATGGAAATTTTTCTATACATTCACTATTAACCTGGGAAATTAGTTTCCCATGAAAACACTTAGCAATAGCACTCAAATAGTAATATTTATATAATTAATTAGCTTTTAACTGATGATTTGTCATCATTTAAAAAGAACACAGCATACTAGTCTGGGCTCCAACTTTATTGTTTTTGGTTCTACATCTTTCAAATAGTATTAAAGTATAAATTTTAAAGTTATCTAAGTTGTCTAATTTAGGTCATGTTGCCACTAAGAATAACCTGACTAGTTCTTTGTAAATGAAATACAGAAACTCAAATAGGACAGAGAACTCTTTTGTCATTCCAAATTACCATTACTTACCACAAATGTAAAATCTTTCCCTTGGCTTTCAGTTGTTGAGAAATCCAGTCGACCTGGATCTATTGCCCCCAGTTCCCCTAAACACTCCCCACAGAGCAGCCGAGCTTGAGAGTTTGCATCTTGGCAACCTTTCAAAAGCACTGTCACCAACTGTGAGATAACAGGTTCCACTGTTTCACTATCTGTTGCATATTTTATCAGCTTTTCCTAAAAGTAGACAAAAAAATTTTTACATGACTTCTACAAACTAGTATATTTTCCTAACTAGAAAGCTTAGAAATATTAAGGAATATATGACATAGACATCGATAAAATTAAATTCCTATATCTGCAGTCTTCTTAGCTATTGTTGGAGGAGTGCACATAATATAGTTCATAATATGTTCTGTAGGATTAGAATCATTAATTTTAGAAAATTTTAATCCTTAATCCATTAAACAAGTAATTACTATTATTACATTAGTATACAAAAATAAGTAAGACAGACTTATTCCAACAAGTTCCCAGTCTAAGGGGAAAACAGACATGTAAGTAAATAAAATATCTTACGATATGTACAATAACAAATATATTTATAAGGTAAGGAAGCAATCAAGAAAATGAAAAAGAATTCAGAGTAATGTTTCAAGGACAGAGGACAGATACTTAAGTAAATAAGTCAACAAAGAATAGCTGTTACTTAAAACAAGACTGAAAAGTATATATGAAACCAGCAGAGAAGGAGAAAAAAATAATGGGAAAGGGTTCCATGGTGATGAGAAAACAATACACTGGTTCAAGTAATCTTTTCCATCAATTTCCTGAGGATGCTGTAATGAAAATCTGTTAAGAGACTATTTTCAAGCCAGTTGAAATTAGATATTTGTGTGATACTTTAGAACTCCTTTGTTTATTTATACTATTTTCTTTCTAGCAAAAGTAAAGCATACATGAGCATCTTGAACTCCATGTTAAAACTACGATTCAAGTTACAATAACATTTCAAAAGAAAAATAAACACGTTTTATCTCATTCAGAATCTTTAAAAGTCAATCACTTAACATTACAGATTAATTCAGGTATACTTAAAAAATGAGCTAATAATAAATAGCAAAACTAATATAAGAAATAACAAACATTTATTCACATGCTAAAACTAAAATAAAAGATCACTTTAGGTTGGCAGCAATAAATGCAGTTTAAGGTAATATACATTGAAGATATGAGTGATTATGGATTTATTTGTTTTTCTTGTTAGCTGTTTATGTTTTGGATGGTGTGTACAGATTCAGATTCAGGCATCCAATATTATCCTAGTATAACTTGGAGGTCTCTAGCAGCCTATTTTCAATGGGCTTATTTTTTGATTTTTAATCATTAGCAAATATGTCTTAATATTTATTAGGATTCTGCATTAGCATCAAAGTTTATTTTGGCTTCAATACACTTGCCCATCTGGGATTTTACCATAGAGATTCACTTCAATGTGAGTAGCATCAATTTCAGAAAGAGATTATATGGTTGCTCAGTTTGAGCTATAGTCTGATTTTTCTGACATAGAAATAAAAATTTCCTGCTATCCACTGACCTTAGGTGTTGTTTATATCCTTTGAAAATGTAGATTCCTCCTTAAAAGTAAGGAGTATAAACTGTCATTTCTTTCATTGTCAATGACCCATTGGGGACTACCCATTAGAAAAGGGCTTTTGCAGGGTCAGTCCATCAAAACAATCAAATATCCAAGGCTACAGCAGCCATCATCATCTTAACTGTCACAGTATCTTTAAGAGTTTACTTTGCCACTACAGTATAACCAATTATTTCTTTAGTCAGTTATACTAATTATACAATTTTAGGTCTAATTATTTAAAATGCCTCCTTTCAATTTACTCCTGAATTATCTTTTACTCTCCCTCTGGTTAAGATCTGAACTTATAAAAGAATATCTTTTGCATTTGTTCTTTCATGGACTCTCACAGCATTCACTACAAAGACCCTTTGACTTCTAACCTCAGTTTCTTGCTCTCCTGTTGCTATAGGGTCAGCCATCTTCTAGAGCTGCAATGTCTAAATTGATAGCCACTATCCACATGAAACTATTTAAATTTAAAAAAGCAAAATTAAATTAAGTATCCAGTTCTTTAATCACACATTTTAAGTGCTCAAGAGAGCACATGTGTCTAGCAGCTATGACTGGACAGTACAGATACAGACCATTTCCATCCTCATAGAAAATTCTTTTGGACAGAACTATTATAGAACTTAAATTGCTTTCAACACTGACATTACCTTCTTCTCAAACTTAGGAGATAAAAGATTTCCTTCTTTTTTTGTAGGTGTTTTGGGCCAGTGTGTGTGGGAATATGGCTGAGAAGACAGGTGTCTCTGAATGTCTTCCCTTCTTTTCTTATTTTCTCTGGCTCCTCCAAACCATTGCCTTTAGTTTTCTGCTTAGTAACCTAAAGTAAATTTATCCAGCTATATATTGATCTAAACTAAATTAAACCTTACTTTAAAATAGCCTATAACAGGGATCCCTGGGTGGCGCAGCGGTTTGGCGCCTGCCTTTGGCCCAGGGTGCGATCCTGGAGATCCGGGATCGAATCCCACATTGGGCTCCCGGTGCATGGAGCCTGCTTCTCCCTCTGCCTGTGTCTCTGCCTCTCTCTCTATGACTATCATAAATACATAAAAAATTAAAAAAAAATTAAAATAGCCTATAACAATCTATGGCCATTACACACCTTATTCAGACTCTATCTGACCTTCAAGACTCCTGGGGGTACACTTACCTCCTTACTCTGCCTAATTTATTAGCACTGGGGCTTTACATTGAGGGAAGACTTGTCAGGGTACTACCAGATATGATTTTTCTTTTGTGACACAGGTAGCGAAGTTGGGCAGCTGTGGCTTTTCCCTAAGAATATAAGCAATCTCCTTGAGTTCTCAGATTGAGCCATTTATATCTAAGAGGTGACAATCAATATAAAGTTTCCTTATGTTAGCCCAGGATCATGTCATCTGCTTTGAAATACCTATCCCAGGAAACCTCTAGGCCAAGGGGAGATATCCTTTGCTATTCATAAATCCCTATATTAAAATAAAAAGCCAGAAGTCCTTTAAGTTACCTGAAATCCAAGTAGGTCTGTGTGGGGCAAGGGGTAGGCGTACAGTAGTTTCAATGCAGTAAGTGTAGGGCAGAGAATGAGGATGTAACACTGATAATGTAGATTCACAGGACAACATAAAACTTACACTTGAGGAGATTTAGGACTCTTCACCTGTGGTAGGACTATATCCACATTAGCTGCTACCCACATTGGTTATACAGTTCACTGACCCAGAAGCATATATTTATTACCATCACATATATCCTTCGTCCTAAATAAATGCTTCCTTCTATCATGTAAACTAACAACCTGGTTTTGAAATTCCCTTTAGGGTTCCACATGCTATCATGTAAGGTCTTGATATGCAAAAACAAATACCACAGGTAATTTTTTTCTATTTTATAGCTTTACAGTGATCTAGTATTTTGAATACCAGTTCTCACTGTCATCACTTATCTATAGTACACTGCCAAAGAAAAGAATAAAGTTCACTGGCGTCATGAAAAAGTAAACTTAAAAATTTAGTTTCATAAAACTAAAAGTTAATTTAGTCAAAATATAAAATGGCAAAATTACTGAGATTTTATATGATAGATATCTAAGGAAATTATGTGAGAAGACACATGAACTGCTGCTGCTGCACACATATATCCCTACTCAGGAAGATGCAATAGCCTAAAACATAACTGTCAAATTATGACCCTTCAAAACAACAACAAAATCTCTGCACATTGCTGGTTTTCAGCCTAAAAAAGTATCTCATGGATTAGTGATTCTAAATCAGGTCTGACAATCTCAGTAAAATAAAAAGCACTTCTTTCATTGAACCTAATGAATCTCAAGCAAATATACCAATCTGTCATCTTTTCTTTAAACTCTTTTTTTTAATTATTCATGAGACACACACACACACACACACACACACAGAGAGAGAGAGAGAGAGAGAGGCAGAGACACAGGCAGAGGGAGAGCAGGATCCATACAGGGAGCCTGATGTGGGACTCAATACTGGGTCTCCAGGATCACGCTCTGGGCTAACGGCAGCACTAAACTGCTGAGCCACCCAGGCTGCCTAAACATCCTTCTTTTCTGTATCCTTCAATTATATCTTAATATACCTGATTTTTATACAAAGTTTCCTTCAAGCTCGTAAGAGCATGAATACGAACATCTACATTTTCATGCTGAATTGCTTTCATGGATAGTTGAAGAGTTGTCTGAAGATCTGTACTCTCAGAGGTCTCCTATATAAAGAACACAGAGAGATACACCTTATCAGTTAAGGATTTCAGAAACCATTTCAGAAGGTCTGGATTCCCTATAGAGTTACTATTAAACTATTAAACTATACCCCAATTAAAAGTGGCTTTAAAAAATAATTTCTGGAGTAGGGTTAGGGGGAATAGGGTAACTGGGTAATTGACATTAAGAAGGGCACATGATGTAATAAGCACTGGGTATTATATAAAACTGATAAGTCACTTTACCTCTGAAACTAATAATATGTTATATGTTCATTGAATTTAAAATTTTTTAAAGGTGAAAAATAAAGAAATAATAATTTTCCATCTCTTCCTTCATATAGCATATGTCATTTTTAGTAATTCTTGGGGAAAGGGATTTCATTCTAAAGTCTTTAGACTTGGAGAAAAATTTTATTCTGATCAAATAAGAATCCACTTATCTAAAAGAAATGCTTCTTGGTAAGAAATACAAATTTCCCTTAACTTTTACAAAGGACTTGAACCAAATCTATAGATTACACAAATCAATAAATTCATCCTTTATTTGGATTACTTTCTTATGACTATGATGAGTCACCCAGTAAAAAAGGAAGTAAAGACCTCAGAACCAATCTCAGGGACTGCAGTAAATACTTCTGCTATTCTCACCAAAGATCAGGTCCCACTTTCTGCCCTAAAGTTCTTTGGAATCACCATTAATACTTTCATAAATTCAGAGAATTCACTGGACTTCAAGATAATAGAACTTTAAGTTACTCCCCTTCTAAAGCTCAGGAGTAAGATTTCATTTCATCCCATGATTTATAGCACAACATAACTAGAATCCTCCCATAGCTTTTTAGGGCATAAAGCTATGGTAGCTTCTTCTTTGGGGGACTATAAGTAGGGGCATATTGACATGGGAAGTAAAGGCCCAAGTACTGTATTCTTTGCTCTCTGTTCTATGTAATGCAGTAACATCTTGATCTAAATGCTAAAATTTCCTTATAAAAATCATAATTTGTGATAGGATTATCTAATTGCCAAAAATTAGCCATCAGAATAGGACTCTTATCCACAGATATGATTCTGAAGAATCTCTGTTCAATGAATTGGAATCTGGGGACAGTTTTGTATCAGTGATCTCCTCAGACATAAATAAAAAATTAAATACCTTTCTGTACTCCTGTAGAACTGCTTTTATCTTTTTTAATTCTGGATGATCAGGTAAAAAATATATTTCATGAAGAAAATCTTGTACAGCATCCCTAATAGTTAATTGGAAAAAAAAATTATTTGCAAAGAGTATGAGTACCAAAAAAACATAAAGCAGAAGTTCAAACTAAGGCCAATTTAGTTCACACTTCAAAGTTTTAGGTGGGGGGGGGGGGGGGTCCCTGGGTGGCTCAGCAGTTTGGCGCCTGCCTTTGGCCCAGGGCATGATCCTGGAGTCCCAGCATCGAGTCCCACATCGGGCTCCCGGCATGGAGCCTGCTTCTCCCTCCTCCTGTGTCTCTGCCTCTCTCTCTCTCTCTCTCTATCATAAATAAATAAATAAAAAATAAATCTTTAAAAAAATAAAAACAACAAAGTGCTAGTGGGGGTACCTGGTGGGCTCAGTCAGTAGAATATGTGACTCTTTTTTTTTTTAAGATTTTATTTATTTATTCATGAGAGACACTGAGAAAGAGGCAGAGACACAGGCAAAGGGAAAAGCAGGCTCCGCACAGGGAGCCTGATGTGGAACTTGATCCCAGGACCCTGGGATCATGCCCTGAGTTGAAGGCAGACGTTCAACTGCTGAGCCACCCAGGCGTCCCAGAACATATGACTCTTGATCTCCAGGTTGTAAGTCTGAGCCCCACATCCAGTATAGAAATCACTTAAAACTAAAAACTTTTAAAAAGCGGGGGGGGGGGGGGGGGGGGGGGCGAGCCTCAGGATACCTGAGTGGCTTAGTTGGTTAAGTGTCTGACTCCTGATTTCAGCTCAGATCATGATCTCAGGATTGTGAGAAGGAGCCTGATAGGTAGGGCTGTGTGCTCAGTACAGCCTGCTTCATATTTTCTCTCCCCCTCTTCCTTCTGCCCCTTTGCCTCAAATAATTAAAAAAGTTTTAAAAAGTGCTAGTGGATTAATGAGATGAAAAATATTCTTCCTAACCATGTATAGTCGTTAATAATAGCAAATAATCAAATCTAAGTAAATCACCTGTTGCAGTATGTTATGTTGGTGGCCCTGAATAAAACTATACTTCTTTGTACACACATCCATGTATAGTTACTTTCCATTCTATTTGGTCTAGGTATGTGACTTGCTTTATATCACAAAGAATGTGCGAGAGGAAATGCTGTGCTAAGTTAGCGTCTAAAGTGTTAAAAACGTCTGGCTTCTCGTTTTGTGCTCGTCAGAGTCCTAAATCACCATATAAGAAGTCTGGTTACCAACATGGACAGGCTACGTGAAAAGAGAGAGGTTCTAAGACTACAAGGAAAGAGAAAGAAACCCAGCCAAGTCTACCTGCTGGCTGACTGCAGCCATACCAGTGATCAAACAATCTACCAACTGAATGCATTCCAGATTATAAAATTATGAGTAAATAAAAATGCTTGTCATTTTCAGACACTGGATTTTGGAGTGATCACAGTGCAGCAATAGATAGCCAAACCCAACCTTAAAACAAATTCTCTTTTAAAAATTTTAGAGAAAAATATATAAGTAATTCTTATTGAGGACACAATTTTTAATTTGCTTCAAATATTCTAATCTTTCTGAGTCCCAGTAATCCATTTCTAAATTCTAGTCTTCACTCATGCTAGAAATATTTACTAAGCAACTATCATGTCCCATTATGTGCTAGACACTAGAGATATAGCAATAGGGAAGATGAAAGATTTTCTTCATTCAGAGGGCTTAAGGTCTTCTAACTAGCACTAAATGAAAGAGAATTTTTTTTTTATGAAAAGGTAGAGGATTAATTGTTGTATAATAAAAAGCACAGATACACTATTTACATAATAATCCAAAAGTATTTGAAAAGTTATCTAGATCAGTTTTATGTTGTTCTATCTTATTTAAAATATCAAAAATAAAAGTATTTTAACTGGAAAGGTTAAATAAAGTTAACCTTTTCTTCTGTACTTTCTCCCTGCTTAGATAGTTACTGAAAATGATTAACGGAATTAGCAGTAGTATGTGTATGGGTGGGTAAGCAGGTAAATAGGTAGTACTTAAACCCTAACTTTTCAGAAGCAAAGGAAATAAAACATGTAACAGTTAAGTGTAAACATGGAAACAATTTAAAAATGTATAGAAACACATTACAGGCTAAAAAGCAGTGTGAAATACAAAAATGCAAGAGAGTAACATATGTTCTTCCAGTAGCAGTCCAAGTAAGCTACAGCACAGCCTATTTTTGGAAAATCTTAAAAAAAGATTTTAAGAAATAAGATGTGACCAGATTTTGGAAAGACTTAAATGTCAAGATAAGCAAGTTGAATTCATCAGTTTATAACGGGAGAATCACAGAATGTCTCCATATACTGGAGTAATACTGATCAAAGGGATGCTTTTAAATATGAATAATATGAAGAAATGTGATAAAAACCTAAAGGAAGGGAGGCTGGTTAAAAGGCCAAAGCAATGAAGTAATGAGGGTTTCAACTAAGGTAAGTTAGAGAAAGTACGTGAACGTCCCTGCTAACCTTTATTATGCTATTCAACTGTTTGCCTTTAAGTATGAAAAGAAAGGTAAAGTTTGTCTCACTTTTTTCAAAACTGATTAAAAATAATTTTCAGATGCTGATCTAATAATGTTTTAAATATATTTATGGTGGATCAATGTCACAACTGAAATAGTATCAGTTCAGTCTGTATTGACTTATGCCAATTATTTTTGTTTGATGCACTCTAAATTAAAAGGAATGTGAACAATTCCACCTTACCAGCAGTAATCCTAATACCTTGAGACATAAATATACAGTGATAAAAAGTTGCTATCTATACTATTAATTTCAGTTATAATAAATACCTGTTTTCAATTATGAGGTAGTGAAATATAGCAGCAGTTTCTTCAGGCTGGATGTGTATGAGAGGTAACAAAGCTACTATCACATGACTGAGAAGGGAACCAAGATAAGCATGATCCAGGCAACGAACAAAGCAATCCCAAGCTCTATGTGAAAAAACAAATAAAAGTTAAAAGTCACATTTGTTTTTATTATTTGTAAAGCCCCACCAATGAGTTATTAGCTGGACAAACAATGATACATGCAAATAATAAGATAAAAAAGGCAGCCGTAAAAATGGCTAACGATCAATACTCTATATGCAAATAGAGTGATCTTTCTAATGTGTTAAGTCAAAAAAGCAAGGTAAAAAACAGAGCTTACAATATGTTACCTTTTGGGGCAAGGTTAATACAAAAATAAGTTTGTGACTTATTAAAATAAGTTTGTGACTCTTCCTTATACTTACCCCCTTTTTATGTATATCAATAGTATTTATAAAACATGTTCTATAATTATGTAATTGTAGATACTATTATGTACTGTCCAGTGACATTCTTTTTATTTTTTTAAAAATTTTACTTATTTATTCATGAGAGACACAGAGAAAGAGGCAGAGGGAGAAGCAGGTTCCCTGCAGGGAGCCCAATGCAGGACTCGATCCCAGGATCATGACCTGTGCAGAAGGCACTCAACCACTGAGCCACACAGGTGTCCCTATCCAGTGACATTCTAAGGAAGGCCCTATTCCTGTATCTTTTCTACCCTATTTATAATAGGAACTATAGAATGTATGACTAAGAAGTCACTTTGATACTGACTTTTTAAAAAAGGTACTACCTTCTGCTGTTGCAAAGTGCAAAATTTTGAGTGGAAACTGTGTGTGTTTTATTCTGACTTAATAATATGTTAGAAATTAGAGAATAGAGTGTGACAAGTTTTACATATCGCCCCTGCTGTTACCTAAGGTACGGTAGAAATTTTTAATAAGCAAAAATCCCTTTGGTATGTATGTATTTATTTATTCTTAAGATTTTTTAAAAAATTTATTCATGAGAGACACAGAGTGAGACAGAGAGAGAGAGGGAGAGAGGCAGAGACACAGGCAAAGGGAGAAGCAGGCTCCATGCAGGGAGCCTGACGTGGGACTCAATCCCGGGACTCCAGGATCACGCCCTGGGCTGAAGGTGGCGCTAAACTGCTGAGCCACCCAGGCTGCCCACCTTTGGTATTTAAAGTGAAATATTTATTTAGCCCATTTGTTTTAATGGAAAGCAAAAAGTAATTGGGTCAACATTTTAGCATATTTGTAAAGTGCCTTAATATATCCCTTTGTGGAAGGCACTATCCCACAGTTTACTTTTATACTGTATTACATATATAAGTATTTTGCATTAAAACAGAATCAATACAACACTACAGTTTTATAATGTTTTGAAAAAAAAACAAAATAAAATAATGCTTTGTTAGGAAAAGGAATTACAGTTTTGCAATATAACTAAATTGTTTTACATACTTCTGAATGTAGTAGATATGTAGCCAGTGTTTTTAATGACTCTATTTGTATTCTCCCAATCATTTTCTCAGTGTAACATTTCCTGGAATAATAATAGTAAAAAATTCAGATCTTTCAAAAAAAAAAAAAGTGTGCATTTGTTTTACTTTTAAAAAGGGGAGAATTATGCAAAAATTAAGAAAAAGATAGTTATCATAGTCAAAAATGAAAGCTAGATTCACAAATCATAATCTCAGATAATGTTTATGTTTTACATAAATTTAAAATTAAAAAGGGGAAAAAGCGACTTCTAAAAATCTTTAAAAAGTAGGGGCACCTGAGGAGTGGTTCAGTTGGTTAAAAGTCTGATGTAAGCTCAGGTCATGATTTCAAGGTCCTGGGATTCAGCCTTGCATTGAGCCCTGCATCAGGTTCTGTGCTCAGTGGGGAGTCTGCTTGTCCCTCTCTGCTCTTCCCCCTGCTGTTGTTCTGTCTCTTGCTTAAATAAATATTTTATTAAAAAAATTTTAAACAAACTGAAACAACCTAACTGAATATCAAGTTGGTGGCACACGTACACGGGAAAGAATTACTCCACATAACTTTAATACATGTTATTCTGACTCTCCATCTCCAATAAGCACAGTCTAAGGACAAAAAAGACCTCTAAAAAAAATAAAAATATGTAAGTAAATAAACAAATAAAGGACCTTCAAGAAGCTTAAACTGCATTCAGGAGTGTATTAGAATATTAAAATCATATTAATTTAAATTAGGAATCCCACATGCCAAAATCTCAATGGCCTAAAAGAAGTGTAGGGAAGGATCTTAAAGATGGAAATCTGTTTGTAAGAGATTATATGTAAGGGCCAAACAACCAAATATGTGACATATGCACGTTATTTGTTTTCCGATTCAAATTAACCAACACCTTTGGGAAAAATATCTTTGAGACGATTGAGGAAATCTGAATATAGACTGAATTTAAGATGATATTAAGGGATTCCTATTAATTCTGCTAATCATAGTAAATTATTATGGTTGTATTTTTTAAAATGCCTTATCCATTAGATACATCTGAAGTGTTTACAAGTACAATGATTCGATACTGGAGTTTTCTCTAAAACATTCCAACTAACAATAAAACAGGTAGAGGAGGGTAGATTAATATAAGATTAGCAATGCTGAGAACTACTGAGGTTGGGAAATAGGTATAGAGGGATTCATTTTACTACTCTACTTCCCAATATGTTAAAAGATTTCGTACTAGTTTGTCTTTAAACAAGTAAACACATTCCCTTTCGATACAAATATCCTTTTTATCATAATTATTTATAGTCTGAATCCTTCAAAGAGGTAAGAATTCAAGTTAGTGCTACTGGGAAATGCAAAATTCTAATGAACTTAGAATCTACCTGCAACACAATTCAGGAAAATCATCCTTGAATCTCAGGCCAGTTCTTAGTGTGGTCATCATCTTCACCCTCACGGAGCTGACGTGTTTTGGTCCCATCAACTTCATCAAAGACATCAAACTGTTCAAAGCCTATAAAGTAAGTAGGGCTTTAAAATAAAGCCTATAAACAAGTCAGCAGGAGTAGATGGACCCTAAGGACAAGATCCTACCCACATCTCAGAGTAGTACCTATTCTCTGGCAACACAATGTTTAAATGTTGGCCAGTTCATTTTGTTCAGATTTTTATGTAAGAATTATGAATTTGAGAAATATAAGCTGAGTTCTGGTGTGTTTTTTCTTGTGAAGGTAACTTGTTATTTTTGTCCTCATGGCCCTCTAGAAGAATAATTTTCAAATTTATTAAGAATATAATACCTATTGTTTTCTTTATATTCATCCCCAAACTATTGTGCAACACATGCATTTCTGTCCTAATGGTACAAATTTCAAGATGCTCTGAATTTTGCAAAACAACCAAGTTTAGTAAAATAAGACTGATGACATACCCACAAAATAATATATATTTTATTGTATGTAGAACATAGAATCAGACTTGTATCAACAGCTCTAGGTTCTAATGAAAGTGTAAAGAAACTCTCTACTCAACCTTAACTATGTGCCAAAACATACAAGCTTTTTATGGTTTAAAATACAAACTATAGTTTTCTTAGATTGGAGATTGTTCTCTCACTCGGGATAATAATAAGAAAGATTCCATGGAGATGGAATAGAAATTGTCTGGAAGATTAAAATTACCAGTTGACACCAACAGAATAAGTATCAGCTCTGAAAATAGCTTAATATTTTATGTCTTTCTTGGCTCCTTTATTAAGAGAAGAATATATACTGAAATAAAAGCTTCCTCTCATAGATTTTTTTCTATAATTTTACTGACTGCAGAGATGGAAAGCAATGGAAACTTAATGAGTGTCTAAAATTCTATCCTAATCTATGGACAAAAATTTCCAATGGTGATCAACTGTTACAGCAGTCATAATTAAACTTCATTGTGTCAAACGCACTTAAACATAAACTGACAGGGGTGCCTGGATGACTCAGTCTGTTAAGCGTTTGTTTTTGGCTCAGGTCATGATCCCAGGGTCCTGGAATAGAACCACTCATGGGGCTCCCTGCTCCGGGAGAGAGCTTGCTTCTCTCTCTCCCTGCTCCCCCTGCTTTTGCTCTTTCACTCTCTCAAATAAGTAAATATAATCCTTAAAAAAAAAGGATAGAGAAAAAAGATAAACAAAAAGTGACAAATACTGAAGTTACTCAGCTTTATGTAAGCTAACATTTTTGGTTTTTAAAAACGCCATGGGGGGACGCCTGGGTGGCTCAGCGGTTAAGCATCTGCCTTCAGCTCAGGACGTGATCCCAAAATGCCAGGATCGCGTCCCATATCGGGCTCGTTGCATGGAGCCTGCTTCTACCTCTGCCTGTGTCTCTGCCTCTCTCCCTGTGTTTCTCATGAATAAATAAATAAAATCTTAAAACAAAAAACAAAAAACAAAAAAAAACCACCATGGGCCATGACTTACAACACATCAATTTGGACTAATGAACTCAATTACGCAACTTTTGTTTCAGGCATCAGAGATGCTGGTTTTTTTTTTTTTCCCCACTGAGCTAAGTGATGTGCTGACATGAGCCTGAAGCCAATTGGGGTCATCACCTGGCTATTATGTATAGAGCCAATCCAGGGGAATTTGAGCTGAGATAAATTCTGAGAACACTGGGTTCAAAATCAAGTTATACTCAAAGCTATATTATTCTTTTTTTTTTTTTTTTTTTTTTTTTTAATGATAGTCACAGAGAGAGAGATAGGCAGAGACATAGGCAGAGGGAGAAGCAGGCTCCATGCACCGGGAGCCCGATGTGGGATTCGATCCCAGGTCTCCAGGATCGCGCCCTGGGCCAAAGGCAGGCGCCAAACCGCTGCACCACCCAGGGATCCCAAAGCTATATTATTCTTAAGGACACTTAGTCACAAAGCCAATAAATTCTTTTAAGCCAGTTTGAGTTAAAACTGGCTTTATAAACAAAAACACTGTAAGTGACATAATTCCTCTTTTTAGACTTCCCAAAAGCTTATAAAGGAATAGAGGGATTCAGAATATCACATATTTGATTATTTATCTTTGAATGTTTGTAGCGATAAGCAGAAGTCATATCCCCTATGTATTCTATATGAATTCTAAAACTTTGCTGTTTATCATCACTACCTACCATTTTCTTATCTTCAATGCCAACACTGGAGCTTAGTAACTGCATGTTAAAAAAAGCCAAAATGCCCAACAACTTAGGTTGCAAATAATCAGCCTAGTGAAAAAAAAAAAAAAAAAAACACATAAAACAGATATTATATTTACAAAGATCAAATTTCATAAATTAAACAATTTATTTAACATCATTTCTATTTCTATATTATTTATGATAGAACATTGGAAGTAATAAGCATTTGGCAGATTTTTCTCTAAAAGTATCTTTTTACATCTAGTATTTTAAAAATTAGTGAAATTGGTTTATAAACACCCTGACAAAATATGATTAAACAGTATTTTATAATGAGAAAATCATGAGCTTTATAATTATGAAATGTGCTGGGATGGGATCCTCAGGATTTGACTGACATAAGGACCCAGAGTGAAGAAAATACTTAAGAAGAAGAACAGAGGGATCCCTGGGTGGCGCAGTGGTTTGGTGCCTGCCGTTGGCCCAGGGCGCGATCCTGGAGACCCGGGATCGAATCCCACATCGGGCTCCCGGTGCATGGAGCCTGCTTCTCCCTCTGCCTATGTCTCTGCCTCTCTCTCTCTCTGTGTGTGACTATCATAAATAAATAAAAATTAAAAAAAAAAGAACAGATAAAGACAAAGTCCTTATCTAGAACATTCAGAGCCAAGATGAGGGGGGAAAAGAGTACTTAAATAAGGAAAAACTAACCTGCCAGAACAATGGTCTGACTCAAGGGTCAAAATCCTTTGAGGCAACAGTGGTAGAGGGGTAACAAGGCCATGGAAATCAACACATTTCACTGACCATAGCACTATGGGTCTCCTGAAGTGAAGAGGATTAAGTCTTTCTCATAAGATGGTCCTAGAGGAAAGGGTATTGGCTTTAAGCCAAACCAGGGTTTGAATCCCAATTCTGACTTATCCAGTGTGTGATGCTGGGTTAAGTTACTTCCCTAAGTTATTTAACTCCTCTGAGTCTATAAAATGAGAAGACCTATTGCACAGAGTTGTTGTAGAGATTAAATAAAATAACATGCATTAAGCACTAATAATATAGTAATGTGCTGCTTTTGCTGAAGAAGGCATTGAGAAGCGGCAGCCATGGCTCTGCACTACTCTGTGGCCATGGGCCTCATCAAGGGCCACAGGTGACTAGGAACAACAGCAGGCCAAGGCACAGCAGCAGTCACAGGTACCTCATCAAGCACATCAAGTTCACACGGGACACGATATGAGAGATGTGCAGCTTTACTCCCTACGGTGGCATGCAATGGAGCCTCTCAAGGTCTCCAAGGATAAGTGCACCCTCAAGATCACCAAAAAACGGGTGGGGACACACATTCATGCCAAGAGGAAGAGAAAAGAGCTGAGCAAGGTCCTAGCAGCCAGGAGGAAAGCAGCAGCCAAGGATTAAACCCCTTTCCTCTGTATGTAATAAATCCTTTTTGGAATTTGGGGGAAAAAAAAGAATAAAGTGTTATGTTTAAGTTGTTAATATTATTATAAACTGGGAATGTGAGTACTCTGCAAAGAAAAATATTCAAAATATTTACATATGGGCAAGGAAGGGAGCAAGAAAAAGAGCTGGGGAGGAGTAGCAAAGTATCTTTGAACTTTAGAAGAAAGTTACATTGCTTGATATTGAGGCACCTGATTTAGGGATCTCCAGATTACCTATACTGCCAAAGGGAGAATGGTAGGAAGGTGTGTATTAGCACATAGTAGAGAGTAAGTGAGGTGTTCAACCTGTCTCTCCAGATTAGATACTGGGATAAACTTTTCTCTTGCCAAGCACAGAGAATCATCCGTCAAGCCTAAAACTACATTTAATTTGCAAACTTCTGATTTGAATTAAGACTCAATTTAGGCTTAACAAGCCACAATTCACTAATTGTATGGTTCCAGCCCATGTTTCTTAAAAGAAATGAAGATATAGATGACACTCACAGTCTGTCAACATTCTAATTTTAAAGCTCTTGCATTTAAACAATAGTTCATTAATCTACCACTCACCAAATATTTATTAAGTATGCCTAGAACCCTGTGCCAGGTACAGCTGTACAAAGTAAACAAAGACACTTTCCTCCTATTAGCTTACATGGGAGACTCATAGAAGATATGAAATAAATATGTAAATAAGGTTATGATAAACGCTATAAGGAAAATACCATTATCACATGATAGGGAAGAACTGGGATGTGAGAGTTTAGATAGGGTGATCAGAAAATTCTGAGATCTAAAGAATGAGAAAGATCTAAGAGATTATTCCAAGTAAAAAGACTAAGGCAAAGACTGAAGCAGGAAAAAGCTTGAGAAAGTTTGTTGTTTAAAAAACACAACAAAAGTTATAGACCAATATCCCTGATGAACATGGATGCAAAAATTCTCAATAAGATACTAGCCAATAGGATCCAACAGTACATTAAGAAAATTATTCACCATGACCAAGTAGGATTTATTCCCGGGACACAAGGCTGGTTCAACACTTGTAAAACAATCAATGTGATTCATCATATCAGCAAGAGAAAAACCAAGAACCATATGATCCTCTCATTAGATGCAGAGAAAGCATTTGACAAAATACAGCATCCATTCCTGATCAAAACTCTTGAGTGTAGGGATAGAGGGAACATTCCTCAACATCTTAAAAGCCATCTAGAAAAAGCCCACAGCAAATATAATTCTCAATGGGGAAGCACTGGGAGCCTTTCCCCAAGATCAGGAACAAGACAGGGATGTCCACTCTTACCACTGATATTCAACATAGTACTGGAAGTCCTAGCCTCAGCAATCAAACAAAAAGACATTAAAGGCATTCGAATTGGCAAAGAAGAAGTCAAACTCTCCCTCTTCGCCGATGACATGACACTCTACATAGAAAACCCAAAAGACTCCACCCCAAGATTGCTAGAACTCATACAGCAATTTGGCAGTGTGGCAGGATACAAAATCAATGCCCAGAAGTCAGTGGCATTTCTATATACTAACAATGAGATTGAAGAAAGAGAAATTAAGGAGTCAATCCCATTTACAATTGCACCCAAAAGCCTAAGATACCTAGGAATAAACCTAACCAAAGAGGTAAAGGATCTATACCCTAAAAACTATAGAACACTTCTGAAAGAAATTGAGGAAGACACAAAGAGATGGAAAAATATTCCATGCTCATGGATTGGCCGAATTAATATTGTGAAAATGTCAATGTTACCCAGGGCAATTTACATGCTTAATGCAATCCCTATCAAAATACCATGGACTTTCTTCAGAGAGTTAGAACAAATTATTTTAAGATTTGTGTGGAATCAGAAAAGACCCAGGGGAATTTTAAAAAAGAAAACCATATCTGGGGGCATCACAATGCCAGATTTCAGGTTGTACTACAAAGCTGTGGTCATCAAGACAGTGTGGTACTGGCACAAAAACAGACACATAGATCAATGGAACAGAATAGAGAACCCAGAAGTGGACCCTGAACTTTATGGTCAACTAATATTCAATAAAGGAGGAAAGACTATCCACTGGAAGAAAGACAGCCTCTTCAATAAATGGTGCTGGGAAAATTGAACATCCACATGCAGAAGAATGAAACTAGACCACTCACTTTCACCATACACAAAGATAAACTCAAAATGGATGAAAGATCTAAATGTGAGACAAGATTCCATCAAAATCCTAGAGGAGAACACAGGCAACACCCTTTTTGAACTCGGCCACAGTAACTTCTTGCAAGATACATCCACGAAGGCAAAAGAAACAAAAGCAAAAATGAACTATTGGAACTTCATCAAGATAAGAAGCTTTTGCACAGTAAAGGATACAGTCAACAAAACTCAAAGACAACCTACAGAATGGGAGAAGATATTTGCAAATGACGTATCAGATAAAGGGCTAGTTTCCAAGATCTATAAAGAACTTCTTAAACTCAACACCAAAGAAACAAACAATCCAAACATGAAATGGGCAAAAGACATGAACAGAAATCTCACAGAGGAAGACATAGACATGGCCAACACGCACATGAGAAAATGCTCTGCATCACTTACCATCAGGGAAATACAAATCAAAATCACAATGAGATACCACCTCGCACCAGTGAGAATGGGGAAAATTAACAAGGCAGGAAACCACAAATGTTGGAGAGGATGCAGAGAAGGGGAAACCCTCTTCAACTGTTGGTGGGAATGTGAAATGGTGCAGCCACTCTGGAAAACTGTGTGGAGGTTCCTCAAAGAGTTAAAAATAGACCTGCCCTACGACCCAGCAATTGCACTGTTGGGGATTTACCCCAAAGATACAGATGCAATGAAACGCCGGGACACCTGCACCCCGATGTTTATAGCAGCAATGTCCACAATAGCCAAACTGTGGAAGGAGCCTCGGTGTCCATCGAAAGATGAATGGATAAAGAAGATGTGGTTTATGTATACAATGGAATATTACTCAGCCATTAGAAACGACAAATACCCACCATTTGCTTCAACGTGGATGGAACTGGAGGGTATTATGCTGAGTGAAGTAAGTCAATCGGAGAAGGACAAACAGTGTATGTTCTCATTCATTTGGGGAATATAAATAATAGTGAAAGGGAATATAAGGGAAGGGAGAAGAAATGTGTGGGAAATATCAGAAAGGGAGACAGAACATAAAGACTCCTAACTCTGGGAAACGAACTAGGGTGGTGGAAGGGGAGGAGGGGGGTGTGGGGGTGAATGGGTGACGGGCACTGAGGGGGCACTTGACGGGATGAGCACTGGGTGTTATTCTGTATGTTGGCAAATTGAACACCAATAACAAATAAATTTATTATTAAAAAATAAAATAAAATTTTGAGAAACTTCAAAAAAAAATAAATGGTCTTAAAAAAAAAACATACAACAAAAGAAACAATAAAGGAAGAAAAGAGTTGCACAATGAAGGTGGAAAGGTACTCCATATACAGCTTTATAGATTTTAAGAGCAATGAAAATCATAAAGGGAATTTATGCAGGGGAATGATATGAATTTAAGCTATATATATAAAAAAACACACTTCAAATGTTGTGTAAATAAATAACTGAGTAAAGACGTGGGAAAGGAAGAGGGAAAGGAGAGAAAAGTTAGGAGGTTTTTACAGCTGTCCCCGAGAAAGAAGTTGGTCACTTATAAGAGGGGAGTGGCAGCAGAGACTGAAAAATATACTTTGGAGATAGACATGCTAGGATTTGCACTTAATAATAAAGGATGAAGAAACTGGAGGGTTCATGAATGCTCCCAAGTTTTAATTTAGCAACTAGGTAGACATGTTCCATTTCCTGAGATAGGAAAGACTAGGAGAAAAACAGGTTGAGGAGGGAAAATAAGGATTTCTAATAGACATGCTATGTTGGACTGATTTGAGATGCATAAAAGATAGGTAAGTAGAGATGACAAAGAGAAAGTTGGACAGTTTGTCAACCCCTCTCACCTTCAGATCCATTGTCTGCCGTGCTCTGTGCCTGGGAGGCTAACCAGATTTCATTATTCAAGATCCCTTTCAACTGGTTTCCCAATGAATTCAGTCAACAGGAAGCACCACAGAGAACAGAGATCAAGAGGAGAGAGCATGGGATTTATAATTCCTGCTCCCTCTGGGTTTTGAGGTGGTTCTGGCACTGTCCATATCGCTCTACAATGACAACTCTCTCCCTGCACCATGGCTCTAAGCTTTCAACTAGGTTTGGTAACACCATTTCTCCTTGGCCAGGACTAAGGGGAGCCTAAATTTTCTGCTATTCCTAGTCCCTATGTTCCTTAACATTCCCTACTGGTTCTCTTAACTTTGCCCATGACAATGAAAATAGCCTTTTCTTCAAATTATTTTCAGTAAAACATTTATGTGAGCCATCTGTTTCCTGCCAGGACCTAACTTGTATAAACCCACAGGTCCAAAGCTCAGGAGAGGTCTGGATGGAAACCACAACTATGAAGTCATCAAAATATAAACCATATTAAGCAAAGGACCAGATGAGACTAGATACTCTCTCCCTTAAGGAGAGAATGTCACTAGAGAAAAAGATTCAATTACATAGTCCTGAATCAATCTAACATTTAAAGGATAAAGAGGGTAGGAGCCTATAAAGATTGAGCAGACAGTTTAGAAAAAAAAAGAAAAGAAAAGAAAAAAAAGTGTGGTATGACATAAGCCACAAGGGAAAGAATGGTCAGTTGTATTGAACATTACTGAAAGGTCAAAGAAGATAGGAAAAGAGAAGTAACCATTGGATTTGACATCAGAAAGACTGTTTTTGACCTGGATAAGAATTTCAGTGAAATAGAACAGAATTAGATTAAAACAAATGCGTGGGAAATGAGAAAGAAGAGATAGAAACCTCTCAAGATATTTTGCTAATAGCCCTCTGAGTCTCTTGAAGGAATTAGAGCAATCAAAAGAAAAAAAATAGTAAGCCTGAAGATTTATATATATTTTTTCACATGAAGAAGTGATTGCACATACAAACTTAAGATAGGAAAAGATAAAAGGGATAACAGATCTTCTAACTCTCCCTCAAATACAACAATGGATTTTAAATATAGTTAGAACTTATAAAGTTAGTATGTTGGGCCAAACAGGTAGATGTGAGTAGGGGGTGGGGGGAGTCACAAATGTATATTCTAATCTATAGTTAAAAAGTAGTGAAAAAAAGTTAATTTGAACTGTTCTACCCAGTGACAAAATAAAATTACAATCACTTCAAAATACATATTTTTCAACACTAATATATGTTAATACCGTGCTGTAACCATGCGATTTAAATCATTAACCTTTTCAAAATAAAAATCCCAATTTGAAATGTAAATAAATCTCTAGCATTTGGAAAATACATATAATACCTGTTTCTCCAATTTCATAATTAAGCTACAAAAAGGCAAAAAAAAAAACAAACAAAAAACCCGTTTAAACACTCCTTACCATTAGTTCAGGTGATGTGATCTCTCTGGGGCCCTGATATGGATCATCACTAGATGCAAATGAGGCAAGTATTGACAAACCATTGAAAACCTGTTGATAGTGTTCTCCAATACGTAGCAATAATTCATTATGCAATCCTTGGAAATCTTGTCTCAATAGACTCCCCAGTTCAATTTCTGTTTCATTCTAATCCAAAGACACATTAAAAAAAAAAATAGGCTTTTCAAAATAAGTATATTGTTCTTAACACACTATCAGTAAATCAGAAGATCTAGATCATCTGACAAGATTTACTAATGGTATTTTTTAAAAGGCATTGGAAAAGGATTCTAATCTCATTTTCTCCTGGTAGGTCTCCAATGAGCTACCAGTAATGAAGAAAAGTGATCAGACTTTATTTTCGAGTAAAATTTTAAAAAGGAAGTCCCAGTTTTCTTAAAATATCACCGATTCATTAGTCATACTAACATAACTCTTTGGTGAAAATATTACTAATAGTAGCTTAGAGCAGTCTTCCTGGTCAGACTGTTTGAATTTAAATTCCAGCTTTGCCACTTGTTAGTTGTGCTGTGACCTGGACAAGTTACCTAATCTGACCTCTTTCTGCCTTAGTTTTGTCATCTATAACATGGAAAAATAATGGCATCTATCTCACTGGATAACTATGAAGACTCAATGAAATTCTTTAGTAAAGTTCTGACATGTAGGAAAATATTATCATTCATCCTCTACAATACAGATTTTCTTTCTCAAAATAAATACACACACTCAATATTCAATAATTCTCATGTGGAAAGAAATCTGTTGCTACCATATCATGAAACACATGAAATAAATTAACATCACAGAAAATAGTAGTCACATATACATATCTGACAGTTTCTCCTGTTTCTGTTTAGACTCATATTTTTTCAGAGATATTGTTACTACTGTGCCTGGCTGGCTCAGTCAGTTAAGCATCTGACTCTTGATTTCAGCTCGGGTCATGATCTTGGGGTTCTGGGATAGAGCCTGGTGCCCCACGTGTTGGGCTCCATGCTCAGTGGGGAGTCTGCTTGTCCTTCTGCCCTTCTCCACTGCTCATGCTCTCGTGCACACTCTCAAATAAATAAAATCTTAAAAAAAATTCTCTCTCCCCCAACCCTACATGCTCTCCAAAAATAAATAAATAGATAGATAGATAGATATCATTGCTAGTATGACACCAAAAAAGAAGTATAAGCTATAAATGTTAAAAAAGAGTAAAACATTGGGCCCAACTATAATCTGAGCACTACATAACACAAGCATTATGCCATAGTTGAGGCTGCCTCTTTCTGTAAATATAATTATTTGAATATCATTAGCCAACTTAGAGGTCCAATCCAAAAATTCTAAAATGAGGGGTGCCTGGCTGGCTCACTCAGAAGAACATGTAACTCTTGATCTTGGGGGAGTGAGTTGAATTCCATACTGGGTACAGAGATTACTAAAAAATAAACTAAAAAAAAAATCGGAAATGAAATGATTTGAGAACTTGATCCATGAATGGATGATTATCATATGCCATAACGGTGAAATGATCAAAGAAAATAACAAAAGAATAATTCTATTTAATATGCTCCTCTAAGACCAAAACAAAGCTTGCTTACATAATACTATTTGCACTTATATTTATATAGAATATGCTATAAATTACCCACTCTCCTTTATACAAGAATGTTACAATAGCTTTCCTATAATGCTAATTTAAACAAAAGAGTAAAATATATACATTTAATTACCTTTAGATAATGAAGGGCACGTTCTAATTCATCCTTGGAACAGGAACAGACCAAATGAGAAAAAATATATTTGAAGTTATTTATTAAAATCTCTCTACGATTGACATTTAATTGTTTTCCTAAAGTTCGAATGAGAGCAGAAGCTGCAGGGCTTGCTTTGGCGGCAAGGTCAGGTAGCAGAACTTGTAATGTCCTCTGAAAAAGAAACATTACAATTACTAAAAAGTACATTTGCCCAGGTAATAACATATTCACATAAGTTAGGTGCAAAAATATTTTAAAATGCCAAATAAAATTGTAGTCCAAATGTCTTACTTGACTTCAGATTTATCATTTATTCATTCAACAGATATTACTGAACATCTACTATGATTCAGAAACTACAGATACTAAAAAAAAAAAAAAATTGCCAAGATCCCTGATAGCACAGAATTCACACTATAGCTAATGTATAAGTATAAGCTAATATATGTAAAGAAAATAATTTTTCATAGGTATGTGTTAAAATATACTCATGCTCTAAGGCAGAAGTTTCAAGTTTGATTTATTATTTGGGCTAACTAGGATTTAGACAACAAACAAGAGTAACCATATATACAAAATTTTAAGTTTTTTTTTTTTAAATATTATTTACTTATTTATTCATGAGAGACAGACAGAGAGAGAGAGAGAGAGAGAGGCGCAGAGACACAGGCAGAGGGAGAAGCAGGCTCCATGCAGGGAGTCCAACGTGGGACTTGATCCCGGGTCTCCAGGATCACACCCTGGGCTGAAGGTGGTGCTAAACCTCTGAGCCACCCAGGCTGCCCTTGTGTTTTTTTAATTAAAAAGTTGATGCTGAAAACAAAACAAAACAAAACAAAACAAAACAAAAAAGTTGATGCTGGGGCAGCCTGGGTGGCCCAGCGGTTTAGCGACACCTTCAGCCAGAGGTGTGATCCTGGAGACCTGGGATCGAGTCCCACATCGGACTCCCTGCATGGAGCCTGCTTCTCCCTCTGCCTGTGTCTCTGCGCCTCTCTCTCTGTGTCTCTCATGAATAAATAAATAAAGTCTTTAAAAAAAAAAAAGTTGATGCTGCAATATTAATAAAAACCATTTTAACACATCATCTCAACATGGCAAAAAAATCTATTTTGATTTTGGTCTATTTCCTTTAAGATCTTATTCATTAAATATACAAAAAATTCCAAACAAAAAATGGTTGGCCTTTCATTTATTCAGTAAACACGTATCTAAAGAACACCTAACTACATGTCAGTCACTATCCTAGATACTGTAGATATAACAGTAAACAAGACAGGTCCTGCCCTCAGAGATGCTTACATCTTACTTGTAATATATTTTTCAACTTAATATTAATCATGCAAGACTGATACAGCATTTTAAGGTAGTATACAAAGTATTAATAATTATTATATTAATAGTTCCATAATACTTTATAACCTTAATATTAGACACTTTCTTTTCAGGGTTTTGTTTAGTTTTGCTGTTAGGAAAATGTTGCAATAAACACCTGTACTTTTTGATTCCCAGAGTGAAATTACTGAATGAAAAGATAAGAACATCTTTATAATTCTTATTGTATACTATCATATTTCCTTCTAGGATTTGAGCAATTTATAGGCAGTCTAAGTTTGTTTAAATATAGTAATATAATAGGGAGAAATACTCATTTTTGACAGTATGAATCCCTATTCTAACTTATTAAGGGTAACCATAACTTTGCCCTTGGGAAAAGTTAAGAAGAAGAGAATCTACCTTATCCATCTTTCAAACCTCAACCCTAATGACATTTTGAAGACTTCTAAGCACTCCATACTACAAACTGTCATCTGAAATCACAGAAGGTAAAAAATACCAATAGTTTTGTACTATATTACTCTAATGTCTTAGGGGTAAAAATGGTATTAGACTGTGCATTACCAATGGAACCAATCATAGCACTGAAGTATTAAGGATTCAGTCAACTAAATTAGTTATCATTAATCAATTAGTATTAACCTTTCAGAATAACTAACCATATAGAATAACTCAAATTAATATGAACTTAAATTTTATAAGTAACAGTATCATATCAAAGTCAAAAGAAAACATGTAAATCTGAACATCTAGGATCTATAAGCTCCTCAATGTACTTGCCAGTTTTTCTTTAAAATAAGACAAGAGGAGGAGGAGGGGCAATATGGCGGAAGAGCAGGGTCCCCAAATCGCCTGTCCCCACCAAATTACCTAGATAACCTTCAAATCATCCTGAAAATCTACGAATTCGGCCTGAGATATAAAGAGAGACCAGCTGGAATGCTACAGTGAGGGGAGTTCGCGCTTCTATCAAGGTAGGAAGATGGGGAAAAAGAAATAAAGACACAAAAGGCCTCCAAGGGGGAGGGGCCCCGCGAGGACCCCGGCTGAGGCCGGGGCGAGTGTCCCCAGGACAGGAGAGCCCCGTCCCGGAGAAGCAGGAGCTGCACCAACCTTCCCGGGTGGAAAGGGGCTCGCAGGGAGTTAGAGCAGGACCCAGGAGAGCGGGGATGCCCTCGGGCTCCCTGGCACGCTAACAGACACCTGCGAGCGCAGGAGAGTGCGCGGAGTTCCCTAAGGGCTGCAGCACGCACCGGAGCAGCTCACCGGAGCAGCTCGGAGGGGCTCGGGAGCGGCTCCAGGGAGGGAGCTGCAGGGCGGGAGCGCGAATCCAACAGCGCAGGCCCCGGAGCACAGGGCGGTGGGACACAGCCCAGGATCCGGCCTCCCCCTGGGACAGGCAGAGGCCGGGAGGGCCCAGGACAGCGAGGACGCTCCTGCCCCGAGCTGAGCAGATCAGCGGCCCCGCCCCGGAGCCTCCAGGCCCTGCGGACAGAGAGCCCCGAGCCCCATAGTTCCTGTAGAGGCTGAATCCAGGCTTCCAGAGTTGCCATAGCAACTGCGGCTGTTCCTCCTGGGGCCTGACGGGGTAAACAACCTCCCCTGAGCCTTGCAGCAGGCAGGGGCAGAGCAGCTCCCCCAAGTGCTAACACCTGAAAATCAGCACAGCAGGCCCCTCCCCCAGAAGACCAGCTAGAGGGACCAGTGATACTCCCCCGTGTTCCAATACAACTTGTTTTTGGACACTCTGCACTGAGCAAGATGACTAGAAGGAAAACCTCACCTCAAAAGAAAGAATCAGAAACAGCCCTCTCTCCCACAGAGTTACAAAATCTGGATTACACTTTAATGTCAGAAAGCCAATTCAGAAGCACTATTATACAGCTACTGGTGGCTCTAGAAAAAAGCATTAAGGCCTCACGAGACTTCATGACTGCAGAATTTAGATCCAATCAGGCAGAAATTAAAAATCAATTGAATGAGATGCAATCCAAACTAGAAGTCCTAACGACGAGGGTTAACGAGGTGGAAGAACGAGTGACACAGAAGACAAGTTAATGGCAAAGAGGGAAACTGAGGAAAAAAGAGACAAACAATTAAGGGCCATGAAGACAGATTAAGGGAAATAAATGACAGCCTAAGGAAGAAAAACCTACATTTAATTGGGGTTCCCGAGGGTGCCGAAAGGGACAGAGGGCCAGAATATGTATTTGAACAAATCCTAGCTGAAAACTTTCCCAATCTGGGAAGGGAAACAGGCATTCAGATCTAGGAAATAGAGAGATCCCCCCCTAAAATCAATAAAAACCGTTCAACACCTCGACATTTAATAGTGAAGCTTGCAAATTCCAAAGATAAAGAGAAGATCCTTAAAGCAGCAAGAGACAAGAAGTCCCTGACTTTCATGGGGAGGAATATTAGGGTAACAGCAGACCTCTCCACAGAGACGTGGCAGGCCAGAAAGGGCTGGCAGGATATATTCAGGGTCCTAAATGAGAAGAACATGCAACCAAGAATACTTTATCCAGCAAGGCTCTCATTCAAAATGGAAGGAGAGATAAAGAGCTTCCAAGACAGGCAGGAACTGAAAGAATATGTGACCTCCAAACCAGCTCTGCAAGAAATTTTAAGGGGGACTCTTAAAATTCCCCTTTAAGAAGAAGTTCAGTGGAACAATCCACAAAAACAAGGACTAAATAGATATCATGATGACACTAAACTCATATCTGTCAATAGTAACTCTGAATGTGAATGGGCTTAATGACCCCATCAAAAGGCGCAGGGTTTCAGACTGGATAAAAAAGCAGGACCCATCTATTTGCTGTCTACAAGAGACTCATTTTAGACAGAAGGACACCTACAACCTGAAAATAAAAGGTTGGAGAACCATTTACCATTCAAATGGTTCTCAAAATATACCCTAAAAACTATAGAACACTTCTGAAAGAAATTGAGGAAGACACAAAGAGATGGAAAAATATTCCATGCTCATGGATTGGCAGAATTAATATTGTGAAAATGTCAATGTTACCCAGGGCAATTTACACGTATAATGCAATCCCTATCAAAATACCATGGACTTTCTTCAGAGAGTTAGAACAAATTATTTTAAGATTTGTGTGGAATCAGAAAAGACCCCGAACAGCCAGGAGAATTTTAAAAAAGAAAACCATATCTGGGGGCATCACAATGCCAGATTTCAGGTTGTACTACAAAGCTGTGGTCATCAAGACAGTGTGGTACTGGCACAAAAACAGACATATAGATCAATGGAACAGAATAGAGAACCCAGAAGTGGACCCTGAACTTTATGGTCAACTATTATATGATAAAGGAGGAAAGACGATCCACTGGAAGAAAGACAGTCTCTTCAATAAATGGTGCTGGGAAAATTGGACATCCACATGCAGAAGAATGAAACTGGACCACTCTCTTGCACCATACACAAAGATAAACTCAAAATAGATGAAAGATCTAAATGTGAGACAAGATTCCATCAAAATCCCAGAGGAGAACTCAGGCAACACCCTTTTTGAACTTGGCCACAGTAACCGGAGAAGGACAAACAGTGTATGTTCTCATTCATTTGGGGAATATGAATAATAGTGAAAGGGAATATAAGGGAAGGGAGAAGAAATGTGTGAGAAATATCAGAAAGGGAGACAGAACATAAAGACTTCTAACTCTGGGAAATGAACTAGGGGTGGTGGAGGGGGAGGAGGGCGGGGGGTGGGGGTGAATGGGTGACGGGCACTGAGGGGGACACTTGACGGGATGAGCACTGGGTGTTATTCTGTATGTTGGTAAATTGAACACCAATAAAAATTAATTTATAAAATAAAAAAAATAATAATAAGACAAGAATGGAATAAACACAAAATATTGAATTGAAAACCTCAAGTAAGTCAACTACACTTTACAACTTACAGTAAGGAAACGATTAAGATCAGGAAAGTCAAAAACATTGGCAATTTCAGACAAGGTATTTAAAGCCATTTCTCTCTGGTGAGCCACATCTTGTTTCCGCATCTCAGCATTCTGGCATGGAGTACTAGGAAGCGCTGTCATCTGACTGGAATGGAGGGACTCTACTAAAAACTAGAGCAAAACAATCTGTTAATTTTCATACAAGGAAGGAAATTTAACAGATACTCTCTAAGCTAACATAAAGGACATTATCAGAACTCTAAACATATTACCTGAATTAGCTCATTCAATTTTTATTTAACAAACTTCAATGAGGTAGATTATGTCATAATCTCCCTTTTACAGATGGAGTAACCAGCTTTAGTTAAGAAATTTAAATTTCTTAACTACTAACAGGGCAAAGCCAGTATATTAACATATCCTAACTTTTCAGCCATGAATTGAAACAACCTTTTTTAAAACAAACGTTATCCATAATATCAAGCCATAAAAAAGTTTATCATCACTAAAAGAGAGGCTAAAACAGAGAAGCATTTAACAGATTAACAACAGGACATAATAACTCAATACAAAATGATTTTTCTCCTCTCCCATTTATAATACACATCTTCAGACCAAGATCATAAAATCTAAAACTCTAAGATTTAGGTTCTCTTAAATACACTGAATACATCCATTAAAAAAATATATATCCTTTAGGGGCACCTGGCTGGCTCAGTGGGTTAATAAACAGTTGCTTTTGGATCAGATCACTATCCTGTCATCCTGGGAATCAAACCCCACATGGGGCTCCCTGCTCAGCAAGTGAATCTGATTCTCCCTATCCCTCTGCCCATCGCCCTGCTTATGCTCTCACTCTCTTTCTCTAATACATAAATAAAATCTTAAAAAATTAAAAAATAAATAAAAATATATCCTTTAAAGCAAGACAAATAATATGTATATACAGTTTTGGTTTTTTTTTAAGTTCTTGCAAAGTACTGCTATTTCCTATAGACAAGGCCAATGCTGACTCTCACCTGACAGATGGGTTTCTTATACTGGCTGAAAAAGTTTTGTAGTTTAACACTCTTAGCTGCAACTAGAGCTCTGATTTCTGTATATGCTGCTCCAGAGACAGATGCGGACTTGGATAATAAACAATGCAATAAGTGCAAAAGTGCAAAAGGTACCAAATCTCCTTTTGCTGCTCTAAAAAAAAAAAAAAGAAAAAAAAAGTTATTGTCAATGTCTCAAATATAAATGGAAACCCATAATAAAATACATTTGATATCACATTTCTTTCTATAATATCACATCTATCACACCACCATTTCTAACATGAGGCAAACAAAAAATGTATAAAACTGCTGCCAAGTATACCTTCCAATATCCCCTGTTGTAAGAATCAAGGTATCCTTCAACTCATTATTTCTTGAGATTTGAGCATGTGTATATGCTTCCTTCATTCTTAAGACAAAAAGCTAGAATAATAAAATTAATTAGTTAAAGAATTTTTTTAGAGCCAGGTTAATGAAAATACAAATGTTTAAAAATAAGAAACTATCAACCTCTTTTATAAATCCATCCTCAGAGTCTAAGGATTCCAATATATGCTTGATATTTCCACTAAAAGCCACTCTAACATCCTTGTCTGGATCTTCCATTAAATTTAATAAGGTTCCAAGGACTGTTTTCACATCTGTTTCATCTTCTCTAAAATCAAGATGCTTACAAAGATGATATAAATTATCTATGAAAGCTAAAGGGTGAGAGCATACAATGTACAATTTAACACATGAAATATCAAAGTTTTACAGTAAAATTATCCATAAACAATATACAAAGAATTCTAACTTGCCTTATAATGTCAATATTTAAATTAGTACAGCACACAGAATTATGGAAGATTAAAATACTTACAAATTTAAATTTACGTAATACCTAATAAAAGTTATAATTTGATTATTTATTTATTTATTTATTTATGATAGTCACACAGAGAGAGAGAGAGGCAGAGACACAGGCAGAGGGAGAAGCAGGCTCCATGCACTGGGAGCCCGATGTGGGATTCGATCCCGGGTCTCCAGGATCGCGCCCTGGGCCAAAGGCAGGCGCCAAACCGCTGCGCCACCCAGGGATCCCCAGTTATAAGTAATTTGAATCTAAAATAAATTCTAGATTTTTTTATTTTTTTAAGGTTTTATTTATTTATTCATGAGAGACACACAAGAGAGAGGCAGAGACATAGGTAGAGGGAGAAGCAGGCTCCCTGTGTGAGGAGCCTGATGTGGAACTTGATACCAGGATCCAAGGATCACACCCTGAGCCAAAGGCAAAAGCTCAACCACTGAGCCACCCAGATGCCCCTAGATTTTTTTAAGTTCTAAATGACTAGTCACTTAGATTTTGTAGATCATTATATTTTACCAAGACGGACTTCAAAGCATATTGCACTAATCTGCAGTGCCTGGGTAGCTTAGTTTGCTAAGTGTCCGACTCTTGATTTCAGCTCAGGTCATGATCTCAGGGTTATGAGACTGAGCCCCGCCCTGCACTGGGTGTGGTGCCTGCTTGAGATTCTCTGTCTCCCTCTCTCTGCTCCTCTCCACCCTCTAGAAAAATTTTTCACTAATCCAAAGAACTGTGAACTAAGGGCAATCTTTGCCTTACTGTTAATCTTATAAGATTTGGGGAGTTCTAAAAACTACCTATTATATATTATTTTGAAAACTTGAGAACAGTTGCCACTTATACCCAAACAAATGGATCTCACAAGTATTCATGTAAATCTTGTGCTTTCAACAAACTCGTAGATCATTACCATTGGAAAATGGCTAAGAAGATATAACCTGTATATAGTCCTCAGTTGGGCAAGGGATCTAATAATTTGAAGTTCTGAGGTCCAAGGTAGTGTAGCAGGGGACACATTAGGAAGGTCCTTGGTATCACTAAAGAGGATACAGAATATTGAACCTCACGATACTGAACCAAATGCCAGTTATCCCCAAGTAGACTACCAAATTAAATCATCATTTAAAAATCCAAAAATTGGACAGCCCCAGTGGCTCAGCAGTTTAGCATCGCCTTCAGCCCAGGGCATGATCCTGGAGACCTGGGATTGAGTCCCACATTGGGCTCCCTGCATGGAGCCTGCTTCTCCCTCAGTCTGTATCTCTGCCTCTCTCTCTGTCTGTGTCTCTCATGAATAAATAATAAAATAAAATATTTAAAAAAATAAAAAAATAAAAATCCAAAAATTACTTCCCTTTTTAGTTCTGTGATAGTCTAATACCAGACATCCTTTTATAAGTAATCATTATATGACTACTGAACCTATCAAGCATATTTAATTTTGTAAGGCTTCAAGCTAATTCTATCACTGACTTTAAAGAGTTTTAAAAGATTTTAAATATTTAATAAATCACAACAAATCACTCACCAAGTTTCACTGGACTAGGTGTTTTTTTTCTCAATAGGAAAAGGAATGGCTTGCAAATGGAAGCTTTTAGTTGAGAAGATGAACATTCATGTTGAGATGCAACTTTTAGATTTTTACAGAAAAGGTCAGTATATCCATGTTCAGAGAAAGGTTCTGTTAAGGAACTTGTCAAATGAAACATGCCATGAAGTGTACAGACAAGTTGACCAAGAATAGAGGCAAATTCTCTCTTGACAAAGTCAGAATCATCTTTGACTTTATCTCTGGGGAGAAAAAAGAGAAGGTACTAATTAAACTTTATTTTGTGGTCTAACTAGTCTTGCTTAATTTGGGGCAAAAGTAATGGTAAGACAAAGCCTAGAAGGAAGAAAATTTGAATTCCAAAACTAAAAGCAACATTTGCTCTATATACCTAGCAATATACATATATTTACATATAGTATAATCTTTCAAATCAAGTTATATATTCAAATTAAAATATTAATACATACATAAGAATCTTGGGAACTCTGTTACATGAATTTTGCTGCTGCAATAAGATAAAAAATCCATTAACACAACTAGCCCGGATTACTTCATGGGAGCTCTGTAGGGCCCAGCTATAAATTGCTGTTCTCCATTCAAGGAATATTCTTCTTGGAAACAAAGTTAGAAGAAACACACACCGTGACTGTGCCTGTGGTGCTGAAAAAATTAAGTCTTTTATTAAACAAGATTTCTAAATGTTAATTATATTATATATATATTAAAACACATACTCAGTTTATATACATATTTATTTTTTGTTATAAAGTCAAGTAACATTTATTTTATTTTTTTTTTGTCAAGTAACATTTAAAATACAAATAATACTTAACCAAAAGCTCCTTTTTCAAAAATAAAGCATGGACACTGAAAAAGATGTATGTACAATCTTCCTAGATAACCAGAGAAATGCAACTAAAAATCATACCCATCAGAAGCAAAAATAATTTCTTTTAGTTACCTCGACATTTTTTTTTTTTTGACAGCAAACATTTAAAAGTCTGACAAAGTGAGGATGTGAAACAAGGAACTGTCATATTCTGCTAAGAGGAATGTAAACTGGAATGGCATCTTTGCAGAGCAATGTTGCATAATAGATATAAGGATATGCAAATCCAATAATTTGTTCAATTTGTTACTTTTTACAAATATAACTCCTTTTTGAATTGTTAAAAATGTACTTCCTCTTTTAATTATTGAAAAGACAGCAAAGTGTTAGACATCCCATATAGAGAGGAGTTAAACCACACACAGAATTTTGTGACCACTTACAGTAGCTATCTGAAATCCTCTGGCTTAATGCTAAAAGATTAGTGGCAAATGTGGTCAACTTTAAAGACCCATCATCAGAATGAGAATGAATCCACGGAAGTGAGAGCATTCCACATAAATCTTCTAGAATATGATCTTCAAATGAGGTTTTCACTGTAGAAACACAGAACAGGTGATTAATTATATCTTTTTCCTTAATCATACTACCTTTTTTTTTCAATAAAAATAAATGTTCTAAACATCAAGTGGAATTATAGCATTCAATAAACAAAGATTCTTAATTAGAGATGATGTTCTGGGGTCTGTGAACCCAAAGAAATTGAATGTGACTTTATAAAAATATGCATCCATGCATTTTTTAGAAGGATCATAAAACATTCTTCAGAAAATCTCAAATAAAAAAATTAGTTATAAGTAACTTCTATTACCTGAAAAAGAGTAATAAATCAAAGTATTACACAAACTTGGAAGTTAGAAATTACTGAATTAGTTACTGAATTACTGAAATAGAACTAGAACTAAAATCAAGAAAAAACTGTTGGGTATTCCAAACATTTGTGCATTTAGGCCTTAGGCAAAGAGAAAGCCTATTTCAATATTGATCATCTTTAAAGGTTATTTTATTCTACTGTTTATATTTATACTTACTGTGAATATAAATCAGAGCGTCATATATTTTCACCACTTTATCTATAACTGCCTCCAGGTCAGGTTTCTGAACAGATTCTAACAAACTTCTACAGCTCTTAAGCACTTTTGTGTAAAAATCCAAAGACATCCAAATTATCTCTACTGAAGGTTTCTTCTTACATTTCTGACGACAGTTCCTAAAATTATGGCTGCAGTTAATACATTTTAAGACACAGAATTACAATCAATTTTGATATAGTCCAACCTAATATTGAAGTAAGCCAAAAGAAATTTTGAGTATAAAACTAATAGTTTAAACCAATTCAAAGTAAATATATGCAAATTAATTAATATGCATTATTATTTTAAGTTTAATCTCTTTATGTCAGTCTAAATCACTCTTATGATCTGGTAACTAAAATTATCCTAGGATATTTAAATGTGGTATCACCAGGCTTAAAAATGACAGAAGATATCTCTGCATCATTATTAACTGGCTTAGTAAACATTTTCTTAATAACAGAAGAGTAGATTGCAGCCTATCAGCTATTCCTTCAAGTTGCCTCAAATTCCAAATTTACTGCAGTCTGAATTAATATAGTTTCTTTAAAATGTCCTTCATAATTTTTTATTGGCTAGTTAAAAGAATTAAAAAATACAGAATGATCATGTAAAATCTAACAAGAGTTTTGGTCTGTAACTTAGCAGTAAAATTAAGACTAAATCTTCAGAGAAAATTCACACTTGTTTCTTCTAATAGACTAATCAACCCATATTAAGAATACTAAACTGAAAAGATACTTCTAATGAGTTTTAAATCCCTACTCCTATCAAAGGGAAATGTTTTGACGGTTTGACTAAAACAACACTGGCTTTTGAGTTAAATAAAAATGTGCTCTGCTACTTTCTAGAAAAGTACAAAGTACTTTGCCCAGAAGTTAGCTTAGGCAAAAAGTCTTGTTACAGGAAGTAATCAAAAGGATGAAACCACTGGTTGACCCTCAAACTGGACCCGGCCATCAGAGTCTCCTTACCCACCCCCCTCCTGTCCTTGGAATGTATACTCTGCCTACTAGTCCCACAGTGGGAGCTGTTCCAAGGACTTAGCCTTGAGAGTAAGGTGGTGTTGAGACCATCTGGACTGAATACATGACTTAACCCCATTAATCCTCCATATAAACTTCTAGGATTCTAGAAGGTGAGTTGAGAGATCAGTTTGTCTTTCACAACTGCTGAAGACAAACTCTGTAGGTAAGCTCCCTTACAAAACCTGCCACCTACCAATCTGGGGTGGTCTGCCTCTTTCTTCAATCTCTCCTTGCCCTGTGCATACAGACCAATATACAAATCAACAGGCCTCAATTTCTCTAAGCCTCAATCTCTAATTTGTAAAGTAGGTATAATAGCACTTGACTTACAGAACTGTTATAAAGATTAAATAATATATATATAGCACTTAATACAGTACCCATCATTTAGCAGGTAATCAACAAAAAACAAATTTTTTTCATTTCACTGAAAATCTGTTCTAAGGTAACACAAATAGAATAATGAGGTCTCCTAAAGCAATAAATCCAAATTTATTATAGACAATCCACTCAGAAAGTACAAGTTGTTTTACCAGTCCATGTTATGATGCGAACAATGAACAGTACATAGAGCAGTCAGTTGGAGGACAATAGTGATTCCTTCTAAAGTTGCAATAACAGGATTCTTTAGACCATTGTATTCAAGGAAAATCTGAAGGGATTCAGCTTTCTGTTTCAGTGCACTCCATAAAATGCTCTTTTTGTTCATATCCACATGTTTAATTCTGTAATTAATTATAACCATAATATAAAGATATTCTTATTTAATATAAATTTGGTTCCAATGTGAAAAATATTTAAAACAAAAGATAACATGCAATGCCAACTACTGAGATTTATAGTACAGTATATTTAAAACAACTTTCAGTGCAAACTGAAATATGAAAATTCTTTGATCACATCATACAAAAGTTTATTTGTCAACATTTTAAATTGCTGCTGAATGTATGATCTCAGGGACTTTTTTTTAGATATTAAGAAGCTAAATTAGATAAGCAAGTAAAAACTTAAAAAATCTTTTAAGTAACCATATGTAGCCATGGTATCTTTCACACTAGAATGGACTGTAATTATTAAAGTATTTTAAGCATTCCTTTGACTACCTTTAGAAAGAACAAATGCTGTGTATTTAAGTCAAAGCATTTAACTAAATGTGATTTTTAAAGTGAATGAAGTTTTATTAAATGACTAAATACAAACTGAATGAAGGTCATACTCCTCAGTCTGTTTCGGTGGTCTTTTGGAAGAGTTCAGAGATGAGCTGAGTCGACGCCTTTTGGCTGATATTCCATCACTATTACTGCTGAGGTTTTCCTGTTGAATTTGACACTGAACCTCCTCAATGATTTCCATACTTTCCATTTTTAAAGCTGCATAAAGTGGGCCCAACAAATACTGAGAAAGTAAAAATTATTTAAAAAACTATATCTTAGGAAATATGTTATTCAAAGACTGTAAAAATTCATTAGGTTTTAAGTTTTCTAATAAGGTAAACTACTGTCAGAGTCTCATCAGGTAAAACAAAGACCTAAGTCAATCTATATAATTTCATAATCTATAAATAGACATATATATGATTTTATATCTAGAACTATGGTTCTATAGTATTGAAAGGCTTAAAAAGACAAATCCTTTGTTTTTCTGTCAGAATGATACAAAGTGGGGCACTGGGGTGGCTCAGTGGGTTAAGTGTCTGCTTTCAGCTCAGGTCATGATCCCCAAGTCCTGGGATGGAGCCCTACGTCAGGCTCCTGCTGCTCCTCCCTCTGCTCATGCTCTCTCTCCTCTCTCAGATAAATAAAATCTTTATTAAAAAGTGCTACAAAGAAAAACTCTATAAGGGAATTACTAATCCCTTTCATACTACAAATCCAGCAAGACTTACAGATAAAATATTTACTCAAGTTACTGCACATTTTATTATGCTGTCTCTCACAGTCTGAGCAAGAAAAAAGGCATAATTTGACACGACTATTAGTATGTACCCATAGATTTTCTTTTTTCCCCCATAGGTTTTCTAAACGTGATGGACTATACCCCGTCAAAAATAAAATTTAGGTAAGTGCTCGAGGTCTTTGCGATTAAGTTAATAACGGCTCCCTTCTAGTTAATAATGAATGCATTAAACATGCTTATGCTTCACAAATTCTACTTTAAAACATTCTACTACATTGGCAGTTCATTGCCAACTTAGTGAACAAATCCTTCTCATACCAAAGTTAAAGTCCATAATAAGGAACCAAAGTGGATTGTGAAAAAAAAAAAAAACATTCCATGCTGAATGTTATTATTAAAGATATTCTATTTTCTCATTATTACATCTTACATATATGCATACATGTATATTACAAACAAAATACATACTAATCAAATAATCTTAAAAATGACTTACCTCTGCATTCACCTGAAATCCAAGCACATCCACAAGAACTTTACAAATGTTTCTCACATAAACCTTCCTGACTTGTAAAGCAGATTCATACCCAGCTGGCACATATTTAAGGAAATACTGCAGTAAGTGGCACAAAGCTGCTTTTAGCAAATCAGACTTAAGCCGCATAAGCACACCATCTTCAAACATGACACAGAGGTTTTCCAGCAGCATATTTAAATAGACAGGCTCAATATTTCTATAAGCTTCTGCTTCAAAGGGGAATAGTGTTTTTATCAGCTTTGATAATGGTTCTTCATAGAGTTTCAACTGGTCAGCATCCATTTCTACAAGATGTTTTAATAATCCCAAAAATGAGCTGAAGAAAGTGCTGGCTGGTTGTGCTGGTAATCCTCCAAGCTCAAAGAGTTCAGTTAAAAGGCTAATTGCTAAGGATTTAGTTTTTGGACTACCATATTCTAGCAGAACACAACCGATCCGCCAAAGTAAAAGTTCTTGCCTTCTAAAAAACACAATTGCAATAATACGAATAAGAACTGTTAATAAAGTGACTTCAATAAATTCTAAATTTTGCATGTTCACGAATTGCAAAGGAGCTGGCTGTAAGTATTCCATGTGTTCATCTAATTGACTTAAAAATCGGCTAACTACCACTGGCCATTCCACGAAGTGTCCCACTGCATTTTTTCTGTGAAGGCAAATCACATCTTCACAAAGATAGAGTAATTCCTTTGTCATTACTCCAAAAATTGCAGGGCTCTTGCTTTTAAAAAGAAATAATAATGAGCAGATAACTTCACAGATTTTCTTGTGTAACAAGTGACAGGATGGAGTTGCTGCAATCCGCAGAAGTCTCGTTATGATCCAATTACTGAATTCTTTGAAATAAACAAAAAAAGATATAAATAAGTACATCAGAAACGCTAATTAATTTGCTAAATCCTTGATGAATCATTTTTAAAGTATAACACTAACAAAATCTAAATCATTCCCTACACAATGGAAACATGGTAATTCAGAATACCAATTTTGGAGTCAGACAAAGTCCTAGCTTTTACAAGTTGTATGAACTTTTCATTTCTCTGAACCTTGGTAAGTTCATCTATGAGAAGGGAATAATGAGGGTTACCATGAGGATCAAGTAAGCTGAAATTCTCAGCATTGTGCTTGAAGTTCAACAAATGGTTATTATTATCACTTCTTCAACAAACATTTATTGTCAACTCTGTCCCAGGTGTACAAAAACAAAATAGTCATAGTACTCAAGCATCCTGTAATAGTTTCTCAAACTTAAGAGACACATTTTATGCCATGACTCAGTCTACATATGCATATTTATTTTATTTAAATACATGAAACAAAAGTTTCATGAGAAAATATTTATCACATGCAATGTAATATAATATTTCCTAGTCTATTATATTTTATCTTTATAACCTACTAATGGGTCGTGATCTGTTGCTCAAAAAAAAGAAAAAGTGGCAAAGGTGTGCCTGGGTGGCTCAGTCAGTTAAGTGTCTGCTTTGGCTCAGGGTCCTGGGATCAGCTGGCATTAGGCTCCATCCTCAGAGAGGGGTCTGCTTCTCCCTCTCCCTCTGATCCTTCACCCTGCCCATGCTCTCACTCTCTCTCTCTCTCAAATGAATATAAAAAATCTTAAAAATAAAATAAAATAGGGACACCTGGGTGGCTCAGCAGATGGGCAACTGGCTTTGGCTCAGGGGTATGATCGTGGGGTTTCAGCATCGAGTCCCCTATCTAGTTCCCGACAGGGAGCCTGCTTCTCCCTCTGTCCATGTCTCTGCCTCTCTCTGTGTGTCTCTCATGAATAAATAAATAAAATATTTTTAAAAATAAAATAAAATAATGTGGCAAAGAATACAAAGAGTTATTTATAATCCAGCTTAGTAATCACTGTGATAGAAGAAATGCAGAATATCTGTACTAACAGAGCATAAAGAGGGAGCAATTAAGCCAGAGCTAGGGCAAGTAGTCAGGAGTACTGGTAAGAAAAAACTTTTTGGAGGACATGCTATCAAAGTTGGGTACTGAAATTCAAGTAAAAAAATTTTAAATGCCCTATGCATTGTACCGGAAAAAAAAAAAAAAGATATTTGCTTTACATCTCTTTACAAGAAGACCAATAAAGGGACAAAAGTAGTAGGGAAAATAAGGTTAAACCTAGAAAAAAGCTTCAACATCTAGGACTCAGCAAAATTGTTCTTAAAGGGCTAGACAGGAAATATTTTAGGCGTGAGGGCCATATGGCCCCGTGTCAACTATTCAATGTTGCCTTTCTACTAGTTATAGACAAAAATACAATGAGTAAAAGCATGGATTTTCCAATAAAACTTTGTTTACAAAAACAGGCAGCCAGCTTATAGGCCACAGATTGCTAATGCCTGATCTAGAAGAAAGAAATTATCAAAAACAGAAAAAAGAAAACTACTTAAGTGTCCAATGGCAAATAAACAAGTATGATTACTTCTGCTCCATTCTTCATAACAAAAGAAAACAATAAGGATGCATAAAATAAAACTAACCATTACCATTTTGCTCCCTTAAATTTATAGCAAATTTGACCAAATTATGTATATAATGTATGTTATATTTCAGAAGAGCAGAAGAGGGCAGATTTCATACAACCAATTGCAAATGAATGCACAAATAACAGGACTTACCAATACAACTGCCTTTGGCCTCATTTTGCCTTTGGCTTCCATTCGCATTTACAAACATAAGTGGGGAGGACTTCATTATATGCTGGATGAAATCAAGCAACATCACAGAGGTTGGCTGAGAGTCAGTTTTCTTTACAAGTTCTAGAGCAACTACAAAAAAAAAAAAAAAAAGATTCATTTTAGAGTCATGACAAATTAAACGGCAGTCTTTTTGTTAAAAAACTAGATTTTGGTGACCAGAACTGTGTCCAAGACAGTGCTCATGATAATGGGACTAAACTCTACAGTCCTATCTTTCTAATTTTAAATGTTTAAGAATCATGTACATTCATCTATTATATACTCATTTATCAAATATAGATTAAAGACCTATGATATGCCTAGCACTGTACTAGAATCTGAGAGGAAAAAACCCTTTACCTTACCTGAATAGTAACTATCATAAATACTAACTCTAAATTTAAAACTACATGGAGAGAAATGCTAGCGTAATATTTTACATATGGAAAAGACAGCGATTTAACTCATAAAATTTATATAAGAAGTAACTGTTTCTTACCAACATTCACATCTGTAAGTATTCGGTCAATGAACTGACATAAAATTTGTCTTGGCTTCTGTACAACTGTATTATATTCTTCCGGACTGGCACTAAAATACAAATAAAAAGTTTTTAAACCTTAAGGAGATTGACAGTATCATTTGTAAAAAATTCCCTAAATTTGAATTTATCAAATGTGTTTAGTTTTTTTTTTTTTAATTTTTTTTAATTTTTTTTTAAATTTATTTATTTATGATAGTCACAGAGAGAGAGAGAGGAAGAGACATAGGCAGAGGGAGAAGCAGGCTCCATGCACCGGGAGCCCGACATGGGATTCGATCCCGGGTCTCCAGGATCGCGCCCTGGGCCAAAGGCAGGCGCCAAACCGCTGCGCCACCCAGGGATCCCCCAAATGTGTTTAGTTTTAATGTTGACACTTGTTGTATCCTTCTGTTTAAAAATGAAAGAAAAAATCTAAATACACGTTACTGATTTAGAAGGAAAAAAATATGCTCAATGAAACCACAGCATTCAATATGCAAAATCTAGACCTGCCCTGACTAATATAGTAGTCATTATTTATGTAGCTATTAAGCATTTAAAATATGGCTAGTCCAGTTGAGATGTGCTTTAGGTAGAACATACACATTGGGTTTTGAATATTTCGTACCAGAAAATGTATATCTCTTTAATAATCTTCTATTAATTACATGTAGAAATGACATTATCTGAGTTACGTAAAATATATTACGAAAAATTACCTTCATTTATTTCCTTTTTACTTTTTGTCTTGTGGCTACTAGATAATTTTTAATTATACATGTGGCTTGCATTTTATTTCTATTAAGCAGTATTGATCCAGACTTCTGGAAAATCTACTGAACACAATTCCTTCAACAAATGAATTCCAAGGGGAAAAAAAAAGAGGAGAAACTTATAATAAAGACTTAAAAGCCATATTAGTCTACAATTTATGAGTCTATGTTTGATTCTGGTTAAAAAAAAAAACCCTAAAACAAGAATACAAAAATAAAACTTTTAGCAAACTGTATATGACAACTGGGACCATTTAAACACAGGCTAGATATCTGATGTTATTAAGAAATCATTTTTAGGTGTGATAATGGTATTATGATATGTTTTTTTTAAATTTTTTATTTATGATAGTCACAGAGAGAGAGGCAGAGACACAGGCAGAGGGAGAAGCAGGCTCCATGCACTGGAAGCCCGACGTGGGATTCGATCCCGAGTCTCCAGGATCGCGCCCTGGGCCAAGGGCAGGCGCCAAACTGCTGCGCCACCCAGGGATCCCTATTATGATATGTTTAAATAGTCTTTATCCTTTATAGATAAATACTAATATTTATTTATTTTTAAATACCAATATTTATAGATAAAATGATTTCTGGAATTTACTTCAAAATAATCTGAGTTGAGAGGAAGAGAGCAATGAATTGATAATCATTGGGCTAAATGAGCAACTGATATACCATTTTCCCTTCTTTTGGATGTTTGAAATTTTCCACAATGAGAATTTAGTAAAATATTAGAGAAAATTGGTTCAGCGATTGGGCATCTGCCTTTGGCTCAGGACGTGACCCTGGAGTCCCAGGATCAAGTCCCACACATCAGGCTCCCTGCATGGAATCTGCTTCTCCCTCTGTGTGTGTCTCTGCTTCTCTCTCTCTCATGTGTGTGTCTCTCATGAATAAATAAATAAAATCTTTAAAAAAATATATTAGAGAAAATTACATATATTGACTATTAGGACCAATCAAGAAAAATAAATATTAAGAGGAGATATAGGGACGCCTGGGTGGCTCAGCAGTTGAGCATCTGCCTTCGGCTAAGGATGTGATCCCAGGATCCAGGATCGAGTCCTACATCAGGCTCCCTGCATGGAGCCTGCTTCTCCTTCTGCCTCTGTGTCTCTGCCCCTCTCTTTGTGTGTCTCTCATGAATAAATAAATAAAAATCTTAAAAAA
This sequence comes from Nyctereutes procyonoides, assembly GCF_905146905.1. NCBI lineage: Eukaryota > Metazoa > Chordata > Mammalia > Carnivora > Canidae > Nyctereutes > Nyctereutes procyonoides. The sequence continues at coordinate 38,682,633 of NW_026575042.1, forward strand.
AAAAAGAGGAGATATAATAATTAAGCAGAGCAATTGTATCTGAGAACCGTGAATGAATTGAACTTAAGCTCCATGATTTGGTATAAACCAGCACAAAGCAGAATGTAAGAATACAGTAGAAAGTCTGTACTTTACCACACAGGATGGGAACTATACAGTCATATAATCAACAACCATTTATCGAGCACCTACAATGTGTCACACTAAATACCAGAAGCTACCACTGGGAGAGGGAAGGCACAAGTTAGTGGAGGAGACTGGTAAATCAACCTAGGCCTATCCAGGGTGGATTGTGAGGCCATTCACCAAAAGAATGAACACAGGAGGAAGCACAGGTGGGGGGGGGGGGGTGGAAACAAAACCAGTTTTAGAAATACTGAATTTAAGATCTCAAGGAAACAACTAAGTGAGATGCACAAAAGATCTACAATCTTGGAATTAAAGATCTACAATCTTGGGAATTAAAGTTCTAGTCCCAAGGGGTGCCTGGTTGGCTCAGTCAGTAGAGTATGCGAGGCCTAATCTCCCGATGGTAAATTCAAGCCCCACAGTAGGAGTAGAGTTTGCAGGGGGGGGGGGGGGAATGTAATGCTCTAGTTCTCAAGAATTATCTAGCCTAGATATACACATCAAGTTATCATTATATAATAATACCTATCAAACAAGACTAAATACATTGTCTGCACTATTGCATATTTCACAAGCAATAAGAGAGGGATATTAAACCCTTATTTGTGTATGAGGAGGCTGATGTTCATGGAAATTATATAATCTACCTTACTATAGCTAGTAGCAGTGGAAGCCTTGAAAATTAGTGCAATATAAGAAGTAATAAGGAAGCCAAAGACAGAACCCTAAGTTAGAGAGGCCATGAAGGAGAAAGGGAAAGAGCCAGCGAAATAAAAAGAAAAACCTTAAGAGGCGTATTTTAGAAACTAAGGCTAGAATTTCAAGGAGGAAGCTGTCAACAGTATCTAGTTAAAAGTTTGTTAAAATGTCCTTTGAATATATTTTTTATTATGGTCAAATATATTTAACATAAAATTTATTTTAACCATTTTAAGTGTACAGTTCCATGGCATTAATATATTCACATTATTCTACACCATCACCACCATCTCCATAACTTTATCTTCTCAAACTGAAACTACTAAGTTACTAAAATTAACAATTCTTACAAGTAAGTTTTTTTAAAAAGGTGAATTGATTATCACTCATTAGAGGTACTATTAGAATAATCACTTATAGGAGCGAGCGTTTCTTCTTATACAACCTCTGCCATGGAAATGAGCTAAGAGGGTATACTCAGGAGGAAATTTAAGTATCACATGAAGGTTGGAGACAATAGCAAATACTTGATTATCTCCACTGGGCCAAGCATCAAATACCAGGTTAACCAAGATACCATGCATCAACCCTAAAAAAAATTGTAGACTAAAAGTTTAAAAAGTAAACAGGTAATTTTAACACAGCACGGTTATTATAACAGAGCCAAGGTAGAACACAAAAGGGACATTCAGCCCTGAGCAGAGTCTATCAGTCAAAGCTCCCTGAAGGAAGTGATACAAAAAGCTAAATCCCTAAGGGGGTAGGCAGGAAAAATAAGAGAAAGGATTAAGTATTCCAAGCAGAGGAATCAGCATGTGCAAAGCTGCTCTAGAACAAAAACACAGGCTGCTCTAGAAACTGTAAGTTCTATATGGCTAAAGAAGAGGGAGGGAGTAATTGCAGATGAAGCTGAAGAAAAACTGTATCAAAGCTCAAAGAACCAACTAAAGAGTTTCGATTTTGTACTGACAGCAATGAGACACTGAAATGTTGCAATTAGGAGAGTGAAAGGTAAACTTTTTAAAATCTGAATTGTTATTTTCCTGAAACCATTCCAATGGTTTCCCATTGCACTTAAATTTTCCTTATTTTGGCCTATAAGATACTAAAGGATCTGGCCCATGGTTACTCCTCCACCCTTAACTCACACCAGTCCCTTTTTTTGCTTCCTTTGTTTCGTCCTTCCTATTCTTTAAAAAGTAAGCTCATTTCCACCTGGAGACTTTTAAACCTCCCATTCAATCTCAGATACTTCTCCCAGTTCACATGACTGGCTTCTTCTCACCATTCAAATCTCCTCTAGTGGCTAATGTTAATGCTCCCTAGACTTTCATCTCCTACCCATTGCCCCATTTAATATTTTAATTGCAACTATCATTATCCGAAAATATCTTGTGGTCACAAAGTAATTTTAAACAGAAAGCCCAGAGAAGGCCTCTCCAAAATGAGATCTGAATGAAACTGGTCTGTTCAGAGAAGAAACAGCAAAAAGCAAAGCACTGAAAGTAGGAATGACCTTGGGGCATACAAAAAATAAGGTCAATGCCAGTGGAACAGAGTAAGGGAAGGATATATGGCCATGAGGTCAGAGGCAGGCAGAAGCAAGATTATGTAGGACCGTAGGGGTCTTGGGAAGAAGTCTGGATTTTCACCTAAGTGTGCTGGAAAACTAAGAAGGTTTTAAACAGAGGAGTAATGCTATATAATCTATAATTTATAGTTGTTAAAATCATTTTGGTTGCTGAGTGAGAAATACACTGTGAGTGGGTAACATGGAAATGGAGACAGAAGCTGAGAGGTTACAGTAATAGTCTAGATAAGAAATGACAAGAATAGCGGCAGTGACAAGTGTATTTTAAAGGCAGGATTGTCAGGACTTGCTGTTAAGATTTTTTGGGTATAAGAGAAAGAATCAAGAATTCCGGCTAGCCCCAGTGGCCCAGCGGTTTAGCGCCACCTTCAGCCCGGGGTGTGATCCTGAAGACAGGGGATCAGAGTCCCCTGTCAGGCTCCCTGCAGGGAGCCTGCTTCTGCCTCTGCCTGTGTCTGTCTGTCTCTGTCGTGAATAAATAAAATAAAATAAAATAAAAATTCCTGGGTTTTTGGTTGGCACATTTACAATAACCTGGGGCAGGAACCAAGTTTAAGAACATAAATCAAGATGTAATGATGTAAATTTTCATTTCAGGTACAGATGTTCAACAGTAAGCAACCTAATATCTCTGGGTAGATAAATATTTGGGAGTTATCAGAATATAAGTGATATTTAAAGCCATGGGACTACATGAAGTTACTTAGGGAAAGAGTAAAGATGAAAAGAGGACAAAGGATGTAGCAAAGTCACATGGGGAATCAAGAATGATTCCTACATTTCTGGTTTGGAAAAAAAGAGTGACCATGGTATCACCTACTGAGATGTCCCTACCTCAGTGAATGAGAGGGAAAAAAAAAGGGGGGGGGAGGTTAGGATACGTGAAGAAGTTGTATTGACTATGTTGAGTCTTACACTTAACCAACTAAGCCACCCAGGTGCCCAGCTGTGTTGTCTTAATGGCATATAGGACACCCAGCTAAAACTGCCAGTATACAGTTGTATAAATATCCTATAGGAGGACACCTGGGTGGTTCAGCGGTTTAGCATCTGCCTTTGGCCCAGGGCATGATCCTGGAGTCCCGGGAACAAGTCCCTCATCTGGCTCCTTGCATGGAGCCTGCTTCTCCCTCTGCCTGTCTCTGCCTCTTTCTCTCTTTGTGTCTCTCATGAACAAATAAAATCTTCAAAAAAAAAATATTCTATAGGAAATGGATATGGTTTGGAGAAACATATTTGCAGTCATTAAATGGCAGATGGTAGTTGAAGACAGTGGATGGGATCACCCTGAAAGACTAGGCAGAGAAGAGTGCTCATAGCAAAAACCAGAAGCAAAATTCATCTCTGAGACAGAGCCGCCCACACATTAGAACAGTTAACATCTCACTTTTTTCAGAAATTGAACTGCCAGTCAATTAATGAGAAAAAAAGATGGGGGTGGAGAAAAGGCTTTAATGGCATGAATCTGGAACCCAACTCTGATAATGGCTATCTCTTTGACTTTGGTTCTTCAATTCCTGTGACTCAGTTTCTTACTGAATAGTGATAATATGTACTCTATTCTACATCATGGAAATACTGTGAGACTGAATAGGCATGAATGAAGCAATTAAAATGAGAAACTCACGACTGTTAAAAAACTATTATTATACAATGCTCTATGGGTCATTTTTTTTCTTTCTATTCTCTTAGAATAGCCACAGTTGAATGAAATGAAAAGTAACATAAGCTCTGGTGATGTAAGACACTATAAATAAATCCAAGATACTATTATTTTTATTAACAACTCTCATAATGGAAAAAAGAGGGAAGAAAGGTATTAGTTAATTCTACATGAAAACGAGATAGGAAAAAAAAAATGAGCTTCACATTGAGCCTCAAAAATGAAATCTGTACATCAATGTCCTAAAACGAGCGCTTGTATTCATGTTACTTTATAAAATGTTAACACAAAGTAGGCTTGCAACATTCATGCAAAGCGGGGGGGGGGAAAAAAACACAAAAACAGGATGATCCGGTAAAGACAAGAGTGGTGGGGATCCCTGGGTGGCTCAGCGGTTTAGCCCCTGCCTTTGGCCGAGGGCGCGATCCTGGAGTCCCGGGATCGAGTCCCACGTGGGGCTCCCGGCATGGAGCCTGCTTCTCCCTCCTCCTGTGTCTCTGCCTCTCTCTCTCTGTCTATCATAAATAAATAAATAATCTTAAAAAAAAAAGTAAGACAAGAGTGGTTTCTTCATTTACCCTCTTATTTATGTGATTGAAGAAGACTAAATATTCTTGTATGGCCAACAAGTGGAGATGAATACATCTGCACCCCAAAAAGAAAGGAATTAGATACCCCACAGACTTTCTGTTAGCTCTGACTTTGTGTGCTAAGTTTTCAAACAGCCTTAAAAACCGGGAAGCAATTGCTCCAACTGATAGGTCAACTGCACTAGTGGTACAAACCCACTTATTTCTTCTTCGCAATGGGTTAAAACTCAAAAAAAAAAAAAAAAAAAAGGCAAGCAAAATAAAAACCCTCCCTCCTTTAGGCCTGGTTGAGGGAAAGTTGCCAGGGTGCGGAAGGGGGGATGGCAGCCAGCCAGCAACAGCCTTCCCCTCTCTTCAGGTGGGACGGTGGTTTACGTGATTTTACTGTTCCGTTTGCAGAAGGCGGGCTTTTGCAAATGAAACAGTATTGAATTATTTTTAAACCCTGGCAACATCCTGTGCACATTTACATTTTGGGGACGTCGTGGCAGGTCCCTGGGATTTCTGACTAAAACAAACGGACTGGGCGCTGGATGACCAACAGGAAACGGGTCCCATCTTCAGGACGGCCGAGGCGTTCATTTTGAAGAAGACCAAACTGCCTTTTCTAGCAACTGGCCTTCCTTCCACATCACACGAGCCAGCGATTCTTTTCTTGTCAAAGAGGGGCAGTTTGGGTCAACACGTAAAGCTAAGAACCCAAGTCCTCCACGAGCGATCGCAAGGAGTAGAAAATGGAGCAAGTTCCTGGGTCGAGTCCCTCACCTAAGGAAAGGTCGGCAGGAAGCAAGCGGTCAGAAGGGGCCGCTCCCTGCAGCGGCAGGGGGCAAGGCTCCCGGGCGCCGCTGAGGCACAGTGGGCTCGGCGAACACCCGCTCCCGGGCCCTAGACCTGCTTCCCCTACGTCTGCGGCGACGCCCCGCGTATTTTTAACCCCGTCTCGGCGGGGAGACGTGCTCAAGCCACTGGCGAGACACACCGCCCGGGGCCGGGGTTGAAGGTTTCGGAGCCGGCACGCGCGCGGCTGGGGAGGGGGCGCACGTGAGAGGCCGGCCGGGCCGGGCCGGGCGGAGGAGACGCGGCACCCGGAGCGGCCGGGCCTGGCCCTACCTGCCCAACTCCCGCAGAGCGGGGATCATAGACGCCAGCTCCAGGCCGTGGTCGCCCATGCTGAGGATGCGCGGCCCTCGACAACCGCGCGGCCGCTGCCTCCCGGCGTCTCCACAGCTACCTCGCGGGCGGGGGGGGGGGGGCCGGCGCGGCGCCCGACGGTGTCTCGTCAGGCCCAAAACTCCTCCCGGAAGCCGCGGTCGGTCGCGCTCTGCGGGCCGTAATTCTTCTTCCGCGTAGGACCCGGGGGAGGCCGGGGGCCCGGCAAGGGGGCGGGGCCAAGGAGGCGGAGCGCGCAGGGGGCACGTTCCCAACGCGGCTCCCGCTGGGGGCGTGGTTCGCGGCGAGTTTGGGGTGTTCGCCGGCACCCCTGGCTGCCCCGGTCCTAGGAGGCGCGGCTCGGCGAGACCTCCCCCGGGTTCTGGGAAAGAAACAGGCTTGACGGGCAGCGGCCCGGCCTCCCTCGCATCACGAAAGGGAGAATTGAGACCCTCCGGCGGGTGGAAGGCGTGACTCGATCCCGGGCCCCCGGTGGCGGGTCGCGCTCAGGTTCCCACCCCTCGCCGCGCGTCCTTTTAGCGGGATACGAGGCTCCTCCCTGTCCTTCCTGTTTCGGCAGGGTGTTTTTCCCACGTGAAGTCAGACTTTCTTGAGGCTATTCCCGACTTTTAATATTTAAGAAGGAGTTTCGGGGATCCCCTGGGTGGCGCAGCGGTTTGGCGCCTGCCTTTGGCCCAGGGCGTGATCCTGGAGACCCGGGATCGAGTCCCACGTCGGGCTCCCTGCACGGAGCCTGCTTCTCCCTCTGCCTGTGTCTCTGCCTCTCTCTGCCTCTCTCTCTCTCTCTCTCTCACTGTGTCTCTCATGAATAAGTAAATCTTAAAAAAAAAATTTAAGAAGGGATTTCGGGGACGCCCGGGTGTCTCAGCAGTTTAGCGCCGCCTTCAGCCCAGGGCCTGATCCTGGAGACACGACCTGAGCCAAATCCAAGGTGGTCCCATGCCCAAACAGCTGTGCCACCCAGGTGCCAGCTTTTTTAAAGCTTAGATTAGATTGCACATATGAAAAAGTTGACCAACGAAAAAGCAACAGATGTTAGGTATTTTTAGATGATATGAAGAAAGATTATAAAAACTACAATGTTACGTGGAAGGCAAAAACTAAAATAACACTGGAATTCTGAAAGGCAGTATACATTAGAAACACTGGAAACAACAGAGCTTTGGCAATCCAATTTTTTTCAAAAAGTTATTTTTATGCAAGATTTTTTTTTTTTAGGTACTTCTGTGACACAAAGATGAGGATGATGAAGTCTCAAGTAGTGTGCAAACTGTGGATATTGGAAGGACATCATAGGAATTCAGAAATTGAAAAGCAAAGCAGAATCTGATGAATGCCACGAGAGAGATAAACATGCACTGGAGAAATATAAGAGGAAGAGATTAAATATACTGTGTGGAGAGGAGGTGGATGAGGAAGGGGCTCCAGGAGAATGAGGCACCACACCTGAGACGGGACGGTGAAGGATGAGGATATGAAAAGACAAAGATTGGAGAAGAGGAATATATTTCTAATTAGAGGCAGCAGTATGAACAGAAAGCATATGGAGGGAGAGACTAGTGGTCCAGTTCAGGTGATATTACGGAGCATTTAGAGTAGTCCGGCTGAGACCCTTGTACAAACCTCAGTAAGCACTGAAGAGGCACTGGAAGATTTGATATAAAGTGACAGTCAAAGCTACACTCAGATCTGGCGGGAGGGTGCAGGTCAGAACAAAAGGAAGGTAGCAGATTATTTTAAGAAATCAAACTTCTTTAGCAGTATATCAATAAATGAGCAATTATTCCAACCAGACATCCTCCCTCAAGGTACCCATTATTTCTCTCCCCCCATTAAACTTTCTGAGTTTTTCATATAGGCTGATTCTATTTCCTCACCTCCCACTCAAGTCCTAAATCTACATAAACTATTCTCTCTGCCCTACCCACCACCCCCTCTCAAGTGCTTCTCATCAAAGTCACCAACGACTTTCATATGCATATATGGATAAAGTCAAAAGATACTCATCAGTCCTTTTGTGACCACTCAGCAGCATTTAGCAGTGAGGATATTTTCTTCCTTTGGCCTATGTTACTCTCTTGTTAACAACTCTCTTTGCCATTCTCTTAACTGCTGTTATTCCTTAGGATTCTAACTTGGCTTCCTTTCTCTTCTTTTTATTCCTAGGTGACTTCAGGCTTCAGTAAACTTTCCAACAGCTTATTACTCCCAAATTCTTTGCTTCTGCTCAGATCTCTCTCTGGGCTTTATATTTATTTCACATGTCTAATTTTTACTGAAATTTTTTTCTGGAATTTTTCCCAGATACTTTATTTTTATTAAACTTTGTATTATGGGGCAGCCCCGGTGGCTCAGCGGGTTAGCGCCGCCTTCAGCCCAGGGCCTGATCCTGGAGACCCAGGATCAAGTCCCATGTCAGGCTCCCTGCATGGAGCCTGCTTCTCTCTCTGTGTGTGTGTCTCTCATGGTTAAATAAAATAAAAAATCTTTAAAAAAAAAAAAAACAACCACAACTTTGTATTATGTAAAGTTTCAAATATACACAAATGTAGAGGGACTGGAATAAGGAACCACCTTGTGGCTATCACCCAACTTCAACAATTGTTGCATATGGCCAGTTTTTGTTGCATCTATAACCACCCTTCCCATTTGCCTTCTCCCTAGTGGGATTATTTTAAAGAAAATCTCCAGCATCAAATCAATTTATCTATAAATAGTTTATCCTTATCTCTTCAAGATAAGAATTCAATTCTGCCTCTGAAATAAGCAAACCAATCTACTTCCCTCCAAATCCCATCATCCTCATTCTAGTTTCACCCATCACAATTATTCCCACAACATTCTAGTTTACCTCACTTACTTTAGCTTTTCCTTCCAGTCAATTCTCTGCACTGGAGCCTCCCAACCTTTTTATTCGTTCAACAGTATCATTGAAATTTTGCATCCTAATGTGTATGTATTTATTAACCACATATACCTAGCACTATTTTGTAGTATAAATAAAACTCATAATGTAAATTTGGACAAAATACAACTGTTGACTGGTATCTGTATTCCTCTCACTCCCCTTCTATCATTAGGGAGAGTGGAATGTGGGGAAGGAGGGAGGGAGGCAGGAAGCAGAGAGCTTCAAGTACGTGGGTCCTGGTGTCCTTTTGAGACCTTGGTATCTTCTAAGCCCAGGGTCTCATTCAAGTTGATAGGTGAGCTCCAGCCAATGTCTTGGAAGTTTCAGCCGGCCTGAGCATAGAATTGTCCTCACTGATGTTTAAACTAGGAGGGGAAATGACCACCAGGTGGCACCACAACCCAAATAAGAGCAAAATGGACTTCTCAGTTCTCGGATGCCCAAATTCCTGGCTGTTCAGCTCTGCAAGTTCCATCATAATGCATTGGATTTTTTTTTCACTCCATTTATGGTATTATGCTAGGATTTTACTATATAATTCACATCATAAATATACACTAAAATAGAATTCTTAAGGAAATGAAATATAAACAATTTTACAAGCTCCTTTCTATACTGGAATGGACTTTAATATACAATTCCCTGGTATGTTATGCTCAAAAATTTGCATTTTAAATACTTTTTAATGTTCATCTTTCCTAGTTTTATTGAGGAATAACTGACATGTTACTCTGTGAGGTTAAGGCATACAGCATGATGGTTTTATTTGCATAAATATATTTTTAAGGTTTTATTTATTTATTCATGAGAGACACAGAGAGAGAGGCAGAGACACAGGCAGAAGGAGAAGCAGGCTCCATGAAGGGAGCCCAATGTGGAACTCGATCCCAGGTCTCCAGGATCACAACCTGGGCTGAAGGCTGCGCTAAACCGCTGAGCCCCCCGGGCTGCCCTATTTACATATATTATAAAATGATTACCACAATAAATTCAGCTAACATCTGTATTCTTATATAGAGACAATAAAAAAGAAAAGAAAGAAGAATAAAACAGATTTTCTCTTTGTAATGAGAACTCTTAGGATTTACTCTCTTTAACTTTCCTATACATCATACAGTACTATTAGCTATAGTCAGCATGTTGTACATTATATCTCAGGTACTTATGTATCTTATAACTGGAAGTTTGTACCTTTGGCCACATTGCTCCAATTCCCCACCTACTATCTCCTACCTCTGATAACCACAAACCTGATCCTTTGTTCTATGAATTTGGTGGGATTTTGTTTGTTTGTTTTAAATTCCACGTAAGTGAGATCATACAGCATTTATCTTTCTTTGTCCTTATTTTATTTAGTATAATGCCTTCAGATCTATCCATGTTGTCAGAAATGGTAGGATTTCCTCTTTTTGTGGTTAAATAATATTCCATTATTTCTATATCTATATCACAATTTCTTTATTCACAATTTCTTTATTCATTCATCCATTGAATGGATGTTAGGTTGTTTCCATATCTTATCTATCATAAAAAAAGGCCGCTATGAACATAGGAGTGCAGTTATCTTTCCATGTTAGTGTTTTCATTAACTTAGGATGTATTTCCAGAAGTGGAATTGCTGAATCATAAGGTAGCTCTATTTTTAATTTTTTGAGGCTCCTTCACTGTCTTTTCCATAGTATCTATACCAATTTGCAATCACACCAACAGTGCACAAAGCTTCTCTTTTCTCCATTTCCGTGCCAGTGTTTGTTATCTTTCATCTGTTTGATAATGGCCATTCTAATAGGAGTGAAGTGATATCTCACTGTGGTTTTAATTTGCATTTCCCTAATGACTAGTGATGTTGAGTATCTTGTCAGATACCAGTTGGCCTTTCATATATCTTCTTTGGAGAAATGTTTATTCAGATTCTTTTTTTTTTTAATTTTTTTTTTATTTATTTATGATAGTAACACAGAGAGCGAGAGAGAGAGAGGCAGAGACACAGGCAGAGGGAGAAGCAGGCTCCATGCACCGGGAGCCCGACGTGGGATTCGATCCCGGGTCTCCAGGATCGCGCCCTGGGCCAAAGGCAGGCGCCAAACCGCTGCGCCACCCAGGGATCCCTATTCAGATTCTTTACCCAATTTTTAATTGGGTAATTTTCTTGTTATTGAGTTGGATGAGCTCTTTCTGTGTCAACCTCCTCTTATCAGGTATATGGTTTGCAAATATGTTTTCCCAATTTGCAGATTGTCTTTTCACTTTGTTGATGTTTTTCTGTGCAAAAGCTTTTTAGTTGATTTAGTCCTACCTGTTTATTTTCTGTTTTGCTGCTTGTGCTCTAGATGTCATATCCAAACATCATCACCATGACTCATGTTAAGGGGCTTTGTTTCTATGTTTCCAGGAGGAAGGGAGGAGAAGAGATGACAGCAGTTGCACCATCCACCCTCCCCAAGCTCCGGGGCCCCAGCACAGGCTCTCCTCTCTCCACTAGCCCAGGTCCAGGGATGTGAAAGAAATCATGGGAATCCAAGGCCCCTCTCTACTTTTTCTTGCGTTCCTGGGAGCAGCGTGGGCAGAACCACTTCCCCCAAGGCTTGGTCGTCAGCCTCACACAGGCAAAGTGGAACCACTCAATGCAACAGTCAGGGTTGTCACAGCCAATCATCTTTCCATAGGAGACCTGGTGACAAAGGCAATAGGTGGGTTCGTTGGGATCCACAGGCATATCCAACACATCCGAGGGGTGGACACTGCCAAAGGTGACTGAGGGCATCCCACACTCAGGGCTTGTGCGCACAAGCTTTAACTTCTTTTGGGTGGCTTTGGGAGCTTCTTCATCTGAATTTTTCCCTTTGGAACGAGCACGGGCAGCTTTCTTCTCTTTTTGAGTCCGGCCTTTCTTTTTGCCTTTGCTGGACGAGCTGTCATAGTCACTTGATTCAATCAATCTGCTTCTCCTTTAAATCAGCCTCAAAATGGGCCAGGTCTGTGTCCAGTCGCCGAGTGTGTTTATCCATCATCTCATAGGTCTGCATGGCAAGCTGCACCTTGTCGTCACCAAATTCCTTGCATTTGCCGTAGGCTTCCTGGATTTGTTTAAGAAGAGCCGATTTTTCCTTGGAGCTCCAGCTGCGGTTGCTACTCCTATACTCAGTGGCCAACTTGTCAATTTCAGCCTTCTGTCCCTCTGTTCTTTGGTCCAGGTGCCTCATGAGCTGAAAGTTTCTCTGCACTTCGAAGGGAAGGTTTTCGATACTGTCCAGATAATGTTCCAAATACATCCCCACAGCCATCTTGAAGCAAGAAAACCTCCTGATCTGTTCTTGATTCTCATGATTTTTTTGATTATTCAGAGTCTTCGGTGGTTCCATATGAATTTTAGGAGTTTTTTTTTTTTAAGATTTTATTTATTTATTTGAGAGAGAGAGCATGAATGGTGGGGAAGGGCAGAGGGAGAGGGACAAGCAGACTCCTCAGTGAGCAGGGAGCCTGATGCGGGGCTCAATCCCAGGACCCCAGGATCCCAACCCAGATCAAAGGCACACGCCCAACCGACTGAGCCACCCAGGCACTCCAGGAGTGTTTTTTTATTTGTTTGTATACTTCTATAAAAAATGCGACTGGAATCTTCATAGAGGTTGCATTGAATCTATAAATGGCTTTTGGTAGTATTGACATTTAACAATATTAATTCTTCCAATCCATGGACACAGGATACTTTTCCATTTCTTTGTGTCTACTTCAGTTTCTTTCAACAATGTCATTATTTTCAGTATAGAGATCACTGAGGGTACACTTGACGGGATGAGCACTGGGTGTTATTCTGTATGTTGGTAAATTGAACACCAATAAAATTAATTTATAAAATAAAAAAAAAGAGATCATTTGCCCCCATGGTTAAATTTATTCCTATATCCCTGATAAATATAGATGCAAAAATTCTCCTTGTAGTTTTCTTTTCTAGTAGTGTTTTTCCTGGTTTTGATATCAGGATAATTTCAGCTTCATAAAATGAGTTTGGGAATGTTTTCTCCTCTTCAATATTTTGGAAGAATTTGAGAAGTATTGGTGTTAATTTTTCTTTAAATGTTTGATAAAACTCACCATTGAAGCCATCTGGTCTTGGGCTTCTCTTTGTTGGGAGATTTTTTTTTTTAATACTGATTTAATCTACTAGCTAGTAATTGACTAATTCAGATTTTCTTTCTTTCTGATTCAGTCTTGGTAAGTTGACTATTTCTAAGAATACTGCCATTTCTTCGAAGCTGTCCAATCTGTTGATGTGTAGTTGTTTACAGTAACCTCATATAATTCTTTGAATTTGTGTGGTATCAAGTGTTATGTTATTTTTCGTTTATAGTTTTGTTGATTTGGGTCATTTCTCTTTTTTCCTTGGTTAATCTGGCTAAGGGTTTGTCAATTTTATCTTTTCAAAGAACCAACACTACCTTTGTTAATCTTTTTTGCTGTCTTTTTGTTCCTAATTCCATTTATTTCTGCTCTTATCTTTATTATTTCCTTTCTTCTGCTGACTTTGGGCTCAGTTTGTTCTTTTTCTAGTTCCTTAAGGCACAGAGTTAGATTGTTTATTTGGGATCTTTCTTGCTTTTTTTTTTAAGATTTTAATTTATTTATTCATGAGAGACACAGAGAGGCAGAGACATAGACAGAGGGAGAAGCAGGCTCCTCGCAGGGAGTCTGATGAGGGACTCTAGCCCTGGACTGGGATCATGCCCTGAGCTGAACGCAGATGCTCTACTGCAGAGCCACCCAGGAGTCCATCTACTTGCTTCTTAATGTAGGTATATATTGTTAACTGTTCTTGCATAGTATCCCAATAGTTCTTGTATATTGGTTTCCATTTTTGTTAGTCTCAAGAGACTTTTATTTTCTCTTTAATTTCCTCTTCCATCCATTGGTTCTTCGGGAGAGTGTTGTTTAATTTCCATGTGTTTGTGGATTTTCCAATTTTCTTCTTAGTGATTTCTGTTTTCGTGTCATTCTGGTCAGAGAAGATGATTTCAGTCTTCTTGAATTTTCTAAGATTTATTTTATGGTCTAACATATGGTCATTCCTAGAAAATGTTATATGTGTGCTTGGGAAGAATATGTATTCTGCTGTTATTGGATAGAATGTTCTGTATACGTGTTTGTTAGGTCCGTTTGGTCAATAATATTGTTCAAATACACAGTTTTCTTATTCCTTATTGATTCTCTGTCTGGATGGTCTATCCATTCCAGAATGGGATATTAAAGTCATCAACTATTATTGTATTCCTATTTATTTCTCCTTTTAGCTCTGTTAATTTTTTTAATATTATTTAAGTGCCCTGATGTTGGGCATATAAATATTTATAATTGTTATATCTTCTTGATATATTAACCTCTATTATTATGTAATGACCCTCTTTGTCTTTTTTTACCATTTGTAGTATAAAGTGGATTGTTTCTGATACAAGTATAGCTACCCTTGCCCTGCCCTGCTTTTTTTTTTTTTTTTTGGTTATCATTTGCTTGAAACCGCTTTTTTTCCATATCTTCACTCCTAGTCTATGTGTGTCTTTAAGGCTAAGTTTCTTGTAGGCAACATATTGTCAGATCATTTTTTAAATCTGTTCAGCAAATCTATGTCTTTTGAGGGGAAATTTATTTATTGATTGATTGACTGATTGATTTGAGTGGGAAAATTTAATCTATTTTGTTTAAAGTAATTATTGATAGGTAAGGACTTACTATTGCCATTTTGTTGTTTTCTGGTTGTTTAGTATATCCATTGTTCTTTCTTTCTTTCTTTCTTTCTTTCTTTCTTTCTTTCTTTCTTTCTTTCTTTTTCTTTCTTTAATTCTGTTTATTTGAGAATGAGTGAGCAAGAGGGAGAGCATGAGTGTGAGAAGAGGCAGAGGGAGAGGGAGAAGCAGACTTCCTGTTGAGCAGAGGGCCCAACGTGGGGATCAATTCCAGGACCCCAGAATCATGACCTGAGCCAAAGGCAGATGTTTAACCAACTGAGCCATGCGTGCACCCCATTGTTCCTTATTTCTTATCATGCTTTCTTTTTTTTTTTTTTTTGTATTTTGAAGTCTTTTGGTGTCAGTATGATCTGACTTTTTTATTGTATTCTTTTGTGTAATTACTGTAAGATTTTCCCTTGTGGATGTCATGAGGTTTACATAAAATATCTTAAACTTATAATGCCTAATTTAAAGCTGACAACAACTTAGTTTAATAGAATTTATATACTTGGGATGCCTGGGTGGCTCAGCGATTGAGCGCCTGTCTTTGGGCCAGGTCTTGATCCTGGAATCGGGATCGAGTCCCACATGCGTCTCCCTGCAAGGAGCCTGCTTCTCCCTCTGCTGTGTCTCTGCCTCTCTCTCCCTGTGTCTCTCATGAAAAAATAAATCTTAAAAAAAAAAAGAATTTATATACTTTACACTTGAACTTCTTATCCCATCACATTTTAAATTTTGCTATTTCAATTTGCATTTTTAAAATATTGTATAATTAAGAATAGACTATTGTATTTATGGTTATTTTTTCTTTCTAAATTCTTTTTTTTCACTTTTATTTTTTAATTTTTTTAGAGATTTATTTATTTATTTATGATAGACATAGAGAGAGAGAGAGAGGCAGAGACACAGGAGGAGGGAGAAGCAGGCTCCATGCAGGGAGCTCGACGTGGGACTCGATGTGGGACTCGATGTGGGACTCGATGTGGGACTCGATGTGGGACTCGATGTGGGACTCGATCCCGGGTCTCCAGGATTATGCCCTGGGCCGAAGGCAGGTGCTAAGCCTGCTGAGCCACCCAGGGATCCCCTGTTTTTCATTTTTAAACTAAATTGTGAGTTGTGTACCATCATTACCATATTGCAGGATCTAACTATGCTTATATATATACAAATTACCTGTGAGATTTATGCTACCTTTTTGTGTTTTTATTATGTTAATTAGTATCCTTTTACTTCTACTCAAAGAACTCCCTTTAGTATTCTAGTATTCCTTGGAAGGCAGGTCTGGTGGTAATGAATTTTTTTTCAGCTTTTATTTGTTTGGGAAAGTCTTTTTTTTTTTTTAAGATTTTATTTATTTATTCATGAGAGACACAGAGAGAGAGAGGCAGAGACACTGGCAGAGGGAGAAGCAGGCTCCATGCAGGGAGCCCAATGTGGGACTCAATCCCAGGACTCTAGGATTAGGCCCTGGGCTGAAGGCAGCATTAAACCGCTGAGCCACCCGGGCTGCCCTGTTTGGGAAAGTCTTTATCCCTACTTCATTTTCAGGATAGCTTTGCTAGTTAGAGAATTCTTGGTTAACAGTTATTTTCTTTCATATTTTGAATATGTCATCCCATTTTCTTCCTGGCTTGAAAAGTTTCTGTTGAGAAACCTACCTATAGTCTTATGGGAGTTTCCTTATATGTAATTTCCCTTTTCTCTTGTTGCTCTTAAAATTCTTTCTTTGTCTTTGACTTAAAAAAAAAAAACCAAGATTTTATTTATTTATTCATGAGAGACACAGAAGAGAGGCAGAGATACAGGCAGAGGGAGAAGCAGGCTCCCTGCAGGGAGCCCGATGCAGGACTTGATGATCCTGGATTCCCGGGATCACACTCTGAGCCAAAGGTAGACACTCAACTGCTGAGCCGCCCAGGCGTCCCTGTCTTTGACTTTTGACAGTTTAATTATAATGTGTCTCGTTGCTACCCTATTTAGGTTCAACTCCTATTTGGAATCATTTGGGCCTCACGGTCTAAATGGTCATTTCTCTCCTCAGGTTCAGGAGGTTTTCTGCCATTATTGCTTTGAATATATTTTTTGTCCCTTTCTCTTTCTCTTCTTCTTTTAGAATTCCCATAATGTGAATGTTGTTTTTTTTCACTGTGTCTTATAATTGCCATAGGCTTTATTTACTGCCTTTCATTCTTTTGTTTCATTTCGATCCCCTAACAGTAATTTCCAATGTCCTATCCTCCAGGTCACCGATTCTTTCTTCTGTATGGTCAGGTCTATTTTTGAAACTATTAAAATTTTCAATTCATTACTTATATTTTTCAACTCTAGAATTTCTGTGTTTTTTGCTTGTTTTTTTGTTTAATATTTGCTTTTTGGTCAAATTTCCCGTTTCGTTCATACATTATTTTTCTAATTTTGTTTAGTTGTCTTTGTTTTCTTGCAGATCATGAAACATCCTTAAAGAGGATTATTCTGAATTCTTTGAGAGTTTATAAATCTCCATTTCTTTAGGGTCATTGATTTCCTTTGGTGGAAATTCACTGATTTCCCTGGTCAGGTGGGGAGGCCAGTAGTTTTGCTCTGCAGATGGGGAAGTCACAGGCTATGGTCTCTATTCAACTGCCACTGTATGTGTAGGGCTGTTAAATGGGTTATGCAGCTTCCTGTGTGCTCTGGTTAAGCTTCCTGATCAGACAGGCTGAAAGCTCTAATTAGCAATGAGCAGGGCTATAAATTAGATTTCCTGCCCAGGTGCAGCTGAAAGAAGTTCTAAAACAAGTAAAGCTCTTTATTGTCCAAGTTCAAGCCAACCTCCACCCCAAGTTCTCAGGTTAAATAGGGCCACTGGCTTTTCTCTGCAAACTGTCAGCTTTGTCTGCCTTTCTTTCTGTTTGAATGCCACTGGGCCACACAGCTTTCAATTGTTTTCACCAGCCTTTCTGGGCAGATGGGGCTGGAAGTGACTCTCCAAAGTGGGTGGAGCTGTGGCTCATCTCCTTTCTTGAGCATGGACATACTGGGCTCTAGAGCCAGCAAAACTCCTTACCTGAGGATCTAATACAGGCAGATCTGTACTCCACCAATTCCCCTGTGTGTCCCTAACTTGGTTCTGAGATGAGCAAAACCATTGGTTGGGATTGCTATTTGGGCGAAGCAGGTATGAACTCCATCTGCCAAGATTCATGTTGCAAGCCCTTCCTCCTTCTCCATCACAGTCAGATTCTCAGTGGCTGGGCTCTACAGATTTCCCTGTAACTCCTGTGATGTAAGATTGGAGTAGGGGCTCCCCCAAAGTGACCCACACGCTGGAGAAGGCAGGTTATCCCCCTGGGTTCTCTCTTTCTACTAGAGGCACCGAAAGTTCAGAAGAGGCCTTACTATGTGGTATTGGGCTTTCCTGATGGAGGGGCAGTACGTGTAGCTGCTTCTCTTTTCTAATGCAGTCTATCTTGCTCTCTGAGGTACATGGGGGTGCTTCAACCTAACCCCTGTGTTCTAGTATTCTCTCAGTGGTGTCTTGTTCTTGAATAAATATTGGTTGCTCTTCTTGTGCGGGGGAACAATGTCAGGAACAATTTGTGACATCACTCCCATAATTTTCATTTTAAGTAATTTTTAAATTACTAATTTAATAATTCAAAATTTATTTTTATTTTTCACAATTAAAGGAAATGCTCCTAAGTGATACTGATGTTGTTTGGAGTTGTTCTACACAGCAGACAGGGCACCATTTTAAAACCAAAGTATGATTATGCCATTCCTGTTTCAAAAGCAACTTTGACAATATGTGTTAAATATTGTCAGACAGATTGATGGGTAAGAAGGAGCACATGTCTACTGGTTTTAACTGGATAAAGCCTCAAATAACAGGTCAACATTCTGAAACTAAATAACTCAGAATAAATGATCCCATACAGCCAGATTGCATTAATACATTTGTCCTGTTTAGTAGAAACACTGAAAAAAAAGAAAAAAACATTACAAAAAACTAGTTCTCACAGAGGAACTTATGTTTGAGAAACTGAAATATAAAACTATTTATCTTTCTCTCGTGGTGGCAGCTTCACATCTACTAAAGCTATATAATAGAACTAGGGCTCCACTGTTTTTGGAGATGATTTCAAAGTAAGGATGTGGAATACTTTCTCATGTGTCCAGGATATTTATACCTCAGTAACGAATTATTATCATTTTGATTGCTAAGGTCCCAAGACCTTAAACCTTAAAATTATATCAAATTTATTTGAATGGTAGTGACTATTTGTATTTGCAATCATTACTTTTACTTTTCTCAATATACTTTCATCTGTTGCATATGTCATTATCCTCCCACTAGCTCTGTAATGTAAATAAAGCCAGAGAAAGAGGATTCTGAGTTCTCTAACTTGAGCATGCTTTAGAATCACCAGGAGGGCTTATTAAAACAGATTCATGAGCCTTAACTCTAGAGATTCTAATTCAATGGGTCTGAAAGAGTACACAATAATTTGCATTTTTAACAAGTTTCTAGGTGATGCTGATGTTGCTTGTCCATAGACCACACTTTGTGTTAGGTCTGTTTTAGAGCAATGGTTCTTACCCTTGACTATATATATTGAAATTATGTGAGTGGGAAGCTTTTAAAAAGTATTTCGGGTGCTTCTAGAGATTCTGATTTGATTGGTTTAGGGTAAAGTAGTTGATGTATATATTTATATGCATTTTCCACTCTTTTTAAAAAAAGATTTTATTTATTTATTCATGAGAGACACACAGAGAGAGGCAGAGACACAGGCAAAGGTAGAAGCAAGCTCCCCATGGGGATCCTGATGTGGAATTCAATCCCAGGACCCTGGGATCATGACCTGAACCACCAAATGCCCTGCATTTTTCTACTTATCAGCAAGTTCAAGCATCTGCTTGTATGTCTATTAGTCATTTGGATTTCTTTTTCTGTAAATTACCTATTTGGAACTTTAAGAGTTTTAATTTAGTTGTGTCTTTTATTGATTTATAGAAGCATTTTAATGTATTATGCATATTAGCCATTTTCTAATTTATATTCTGAGAATATTTTCTCTTAGTCTGTCAGTTGGCTCTTGTAATACAAAAACTTTAAGTTTTTTTGTATCAAATATATGTTCCTTTATATCTTGTGGGTTTTGAGTCTTGCTTAGGAAGGTTAACCTCATGTTGAAAGTGTTTTTCTGTACTTCTGAGATTCTTTTTTACTTTAATTCCCTAGTATTCATTTTCTCATTTATTTACCAATCATTTTTTAATAAGACAACTTGTTTCCTGGATGGATGGTACATTTGTCAAGACTGAAATCTCTTGCTAGTTTAAGAGTAAAGAGGCTTGTTAAGAGATATAGATAATATACGTAATCTTTGGGAGAAACTTCATCATGAGGATACAAGTAATCCCTAAATTACCTGTCAAGGCAGTGCTAACTCTGAGAGTTTCAGGAAGCTGCCCAAAGAAGATCGTGTTTGTCTCTCTTCTCATACAATTCATTTTCAATTGATGTCTTATATGATTTGGTAGAGCCTAATCATATCTGGAACCCAATCTATACATGGATCTGGTAAATGTAGAGTTTGGTTTTCTAGGAAGGTGTCCAAGAAGAAAGTTGGGCAATCTATAGAATCTGTTCATATGTTACTAACTACTCCATCATTTTCTCATTATTTTGATATGCCATCACTATCATAGATGAAAATATATTTGGAGACAGTAGTCTCTGCCACATTCCAAAGCTCTTTTCCCATTTTCCATCTGCTTTGTTAATGTACATGATTTTATTTATTTCAGGTAAGGATGGGTAAGGTGTAGGGTAGGATAGAGAAGATAGTGAGCTACTCCTGATCATCCTTCTATGCACTAAAGCTATTTTTTCCAATGCCTGTTAGGCTCACTTCATTCTAGGATAATTACTCAGCTTGAACTTTTAGTTCCTAATTTCTCATCATGTCTATTCTGATATCTTGACTATCCATTTAATTTTTTATCTCAGTCATCAAAAGTTTAAATCCCCAAATATCTAGTTACAGTTTTTGTACTTGCAACATCTCATATTTCTCCAAAGGTGCTGATATTTTTCAAATGTCTTCTGATCTCTAGCTCTGTTTATTATTAGCAGTAGAAATATAAAAATGCTACCTCTCTTATGGTGATCCCTCCTCCCACCGAATGTATGATAATGTTTAGTTATCTGTTCAGTTTTGTATTTTAGACTCTCTGTTCACTTTGCCTTTTCTGTTAACTGTAGCCATCCTCTAACAATTTGGGGTATGGAACAGCACTGGCAAGGCAAGGATATGTTCAGGGTGTGAGAGACTTGTGTTCTTCTTGGAAGTGTGTAGCTACCTTGGTTACCATTTAAAACCAGTAGGGAAGGAGAAAGTTGTTGACTAGCTTACCTACTCTGCCCCTTTCCCTGATTTCTCTCTGATGAGAGCCTCTTTGCCCACTTCCCAGTTCTTGATCTGTTAACTTTGAGGGGGCAGTCCCTTCCCTCCACGGCTTCTTCCTTTTTTTCCCTTTAATTTAAAGATTTATTTATTTATTTGAGGGAGAGAAAACGAGGCAGTGAGGAATGGAAGAAGAGGGAGAGAGAAACTTCAGCAGACTGCGCTCAGCAGAGCCAGACATGGGACTTGATCTCATGAGATCAGGACCTGAGCCAAAACCGAGTCAGACGCTTAACCAACTGTGCCACACAGGCTCCCTCTACTGCTTCTTCCTTTGTGTTAGACTCCTCCTCTCTAAGATTTGAGATGAAGTTTCCTTCCATTTTGTTTTTCTGAGTAGTGATCCTATCTGTAGCATGTCTTCTCAGCATCGCTGGTTTACTGATGGCAGTTTTTATTCTTATCCTAGGATGTTTTTTTCCTTTTAAAATGGGTCTTCTCGGGGATCCCTGGGTGGCTCCGTGGTTCAGCGCCTGCCTTAGGCCCAGGGCGTGATCCTGGAGTCCCTAGATCGAGTCTCGCGTCGGGCTCCCTGCATGGAGCCTGCTTCTCCCTCTGCCCGAGTCTCTGCCTCTCTCTCTATCATGAATAAATAAACAAATAAAATCTTAAAATAAATAAAATGGTTCTATTTTTCATAGGGATTTTATTTATTTATTTTATTTATGAGAGAGAGTGCACGAGCAGGGTAGGGGGACTGAAGGAGAGGGAGAAGCCCACTCCCCATTGAGCAGGGAGCCCAATGCGGGGCTCAATCAAAGACCCTAGGATCATGACCTGAGTGGAAAGCAGATGCTTAACCAACTGAGCCACCCAGGTACCCACACAGGGATTTTATTACAGTAAGTGGGATATAGATGTGTATGTTTGGTTAGCTATTTTGATACAATCTATATTCAATAATGTGTGTTTGTGAGAGTGAGAGAGAGATGGAGGGTTTTTGCATTATTTTCCGTCTCCTCATTTCTCAGATTATTCTTTTTTGCTCCAAATGATGTAAGCAAAATAAAGCCAGAGTTGAACTGAACCTAGTGCTTGTCACCTATAATTTTTTTCTCTATTCCCCTTTTCTGGAAAAAAAAAAAAAGCCTAATAAAAGAAATATGTTCCCACATACTTCTTGGTGTTACCTAGTATCATTCAAAACACACCTATTTTTCCTGAAATGGGATGTAAAATTGATGCATATAAGTAGCAGTTGATTTCAAGGTTAGGATCAGGGCTGGGTAGGAGTTGGGTATCATGGTGATAAACATTTTAGAATTTGGTTCCGGAGAACTAAGACTAACACTAACCACATTCACAGAGACTCACTTTGTGAATGCCTGGTATTTGTTTTTTTTCACTCAGAGTATGGGATATATTATAACTTTGGAGGGATTACTTGCGATAATAACAAATTTGGAGTTGGATTCAAGCCAGAATCCTATCTTCACCATTTGTTCACACTGTTACTTAATATTCTGAATCTCCACTTTTGTCCTTGTGAGCATTAAATATGATAAAGAACAAAAAATCTTGCAGCAGGTAGCATGTAGAAAACATGGAATAGACATGAGAGATGATGATACAGGTGATGGTGGTAGTGAAATTCTGCTCTTTATGATCTCCTTCTCAGTATCAATAAGCCTGGAAAATAAATTAATAATCCAGAGGCTCCTTGGGAAATATGAAATCAGCAAAGACTATTTATAAATAAAATACATTTTTCAATTTAGGTTTTCTTTGATTTTCATTTAGTTGTGTTGAGAAAAATAATTACTATTCTGTGCCTCACTGTTCTCACCTGTAAAATGAGGATAGCTTATTAGGGTTGTCATGGATAGTCAATGAGAAAACAACAAGAAATGCTTAAAAGAGTGGCTATTACATACTAGGATCAGAGTAACTCTTAGCTATGTTGGTATTAATATTATATATTACTCATATTTTATATAAACTGTAGGAGATGCAGAAAATTATCCCTATTTCAACTGATGTTGGTGATTTTATTTTTTCACCCAACAGTTTGAACACATGATTGGGCATAAATTCACGTGATAAATATTTAAAATTGGGACTATTACGAAAAAACTGGAACATATGGTATTATAACTAGAGTGTATATCTTTGATGACCAGAATACTTGTGCCCACTAAATATAGCATCTTCTCTTTGTGAATTCTTCCTACCTGATGCCATTACTTCTGTTGCTTTCAAACCATTGCCCTTTTAATTATCAGTGGAACTCTTTTATAATAAAATCTCAGGGAATACTCCAGTGTGGAAGTAACAGTGTGGGAAGTAACAGTGGGGTCCTTGACCCAGAGCCCTGATTATTTGTCGCCTCCATGACATCCCAGGGTCCTGGAACCACAGTTTGAAAACTTTATTGCTTATAGTTAGAGATATAACCAGTTTACCAGATAATGGTCTGCTTTATAATTATTATGCCCTGGTTGTATATTTCTGGGTTTATTTATTTATTTATTTCTGGTTTTTTAAAAAAGATTTTTGATTTTATTTTTATTTCAGAGAAGGAGAGAGAGAGAAAGAGGAGGGTCAGAGAGGCTGAAGCAGGGCTTGATTTCATGACCCTGAGATCACAAATGATTTCAACATCCTTCTTTCTTCTTCATCTCTCTGGGCCTACGGATACCATTTCAGGATTTCTTGGGTACTTACTCTGTACCCAGAACTGCACTAGACACTAAGGGAGCACACAGGGACTTGAGTTAGAGGCAGCAAAATAGGGACCCCCCCCCCCTCCTGTTGCAGGGACAGAGCTGGAGGAACCACAGCTATAGATTAGGCTACAGGCAAAGTGTTCGCGAACTCCCGAGGCTGCATTCCATTTACCTGACTCAAAAATGTCCCACCTTTGTTTGAGCGTGAGCTGTAGTTATTTATTTATTTTTAAAGTAGGTGTGGTTGTTAAATGTAGGGGAAGTGTTATGTGAAATCCTAAAGCAAAAAAAAGGGGGGGGGAGGTGGGAAAAACTTTCCTCTTTTAATACTAAATATCTTTTCTCTGGACCAAGGGTTCGCAAAGTGTGGTATGAGGACTAGTAGCATCAGCTTCCCCTGAGAAAGGGTCAGAAAGGGCTGTGGGCCCCACTGAATCTGAAACTCTGGATGTGGGGTCTGTGGGGTTTTTTTTTTTTTTAAGATTTTATTTATTCATGAGAGACACAGAGAGAGAGAGAGAGAGGCAGAGACACAGGCAGAGGGAGAAGCAGGCTCCATGCAGGGAGCCCAAGGTGGGACTGGATCCGGGGTCTCCAGGGAGCACCGCTGTGGTGGGACTCGATCCCGGGTCTCCAGGGAGCCCGATGTGGGACTCGATCCCAGGTCTCCAGGATCACTCCCTGGACCGAAGGTGGCGCTAAACCACTGGGCCACCCGGGCTGCCCAAGGGATCTGTGGTAACAAGCCCTCCAGGGGATTCTGCTCCGGGCTCGGGTTTGAGGACCATTCTCCTAGCTCATCCCGGCGGCGGTGCGTGGAGGAGAGGACGCCCTGCGTAACCGGGCGCCCGGGAGGAGGTTGCCGCAGCGCGCGCCCGCCTCTCCCCGCAACCGCAACCCGCCCGCCTTCCCCGGCCGCGGGCGGGCTCCCGCGCTCCGGTCCTCTCCCCTCGGAGCCGCAGCTAAACCCCGGCGAGTGGATTCCGAGTCGGCTGGCCGGGGTGCCGGCCGGGCATGCGCAGTGGCGCGAGCGCAGCAGCTGGGCGG
Source organism: Nyctereutes procyonoides (assembly GCF_905146905.1). Classification (NCBI taxonomy): domain Eukaryota; kingdom Metazoa; phylum Chordata; class Mammalia; order Carnivora; family Canidae; genus Nyctereutes; species Nyctereutes procyonoides. Next base: position 38,707,274 of record NW_026575042.1, read on the forward strand.
CCGCCGAGAGGTGTCCGCAGCCCGGAGCTGGGGTGCTTGGATCCCGAGCGGGAGCTGGGGGCTCGGCGGCTGCGGCAGGTACGGGGCGCGGCGGTGGGGCTCGAGAGAGGCGGGCTGGAACGGGGCGCAGAGAACCGAGGGTCACTTCTTCGCTGGCGCGCGGCGGCTCGAGGCTGGGGGTGGGGGGTCCCCCGGTTCCCCTCGCGGGAGAGGCTGTGCAGCGCGGCGCCCTCAGCCCTCCCAGGTGCACCTGCCGGGTCCCCGCAGCGGCGAGCGCGGGCGGGCGTACGTTGTGCATTTATGCTGCTTACACCTGACACCTGAATTGCGATTCCCTGCTTGAAGTTAGGCATTTTGGTAACTTTTCTGCATCTGCCTCTGTCGCTTTTAAACTTTGGGTGGCTGCTGGCGAGGCTTTCTGATCCAGCCTGTTTCACTTGAATTCTGAGTGTGGTTTTTTTTTTTTTTTTTTTTTTTTTTTTTTGCTTTTGGTTTTTTGGTGCATAGGATCAATAGTGCTGGGGTGAAATCGTACCCGTGGTTTCTGGTTTTGGTGCCTTCCTGGAGCAGGGGGGCTCTGGATGCGGCATAAAGAAATGTCAACTTTCACCGAATTTCAGTGCCAAACACCTTAAGCATTTCAGCTGTATTTTATTTTATTACTTTCAGCTGCATTTTAAAGTAGAAACTTTATAAAATGTAAGATTTCCACCCCCCCCCCACCCGCCCCGTACTTTTTCTACATTACTGTTTATTTCAGGCTTCGTTTGGTGCTGTTAAAAGAAAGCGATCTTTTAGTTAACAAGAGTTCTCACTTTTCTGTCCTTTATTTACCTGGTCACATCTTAAAGCTCATACACAGATATTTTACCCTGGGGCTGTGGTATTGAGTACACTTGTAGGAGGCTAAGGCTGTGCTGCACAAATTTCTTGGATAACTTGTGAGTCCTAAGATTTTAGGCCAGGGGGGACACACTGAAAATTATTTAGGTAAAGTGTTAAATTTATCATGTGGGAGGCATGTATATAGAATTAATGAGTTTAGGAAGAAGTCTTAGTTCAGGAAGAGAAGCCTATTTGGAAAGGGAATATGGATACCTGCGTTTCCCTCCACCCTCTCCCCTTCCCATGATGAATGTTTTAATGGCAGAAATAATATACAGTTGGTTTAGTTTTGGACTATTAGAGACCTTCGAGGTCAACCAGTTCAGCTGCTTCAGTTTACAAATGAGAAAACTGAGACCAATGAGGTTAAATGACTTGCTGTGGCTGCTGGAGCCCCTCCTTGGCAAAGCTGGGCCTAGGGCCCAGGTTTTCTGATTTTAGGGCTCTTTTTACCATCCCTTGATAATACCCTCTTCACAGTTTCAGGAGATTATTTTTTTTTGGGGGGGGAGTAGATTATTAAACTTTATTTTTCTCTTCTACCCTCTTATACTGCCTGGTTTAAGCAGAAAATTAGTCATTCCTGTTACTCAGCTTGATAGTGCCTTGTAAACATCTTTCAAAAAGTGCCCTCACACTCAAGCCCCACCTCACAATTTGCTGATTTTGAAACCTCCCTCTTTTCTTGCCTTAGTCACATTGGGTCTTTGGCTCAGAATGCCTTTTTGCCTCCTTCCCTGAAGTCCTGCCCGCACTGCAGGGTGTAACTCAGGTGTGATCTCTTCTTGAAGCCTTCCTTGATTACTGTAGCCAGAAATTAGCTCTCCCTCTTCTAAATCCCTCAGCATTTATTATGATTTTCTGTGCCACTAATATCCCCCTCATCTTTAGTACCCCTCTATAATACAATAGTATTTTAGGATGTGTCACAACTTCTTGACCAGTTTGTAAGCTCTTAGAGCTTAAAGCCTATGACTTAGACATCCCATCCAGCACTAAGCATGTTCTCAGCCACTGTTTGTGGGAGGGAGGTGAATTACAGACCGTTTTGTAAAGGGATTTGTTTTCTTTTTAATAATTTAAGTATTTATTTTGAGAGAGAGAGTGAGAGCAGGGTGAGGGGCAGGAAAGGAGGGAGAGGGAGACCATCTCAAGTAGACTGAGCACAGGGCCAAATGTAGGGCTGGATTCTTTGACCCTGAGATGATGACCTGTGCCGAAACCAAGAGTTGGGTGCTTAACTGAGCCTCTGTAAAGGGATTTGATGTGGATATTATGTAATACGGGGGAGGCCACCTTAGAGCTATAGCAGGACAGTGGCCAAGTCAAACCAGGCTAATGGAGTGATTCTCATATATTGATGAGAGCTCGTAGGTCAGTTTGGGGAGTGCTGGGGAAAGGGTAAAATCATAATAGGGAAGGGTTTCCCAGGCCTGTATTTAAGCATGTGACTCAAGTACAGAGTGGAAAGCACAGATTTAAGAAATGATGTCAAGGAAAAGGAAAAAGCTTTTGGTAAAAAACAAGATGCAGAGAGGAGTTTCAGGCTTAGTGTGTTGGTAATGGGCTTGTAATATTTTTATCATATAAATGCCTCCAATTGTGACATTATCTTTTTCTGTTTCTTAAAATTATTGATATGGTTATTTCCCATTGGTTATTTCCCATACTAGATGATAAGCTTTTAGGGGGATGATCTTTTTTTTTTTTTTTTTTTTAGGGGGATGATCTTTAACCCTTCACGATGCTAGGCATGTAGCTTTGCAGTATTAGATGCTCAATAGTTATTGTATGAATACGTATTTCTTGACACGGGAAAGGTGGGCATTTAGGATCTTAGAGCTATCAGGTAGTACTTTATCCCGACCATTCCCTCATTATAAGAAGAGGAACTGAGTTATGCTTAACTAAGCTAGTTAGTGGTGAAGCCAGAGCCTCTATTCAGGTCTCCTCACTTACTTGCTTGTTTCATTAATTCTAACTTTTTGAGGTTGGTTATTGGCCTCAAGATTAATTTGAGTTGGCAACAGGGCACTCCAGTTCGAAATGTTCTGTGGATCGAAAACCCTCAGAAACCAATCAAAAGGAGGGAATTTGGTGGCCAAGGGGAGAAGGTCTGTGTTATTGGAAGGGATGAGACACAGGGGATGACTGGCCATTTCCAGGTTGAGTGCACAGAATGAGGAGGGGTGAGGCTGCAGTCCTGGGAATCTGCGGATGATGGAGTTGTGGAGGAGTCTGGAGAGGACATGGTAGCCCAGCTTCTGGGGCAGAAGACATATAAAGGGGAGCCCAAAGTTCTTGTGCTGAGAGTGTCTTTAGGAGATATATTTTACACTACCAGGAGGTGGAGAGCAATGGTTGTGGGGGTAAGATTGAGAGAGAATTGTGATCAGACTCTCTACTTGGAAAAATAAGAAGGCAGTTCTTTGGAACCCAAAATCAGTTCAAGAGGTGGTTTGAAATGTCTGTTTACTTGGAACAGATGTTGCAAATAGCTGTTTTGCAAATCAAAACACAGCCTTGGGCAGCTGGGGTGGCTCAGCGGTTTAGTGCCGCCTTCAGCCCAGGGCGTGATCCTGGAGACCCAGATCAGGATGGATCCCATGTTGGGCTCCCTCCTGGGAGCCTGCTTCTCCCTCTGCCTGTGTCTCTGCCTCTCTTTCTCTCTCTGTGTGTCTCTCATGAATGAATAAATAAAACCTTAAAAAAAAAAAAACCACACAGCCTTTTCATTGGGCTGCACACAGCAGTGAGGAAGCTGTTGACAGCTTTTACGCTGACATTCACAAGGTAGTTGACCACCAGCTTCAACTGGTAGTGATGCTTATTCTTGTAAAAGACCCAAGGAGAGAGAGTGGTTTACCAGGGGCAGGGGAAGGATTGGCTAGATATAGAGGGATTACCTATTTTTTTTTATTATGACTTTAGACAAAATTGGTTGGACAGCCAAATGCAAATCAGATAGTATGTTGAAGTTAATGTCTCATACACTTAAAAAATATCCAGATATTACATTCTAGAGTTATATATCACAAAATTATTATAAAATGACTGTATTCTAAATCTTTCTCAAAATAATAATGATAATGTTAGGAACTAGTATTATAGAATGTTTTCCATGGACCAGACACTGTACTAAACACATTAAAAGCAGAATTATCATTGCGTCTTTATAAACCATCCTATGAGATTGGTGCAATTATTATTCCCATTTTACAGATGAGAAAACTGAGACTTAGATAAAGTCACATTTCTGAGGTAATACCATTGACAAGTGTTGAGTTGAGCTTTGATCCCAGGCCTGCCTGTCTTCAGGCCTGGAGAGCTCAAATAACTTAAATATCTTAACAAAATGCAAAGCTTTTTCTGTGGTAACTCTAACAGGTGCTTAGAATGGCCACAGATTTTAGCTGGTGAAACTCTCAACATTCTATGAGCCAGACTTTAATCGAGAAACAAAACAACAGTGGTGAATCTTTTCGGCTTTTGTTTTTAAAAATTACTCCACTTATTAAAAAAAAAAAAATTACTCCACTTAGTCTTTCTCTCCTTTTTTACCCTCAAAACATCCGTGGAGGCAATCAGCAACTCTTTCTCTGGGTGCACCATAAAGCTATTTCTGTTCAACTCCTATTATCTTTCATGGGGTAGAGCAGGGGTGATGGAGGTGAGTTGGTGCAGTGATCCAGGAGATGCCTCTGAGTTGGGGGTGCATGAAACTCACTTGTATATGAGCTTAAGGACTCTCGGGTGACCATGTTTGTAAGAATTTTTTTTTTCTCCTGGGGTGGCAGGATCTACTACTAGAAGCTCCTGGAATATCTGTGGATCCTGACCCTTATCTTGATCTCAGGTCTTTGAACCATGGTCAGAACCTTCAGGGACAGTCCAGACCTGAACACATTCTTCTGGGATCCTCAAGATCAGTGGGTTCTGAAGTCCTTGGGGACTTGTTGCAGTTGGAGGTGGAGACCTCAGGGAAATACCCAGGTTAGAAACAAATAATTTAGAGTCAGGATTGGCAGCCCCCAGATTTGACCAGTGAGTTGTCCCTTGAGAAATTGCCTCCCATCCACTTCCTTGATGAACTTAAATTCTCCCTTTTGAGAGTCTCAGAATGGAATCCAGCTGAGAATGTTCTTCCCCTCCCCAGGCTGAGTCCTGTTTCCATGGTTCTCTTCACCTTCTCCTGGTTCTGTGCTTTCCCAGGGCATGGGCACTGGGTATAAAAGGAAAGGTTGCTAGCTTCTGGCCCCTACTCATTTCAGCCCTTCTCAGCATCCAAGAACTCATCATTACCACCCTGCTTTGTCCCTGAACAAAGATCCAAATCCACATTTTCTTCTGGATGATGATGAAAATCAGGGAGAAAGTGAAAGAGGCCTTTGTACTGCATGTAGGTTTATAGGTTATAAAATGGCTATGCAAGTTTGATTGCTAGAAATTTTGCTGATATAAAAGATCATGAGACATCAGGCTGTGTCAGCTTTGGTCGTCTTCTTTTCCCTACTCCTGTGCCTCAAAGTACTTCTTGGCTGTTTTTGGTGAGAAGTGTGTAGCATGGCTTCTGTAAAGGCAAATTGCTTTTTAATAACACTGTGGGTACAGGGCGTGTGCTAGAGTGATGATTAGGGGAGTTTCTTGTTTAAAACACTTGTTTTATCAGAAAGTTTCTATTTTAAAAATATTTTGTTTATTTGAATGAACTTGCACAAACGGGGGGAGGGAGAGGGACAAGCAGACTCTGTGCCAGCATGGAACCAAATGTGGAGCTCTATCTCAGGACCCTGGGATCATGACCTGAGCTGAAATCAAGAGTAGACAACCAATTGAGCTATCCAGGTGCCTCATATCAGAAAGTATTTTATTTTTTAGAAGAGTTACAGCTAATTTGCCCACAAAGTCCAGTTGTGAGGTGACTTTAGACTTGATAAGAAACTAAATTTTTGTTATTTGCTTTTAAGCAATTCAGAACTATAAAGGTACAAGAATATTTGGATAACTCACCGCACACAGACATGCCTTCTTCATAAAACCCAAGCCAACCACAGAGGAAACATGTGAAACTATCTTTTCCTATAGTAGTAAGGTGGATGGATGTCTTTGTAATATGGAAGGTTTGTGGGGGACTTTTGTCATGATAAAAAGCAAAAGGTTTTGGGGGGAATGGTGGACATTTATTATTGAGAAACTCAAATTGTTTAAAGATCAAGGAAATAACACATTTTTTGAAACTTAAGAAATGATGAAATCCCCTTCAATTTGTTGGAGAACCAAGAAATGAGATTTTAGCAGTGCCGTCAAAATAGAATTTGAGTTTGAAACATTGGTAAATATGCGTAAAAGGAGCAGTCCTGGTAATTCAGCCTTGGACCAAGGTGTACTTGTCTAAACCTTCTTCCGTACAGTGAATTCCCATGTGGGGCCCTCTGCACTCTATGAATAAAAGAGTAAACCTACCCCATGGATCACAATTGTAAAATCCAAAGTGATGCATGACAATCTGTGAGCTAAAACTGATGTTGATCAAGCAATTTGAATGCCTTAGAAAGTACCGGCTGTATTCACACATTGTTCCCATAGCTGATGCTCAGAATCTAGATTAAATTGTTGAAATAAAAGAAAAGCAGGTTCAGCACTGACTCACTTACAGTGAATGATCAAAGACACAAGACTTTTTGTTTCATTTCACTTTGTCATCTTCAATGCCATCCTTTGTAGCTATATTGGTTTCTTTTTTCTTTTTTGTCCTTGATGATATGTACTCAAAGTGTACTGTTTATAGATAAAAATCAATGCAAACTAGAATTTTGAGGTTTGATAAATGAGTCTCTGCTTAGGTTTTAATGCTATTCATCAATAATTTGGTGGGAATACAGTACCAAGTTAGTACATAATTGAACCTGTAGCTCGATATCAAGTTAGTATTTATAACCTTTGGGAACAAACCCAAATTTCTCAGACTCCTGAATTCTTTCATCCGAAGGCTTTCTCAGCATATTCTCTCCCTTTTCCTTCCTCTCTCCTCAGCTTTAGGTTCATTGGGACACTTTTTTCGTCCAGATGGTGTTTTTAAGAGTGGGCCAGTTCTTGCAGAGTTTAAGTGTTATTGGGTCAGTAAGGTGCCAGCCGTGAAACACAGCTCACATAAATTCAATGATATTTTTTTTGGCAAAGTTGTCATGCAAGTGAATTAATTTTGGAAAAATTACATTAATAGCAATTTGCCTTATCCCTATCCTTATTCTCAAACAGCCCAAGTTAAAGATCACCATCAATAGAAAAAGGTAGTCTGAGAATCTCTGATTGAGTAATGGTCAATCAAAATGAGCTAGGTAATTTAAAGTTTAGATATCTGAAATCAGTTGGCCTATGATCCAGAGCATGGATGGGAAGTCAAAGTCTCCTCCTCATTAGCTGTATGTTTAATGATCAAACAAGACAATGAATGTGAAAGCAATTAGTAAGCTATAAGATAAGGAGTTAAGGTATGTATTGATAGTTATAATTTTTTGATCTTGTCGCCTTTCACTGATAAATAGCCAAGACTTTGAGGATGACTTATCTGTTTATGGTTACCTACTTGGAAGGGACAGGGATGGAAGGCACATATATATTCTAATTTCAGCATATGACAAAATTTCAGGGCTCAGCATTGGGACCATAGTGATAGCCAAGACAGATACACGGTCCCAGTCCTCTTGGAGCTTCGGACTAGCTCCAAATCTGGTGCTCATCCAATCAATCCATATTCTTTTACTGATCAGAGGGAATAATTTCAATTTTATATTTGGTTTTTATAAAATCCTAAGTGTGTTTGTAGCTAAGTTTTGACTCTGGAGCTCTTTAAGGAATTTCTCCATTGTCAGAGGTGCCTTCAACAACTGTCCCCTCAACTTCAGATCTCCATGGATAAGATATTTATTAATCTCCATTAGGGCCAGAGGAGTTGGATGCCTCTCAGCATTCTTCTCATTGTCAATCAGAGGGTTGTTGCAGAAGAATAATTTTCTTTCCTCTGTACAATCAGAGGGCTGCAGTTGAATAAAGGGAAGTGAGTTGGGGGCACGGCTGTGAGGGAGACGTGTCCCTGTATTCATGCTTTTGTAGTCAGAGGGAGGAGGCAGACATATGGACAGCTTGGGACAAGAGTAAGCACCAGGAGGAAGGGCTGAATGAAGCTTTGGGGGAGCCCAAGTCGAGAGCAGTTAATTCTGCTCAGGGGGTTGAGGAAGGTGTCAAGACTTTTGAGCTGAGCCTTGAAAACACGAGTTCAGTGTACAGAGAATAGATGGAGGAAAAAGCATTCTTTGGAGAAGGGAGAGGAGCAAAAGCATGGAGACAAGAAAGAGCTGGCCTATTCAGGAAGCTGCAGGTATTTAAGTGTATTCTAAAACTTGTGCACGTGTAAGAATCACCTGGAGAGCTTGTTGAAAAATGGATCGCTAGGTCCCAGCTGCAGAGTTTCTCATTCTTTAGGTCTGGGATGGGGCTGAAGAACTTCAATTCAGCAAGTTCCCAGGTGAGGCCAAGGCAACTGCTGATCTGGGAACCACACTTTGAGAAACAGTGGGCTAGAATAAAGGGTGTGTGTGACAGATGAGCTTGGAAAAAAATTGTTTTCTTTTGAAACTATACTACCTTCACAAAATTGATGTCTCAGGTTTTTTGTTGCTGTTGTTTTTTAAGTTTATTTATTTATTTATTTTAAGTTTATTTTTTAAAGTAATCTCTATACCCAACATGGCACTTGAACTCATGACCCCAAGATCAGGAGTCCCATATTCTACTGACTGAGCCATCCAGGCACTCCATTGTTTTGTTTTTTAATTAGTCTCATTTACCAGGTGGTTGTTGCCTTGGGCCCCTTCCTGTTTCCTGGAAGTTCCTTATCCACTCTATACCCCACCCCCCTAGTTCTCCCAAGAAATCAGTCCTCTTCTTATAGTACATATTTTTAAATAACTGCTGTTTAGTCAGTATAGCCATTCCACCCATGGAAAGCCAAACAGCCAACATCAGCTAGATGATTTTAGGAGCTGACCCCAAACCAAGTATGAATGATTAGTATATTTATGGGGTATATAATTGGATTTTATTTTTGTTACTCTGGATATCATGTTAAACTTTATTCAAGTATTTTTGGAATAGTTTGTAAGCTCTGAGCTAAGTGGTAGGACGTACACAATGGCAGAAATGTTCCTTCCCTGACCTCAGAAAATGAGTACTTTTATAGGAGGCTTAAGATGCATGAATTAATGGCTCCAGTACAGGGCCGTTGGTGCCACATGCTATGGGAATGATAGAAACCAAGAGTAATGGGACTGAGTTGGAGGAAGGCTCACTTCCCATTGTAACAGGGCAGGCAGGACAAGAGTTGAGAGAATGATGATTAATGCTATCTTCTGATGTCTTATGCATCTTTGTAAGCCATCTGAAATGAGGGAGCATTTGTCTACATAAAGCGAGTAGTGGAGGAGGGGCATTTGAAGTAGGTAGGCATTGGAGGATGGCAGATGCTCACCAGGCAGAGAGTGGTCAGCAGGGAGAGGAAGAGGTGTTCCAGACAATGGGGCAACTGAACCTCAGAATGGAGGTGTGGCAGGGAAACACAGGTTCAGCCAGGGATGAGAACTCTGGTTCATTTTAGAGAAGTGCAGGGAGATAAGACTGGAAAGGCATTAGGAAAGGTTGGAGGTTTGGAGGGAACTGACAATCAGACTAGGCCAAGATGAGCCCCAAACACATGAGAAAAGGAGGAACCCTATTTCTTACAATGCCTTTATCTATAGTTCATACTCTCTTGGATAAACATCTAAAATGCTTTTCCCTGGCTCTGATTTTAATATAATGCATTTCAGTCATCTTTTGGATTTGCAGAAATTAATCTATCATTAAAGGCTTCAGTGTCTTTTAAAAATATGTAAAATGTTAAAGGACAACTAGTTTCAATTTTTGAGAGACAAATGATAAAAATGAGACAAAAATTACTAGGTCTAGTGATCATAGTACTTGTTCTGGATTGTTCTGGGAAGACGAATTCAAAAGTTATGGCTAAGAATATAAGTATGGAGTCTTAAGCAGATACTTTCAAGCTGACTCCCAAGTACTGAAAGAGTACAAAGGTGAGGGTGAATGACAGTGTGGCATCTCTTCATAATTGCTTTAGCTATAAATGGGGCAATGTCTCCAGGTTTAGTGCCAGTTTAGAAGAGCTTATGTCTGGAGATTAAAGGGCACTAAGGCCAGGAGGTCACTTCTGTTCATCTTTCTGGGGGATGCCCACAAACATTTGTGTCTCATTGGAGATTTTGAGCATCTTCTGTGTGTATCCCCTAAAAAGTATCCTGTGTTGACAACTACAGTGTGGTGGGAAAAGCAAAAAACAGTGGATTTGTAAGTAGAAGTTGCCACCCTGGTGTTAGCACTTGCTAGCTGACCCATAAAAGAGGCAGCTTAGTGAGTGAGTGAGACAGAGCTACTGACTTCCCTTTGCCCATGATCCGCAACTACGAGATTCAGTGGGTGGTAAAGTCACGCAGCCTATCTGGACTTTGGCAGTGGCAATGGTTTATGTTTTGTTGTGGTTGTTCTTTTTTGCTGTGGATTAAATAAGATCATATAGTTAAATTGAAAGGTACCATATACATTTTAGATTAAAGTCTTCTCTTAGGGGCGCTTGGCTGGGTTAGTTGGAGGAGCATGGGATGCTTGATCTCAGGGTCTTGATTTTGAGCCCCATATTGGGCATAGAGATTACTTGAATGAATAAATAAAAACTTTAAAAAACGAATGTAACTTTCTTTTTTTTTTTAATTTAATAACACTAAGACTTATTTGAAGTTCTTGGGGCCACAGATGTAAATGGCCATGGAGAGTATGAGCTACTGCTGCTCCTCCCCCTCCCCCTGTGAGAGTTCTTCAAGGCAAGATTGTATCTTTTCTAACTTTGTATCCCCATTGCCTGATGCATAGTAGGAACTTGATAAGTTGTTCAATTGTTGAATGAGTATAGTAAAAAAGAATTAATGAATGGATGAATCTATGCCCACCTCCACTCTGTCACATACCTAATACTTTCTAGCTTCTACCTGCTGGTAGAGACTAAAGACCCATGGTGCCTTATTTTATGTATGCAAGCAAGCTCTGTACCCAATGTTGGGCTCAAACTCATGATCCCAAGATCAAGAATTGCGTACTCTACTGACTGAGCCAGCCACGTGCCCCCTGGTGCCTTATTTTTTTTTTAGACTGCTAATCCCCTGACAGTGAATCTTGAGAGATAACCCAGCCTTATCCAATGTAGCTGTAGACATAGCTACATTGCTGAGTTCAAAGTACAAGGATCTTTGTGGATTCACATGCATGCTAAACTAATTCCAGAAATGAATTAAATAATATTTAATAATATTTTACATGTTGATAATGTATGTACAACTGATTTCACCTCTGAAATAAACTAACACATATAAATTGAGGTTATATTCCCCTCAAAGTATTTTCTATTGTTTTAAGAGGAATCAGATTAGAAGAGTAGCTTATAGAGATGTTTGGAGAAATGTGTATTAATACACTGATCTGCTAGAGGTTTGAATACTTGTTTTTCATGCAGTTAAATGAAACAAGACCTGAAAGTAATTTTATTCTGCCTTAGGTTTCACAGTCTGTCAACATTAGCAGTACAATTGACCCTTGAACATCATAGAGGTTAGGGGTGCTTACCTCCCCCTATTTGCCTCTGCAGTGAAAAATCCATGTATAACTTCTGAATCCTCAAAAACTTCTTTTTTTTTTTTTAAGATTTTATTTATTCATGATAGAGAAAGAGAGAGAGAGAGGCAGAGGGAGAAGCAGGCTCCATGCAGGGAGCCCGATGTGGGATTCAATCCCGGGTCTCCAGGATCGCGCCCTAGGCCAAAGGCAGGCGCTAAACCACTGCACCACCCAGGGATCCCTCAAAAACTTTGCTATTGATAGCCTACTGTTGACCGGAAACCTCACTGATAAAATAAAAGCCTTACTGATAACATGAACGGGCAATGAACACATTTTTGGAGAGTTATATGTATAAAGCTGTATTCTTACAGTATAATAAGCTAGATAAAAAATATTAAGAAAATTATAAGGAATAAAAAATACATTTACAATATTGTACTGTATTGGAAAAAAAATCTACATATATAAGTGGACCACAGAATTCAAGCCTTGTTGTTCAAGGGTCAACTGTGATTCAGTTCTTGATTCATGAAATTAGGCTGGATTAATATGAGCAAAAATTCACCTTTTTCAATTTGAATAAAATAGTTTCATTTTGAAAATTATTGCCTGTTAATATACATCTGAAATGTGTCAGATAAAGAAAATTCACCCTGCTAATTTTTACTGAGTTATATTCTACCCATGTGATATGTATTGTGCTGTGGGAGACCAAGACTTAATTGAAGTTTTCTGCAAGGTTAGTATTAAATTTCTCATAGGACTAGGACAATAAGTAACGGGAGAACTGAAAACATTATAATTTTCTAATAATTCAGAGAAAATGACTACATTCTGAGGAAGTGTACTAAAGCAGTATACCATGATGCTCATTTTTGCAAGTTAATTTATTATTAAATATCAGTGGAAATATTCTTTTGCATCCTATTTCACATTTCAGGCACACTTTAGGGAGGCCTTATGTTATATATGTTCATTTAATCTAAGAAGGCTCACTCATGGCTTTTGTGTGCACAGGTTCTTTCAGTTATGTTATGCCCTTAGGCATTATACTAAGGGTATTACAAAATCAAGCAGTAGGACTTCTCGGGAAATGAACGGTTTCATATTAAACAGACATTGTCAAAATCTTTGCTTTGAATAGGATTAAACAGTGTTCTATCAGTGTTTTTGGTGCACATGATGACTATTTTTTTGAAATAACAGCTTTGGGGTGCTGGATGGCTCTGTTGGTTAAATGTCTGCCTTTGGCTCAGGTCACAGTCTCAGGGGCCTGGGATCAAGCCCCACATTGAACTCCCTCTTCAGTGGCGAGTCTGCTTCTCCCTCTCCCTCTGTGTTTTTTTTTTCTCTCTCTCAAATACATAAATCTTTGAAAAAAATAAAATAACAGTTTTATTGAGGTATAATTCACATCCATTCAAATTACTTAACTGTAAGTCCATTTTAGAATATATATTTTTTTATCATCTTGTATCCATTAACACTCATTTCCTACCCACCCCCTGCTTAGGCAATGCCAAATCTACTTTGTGTCCCTATAGATGTACATATTCTTGAAATTTCATATAAATGGAATCATACATTATGTGGCCTTTTATGTCTAGCTTACTTCACTTAGCATAATGTTTTTGAGGCTCATCCATGTTGTAGTATTAAAATTTCACTCTTTATCACTGAATAATAGTCCATTGTGTGGACCCTATCTTACTTGTTGCTCAGTGGATGGGCATTTGAGTTGTTAACTACTTTTTGGCTATTATGAATATTGCTGCTGTGAACAAGTTTTTTGGAGGTTGTGTGTTTTCGATTCTCTTGGGCATATACCTAGAAATGGAATTGCTAAGTCATATGGTAACTTGTTGTTTAACATTTTGGGGAATTGCCAGGCTGTTTTCCAATGTAACTGCACCATTTTTAATTTTATGTTATTTTAGTTTTTTATGACTGCATCATTTTACATCCCAACAGCAATGTACGAAGTTTCTAGTTTCTCCACATCTGCACCAGCAATTACTATTTGTCTTTTTGATTATGGCCATCTTGGTGTGAAAGTGGTATGTCATTATGGTAACATTTTTTTTTAATTAATAAACTTTATCTTGTAGTATAGATTTACAGAGAAATTACATAGTACAGAGAGTTCTCATGTGCACCCACATTAATAGTTTACCCTATTAACATCTTACTTTACTGTGGTACATTTGTTATAATTAATGAATCAATGTTGTTACACTATTATTAACTAAAGTCTATAGTTCATTTGTATTTCCTTAGTTTTTACAGAAAGTCCTGTTTCATTCCAGGATCTCATCAACATAACACACACGTTACATTTAGCTGACATTTTTCAGGCTTCTCTTGGCTGTGGTAGTTTCTCTGCCTTGGTTTTTGATGACTTTCAGAGTTTTGAGTAGTAGGTACATTGTAGGGTGCCCTTTTTTTTTTTTTTAAAGATCTTATTTATTTATTCATGAGACACACACACACACACACACACACACACACACACACACACGTAGAGGGAGAAGCAGGCTCTATGCATGGAGCCCGATATGGGACTTGATCCTGGGACTCTAGGATCACGCCCCAGGCTGAAGGCAGGCACTAAACTGCTGTGCCACCCAGAGATCCCCTGTAGGGTGCCTTTCTGTTGGAATTTGATTTTTCTTTTCGTGATTAGGCTGCACTGACATTGGTTTTGGTATAAAAAAGTATTACATGAAGCAATTTACTTGGAGTATAAAATTGCATGATGAGAACTGGAAATCAGCAAAAATATGGCTGATAGGAAATTCTTAGGAATTAAAAAATTCAGTTCCCTCTGGAGAATGAACAGACACTTAAGATATTTTTTTCTAGCAAGGACTTGATCACCTGGAAGATGATCAGGTAAAGTAGTAGAATTTATTACTGTGACTGTCATTAGCATCTAACCTAAGGGTAAAGCCAAAGGCATATTTTTCATTGCTTTAAATGTATACAAGAATGATGTTTTGCTTGTCATAAAACATGAAGTTAATAGAAATTCAGATTGACTTTAAGAATTCCATGGTCCTGGGGATCCCTGGGTGGCTCAGCGGTTTGGCGCCTGCCTTTGGCCCAGGGCGTGATCCTGGAGTCCCGGGATCGAGTCCCACATCGGGCTCCGGGCATGGAGCCTGCTTTTCCCTCTGCCTGTGTCTCTGCCCCCCCCCCCCTCTCATAAATAAATATAAATAAATAAATCTTTTAAAAAAAAAGAATTCCATGGTCCTGAGGCAGCAAGTATACAACATATAGTGAGTATTTGACCACCATCAATTCCAGTAATCCTGACAGATGCCTTGTGAAGGGGGCAGGGAACTGAGGGTCGAGGATGCTGTGTCTTGTGGCCTGACTCACACAACTGTCAGTAGTTGAGCTGAGATTTGAATCCAGATTTGAAGTTTATACCTTACTGTTGTCCAGGCCAGGTTCCAGAGTTTCCAAAGGTTTTAAATCAGGAATGTTTTGAAGGACATAGGCTTGAGTTCTTATCATCCTGGATATTTTTACTGCCAGCTGGGGGAGATAGCATCTCTCTCTGTTCAAGGCCCCACTGAAACCAGTCCAATTAAAAGCACGCTTGTGGATTGCTAACAAAGGAGAGCCAGCTTTGCCCATGTCACTATGCCATCTTATCTGTCTGTGGCCTGCTAACTCCACTGCCATATGTGTCTCCTGAAATGAAGTCTGAGAGCATAAAACAGGAAAACTGCCATGTAGGAGAACAATATATTCAACTAACGTTCGTCAGGGGTGACATTGCTTAATATACATTGCTCATTGTATGTCTCAGCAAGATCTTGAGTTTGTTAATAAGTGAGTAGCATAGAGGATTTGGTCTTAAAGACTTTGGAAAAGAGTAAGTGTTGGGGCACCTGGGTAGCTTGGTGATTGAGCATCTGCCTCTGGCTCAGGGTGTGATCCCAGGGTCCTGGGATCAAGTCCTGCATTGGGCTCCCCACAGGGAGTCTGTTTCTTCCTCTGCCCATGTCTCTGCCTCTCTCTGTGTCTCTCATGAATAAAAAATAAAATATTTTTTCAAAAAAGAGTAGGTGTAGTAATAATCTATAAATGCACTTGAAATGAAATAATAAAGTTGCACAAAAGGTCTGAAGAAGCTTTGGAAAATTTTCCTACTTGATTCAGCTAATCCTTATAAGTGGCCCAAGTTGACCGATCACAGACTGATACAAGGTTTCTTTCTGGTCATTACTTTCTGTATGAGTTAAGATAGGATAGGCTATAGAGCAGCAACAGATAACCGTGAAATCTCCATTGATTTCTTATTCACATAAACGTCAGTGTGCATTGGCTGTCCTCCAGAGCAGCTGTTCTTATGCAATGAATGACTCAGATCCCAGCTGCTGTGATTTTTGTGATTTTGCTGTTTTTTTTTTTAATTTATTTATTTATGATAGTCACAGAGAGAGAGAGAGAGAGAGAGAGAGAGAGAGAGAGAGGCAGAGACACAGGCAGAGGGAGAAGCAGGCTCCATGCACCAGGAGCCCGACGTGGGATTCGATCCCGGGTCTCCAGGATCGCGCCCTGGGCCAAAGGCAGGCGCCAAACCGCTGCGCCACCCAGGGATCCCCTGATTTTGCTGTTTTAACACAGGACTTCCGTGGGCAAGGGGGAAGAGGAGCTAGAGGCTCACACACTAGCTTCGAATTGCTTGGGCTTAGTTTGACACAAATTACTTCTACTCACAACCATTGATTAGAACTGATCATGTGATCCTGCTGGAAGTGAGAGGGAAGCACATAGCAATTCACTGAACAGCAAATGTCTTTGCCTCACCTTCTTTAGGGCAAGATAAGTGGTTGGTTTGCCAAACAACAGTAACAACAAACCCCTAACCTAAACCCAAACCCCCCACCCCCAAAACTCCAGGAAAGAGGAAAATATACTGAAATATTTAGAGATAATTACTTGATACTGAATTCCAAATGAGTTTTGCCATAAACTAAATTTTTAACGATTTAGGTATGGCTGATTCAGCAACTTGATATACATTTGTGGATATCAAGACAGCATCTTTTTTTTCTTTTGTATATTTTTTTATTAGAGTTCGATTTGCCAACATATAGTATAACAGTGCTTATCCTGTCAAGTGCCCCCCTCAGTGCCTGTCACCCAGTCACCCCATTCCTCTGCTCACCTCCCCTTCCACTACCCCTTGGTCATTTCCCAGAGTTAGGAGTCTCTCATGTTCAGGACAGCATCTTCTAAGGGAATAAAGAAAAACTTATAAGAAAAAAATTAGGGTTTTTTTTGTGTTATAATACTTCAGGTGATGATGAAAGCTTATATTTATTGAGGTATTTTTTTTAAGATTTATTTATTTTGGAGAGAGAGAGTGTGCACATGACAGGGAGGGGCAGAGGAAGAGGGAGAGAATCTCAAGCAGACTCCACAGTGAGCAGGGAGCTCAATGTGGGCCTCGATCCCATGACTCTGAGATCATGAGCTGAAACCAAGAATTGGATGCTCAATGGACTGAGCCACCCTGGTGCCCCTAAAATAGTTAAACTTTTTTTTTTAAGATTTTGTTTATTTATTTATTCATGAGAGACAGAGAGAGAGAGAGAGAGAGAGAGAGAGAGAGGCAGAGACACAGGCAGAGGGAGAAGCAGGCTCTATGCAGGGAGCCTGATGTGGGACTGAATCCCGGGTCTCCAAGATCACGCCCCTGGCTGAAGGCGGCGCTACACCACTGAGCCACCGGGGCTGCCCTTTTGTTTAAAATTATTATAGTGTAAGAAAATAGAAGTGGTAACTAAAATTAAAAAATTATTTTTCTGGACGCCTGGGTGGCTCGGTGGTTGAGCATCTGCCTTTGGCTCAGAGCGTGATCCTGGTCCAGGGATTGAGTCCCACACTGGGCTCCCTGCAAGGAGCCTGCTTCTGTCTCTGCCTCTCTCTGTGTCTCTCACGAATAAATAAATAAAATCTTTTAAAAATTATTTTTCCTAAGAAGCAAGTATATAATTGCAAAAGGAAACATTTAGGAAGCAAATGTTCTAATAGTTTTTACTGATTTAATTTTAACTTGTTTCTGTCTGTGAGCAAAGATCACCAGCTCAGATTCTAATTCCGGATAAAAGAGATGTTCCTCTTTTCTAAACTAATTGAATCATCACTGAGAATCTGGGCAAGGCCAGATTTACAATTGAGTGTTTCTTCATGTCCAGTTCAAAGATCATAATATAGATACTTTATATTTGTATATATAAAGCTTATGTATGTGACACATTATGTGGAAAGATTCTGTAATTATATTCCCAAGTGATCTTATTAGTCACCACACTGGGCCGACCATTCTACTATAGATTTAGCCTTAGCCCTCTTTGCATTGTTCATCTGAATGAGTGGAAAGGTTAGATCCCAAAGTGAGCACAACCTGTGAAAGATCCCTAGACTGTTGAACATTTCTGATTCACTTTTGGATCTGTTTTATGTTGAACCAGGAGGAAAAGGACTATGGAATCCATTCTTGTCCTAGAATGTCTTAAGGAGAGAAGTTGCAATACATTTTATTTTCCCAGTTAACTGCTGGCCTTGGAAGGAGTGAAGTGAGAAAGGGAAGGATTTTAAAAATCAAATATTCACCTTGACACCAACTCACTAATCTTTTGGGCAAAGACCAGGAATCAAGAGATACCCAAACTTGTGCCACTCTGGAGCAAGTGTCTGGCTGTGATACCTCTATCAGTTGATGGTGGCTTAGCAGGACTTTCAACCAGGATATACATGCAAATAAAAGATGATTCAAGACAAGGAAAGATCTTTGAACACTTTTATTGCACCATGATAATTTCCTAGGTAGTAATTCTCCTTTCTCAGCGGTCTAGCTTCTCTCTTTCTTTTGTTTTTGTTTTTTTTTTGTTTGTTTGTTTGTTTTCTGAGCATAAAATAAATTTTAATTTATTTCTAAATTAAAGGGGCTGCCAGTTGATGGTCTTTCCAAAAACAATAAAATTGTATTTGCTTTATATATAATCTAAAATTAAGTGTGCCATAAATTTCTATATTTGGTTACTTCTAATTATGGAATTTCTGTCCTGTACCAACACAGGATATGGCTACTTTTTCTTCCTCGAGTCCTGATCTTTTAGGGAACTAGAGATGTTGAAAAGGGGATTGCCTTTTTATTTCCAGTCCCTTTATTGTGTTTCTCATCACCTTCCATGAGTTTGAGCCACTTTGGGGTAAGCACTTGTACATTCGTTTATGATTCCTACAATTACGGCTTCGGGACTGAGAATGGAAGCAAGCATCACTGAGGAGGAAAAAAAATACACCTGTTTTTTCTGTCAACAGGATAGCCCTAATAGTTTGAGTTGAGGGGTAGCTCAGGAAGTTTATGGCAGGTAGTAGAGCTCTTGCTTAACTACCGTTCATTTAAGTATGCTGTATGGGAAATGAGAGTAGTTAGGAATCATAGGATTGTGGCAAACTGTTTACATCTGTTGAAAGGGCACAGCTGTCACTGGCCTAGCCCAGTGCTACGATGTAGAAATGTGGCCTCAGTGTTGCTAGATCTCCGATTTGTTTTGTTTTATTTATTTATTTTTTTAAAGATTTTACTTATTAGAGAAGAGTTAGCAAGAGAGAGCATGAGCAGGGGCAAGAGGGAGAATCAGGCTCCCCATTGAGCTGGGAGCCTGACATGAGGCTCCATCCCAGGACCCTGAGATCATGACCTGAGCTGAAGGCAGACACTTAACTGACTGAGCCACCCAGGCACCCCAGGCCTCCTGATTTTAAAAGAGAAAATAGAAATCCGAATTTTATGTTAATCCCCTACTTCTAGGTTCACCCCCAAATTTAAAAGACCCTTAATGAGCCACAAGGGACATGTGTCCAGGCAGAATGGAACCCCTGGGTGCCATTTTGTCTCCTGGTAGCCAGGAGAGCCTCTTAGGGTGGTAAAGAAGTAGTTACAAAAGGCCTGAGATGGGTACCCCAGGAGCAGGGAGGTGATGACCTGCAAGACCTGGCATGAGTTTCACGGTTTTCTCTCTGTTTGCTGAGAGATTGCATGTTAATTTTCTGTTCTTCTTAAGGAAAACCTTTTGCTCTCCAGGTTTCCCTCCTACAGAAAGAAGTCCTGGGGATGCTAATCCCTGTTAAGGACTCTAGGAGCTGAGTGAGGCTGAGCAGAGAGGAGGCAAAACTAGTTACACATTAGGGTTCGAAGCCAGGGTGTCATTTGAGAGCTGAGACTCAAAAGTATCTGCGGGATATAGCATAGAAGCAGAGCTGCAAGACCCATGGTAGAAGGGGTGGCCAAGGAGTATCCCAGGGGACTTTGCTTAGCTGCGGGTGGGTAGGGAGCTGTTGAGCTAGACAGCCTGGTCTGAGCAGTTGGTGGTGGTCTACCCAGAGAAGCAATCTAGGCTGAATTTCCTGAGGCTTTATATCTTCTCTCCATTTGCACCTCTTTGGTGATACCTACATATACTTCAAGGGCAGGAACATTATTCAGTATGCACACCTGATGTCCTCTGGCTTCAACTTTATGACTTGGACAAGACCGTCACTCTGCTTCCAG
This sequence comes from Nyctereutes procyonoides, assembly GCF_905146905.1. Lineage (NCBI taxonomy): Eukaryota > Metazoa > Chordata > Mammalia > Carnivora > Canidae > Nyctereutes > Nyctereutes procyonoides. Next base: position 38,727,459 of record NW_026575042.1, read on the forward strand.
AATGAGGGCACAGCCTTTGGAATTCCTAGTTATTCCCACAATCATAATGTTGGATGCTCTTGGGTTTAGGGAGCTGATGATTTATACTATTCTCTTTATTCTCTAAACTGATTGAGAAATAGAGGCCTCTCACAGTTCAAAATACCAAATCTATTCCCGATGCGACTGGACCATGACTATAGCCTGGGGCCAAGTGGTCTTCCTCATACCTTTTTCCCCCAGATTTTAACTTTTTTTCATCTCATTCCAGGCAGACTTGCTAGATAGTTGCCTTTGGGTTGCTTACCAGATGGAGGAAGGGAGTTTGTGTCCTGAGGACAAGCTACTGCTAAAGAGAAAAAGTGCAAGCCATGTGAAGATAATGACGTTGAGCACTTTGGTCCCATTCAGTATAGCAGTGGGTTCTCCAAGTATGGTCCCCACACAAGCAGCACCCAGCATTACCTCAGAACTTGTTAGAAGTGTAGATCTAGGGATCCCTGGGTGGCGCAGCGGTTTAGCGCCTGCCTTTGGCCCAGGGCGCTATCCTGGAGACCCGGGATCGAGTCCCACGTCAGGCTCCTGGTGCATGGAGCCTGCTTCTCCCTCTGCCTATGTCTCTGCCTCTCTCTCTCTCTCTGTGTGTGACTATCATAAATAAATAAAAAAATTTAAAAAAAAGTGTAGATCTGTGGTCTCTAACTCAAATGAACTGAAGCTGAGATTCTGAGATGTGGGGCTCAAACGTCCTGTGATTCTGTTGCAGTTAAAGTTTGAGAATCATTGCAGTAGAGGAGTTTCAATGGACCCAAGACACATCTCACCAGTAAGATAAATCAGTGCCCCCTTCCTTAGGGAGAATGAAAAAGGAATGTAGAGAAGAGGCCAGAAGTGCTGCTTTTACAACAGGCCCTCATGGAAGCATAAGATAAGAGAATGGATTTCCCCCCAACCGATAATCCTGCCCTTTCTAGGGGACTATAGTCTGAGAAGGCTTAGCAGGTGCAAGCATCAAGACTTTCTTTAAATGTCTCTTTTCTCATCTATTAACATTGCGTACCTTTCCTCTAAAGAATAAAGGAGAGGCAAAAAATAAATAAATAAATAAATAAATAAATAAATAAATAAATAAAGGAGAGGCAAAGAAATGAACACTAAAATATATAAGAAGAAAATAATGGAATAGGTATTGTGTTATATAGATATTCCTTACAATATCATTGTTTATAATTTACTATTCATATATTTGTATTTTATTAAGTTTTTAGTCCCTGATGAATTTTTCTACAGCCCAGCTACAGGCCATTTGACTATCATTTGTCATCAGCATGGACTCAATGAGGCTGGGCTCTATGCTTCCTGTTTGTGTCTATTCTGTTTCATGTTACTGAATTGTGTATATTGTTTATTGACATGATTATATATGTTCTTCATATTCACCTGGATGTTGAGACTGTTTATCTTACTTTGTGACCTTGAACTGGTTGTTGAGATTTACATCAGAACAGAGGTGGCCATTAAAATATTCAGTGATAGCAAGGACCAGTCTCAATCCATATAGTTGGTGTTTTATATTTTAAGGTGAAAAAAGAGATAAATTTCCTAACTGCTTGTGCTTGGGAAAGGTTTTTTGTTGTTGTTGTTGGCACCAACCTTTTTAGAGGTTTGAAATAAAATTACACCTCATTGACTATATACAGCCTCAAAGAGATACGGATCTTATGGTTCCTTTTATTTATTTATATCCCCCTCATAATACAGCCTCTTGTAAACATACTGCATTCCATGCAGTCCAGAGTAGAAGCTTACTTCCATTGAATACTTAGATCTTTCCAGTACTGTAACAGTAATGAAAAATGCTGAGGAATTCAAACTACCTCTGCTTATAAATATTTTGCTCAGATTTCATCTAAAAATGAAATTAATGGTGCTATTAATAATCACAGCAACTGAATAGCTATTATGTTTCAAGAAGTGTGTTAAATTTGGTTAACTATGATGGGTAGGTAGGACTGGTCATTCCCTTTATACAGAAGAGGAAACAAGTTCAGGGGCCTTCTGTGATTTGCGCAGAACACTGTAAGAGCAAGAGCAGAATCAAGTGTAAATCTGTTTATACCAAAGCTGTACACCTCTTAACCACCTAATTTGCTTGATGGGCTGATTCCTGACAAGAATTGCTCTGGGCCTAGGTCAGAATAGGAGAGGTCTTAAGTGGTTTTGAGAGAATGGTTGGTAGGAATATTTCAGCAGTATTAATTATTCATTAGGGGACAAAATGTAGAAGTTGTGAATTTTGATCTTATTCATATCTGGGTCCTACCCTAAAACTTCTAGAAATCTTTGAGGATGAGACCCAGGAATCTGTATTTAGCATAAGCTCCTCTGGTAAAGTTCATGACAGCTAATGAGAACCATTTCACCTAATTGCTGGGTAGCATTTACCATCTATTGCAGTCATCTCTGGGGCCCAATCTACCAGGTGAGGTTAAGAGTAAGGCATCCCACTCATCATTATTGACAGACTCTTGAATCTTTTCATTTTTGTAGTGTTTTCCTTTTTCAGAGGTTAAACTATTTGACTAACTTCCAATATATGTGTATATTCTACTGAAGGGAAAATTTATTTAAGGACAGGCCTAAAGAAAACACTGGCCCTGCCTTACAAACATACTATTCTTTTCCCTCTGCTTCTCCTAAATGATAGCTGTTCTCTCTTGTGGGCAATCCGTGGCCAAGGTGATAAGAACATCGTATTCTGAATAAAACTGTGAGCCTGAGTTAGCTTTCTTTTGCTCCCCTAACAAAATTTAGTGACTTCTACAACACATTACCTTACAGTTCTGTAGGTCAGAAGTCTGATGATGTGGACCTTCTCACTGGGCTAAAGATGTTGGCAAGGCTGCTCCTCTCGGAAGGGGCTGGGGGAGGATCTCTTCCATCACTCATTTGAGTTGTTGGGAGAATTCAATTTCTTGCGGCAGTAGACCTGAGATTCTCATTTTCTTACTAGATTTAAACGGAAGGCCATTCCCAGCTTCTAGAAGTCACCCGTGTTCCTTGGCTTATGGCCTGTTTCCTCCATCTTCAAAGCCAACATCAGAGAGTCCAGCCCTTCCTCACACTTTGAATCTTTCCTCTTTCTCCTCTTCCTTTCCCTGCAGGGGAAGGTTCTCAGCTCGTAAGGAATTCATGGGATTAGGTTGGGTCTCTCTAGATTATTCAGGATAATTTGCCCCATCCCAAGGCCCATACCCCTAGTCAAAGTTCCTCTTGCTGTGTAAGGTAACCTGGTTCTGGGGATTAGGGCATGGGCATATTTGGGGGGAATAATTCTACCTGCCATTGCCTGAAACACTGCCTTTGTTGACAGATAAGATGGCAGTGGTTATCACTGCCGGCGGGGTTCCAGGCATTTATGTTGATGGATATGAGAAAATGTGACCTGATGTTTTTCTAAATTGAGATCATCTCAGGGCCAGATTCAAAAATAAGTAGTTTCGGAAAGGATATTTCAGGGGCTTTGTATAGTCAAGGAGAACTACAGCGGCACTTATCTCTGTGTGTTGCAAGGGGAAATAATTCACATTGTGCCTACTTCTCTGGTAATTTAGATTCAGAAGAAAATTATGATGTGAAGTAGGGCCAATCATTCAACCAAGATATGTACCTTTAGTTCCTCATTGCATGCCATAGGCTCTCATGCTTCCACTCCTTTGTTCATGCCCTCTCAACTACCCAGTCTGCCCTCTGTCTTTCTTTCCATTTATCTCTAACAGTACAAATGAATCACAAGTTTTGACACCTACCAATTCTAGGAAACATTTTCCAAGATGTAGAAAGTATGGCATCTACTCATTTTCCCCAGTGGGTGACTTAAAATGATGAAAAGAATCTATATCATCTGCCAGTCTTTGGAAGGCCATTTAAAATTTTCTCAGATATTTTCCTTCATACATCTGCACAGCATTAAAAATGTCCATACAGCATCTTGGGCATAGTAGGTACTCAGAACTACTTACTGAATTGATTTGAAGTACTAAATGTAAATGACTGTGATTGTATTATCGATACACCAAAATTCTGCAAGATATGTGTAATTGTTCATGTTAACAAAAGGACATTGCTAAGAATATCTAATTTAAGGAACAGACTGGGATTATTAGAGATGAGGTTTCCAATCCATCTTTTACTGAATATATTAATTCTTATCCTGTCAGATTACCTAGCAGCGTATGATGGGAGCAACAGATGGGACTCTGTTTTTTGTCCATTTCAGAATCTTTAATTAACATGCAGTATACATGCAGACAACGGTACAAATCATGAGTGTATAACCTGATGAATTTTCACAAAATGATACTCCCATGATATCAGAATCTATATCAAGACACCAGAATTATTACCAGCATCCCCCAAACCTTCCTGCTTCCTTCCAGTTGTCACTACTCTCAAGGGTAATTGCTACCCTGACATTTTAGAAGTTTGAGAAATGAATTGTTTTTTGTTTTAAGGTTTTATTTTTATTTATTCATGAGAGACACACAGAGAGAGGCAGAGACACAGGCAGAGGGAGAAGCAGCTTCCATGCAGGCAGCCCGATGTGGGACTCGATCTCAGGCCTCCGGGATCACGCCCTGGGCTGAAGGCAAACGCTCTACCACTGAGCCACCCAGGCATCCTGAGAAATGAATTGTTTTTAAGATATAGGAAAAAATGCGTATACTGTGAAAATAGTTCCTATAAACAAATCTCCAAGTAAGTATATATGGGCTTACAGGGATTTTTTAAAAAATGTGGCTCCTGCCTGGAAGGTACACTTAAACACTGACTAAATCCTTTTCTAAATGTTCTTGCTTTATAAATAGTTGCAGTTACATAAACAACTTTAAGTCAGATTATTTTCCAATATTTATTGATACTGTATTGGTTCAAACAATACTTTTGCTTCGAATATTCCACAAATTGTTAAAATCCACCATGTACTGGACCTTGAGTGGTGCCTTGATACTGCATCGTGTTCTGCATAGTTTTTATTGAGATCAAATTAGTATATTTTCTCTGGGACTTTGGTTGAGGTTAATAGTAGGTACTCAAGAAAAAAACTAGTCAGCAAAGGTGGCAGCCACCATGCTGCACATGTTAACTGTCTACCACAGCACTTCTCCAGAAGAGTGGAAAGTGAAATTGCTTGTAACAAAATGGCGTGGATAAAATATTAGAGAAGTTGAATTCAGGGCTATTCATTGTCCATTCATTTTCTCTGTTCAAGGATGTGGAAGCATTATTTCTAAAGGTAAAACACTGGAAACCACCTTAGTTATCAACATGAATGCTTAAATAAATAATGGCATATAGTCATACTGTGGACTGTTAATGAAGCATTAAAGACATGTTTTCAAAAAATGCTTAATGATACAGGAAATTTCCTACTAATGTTAAGTAAAACTATATCGAAAGATAAGAAAAACAAAAAGATAAGAACTTTGTGAAAAGAAAAATATATTTATATTCGTGTGTAGAAATTGATAACATTGGCTCCTTGGTTGTTTCTGAATGGTATGCTTGAGAGCAATTGAGATTATCTTATTTTCTACATATTTTCCACCTTACATATTATTTTTCAAAAAAAGAGCCTCAGGATCCATTTCTTGAAAAGGATGCACTGGGCAATCCCTATCAAAATAACAGCATTTTTCACAGAACTAGAACAAACAACTCTAAAATTTATATGGAATCAGAAAAGACCCCCAAATAGTGAAAGTAATATTGAAAAAGAAAACCAAAGTGGAAGGCATCACAATTCCAGACTTCAAGTGCATTACAAAGCTGTAATCATCAAGACAGTATGGCATTGACACAAAAAGAAACACATTGATCAATGGAACAGAATAGAACAGAATAGAGACATGGACTCTCAACTGCTCAACATATAATTGACATAGCAGAAAAGACAGTTTCTTCAATAAATGCTGTTGGGAAAATAGGACAGCAACATGTAGAAGAATGAAACTGGACCATTGTCTTACACCATATGCAAAAATAAATTCAGAACGGATGAAAGAAAGACCTAAATGTAAGACAGGAAACCATCAAAATCCTAGAGGAGAAGACAGGCAGTGACCTCTTTGACCTTGGCTGCAGCAGCTTCTTACTAGACATGTCTCAAGGGAAACAAAAGCAAAAATGAACTATTGGGGCTTCGTCAAGGTAAAAAGCTTCTGTGTAGTGAAGGAAACAATCAACAAAACTAAAACTGACAGAATGGAGAAGGTTTGCAAATGACATATCGAATCAAGGGTTAGTATCCAAAATCTGTAAGGAACTTTTTAAATTCAACACCCAAAAGCAAGTAATCCAGTTCAGAAATGAGCAGAAGACATGAATAAATGCTTTTCTAAAGAAGACATCCAGAGATGGCTAACAAATGAAAAGATGCTCCATACTACTCATCATCAGGGAAATACAGATCAAGACCACAATGAGATAGGACCTCATACTTGTCAGAATGGCTAAACTTAGTGATTCAGGAAACAGCAGGTGTTGGCGAGGATGTAGAGAAAGGGGAACCCTTTCGCACTGTTGGTGGGAATGCAAGCTGGTGCAAACACTCTGGAAAACAGTATGGAGGTTCCTCAAAAATGTCAAAAATAGAACTACCCTAGGACCCAGCAATTGCACTACTAGATATTTATCTGAAGGATACAAAAATGCTGATTTGGAAGGGATTGGCACCCCAATGTTTATAGCAGCACTATCAGCAATACCCACTTATGGAAAAGAGTCCAAATGTCCATTGACCAATGATGGAGAAAGAAGATGTGTATACACACACACAGTAGAATATTGCTTGGTGATCAAAAAGAATGAAATCTTGCCATTTGCAGCAATGTGGATAGAACTAGATTGTATTATTCTAAGCGAAATAAGTCAGAGAAAAGACAAATACCATGAGTTCACTCACATGGAATTTAAGAAACAAAACAGATGAACATAGGGGAAAGGAAGGAAGATAAAAACAGAAGGAGGCAAACCATAAGAGACTTTTTTTTTTTTTTGAGACTCTTAACTATAGGAACAAATTGAGGGTTGCTGAGGGGAGATGGGTGGGGGATGGGCTAAATATGTGACAGACATTAAGGAGGGCACTTGTTGGGATGAACGTGGGGTGTTTTATGTGGGTGATGAATCACTGGATTCTGCTCTTGAATCCAGTGCTGCTTTGTATATTAACTCAATTGAAATTAAATTAAGAAAAAGTGGGAAAGGAATTTCTAATGGTGAAAACCAACAACCATGGTGAAAATGAAAAGGAAAAAAAACACCACACTTCAAAATTCAGGAAGCAAATAGACCCAGAAATGACTTAGCCAACCTGAAGAAGTCTTATTAAAAATCTATAAAAAAGTTGAAAACCAATTCTATTTGTATCATAAAATATTTCTTACATGCTCCTCTGCCCCCTAAAAAAGGATTCACTGGGCAGATAATTGACTCTTCCTGTGAACTTGAAGTCTTCGGGGGACAATCAGACACAGCAAATCCCTGTTTTAGTCAAGAAGTTAGCAGGATTTCACACATCAGCAGGGTCACAAGCATCTGTAAACGGTCCACCCTGAAATAACATAAATTTAAAAATTTACATTCAATTAATATATAAAAATTATTAGTTTCAGTGGTGGAGGTCAGTAACACCCAGTGCTCACTGCATCACAAGCCCTCCTTAATGCCCATCGCCCAGTTACCCTAGCCCCCTATTGTGGATATTGCTGCTATAAACATTGGGGTGCAGGTGCCCCTTTAGATCATCACTACATTTGTATCTTTGGGGTAAATACCCAGTAGTTCAGTCGCTGGGTCATAGGGTGGCTTTATTTTCAACTTTTTTTTTTTTTTTATGATAGTCACACAGAGAAAGAGAGAGAGGCAGAGACACAGGCAGAGGGAGAAGCAGGCTCCATGCACCGGGAGCCCGACGTGGGATTCGATCCCGGGTCTCCAGGACGCACCCTGGGCCAAAGGCAGGCGCCAAACCGCTGCGCCACCCAGGGATCCCCTATTTTCAACTTTTTGAGAAACCTCCATACTGTTTTCCAGAGTGGCTGCATCAGTTTTCATTCCTTTCCACCACATCCTTACGTCATCTGTTGTTTCCTGACTTGTTTATTTTGGCCATTCCAATGGGTGTGAGGTGGTATCTCATTGTGGTTTTGATTCGTATTTCCCTGATGCCAAGTGATATTGAGCATTTGTTTTTCATGTGTCTGTTGGCTGAAATAATGTAATTTTTGTTACAAGAATCATTAGTGGTTATACTTCATACAACTTTCTACATAGGAATCCCTAAAGACAACATTGTACCCCCAAAATATACTTTGAGCCTGTTTTGGAGCATGCCCAATGGAGAGAGCTTTAGTATTCCATCCCAGGTTGGCTCTGGACCACTGGGACAGTATATATTTCCTTGTATGGATGCAGAAATGTTCTGGTATTTTGGCCTAATGATCCTCGTTTTGCCATCCTGTGGCCATATAGAGCAAGAATAAGCCTTCCTCAATACAGGTGCCTTTTAAATATATATCAGTGTATTTTTAACAATCGTTGGCATAGAACTCAAGTATAATAGAGTTCACTCATTTAGAGCAGACAGTTTGGCATGTTTTGATTAGATGTATGCACTCACAGAATCATCACCACGGTCAAGATGCAGAATATTTTCATTACCCGCCCCCCAAAGTTTCTTCATGTCCCTTTACAGTCTCTCCCTCTTTCCACTCCCATTCCAGGCAGCCATTCAGATGATTCCTATCTCCATATATTAGTTGGCATTTTCTAGAATTTGATATAAATGCAATCATATGGTATGTACTTTTTTTTTTTCTTCTAAACTGGCTGATACCATACAAACCCTTCACTTTTTCTTTCACTTTGCGAAACAGTTTTATAACAGCCATTCTTCACTTCTATGGAGGTATCATAAAGTGTGTTTCATACTTCCTCTTCAGAGAATTAACTGTTCAGTGAAAATGGATTATGGATTTTATAAGCGAACCTTTTCTTGCCACACTTAGAAAGTAGAATTGGACTACAACCTTTGAGATACTTTTCGTGTTAACACTCTCTAGTTCTATATAATGTTTCCAGTTACTCTTCAAAAGTAATTTTGTACATTTCTTTGAAATTAGTTCAGGGACTATAAAAATATTGAGTAGGAATTAGAGTTTGTTTTATTTTAAGTTCAGTGCAATTTCCTACTTATTTCTGGGAATGTCCGCATATACTTAATTGCTTAATGAGCTTTCACGTGGTGAAAACAAAGTTGCCATTTCAAAATTTAAAGTGGCAAAGGAAATGTGTATAAAGAGAACATCAGACTTCATGGGGCAGCCGCATTCCATGGGAAGTAGACCTGCCTGAATGGAATCTAAAGAGTAAAGTGAAAACTCTAATATATTTTAAGCCTTAGTCATAAACACATGGTGGTATCATCTACATATTTGCCTCTTGATTTTTTTATAGTTCCAGACCACACCCATGTGGCAGATTGGCCTTTCTACTTTAGACCAGGTTCTTGGGAGATTTAAACCTTAGTGGTAGGCAGAAAACTTCAGTTTGGCCCTGCTTATTTTCTTTGGTCAGACACTGACTTTGGCAGAGGATTAACTGAGGATAAACACATCTTAGACTGAATTTAAAATTTTCTGAGTTGTTTCCTGGGACCTCCAAATCGCGTGATAAGACCAACAGAAGCAGGTATGCAAAATGTTCCCTTATCTTAATAGCAATAATCTGGCCTCAGCTATTGGAACTGCTTTTAAAAAATATGTTTGTTGGGGCACCTGGGTGCCTCAGTGCTGGAGCATCTGCCTTTGGCTCAGGTTGTGATCCAGGTATCCTGGGATGGAGTCCCTGCATCAGGCTCCGTGTGGAGAGCCTGCCTCTCCCTCTGCCTGTGTCTCTGCCTCTCTCTCTCTCTCTCTCTCTCTCTCTCTGTGTGTGTCTCTAATAAAATCTTAAATAAAATAAAATATGTTTGTTTAATTGAGATAAACCCTCTCATGTTTCATTTTGTTTTAGTGCATTCTTACTTTGGGAGTCTAGGTGGCTTTGCATAATCAATGCAAAATGGTAACCGTGGTGTGAGGGTCACATAGTTCTTGATTCTCTTTTGATTCTCTGTTTTGAAAACTATTTCTTCCTTAAGCAATACTTGTTAGGTAAGAAGGGGCTGTTTTGGTTTACTCAGGGTTGGATTGAAAAGTTCAGTTCATAATTTTTGATTGAATTTTTCCTTTAGAAATGTATATAAATTCTTAGGAACATCTTCCAATCTGTGGTGTAATCATGGATAAGTAACACTTTTAATTTCACGGATACATAAAACAAATGATAATAGAAGATGTTACCAGTACTGGGACATGTTAAGACAATATCCAGCCATCTGGAGTCTGAAGAAAATATCTTAATTGAAATAAATTCTTTATCATCATTTTTGCTCTTTCAAGTACCGGAATGTACTTGGAGATAGTGCTTTTGCTTAAAAGCTTCCCCACCCCACACACTGTTTCACTGAATTTGGGAAGAGGCTGAAGGCTTTCAGGAAATTTCCTTATATAGTGTACAGATAAGCATGTTGCCTTTCACTGTGAGCATTTTTAGTGGTTTCTGAAATTGGCTGGAGAGCTATAGATCTTTACCTTGGAAGCTGTGGCAGCCTCACTTGAGCTCTTTTCTTAGTAAAACAGAAAATGAGCAGTTCCCAGCCCCTGTAAAGCTGAGAAGGTCTTGAATGATGCATGTTGAGGAAAGTTGGATACTGATACTGCTGGCAGTTTGCACAGCTCCTGGTGCCAAAGAATTAAAGACTCTGGAGCTTTCTTAAAAGGGCCCAGCTTCTAAAAAGTTAAGTATGTTTCCTTTGTGCAGTGACCTGAGCTCTCAAACCTCCTAGTAAGACTTACCTGCTCAGCTTTGTGGGGCAGTCAGCCATTTAAGTTTATTTGTATGCATCATAGAATAGAGTTATTCTGTGGCTCTTTTGAGAGAAACAAATGCAGCATGACCAGTGACCTCCGGAGAGTGAGTGCCATGGACAAATTTCACATAGTTCTTAAGAAACCCTTTATGGCTTTCTAAGGAGCCACAATTCCCTTTCGTGTATTATGCCTGGAGTCCAACAAAAGCTGTGCCCTTGTGCTAGTCCTTTCATAACGAACTGGCCAAATGCTCAATTGTGTTCTTGCAGAGGAGGGGGGATAACATTCCTTTATGATCCTTAGTTTAGATCAGCTTACCACCCAAAGCATGATATTTGATTACCCTTATTATGTTACTTTGCATAGCTACAAATGTTACTAATGATGTGGCCTTATCTCGCCACTAAAAAAGTCCAAGTTCACGCTGACTTACATTCTGTGCTGTAAAAGGCCCTATTGGTAAGGATCCCAGGAGTAGGATCCCATGGAGAATGGAGTGGCACTTGGGGCTAGGTCTGCACTGCAAGCAAGCATCGTGAACTCCTGAATAGAGTCCACTGAGTGCTTGGCTGCCTGCTTTCTCGAAGTGCTGATTTTAATCTCTAGCGCTCATTGTATCTGGGCCTGAATTGCTTTAAGAATTATAAACATTTCCTGGCCTTTTCTGACAGTCTCCTTGCATTAGAATTGAGACTTTTTAGGATCCCTTCTGTTTCTTTCCTTCCAAATGTTTCCAACCCAGTTCTCAGTCGTACAGGATAGAAGAGATGCTGTCATTAAACCAGAAGCAGCAAATGGTGGGAAGAGTTCTCCCTTTACCTATTCCAGTAGACGCTGGACATTGAGCTCTTTGTCCTTGGACCAGTGGCCTGCAGGCTTTTTTCATGTTCTTCTCCCATCCATGAAAATGTTCTGTGTATACACCACTTCCAAAGAATATATTTATAATAACTATTATCTCATGATACAATATACACACAGGGCATTGTTCATTGTTAGTGACTGTGTAAAACTGTTATTTTATGTAGTCTTGATAATTTTGGATCATTTGTCTGACCTGTGGTCACGTTCGCCTCTGTTTTCTTTGCTAATGTAGCTGGTGAAGACTCAGGAGGAGTGGAGGTGTGACTGCTCTTCTATTTTTGTAGGCTTGTATGATTAGCGTATTTTCAGTACCCGGTTTCTGTGCAAGCATCCCTTAAAGCTACTTTCCCAGTCAGTGAAGAAAGGTTTGCTCTCAGCTAAGATATGTAATTTGTCAATCCACTCAGGCATACATAAATTTCAGGATGTTGAAATACTGGAAGTGGTCAAAGGAGCGATGGTCCACTGTCCAGCTCCTGTTTGTGGAATATCCACTCCTCTCTTGAACTGTTTGTGGCACAGGATCCCCTATCATAAGGAGCAAATCTAGGTTGCTAGTGAAAATAAGTATGTTAAATATTTGTAAATCTAATTTTGTTCCTTAGCCCTGCTTCCTAACGTTCACTTCCTGCCCTCTGGTGGAGACCTTTGTTCTTGGTATCTTTTGAGGAGATAAGGGTGTGGCCTCAGTTTTCTCATCAGTAGAGAGGGTTGGACTAGATGGCTTTTTTCTCCTTTTTTAAAAGTTTTTATTTATTAGACAACACTAGCACAAGGGGGAGGGGCAGAAGAGGAGGAAAAAGCAAGATTGCCTACTAGAGTGGGGAGCCTGATACTGGGGCTGACCCCAGAACTCCAAGATCATGACCTGAGCTGAAGTCAGGCACCTAATCGACTGAGCCAATAGGTGCCCCAGGAATGTTTGACTTTTAAGGTTTATTTTTATTTGGGATTTTTATCCCATTTAGGTTTTTTTAATCTTTTTTTCTTTTTTTTAGGCACAGGCCTATTAACTCATTCTCATAAATAACTGTCACTGCTTGGAAGTTGTTTCTATAAGGAATAGTCAGAAATATGGATGACATATTAGGATATGCTTTTTAAGTCAAGATTTTAGAAATATATGTCATACCCAAACACAACTTTCAAAGTCTCCTTACTCTTCAAGGCTCATGCAGCTTCAACATTATCCCCTCAGGAAATTTTTTTTAAAAGATTTATTTATTTTTTCATGAGAGACACAGACTGAGAGAGAGAGGCAGAGACACAGGCAGAGGGAGAAGCAGGCTCCTTGAAGGGAGCCTGATGTGGGATTCGATCCCGGATCCCAGGATCACGACCTGAGCTGAAGGCAGGCGCCCAACCACTGAGCCACCCAGGCATCCCAGGAAAATCTTTCTTAGACCCCTTTTACTTCCTTATTTTTCCTCCCATACACCTCTGTGTACTTTTATTGGTAGATGTGAATCATGGTTATATGTATACATGTTTGCCTTTCATGAGGCAGTTATTTATTGCTCAGTTTTATACCAGCAAGCCTTGCTGATTCACTTCTTGTTTTTCACTGAAAATGTTGAAGAAAGCTGTTGAGAACGTGTTCTCCAAAAATTATTCTAAAATATTTTCTTCCCAAGGGAATGTTTTGGGAAAAGCTGGGGTTGTAGTTCTTAACTTGGAGCCTGTAGACCTTTTGGAGGTACATGGATGGGCTTGAGGGTTGGATGTGCATCTACAGAGTCTCTGAAATCATATACAAAATTTAGATCTGTGTACATTTTTATGAACACAGTGCCCATAGCTTTTGATCAAAAAAAGGCTAAAAATCAAAAGACCATTAAGAACAAATGCCATGGGGGAAATCTAGGCATTTCAAATATAAACTATTCATCTACATTTATGTTAATTTTCTATCCTGATTTCTGTCACTTTTGTATGTTTTTAGTTCTCTATAACATTTTGTGACCTTACTATGCAAATCAGTATTTTCAGCAATACTAAATACCATAACCTTGAAAATGCCATGCTGTTAGAATAGAGCCATTCTATTCCATGCCATTCCTTCCAAATGTTTCCAACCCAGTTCTCAGTCGTACAGGATAGAAGAGATGCTGTCATTAAACCAGAAGCAGCAAATGGTGGGAAGAGTTCTCCCTTTACCTATTCCAGTAGACGCTGGACATTGAGCTCTTTGTCCTTGGACCAGTGGCCTGCAGGCTTTTTTCATGTTCTTCTCCCATCCATGAAAATGTTCTGTGTATACACAGAATTAGTAGTTAGTAATTAGTAGTTGCTACTAATTACATACTCATGGCATTATCTTATTTATGAATGATAATTCTTATTGAATGTAATCGGTAAATATTTTACTTATTAGAAAAAAAGAGTTGGGGTTAAATTAGAATTTAAAAAGTACAAAGAACCACATATAGAACTGTTTTGTAAAGCTCTATACTAAGTCTTCTAATTTCAACATCCATTGAAAGAGGCTCACATCTCTTCCTTAAATATCATGTGGAAAGATGATTCCTTGGTTTCCCTGACATCCTATTTCATGTCTTCATTGCTCTTGGACATTCAAGAGTCAGTGTGGCTTTTCAAAAGGGACACGGGGCTGGGACTCAAGCACACTGAAAACAGTATGAGCTTTGATACTCAGCACTAGATGACCTAGGCTATGTATGTTGACTTCTTGGAGTCTATTTCGTTATAAAATGAGAGTAAAATAATACAGGGAAACAGATAATACTGTTACATAGAAATGTATTTTCAGTTCTACTTAATGGATTGATGTTGGTCAAATGTGATAATATATGTGAAAGTGATTTGTAACTTAGAAAGCACAGAGACACCTGGGTGGTGCAGTCAGTTAAGTGTCTGTCTTTTGGTTGGAGCTCAGGTTATGATCTCAGGGTCATGAAATCAAGCCTTATATCAGGCTCCCCGCTTGAGATTCTCCCTCTCTCTCTGCCCTTGCCATATACCCTGTACTCTCTCTCCAATAAATAAACAAATTATAAATAAATAAATAAGCACATAAATGTGAGACTTCTTTCTCTTGATAATGGCACTTATTCCTTACAATGTCATGGTGGTCTTCCTTAGTCTTTGGTTTTAAACCATCATGAAGAATCAGTTGCAAATTTATTTTTTCTTTCACAAAGTATAGGCCGTTATTACTAGCTTAGGAAGGAAATGTTGGTGTGTTTGCTCTGAGACACTTATATTAACTGAATAAACAAAATGACATGAAAACAAAAAATGACATGAAAACACAAAAATAAAACATTAATGTTATTTAAAATACTGAAGTTAAATAAGATTTTTCTAAGATTGCAAATGTTGAGTGTCAGTCTAACTCTGTAAGCAGAATGATTAAATTCCACTGTAGCAAATCCTGGTACTTTCCTGGGCCCAACCTTATATGAAGTAGTGGGAACATGGACCTTAACACAGTTGTTGGAATTATATGACTCTAGTGCTTACTACCTGAGGAGTGGTATTGAGTGAGTTACATAACCTTATTGAGTTTGAATGTCTTTATCAGTAAACATAGATAAACCTCTACTTCTGGGGTTGTTTTAAGAATTAGAGATAATTTGAGGTGCCTGGCTGGCTCAGTCAGAGGAGTGTGCAACTCTTGATCTCAGGGTTGTGAATTTGAGCCCCACGTTAGGTGTAGAGATTACTTTAAAAAAAAAAGAATTAGAGATAATTTATATAAAGTGCCTGATACATAGTAGATTCTCTTCATTTGGTCAATATTATTAACTTAAAAATTGTATTATTAATTCTCAGTTTGTGTATACCTGTGTCTAGGTTGGTCTGTTTTAAACCCCATTCATCATTTAGCCTTTCATTCTAGGTGCTCTTTATTTAAGCCAAAGAACAAAGCCTGGCACACTTAAGCTTTTCCTCTATATTCACAAATTGAAATGTTAACTTAGGGGAATGCTATGTAATTTGCTTTAAAAACAGGTTTTTTGATGTATTTTCTTAAAACCAGATGAAGAGGATGGTTAAGTAAAATGCATGATGGAAAGAAGAACTGCTATATATAATAGTTGGATATGCCCCAATTTAATATTATTCTGTGTAAGTTTTCTTTCATATTTTTAGTTATAAGATAGTGAAACATGCAAAAGGATAGTGAGAATAATGAAATATACACACATTTTCTCTAACCAGATTTAAGAAATGTTGTGATTTGCTATTTATTTTATGCATTAGCTCTTTATTTTCTGTAAGGAGTAAAACATGTTAAATCATGTTAAAACAAATACCTACATGTTAAATCATGTTAAAACAAATACCTACATGTTAAATCATGTTAAAACAAATACCTACTTCATTTCAACTGTTGTGTAGTATTTTGTCAACTTAATATGCTATAATTATCTAGTCACCTGATAAAGGAATTCAGGTGTTTTCCAATTTTTTGATACTACTAAGGATTCTCTGGTTTTACTTTTATTTTTGGTATATTTATATAAAAGTTTGGTATATTTATCTATGCATATCTTCACCTCTTCCATGTATATACCACTCTGGAGAGCAAAATGGTTTAAGATGTTAGGTCATTATTTTCATTCTCTTTTCCCATTTTATGTGGCTATTAAAATAATATTTAAAATCTATGGCATAACCCCATTTAAAAAACATACAGGTTTTTAGGTATATAAATATACATGAGTATTTATAAATTAAAATAGTCCAGAAGGATACCTCCTAAGTACTGCAGTGGTTTTAGATTTTGTACTGAGCCTAAAATACATGAGCAAAGCAAGAAAATATGACCCATAATGGTAGGAGAAAATAAGTCAACCAAAAATGACCCAGAACTGACACAGATATTAGAATTACCAGATAATGGAATTAAAACAATTCTTGGAGCTGTATTCCATGTGCTTAAAAGAGGTAAGTGGAGACATTGAAAATACTTTGAAAGATTTATACTGAACTTCTACAGATAAAAACTATAGCTTGTCAGATGAATTCTATATTGGATGGTTTGAGGGCAGATTAGATATTGTAGAAATAGTGATCTTGAAGACACAACAGTAGAAAGGATCCAAAATGAATCAGAGAAAAGAAATTACAAAAAAAATGAAAAATATCTTCAGTAATTTGTGAGACTTCAAATGACCTAATATCCATGTACTTAGAGTTCCTAAGGAGGAGGGGGTACAGAAAAAAATATTTGAAGAAGTCAGGCTAAAGATTTTCCAAATTTGATGAAAAGAATAACCATACAGATCCAACAAGCTCAGTTGGACTTTTCAGTTAACTAAAGCAAAGATACAGGAAGAAAACTGCATCAAAGCATGTTTTATAAAGAATGTGTGTAAACACACACACACACACACACACACACATATGTGGCTGACTCAGCCATCAAAAATAAAAGAGAACCATTTGCAACAATGTGGGTGGAATTAGTATTATGCTTAAATGAAATAAGTCAATCAGAGAAAGATAGTTATCATATACTCTCACTCATATGTGGAATTGAAGAAACAAAACAAAGGATCATAGGAGAAGAGAGGAAAAATAAAACAAGATGAAATTAGAGAGGGAGTCAAACCATAAGAGACTTTTAATCATGAAACAAAATGAGGGTTACTGGAGGGGAGGTGGTGGGGGGTTGGGGTAACTGGTGATGGACATTAAGGAAGGTGTGTGATATTATGAGCACTGGTTATGATATAAGACTGATGAACACTGACCCCTGGCTCTGAAACTAATTATACATTATATGTTAATTAATGGAATTTAAATTTTTAAAAAAGGAAGGGATTAAGAAAAAAAAGCACATTGTAATTAAACTGCTTAAAGCCAGTCCTAAGGATAAAATCTTAAAAAGAAACCAAAGAAAAAAGACAACTTACATAATTACATACAGAGGAAGAAGATAATGTAAATTTCTTGTTGGAAACAATGTGCATAAGATAGTGGAAGAACAACAACAACAAAAAGATAGTGGAAGAACATCATTAAAATACTGAAAACCGTCAACCTAGAATTCTACGCCCAACAAAAATATCTTTCAAAAATAAAGATGAAATAAAGACCTTTCAGACACATAACAAGTGGAAAAATTTATCCTCAGCAGACGCCCACTGTGAGAAATGTTATAGGAACACCTTCAGGCAGAAAGAAAATGATACCATATGGAAATACAGATCTATACAAAGGGAGGAAGGCATCAGAAATGGTACTGCATAGGTAAACTGTAAGATTTTTTCTTCTTATTTAGGAATATTTGAAAGATAATTAAGTAAAATAATAAAATGCAGTATGGGGTTTATAACATATGTAAAATGTATGACAAAAACAGCATAAAGAACTAGTGGGGGAAAATGGAAGTATACCACTGTAACATCCTTATCCTCTACATGGAATGGTGTCATATCACTTGAAGATAAACTGTGATGAGTATAAACCCCAGTGCACGGACTAAAATAAAACAGGTAAGGCAGAAAAGAGATAAAATAGAATTATAAATAATAGTAATCCCACAGCAGATAGAAAAAGAGGGAGAAGGAAACAAAGAACAGATGGGATAGATAGCAAGATGAGAGACTTAAACCTAACCATATCAATTATCAATTAAAAAGTTAATGGTCTAAACATCCCAGTTAAGAAAGCAGAGATAGTTCAGATAAGGTGAAAACACAAGACCTAGCTAAATGTTGCCTTGAAGAAATATAAACCTTTTCCTTTTTAAGATTTTATTTATTTATTTTTTTTTAATTTTTTTTTATTTATGATAGTCACACACACAGAGAGAGAGAGGCAGAGACATAGGCAGAGGGAGAAGCAGGCTCCATGCAGGGAGCCTGATGTGGGACTCAATCCCTGGTCTCCAGGATCACGCCCTGAGCTGAAGGCAGACACTCAACAGCTGAGCCACCCAGGTGTCCCAAAATAGAAAACATTTTAAATATAGACTTTAAATATAAAAACTTAGGTTAAGGGATCCCTGAGTGGTGCAGTGGTTTGGCGCCTGCCTTTGGCCCAGGGCGCGATCCTGGAGACCCGGGATCGAATCCCACGTCGGGCTCCTGGTGCATGGAGCCTGCTTCTCCCTCTGCCTGTGTCTCTGCCTCTCTCTCTCTCTCTCTGTGTGTGACTATCATGAATAAATAAATAAAATCTTTTTTTTAAAAAAAAACTTAGGTTAAAAGTAACGGGATTGGAAAAGACACACCATGGTAATACAAGCCAAAAGAAAGCTGGACTCTGGCTAAATTAATATCAGGCAAAGTAGATTTCAGAGCAAAGACTATTTCTAGGGATAAAGAAGGTTATTTTATAATGATAAAGGAGTCAATTCATAGTTTATGTACTTAATAGCAGATCTTCAAAATAAATGAAGCAAAACTACAGTAAGAAATAGATCCACAATAATAGTTCAAGATTTCAAGTGAATAGAAGCAGTAGACAGAAACTTAGCAAGGACATAGAAGACTTAACACTATCATCCAACTTGACCTTTTTGATATTTATAGAACACCCAACAGCAGCAAAATGCACTTTGTCTTAAAGTACACACAGTGTTTACCAAATTAGATCATATGTTAGGCCATAAAACAAGTCTCAATGCAAATCAAATGAAGCATGTTTTCTCATCATAATGGAATTAAATAAAAAACCCAATTAGGGAAATCCACAAATATTTGGAAACTACATAATACATTTAATAACCCAGTGATGAGGGGTACCTGGGCAGCTCAGTCAGTTAAGCGTCTGCTTTTGGCTCAGGTCACAATCCTGGCGTCCTGGGATCTAGCCCTGCATTGGGCTCCCTGCTCAGTGGGGAGTCGGCTTCTTCTCCTTCTTCTGCCTTTCCCTCTGCCTGTGCTCTCTCTCAAATAAATAAATAAAATCTTAGAAGAAACCCAAACCTAGTAATGAAAGAAGAACTTAAGAAGGGAATTATGTATTTTGAACTGAATGAAAATGAAATGAAATTGAAATGAAATGAAAACACAGCATGCCAAAATGTGTGGGATGCCACTTAGAGTGATACTTAGGGAAACTTATTGCACTAAATAGCCCTGTATGAAGAGAAGAAAAGCTTCACTTTCCTCTTTAAGAAGTTAGAGGAAGAGGAGCAAAAAAAGTCCAAAAGCAGAGTGAAGAAAATAATAATGATCAGAGTAAATATCAACAGGATTGAAAACAGAAAAGCAATAGAGATAAATCAATGGAACCAAGAGCTAGTTTTTAAGATGATCAATAAAACTGATAAACATCTAGGCAGACTGATTAGAAAAAAAAAAGATGTATATCAATATAAGGAATGAGAAAAGTGACATCACTGTAGACTCTACAGCTATCTATATCTATATGCCCCATATTTATTAGAGAAATTGACTTTGTATTAAAAACATTCTTGCGAAGAAAACTCTAGGCCTAGGTTGAAGACAGGATAAATAAAATATAGGAACAATGTAAGGAACAAATAATACCAATTCTCTCTCTCTCTCTCTCTTTTAATAATTCTATACAGACTTCTTCAGACAAGTAGGAGGGCATACTTCCCAACTCATCAATGAGGGCAAAATGATTCTGATGCCAAAACCAAAGAAATTACAAAAAAACCAAAACCCTATAGAATAAACATCTCTACATTTATAAAACATGGAGCTGCTTTAAATGCAAACTTTATCTTTCTCCATTCTTTTCCCTTGTCTCCCTTTCCCACTGTTACGGCTCCCAGAGAGGCTGGCCAGCCTCATCAGTGGTGATCAGGGACAATTAGTGTACAAGTGTGAGTATGGGAGCCAAGCTACCACTTTCCCCCAGCCTTCCTCCCTCTCTGCTCACTTTGCATGAGATTCTGAAATTTTCTTAAAAAGAGAATACAACTATTTATTCTATAATTACAAAAGTAGTTTAAAGCATACAACCTCCTGGAAGATACAATAAAGCAATGTCTGGCTTTTCATGTATGCTCTTCCATCGGATCCTGACGACCCTATGAGGTGTAGGTATTATTACTTACAGTATTACAAGATCCAGAGAGGTCAGGTACCCAAGATTGCATGGCTGGTGAGATGGAAACCTAGCATTGCTTCTTGGATTTTGTCAGGTTTCATAGCTTAGCTGAAGGCAAGAGGGTGCAGGGTGCTGAGAAGGAAGTCTGGGGCTGCTGTCCTGTTAGGGCAGAAATGCTGGCTTGAAGGGGTTGGCATCTTCAACAACCCAGGGCCCTCTTATCTGGTCTGTGAGTACTGTCTTTGGAACATAGGGGCAATAGTGATATTTCAGGCTGGCAGAAACATACCTGCTTAAAAAGACTGCCTAGGTGTGGAGTTTAGTATATGTGTTAAAATCCAGCCATCCCATCTGTGTCTTTGCGGCTCATTTTAGAATATAATGATGCCTTGTATTAGATTTTTTAAATTTAAAAACATTGAAACAGGGGATCCCTGGGTGGCGCAGCGGATTGGCGCCTGCCTTTGGCCCAGGGCGCGATCCTGGAGACCCGGGATCGAATCCCACGTCGGGCTCCTGGTGCATGGAGCCTGCTTCTCCCTCTGCCTGTGTCTCTGCCTCTCTCTCTCACTGTGTGCCTATCATAAATAAATAAAAATTAAAAAAAATAAAAATAAAAACATTGAAACAAATTTAATTCTAGGTAACAGAGTATTGTATTAGTTTCAGGTGTACGGTATAGTGATTCAACAGTTCATACATTATCCAGTGCTTCTCACAAGTGCACACCTTCATCCTCACCACCTATTCCACCCATCTCCCCACCCACCTCTCCTCTGGTAACCATCACTTTGTTGTGTATAGTTAAGAGTCTATTTCTTGGTTTGTTTTTATCTTTTTTTCTCATTTGTTAAGAGTCTATTTCTTTGTTTTTATCTTTTTTTCTCATTTGTTTTCTTAAATTCCACATATGAGTGAAATCACATTGTATTTGTCTTTCTCTGACTTATTTTGCTTAGCATTATATTCTCTGCCTCCACCCATGTCATTGCAAAAGGCAAAGTTTCATTATTCTTTATGGCTGAATAATATTTCGTTACACACACACATACACGTATATGGCACATCTCCCTTATCCATTCATCTATCAGTGGGTCCTTGGGTTACTTCCATAGTTTGGCTATTGTAGATAATGCTGCTATAAACATAGGGGTGCATGTATCCCTTTGAATGTGTGTTTTTGAATTTTGGGAGTAAATACCCAGTAGTGTGATTACTGGATTGTAGAGTAGTTCTACAACTTTTTGAGGAAACTCCATACTGTTTTACACAATTTTCATTCCTACCAACAGTGTAGGAATGAAATGTTTTTCTCCACATCCTTGCGAACACTTGCTTTTTTCTTGTGTTTTTGACTTTAGCCATTCTGATAGGTATGAGGTAGTTTTGATTTGCATTTCCCTGATGATGAGTGATGTTGAGCATCTTTTCACGTGTGTGTTGGCCCGTCTGGTTACCTTCTTTGGAGAAATGTCTGTTCATGTCTTCTGCCCATTTTTTGATTGAAGTATTTGGTTTTTGGGTGTTGAGTTCTATCAGTTCTTTATATATTTCAGATACTAACCTTGTATTGGTTTTGTTATTTGCAAATGTCTTCTCTAGCTTATCTAAATTTCTTCTACTAGGTTGTCTTTTAGTTTTGTTGATTCTTTACTTTGCTGTGCAGAAGCTTTTTATTTTAATATAGTACCAATAGTGTATTTTTGATTTTATTTTCCTTGCTAAGGGGACATATCTAGAAAAATGTTGGTGTGGCCAATGTTGGAGAACTTACTACTAAATGCCTGTGCTCTCTTCTAGGATTTTTATGATTTTAGGCCTCCTGGTCCTCCTATTTAGGCCTGTAATCCATTTGGAATTTATTTTTGTGAATGGTATAAAAAAGTGGTCCATTTCCTTGTTTTGTATGTTGCTGTCCATTTTTCCTAACACCATTTGTTGAAGAGACTGGATTTTTTTCCCCATGGGATATTCTTTTTCTGCTTTGTCCAATGGGTGATTTTTAAAACCTCTGTAGCAAGGATGAACTCTCAGGCCTCAAAATTTAGGTGTATATAAAATATCTTCACTTTTCTATAACAGCATAGGTTCTATTATTAATACCCAGATAGTGGAAGACTTTCCTAGTTATATGGGGTAAATCAGTCATTTAAGGCTGAACTCAGTTGTCTCCTTCACTGTGTGGTATTTAAGTTTTCAGAAATTTCATTGTGTCATGGCATGGGTTTGAGGGTAAGGAGTTGAGTTCAGGACTGTTGTTTCTGTGACACTGTCTTCTGGTAAGACTTAGGTTCCTGTGTAGTCCCCAGGTGTCCCTCCATGCTGGTATCTGTGGAAGCATATGAATTCCCAGTTGGTTTGTGGCCCATGGGGTGTCCCTTCATTAAGGTCCTGAATCCTTAGGGTGCCTGGCTGGCTCAGTTGATAGAGCATGCAATCCTTGATCTCAAGGTTGTGAGTTCAAGCTCTACCTTGGGTGTAGAGATTTCTTAAAAAAAAAAAAAATCCTGAATCCCCTTCAAATCTACCTGGCTTAGTAGTGGAATGGTGGAGAGAATGGGGTAGGGATACTGTAAAAACAGTAAGTTACTATTGAGCAGTTTTACCCCATTATATGTGAGATCACATGTCTTTCCCCAGTTCTCACTCCTCCATGGAATACTCTCTGGATCACTTGGGTATACAGAAGCCTCTCTCCCCTGTTGTTTATGTCCAGACCATACCATCTACCCTGTGATATTTCTTACATCTTAAAAATTATCTTAACATCATTTTAACATTTTTCTTCTGAATTTTATCAATTATACACATAATACTAACATTGCTATTTAACTTTATATTTGTGTTTCTCCTATCTACCCACCCGCCCCCACCCTCCAACTAGTTTGTAAGCTTCTGGAATGCCTAGACATTATATTAATGTCTTGAGGCTCTTCACAGTGCTTAACATTGGGCTAAGAGCATAGATGGCCCTCAGTAAATATTGACTGACTGAATGAATGAATTTAAATTTTTTGAGTATAGAAAATAAATCTGTATTATCTTTTATATCTCAGCATAAGTGTTCAGCACTGAGTAGTCATAAACTATTTTCATTTGATTGAATTGAGAGTTCCTTTATGTTATTCTTTCTACATGTATTCCAGTACCCAAGGAAGCCTAGAACAATCATGTCTGCTACATGCAAATGGCTTAAGGCATTGATTAAAATCAGCTGGGAGGGGGTAACTGGCTGGCTTCTTTGGTAAAGCATGTGACTCTTGATCTCGGGGTCATGAGTTTGAACTCCATATTGGGCATCTCTATAACAAAAAAAAAAAAACACTTTATTTATTTATTTATTTATTTTAATTTTTATTTATTTATGATAGAGAGAGAGAGAGAGAGAGAGAGAGAGAGAGGCAGAGACACAGGCAGAGGGAGAAGCAGGCTCCATGCAGGGAGCCCGATGTGGGACTCCATCCCAAGACTCCAGGATCACGCCCTGGGCCAAAGGCAGGCAGCTCAACCACTAAGCCACCCAGGGATCCCTTGAAGGACTTTCTTTGGCATTGCGAAGGGGGCATAGCTGCTTGATCTGAGGGAGTTGAGAAAGTCTCTATAGGGAAATGGTCTTTACCTGGATCTGGAATGATTACTAGGAATTTGCAGGGCAAGGAAAGGCTGAAGAGAATTCTAGGAAAAGGACATGTGCAGAGGGTTGGTATTAAGGAAGAACTGACTGTACTGGATCTGCTGTGTGCTTGGTATGACTGGAGCATGTGGTATGGGCAGGGGTGGTATCTCATGATATAGGGGCATTCCATTAGATACAAGCTTGGATTTATTCTAGTACATCAAGGTTTATCCTCAGATTTATGTATGAGAGAGAGAGAGAGAGAGAGAGAGAGAGAGAGAGCATGCTTGAGTGGGAAAAGGGGCAGATGGAGAGAATATCCAAGTAGACTCCTGCTGAGCTCAGAGCCTGACATAGGGCTCAATCCCACAAGCCATGAGATCAGAACCTGAGCTGAAACCAAGAGTTGGATGCTGAACCACCTGAGCCATGTGGACACCCTTCAGAATTATTTTTAACTGTCATGTAGTAATGGTTAAATGTGAATCTTCACTTTTTTTCCTTCCTTTACTTTTTGTCTGTTATAAAAGTAATATATGGTCATTGTAAAAAACAGGCAACTTATAGAAAACTTTAAATTATCCATAATCTTGCCACCCTCATCCCCTCAAATAGCTCCTGTTATCAGTTTTATGTATAGTATCTCCTACTCACTTTTAAAATACTTTTAAATGTATTCTTAAAAAATTATGTCCTGTTTTTTACTTATAACTGAATTCCTTATGTCTGAGTATTTCAGCCATACTTATTTTAAAGTTTCTTTCATGATTTCCAGTTTGGAAGTCTTTTAATATCTTCCATCGTGATGGGTTCTTCTATGATTTGTAATTTTTGTCTGGGAGCTTCTCTTCAGAACATTTTCTTTAGTGGAGTTCAGTGTATGCTCTCAGGGATGGAGTTGTTGCTACGGGGCGGTTTTGCTCTGCCTCCCAGATCCATATGATTTCATTGGTTTCTCAGGTTCCCGCAGGGAGGCGATGTAGAATTCAGACCTCACACTCACACCAAGGGCAGATTTGGGGTTCTGATTTCTCATGGGTACCTTCTTTCTGTGTATAGTCCATGTGGAGCATCTCTCTTTACACAGAGGATTGCCCCTTCCTGGTTTTCAGCTTTATGTTCCACTTCTAGGTTTCTGTTGTACTCACAGCCTGAGGGTTCACCTCCTGTCCATTGAGATGTGAATGTGGACCTGCTTGTGCTTGATTTCCCACCTTATTTCTGGTACCAGGAGATAATTTTTTTTACTTGCTTAGGCTTAGATGCATATTGAAAAAATTTAAAGATTTGTATTTTATCATATATATATATGATATATATATCATATATATATGATATATATATACATATATATATATATATATATATTTTTTTTTTTTTTAGAGGGAGAGGCTGTAAATAAGCGAGAGGGAGAGAGGGAATCCTAAGTAGGCTCCATGCCAAGGCAGAGCCCAACATGGGGCTAAGTTTCACAACCCTGAGGTCATGACTTGAGCTGAAATGAAGTCAGATGCTTAACCTCCTGAGCCCCCCAGGGCCCCTTAGCTAACATTTCTCTATATTTGAAATGGGTGGAGGAACTTACCTGTTGCCTTGGCTATCTACTCTTTGCTCAGATACATACTTGAAACAAAGTTGGGAATATATTACACATATTGATAATTCCCTATGTTTTAACCTGATAATATGTTGTGAATTTTTCCTCGTATTCTTTGAGAACATTACTTTTAATGACTGCCTGACTTTTATAAGAGTATACTATATTTTATTAAGAAAATCCTCTATTTTTAGAAATTTAGGTGGTTTTAGTTTTTTCATTATTTTAAGTAATGATGAGATGGACATGTTTATACCAATATCTCTCTGCTTATTTCAGCTTGTTTCTGTAGAATAATTCCTACAAGTGGAATTCCTTCATCAGGATTTTTGAGACTTTGGTCCTGTTGTTACTAAATTATCCTGCAGGAAATTTGTTTCAATTTGCAGGGAGTACAGTCGGTTTGTGTATTTCCTGGAACTATTGCTCCAATTGGTTCTTATCCTTTAAAAGCATGTATGCTAATTTTCTGGGCAAAAAAAGAAAAAAGGTCTTTCATTATTATTTTAATTTCCATTTGGTTTAGTGACCATTTTGTTTTTTTATTTTTATTTTTTAAAAAGATTTATTTTTCTATTTTAGAGTGAGCCTGAGTGGGAGGGGCAAAAGGAGAGGGAGAGAGAATCTCAAGCAGACTCTGTGCTAAGCTGGGAGCCTGACTTGGGGCTCCATCTCACTACCCTGAGAGTAGGACCAGGACAGAAACCATAAACCAAGAGGCAGAGGCTTGACCCACTGTGCCACCAAGGCGCCCCTGGTGGCCATTTTAAAGGGATGTTTTCAATAGGCCAGTGATTTTTCAGTTGAGAAAATTTTCTTAGTCATATGGGGCTAGAGTGACTACTAACTTGTCCTTTTTTGTTTTTTGCTATTTCCCTACTGCCTTCTAAGGAGGTTGGTTCCTTAGGTGGAAGGTGTGTTTGGTGACAGGGTGGTGGGTGAGAGTGCAAACTGCAGGTCAGCATAGAGTTGAATTGTGCAACATAAGAAAAGTGGTTGGGGTGGAGGTTAAGGAAAGAAATACCCTCAAGAACGAGGCTGAAACCTAAAGAGGGTAGTCTGGGAGTTGTGGTAGGGAAGGAGGTGCCATCCCACAGAAGAGTTTGGGGGAAAGATGGAAGTAATAAAAGGAAAATGTGCAGGATTTTGTCCAATGGTCTGTAGTGTAAACTTTCTTCTTCACCTTTCCATGAAATCTTAAGTAAAATATTTCTCATTAAATCCATTGTTAAGTTGGCTCTGTTTGAGGGTATATGTTGAAGCTGATGGGCACAGAGTAAGAGCCAAGTACTGGATGGGGGAGAGTTGGGGAGATAGAACCTGGTGAAGTAGTCCTCACAAGACATGACAGTCCTGGACTAAGTGAGTGATGTATGTAGATGGAGGGGAGGGGGTATTCCAGAATTTGGAGCTAGGATTTGATGGTAAGTTACAGTTTTTTTGTAGGGAGTGGGTATTGGAGTCAAGATGACTCGGAGGCTTTTAGTTTGGGAGACTGCATACATAGGAGATGTCTCAGATGACTGGGATGGACCTTGGGAAGAAAGGTCACTGTTTCTAGGCTTATAATTGGGGGTGTGGATGCTAGTGCTTTTGAATGGATGACATGGGCCCAGAAGGTGGTGGTGTCAGAAAGTGTCTTCCCCATTTTTCCTGTTCTTCTATAAGTTCTGGAATCCTGGTATAGCTTAGAAAATGGAGAGGGATTTATGTAATAAAGTGTTGGTCTTCTCAAGTGATCATGTTGAGTAGGCCTTCCAGCTAACTTTGATTTAATTCAGGAAAATAAGGATTATAATTTGAGAGTTGTAGAAAATTTTGTAGCTTTATAATTTATTACTCAGGTTTTCTTTATCCTTATTTGCTTTGACTCATTAAGCTATCAGCAGTTAATGTTTACAGTAGCTCTTATTAATTTCTTCCTTTATTTCTAAAATGGTATGACCCATGGCATGTAAACATCCATGCCAGTGCATCTCAATTTTGACTGTATTTGCTTTTAGTGGTGTTTCCTGTGAGCCCTTTTTTGATGTAAATACTCTTACCCAGCATTGTCAAAGACTTGTTGTAGAGTGCTGAGCACATCATTTTACTTCTGCCTAGATGCCCAGTTATAAATGTGATAACTCATTAAACTTCACTGTGTCTCAGTTTCTCTGTTGGGAAACCTGTGTCTAACAATGACTTAAAGAGGTAATTTGGATGCTTGGAAAGAAAATACTTGATATATATCAAGTGCTGTTTAATTTTTCTAATGCTGAGATTCTGGTGAGAGAAATTTTCCAGTGCTGGTAGTGAGCATTGCTTCGTTCCATTCTACACAGCAAAAGGTAAAGATACTTTATAGTGCTTGGGCATGTATCTAGTTGTACTGTGGAAGTGTCCATCTCCTATGAGTAGAATGGCTCTGACCTGTTATGTTCAGCTGGTAAAATCGTTTTGTGGTAGCATGCAGACTGTTAGGGATAAAATCATAGATTTGTTAACTATTGTACTCTTGAAGAAAACTATGGTGATAGCATTAACTCTTTGTAGTATGGCATCCTTTGCAGTTGTTAGAAAATAGCATTTTTGGTACCGTTGATTTTTATCCATAACTTATAGAAATTTAGGATTTTAGGAAAGGTTTCTTTGGGTCATTGAAAACACACACGCGCGCACACACACACACACACACACACGTGATAACTCCTTCCTTTGTCAGTTAATACAGAGGGTCTCAATTGATTTCTGTAGGTTGTAAAATAAAGTGCTTCAGAATTTCATCTGAAAACACTGTTTTAATTTATGTACAAAGTGAAATCCTGCAAATTTAAACCAATGTGTGCTTTGGAAGTTAAAGCTCAAACCCCAACCCAGAAACCTCCTGGTTAGGACTCTTCTGCTCACTGGACACAAGTTGCACAAGAATGTCTGTATTGCAGTGAATCATTTACATAGAAATTCTTGGGTGGAAATGGAGGGAAAGGATTATAAACTAGGAAGAAATGCCCGCATTATTCCAGAGCCCTTGGAAGTGACTTAACTTCCTGTTCTCTGACAGCTCTTTGGTGTTTGTGTTGAGGAATTTATTCTTGAATGAAATATTTGGCATTATAGGCAGTTACAGTCTGGGCTGTTAACTCTCTAATGTATAATTTCCAGTGACTAAATAATATATAGGAACAAGGTAGTTTTATAGAGACAGAAAAAAATGTAAAAGAATTCATGTAATTTTCACACAGCTCATTTAAATCCTTCCATTCATCCTCTGAGTTTCTAGTAAGACAGATCACACATTGATAAATTAAAAACAGTGTTTTTGAGAGTTGAAACTCTGAGGCACTTTATTTTACTACCTGCAGAAACCAACTCTGACCCTCTTTATTAATTGTCCACACATCACTCTAACTGTATACTCGAAAGCCAGGTTCTAGGGCTTTTTCTAATAGGAAATGGTAACAGGGGATATAACCTGAGATATAGAGGAGGAAGAGGATGTATGGGGACCATCACTGTGAAGTATAATTAAGGGTCTGGATTTGGAAAACTTTCTGGACATGGATCCCAGCCCTGCCACTTATTGTGAAGCTTTGGGCCTCAATTTCTCTCCTGTAAAATGAGAATTGTAGTACTACCAACCTCAGGGAGTCGCTGTGTCGATTGAGATGATATATGTACTACTTAGACCAGTGCTTGGCCTATGGTGAGCATCCATGAATGTTTATTACTGTCAGAGGGGTAAGGGAGGTCTCCCTTGCCTTTTTGGGCTGCTATTGTGTATAAGTATTATATTTTGTGTTTCTTTGGTTGGAGTTTGGGGAGGTTTTATGAGTCTTGTTTATATGACCTTTAGGTGTTCTTCATTGGATGGGATGAGTTCAGTTCAGGAGAAAACTATTAGAATGGCGTGCTTGCATTGCTTGGGAGTCAGATTTAAACCTTGGCTTTTGCTTCTTGCTGACATAGAGATTGTGCAGAAGGCAAATGAACCTAGGACAAGGATTTTCTCTGCACCTATAGGTCTCTTTGGTATCCTCTGACTACAGAGTGGGGCATGTGACCTGAGCTCTGCCAATCAGACTAACATCCTGGGGATCAGACTGTCATCCACACCTGGTAGTGGTTGAGGCATCTGGAGACAGCCTCTAAAAGTGGCACATCATAGTGTGCACTGTGGAGCTCCTGCGAACTGCCTGGCACCTGTCCTTCCAAGCCTTGTTCAGCCCTCCCTGACTCATTGAGCCAGCATATTCCAGTTTGTTCCCTTTCTTTGGGCAAATTTTGCCGGAATTGGTTTTTGTTGCTTATAATGAAAATACCTTAATTGACACCAATGCCAAGTAGGCAGATTAAATGTGTCCATTGTCCCATAGATAAGGGGATAAAGATGAAGCTCAGAGTCTTGGGAATCATAGAAAATTCCTTTTTAGAGAGTATGGCTTACAGTGGAGCCTGCTTAAAATTCTCTTTCCCTCTCTCTGTCCAGACCCCACTCCAAAAACAAACAAACCGCCCACTAAAAAAATTATGACAAAAATAGTGCTTCTTATTTAGATGTAAATTTAGAAAATATGATTTTCTTTCCCAATTCAGAATGTTCAAATATTTTCTATCATTTGAGGAATTGACTCTCTCTTATTTTCTTTTTGTAAACTATATTGTTGTTACTGTTTGTGTATCAGTTTGGATTCTTTGTTGCAAGTAACAGGAACCCAATTTGGCTTTTTAAAAAAATTGTTTAAAGTAACTAATGTATCAAGGCTTTAGCATAGTGGGATTTAGCACTCAACCCTGTCTGGTCATGTTTTCTCTTCATATGCTGGTTCTGCTTTCTGCTCTGTTGGTTTTGGCTTTATTCTTAAACCCCAAGTCCTCCCCTCCTGGAGGCAAGATGCATGCAGCTGCTCCGGCCTTGACTTCATGAAAAACTGATCCAAGGGAGTTTGTGGGACTCCTATTACAGAATGTTCCACAAAACATTCTTGTGTCTCATTGACTCCAACTAGGTTATATGCCTGTCCCTACACCAAATCCCTATGGCCAGAGAATATGATGTGATGATTGGCTTCAACCTGGAGCTTCACTCAAATGTTACATATGGATTATATGGAATGAGTGGAGCCCCCAAACTAAAATTGGTACTATTATCAGGAGAAGGGAAATAGTTACTGGAGAAGAAAACAAAACATGTTCAGGAAATGGTACTTGAAGTATTGATGATATTGTTAACATTATAGGATAGCAGCTTTGGTAACATTGGTGTGTTGAATTTTCTCAGCCAGAGAAGAGAAGTCCTAAAGTGGGGGTGAGAGCGGGGAGAGTATATGGGTTATAAATAATAAAAGAGAAGGAAAAGATCTTAGGATAATGGGCAGATCCAGTTACCTGAGCTGGGAATCTGTGATTAGTGGGCTCCTGACCTGCTGGCTCCTCTTCTCTCAGAGGAGCTGACACTTAGAAATATCCCTTACTGGGATCAGGGATGTGGTGAGTGGTGCATAACTGAGGTTGGGTTTTGACACATTAAGGGACAAAATGTTTTTTTCTAGCCCTTAGAATGAGCTAATATGATGCAAGTGTTTCTAGACAAACATACAGTATTACCAAGTGCCCTTGGAAGACCAAATGAAATAGCATGGAATTGGGGAGGTGTAGAAACAAAATTAATAGACCAGAGTTCTAGTCTGACACACATGGTACTTTATAAGAATTCATATTGATTGCAAGATTTGAAAATAAAATTTCACATACAAATATGGATTTCTGCTTTCTCTTTAAAAATCAGAAGATTTGGCAACGTTGGCCCTGATTCCTGTGGGCAACAGTCCACTGGAGCTCAGAACCCTGGCTGGCCTCATGGACACAGCAGGAAAAGGCTAAAGTCTGGGGGTCAGATATAAGGGCCTCCATCTTCCTCCAGGACTTCAGGGACCAGGAAGAATTTTCATGGGCTGCTGGGAAGAAGTGGTGCCAAGCGTGGGTTAATGGGGCATCATTGGTTAGCAGGGCCTAAGAAGAACTGATTCCCACTTGATAGACTGTAATTTCCTCAGCTTACAAGTTAGCCATATACACTTTATGCTGAATTTGGAGAGAGCTTGAGGCTTTAGGAAGATACCATTCACATTCCCGAATGGTCCCATTTAGTCTTCTATGGATACTCTTGACCTAAACTTTGATCAGTAAACTCTACTTTGTATCTTTTATGTATACACTTAATGCAATTTTTTATTTCTCAACTAAAAAATTACTAAGTATGGCTGTGCTAACAAAGGGGCAAAGATTTTCCTGCCTTCTGGGCAGGCTGCAGGGGAGGAGCTGTACCATTGGAGGCACAGTGGATACACTCATCACCCATCTGGGTGGAGCTGAGCCCCAAGCAGGAGGCAAGCTTTACATACTATCCTCTCCCTAGGCCATCCCTCATCACTTTCACACTTACACCTCTAAGTAGGTGTTGGGGTTTCTAAACTGAGTAGGCCCTGTTTGGGGTTAGTCAGGATCAATGCAGAGAAGTTTGGAGTAAGGCCTTGTGAGAAGAGACCAGTTTTCTTTACATAGTGGCTAGTCAATCACTGAGCAACTCTAATTCTTCACACCCATTTGTTCATTTGCATGAGTCAGGTAACGTTTGAACCTCTGCTTGGGTGACCAAATCCTATACACTAAGCAGTGATGGTCAGAGTTGTGGTGGCGCAGCTTCCATTTCAATAAGGTGTCTTTCCTTGTGAAAGTTATTCTAAACCTTCCTATATAATCTTTTTGTTTGTTTGTTTTTCTTTGTTTGGTCTGACTCTTTCTGAATTCAAAAAGCTTGTTGACTCAACCATATGCTTTTCCATTGGTATTCTGGTTTGGGTCATGTTCCCCACTGACTTCACTTTGCAGAAGGATGCTCGGGAGAAATCTGAGTTATATTGTACCCATTTAATAGCTTGCTCTGTCCAAAGAGAGGTCAGTCTGGGAGCGCCTGGGTGGCTCAGTGGGTTAAGCATCTGCCTTCGGCTCAAGTCATGGTCCCGGGGTCCTGGGATCAAGCTCCACATTGGGCTCCCTGGTCAGAGGGGAGCTTGCTTTTTCCTCTTCTCCCTACTCATGCTCTCTATCACTGTCTTCGTCTCTCTCAAATGAATGAATGAATGAATAAAATCTTAAAACAAAACAAAAAAACCAGAGAGGTCAGTCTGGTAGGTAGAGTAGGAGCCTAATATTTAACAAAGTCAGGTCTCCCAGTTCATATTTAGAGAGGCCACAGACATTCCAATTAACTGGATAAAATCTGATAAAGTATTGGTTGATATGGAATATGAATGTTAGCTTTTTGGAAAATGAATGATGCCACTATTGTGAAATGTGGTTGAAAAAAGACTGCTGGAAATAATAATAAATATAATATATACAGTAAATATAAAGGAAAGAATTTGCCAGGTTTCCATTAAACTAAAAAGAAAACTCTTCAATTAATTCATATTTCTTAGCTATTTATTTTTTCATATAGTGATTTATTCCAGTGACCTTGTGATCTTTAAGCTCGTAGTGGGGAGCTGAAAATAGGACATAACAGGAAAAGAGGAGGGTTGCGGTGGGAGATAAGAGAATAGTTTATGAAGAAGGGGAGGGAAATATAGGATGCCATAGAGTCGCTGCTCCTAGAGATACTGCAGTGCTCTGGAGCCTCTGATCCTAGGCAGTTCCCCAGAGAAACACTATCAAGACTTTTCCCATAAAAGTAAGGTATGAAACAAATATCACATTTATTTATGTTTTTTTTTTTAAGATTTTATTTGTTTACTTGGGAGAGAGAGAGTGAAAGAGAGAGATCACAAGCAAGAGGGGAAGGGCCGAGGGAGAAGCAGGCCCCCTCCCCCCAACCCCGACTGAGCAGGGAGCCCTATGGGAGACTCGATCCCAGGACCCCAGAGATCATGACCTGAGCCAAAGGCAAATGCTTAGCTGACTGAGCCACCCAGGCATCCCTATTTATATTCTCTGAGGCAAATTTATTTTGACTGTGATGCTTCATCCTGCCTGAGTAGTCAAGTCTTTCTCAGGCAGCTGGAATCTGCCCCTCAGCCTCTGGTGGCAGAGGTCTTAAACAGAGCAAAGGCTTGGAGAGGCTCTTCTGTCCTTGCTCATCAGTGCTCAGGGCCTACCTGGGAAACGCCCATTGCTTACTCTGCGCATCCCTTTGGCAGAGATTCTGCTGCCCCTTGTCTGTCCCTGTCTCTGCCACCCCTGTGGCTGTATTCTTGCTCGCTGGCATCCACAGATTTCCCTCCTTCCCCTGGGATAATTTTCTCTGTCTTCCTCATCTAGTGGCTTCTCAGGGATGTCCTCCTCCTGCTGCCCCATTCCCAGCACACCCAGCCTAAGTAAACCCTAAGGAAGTTTGTACTTCTGCCCAAAGACTCAAGGAACCACCCATTCTAGGCTGGTTTTGCTTTCGATGCTGCCAGCATTCCTAAGACAAGAGGCAGTTATTATTTTAGTTGAGTGGGACTAAGTGGGGAGGGTGCAGAGGTGGAAAATAAACACAATTTGGTATTTCAATAAGTTATTCTGCTGCAATAATAGTAACTATTTGATTGTTCAGTATTGAAGTACTTAAAAAGAACTGTTCCCCATGTCCTGAGGGGCTTTAGGAAATTTTTTCCTGCGAAACATAGTCTTGTGTTATATTTATTATTTTATTTACTTTTTATTTTTACTGTCTGAGTTTAAAAGTTATGAAATATTTAAAACAAAAAATATTGAAAAGTATAGGATAACCATAGATAGGGTTAAATTATTAGTATCCATATACTTAATGTTCAGATTGAACAGATGTTGAAAATTTTGCCATAAATTATAAGTATCCATAATGTTCAGATTGAACAATGTTAAAAATTTTGCCATAATTACTTCAGATTTCTCTTAAAATAGTGTAATTGATCCACTCTAGCCCCCAGCTATGCTTCTTGCTTTCCTCTCCATAGGACAAGACTATTCTGAACTTGTATGGCATTCTCACATGTTTTTAAGTTTTGCTACGTATGTTTGGCAACATAAACAATATATACAACATATACAGTATTTTGTGTTTTTTTAATTTACAGTGATCAATACATATACTCTATCCTCTAGCACTTTGCTTTTTCAGTTTGTGTTTTAAGAAACAGATATGGTTCATTTATTTAATGTTAAATATATTCTTTTGATTAAATAATAATGTATTTATCCATTATTCTAAGGAAAACAGGCATTTGCTTTATTTATTTATTTATTTATTTATTTATTTATTTATTTATTTTCAGGCATTTGCTTTAAAATATAAATTTGCTCCAGGGCACCTGGGTGGCACAGTGGGTTAAGCATGGGACTCTTGGTTTTGGCTCAAATTGTAATCTTGGTGGTGAGATTGAGGCCCTCAAGCTCTGTGCTCAGCATGGAGTCTGTTTAAGACTCTTTTTCCCTCCCTCCCCCCCTCGCCCCCCCCACATGTACTCTCTCTCAAATAAATAAATCTTTAAATAATTAAATAAAATATAAATTTGCCCTTAAAATTTAAATATGCCCTCAAAATACAAATTTAAATAGCACTGTAAGGATTTATCAATCATTCATACTTAACGTGTGAAGTACTCATCAATCTTTTGTTTAAAAACTACCTGCGATGCTTGCAGTGAAAAAATAGGGATGTTAATTAAACCACACATAGATTTCAAGGGCTTGGAGGCACTAGAACAGATTCGATTTTGAATCTCTTATTTTGTCTACCTTCCTTAGGCAGGTAATCTCTGTAGCCCTCTAATTTACATTTAAGAGATGATGCTTATTCCATCAGTAGAACAGCTAAATACAAAGTGAGCTTGCGTGGGGGGAGGTTAGCATAGTTCTAGGCCCATTGAAAGCCCTCAGTAAATAGTTACCATTATTTTTTATAGGGAATTTTGAAGGAGACTAGAGGGAAGGCTGCCTCACCTGGGGCAGTGGCCACCTCAAGGATTCAGAATATGAGGTGACCAGGGAAAGGGCCAGGGCCACAGTAGGAAGAAAGAAAACAGGGTAGTGGGATCCCTGGGTGGCGCAGCGGTTTGGTGCCTGCCTTTGGCCCGGGGCGCGATCCTGGAGACCCGGGATCGAATCCCACGTCGGGCTCTCGGTGCATGGAGCCTGCTTCTCCCTCTGCCTGTGTCTCTGCCTCTCTCTCTCTCTCTCTCTCTCTCTCTCTCTCTGTGACTATCATAAATAAAAAAAATAAAAATAAAAAAAAAAGAAAACAGGGTAGCTAGGAAGCCAAAAGGTACCCGTGAAAACAGCTTTGATTCTTCATATTTAGAAACTTTACAGTTGATTGAAAGGCATCGGAATCTTGTTGGTCTCAGGGTTGTTCCTAATGCCTTTTCTCTGAAACTATTCTAGATCCTAGGCCTCAGGTCCTGTAAATCATAAACAGCTGCTTAGACTAATTCTGGTAGAGCTCTTAAAGGTTCAGGGAGGTTAGAAATTAGGAGGATAAAAGATCAGATCAAATCTCATCTAAATTGAGTTTATCTTTAGAATATACTTCTTAAGTTTCTAGATATATATTTGGTTGTGTCATGATATGCTTGAGGATTAGGAGAGGGGGCAAAAAAAAGGTTTTAACTGGTGAAAGAAAGTTCATAAAATTATGTGAGCTAAAAAAAAACAGGAGGAAAGCAGTGTTGGAATTACTGAAGAAATACATGGCACATGTCGAAATCTGCGGGAAGGAATATCTATAGAATTCAACAAAACATGCACTGTTGGTGGGTCTCTAGTCAGTGATCCTGGCTGTCTCTGGGTAGCGTCTTTCAGGACTGACTTTGAAAAACTATGCTCTTCAGAGTTGTCTCAGCCATCCAGGTAGGAATGCTTCAATGCCAGGTGTTTAGGTACTAGTGAAGTGATGGGTTCCTCATTTCTAAAATTGCAAAGTGAATTCTAATAACTGCATTCTAGAGTGTTTCAGGACTGCCAAGTTATGTGCTTGATAAATATGAGTTGGCCTAGCTAGAATTGTTCCAACCCCAAAAGTTTACAAAGAATTTTACAGAGGCAGAGTTCTTTTAAAATGCAAAATTTCCACAAGTATATAATATATACTTCATATATTGTATAAATGATTATATATTATTATTCAAATACATATTTATGTGTTTACATGGCTTGATGTCAGATTATATTTGGGGGACGGCAGAGCACACCGACCTAGAGGCAGGAATGAGACAGAGTTGGGTTTGACCACAGATTGGTGATGAGACTATGAGTTATTCACTTTGACACCTTGAAAAATTCCTCAATTCCATGAAGCATCCTTTTCTCAGTTACTAAAATGAGGGTACCACTTATTTCATGGATTGGTAAGGATTAAGTGAGAATGGACTCCCAGCACACAGTTATCATCTAAATGTGGGACTAATAACAAAAATAAATACTAGGTTTATGGTTATAGGGTCACAGGCTTTTCTTCTAAAGTGTTAAATACTGTTTTGAAAATTTATTTAAAAAAAAAGAAATTTTATTTTTTTAAAAAGATTTTATTTTTTATTTGAGAAGAAAGAGCTTGAACAGAGGGATGGGCAGAGGGAGAAGCAGGTTCCCCGCTGAGCAGGGATCCTGACTCCAGGGCTCGATCCCAGGACCCTGAAATCATGACCTGAGCTGAAGGCAGCTGCGTAACTGACTGAACTACCCAGGCACCCCTTATTTTGAAAATTTAGTTGAGGGAATACATTCTCTTACATAAACTTTTATTTTTATTTTTTTCTTACATAAACTTTTAAAAAGTTAGCACC
Source organism: Nyctereutes procyonoides (assembly GCF_905146905.1). NCBI lineage: Eukaryota > Metazoa > Chordata > Mammalia > Carnivora > Canidae > Nyctereutes > Nyctereutes procyonoides. Next base: position 38,765,271 of record NW_026575042.1, read on the forward strand.
ATTTTAGCAGAAAAATTTTTTATTGAAAGATATCATAGTAAGCAATTTATTTCATGATCATGTAACTAGAACAGTTTTTTATACATCAATTCTGACAACTGTTATTTTCTTAGCCAACAGTGTGTGTTGGTCCCGATAGTTTACTGTGCTGTGTAAAAATGGCTGTTAAGGTATACCATATACTATAGTTCATTTTTGAAGAATCCTAATGTTATAATTTTGTAAAAACTTAGAAAAATATTGATAATATACATTTATGCTTGAGTGTATGCTTGTAAAATAGGCAATAAATATGATTTCCATCAGCCACTCTTCTGCTAAATTGCCATACCTTTGTGAAAAGTTATAAACTATTTTACTATTTTATTTTTAAAAAAATTCTGTATATTTTGGCGGGGCACCTGGGTGGCTCAGTTGGTTACGCATCTGCCTTTGGGTCAGGTCACATCCCAGGGTCCTGGGATAGAGAGCTCTGCATTGGGCTCCCTGCTCAGTAGGGAGTCTGCTTCTCCCTCTCCCTCTGTCCTGCTTGTGCTCTCACTCCCTCCCCTTTCTCAAATAAAGTCTTAAAAGATTATATATTTCTAAGTAATCTCTATACCCATCATGGGGCTTGAATGCACAACCCTAAGATAAAGGGTTGCGTGCCCTATGGACTGAGCCCATATTACTATATTAATCAGAGTCCTTTGCTTTTTAAGGAAAATAGATGCTTTTATTTGAAATTGTAACATAGCTACTGGCTATCAATCTTAGCATTATCAGGATCATAATGTGTGCTTTCAGACTACTAATATTTGTTTTATTTTTTCCAGTGTTTTACCAGAGTTGCCTATCTTGTTTTCAGTTATTTTGGTTTTGATAAGCTTACCGTCTACAAAACTGAATTGAAAAGCGTATAAGGAAAAGTAAGCCCTTTCCCATTCTGCAACCAATCTCCCATTCCCGAGCTGTGATCCTCAGACCTGAGCCCAAGGCAGTTACTTAACTGAGCCACCCAGTTGCCCCTTGGGTCCCTATTTTTAGAACCTGAGGCAAGGGGTAGAAACTGTTTTGAATATGGGGAAGGATATGCAGGATGACCAAAACCATAGACATTCAAAGCCAGCCATGACAAAATGAGCATTTTGCAGAGCTAGGGGATTATGCTTAAAAATTGTAAAAGATCTGTGTAATCTCATTCAACACAAAAGAAATATGCCTATATTTAGTTTCAACTATAGTGAAAAATTCTGAAAGTGAGAATTCAATAAAATTGTATTATTTCATGCTAAGATGTAAGAAACTGCATATGGGAAGTAAGATGAATTCCATTTACCCATTTATCAGATCTATTACTGAGCTCTTTTTTTTTTAAGAGTAGAATTAAATAGTGGGTAGTAGTATATTTTTTTAAAACTCAAAGATTTAATTATACTTTGATTATAACCAGGCCCCAGAATAATTGTAAGATAGAGAAATCTGTCATTTTGAAAGAACACCAAAAATTCTTAAGCAAGTTGGTATACAGATCACAAATGACACATGAGACATAATACTCTTTGAGGGCATCAACCAACTTAACATGGTTTTTGAGTGATTAGTGCAAAATTTTAATGAATAAATTATATTTCAAAAATTATACACTTATTTTATTCTTTTTGTGGACATTATTCATGTCTTAAAATTTTACTTTCTGACCACTTCCTTTACATTTATAAATGCTATACATCTCTCAAACTTGAAATATTTATTTTACTGAAATAGGGTAAAAATGTAAATGAAAACTGTACAGGCTATTGAGAAATGTCTGTGCCCTGTATAAGCACAAGGTGTAATAGAAGACAGGTGTTTCTGCCTTGTACTGACTCTGTTAGTGTCTGACCCACCGATGCTGGGGAATGGTGTTACCAGGATGGAGGAGGTCTGTTCCTATTTGTTCCTTGTCAGCCAGACCTCTCAGATCATTTCTTCTAGACATTTTACCACCTATGTATTTTATATTGCTTAGATAAATGTTTCCAAAGGGCTAATGTTCTTCTTATAACATTACTTTTTCTAGATATAAAGACCTGAAGATAGTCTTTTCTCCAAAGATGGAAAACAGTACCACTGTCATTTCACGGGAGGAACTGGAAGAGCTACAAGAAGCATTTAATAAAATAGGTATGCTTGAGAAAAACTAAATACGACATTGCTATTCTGCAATCTGATATCAGAGTTCCAGGAATGGAACAATACCTTTTGTTGGTTTTACTACCACCTATTTACCCCTACCTTCATTTCCTTTTTTCTTTTCTTTTCTTTTCTTTTCTTTTCTTTTCTTTTCTTTTCTTTTCTTTTCTTTTCTTTCTTTCTTTTTCTTTTCTTTTTCTTTTTCTTTTCTTTTCTTTTCTTTTCTTTTTCTTTTCTTTTTCTTTTCCTTTTCCTTTCCTTTCCTTTCCTTTCCTTTCCTTTCCTTTCCTTTCCTTTCCTTTCCTTTCCTTTCCTTTCCTTTCCTTTCCTTTCCTTTCCTTTCCCTTCCCTTCCCTTCCCTTCCCTTCCCTTCCCTTCCCTTCCCTTCCCTTCCCTTCCCTTCTTTCTTTTCTTTCTTTCTTTTTTCCCTATTTAGGTTTCACTGGATTCTTTCTTTCTTTCTGAAAGATAAACTAAGACTGGCTTGAATTTCTAGGAGAATTGGACTTTGAATTCTTTGATAATTTCTTTGCTGAAAGCCATCTAGGTTAATGAATGACAGTGTAACTGAATATGCTTAACAGGATGTCCTCATTACAGAGAGAAAATATAGAAACACTTCCTTGTTTATAAGCTGAACTCTGGCCTTCATGTGTTTGTTACTAACAATAACATTTTCTTACATTATGCAGAATACTTTAAAATTTGAGTATTATTTTTAAAGTCCATATGTCCTGATTTCCCTCTCCTTTATGCATAATTTTTAAAAATCTCAGACTTGTTTTTAAAGGCCACATATCCTATTTTTCTTCTTTCACTTTTTAAAGCCATTCAGTATTTTGTCATTATGACATTATTGTTTGACAGCTTTGTAATTTTCTTCCAAAAAAATCACCTCATATTCTGTTGGATTGCGATTCTTGGCACTTTGCTCCTAGGAAACCTGTGGCAAGCAAGAATATAAATATTGTCTTTTGTACTATTCTGCAAATGCATGCAAGTGAAAGGGGAGCACAGTGAAAGGACATTGGCATGGTGACACCCGCACCCTGGCCCCTCCCACAGTAGCCTCCTTCTCTGGTACAGAAGAGCAGTCCATGAGAAACAGATGATAGACTAGGGAGGATATATAATGATGACAGTTGGTCTCATGCCTAGATTTCTCACAAACCTAGTGAATAATCACTAAAATTCATGCAGATTAAATGTAGTGCAGAATGAATTTTAGAGACCAATAATAATAATAAAAAAAGATTTAAGTTTGAAAAAAGAACCCCCCCCCCCAACTAAAGCTGCCAGGAAAGCTCATAACTTAACAAATTATTGTTATGAAGTAAAGTAAGATACTTTACTTCACTTGTTATGAAATAAAGTGTACAAATCTCTGGGCTCTTCTACTTCTTCCTGCATAGCCATCCCCAGAGTTAACAACTCAAACCTTCCAAATACAGAATATATGGTGGCTGAATTAGACTCATAACGAATGCCTTAATTCTGATCCTTTCTTTATTTTGAGGATGGTATATTTGTCATTAGAATATTGCATGAATATATTATTTCTAAAATATTATTATTAATAATAAATTTTATAGAGTATTGTATGCAGTGCCCAGAGTCTTTCAAGTAAAAAATCGGGCAATTTTTGGAATGTTCTGCTCATTTTGAGCATTGGAACAGAGGAAGTAATAAAAATGTATCTCCTAGTTTCCTATTGCTGTTATTGTATAGTGCAGTTTGGTAGCTTGAACAAAAGTGCTACCTAGGACTTAGTGAAATGAATGAATTAGTAATCTATTTTCTTTGTTTAGCACATGAACTTTACTCTTTATGACCCATGGACATATAATCCTGCAATATTTATTTAATGATATTTTGAATAAATAATTCATTGATGGAAGAAATCTGACAGCCAGGTAATTTGCTGTGTGTGAGGGAAGTGCTAACACTAGCACAATATGTACTAGCTTTATTGACAAGATAAATTGCTACTTAGAAACTTAGTATTCTTTCTGATAATTTGTACCAAATAACACTCTTTAGGGGCAGAATGGCATGCCCATCCAACCTTACTAGATGGGATATTTTGGGGGTCTCAAGAAAGGAGAGGTTAAAATATTTGTCTTCTTTCCTTTTTTTTCTTTATAAATTTTGGGACAACAGGCATAACAAAACTTACCGCTTTAATAATTTTGAAGTATGCAGTTTAGTGGTTTTAAGTACATTCACATTGTTATGCAACCATACCACTATCTCTAGAACTTTTCCATCTTCCCAAGCCCATTAAATACCAACTCTTCATCTTGTATAACATTCAATTTTTTTTATCTATATCACATTTTGTTTATCCATTCATCTGTGAAGGACACCTGAATTGTTTCTACGTTTTTGCTATTGTGAATAATGTTGCTATGAACATGAATATACAAATATCTGTTCATAATTCTGTTCTCTGTTATTTTGTGTTTATGTTTAGAAGTGGTATTGCTGGATAATATGATAATTCTGTGTTTAAGTTCTTGAGGAGCCATCATGTTGTTTTCTGTGGTGGCCATAGCATTTTATAGTCCTATCAGCAGTGCATTAAGGTATCAGTTTCTTCAAATCCTTATCAACACTTATTTTCTGTTAAGAAAATTTTTTGTAATAGCCATCCTCCTGAGTGTGAAACAGTATCTCATTGTGGTTTTGATTTGCATTTCCCTAATGATTTGTGATGTTGAACGGCTTTTCATATGTGTATTGGACACTTATATGTCTTCTTTGGAGAAGCATCTCTTCATTTCTATTCAGTGTCTATTCTTCTGCCCACTTTTTAATCAAGTTGGTTATTTTTGTTATTTAATTATGGGAAAGTCTTATTTCTTTTAAAACTATAATTATGATAATTTAAGGCTTGATTTCCTCATCGTTAAAATCAGAATAATATTATTTACTACTTGAAGGTTGTTATAAAGATTTCATGAGATAAGTTCTTAACAAAAAATATGTGCTTAAATGGTATCTATTACTTCTTGTCACATCATACCCAAACCACAGAGGCCATAGGGATGGAGCGGGGATTTAAGCACACAGACCTATTTATCTCCAGAGCCCCAGCTCCTTCAAGTATTCTTGTTAGTATAGCATGAGGGTTAGCAGGTAAGCAACTTTTAGTCAATCTTGTGTGCGAGGGTTGGGGGGATGGGCAGAAGGAGAGAAAGAATCTTAAGCAGGCTCCATGCCCAGCATGGAGCCAGATGCAGAGCTCAGTCCCATGACCCAGATCATGAACTGAGCCAAAATCAAGAGCAGATGCTTAACCAACTGAGCCACCCAGGCACCCTCCATCTTGTTTATTTTTAAAGACTCCCTGCCACAGTGCTGGTGAAGAAAAAAAAAAAAAAAGAAAGTAAGCCAACTAGTTTGTTTGCCTGTTTCAGAGTTATAGGAAACAATTTTGGACTTGTGATGTACTAAACAATGATATTTTTCTCTTCAAAGAAAGTAATATTATTATTTTGATATCAAGGTTCCTAGGTGACTTTTGAGATTATAGCAATATTTTGTTTTTTTGGTAGAGTCTAGGTGAGAAACTTTCCATTATTCTGAACTGTATTAATTCTGAAACTTGTATATGAGAGTTTAAGAGAAAAGTTTCTATTTTTATCATTAATTGAGTTATAGTGAGAATAGCCCTTTTACCAAGAGAAAAAGTAAAATAGAGGAAAGAAAGCAACTATTAGTAGATGAGCAAAGGAAGCCTATATAACAAGGTGGATCCAGGCAACTAACCAAACAATTCAAAGCTCTCTTGCCAACTCTGGGCAGGAGTGTTTTGTGTTGCCTTTGTTCTGTGTCAAGAAGCGATATCTAGTCTCTAGAGAAAGCCTAGGGAAGGGCATCTCAGTGATAATGTGAAAACGCCGGGAAACCTATTTTCAAAGGTCCAAATACAGGTGTGAAATTATTTCTTGAACACTTAATGTCAAAATGACATCAAACATGATTCAGCCTACATAATGGTATCATAAATACGTAATGAAGAAGCAATGAATTATTGACAAATGAAACAGAAGTGCCACTAAGTGAAATGCAGAACAGAAATACCTTACGTGTACTTAAGACACAAATATGACGCACATATTTTATATAGTATGTGGAACCTGCAGATCCATTTTGTGAATTCTGTAGAATTTGTAGAACAAACCTGAAAGGTTCTACCTGCCTATGAATCTCCCATGAAGCCTTCTGGGTGCACACCTCTAACACAAATGATATTTGACAGCTCATAATTTATCTTTACAGATATTGACAATAGTGGGTACGTTAGTGACTATGAACTTCAGGACCTGTTTAAGGAAGCAAGCCTTCCCCTACCTGGCTACAAGGTGCGCGAGATTGTGGAGAAAATTCTAGCAGTTACCGACAACAACAAAGATGGCAAAATCACTTTCGAAGAGTTTGTGTCAGTAAGTAATCTCATCCTCTCCTGGTTACTGATGTTTTTGCTTTGAGCAGAATTTTAATAATGTCATTGCTCTGGTTAAATCTGACCACAGAGACCGGAGAAAAGCCCTGTTTTATAATGATGATGATGGTAGCAACAACAGTGCCTACAAATAATTCATAAAACCAAGGAAAAAAAAATCATTCTTGAATTGTTGGAAGTCATGTTTTGACAATAATAGCTCATGTGCTAGTAAAACTACAGTTGTGTTCAGTGCTTATTGACTATCTGTGCACCAAATGTTTTAATATCTTAGTACTTGATCTTGAGAAATGGAATATCTTTTGTGACTGAACTAGCTAAGGTATGGAAGCTATACTTCCTAGAAACTGGTTATTTCCTGTGATAAGCTATACCTCCAGTTTCTGCAAATGGCACCAGGTAAATTTTGACACTGGCTATGATAGCATTGTTTCATTATTAAAGTACCTCCAGGCTCAGGGGAACTGAACAAGATGAAAAACAATACATGACTCAACCAACAAAAGAAAAATAGATTGTAGAGCTGAATATTGAATATCATGTACTTCAAACTCTCGGGCTAAGAGAGACGACTTGGCTACATTGCCATTACCAGCTGGCAGTTGAGCAAGGGCTGTCGCTTCTTCCAACACTTCCACCGTGACTGTATGTTTCATATGGAAATATAACTTGATGGTGAGCCTGGAGAACCCAGGGGCTCAGGGAACATGTCCTGGAAGTTATGATAACTGAGCTGAGAGCTGAAGAAAGTTGTTAAACAGATAAAAGGGGTTGAGTGGGGGAAATGAATAATGTCTGAGGCAGGCAGAAGCAACAGCCTATGTAGAGGCCCCGTGGCTTTAGGGATGGTAGATACTCTCAAACACTTGGAAAAAAGCTGAGTGTGGATAGAGCAAAGATGGTAAGCGTATAGAGTGCAGCTAAAGAAGTAAGTTGGGGTCAGGTCATGCAGGGTCTTATGGAATTTTCATTTTTATCCTAAGAGAAAAGAAGCCAATGATGTAGGAAGAAGAGAGTATGAAGTGACATGATCAAATTTAAATTTTAAAAAACTCATTCTGGCTGCTGCTTGGAGTATTGATTGAATTCAGTCTAGCCAGTCATGAGAGTGATTGAGAGAGGGTGTTTCTCCAAGCCTATGTTATTTCTGACAATATCTAACTTACTTATTTTAACAAGTATATGTTTGCAGCATTTGGACAGGCAAATATCTTCATTAAAGCATTCAAAAATCTTTATGAGGGACGCCTGGGTGGCTCAGAGGTTGAGCGTCTGCCTTTGCCTCAGATCGTGATCCTGGAGTCCCAGGATCAAGTCCCACGTTGGGCTCCCTTCATGGAGCCTGCTTCTCCCTCTGCCTGTCTCTCTCTGTCTCTCTATCTCTCATGAATAAATAAATAAAATATTAAATAAATAAATAAATAAAAATCTTTATCATGGAAGTTCTTTAGTTTTCAAAAGGCAGGGCAAAGGTCATGGCAAGCACAGGAGAATAATTTCTTTTTTTTTAGTAATTTAATTCAATTTGCCAACATATAGTGAGTGTTATGCCAACATATAGAACAAATGTTCTGCATTTCATGCCTTCCTTAATACCCATCACCCAGTTGCCTCATCCCCCCAGTTGCCTCATCCCCTCCCCTTTAGCAACCCTCAGTTTGTTTCCCAGAGTTAAGAGTCTCTCATGGTTTCTCTTCCTCTCTAATTTTTCCTTATTCAGTTTCCCTTCCTTCCCTTGTGGTCCTTTGCACTATTTCTTATATTCCACATATGAGTGAAACCACATGATAATTGTCTTTCTCCCATTGACTTCGTTCACTCAGCATAATACCCTCCAGTTCCATCCACATTGGTATAAATAGCAGGTATTTATCCATTCTGATAGCTGAGGGAATAATTTCGAGGTATTCAATTTAAGCTTAATTATAACAAAATTTCTTCTAGTGTTTGGAGTGCAAACATTTGTACATTTTGTGTTATGGGTAAAATGACATGAGAGCTATTTATGTATACAACCCATAGGGGTGAGAATACCTGATTAGGATTTATTTTGATATCATTCCAAATAAATAAGTCTACATAATTATCCTTCACGTTGCAATGTTTTTTTTTTTATGATTGTCTGATCAAGGCTCTACTTATATTCCATTCCAGCTGATGCAAGAGTTAAAAAGCAAAGACATCAGCAAGACATTCCGCAAAATAATTAACAAGAAAGAAGGAATTACTGCTATCGGAGGAACATCATCCATTTCCAGTGAGGGCACACAGCATTCTTACTCAGGTAACTTGCCAATCTAAATCGGATCTTTCAGTCATTGACTCATTCATCAAGTCTGATATTTCATCAAATGCAAGATACCATTCATTATAATTCACACCATTATTTTATGTACCATTGTGGGAAAATCAGATTCAACTATACTATGCCATTAAATTTGAAATGCACCTCAACTTCAGAGGTGTCAGAATGAAATATTGTAGAATCATTGAAATCAGTAAGTTCCTACTATGTGTCAGGCAGCACAGCGCACAAGGAGATGAGAAACAACAAACTAGAAATTGTTTATATTTCAGTATTGAATGTGTTCAGTCATGACCTCTGAATGAATTTTTCATCCTGACTGGTGAGTTGGGTTTACTTTTAGGCCTGATCCAGGAGTTTGTGGAGAGGTTTACTGCAAGGACCTTTCCCTTCCATTTTTCAGGGGCTGAGATTCCTGATTCATCTTTTATCAAGCAACTAGGTGACTAGAGAGCACAGCACCTGACTTGCCAGGTCTGATAGAATCACTGGATTGTTGCCCAGTGGGAAATCCAGTCACATTAACTCTTGAGATGCCTTACCCCATGTTAAGGTTACTTTTCATGGTCAAGATACATGTCTGAGAACCTTTGGCCAAGGTCCTTTTGTTCATATTAGCATAATTAGGGCTGCGCTTTTTATTTTAAGGATTTTATTTATTCATTTGAGGGGAGAGCAAGAGCAAGAGAGAATGAACAGTGGAGAGAGAGGAAGAGGGAGAAGAAGACTCCATGCTGAGTAGAGAGCCTGATGCTGGGCTCTATCACAGGACCCTGAGATCATTACCTGAGCCAGAGGCAAGCATCTAACTGACTTAGCTACCCAGGTGCCCCTGAACTGTGCTTTTTAAATTACTGATAACAACTCACTGTAACTTTTTTCCCTTTCCTTTAGATCTGAATCTGTTAATTATCCCCTTGATTTTCTTCCTTTCAACTGGATTTTTCTGTAACAATATACTGACATTTCTCCCACCCACCCCACCCATTTTTTCTACCCTAATCCCCCCAGAGAAGTAAAGGCAGTGATCAATAACTGCTATCTTCATTTTTTAAAGATTCACTCTTTAACTCCATTTCTACCTACACATAGTAATGAAGTATCTTCTTAAATTTTTAAAGAATCTTTTTATTGAGATATAATATGCATTTAGGAAAGTGTTAGAATTCTTAACTGTACAGCTCAATGAATTTTTACATGTGTAAATGTCCTGTAGCTACATCCATGTAGCTTCCACCAGAAACAAAAGAAAACATTTCATCACCCTCCCTGGCTTCTTCATGGCTTGAACAGTAACTATTTCTCCCCATAGGTGACCACTTTTCTGATGTCTATTATCATAGATTTTTTTTTTTACATATTGGGGTTTAGGATGCATACAGTAAGAGCATAAAGTGTGCTGTTTTTAAGTATATGGCTTGATGATTTTTTTACATATGAATATGTAAATGTATAATGATTATCTAGAACTAGGTATGGAACATTTAATAGCTTTTAAAAAATAACAGCTTTATTGAGATACAATTGAGATGTTATGAAATTTACCCTTTTAGAAGTGTACAGTTCAGTGGTTTTTAGTATATTTACAGAGTTGTATAGTCATTACCACTGTCTAATTTTGGAACACATTCATTACCCTAAAGAGAAACCCCATGCTCACTTAGCAGTCCCTCCTAGTTTCCCTCTTCTTCCAGACTTTGGCAACCATTAGTCTACTTTCTATATCATTAGATTTGCCTATTGTGGAAATGTCATGTAAGTGAAATCAGACAGTAGTGGCCTTTCACTTACAGGCCATAACACTTTCAAGGATTACCCCTATTGTGACATATATCGTATTCTTTTTATTGCTGAATACTATTTTGTTCTATGGATAGTATGACATTTTGTTTATGTCATCAGTTGGTAGACATTTGGTTAGTCTTGGCTATTTGGAATAATGCTGTTAGGAGCATTTTGTAATATCCACATTTTTGTGTGGATATATGCTTTGACTTACTTTAGGTATATACTTAGGAGTAGAATTGCTGGATCTTTTTGGTCACTCTGTTTAATATTTTTAAAAACTACCAAACTGTTTTTTAAAGTGGCTGTGCCATTTTGCATTCCCACTAGCAATGTTTGGAATTACCAGTTCTTCTCTTGCTCACTGACGCCTGTTATTGTCTCTTTGTTTATTATAGCCATCCTAGTGGTTGTGAAATAGTATCTCATTCCTGGTTCCTATACTTGGAACATTCTCCCTTTCTCTCCACATCTTAAAAATCTGTCATTCAAATTGTACCTTCTCTGGACGCCTGGGTGGCTCAGTTGGTGAAGTGTCTGCCTTTGGCTCAGGTCTTGATCTCTGGTTCCTGAGATGGAGCCCTGCATCACCACCGCCCCCCACCATCCACTCTGTTGTCAGTGGGGAGTCTGCTCCCTGCTTCCTCTGTCACCACACACCCACCCCGTGCTCTGTCTCTCAAATAAATCAATAAATAAAATTAAAAAAAGATTTGATTTATCCATTCATGACAGACACACAGAGAGAGACAAAGACATAGCCAGAGGGAGATGCAGGTTCCTTGCAGGGAGCCCGATGTGGGACTCCATCCGGGGACACAGGGTTCATGCCCTGAACCCAAGGCACATGCTCAACCACTGAGCCACCCAGGCATCCCAATAAATAAAATCTTTTTAAAAAAATAAATAACAGATTGTACCTTCTCCATAAAAACCTTTACTTGTCCCAACTGTAAGTGATTCTTTTTTCTCTTAAATTTTCTAAAATATTGTTTTTATCTCTTATGGTGTATTTATTTCCATTATGCTGTGTTTCTTTATGTATCTTTTTAAAAAATCATTATACTAAAGATTCCTTGATGGGAGGTAACAATATCCTAGTGATGTTTCAATCCCTAGATTCTAAGTCTCTAAGGAGGTATGTATGGTGAGACAAGACAATAAAAAGGCAGATTATGATATGTACAAAAGATAAATATTAGTAAATAGGTCTTTTTTGATTGTGTGTGTGTCTGTCTGTGTGATGGATTACATTTTGGAAGTGCCTGCCAAATATGCTCTTAAGAAAACTACCTAATTCCAGGAATTAGGGAAGGTCAGCTCACTCTGTGCTACTCTGTGATAGAAATATAAATTATGGAGGCACCTGGGTGGCTCAGTGGTTGAGCATCTGCCTTCAGCTCAGGGTGTGATCCCGGGTCCTGGGATTGAGTCCCAGATCTGGCTCGCTATGGGGAGCCTGCTTCTCCATCTTCCTATGTCTCTGCCTCTCTGTTTGTCTCACGAATTAAAAAAAAAAAAAAAAAAGTCTTAAGTAAAAAAAAGGAAGTTATTTTCTTTGAAGATGTATGTTATTAAAAGATTTTTTATATTCACAGAATTTTAATAAAGGAGTGGAACATTTTAAGTTTCTTCCTGTTTCTCCCACTGCTTAGCTCAATGACATTTTCTGCCTAAAGATCAAAGTATCCCCTCAAAACCATATGTTGAGAGTTGAGGATGCAGATGGCTGAGAGTAGAACTGGTATCTAGATTTGCCTTAGTTTCCTTATAGTAGAAATTCCACAGAAATGGAGCTGTTTTATTCATTCAAAAAACTCTTGATTGAAATTAGTGTTTCTGTTATGAGCCCCAAATCACAACTCTGTACCTTTCGGTGGAGGTTGTGGGATTTATTGCTTGTGGAAATCTGTTGCGTGTATTTTTAACCCTGGTGTGGGTGTGCATGATCTGACTTCTCTTGGTTGGCTTCTGATTGATTAGCATTCAGAAACAATATATTTTCATAGATTTTAGAATCAAATCAAATGCTTATTGTACTCATTTAAACTATGTACCTTACTGTCCCTTAATACAGCAGATGAAAAAATGGAATGAATTCCCCTTTCTCTTTGAACCCTTATGTCCTCTTAAACCCTGTAGCATTTTAGCAGAGTTTTAATAATAACCATTTATTATCTTTGAACAGAAATTAAAAAGTATGTCTTCGTAGTGTGGTTAATTCTGTGAAATTTGGTTTGCTGACTAAGATTTTCTGTTTTCAGAGGAAGAAAAAGTGGCTTTTGTTAACTGGATAAACAAAGCTCTGGAGGATGACCCTGATTGTAAGCATCTTTTACCCATGAATCCCAGTGATGGCAGCCTTTTCAAATCACTTGCAGATGGTATTCTTCTTTGGTGAGTTGAACATTAGGTTAAGGGAGATATGTTCTTCTTCTCTCCATTGATGAGCATTCAGTGAAAACTACAATTCAGCCAACAAGTAGCTGTGTAGCTATTGAAGAATTTATATTGCATGGAAACTTAAGCACCACATGTTTTCCAGAATTTTTCTGCAAATGCAATCTCTTGGTTTTCTGATGCCTTTTTTGTCTATTTCCTTAATAGCGCCAGGACAGTTTTGAGTTATTCCTCTGATGTATTTAAAAATGTTCACAGGGTTTCTTTTATCGCTTTCAGTAAGGAATTATTGACTGGGACAGGGATATAAGGAAATGTAAAAGAAGCATGTGTCATTTGTGCTTAAATGAAATTAATATTTTACATCAGTCGTGTCATAGCCTTGGCTCTTTGCAGTAGGTTTCTGCTCACTAGACTGCAAACTCACTGGGGGTGTTCTTTGTTGTGTGTACTATAGTCCCAGCATACGTCTTTGTACAAATCAAGCGTCTTTTTTTTTTTAAGCTTATAACAATATAGGAAACTTATGAAGAATAGTATCACAAATATTCTTATCACCCCTAATTAGCTATTAGTATTCTGGTATATTTCTTTTGATCTTTTTTTTTCCTGTGTTTTTATTTAAAAGGATAAAAAACCTCCAACTTACCCACAAGCACAGGATATTAGTTTTTAGCTAACATAAATTCTACCTTGACTTCCACCTATGATTCTAATCTCTTTCTCTGACCTTCAGAGGAAATTCCTATTATGAATTGAGTGGGTATTTTCCTATATTTATTTTAAAATATAAAGTATATTCTAAAATCTAGAGATAAATTTTATATTAATTTCTCTTAAATTAATATAAAAAAATTCTCTTGAAATTTTAGAAAGACCATGTCTCTGACTCTTTCTACAACAGCAGTAATTTTGACACTGTTGATACCACTTTATGAAACGGCTTCTTAAAAATTTCTTTGTTTTACATTTCAGACTGCTGAATGTTGATGATCATTAAATGAAATAAAGACAGGACTTACATAAAGAAAATGCAAAACAATTTTTAAAAAATTAGGAAATGCTAAGATTACTATTACAGTGTATTACTATTTCTGTATTACAGAAATACAGACTGATGGATTTGTTTTAGGTTAGGGAATAGTTCTTAGATTTTAGAAAGTAAGACCTTGACATGAATCACAGTATAATATTTTAAAGAGATGGATTGTTAATTACTTTTCAAAATTTAACTATTTGTCTACTTGCAAAAACAAAATAAAAAGTCTTAAATTATTTAACTTAAATTATCTTAAACTGGGGGTCTGAAACTAAATTATTATCATTTTCTCTTTAGCAAAATGATCAACTTATCTGAACCAGATACAATTGATGAAAGAGCCATTAATAAGAAAAAGCTCACCCCTTTCACTATTTCTGTAAGTACTTGCTCTTTGCTAGTAATCATGTTACTGTGTTCTTAAATGTAAGGCCTTCATCGATGGATCTTTTTTTACTCCAGTTTTATTGAGAAATAACTGACATATTTCACTGTGTAAGTTTAAGACATACTGTGTGATGATTTGTTTTACATATATTATGAAATGATTACTACAATAAGTTCAGCTAACATGCATCTTCTCATGTAGTACAATAAAAAGAAAAGAGAAAAAAAGGACAAAAATTTTCTTCACGTGATGAGAACTCATAGGATCTACTCTCTTAACAATGTTGCTATATAACCATAGAGCAGTGTTAGTTGTGGTCATCATGCTGTCCTTGACACCCCTAGTACTTAATTACCTTAAAACCGCAAGTTTGTACCTTTGACCACCTTTCTCCAATTTTTCCTCCATCCCTACCCCTATCCTTTGCCTCTGGTAACCGTAAGTCTGATCTCTCTTTTTTAGGAGTTTGGTATTTTTTGTTTTGTTTTAGATTCCACATATTGGTGATGTCATATAGTATTTGTCTTCCTCTTGTCTTACTTATTTCACTTAGCATTTTGCCTTCAAGGTCCATTCATGTAAAATGTTTGATTTTACATAATTTCAGTTTCCTATAAAAACTAGGTTTTATTAAATAAAAATTCAGCTGCATTCTGTACTGAATGAAATTAAGATTCAAAGTGCTTTGGATGGGGGCACCTGGGTAGCTCAGTAGGTTAAACATCTAACTCTTGATCTCACCTCAGGTCTTGATCTTGAGGTTGTGGGTTCAAGCCCTATGTTGGGCTCCATGCTGGGCATGGAGCCTACTACAAACAAACATTGTTCAAAGTGCTTTGGATGAACTTTACTTAAGATAATAGTATTCAGGTCATATTATTATAATCATTGAGTTGCTTTTATTAATGAATATTTGCTTGATGCTCTTGTTCTTGGTTGAAATAAGAGTACTGTATCGTTTCACCCATGTTTTACTATTTCACAGAATTGAGTTATTCTTTTTATCATATTATTCTGTAGTCAGCTTCTACATTCAGGTGTTAAAGTCGAAGAATTTATAGTTACCACACTCTTCTCAAAATCTCAGTATTTACTAAGTACTTGGTACCAGTTCTGTTCTAAACAAACTGCATGAATATCTCTTTGACTCTTTCTGACACCCTTAAAATAAAGTAGATACTACCATTTTACAGATGAGAAAACTGAGACACTGGGAGGTTACCCAGTGCAGAGCCAGGATATGATCCCAGTGGTCAAGCACTGGAACCCACCTTATAATCACTGTGTTATACTGCCACTCTTGTGTGGTGGTAGTAATAGCAACTAGTGCATATATATACTAGTCACAGCTGCAGCTATTAAAAGTGAGCTACTGCTAAGCTATATCTTTCATTTCTATTGGCAAATACAATCCTTGATTTTGCTAAAGTTGTTAAGCCTCTCTTCTAAGGAAGGTACAACCTTAGGACAGTGGTACATGGTTAGTCTTGAAGTATCCAAGGGGTACTTCCATTCACTGTATCTTTGAGAAATATGAATTTGGTGTTGACTAACATGGCTTTCTTGTCTCCCACTTCCCAATAAGCCAATAATATTGCATATTCCTAATAGGAACTCCTGTTCTTAAAGAAGCCCATTTCTGACTGCAATTGTCAAGTTTGTTTTCTTTCACATCTTGTGTCAGGATGCTTTGTTTAATATCTGTGATTGTTGAAAATATTCATACATCTTATTTTTAGGATACAGGTGTCACGTAATTTTTCATGGCACTGACTCTGAAATATAGCATTTCTCAGTGTTGCACAAATTTATTTCTTGGTTTAACTCTTAACATTTGTATGTAGTGCATTAAAGAAAATAGGGAAAAAATATTCTGTAGCTATTTTGCAATAACTATAGGATGGGTCTGAGGGGCTAAGTTTTTTACAGTTTTATTTTTTTATTTTTTGTACAGTTTTATTTTTAAAGATGACATTCTTCCAATATGAGTAGGGGGTAACAGTCTAGATCTCTAGGAGGCCTGAAAAAGTACACTAATGTAGAATGAAAAAAGGCCTCTGGGAAGGAGCAAAGTGTTACTGTGGGTATTAAATCTGTCTTGATTTTTCAGTAATTTCAGAGCTCTGGGAATAGATTTGCTAGAATATCACCAGCCTCCCATGAAACATAATCCAAAAGAAGTCTCATTCATTTGTAAAAGATTATAAAGTCATGATAATACAGTTTTTTTTTACCTCATGATGATGGGTTTATATAGCGTCATGAAGTGTGAAAGAGAAATATGAAGGGATGAAAATAACGTATATAACTATGAAGGCAAGGAAAAGAGTTGAAGTAGTAAAGCGCTAGTTAAAACCATTTGAGTTTTTTGTCTTTTGTTTTTTTGAGGAGTGGTATTATGCTTGTATAAATATTACGTTTCAGAATCTGAATTTTCACAATCTGTTGCTGCTTATTTACTTTCACAACTTGTCGATAAGACTTTGGGAAGGACTTTCTCACACCCAATTTTCTTTGTTTCAATTCAGGAAAATTTAAACCTAGCCCTGAATTCTGCCTCTGCCATCGGTTGTACAGTGGTCAACATTGGTGCACAGGATCTCAAAGAAGGAAAACCTCACTTGGTCTTGGGACTTCTCTGGCAGATCATCAAAGTTGGTCTTTTGGCTGATATTGAGATTTCCAGGAATGAAGGTAAGATCATCAAACATATTTACTTTTCATGCATATATACTTTCTATGGGAAGGATTTATATTTCAGTGTGTTCCTTTCAGCTCTAATTGCATTACTAAAGGAAGGTGAGGATCTAGAAGAACTGATGAAGCTTTCTCCAGAGGAATTACTGCTGAGATGGGTGAACTACCATCTGACTAATGCAGGATGGCCTAACATCAACAACTTCAGCCAAGACATTAAGGTTTATATTTTAATGTTCAAAACTATGATGTAAAATAAGGATGTAGAATGTAAAAAACAAACAAAAACGTGTTCAGAATCAAATTTGAATTCAAGTTTAATTCATAAGGACACAGTGTAGAACATGAAATTTTGCATTCCTCTGTCTGTGGTGGCTCTTCCAATTATAATTGCAAAATCTTTTATTTAAAAAAGAACTGGTTTAAAAAAAAAAAGAACTGGTTTAAACTGGTGGTTACCAGAAGGAAGGGGGATGGGGGAATGGGTGGAATAGATGATGGGGATTAGGAGTGCACTTGTGAGGGATCCCTGGGTGGCGCAGCGGTTTGGCGCCTGCCTTTGGCCCAGGGCGCGATCCTGGAGACCCAGGATCGAATCCCACATCGGGCTCCCGGTGCATGGAGCCTGCTTCTCCCTCTGCCTATGTCTCTGCCTCTCTCTCTCTCTGTGACTATCATAAATAAATAAATAAATAAAAATTAAAAAAAAAGAATTAAAATCTGCTTTAAAAAAAAAAAAAAAAAAAGGAGTGCACTTGTGATGAGCACCAGGTGTTGGATGGAAGGGTTGGGTCACTATGTTGTATACCCGAAACTAGTTATTACACTGTATGTTAACTAACTGGAATTTAAATAAAGACTTAAAAAATAAAAAGGACAAAATACTCATTTTACAATAAAGAAAAACTGGTTTATTGGTATTTAAGAAGAAATAAAACTGGCTATGAGAAGGAGATACTAGCCCTAGCAGATAAAAGCATTCTTTCCCATCTTACATGCTACAGAGACTAAATTATAATGAGGATGTCAGTCTATTAATTTGGACTGAGAATTCATCTGTTCACTGGACTAGAGGCTCTTGTCGGCCTGACTAGTCCAACACTCTTACTTCTATTTTGTCAATAACCAGCAAATAGGAGACCAGATATCTGAGGGCACAGGGAATCAGTAGACAAAAGAATTCTTCAGGTATGTTTCTCAACCAAAATAGTTTGAAATG
Source organism: Nyctereutes procyonoides (assembly GCF_905146905.1). Taxonomy (NCBI): domain Eukaryota; kingdom Metazoa; phylum Chordata; class Mammalia; order Carnivora; family Canidae; genus Nyctereutes; species Nyctereutes procyonoides. The sequence goes on from NW_026575042.1 coordinate 38,783,726, forward strand.
CCCCTCCCTACCAGGAGAGCTTTTCTCAACCAAAATAGTTTGAAATGCCCCTCCCTACCAGGAGAGCTTTTCAAGGATACCTTAACATTCAGTGTGCCTAACAGCTCTCCCGTGGTCACTCCTTAGACATGCATTGCCAAATTGGGTCCTCTAATTTGTCAATTGGTTGACTCCTCCTCTGTGGTATTTTTTCCCACCCAGACTAATCAGCATTGGCATTTGTTCATATTTTCTCTTTAGATATATTAACTCCTTCAGTCAGATTATGCTCTTGTCATAATGGGCTTAGATGACAGTCTTTCTTTGAAGTGACACTGTATTTCTCTGCTTTAATCTATTATATGCTCATTTAAAAATTTATTTTGGGGGGGCTCTCTTGTTTTAAAATTCAATTCATCAGATATTTATTAAACCCCTCCTCTAAGATATTATGCCAGGCACAGGAGATTCAAAGATTTAGCTCTTGAGAAGCTTACCAGTTACACAGAAAGATAAACAGGAGATGAATATTTCAGTTATCTCTTGCTATATAACAAGCCACTCAGAACTTAATAGCTTAAAATAACAATAACGTTTCTCTTGATTCAGTGGGCTAATGCAGCTTGGTTAAGTGGCTCTGCTTCAGATGGTTTAGTTTGGGATTACTAACTCATTTGCATTCAGCTGTCAGTTGGGCTTGTCTAGAGGGTGCAGAAGGCCACCACTCACATGTCTAGTGCCTCACTGCATCTCCATGAGGCCTTTCCATATGGCTAGCCTGTGCTTCCTCATTGTATGACAGTCTCAGATATTTGGACTTCCTCCATGGAGGCTACCTTCAAGAGTGAGGATAAGGAAGCTCCTAAGGCTTGGGCTTCGAAGCCCTAGTACATCACTTTCACTGCGTTCTGCTGCATTCTGTTGTTCAGAGCAAGATCACAAGGCTAGTCTGAGTTAAAGGGGAGGGCTTCTAGAAGATACTTGACCCTAATCTTAACCAATGCTTGGGAGCATAAACAAATGAAAAGGTGAGGAAGGGGTATTCCAAGTGGTGAGAACAATGTCTCTAGAAGCTGTGAGGTATCATCATGCATTCAGGAGCCTGGAAGTAGAAAGTAAAGTTACTAAATTATTCATTAAGATGAGGACAATTTCTTCAGTTAGAGGTTTGAGTACTATTTTCCTAAATCAAATGATGATTTTATTCATTTTAAGAATTCTATTTCATTTCTTTCCTTGAAGGATTCAAGAGCCTATTTCCATCTGCTTAATCAGATTGCACCTAAAGGTGACCAGGGTGATGAACCTGCCATTACCATCGACCTTTCAGGATTTAATGTAAGTACTGTTTTCAATTAAAAATTTTTTTATTTAAGTAAAATTTACATTAGCAAAATTTACCATTTTAACCATGTTTAAGTGTACATTGGCATTAAGTGTTCATTGGCATTAAGTACATTTGCATTGTATGCAACCATCACTACTATCCATCTCCAGAACTTTTCATCATCCCATAGTGAAATCTGTACCTATTAAACAATAACACCTTATTCGCTTCTCGCCCAAGTCCCCGGTAACCACTATTGTACTTTCTATCTCTATGAATTTGACTAGTGAGTAAGGTCCAATTTAGAGTGCAGTTCTCTACAGGCAGCATTGCCTAATGGAGTCCTTAGCTCTTCATTAAACCTTGGCCCTGGGCAACCCCGGGTGGCTCAGTGGTTTAGCGCTGCCTTCAGACCAGGGCCTGATTCTGGAGACCCAGAATCGAGTCCCATGTTGGGCTTCCTGCATGGAGCCTGCTTCTCCTTCTGCCTGTCTCTCTCTTTCTCTCTCTCTCTCTCTCTCTCTGTCTCTCATGAATAAATAAAATCTTTAAAAAAAAAAAAGTAAACCTTTTGTTCGTTCTTCAGAAGTTTTTTTCATGCCCTAGGCTTCAAATCTCCATGCTAAGCCATTTGGCTGTCATAACTGAGGAGAGGGAATTACAGAATTCTGATCTTGAATGTGTGTGGAATCAACCCTACATCCACTTTTTCCTGGTGCAATATAACTGGAACTCATGAGGGTGCTTTTGTGACGGTCATTGTATGCTAGGAAAGGGAGCAACAAACCATTATTAGATTGCTAAGCAACTGATTATTAGTTATTCCAGCTTACATTCAGAAATATACAAAATAAAAGATGGCAATTCCTAGTGTTTATTTATGGTGTAGGAAGTACTAACACAGATCCTGACCTATCTAACCCAGGAACCCCAGTTTTTAGCATAAGTTGTAAATACTAGGGATAGTTCTATTTAAGCATTAAAATCTGATCAGACTAAAGTACTTAAAGTGCAACATCCATAATAGTTTTATTTTTTATCCATAATAGTTTTAAAGGTAAACTGAGTCACTACAAATTAATTTTATCTTATTACAATTAAACATTTGAGAAAGTATTGAAGAACTGCAAAATTTGCAAATTAGTTTGAATCAAAAAATTAGGAACTTAAAAAAAACTTATAGAAAATTTCAAACATAATGAAAAAATGAACAAATTCAGTATAATGAACTACCCTGTGCTCATTCTCCAGGCTCAATAACTATCAACTCATGGTCAATCTTTATTCATTTATCACCTTCCTTTCTATCCTGTGTTATTTTGAAGCAAATCTTAGACATCAATATCATTTCATCAATAAGTATTTCAATGTGTATTTCCCTTTTTTTTTTTCAAAGATTCCATTTATTTATTCTTGAGACAGAGAGAGAGAGAGAGAGAGAGAGAGAGAGGCAGAGACACAGGCAGAGGGAGAGGCAGGCTCCATGCAGGAAGCCCAACACAGGACTCGATCCCAGGTCTCCAGGATCAGGCCCTGGGCCGAAGGCAGCGCTAAATGGCTGAGCCACCTAGGCTGCCCCCAATGTGTATTTCTTAAAGAAACTTTAAAAATATAACCATTATACCTTATCATACATAAAAATACAAAAAAAAAACCCAGTAATCTGTAATATCATCAAAATATTTAGTCAACATTGACATTTCCAATTGCTTCTTAAATGTCAGATTTTCTTTTTGTAGTTTATCTGAATTAAGATCTGAATAAGGTCCACATGTTATATATAATTTGTTCATGTCTATGTTAGGAACTTTTTATTGTTTAGTAGCATTGAACCTATTGCTTTCTCTGGCTTCATTTACATTTTTGCTTTTTTTTGTAACTGGTGCACAAAATGAGATAAGTCCTGATTCTTGGTCACAATATACTCTCATCATGGGTCCATGCACATCCCTCTTTTTATTTAGTTTTATTTGTATTTGTTTACTCTAAAATTGTAACAAGTCCATATGAACTGTCAATCCAACAAGAAAGCTAAGACTTTGACACTAATTTACATTTAGCTCTCTCCTTCTTCCCTGTTCTTTTTGCCTCACGTTAATGTGACAGTCACCATCTTCAATCCTATGTTCGTTGTTCTTTTGCTTCTCTTTTTATAGTTTTCTTTCAATGAGATATATCCCTTACAAAATTAAAGTTTTGACTTTACTTTCTAACTTCACATAAAGCTTATTGTACTTAAATTCCTGGTACTTATTTTGAACATATATAACTAAGAATCATTTACATTGTTGTATGTCACTGTGTAAATATAACAGTTTATTCGTCTTCTTTCCTGTTGGCAAGCATTTGGTTTCTTTCCAGGATTTTGCACTTGTGAAAAGTGCTGTTCTTCTGATTTTAATATTTTTTAATTTGTATCCCAACTTGTTTTTCATTGAGAAAAGAGTCTACTGGAAATATTCAGAATAGAATGGGTGAGACAACTAAGCCTCTTAGCCAGAAGGTATTCTAATATATGGCCTTGACCGAATTATCTATAATTTGACCAGTAGGAACTAATAAGAAATTTGAGAGTTTTGTTGAGTATTTCAGCAGTGAGAGTGAAATATTCTTCTGATCTCCAGCAAGAAATGTCAGAGAAGTTGATTTGGAATTTCTGCACGTTCTGTCCTTATTTTGATCTATCATTTAATATATTTCCAGAAGAGTGATTGGCATAATTTTTTATTGATATACATGTTTAAAAGCAATCAAAAGTTTAATCTTGATCATTTTTATTTTATTCTGTTGTTTAGGAGAAAAATGACCTGAAGCGTGCTGGATTCATGCTTCAAGAAGCAGATAAACTGGGCTGCAGACAGTTTGTTACTCCTGCAGATGTGGTTTCAGGCAATCCTAAACTTAATTTAGCTTTTGTAGCTAATCTGTTTAACACATACCCATGCCTACACAAGCCTGATAATGACATCGATATTAATTTATTGGAAGGTATGTTCTTTCTGCCTTTAATTGCTTCACTGTATGTATCTTCTTGTGGTATTGACCTTCTTCACTGTCAGTGGTAGGGGATTGTGGTGGGAGATGCAGTTGACTGTGTGTAGGCATGTGCATCCATTAAAGAGTTTGTATTAAGGAAAGTGGTTGTTGATTTGGTTAAAAGAGAATGCTGGGGTAAATCTTACTTGTCTGTCATTTCTCCATCAGAATTTAATGAAAACTCTCATACATTTAAAATAGTCTCTTAAATGACCACATAACATAACTCCACCACCAATATGGACAATGAATTACCTATTGGAAAAAATAATCATTTTGTAGCTTTTTCTTCTCCTTTGAAAGCTACAGTTTGACTCCAGTATTGTTCTCTTTCTAATGTTTTTAATGCACATGAAAAAAAATTTTAATATTCATTACTTGTCTTGTTGTGTGTGGGCTATTGTTATCTGTCTCGTAATTTATAATACTTTCCTATTTTGCTTCGTGAAATGCAGATTTGACCCCTCCTAATGTAGGTACTGTATTTAGTACTTTTCTATACTCTATAAATATATTCATTCTGAACGTTCTTTTTATTAGTACCATTTATTCCTTCTATCTGGGTTGATTTATTTTTTGCATTGTTCATGCTGTGTTCTTTCTGTCTTAATATGCCTAAAGAATGACAAGGAAGAAACACAAATGAAACTTAATTAGAATAGCACAGCAAGGCTTGATTATGTAAACTCTGCACCGAATTTGCCTTCTAAAATAATGGGATATTGTAGCTGTAATCAGTTTTGACAATTGGACTTCATGATGTAAAGCCCTTATCCCTCTCCTATGAATAAGCAAACTTTTATCACTCATAATCTTTGGAAGGATCTATTTAGGTTCAATAACATAGGTTATTTTGTATTACTTAGCTATGTTACATTTCTTGAATGTCATTGAAGCTTATGATATATGAATCGTCATAACAACAAAAACATTCTTGCTATCTATTTCTTTCTCCTTATCTTTGTCTCTTAGCCTTCTCTTCTTTTCTGTTCTCACACTTTCACACACATACCTAACCCACATTAGTATCAAAACTAAAGGGAAAAACAGTGGCAGCAGTCAGAGGTAGGGGCCCATCCTAAAATATTCTCAGTAGTTGCCCTGGTTTGGAGAAGGCAGTCTTCAAATAGGGATTCTTCTTGGCAGGCAAGAGAATGTCCATTCTCTCACCATCACCTGCCTTTACTCCCTTCCCTGGGAGGGGGATAGAATGAGAAATCCATTTCATGATCTTTTCTTTGACTGGCACAACCAGAGTTCCAGTGTCCTTGACAGTTTGATAATTGCATCTTCTTGATTAATGAAAGAAATTTCAGATTTAACAAATATGTTCTTTAAAGAATATGATTAATTCAATTCACTCTTCCTGAGGCCCAGTAAAATAAAGACTATATTCTCTACATAGATTTTGAGAGGGAAGACAGATAAAAGCGCAGATTTTTCAGCAGAGAAATTGGGGATGAGGGATTAGAACTTTAAAAAAAATTAAAAAGGAAGACTAAGTTTTTATCAGTCTGGAAAATTTCAAAATCCTTCTGTATCTTACAATAGAAGGCATTGTTTAGAGTGGCATATTAAAAATGATCTGCTTTTTATAGTCACTGGATTCTTGCTAGATATCTTTTCCAACTTGCTCGCTCTCTTATTTGTCATGTTTGAATTATTTTGCTAGTGTACAGCATGCTTTTGGAATTTTTCAGTGTGAATAGGATTGCTAAATATTTCCATTAGTATTTATTCTATTTATATAAGAAGATATTATGGGAAATATTTATCAATCATCTTTATTTAGAACATATGTATATCCTTATACATCTGCCAAAAATGTATTTCACTTTGACTGTCATTGGAATTTTTCCTCTGTAAATTTGTTTTTATAGATCCTTATGAAATTCAAAGCTTGACTGTATTATATCCTATATTCATGTCCTCACTGGCAAAGAATTTTATCTGTATGGAATTAGAGAAAATTAAAAGCCCAACTAAATATAAAACCTTCAGATTAAATTGAGCCAAATATATGGGCTATGTGTAGAGAGGCCATCTCAGAATTCATTTGTGGTGATAGAAAATACATACACTTTGTTCAAATTATGGGTCCACCATTTAGTATCTGAGTGACTTCTCTGAGCTTTGGTTTTCTCATCTATAAAACAAGATTAATAATACTAATTTTGAAGAGTTACAGAGCAAGTTAAAATGACCTTTTATGAATGAAAGAGTTTAGCATACAGTATGTGCTCAGTAATAGGTTGGAAAAAGGAAAACATCACTTAGCACATTTAGTGAGTGTTAAATATATGTTAGTTCCTTCTCTTTCCTCTTAGTAGTTTACTTATAGTATATTTATTGTTTTTTTCTGAAACTTTTGTCATTTGCAGTTATCAGTTTGGCCCTGAAAATGAAATGTTCTATAGTGTTTTCTGTCTTTTATATCGGCAATGAATGTTTTACTTCTAAGATTGCTTCAGTTGTCTCCAATACAGACAGCACTTACAATCTGGAATACATATGTTTTTCTAGTGCTTTACCATGGCTCTTGCACAAATGCATACTGCTTCTGGCTTTGAGCATTTATTTACCAAGACAACTTGAAATGGTATTAGATAAATAAATGCTTACTTACATAATCTATTTTACTTTCCAGGCACCAAAAATTAAAATAATAATATAATCATTTGAGAACATGGGAAGAAATATGAACCCCTGAAGCTTATAACAGTTTCAGAATCAGTGAAATACTAGTGTCTTTTAAAATATTATTTGTTGTATCTTCAGGTACAGCAGATTTTGGATCTTAATTCAATTAAAAATTAGGCTATTGTTACACTATCAATGTTTGTAATTTTAAAACACAACTTGGATTTTCCCAGAAGGAAATAATGTAAAATTTTTCTAATTACTAGAGAAAAATCTATTGCAGATTGTAATACAGAAATAACTAGAAGGTAAATCCAAGTCACATGCATCAAACTGTTGATGATAGTACACTTATATTTATGTCACTTTGGCGAAAGTTCAGACATTTCATTTGCACTTATTTAATAACTCCTACAAACAGGCAAGCATGATTTCTAGGAATATTTAGTTTATTTCTTTTTAAAAGGGTTTTCAAATAGGTTATCATAAAGTGATAGTGGCAGATAGAACAGACTGGTTAGTTACCTTTTATGCAGACCAGAGGGAATAAAATTTAAGAAATTATATCGGCTATATAATATGATAGAGCAAGAATTAAAGTAGATTCTGGGAATGCCTTAGGTATTAGCATAGAAAATCAAATGAAAATACAGCTGACAGATTATTTCCTGAGCATCTGCACAAAAAACCTGAATCCTTTAGATTTTACAAGGCTTGGTTTCTCTTTTGGCTGTCCATGATTATACTATCTATGGCATTTAGTCTGAAGATGATTGCAGAGATGGCTCTATAGGAATGGGTCCCTGGAGCTCAGATGGTTATAGATTTAGATGCCTAATTATCCTGGGAATCCCACATGAGTCAAAGTTAGGGAGTGATCTGAATTTGCCTATAGTTTAGAAGCGATGAGTAGTGTAAATGTTTCAGTTTTTCAGGCGTCTGATGATGAGATGTAGGTTAGGCCATTCCACTGTCCCCTATCTTTGCTGAAAACAAATACTACTACAGAGAGTCGCTTAGGACTATTTCTAATCTAAGGGATGACTGGAAGGCACACATGGCAAGGAGAGTTCACCTGGCTCTTAGCCCACGTTTTCTTTATAGATGGTATAACTCCTGCTCTGAAGGGAATGCTCAGGAAGGTTAAGTAATCATGGGTTAAATAACAGTGCCTGCAGGAGTTTCTTACTGAGGTGATCTTTTGAGGTCTAGGGACTTAATGTCTTTCTCTTAGCATCCTGTGTATGTGTTGTGTTCCCTCATATGTTTTCAATAGTGACAATCTAAAATAAACTCAGGAAACCTGTAAAATAGTTATATCCCTTCACTGCTTATTTTTATATTACCTGTAATCCTCTCTCTCCTTCATTGCTGTTTGGCTTAATTAAAATGTAGGTTTGTGTGCCCAGAAATTTTCCTGTAAAACCAAAACCTGTACAGATTTAGAAACACTGCATTGGGAAGAGCACAGCTTTTCTTTTGGTTTACTGTGCTAATGTTACCTGACTGCTAAAAGATTTCGTTTCATTAATTTTTAGCCAGCCCCTTTTGCATGTAATCATAACTACAGACATGACCATATAAGTTTCTCTGTTATTTTTTGGACAAAGAAACCCAGGACTCAGTGGTTCACTGGCATCAACGAAAGGACTCTAGATAGAGAAATTTAGAGCAAATGGAGGCCTTCTAGACAGAGAAGGGAAAAGAGACTTTGGCAATAAGACTGACTTCTCCCCCTGAAAGATTATAGTATCGCAGAAACCACAGCAAAGTATGTATGGCTGGTTTGTACCTGCCAGGATGGTTTAAAATATATTTCTTGATGCCTTTTGTCCTGAATCATCAGTATGAACTTGTGTCCACTCTAGGAGAGAGCAAGGAAGAAAGGACATTTCGGAACTGGATGAATTCCTTGGGGGTCAACCCATACATTAATCATCTGTACAGGTAAATGTCTTATTGTGTTTTAGGTTTATGACCAGAGTCTAACTTTTCTAGTTTCAAACCATAGGTATGTTTACATTAGTACATTTTCTAAAAATCACAAAAATTTAAACCAACATTTACAATTTCAGAATGCTGGAGATTGGCAATACAATGGATTTTTAAAGAAAAGTATTATTTAAAAAGATCAGAATATAATAGTATTAGTTATAATTTTTGATGATATAAACAATTTGGTAAAGATAATCTATCCTATTCTTTTATAATTATTGATCAGAAAAATAATTATTTCAACTGTAACAGATTAGAAGAATAGTAATATTTTATAAACTGTTCTTATCATTATATCAATATTTTAAATGAAAATTCACACTTTATTTTGCCCAGATCTCTCAATTATCTCATAATTTGTTGCAATTTTTTTCTAACTTGTATAAATAACTTGCTTTCCCTCAGTAATTGTAATTTATCTTATTCTTTCTTGTCTAAAAATGACAACACATTATCAATATTGGTAGGACTAAGAAAATATTTTACTGAATCATTTTCTGTGCTGTCTGGTAGTACTAACAATGTGTCTTTTTAGGTTTGGGTAAAAGGAAACCTTCCTTTTCTGTTATATTATCTACCAACCTGCCTTTAAAAATGGAAAAGAACTCAGCTTTAGCTAATTGTATATTAATAATTTACAAATAACTAAGTTATTGTTTAATTATGAACTTAAGTCTATTGCCACAAAAGACCAAGTCATTGGCTAGTTGAGGATTTATGATACAGTAATTTCTGCTTCTTGGTGTATATTCAAATTATGGTTTAAAATCAAAATCAGTACCACCTTAGGTAACTTGTTTTGATGTGATAGACTAATATTTGATGAACTTTTTAAAAGTCTATAAATTCCTTGGGGCACCTAGGTGGCTCAGTCGGTTAAGCGGCCAACTCTTGGTTTTGGCTCAGGTCATAATCTCACAGATGCGGGATTGAACCCCGCCTAGAACTCTGTGTTTAGTGTGCAGAGTCTGCTTGGGACTCTCTCTCCCTCCGTCATTGTGCGTGCTGTCTCTCAAATAAATAAATATTTAAAATAAATAAATAAATACTTAAAATAAGTAAAGGGATGCACTAAACTGTTAAAAAAACAAAAGTGTATAAATTCCAGCTAGATGACAGAGATATATATCATTTAGACTGGAACTCTCATTATAGTAGCAGGGCAGTAAAGGAATCAAATACTTGGTGTGAGGAGGGGATAAGAATTTTATAGAATAATGTGAAGGAATGTCTATAATATATACTTGATAGAAAAGACTAATAGGTCAGGGGCACCTGGGTGGTACAGTTGGTTAAGCACCTGACTCTTGGTTTCAGTTCAGGTTGTGCTCAGGGTCATGAGATTGAGCCCTTGTGTGGAGCTCCACATTCAGCAGGGAGTCTACTAAAGATTCTCTCCCTCTGCACCCTCATCCCTGTGCCTGCTCCCTCTCTATATATATATAAAATAAATATTTTTAACAAAAAGAAGAATAGGTCTAGTATGATTCCATTTTTTTTAATTTAAAATTGAGAATACAAAGCATTGCCAATTTTTTTTAAAACTGGTCATTACTTTCAGTGTTATGTTATTGTTTATTCTGGTCTCTGTTTTATTTATTTCTGACTTTTCTTTGTTATTTCCTTCCTCTACTAAATTTCAGATAAATTTCTTCTTTTTCTAGTTCCTTGTGGTGTAATGTTAAAGTTGTCTACTTGAACTTGTTTTCTTAATACAAGCATTTATAGCACAAAAAAATGTTGGGATTAAACTGCTTTCTTGGGTACCTGGGTGGCTCAGTTGGCTAAGTGTCTTTTGTCAGCTCAGGTCATGATCCCAGAGCCCTGGGATGGAGTCCCACATTGGGCTCTCTGCTCAGCAGGGACTCTGCTTCTCCCTCTACCTCTTCCTGCTGCTCATGCTCTCTCTCTCTCAAATAAATAAAATCTTTTAAAAATTAAAAAAAAAAACCCTGCTTTCTTATCTTGCAAGAAAAAAAATGGAGTGTATACACATTTGTATATATAATATTTTTAAAAACCCAGAGGGATGAATACCAAAGTGTATGCACCCTGGGTAGTAGGATGGAGAGTAATGAGAAGACTTACTTTTAATCTTAGTGACTTAATAGGTGTTTGTGCTTTTCTTACAATGAGCATGTAAATTTCAAAGTAAATTTCTTTTTAAATTACAAAGTAGATTTAAAAGTAGGGGATTAAGATTTGTTGAGACTCATGGTAACTTTTTCATAAATGTCACAATCACTAGAGTTCCCTATAGTTGAGAGTGGAGAAGAGAATTGACCACATTTTTTAAAGATTACATGTAGTTACATGGACCCTGAAATGATAGCACAGGACTTCTAGATATATGTAATTTTATTTTGGAAAAGGGAATTCAGAATATCCTCAACATAACCCTCAAGAGGACTATCATATATAGAAAAACAATAGCCAGAGGTCTAGCTGGCACCAGAACCATGTGTCCATGAATTTGTGTCTGGATCATATTCTAAGTTACTTATTTTTTAAAAAAGATTTTATTTATTTGAGAGAGGAAGAGAGAGTGCACGCACACACACAAGTTGAGGGGGGAGGGAAAGGGTGAGGGAGAAGCAGACTCCCGACTGAGCTAGAAGCCCAATGCAGGGCTGGATCCCAGGACTGTGGAATAATGACCTGAGCCGAAGGCAGATACTTAACCAGCTGAGCCACCCAGTTACCCCAACCCTAAGTTGTTTTAACTCCTCTCCTGTAGTATACCAAATCTAAAGCAAACCAAAGCAACAGCATAATTTAGATTGATTTTAAATGAAAATTCTTTCCCCTACACAAGTTATTTAATATATTTGAAGAACTATTAGTCCTGGACTTTTTCTATGACAAGTTGGTTCAGGACTGCATCTTGAATTCTCTGGAAATCATTTCAACTTTCTGGGCTTCAGTTTTCCCTATTTGCAAAACATGAATAATAATACTTTACTAAATAGAAATAAGAATGAGTCATTTAAAGTAAAAACAAATTCAGAACCAATACAAATGGTTTAGTAATATTTTTATACAAAATTTTCCATGTGCTTTTATAGATAACCCAGTCAGCTCTTAATTGCCTTCAAAATAGACTTTATCTTTCCATCACTCAGCACAGGGCCCAGTTCCCTTCATTGCCGTAAGGTGTATGCTCAGAGTTGCAAAGTAAATTTCACCTGAATCTTAGTAAAACAACTTAGTGAACAAGCTGTTGAGGGAGAAAAGCCACATAATACATCATAGAGCTAGCAGTTTTAAAAATCAGTTGCTGTTGCTTTATGTCCTTAGCATACAAAATTGAAAACAGACTCAACGGATATACTTTGAGCATCTAAGAAGAATGTGTTTTTCTGAATCCAAAGTAATACTATTCTTACTTCAATAACGCCTACTTGCTCATAAATTCCTTCCGTTTAACTCTCATTATTTAACATGAACAGCTGCCTACTTTGTGGCTATTGTGATTTTTGTAGGATTTTTAAAAAGTTTAAGAAAATCCTAATACATACATAATACATGAATTTATTCTCACTGTAGAAGTTTCAGGAAGTATGTACATTCATAGAATAAATTAAAACATGATAATACTTCCCTTACATCTCCCTTACTTTTTTTTCCCTGCCTAGAGATATTGCTATTAACAGTCCATAGCATATATAGGTATTTAAATACTCTCAAATTTGAAAATAAATTTTATACATAGTAAACTGTATGCACTGTTCTGCCACTTGCTTTTTTAAACATAGTATGTTTGTAAAGCTTTTCATGTAAGTACATAGAGATCTACCTTATTTCTTATGGTGGACCAGGAGTCTCTGGTATGGATGGTTTATTCAACAGCCCCCTAGACCAGGCATTTAAGTTGCTTCCACATTTATGAATAGTGTGGTAATGAATGTCTTTGTACATATAACTTTGTAAACATAAAAAAATTTTGGACAGATTCCTAGATTAGAAGTTCTGGGTCAACCAGTGAATTCTACTCCTGAAAGCAATATTACACTGTATGTTACCTAACTAGAATTTATTTATTTTTTTTAAACCTAACTAGAATTTAAATAAAAATTTGAAAAAAGAAAAAAAAAGAGTCCTGGGTTAAATGATGTCATTTTTTTCAGATTTATCTATTTCAGAGAATGAGTGAGTGTGAGTGGGGGTGGGGAGGGGGAGCGGCAGAGGGAGAGAATTTCAAGCAGATTCCCTGCTGAGTGTTCTGAGTATAGAGCTGGACATGGGGCTCAGTCTCATGACCTATGGGATCATGACCTGCACCTAAATCATGAATTGGTCACTTAACTGAGCCACCTAGGTGCCCTTGTCCTGTCATTTTTTAAGCATTAAATGACCCTGTAGTATTTTTGAAGACCTAAGCCTATCTTCATTGTGCTTAATAAAATTTCCTCCTCCTTCATCATCTTTTCCTCTTGTTTTAGTGACCTTGCAGACGCTTTAGTGATCTTTCAGCTCTATGAAATGATCCGTGTGCCAGTCAAGTGGAGCCGTGTCAACAAACCTCCTTATCCTGCTCTTGGAGGGAACATGAAGAAGGTGGATGAGATAACCACTAAGGATATGTTATTGTTCTAATATAAAACAGAGGATTTGGAGTTTCATAAAGCTTAGTAATGTGTGGTCTGTCCCCATGATTCTGATTTAAACCAAAATGTGTTACACATCATAGCCCTTTTATAAATGGGCTTTAATAAATGTTTGGAAAGATGAAGACAGTTCACCCAGTCAGATACTTTATATTAACTGTTTTTGTCTTTAACAAGTTTTAGTACTTAATGTTCTTTGAGGTGCATCATAAATTCACCCCTGTTTTATAATCATCAGAACTTGCCAGATCTTTACTGGTCATGTGTTAATATCTTTTGACAGATATTTATTGATTACCTACTACTTGTACAGTGCAATGCAGGATATAAAATAGCACAAGACACGGAGTTGGTCCTCAAGAAGCCTAAAAACATTAGATATGTGTACAAACAGCTATAATATAGTACAGTGTACACAGAAATGATTATGAGTTCTAAGGAAGAAAAGGCAACAGCCTGCACTTATCATGAGAGGCTTCATGCAGGAGGTGGTATTTGAGTGAGAATTTGAGAAAGAAGACTGGAGGGGGTTGCTAAGGATCAGGAAAAGGAATAGTGATGGGAAAATATAAAAAGCATTTCTGGGAATGTGGCCTATAGCAGAAGATTCCCAGAGGTAAGAAGTGAGTATGAACATTAAAAATTTCAGCTGGAGCCAGATATTGAGAATCTTGACTGTCAGATTAAAAAACTTGTGTTTTAAACTAGAAGTAATGGAAAGCCATTAAACATTTTCGAGCAGCAGTGACTTGATTACAGTTGGTGGGAGAATATCTGGCAGATGAATGATGATGATTCCATAACTGGAAGCCTGCACTTCCCACTTTCTTTAATCCATTTTATCCATTCCTCACTCTTCCCCTCTGCAACCACCAGTTCTCTGTATTTATGGGTCTGTTTCTGCTTCTTTTTGCTTGTTTGTTTTTTTTAGATTCCACATATATGTGAAATCATATGGTATTTGTTCTCAGTGGCCGACTTATTTCACTTAGCATTTATATTCTCTAGGTCCATCCATGTTGTCACAAATAGCAAGATCTCATTCTTTGTTATGGCCAAGTAATATTCCATTGTGTATACATATTTATCCATTTGTCTATCATTGGACACTGGGTTGCTTCCATATCTTGGCTATTGTAAATAATGTTGCAGTAAACATCAGAGTACATGGATCTTTTTGAATTGGTGCTTCCGCTTTTTTTTTTTTTTTTGTAAATACCAGTACTGGAATTACTGGGTTGTATGGTATTTTTATTTTTAATATTTTGAAGAACCTCCATACTGTGTTCACAGTGGCTGTACTAATATACAGTCCCACCAACAGTACACAAGCATTCCTTTTTCTCAACATCTTACCAACACTTGTTCTTGTCTTTTTCTATTTTTTGGACTAGTTTCAGAAGAATAGGTATTAACTCTTCTTTAAATGTTTGGTAGAATTCACCTGTCAGTTATTTCTCTTTCATTTCTGATTTTATTTATTTGAGTCCTCTCTTTTCTTGGTTCATCAATTTTGTTTATCTTTTCAAAGACCAACTCTTGGTTTCCTTAATCTTTTCTATTGTTTTTTTTTTAAGCTTCATATTTCATTTATTTCTGCTTTTCTCTTTATTATTTTCCTTTCTTCTACTAACTATGGGCTTTGTTCTTTTTCTAGTTCCTTTAGGAGTAAGCAGATGCAAAATCTAACAGGAAAACAAAAATTAAACCACTCATTTTATTTGGAATTTTAATATGAGATGTTACAAGTGAATCATATGTAAAATGTTTAAACAAATACCAGCTGTTTATAGGATGAAACATAAGGCCTCAAGATATTAAAGATATTAAATTCAAGATATTAAAAAAACGAAGCAGTACTTTCATGACAGTATCACAGAGGCTTATTTTATAGGCTTTGGGCATTCATAAGCAGACATCATTTTGCTTCCTTTGTAAAGTTCATAAAATTGCACCATTTAAATAGTCTTTCTTCATTATTTCTTCAGTATTTCTTTTCACTTGAAACCCTGTATTGTTTTATGTAATTTTTCTCTATTTTACAAATGATCTAAGCTTCACTTTTCCCCACAGCATTTGAAGTGTCTGATCTTCATTTCTCCATTAACTCTATGAAACTGCACTCTCCAATTTTTTTCTTGCTTTGTGTTTATTCTTAACTTTCACAGGTTTTTGTTTTTTAGCCTGACAACTCTAGGAATTTCCAAGGCTCAGTTCTTGGCCCACTGCTCTTAACTTTCTATATTTACTTCCTCAGAGAGCAGATCCATTTTTAGAGTGTTAAGTAGTACCATAAACACAGCTTATCTCTAGCGCTGAATTTCTTATTCTTTCTCTAGTTGGTACCTCTCCAGATCTTAGAAGTTTTGCCAAATTTGGAATCAACTGTTGCTCAAAAAATAGAACACATCTTTTTCCTTATGTTAGCATCCATTTCCAGGTACCCTTTCATTGCTGGTCATATCAACATCTTAGGCCTCTAGTAACCCTGAGCACCCTCCTCACCATCATTCCCCTTAGGAATTTTGGTCTAACTATAAAACAGATGGTCTTTTATTGAAACACATTTTACACATAAGTGATTATTCATTATTGCTAGAAAATTCTCCCATTGAAACAGGTGTCAGTGGAAAATATGCTGTTTTTTCTCTCTCCTGTTCACACTGTTACATAATCAGAACTTTGGTGCTATTTTCTATAAATTAGGTATCTATTTATAATATATAATTTCTATAGCATATATTTTTTCTATAGTATATATTTTTATTAGACTAAATCTAATGTATGACTACTAGGAAAAAGGATTTTAAAATATTATCTCCTTGTATTTTAAAAAAATGTATACATAGCAAAGATTTTATGAAACTTAGTAAGAGAACCAGGCAGATGCTACCACAGGATCAAAGGATCTTCATGCATTTTTATTTGTAACAAACAGGTCTTTGGGAATTTGGATTTTCTTTTTTAGAGAAAATACCCATTTGTGCAAATTCTGTTATTGTGTGGTTCCTTTCTCACTTTTCCAAAAATACTTTCTAAGAAAAAAAATATATCTGTGTATCTCAGGTTGAATTGTTTTGTAATGAGGTCTTAACTAACTTGGGAAAGAAAATCAGAAGAAACCAGTTACACTATTTTTCTTAACTAAATGTTTATTTTATCCCAAAAAGTATTCAGGAAGCACAGTTTACTACTAGGTGTATTTACAAGATTATGAGAGCTTACAATTTCACTGGAGAAAAAGACTCTAATATCTAAGAATTTATATATATATACACACACACACACACACACACACACAAATAACCCTGAGATAGGAAGACTGGAGATAATAAACATCTATAGAGGACAAGTAGACAAAAAGAATTTACTAAAGAAAGGAATGAACTGTACTTACATCACTGGAAAAAAAATAGGTAGGTAGGTAAATAATTTACTTTCATTCATCAGATTCTTACTGTAGGCAGGGCATTGTGATGGGTTCTGGGCTGGGGATGGAGAAGAGTATTATAGAGACTTGTACATGATATAGTTTTTGCCCTTTAAAAGGAGCCTGTCCCATGGTTGACAAAAGAAAGTACATAAATTGCTAAGTAGAAGATGGTGCATAAGCATTACAAAATAAGCATTATTGGAAGTTCAATAAGGGGTATATTGTATCAGGTGATATAGTTAAGGTTAAACCTTTATTGAAGAAAGTGGGCTAAAGCTAAATTTTGAAAGATGAATAATATCTGGATGAAGAAATGGGAGATGAAGTTTCTGATTCTTAATGAAACAATTTCTTTATTCCTTAGTTTCAAATTTAGACAAAACAGTATTTAACTCTATTTGTAGAATGCAGGAAACCCAGGTTTTTAGTCACAGATTTGCCTCTGATAAGCTATGTAATCTTGGACAGTCAAGACTTTTAGGGTTAGATTTTAAAACTTCCTAACCAGTTCTTTATTTACGTTAACCCTTCAGTGCTTTCATACCTAAGCTATAATATAGGAATAATAATAAAATGGGAATAAACATTTCCTTAATTTCAGTGTTATTGTGAAATGATATTCTTCATA
The DNA here is from genome assembly GCF_905146905.1 of Nyctereutes procyonoides. Classification (NCBI taxonomy): domain Eukaryota; kingdom Metazoa; phylum Chordata; class Mammalia; order Carnivora; family Canidae; genus Nyctereutes; species Nyctereutes procyonoides. Next base: position 38,801,371 of record NW_026575042.1, read on the forward strand.
TAAATTGAAGGTATCATCATAGTTATTTTCAGATGACTGAACAAAGCTGGCATATTCAAGAGATATATTTTTAAAAACATGTTTTTAAACCAAAGCTTTTACTTAATTATTTATAGATTGAAAACTGTAACTATGCAGTGGAACTTGGGAAAACTGAGGCTAAATTCTCCTTGGTTGGCATTGCTGGGCAGGACCTAAATGAAGGGAATTCAACACTTACTCTGGCACTGGTATGGCAGCTGATGAGAAGGTAAAGGCTGATATATTTATAGCAATACTGTTTCCTTCAGCAAGTTATATGAACTAAAATTTTGGCTATTTTTGAGAATAACAAACAATTACACAGTGTAAAATATATTTTTAAATGATTTACCGTTGATAATACATTTTATGTAAAAGTGGGTCAAATCTCTGGAAATGATCACTTTTATTAATGCCTCTTAAAAACTGCTATGTAAGGGATTTTTTTTTTTTAAATACTGTATAGTAGTTTTTGTTTCTGATTATGAGCTTTGCAACTTTGGAATGTGACTAAATGCAAATACCAAAGGTAGAAATATTTATTAGAACCAAAATACTTAAATATTCATCTAATATTGATATAAATGATGTGATCAAATTTCATCCTTTTCTCCCCTTTCACTCTCAAATATACATTTTTTCTGTTACAGGTACACATTGAATGTGTTATCAGATCTTGGAGAGGGTGAAAAAGTAAATGATGAAATTATTATTAAATGGGTCAATGAGACTCTTAAAAGTGCACAAAAACCCACTTCTATATCCAGTTTCAAGGTAATCAAAAGCTGTTTAAAATTTTGTTTTTGTAAGAAATTAAGTTTAGGAAGGAATTTTTATTGAAAATTACATTGGTTTAGGTCTAGAGTTACATTAATATTATATCTCAGAGACACAATTTATAAACTTAGGCTTATTAGCTATTGGGCATCTGTAAAGCAAAAATATGGTGTGAATTCTTATACTTTGATTGGTTGTCCTATTGAGTATAGATTCAGGTTAATATTATCAGACTCTGGTCATCTAATCTTAAAAAAGAAATAGAATAGGACCATAAAACCCAATTGTCAAATAAAAAAGAAAGATTAAAAAAAAAAAAAAACATTGTTTATATAGGACCTATAATGTTTTGTGCTCCCTAGCAGCAGTCTCAGAATTGTATTGACATCATTTCCAAGGCATAACAGAGACAGCCAAACCGATTCAAGTGGGAATTGAGAAAACTGGTAGGAAAAAAAAATCTTGTCATCTGGCTTCATAATGGCACTTAACACTCACTTCCGAGCATTTGTGGATGATTCATAAAGCATTCAAAGTGTAATCTGCACATATATACCCACTAATTTTCATGCATTTCCATTGTGTGTCGCTTTTGCATGCAACGTGATGTTAGCTACAAATAAGCATGTCTGCTTGTACACATTAATTCAGTGAGCCTTGTGTTTGTGATTTTACTATGATATGTGAAAAATCAGGAATTTGGTGGGGTTTTTTTTAGTGAATAAGAATGCAGATGAAACCCTATTTTCAACTCCCCACCAAGTGCGCAGAGTGGCCAGTCCCACAACCCCCCAGATCACAACTTGAGCTGAAATCAAGAGTCCAGTGCTTAACTGACTGAGCCACCCAGGCACCCATAGGAATACTCTTCTGAACATGGTGAGCAGGACGGATAGTAGGAAGAAGGGTGTAAATTCAAGGACAGTGCCAAAGAAGCTGAGGCAGAACTCAAGGTGTGAAATGAGGAGGATCTGAATGGAGTTGGGGGTGGGCACAGGAAATGTTAAGAATGGATAGTTATTTGCTATTGAAAAAGAACAAGTAGGATTTGGCTTCTTGATTTAGGGAAGCACAGGAGAAAAAGGAGTTAAAACTTGATGGTTTAGGCTTGAGTAACTGAAAACAGATAACACTAACAAATGGGAATCTCAGGAGGTACAGCTGCTTTCTGGAAAAGGTGATGAATCTGTTTTAAGTCTGCTGGATTTGAAGTAATGTTCAGGAAATGAGCTAGATGACAGGAAATGTTAAAACTGGTAATACAGACTTGGTCATCAGTTAAATAGAAGAGATAGTTGAAAATAGGAGTACACAAACCCTCTAAGGGAGAAAATGCACAGAGAAAAAGCAGACTTGAGAGTTTTACTTAGATCCCAGGTAGCAGGAACATAATGCAAATATGCTTGGCATTTATTTAGTAGGAGCTTGGTAACAGAGTCTTTAAAGAGGCTATAGTTAAGAAATGTGGCAGCAAATGCTAAAATAAAGTTGGGGTGGGGAGGCTTTTTTCCCCCAACTGTAGAAGGCATTATATTTGAAGCCTATTATAAGTGTTACTGGTAAGAATCTACTAATCATAATCAAGGCAGTATCATACTGAGACATTTTAGAAAAGACAAATTTGCCCTTTTTAGTTACAAACTAATTTTCCCTCATCAAGGTAAGGAAATGTATGAACACTGAATGAAGTATGAAATTGTTGAATCACACTATATTGTACACCTGAAACTAAGAGAACATTGTGTGTTAACACGGGATTAAAATAAAATAAAAGAAGATGAGGATGTGGTATATCCATAACAATAATCTTAATTACCTTTATTGAGTTCTTTGTGCCACCATGCTAAGTACTTTACAGTTTCTTTCAATTCTCTCAATAACTCTATAAGCAAAAAGGAGAGCATTAGAAAAATTAAACAACATGTCCCCTTCATACAACTAACCATTGAGCAGAATAGCTGGATTTCACATCCAGATCTGACTGCAGGTTAAAAGCCAAACTGTAGTTCTGTGTCCCTGGATTTGACTTCAGCTCAGACATTTATTAGTTGTGTGACATACTGCTCATTCATCTCATAAATATTCAAAGCTTACCTTGTATCAGGTTGCTTTGCTAGTCACTGTGGCTACATAATGCCCTCAGTGTTTACTTCAGGAAAGGAAGCAAAGAAGAAAACAGGAATCACTGTGTGGGGTGTCAGCGTACTAATCAGCTAACGGGAGTAGGAAGCACATGAGAGGGGCACATGTTTTATAGAAACCTTAGCAGTTTATACTAACTCCTTTTGATAAATAAAGTTGAATTTACTTCTGGTTCACCATTCAATATCCGTATGACCTTGGGCAAATTATTAATTTCTCTGTGCCTCCGTTTCCCCATACTTAAAATGGAGATATTAATAATACCTATCTCCTGAGTTTGTTATCAAACTAAATAAGTTAACACATGTAAAGAGCTCAATAGTATCTGGACATTTTAAGGGCTCAGTACAAGGGGCTTACTACACTAGTATGGCAACATATAACGGGCATCATATGGAGAGGTTCCTCTTGAGCTTTTTAGAGAACTCTGGTTGCCACATCACTGTGTTTCCACTTCTATTTTTAATAATGACAGAAAGAACAATAGCATGGAATGTTCTAATAGTAATGTGTATCAAATTAAGAGAGAGGGATGATACAATTCGTTATCTTGAAAATCAAGCCAAACTCGAAGCTAATTCTTGAGAGTCTAAACTCAGAAAGACTTGATCACCCCAGTTATTTTTACCCCTCTACTTCTACTTCCCCCCAAAAATCTGTTTTATAAAATGAACATTCCTAAAAGTAAAGAATATAAATTTTTCTAAAATTAACAAATGTAATGGCTCATAGATCATGCACCCCCCCAAAAGTAAACTGTTAACTTTTCTTCACATGGCTTCAAATTGTTTTTTCAAAACTTTATTAATTTGTCTAGGAACTGTAGTATATGCTTTCATTTATATTAATACTCCCAAGAATCCTGTGACTTTCTCATAGTAGTGGTTAGGGAAGGGTGCTTCCTTTTGGCTTTGGAAAACGGAAACCCAATTTAAAGTGGTTTAAACCAAAAGGAAAGGTACAGAATAGCAGAAATCCAGAGGTAGGGTAGATTTCAGTGTTGGTTGAGTCAGTAATTGAAGAATGTCATTCAGGACTGAGGCTTTTGTCCATCTCTGCTTTGCCATCTACAGTGCCAACTTCACTCCAAAGCTGGTTTTCCTTTTGATAATAGAATAACTGCTGACTGGGACAAAGGTTTCATCCTCTCATTCACATAGAGGAGGAGGGTTGCTGGTTTTCCATAGCTCTTCCAGAAAATGGCAAGGGCCTCACATTAAATTAGGCCCAAATTAAATCACTGTGCTAATCAGATGGGATTACTCTGGTTCAGACTGTTTTTGTTCATCTAAGGAGTCTTTTTAGACATTTTCTTCCTAAATTCCCCTTCCCCTGAAATTTTAATGCTATGTATATTACTGATTTTAATGCACTGTATGCTTTATACATAAAGAGTAAGTTTATTACCCAACCCCCAGAATGCATGGCCTAGACTAATTCAGGATCACCCCTGGAGCTGTGGATGGGGTCAGCTTTCCTTGAAGCACATGTCCATGTGAGGGGGATATGGATACAGAGCAAAAATGTGGGTTCTGTTAGGATGGAGATAGTAGTAAGGAATGAGTAGATTCTGGGTAGGCAAGCAGCAATGGCCACTATTCAAGCTGAAAGAACAAGTAATTTTTTTTTTTTCAAGTACTGGTAAGTGATAAAACGACTTAGACCAGGATTTCTGACTTCCAACTGACTTCCAACTAGAATTTAGTTGTTCATTTTTAGTTCACCTTGGAGGTAACTTCAAAAATGGAGAGAATCTTGGGCATTACAGTCAGACAATTATGGGCTCAATTATTGGTTTTGTACCTACTGGTTGTGTGAACAAGTCACTTGAGCTCTATGAATTTCACGTTCATCCTCTTTAAAAGAGGTTTTTAGGAAAGTTAAACAAGCTGGACATGTAAAGCAACAAGGATAATGCCATTGTAAATGTTAGCTCCTTTCCACTATTATTTTCATTTTTCTTTCTCAAAAATTTTAAGTGAAGGCTTAGGAATCCATGGTCTAAGAAATATATTACTAGAATTTGCAAAACCATTAATTTAAAATCCATCTCCTATTCCCTTTCAAAAGTATTTTTTACAGAATGGATACTATAGTTAGCATACTTTAAGAATTATCACATCTGCAAGCCCTATTTGGGTATGGTGACAGCTCCACATTGTAAGCTCTGTAGACACCGAAGGAAAAACATATTTTAAATGGTTTGTGAAGTGGGCTGGTTGCAGAAAAGCTGAGTGTTCACTACAAAGAAAATTTATAATTTGCTCTCAGTTATATGGTCATGAACCAGTCTGCTTATGAAAATTAAAAGATGTTTATGAATGATTCTTTATTTTCTAGGACAAAACTATTAGCACTAGTTTACCTGTTCTAGACTTAATAGATGCCATTGCACCAAATGCAGTTCGTCAAGAAATGATCAAGAGAGAAAACTTATCTGAAGAGGACAAACTGAACAATGCTAAGTAAGCTTTTTATGGTTTAAATTAAAACACAGTGGCTCTTTAATTTTGTAAATCCTTAGATAAGGTTACTATGTCTTTAACATTTTGAAGTACAGCTTATATGGGGAATATGATTTAAAGACTTAACTTTCTCATAAAGTTAATCTAATCAATATATTTCATTCTTAACATATAGTAAGTGAAAACACTGTAGATAACAAATACTAAGATATTTTTCTTGTCTTTTCAAGATATGCCATTTCAGTTGCTCGAAAGATTGGTGCCCGGATATATGCCTTACCTGATGACCTTGTAGAAGTGAAACCAAAGATGGTTATGACCGTGTTTGCATGCTTAATGGGAAAAGGACTAAACAAAATAAAATAATGAAACATTTCATATGATTTTCTGCCACATTAAACACATTGAATGTCTCACAGTTTACAGAATTCTGAAATGTAGTGGGTATAAAACCAGAGATTATTTGTATGCTTATACTAGTATAATTCATTAATGAATTTAGTGTCTTACTCATACTAGTTAGAATCTGTCAACATTTTTGGAAATACAACTAATTTACCAGTCAGTACTGATAATATGTTCATCATCAAGCTGATATTTCATAATTATTTTCATTTTCTGAAAGTCTTATTAAAACAAGACTAATTTATTCTTTTTCATGGTTCAAAAAAGATCAATATAAAAAAATTTTTTTGCAGGTCCTGCTGTGCTTTGATTTGTGTGTGTGTGTGTTTGTGTTAATTTTGATCATAAATGTATTCAGAGTCATTATCCAAGTTATTTTATTTTTTTCTTTCCACTATGTGAACTTTAACTTTTCTGTAAATTTCTATATTGTCTCAAATTTTTAAGTGACAAGTATTGTTCATTAGCATTAAACTTTTTTATATATGAGAACTAACTCTTGAATAAACCCCAAAATACATTATCTTATATAAGTAGCAGGAGCTTTTTACTTAAAACTTAATTTTAACTGTACTTATATTTTATGTATGCTAGTTTGTAAGACAGCTTTAACTATGACATGCAGCATATATCTTGGTAGGCTGTTATTAGAGAAATATGTTTGTGTACATAAATATTTTTTGAATCTGAACTACCCAGGTTTTCTGAAATGGAATGTATAACTGATTCAGTCAGCCAACCATTAAGTGTTTATTGTAGTCCCACTATGTGTGTGACAACTTTTCAGTTCATAGATATTGGTATATGAAGAATTTCTTTTAGAACTATTCATTTTGAATGTGCATATAGTTATTTTTCAACTGGCTTCTTCCACATATTTATAGCAAAACATTGACTAGAGCATCTCAAGGCACATTGACACTATACTGTTAGTTTCATATGACACATGTGAATTTTGATCTATACTGAAGACTAATTTAGAATATACCCACAGAATATCTTCAGCAGAAAGTAATACAAAGCTAATATTCAACATAGAATATTTTCACATGTTTTTTCCACAGCCTCCTACAAATTGGCAGTGTTTGGTTAATGATTGTGTTACTTGGGAATAGCTAATCTTCAGACCTACTTTTGTGTGAATTTTTATCAGTAGACAGATTCTGCTGCTAAAAATTGAATTCAGAAATATGTTTCCTCCATTTTTCCACCGTTAGTGTGAGTGGACAATACTGCTACACAACAAAAATGCTGTCACTTTATCTCAGTGTGAATGAGTAGTCTAAACTTCTCTTCTACCTATTGATTAAAACAGGTTGGTAAGAATGAGACTACTCGTGTTTGGAATTTTTTAAGTGAAATCATCAGTAGGTGGAACTTTGAAATATATTCTTCTACAAAAGTGTTTTCCTTTACTTTTATATTTTGATGATTGTTTTCTTATATGAAGATTAAGATGTGTTCTTGCTCTAAGATTAATCAATGTTTCCCCTTTGATTTTTTCACCACTGTATTTACTAAGTTATCTGATTTACATGAAATTTGGCACTTTAGTGTTCTTTTTCTCACAAAATATATTTAATAAAAACTCTATATACAAATGTGTCAATGTTCATTTCATTTAAAGAATACAGAACCTTGAAAATTAATCTATCATAAGTTTATTTTCCAGAAAAGAAAATAATTTTGTTTTAATTAGTAAAACAAAAAATATTAGATTATTTTGAGGGAAATGAAGGTGGTTCTGTGGTTCTTTAATATGGAGAATTTTAGTAAAGACCAACTGCATTATTTCTATAATTTGGTTTGTGCTAAAATACTTTGAGGGAATCAGTTTATTAACATAAATTTGTTATGATTCAGGTATGATGCTACAAACATGGGGATTAAGTTGAGAAAAGTATAGACAGTTCTCTAACTTCATTAATCTTCTATCCTAGTGGAGAGAGATAATAAATAGGAATTTTAGATAGAGATAAAATGCAAGGGATCCCTGGGTGGTGCAGCGGTTTGGCGCCTGCCTTTGGCCCAGGGCGCGATCCTGGAGACCTGGGATCGAATCCCACATCGGGCTCCCAGTGCATGGAGCCTGCTTCTCCCTCTGCCTATGTCTCTGCCTCTCTCTCTCTCTCTCTCTCTCTCCCTCTCTATCATAAATTAAAAAAAAAAAAAAAGAGATAAAATGCAATAGGGGAAATCGTAAAAGAAATAGGCAAATGTGGCCTAAGAGTAGTGAGGGAGAAGCACAGAGTTTGAAGATGTATATAGGATCTGGTTTTGGGGGGTTCTTTTTGTTTTTTTTGTTTTGTTTGAAGTAGGCTCTGTGCCCAACGTGGGACAAGAGTTACATGCTCTGTTGACTGAGCCAGCCAGGCACCCCTGTTCTACTTTTTTGGGGGAATCTGTTCGACTTTTAATACCAGATCTGAATCTGGATTTTTTCTCTTCTCCAGCTGAAGTTAATGGTCTTCTCTTTTGTACCTGCAGATTGGTGAGTTGCTTTGAGTAAAAGTGCTGCTTCTGAATCGTACAAGCCATTATTCATCATAATTCTATCATTAGTCTTACTATCACAGATGCACAATAAACCCATTATACAGGGGATGCTAAAATACCCCAATTTATGCTGGATAAAGTGTGTACCAGAGAGGCAAGAGAGAAGAAAATGCTGCTTCTGAGATGATTAAAAAAAAAAACTTCTAAAGAACAGGATACAGTTGCAACACTGACTTACTTTGAAAAAGGGAAAGCCCTCTAATACTTTGCCTCCTAGAATTATCTAGTAAAGTAGGTTGGAATTCCCCTGAATCTAAGAAATTAATCTATCCTTTGTGGGAGTCCTTATGGATGAGAAATAATAAACCAAGAAGCTTGAAAAGACTTCAGATTAAAGTGGTTTTTATATTTTGAGCCATCTGAATGTTTACCTTCCAACACTCTGGAACTTTTGGATGGGTCAGGGTTAGAGCTATCCTACTGAGTGAAAATTTTACTGGACTATGAAGAGTGTTTAAGTGAGCAGACATATAAACCCACATACATACATCTTTGTTTAATGGTCACAAACTGACAACAACTTTGACATTGCACCAAATATGCAAACTTGGAAACAGGATAGAATGGAGTAGATTAATGATACATGATAAGAAAAACCTAAAATGATTCAATCGATAATCAGCCATTTTGAAGTAAACACATGATAATGTTTCAAAAGGTGGGCAATCTTGTCATCTACTTAAGGCCTCTTAAAGATCTAGAGAGGACTGGGGATCTCTGGGTGGCTCTGCGGCTTAGTGCCTGCCTTCGGTCCAGGGCTGGGCCCAGGGCCTGATCCTGGGGTCCCAGCATAGAGTTCCACATCGGGCTCCCTGCATGGAGCTTGCTTCTCTCCCTCTTCCTGTGTCTCTGCCTCTCTCTCTCTCTGTCTCTCATGAATAAATAAATAAATAAATAAATAAATAAATAAATAAATAAATAAATAAATATCTTTAAGAAAAAAAAAATCCAAAGAAGACTTTGAATGATGAGAAAGACATATTTGGGATATTTGGGAGTTAGTGCTGGCAAGAACAGAGATAGAATAAATCAACCCGAATAGGAAGTATTTGCTTCCCTCAAATATAAGATATTCTGACGTAAATTTTTGTATTGCCTTTTAAAACCTAAAGCACTGAGGGCACAATTTTGATTTTTGTATCGTTGTTGTGGGAAGCAGTTAAGAATTCAAGATAGAAGTTGCAGCTTTACCTCCTAGCTTTTAAAGGTGCAGGAATCTGCTTTAAATAAAAGCTTGCTTTAAAAAAAATTATTCAAGGAAGTCATCCTGTGCTTCAGTTAGCGTTTGCCTAACACACATCTTATAAAATCAAACTTATAAATGTGAAGACACCGCCGGAATGACTGTAATTAGATTTTAAAAAATGTGCTTATCCAACGGTTACACACGTCGGTGCGCCTGAATTACATGCGAATAAATGTATGACAGTCGTGCCAATTTTACATCACCAAACAAGTTGTTGGGGGAAAAAAACAAAAGGCCGGAAATCGGCACAGCTGGCCACACACACACACACACACACACACACACACACACCAGCCTACGTGCACTGCGGGGCCAGGGTCCTCTCCTTTCTGCTTTGCCTAAAGGACACAAACGAGAAACAATTAAGGCAGTTCCACAGGGGATTCGACTAAACGTTAGGTCGTCAGAGTTTCAAGTCACCGTGCAGGTGCGTGTTGTTACGCAGCAGGAGACCGCAGGGGAATTACCTCAGCGCCGCGAGCCGGCCGTGGAGACGCACGCACGGTTCACCTTAGCCCTCGGCAACTGGAAGCCTCTCCAGGTTGCCGCCGGCCTCGCGAGGAACGGGGGGCGTGGCACACGCAGGCCCCGCCCCCCGGGAGGCCCCGCCCACCGCCGAGCCCGCCCCGGTGTCGTCGCTATAGCGGAGCGGAAGATGACGTGAGGGGAGTCGCGAACATCTCCAGGCGCAGCTGGGCCGGCGGTTCCCACAGCGCGGGAGCCCGGCGTGCGCAGAATCGCTCTCGGAGCTCCTTTGCCACAGATCTCTCATCCTCCTCCCGGGCCGGGCCGCCCCCAGCGCGGCCCCCGCGGCTCCTGGCACGGCCCCGCGCTCGGCTGCCGCCCTGGCGCGCGCCACTCTGTCGTCCCCGGAGGGGCGCGGACCGGCTCGGCCCGGGCGCCGGCGGCTGGGGAGGGGGCGCTGGCCCCGGGGCCGCGCATGCGCCGCCACCAATCTGGGGCTGTCAGTGGAGGGCGAGTGCTGGCTCCGAGGGGAGGCGACGCCCTTCGGGGCCAACGGGCCGCGCGCTGAGGCGGCCGTGGGAACGACTCATCCCTTTTCCAGCCCTGGGGCGGGGCTGGGGTCGGGGTCGGGGCTGGCGGGGGCCCCGCCCCCGTCTCCTGGCCTGCCCCCTTCCTGGGCCGCGATGATGGCGGCCCTGTACCCGAGCACGGACCTCTCGGGCGCCTCCTCCTCCTCCCTGCCTTCCTCCCCATCCTCCTCTTCGTCGCCGAACGAGGTGATGGCGCTGAAGGATGTGCGGGAGGTGAAGGAGGAGAACACCCTGAATGAGAAGCTTTTCTTGCTGGCGTGCGACAAGGGTGAGAGCTAGGCCCCTTTCTCCACTTGTGGGCGCCCCTGCCCTCCGCACCCTTCACCCTCTCTCCCCAGCCTCCCCCTGGCGCACTCTTTCCTCACGCGCCGAGCGCCTGCACCCGCCTCGCCCGCGCTCTCTCCCGGGCCCGGCACCGCCTCTGCCCCGGGAGTGTGGAGCCGGCGGGCGGGAGCAGCCGGAGGGCAGCCCTCGGGCCGCCGCACCTGGGGCGGCTCGTCCGGCCGTGGCCGCCCGCCGTGGGGTCGGGCGTTTAGGTAGCGACTGGCTGATCCAGACCCTGGGGTGCTGAGCGTCCGCCTCGGAAGGACCTGGGCTCCCTCTCAGGGCTGCTTTTCTTTTCTTTCTGGGATCGCAGAGGGTTCGTGTACTTTGGGACCTTCTAGTTCTAAGATTCCATGACCTTGCTCAAGGCTCCTCGTGTTCATGGGCTCCCACCTGGTTTCTCTTTTTCATTTTCTTTAACCCCGTACTCGCATTATTAGCTCCAGTCACCCATTGCCTTGGTGTTCAATGACTGTTGAATGGGGTTAGGTGATGTCAGTGTCCTAGGAGGAGAGAAAGATAGGACTGGAGAAATTACGCCGTAGTGACCAAACTTTTTTTTTTTTTTTTTTAATTTTGGGAAGTTAGTTCGTGCGTTTCATTGGAGAAGAAGGTTTATTGCTCCCGAGCCTACTCTGGGGGAAAAAAAATGGTCATGCAAAAAACAATTACAGGGCAAAACAGTGGAATGTATTTAATGTGTTTCTCTCCCCCCCCCCCCCGAAAAAAACCCAACAACAACTAGAAATCAGTCACTTTTATGGCCATAATAAAATCTCTTCACTTAAGCATGCTTTCTGTTGATGCATATCATAAAAGGAATGGGAAATTGATTGCCCTGAGACGGCTTTTATTTCCCACATGTAAGAAAATGCTGTAATTTTCCTCTTTCTGAAGTTCTTAAATTGCCTTACAGTGGCCATGCTCACTTAGGAATACTCTGTTCAGGATCCTGCCAACTTCCAAATATAAACCCAAAGGGCGACTTACGCTGAAAAGATTAAGTACAGAGGGTTTTTTTTTTTTTTTTGTCTGTATGTATGTGTTTTTAATGAATCACAGCCTCTCTAACCTCTCTTACTGCTTTTGAAATAGGATTTTATCCACACAACTTTTTGAAAACACATTAACATATAAACAGTTCACCTATGTCTGTTGATAGACACTTTTATATTCTTATGTAAAAGGATTAAGTTATAGTATAAAAGCCTTTGTTAAATAAAGTCCAGCCTGGGCACAACTTTGATTAGTCTTAGAATTTAAGAACCAGAATATGTTTATACCCTCACAAAAGTCACTGTCTGTGGATTACATAAAATTACTTAATATTACTGACCTGAACTATCTGAGTTCTCTTCCCTCAAAAACTCTCTGAGAGGAGAAGGGACAAGGTTGTGTTGTACTAGAATGAGTAAGTGGCTGCTCCATCTACCCCAGCGTACTCAGCTGTGGTTATTTTAAAGCAAACAGAAAGTATGTCAAGAAAGGGAATTTAATATTGCCGTCAAACTGAGGACAGAGGAATGTCATAGTGGAATGTGGTTGGAGAAAGTACTTGTATGGCACGTATATTTAGAATTGTTGCATAATCTAAGTCAAATCAAAGTTTTAATCTGTGATAGTTTTGTAGTCTACCTACTAGTGTCAGTTGAAACAGCTTCCTATTCTTCATCAGTTTCCCATTTTATAACATCCTTAAGATCCTTGGAGAGGTTTACCTTTTGGAGATGGGGTGGAAAGTAAATATACATTTTTTTTTGCCCTTCCATAACTTAAAAAATTTTTAATGAGTGAGATTAAATAGATATTTTCTCTTGCAGGTATGTTGAAATGAATTCTCAGCTTAGATTTGAAGAAATAGCTTAAATTACATATTTATAGTATACCTTTAGATTGAAAAAATAAATTTGAATTATAGCAGTATTTTTGTTTGCTTACCTATCTGTATTCACTAATATTGTTAAGCCTTTTTTAGTGTATTTCACTTTTAATCTAAAAGTGAGAAGTTTCTTGAAGTAGCTGTAGCTTCCACTATTACATTGGAGCATTCATCAAACCAAATGACAAACATTTGCTAAAACAGCCATTAGGGTAGAGTGTGTATGCTTTTCATAGATTTCATTTTATCCTGACAACCCCATAAGCCAGATCTGTTGTTATACTTATTTTACAAATGAGGAAAATGAGGTTTAGCAAAATTTTAAAATCACTTTGCTCAAGGTTACATTAGCTAGGTTGTGGTAGAACTCCTCTCTCTTGAGCCTGTACTCTTAGCCACTATGTTATACTGATCTAGTTGTAGTTGAATGAATGAAAATCATTTGTGTTAGAAAAAACACATCCAAATTTGGATTTATTAGTTGGAGATTAAACTTTATGCACTCTGTGAATGCTTTGTAAACCTTGATTCTGTGGATTATATTTATCCAATAAAAGTAAAAAGCTTTAATAGCACTAGAACAAATCCACACTAGAATATCTATGTTTCTCATCCTTTCATTTAGCAATCATACTGTACATGTACTTTCTAATATATTCCATTTAGGGAGAGTTCCTAAAGCAAAAATTATGGAGATAAAGTATGTGTATGTTAGTGGATGGGTGTGTGTAGATAAAGGAGTAAGTAAAGAAAAAAAGTAGGAAAGAAAAAGATTTTATGTTTGATTTTATTGTTTGTATAGCTAGCTTTTCTGAAAAATGAGCTCGATAGATCTAGGCAAGTGCTGATCTCCTGGTAGTGGCTACTTAATAGTGGCTGTTATCTTGAAGTAGGTCAGAATCACGTATCATTGGTTCTTTTCTTTGTATAAAAGTTCCTATACAAAGTTTTCTTTGTATAAAAGTGAAAGTTCCTATACCAGTGACAATCAAGTTATGTTCTCTGCCCCCACCCAAGTAAAATTCTCAGAAAGCACATTCATATTCTTTATAAACCTAGAACACTGCAACTCAGAGGTAAAAGATAACTGAAACAAGAGCTGGCTATTTTATGAAATATTCAGCAGGGTTCTTATCACCCACCTCTTTCCTCTTATTGAGAATTAATATGATAATGAGCCATATTTATTTGTGGGAGCCTGTGGTTTATTCAGGCCTGCTAGGTGAAGAAAGAGTTAATATATTTGTTTAGAGAGCCCTTGAACTAAGTATAGTTCATGTTAATTCACCCCTTTTCATAGATGGTAGCTTTTAGTGTACATTCATGAACTAAACCTATATTAACCCTTCGCCGATGGTCCGTTCTTGTGCAGAAAAAGGAAATGATGAAAGGGCTTAGTCTGGATTTAGGCCCTGCCAACTCTCTATGAAGGGCATTTTTCAGGAATTTCTATTTGCAATTAATAAATCAGGATGCTCTTTTTGAAATTTCAGCAGGGGGACCAGGAGGGATGGAGAGAGCTACCCTAGGCTCAAACTAAAGTCTTAAAGCATCTTTGTAGTATGATTTGCTGCATTGTGTGGGAGGGTGTTTGATTTCCTGCATGAACTTTGTATACCTTTGGGCTAAGCATGCTTTTAAAATGAGCAGCGCATCTGGGAGAAGTAATACTAAGCTGCCATTTTTTTTAGAGCTACCATTTTAATAACACCTTACTTAATATATTTAATGGGACTTTTTAAAAGTCCCATTTATTTGATGTAAACTGAAGTTTTTATATAAACTGATAAAGGATATAAACTAAAATTTTATACAATTTACAACATCACTGAATTGGATCTCAAGTCATAGGCTAATTACAAAATAAACATTGCCTCTAATTTTTTTTCTAATAGATACAGGAATATACTGTTAATAGTTTTTAATTTGTCAACTAATTTACTATAAAAAAAAGCATCACCTTCTATGCTGTAAGTATAATTTTTTCCTACAGCAGAGTGAATCTTTGCTCCTTTGCCAGATGATATTCATTATCATGAATAGTCTTCATTAACAGTCATAAATGACTAAGAAGTTATAGTAATAATTGTCTTTTGTTTTTTCAAAAATATTCAAACATACCATGTTTCTGATTATCTTTAATTTTTAAGGTTTCACTTATAACTGATTATAAAACATTGGGGTTTATGAGAAATACTGGGCTTTTGCACATTTGGGTAAAACTATGTTTTTAAATCATCTTCACTATAAAAGTTGTAATTTTTTTTCTTTTTAGAATTTGATTCAAACTATTTAAATTTAGTATAGAGTTAACATTTTTTTTTAAATGATAGGTTTAATGAGAAAGTTCTTTTTTTTTAATTTTTTTTTTAATTTTTATTTATTTATGATAGAGAGAGAGAGAGAGAGAGGCAGAGACATAGGCAGAGGGAGAAGCAGGCTCCATGCACCGGGAGCCCGATGTGGGATTCGATCCCGGGTCTCCAGGACCGCGCCCTGGGCCAAAGGCAGGCGCTAAACCGCTGCGCCACCCAGGGATCCTAGAGTTAACATTTTTAATCACTATTGTCACTATTTGTATTTATAGTCCAGCACTAAATTTGTTATCTTTGTATTTTTTTACTTTGTTATTCTTTTTCCTTTTAATAATAAAATCTTTTTTTAAAGTGTCTTCAGGAATAGTCCTATTAGAATGTTGCAGTTGACACATACAAAAAAGTTTGTTATAGAAAATTGGTTTGAAAAGCTTTACAAATTTTTTTGACAGATAAATTCTCCCATACTTCACAACTAACTGAAAATTTGGATACTATAAAATTAAACTGATCAACATTAATGCTCCCATTTTAGCAATACTGAAATCTACCATCATATAGCAGAAAGTAAAATGAGATGCCAATGAAGAAAAGATGGAATCATCTATTCTTAATTGATATTGTAACATTTCTCCACTATATTTCTTAAGGGTTTATCGCAGTTGGCCATGTTGAATTGGTTGCTAAAGATTTACGAGATTACCGTGGTGCTTTATGTACTATTTCATTTTTAAAAATCATTTAGGACTTACTACATTGATTTCATGCCTTCTGGTGGGTTGCAGCCTGCATTTTGGAAAACATTGGTCTAGGAATATAATGAGTAAACAGGACAGTTGCTCAAGGTTAATAGAGAATGGTAGCAAAGCTCAAGTTTCATAGGGCTTAGTAAGCCACAATAAAAATTTTGGCAGGTATTTTAGGTGTGATGGAAAATCTTAACAATCATCAAGATTTTTGGGAATTGGATGATCTCAATTTAAAAAAAAAGATCAAAAAAAAAAAGATCATGC
Organism: Nyctereutes procyonoides; assembly: GCF_905146905.1. Classification (NCBI taxonomy): domain Eukaryota; kingdom Metazoa; phylum Chordata; class Mammalia; order Carnivora; family Canidae; genus Nyctereutes; species Nyctereutes procyonoides. The sequence continues at coordinate 38,817,569 of NW_026575042.1, forward strand.
TGGCTGCTGGGAGGACAGTGGATTTAAGGGAGGGGCTAGAGCAACGTGGGCAAACTAGCATGCAAGCCCTAATTTTCTAAAGCCTGTGAACTAATAATAGTTTCTACATTTTCATTTTAAATGATTTGGAATAAGTCAAGAGAAGAATAATATAACATGAAAATTATATGAAATTTGAACCGTAGTGTTCACAAATAAAGTTTTATTGGAACACATTGGAATTCATATGTGTACATATAGTCTGTGGCCACTTCTGTGCTGTAAGGGCAGACTTGAATATTTGCAACTACGATAGTATGGCCTGTAATGCCTGAAATATTTACTGTATGGCCCTTTATAGAAGGACGGTGTTGACCCTTGTAATAGAGTATTGGCACCTATTTCAGTAAAGAGTCTATTACAAAGTTCAGGAAAGAGATGATAGTGGTTTTGACTGTGGGTAGCAATACACATGGATACAAGTGGATGAGTATGGGAACTATTTTGGAGAAGGGGCTGAGAAAGCTTGCTATTGAATTGGTATACTAGTAGAATTGATTGAAAAAGTTTATTTTTCCTTCCCCGAAAAAAGAATCATCTAGTCAAAAAGTAAACAGATTATGTTGCATTTCCTTTTATATATTACATTTTAAAAGACGGAAGATTTATGTAACTCTTAAAAAAGCAACTTCCATATAAAATGAAAAGCATTCATATATTTGTCTGACATAAAAAGGCATTTAAATTGTAATCCTTGCTCTATAACTAGCTTCTTGCTATGTATCTTAAACTTACTAACCTCTTTCTACATGATGCACTCATCCTAAATATTAATACTGTTCTGGGCTTAACAATATAGCACATTGTTTTAAATGGCTTGCAAATGTAAACTTAGGTGGAATACTTAGAAACCACTCTAGTTTTCTTTAGGTTCTGTGACTATAGCATGTAATTTTTCATTTGCATGAGTGTGTCACCTGTGGCAGGGTGAAACTTTTTATTATTTTTAGGGATGAAAATTACTTATTTCGTTTGTTTTTTAAGTTTCCTTCTCCCCCCCCCCCCCTTGAATAGCCTCCTGACTGTAATGGAAATAATAATAATAATTTGTCTTTGAAACCTAAAGTTAGAGTATCTGGCATTTGCAATACAATTACCCTTTAAACAGCAGTCTAAAGTTTTAGCACATGGAGCAGTTGTTTCTTTCCATATGCTATACCTGAAATTTATAAAAATTTTTAAGAATTGTATTTATATAATTCTTCATACTTTTCTGTCTCTGGCAAATGACTCACTAGATAATCTGAAAACCCTTCTGCTTCAAGTCACCTAAAAATGCCAGCTAACGTATAACAAACATCCATTTAAATGAACAGCTGAGCTTTCAAGAAATTAAGGAAACACTTATGATCCAAAAATAAGGAAAAGACTGAAAAACAGGAATATGTGAGCTAACATTTTGGCTGTTCTGTGAATGGGGCAGGAGTTAGTTATTGGTCCAGGCATTATAGGGATTTAAATTTCAATGCCCATATGGAAACAGGTTACAAGGCGTTGAGTTTGTACAAAGTAGGAAATTAGCACAACATCTATGCATAAAATCAAGATCCTTAAAGCACTGTACCTGCAGCAAAGAGGTTTATGAAGAAAAGAACCCATCCACTAGCACTGGGAGACTACAGAGAAAGTCGTAAGTAAGAATTTGCAGCTGTAGTCTTGTTTCCTTTTGGCTTGGAGTTTAATATTACCTACTTGATCTGTGAAAATGTAAACTGAGAAGTAAATATAAAAAGAATTGATAGGATTACGAAACCTCTGAATTATCCAGAAGAAGCAAACATAAAACATCCTTGATGTTTTCAAACTAGGCTGCCAGGATTCCCACAGTGAAGCTGCATGAAGCGGAGTTTGCAATGCCCAGTTAAAAATTCAGAAGACCCTCACCCATTCTCAAGAATGGGTCAGTAAACACAATTACATCCCTAAGGCCCTCAGATAATTATCATATAGAAATAAAAAAATAAGTGTTTTTAAAATTACTAAAATCTTAAGGAAATGAAAACATAAAAGATTTGGAAAGGAATCCAATAAAACTTAAGTAAAAAATAGTCATTAAAAAATGAATGGGTTAAGGGGATCCCTGGGTGGCTCAGCGGTTTGGTCCCTGCCTTTGCCCTGGGCGCAATCCTGGAGCCCTGGAATCCAGTCCCATGTCGGGCTCCCAGCCTGGAGCCTGCCTTTCCCTCTGCCTGTGTCTCTGCCTCTATGTCTATCATAAATAAATAAAATCTTAAAAAAAAAAATGAATGGGTTGGGATGCCTGAGTGACTTGGTGGTTGAGCTTTTGCCTTCAGCTCAGGTCATGATCCCAGGGTTTTGGGATTGAGTCCCACATCAGGCTCCCTACAGGGAGCCCTCTGCCTATATATCTCTGCCTCTCTGTTGTCTCTCATGAATAAAATCTTAAAAATATTTTTTAAAATGCACTAATAAATAATTGAATAAGAAATAAGTGGGAGATTTGAAGAAATTATCAAGAATACAGGAGAGAGAGGAATAATAAATCTTTAGAGACAAGTTGGAATGAGATGATCCAACATAATGTTTAATAGAACTTCCAGTAGAAAAAAGTAATATGGAGACGAAGCAATATTTGAAGAGATAGTAATGGCTGAAAATATTGCAGAATTTATGAAGGGCAGAAATTCTTGGATTCAGAAAGCCCAGTGAGTCCCTAGGTGAATAAAAAATTAGTCCTCACCTAGACACTAACATTCTCTTACCACTAAGAGGTGAAATAAACTCCCCTGAAATAAGGTTTTAAACATTTATTTTCCGGTAAGAGTGCTAAATTTTCACTGGTCTGTTTGTATGTTCACTATTAGTTCAGCTTGTAACTAAGAACTTTGCTTTGTGAAGTGTTTGATAAGTTTTTGTCATAGAACAAGAGTGTCTAAATATTAATTAGTAGGGCTGTGAGGAAAATATTTTTTTGTGACTAATTTTCTTCTTGAGGGAACTAAGGAAATATACCATCAAAAAACTACCATTCAGCTTCTTCCAAAATGTGTGGGGACTTTAAAGTCATTGGTTAAAAGTAGTAGTAAATTTATTAGAAGTTTTAACAAAAATCTGTTATTTTTCCTTCTTATTCACTCATTAGTTCAGTTTTAGGGTTCTTTCTACATCATGAAATTATTCATTTCTTTTTCCTTGGTTTGACTCTGATTGTTCTTTTCCTGTTTATTATTCATAGACTTTTAAGGAACAACTATATTTGCAAGTCATTTAAAATGGTTTATCATCTTAATGTTTCAAAAGTTAAATGGAGTAAAACAAAACCCACCTTGGTTTATTTATTTAGCACTTCTCTTTTGATTTATTCCACCCAATTACTGCACTAGCTGGTCAACAGACATATACAGTGGGCACTGGGTGAAAATGATAGCCTTTGTACTTACTCTCATTTTCCTCCACGGGTCAGCTGTTTTGATGTAGGCAGTCTGGAGTTAAGCAGAAGGTAATCCGCATGCTCCTGACAGGTCAAACTTCGCTTTGAAATATTCTCTCTTCAGCTTTACCAGCATTGATCCTAGTCCTGCCTTGGAGTTTTGTGAGCTAAATATTCCCTGGTAATGTAAACAGGTTCATTAATGAGATAAGGGGTGCGTGTGTGTAGGTATGTATGTATGTATGTGAGGTGTGTATGTATGTATGTGTTGCGAGAGTAAGGAGGAGAGGAAAGGAATTTCTGGCATCCTTCCCTCTTACTGTGTATACCTACTAGTATGTATACATTCACACTGCTTTTCCAAACTAGGTTTTCCCCTGTAAAACCAATTCTTACTAGCCTCTGCTTATTATTAGATCTTATTTTTAACCATTGTTATGTACCATTAAATGTGTTTACATATTTGAGATGTAAAACTTAAATCCTTTATGCTTCTTGTTTTTCTAGTTTTCCAGTCTGTACTTTTGGACATTCTTTATTGCTTTAAGTATCTTCTAAAAATTTCTCTCCTTATAATCAATCAGTTATGAATTTTAAACTAACAACTTTTATTTCAAACTGCACATTTAAAATTTTTTCTACTTTTTATGTTTGCAACTGATGTACATACTATTTCAGGATAAAGTTTTCAGCAGGAAATGTTCACATTTTCTTTGTACATTTCCATATACAAAAATGAGATTAGGGTTCTAAATTTTCTTTTAAATCAACAGGCTAAGTTTTTACAGTCATTCTTATCTAATATGTCTTAGATATTAAATTATGTTTGTATATTGTTATTTAGGTGACTATTATATGGTTAAAAAGATTTTGGAGGAAAACAGTTCAGGTGACTTGAACATAAATTGCGTAGATGTGCTTGGGAGAAATGCTGTTACCATAACTATTGAAAACGAAAACTTGGATATACTGCAGCTTCTTTTGGACTACGGTTGTCAGGTACAAGGCTAGATAATTCTATCCAGTAGCTTCTAAGTACTGTTAGATATGCCATGTTGTCTTCTTTCTTTCTAGTTTCCTTTCATCTCCCCTTCCTTTTTTCCTTCCTTTTTTTTTCCTTATCTTTCTTTCACCCTTTATTTTGTCTTGAGCCACTAAAAGTTTCAAAAACAAACCCAAAAAAAGCCTTTTTAAGAAAGTATGTTTTGACTTGATTTATCTTTTCTCTCCCAATTTTTACTTTTTCCTCCCTTAAGTGTTTTATAACAGCTCACAGAGGTAAATTATCATGACTTATTAAAGATGACTGTTTTTATTACTTATGATATTACTATTTATGTTATATATCTAAAAATAGTACAAGTGTTCTGGAAGTGTCAGGGGAACAGGTTGTTCTGTGGCTCATGTAATTTACAAACATAAGAACAAAACGCTCCTGACTCGCAATGCAATTTTCACTTTGATTTTGGTTTTCTCTTGTGAAATTTTTATTAATTTTTCCTTTTTGTCTGAAGTTTAGTGTTTACAATTAAAGATGAATAAATTTTTTTTTTTAACTGGAAAATATAGACCTTTCTGTTTGTCTTCCTATCAGTTCAGGTAGAAAAGCAGGCATGCATGTAAGTCTTGAAAGAATTCAGTCAAGAGATTCTGAAGGAATTTAATAATAATATTTTTCTTTTCTTTTGGGTTTACTTATGATGGAAGCACATGAATTCCAGCACTTTCCTTTTCTTTTAAATAGCATGATTGCTCTGTTGTAGCTTCAAATTAATGAAACTTTTTTATTTTGAGTGGCACCAGGAAGCACTCACAGAAAAATTTCAAAATATAAGTAGGTTAGTTCTATGTGCATTTTAATTGTGTGCATATATATATGCGTACTGGCTCTATGTACACATACTTAGAGTAGAAAAAGAAATTGCCTTCTCAGCAATTTCAGTTATCCAGAACATCACTGAGAACCAGAAAGTAAAAAAAATCTCTGAGCAGTAGCTGCCATGAAGTTTCCCATTTATGAACTTTAGTTATAGGAGTACTGGAGCCCTGCTTCAATTTTAACAAGCTTCAATACTTAGTCTTTATAGAGAATTAGAGGGGCAAGAGGGGCATGAGGGCTGCAGTGAAACAAAATGAGATACAGTACTTCTGACTCTTTTTAATAAAGCGGTCAACAGCATTACATATCTCATGATCTCTGAGTGAGTTGTATGTTAGAATGGTAATTAATGTTTATAACAATGGCCAGAGCAAGTAAGGAAAAGTTAAATTATATTCAGTACCTATTGTTTTAGAAGAAAGAAGAATGTGTATAGTACTTCTGAAAGCAGAAAACTTCCATCAAAATAGTTTAAATTTCAAAGTTAAACACTTAAAGGCATAAGCTTCAGTTACCTAGAAAATAAGGGTATAAAGAAAGATCCTAATGATTCTGGATAAATGAAGTATTATGGTATAATCATCATTTTTGTCTTTTTACATATATGATCCTGTGTATATAATAATTCTGCAATATACATTGTTCTTTCTCATGGTTCCTGATCATATTTGAACATCATAGCCAGTCTATATAAATGTTACATTTTATAGATCAGAAAACTGAGGCTCATAGACTTTAATGAATTGCCCAAAGTTCTAAAATAAGTGAGGGTAGAGCTAAGATTTGAGCTTTATCTTCTGATTGCAAATCCCATGCTCTTTCCAATTCACTGTGTTCTGTCTCAGGTTACCGCTGTCTAACCTATCAGTCAACAGTTGTCCAAGGCCTTTGGGTGTGATTGTGGAAATGAATAAGTAAAACATGAGTTCTGTACTAAAGGATATTAAAACTAAGTTGGTAAAGTATTGTTGACCCTTGAACAATACAGATTTGAACTGCATGGGTCCACTTATATGTGGATATTTTACAATATAGAACTGTAAATATTTCCTCTTCCTTAATGATTTTCTTAATATTCTCTTCTCCAGATTACTTTATTGTAAGAATATAGTATATAATACATATAACATACACAGTATGTGTCAATTGACTATGTTATTGGTAAGGCTTTGATCAATAGGAGGCTATTAGTAGTTGAGTTTTGGAGGAAGAATTTCAATTATATGGGGGGTGGGTACCCCTAGCCCCTGCGTTGTTCAAGGGTCAACTGTGTACATGTGAATTTCAAACCAATTAAATAATGCAGAAGTGTATTTGATAAGTGCTGAGTGGTAATAATACTTGACCCTTGTATATTACTTTGAGGTTACAAAGTGCTTTCATGTATTTTATCTTATGTTATACTAGTGGCTCTCAGTGGGACAATTTTGCTCCTCAGGGGACATTTGATAATTTCTGGAGACATTTTTGGTTCCACCTTTGGGGGATGGATCACTACTGGCATCTAATGAGTAGAGGCTAAGGGTGGTGCTAAACATCCTACAGTACACAAGACAGCGTCCACAATGAAGAATTATCTGGCCCCAAATGTCAATAATGTCACTATTGAGAAAACATGTTTTATACTTAAACTTTTGTACTTTACAGTAGATGTTTTGGAAGCAGAAAAGAGAAGTTTACTGTGGATTGAGCTATCAGGTTTTCATGGAAGAGTGTCAGTTGAGCTCAGCCTTCGAACATTAATAATTGCCAATATTTATATAGTGTTACTGTGTGCCAGGAACCTTAACTATATTCACTTCCTTAACCCTCACAACAGCCCCATGCGGTACTATTATTTCCATATTATACAGAAGGAAACCAAGGTACAAAAAGGTTAAGTAACTTGACTGAAGACACTCCACAAATAGCAGATCTGGAATTAGAACCCAAGTTCTGGCTCCAGAATCCATGCTTTTACCTCCTACCCAGAACTACTCTCAAAAATGTGTAGATAGCTCCAGCACAGGGGTTGTGAGGAAGGATGTTAACAAAGTCATGAGCAATGTATATTTTTGAGACAATGAGATGACTTAGCCTTTTTTTTTTTTTTAAATCTACGATAGTCACACAGAGAGAGAGAGAGAGAGGCAGAGACACAGGCAGAGGGAGAAGCAGGCTCCATGCACCGGGAGCCCGACATGGGATTCAATCCCGGGTCTCCAGGATCATGCCCTGGGCCAAAGACAGGCGCCAAACCGCTGCGCCACCCAGGGATCCCCTGACTTAGCCTTTTGAACAAAATATTTGGGTTTGATAGTAGTGGGAAATATCTGGAAAAATAACTAAAACAAAACTAATGAAAAGGACCTGAATGCCAGGCTAAGAAATCTGGGTTTATAGACAGTGGGGTCATTAAATGAGTTTTGAGAAAGGATGTGATGTGTCCAGTGATATGTTAGGAAAAGTGTTCTAGTGGTTGTGTTCAGTATAGATTGAGAAATGGAAAGTGGAGAAAGCTATAGCTTGAGTGAGCAGTTTTTATAGTAATCTAGATATGAAGAGGTTAAAGCCTGAACTATAGTAGCTATAAGAGAAAATAATGGCAGATGTGAAAGATGTTATGAAGGAAGAATTGATAGAACTTAGTATTTAAATTTGGAGGGGAGAATTGAAAAGCAGACCAAGATAATTTGGAGATTTTAAACATAGGTGGTTGGGAGAAGGATGAAAGAAAAACAGGAAGTTAAGTCAAGGTTGGGGCAAAGAAATGTGAATTTAGGTTTTAGCTTTGTTTATTTTGGGAATATCAGGCAGTCTACAGATGGAAATTATATCTTTAAGGAGAGATCAGGCTGGAGAGATACAGCAGTCATGGGGACACAGGATTATCACCTGCATCATAAAAGTGGTTGATATTACAGAGGAGAGTGAATGTCTGGTGCTGATTTTTTCTCAGGGAACATCTACATTAATAAAGGCAATAGAAGGAAAGAGTTCGATTAAAGGAGTTAGGGTAGTAGCATTGTGAAAACCAAAGGAGCAGTTTTAATATGTTGCTTAGAAATCAAAGAAAATGAAGGGGTAGGAAAGGCCATTGAATTTTGAAACTGGCATCAGTAAAGTTAGAGAAAATGATCTGCATGAGTTTGGGAAGTTTTACAGAGTGAGAGGAAGAAAAGTTGAGTGGTAAGAGAAAGACAAGATCAAGTCAAGATAGCAAAGAATGAGGAAGTATTTCATATTTTGGGAGATGGAGGCTAGGACTGATATTTCTGTAAATGAAGGCCAAGTTCTTATAGAAGTCAGAAGAGTACCAAATAGAATACCAAGGTGGAAAACTTAGCTTTGGAAAGGAAATAAGAAGCTTCTTACTCTGAGCCTAGAGGAAAGAGTATGGGAATTGTTGAGAAGACATTTTCCAAGGTGGGAAGGAATATAGCAAGCAACATCATTAATACACAATAAGTATATATGTTGAATAAATTTTAATAAGGGATGGTCATATTTGTGAGAAAATGAGAAGCAAAACTAATGAAGACATTTTGTCCTATAGATATTTTAAAAATAATCTAAAACTTTTTTTTCATTCAGAACTTCCTTTGATTTATATTCCATTTGTGCAGAATAAGTTAATGGTAACTCCTTATTTACATGAGTTTTTTACACAAATATTTTTATACCTGAAGCTTATCCTTTTAAGCATTGAAAGATTTAATATGAATCTTTCTTTATTCTTCACTAGTGTATCTGAATATAATTTAATTTTACCATAAGTGGTTATCTTTGAGAATATAATTCTTTTACTTTGCTTTGTGTAATCTGAAACTATTAACATGTTTGTCCTTCCATTAAATTGCTTCTAACTGCTCTGTATTGATAGTTGTTTTGCTATACTGATATTTTATCTTTTAGTAGTCAGCTTTTAGCAATTTTTTCTTCATTTCTTTCTACTTTTTTAGTTTCCTTTTAGCTGTTTCCTTATTAAGTAAAGACCTAAAGAATTCTTGGGAAAGCCAGTTATCCGTCATTTATAGACAACACTAAGTCTGTGGTTGACTTCTGGGAAGTAGTGCCCATAAAGTTAGTGACAGCTCAACACAGGTTTTTTTTTTTTTTTGTTTTTTTGTTTTTTTTTTTGAAATTTACAGTTGGATCCATGGCTATGTTTTCAGACAGTTGGAGTTGACTGGTGTTTTGACTTAGCAGTGGCATTACTGTAGTTAGGTTTAAAGGTTAAAATTTATCATAAATGAAATGTTTAGTAGTAATGAACACATAATTCTTTTTGTTTGCTTCACCTGACCAAGTATGGTAAAAATTGAAGAGAAATGTTTGCAAAGCAGAGGAATAATGGTGCTAGATTTATAGAATAGGCTACAGCCCAGTGAACCCTAAAAGTTTTAAGGGATTAAAAAATAAATTTCTCAATGGGGTGGGGAGTTTTTCCTATGGGAATACATAAGCAGTTCCTAGTGGTTGAATGTGGCCCCCAATTCTTTCTTTGGGGTACTTAGGCCTATTTTTAGATATCTAGATAAAGTCTGTCCTTTTTAGTCCTCTTTTTGACATCTGGATAAAGTATATGGAAGTTTTATTCTTTTCAGCTCCAAGAATACTAAAGATCTGATATAGTTTCATTTTCAAGAGAGAATGTTGATGTAAATGGTTGTTAAAGATTATAACAGTTCTTAAAATATACAGATAGAAAATAGGGTATTTTCTTAGGTTAAATTATTATTTATCTCCTGTTTTCCTTCTGCCTTTATGGTTTTCCTTAAAACAAAACAAAATAGAATAAAACAAAAAGAAACCCAAAAACCTGATGTCACAGTTGCCAAGTATCATAATAGAACTGTAGACATTGTTACAGTGTTGGAAAGTCCCAAATGCTCAGCTTCTATTTACTTTTTCCTCCTGTCAAAGTTAGAGTTTCAAAATGAGCTATAGTTTGGGAGTAAAGCTATAAAGTCACTTCTCCCTATTGCCTCTAAGGACATTGGTAGCTTAGTTTTTTGCAGCTTTTTGCTTGATAAGATTGCTAATATTAATGTCAAATTTGAAACATTTCAGTCAGCTATGTATATTTTAAAGTTGAGATCAGAGGGCTCCCCTTAACCTCATGGTTGCATTGATGATCATTTTTATTAGGTTGAATATAATCCTTTACTCATAGTAATAGTTCTTGGCAATTCCTTTAATAGATCTGGAATGTTAAAATTTTTTTGGTTCAAAGATCAAAAATAAAGGCCTTGAAAAAAAATTCAGCTTTAAATACTCCATGGATCACACTGTTCCATTAATAAACCCTTCTAGCAAGCATTTGTTTATTTATTTTTTTTTACTAGCTTATGCAGTGAAACCAGGACAGAAATTTGTGTGTATTAAGGTACACAAAAATAAGGCTAAGTCAAGCAAATGTACTATTTGGACAGTCTACATTTTTAAAAATGTAGTGTTACTGTACATAATACAGTTTAAATTTAAAGATAGTTTTATTTATGAATTAGTGAAAATAAATAGTTTACCTTTTTATCCTCCATTTTCATTTTTAACCTTTTTTTTTTTTTAAAGTCCGCAGATGCACTTTTGGTGGCAATCGACTCTGAAGTAGTGGGAGCTGTTGATATACTACTTAATCATCGACCAAAACGATCATCAAGACCAACTATAGTAGTTAGTACTCTTAAATATTTATTAATTTGGATTTTTAAACCAAATAGATTTCCTGACCCATTCCCATTTTTTCTTCCCCCAAATTTATTTTGTTTTAAAGAAATAGATTTTTTTAATCTGTAAAATATTGCCTTAAAGTAAGTAGACACTTGCAACAATAATTAATTTTGCTTTCAGGACACCTTTAAAATTAGTGATATTTTCATAAATTTGTCAGTGTGGACGAGTATTTTTAGTTTCGAGCATTCTATAGGTTAGGTTGGAAATACAGATTAGCTTCCAAATGGAGTTAGGAATTAAATATAAACAATGAAACCATAAAACTGGAAGAAAATATAGGTGAATGTTTAACTGATTATGAGTGGAAAGACTTTCTAAACATAAAAACAACAAAAATCATAAAAAGCAATGGCACAGCCTTTGGCTAGATAGAAATTAAATTTCTGGAGTTCAAACATCAAACAAAATTTAGAAAGAAAATGGAAAACTGGCAAAAGATATTTTCAACATATATCACAAATTCATAATCCTAATAATTGACAAATTGATGAAAAATACCAAAATCAGAAAAAGACTTGAAAAAAAATCTCAGAAAAGAAAATATAAGATATTAAAACTCACTACTAATAAAATATGAAATACTAATTTTTACTTATCAAATTAGCAAAGATTTATTTATTTTATTTCTTTATTTAAATTTTAATTGGTTAACATACAGGGCAGTATTGATTTCAGGAGTAGAATTCAGTGATTCATCACTTACATATACCACCCAGTGCTCATCACAAGTGCCCTCCTTAATACCCATCACACATCTAGCCCATCCCCCACCCACCTCCTTCCATCAACCCTCAGTTTGTTCTCTGTAATTAGTCTTTTATGGTTCATTTTCCTCTCTCCTTTTTTCCCCTTCCTATATGTTCATCTGTTTTTTTTTCTTAAATTCCACATGTGAGTGAAATCATATGGTATTTATCTTTCTTGACTGACTCATTTTGCTTAGCATAATATGCTCTAGCTCCATCCATATTTCAAATGGTAAGATTTCATTCTTTTTGATGACTCAGTAACGTCTTCTGTATTCATTCATCAGTCAATGAACATTTGACTTTCCATAATTTGGTTATTGTTGATAATGCAAATTAGCAAAGATCTTAAAAAATAATTATCATTGATGGCAAGGGAGTAGTACAGTCTAATAACAGGGTAGGTAAGGGTATTTTGGAAAGCAGTTTGGCAGAGTGTCTCATAAACAAGAAAGTGCTCATATTCTTAAACTTAGTGTTTCTTCCTTTAGGAACTGGCCAGAAATGGGGAGAAAAAAGTTAATTGTGATCTTATTGCAATGAAAAATCCATGTAACCCAATTTAAACATTCCCAAATAAAAGACTGGAAATACTATAAAAATTACATATATATTAAAATGGCATTTTTAAAAGAATATTTAGGAACCTGAACAAATATAACATAGGGAGTGAAAAAATGGGAGTAATAAACTGGACATACAATATGATCTGGACATATAATATGAGGTTAAAAACATGTACAGACAAGGAACTGAATGGAAATGTAGCAAAATGGTACCTAACAGCAGTCAACTCATTGCTAAAATAAGGATTTTTTTTTTAAGATTTTATTTATTTATTCATGAGAGACAGAGAGAGAGAGGCAGAGACACAGGCATAGAGAGAAGCAGGCTTCCTACAGGGAGCCCAACGTGGGACTCGATCCCAGGTCTCCAGGATCATGTCCTGAGCCGAAGGCAGAAGCTCAACCACGGAGCCGCCCAGGCATCCCAAGGATATTTTTTCTTAAACCCTTTTTCTATATTGCTTTTGTAATTAGAAAGGTAGTCACTAATAACCAAATTCTGCTTTAAAAATGAGATATTTGTTATATGTCAAAATTTAAAGTGAGGATGTAGTGAAACAAGCCATTTAAATAATTGCTGGTAGTGTAAACTGGCTATCCTCTGAAGAAAAAAATTGTTTTAAGAAAGAATTATAGGGGCACCTGGTGCCTCAGTGGTTGAGGATCTGCCTTTGGTTCAGATTCTGATCCTGGAGTCCTGGGATCAAGTTCTGCATCAGGCTTCCCGTAGGAAGCCTGCTTCTCTCTCTGCCTATATCTCTGCCTCTCTTTGTGTCTCTCATGAATAAATAAATAAAATCTTAAAAAGAAAAGAAAAAATTATAAATTAGTTGTGAATTATCTACCATTATCTGATCAGTGAGAAGTTCTGCTAATTTGCATACTTTCTCATATATTAACTGAAACATTTTGCTTTCATTAAGGTATTACAAAGTTTGTGTAAGCATGACTTTCTACAGAGGATAGTACCAAGTAGTTTAAGTGGTTTTAAGAAACCAACAGGAGCAGAGAAAAAAGGGCTAAGAATATAGCCCCTGCCAAATGATCAGAAATATCTAGAATTCTATTCAACTTTCTCTTTCATCTGTCTTGTAGTCACGGTTAGATTATGGTATACTTATTCCACCATGTAGCCTTTTTACCCTTTTATTTTCTTGGCAGGGAGGGTAGAGTGTAGAATGCTAGGATATTGGAGCAACTGACTGACATTAATTCATCACCATTAGCACGACCAGTCAACTCTTGAGTTTTAAGGCTCTGGCAGTGAGAGAACACTGCCAGAGAGAACACTTTGTATTTCATCTCTAATGAAAAGGGCTATCCAGCCTTGGCTTGAGTACTTCTAGTGATGGCAAGATCACATTTTAACAGCCCTAATTCTTTTTGACAGGCAATGTCAAATATTTTTATATACTTTTTTTAATCATTTCAGTGAATTCATTTTATATTTTTAGCTTATTAAAATTCTTATGACAAATTTTGGCTTTCAGATACAGGTGGGGTTTTTTTGATAGTATGTAGGTTATATTATGAACAGTGAAATTACGAATTTTAATCTTCTAATGTTTTTCATGTAGTCAAGTATGTTTTTTCTTTAGGAAAAATAAAGACATTATTTAAATACAATTTTCTTCTCTTTGTATAACCAGTTATAAAGGGGAGAAAAGAGCTAAATTTTTAAATAAATTCATTGATTTGAGGTTCCCAATAAATAAATGGGAACTATATAAAGAAACTATTCATAAAAGAAGGGGAAAAAACTACGTATGTCAGAAAATATTAAACTTAACCAGTAATCAAAGGAGAGTAAATGAATGTTTCATATTTTTTTTCATTCATAAATTGAGAATGACCATGCCTAGTGCTGGTGAGTAAACCTTGAGTGTGAAATGGGTACATTCTTATATTATTGATAATATAAACTGAAAAAAACTTTACTAACATATATAGTAAAAGCTCCAAAACTGTTCATCACCTTTAGAGCTATAATTGCACTTCAGGTGTTCTGTGGTTAATGAGTTTATCCTAAATTTCAAAAAGCTATATTCATAAAGATGTTTTTGGTAGTGTTATTTAAATAAGCAAAACAAAATATCTTGAACAAAGGTCTATGAATTTTCTTAAATTACATGCTAAATTCTATATATGAATTTTATTTCCCAGAAATTCTGGGCTGTAGTTTTTTGATATTATTAGAAGGGTCCTTGAATTTCAAAATATTATGGACCATTGTTTTTAATCATTGATGCCAAATCACTTATGCCAAAGATGTCCTTAAAAGGAAGTATAATAAAAGACTAGAAGGAGATATTGTAAAATGTGTTTTGCATAGTAGGGATATGGGAATTTTTATTTATTCTTTCTGCTTTTCTGTATTTTTCAGATATTTTGTAATATGTGTATACTACTTTTATGATGTTAATAAAAATTACCAAAAAAAACCCCCTGTGAACTTGATAAGCTTATACAATGGAATCAAACAACTCTCAGGAAAACCCATGTAAAAAAGTGAGAAGTATTGGGAAGAATATGCAACAGTCATAAAATTATCAACGTTTTTATTTAACCCTGATTCTTTATTTACTAATGTTTCTTTCCTCATGTCATGCCATCACCAGGCCCATGAGCCCACGTAGGGAAAGCAGCTCAGGCTCTGGTGTAATACAAGCCTGAGTCCTGATCTGCATTTTGCCACTCTTGTTTTGTAGCTTGGGCACATTAATTTCTCTGAGCCTCAGTTTCTCCATTCAATTTTGCAAGCTATTGTGGGGATTGAATGAGATAATAAATGTAAAGTGCTTGACAGTTCTAGGACTCATAAATAGTGGTTATGATTGTTAGTGTTTTTGTGCATTTTAACAGGAAATAGTATAGGTATTGATTGGGAATATGTAGAGAATTATACAGAATGAAGAGTGCTTCCTATTTACTTATTTCTTTCAAGCAGTTTCATTGCTATTAATTTGGCAAGATTTGCCACGGAGGTGGAATTTTTAAGTTTTTCTCATGATTTATATATATATACTCTGCCTGTTTTTAACATTTCTCTTTTTTCTTTTATATTCTTTTTCTACAATTCTTGTCTTTATCCTTGTCATGCATGTTTCCATAATCTTGAGAAAACTAAACACTTTTTCCTAAAGTATTTTTCTATCTATCCTTACTTCTTTTTTATTAGGGAAAAAAAACTCTAGTTGTATGAATGTTGAAGATTTTTGTCTGTCGTGATTATATTGCATTTATTAATTAAAATTGAGTTTTCAGGTTCTGAAAAATATTTAGTACTGGCAAAATGTTATCATTTTTTTAAAAAATGATTCTTATATTCTTTGTACCTTCTGATTTTTTTCATTTTATTTTCAGATAAATATGTTGTTTTGAAGTCACAAATAATAATTTTGAACATTTATATAAATATTTTTCAGAAATTAATGGAGCGAATTCAGAATCCTGAATATTCAACAACTATGGATGTTGCACCTGTTATTTTAGCTGCTCATCGTAACAACTATGAAATTCTTACAATGCTGTTGAAACAGGATGTATCTCTACCCAAGCCCCATGCAGTTGGCTGTGAATGCACATTGTGTTCTGCAAAAAACAAAAAGGACAGCCTCCGACATTCCAGGTTAGAAAATTAAGGTTTTGATAAATAGGTGTGTGATACAGTAAAGTGTATATCAGTGAGATTTTTGTTATTTTTCTTTCTATGCACCTTTTAAGAAATATGGTAGCGTAATGGCTTATGAAAGCTAAACTTTTCGTTTGTTTGCTTAATATGAGTTTTACACTTTTTTAGAAATATTTACTAAATGATGCATAATTTGGAAAATCCTTCAAATTATGAATAAGGTTTACCTCATACTTCTGCTGGTGGGGCATGAAGACACTATATGCTTTTTTAAATCAGAGTTTATTTATTAATTTAAGAGAATTTCCAAATAGTAAAAGGAATGGAGATATCCCTTCTTATTTATAAGAAAATAAGTATTTTCCATCTGACTTAATTTTTGACTTGTTATGCCTCTTACTTCCCCTCCCACACAATATTTAAGTCTCCTTCTCTTCCCTTTCTCCTTAGTTGAAATATTAAGAACAACTGAGGAGAAAATGAATAAGAAAGTACCCCATTTTGGACAGGTTGAGCAAAATCATGCACGTGGGCATGTTGTATACGGTTTTGGGCTAGACTTGAGAATCTAATTTTTAGCATAAACCTTTATACTTATACTATATATAATCTATATAGTAATCAAATATAGTTGAAATTATATCAAGTGTAACATGTACTGTAGAAAATATGGTCTGGAAGTCCTATTTTTAGTATATGTGCTGCTGAAGTGAGCACTGGTCTGGAATTCCTAAGCAGCCCATTGACAGACTGTTTTTATAGTATGTGAAATTAGCTTTAAAACTGCAAGCTATTCACCCTCACTCCTTCCTTACCTTAAGGAGAGATCTTTGGTGGATTGACAGTCACAGATCCATAAATGGAGAAAGTCTCCTGGGAATCAATTTAATGTTTATTTGCAGAGGTTGGACTAGAAAGTTTTTCTGTTTTTAAGTTTATTTACAGTAAGACCTGTGTTGGTTTTTTTATAAGATCTGGTTGAAAGCTATGGCTATATCATTTACCTTTTAGGTTTTAAAATGACTAGTCTGTAAAATGACAATAAGAAATGATCTTTAAGGCTTCTTCTAGTTTTAAACTTCTTCATTAATATTAAATATAAATATTTCCAAATTGTATGCTTATTAAATATGTATATAGTTGAAGCAGCTGAGGTTGGAGGAGTTGGGGCTAGAAAGAACACTAAGTCTGCCTTGGTTTCAGATGGGGAAAAAGCTTTGTTCTGTAAGCTTTTAAAGGAGCTGTGGCTTGAGCTTGGTCTTTGGGTATGAATAAAAAAGAAGAGGGGCACCTAAGTGGCTTAGTTGGTTAAGCCTCCAACTCATGATTTTGGCTCAGGAGATGATCTCAGAGTCATGAATTGCAGCTCCGTGTTGGCTCTGTGCTCAGTGGGGAGTCTGCTTGAGATTCTCTCTCCTCCTACCCCTCCACCGCATCCCCCCTCAAACAAATAAATACATTTTTTTTTTTAAATAAGAAGTTTGTTTTATGCAGAAAATACAGTATTTGATTGTGGTTTATTTAGGGAACATTGAGCAGTGTGGTGTATTTACAGAAAAGTTTTAGAGAATTTGTTATTGATATTTAGGAAAACAGTTATAGTGAATATCAAAATGCTCTGGCTATAAGTCATTTCTAAGAATTGCTAAGTAGACTTGCTGAAGAAAAGGAAGCTAACAAAATGAGTAAAAAGAGATATGGGTAAAGGTTTTGATGATCTTGAGAAGCCAATATACTGGCAATGAGGAAGTGAGGCAACCTGTATTTATAAAGTTTTTGGCTTTTAAATTTTAGAGATGCTGCAGTTCTAGGTGTCGATCAGGTCTAGGGGTAATAATTTTCATTTATTTATTTATTTATTTACTTACTTAGATTTTATTTATTTATTTGAGGGAGAGATGGGAGAGAGCATGAACAGAGGAAGAGGGAGAAGCAGACTCCCCGCTGAGCAAGGAGTCTGACAAGAGGCTCCATCCCAGGGATCCTGAGATCATGACCTGAGCCAAAGGCAGATGCTTAACTAACTGAGCCACCCAGGCATCCCAACCGGGTGGTAATTTTAAATGAAGTAGGGAAAGATAATGGACCATTGTAGTTTAGAAAAAACATTTTCATTAATTGCTGTGATTTGGTTTTAGTCTCAATTATTTGATGTGGTGTAAAATTTAAAGTAATTTTAAGGGAAGGTATGAAATCTTTATTATCTATGAAAGGAAGACAAAGTTTTTAAGTCAAGAAATGCTTTGTTAAAAAGAAAAAAAAAAAAGAAATGCTTTGTTTAAACTGCACAGTGGGGGATCCCTGGGTGGTGCAGCGGGGTTTGGCGCCTGCCTTTGGCCCAGGGCGCGATCCTGGAGACCCTGGATCGAATTCCACATCGGGCTCCCGGTGCATGGAGCCTGCTTCTCCCTCTGCCTATGTCTCTGCCTCTCTCTCTCTCTCTTTCTCTGTGACTATCATAAATAAACATAAAATAAAATAAAATAAAAAAATAAAATAAAATAAATAAAATAAAATAAAATAAATAAACTGCACAGTGATTTTTATAGTTTTGAGTTTGAATGCCTGTAAGCCCAAAGTACAGTTAACTTTACTCATATTATTACCCACTTCATCCTTTTTTTTAAAATTTTTTTTAAATTTATTTATTTATGATAGTCACAGAGAGAGAGAGAGAGAGAGAGAGGCAGAGACATAGGCAGAGGGAGAAGCAGGCTCCATGCTCCGGGAGCCCAATATGGGATTCGATCCCTGGTCTCCAGGATCGCGCCCTGGGCCAAAGGCAGGCGCCAAACCGCTGCGCCACCCAGGGATCCCCCCACTTCACCCTTGAAAGCAATAGAATTTGTACAATTTAACTAGAAGAGTAGGATTTGGTATTGAGAAAATCAGTGAACTATGAGGCTAGAGTAATATTAGGGATATGGAATTCATTTATGTGAAAGCTATTTATTTTTTAACTACACAAGTAATAGGTGAATAAATCTTCAAATCCCTGTGAAAATTCTAATTTAACCTTGGACATTCCCCAGTCAGTTTTCCTCCTGTCTCTGGAGCTAACCAGTATGATCAGTTTGAGGGTCTATATCTGCTCCTTAATGACCAAAATTCTAATTGGTTAGAAATGTGACTCTTGACTGCAGTGTTAGATTGGAAACTAGTCTCCATCAGTTACATGTTGAAGTTTGAAATTTCCTGTCCTGATTTCTGTCTATACAGATTCCATTCAAGATTCCTCCCCTATTTCATTAATTTTGCCTATTGATATTAATGTTGTTTCGTCTACTCCAATTCTTATGGTTGTCCAAATATTTAGGTTGAACCATATGAAATTACTGTCTTAGAAGTATTTTGAACAATGTAGAATTGCAAATTCCCATATTCTTCTTGGTGTGGATATAACCCATACCCCAGAAAGTTATCTAGTTATTTAAAAAAAAATTTTTTTAAAGATTTATTTATTTGAGAGAGAGAGAGAGAGAGCACACACCCATGAATGGGGTTGGGGGAGTGGGGAGGCAGAGAAAGAGGGAAAGAGAGAATCCTCAAGGAGACTCCCCAGTGATCATGGAGCCCAATATGGGACTCGATCCCAGACCCCTGAGCTGCTTAACCAACTGAGCCACCCAGGCACCCAAAAAAAGTTTTTAAAAAAAATATGGAAATTAATGATTAGCAGTAAATGTATACAGGTATAGTAAATGTATACAGGTGTACACTATCAACAGAATCCAATATTCTATCATTTCCATCATTGGATCAAATTTTGTCATGGTCATTTATAGTCAATCTCTGCTTCCATTCCTATCTCCAAGCAACCACAGATCTCTTTTCTGTCTAAAACCTATAGTTTTTTTCTTTTCTAGAAATATCATATAAATAGAATCATACAATATATTGACTTATGTCTTTAGCTTCTCTCAGCATAATATTTTGAGGTTCATTCATATTGCATATATCAGTAGTTTATTCCTTTTTATTGTTGGGTAGTATATCATTGTAAGGATGAATCTTTTGTTTATCCATTCAGTAGTTGATGGATATTTGAGTTGTTTCTGGTTTTTGGCAGTGAACATTCACATATAAGTCTTTGTGTGGACATATAGTTTTATTTCTGTTGGGTAGATACCCAGGATTGGAATTGCTGGGTTGTATGGAAGTGTATGTTTAACTTTTTAAGTAATTGCTAAACTGTTTTCCAAAGTGATTGTATCATTTTACATTCTCACCAGTGATGTATGATGTTTTCAATTCCTCTACATACTCAAGACTTTATATTTCGTTTTATTTTTATCTTAGCCATTTTAGCAGAAGTGTAAACCACAATTGATCTCACTGTGGTTTTAATTTGAATTTCCCTTATGCCTTATAATATCAAGCATCTTATCATGTGCTTATAGGCCATTAATGTATCTTCTTTGATGAAATATCTATTCAAATTTTTTGCTTATTTTTAAAAATTGAGTTGTTTGTTTTATTAAGTTGCAAAAGTTCTTTGTATATTCTAGACACAAATCCTTTATCAGATAAATGTTTTGCAAATGACTTCTTACAGTCTGTGACTTGTCTTTTCATTTTCTTCTTGGTGTCTTTTGAAGAGCAAAACTTTATATTTTGATGAGGCCCGTTTTATCATTTTTGCCTTTTGTAGATTGTTTCTTATGTCATATGTATGAAATATTTGCCAAACCAAGGTCACAAAGACTTTCTCCTGTTTTCTTCTAGAAATTTTACAGTTGTACAATTTACATTTAAGTCTATAACCTATTTTGAATAATTTTTTGTGTATGTGTGAAATAAGGATCTAAGTTCTTTTTTAATTTTTTGCCTATCCCATCATTTGTTCTAGCATCATTTGTATTTATTTATTTATTTATTTATTTATTTATTTATTTATGATAGTCACACAGAGAGAGAGAGAGAGAGGCTGAGACACAGGCAGAGGGAGAAGCAGGCTCCATGCACCGGGAGCCCAAAGTGGGATTCGATTCTGGGTCTCCAGGATCGCGCCCTGGGCCAAAGGCAGGCGCCAAACCGCTGCGCCACCCAGGGATCCCTGTTCTAGCATCATTTGTTAAAGAATATTGTTTACTGGGGGCAGTAAATTACCTTTACACCTTAGAAATCATTTGAGCATATATGTGGTTTTATTTCTAGACTCTAATTTATTCCATTAATCTTTAAGACTATTACACCAATATCAGTCTGTCCTGATTACTGTAATTTTATAGTAAGCTTTTAAGTCAGATAATGTATATGATTTCACTTATATGTAAAATTTCAGAAATGAAACATCATAAGGAAAAAAAGATGCAAACCATAAAACAGATTCTTAACTATAGTAAACAGAGTTTCTCAAGGGGAGGTGGCTGGGGGTGGGTTAAATGGGTGATAAGTATTAAGGAGGGCACTTATGAAGAGCATTGGGTATTATAGGTAAGTGATGACTCAGTAAATTCTACTTCTGAAACTAATATTACACTATATCTTAACTAACTGGAATTTAAATATAATTTGAAACAAAGTAAAATAAAATCAGGTAATGTAAGTCATTTTAAATCTTTTTTTAATTTTTGGCTATACTATGTTCTTTGCGTTTGCAAATAAAGTTTAGAATGAGTTATCAATTTTTAAAACACCTGCTTAGATTTTTAAGAGGGGTTGCATTAAGCCAATTTGGAGAGAATTGCCATTTTAATAATATTAAGTCTTTCAACCTATAAACATGGTATATCTCTCCATTTTATTAGATTTTCCTAATTTCAGCAATGTTTTCTAGTCTTCAGTGTATAGGTCTTTGCTTCTTTTTTACAATTGATTCGTAAGTATTTTGTTTTGATTATATTGCACATGAATTGCTTTCTTAATTTCATTTGCAGATGGTTCATTGCTAGTATATAGAAATAAAACAGATTTTTTTTTGTATACTGGTTTTATATCTTGTGATCTTGCTAAATTCAATTATTCTAATAGGGTTTTTTGTTTGTTTGCTTTTTAGATTCCTAAAGATTTTTTATATATAAGATTATATCATCTGTAGGTAAAGACAGTTTTACTTCTTTTCCAATCTTTAGGGCTTCATTTTTCTTGCCTTATTGCATTGCCTAGTAACCTCCAGTGTGATGTTAAATGTGAGTTAGTAAGAATGAATATCCTTGCCTTGAATTCTTGGTTTGGATTTTCTGTTTGGGGTTTTGCATCTATAGTATTATAGCAAATAGTTTTACTGCCCTAAAGATCCCCTACATTACACTTATTTATCCCTCACTCACCCCAGACCCCTGGCAAATACTGATTTTTTTTTTTTAACTATCTCTGTAATGGTTTTAACTTTTCTCTGTAATGTGGCATAATTGGAATCATACAATATGTAGCCTTTTCACATTACTTCCTTCATTTAGTAATATGCATTTAAGTTTCCTTCATGTGTTTTCATGGCTTGACAGTACATTTCTTTTTAACACTGAACAGTACCCCATTGTAGGAAGGTGCTACAGTTCATCCGTTCATCTACTGAAAGACATTTTGATTACTTCCAAGTTTTGGCAGTTATGAATAAAGCTGTTATAAACATTCATGTATAGGTTTTCGTGTGGACATAAGTTTTCAACTCATTAGATAAATACTAAGAAGTGTGATTGCTGGATCATATGTGAAGGATATGTTTACTTTTATAAGAAACTGCCAAACTGTCTTGCAAAGTACCTGCACCATTCAGCATTCAGAACAATGAATAAGGTTCATGTTGCTCTATATCCTTACTAGCATTTGATACTGTCAGGGTTTGGATTTTAGCCTTTCTGATGGGTATGAAATGGTTTTGTATCTCGTTGTTGCTTTGATTGCAGTTCCCTAGTGATGTATGATATTGTACATCTCTATATGCTTATTTGTCATCTGCATATTTTCTTTTGTGAGATGTCTGTTCATATCTCTTGCCTATTTTTAAATTGGATTGTTTGTTTTCTTATTGTTGAGTTTTAAGAGTTCTTTGTATACTTTATATGCAGAGTCCTTTATCAGATATGTTTTTTGCAAATATTTTCTCCTATCCTGTAGCTTGTCTTTTCATTCTCTTGATTCATGGGTTAAAGTGTGCTATTTTACTTTCACATATTTGGGGTGTTCCCAGATTTTTTTCTACTGGTGATTTGTAATTTAATTCCTAAATTAACTGATCAGAGAATATACTGTATTTTTAAAATAACTTTGTTGAGTTATAATTTATTGAGATAAATTCATAAATTTTAAAATTCACCATTTTATAATATTCATAGAGTTATACATTGACCATCATTATTGAATTCCAGAACATTTCATCACTTCAAGAAGAAACACTATATTGGGGATTCCTGGGTGGCTCAGCAGTTGAGTGTTTGCCTTTGTCTCAGGGCATGATCCTAGAGTCCCAGGATCGAGTCCCGCATTGGGCTCCTTGCATGGAGCCTACTTCTCCCTCTGCCTGTGTCTCTGCCTCTCTCTTTGTCTCTCATGAATAAATAAATAAAATCTTAAAAAAAAAAGAAAAACATTATATTAATTAGCAGTCACTCAGCTGCTAGATATCACTAAATTTACTTTCTGTTCTTATAGGTTTGCCTATTCTGGATATTTCATATAAATTGTATATTTTAAGTTCTTATTGGTCATTTGCTTATCATTTTTGGAGATGTCTATTCATTTCTGTTTCCCAGTTTTTGATTGGTTATCTATCTTTTTATTGCTGAATTGCAAGAGTTTTTTTTAATATATATTCTAAATATATATTCTGAATTCCTTATCAGATACATGATTTGCAAATCTTTTTTACATTCTATTAGTTACCTTTTCACTTTTTTGATGATGTACTTTGAAGCACAGAAGATTTTCATTTTTTAAAAAGATTTTATTTATTTATTCATGAGAGACACACACACAGAGAGAGGCAGAGACACAGGCAGAGGGAGAAGCAGGCTCCATGCAGGGAGCCTGACGTGGGACTCGATCCCGGATCTCCAGGATCATGCCCTGGGCTGAAGGCAGTGCTAAACCGCTGAGCCACCTGGGCTGCCCTGATTCTTATTTTTGAAAAAGATTTGTTTCTTTATTTTAGAGAAAGAACACACACATAAGTTAGATGGAGGGGCAGAGGGAGAGATCTTCAAGGAGACTCCTCAATGAGTGCAGAGCCTGATGCAGGGCTTCATCCCACAATCTATGAGATCATGACCTGAGCTGATACCAAAGAGTTGAACACTTAACTGAGACACTCAGGCACCCTGATTATTTTTAATCTTTAGTTTGATTCCTAAGGATCATTTCAGAATCTGTATAGGTGAGCCACTGATTGGGTGGAGTTTATGTTAATATACTTTGAGACTGTAAGAGTCCTGTCTCTTGATGAGTCTACTGGTTAGTTGGGGAATATAGTCAAAGTTGAAGCCATTTCTCAATAGTTCCTTGTCTTTTTCTTATTACCAAACTATCTGATGTTCTCCATATATATCTAATATTTTAGTCAGCCAGAAATCTCTGAAAGCTTTATATGAGTCATTTTATGGCTTTTTTCATTTCTAAGATCTCCCTGTTAAGTTTCTCATTGGTCTGCTGTTTGCCTCTAGTCAGACTCCAAGATTTGTCTTATAAATCTGCAAATTTTCCTTGCTCATCTCCTCCAAGTCCAACTCTTTGAACCAGCTGAGCTGGAGGTTTTTGCTTTCCACTGAATTGATCTTCCCCCCCTTTAAGCACAAAAGTACAGATTTACCATCTTCAGGCTGGAAAACTGCAGTTCTTCATGACTGAACTGGGGAGGCAGAGGTGATCAAAGTAGCCTCAGGCAAGAAGACCACAGATTCAAACCATTCTTGCTTGAAGCTCTAGCAATTTTTCAATAATTGATCTCAATAGATAATTTTCAATGACCTGAAATGGCTGATTTTTAAAAATATAGTTGACCCTTGAACAATGTGGGAGTTAGGGGTGCCAACCCCTTATACAGTTTAAAATCTACTATCTTTTAACTCTGCTGAAACTTAACTACTAATTAGCCTACTGTTGACTAGAAGCCTTACCAATAACACAAACTGTCAATTCACACATATTTTGTATATTATACATATTATGTACTATATTCTTATAATAAGTAAGCTAGAGAAAAGAAAATCATAAAGAAGACAAAATACATTTACAGTACTATACTATATTTTAGAAAACCACATATAAGTGAACCCACACAGTTCAAACCCATGTTGTTCAATGGTCAACTGTAATTTTGTTCACTTATATACATATTTTTGGTGTAGTAGAATCACTTACCTCTTCACACCATCATTACTTTGATGGTGTTTTGAATACCAAAAGTGATAGATTTTATAAAGTGAGGCAGCCTCATTATTTGTTAGGTACATCAAAGTACTTTCCGTACAACAGCACTCCATTATTACTCTAGCACAATTGATTACCACTGTCACTAGCAGTCACTCTTGCTGTTCACTTTGTCATTAATCCTTAATATATTTTGAGTATGATAATGTTGGTTAATACAAAAGTAATTTTTAGAAATAAACTGATGAAATTAATTAATGTAGACATATTGATGGAAACAAAGATAAGTTGCTTAGTTACATATATTTCTCTCAAATTTTTGGACAGTTTTGGTGTAGGCAAATATCTCTAGAAATCCATACTTCAGATACAGTAATACTTGTTTTATTGAACAGCTAAATTATAATTGGATTTCATAAATATTATTTTCTTAAAAATGCATTATGCATGATTTACCTTTATATCTTTAGTAAGATCAGAAACCTGTATGGTAAATAAGGAATATTTCAATAAGTTTGTTTAAATAAAAGATTTAAATTTCCATATAGGAAAATTCCACTGTAAACAAAGTAAAAAGACAAACAATAAACTGGGGGAAAAAGTATATAAAATACTGTGGCTAGACAGAGTGATAATTTCTTTGATATGTAGATCTTACAAATGATTTTAAAAAATAAACAGTTATGAGAAAAATAGGCTAATGGAAATGAACAAAAGTTTACAGAAGTAGTATAAATGGATACCAAGCAGGAAATGATGCTTAAGCTTCTAAAGAAGTTCAGATAAAATTCCATTTTTCATCTTTTAGAGTGGCAAAATATTAATGATAATGTAGGAGAAAATGATCTCTCCTTATTGTTAGTGCTTTGGAGGCATCTATTAGAATTTAAAACACATATGCCATTATATCCCGCGATTCTCAGTGTGCAAAGGATATGTGAACTAAAGAATATTCACTGCTGCGTTATTTATAGAAGTAAATTAGAAGCAACTAAAATTTCCATTAATGGAGATCTGATGAGCTGCCATTAAATGGGGAACCATCTAGTTTTGGGGGAAAAATGACATGACTCTATGTGTAGTGGCATAAAAAGAGTTGTTGCTTTATGTAGTATATCTGATTATGTTTGTAGGTGAATTGAAAGTATCAAGGATATTCACAGTTCCCTGTAATGTGACCATTCTTTGAAGAGTAGAGTTGGTGGAAGGAGGAGAACTGGGGACCATCATGTTTCTAAACTGCTTCCTTTTTTTAAATAACAAACATGTATTAAATTTATGTTTAGAAGAAAATATATATTATATAATATACCAAATTTATAAATTAAGAAGTATATGCTTATAAATGAAAGACTTATAGCAAAAATTTTTGGGTTTGCTTCCTACTTAGGTATTGAATATGAAGCTTAACTAGTTTACAGAAGGTAAAGGAGTGTGCTTTCCTGTTAGCTAGTGATTAAGCATAAATGAATGAAATTAATGATTTCATTCTTAAGATTTGAAACATCTTTAAAAAAAAAACCTGGTTGAAAAAAAAAATGACCTGATTGAATGAGTCATGTGTAATACATATCTAGCATATTAATGTAATCTTATCACTGAGGAAGGAAAAATTTTATGATTCATATCATTCAAAATGTATTAGTTATTAGCCTATTTTATTTAAAATAATATGGGTTCAGGATAGAAATTTTTTAATTTAATTGGATTGAAGAATACAAAAAGTTATTTTTTAAGTCTTTCTTTTTATGCAGGTTATCCTGTAATAAGCATATTATAGTTGTTTTAGTTTCTTTTAATTTTGTAGTATTTTACTTTTAAATTTATGAAAATTGTAGGTTAAAAATACTAATTATATGTGTATAATACATTTATTTTACATTACGGAATCAAATTTTATCACAGGTTTCGTCTTGATATATATCGCTGTTTGGCCAGTCCAGCTCTAATAATGTTAACAGAGGAGGATCCAATTCTGAGAGCATTTGAACTTAGTGCTGATTTAAAAGAATTAAGCCTTGTGGAGGTGGAATTCAGGTGGGAATGAATGGAAATTGTAAATTATATCTTTTTTTTTTTTTTTTCAGAATCCCTTCACCCTGGGCTTTTTCATAGACCAAATTAATGTTTGTATTTATTTATTTTTGAAACAAGATGACCAGACCTTGCTGCTACCTATTTGGGATTTTCCTTCAGATTCAATGGAAAAGACGTTGGTGTTATTTAGGTGTTATTTAGGTAGCTTCTTCCCCACCTGCCCTTTGAAATTCTTGCACCATCCCCACGTTCCCCCTTTGTTTAATGTTGCCAAAGGAGTTCTAAGACAGTGAAGAGTAGTGGGAGTGGTAGCCTTAAGCAAGAGGAAATTTGTAACTGTTCTCTATCCCACCTCCCCTTGTTTCCAGATTGTATAATCATCCTTGGAGCCTGATCTTTCATAACTTTCAGAAGCATATAGAATGGTTTCTGTGTGTCGTGGACATCCCCCCCCCCCCACACACACACACAGATATAGTCCCTTTTCACTGTTTGGTGAGATTTTTCTATTAGGAGACACATAGCATGTAGACTTAAAAATAAAATACTACTAATTAAGAGGGATGGATCCATTCATCCCTCTGAGTTTTCCTCTGAAGTGAAGAGTTAAATATAGTTTTGGCATAAAGAATGGTTATAAATGTCCCTTAGAGAGTTAGGGTGGAGGACCAAAAAAAGGCTGTGGAAAAAACAGCCTATTAATAACTAATTTAAACATTAAAAAAAGAAGTCCTTAGACTTGTGAACTTTGAGACTTTCCCTTATGTTAAAGTATCCCTGGTAACCCCCACCCCCCCAAAGAAGGAGAAATTGATCATTCTTGCCATTTCTTGCTGTGAGGTTTCTGGGGGGCAGATTATACCTATCTCTACTTTCCTTTTAAGTCTAGCTGCTGTGGGAGCCCCATGTCTTTGCCTTGTACTCCTCTAGTGACTTGACAAGATGGAAAGAGTCAAACTTCTTCCTGAAAGGGTGATAAGAAGCTTGCAATTTTCTTATGCCTTAACAGCAGTTTATAGTGTGTTCTTGATAGCTCTGAGTTCTAGAAACTTTTTAAATATTCCTATTTATAAGTTTTCAAGTTTGGAACTACTATATTCCAATTTGAATAAATTAAAATTTATTTAAACTCAATAGGAAATAAAGTATATACTTTGAGAAACACATAAGACATTGGTAAAATGTAACTTGTTGCTACTTTTAACTTTATTAGCACATGAGCTGTTATAAATTATTCCTTTTAAATCTGAAAAGCTTGCTATTTTAAAGTATTTTTTTTAATTTTTATTTATTTATGATAGTCACACAGAATGAGAGAGAGAGGCAGAGACATAGGCAGATGGAGAAGCAGGCTCCATGCACCGGGAGCCTGACGTGGGATTCGATCCTGGATCTCCAGGATCGCGCCCTGGGCCAAAGGCAGTCGATAAACCGCTGCGCCACCCAGGGATCCCAAGCTTGCTATTTTATAATCGTATTATCTTACAATTGGAATTCTCAGTTATCTTATAAAAGAGAATTCATTCAACTCCTTCCTAAAAGGTTTTGAAGCAACTGCTATGATTATTCTTTAATCATAGGATAATAAAGTTAGATTTTGAAGTGATTATAGAATTCATTTACTTCAGTCCCCTTGTTTTTCATAGACAGGGAAAGTGATCTACGTAGGTTAGATATCTTCCTGATATCAGCATCTGTTTAGGAATAGAGTTAGCAGCAGCTTTAACTAGAACATAGGACTTCTGGCTTCTAGTCTACTATATTTCTATCCATACTACACAGCCACTTATTAGTCTTCTAGTAATTTATTAAAGATTAAGAAAATTAAATTAATAAAATATATTAACTTTACTGAATTTAGTCGTGTGTCAATGTTTAAGATGAAACCACTTTGTAATAATACACACCTTTGATGAATATTCTCATCTATAATTAGATTCCTAGACTAAGAAGCAATAATACTTCAATTATTAAAGAAATCCAATTACTATTTTTAGGTAGTTTTGGTTATATAGGAAATGCAAAGAGTAGATGAGAAAAATTTACTCTGTAAGGAAAAGTTTTTAATTCTTTGATAATTTTCTGTTCATGGAAAATCTCATTGTATAGAAGATTAATCATTTGGAAAATTTTTCTATTTTCCCTTCCTCTGTCATTAAGGAGAAAAAAACTGAATAAGAATTATTTTATGAAATCTGACCCCAATTGACTCATATTTATTTCTAACTTTATTTTTAAGGTATTAACACTACGATATAATTTTAATATAACTGATGTTCTTAAAGAGGATATCTTTATCTTCTCATAAGTTGATTGATTTAAGCCTATCTTTAACCAGCAGTTAAATTCTAAATTTCAAGGAATAATAATTATGAAAGAAAATTGTTTGCTAGGAGTATTTCAGTGACTTTTACTTCCAACTTGAATTTTGTTGAACACTTTAAAAGTGAATCAGAATACTATTTTAGTATCAGAAGTAGTATAAAACATGTTGTAAACTATTATTGAAAACACCTCATTAAAAGTTACATAGTAATATTTATTGGATAGCATTATTATCTATTGTTTAGATACATAATATAAGAAGGAAGTTTGATACCAAACTTACAGAGAATAAGGGCAAATGATTTAAGAATTGATTGACAGGGATCCCTGGGTGGCGCAGCGGTTTGGCGCCTGCCTTTGGCCCAGGGCGCGATCCTGGAGACCCGGGATCGAGTCCCGCATCGGGCTCCTGGTGCATGGAGCCTGCTTCTCCCTCTGCCTGTGTCTCTGCCTCTCTCTCTCTCTCTGTGACTATCATAAATAAATAAAAAAAAAAAAGAATTGATTGACAACTATAACCCAAATTTCTAGGAATATCAGTGTATATAAGGAAATACTGTGCTCATCTAAAATGATCAGTATGAACACAGGGAACATAATTGTGTTACAGTTTTCCCCAAAGCTGTTGAGAGTTTATGTATCAGTAAGTTCTTTTGACCATCACTACAAAATGACTTGAGATTTTATAAAGCCCTGTCAGAATTAAAATGTTGCTGAGTAAATAATTTTCTACTGAAAACAGCTTAATTAGAAGCTGGAAGTGACATTTCTAATAATAGATTGTTGCATTTTACAGGAATGATTATGAGGAACTAGCCCGGCAATGTAAAATGTTTGCTAAAGATTTGCTTGCACAAGCCCGGAATTCAAGAGAATTGGAAGTTATTCTAAACCATACATCTAATGATGAGCCTCTTGACAAACGGGGATTACTAGAAGAAAGAATGAATTTAAGTCGTCTAAAACTTGCTATCAAATATAACCAAAAGGAGGTATGAGATTTTGTGTCATATATAAATTATTTCCAGGGTGCCTGGGTGGCACAGTCGGTTAAGCATCTGACTCTTGGTTTCAGCTCAGGTCGTGATTTCAGGGTTGTGAGGTCAAGCCCAGCTCTCTGCTGTAGAGTCGGCTTGGGGTTCTCTTTTCCCCTCCCTTTGCCCCTTCCTCTAGTCTTCTCTCTCTCTCTCTCTCTAAAATAAATAAATCTTTTAAAAAAGAATTATTTTGGGACGCCTGGGTGGCTCAGCAGTTTAGCGCCTGCCTTCAGCCCAGGGTGTGATCCTGGAGTGCCGGGATCGAGTCCCACATCCTGCTCCCTGCATGGCGCCTGCTTCTCCCTCTGCCTGTGTCTCTGCCTCTCTCTCTCTCGCTGTGACTATCATAAATAAATTAAAAAAAACAATTAATATTAATTATAATATGAGTGTTAATGTTTTTGCCAAATAGTACCTAGTTAGGTAAGATCTTGTATACTACATACTTTCATAGTAATGTTTCCATCTTCTCTTTTGTCTGTCATAGGTTTGTTTTGTTGATCTGGTAATAAATAGTGCTTTCTATAGTAATAGCGCCTTTCTGCTTAAAAATAAACTATTAGATATTGTGTTTCCTGGTTCTTATTTGTTAATTCATTGAAACTCAAAGGTGGAGAGGCACACGATATGGTAACTAAGTTGAATCTGGCTCTACTGGCATCACCCTTCCTATTAAGGGAAATACCTACTAATCCCCATATACACACATGATATAGATTCAGGAACTTGAAGAAGGAAAGTATGCATTTTAAATTTCATTTTTTGAGATATATTATTAAGCATGGGTATTTATATGTAAGTAATGATATCCAGTTGGTAGTATGAGGTATTGGTAAATGGTACTTTTAAGATTTTTTTCTAAGACCTATTATTTTTTTTAAAGATTTTATTTATTTTAGAGGGAGAGAGCAAGAGCACGGACAGGGTAAAGGGCAGAGAGAGAGGGACAAGGGGATTCTGCACTTAGTACAGAACCATTGCAGAGCTCCATCTTACAACCCTGAGATCATGACCTGAGCTAAATTAACTCGTCAGATACTCAACCAACTGAGCCACCCAGATGCCCCTAAGAACCATTATTTTTTGTTATCAATATAGATGTTGGAATAAAACTTGCTTATCAAGTTTGTATTAGTATAAAAATGGGGCCTGGGACAGATAATGGTAGGAAGAAAGATATAGGACCTTTGGTACTAGAAGCAGAATTTTGTATTGATTTGATTGAAAATTTGAGCCTCACAATGGTTTTGTAACTCAGGAAATTGGTACAGGAATTTTAAGATGTTTATTTTAACGTACCTACGTAGTATATCGCTTATCCAGATCTCTGGCTTCAAATCCTATGCTTTTTCTAGTACTCTATAAAGTTCCTGATTAAGGTAAAACATTTATAGGAAAAAATTAAATACAAGAACTTGGATCAGTATAACTGTAAGATTATAAATCAACAACATACCTGTGTGCTTAAAAAAGAAACACAACACTAATGTGCATAAATAGAAAAAATATAGAACCCCTGATGTAATCTTCCTCTAACATACATTTTGACGAGATCTTAGGTTGAATTATTTACTTCTGTGTATTCCACAACCTAAAATAGACATGAAATACTAGAAAATGCTAGAATAAAGAGATAACAAGATACAAAATTAACTATGTGATTGGAAAAAGAACCTCAAAGAAAGGTGGAAAGACCTGAGATTATCCTGGTTAGGGAAGGAAAAACTAAGAGCCAGTTTCCAAATGGGAGATAGATATAGATATAGATCCCCGAGGGACTCACAGATATAACCAAATGTTCCATTCTCTCTCTCTCTTTTTTTTTTCTCCAAATGTTCCATTCTAAAGAAGATGCAAGAAAAGGAAACAAGAAGTAGTAGTAATATTTTTATTTGAAAGGAAATACTTTGTAACTCTATAATTTTACGAGTGAATGAAAATGGAGCTTTTTAAACTAGATTTTTAGATATGATCAAAGGGGAGGATAATATCTTCCCACATAGTTGGTAGACTTTATTTAGGCAATCTGTCCTAAATAACAAACTCCTGGTACTTAGTGGCATAAAACTATATATTTCACAATCATTTATAATCATTTCATAATCATTTTATTATGCTCTTGGATTGTGTAGGCCAGGAATTAGGAAAGGGCACAGCAAGGATGAATTATCACTAGTCTAGGGTCTCTGACATAGCTCAGATGACTGGTGGCTACCATCATCTGGAGGCTTCTTCACTCAAATGTCTGGGGCCTGAGCAGCAGCTGAGGACTCCAGCCAAGAGCTCTTGGGTGGGCTGGTTGGATCCATGGCAGGTGGGCCTCCTGAGCACTTACTACAGGAGTCATGGTGGGTTGACTGTGAGGAGATGGTCTAAGAAGCCTCTGAGGGCCCCCTAGAGTGCCTACATTAACCTGGGCTTCTTCACGGCATGATAACTTCAGGTAGTAGGTCGCTTTATACTCCAAGAGCAAGTGTTCCTCAAACAAGGTGGAATCTTGTTTTAAAACCTACCACAGTCAGAGTGCCTGGGTGGCTCAGTGGTTGAGTGTCTGCCTTTGGCTCAGGTCGTGATCCCGGGGTCCTGGAATCAAGTCCTGCATCAGGCTCCCTGCGCAAAGTTTGCCTGTATCTACCTTTCTCCCTGTGTTGCTCATGAATAAATACATAAAATCTTTAAAACAAAAAACAAAGAAAACCTACCTGCAGAAGTCACATAGTATCACTTCTTCCAGAATTTACTGATTAAAGCAATCACAGCCTTGTTGAATTGAAGGGTATGAAATACTGATAACCCACCTCTTGATGAGAGGAGTCTGCTGATTCATATCAATATTTTAAAACCACCACAGACTTAGAACATTTCCAGTTGAAATTTTGTTTTTCAAATTATATATTTAACATTACTGTTAATTAAATCACCATTATGTAGAGGGATGGCAAGGACAGAAGTCAGCTCTGAAATTGCTTTGATACTGGGGTGAAGGGAGAAACCACTAAGTTCGAGATGCTACTAAACTGGGTAGTTGGTGAGAGGAAAAGCTATTTCTGTCTCTGGTATTTCATCTTGAGAGGCAAATTAAGATGGGAAGCATGGTAATTTGAGCAGAAGAATGAAGAATGAAGTAAGATTTAACTACCAAACACAAGTATAGAATTTTAGGGAATTTTTTTTTTTTAAGATTTTATTTATTCATGAGAGACGGAGAGAGAGAGGCAGAGACACAGGCAGAAGGAGAAGCAGACTCCATGCAGGGAGCCCGATGTGGGACTTGATCACGGGTCTCCAGGATCACGCCCTGGGCTGAAGGCAGCGCTAACCCGCTGAGCCACCCGGGCTGCCCAGGAAATTTCTTAATAAGCACAATAAACAACAAAAACCGTGCCTCTGTGTGTGTGTGTGTGTGTGTGTGTGTGTGTGTGTGTGTGTGTGTAGTTTTTTTTACTGGAGTTTTCTATTCTACAAATAATATTCTGTCTCAGGATAATTTTATTTATTTATATGTGTACTTATTTATTTTAGAGGGGAGTGGTGAGGAAGACAGTATCCACATCAAGCACGGAGCCCAACATAGGGCTCGACCTCACAATCCTGAGATCATGACCTGGGCCAAAGTCAAGAGACAGACACTTAACAAATTGAGCCACCTAGGCACCTAGGATAAATCATTTTAAAACAGAACATTGATCAATTAGTATTTAGATATCTGAATGACATTATCATTACTTGTGCTTTGGTAATTTCAAACCTGATCACATTATTGTATCCAGAGTTACCAGAATCCTTAAGTTAAACTTCACAACATGAGCATTATATTGGGAAGATACTGCTTCTGAAATTAATAAACTAAGAAGCTTTGTAAACTTTGATAAATTGATTCCTGTACGTGAACTAGAATTTCCCTTTTATTTACAGGCAATATTTTTCCTTTTTTTTCTTACACAAAATTCAGTTATAAGCAGCTTTAAGAATATAATATATTTTAAGAAAGTCTCAGTGTTTTCATGGAATATAAATCTGATGTTTAGACTTGGATTGCTTTACTATCTTAGCGTCTTGATTTCTTATAACTGAAATCAGCACTTCTAGACAGAAGCTTTTTTCTTTGGTTTATGGTTGTTAACTTTGAAATTTCACAAACGTTATGAGAGTCTGTACAAATTAAATTTTGCAAAATGGCTAAGTAGGCTATTACTAATCATTAATACTTATATACTACATGCTATGAATCAGGCACTGTTCTAAGAGCTTTGACAAGTTTATGAGTAGAGATTATTATCTCCATTTTATAGATGGAAAATTTGAGGCTTAAAGTTTAAAGACTTGCTCAAAGTCAATTATTAGGTGGCAGAGCCTGGATTTGAATCCAGGTTAGTCTGGGTCCAGTCCATGGTCTCAACCTCTGTACTCTTTTATTACATGTAAGAAAAATGAAAAAAAATTATGTGGACTGTATAGAATTGATTTTAAGCTATTATTAAAATTTTGAATATCAATTAAATAAATTAAATAAATAATAATTGATTATATTTACAGGTTTTCTTTTCTTTATTTTGTATATGTGTGTGTCCTTTTCAGTTTGTCTCACAGTCTAACTGCCAGCAGTTCCTGAACACTGTTTGGTTTGGACAGATGTCAGGTTACCGACGTAAGCCCACCTGTAAGAAGATAATGACTGTTTTGACAGTGGGCATCTTTTGGCCAGTTTTGTCACTTTGTTATTTGATAGCTCCCAAATCTCAGTTTGGCAGAATCATTCACACTCCTTTTATGAAATTTATTATTCATGGAGCATCATATTTCACATTCCTGCTGTTATTAAACCTATACTCTCTTGTCTACAATGAGGATAAAAAAAACACAATGGGGCCAGCCCTTGAAAGAATAGACTATCTACTTATACTGTGGATTATTGGTAAGTGTCAAGTTTATTCAAAAGATCCTTTTATTTAGCCTGTTAATTCTCCCTTGCTTGATGATCATTGAAGACTTAACTAACATTTTTTGTAATGATAAATGATCTGAACTTGATGATAAGGGAGAAGATCTCTTATTAAATATTACTTAATTACATGAAAGTGAAAAATTATTCTCAGTCTCTAAAATTGTTCACTATCATTAAAACAGAAAAACAAATTGTGCTGATCATGCTTTTTTGGTATAAGAGTATGAATCTTGTCTTAGGTACTTTGAAATGTAACACATATCATACTTTGTTGCATTTTAGAGTTAACTATTTTGTTTTATTATACTGTTAGTTTTCCTTTTAAGAACCTATGAACTTATGAGGTTACATCTTTATCTCTAATATAGAAACATTATTTAACTTTAGATTTAAAGGCTTCCCCAGTGACTCACTCAGTATGAATCAGTTCTTTGTGATGAAGTCAGATATTTAGAAATGACAGGGTTTTTAAATATAAGATATTTTATTTTCTGAAAATTGTGTTTATGAGTATTATGCTATATGATAAATATTTTAAATGACCTGCAGTTTTTCAGCTCTCAACCTTTTTTGTGGGGGATAGAGGGGAGTTGAGATATAATCACATTGTCTATGGTCTTTTAATGACATCTTTATTTCTCTCTGGATCTTCTGTCTTGTTTTTTGTTTTTTGTGGGTTTTTTTCATTCAATTTAGTTAACACATAGTGTGTTATTAGTTTCAGGGGTAGAATTTAGTGATTCATCAGTTGCATATGACACCCCGTGCTCATTACATCAAGTGCCCTCCTTCATGCCCATCACTCAGTTACCCATCCACCCACCCTCCTTCCCTCCAGCAGTCCTCAGTTTGTTTCCTATAGTTAAGAGCCTCTTATGGTTGCCTCCTTCTCTGTATATATCTTATTTTTCTTTCTCTTCCCCTATGTTCATCTGTTTGATTTTTTAAAATTCCACATATGCGTGAGGGGCTCCTGGATAACATAGTTGGTTAAACAACTGACTCTTGGTTTCAGTTCAGGTTATGCTCTCAGGGTTGCAAGATTGAACCTCACATGGGACTCCGACTTCAGCAAGGAGTCTGCTAAGGTTTCTTTGTCCCTCTCTCACTGCTCCTCCCTGCGCTTGCTTGTACACTCTCTTTCTTTCTCTCAAAAAAATTTTAAAGATTTTTTTAAAATTGCATATATGAGTGAAATCATAATATTTGTCTTTCTTTGACTTATTTTGCTTAGCATAATACCCTGTAGTTCTATCCACATCATTGCAAATGGCAAGATTTCATTCTTTTTGATGGCTAATATTCCTGTGTGTGTGTGTGTGTGTGTGTGTGTGTGTGTGTATAAACATACCACATCTTTATCCATTCATCTGTTGATGGATATCTAGGATCTTTCCATATTTTGGCAGCTGTGGACAATGCTGCTATAAACATTGGGGTGCATGTGCCCCTTCAAATCACTATATTTGTATCCTTTGGATAAATACCTAGTAGTGTAATTGCTAGGTCATAGGGTAGTTCTATTTTTAACTTCTTAAGGAGTCTCCATGCTGTTATCCAAAGTGGCAGCGCCAGTTTGCATTCCCACCAACAGTGTAAGAAGGTTCCCCTTTCCGCATTCCCACCAACATCTGTTGTTTCCTGAATTGTTCATTTTAGCCATTCTGACTGGTATGAGGTGGTATCTCATTGTAGTTTTGATTTGTATCATATCAAATGATGCTGAGTGATGTTGAGCACTTTTTCATGTGTCTGTTAACCTTTTTTTTTTTTTTTTTCCTGTTGGCCATTTGTATGTCTTCTTTGGAGAAATATCTGTTCATGTCTTCTGCCCATTTCTTGACTGGATCTTTTGTTTTTTGAGTGTTGTGTTTAATAAGTTCTTT
The DNA here is from genome assembly GCF_905146905.1 of Nyctereutes procyonoides. Taxonomy (NCBI): domain Eukaryota; kingdom Metazoa; phylum Chordata; class Mammalia; order Carnivora; family Canidae; genus Nyctereutes; species Nyctereutes procyonoides. The sequence goes on from NW_026575042.1 coordinate 38,855,072, forward strand.
ATACATTTTAGATACCAGCCCTTTATCTGATGTGTCATTTGTGAATATCTTTTCCCATTCCATAGGTTGCCTTTTAGTTTTATTGATTGTTTCCTTTTTCAGTCTTGTTTTTATTTTTATTTATTTATTTATTTATTTATTTTTAAAAATATTTTATTTATTCATGAGAGACACACAGAGAGAGAGAGGCAGAGACACAGGCGGAGGGAGAAGCAGGCTCCATGCAAGGAACCTGATGTGGGACTCGATCCCGGGTCTCCAGGATCACACCCTGGGCTGCAGGCGGCGCTAAACCTCTGCACCACCAGGGCCGCCCTCAGTCTTGTTTTTAAATTCAGCTTTTCTCTCCTATCTTTTCGCTATTTGCTACAGAGTAAAAGAATATTAAAATTTGGTCTTTTCCATGTTATAAAGCATTGGTTGATCAATATGTTCTTTATTGGCTTAATTATTGTATAATTTGAGAAAAATTAATGTATCAGTTTCACTTTTAGTTCTCCTTTAGCTATTAGAGTAATTTACATTACATGTTTTGAAATTTTAATTTTTATTTGGAATTTAGTTTCAAGTAACTTGATTTAAATCAAAGTTTTACTTTTATTAATATTCAATCCATTATGCATTAACATTTAAAATTAGGTATATAAAGTAAAAATAACACACATCTGAATTCTAAGCTAAAGGGAATTAAATACTTTCTTACTAATATTTTCCTCTCTTGTTATTTCTGCTATTTTATCTAAAATTTAATATTTTAATTTAGGAAATAATTTATGCTTTATCATATGTAATTCCACGTTGCATCATTGAACAGCTTTCTAGTGTGAAACTTATTTATATTGTTTTCTGGATAAGGTAAAAAGTATTAGAACAAGAGAAGCAAAATTCAAGATGAAGCTGTAGAAATGGATGGTGCTTCAGACCGTGGACAGCCTTACGAGCCATGTTACTTGTTTTGATTTTATGCTAAGAACAATGGAAAACCATTGAAATTTTTAAGTAGTTGAGTGACATGATCAGATTTGCCTTTTGTTTTTTGTTTTTGTTTTTCAGATTTATCTTTTGAAAAGATCATTCTGGCTACAGTAGAGAATGGTTGGGAGGATAGGGCTATGGCAAGAGTGGATGGAGGGAGACCAAAAAGGAGGCTGTTGCAGATGAAAGCTGATGGTACCTTGGATTTAGGATGTTTATGATAGAAAAAGAGAGAAGGGAACAGATTGGAGAGAGATTTACAAAGTAAAGTCAATAGGACATGGAAGCACACATATTAGGAGGTGAGGAAGAGTGAGTTTATTAGCAGTGTAGGAATTTTGGAAGAGTGCTTGGTTTGGGGATTTATGGGAGGGTAGATCCTTAGTGTAGTTTTGGATACATTGAAATTAAAGACTTCAAGATCTCGAGACAATTAGACATCATAGTCTGGAGCTCAAGAAGTAGTCTAAGCTTGAGTTAGCAATGTGTGAATAATCTGCATATAGATTGTATATGAAATTATAAGCATGGATGAGACATTTGAGAAAGTATAAAATGAGAATAGAGGATGTAGGACCAGGTTTTGAGGAATCCCAAAATGATGGGATTATAGCTTATAGTGTTGATTACTAATTCTTAAAAAAAAAAAAACCTGAAATATAGTACATTGACTAGTGAATGCATTGATTATAATAGGTTAAAATTATTTTGTCCTCTTAATTCAACTCCGAAAAATCAATTATGTGAAGTGTATTAGCTTCGTTTTATTGTGGGGAGTTTCACAGAAGATAGGAAACCACCTGGCAGCAGTACTCACTATTCTTTCACTTGTCTGTTTTTTTTTTTAAATCAAAAATCTTTCCAATTCATTTTGTAATTGTTGTCAGGAGTTCCTTTTAGATAGAATACTGGATTTTACAGAAAATAAAACGCTTATTTCTGTAAGCATCTTTCTTGGTTTAATATTTCAGTGGTACTAAAATAGTAGACTATTTGGTTTAACATTTTCAGATAGTTTTTTTTTTCAGATAGTTTTTATGTATCCATTTAAGATAAAAGCTCATTTAAGTAGAACTTTTTAAAGTAATTTCCCTGCCAGATCTGCAAATATTGAAAAATGATTTTCTGCCTAATATATGGGTATTGTATAATTAAGATGTTATAAGCAGTTTTTCAAGATTGTTTCATGTGCTTCCTAGGGGAATTATTCTCCCTACTGGTAAGCCAGAGGATGTTTCTGACTCACTTAACTTGATCTCCACCCAGGTGTCATGTTGCAGCACTCTATTCTTTTATTACTGTATATTCTCCTTAAAAAGATCTTATGAAAGAATTTATCATAAAACTATCCTGGATTATAGTATGTTCTCTGGTACCCCTAGCAATATATTAGCTATGGAGGAATTTCTGGCCAAAAAAGGGGAAGGGATTTTTTTGTTTGTTCGTTTCATTTGTGTATATTTATTCATTTAGCAATTTTTTAGCACCCAACTGTGTATTATGCACAATCCAGAACATTTAGGACATTGGTTAATAAAAACAAGAATTCTTTCTCTTGAAGAGTTTACCCAATGTTAATAAAAACAAGAATTCTTACTCTTGAAGAGTTTACTCTTAAGTGGGGTGAATACAGTCAGTTAATAATAGACATAATAAGCCCACTCTACACAATGTTTGAAAGTGTTAAGTACTAAGGGAAAAGAAAGAAAGAAGCAGAGTTAGGGAGTTGGGAGTGGAGAACATGGGATTTGCAATTTTAAATAGGATGATCAGAGTAGATGGTAAAGGAATTAGTCCAGTCTGGGTGAGGAGCCTCTAGTCAAAGGGAGCTGATATAAAGGCCCTAATACAGGAGTCTTGTGTTTCAGAGGACAGCAAGGAAGCAAGGAGGCCTGTGTGACAAGTAGTGGAAGGAAAGATTGATAGAGAATGTCAGAGGGGAGAAGTGATATAGGGCCTTACAGGTCACGGTAAAGAAATTACTTTTGACTCTGAGTGAAATGAGATAGAAGGGAAGATTTGGTGCCCACTCTGCACAATCAGCAGCGGTGATCGTGGGTTCTCATTGACGTTCATACTTGCAGTACACAATAGGTGGTAACCTGGCACTGGTTTACTTACTAGCTTTGTAAAAGGGTACAAGATAGGAGAGTACAACATGTCAGCATTACAGCTTCAAATATATCTTTATTGGCAGTTCTTAAAAAGTTGGGCTGTTTCCTCACCCTATTGTAGGCACGTTCAATTGTATGGGATGGGATGAGGACATATGGATGGGCATGGGCTATACGCCAGCTAGCGAAGTCTCAAATCCAGCAGCAGCTGTATCTCATAAAGCCCAAGTGTGTAGCTCCCACTGCAAGCACACTCTTGAGTTAAAAGAGACATCACACAGAGAACTCGAGGCCTGTGTTTCTCAACGTGTATTTTTTTTTTTTAATCTATGAAGGGATGCCTGTGTGGCTCAGTGGTTGAGCACCTGCCCTTGGCTCAGGTCGTGATCCTGGGATCGAGTCCCACATCTGGCTCCCCGTAGGGAGCCTGCTTCTCCCTCTGCCTATGCCTCTGCCTCTCTCTCTGTGTCTCTCATGAATAAATAAATAAAATCTTAAAAAAAAGAAATCTATTAAGACTCAAAAAAAGATCTTGGGATCCCTGGGTGGCGCAGAGGTTTGGCGCCTGCCTTTGGCCCAGGGCGCGATCCTGGAGACCCGGGATCGAGTCCCACATCAGGCTCCCGGTGCATGGAGCCTGCTTCTCCCTCTGCCTATGTCTCTGCCTCTCTCTCTCTCTCTCTGTGTGACTATCATAAATAAATAAATAAATTAATTAATTAAAAATAAATAAAAAATAAAAAAGACTCAAAAAAAGATCTTTATAGATAAAAGTTTTTTAAACATCACAAGTAGAGTTAAAGTCAATAAAGAAACATAACCCTATTCACTGATGAGTTGACTTAACATTGTAAAGATGCACCATCCTGTAAACTTTTGAGATATTAAAAGCTACAATATTCAAAGTACTCCAGGAAATCATATAATGATTTTTTAATAGCAAAATTGGAGCACTCATATTAGTCATAACACTAATGTAATAAAAAAATACTGTTACAGGAATGAACGAATAAGCAATCAAGTAGAATGGAGAAACCAGATATATATTCAGTTTTATTTTTTTTATTTTTATTTTTTAAATTTTTATTTATTTATGATAGTCACAGAGAGAGAGAAAGAGAGAGAGGCAGAGACATAGGCAGAGGGAGAAGCAGGCTCCATGCACCGGGAGCCTGATGTGGGATTCGATCCCGGGTCTCCAGGATCGCGCCCTGGGCCAAAGGCAGGCGCCAAACCGCTGCGCCACCCAGGGATCCCCTATTCAGGTTTATATATATGATATATATTATATACTTCAGTTATGAATTATTTTTAAAAATTTATTTAAATTCAATTAATTAACATATAGTATATTATTCGTTTCAGAGGTAGAGTTCAGTGATTCATCAATCTTAACGTGTGTCTTTTTATATTCCTGGCTGTGTCTGCCTTCAAGGTCTGTAAGTCTGCTCAGTCTTCCCAGTCCAGATTCAGTTCCCCAACCAGTGCTGTTTTTATAACAATGTTGAACAGAGCTGACATTCTGTATTTTTCTTAACGTAGTATGTTTCCAAGGAAACCCCTTTAATAGGCAGTAACATGAGGTTGTGTTCCTGTGGAGAAAGAGTTCGGACCTGTAGTTAATCCTTTCTCCTCTGGGAGTTACCTCAGAGTTTTGAGAAGGGAAGTAAGACTTGGATTTTTTATGAGGATTACTCTGGTTGCTATGTAGAGAGTAGATTTTAAGGAGACCAGGAGAAAAGCAGGGAAACCAGGTAGGCTATTTCAATAATCCAGGCTAGACAGAATGATGGTTTGAAGTTGAAGAGAATTCAATTTTGAAAGTAGAGTCAACAGGATTTGCTATTGCATTGAATGTGTGGTTTATTTTTATTTATTTTCTAAAATTTTATTTATTTATTCATGAGAGATGGAGAAAGAGGCAGAGACACAAGCAGAGGGAGAAGCAAGCTCTCCACAGGAGCCCAATGTGAGACTCAGTCCCGGACTCCTGATCAGGCCCTGAGTCAAAGGCAGACGCTCAGCCACTCAGGCATCCCTGAATGTGTGGTTTAAAAGAAATATGAGTCAAGGATGATTCAAGGAAATTTGGACTGAGTCACTAGAATGATGAAGTTTCTATCAAATGAGATGGGAAGACTTCCAAGTACAGTGAATTTGGAGGCAGAGATTAAGAATTCAGTTTGGATATGTTCGGACATCCCATTGGGCATGTAGAGCAGTCAAGTACGTATACAAGTTGAGTTTAGGAGAGAAAGTTAGAGATATTAATTATTCTATAAATACAGATTGAGTTTAGAGATATAAATTTGAAAATCTGCCCATAGATGGTATTTAAAGCTGTTAGAGACTAGACTGGATGAGGTCACTGAAGTAGTGAGCATAATAGAGAAAAGAAAATAAGGAACTGAGCTTGTGTGTGTGTGTGTGTGTGTGTTTAACAACAATTTATTTGTTTCCTTATGCTTGTTTCACATTTATTAAAATTCCTCCCTGAGAGATTGTCATGTAAAACTTGCAGTTATTTTCTTTCAAATTATGAAAACTTTTTACTTAAAATACTAAAATATTTTTTCTTCTGAAAGAAGCTGTAGCTGATGCAAGTGTTATTTATTTAATATCTTGAGTTTTAAAGTATTTTTTAGTTTTTTATTGAATTAAGAGCATTGTTTGATTCATTTTCCTTCCTTTTTTTTTAGGTATGATTTGGTCAGATATTAAAAGACTCTGGTATGAAGGATTAGAAGACTTTTTGGAAGAATCCCGTAATCAACTCAGTTTTGTCATGAATTCGCTTTATTTGGCAACTTTTGCCCTCAAAGTGGTTGCTCACAACAAGGTGACTATTAGCTATGTTAATTGGAGACACAAATGAAGTTTGCTTACAAAAAAGACATGTAGCTGTATAACTCAGAGTTACTTACGTTGGCCCAAATCTGTATCTGATGTGTTTTCATTTTAAACCCATCCCAGTATAAGGGAATAGTGTGCATTGTTTCCTCCCTTCTGATAGTTTAAAGGATGTTAATTACCTTTAAATGTTGGTTACCTATTATATGCCAGACACCATGGTTGATACTTGCTATACTTTATCTCATTTTATCCTCACAGGGACTCTATGAGACAGATGTCCTTATCCCCATTTTGCAAATAAGGAAAACGAAGCTCAGAGATATTAAGTAACTTATCCAAGACCACACAGTAAGAAACCAAGACTGGATTTAAATCCAGGTCTGTCTAGGCATTTTTTTTCTACCAAATGCCGATTCCTTGTATCTGAGCTAGGTTCATTTACCTCATTAATGTGTATATATACTTAAAATGAGAACACAGACTTACTTAAATTGATTAGTGTTAAGTTATCTTTATACCTGCTAGAAGAAAGTTTATCTTTAAGGATTCATTCTATGGTGTTTGCACATTCCAAATCATGATAATTATCTTCCATAGCTTAAAAAGTGATATAAATGTGATCCTTTTTTGATGCCTCTATTTTTAAATTTAGAATTTGACATAAATTTAGTTTTATACACATCTTGTAATTTTATGAAGATATAAGCCTCTTCCAAGTCCAGAAAAGGTAATAGATTTTATGTTAACTATCTTTGTTTAAGCCCTGAGTTTAGAATTCTTCTAAGGCATTACAGGCAAGGAACTGAAAGATATATTTTCTGTTTTTTTAACTAATTTATAGATATAGAGAAAGAAAACTGGTTATCTCACATCATTTTACCTTATAAAAAAAAAAAAAAAAACCTCCTCCTTTAAATAATCAGTAGCATGGAACGTGTTTGTTAGGTATTTTCAGTGGCCAGAGTTGTGAAATTACTACGAAAATAAAAATTGGTCATACATAGATAAATGGTTGGGGGGTCATTGGAATCTTACACTGATCTCTTTAGTTCTAGAAGTGGGGTGCTCATATAATTTTTTATCCAAACCAGGACACTTTGAGAGTGAAAGGGGGCATTAATTATACCAGGAAAAGAGGGATATTATTTGGGACTATCCAGGCAATTGAAACATGTGGCCATTCTATGTCTGAGTATAATAATGCACTCTCTTTCTTAGTATTTAGAAGGGAGAATTTCTAGGGTTCATTCTGGAAACCTGAGTTAAAGGGCCAGGTTAATTTAATATGTAACTAACTAACTGAGAGCAAGTGATATTGCCTCATATATGTAGAGATCTTTCATTTAGTTAAAACAATGTTATTTGTATTAAAAGAAGAAGACTTGATAATAAAACGTAAAAGGAGAGAGCCCCTAAAAGAGATAAATAATTCATTTTCTTTCAATACTCAGAATATTTATTTTTATTTTCCTGAGTTGAGGGAGCTATTTACCTTTGGCTTTTTCTTCCTAACTTTAGTTTCATGATTTTGCTGATCGGAAGGACTGGGACGCATTCCATCCTACTCTGGTGGCAGAAGGGCTTTTTGCATTTGCAAATGTTCTAAGTTATCTTCGTCTCTTTTTTATGTATACAACAAGCTCTATATTGGGTCCACTACAGGTAAATAATATTTCTAAAACAATATTTGTTAGATGTCATTATGATTATGTTTTTCTGTTGGTCCACTGGAGCATTGTTCTCTCTTGATGTTAAACTTTGCTTTTGAAAATAATTAACAATTGAGAGGACACTGCATGTTCCTCTGCTTTGCTTCTGGCTGAATAATAATCTCTTGTTTTCAGATATTCAAACTTCATTCAAATTATCCCTGCAGTCCATAGACATAGATTTGTTTAAAATATAGTTATACCTCAGACAATTGAAGGACATGAAAATCTGCTTTTTATCAAAATGAATCTCACTTTTACAATTTTAAGTGATAAATATGAGGGAGATGTTGTGGCAAAAGGAATTCATACTTGATGACTTTGAAAATATGTAAGCTATATTTTTAAAATATTCTTTCATTTTGTTTAGTAAATATTAAATGTAATAAGTTGGGAAATAGCATATTCAGAATTAACAAATTTCATAGAGTTCATGTAGTTTGGTTTTATACTTTATAGTAATTTATAGCTCAAGAAATTGAACTTTTGAGACAGTATGTGATTTGTTCAGAGTAGTATGATTATTATTATCATGAGAATCCAGGACTAAATTCTAAGTCTCTTTACACTAAAGAAAGGACTCACAATTGATTGGATTTACCCGACAGATTGTGGCAGTGATTCTTTTTAGAAGGTGGGAAACAATTCTGCTATGTAACTAGCTCTACATATACTGTATTGTAAGTTATAAGTCTGAAAGTCTGAGTAATATTAATTTTTTCTCAGTAAGTTGAAATTTACTATGAATGTAGATTTTAACAACATTTTTAAAGAGGCTTTTTTTTTTTAGGTTTTATTTATTTATTCATGAGAGACAGAGAGGCAGAGACGTAGGCAGAGGGAGATGTGGTATGATGTGGGACTCAATCTCAGGACCCTGGGATCATGCCCTGAGTCAAAGGCAGATGCTCAACCACTGAACCCCACCCAGCTATCCCTAAAGGAGATGTTTTAAATAAGAGGCATAATTACCTTCTCCAAGTAGAGCTATGAAAATAAAAAGTAGGAAAAACCTGGTTGGCTTGGCATTGACTATCCTGCAGCAGTGTTTCCTGAAGTGTGATTCTCTTAACCAAGTCCGGTGAGGTGCTCTGACTGAAATAAGTCAGACACACTGCATTCCAAATAACTCCTTTGGGAATTCACAGTGCACATTATCATATTAAAGCTTATGAGAAAGAAGTAAAAAAAAAAACTTGCTTAATCTTGTTTAAACGATCATTATATAAACTCATTTAATGTCATACTCAATTTTCATTAGATATGCTTAAGTCTCTGTTTTTCTCCAAAGCAATAGTACATGAGACACTGGTTTTAGACTGTATTTTGATTTAATTTTGCCACTAATATCCTCTATGAATGTCTTAATCAAGAATCAACAGTATTTTTACATGCATGTTGATTTTTTTTTTCTTTTTAGCTAAAAACCGATAAAATCACTAAGTTTCTATACTGGAATTTTTTTTTTTTCTGTAGATTTCTACAAAGAGTTAAAAAGGAAAAAGTATGCCATTATTTCTTAGTGAGTTATCTCTTTATATTTCTTAGAACTGTTGAGTCAGGTCTTCTGACTTAGTCTCTCCCTGAAATAACTGTATAGATGTGTATACAAATACTGCATAAGTGGATATTTGTCATTTCAGCTGTTGTGTGTATTTTTCTCCTCCAGCAAGATAATTTATATTATCCTAATAGCCAGAGAGCTAACAGATAATTAGGTGAAGCCAACAAATATTTATTGTGTTCCTATTTTTTAAAAGTCTGCAGGTTAGTCATATGCTTAAATATTATGATTTAGTTTAGTGAATGATTTTTTAAATTGTCTTTATTAAGGTATACTTTGCATACAGTAAAATACACCCATCTTAACCATGTAATTTGATGAGTTTTGCATATGTGTGAATTTGTTTAATCACCACCATAATCAAGATAAAGAACATGTGTATCACCTCAAAAAGTTTCTTGGTACCTTTTTGCATTTAGTACTTCCCTTACCCTCTCCCTTGGCAACCATTGTCTGGTATAGACTAGTCTCAGAACTGAAGGATTTGGAAATACAAATATTATTAGTATGGTATTATAAAGCAATTTTTCCCAGGCAATCTTTAGAGTGTTACTGATTCGTGTGGTCACGCGCTCTCTGCTCCAGGTCATTATATCAAATCTGTATTCTGCAGGAGGAAGGGGGAAAGCAGAGGGGGAAAAGGCAGGAAGCATGGGCCAGCTATCTTTCTCTTTTTATCAAAAGAGCAATAATTTTCCCTAGAACCCTATCAAATGCTTCCACTTACTTATAACTCACTGGCCAGAATTTGGTCACATGGTTATTTGTAGCTACAAGGAAGTCTGAGGAGATGAGTACTTTTTTTTTTTTTAAGATTTTGTCTATTTATTTATGAGAGACACAGAGAGAGAGGCAGAGACAAAAGCAGAGGGAGAAGCAGGGAGCCTGATGCAGGACTTGATCCCAGAATTCTGGGATCACGCCCTGAGTTGAAGGCAGACACTCAACCATTGAGCCACTTTTAATGAGAGGAGTACTTTTAATTGAGCATATTGCCCTTCAAGAAATCAGGGCCTGGTTAGTTAGGAAGAAGGCAAAAAATAGATATTGACTAGGAATCTGTAGAATCATAGTTTCAGGCTTTTACTTAAAGACGTTTTCAAATAAAGATATTTGTTTTTCAGTGTAGTCTTACAAACGTGACAGATTTGTATTGCATAATTCAGTCAAAATATCCCAGAAAAAAATTATTAGATGATTTGTAATACATTTTTCCATTTTGTTCATCATAAGTAAGGAACTCAATTAAAAGGGAATGATCCAGTTATGAATGTAAAATAAATGCAAAAATAAAATTGACAGTAAATTAATTACTTTAGCAAAAGTGTAACTTTTTTTTCCCTTTATATATATACTTGGTATGTCAGATAATGTTTTTATGTGATCACTGCAGTTGGTTTTTAAATTTATCTCCATTTACTAACATTTATTTTCCTTCCAGATTTTTGCAGATTTAGAAGTTGACAGACTTTTATTTTAGCTGGACATATATAGCCTGTAGTCGTGGTACAGATCTCTCCCTTGGTTAGAATGACCATATTTTATCATACAAATGGAGGCACTTTGGAGAATACTAACTTGGGAAAACCAGTGGAAACTGAGACTGTCCTAGGCAGGTTAGGTCACAGGAATATCATATAGTGTAATATATAAAATAGTTCTATATTCAGCAATGAATGAATCCTCTGTTTTAGTACTTGACATTTTTCTGATTATGTTCATTAAATTTGTGGCTTACGTCATGGGTAGACTTTGGAAGATGACGTCTGTGTCTGGCCCTATTTACTTTGTAGCCATCTCTCACTATATTCATCTCTGTCTCTTACTGATATACTTCTCCATCTGGGTCAAGACCAGTCACTAATCTCACATATGCCCATGCTCTCTCACTTCCATGTTGTTTATGTTATTACCTGTTAGGAATGTCCCAGCCATTTTTCTACTTATTGAAATTTATTTATTCAACAAACATTTATTGAGTGCCTGGCAGGTATTGGACACTGAGAATACTAAAATGAGTAAGCTCCAATATTTTCTTAAGGAGCTTACAGTGCATTGAGGGGGACAAACAAGCATGACATTTACAGTGGTATTGTCATAAACTGCTCAGAGAAAGGGCACTTGCTTAGTTTAAGGCATTTCCAAGAGATACTAGAATTAATAAGTCTTGAAATATGAGTAGAAAGGAGGTGGGTTAGGGTGTCCCAGGAAGAGGGAACGTCTGCAAGCTTTAGGGCTCTTGCCACTGGAAAATCCATTCCTACACTCCTACTCCCCTGCTAATGGATAATTCCATCCAATGAAATTGGTACTTTGAATCTCTAATGAGCACTTCCTAGAGCTTGTCTTAATTGTGAGACAATTAAAATTTAGCTTGTCTTAACTTCTAGATGATATTATTTCTACTAAATTAAAAAGTCCTTGAGGATGGTGAATATATATTTTTTCATCTGCACTTTACTCACTGCCTTGCCATAATAGTTACTTACTGTTTGTTAAATTTAATTGGAAAACTGGTTAGAATGGACTTGAGTAGAGACAAGTGCTACTTGGTGCATGAAGAGAAAAAAGCTAATGGAGAAATAGAACAATATCCTAGCTGTCCCTGGAGCTGCTTATTCAAAATAACAGCAACCACTATTGTTGGACATTTCATGTGGGCCAGGCACTGTGCAGTTTTCCACATATTTAATCCTCATCACAACCCTTGCCATTTGTTATTTCCATTTTACAAATGGGGGATCTAAGGCTTAGAGAGGTTCAGTAGTTCACAGAATTGGACCCAGGTAGAGTCAAGAGTTGAACCCTTGGACTGTCTGTTGAACCTGGTCTGTCTGAATCCACAAACCAACCTGCTTTTTGAAGTTAGCTTTTCTGCTTTTATGAAGGATGCCAACTAATGCACTTCAACAGATACGAGTCATGGTTGAACATAAATCAGTAATGTTCTACATTTTAACAACAACAACAACAAGACATGAAGATAGAAACTAAAAATAAAAGTGGCAGTTGTAATAATAGCAGTTAACATCTGGCCCTTATTGTGGGTACTATTTAAGATCTTTATTTACATTTATTACCTTATTGAATCCTCACAACCATTCTAAGAGGCAGACTCTTTTATTTCCATTTTACAGAGGAAGACACTGAGGCATAGAGACATTAAGTAACTTGCACAAGGTCACACAGCTGGTAAGTAGCTGAACTGGGATTCCAGCCCAGATGATTTGGCTCCAAAGCTAATGATCTTCACCATTCTGCTAAGTTGCCCCTCTGTTTTGAATGCTACAGATTAATATGATTCCCTCATTGACTGTTATTATACAACACTTCTTTGGGTAGGCTTCAATAATATACGAATCTCAAAAATTCTTCCTGCTTTACTCATATGTTTCTTTTTTTTTTTTTAAAGATAGAGTATTTTTATTTATTTTATTTATTTTTTAACAATTTTTTGATTTTTTATTTATTTATGATAGACATACATAGAGAGAGAGACAGGCAGAGACACAGGCAGAGGGAGAAACAGGCTCCATGCACCGGGAGCCCGATGTGGGATTCGATCCCGGGTCTCCAGGATCGCGCCCTGGGCCAAAGGCAGGCGCCAATCCGCTGCGCCACCCAGGGATCCCTATTCATATGTTTCAAATGAAGTAAACAGTCTTTAGCACTTGTAGTTCAGTCGTTAGAAAGGACAAGATGGAACCAACCAACTGGGTTCAAAACCTTGCTCCATAACTTATTGTTATTTCATCTCTGTGAGTCTCAGGTTCTGTGTCATTGTTATGAGGATTAAATGGATTGGTATATATAAGGTGTATCTCATGGCAGAGTCCCTGACATGTGATGAGTTTTACAAAAATGATTAGATCCATTTCTCCATTCCCTTTATAGTTAGTGGAGTTAACTGTGGCAGAGCTGAAAAATAACACAAGGAAACTTGGAAAGTAAATGTAGTGTCTGACAAATAAATGTATACTTTATTCCTAGGGAATTATTTGGCTTTACTGGGTAGTTATTAGATTTGATTTACTGGTCTGTATAGCATAAATGGCATATTGTTGTTCTTTGCAATGAGTAAAGAGTGATTTCAGGTGTCTTACATTTTAGGGTATACCAGGGTTGGACATTTTCTTTAAGAAGCATGAATGTTACAGTTAGAGGAAAGCTTAAAGGTCTTGTAGTCTGGGAGTTCCCAAATTGGTAAGGCTCAGAATCAACAGGGGAGCACATGAAACCTTCATTTCTCAGTCCTGTCCTCAGGGATACTGATTAAATAGATTAGGGTAAAGTCTGGCAAGTTTTTAATAGCATGTGGGTGAGTGAATCTGATGTAGCATATATCCATCCCTTTTACAGGTCAGGAAACTAAGGCCCAGTTCACAGTGTTAGAAAAAAAAAGACATGGGGAAAAATCCTAATTAACAGTTACATTTTTTCTTTGATATTTATTCACGTATTAATTCAATAAACCATACAGTCACATAAGAATGAAATCCGTCTTAATTGTGCACAGCCCCAAATTTTTGATGGAAGAGCTAAGATAAAAACCACAAAGTAATGTTGTTGTTGTTGTTGTTGTTGTTTTTTCAAATATTTTACTTATTTATTCATGAAAGACACAGAGAGAGAGAGGCAGACACAGGCAGAGGGAGAAGCAGGCCCCATGCAGGGAGCCCTACGTGGGACTCAATCCGGAGTCTCCAGTATAACACCCCCCCGGCCAAAGGTGGCGCTAAACCGCTGAGCCACCCAGGCTGCCCACAAAGTAATGTTTCAGAAAAGCTCTTGTGAGAAGTTAATAGAATTCTACGTCTGCTATCTATTAGTTCTGTTACCCTGAACCATTCACTAAATCTCCCTGAGCTTCACTTTGTCACTTGGAAAAATAGAGATAATACTAGACTTTCCCATCCTGCAAGGTAAATAAGAATACACGATACCTCTTGGAAAATGGTAAAGAGTTGTATAAAAACCATATAAAAAGTAGTTCTGGGTGGCCTCAGTCAGTTAAGCGTCTGCCTTCAGCTCAGGTCATGATCCCGGAGTCCTGGAATTGAGCCCCAAGTTGGGCTTCCTGCTCAGCGGGGAGCCTGCTTCTCCCTCTGCCTCTGCCCCTCCCCCTGCTCATGCTTTTTCTCTCTCACTCAAGTAAATAAATAAAATCTGCTAAAAAATGTAGTTATGTGTTCAACATTTTAACTATAATGCTAGGCTCTGGAGCTTACTGACATTCCACCTGCTTTTAAAGACTGCTACAAGAGACAAACATATTGGTGTAAAGTGAAAAATAGTATTTTAGAAATTATAGACAACATACTTTGAAGCATAACTAAGGCAGTGCCTGGAGAGAGTCTGGAAAGCTTCTGAAAGTGACATTTGATCTGGGCCTTGAAGGGTTGAGAAGGCTTGCTGGCAAAGAACATAGAGTTACCTGTACGAAAGCATCAAGTTATAAAAGCATGGTATGCTTAGACAAGGCAGGATGTCTTTTGTACTTGGACAGTGGCAGTTAGATGAGGGTGAAAAAAATAGACTGCACTGGACTCTTGACGGCCTCTGTGCCAGAAATTGGAATATTATCACACAAGCAAAGGAGGTTTTGAGTGTGAATGCTTGATCAGATAAAACTTTTAGACAGGGTTGGGGGGAGGGGCGCCTGGGTGGTTAAGCATCCAACTCTTGACTTCAGCTCAGGTCATGATTTCAGGCTCATGCTCAGCATGGAACCAGCCTGGGATTCTCTCTCCCTCTGCTCCTCCTTTCCACTTGAGCTTGCTCGCTCTCTCTTTCTCTCTCTCTCTCATAAATAAATAGATAATTTTTTTTAAGAACTTTTAGACCAGTAACTATGGCTTTTTCTGGATAAAGATTGGAAGGAGAATGATTAGAGATTATCCTTATTATTGCTTCATTAGCAAGTTCTATAATTTAACACGATGTGAACCATAATGATACCAGCTTTTGCCCTATCAGGCATTTGGCATATTTTTGCTGTTCTATGCAGTGCTCTGTGTAGAGGGCTTTGCCTCTTTTAAAGTATTTCCTAAGGATAAATCTCTAGTAACATATCAGAAGATATGATCTTTATATTGCCTCAGTATTTTTTTATTTTTTATTTTTATTTAAATTCAATTTGCCAACATATAACATCCAGTGCTCATCTCATGTGCCCTCCTTAATACCCGTCACCCAGTTACCCC
Source organism: Nyctereutes procyonoides (assembly GCF_905146905.1). Lineage (NCBI taxonomy): Eukaryota > Metazoa > Chordata > Mammalia > Carnivora > Canidae > Nyctereutes > Nyctereutes procyonoides. The sequence goes on from NW_026575042.1 coordinate 38,870,490, forward strand.
ACCCCATCCTCACCTCCCCTTCTGCAATCCTTTGTTTGTTTCTCAGAGTTAGGAGTCTCCTGGTCTGTCTTCCTCTAATTTTTCTCATTCAGTTTCCCCCTCTGCCTTAATATTTGTTTCTCTACAAAGGATGTATTAATTTTTGATCTCACAAGCAGTATAAAAGCAGACTTTTCACCACATTCAGTAGCATTTGGTGCTAAGTTATCCTATCTTAGTAGTTTGCTTGCATTTCCATTTTTCTGGTTATTAGGAAAGATGTATATATTTTTCTCTGTGTGTGCCAGTTTAACTCTATGTAAACTTCAGTATCAGTATTTTAATTACCTTCTTTTCATTTCCTAATTTTCCTATTTCTTGAGTAAAACTGCTAAGTAGTTTAAAATAAGTAAATGTTTTCAAAAGAATGATTATTATTTTTACAAATAAATAAGCCTCATAATCTGTCTCAGACTAAAATAGATTTACTGTTTTCAAATTTTACCTTTTACATGAAGTTTGGTTAGTGTGCTTTTTCAGTTAATACTTACCCCTGGGATATCCACTGTAACTACTTTTGATTCTTCCATCTTATGTAAACACTAATATGTTTTTAAAGAACAGGCCTTGAAAGTTCCTGGTTTTTTTTTTTCATTAAATATTGTTCATCTTGATACTGAAGTTGAGTTATACTTACTCTTTAAAACATAGTAATGTTAGGGACACCTGGGTGGCTCAGTTGGTTAAGTGTCAGACTCTTGATTTCAGCTCAGGTCATGATCTCAGGGTCATGGGATTGAGCCCTGTGTGGGCTCCTTGCTCAGATTCTCTCTCTGTCTCCTTTTGCCCTTCCCCTTGCTCACTATTTTTCTAAAGTAAATAAATAAATCTTTAAGAAAAAACTTTGTAGCTCACTCTCTTTCTAAAACAAATCTTTTAAAAAAACAGCTTAGTAATGTTAAATTAAGGCTTCTCTTTTGGACTAAATTTTTAAAATTAAAATTATAACATCATACATGGTCACTCTTGGGAAACCCTGTTTACCTGTAAGTTTACTTACAGTGTCTGAATTTTCTTCAAAGGCAGTCTTTTTTAGTTATCTAAAGCAGGTACTCTATTCTTACTGTCCAACTTAAGTTCTCTGGTCTTATGGCATGGGTTTATCTAAGCCTCACAGACTGAATAAATTATTTCTTTTCCAAGGTGATTCAGTATAAAGCTATCATTAAGAAGGAAATGTTTCTTCTCTTTTTCACACATTTCAAGCTTACTGAATCTAAAAGTTCTTTATTTCTTCTCTCAGAATTTTGCAAGGGGAAGTGAGGGAAGCACAAGGCTTCTAACCTACCACATGGCCTAGTCAAATGTGCAACTCAGGCATATTGGACCTCTCCAGGGTTGCAGAGTTGAGGTCACCAGCTTGTGGTTTGCCTCAAAAATTTTAGCACACCTCTTCTACTTAATTAGCTGGCTCACTTTAGTGGGTTAGAGGAGTTTGCCTACTTGCTTGTCACTACCATTTTCTGTCATTGGTAAGTGGTGTGTATTATTTTGTCAGGTTTGAAGCAGTGAGAAATTTTATTTGAAGCTGAATTTAATTAACTTTCTAAAATTGACTTGTAAATCTTGAGAAAAGATTATTTTTAAACACTATTTTTTATATCGTAACAGTAATAAATGCACTTGGTAAAGAAAATTCAAAGGAAAAAAGTCTGCCTTCCAACCCCTAGTCCTATCTTCCATAGATACTCACTATTAACAGTTTCTTGTGTAAGCTTCCAGAACTTTCCTCTGCACATTAAAACCTGTCTGTATGAAAATATATATCTAATTTATCATTTAAAAAATAGAAATGGAGCTTATAATACTGTTCTGCGTTTTGATTTTCTATGCCAGCACATAGAGATACACTTCATTCTTTCCAACAGTATTTAGGATGTTCTAATTTTTTTTGCTACCTCTAACAGTGCTGTAGTGAAAGTCCTTGTATATACATACATCTTTGTGTATTTCCTATCTATTGGCTAAATTCCAAGGGATAGAATTACTGGTCAAAAAGGTAATGTCAGATTATTCTTCAAATTTGTATGCTAATAATTTAAATATCAAGAATTTATGAAAAGTAACCTATTTTCCAGATTTTTAAGGAGTGTTGGAGGACAATGAAATTAGGCTTGAAACAAGCTCCCGGATGCACTTCACAGGTCCACATTACAGTAGGGACCCAGGCACTAAACCCACTCATCTGGCTTGAACACATAACATTTTCTTATAATTGACCTAAAATGAAAGAAAATTGACCACCTTGACAAAAGAGATTAAGGCAGTTCTGAAGGAGGAAATGCTGTCTTTTGGGAATTGGTTTAGAACTGGTCACAAAAATCAAATGAAATACTTTATGTCGTGATTTTATATTTGAAAATTTTAAGAAGCTATAAATATAAGCATTTCTTTCCCTTTAGGCTTGAGCAAAGAGTTTCCTTTTATTCCTTGCAAATTAGGCTTTTCTTAAATCTCCATGTCTATCTCTTAACTTCATCACAGCAATGTCCTCTGCACACCTGGTCCAGATTCAAGAAATGTGCCAATACTCACAGTGCTGGCATGGTTAGAGTGGCGTTTTGTTAGGCAAGGAGATTATGGATGTTTCAAAAGTACAGAACTATCTTACCCAGATGGAATAAAAAGAGTAGACTGTGGCATATGTTTGTTTTACTTTTATTGCCTGGTCATTTAATACTTAATATTTTGTTTTCCTGATAATTTTAACAAACACCTATATAATATATTCCACAGATTTCAATGGGACAGATGTTACAAGATTTTGGAAAATTTCTTGGGATGTTCCTTCTTGTTTTGTTTTCTTTCACAATTGGACTTACACAACTGTATGATAAAGGCTATACCCCGAAAGAACAGAAGGACTGTGTAGGCATCTTCTGTGAACAGCAAAGCAATGATACCTTCCATTCGTGAGTGTTTTCTAAAATTTTTAATAAGTATATTTCTCTCTATTGTGTTGTATATGAATTAGTACCTAGAGAAATAGAACCTCAAATTTTCTCTAAGACATTTTTTTAATAAGAAATACTTATTTTTCATGAATCATTTGATAGTTAATCTTTATAGAATCTCAAGTAAATGATAGGCCCAAAATATTACATTGTTTCCCCCACTACAGTCTGTTTTAACAGAGGAACTCTTGGCATTGTGCACATTGTATTTTGGTCAGGACAGTTTTCCTCCAGTCCTTTATATTGCAGGACATTTGGTATTTTTGCCCTTTACATAGTAAATGTCAGTAGCAACTGTCCATCACTGTTACAGCCAAAGCAGTCTCTTGCATTTTCCACACTTAGTAGGAGGTCACTAGAATTGAGAATCATTAGAGTTTCATCAACAATTTTTTCTTCTAATTGGTCATATCATAAGTAATTGAACAATCAGTTTTGGGGCAGAGAAAATACCTCCGCTCATTGTAAAATAACATAATGGAGAAGAGGGTGTGGAATTACCCATTTGTTGTATTTCTGCTATGTACCAACTCTTATTTAGGTACTCATGTCATCTTATTTAAGGAATAAAATTAAATGAACAGTAAGTATTCATTTAACACACTGTGTAACACACTGTTCAAAGTCCTGAGTGAATGAAGCACCAATGAATAAAACTACCTCATGGAGTTTCTATTATATTATAGTGAGATGATAGAGGCAATAAAAAGAGAAATAAAATATATAGTATATTATGCAATAAAAGAGGCTAAGGAGACAAAGCTTGGGCCAGGGAGGTTATATGTGTGAGAGGGTACAGTTTTAGATAGGAGACTGGGGAGGGCCTCACCGGAGATGACATTTAAGTAAAGATGTCACGCTGATGGAGGATCAAGACCTGAAGAATATGGCTGGAGGAAGAATATTAGCAGATAAAGGGAATGGCAAAGGCAAATGCCCTGAGATGGGAGTGTGGTTGGCAAGTTCAGGGAAAAGCCAGGAGGTCAGTGTGAACGGGATGTAGTGAATCAGAGGGAAAGGTGTAGGAGATCTAGAACCTTACTGATACTTGTAAGGACTTTGGGCTACTGAGGGTGAGAGCCATTTGAAGTTTCTTCACAGAGGAGTGATGGTGACGTCTATCTAGGCATTAGCGGTATCTTAGAGGCTGTTTTGTTTAGAATAGACAGGAGAGCAATAAGAGGTTAAACAAAAATAATTTATCCTCCTGTTGAGTCTGTCTCTTTGTTTAAGAGAAGGCATGTCTGTTCTGTTGGGTTCAATCTCATTCATTTTATAAAGTATTCTTAGATTATCAATATTTTATTCACGGAATGCTACTATAAATGAATTCTTCATTTTTGCTAGTTAATTTCTTTAATTTTCTTTTAAACAGAAATGTAATTGTCTTTACAGGTTCATTGGCACTTGTTTTGCTTTGTTCTGGTATATTTTCTCCTTAGCACATGTGGCAATCTTTGTCACGAGATTTAGTTATGGAGAAGAATTGCAGTCCTTTGTTGGAGCGGTTATTGTTGGGACGTACAATGTCGTGGTAGTGATTGTGCTCACCAAGCTGCTGGTGGCAATGCTTCACAAAAGCTTCCAGTTGATAGCAGTAAGTGTTCATTCTTTCAAAGACTTTGTATTCTTTCAGATCATACCAAGTGTATGCAGTAGATAAGGCAACCAAAGATTATAAGAATTAGTATAATATTTAAATTAAATATAGATTTTTAAAATGTAAGTAATGTATTAATTGCGAATCTTGAACCAAATTTTTACCTACAAGGTGTGCAAACTTTTGGAGAGTTTAAAATTCTCTTTCTATTTCCCTCTGTCCCCCTCTACCTCTCTCCCTTGCTCCTGCTCCTTCCGCCCTCCCCTCCGCGCGCCTGTTTGTGTGTGTGTGTGTGTGTGTGTGTGTGTGATGATACTCTGTTTTGCTTTTTCATGAATGTCTCAACAGAATCATGAAGACAAAGAATGGAAGTTTGCTCGAGCAAAGTTATGGCTTAGCTACTTTGATGACAAATGCACATTACCCCCACCTTTCAACATCATTCCTTCACCAAAGACTATATGCTACATGATTAGTAGCCTCAGTAAGTGGATTTGCTCTCATACATCAAAAGGCAAAGTTAAACGGCAAAACAGTTTAAAGGTAAGAAATTAAAATTGCAACTTTTTGTATCTGTGAATGTTTTTAAAAATCCACCTCATTTAAATGTGGTTTATACACATTGTTAGTACCATGTAATTGTTTGTTTTCAAGGAATGGAGAAATCTGAAGCAAAAGAGGGATGAGAACTACCAAAAAGTGATGTGCTGCTTAGTGCATCGTTATCTGACGTCCATGAGGCAGAAGATGCAAAGTACAGATCAGGCAACTGTGGAAAACCTAAATGAACTACGTCAAGATCTGTCAAAATTCCGAAATGAAATAAGGGATTTACTTGGCTTTCGGACTTCTAAATATGCTATGTTTTATCCAAGAAATTAACCATTTTCTAAACCATGGAGAGAATAATTTTCAGTAATAAACCTGAAAGACTGCATTTGCATAATTTGTGATTAAATCAATAAGGTATCTATTGAAATTAAAATGAAGAATTATGTAAAAGCCATTCTTTAAAATATTTATAGCATACATATATTATGTAAAATATGTATATAGAATTAGTTTTTTAAAATCCTCCGTTAGTAGCTTTTTGCCAAAACAGATTAAGTAGATAGATTTTGTTAGCATGTTGCTTGGTTTTCTAACTTGAACAGTGCTTTAAATTTTTTTCTTTTTATGTTTAAGAAGGGCAGTTATAATTGTATACATTGCCAGAAGGTTTTGTAAAATGAAGATCAGCAGATGTAGGCTGATCTCCATTCATAGGACACATCTGAAATGTAGTAAGTCATGGTTTTTAAAATCTCTGTTTTAGGAGTTCACATGTAGTTCAGTATTTATTGTTCAGGAGTATAGTTTTATCTAAGATAGGTATTTTTTTTTTATTTTGTTATACTCTTAAGTAACAAAGAAAAACCCCAATGGATATTTGAATCTATTTATGTCTCTATAAATTTCAATTCACTTCAGTTTTTGTTATTGTAATATATTTACTTTTTCATGGTTGTAATCACTTTATATTTTTTATTTTGTTTTTTCACTTAATAGTATTTTATATATACATTTCCATGTATTGATATAGTCCACATATTTAAATTTTTATAGAATTATATAGTTTTTAAAAAATATAGTTAGACTTTTCATTTTATAGCAATCGAGTATTTGAGTATGTTTATAGGTTTGCACAGGTACTTCACTAAGATTAGGCATTTGGTGGCTTTTCATTTTTCTTTATCATGATAGTGCTATAATTTTTTTCAGGTTGGAGTGACTGTTCATAGTTATAAAGCTAACCCAAAATAAGGATTTTGAAGATACTTTATCATAAGTGGTCACAGCCTGCTTTGTTTTTGTAAACACTGAAAGACCCTTTAATGCAAAGATTTATTTTATATTTGGACTAAGGTTCTTGAACTAATCTCCCAAAGTATTTTCCACAGAATTTAACATAGCTTCTATAAAAGTGACCTCTTGCTTATTTGTGGATCATTCTTGCTGCTTAAGATGAAAAGCCTTGATTTTTTTAAAATTGGAGAATAAAATATGTATTTAAATTTTTTTCCTGTGTTCATGTAAGGGATATAGTTTAAAAAGTTACACAGACTATTGCTTATATTTTCTTGCAGCATTTCCTGTTAAAAGGTGGTTAGATATATAATTATCTTCTTAACTGAATTTCAGATGGTCTTAAGGCCACAGGGTGCAGGTAACCCTTGGTCTGTAAGCACCACTGATCCAGGGATCATTGGCTAAATATATTGGTATTGTGCTTCATCTTGCTTTTTACTTTTTATTTTTTAATTTCCAAATTGTAAGTGTTCCCTCTTTGGGGCAAATTCTTATAAAAATGTTTATTGTAAAGTTATATATTTTGTCTACAATGGGATTATGCACTTCCCAATTGGGATTTTACATCAGGATTTTTACTCATACTAAAAAATACCTAATTATTAAATCAAAATATTTATAGAGTGCCTACTGTATGCATGAGTTACTTATGAGGTATATTTTGAATGACAGCATATTGTAAGAAAAAAGGTAAATAAAACTTGATATTAGATTATAAATTGGCATAGTCTGTTTATTGGATTATCATATACTTTTATACTTTTTTGTTGAAATATCATTCACCTCGCATAAAATTCACTATTTTAAAATGTATAATTCGGTGTTTTGTTTTTTTTTAAATCATGGGGAGAAAGGTCTCAAATGTAAAACATCAACATCAGACCCCTTTGTGCTCCTTTCCACCTTCAGTGGCAATCATATTGAAATCTTTTAGCTATTTCTTACATTTATAAATGCCATATTTTGAAATATGTTCACACAAAGACCTGTATGTGAACATTTATAGCAACTTTCTCCATGATCCCAAACCAGATCACTGAGAACAACCAAATGTCCATCAAGTGGTGAATGGATAAACAAATTGTACATCCATACAGTGGATATTTATTTAGTCAGTAATCCAGAATTGCATCAGAGTTCAGGCAGAGAAGCAGAACTGCCAGGATATTTGCAGGCGTGTGTGTGTTTGCATAGTGATTTGTTTACAGGGATTTGCTATTCCACAATTGGGGTTGGTTAAGCATCTATCTCTGTGAGGCTGCTGTTTCTGCACCTAATGTAGAGCTCACAGGGTAGACAATTAGGAAGGAACAGTAGATGTAAAGTGGAGGAAACAAGAACGAAGCTGGAACCCAGGAGGATGACGGACACCTATGTCACTCTTTATGGGCTCAAACTTGGGATAATTAGATGTATCCTGTGTGAAAAGTTACCTTTTGTCAGGTTGCTAAACACACACTTGACCTCGGAGTTGAAGAAGCTTTGAAGGAAGATCCTCGGAAAGGTAGGACAACATAGACCACACTGCTGCCCCATCCCAAAAGTTGAGCCAGCAGATAAGTTATACCCCATATGAGCTACAAAAGTGCCTGCATAGAAAATAAGATGGCTGCTGCTTCACGTCTGCCCTCCAAATTTCACACTGAACTGTGTCTTGTGGCTCATCCTATATAAGGAAGGAAATCCTGGGAAACAAAACAGCCTACCCAAGTTGGCCCAAGAACAAACTACAGATCTATGCTATAACAGACGAATCTTATAAGTATCACGCTAAATGAAGAAGCTCATCACGAAAGGCTACATGCTGTATGATTATAAAACATTCTAGGAAAGAGAACTATGGAAACTGAAATCTGATCATTGGTTACTAAGATCTGGTGGGAGGAGAAGATTGATGGTACAATTAGTCAAACTAAACACTCAAAAAGGGTAAATTTTAATGAATAGAAATTATGCTTCATTAACCTGACAAAAATACATAAGGCTACAACTTACTAAAATAAGAAAAATAACAGTAGACTACAGCTCAGTATCATTCCAAAAGAAAACAGTGCTTGAATATGCAAGTTAGTAGCCCATCATTTACAACACAGTGCTGTGAAGTATGGTAATAAATACCAAGGTAAATTATTCTGTACTACTTTTTCAAAATAATTTTGGCTATTCTAGCTTCTTTCTTTTTCATCTAAGTTTTGGAATCTGCCTATAAATAAACTGAAAGAGTTAGTTGGGATTTTTATTGGAATCGCATTGACACTGAAATTTTTGTTTTCCTCAGAAAATACATTTATAAAATCTAAGCAGGCTGAGGTTATAGGTAGGCCCTGAGGAGTAAACCAATTGGGTCTAATTATTCAGATTACACTAAGAAAATATTAATGGTACCAGGGATACGGCTGCCCTGAATTTCTCATTTGTAAGTTAATTTGTTAGCTCTTTGGCATCACTGTCCTATTCATAAACATGTGTTTCTTGAAGATAGAAGAATTACCAGTTATAGCGTTCCTCTTCATTTGATAATATCACATTGTTTTCTTGCTCCCCTTGTCCTCATTATGAAATACTTTGATATGCCATTCAAAATTAGGAAAAATTTAATATGCTACCTAAATGCTTTAAAAATAACCATCTTCAGGCGACATTATTTCTGATGTAAATTAGGTTACAGTAATAGAAGAAGCAAAACAGCAGGTTTATGTAGGAGGTAAGCATATGTTTAAAAAAAGAACTGTTTCAGCCAAATGATAGGTAAGCTCTATTTTCTTCATTCTGCAGTCTTGAGTTTCCTGTGTATTTGTGTCTATGTCTTGGTCTCTCTTTTCATTAGAAAGGCTAGTTAATCCATTTTTCAATTTTAGGCAGATTATTCTTATTCAAAGACAATAAAAATTATCAGGTGCTATTGGAAAAGAATTTTGAGGAGGAAAGTACTAGGCTCAGTAACTCATCTAAAAATTTAATAAATTTTGTGAGGCTATTTTAATGTTTTAAATTTAAAAAATTTTAAAACTCATCCATCCCCATTTAATATTTCAGTGGAAATAGCAAACAATCACTACATTTTCTATAATGATTGTTTTAATGCAGAGTCTTTCTTTTTTTTTTTGAAGTTAGAAAACTAGGCCAAAACCGTTCTCTCAGTGTTGGGGGTGAATGGCACAAATTTGTTGAATGAAAATTTAGCATTATTTACTTGTGTAAATATCCTAGAACTGATGTCCAGTCAGACACATATCTAACAGTTTTTGTGCTCTAGAACCTATTTTGTCATATCAGATTGGAAGAAAACTTAGATTACCTACTTCAACCTTCTCATTTTATAGGTGAGAAAGTCACATTTGAAGTAATTTGTCCACGACTGAATCATGACTGACTTGAGAGCCTGAACTCAATTTGTTGTATCAGGTAAGATATATTCCAAAGCTTTACTTTTTTAAATTAATTTCTCATTGTCAGTTCATCTTGGTCAGAGAACAGAACTGAAGATGCCTAGTTCTTGCTTTTCCAGATGAATTGTTTATTAAAGTCTTCACTTATGACCAAGGACAGAAGCAGACCAGTGAGATGAACAAGATATAAGAGGAAAAAGGGGGAGAGTGAGGGTAGTAAACATAAATAGAAAATCAGGAGTCAGTCTCAAAACAAGCCAGGCCATGGAGGGACTGAGGGTTTAGAATGGAGAAGACACTGGTTGATTTTTTTTCTCTATGCCACTTTATAACCTGATCAACTTGGTTATTCAAGGATCTAGGAACAATTTAAGACCTCTCTAAGGGATCTCAGAAAGGATCCAATTCATTAAGGAGACTAAAGTTCTCTCACTCGTAGGACACTGTGAGGGAGAATCCAAGTCTTTGCCTTGTCTAGGAGTCTAATATTAATTTCTTGTTTGTAAGATAAATTAACCAGCTGTATGAAAGTGTGTAAGTTTTCTTAATATACTTCTGTACTCGAAAGCTCTATCTCACTGTTTAAATGTAACTCAGTCTTAATATCAGAATGCCATGGGAATATCCTTCAAGTAAAAGATAACATTTCAAAGTTATAATCAGATTTTAGCCTTTTAAGATCTAATTGTTGACTTTGTTTTTTGGAGGAAGAAGCAAATTACAAAAACAAAGTAGAAGTCTAGTTTTCAAAATGTTTTTAATTGAAGAATAGCAGACACAGTGTTACATTAGTCTCTGGTGTACAACATAGTGATTCAACAAGTTCATTCATTATGCTGTGCTCACCACAAGGGTAGCTACCATCTGTCACCATGCAACACTATTACAGTACCATTGATTATGTTCCCCGTGCTGCACCTTTCATCCCCGTGACTTAAAAGTTAGGATTTTAAATAACAACTTTAAAATTATCCAGAACAAGGACCCCGGGTGGCTCAGCGGTTGAGCATCTGTCTTTGGCTCAGGGCATGATCCTGGGGTCCAGGATCAAGTCCCTCATTGGGATCCCTGCGAGGAGCCCGCTTCTCCCTCTGCCTGTGTCTCTGCCTCTCATTTTCTATGTCTCTCATGAGGAAATAAAAAAAAAACTAAAATAAATAAATAAAATTATCCAGAACAAATTTCTATGTATGTCCCAGAGCTACTGTGTCTGAATACCCAATTCTGTACATCCACGTGTATTCCCATACTTATACATCCTTAGACTCTATGTTAAAAAAAAAAGGCTTAGTGTGTAAGTAATGACCCTCACATATTTAATTCAAGATGCTTAATTATAAAAGATTTTTAAAAATGCAGTATTTTGTCCTTAGGTGAGGGCATATATATATATATATATATATATATATATATGCCCTGTATATGCCATATATATATATATATATATATATATATATATGGAAAAAGGGGGAGAGTTTTAGTTGCACCTCAGACTCCCTGACATTGCAGATATATATATATATATATATATATATCTAGGGGGCCAACTTGTGAAAGTCTGTTAACTCTAACCACTTACCTGCAGATTTTTTTCTTTTTTTTTTTTTAGGATTTTATTTATTTATTCATGAGAGACACACAGAGAGAGGCAGAGGGAGAGGCAGGCTCCTCCCTGGGAGCCTGATATGGGGCTCAACCCCAGGATCCCGGGATCACAACCTGAGCCAGACAGATGCTCAACCCCTGAGCCACCCAGGAGCCCCTAACCTCAGTTTTTTTTTTTTTTTTTGGCTCTTCTATTTGAATGATCATATCATCTTTGCATTATAACAGTCATTTCTTCCTGTCCAATATCATTTATTTCTTTTCCTTTCCTTACTACATTAACTAGACCCACTGGTGCAATTTTAATAGAAATGTTGACCTCAGGCATTTTTGTTTTATTGCTGATATTTAAATGCTTTCAATATATCACCATTTGCTGCAGGGTTGTGGGGTTTGTTTTTGTTTTTGTCAGCTTAAGGAAGCCCTCATCCATCTTTAGTTTCCTGAAGTTTTATTTTGTCATCAGGAAATGTTGAATTATACCAAATGCTTTTCTGCATTATTAAGATCAAGTGATTTTTCTTTAATGTATTGCAAAGAGGGCTTCACAGAAACTTTCCCCATTCTGTTAAGAGCTGACCTTCGTTTGACTCCCGTTTAGTTTACCTCATCATCGGATATCACAGTATGTCTACTATGTCGCTAGGCAAACTTGCTTGTAGTATACATGAGCCCTGATTGGTAAATTGCTTTGGATTGTGAGGAACTCATAATTGAACTATAAATACCTGATGGGGAGCCACAGCTTTGGCTCTTCCTGAGTGTGTAACTCTTATAATGAGGGATGTCATATATGAGGAATCTGGAAGCTATGCCTATGGAGTTAATACAAAAGATCCTGGTTTCCAAGGAGATGTGAACTTTAAGTTGGAATGTCTGCACCCACCTGACATGAATGGAATCTCCTGGCATCTGAGACATTATCTAGGAAGGCCAAAGAAAGCAGCTCACGGATGGCTGTGTGCACTGCTGCCTGCTGCTACTTCTCCTACAGTAGAAAGTCTGGCCCTATCCAGTCAAGCTTTGGTCCTTGTGCTACTGTTTTCTGGGGATAATAGTAGTGAAAGCAGCCTAGGGTGCTCATGAGCCTGAATGTTTAGTTGCACCTCAGACCCCCTGACATTGCAGATCTATTAATGCAGTGAAGTATGCACATTGATTTCCTGATGTTAAATCAATCATGCATTTCTGGGATAAATCCAACTTGATCATGACCTAGTTTGTTTGTTGGGTTTTGTCTGATAATTATTTTGTTTTTGCACCTGTGTTCATGAATGAATTCAGACTAGATCCTATGTTTGCTAAAGTTTTGGTATTGAGATTACACTCATCTCATAAAAAGAATAGCCGAATGTGACTTCTTTATTTATACTCTGGAATACTATGTGTTAGATTGGCAGTGTTTGTCCCTTAGATAATTGGGAGATCTTCCAAGTCAAACTATCTGGACCTGGCCTTTTATTTGAAGAAAGAGTTGTAATTACTGTTTGAATTTCGTTAATGGTTGTAGGACTATTTAGGAATCCTGTTTCTACTCGAGTCTGAGTTGCAGTTTGGCCACTTCATCTAAGTTTTCAAATCTATTTATGAAAAGTGGTTCATAAGGTCCTTTTATTAAGGTCCTTTTATTTTTAAGATTCTATGACAACAAGAGTAACTTTTATTCCCAAATTGTTTTCTTGGTTTTTTTTTTTTTAACTTCATGCTTAGTCTCCAAAGACAAGATGCTTTAACCACTGAGCCACCCAGGCATCCCTATAATTTCCTTTTGATCATAAGTTATTTAAAAGCACATTTCTCAATTCCTACCATCAGGGGTTTTTTGTTTGTTTGGTTTTTGTTTTTTTGTTGGTAAGGATTTTATTTATTTGAGAGAAAGAGAGCATGTATATGTGCGGGGTGGGGTGGGGGGAGGAAGAGGGAGAAGTAGGCTCCCCACTGAGCAGAGAGCCCAATACGGAGCTGGATCCCAGGACCCTGAGATCATGACCTGAGCTGCAGGCAGGCGCTTAACCAGCTGAGCCACCCAGACACCCCATCCAGCTGAAACACCCCATTTTTTTTACTGTTATTTACTTCTTAATTTCTAACTACTCATTGTTATTGGAGAAGGATTTCCATAGGATACTAGTGCTTTGAAATTTGTTGAAATTTGTTTGATGGTACAGTAAGTGGGGAAGTTTTGTGATTGTTCCATATTGAGATTAAAAATGTGCTTTTGGTTTTGTTCCATACTTATCCATCAGGTAAATCTAGTCAACTGTGTGGTTCAAATCTTCAATCTTTATTGGTCTTTCTTTTAAATCTGCCAATTCCTGAGATAAATATGTTTAAATCTCCCACTATGATGATAAACTTAATTTCCATTTATACTATGCCAGATTTAGTTACGTATTTTGAAGGACATTAGAAGCTGAATGCAAATTTTAGAATTATTATTATCTGTTAATTCTCTTCATCTTGAGTAATGCCTGGAAGTCTGTTTTTTTCCCCAATATTAATAAGGCCACATCAGTTTTGTTTTGGTTAGTATTTGCCTGGTATGTTTATCTTTTTCTATCCTTTCCCTCTCAGGTTTTCTGTGTCCTTATGTTTTAGATGTCTCTTTTAAATCACATATAGTTAAATTTTGTTTTTCTAATCCAGTCTGATAATTTTTGAGTTTTAACTCAGGTATGTAGTGACATATATTGAAATTATTGATACATATGGATTTTTATCAAATTTTGTGATAATTTCCCTGATTTCACTTTAATTTCTCACCTTTTGTTCTGCTATTTTTAAAATTTCAGACTATATTCTTTTATAGGTACCCTAGATATTTTAATGTAAAGGCGTAAGTTATCAGTATTCTAAATTAATATTTTTATCCTTCCCTCTCTCAATATAAGGGCCTTTGAATACTTAGGACAAGCTCCTCCCCCTCCCACCTTCTTCAAGTGATTTCTACTTGAATTTTTGTTTTTCGCAGATTTGTTTGCACTTACATAGATATGTCCAGTAGTTTCTGCTTATTATTACTTAACTCACATTAGAACTACTAATCTGCAGCTGTTTTATTTAATTAATTAATTTGAGAGAGAACTCAAGAGAGTAAGGGGGGAGGGACAGGGAAGAGGGAGAGAGAATCCCAAGCAGAGCCCATGCTGAGTGCGGAGCCTGACTTGGGACTTAATCTCAGGACCCTGAGATAATGACCTCAGCCGAAACCAAGAGTCCCATGCTCAATTGACTGCACTATACAGGTGCCCCTGTAGCTGTCTTAGTTTAAGGCTTTTCTTTAAAGAAGGTTTTTGTTATTAGTTTATTTCACTAAAGCAGTCCAGAAGATATAATGGGAGCCTGACAGCACTTTTGTACAGAAAGATAAAAAGAAGGTAAATTTCTTTAAGATTAACCTTCTTCTTTTTTTTTTTTTTTAAAGATTCTATTTATTCATGAGAGACACAAAGAGAGAGAGAGAGAGAGAGAGAGAAAGGCAGAGACATAGGCAGAGGGAGAAGCAGGCTCCATGCAGGGAGCCGACATAGGGCTCGATCCGGGGACTCTGGGACCACGCCCTGAGCCGAAGGCAAACCCTCAACCACTGAGCCACCCGGGCATTCCTAAGATTAACCTTTGAGTAAATAAGTAATATACTAGAATTTAAAATTTGAGAACTTTGCAAGATTCAGGTATTTTTGTTATAGGAATTGAGTTCAAAGGATAAATATTAAGCTAGCAGGACCCCTGGAAACACATAAGAGAGCCTGAAAATGTTTTATGATATATTAATATAGTCACCCATTTGTTCATTATGTGTTTGATTCCCCAAGTACAAGTACTAAAAACAAAAACAAAACTTAGGCAATTATACTGTAAAAAAAAATTTTTTTTAAGAAGAAATAATTTCTAAAAGAGAAGTAATTCCCAGAAGTCATCTAGTCTAACTCCTTCAATTTATGACTAAAGAAACTCAAGTTCAGTCAAAATAAAAATGATTTATTAAACAAGAAAGAAATTAAGAAATGGTTATTGGACAAAAAAGAGCAGTATCGGTATTCAGCTTACCTCTGTTTTGAATAATTGAATTAAAAGACAAACTGGTGCCATATGTTATCAACCACTAATTCACTCAATAGTTCAAAGTCTTGTGTCAGCGATGTCAATGGTATAAATAGTTTGGATTACTTTTCCCAATTTTAACCTCCATTGTGACTCTGGCACCCGCCCAGAAACCAATGGAAGTCTTTCTGCTGGTAATGCAGGAGGCTGATGGCAGCAAGCATGCTGCCTCTAATGCACCAATTAGAGGAGGAGAATACAATGATTTTTTTTTTAAAGTAATCTACACACCACACAGGTGTGGCTCAAACTCATTTCCCCAAGATCAAGAGTCACTGAGCAGCCAGGTGCCCCAAAATACTAAAATCTTTGGTAATCACTCCAAAGTCTCATAACATGTATTCTTGAAAGGGACTCACTTGGTTAGAATCAATCTGGATTCCATAGTTATATCCTGACTGGGCACAGCTGTGAAGTCCAGATGGTTCTGAGGGCCTTTCTAAAAGGTGGCACTGGCCAGTGAAGCCAACCACCAACTTCTGTAGTTGATCCTCTTTGTCAGCCGGTGAATTATCTGGGACTGATGGGCAGCCCAGTGGGAGAGGTTAGGAAGGATTCCCAACCCCAGCACCGGCCCACACTCATTGTTTGCTTAGGCTCGCTCAGCTGCCAAAACAGAGGCATTCTTCCTCTTGAAATTTTTTTTTCCTCTTGAATGTCCAGTCACTTCTAGGGCCGGGAGTACTGCTTTTACCCAAAAGATTATTTTTCTTATTTCTAAAACTTCAGTTCTACCATGAGATATCTTGTGATCCAAGCCTCTGTTCATCCCTGATGCCCTTGCTACTCTCAGAGGGCGATGGTGGGTCCCTCTTGCACAGCTCCTGGCCGGCAACCTCCTACAGGCTAGCCCCCCCTGTGTCGGGTACAGCTGCCTGTTCAACAGCGGTGTGCAAAGGAGGGGCGTTCTTTCACCGCTCTTCCCCTCCTGAGCGAAAACAGATTTCTCAAAGGCAACTGCAGAAAGCATCCTACCTGACGCACCCTGATCCAGGTAACTGGGGATGAACAGGACAGAGGCATCCAGATTCACTTCTAATTTTTCAAGTCCTGTAAAATGACCAATTAGGATTTGGGCTGCAAAGGAAAACAAAAACCAAACGCTGCCAAGTCGAGATAAGAGGGCCTCTTCTAGTGGCAGTGAGGGACTGGGTGGCAGTCAGGACTTCGGAGCTTAATTGTCAGCTCTGTCTCTTGGGAGATGTGTTTTCTCGACAAGTCTCTGAATATATCTGAGCTTCAATTTCTGTTACAAAATAAAGGAGTTGAACTAGATTCCGAGGGACGCCATTCTGACTCTGACATTCTCTGGTTCTACAGAGAATCATAGTCTACTTACATTACGGGATCCACTTAGTCCCTGAAGTTCTTTGGAATGCTCTCTCAGCAAAGTGCAAATTGATACCAAACCGCTACGTAAAAAGCAGGGAATATTCCTTTTACAGTGTCTCATCTTCTATAAAAGCAAGTTAACTGGCTGTTATCTAATCATTTAAAAATATTTTATTAAAGCATGGACTTAAAAAAATGCAAGAGAAGACTGTAATACCCCAGAGCAAACGCTGGAAGGTAAAACAAATATCACTATAAATATTGCACTTATAAAATCTCTTTTTTACATCTTCACACAACTTGTCTCTAAAATACCCTTTCAGAGATGTATGAATAAACTGCTTCCAAACTGCCAACGCTCGATACATTCCGTCTCCTGTGGCCGTACCAAGCTTGCAGGCTCTCAATCACCTGTCTGCTCCTCTCCGCGCAGCCCCGGAACTTCCATCAGCGAGAGCCGAGCTCTCGTACCTACATCGTGTGAAGAGTAAATCTCTCTGAATGCTCAAGATTTGATATTGTAAGATTTGGTTTTTTTTTTTCTACTGAGAAAAATAGAAATCTTTCAAAGGCAATGACAGAAGGCAGCTTATATTGACACAGTTCACTGTTAACATTGCTTGTTTTTCAAGGCATCCAGGAGCTTCTGATTCTTGGTCTTGAACATCATGATAAAGCTGTTTGGCATGATTTTGCCTCGCCCATCTTCACCCACTTGGCCCATAATAATGTAATTCAGACCTAAGAAAAAAGAACATGAGTTAACTTTCTTCTCTGTGTGTATTGTTTGATACAACATAGACAATAACCCACCTCTAGATAAATGATCCATAAGTGGTATCATTATACATTTAGTCTGTCCAGGATAAAATCCGGTGTAAGCTTCTCATCAGAAAAAATCTAAATTCATGTAAGTAACATGTTCCAGCCCCGCCAACTCGAGGAAGATGGACGAATGATGAGATCCGATGATGCCCTGCTCTGCAGTGCCGCGGGCCTGGCGTATTAACTGCGTGTCTGCGGGGCAGGAGGCACTGTGTTCATGTGGAAGGCTGTCCTTCCTTCCTCGAGGGGCCTCCATGCTCCCTGACACACCATCCTCAGATGGGCCCTCACGGTCCCATAATGCTTCCGGATTTTTCCCAGGCGTTTGGCAACTAATGATCCACTGTCTTCGGTTGCTGTAGTTGACTTGAACATTTTTCAACATCTCAAGCATTTATACCACAAAAGTTTCTTGAGGACATGGTTGCGTCATGTATTCCTTTACATTCTCAGTTTCCTTGCAAAAAGTAGGTCCTAAAAAGTATTTCTATCAGATATACAGTTTTTTGTAAACAGTGAGTATGGGCTAAGTTGGGCCTAGATTGGGAGCTAAGCTGAGGTATGTTGGGTTCAAATCTGAGGACTTACACGGCCTGAGAACAATGTCATAAAGGAAGTGCGTATTACCACCTCCTGTATTCTCCCTCCTTCCTGTGGTCATAGGAGAAATATGTGCGTCCTTTCGCTCTGGCATAGTCCTTCCTCTGTGGGCTAACATTGTCCTCACAGTGATCTTGAGCCTGCACAAACTTAGAGGGCTGTGCAAGTGCACATCTTCTCAAGGCTGGACGCTGGCATCGTGATGACACCCTACAGTAAGTAACTACATGCATTACTAGCCGCTCCTGGCAGTTCTGGGGAGAACTGTGATCTTTTACAGAGCCTTTGCTATTCCCTCTGAAGATTCAACGTGAAGCTGCTAGCCTCCAGACTTTTCTGAACAATCTGAATTCATAGTAAGGCTTTCTTGAAATGAATATTCTCTGCCTCTCTCTCTCTCTTTGAGGTGTGTGTGTGTGTGTTGGTTTGGTTGTGGGAGATGTCTGTAGCAAGACTGAGGAAAGGACTGCATGGAGACGGGATAGAGAAATCATGGTATATCACACAGTGGAATACCAGGCACTGTTACCATTCCAAAGAGAGAGATCTATACTTGCTGCTTATGCGACGATGTCTACACACGCATCACGTGGGGAAAATTGTAGTAGAATATGTATAGCACGATCTCATTTGTCTAAGGGTGTATGTGTGTGCTTTCTATAGACAGAAACTTTCTAGAAGGAACTTTTCATGGTACCTCTGTGGAAAGGGAAAGAGCTTCACTTTTTATTTTATATCCTTCTTTACTCAGAGTATAAAAAAAAAAACCACATTACATATATTACTTTTATAAGTTAAAGAACTTGTTAAAAAAAATCATGTGCCTCTGGCTCTGGACGTTTTTCCCCCTTATTTAAACTTCATTTTTCCATAATTTCCCTTAAACTGATTTCCATATGTGGATTTAATGATTCTTTATCTGCAAATGATTCCCCAATAGATATCTCTCTTTTCTGAATTTCAGCTCTGAATTTCCTGTTCCTTGCGAGATATTTTCCTCTAAAATTGTACTGGCACCTGACATGTGGTAACTGACCGTCTCTCTCTCCCCAGACCTGCTCTTTCTGTGTCTCTTCCCCACCGGTGCAGCTGCAAATGCTTCCTGGACTCATTCAGCATTTCCACCATCTCATCTTCGGCCACAAGTTACAAGAACTGGGTCGAGAGCCCAATTCAGCCCGACTCCAAAGGCCTTCCTTTCTGCACCATAAGTGGGCAACAGATTAACCTTGATTTTACTTCCCTTGCCTAGCCAGGGCATGGAAAGATCCAGGACTTGCTGCAGCTCGCTCTCTCATTCCCTTACTTGAGCTTCCCTAGAAGGAAGACTAACGTTTTCCCTCCTCCTTACTCACCTCTTCTGAGGAGCGGGCACTGCTTGCAGACCACGATGACCTTGGCACTCATGTTCTTGCCAGCCTGCTGAATTGCCAAATTTCCCTCTTTATAGATGTTGATGATAGAGACTGTGGCATGCAAACTCCCACCTCGGGTGACAGTTGTGATCACAGTGCCAGCCAACACTGCAGAAGAAAACATTTGGAAATAATATGACAGGGAAGGCAAATGTCAGCAGAACTGAAAATAATTTGACATTCTTCTAAGTTTCAGATAGGGAACATTTTAATGTTCAAGAGAAGGCCCTAACAGAGCTGCCGGGTTTGACTGTGCACATCTGTCACCAAAATTCAGGTTGAAAGAGGCCATGGAGCCATAACGCTACCCAGGTTGTTAGGTGTTGATGCCTAGGACAGAAACCTAAATGTCTGCTGCCCTGCAGTCTGTTGCGGAGGTGGGGACTCTAAAATGTTTTATCCAACATGGGGGGTCATTTACCAAGTAAGCTTATGAGCCTCTCGCTATGATCACTCAAGAAGACCTTGAGTCTTTAGAGACAACACCCTACTAAGAGGTTGCATGATAGGGGTTTGAGCCATGAAGAGAGGAGTCTTGGCGTCTGTGTGGTTGAGTGCCTACCCTTCTGTGTCTTCCCCCTTCTCTTTAGCCGTCCTCTCTCCTTCAACTTTGGTTCATCCCAGGGTCCCCATTTCTAATTGTCAGTAAGTATCTGCGTTTTTCTGGGTCTTATCCATCTTGTATATCTCATTTAACAAAGTATAGAACAGGTATAACAAAACATTTTCTTGCTTTTAAAAAAACAAACCAAAAAACCCTAGCAAAATTCAGTTACTTTTCATTATGTAACCCTCTCTTTCTACCACTGTGATATAAGAGGAAAGAGTCTCCCTTTGGAACCACTGAAGGAAAGATGATGTTTCTCAAAGACATGCTTTTGCCATTTTGTGGGTGACAGTTTCGTGCTGTGTGGGATGTACATTGGGAGACTGTTCTAGGAGTCCTGTTCCTGCCCAGAAAAACCAGTAGCACAACCAGAACGCTGTTCCTAGAGGAGTGTTCCCAAAGCAGGCTGAGAACCAATGGGCCACCAGTGGTAGTATTTGGTCATATTACCATGTAAGAGAGTCACACTGGAATAAATTACGTTTTGAACTTGGCTGACATGACCCTTTCAGGATAAAGTGAAAAGTCACTGCTCATGCAGCGTGCAAAATTCATAAAACAATTCTTATCATGCCTTGGTGATACGTGTTCACTGCAAAATGTTGGTCTACAGCCCAAGTGAAAGCAGGTGGCTCCAAAGGACGTGGAGGAAGAGTTCCTTAAGCACCTCCCACAGAAGACTACCCTGGATGGGAGAACAACCTGTTTTCATTTTTATGCCTGTTCTTTGAATTTCAGCCTGCAAACTCCAGTAGGATTTAGGGTCCTAGATTCGTCAGTGCCTTTATGTCTTTGCTACAACACAGTCTGTCCGGCTGCAGAGAGTTACCACTTCCAGGCACAGAAAACAGAAAAAGCAAGCAAAACCTCTTCTCAGAGATCCTTCATTTTAGGTAACCTTATTTAGGTTTTAGCAACTTGCTTTTCCTGGCAAGACTTTTCTCCAATGTCCCTTTTGAAAATAACTCACATAATTAAATTGGGTATCTCTTGCTCTTAAGGGATTTTTACAGAAAGTGCATTTTTTTTTAAAATTAGAAAAAGCTCTTAGAAATTCTAAGTCATTCTATAGTATCTATCTCCTCAGGTTCCAATTTATAAGCATTTCTAAATAGATTTCAGGTTCCCAAGTTTTAATTTAGTACTTTGAAGGGACATTACAGAGGAAATACTTGGATTCTTTTGAGAAAGGCCAGCTTGCATATGTTTCTAATTTACTTAAGTGGAATTACAGATGTGTGAAAAAATACTCAAGACATGAAAAATATGTGAGAAAACGTGTACAGGGTTTTTTTTAGGAACACTGAGCCAGCCAGCACACACAGAGTAGCAGTATCATACTCCAGGAGTCAAATTATTAAGTTTATGTGAAAAAAGCATATTTTCTGTGTATATGTGAATCTCAGTTGAACAGGACTAGTCAACATACCTTAGTGCATAGGAAAATCTTTTCTTGGGTAAATAAAGAGTGTAACTGACACTTTACCATCACATTCATGGCAGTTCCTTTTGAAATGAAGCATGCAGTCTCAAGTTTCTGATTAAAGAGAAAAGGCTGGGTTTTATTTCTTACCAAAGTTACTTGAACAATAATTGCTCTCCAGAGTCCCCGTCCGTCTACACTTTTGTTGACACAGGGACACAGTGGGTTTTAAACCTAAATTCAAAGAAGACAGAAGATTCAGGAAAATTAATTCAAATATAATTGGTGTTTAGACCTGAATCTATCCATTTAAAATTACTATTTCCCTGAGCCACCAAACTGTCATTGCAATGAAATAATTAGAAAACACTCAAAAGAAATTCCTTACACTACTGCTCTAATTTCCTCAGGGTAACTCAGTACTCTGCTGAATTTTAAACCTGAGATCAAAGATAACCCAAATTTAGCCCTATTCTTTTCTTCCTTTATTTATAACTAACACTAACCAAAAATAGATATAGCCTCCATGTGCCCTGCTTAGAAAAACCCAGTACGACAAATATGAACTCAGAAAATCTAGGCTAATTCTTCACTTTATAAAAGGGATCCAATGGTGTTTCCCTGAGGATAGAGGGAGCTTTCTTGGTGCACTTAAAATATGCAGCTGCCCAAATGTGTGTAGTTAAATTTGCAGAAACACTGCTCGTGTGTAAAGAGTGTTATACCTGTAATTAGATGTAGCCAATCACTAAACATTTATTTTGAGCTGCCACTGCCAATAAGGATCTTGGAACTGAGAGGTTGACTAATTTAAAAATAAAACTAAATAGATAAACACAGTGGTTCTCCAGCAGAGGTGATTTTTTTCCCCTGTATTGACATTTTGCAATGTCTTGAAATATTTTTGGCTGTCACAACTAGTGACTGCTCCTGGGATCTAGTGGGTAGAAACCAGGGATGCTGCTAATAAACATCCTACAAGAAACACCTCCCAACAGTAAAGAATTATCTGGCCCAAAATGTAAATACTGCCAGGGTTGAGAAACTGGGTTGACAAAATGAAAATATTTAATTTCCATGATCATCAATAAAAATAGTCCCAAAATATTTGCTAATCATTCACTTCTATGTGGCAATATGCTAGGAAGAACTAAACATAACAACTGTAACAGAATTGTACTTGTTGGGCAAGAATTTGCAATTTTAACATTGCCCTTCCAATAACATGTTCTGTAAACTCTTCTGTGTATTTATTTACTCTTAATTTGTACCCACACTTAATTCCAAAAAGGATCTCAAGTGGATCACAGTGTTAAAACATGTACAATTTAATGTTAAAAACATACAGTAGCATCTCTGTGTATTTTTTTTTTTAAGACCAAGAGCTCGGAGAACATTTAGAGGGAACATTGCTCCAGAAGTTGGGGGCTTAAATTTACCTAATTAACTGAGTCAAAAAAGTAGTGGCGTTAGTGGCTCTCCCTGTCTGATGAAAGAGCATCCTTTCTGTGGCCACTGGAAACCAGCTCTTCTCAGCCCCAGAACATCAGTCTAGAGCATCAGTCTGCTCCTTCTCTCTCTCCCGTAGGTCCCTGCTCTCTTGCCTTTAAGTCATCTCTAGAGCACCTGGACCCTTTTCACCTCACTGTCTCCTCTCTCTCTGCACTCCCTGCGTGGCACCTCAGCCTTCCTTCCAGGTGTACCTGCCATCATCTCGGGGGGGTCCCCCCTCCTCTCAGTGCCGTGGCTCCCTCCTTCCCAGACCTTCCCTCTGCTCTGTGTCCATCACCCAGTTCCAGGCTCCCATGTCCTCCTGCTAGTCTTTCATCACCAAGCTCTCAAATTTAGACATCCTAACATCCAATGTAGCTGCCTCTCCTTCAAGTTCTTATCTTTTCACTCTCCTTTGCCAGTATATCCTCCTTTTTAAAAAGTTGAGAGTTTCTAGAGATTGAATTCTAGCACTGCTCCTTTCACTCCTAACCTCTCCTTAGGTGACCTCATTCTGGATCACAGTGTCAACCATGTATTGTTGATGATTCTCAAATGTAAATCTCTTGCTGAAGTTTCTGGAGGAGGCCAAAGATGGAACTGGAGATGATTACTCCATTTGAGTATCTCACAGAAACTTCAGACCCAACAAGCCACAGCTTAACTGATGACTCAACCCCTGAACCCTGTTCTCTGCCTCAGTAATGGTCTCATTATCTCTGGAATTGTGCAAGCCAGAGAATTGGCTTTCTTGACACCTCCCTGATCTCCCTCGTCCAATTAATCACCAACTAAAGACCTGTCAATTCTCCCAAGACCCCTGGCTTGCACAACAGTCAGCGTTTCCTGACTCTCTCTGTATTTCTGTCATAGCACAGTTCACCTAGACAACCACAAAAACCTGTGACCACTTGACCCTAGAATTCATTCACCTCACAGTGACCAGAGTGATCTTCATGAAGTGAGAATCTAATCCTGATCTTTGCCTAAATCATCAACTGTTTCCACCACACTCAGGATAAAATCCAAAGTACTTAGAAGCATAAGGAGAAAGGTGGTAGGACCTAAAGATGGATCTAGAAAAAAAGGCTACATAAAACATGTGAAGGGTCTTATATATGGCATGAAGGAGTTTGGCTCCTGCGCTGTCCAATATGATAGCCACTAGCCACATGAGGCTTCTTACAGTTAACTAAATTCAAATTCAAATTCCACACACATTTCAAGTGTTCAGTAGTGGCTATGGTGTTGTATAGCACAGGTGCAGACAATGAATTCAAGTGGGAGACATGGTCTGCTTTGTGTGTGTGGTGGAGGGCATGCAGTGGGGAGTTAAGACAGAGGACCTCAAAGATGGTCTAAGTGTGGCTACTAATGCAGCTCATGCCTGGGAAAACAGTGGAGGGGCAGCCCCGATGGCCCAGAGCTTTGGCACCGCGTTCAGCCTGGGGTGTGATCCTGGAGACCCAGGATCGAGTCCCAGTCAGGCTCCCTGCATGGAGCCTGCTTCTCCCTCTGACTGTGTCTCTGCCTCTCTCTCTCTCTCTCTCTCTCTCTCTCTCTCTCCCCCTCTCTCTCTGTGTCTATCATGAATAAATAAAATCTTAAAAAAAAAAACAGTGGAGAAGCAGAGTTAAGGCAGAAAATAGTATAATAGAAAAGTTGAGTTTGATATGTTTTAATTTAAATGGTTAGCAGTCACAAGACCCTAAGAAATAATTATAAATCGATGTTTGCAACTTCAGGGAAAGGTTAGGACTAGAGATAAAAAAAAAAAATCTAGGGAGCTAGTTAATTCACTGGAAAGAATAAGGACATCTGGGTCCACTGACATGAGCTGGAGAAATAAATACTGCTTTAATGTAAGGTGGTACATGTCTAGGCCACAAGGTGGCACACTTGTGGAGTGCTCAGAAAAATCCGCCCTTCCAGAAGTGCCTGTGCTCAGGTCAGCCTTACTTTCAGTGCAAGCAGAAAATGGTGGGCGATAAAGCTGGGCTGGGGACGCCTCGGTGGCTCAGAGGTTGAGCATCTGCCTTTGGCTCAGGTTGTGATCCGGGGATCCTGGGATCAAGTCCCATGTCGGGTTCCATATAGGGAGCCTGCTTCTCCCTCTGCCTGTGTCTCTACCTCTCTCTGTGTCTGCTACGAATAAATAAATATTTCTAAAAATAAAAAAAAACCTGGCATATGTGAAAATAGGTATCAAGGCCCTAGAACTTTAATCTAAACTACTACAATTCCATAGAATAAAAAAGAAAGCAATAATATTATAAGTACCAGAAAAGAAAATTGGGCTTATAATGATCTGTGCCTATAACAGGGTTCCTAGTATTTTAAGTGGCCATAATGTTCTTAGATGACATTTAAAAATCATTAGCTTATAAACATTGTTATACCTTATACTTTTCTTTCATTAATAGAGGCATATTATTCTCTTAGATAAGTTTTCATTTTATCTTATTTTAGTTTCAAGTATCTTTAATTATTTTTTTCTACCCCAAAAGAATTTTTCTTATACTCCTAAAGTTTGTGCACAAACATCAAAACAGAAAAACTTACCTGTAGTTACAGGGAACGTGGTGGTAACAGGTGGTACTGTAGTTGTAGGCAATTTTTTTGGCCTGAATTTGTAATGACCAATAAATCCATCTGCAGTTAAACTTAAGTCTGATAAAAACTGAATGAGAAGTTCATTTCTCTCAGATACAATTGGTCTAAAAGAAGAAAAACATTAAAAAAATTTTTTAAGTGGCACCTCTCTGAAATGTAGAATTCTAGCATTCCATTGGTTTTTGACAGATTATATGTGTAAACTTAAAAGTTAAAATACCTCAAAAGGCAAAAGTCTCAATCTGCTCAGTATTAATGCTACTAGCTAATGTTTACTGAGTGTTTGCTCAGTTCGGCACCGTGCTTTATGCAAACTCTCAAATTCCACTATACAGCAACCCTATTATTATCCCTTTCTTACAGAAAAGGCAACTGAAGTTCAGAGAGTTCAAGTGATTTGCCCAAGGCCCTACAGCTAGTAGAATGTGGGGGAGCAAGATTTGAACCCAGGACCGGTTGGCATTGGAACCAGTGGAAACCACAGAAACTGTGGCTGGTTCTTCACCAGCACCTTAGGGTTTGGCCTGCCCTGGGAACCACACTGCTTCTTTTGACTAAGACTCTGGCCCAGGGAGCTAAGGATGCTGGCCATACGGAGTCAGATGGAGAAATGTGATGAGCGAATTCCCACGCCCTGTGAAGATTCAGCCACAGGGGTGAATCTCAGTGGGCTAGTCACCAGGGCATAAGAAAGCCATGACTTCCATTTCATTTATAATGAGAGCTGGGATGCACGCCTGAAATGGAAGCATTTCTGTTTATAATCTCAGTAGCAGAATGCTGTGAAGGAGAAAAAGAAAGTGATTGCTTTGGTGGTTATGAATGACACCATTAAGAACTCTAATTTTAAGGCTATTTTAGGGGCTTGCTGGTTAGCTGGCACTGAAGATTTTTTTTCTTTTTTTTAATTTTTATTTATTTATGATAGTCACACAGAGAGAGAGAGAGATGCAGAGACACAGGCAGAGGGAGAAGCAGGCTCCATGCACCGGGAGCCCGACGTGGGATTCGATCCCGGGTCTCCAGGATCGTGCCCTGGGCCAAAGGCAGGCGCCAAACCGCTGCGCCACCCAGGGATCCCCTGGCACTGAAGATTTAATAGTGACAATAACTGAGGCTCAGAAACACTCATAAGTCTTTTTTTTTTTTTTTTTTTTTGACAGAGAGAGAAAGAGTGAGCACAAGTAGGGGGAGTGACAGGCAGAGGGAGAGGGAGAAGCAGGCTCCCAGCTGAACAGGGAGCCTGATGTAGGACTTGATCCCAGGACCCTGAGATCATGACCTGAGCCAAAGGCAGATGCTTAACCCACTGAGCCACCCAGGCACCCCAGCACTTTTAAGTCTTAGGGGATAACTGTATTACACAAAATAGTTTCATTTGAGCTTTTTCTATTACTATTTAAGCAATGGTTAAAAATGCAGTTTGGCTAATTCTATTTAAAGACTAATTCAGAAGCAGTAAAAAACCTAAAGTTTAAAAAAAATAAACATTGAGGTAATCCGTGGTTTAACTAAACTTTTTTTTTTGAGGCATCTTCTCAGCCGAACCACTTCTTAGGCATCATGGGCAGCAAAAAATGAGGCAACCTAACTTCTTCCTCCACCCATCAGCTACTTTGAGTGGGAATGTCTGCAGGCAGGGGTGAAGGGGGTGGGAGGAGAGGTAGATCCGTACTTGACCAAAGCAGTTAGAAAAACGGCAGGACCTTTTTCTGTCCTGAAGGCTATTACCTTCTAAGCCAAGGGATGGGACAAACCTAAGAGTCAGCTTCGTGACCTACATCTAGCATCCTGGTCATAAAAGTGATCGAAATAATTGAAATAATGCTTCTGAGAATTAAGCCTTTACCAGAAATAGTCGGCTTGCTTTTGAAAACAAAAGCTTTTGTTCCATTAAATAAATAAAAGCAATGTGCATGGAACACAATTCCCAACTACAATCACAAATAAAATATGTTAAACTTGTTTAAGTGATAAAATCACAAAGAGCACTTCTAAGCAGCGAAGGAAACCTCAAGACCTAATCAGGTCGGCCTTCTGGGCATGGTGCTATAATTACAGTGATCGTCTATGCCTTTCTATGAACTGATCCCGGGAGCATTAAGTTAGAAACTGAATTTTCTGAAGAAGGAGTATTTCAGTAGCAAAGACCTATTTTTGCTGCTGCTCCTGAGCTTTAGCATGAATGTGACGGAATCACGGTGCCATAAATGTCCTGAGGGCCACGTGTTGCATCTGCAAATTAATGTTACAAATCACTAGAAAGGCAAGAGGAAATCGCGCTTGGATTCATTCCCTACCGGCAGATCCCGGGAAGGGATGGAGGATGCCATTTGGTCCTAGAGAGATAAGCTAGCCCTGCCAGCCATGCCTCCCCTTCAATCACTACAGCCAGTCAACCCCCACGCCTGCCAATCTTGCCTTCTGAGTATTTCTTGACCCACAGCCTCCTCTCCATCTCTACCACCCTTCTCTACCTCTTCCATTTCCCTGGACCCCCTGTCACAACCTTCTAACCCGCCTCTCTGCTCATCTTGTCAAGGACGGGAGTTCTAAGGCTCTGGCGCCCTCAATTCCTGCCTACGTGCACCTAAAAGCTCCCATGTCTGCAGGACGTGGAACCCTGCTCAGCACTCCTGCCTCATCTCTCTCTTCCGGTCAAATAAATAAATACACCCCCCCCCAAAAAAAAAAGAAGCACAGTCTTCTTCAACAAATCTCTCCTGACCTCTTCACCACCTGTCCCAACTGGACCAAAGGATTCCTTGTCAGGAACTCACCAGGACATTCCTTTGCCAATTTACCCATCTGTTTCACCCGTCCCACTACTTATCTTCGTGTTTTTTATTTATCTCTGTGTCCTGCTACCTAACAGTGCCCACCACATGGCTGGAGTTAAATAAATGTTTTTGAACTGAACTCAATGCTATGGCTATAACTGCACTGACCCAGACACAGGGATGATGAGGTGATCTCACCAACCACAGCACTCCTCCTTCTAGTCAGACTTTTAACAGGGGAAAAGCCCCCTAAATAAGTTTTCTCATTTTCTGCACTGCCCCATGCCAGGAGTACTCTATGAGAAAATATTCCCCTAGTGAAAGTGTTAGTAGGTTGGCTGTCAAACTACTCCAGGCAAACTCCTCAGAAGTGAGTGGTTCAAAACAGCCCCCATCACACCTCCCCCCCTCCCGGCCTCCATGGAGGCAACCACTATCCTGAATTTTGTGTTTATCCTTCCCTTTACCTATAGTTTTACCAATATATGTATCACCAAGCAAAAGACTGTATAGGTTTGCATGCTTTTATATGTCATATGGGGGCACCTGGGTGGCTCAGTGGGTTAAACATCTGTCTTCGGCTCAGGTCATGATCTCAAGGTCCTGGGATCAAGCCCCACGTTGGGCTCCCTGCGCCTCTCCCTCTACTGCTCCCCCTGCTTGTGTTCTCAAAATAAATAAATAAAATCTTTAAACACACACACAACTTTATACAAATCAAAGGGTATGGTGTGCATTTTCTGTTATTTTTTCACACTCGACATTATAACTATGAGATTCACCCACCATTTTCACTGCTGCATTACGCGAACTATAGCATGATTTAACTATTCTCTTGTTGATAACATTAGACTATTTCCTCTGCCCTCCATTACAAACAGTATCGGTAAGAATATTCTTGTATATGTCTTGGTGCACACAGGCAAAGGTAACTTTTGAAGGCACACCAGGAGGGTAGGGTACACGCTCCATGTGAGGTCACAGGATATACGCCCATTTTCAACTTCCTTAGATAATGCCAAGTTGATTTAGAAAGTCATTGTACCAATTTACACTCTTTTCAAAGATGTATTCACTGTGCATCTTTCTTTGGGGAGTGCCTGTTCACGTCTTTTCCCCATTGAGTTGTCTTTTCCTTACTAATTTTTAGAATTTCTTGAAATTTTCTGGACCTAGGGGTCTTTGTCAAATATGTCACAAATATCTGTTTCTGTTTTGTACATTCTCTTTTCCCTCTCTTTAAAGTATATTTTGATGAGCAGAAATTCTCATTGTTTCCAATGTATCTGTAGTTGATTTTTGGATGATATGATTCATTTTCTCATATGAATAAAAATTATCCCTGCCTCATTTTTCAAAGGGGCCATTTCTCTGATGTGCCCCATCTGCAGACACATGTGGGTGGATATGTTTCTGGCCTCTCTTTGGTGTTTTCATTAGTCCATTTGTCTATCTCTGTTAAAACCATATTCTCTTAATTACAACAGCTTTATGATATGGCTCCATCATGTAAGGCAAATCCTCCTGCCAAGTTCTCCTTCAGAACTGTCTTAGTTTCACCCCCTTCCCCCACCCCCTTGCAGTTCCAGGAACATTTTAGAATCAGGCTGTCAGGTTAAATGAAAAACCAATTCTGTTATTTTTAAATGACACTGATTCTTCCTATTCATGAGAATATATAGCTCCATTTATTGAGGTCTTTTAAAATATCTTTTAGTAAGGTTTTGTAATTTTCTCTATTCAGGTCTTGCATGCAATTATTAGATTTATTCTTGAGCATTTTATATTTTTAGTTGCTATGAAAATAATATCTTTTTAAAAATACAAACTTTTTTTTTAAGTAGGCTCCATGTCTAGCATGGAGCCCAATGTGAGGCTTTAACTCATGACCCTGAGATCAAGATCTGAGCTGAGATCAAGTCAGATGCCCCCAAACTTTTTATTGAAGCTATTTAGAAAACATATTCTTGTTTAATTAATGTTCCCAACAAATAAAAATATAATCTTTAAGTCACACTCTAATCTGGGAATGTACACAATTATAGTAATAGATTTTCGGGATCCCTGGGTGGCACAGCGGTTTAGCGCCTGCCTTTGGCCCAGGGCACGATCCTGGAGACCCGGGATCGAGTCCCACGTCGGGCTTCCGGTGCATGGAGCCTGCTTCTCCCTCTGCCTGTGTCTCTGCCTCTCTCTCTCTCTCTCTGTGTGACTATCATAAATAAATAAATATATATATATATATATATATATATATATATATATATATATATATATATATAGTAATAGATTTTCTAAGATCAAACCAACCTTGAATTCCTGGTCAGAAAGTCTTTTTTTATACATTGTTAGGTTTGACTTACTAATATTTTTTCTTTTAAGATTTTTTTATCACATTCACAAGTAAGATTAGTCTTTAATATCCTTTTTTTTTTTTTTTTGGTTTTTTTTTTGGTCGTTACCTTGTTTTGGTGTCCATTTATACTAGCTTTATAAAATCAGTTGTGGAACAATCCCTATTTTTTTCTGGAAGAATGTGTGTAGTGTTAGCATCATTTGTTCCTTAAATGTTTGTTAGAACTAATGGAGAAAAACAATCTGGGGCTGTTTTTCCTCCCTTGATAGGAAGACTTTTAACCACAGATTAAGTTTCTTTAATGATTACTTGGCAACTCTAGCTTTTTATTTTTCCTGTGTCCATTTTTTCTTAAAATATATATATATATATTTTTTTTCCCCATATGTTGAATGCACTTTGTTCTCTATCCATTAGACTAAACCTGTTAATTGTTTCTCACATTTTCTACATCCCAATTTTCCATCTTTTCCCAATCGACAGTCAA
Source organism: Nyctereutes procyonoides (assembly GCF_905146905.1). Taxonomy (NCBI): domain Eukaryota; kingdom Metazoa; phylum Chordata; class Mammalia; order Carnivora; family Canidae; genus Nyctereutes; species Nyctereutes procyonoides. The sequence continues at coordinate 38,901,958 of NW_026575042.1, forward strand.
TCTATCAACTATTGAAAGAGAAGTGTTAAGAATCTCCTACTATAGGGGCATTTGGGTGACTCAGTGGTTGAGCATCTGCCTTTCGCTCAGAGTGTGATCCCAGGGTCCTGGGATCAAGTTCTGCATCAGGCTCCCCACAAGGACCCATTTTTCCCTCTGCCTATGTCTCTGCCTCTGTCTCTCATGTATAAATAAGTAAAATCTTAAAACAAAAAACAAAACAAAACAAAACAAAACACCAAAAAACCTCCTACTATAATAGTGGACTTTGTAGATCTATTAATTTTTATTTATCTATTTTTTGCTTTATATACATTTTCGGCACATGCAAATTTACAATTATTATGCCTTCCTGATAAATTGTATCTTTTATCATTACATGGCAACTATTTTTAGTAATGCTTTCTGCCTAAAATCTACTTTTCCCCTGATATCAATAAAGCCATACCAGTTTTCTTTCAACTAGCATTTGTTTCCAATATTTTTTTCTATCCTTTTATTCTCACATGCTCTGTGTTATTTTTATGGAGACGTGTCTTATAAATAGCATATATTGGGTTTTGTTTTATTATGCAGTTTAATACACTTTGTCTTCTCACTAATGATTTGATTCATTTGCATTTATATTGATTACACTTTGATCTAGATAAAATTTTTCCATCTCACTTTGTGCTTTTTTTTTGGTCCTGCCTTTTTTAAATGTTTCTCCTTTTCTCTTGCCTTCCTTTGGAATGAACTTTTTTCTCATTTCATGTTTTCTCCTCACTGTTTTGGAAGTTCAAGACTCCAAAGGTTGCCCTAAATTTAATCCACATTTACTTTAGCATATTATACAGCTTAATAATATGTTCATTCCTAAACAACACCAGGGCCTATGAGTCCTTCAGCTCTTAGGACCAGGATCTTTGCTCAATGTTTCCTCTTGCAGCTAGTCTCTTATTCTGTGACTTTTACCTTTCTGCCTGAGGTACAAAATGTGAAGTTTCTTTAGGGTCTATTGGTAGTAAATTCTCTCAGCTCTTGTTTAGCTGAAAAGATGTTTTAATTTCTTTTATACATAAATCAGAGGTTTTCCTGAGTAATAATTCTAAAATGACAGTTATTTTGTCTCCTATTTTGAGGATACTCCTCTAAGATCTTCTAACTTCCATATTTACTACTGAGAAGTCATGTTAGGCTAATTGTTTTCCCTTTGTGAGAATCTTTTTCTCTCTGGTTCTTTTCAACATCTCTCTCTGTTGTCTGTGGTTTTACTACAATACATGTAGGAATGGGTATATTAATATATATGTTGCTTAGGATTTGTTGAGTTCTTGAATTTGATAAATGGTATCTTTCATTTATATTGGAAAAACTCAGCTATTACTTCTTCAAACATTAAATTTCCTACCTTCTCTATTTTTTTTCTTATGGAACTCCAATTAAATGTATATTAGATTCTTGCACTCTATCCTCTATGGCTCTTAACCTCATTTTTATATTTTCTACCTATTGTCTCTTTATGCTATATTCCAGGTGATTATGTCACAACTATTTCTCAGTTCCCTAATTCTTTCTGGGTGCTATGTCTTATCAGCTATAATTTTAACACATGTATTCAGTTTCTTGTTTAAATTATCATATATCTCAGTTCCAGAAATTTTATTAGGCTCTTTGTTAACTCTGATCATTTCTCAGCCCTTTGTTTCTAAGTCATACTTCCAATAATCTGCACCTTCATTTCATATGAATGTCCTTAACCATATTTATTTCACACTCTGTATCATAATTACTATATATGGCTTCTGTGGGTCTGATTATACTGTTTGTTTCTACTTGTTATTGGCTTTCGTGTTTTGTGAATTTTTTTTAATTGGGAACCTATATTTCTTATAACTTTATTTATAGGAATTATTAAAGTCTCTATTAGATGCAATCTTCCAGACAAGATTTGTGTTTTCTCCTCTCTATCCCTTTGGGCACTACCAACTCGGAAACTTTAAATTCTTGGTAATAGGTTTTTTGTACAGTCAGTGTAAATTCTAACCTCAAACTCACTTGTGAACTGGTTTTTGGTTAGGAATTTTCATTAGAGACTAACTTTTTATCCCTTTACCAAATGCCAACACCTAAACAGTCAATTTCTTTACTATCTCCCTTGGGGAGGGAGGAAAATTAGTTCAGTCACATTGGTGTCATTTTCTATGGGTGTCGTCTTTACATTCTATTTGATCCAATCTCATCCCTTGCTGAGGCCCTGAGCTCTGTCTCCTATCTCTAAGCATGATCTGTTGCGAATTAAGTTCTAGGTTACCAAGAACTGGCACATGTCCTGAAGGAAGCTGCCACCCACAAGTACTTATTTATCCTTTTGGATTTGGACTTCTCAACATTTTTGACCTCTGAAGATTTCTCTTATTTTTTGCCAACTGAGTAATGTTTAAACAATTTTTTAACGTAGGAATGCTATTTGGTATTTATAGCAGTATGATTTTAAAGACTATCTTATTTTCTATATTGCTAGGAAATGAAACGAAATTTTTTTTTATATTTGAATATAAAGAGAAGGAAAGACATGACAGAAAAAGACTCTTGCTAGAGTCAAGAAAGGGTTACTTTTTTTCACTCAGTTCAGGAGAAGTTAAATTTATAGGCTATGGGAAAGAAACAAAAAAAGAAGGCAGAGGCTAAAGATGGAGATAATAGAGAAAAAGAAGAGGGTTATTAGAAGGAAGTTTTAAGGGAGAAGAAGAGGTCAGAAGGAGGATATAGATGAAAAGATTGGCTCTGAATAGAGGAAGGTGTGGCAGGCTGAATGTGGCCCGCCCAAGATGTCCACATTAAAATCCCTGGAACTTATGTATATGTTACCTTATGTGCAAAGGGACTTTGCAGATGTGATTAAGTGAAGGATCTTGAGAAGGGGAGTATCCTGGATTGTCCAGGTCAGCCCTAAATGTAACCATGGGTGTCCTTAGGAGAGAGAGGTTTGACTCCAAGAAAGGAGAAGGCAATCTGATGACAGAAGCAGAGATAGGAGTGATGTGCTTTGAAGATAGAGGAGGGAACCACAGCCAAAAATTGCAGCAGCTTCTTGAAGCTAAAATAAGCATGGAAACTGATTCTCCCCTCAGAGCAACCAGAAGGAAACAGCTCTGCTGACAGCTTGACTTTAGCCCAGTGAAAGTGATTTCAGACTTCTGACCTCCAGAACTGTAAGATAATAAATGTATTATTTTAGGCCACTCGGTTTGTGGTAATTTGTTGCAGCAGCAACAGGAATAGAATACAGAAAGAACACCTTCCCCTAGAGCTTAGAAATGGGCCTTTCTCTAACACCTTCAGCTGGAGAGTCAGATTTGGGCAGTAATGTTCAAATTTTGACCAACTTGTATGTATTAAAAATTCTTAATATTATTAAACTTAATATAAATGAATTTAAATTGAAAAATACCATGCTTTAACCCCCAATGTGTCTAGGGGAATCATAGACATGCATGTAAAATCAAGTGATGCATATAATCTAATTATGTATAAGCAACAGAATAGAAATGATATTTAAATTGGCATAATGGTGACTTTGACAGCAAGCTGTAGTAATTTTTTTTAAGGTTGTTTTTTTTTTTAAGTAATCTCTAGCCCCAATGTGGGGCTCAAACTTACAACCCTGAAGTCAAGAGTTGCAAGCTCCACTGACTAAACAAGCCAGATACCCAAAGCTGTAGTAATTTGAATTACTGCTTCCCTAGTGTCATATATGAAGGTGTGAAATATCTTGCACCAAAACACAGTCATGTGTTGCACCAATACAGAATAGTGGAATTAAGCAACTTGCCCAATGTCACACAGCTAGTAAGTGGCAGAGATCTTTGCTCCATAAATGTTCGTTGATAAATACACAATGCCTTTCAGGCTCACCCAGCAAAAGTCTGAGCAACAATGTGAGGAAGAGGCACAATAGGGCAGGTCTCCAATGAGGTAAAATCATCTGGGTCTGTCATAAGTATCCAGGTTTCCCTGTCTGGATCTCCAAATTTTAGCCCCCTGCTTTTTTCTCAGAACTTCCCCCATTCCAGTCTGCTGCTTGAGCTCACCTTTGCAGGGCAGTGACATAGTCCAGTACCTGGCTAGCATCTGACTCTGGGGCATAACCAACTCCGCTTCTGTTATCTCTTTGGCTGTCGAGGCCTCACTACACTCATTAATGTTGCTTCACTCTCTGGGTTGGCTACTCTTTGTGCTGGTGCTATATGGGACTCTACTGTCATGGAACCCAAGAATTTGTGAACAAAACAACAACAGCACAGGATCTTCCAGAAAAAAAAATATAACTGGGCAATTGAATAAAAAAGAAGTATAGAGCCACTAAAATATTAATGAAATAAAACAGGCACTACTTACGCAGGTGGACTATCGCCACAATACTTTCCAATTCTTTTAGCATCATTGACTTCTCCACCATTAAACACAGCCACAAAATCATATCGGCAATAGTTATCACGCTCAACATCAAACTTCTCAAATGTTAATTCTATAAGCTTTAGAGAAAGCACAACATCAGAAATGTCAAGATAGCACTGAGGAATAATCCCAAAGGGAAATCTTCCTCTCCCCAGATCTGCAGGATTTTCCTTTGTAAAGAATATATTCATTCTGTTTGAATTATTTGTTTCTTGTTGATTTCATGTTTCTTCTGTAGTTAACAAAACTGTGGTATTCTACTGCTTTCATTTTTAATCATTCCAAAAGATCATCTCAACCTTAGTTAAGATCTTAAATTTAAGAGATCTGTTCACCTACAATTACAAATGTATGGGAACCACCATGTAACCCTACCAACCTACGTTAAGACCATAACTGATACAAGTTGGGGTGGGCAGGAGAGGTATATACCAATTTCATTCTTCTTCTTGGAGATGTCCCCTGTGTTAGTGTGTGTTGAGGTGTGGTGTATGTGTTACGTGATTGGTTGGGGAGGTGGTGGATAGAGTTGTTCCTCTTTCGAGGGAAGGAGAATGACATTCCCATCACATGTAAAGGAGGCAAATTCTTTAGGACCAGAGATTCAGGAAGTGGGGTTTTGACAGTAAGTCTTCTTGAACTATGTTTGAAAAGTGAGCACAGCCTACTTGGTGTTGTGGTTGATTTTTGAAGAGGCTGTATGAAAGCACTGATAAAGTCAGTGTTAGATTTCTTATATATTCCTTAATTTTTTGCACTACTACCAAAAACAGTGTCCTAAGTTATTCAAGTCAGTAGGAAGTTTTGATTTAATAGGCAATCATTCTCCTCACAAGTGGATTTTTCCAGAGCACCTTCAATGTGTGAATCAAAGGAAATCTTCCTAGGTTCTTAAATACACATGATACCCAGACAGCTGGTCCCCACTTTTGCTGGGCAGCAGGTGGGCAGGCAACCCTCCTTGCTGCTTAGGGAAGATAACAGGCATTACTTCCTATTAGGACAGGCCCTGGTTATTAGCTAAAGAAGACTCACATGTAGTAATCTAGATGAAGATGATAACAGCAGCAGTATCACAGAAGGACCAAAGGTAAATTTCAGCTTTGAATATAATTGCCACATAGCTACCTATTTACTCACCTTTAAAAAGCACCAGTTATGGGTGAATAATGACTTATCCATATTTAGCACTGCTTTAAATTATATTAACATATTTCCTCTTTGTGTCCAATAACTTCTCACCAGTTAGTAATAAAATGCTTTCTAGATTATTAAAAAACTGGCTAAACATTCCCTACTTAGAAATAAGTCACGTAACAACTTCTAGAGAGAAGATTTTTAAAAAAGTAAATAAATAGGAGAATAAAGGGAAAAGCTACGATTAAAAAAAAAAGAGGTAAGTCTTTAACAGAAGGAAACACGCATAGATTTGCATAGAAATTACTTAGGACTTAATTTTCCCATTATATTCTTCTTCTTTGACAGTGCTTCCAGGGATTTCAAGCACTACAACAATGATTAAAAATTCACTTGGCTGAAGCCAAAAATCACATTAGCAAAATGAAACCCCAATTTAAATAATCAAAGAGATGAACAATAGAAAAAAGATGGTGAACTGTAATCTGCAAGAATAATTCAGCTGAAATCATTTAGGCTAATACATTTACAAATGTCACAGAGAGAAAAATGGCCAGTACAATCTCAAGAAATACATAATGGCTTAAATGTTGAAAAATGTGATTTTTAAAAAAGATTGTATTTATTTATTCATGAGAGACACAGAGAGAGGCAGGGACATAGGCAGAGGAAGAAGCAGGCTCCCTGTGGGGAGCCTGCAAGACCCTGGGATCATGACCTGAGCCAAAGGCAGACACTCAACCACTGAGCCACCCAGGTGCCCCCAAATATGTGATTTTTAAGTATTATTTTAAACTATTGAAAGTTCAATAAATTTATAGAATCTTTCATCATTGAGTAAACAACCGTATTTTTATTCTTAAAAATAAAACTGGATTTGGGGATTATGATCAAAATGTGTGTGTGCGTGTGTGTGTGCGTGTGTGTGTGTGATTAAATCACTAACTTGCATGGTATTCGAGCCAGAGAAAGAGAGAGTGTGTCTGCACAGAAAATGGAGGGAGGGGCAGAGGGAGAGAAGCAGACTCCCCGCTGGCAAGTGGGGAGGACCCTGAGGATCATGATCTGAGCCAAAATCAAGAGTGAGGAGGAGGAGGGGCAAGATGGCGGAAGAGCAGGGTCCCCAAGTCACCTGTCCCCACCAAATTACCTAGATAACCTTCAAACCATCCTGAAAATCTACGAATTCGGCCTGAGATGTAAAGAGAGACCAGCTGGAACGCTACAGTGAGAAGAGTCCGCGCTTCTATCAAGGTAGGAAGACGGGGAAAAAGAAATAAAGGAACAAAAGGCCTCCGAGGGGGAGGGGCCCCGCGAGGAGCCGGGCTGAGGCCGGGGCGAGTGTCCCCAGGACAGGAGAGCCCCGTCCCGGAGGAGCAGGAGCTGCACCAACCTTCCCGGGCGGGCGGAAAGGGGCTCGCAGGGAGTTGGAGCAGGACCCAGGAGGGCGGGGATGCCCTCGGGCTCCCGGGGACACTAACAGACACCTGCGCCCCGGAGAGTGCGCCGAGCTCCCTAAGGGCTGCAGCGCGCACGGCGGGGCCGGAGCAGCTCGGAGGGGCTCGGGCGGCGGCTCCGCGGAGGGGGCTGCGGGGCGGGAGCGCGAATCCACCAGCGCAGGCCCCGGAGCACAGGGCGCCGGGACACAGCCCAGGATCCGGCCTCCCCCGGGACAGGCAGAGGCCGGGAGGGCCCAGGACAGCGAGGACGCTCCTGCCCCGAGCTGAGCAGATCAGCGGCCCCGCCCCGGAGCCTCCAGGCCCTGAGGACGGAGAACCGAGAGCCCCGAGCCCCGTAGTTCCTGCGGAGGCTGAATCCAGGCTTCCAGAGTTGCCATAGCAACTGCGGCTGTTCCTCCTGGGGCCTCACGGGGTAAACAACCCCCGCTGAGCCCTGCAGCAGGCAGGGGCAGAGCAGCTCCCCCAAGTGCTAACACCTGAAAATCAGCACAGCAGGCCCCTCCCCCAGAAGACCAGCTGGACGGACCAGTGATACTCCCCCGTGTTCCAATACAACTTGTTTTTGGCCACTCTGCACTGAGCAAAATGACTAGAAGGAAAACCTCACCTCAAAAGAAAGAATCAGAAACAGCCCTCTCTCCCACAGAGTTACAAAATCTGGATTACACTTCAATGTCAGAAAGCCAATTCAGAAGCACTATTCTACAGCTACTGGTGGCTCTAGAAAAAAGCATTAAGGACTCACGAGACTTCATGACTGCAGAATTTAGATCCAATCAGGCAGAAATTAAAAATCAATTGAATGAGATGCAATCCAAACTAGAAGTCCTAACGACGAGGGTTAACGAGGTGGAAGAACGAGTGAGTGACATAGAAGACAAGTTAATGGCAAAGAGGGAAACTGAGGAAAAAAGAGACAAACAATTAAGGGACCATGAAGACAGATTAAGGCAAATAAATGACAATCTAAGGAAGAAAAACCTACGTTTAATTGGGGTTCCCGAGGGCGCCGAAAGGGACAGAGGGCCAGAATATGTATTTGAACAAATCCTAGCTGAAAACTTTCCCAATCTGGGAAGGGAAACAGGCATTCAGATCCAGGAAATAGAGAGATCCCCCCTAAAATCAATAAAAACCGTTCAACACCTCGTCATTTAATAGTGAAGCTTGCAAATTCCAAAGATAAAGAGAAGATCCTTAAAGCAGCAAGAGACAAGAAGTCCCTGACTTTCATGGGGAGGAATATTAGGGTAACAGCAGACCTCTCCACAGAGACGTGGCAGGCCAGAAAGGGCTGGCAGGATATATTCAGGGTCCTAAATGAGAAGAACATGCAACCAAGAATACTTTATCCAGCAAGGCTCTCATTCAAAATGGAAGGAGAGATAAAGAGCTTCCAAGACAGGCAGGAACTGAAAGAATATGTGACCTCCAAACCAGCTCTGCAAGAAATTTTAAGGGGGACTCTTAAAATTCCCCTTTAAGAAGAAGTTCAGTGGAACAATCCACAAAAACAAGGACTAAATAGATATCATGATGACACTAAACTCATATCTGTCAATAGTAACTCTGAACGTGAATGGGCTTAATGACCCCATCAAAAGGCGCAGGGTTTCAGACTGGATAAAAAAGCAGGACCCATCTATTTGCTGTCTACAAGAGACTCATTTTAGACAGAAGGACACCTACAACCTGAAAATAAAAGGTTGGAGAACCATTTACCATTCAAATGGTTCTCAAAATATACCCTAAAAACTATAGAACACTTCTGAAAGAAATTGAGGAAGACACAAAGAGATGGAAAAATATTCCATGCTCATGGATTGGCAGAATTAATATTGTGAAAATGTCAATGTTACCCAGGGCAATTTACACGTATAATGCAATCCCTATCAAAATACCATGGACTTTCTTCAGAGACTTAGAACAAATTATTTTAAGATTTGTGTGGAATCAGAAAAGACCCCGAACAGCCAGGGGAATTTTAAAAAAGAAAACCATATCTGGGGGCATCACAATGCCAGATTTCAGGTTGTACTACAAAGCTGTGTTCATCAAGACAGTGTGGTACTGGCACAAAAACAGACATATAGATCAATGGAACAGAACAGAGAACCCAGAAGTGGACCCTGAACTTTATGGTCAACTAATATACGATAAAGGAGGAAAGACGATCCACTGGAAGAAAGACAGTCTCTTCAATAAATGGTGCTGGGAAAATTGGACATCCACATGCAGAAGAATGAAACTGGACCACTCTCTTGCACCATACACAAAGATAAACTCAAAATAGATGAAAGATCTAAATGTGAGACAAGATTCCATCAAAATCCCAGAGGAGAACTCAGGCAACACCCTTTTTGAACTTGGCCACAGTAACCGGAGAAGGACAAACAGTGTATGTTCTCATTCATTTGGGGAATATGAATAATAGTGAAAGGGAATATAAGGGAAGGGAGAAGAAATGTGTGAGAAATATCAGAAAGGGAGACAGAACATAAAGACTTCTAACTCTGGGAAATGAACTAGGGGTGGTGGAGGGGGAGGAGGGTGGGGGGTGGGGGTGAATGGGTGACGGGCACTGAGGGGGACACTTGACGGGATGAGCACTGGGTGTTATTCTGTATGTTGGTAAATTGAACACCAATAAAAATTAATTTATAAAAATTAAAAAAAAATTAAAAAAAAGCTTCATGAAAAAAAAAAAATCAAGAGTGAGTCGCTTAACCAACTGAGCCACTCAGGTGCCCTAGAAAAGTTTTTTTTAAACCATATTGTAATGTTCATCATCCAGTGTTTAAAGTCTGTAGTGTTCATAACAATAATAATTTTTTAAAAGTTATTTTCCAAAATCCACAAAGTGGACTTGGTCTACTCCTGTGCCAAGGTTTGTCCTACAAGCAATATTTGAAAGTGGTTCCTAGGAATGGCAAAATTTCAAATAACCACAAACTAATAAGCACTGGAAACCTGGACCTTCTCTGTTGACTGTTTCAGAACAATGAATAAAGTTATTCTGAGGGGAACCTATGCAAATTTTATGTTAAGTAACAACTGAAAAGACTTCTTCTCTGTGCCTGCATTGGCTCTGTCCAGGTGAGGCTGTCACAAAGCATTTGCTTAGTGAACAAATGGTTACCTGAAACATACATCTTACCTGGGGATTCTTACCCTCCCACACTTGGTCACTGCTGTTTATAACATCTTCCACAGGATCAAGCAATCTCACAGGGATTTCCTTACTATGCGTATTGAAATTTGAAAACTTGTATTTATATAATAGGAAATTCAATGCAAGACTTTGCAAGTCAAATAGTGCAAAAGCAATTTCAATCTGTGTCTTTGTATGAAGAGATACCTACGTCCAGCAGGGCCTGCCCCACCCTGCATGCTGAGCTATTGCACAATGGGCCCCTCACACCGTCTACGCAATTCACATACGCATGCTTTCTTCATATTTTTAGGGAATCTTACCTGATTCTTGGGGGCTACAATGTGCCACACACAAGTGACTCCTGCAGGGTAATCACGGTCTGGCCAGTTGGGGGTTTTAAAAGAGCCGGAAGGTCTTTCAAGGCGTCCTCCACAATACTGATCCCCTGAAATTTTTAAGCATGGAAAGAAAATCCAAGTTTATATCCTGATACAAGTTATGGCAATGCAACCATAAGGAGACTGGGAATTTGGAATATTGGTAATAATACAGTAAATAAAGGCAATGACAGAAGCTCTTAAATTGTTTCTTAAAATACAATTACACATACTCAGCCATTAGAAACAACAAATACCCACCATTTGCTTCAACGTGGATGGAACTGGAGGGTATTATGCTGAGTGAAGTAAGTCAATCGGAGAAGGACAAACAGTGTATGTTCTCACTTATTTGGGGAATATGAATAATAGTGAAGGGGAATATAAGGGAAGGGAGAAGAAATGTGTGGGAGATATCAGAAAGGGACACAGAACATAAAGACTTCTAACTCTGGGAAATGAACTAGGGGTGGTGGAAGGGGAGGAGGGCGGGGGGTGGGGGTGAATGGGTGACGGGCACGGAGGGGGACACTTGACGGGATGAGCACTGGGTGTTATTCTGTATGTTGGTAAATTGAACACCAATAAAAATTAATTTATAAAAAAAAAAAAAACATTAATAAAAAAAAAATACAATTACACAGTTTTCTACTCCCTCCCAACCCCCCACCACACAGAATGATATTTCTGTTACTTGACAGATCAGCACAAAAGAGCTTAGGAAAGAAATCAGGGCTTCTCTTCTTTCTCTCTCTCTCTTTTTTCTTTCTTTCTTTTCTTTCTTTTTTTTTTTTTCTTTTTTTCTTTCTTTCTTTCTTTCTTTCATTTTTTTCAAGTAAAGACAAAACATTTGGGCATGAACTCATTCAGAAATCATGCTAGCTCACCAAATTACACAGATTTTAAGAACCCTCAAGGCAGAAGTATTTATTAATAGGATTAAAATACATGCCCAAGGACAAAATTTGAATTAGTTGGCATACAAAACACTCATTATCAGAAAACTTTATATGCTATACATCTTTAATAATTTTTAAGAATATTTTTAAGAATAATTTTTGTTTGTAAAAACATTTATAAATTTTCAGCAATAGAGAAAAGCATCAAGAAGGAAAAAAATTGCCCCAAATCCAACCACCTAAAACTAACCACAATTAATATTTGAGAAACATCATCTCAGACATCTCCACGCATATATACTGAGAGGTCAATAGGAATAATGTTAGAGTGAAATTTTAATACAAAGTTCTAAATTTAATTTTATTTGAATTTAACTAACAGAGAAAAACTGAATTGGAATATATTCTAAATTAAAGATTTCTTTGACACAAAAGATAATCATTCTTAAAAGGCATCCCTAAGAAAATACATTATAAAAATCAAGGTTGTACAATTTCTAAAACTTTTTATTCATGGAAAATTTTAAGCATATACAAAGTAAATAGACTAATATGATGAGCTTCTATGTATGTGTCACCCGATTTCAACATTATTATCATTCTACTTTTCTTTTTATTAATACCACTATCCAATCCCTACCACCTGCTTTATTATTATTCTTATTGTTGTTTTACAGATTTCAGGGAGGTAAAGTCATGTACTGTGAAATGTACAAATCTTAGCTGTGCTAATTTGAAAAATTAATCTACTTATGTAAGTCACACTCCCATGACCACACAGAATCCATTTCCCACCAAATTCCTGTATCCCTTCTCAGTCTGCTGACTCTCCACACCACTTTTCTGAAAAACTTCGCCTTAGATTAGTTTTATTCTAGACCTTCATATAAATGGAATATGTATTGTGCATACTGTGGACTCTTCTGCGTCTGGCTTCCCTTGCCTGTTAGCACAACATCTGAGGTGCATTCCTGTTGCTATGTGCACTGGTAGTTTGTTCTTTTACACTGCGGAGTGATTCCAGTGTGTGGGAACACAATTTGTCTACTTTTTCTTCTGTTGATATTTCATGTGGGTGTTTCCAGTTTGGGCTGTTGTGAATGAAGCTGCTGTCAACAGTTTTATACAAATCTCTTTTGGGGACATGCGTTTTCATTTTTCCTGCACAAATACCCAGGAAAGCAATTCCTGGCCAAGAGTAGATGTAGGTGTTTAACTTCAGAAGAAACTACTAATGATTTTCCCCTCGAGGTTGTAGCACTTCGTACCTCTCCTGGTATGAGCACGCTTCTTACATCACATCCTCACCAGCATTTCATGGTGTCAATTGTTTTAGCCAATCTGGTGGGTCTGTAATGGCACCTCAATGTGGTTTTAGTTTGCATTCCCTTGTTAACTAATGATACTGAGCAGTTTTTCATGTACCTATTAATCAGTCATGGGTCTTCCTTTGTGAAGAGTCCGTTCAAGTGTTTGCCCATTTTCATATTTATTGGGATATTTATTAGTTTTAATTTTAATAATGTTTGCATGGTACATATTTTTCCATCTTTTTACATCAACCTAGTTTGTCTTTTTTTGAGTGCTTTCTTGTGGACAACATACAGTTAGGCCTTGTGTTTTAAACTGTTCTAATAATCTCTGTTTTCTAACTGGAGTATTTAATCCTTGGCAATAAATGTATTTATTGATAGGCTTGGATTTAGTACACCATTTGCTAGTTTGCTCCATTTGTCTCACCTTTCTCTTGTTCCATCTGTTCTTTCCTGCCTTCTTGGCGTTAGTTGAAAAATTTTAGTATTCTATTTTAACCTTTTGGCTTTTAGCTCTAACTCTTGCATTTTTAATGGGTACTCTAGGGATTACAATGTGCATCTTTAATTTATCACAATCTGCTTAGAATTAATACAGTATTTCTCCATGTGTTGTATATGTGTGTGTGGGTGGGTGGGTGGGTGTGGGTGGGTGTGTGGGTGTAGGTGTGTGTCTACAATAGTAAAGTTCCATTTACCTTTCTTTTATCTATGCCTTTGTTCTATTATTGTTATATATATTATATCATACATTCCACAATACAGTGTTAAAGGGTTTTTTGTTGTTTTGAATAGATACATATAAAGAAATTAAAAGAAAGAAAATAATACATGGTCTTTTATATTACCATTTCCAGGGGCCTCCAGTCCTTCCACTAACTTTGTGTTAACCTGTGGGGCCATTTCCCTTCAACTTGAGGAAGTTCCTTCAATATTTCTTGTGATGCAACAAATGTCTTCATTTCACTTTTATTTTTGAAGACTGGCTATAGAATTCTGTGTTGACGGTTTTACTCTACACTTTAAGAATGCTGTTCTACTGCCTTCTGGCCTCTACTGTTTCTAATTAAAAGAAAGCCATCCTTCATACCATTGTTTCCTTGATGTGATTTGATTTTCATCAAACTGATTTTAATTTTTTTCTCTTTATATTTAGATTTTGTAATTTTGACATTTGTCAGTGTGGCTTTATTTTTATCTATTATCCTGTTTGGGGTTTGTTGATCTTGGCTCTCTAAATTAATGTTGTTCACTAAATCTGGATAGCTTCAAGCCATTATTTCTTCAGACATTTTTCCTGTACTACTATCCCTCTCTTCTGGAACACAAATGACACGTGTTAGACCACTTGATGTTGCCTTACTGGTCTGTTGGGCTCTTTTTTTTTTTAATCTTTCTCATCCTGGTTCTTCAGATTGGGTCATTTCTGTTCAGATCCATTGACTCTTTTACCATATCCAATCTGCTTGGAAGCCCACCAGGTAAATTTTTAAATTTCAGACTCTGTAACTTTCAGTTCTAGGATTACTTTTTATTCTTCTTTTCGTTTATAGTTTTATAGTTCTGTTTCTCTTCTGAAATTCTCAATCTGTTTCCTTACTACACATCATTTCCCTTTAAGTCCTTAAACATATTTATAATAGCTCCTTTGAAGTGCTTGTCTGCTAACTGCCACATCTGAGTTATCTTGAGATTTGTTGTTATTGACTGCTTTTTTTCTTGAATACAGATACACTTTTTTGGTTTTATCACATGACTGGATACTGGATATTATGAATGATACATTATAGAGAATCTAGATTCTATTGTCTTCCTATGAAAAATGATTTTTATTCTAGCAGGCATTTCACTAGACCCAAGTTCAAAGTCGATCTCCCTGGTAGTGGGCAGCAGCTGTAATCTCTGTTCACTTTCATCTTTCAGCTGATACTCTTATGCCAGGCCAACTGGACTCTCCTCTGCATATGAGTTTGGCTGTCAGCCAAAGATCGAGATGGATTTTATACATATATTTTGTGCCTCAATTCCTTGGTAGCTCCTGGACAAGATTTCCTCCCAAACATCCTGGCAGTTGTGTCAGCCCCAGATCCTGTCCTTTGACATCTCAAACCATAATGCTGCGCAACAGCCCAAAGCAAGAGCACATTAGGAAATGCCCTCAAGCAAATGCTCCAAATTTAACAGATCTTGCCCACTGCAGTTATCTCTTCAGGGTAGAGGCTTCTACCCATAGGTGCTCTTAGGTACTGACATGGAAACACCCCAATACATAGTTTTAAGTGGAAAAAAAAAAGTTGTGAAACAATATGAATGTATGATACCACTTATATTTTTAAAAAGCTACTGCAGAAGTATATACATGAGTGTACATAGAAATGGGAAACATCAGCCATGGCTCTAAGATGGGGCTAGAATGGAGTGAAGGGGTATATTTCTATATTTGTATGTGTATATGTGTGTATGGAAGCTTCACATTTTTACTCCAGGAATTTCTATATTTGAATTTTGATAAGAATCACATGGGCTTTTAAAAAGAGAGACTTTTTTGAATGGTCTCTTGGTGGTTTGGTGGCATTTATTAGCTCCATTTGAGAAGAAATGCTCTTAAACTTTAGGTTAAAGGAATAAACACATCTAAAGTGCCTAGGACAGAGCCTAACACACAGTAGGCATCCAATAACCATGAGGCATTATTATTGCCTGTCATTATGTGGAAACAGTACCTCTTTCGTTTGGTTCAGCAGCAGAGAACATGGCCATGAAGCCATTCCCAGCTGTGTTGGCATCAGAAATCATCTGCACCATCATCTTGTTACCACTGGACACAAGGGCTCCAGGCCGAAACGTGCCACAAAAGCGCCCAATACGCTGGCCATTGGTGTGACCATTGTACACATCCACAAAGTCATAGCGGCACAGGTTGTCACTCTCAAGATCTATGAATCGGAAATTAAGAACTACTACTTTCCCCTCGGGAACCTGTAAAGAAAAACACCAATTGGAAAACCATGTCATGAAAACAATAACTGAAGTCTTCACATCTAGCCAATTACTAAAGTGAGCAGATAAAGTATTAATATGCAAGATGATGCTTTTCTTCCCTCAAATCTGAACTCAGAAAAGGGTTTTCTACCATAATGAATTCCTAATTATTTATTGTCTTTAGACAAATCCCACAGTTCATTAGGGTACACAATCTTATTCCTGGGAAGTTTATCTCAACACTAGGCCATAATTTCCTCCGTATAATTCTTATCATGCTTCCCTCCTTGTTCCCTGAATGGATAGAAAAAATGGCTAGAGAAGCATTGGCAAGATTCTAACAAAAGCCCCATTTCTTTTCCAATTCCCACCATCTTTTAATTTATCCATCCAAGTATTTGGTCATAAAGTCTCAATCAGATTTGTTTTACCTTTTCAACTAGATGAGATCCCTCACTGAAAGGCATAAGAATTTCTTTTTACAGATAACAAAAGTCAGTGATTTAAAAGACCAAACAAACCCATCACTACCAAAAGTGGCTCGTTTATATTCATTTTAAGTAATTATCTCATACTCACGGGTCAACAGATGCTTTAACATAAATACGGCTTCCTGTATTGATGAGTTCAGTGCCATAGTTTTTTTTTTTCCTGTGACAAACTTAAGTGTTTCAGTGCTATTTGCCTTTTGCATCAAAGACATACACACCCCATGGCAAAAACTGTAGTAAGGTAGTCTCAAAAGGATATTTTGTCTTTGTCATGGCTTTATCCTAATTGTGAAGAGCTTATCTTAAAAGAGTGT
This sequence comes from Nyctereutes procyonoides, assembly GCF_905146905.1. NCBI lineage: Eukaryota > Metazoa > Chordata > Mammalia > Carnivora > Canidae > Nyctereutes > Nyctereutes procyonoides. Next base: position 38,918,525 of record NW_026575042.1, read on the forward strand.
GAATATTAGAAGTTCCTAAACCACATAGTCTATGAAGCTGATAGCAGAAAATGCTATTTAATTTCTAAACATTCTTACTGAGATATCTCTTGTAGAACTCCTCTGGGTTTTTTGGTTGTAATTTTTTTTTTTTTTTTGCATGCAATCTCTAGTTAGCCTATGATCAGAAAATTACAAAAATGTGATCCTACATCTGTAATCTTAAATATAAGCAATCTATCAATCACTGAAAATTTTCCAGCCAAAAAAATATCCTAAACTATAGATTTAATGTGGATTGTCCTTGCATGAAGAGTGACTGTGTAAATGTGTAGATAAATTGTGTGGAGGGTAATTTAGAGCTCTGAGACTCTTCCACCCCACAGAGTAAAAAAGGGAAGCAGAAGGATTGACCCCTGGGGCACTCTGATGTCCTCAGGTCTTCCAGACAAGGTCAAACCAAGACAGAGACTGAGTCAGAAAGTAGGAAGCAATCAGAAGGGCGTGGTACCCAGAAGCCGAGTGAAAGGAGTGTGTTCAGGAGGCAGCACTAGTCAGCTGAGTTAGTTGTGAGAAACAGCCACAGAGTCACTGGTGACTCTGACAAAACTGTTTTAGTGGAGTAGCAGGGATAAAGCCTGACAAGAGAAGGATCAAGAGATAATGGGTGAGAAGAATTGGTGGTAATGAACAGGGACAAATTTTTCAAGTTTTGTTGGAAAGATGAACAGAGTAATATGTGGGTGGCTAGAAAGGGGGGCAGGGGGCCAAGGCAAGATAGTTAAAATGGACTATATTAAGGCTCATTTGCATGACAATTGGAATAATTCCACAGAGAGGGCAAAACTGATAAAGTAGGAGACAGGGATTGTTGCTGGAGAAATGTCATTGGGAAGATTTGCTCTAAGGCACAGACTGGGGGGGATGGAGCTATGCTGCACATATTCTCCAGCCTGGGCATCCTTGAGTTTCTGGGTAAGGAAGAAGAGAAAAGGGAGAAAGAGAAAAACAAAAACACACAGCAAGGAGCCTGGACCACTCTGCCTAGTGAGAGGAGGGAAGGCTGGGGCAGGTTGGGCTGTAGTACCCCACAGTTGAAAGCAAGGTCAGCAGCAGCAAACATGCATGTGAGATGAGCTATCAGGAGTCTGAAAACAGAGGAGAGGTGTGTAAACGGATTAAGGGAGTGTAGCAGGAGTGTCAGGAGTGCTGAGGGCCTGCTTGAGGTAAAACAAAGTGAGGCCTCTCTGCATGGTTGTAGTTCTCCCCAGCCATGTGCAGCCCCCGCCGCCCCCCCTTCCCTGGGTGGAGGTGCAGGGCAGATGGAGGGTTGGATTTAAGCAGCAGGGGGTGAGAGACTGGGAGAGTGGCATACAGTGTGCCAAGCAAGGACTATGGAGAAAAAGGGGGCCAAGAGAGTTGAGGACATAGGCAGAGGAGTGACCATAATGAAGGACCATGGAATCTAAGCTGAGTAAGGACAGAAATCTCGAATCAGTAGTATGAGGTACTACAGTAACAACCTAGATTGTGGTGGAGACAAGATAATGACCATGGAAGTGGGTGGTGGAGGAACAAGGAAGAGTGCTGAAGACCGTGACAGTGAGCCAGGGCTAAAATTTACAGGAAATGAGCAGGACTGTCCTGGGGTCTTTCTGCAACAAGAAGAGCAGAGGGGCAAAGGAGGGCAAGGTCCTGTTTCACTGGTAAGTTCTCAGTTCTTTGGCACTAAGAAAGTTCTGTTGATTCCTTTCTTTGGTCAAGGTGGATGCTCGTTTCCAATGGGATAAGTCAACATACATTCAGCAACAGAAACAAGGTTACATCATTGAGATTTTGAACACATGTTGATCCCAACAACATCCCCTGGCAAAAACTCTTTTGAAGGAAGGATGCAGAGATCTCTATCAGTTGTGGGTCTACTGTAACGAGAAACAAATGCCATCTTGCACTGAAGGCCAAAGAGCAATCTACTGCAGGGGAGATGCATGCTGCAGGGAGCCCTGTCACAAAAACACAACTGTTCTTCATTTTCTTTTTTTTGTTGTTGTTGTTGTTGTTGTTGTTGTTCTTCATTTTCATGTGAGCAATCAAGATTTCCTGGTGCCCTGTGATGTGAACTTTGCTTAGAGTTCCTGGGCGGTCATTTTTTTAAAAAAAGATTTTATTTCTTTATTCATGAGAGACACGCAGAGAGAGACAGAGACATAGGCAGATGGAGAAGCAAGCTAACTACGGGAAGCCCTAGGCTTCCCTAGGATGCAGAACTCGATCCCAGGACCCCAGGATCAAGTCCTGAGCCAAAGGCAGATGTTCAACCACTAAGCCACCCAGGCGTCCCCTGGATGGTCATTCTAAAGGACTTTGTAAAGCATATTCTCCAAAGTTGACCCCTCCACTTGACGAATCTATAGTCTGTACTCGATTTTTCTTTGTTAAGATTATATATAGAGAGAGTAATAAACACCTGGCTACCAGCCATCTGGAATTAATTATTTTTTTTTTAATTTATTTATGATAGTCACAGAGAGAGAGAGGGGGGGGGGCAGAGACACAGGCAGAGGGAGAAGCAGGCTCCATGCACCGGGAGCCTGATGTGGGATTCGATCCCGGGTCTCCAGGATCGCGCCCTGGGCCAAAGGCAGGCGCCAAACCGCTGCGCCACCCAGGGATCCCTGGAATTAATTATTGTTAACATTTTGTCAAGACATTTTTAGAGTCTCCTTTGATAAAATAAATACAAATTTTCAGAAAAAATGAGGTTTGTTGTCCCCATCCCAGGCCCTGTCTTCCTCTTCTTTCTCAGAAGCAACCATTGTCATAAATTTAGTGGGTTTCCTTCTGTGCCATTCAAAATACTTTTATATAAGTGTATATGTATCCATGCAAAATACAGTTATATTGGTGTCTGTTTTAAAAATTAATTTAAATTGGAAAATGCTGCACATATTCTCCAGCCTGGGCATCCTTGAGTTTTCTGGGTAAGGAAGAAGAGAAGGGGGAGAAAGAAATAAAAACAAAAACACACCGGGGGCACCTGGGTGGTTCAGTCAGCTAAGCAGCCAACTCCTGATTTTGGCTCAAGTCATGATCTCTGGGTCCTGGGACTGAGCCCCACATAGGGCTCCACTCAGCAGGGAGTCTGCTTCAGGATTCTCTCCCTATCCTTCCCTCCACTCATGTGCTCTCTCTTCCTCTAAAATAAATAAACCTTAAAAAACAAAAACTCACAGGCCCTTCACAAGTTACTCATTCCACCTAGAACGCTTTTCTATTTCTGCCCTTTTCTTGCTTGCGTTGAGGGCCTCAGTTTCAAGGACACCTCTTCTGGGAAGCATTCCCAGACCCCAGCTCCTCCTCCCAAGATGGGCTCTGCTTAGTTAGCAGCCTGCCCCTCAGGTCTCTGAAAATGGGATCGCTCAACCCACCTACTTCCTGTCTATTTTCCCTCAAAGATGAAGCTGCAGGAGGCAAGGCTCCCTCCTGCCTCGGTCACTGCTACAACCCAGCCTCTGGACATTGCATGGCCAAGCAGAGGGGCATCATGAAGATTTGTTAAGTGAATTAATCTGCCAGGAGCTAAATGGAATACCAGCTTCTTTGCACAAACCCTGGACAAGGGACCTACTGGGCAGCTCTACCTCTTGCATTCTAGTATCTCCTACCGTCACCGGCAGCAGAATTCCAGGAGGCTGCTCTCCTTTCTAGGTCATTCTTGACAAAAGAAAGAAGATGTATATCTTTTGGGAAACCTTATATTTCAAATCTCCTGTAATGCTAATACTTAATGCAGAAACTCCACTAAGATGCTTTTTTTTTGGTGGCAATGAGGAAAAAGCTGTTTTGTGAGATTATATTGGCCAGGGGATTCATTATCTCCCCGTGGAAAAACAATTCTATATTCATATTTTTTCCTGTCAACAGCTGAGTCCTGTGTGGGCCAAAGCCTTGTGCTGCAACAGTGACCTCAGCTCACCCCATAGCCCCTGGGATGTCCTTACTGTCACAGGCAAAAGTGCCAAGTCTCTTGATGCCCATGCCAGAGCTGCTGCCAGAGAATGAACAGGGGAACTGCGTTTTAAGCTGATGGTTTGCATTTTCAGGATACTGTGAGCAAAATGCAAATATGAGGGCAGCTTCTTTTGTATGGAGTAGATTTCTATAGAAATGGTAACTCTCCTTTGTGTCTGCAACTTTTCTTTCTCCTAAGGGATCATTTATTAATTTGAGCGAAAAGATCTGTTTCTGCAGCAGGTCTGATTTTTTAAAAAGTCATCATTTTAATCCTCTAAGATTTTCCTCTTCCACAAACAGACCTTTGGAAAGGCATGCTCTATGTTTTATTTACATAAAGTTCAAGAGGCACAGCAGCTCAGTGTCATCTCACATATATCCCCAAATGTAATCCAGAGAAATTTATGCACAAACTATGCACAAATATTTGGCTATATTTCAAGAGGGGGATAAATCAGAAGCTTACAAAATCTTATTTATGTATAGTCTGTATATTTAAGTACCCTGTATATTTAAATATTTGAAGAAGGAATTTTGTAAATGTTTGGGAAATAAAACATACATCTTGATTAATGGAAATAACATGGTATTTGGGGGGAAGAGGATTGGTAATTTCACCAAAAAAACCCATTACACTCTCAGGTCTGGAAGAAGGGAGGAAATCACCACCTCAAGCCCAACCTAGCAGCATTAGCGGACAGGTTACACTCCTCTGCCGTAAACTGTCCCAAACTTTCCCACTGTGTTTGGAATAAAATTCTCACTCACTCTACCCACTTAGCGTATTTCACATATCAGATATTTTTTATTTTTCTAAGCACTTTCCACACTACTTCATTTAATCCTTTACAGGAACCCTATAAAGTTGATATTAGCCCAGTTTTACAGGTTACATGTGAGGAAACTGAGGCACAGAGAAGTTAAAGCCCTGCATGATATGGCCCCTAACTATCTCTGTCCTGATCTTTCCCTCTCATACAACAATTTGGCTGTTCAAGGAACCCTCCAAACTGCTTTTCCACCTCAGGACCTTTGCACAGTTTGGTCCCTCTGCTTCACACAGTCTCCTCTCTGATATTCATGTCTTCCTCTACATCATTAGGTCTCAGCTCAAGTGTTGCCTTTCCACAGAGGCCTATCCTGAGCCCTTCAGTTGCTTTACATCATGGAGATCACATAACCATGTTATTTCTTTATAGATTATTTATCATCTGTCTCTCCACCCGAACAGAAGATCCAGGGATCTTAGCTTGTTGATAGTAAGTCCAATGCCTGGCTATTACAAGAGTTCAAAAAGTAGTTATTGAATAAATAGTTGAGATCCTAATAATCTCAATTAAAAAAATAGTGTAGGCCACAACCTCTATTACTAGCACATACATTTATATAACAATGTAAACTCACAGATACAAGGCAAGCAGTATTAGCGCCCTTATAGGAAGTTAGAAACCACTCAGAGTGGTTATATGACTTACCTAAAGCCCCCCAGCAAATCAGCAGCAAAGTCTATCTCTGACTTCTACCCAACTCTGCTTTCCTGACTGTGGCAGAGACTGAGGAGATTGCTCAGCAAACTTGTTTTCTCTGCCTGGGCACACAGGAAGTCACCATTTTCCAGCCTCCAATGCAATTAGGTTGGGGCCACTGACTGGGTCCTAGTCAATGGCATGTAGGTAAAAGTGATGTTGGGATGCCTGGGTGGCTCAGTGGCTGAGTATCTGCCTTTGGCTCAGGGCGTGATCCGGGGTTCTGGGATTGAGTCCCCCATTGGGCTTCCCATGGGGAGCCTGCTTCTCCCTCTGCCTATGTCTCTGCCTCTGTGTGTGTGTCTCTCATTCATGAGAGACACACACACAGAGAAAGAGAGAGAGAGAGGCAGAGATACAGGCAGAGGGAGAAGCAGGCTCCATGCAGGGAGCCCGACATGGAACTCGATCCCAGGTCTCCAGGATCACACCCTGGGCTGAAGGCGGCACTAAACCACTGAGGCACCCGAGCTGCCCAAATAAAATCTTAAAAAAAAACAAAAAACAAAAAACAGTGAGGTACCTACTTCTAGGCTTAGCCATAGAATATCCAGTGCATCCTTTTGGAGTTCTCTTTTTGCCCTAAGGAGGAAATTCAACAGAGGAAACAGGAACATTCTAGGAGACAGCAGAGCCACAGAGGAGTTAATGCTCCAAGGACAGCTGCCTAGGAGAGCCATTCAACTACACTGGACTGAGAAGTGAGCTATAAATAACCATTTGTTGGGTTAAGCCACTGAGATTTGGGGGGCAGTTTGTTACAGCTCTGCACTTTGTTTTAACAACTCTAATTAACAAATGGATAGTGACATTCATCTGTTGTCCTTACCCAGCAGCTTCATATTGCTGCATTTAAATTATATATGAATCAATGCTGTAATATAGTCCTCAAAAGAGCAGACAGTCTCAGACTGTGTGAATAGCAGAGAACGCAGGAGATGTGGAGCAATCACAGAGTAAACTCATCATTACTGAGGTGCATCTGTAATTTCAATGGCCCCTGCAAAAGTGTAACTAGTAGCTCGAGCATCACTACCATGACCCTCTGAGTTCTTTAACTGTAGATGGTCAGCTGGGGTGAGAAGGCGATTAGCAGCCATGAGTACTTCTTTTTTTTTTTTTTTTTGCCATGAGTACTTCTTGAGCTGAGAAAAGAAACAGACCTTTTGGCCAAAGACTTGGCCGAGAAATGAATAAGAAGCTGGGCTTCCGATTATGCTTCTTTGGCAAATGCTCTTTAATGGTGAAGAAGAAAATGTCAGGGGGGGGTAGTAGATTGTGGCTGATGGTGACACCACCCAGCATTGAGGACTAGCATTGTGAGGGCTAACAGAACTCGTTTGCCAAGAGAAAACACAAATGGAAAAAACTTAAAGGAATACTAAAGCAGAATCCAGAGCAACAGGAACCCTGAGGTAGTTGCAGCCAGGATGAGGGGATAAGCAATTGTGCAAAATGCTATGGTTTAGGTTTTGGTTCAGGGAGGACATAAAGTTTATTTTTTTAAAAGATTATTTATTTATTTACTTATTTGAAGAGAGACAGAGAGCATACAAGCAGAGGGAATGCAGGGAAAGGGAGAAGTGGGCTCCCTGCTCAGCGGGACTCGATCCTGAGCTGAGCGGCAGATGCTTAACCGACTGAGCCACCCAGGCACCCAGACATAAAGTTTAAACATAGGTCCCAGTAGTCTTCCCTTGTCCATGAGGCATACGGTCCAAGACCCCCAGTGGATGCCTGAAACATCAGATAGTATAGAACCTTATACACACTATGTTTTTCCCTACACATACATACCTATGATAAAGTTTAATTTATAAACTAGGCACAGTAAGGCATTAACAACAAAAATTCATAATAAAATAGAATATGTATAATAATAAGCTGCAATAAAAGTCATGTGAATGTGGTCTTTCTCAAAATATTTTATTGTATTCATCCTTTCTCTTCTTACAATGATGTGAGAGGATAAAATGCCTACAAGATGAAGTGCAGGGAATGATGCAGACGGTGTGGCATGGTATTAGGCTACCATCACCTGCTCCTGGACCATGGCTGACTGAGGGTAAATGAAACCATAGGAAGCAAAAGTGCTGATAAGGTGGCACTACTGTGTGCTCTTCACAGAGGTGCACCTGTTGGTTTTCCTGTGGCTGCTATCACTAGGACCCTGCTATGGATGTAAGTGATGACAAATCTGAGCAAGTCATGCACTCATCATCAACTTTCTTGAAAACTGGAAAATCACTACTTGATTTTTTTTTAAGATTTATTTATTTATTTATTTACTTACTTACTTATGATAGAGAGAGAGAGGGAGAGGCAGACACAGGAGGAGGGAGAAGCAGGCTCCATGCTGGGAGCCTGACACGGGACTCGATCCCAGGACTCCAGGATCGCGCCCTGGGCCAAAGGCAGGCGCCAAACCGCTGAGCCACCCAGGGATCCCCCTACTACTTGATTTTTATTAAACATGAGCTCTCTAGCTGTTTGTTCCTGAAAGGGCTTACTACAAAATGAAAAAGTATTACCAGACAATAACATTTTTAAAAGCACTACCACACAGTAAAATAAATATTTATAAAACAAAGAGCTGTAAATTTATACCAAGCAATAAGTAACAAAACCACTATAGCAAGAGAAGTCAGACTATTCCACAGCAATGGAAGCTCAGCTTCCATTTCCCAGAATGCATTTCTTGTACAACAAACCTATGCTTCTGATGTTGTCCAAGGAATCAGCCAACTGGTAGCCTGGTGGCTTCGAGTGTCTCCCTGACCAGCACGCAAACCACAGCACCAGTACCACGCGGCTGACAAGAACGGCATCAAATACTTGTCCCTGCTCCTCCCAAGACAGGGAAGGGGTAGTTGAACCTCATGGCAAATGGCCAAGCTGTTTGACATGATTAATGTGTGTCTTAAATGCTGTCCTTGAAAGGTGCTAGTCGTGTCAAGTGTTAGTTGTCTTTCACACTTAACCACATGTTGAAGACAGACCTCTGGGCACTCATATGTGTGTGATACACTTCTAGACAGACAACAGCAGAAGATGCAAGTTCAATGTGAGCTCTACCTACCGCATCCTAGATTATTTTAAAGGAACTAGTAGTAATTTTTTTTTAAATCATGAAAAATCCAGGACAAATGTAAATCATATGAGATGCCCTGAATGACAGGTACCTATGGGAATGGTCCAGGATTAATGAGGATATACGGCCACCCTGGCTTTAGGACACCTAGGCCTATCTTCTAAGTTTAGAGTAGTCCCACTGCGTTTCCAAAATAATAGATTAACTAAATGAATAGCTGCTGAATGAAAAGAAGGGTGAAAGAAGAACAGAATGGCTTCCTGTTTCCTGCAGAATAAAGTCCAAACTCTTTAGAATAATGGTATGCAAGGCCCACCCGAGTCTGGCAGGCTAGTCTCCTCTTCTCCCTCAGCCCTTTATATCTTGGGTCCGAATCTACTCATCCGCAAACACACCCAGTGCCTCTTTCCTTTCCCACTTCTATGAGATCACATATACGTTCCGCACCTGGAATCCTTTCTCCCCATCAATTGCCACCCCAATTTCAAAGTCTTGGCCAAATGCGCCTTCTGTAGGAACCCACCACCCTCCGGCCTCTCAACCAGCATCCAGACTCAGGGGGACATTATCTTTCCTCTTCCATCTCCCACAGCCACTATTATACTGTTCTCCCCCTTGCTTTTGGTGGACTCCTCAGCATCTACAGGGCCTGGAGGGCCTCCCAGGGTCTGGGCATATTCCTTGCCTTGTAGTGGATGTGAAGCTTTCACGGGTAGGACTATTCCATTCTGATTTATCTATGTCTAACTAAATCCACATGCAGCTGAGGACCAGGATGGAGATGGGCAAAAGTCTTCTATCTTCATTTTATATATTTTAATCTCTGATCTGTGAATAGTTTGAGGATTTTCTAGGCCATTTGATTATTTCTTCTGCAAATCATCAAATATTAATTAAATACTGTGCTGGTGGCACAGCAACATATACCAGCTAGGATAAAACATAAACTCCAAAAGTCCATGTGACCCAAAAACTTGGAAGTGAGTATCTCCCTGGGGCAAGTCAGGGCTTCACTGAGATAAGACATGGCGCCAGAAGTCTATAAAACCACCCATCCCAAGCAGTCTGCTTTGCTCTCTCTCAATCTATACATATAGGATGATCATTTCTTAAAAGTAAAGAAATACATTTCTTTTTTCTTCAGTTGTGTTTCATGATATGATAGAAGACTGAAGATAGATCTCAGAAATTTGATCTAGCCGATTTCTTCAGCTTTCAAAAAATGGAAAAAAGGACTTACGTCATTTAGGAATATTCTTTCAATTGTCCAGAAGTTGTCAACATGAGTTGATCCATAACAATATAAACATGATTGGTGGAGATTCTTGAAGAAAAAGTATCCCTACTCTAAGCCACTGGTATGTGTTGTCTGACAGCTAGGCTTAAGGATAACAGACACAAAAACCAGGGGAGCCCTTTGCTAGCAAGGGGCCTTTTTGTCATACAGCACCCATGTTTTCTTCTTAATGACACATGAGTATAATTTTTTTGAAAAGCTTTTATAGGCTGAAACTGATTTCTATGCAATACCCAAAGGAAAACTCTGAAATGACATTTTCAAGAAAATACTTTTGTGATCTGTAATTTCAACCGAGAAATCTGCAATGGATCAAGAACACAAGATTATACACAAAATTATTTTACTAGGAATGAAACAGAAAGCCCTTCCCATCTGGGATAAGAAGAATCACAGTAAGGTAATCAACATATTTAAAACAAACTAGATGCAAATGAGCAGCCAATGCTCTCCTGAATGAGTAAGAGACAAGTGTTTACATGGTAGCATTATGTTGCTAAAAGCTGGAACTAAAGTTGTTTTTAAACCCAATTTTTTTAATAAGAAAAAAATCATGTGTATAGTTTAAAATCTAAAATAGCACTACAAGATTTTAAGGAAAAATGAGTCCTTACTCTATTCCCAGTCCTCAGAGGCAACCAATTTTAATTCTTTCCACTATTTTGTCTGGTATCTACCTCCTTGCCTAAAAACAGGTTTCTGCTGCTATTTCTTGATTTATTCTTTTTAAACTTTATCTCTTGGCTTTCTATTATTGCCTTGATTCCTCCATCAAAATTCTGGCTAAATCAAGAGTCAAGATTTCCATTACTATGACCACATAAATATTATCCATTGCTGAACTGAGTTGTCTCTGATTATTCCCTCCCCTTCATAGTCTCTGTTCTCTTTCCCCTAGAACTCTCATTAGTCAGATCAGAGCTTCTCGAACAGATCCTCAAATTTTCTTTAAGATTTTATTTATTTACTTGAGAGATCTTAAGAGAGAGGAAGAGTACATGTGTGCACATACAGGCAAGCAGGGGGAAGGGTAGAGGGGCAGGGAGAGGGACAAGCAGACTTTGGAGCCCCATTTGGGGCTGATCTCTTGACCCTGAGATCATGACCTGAGCTGAAATCAAGAGTCAGACATTTAACTGACTGAGCCACCCAGCTGCACCCTCAAATTTTCTTACCTTTCTTCTCCAATAGTTCATCTCTTTTTTTTTTTAAGATTTTATTTTATTCATGAGACAGAGAGAGAGAGAAAGAGAGAGGCAGAGGGAGAAGCAGGCTTATGCAGGAAGCCTGATGTGGGACTCGATCCCTTGTCTCCAGGATCAGGCCCTGGGCCAAAGGCAGCACTAAACCGCTGAGCCACCCGGGCTGCCCTCATCTCTTTTTGTTCTACTTCCTGAAGTGTCTTCTTCAAGTTTATCTTTTAGTACTTTAATCAGTTTTTTTCATTTCTACTGCCAAGTTATTAATTTCTAATTGTGTTTTAATCTTGTTTCTTTCCTTTTTTTTTCAAATTTTAATTTAAATTTTAGTTAACATATGGGGTAATATTGGTTTCAAGGAGAATTCAGGGATTCATCACTTACATACAACATCCTGTGCTCATCACAAGTGCCCTCCTTAATGTTCATCACCCGTCTAGCGCACCCCCCACCAACCTTCCATCAACCCTCAGTTTGTTCTCTGTAGTTTAGAGTCTCTCATGATTTGTTTCCCTTTGTTTCCTCCTCCCAAATGTTCATCTGTTTTGTTTCTTAAATTCCACATATGAGTAAAATCATATGGTATTTGTCTTTCTCTGACTTATTTCCATTAGCATAATACCCTCTAACTTCATCCACATTGTTGTAAATGGCAAGATTCCATTCTTTTTGATGGCTGAGTAATATTCAATTGTGTATCTATACATCTTCTTTATCCATTCACATGTTGATGGACATTTGAGCTCTCTCCGTAGTTTGGCTATTGCTGAGAATTAATTCTTTCTTTCTTTTTCTTTCTTTCTTTCTTTCTTTCTTTCTTTCTTTCTTTCTTTCTTTCTTTCTTGGCATTGTTTTATTTTACATGCACTATACTTCTTCTGATATCTTTAAGGATAATAATAATTCACTTTGAAATTTTCTTCTGCCCTCTGTACTATCTGTTTCCTTGGAGTGGTCTTTATTTTTTTTCTGTTTGGGGCTCCACCTTCTCATGTAAGAGGCTTTCCTCAAATTCCAGCAAACCTGGACTATCTATTCATATTCAGAGCGGAGGTGAGGCTGACTGGAAGCTCTATGGCAAGGTTTGCCACCGTATTGTGACTGGGGACAGGCTGGCTTTTTCACAGGGTCTCCCAATTGTTATTATTTGGAGGTTCTATCTCTAGGGCTGTTTTTGTCTCTAAACTCCCTCAATACCAATCCTTCCATACCTTGTCTCAAAAATCCTTCAATTCCTGATTAAAACCTTGCTGCAGTTTTCTTGGGAGAGCAGGGAGAAAGGAGGTTGGGAAGGCCTCACCATTCAGAATACAGGCTTAATTTCCTTACCTGTTTTCAGTACCACATCTGGGCCTGGCCCTATCTGCTAGTTTTGCAGTTCCCAAGAGCCCCTCCGGTTCCCAGAGGACAAGCCCTGCCATGATGGGGAGGGAGACAGCCCCCTTGCTGCCCGGAGTGGAGGAGGGAACCTGGAAGGCTAACTGCTCTTAAAAGGTTTTTAATCATAATTCTAACCTCACCCGCTCTGCTGTCTTCCAAGAAATCTGGTGCCTCCAATTCCTTGCAGGAATTCTGGGGCACAAATGAGCTTGCATCTCATTGGTGCTGCTCCCCCCCACCCCCCACCCCTGCCTGCAGACACACTGATTTTCACTCTCTCTCCTTTGCTAATTTAATTACCACTGACCATCTACTTTTTTATTTTCCAAAATTTTGTTATCTCTCACCTACTGTTAATTCCATTCCAGTTACCTTTGTCTTTGTGGGTTTAAACCTTTTAATTTCCTTACTGCAATTGTGGTGGGATTCTGAGAAAGGGCAGAAATAAACATATGTGTTTAACCCACCATGCTTAACCAGAAACCACTAAGGTGATTTTTATTAAGAAGCAGTAAAAATGATATAAAACTATATTCTTAGGTAATTTATAAAAGTATGTAAGGTATTATATAAAAGCATATTCAAAAAATAAAAGCCAGATTCTATTAAGCACCTGTAAATACCAACAATTACGCCAGAGGATTCAAAAGAACTGCAAAAAAAAAAAAATTACCATTTTTAATGACTTTATGCTATTCTAATATACACCTGTACCACAGTTTATAGAAACAATCACATCTTTTTCTACATTTTGTATGTTTCTAATTTTTCATTAATATAAATAATGCTGCTATGAACACAATTATATAAACTGTCCCCTGTTTAAGGGAATATTTCTGTATAATAAGTTCCTAAAAATGGATTTGCTAAATCAAAGATTATAGGCATTTTAGATTCTAACAGTGTACTCTCAAGAAAAGCTGAATTAATTCACATTTTTCACACCCTCAACTTTACTGAGGCTGCCACAATAGTTATTAATCGGGTAAGCAAAAAAATGAGATTTCATTGCTGTTTTAATTACACAGGGGGCATTTGCAAGGGGAAGCCTGGTTTACTTAACGTGGTGGAGAGATGAGTGGTAGCAGGTTAAAGACGCTCCATCAATTGACCTCAAGGTTTCAAGCCCTGCACATACCACCCACATTAGAAAGGCAGTGAGGAGGGGCGCCTGGGTGGCTCAGCTGGTTAAGCATCTGCCTCTGGTTCAGGTCATGATCGTGGGGCCTGGGATTGAGCCCCGTGTTGGGCTCCCTGCTCAGTGGGGAGCTCACTTCTCCCTCTCTGCCTGTTGCTCCCCCTTGCTTGTGTGAGCTCTGTCTCTGTGTCAAATAAATAAAATAAAATCTTTAAAAAGAAAAAACGAAACCTTTCAAGTGAGGAGAGAGAGGTTTCGTGTTGCTTTGTTTTAGAGAAAAGTACTGTGGAGGGACAGAAGTTATATAATAATTTTGGTTTTGAATAAGTCAAGATAGTAGAGGTATGCATTTCAATATTAAAAGGCAGTTATTAGAATGATGGTTTGAGGAAGGAAGAAGATTTTAAAAGGTGTAGTTCTGTCAGCAAAGAGGACATGGAAAAACTTTTACAAGAGAAACAGTCTGAGGCCACAGAAGACTCTTACCCTAGCCAGATGTCTCACAAATGTGTAGCCACAAGGAGAGGGTAAGAGAGAAAAGGGATGTGTGAAGGGTTCAGAGATGCCAGAAGCCACAACCCAGAGGGCATGTCCTGGGGATGATGGTTAGCAGCATAAACAAAGGAGGCACTTCATTATTTCCACCACTCCAGTCCCAAACCTACCAACAACCTAGCTAACTTTGTTTACAAATTCTCCTCCACTCAGACCACCCCAAGAAAAGCAAAAAAAAAAAAAAGGTAAATGAAATTAAAAACAAAAGAAAAGTGGATAAACTAACACACTATTTAAAAAAAAAAAAACCTCAGGATTCCCAGAGGAGAGTTTAGTCAGCAAGAGAAAAGACAGTGAGTCATTCTGCTCAGATGGTGTGACATTTAAGTTAAATGTTCTGCGACAACAACATATTTAGGACAAATCATAAAAAAAAGGACACGAATGGATAGGAAAGAGTAAATCGGAAAGGCTCAGAATGAACTCACTAGTCCAGAATGTATGTAACTGGCACAGATGGCTTGAAAAGTCTTGGCGAGATAGAGGTAATTCTGTTCAAACATGCCTGGCACTTCCTTCATGGTATCTCCTGTCTGGCCTTATTTCTTCAGCTGCAAATCTTGGGATTGCTCATAAAAGAAGAAAACCCAAGTTTAACCAAGCACCCTCTCCTCAAAGCCCTCAGCTGCCTGAAGCGATGACTGATGTCGAAGGGGGGCACTGTCTTGTGGTTCAATTCAAGGACATGATTCTTAAAACTAAGAGTCCTATAATGCCAGACAGCTGTTCTGCTGTTATCATTCCCCACTTGGCCACATGTCTCAAGTGACAGGGTCTTGGTGTTCCCTTGATATCCCAGATCCCATTCAAACCAGAATTTTTTGATCCTAAAACATTTAAAACAAAAACAAAACAAAAAAATAAACAACCCTTTGGAGCACCTGAGTCGCTCAGCTGGTTAAGCATCTGACTTGATTCTGCTGGAGATTCTCTCTCTCCCTCTGCTCCTCCCCCCACTCAGGCTCGATAGATAGATAGATAGATAGATAGATAGATAGATAGATAGATAGATAGACAGACAAAATCTTATAAAAAGTCATGGTAACATTTACAGATCATACAACACACTAATTTTAAGCATGCATTTTGAGGATTTTTAGTAAATTTCTAGAGTTGGGCAAGCATCATCACAATCCAATTTTCAAACACTTACATCACTCCAAAAAGATCTTTCCTGTCCATTCACAGCCAGTCCTCATTCTCACCCCTAGCCTCAGACAACCAGTAATCTTTCTGTCTCTTTAGATTTCTTTTTCTGGATAGTTCTATAAGCGGAATCATATAACCTGTGGTCTTTTGCATCTGACTTCTTTCACTCAGCATAGAGTCTTCCAGGTTCATCCATATTGTAGTGCCAATTTGTGCTTCATTCCTTTTTATGGGTAACTAATATTTCATTATGTGGATATATCACTATTATTTATCCATTCATCAGTTGATGGATATTTGAGAAATATCTACTTTTGGGCTATTATTAATGTTCTTGCCTTTGTGCAAACTTTTATGTGGATATGTGTTTTCATTTTTCTTGCACCTAAGAGTGCAATTGCTGGGTCTTAAGGTAAATGTTTAACTTTACAAGAGTCAGCTTTCCTAAGTGGCTACACTGGTTTACACTCCTACCATTAGTGTACAAGAATTGCAATTTCTCCACATCCTTAACATACTTTGTTATTATCTGCTTGTAGTTGCTGTTGTTGTTTATGGTCATCTTAGTGGAGGTGAAGTAGTATTTCATTATGCTTTGGGCTGCACTTCCCTAATGACTGAACATTTCTTCGTGTGCTTATTAGCCACTCATACATCTTTGGTGAAATGTTTGTTCAAATCTTTTGCCTGTTTTTTAAATCCTCAATCCTAAAATGCTTTTAAAATATAAAGAAAAGCATTAAAACTTAACTTGAAACAAAGATAAGCATTTAAGTAGCACTGCAAAATCTAGTTTCATGTATCCATTTTAAGCCAAAAGGGAGAGGCAAGGCACCGCTAATGAGCTTGGTTGATGAAGTTACTCCGCACAAAATAACAGTGAGCTGACAACTGCAACTCCTAAAGAATCCATTGGTTAGGATCATGGCCTTCTCATTTTAATTTCACAGCAACAGTTCTACAAAGTATAAAAAGAAATAATACCTGGCTAAGGATAGAAGGTCTCTCACTGCTTTACAGAGGACAGTATGAAACAGCAACCATTAAAACATATAGGAAAAGTCTTAGAAATAACTACAGAAACAAATATTTTGTAATCAACATGCTAATTCATGATATACAGAGGTTGAACATAGGGGTTTGGGGTGCCAACTCCCTGTGCAGTTGAAAATCCATTTATACTTTTTGACTCCCTGAAACTGAACTACTAATGGCTTTACTATTGACTAAAAGCCTTACCAAAAATACAAATAGTTGGATTAACACATATTTTGTGTGTTATATATATTATTTACCATTCTCTTACAATAAACCTAGAGAAGAAAAAGCATTAAGAAAATCATAAGGAAAAGAAAATATATTTCCAGTACTGTACTGTATTTATCTAAAAAAATCCACATATAAATGGACCCATGCAATTCAAACCTGCATTGTTCAAGGGTCAACAGTAATAGCAAAATCAAACTAAAGTATGGACAGCCTAGAATAATATGTATGACTGGGAAGGAAGAATGAAAATGTGGGGATGCCTGGGTGGCTCAGCAGTTAAAAGTGCCTGCCTTCAAGCTCAGGGCGTGACCCTGGAGACCCAGGATCGAGTCCCATGTCAGGCTCCCTGAATGGAGCCTGCTTCTCCCTCTGCCTGTGTCTCTGCCTCTCTCTCTCTCTGTTCTCTCATGAGTAAATAAATCTTTCTAAAAAAAAAAAAAGAAAGAAAATGTGGATATGTTAAGATTGTTTAATCTAAGGCTCATTTTTCTCTTTTAAAAATGTGGTTCACTTAATTTGTTTGTTATCACCATAATAATGATGTTCAGAAAACCTCTGTAAACAATGGCAAAACAGTCAAGAAAGACAAATAGATCAGGAGTATAGAATAGAGTCCAGAAATAGAGCCACTTATATGATCAATTTTTGGCAAAGGTGGCAAAGCACTTCAATGGGTAAAAGGACAGTGTTTTCAACAAAAGATGTTGCCAAAACTAGAAATCCACACAGAAAAATATGCTTGACTCCCACCTCGCACCACACACAAATTGATTTGAGATGGATCACAGACATAAATGTAAATGCTAAACCTATGAAACTTCCAGAAGAAAATATAGAAGAATACTTTATAATCCTGGATAGCAAGAAAGCACTAACTGCAAGACTAAAAACTGATCAATTGGACTTCAAAAATTAACAGTATGAGTAGATAAACCACACGAGAAAATATCTGCAATACATATATCTGACAAAGAACTTATATTCGGAATAAAGAACTCCTACAGCTTAATGCTAAAAGACAAATAATCCAATAAAAAACATGTGCAAGATTTAAACAAACACTTCAGAAAGATAGATCAATGTGCACACAGAAAGGGTTCAACCTCAGTGGCCACCAGGGAAATGCAAATTAGAATCACAATAAGACATTAACTACACACCTGCTAGAATAGCTAAAATTAGAGCAACTGATGACACCAAATGCCAGAATGTGGAGCAAATACAACTTTCTACTGCTGCTGCTTTTGGAAATTGATTTGGCGGTTTCTTCTAAAGTTAAACATATACCTATCCCATGACTCAGCAATTCCACCCCCAGGGACACATCCAGGAGAAAAGAAAACATATGTGCATAAAAAGCCTTGCACATGAAGGTTCATAGCAGCTTTATTTGTAACAGCCCGAATTTGAAAAAAGCACAGATGTCCCTCACCAGGAGAATGCATAAACAAATTGTGGCGTATTCATACAATAGAATAACATAATAAAAAGAACCAACTACTAACACAACAATATGGATAAATACAAAAACATTATACTGAGTAAACTATGAAAAAAGAAGTACATTCCATATTATTCCATTTTTATGAAGTTCTAGAATAGGAAAAACTAATCCATGCTACTTAATTCTTGGAGGGATGGGGAATTGGCTGGAAAGGAGTAAGAGGGAAAGTTCTGAGTGCTGAAAATGTTTATTTTGATACAGGTGTCATTTAGACAAGTGTTTGAATTTGTCAAATACATTGAATTGCAAATTTAAGATTTGTGCATTACATGTAAAGTATACCTTAAAAAACCCTCCAAACTAAAACAAGCAGAAATACAGAGTACTGTACAGCTGGTATAAACCTGTATCTACCAATTCGCTACATTTAGAACAGAGCTTGCCACTTACTTAATGTTCAGTAAATGCTGGCTAAAATTACAAGCATTATCCATGACAACAAAGCTACTAGCTAAGTGCCATCCACATCATTGTGCACACTTGAAACCTGCTATTTGGGAAAAGTTTGAAATTGATATGAATCTGTGTAACTGTGAAATCCAGTCATCTTTCATTACTCTGTGACCTATCATAAAAATCCTATAATTTTTTACATGCCACATCCAATTTATCCTGTCTTGTTAATATCAATGATATCCTTAATTAGAAATAACAGCCACTCCATATATAAATAAAAGTAGAAAATATCAGTGAGTAATTTGATAGTTTCCCAAAGGAGCTAAAGCTGGATTGTCATGGAGGGTTATGACTTGCAGCTCTTGGTCTCTGCTCAGAAAAATACCTGGTGAGAAATACAGGTGAGAAAACTAAAGCAGAATGATGATGAAAACTTGTGACTAGTAGGAAAACTTGTCATCAGTAAAACTCAGAAATGCAATGGCTGTATACTCTAAACAAATGGATCTAAGTTCCTTGAGAGTGGGGCAAGGACCACAAGGGAACAATGATAATTCTTTTTGTTTTTCCCAGAAAGGTGATCCCATTTTTTTCAATAAATTAATCAAATATTTAAAAATTAATCAAATATTTATCAAGTACCTACTATGAGTCAGGTCATGTGCTGGGCTCTAAGGAGAGGACAAAGGTCACTGAGGCTTCTGCTCTTAAGGAAAGGGTTGTTTAGAAGAATGTTTCTCCAACTTTTGCCCTCCACGGACCACTTAATGGATATTGAGAATACACAGTTTGTCAATTTTAGGTCTGTTCTTAAAAGCCTAAAATTAATTTGCTATCTTACAATTAATACTATTTTCACAAAGGGCACCTAGGTGGCTCAGTTGGTTAAGCATCTGCCTTCAGCTCAGGTCATGATCCTGGGGTCCTGGGATGGAGCCCCACAACAGGCTCCCTGCTTGGTGGGGAGTCTGCTTCTCCCTCTGTCCCTCCTCCCCACTCATGCTCTTCTCTCTCTCTCTCTCTCTCTCTCTCATATAAAATAAAATCTTCTAAAAATACTATTTTCACATAAACAAGAGGGATGATTGTAAAGTATGCCAATACATTTGGTTCTAGTTTTAAAGTCAGTCAGTTTTACTTTTTATTCTTATCACTACAAGTTAGAAAAGCCTAACTAAGAATAACAGGATGTCAAGAATTGCAGCAAGTGTTTGCTGGCGTGGTCAGATAGTTCTGGTAGTCAAATCCAATTAGGACCCAGAATAATTAGGTGATTTCTCATTATAAACTGCAGCATTCTGTAAAATGTTAGGTTGATGGGCATTTCACAATCAAGACCCAGAAAGCTGACTGTTTCAATCTGGGCAATAGCAGTGAATAGATTCCCGATCCTGTGTCTGATAACATTTAGCTCTAGAAAGTATTTTTCATGTTCTGCTCCAACATTTAGGTGTGGCTTGAATATATGCCCAACAACTAGTTACTGATTTACTTTTCTGAAAAGTGAAAAAAAAAACATTCAGTGTTGGAAATATGCCAAAGTCTCAAGCAACTAAACCCTTAGTACAACGGTTCAATCCCAAGAGACTCCAATATCTTATTTTCAATGTAGAATAGTGACATTTTGGCTCTGAATAATAGGTTAGAAGCTAGCAAGAAATAGGATTTACTACCATAATACACCAGAGCAGGTGTATTTGAAATAAAAGAAATGCCTTTCCTGACATTATCAGTGGAGCGAAACCCTGTTTGTTTTACTATATATCATTTTTCATTTCAAAAAGCACCTATATCTTCAACTGCCACCACACCTAAACATAGTCATGTTTCTTGAACCTCACGCTTTAAGGACAGGGGCTCCCCCGCTGCCATCTGATCATGTTTCTACTTTTGGTTGCTTGCTAAAGCACTGATTCAAGAATAGGGAGTTGTTACCTGCCACCTGTTCTCTCTGCTGGATAAGTAGTATTTGGAATGACATTTTGCTGTGAGATCTGATGCACACCTCAGCTTAACATGTCAAAGCAACATCTGACTTGGCCTACTGGATCTGCCTTACCCTGGCCTTCCCTTCATGGTTGATGGATTGTACCTCCATCCTTCTGGTTTACTCAAGCCAGTAACTGTGAAGCCTCTTTTGCTTCCACCTCACATCAACAACTCTTCTTGGCTCTATTTTAAAGTATATCCAGAAACTGACTAGCCCTCACAACCTCCATGGCTCCCATGCTGGTTCAAGCCATCGTCTTCTCTCATCTAAATTACAGCAATAGCCTCCTAACTAGGCTCTCTACCTAATCTAGATATTGCTGTGATTGTATTTCATAAAAGTATTAAAATCTACAATCAGTTCGCTTTAAGGAACTAAGAAATCTGATTATGTGGGCGGGCCTCATCTAATCAGTTGAATGGCCTTAAGAGCAAAACTAAGGTATCTCCAAGGAAGAAGAAATTCTACCCCAAGATTGCAGCATTAGCTCCTGACTGACAGATTCCTACAAATTTTGGACTGGTCAGCCATCGCAACTTCATAAGCCTATTCCTTGAAACAAAGCTCAAGTATGTATACACACCTTCATGTATATTTATATGTATTTATAAGTACACATGTATATTTTGTATGTGCATATGCCTGCATGTATATACATATGTATCTCCTACTGGTCCTGCTTCTCTGGAGAACTGTGAAATGGGCTGCCTGTGTCAAATATCTTCTATTTGCCCCTCCAGATCCATTCTCCTCCCCTTTCCACCCCAAAACTCAGTGGCTTAAAACAATGTACTCTTTTTTTTTTTTTTTTTTTTTTTAATGGTTCTGTGAGTTCACTGGCCACAGCTGGGTGGTTTCTGGCTTGAATTATCTCCTATAATTATCATCAGTTATCAGCTAGAGCTAAAGTCATCTGAAGGCTTAACTGGTCTGGTTCTCCAAGATGACTTGCACCTCAGTTGGGAAGACTGGAATAACTGGAGCCTATCTAGCATTTCTCTCTCAGTCTCTCTCTCTCTCTCTCTTTCCCTCTCCCTTCCGTACTCCTCAACCCACCCCATATGAAGCCTCTCTACAGGGTTGGCTTGGGCTTCCTCACAGTATATAGGGTGCTAATATGGCAGCTAGCTTCCCCCAGAGTACATGTTTTAAGAGACTAAGGCAAAAATTTTAAGATTTCTTATGCCCTGGCGCCAAAGTAATGCAATGTTACTTCTGCCCCACTCTATTTGTTTCATAGGGCCAGCTCAAACCCATGTTTGGGGGTGCTATAAAAAGGCATAAATACCAGGAGGTGTGGATTGGGGGTCATCTTTAAAGACTTATCATCACAATAATGGAGCTGGTATTTGAACACAGATAGTCTGACTCCAGGGACTACACACTTTCAACCACTCTATCATGAGGTATCTCTATTAGGAGTAAGTAAATAAATTCATTACTTTATTTGTATGACTAGTGGGTACTATTCTGGTAATCTGAGGCTCCAAAGGTGAATTGGAAGTCCCTATCTCTAAAGATAGAAAATTGTTTACAATTTTTTGACAATACTTTGTTTCTAAACATCCTAGTTTCAAAAGTTAAGGGGCACTCTTGGTTTGTGCTGGGGTGAGAGGTGTTTGGTTGAGGGGACATGGCTTGAGGAGAAGCAGGGAAGGTTTGGAAGTACTTCTGTGGACAAAGTCTTATGAAAGATCATATTTTAAATGAAGAAAGGGCATAGTGAGTAGGAGTATTTCCAATGGGAGCTAGCCATGCCCCAAAGGGATTACCATCCAGCTTAAAATGCATTGGCTTGTAGACAAGTTCTACACAAACACCACCCTTTTATGCCTTATTACAGCCTTAGAAGAGAAGTTTAAAAAAATAATCACCACAGCTACTGTTCAATGAGTGCATGCTTGCATCAAGGACCTTTCATGTCAAGGACCTTTCATCTACTTTCTCCTTCAATCCTTATATGACCCCTACAAACCAGGTCTGACCATGATAACCAACTCTGGAAAATTCTGAAAGGTGTGTCACAAATCTAGCAAATGGCTAAACACTATGTCTCTATGCCTCTCCAATAACCATTCTTCTAGTAGTTGAGAAATGCCACATTTACAACCCTTAATCATGAACCCTGTCACCCTTTGTCATTATCATTCATTTCAGGGACATCTCCCTGACTATTAAGAGCCTCCTTATCTTAAGGCCTATTCAGGGATGTGGTTTTCTTTTCATTGCAGTCTCTGTGCCCAACCCAGCACCTGGTCTCTGGTAGGTACTTTAAAAATGGTTTTAATGAATTAATAAATTATGATTTTTTTTCAGAGAAGGTCAATCAGAGCCTAGGGCTTTTAGAAAGTCTGTGACTAGCAATCAGACTCCTATCAATTCATTTGTGGAAGCAGTAAAAGCAGCAATAATATCCTCACTGGCTTCCCTGCACCCTGCTTCTTGTCAATCAGCCTCATCCACAGAACAGCCCATCTCTGACCTAATAGTTTCTCCCTCCCTCCACATTTTGGGAAACACTATTTTATTATATGCAGTGCTCAGGAGTGTCTTGGGGGTAAGGTGATGAAAGAGAGGTGATATTTAGTGGCAGGGCTTGTGCTGCTTTAATTCCAACTCCCCACTTCTCTGTGGGTGTTCCATTTATTTTTAGATGTTTACACTGGTTTTCCAAAGACTTGCCGCATTGACTGTCATGATCTAACAAATAATATACCTGAAGAAAACACTTCTATTCTCCGAAGTTCCTAGAGTAAGACATTCAAGTATACCCAAAAGAGCTATTGCCACTGTTGTTAAAGCTGCTAAATTATAAGGTACAGCTGTGTAAGATGAAGGTAGTGATTACATTTTTCATAGGCTCAAAAAGCAATAATCCATACATATAAAACTTCATTGTGCCAGGAACATGGGATAGCAATTATTCACAGGAACCGCTTCCTATTTTTTTAGTATATGTGCTGCCGATGTGAGCACAGAGGAACCGCTTCCTACCTAAGCAGAAGGGTGGGGAGAGGCGGGAAGAGAAACCCTAAGAATCAGAAGCCCCCTAAATACTTCTCTAGGATCCAACAGGGAGCAATCAACAAATGAGACCTCTCTCTCTCTCTCTCTTTTTATACATGATAGATTTTTGAGGAAACTGCAAATTGATGGAACAATTCTAATTTGCCCACAATTTCAAATCATAAATTGAACTCTGGAGTTGGGCAAGGAATGGGAAAGTAATTCCATCAGTCTTTTTAATAATACATTCCTTAAAACCCTTTCTGGGTGTTTTACCTCTGTTAAATGCCTTCTCTATTTATACTGCTTTTTAACAGAGAGGTTTTTAAATGTGTTATTTTGGTGCTCCATTATTAGAGCAAGGTTTCATTCAAGAATGCTTTTTTCATCATTAATATGTTATTAAAGAGAATCTTCTTCAGAAAAACATAAGACTTTGTTTTCACGATTTCTCCTTTTCTTCCCTCCTCATTGAGCCCTTTCTAAGACTTCTGCTTTAGCCCAGCATTAAAAAATACAGGCAGTACAAATAAGCACATTTATAAAACATTGGGTTTCCAATCAATAAAAACGTATTTGATTTTCATGTGAAAGAGCAAAGAAAAACAAAATAAAAACAAGCAACAGAGGCCCTTTAAAAAATAAGCAGAAAACTAAATAAATTTAGAAAAACTAGACCGAGGCCCCAGTGGGAAAAGGTCACCTACTTGCTTATTTATTTAGGATTTATATTTTCCTTGCTTCCCAGGGGGATTTAAGGGAGCAAAGAACAGGTTTTCATTCTTCCAGTGTCTTATCAACTGAAATCTAACTGAGACAGTTGAAGTGACCTAAGGATCACAGAGTATCTGAATTATACTCTCTTAATTAAAACAACCAAACAAAACACAGCTGTAACACCCTCACCCCATTCATATGGTCCTTAAGCTTGGGTATAGAGACATCTCATTAATTATTCCCATCTTTGGGGCGCCTGGGTGGCTCAGCTGGATAAGCGGCTGCCTTTGGCTCAGGTCATGATTTCCGGGTCCTGGGATGGAGCCCACCTCTGGCTCTCTGCTCAGGGGGAGCCTACCTAAACTTCTCTCTCTGACCCTCCCCCACACTCATGCACCCGCTCTCTCAAATAAATAAATAAAATATTTTAAAAAATTATTCCCAGGACGCCTGGATGGCTCAGTGGTTGGGTGCCTGCCTTTGGTCAGGGCATGATCCCGGAGTCCAGGGATCCAGTCCCACGTTGGGCTCCCTGCGTGGAGACTGCTTCTCCCTCTACCTGTGTCTTTGCCTCTCTCTCTCTCTGTCTCTCTGTCTTGAATAAATAAAATCTTTAAAAAAAATTATTCCCATCTTTACTAAGGAATCAGATGTAAATAATATTAAGTCAAGCATTGGGTTAAATTATTATTCAAGGCAGCTGAAATAACCAAGCCTAGTCCAACAGATGTATATGTATGTTTAAAAAAAACCCCATAGTTAAGATCGGAATTTACGTCTCTATATAATTCTAAATCCTACATGTAGTTTAAAGCCAGGAAATATGTGTTTAAGGCCAAAATTCCATTCCCCTATCTGTCCTGCTGTGGTTATGCCAGGCAAATAATAGTTACAGTAATTTTAGAACCCCTTGCTATACCCCTAGGTATAATTAAGTGACTTAAATGTTGAGTTCCTGTCTAACTTCACTATTTGTTTCCTCAAATTATATACCTAGCACTCATCTTAGTAGAACATCATTATTTGTTTCAATTTTCACATAAACCCAAGACACTGCTGTCTTTCTTCTCATGAAGCCATATGAAGGTTATTGGGAAAATATAAATCCCTACCCCATCTTTAATCTATCATTTCTTTAAATGTGAATGCCATTTAAATTTAATCAGGCTTTTGGAGGATGGATTCAGTATGATGTCTTTAACATATATTAGCACAATTACCACCAAGACAATGGTACAGGAATGCCTTTGTATAATTATTAGACATATTTGTAAATATCAAGGCAGGTGCTGTAAAAGGATGTCAAACAAAAGACACAGTAACAATTTCTCAAATCTTATAGTAGCACAGATGTAAAATGGGTTGTAACATCTTTTACTGTTTGTATGAGGCAGTAATTATTTTCATTTACCTAATCTAAGACCTTCAATAATTTTTAAAAATATAAATAAGGCTCATTCCATATGATCAATACCTGTAAATAAGGCTCATTCCATATGATCAATACCAATACCTTAAAACGATTTACAGTGGGCATCATAGTTATTTACACATCTAACTGCTACTGGTTTCTTGTGGAAGTACTCCCGGCCAGATTATAAACTCCTTAAGGACAGAAAACTGTGCCTTGTCTTTTTACCCCCAGGGCCCAACCAAATGCTTATTAGCTCAAGTAGATGCTCAATAAGCACTGAGTGAATGTTAATTTATTTGCTCAATAAACCTGTAATAATGTCTTTATATCAATGAGTCAAAAAATAGTCTTTTCAGACCTTTGCCAGAATGACAATAGTAAGCAAGTTATGAGTTCTTCAGACCTCAGTTTCTGTACTTGTAAAATAGGCATCCTGATATGTATCCTACTGACATCATGGAATTGGATGGGAATGAAATAAAATGATACAATATATTTGGAGGTATGCTGAAAATCACATATTATTATTTTATATCTACAATCTACAGAATAACTAGTATATTTAATTCCAGCTCAAAAGAAAAAAATAGTTATCAAAATGATAGTACATGCATTATGTGGGAGCCCGAAAATATTCAACATATGATAATTTATGCTTTTTTATCTTCTGCATGAATTAACTAAAGAAAATTTTGCCACTTCCAGTTTAAATGGGAATGAGTCTATTCATTGCTATAACTGTTTTCCCATTTCTGACAAAGGTCTGTGACTTTCTGACCTTCCCATATTATTTAATTCAGAGTTAAAAGAACCTCCAATGCCAATTTTTAAAATCCTCAAATATTTCCTGATTTTTCTCAAGCCAGATGTCTGCTGAAAACAACTCGAACCTTTAATAACTGGCTAATTTCAATAACTTTAAATTTGGGGGTGAAATAGATATAAATGATAAATACTGTGTAATTCAATAATGATCTGTAACAACAGGACAACATACATGAAGTATCTCATTTTAAAAACTGTTTTGCAAATCATGTTGAACTTTAAATCCAAGCACAAAATCATCTTCACCTTTATCTACGTACCAACTGCTGCTTCTGTTAGATAATGACAGTAACTGCCCAACACATTCAGGTGGCACATTTAGTTTTACCATTGATTTAAAATAACAATTTCTACATATCTATTCAAGATTTCCCAGAAGATTCTAGGCTTCTGGTTCCCTCTAATTTGCACAGTTGCTGTAAACAAAGATTCAGCTGGTTCCACTTAACCGGCCTTAACATATGTAGCTCAAATCAAACTCTGAATAGTTGCTTTCACAAGGTATTATTTTCCTAATACTGCCTATTCTTTTTAATTCAAAAATTGTGTCAAACCATCGATATGAATCTACTATGGGACTATAAAGTGAACAAGTTATGGATGAAAAGACCAAGGAACAGAAAAGGTATTGGTGATTTACCAAGTTTGCAATGAATTTATAATGACACCATTAATGGAATGGAGATCTCTGTGACAGGGATGCCTGTGGAGCCAAGAAGCATGGTGCTTGTTGGCCTTTATCTCATTCCCACTCAGAGCCTAGGGAACATACCTTCACATATCATATGGGGAGGCAACCCCCATCCTCCCATGCTCACATCTCCTGCATATTCGTATGTGTATCTCCAGCACTTAGCCCCATACCTGGTGGGCTCTTCATGAATCTGTTCTGTCAGGGTAGCAGTGACCTATGTCACACTGGCTGCATTCTTGCTGACAATGGTCCACTCTCTCCTACTTCATTTAGGGATCTCAGAGATCTCCTACTATCTCCTGCAAAGCCTTGTCCTGTTGGACATATGTACCTAGCAGAAGGACCACTGTGATAGAGGTCTGGGTGGTGTTATGTCCATACTTGGAGGTTCATTTCTTGTTGCAGGGCTTGGTACAGGTGGAATTACTAGTTCTTTCTCATCCTTAAATCAATTTGGGTGACGTTTGGCTCAATTCCAAACCTGCTTAGAAGACCAACTACTGTCCAAAGTATTATACATATCTTAGCTCTTAAATCATACTTAACTTTTGCCCCCATCATCAATGTCAAATAGATTTTTTTATGCAGATGCTCCTTAAATTTCAGTTCCAAAAATCAACTTTCAGAGGAAACTAAGAAACCTTCAACCTTTTGAGGGTTAACAATTTCTTAACCCTCAAATTCTGTTTTAATCTCTAACCATACATTTTTGAGAACATATTCAGCAAATTTTTTTTCATATTCAGCAAAATTAATTAGTAAAACCTAAGACTAGTTGAGGTCACCAAGAGTTGCAGAAAGATAAAGCTGAGTCAAAAGGCTTGAGTTCCAGTCACAATTTCAACACTACACAGAACAAGTGTCAGCTTCCTCACTGGCAAAGCAGAAGTACAACTAAGCAGCATGGTGCACCATGTACTCATATCTTCACATGAGTAAAATTAACCTCAAAAATTCTCTAGGACAGCACTGTCCAAAGGAACTTTTTGTATTAATGGAAATATTCATATTATATACTGTCCAATATGATAGCCACTACCTACATGTGACTACTGAGCACTTAAAATATGGCTAATGTGATTGAGACATTGAATTTCTAATTAATTCAGTCAAATAATTTAAGTAGCCAATGTAGATAGTGTATGGGCAGTGCAGCTGTCCAAGAAATAAGCTATGAAAATTTTAAAGTACTACAATATAAGGACAAATCTAAATTTCCAATCTGTAGGCTAGATTTCCATACCAGGAAGTCCATTACAAATGGCTGGAAAGTTTGGCTGTGACAACTAGCATTCAACTTTCGAAAGCATACAGATACTAACATCAGACTCTTCTCAGTCCCCTACTGATAAGATACAGTTCAGGGAAAACCATTAGGTGAGGAAAGCCACTTTGCTTGGAACACATCTCCAGTCTGGAAGAATGAAATAAGAGACTGGTAGGAGTAAGGGATAGAATATTTCTCTCCAACTACAGGAATTTTAGGCCCACTCTGAGACTCCCATCTGTGATTTTGTTATTAAAAAATTTTATTTATTTGGGAGGGCACAGGGGGAGGGGCAGAGGGAGAGGGAGAAGCAAGGAGCATGACGTGGGGTTCCATCCCAGGACCCTGAGATCCTGACCTGAGCTAAAGGCAGACACTTATCCAACTGAGCCACCCAGGGGCCCCGAGGCATCTCCGTGATGTTCAATAAAAGTGATATTGAATAACCCAGTAGAACCTCTATTCTTGGCTTACTGACTACAGGAGCAAGAAAATGGACTGTATCCTCTGCTTTGGGAAAGCCTTTAACAGACAGCCTTGGATGAAGCCACACCAGAGCTCAGCCCTGCCTGGAACAGCTGCCAAGCAAGGGTCCAAAGCCTGGAGTATCCAGCCTCTTGGCTGGTGCCACTATATCCTAACCCTACTCAAAACTGCTGAGACAGCTGCTTTGGGCAGAGGATTCCATGTTTCTTCATCTCCTTTGTTACCGCCCTTGTCCAATCCACCACCTTCTCTCTCCTGGATACCATATTAGCTTCTTAATTGGTCTCCCTGTTTCATTCTTAACTCCCCACAACTCATCATCTAGACAGCAGCCAGAATGACCTTTGCACATTGTTGTGCAGCAGTCATCACCAGCATCCATCTTTAGAACTTTCATCTGGGGCGCCTGAGTGGCTCAACGGTGTAGTGTCTGCCTTCGGTTCCGGGTGTGATCCTGGGGTCAGGGATCGAGTCCCACATCAGGCTTCTTGCTGGGAGCCTGCTTCTCCCTCTGCCTATGTTTCTGCCTCTATCTCATAAATAAATAAATAAAATCTTCAAAAAAAAAAAAAAAACTTCTTCATCTTCCCCAACTGAAACTCTAAACCCATTAAATACTAACTCCCCGGGGGGCAGCCCTGTGACTCAGCGGTTTAGAGCTGCCTTCAGCTCAGGGCATGATCCTGAAGACCCCGGATCAAGTCCCACATCCTCCCTGCATGGAGCCTGCTTCTCTCTCTGCCTCTTTCTCTCTCTCTGTCTCTTATGAATAAATAAAATCTTTAAAAAAAAATAAATACTAACTCCCCACTCCCAGCCCCTGGCAACCACCATTCTACTTTCTGTCTCTATGAATTGGACTACTCTAGGTGCCTCATATAAATAGAATCATGCACTATTTGTTCTTTTGTGGTTTATTTCACTCAGCATGACGTTCTCATGATTCATCCATACTGGAGCGTGTGTCAGAATTCCCTTACTTTTTAGGACTGAATAATGTTCCTTTGTATGTCTATACCACACTTTGTTTATTCATTCATCTGTGGATAGATACTTGGGTTGCTCCCACCATTTGGCTACTGTGAATAATGCTGCCGTGAACACAGATGTATAAATATCTGCTTGAGTGCCTGCTTTCACTTCTTTGGGGTACATACCCAGAAGTGGAATTGCTGGAGAATATGGTAATTCTATGTTTAATTTCTTTTTCTTTTTTATTGAGGCATAGTTGACATACAACGTTACATTTGTTTCAGGTATACAACACAACGATTGGGCAACTCTATTCATTATGCTATGGTCACCCCAAGTGTAGCTAGCTACCATCGGTCCCCATACAATGCTATTACAATACCATTGACTGTACTCCCTATGCTGTACCTTCCTCCCCATGACTTACACATTCCATTACTGGAAGCCTGTATCTCCCTCCCCTCACCGCTTTGCCCATTCCCCACTTCTCTCCCCTCTGGCAAACATCAGTTTTTTCTCTGTATTTAAAGATCTGATTCTCTATTTTTTATGTTTAATTTCTCGAGAAAGTGCCATATTTTCCACAGCAGCTGCATCATTTTACATTCCCACCACCAATACACAAGGGATCCAATTTCTCTACATCTTGCCAACACTTGTTATTTTCTATTTTTTTTATAATAGCCATCCTAATGGATGTGAAGGAGTATCTATTTTATTTTTACAATACATTTATCACTACTTAATATTTTGTTTATTTAGACATTAATTACCTACCTCTCCAAACTAGAATGCTAACCGCATGAGGGTAAGGAATGTGGCTGCCTTGCTTGCTGCCATAACCCAGATAGTACCCAGCACTCAAAACACATTTAGTGAATGAACAAGATAACCTCAGGGCCACCCACTTTAGAGCTACCACAGTTCTCTTTTTATGTTCCCTAGGATCTACAGGAGCTAGGGAGTTCCCTTCTGTTACTCTGACAAACCAGAGGATTATGAAAAAGAATTAAGAAGATTTTTACAAATGAATTAGTGCTATTGCCTGTGAAATACAAAGAAATAAAAATGTTGTCAAACTAAGAGAGCACCCATGGCCTTTGTGAAAAGCACAGGCAGTAATTATAACCAAGAGAACATGCTGGGCTTCTCTGAAGTTCTTAGTAGCTACTCACATGCAAAAATAAAAGACACAGCCCCTTGGAATAGGGTAAACTCAACTGGCTACAAGTGAAAACTATTAAGCTTTTAACTGGAAAAGCAAATTGTATAGTCCTTTCTTCTGTATCACCTACACTTTCTAAAAAGGAATTTTTTTGTTTTCCAAAAAGGCTAGCATTTGTTACTCAACTTCATGAACATCAGTTCAGGCAGCCTGAGAAAAGCACAAATAAATATATCACAGAGCCTGCTTGTTGTCTACCTATGTTTCCTTCTTTCTACACCTGATAGAAAACTTTTAATCGAAAGATGCCTGAAATGAAGCCTTCATTTCTCAGCTTTCTTGCAGCAAGAAGTGGCCATGTAACTAAGAACTAGCCAATGAAATGTAAGCAGTAAGTTGCATGTAATTATGTGCAATGTCCTTAAAGGGAAGATATATGCCCTTCTTTTCTTGCTTTGTGTTGGCTGGAATGTAAACATAATGGCTGGAACTTGAGCACACAACTGAGTATGGCAAAGCAGGAGGAGACAAAGATACTTGAAGCTGCCAACCAATCTTGGGTTGCCCACCTCTAGATTCCTATATGAGAGAGAGAACCAAACTTCTGTTAGAGCCATTGTTATTTAGGTCTCTGTCATGGGAAGCTGACCTAGTTCTGACTCACACAGAGTCTCTTCAGCAAGGTTATAGGAGAACCCAACCCGGAAATAATTCTTCCTAGATAATAGATGACAAAGTAGATTCTTCCATCAAAGTCTGAGTTGTTTTGACTTGATGCCAAGCCCAGCTTAGCCAATGAGGTAAGGGGGTAACAGTGATCTGTCATATTGATCATGGGTCAGAAGGAACGAGAAGTCAATACCAACAATGAGGACAATGAAAATGATAACAGTGATGGCTAACATTTATTAAGTACTTAGTACATCACTGACACTGAGCCAAGGGTTTTATGTCTACTAACTCACTTTATCTTCACAACAATCCCAAGGTTTAAAAAAGATGAATCCTGAATCATTGTGAATCACACAATTTATGAGTGTTAGAATGAGAATTTGAATCCAGGGAATCTAACGGCTGAGCCCATATGTGTTACCTATACATTGCATCATTCAAGTAGAACATCCACCATACTTCCCCAACTCCCACATAAGAATATGGTAGTCAGGCCTCTCCTGAATCACACCATTTCTATGCCAAGGAAAACTTTCACCCTCCTCCAATCAAAGTTTGATGCCACACCAACAATGCCTATAATACTCTCAATACATGGCCAACCATGAATTTCTACTTGTTAAGCACATGATGCTTCTCAGTCATCAATTTCCTTGGATCATTTATAACTTAAAGCCATTAATTTACAACTGAAACACAACTATACATATGAAAACCAAATTACATGTTTATTTCAAAGCCTTATTTCACATTTATGCTAAGAACAATATTTCAAAGCTATTTTTTATGACTCATTCTCTCCTGGTCCCATGTGTTGCAATAACACAATGAAATCTGTACCAGTTCATCAGAGAGTCAATATCTGATAGGAAAGTATCAGTGCATACAGGAGCCAAGTTTTATATTAAGGACGAGGACCTCTCCTGTTTGCCTGTCAATGGGAATGCCTCACTGCCAAAAGCTGGACTTAACAAATGTTTGATCAAGTGAACTGACATAATTGTTCTAGGTCTCAGCCTCAGTTTTATATATAAAGTTGGGGTATAATAGTCACTTTCTCGGAGTGATTTCAAGGAGTCAGTGAGACTATGCTTGCTAACTACTTGGTACAGTGTCTAGTACACAGTAAGTGCTCAGTGAGAGGTAGCTCCTTTAAAAAATTATAATCAGTGGCACAAACTGACTGAATAAAGCTCTCAGTGCACCAATGTGTTCAATTACCAAACAACTTTCCAACACTGAAAAAATGAAGACTCACTACCGTACTGACTGGAAAGACGATTCAATGTAGCTGATTCTAAATCCAGACTTCTTTTTAAAGATGGCTATCTGGAAATCTGATTTATCTTGACTCAGCATCATCTATGCCATTATTAACCAGCATGGGCATTTTATTAGGCTTTGTTTGATACTTTGGCTTTCCCTCCCTACCCCCCAATTATTATTATTCTCTATTGTTAGAGTGCCTTTAGTGGTGATTTTAAGTCAGGGACATTAAGTGGGATTTTTTTTTTCTTTTTATTTTGTCTTTTATCTACAGTGGGCATAAAGTAGTCTGGAATGGGCATTACCTTGATCTTCTATTTCCCACTGGGAGACATTTATGCAGAGCACAGGTAACAAACGGATTCTAAAAGTCATTACAACAGGCCTTTGAAAACAGCCTTGGGATGCCTGAGTGGCTCAGTGGTTGAGCATCTGCCTTTGGCTCGGGGCATAATCCCGGGGTCCTGGGATCAAGTCCCACATTGGGCTCCCTGCATGGAGCCTGCTTCTCCCTTTGCCTGTGTCTCTGCCTCTCTCTGTCTCTCATGAATAAATAGATAAAATTAAAAGAAAAAAAGAAAACAGCCTTAATTTTGAATCCATGAAACTCAACTGTCAGGATGGGTTTTCAGAAACACATCTGCTTTAAGAATGTATTCCTTCAACTGTTATCTTGCACCCTTTCTATTCACTAAAGCAGGACACTACTAGTTCTATTAATAAAAATGTCCCAAATAGTTGAGGTAAATCCAACATTTCACTGTTTCAGGCACTTGCCCCCCTACCCAAATCCTGGCACCAGAGGAAAAATGCAGCAGCCTTCCACTGTTTCCAATACCCATTTCCAGGAGAATACCCTTAAAAAATATGCTTACTGTGATTTTCCAAGTACATTTGCTATTTGGAGGGTACACTCCAGGAAAACCTTCGCTGCCAATAAATCCAGACTCTCCAGTAAGAATGCCGCCACATGTGAAAACAGGTCTGGGAAAATAAAAGAAGGAAACTTAATTTGAAAGTAGGTCTAAGAACCTAACGTCAATCTCAGAAAGACATAGCCTCTTAATATGGATAAAGTTAACACTGATTAATAAATGCTTGGACTGGGGGCTCCCTAGGTGGCTCAGTGGTTTGGCGCCTGCCTTCTCCCTGCATGGAGCCTGCTTCTCCCTCTGCCTGTGTCTCTGCCTCTCTCTCTCTCTCTAGGTCTATCATGAATGAATGAATGAATGAATGAATGAATGAATGAATAAATCTAAAAACAATTTCAGTCCATTGGCCATCTATGTCCGTCTTTATTAAGACGGACACATCTATTTCTCCATCCATCCACAAGCAACGAAACGCTCCACATAGTGGGAAGAGCTTATTGGAAAATGGTGAAGTGGAAAATATAACTGGGGGGGGGGGGACTGAGAGAAGGTGAGAGCTAGGCTATGTGAGGTATCGGGCTTTATTTTTTTTTTTTTAATTTTTTTATTTAGTTATGCTAGTCACAGAGAGAGAGAGAGAGGCAGAGACACAGGCAGAGGGAGAAGCAGGCTCCATGCACCGGGAGCCCGACGTGGGATTCGATCCTGGGTCTCCAGGATCGCGCCCTGGGCCAAAGGCAGGCGCCAAACCGCTGCGCCACCCAGGGATCCCAAGGTATCGGGTTTTAAAGACAAGCAATCAGGGCAACCCAGGTGGCTCAGCGGTTTGGCGCCGCCTTCGGCCCAGGGCGGGTTCCTGGAGACCCAGGATCGAGTCCCGCATCAGGGTCCCTGCATGGAGCCTGCTTCTCCCTCTCTCTCTCTCTCTCTCTCTCTGTCTCTCTCTCTCTCTGTCTCTCATGAATAAATAAGTTCAAAGAGGAAGCAACTGACTAACATAAAAAGTTCTAATCTCCCTGACCGTCGACAGGGCGTCCCGCGCCCCGGGGGGGGGGGGGAGGGAGGCTGCTGGGGACGGCGGCGAAGGGGCGACGGCGCAGGCGTCCGCGGGACGGGGCCCCCCTAGGTCCCGGGGGCCGGGCAGCTCCGACGGAGGCAGGCGGGGAGCGAACTTTCGGGGAGCGGCTCCCCGCGCGCCCCACCGCTCGGGGCCTCCCGTGGGCTCCACGTCTGCGGGCCAAGCCTCCCGGGGGCGGGGGCGCGGGGGGCGCAGCAGGGAGCGAGTCCGCAGCTCGGGCCCTCGGGCAGGCCGGGCGGGGGCAGCGGGGGCAGCGGGCGCCCCGACGCGGCGGGCGGAGGCGGGAGGGGGCCGCGGGGGTCGCGTTACCTCTCGGGGGGCTGCTGCGGCGAGCGCTGCGCTGCAGCCGCCAGCAGCAGGCCGAGCGCGGCCCAGGCGCCCGCGCCCCTCATGGCCGGTGTCGACGCGCGCTCGCCGGTCCGCACCCCGGGCTCTCGCTCCGGCACACGGGCAGGAACCCGCGCCCGCGCCCGCGCCCCGCGCCTCTCACACCCGGGCGCGCGCACGCGCACACGCGCACACACGCGCACACACGCGCACACACGCGCGCGCACGCGCACACACGCGCACACACGCGCGCACACGCGCACACACGCGCACACACACACGCGCGCGCGGCCCAGGTAGCCGAGCGTGCGCCGCAGGCCGGTGGGGGCGCTTTTAAGGGCGATTGCGGAGCGGGCGGCCCCGACGCTGACCTTCCTTCCCCAGGGGAGTCGCTCTGGCAGCCGCAGGCCGCTGCTCAATGTCCCGTTTGTTCTGCGGCGGCCGGAGCCGCCCCCTCTCCGGGGCGGGCGGGCGGCTCCTCCCCGGCACCCCGGGCCCTCGGCCCCCGCGCATCCCGCCCTCGGCCTGTGGGGAGGACGAGGGCGGAACCCCGGCCCGGCGAGTGGTCCCCAAGCGGGCCCTGGCTTCGGGATCCGCCGACGGCTCCCGGGGAGGGGGCCCGGGCTTGCTTGGGGGACTGGTTTTCTCTAATTGCTTGGGAAAAAAAAATTATTTATTTATTTATTTATTTATTTATTTATTTATTTATTTGTTTATTTAGGTTAGCGCTTGCTGGTTGCTGGAAAACTGGGGTTCCCTCTTTATTTCTGGCGCCTTCAAACACAGATCTGAGGCAAGAAAAGGACAGCAGAACGGGGATTCCATGTTTTGACTCCTCTTCTCCTTTTTTACTTTATTTTTTTTTATTTTTTCAAAGTTATTTATTTATTTATGCATTCATTCAAGAGAGAGAGAGAGGCACAGAGAGAGCAGAGACACAAGCAGGCTCCATGCAGGGAGCCCGACGCGGGACTCGATCCCGGGTCTCCAGGATCGTGCCCTGGGCCAAAGGCAGGCGCCAAACCGCTGAGCCACTCAGGGATCCCCCTTGAAGATTTTATTTATT
Source organism: Nyctereutes procyonoides (assembly GCF_905146905.1). Taxonomy (NCBI): domain Eukaryota; kingdom Metazoa; phylum Chordata; class Mammalia; order Carnivora; family Canidae; genus Nyctereutes; species Nyctereutes procyonoides. The sequence continues at coordinate 38,954,839 of NW_026575042.1, forward strand.
TATTGAGACCGAGAGAGAGCACAAGCATAGGGAGGGGCGGAGGGAGAGGGAGAAGCAGACTCTCTGCTGAGCGGGGAGCCAGGCATGGGGCTCGATACCAGGACCCCGGGATCACGACCTGAGCCAAAGGCAGAGGCTCAACCAACCGAGCTACCCAGGCGCCCCATCCTTTTTCACTTTAAACACACCCTCCCCCTGCATTCTTCTCTCTCTTTTTTTTTTTTTTTTTACTGGTGCAGGAGAACAGGGAGACCGTTTCTGTGCAGGGATGCAAGATTGCATTTTCAGCCGAGCTGTTTGTGCGTGAATTGTCATGAACTACGGCAGATAATGAAGACAGACCCCAGACCATCAGATCTCACCGCGTCCTGTTCTGAAAACGGTGTGTTTCTTTGCTGGCATCTCTCTGCTCTCAAAAGATCTTTTCCAACTATTCCTTTCTGCGATGTTGGCCCGATAAGATTCACAGAGAATTTGTTTTTCTAAGAAGAACAATCCCAACCTTGTGAAGCCAAGGCTTTATTTAATTAGAGAAAAATAATTTTAAACCTCTTATTCCTCCCCAATAACCAGGGATTAATAAAAGAAAAACAAGAACAGAATGGATTCATTGAGATATTCAACAACCACCCCACCACTGAGAGGAGCATAACCGCATTAAAATGCCTTAACTGTGTTGTTCCCTCTAAATTATCTTCACTTTTCTAAGCAGTAAGCAAATAAATAAATAAAACCTTAAAATAGTACTTAAGATTTCATTTCTAATACTGAGCTTACAATGTTAAGAATGTAAACACCTCTAGCAAGAATATAGGTAAAAACTAGCTACAGGGAATAATCAGTCTTTTAGTTACAGGGAATAATTTGTCTTTTAATAATGGAAGAATCCAGGAACCAATAGTAGGAACCAGAATCTCCCTGTGGGGTTTAGGTTATCTTACTATTTTGGAAAAAATGAAGAAAAAAAAGACCAGGAACTACAACTTTTTAAAAATTCTCTAAAGGCACCACACCCTGTGTGACATTAAAAAAAAAAAAAAAAGAAAGAAAGGATTACAGAATTTGGCAAACTACATTATATCCTGAAACCTACACCCAACCCAATAAAAATTGCTTTAAAACAGCAAAGAGAAAAATAAATGGTTGTTTATTTTGCACACATTTCAAGAATATGCTTATCCAGCAGCATACATGTTTTAGATGATATTTTGTTAAAAAGTCAAAGTTTTAAATTATAAAGTGAAAATATTGCTCAATTCACTCTGATTTGAATGTCATCATAGCCAGAAAAGACTTCATTCCTAGGACTAAGCTAAGTTTTCAAAATGTAAAATCAAAAAAGTATTAAACATATCTCAGTATATAGAAAACTATTTGAACATAAATACACAGCAGTATTTTCTGTTCTTAATTTATAAAATGATGATTGTGTTCATATCCTCCCTAAAGAGTCAGGGTTCCAAAACTGATGGTTGTTGTTGAGACACATAAGAAGACATTGATGTTACCTTATGATTTTAAAAGTTTGCTAAAACCTATGTTATTTGCTCTTAGAAAAACATATTTGACTTGGAACTACAATTCTGACCAAAATTATAAACCTTGAATGTTCTGAGAAGCTTAATGTGTTAAAATTGAGACAGACCCAAGTGGACTTTGAAGGTGTGTGTAAGGTCCATTTCTGTAAGACTGATTTCTAGACTTTAGTGATACAGAATTGGCATAATAGGCAGGGAGCCAAAGAACTCCAGGCCATACCAAAGAGGTAGAGAGGACAAGAGCCCCATGATAGATTCTAGAAAGAAAAGCAGAGTGGTAGGTGAAGTGATCTTTATTATCCAAAGTATGTATTACCCAATCTCTGCAGTTAATTAGGTTGTACAGAGAATCAAAGTCATGGAAATATGGAAATATTCACCAATGAACCGACCACTTATAAAATTAGTCCCCGCTCAAACATTCCTTGCTGCACAATAGTAGCATCTAGCTAGGTCCAATATGTCAACATCTTTGTTGGTTAGTCTCTGGTCAATTCATCAACTTTGTAAACATCCGAAAATGCAATATAAATATAATGCACTTTCGATCCATAATGCAGTATTTATCATATAAAAGATCAAGAATTGGGACACCTGAGTGGCTCAGTGGTTGAGTGTCTGCCTCTGACTCACGGCGTGATCCCGGAGTCCCGGGATTGAGTCCCACATCGGGCTCCATGCATGGAGCCTGCTTCTCCTTCCAGTGTCTATGGCTCTCTGTCTCTCTCTGTGTCTCTCATGAATAAATAAATAAAATCTTTTAAAAAAAATCCAGAATTTATAACATGGTTGCAAGTGATGTTGAAAGAAGTGGGTAGATCATGGGCTTTTCGATGAATGAAGACCTGGATGGTTACTCCAATGAACAACTGAAGGAAGAAGCAAAGGAGTTCGTTGAACAGGGGGCGCCTGGGTGGCTCAGTTAGTTGAGTATCTACCTTTGGCTCAGGTCATGATCCCAGGGTCCTGGGAATCAAGCCTTGCATTGGCTCCCTGCTCAGTGGATAGTCTGCTTCTCCCTCTCCCTCTGTATGCTCTCTCTCTCTCAAATAAATAAATAAATCTTAAAAAAAAAAAAAAAGAAGTTTGCTGACCAAAAGTTCCCTTAAAAAAGAATGATTTTTAATGCCAAAATATTAAAGAGGAGTCCACGAGAAAAATGAAGAAACATTATAATAATTTTTCAAAAGTAATTTTCTGTATTATAGTGTTGTGAAAGTCAGGAGCGAAGGAAAGGGTGTTTGTATTTGCTAGAATGCATTCTTGCAGGAAAATTATGGTAAAAAATCTACATTTGATTCATTACTCGTTCATTATGAGAATTGGCACATAGTTGCAAATATAAATGAAATTTTGTTAAACACAGAATTATTTTTTGAATTTCTGGTTCCATTTTTGAAGATACAATCCTGAACATTTTTTTGACTATCCACTCTGAAAATGTGGAGCCTGTGTTAGGTACATTTTAAGTGGCCTTTTCTAGAACAATTAATCTCAGATATGGACAATCTCCAATTATCTTGAAAGGTATGTGAGCAACAATCCAGGGCAGTGCCTCAGATTAAAGGGGAGAGAGTGAGAGAAGAGATAATGAGGAGCTGGACTGTATGCTTGAATCACTCTCATTGTTACTTGAGGCAAGAGTCATATCTGGAATTTAGGTGTGGTCTGTGCTTTCTTGAAAGTGATAGTACTCCAGTGGCACCACATGGGGCTCTAGATTTATAAGTGCTACAAATGTATAAAAGGAATGAAAAGTATTTGGAAAGCAATTAGTGTCGAAACTCTTTTATACAGCCCTAGTGACAATACAATGTCCATGGTATTCCCAAAATATCTCTAATTCTGCAAAACCACCAAACTGGAATTTCCCCCACTTTCCTTAACTGGGAAAATATAGTAGTGTAGAGTTATGATATTAATACTTTAGTAATAGAAGTGCCTCTTCTGAATTCAGCCTTTTCGATACTGTCAACATTTAGGAACTTCCCATTATCTTTGAATTCTTGTGCATACTCATTAGTAAATATTCTCATGAACAAGTCTTTTTTTTTAAGATTTTATTTATTTATTTGAGAGAGAGAGAGAAAGCGTGCACATGTGGGAAGGAGAGGCAGAGGGAGAGGGAGAAGCAAGCCCCTGATGTGGGGCTTAATCCCAGGACCCTGAGATCATGACCTGAGCTAAAGGCTGAGGTCACACTCAACTGACTGAGCCACCCAGGTGCCCCAACAAGCATTTTTAGAATTAAATGTGAGTTCAATTACTTTTTTTTTTCAATGTTTGTAAGCATACGTTGGGAAGTATACTTCTCCTACTTCCTCCTAAGAATAAATCATCGTAGGGGAATTGTGTTGGTTAGGGTTTTTAGCTATGAACAACTAAGTCCATTCTGGCTAATACAGGCCATAAAAGAAGGGATCCATTTTTAAAATAGAAGGTAGTTCACATAATCATTAAGAGAACTGAAGAAACTATGTCAAGGCTAATGGCCAAAGCCTGGCTTCTGAAATGGCCCAGTGAGAAAGTAGCTGTCATTGCTGTTACCAAGACTAAGCAATAATGGACATACTCCAACTTACTGCAATTGTGATGACTAGGAGCACATCAGATCCATTTCTGCCCTGAGAAACTAAAACTTGCACACCTCTACCCCCAAAGGCTAGATAGTTCAGTTACAGAAGAAAAGCTCATCACAGACCCTCTTTCCTCATGTTAATCTCTTAAATCCAAAGTCTCACGCAAGTGTATATGATTGGTAATGTCTTTGTCACATGAGTGTGTTTCAGCTGCAAGAGAGGTTAGAAGTTCAACTCTTTGTGGGAGAAAGGGCCATCTACTGTAGAAATTTCCCCAAATATTAGAAGACTACTCAGAAAATAATGGGCTGGCACAAATATGATTAATGCCCATGACAGAGATCCACAAAGTTCAATTAGCCTATCTCCTCGCATGCCCTTGCTGAGGAGAACTGCCCTCAAAGGGGTCTTTATCTAGAAGTGTGCTATGGTAATGTAATGTATGTTGAATGGAACCAGCTCCATTCATCTGTCAATGCTGGACAAAGGAATCAGCTGCTCTGTGTTGATTTGGAATGAAACTTTATCCGATGGAGCCATTTCATAATGAATCATCATCATCACCTCTAACTTTTACTGAGTACTTACTATACACCAGGAACAGTGATAAGTGCTTTCTAATAAGGTTTCATTTAACTCTCTCAATAACCCTATGAGGTAAGAGTGATTATCACCATGTTACAGGTGAAGATTCTGAGATTGATAGAGGTTAACAGCTAATCTAAAACCTTCAGTGTGTGAATGAAATACTGAGATTTGAACCTAGTCTGCCTAGAAAGCTCACGCTTTTGATAATACTGCATGCCAATCCATCAGAGCCTCTCTTGGGATCCATGAACAACACTTCATGCACATGGAGACATTGGGTGTGGCAGGTAGAGTTATGCTGTTTATTCCCCCAGGATCACTAATTTCATTCATTGCTCCTCTAGACCCTGGATGGAACATATAACCAAAGACTGTTCAATAAGAGGGCTCTTCCAGGACTTCCCTATTGAATGCATTGGAGAAAAGGCTCTGCTCCCCTTTTTGTTTTTGCTCTGAAAGCAGTGTGTAAGCTAATAATTTCCTAGGGAAAGAGGAGCAAGCCTGAGGTGGATGCTTCAGAGCAATAGGCCACACACCTTCCACATGGGATTGATCTTTAAGAATTTGAAAAAGACTCTTTTGAGAACCCAGGATTCTACTATGTAATACAGAGACTTGGGCATGAGAGAAGATATAAAGACAAGTTTTAATTAAAAAAAAAAACACACAAAACTAACTTGGTCCTAAAAAAATCTTCAGTGTGTGGGCCATTGATGGTCATGGAGATCATGAAGTAAGGAATATAATCGACAACACCAAACCAAACCAAAACACCTTGGAATCACTTTATTATGTTGACATTTGAGGAAGAACCTTTGCCTGTAGGAATGATTAGTGTTAACTGTCAGTAAGAAATATCTTTTTGTTAGGTACACTTCCCTTATTTAAATAACCTTATCCAATCCAGGTAGCCATTTGGGTTCTTTTGTAGCTAACTCATCTGGCTACCTCACCCGGACTGAATATTACTACAATTATTTGTCCAATTATTAGTTGTCTGCAAGCAAACAATGCAATATGGTGACCCAGGGAAGTGCTGGAACCCCAAATATAAAAGGAATATTACTAAACTGCCTGCTTACAAAGAGCCAGAAGTCTGAAACAGAAAATGCCCAAGTGCCAGAGGGTATTAGCTCAGATCTTTTTTTCCCCCCAGGTGATTCTAAGGTCCCTGTGCCCTCCTCACAGATTCTCAAAGCTTGAAGCAAGAGTTTGGCATCAGCACTCTTAACCCTAACCACCCCAAGGAGTGAAAACTGAAGCTCTTTCGCTCAAGCTGTGTTTCCATTTTTTATCACAATCTTTTTTTTCTTTTTAAGTAAAGATTTCCCTTAATATAAAGGAAATATATGTTCATTATATAAAATCTAGAAAAATGTAAGAAAGGAACAAGAAAAAAATACCATTGACTTTGCCACCCAAAGACAACCCTAGTGCCACTTTAGTTCCCCTTGCTTTGCAATGTGTCTCTTCTACGATAACATTTTATATAGGGATTTGAAGAGTGTACTTTAATTCCATGTCCTTCTTTGCTTTGGGGAAAGTCATCAATAAAGAAGGTCAATGATAATGATTTTATAATGTCAACATTACTGAAATCACAACCGACTTAAGAATGACTTCTTGAGAGGAGTGAGAAGCAAATCTTTTTCCCTTTTAAAGTTCATTCAGAAGTAAATTCCTGTTTAGTCATTGGTCTTCTAAAGTGCTGTTTGGAGAAACCAATTCTAATTGCAGATAGAGCTGGTTAAGTCTACCTCAATTCAAGTATCCCTTGTTTCTTCCTCAAGGAATAGATTCACATTTGTTGTTCATTAAACATCTGGAATAAAAGAGTTTGTATTTCCAGTTTGAGCCTGTTTTATCACGAGTTGCAAGATTGCTTAAGGGTTATTGTTTTTGAAAAATAAGATAGCTACCTAAAAGGCATTGCTCAGATAAATATTATATGCAAAGGCACTAGAACTATGAGACTGAGCCAGTAAGAGCCAGTAAGTTCTGAGCTTAAAAGAAAACCGACTGCAAAATTCACAAAGGAATACCTTTGCAGTTCTAAGAATTCTCTAAAGAATTTAAGAATCGAAGGATTGAAGAACTAAAATTAAATTAAATTTAAGATCTTCTGTAAAAGATTTATTTGTATAATTTTGTAAATATATAGATAAAATTATATATAAACACTAATATAGAGAGCATTTATGTATGTAATTTATACATTTTTAAAAAAAGGTTTCACTTATTTATTCATGAGAGACACAGAGAGAGAGGCAGAGACATAGGCAGAGGGAGAAGCAGGCTCCATGCCGGGAGCCCAACGTGGGACTCAATCCCCAGACCCAGGATCACACCCTGAGCCAAAGGCAGACACTCAACTGCTGAGCCACCCAGGCGCCTCTATATGTTGTTTATAGATATAATTTACAATGCAAATAAATCACTTACATTATAATTCACAAATAACCTATTTACATTATAAATTATGTGTGTAATTTATACATGAATATAAATTTATATAATGAATAAAATATCAAATAAAATCTATATAAATAAATGAACAAAAAATATACCTGTATATAAAATGGCTATGAACAGAGTCATATCCCTGGTATTAATAAAACTAGTTTCAAGTATAAACTCTGAGCCCTTTGCCCTTAGAATTTTAAAAACATTTCACAGTCCTGTAAGTGCATTTGAAATAACCCCAACAAAAACATACTTTCCTAAGAAACAAACAGAACTCCAAATACACATTTTTCCATTAAGATGATTGCAAAAGAAGGCATATGTGGAGAAACATCACTTGCAGTAAATTCTCAATGAAGCCAAAATACTCGAACATCAACATATGTTTATTGTCGGTATTAAAAGGTTATTAATTTTAAAAATTAACATGAGACTCATTTGATGGAATTTAATAGGATTACATCTCTTGATGGAGTCCAGAGTCTTTTCTGAGGAACATTGAAATTGCTGCTTCTTAAGGGAGGGATATTTGCCAGGCAATAATGACAGGAGTATTCCGGCCGACTGGGTAGGGCTGATTACACAAATGGGAAGTTGTGGCAAGAGAAGCACAGCCTGGAGTTGGCAGTTGTCTCTGTTTTCTCAATTGGTAATGTTTCCATTGGCAGCATCTAGAGATTTTTTTGTTTGTTTCATCTTCCTTTTGCCTTTGTGGTATGCTTAGGTATTATTTGTCTATATTGAGAATTCTGAGGAAGGTAATAAGTATATAAACATGATAAACATGTGTAATATACATATGATTTCCTGCGCATTCTCACTTACGTGTATGTAGATGCAGATGCATGTGTGAATGTGCCCCTGGATCTGTGTATGCACACGTCTTCCACAGTCAGTGCTGGAGATTCATTAACATATTTTCACCCTGTGAAGTTCCCTTTTTTTTTTTTAAGGTTTTATTTATTCATTCAGGAGAGACAAAGAAAGAGGCAGAGACACAGGCAGAGGGAGAAGCAGGCTCCATGCAGGGAGCCTGATGTGGGACTCGATCCTGGGACTCCAGGATCACACCCTGGGTTGAAGGCAGATGCTTAACCCCTGAGCCACCCAGGCGTCCCTGAGTAGACTTTTTTTTTTAATTAAAAATTTTTTTTGAAAAATTTTATTTATTTATTCATGAGAGACACACACAGAGAGAGAGGCAGAGACATAGGCAGAGGGAGAAGCAGGCTCCATGCAGGAAGCCCAACATGGGACTCGATCCGGGGTCTCCAGGATCACACCTGGGCTGAAGGCAGGCACTAAACCATTGAGCCACCAGGGCTGCCCCCGAGTAGTCTTTATATGAATAAGAACATTCATTCATTTTATCAGTTGTGCAGCACATATTAATCCGACAGTGATAGATCTAGGTGTCACAAAAATGGAACTTCCTTTATTAGTCTATCACTGAAATTAAGCCATCTCTCAAGCTTTATATGGCAGAAAGCCTCATCTTGCCTCTTGACTCTAAACTCAATCACTTCCAGATTCTTCTCAGTTTATTTTGGGTAAATCCTCTAGCAATTTGCAAATCATCACTTCCCTTCTCCAAGGCGTGATCTTATTCATTCATTCATCAAATACTTGTTGAGCTCCTACTATGTACCAGTAACTAGGAATTGAGCATATGGTAAATACAACAAATAATCCTTGCTTTTGTAGAGCATCTATTTCAGTGAGGAAGATGAACAGTAAGCAAGCAAACAAACACATGAAAAATAGCAGGAGTGATAAAAGCTCTACTAAGAATTAAAGCAGCGAGGGGATCCCTGGGTGGCTCAGCGGTTTGGTGCCTGCCTTCAGGCCAGGGTATGATCCTGGGGTCCTGGGATCGAGTCCCACATCAGGCTCCCCATAGGAAACCTGCTTCTCCCTCGGCCTGTGTCTCTGCCTCTCTCTCTGTGTCTCTCATGAATAAAGAAATAAAATCTTTTAAAAAAAAGAGAGAGAGAATTAAAACTGTGCTATGATAGGGGCCTGGGTGAGCAGACAATGTTCAGTGTGGTAGTAGCTAATCTGAGAACTGAATAATAAGAAAGAACAAGCCTTGAGAAAGGCAAAAGGGCACTTCAAATGAAGGAACAGAAGCACAAAGACTCTAAAGTGAGAAAGCTTGACTTCTAGTTTGCAAAGGCCTCCTCAGTCTCCAGCATCAGCAAAGGGCATTCTTATCTCCTCCCTGACCCAGAGCAAGGCATGAGGTTGTCTCGGAAAGGAGGAGCTTGGGCAGCCAGAGAATTTTAGGGAAGAAAAACTTTAATACCATCTGAGACTTTTATCACACAAGAGTAAACATTCATAAATGTGTGTATTTCTTTCTTTTATAGTACTTACATTGCTTATATTTTCCTTTTAGTAGAAAGTAGAGATGTTACTAGGAAAGTCTAGAGCTGGGTGTAGCAAATTTGAAGCAAGAGCCAAGATGACTCTTTTTCTTTGATAGGAGTGTCATCTTTCTTGGAGGACCATGCTGGCCACTTATCACTCTTCCCTCAGTTGAGCACCTAAACAAGACAGTACATGTCATAAAATTGTTAGGGATCTTTTTTTTTTTTAAGATTTTATTTATTTATTCATGAGAGACACAGAGAGAGAGGCAGAGACACAGGTAGAGGGAGAAGCAGGCTCCATGCAGGAGCCCGATGCGGGAATCCATCCCGGAACTCTGGGGTCATGTCCTGAGCCGAAGGCAGATGCTCAACCACTGAGCCACCCAAGTGTCCCTTGCCCTATTTTCTTTAAGTCATTATTTATTCCTTGAGGCTATGTCATCTATCCATCCATGTATTCATCCATCCATCCATCCATCCATCCATCCATCCATCCGTTAAGCAGATTTAATTGAGCATCCAAGGACGAGTTCCTTCTGCATTCAGTCCTCTGGAGGAAAAACAGTGAGGGAGACAAGTGAGGGTTGTCTCCTTTCCCTCAGGATCCCTATAGCCCTTTCTCCACACTGCACAGTTTAGCAGTTCATGATGCATACTTGTGTTACCCATTCTGAATATTGCAATAGTGTCAAGAATTAGACAGGGTAGATATTCCCGTTTTGCTAATGAGGAAACCAAGGCCTGCAGTATTAATATGTGAGTATTCTATGCTGTTAAATATCAATCTGCCTAGTTTCCATAAAATTAAACATACACTTTTGACCCAGTAATCCCACTCCCAGGTATTCGCCCAAGAGAAATAAAGATATATGTCCACACAAAGACTTATACATGAATGGTTATTGTAGCTTTATTCATAATAACTCAGAGCTAAAATAGGCCAGGTGTTCAGCAATAGGAGAGCAGATAAACAAACTATGGTATATGTATACAATGGAAAATGACTCAGCCACAGAAAGGGACAAACTTCTGATATATGCCAGAACATGAATAAATCTGAAAAACATTAGGCTGAGCAAAACAAACAAACAAAACATAAAAAAAAAAACCCAGACCTAAAAGAGTACACATTTATTTATTCCATTTATTTGGAATTTTACAGTAGGCAAAGCTAATCTGGAGTGGCAGAAAGCATATTATGGTTGTCTGGGGCCAGAAATGGGGGTGGGTAGTGGGTGAGTATAGATTGGAAAAGAGCAGGGAATTTTGAGGGGTGACGGAAATGTTCTATATCTTAATTGTGGTGGTAATTACATGGGTGTATGCTTTAGTCAAAACCCACTGAACTGTACACCTAAAATGGGTACATTTTATTGCATGTAATTTATATCTTAACAAAGAAAAAATTTAAAATACAAATCTGCCTAAAAATTATATACTTTATATACATATATTTACATATATATAGTTATGTAAACTATACATATTTTTAAAATATATATGATTTACTCCTTATCTGTACAAGAAGGGCTATGGGGATATAGGAAACTACATAAGTCAGAAAGTTCCAGAAAAGGAAGAAACAGTATCAAGAATAAGAATATCTCTAGCTCTGAGGAGAACATGCAACAAGCAAGTAGCAATAGATTCCAAAATAAGGGAGTGAGATCACTGCACAAACTTGAAATCCAACTCCTGGGTAATGAAGCCTCTAGCTACTCCTCCTACGATATTCCAATAACATATAATAAAAAATGGAAAACTGAGGTTCACCACCTGTGCCCTGGCCTTGATAGACACAGGGACAGAAATGGGAGGAGTTGGTAGTGGAGCAGAAGAGAGAAGGAAAAGATGATGTCCTGTCTAGTGGCTCAGCCAGGCCTCTCCTGAGACTCCAGAAGCCTCTCCAGACTGCAGCTACTCACTGGCTCCCCTCAGAGGCCAGGGCTCTCCAGTGGGAATGAAGAGAACACATTTCCCTGAAGTGTGGACTCCATTAAGATGACTGCTGGGGATGCCTGGGTGGCTCAGTGATTGAGCATCTGCCCTCAGCCCAGGGCATGATCCTGGGGTCCTGGGATTGAGTCCCACATTGGGGTCCCTACAGGAAGCCTGCTTCTCCCTCTGCCTTTCTCTCCGTGTCTCTCATGAATAAATAAATAAAATCAAAATCTTAAAAAAAAAAAAAAAAGAAGGTGACTGCTCCATCTGAAAGGAACAAAAATTGATCCTTGTGGACAATCTGTCTTAGTCCTGGTTGCCAGGGGCTCTGTGATGTTGAACTTCTCAGGTCTAGATTCCTGGTCACAGTGACATGGCATGACAGAGGTCAATAGGACTTGCGCTGAAATGGATGTTTGTTGTTAACTTCCCTTTCTTTTTTTCTTTTTTTTTTTTTTTAAGATTTTATTTATTTATTTATGAGAGACACAGAGAGAAAGGCAGAGACATAGAGGGAGAAGCAGGCTCCCTGTGTGGAGCCTGATGTGGGACTGGATTCCAGGACCCTGGGATCGTGACCTGAGCCAAAGGCAGACACTCAACCACTGAGCCACCCAAGTGCCCCAAGTCCCCTTTCTTTGTTAATAGTGCTTGGATTGTCCTTCTCCACTCTCAGTCCAAGTTGTCCTGATGAAGACAGATCCACCCTGGCTCTCTAGAGAGAGCAGTGACTCAGGCCAGTTAACCAGAGCGTCACACTCCCTTGGCCACAGTGATTTCTTCAGGCGTGGGCATATGACTGCTTCCTCTGCAGAGCCAATCGGACACCGTGAAACATTTCCAGAGAATGAGACATTTCTAAGAGTGGCATGCCAGTTGTACTTTTTGCTCTGAAGCTAAAATCTGAGAGAATGTAGGGTTGGATCTGCTGTCACCATCTTGATACTGTTGGAGCCATCTCAGAGGAAATCAGACGAGAGACAGAGAGAAATCAAGTCCTGAAGACAGCGTTTGGGCTCTGAATCCAGCCATGCCTGACAAGTCTATCCTTGGGCTTTTTGTTTTCTTACTCAGTTCCCCAATAAGTTCCCTTCTTGCTTAAACCAGTTGGAGTCAATTTTTCTGAGATATATACAGCTCAAGTGGCAAGCTCGCCCCATCCCCTCTACTGACAAACACCTTCTTCTCATTCAAGACTCACTTTAAGTACCAATAAGCTATGAGTTTTTCTGGCTCCCCTGCCCCAAGTGGAACTGGCTCCTCAATGATTTTCCTCCACTGTACTCTGCACGCACTATCACAGCACCTAAAATCTTTAGAATCCTTGTTCTTATGGGTATGTCTCTCTTTCCACAGACCATACAGCTGTTGAGCATAGGAGCTGTCTATTTGTGGGCTTGGTATCTTCAGAGTCTAGCCTAGCCCCTGGCATATAGTAGGTGCATAACAAGTGTTGGCTGCACAAATGAATGAATGAAGGGAGCAAGAGTCTGCCCCCAGGTCTTCCAATAAGAGACACTGGCATCTCAGTTGGTAGACAGGGTGAGACTTTGGGGAATTTGGGATGGACAATGGAAAGAACCAATACATCTGTTTGCCAGTCAGTCTTGTCCGTCTATCTGAACATCTCTGGGCATCACTCAGAACTGGGCCTCCTAGGCTAGGAGAGTGACTCATGCTTGGGAATGGGCAATGCAAGGCTGTTTAAATACTATTTATACCCAGCTCTGATTTTCGTGACTACTGCTTTTGTGACTTAACTCTGCTCTCAGGTGGGGAGCTCAGTGGGCAGCTCTGGAGAGCCAGGGACACAGAAGCTAAGGAAATGAAGTCAGGTGGGGGGTGATGGAAGACTGTCTATGTATTTAGTAAATTCTTATCGACCAACTGAATTTGTTTCTTACAGTCACCTTTTTTCTCTTCATGAAAATTAAGAGCTATTTGGAATTGAAAATCTGACCAATAGGGATCCCTGGGTGGCGCAGCGGTTTGGCGCCTGCCTTTGGCCCAGGGCGCGATCCTGGAGACCCGGGATCGAATCCCACGTCAGGCTCCCGGTGCATGGAGCCTGCTTCTTCCTCTGCCTATGTCTCTGCCTCTCTTTCTCTCTCTGTGACTATCATAAATAAATAAAAATTAAAAAAAAAAAGAAAATCTGACCAATAGTAGAATAAAATGACATCGATAGATGGAAACAGAAAATGTTTGCAGGATCAAATAATTATCTGAAAGTATGCTTTAAATGGGACACCTGGGTGGGATGGTTGGTTAAGCATCTGCCTTCAGCTCAGGGTAGGATCTCAGGGTCCTGGGGTTGAGTCCCGCTTTCAGCACCCTGCTCAGCACGGAGTCTGCTTCTCCCTCCCCTTTTATCCCTCCCTGCCATGCGTGCTCTCTCTCAAATAAATACATCAAACCAAAGTCATAGTCTTTCTGACTGGCTAGGATGAATCACATGCTGCGCCTCAACCAATGGTACAATCAACCCCACCATCTTTTTATGAACTGAGAGAAGAGTTGGTAATCCCCCTGGAAGGAATTATGCTATAGTTTCTAGTAGAGGGAAGGAAGAGTGAGTGACAAAACAATATCAATTACCTGTAAATAACCCATAATGCCTTAGGCCACATAGGATGGTGGTAGTGCTGGGAGACAGACAGGAGGGACAGAGTCACAAGAGCATACAAACTAGAACTTGTCTGATTTTACCTTTACCTGCTATGTGAGAATACCAGCCCCTCCCAAATTATGGGAGGAAACATTAGCTTCCTCCCAATTATTTTGGGAGTCCCTGGAGACTTTAGTGAGGAGTCTCATGTGTACTTGTGAAACATTTCTTTTGGGTAGCTCTCAGAACCTTTAGCCTCTTCCTCCTTTGCTGCGGCCTCCTGGGATATTTCTGTGGCTGCCAAGGCCAAGGTGCTCAAGGCACAACAATGCTGTTGCTGCAGTGCCTTACAGAGATAGCGGCCGCTGCCCATGCTGCTGAAAAAAAACCTAACCCTTTAAAGAATGGGGTCTCTTCCCATGTCTCCAGCAGGGACTCTGCATGAGGGCAGTACCTTTCACTGCCATTTCTGCCATCCAGTCCCTCTTACCTAACAAATAAGGGTTGGATGGTCACAGTTGGCATCCGTCTATGGACTTCCCACAGGACAAGATTTATACCCCTTCTCCAAGCACTGTGCCAAGTGGCTGGTCCATGAGGGAGTAAAAAAATCAGTCCCCACTTGGCAGGGGTGGGGACCACCCTGAAGGTCTATCCCAGTTCCCACTGAAGGTGAAATCAGCTAGGCCTCTGTCACACCTGCCTGGCACTTTAATCTCCCCCTCTGCCCAGTCTTGCTTTCCTTACTTCTTTATAGGGCTGTCTCTGACTACAGCCCTCAGTGAACCACCTGCAAGCAAGTCTCATGTGAGTCTGTTTCCAGGGAACTTGGCCCAAGGCACATGGCATATGTTATTCACTCAGCCGTGTGGCTCTGACCTCAACAGTCCTCTCTATAGATTTATTCTTTTACTGGTGCTGTCTGAGGTGACGTGGCAGCTGGTTGCTTCATGACATGCTCTTGCTGTTGTGAAAGTCTTTGCTATCCTCACCGAAACCTTGAAAGATCAGGAAGGTGTTTAAGGATCCTTTAAA
Organism: Nyctereutes procyonoides; assembly: GCF_905146905.1. Taxonomy (NCBI): domain Eukaryota; kingdom Metazoa; phylum Chordata; class Mammalia; order Carnivora; family Canidae; genus Nyctereutes; species Nyctereutes procyonoides. Next base: position 38,969,963 of record NW_026575042.1, read on the forward strand.
CTCGTTAATCCTGGAATTTTTGCTCAGTCCTGGAGCCAGAGATGGCTCTCACCCTTCTGCCCCAGAGCAGATCCCTGTCAGGCTCCAGTAACAGCTCAAGACACAAAGAAGGATGCTTCTTCCTTTCAAGATTCTCTCAGAAGCTCCACCCCGGCTTTTCAGCCCTTCGTACGTACCCTCCACCCTGGCAGCTCTCTTGGGTCATGCCAGTTGCCAAGGCGGCAGTGGCTAGCGCCAATGCTCCCCAGTGAACTGATGGTACCTCAGCTGTTAGCGCAGCTCAGTCTTCTCCTTCCCTGCAAGGTGAATTCCGTTGAAACTCTTGTGCTCTTTTTTCCCATCTGGCTGTTGTCAGGGCCACATGATGGGCTATTATGGGCCACATTCTGAATCACAAAATGGGTCTACTGCCTTCCTTCAGCTCTGCTATAAATTTGCCTGACTCTCCATTGCCCTCACCCCTCTCTGGGAACCACCAGGCTCTGAGAATGTCGAATATGTTAGAACAGAGAAGGAGGGTGAAGGTGGAAAGGACAACATCTGTTTATGGAGACAGGATTCAGACAACTCCTTGTTACATACAGCAAAGGAGTCGAGAAGTCAGATAAACCTGGCTTCCTTCCTTCTTCATCTGTCAAATGAGGACACTTCATGAAGTTGTTAAGATAAATAAGATAATGCATATAAAGCCCTTGACCTGGCATGGGGTGAGTGCTCAATACCTGGTATTTTTACCAGCTACAGGTTTTTGTCTCTCAGTCCCAAATCTGCTGTTCTATTCTCTGCTTTGTGGCACTGGGTCTATCTGGGACTCTACAGACCGTGTTTCTGCTTTGCTAGCTACTCCTTGTTGGGCTCTGCCAACAGGGAAACCAGAGAGACACTAGAAGGCTGCAGGGGGAGAAGGCACTTGCTCCTTCCTGGAGGCTTATATCTACTTCCTGTTCCGCGAGCAGCACATCAGCAATGCCTGTTTATCTCGGCAGAGGTGGTTCTTTCCTGGAGGGGTCTGAACCCAGGTCACTTGCAGGAGCAGCCTCATTGCATCTTCTCAGAGACTGGCCCCAGCCCCCTGGCACCCCATCCTCAGGGGTCTTGGTCCTGCCTCTATAACCTCTTCCTCTTTCCCACACCTCTAGACGAGGTAGCTGCTTCCTGAAGCTGCAACTGCTATGATTTCATAGTGCCTTCATTTTACCTTTCAGTCACCTAGTTAACAGCTCTATACCTAGTTAAACAGTTTTTTATATTAAATTCTCACTGCTCAGTAACTGGTATGGTTTCTCTCTGCTGACTAGACAGTGATGAATACAAAAGGTTTTCCATTTTGTGAACAAGAAAACAGGGAATCGTGTTGGTTAAGGAATTTCCACGCCTGGGTGGTTCAGCCATTTAGCACCTGTCTTCAGCCCAGGGCATGATCCTGGAGTCCTGGGATCGAGTCCTGCATCGGGCTCCCTGCATGGAACCTGCTTCTCCCTCTGCCTGTGTCTCTGCCTCTCTCTCTTTCTCATTCTCTCTCTCATGAATAAATAAATAAAATATTTTTTTTTTCCCAAAGGAATTTCCCAAGGTCATGGTGCGGTTCCTTGGGATTTGAATCCAGGTCTACCCAACGCCAGAACTCTACAGGCAGCCTACACACTATGTAGCACAACTGAGATAAACCATGTTGCGTCCACCCAGGTCACTCTCATGTTTTCATTCCAGCCTTGGCCTCATCCAGTTCCCTGCTGGGATGTACTCCACCTACTACCCTAGGGACTGAAACTAAGGTTAAAGCACAGCTGTTTCATGGCTGAACATGTGACATTGAGTGTCTCCAAAAGCTAGGTTCCTCTCTGAAATCCTCTATTTAAGGAAATTATTTTAACCAAATTCTACAATTTTCATTAAGTAAATCCATTATAAAACTTTTAAATGCTAGTCAATCTAAAAAGATTTGCTAAGGGTTATAAAATTGTCTTGATGGAAGCTGATTCTCTAGGCTTGATCCAGAATTTTGTGGGGGAAAATAAATCTGAAAACACAGTTATTTTAATTTCACTTTTATTTTTTTTAGAGAATCTCTATCCCCAATGTGGGGCTCAAACCCATGAGCCCGAGATCAAGGGTCACATGCTCTACCAACTGGGCCAGCCAGGCACCTCTTGCTTTTATTTTAAAAAGTGTTTCGCAGAGCATTTTTTGATGGAAGACAGGCGGTCAGAGAGAAGAAAGGGAGTTAGGCCAAAAGAGACATCTTTCACATCAAACAAGGATGGACTGCTCATCTTTAGAAGAAACCAGCATTCTAATAGACTATTTGGGGAAAGGCACAATGACATTACTGGGAATCTGGCCAAAGTAAAGACTATTACTGGATGTTTCTGACTTTGTTCGGAATATTCCTGGAACTCAATGTCTTTATAATGCCATAGAGATAGAATATTTTTCTGACATGAATGCCACAGTCCATTAGCAGAAATTGAGCTATATTTTAATTTTATTATAATATCTAATTAGAAATGGAATCCCAAAGAAAAACAAATGTGTTGTTAAATTATCATTGTTAAGAAATAATGAGTAATGTTATTAGAAGAATGGAAAAAGCCATATAATGCAATGGGTTTGTGAAAACAAGAAAATACAATCCAACTCCTGGATCATTACCTAGGAATGAGGGCAGGGTTCTCATTCTAGGCAGTGATAAGTTGTTATGGTTGATGTTCCTGCACCAGAAAAACAAAATCATGTAAGCAAAGAGTCATTTTTACAAGTTTGAAGAACTAAGGCCACCTAATTTTGTGTCACCATGAAAGAATGTTCCTAGGAAACTCACTGACACATGTAATTTTTGTAAGAAATTGACTCTTAGAATCATTCCAGGGAGTTGAACACTCAGAATTTATTAAATATTGGATGTTGCCAAATAATAAAAGTCAAGAAAACTGACTATTTCTCCTACCTATCTGCTTGTCTCCTTTCTAGTATTCTAATATCTTAATTTTTCACTGACTGTATTCTCCTTGGCTATTTCTTGGAGGTTGCTATTGTTTATGCTGTTTACTTGTTACTGAATTTTCAAGGAAAAATTATAGAATCTACTGACCTTCCTACTGGTCTGAAAGGGCTTCCTAAAGTAGCATAGTTTGCAGTCTTCTGTATGACAGTTACTGAGAACACTGTTAGAACATTCCCTAAAATTATTTTTCTCCATTCTTCAAGTGAGCAACAAAAGCAGAGAGAAGTCAGCAATGTCAGGGTGGTGTCCTGGACAGGATCACAAGCTCCATGGGCCGAGAGATCTTAATTTGGAGACTTGGATTCAGTCATTCATTGGCTGGGTGACCTTGGGCAGGTTACTTAACCTCTCTGAGCCTGCATTTTCTCATTTATAAAAGAGGGTGATGATAGTAGACTCCTGTCTCTCCTCCAACCTTTTCCTGGGGGGATCTAATTGCTCCTCTTCAGATCGCTTATCACTTCTGTGCTGTGGATTCCATATACCCACCTGCAACCAGCCTTCTGTCCTGTGCTTCAGAACTATATTTCCGTTTATTTTATGGACAGCTTTGCTGAGACATCCCACAGATACCTTAAATACATTATACGCCTGGCACATACTATGTGCCCTGTGAGTTACTATTTAATGAAAATGCAAGAGTCCTCCCACCTGCTGCTTCCTCTGCGTGGAGCATTTATCTTCCCTTCTGCACTGGCGTGTCCTGTTTATTTATTTAATTTTTAAGGTTTTTCCTTGGTCTCTCCCTTCAGGGAGAGCTCCCAGACTTTCAAGTCTAAGTTAGAGGCCCCTCCTATGCCTTCTAATAGTCCTTTTTGTTTCTCATAGAGTTTTGTTTTTAGGATTTTATTTATTTATTCATGAGAGACACACACACACACACAAAGGGAGAGAGAGAGAGAGAGAGAGAGAGAGAGAGACAGAGACACAAGCAGAGGGAGAAGCAGGTTCCATGCAGGGATGTGGGACTCGATCCTGGATCTCCAGGATCACACCCAGGGCTGAAGGTGACACTAAACCACTGAACCACCTGGGCTGCCCTCTCATAGGTTTTATATTTCTGCATTGTGATTGTCACCTCACTTGTCAGATTCCCCTTTTCGACTGCGTGGAAAGGACTATGTTGATCTATTCATTGCTGTATTCCCAGCACCATCCCCCAGTGTGTGGCACATAGTAGATATTCAAAAAATACGTGTTGGGTGAATGAATGCATGAATGCAACAGAAGTTATTACTATAATAACAAAAATACTTGGAAACAGCAGCTATTAAGTATTACAATTCATCTACTCATTCAATCACTATTTACTAAGGACGTATTATGTACCAGGCACTGGGTTAAGAAACCCAGTTATGAAAAAGGCTACAGAAATATTGAAATAGGCTTATAATGCAATCTAATAGAAATAAACAAACAAACAAACAAACAAACAAACAAAAGCAGAACCATGTGAACATGGTGATTATGACTCTATAAAGTATGTAGGCAGCAGCCTGGTGTTGTGCAGTGGTTTCTGAGGTTTTTTATTTTTAGCTAAAAGCTTTATGTTCAAATAAAGTCTTAGAAGCTCAAAAAAAAATATATATATATATATAAAAACAGAGGTTTGTAGGGGTGCTTGACAGAAGCATGAGAGCCAGAGCCTGCCCACGCTTCTTTTGCTCTTCTCTCCTCTCGCCCCCTGGGCCACCACTTCTACTCTCAGACATGAAGGCTGCTGTCGTGGCATGTTCAGAGAGGAGGATTATTTGAAAAACCCCAGAATAGACTTCTGGTTAAACACTGCAGTTTAAAAACATGTACTTTGGGACACCTGGGTGGCTCAGTCGGTCATGATGCTGGGGCCCTGAGTTTGAGCCCTGCATCGGTGTCCCTGCTCCATGGGGAGTCTGCTTCTCTCTCTCTCTCTCTCTGCCTGAAGCCCCCCCCCCCTGCTTGTGCTTTCTCTAGCAAATAAATACAAGAAACCAATAATAAAAACAGGCATTTTATTTTGATCCCTTTCAAAATGCCCCTAAATTGACAGCAAAGAAGCCAGACAAGCCCAAGTCTATTAAGGACAGAGGGAATGGGTGAAGAGTTTGGTGTCAACACTTTTAGGAACATGGACAAGGGCTAGATGGAGTGGAGACTAAGCCAGCAGAGCTGAGAAAACTGCAGATGGATGACTGTGAAGAAGGCAGCCAGTGCATAGCACAGTACCCTGGAAAGGCCCTGGAATTGGAGGTACAGATCCTCTGAAACAGAGGGTAAGAGGCAGGGCTGCAAACAGGAGGTTTGTGGAAAGTCTTCTGAAGGAGCAGTCAGATCCCAGATTCCTTTCCCCTCCTCTCAGCAACCAAATGACTATCTCCCTCCCACCCCAGCAGAAGCCAGGTTTATGTCTGGACACTGAACCAGAAATGGCTCCAGGCTCAGGAATGGAGGCCAGGCCAGGGTGGTGGCGATGCCATACTGAAAGAGAACTAACTGATTGGTTTAGGATTAGACCTGTGACCCACACTGGGCCAAACGGAGTCCATCACTGGCATTTTTATATCCTGACGGTGGGAAAGAAAAACAGAGTTGGAAGCCATGTCTCCCCTCCACATAGAGAAAGCCTATTGAAATAGAAAAGAATGAAGTAAAATACAGATGAGAGAGCGAGACAGAGAGAGAGGGAGAGACAGAGGGAGGGAGGGACAGAGATTGCATGTGTGTGTGTGTCCGACCATGTGAGTGTCCTGGTTGTGTTGAGGCCCTGTTCTAATCTTTGAGGTTATTGGCTGTGCTTGACTGGCTCTTGTAACTCTCCCTTCAATCCTGTAAACTACCCGGTACCCTTCTATATTGGTTTGCTAGGGCTGCCATCACAAAACACCACAGATTAGGTGGCTTAAACAACAGAAATTTATTTTCTCATGGTTCTGGAGGCTAGATCCCCAAAATGAAAGTGTTGGCAGAGTTAGCATCTTCTGAGGCATCTCTGCTTGGCTTGTAGATGGCCATCTTCATAGAGTTTTCACTTTGTGCTACCTGCATCCTACTCTCCTCTCCTTAGGATACCAATCAGGGGATTCCTGGGTGGCTCAGCGGTTAAATGCCTGCCTTCAGCCCAGGACGTGATCCTGGAGACCCAGGATCAAATCCCACGTCAGGCTCACTGCATGGAGCCTGCTTCTCCCTCTGCCTATGTCTCTGCCTCTCTCTCTCTCATGAATATTTGTTAACTAAAATCTTTTTTTTTTTTTAAAAAGGACACCAATTGGATTGGTTGAGCCCACCCATATGACTTCATTTTATCTTAATTGTCTCTTTAAAGACCCTATCTCCAGATAGAGTCACATTTTTTTTTTTACATTTTATTTATTTATTTGGGAGAGAGAGAACACAGGAGCAGGGGGAGGGGGCCAAGGGAGAGGGAGAAGTAGACTCCCCACTGAGCGTAGGGCCTGGCAACATGGGGCTCCACAAGAGGCTCAATCCCAGGACCCTGACATCATAACCTGAGCCGAAGTCAGACGCCTAGCAGACTGAGCCAACCCGGTGCCCCTAGAGTCACATTCTGAAGTACTTGGTGTTAGAACTTCAGTGTATGCATTTTGAGGAGGGGGTACAATTTAGCCGGTTAAAATTAATATGGACAGCAAATAATAAGCTTTTATTTTTTAACTTAAGCTGTTTCTAATTTAGTTTCTGCCACTTGCACCCAAAGAACTCTGATTTACCATTCATTCAGCTCTTATGTACCAACTTGTAGACATTATAGTTTTCCTTAGCTGTTTTTTGCTAACCTGCACTGCTATTAACCTTTTCTTATGTTTATTTTCCTTAAAATAAGAAGTAGATCATAGTTTGTACAGTCTATGGAGCCAGATGATCGGATTAGGAGAGCTCTACTTGTTAGTTCTTTGATAATTGGTGAAGTTCTCTACACCTCAATTTCCTCATTTGTGAAATGCAAATGATGTGAACAGGTTGTTGTGAAGATTCGATATGTTAATGAGTGTAAAGCTTTTAGAACAGAGACTGGCATATGGTGAGTTTTATGTACATGCGTGCGATTACTTATTCATTCTGAAGTCTCAATAGAAAATAACTATGTGTCATAGTTATCTACATACATGTAGATGCTTAATAAATATTTATTACCAGTTTTAAAAAAGTAATCTCTATGACCAGTGGCAGGCTTGAACTCACCACTCCAAGATCAAGAATTATTTATTAATTCTACTCCGTAAATGTATGTGCTATAAGAGGTTCATAAAGGTAATTTCAAATCATTATTTGGTATATTGTTCTGTCAACGTGATGTCTCTTTATAATGCTCTTTTTCCTTGTTTAATCAATGGCTACTATAAACAGCTATAACTCTGGACCAATAAACTCTCAAGTTGATACAATAAACAAGTATAGAATATTTTCTTGGACCTCAGAAGCTCTGTCATTTAGGAGGAGAGCCTGGGGTAAAAGTTAGTGTTGCTGGCTCTGCACTGTGAGCCTGGACAAAAGTCTCACATTCTTGTTGGCTTCTTTTACAGACTGAGGTTGAACTATATAAGCCTTAGGGTCTCTAATCCCAACATTCTATATTACTTATCTTTGAAAGAAGATCTTATATGATCTGTTCAGATCCCTTCAAAACTACATTGTCCCTCATTTCCTACTTTGAGCATAACCTTTAGTAATTCTGACACATAGTAGATGTATTTCTGAGTGTCTGTTGGATGAATGAGAAATAAATTATTAAACTTTGGGAGAGATCAATAGCAATTATAGTGTCTTTTGATAAGTTGAGCATTTTATTTCTAAAGTAACCCTACCCCCAAAAGAAGCCTTACTGGATAAGAAAATAACATAAAATGCTACTTTATTTTACTTCATTTTAACTCCTTGGTCATCATTCTTAATTTCTTCAGAGTAGTCTTTTGAGTCCTGGCCCTACAGTCCATTGATAGCCAGTCTGCAGTTGTAGGAGAGTGTCTGGCACTGCCGGGAGGCAGGGATTGGGGGTGGGGGTACCAAAGAAGTGAAACACATGATGTCCGCTCTCGTGCTCCTATGTTGTCCTGGAAACACTCTCACAAAATACTCAGAAGTACAAAGATGTGCACATTCTGATGCGTGCAAAGTAACACCACACTGCTTGCCCTCAACTAAAAGGCATTCATTGCTCGCTCTGCTCCTGGGGACCAGAGCTGAACCGGACAAAGTCCTAGTCCTCCTGGAGTTGGCATTTTAGTTAAATACGCAATTATGAAGAAAAGGAAAAAAAAAAGGTAGTCGCCCACCAGGAATGCCACGGGAGGGAGGGGGACCATGGGCGCCTCGGCCTCCCGGGGCCTGGCCAGCTGGGTCCCCGGGCCTGAGCCCCAGGCCGAGGAGGCCCCGGACCCGAGCCAACCGCCACCGGAGCTGCTCCTGGGGGTGCTGAGCCCCGGGCGCGCTGCTGGGGTGCTGCCGCGGCGTGTGCCGGGGCTGGTGCGCCCGGAGGGGGCGGCCGGGGCGCTGGGGTGCTTGGCCTAGCCCGGGACCTCGGTACCCCGAGCGCCCTGCGGCCGCTGGCCCCGCCCCCGCCGACAGCGGCCCCGCCTCCTGCGCGAGCCCCGCCCCCCACAGGCCCCGCCCCACAGGCCCCGCCCCCGCCGGGCCCGCCTCCCCGCCTCCTGCGCTCCCCCGGGGCCCGGCAGGTGCGGTCGCAAGAAGCAGGGGTGCGCCCGCGGAGCAGCGCGGTGGCCAGCGCCGCGGGAGAGTGGCGGGATGGAGGACTGGCTCTCCGAGCGATGCCGGCCGGGCCGCCCTGGGTCGACTCCCTGCGCTGCCCGTTCCCTTCCAGCAGCGGAACAAGCGTCCGCTTCCAGGGCCCCCTCGTGCTCTGCGACGGCAGGGGCCGTTGGTGCGGTGCCCTCGACCCCTGCGGGGCCGGGACGGCGGTTCTGGGCCGGTCCCTCTGAGCCCGTGTGACCAGCTCCAGCGCGCTCGTGCGGGCCGGCTGTCTTAGCCGAGGCTGGCCTTGCAAAACAACCTGACCGGTGCCTTCCAGAACACCTGGGACCACTGGCCAGGACGTCTCATCAGCCAAGGGCGCATGCCTCCCGGGCCTCTGGGGTACTGCTCCAGGATCCCTTGGAGGGTCCTGCTGGGCCTCCTCTTTCAGGTTCTGGAAACTGCCAGAAGAAAGTTCTTCCTTCAGACCTTCCTACTGCTGTCATAGGGCAGTCCTTCCCCTGTTGGTGAGCACCGAGGAATGAGGAATGCTCTTCATCCTCCCTCCCCCCCCCCACCCTCTGATTTGGCCGCAGTCCCCTCTGCCCTGTCTCCTCTCCTTTCTGCTTTATGGGTCCCTTTAGAGAGGGCCTCTCATCTCTGGAGTAGAATCTCGTCCTGATGACTGGGAAAATCCCAGCCCCCTTGGGTGGCAAACTTAACCTCCTGCAGCTTGGAGACCGAGACCAGGTCTCGCAGCTGAAAGTCAAGCAGCTCAAAAAATGTGTGGAGATCCTCAAGGACCCCTGTGATTGTACGATGTATATAACATTATCTTTTAGGGGCACTGGGTGGCTCAGTGGTTGAGGGGCTGCCTTTGGCTCAGATCATGATCCCAGGGTCCTGGAATCCAGTCCCACCCACATCGGGCTCCCTGCAAGGAGCCTGGTTCTCCCTCTGCCTGTGTCTCTGTGTCTCTCTGTGTCTTCATGAATAAATAAAATCTTTAAAAAACACACAACATTATTATCATCATTATTATTATTATTTAATATTTCATTCATTTATAATGATAGAGAGAGAGAGAGAGAGGCAGAGGCAGAGGCCAAGGGAGAAGCAGGCTCTATTCAGGGAGTGGGCTCTGGAACTTGATCCTGGGACTCCGGGATCACACCCTGAGCCAAAGGCAGAGGCTCAACCACTGAGCCACCCAGGCATCCCAACAACATTAGTTTTTATTTTGAAATTTTCCACAAACATTGAGAGGATGATATATGGGCAATAACTATCTGCCAATCATATGTAATAAGTTTATTATTTTGCCAAAAAAAGAAAGAAAGAAGAAAGAAAGAAAGAAAGAAAGAACGAAAGAAAGAAAGAAAGAAAGAAAAGAAAGAAAAAAGAAAAAAATGAACCCAACGTGAGGGTTAATCTCCATTAGCCTAGTGGGCAGATTCAAACCCGAGCAGCAGGGGGCAGTCTCCTCAGGCTGGGCAGCTCTGTGGTGCTACAACATAGTCTTAACCACTCTGGGAGGCAGCAGGGCATCTTGTGTGTCTAACAGGGCTGGTCATTGTTTAACGGACCCTTCTCTGTGCAATATTATTTTCAATAATAATACTGAAATGAAATGAATAATCATAATAACAGACAGAAAAGAAACAGTAAGATTTTTCTTTTCTTGACCTTTGTATATGTAATCATGTCACTAAAAGGAAATAATGAAGTAATAAAATAAATTAGTACAGGATCAAAGAAGAGGGAAAGGTAATGGATTAATATTTTTAAATTGCATTAGTTTTTTTTTCCAAACGAAAAGGAAAAAGCATATGCCCACATACTTGTCTGCCACAGAAACGAGTAATAGCATTACAGGCTAACAAGAATGATTAAACGAGAAACATGACAAAGAGGGAACAGTTTCGAATTTTAAAGATACTATTCAAATATAGTAATATATTTCATGGTTGGGAACTTGCACTTACCAAACAAAAATATTATAGCTTGCAGTTTGCACTGTTTTAAATTTGAATCATAAATAAAAGCTCCAACCGGTCACATAGAATGAGAGAATTAAATGGAGAAAGAATTGAAGTAGCGCAAGTTCTGTTATTATCGCTAATGCCATTACTTCTTTCAAATCAAGTGTTTAAATGCAGGAGCAGATAGTTCCACCCAAGTTGGAGACATACAATGCACCCAAAGGAAGCATGCATGATTCTGAAACCATAAGCAATGTAACTCTCAAACAAACACATGTAGATGGGTTTATGCCGGGGCTTCTCTGAGTTAACTTTTATGTGCCATACAATGCTTATGGAAAGATAAAAAGTGCTAATTTTATTTATAAAAAAATGAATACTAACTGCCGAAATTGTTTAGAACTTAGACCAACAAAAGGTTTTGGGAGAGGAAGAGTATTTTACATTGTGTCTGACATTGTGTAGAGTTGCTGGTGCGTGACTATAATTTTTTAAAGCAGACCAACTTTTAGTCTGTTTTATTATTTTATAATTCTCTACAGACAATACATGCCCTTTTTGTTTAAGACCACTCCTATCACTACTCGGGACATCCATGCCATAGGAAATGAGGAAAGATAATATAGGAACTATAACTTAGAGCCAGCTGTGTTTAATTTATTCCTTTCCTGATCCAGGCCCAGTGGAGACAGCCCTACAGAGGGACCTCATGAAGCCCCAGTGGGCATTCTGGATCTTGAAGCAGGGTAAGGAGCCTGCTCTGGGTTGCCTTTCATAGGTTTTGAAATGGTACTATAAGTGGTTTATCTATTGGGTGAGTGCAAAACAGGAGTTAGGGTGTGTATTCGTGTGTATGTGCATATGTGTGTGCATGAGGCTTGAGGTTAAGGGAGGCTGGTGAAGAGCAGTAGGATTACACATAAGGTGAATTTGTGCCCTCTCCTGGAAACGATGGGAAATTGTGGTTTTAAAATGTGGATTTAAGTAGCCTCTTCTCTTCAAGAGGTTCAAAATACTTTGCAGATACTATTTAATTCATATTTTCGGTTTTCCCTGTGAGTTTGGCAAGAGATACCTATTGCAGTTTAATAAAGAGGAAATAGGGATGCCTGGGTGGCTCGGTGGTTGAGCACCTGCCTTTGGTACAGGGCCTGATCCCGGAGTCCCAGGATCGAGTCCCGCATTGGCTCCCTCCGTGCGGGGAGCCTGCTTCTCCATCTGCCTGTGTCTCTGCCTCTCTCTCTGTGTCTCTCATGAATAAATAAATAAAATCTTAAAAAAAAAAAAGGAAATTGTGATAGGGATATTCAGTTATTCCCCCCTCCCAGGGTGAATTTATGAAACAAGAGATGAACTCTAGATGTATGTACAGGAAAGGGAAAAAAATCAGACCAAATCAATAACAAGTGATTATTTAAAGCTGTTGTTTAGGAGTATGGTATGACAATATCTGGTACAGTCGAAGCTTCCCTGTGACCCCCCCAGTCCACTTGTAGAGTATACCCAGGGGACATCTATATGTGTACAAGTAGACACGTATTAGAACATTCTGACAAATGTATTGGTCTACTCAAGACTACTGATGACTCTCCAGGAGGACCACCTTCTGGGCCATGGCTGTGGAAGCCATGCTGGTGGAATGGGCCTCCTGCTCAGACAGCTGGGCTCCAGCTCTCCAAAGTCACCCAGGGCACAGCCCAGTCATCACCCATCCTTGTGCCTCACACTGCAGGCCTCTCCGTTCCCACCCTGGGCCTCCGTATCACCACTGAGGTACAGGATACAAGAGGACTGCTGGGGCACACTGGCTTGATAGGGCCCAGGAGGCTGGTTTGTGTCTGCTCAGAGGGTGGGGGTTGCCGCCACCACTTCTTTGTGGCTGCAAAGGGAGCCAGGACACAATGGCAGAAGTGCTAGGGATTCATACCCAATGAAACGGATTTTAACCACTGAGAAGTAAAGGATGGGAGAGAGCCATAGACAAATTCTTCTCCTTCCTCTCCCTTTAAGGACTCATCTGAGAAATGTTTCCACAAGGCTTCCCTGGAAACTTCCTACATCACTGAGCAACCAGTTGTGCTTTTTAGTGAAGTAGAGGGCCAGTTCCGGGACTTTGCTTCCCCTCCTTCTTGCCTCAATGCCCTGTCTCCATTCTTGTTTCTTGGGTTTATATTCTTCCAATAAAGCTTTAGAATGTAAATTTTGCCTCAGGCTATAATTTCCAGGGAATTCAGAGTGTTTACTGCAGCAAAATTGTCACAATGCTTAGACATTGTTCTAGGATCACAAGAATTAATGAAACCATTGGAACAAAGAAAAAGAAGGAAAAATAGAGGAAAAAGGAATTTCAAGCTGAAAACTAAAATTATTATTATTTTTTAAAGATTTTACCCTTTTATTCATGAGAGACACAGAGAGAGAGGCAGAGACACAGGCAGAGGGAGAAGCCTGTGTAGCTTCCCCACAGGTAGCCCGATGCAGGACTCGATTCCAGGACCCCAGGATCACGCTCAACCGCTGAGCCACCCAGGCGTCCCTGAAAACTAAAATTAAAGCAAACATGGACTCACAGTGCAAGGGATAGCCCATGACTTAGAAAGACTTCACTGCTGTTCTTTCTCTGCTGCTCACTCACAAGTTGTCCTGTAAGCTCATATTTTAAATCATTGCAATATTGTGAAAAGCTGTCAGTTCCTTAAAACATGCTTAAGTGTATGGATGCCACTGATTAGTCTAGAAAAGAAAAACAATATTCAGAAGAGTAGTTGCTACTTCAGGTACAACTTTAATACATTTTATTTTGTAAAATTGACCAGAATTTCAGAAGTTTGTCCAAGAATTCTGGGATCAGGTGACCTAGGATTAAAAACTCAGATCTATAAACAAACAAACAAACAAAAAAAACAAAAACCAAAAAACTCAGATCTAACCATCTTATAAAAGTTACTATATCTTTTTAAGCCTCAACTTTCTCTTCATTTAGGTAAAGATAAGATAGTCCTTAATTCCTAGGGTCGTCTTGGGTTTTAAACGAGATTCAGTGTCTGGCATACAGTACTCAATAAACATTATCATTACCCATTATAGCCCCAATGAGGAAAATCAATTCTTTGTGAGCAGAAATTGGTACTGAACGAAGCTACATTTATGCTTATTATCTTGAGAAAGATGAATTCCAGTTGGAGCTTTTGCCGTGGGAACAGTATATGATTTTTTTTTATCATTTTAAGTGTGTATGTGTGTATGAACTCATTTAACCCGTTTTACTGAGCATCTACTGTAAGCCTGGCATTTTTCTTGGCATAAGGATGGATGGAAATCACGATAGATTAGGTTTCTGTTTTCAAGGGTTTCTGATTCATAAAAAACATCTCATTACTGTTCTTTTGCTTAATTGTTTGCTATTTCAGGAGATGTTCAGCATTTGGTAGGGTAATGAGAGATCAACACCCCAGGACAGATGAGAAAACCTGAGGTTCGTAGTTTTTTGTTTTTTTTTTTTTTTTGAGGTTCGTAGTTTTGATATGCCAGATGCTATTTTGAAGGAAACCAAGAAATGTGTGTTCTCAGGGAAGGTGTGGAAGGGGGGGCAAAAGGAGACCACCGTTCAAATCCCAGAGGAGACAGATGCTGGCAGTGGTCCCAGGAAGGTGTTGTTGCCAGAAGTGTTGAGGGTGTGGACAAAAACAGGATCACATCAGGGACGGTGCTTTGTCAGAAGTCCTGTCCAACCAGGTACTTACATTGCTCTCCGGCATTCAATGGGGAGAACTTAGGTCGTAGGCCCCACTAAAATTTCTGTCTTCCCAGGGGTGGGATTTATCTTCTTTACAGCCAAGGGAGCAAAGTTTGATTCTGCTCCTCCCCCACTGCCTGATGCTCACCTCTTGCCTCCCTGTCACAAGCCAGGTCACCATAAGCCCACAGAGAACTTCCCTTCTCCTTGGGAATTACCAATTCTGTGAAACTAATTGTCCTAAACCAGTATTTCTATAAATATCTATAAATATAAATATCTATATTTCTATAGACCTGTATGAGGAAAGGCCTTTATCAGACTTATCTTTTAAAATTAAGACTCACCTTTATTTGCTCACTGGGCTCTAAAAACACTTGCCCCTCCCCCCCCCTTTTCCCTATTCTGCAAATATGTCATATTTCTGTTTCAGGGTCTTAGCATATGCTGTTCTCTCTCCCTGGAATTTGCATTCCCAGATCATCATATGACAGGCTTCACACTGTTTAGGCTTTGGCCTAAATGTCACCTCTTCAGAGAGGCCTTCCCTGACTACCCTATTTAGTGTCAATCACCCCGCTTGCCACCCAGACACTAATTATCTTACTTTTTTTTAAGATTTTATTTATTCATGAGAGACACAGAGATAGAGAGAGAGAGACAGAGAGAGAGAGAGGCAGAGACACAGGCAGAGGGAGAAGCAGGCTCCATGCAGGGAGCCTGACGCAGGACTTGATCCCAGGTCTCCAGGATCCCACCTCCAGTCGAAGGTGGTGCTAAACCGTTGAGCCATTGGGGCTGCCCTAATTATCTTATTCTTTCTCTCCCCCTCTCTCCCTCCCTCCCTTCTTCTTCTTCTTCTTCTTCTTCTTCTTCTTCTTCTTCTTCTTCTTCTTTTTATGCTTCAGATAAAAAACAGTGAGTCAATCATATGCCTCAGTTCATGGTGCACTATTATTCCTGTTCTTTCATGGATATTTCTCTCATTCAGCCCTGGTTTCCATTTTCATTGTCTCCTCTTCCACATAGGTATCCACCATAAGATATAGATACATATACCCTTTGATATATATGCAATAATATAAAATGTCGGGTGTTATTTGCTATGTGTTTTAAATTTTTATTAATAGTATTGTGCCATAGACCTTATTCTATTTATGTTTTACAATTAATAATGGGTTTTAAAGATCCATGTGTATTTGCTATATGTCTCTCTGGTTCACTGCTTCCAAGTGAATCCCTAGCATTCTGTAGTGTCCATTTATCACCTCCCACTTCAGGATGAGCTCCTCTAAAGAGCTTTATAATGACTATCCTCATCTTTGCCCCTTTATAGACTTGGGTGAAAATTGATCTGGACATATATCTGGGGAGGGATTGCTGGGCCATATGTATGTACATACTTACATAAATGCTTTACATTAATATTAAAATCACTCAATCCTCACAATAGCCCTATGATGTAGGTATTATTATTATGATTTTACCAGTAAAAAAAACTGAGTGGTTAAACCTGTTATAAGGTCATTAATGACAGAGTTAGGCTTTAAACTTGTAGATGACTCCCTCCAGGAGCCCCCAGTGCCACAGTTGGGCTATCCTACCTCTCACCCCATTCCCATATGCTTTACACAAATGCCCCTCAGAGAACCACCACTGTCCTGCCCTTTACTGAGATTGTCCCCCACCCCTCCATTGGTAATCCCCTAGCTCTCAGGCTGTGGAAGGGATGGATGGTTCCATTGTTATCTTCCTCACCCTGGCCAGCCTCTGGCACTGTTCTGATGTTACCCTGCCATCCCTGTTTAGCTGCTACTTTGCCTCAAGGCGATGCTTTTCAAGAATTTTGGTAGGGGAGAGAAAAGAGCCCTCAACTCTCTCCCCACCACGCCCCCCAATGGTGACCTTCTCTGCTCCGTCTGTGTTTGCCCATAACAGTCACAGCCACCCCTTCTCTCGACCAGGTTCCTAGTGCTTCTTGCCTAGATTTATACAGATTCAAAGATTCATATACGTCCCTCTTGCTTCTGAGACAACATCAGGTTTGATGTTGCCTTACATTCTTTAGAACCCTAACCAAGACCTTAATTGTCATCTTTGTTCATTTACCTCCTTATTATCTGTTACCCTCACTGTAAGACTGTAAATGCATTGTGAGCAAGGACTTTGTCTTATCTCTGTATCTCCAGTGTCAGTTCAGTTCCCAGCAAATATAAATTAAGGACGATGTAAGAAATAGCCTTGTTTTCCACACAATTCATTGTGCTTCTTGGTTCCCTTTATATAAGATTCAGGGATCAGAAAGACCTAAGTACAGCTTTTGTTAATGTAATAGATGAGACTGTGGATAATGTTCTTTATTTGTGCCTCATGGGGAGGAGGCATGTTTGCAAAGAGATGGCTGCTCTATGAAGTAGAATATAGACTAAACTTATTTGATATTTTATATCAGTGGTTCACAAAGTGTGGTGTGAAGACTCCTTAGAGATCCCAAGATCCTTTCAGGGGACTGAAAGGTGTCAAAATCATGTATGCACAAAAGATCTGTTCAAAATTCAGGATAGACCAATGTATTTTAAGATAAAAAGAGTGCAAAATATTCATCAATTTGGTTTCAGTTTCCACACAGCAACTAAGTTTTAAGAAACCACTGCTTTTTAAGTTTTGGTATAGTAGCACAGAAGAATATCTTCAATGATCTGAAAAGCCTATTAAAATATTATTCAAGCCCCCCAAAAATAATGCACTTTAATTTTCCAATATCATATCTGTATGAGGTCAAATTTTCTTCATATACTTTGATAGAAATAATGTATTGCAATAAATGTAAGTAAAATTAAAGCAACTATGTGACTCTAGTTGTCTTCTATTGAGCCAGGCATTAAAGAGATTTATAAAGGTAAAACAGTGCTACCTTCTCACTATATCTT
Organism: Nyctereutes procyonoides; assembly: GCF_905146905.1. Classification (NCBI taxonomy): domain Eukaryota; kingdom Metazoa; phylum Chordata; class Mammalia; order Carnivora; family Canidae; genus Nyctereutes; species Nyctereutes procyonoides. Next base: position 38,987,303 of record NW_026575042.1, read on the forward strand.
TTTTAGTTCTGGAAAATGTAGTTATTTTTCATAAGAGGATGTCATTTATGTTATTATACAATGGGTTTATTATACACACTCTCTATAGTTAATTAATTGATATTTAAAAATCCCTCAGTTTTAATTTCCAAACTATAAATATCAATAGATATAACCACCAGAAATAGCTTTTTGGGTCCCCAATAATTTTTAAGAGCATAAGGGGGCAAAAAGTTTTAAGAACTTGTACTTTATTCTATTGCAGGGAGATGAACCACAAGTCTACGAACTACCTGTAGAGTCTTGGTTTTCAGAACCTGGAGTCTTGATTTTTAGGGGCAATGTTTATGTCTTAAGTCCAATTCATTCCCAGAAAAAACTGATACAAATAATTTGAAAATAAGCTAATTCTATCAACTAGATAGTAATATGAAACAAACATCCATAAAATCTCAGAGGCATATGAAAATAAAATATTTTCATAGCTCAAAGATTGAGGTGTTGAGGGCAGCCTGGGTGGCTCAGCGGTTTAATGTCCGCCTTCAGCCCAGGGTGTGATCCTGGAGATCTGGGATCGAGTCCCAAGGCAGGCTCCCTGCGTGGAGCCTACTTCTCCCTCTACCTCTGTCTCTGTCTCTCATGAATAAATAAATAAAATCTTAAAAAAAAAAAAAAAGATTGAGGGGTTGAGAGCATCAAGGCTTTTTTGTTTTTTTTAAGATATTTATCTATTTATTTATTTGAGACAGAAAGAGAGAGAGAGGCAGAGACAGAGGCAGAGGGAAAAGCAGGCTCCCTGCAGGGAACCTGATACAGGACTTGATCCCAGGACCCCGGGATCATAATCTAAGCCAAAGGCAGATGTTCAACCACTGAGCCCCCCAGGTGCCCCAGCATTAAGGTTTCTGAGGCCCAGGCTTGGAACTGGAACACTTGCACTCTCTTATTCTGTTGGCCAAACCCAGAGTTGAAGGACTCAGTCTAAGGGGAGTTTATGCAAAGTCACACTGCAAAGAGATGGGTACAAGGAATAGTGAAAGATGCGGAGGCATTAAAGTGCTCCACTACACAAACTGTGTAAAATTAAGATGGAAATCCAACTTTCTAGTTACTGTTGTTTAACATGCTTTCCTTACTTGGATCCTTGGAAACTTCGAAGTCTCTGAAATACTTATTTTGCTGTTGTTTTAAATTCATCATAAACTCCTTATGTAAATAGACACTCAATCCACAAAACTTGGCTTTTGCCAAGTTTCTAAGTTAATTATGTAAATCAGTTACTTATTCAACTCCCATTGGATGATCAAAAAGCTCCAAAAACAATTTCTTTATAGTGCTCATCTGCAGATGATGAGGGAGTTAGAAAAGATTGGTCTCTAAACCACTGAGCCACCCAGGTTTCCTAAGTTCAAAACTCTTTAAAAGTAATCTCTATAGCTCCTGTTATGTGAAAGATAAATATTTTATTCTCATTTTGTGTAAAAATTTAATGAGTATCTGTGCAAAACTAAAACTGGTGAAAAGTCTAGTTATTTAATTATTTGACTTCAACTTTACTTTCATGGTCTTGATTAATTGATCAACAATGGAGCAACAACCAATCTTTAATTTATTATTATTTTCTTAGTGCCCATCATGTGTTCGGCACTGAGGGAATCCTAACATTATAAAACTTGTCCTTGGGACACTTGGGTGGCTTAGTGGCTGAGCGTCTATCTTCAGCTCAGGGTGTGATCCTGGGGTCCTGGAATCAAGTTCCGCATTGGGCTCCGTGCAGGGAGCCTGCCTCTCCCTCTGCCTATGTCTATGTCTCTCTCTGTGTGTCTCTCACAATTCATAAAATACATAAAACTTTTTTAAAAATTAAAAAAAAATAAAACTTGTTCTGTTCGCATGATTCTATTGTCTATTTGGGGAGGTGACCAGTGTCTTTTTTAAAAAATTAATTACAGAAGGTATAAAATATAAGTTCTAAAAGACCAGGGAGACTAGTTGGAGAGGGGACAGTGTTTCCTCCCTAACATCCATTAAGCCTCAACTCATTTTGGAAAAAAAAAAAAAATCATGTTATTTATGTGAGATTATCCTCACCCTTAGCTCCAAGGATGATCCCTAACTGGCCTACATCAATCAAAGTAATCCCAGCCTCTGGAGCCAAGTGATGGATTCTGGTAATTCATGGAGTTCCTATGGCCTTAGGGACTGGACAATGGGAACTCAGGCAGCTGAAAGCTCACAATTTTTCTGGAATTTCTGAGGTTCAGTTGTTCTCCCTCCTCCTGAGGGAATGTGGTATGTTGCCTGGACCTGCTTCTCAACACTTTGCCATGTTTGGGGATATTCCCACCCCATGCATATCAGTGGGGGACAGAGATGACTCCCAGTGTAGACACACTCAGGGCTAGATATTCATAGTCCCAGGCAGCTTCCTAGCTGAGGCACAGGCTTCTCTTCTCTGCTTGGCCATCAGAACGACCTGTGTGGTGCTGTGAATCTGGGGCTAGAGAGCTAGGAACATGAAGAAGTTGGAGAACTCATTTTGCAGCAGTTGTGATGACAGTAGCAACATCCAAAGTCCTATGGCAACAGTTTCAGAAATAGCACTTAGTATTCTGAATCCAGGGTCAGAATGTAGTGCACTGTCTTTACCAAACTGGTTCTGTGGCCTAATTTTCCCTGCGGTTCTACGTACCCTTTGAATTACCCAATATCCTTTCAATAAATTTGCTATTTTCTTGGTGGGTCAGAATCAACATTTAGTGCTTCAAATGAAAATGCTATCTCTAGAACTTTTAGCCAAACATCCCCTTTTATTGTCTAAGCCCTTCTGAGCTGGACTCTCTATTACTTGAAGCTAGAAGCATCCTAACTGATGCTGGAGTACAGGCAGTAAGAGTTATCAGAGCCCTGAGCAGTAACAGATTGCTAGAATAGGCCCATGTATATAATTGAACTTGGCTTAATGCATTGACCCACTTCAGGCAAGGAGGTTGCAGCAGGCAATAATCACATGGTGACTGCAGTACTGGGAAGACAGCAGGTCTGAACTCAGTTCAGCAGCCTGGTTTCCCCTGGAACTGAGGGTGAGCATCATGACCTCTCCTCCACCCCTTTGTTGTGGGTAAAGCAGATGAGAAGAATGACATGCTAGCTCATCCTTTCCATTCTCATCCCAACCTAATTCTACTTTGATATTATTAGGTAAGGATTCACTAACCCATCATTGTGCTGGTCCTGCAGAGTTGGTTGTCTGTGGTCTAGACTTCCAAGGGACCCATCTCATTCTGAGATGTGCAAGAAAGTGCCTCCCAGTTGGTCCCTGTCCAGACAAACCCACTTGCTGAGTATCCCCACAGCATAGGTGACAGCCACGCAGCGTTGGGGTCTTGTTCATAGGGTCATCAAGATATGAGGTTACAAGGCATGCCCCCTTACAAGGTTAAAGTATGTTTAGAAATTATCCTGAATAAATAAATACTGGCTTCATAATTATGCTTTTTAAAATCATGCTTATTTTTCTGTGTTTCCACTCACACTTAGATTTTTGACTTGGTTATTTCTATTTTATTAGCTCTTTGATGCCTGTAAGATATTTTTTTCTAATCTAGCCAGCATCTTTAGTTATTTTCAGTGGGAGTGTGGTCCAAAACATCTTGGTAACCACTATTGTCAGAAATAGAAACCTTCCATTGAGTGTTTACTTTCATCATTATAGTTTTCATTCTGATAAGTTTTAAATGGTCCTTAAGTCTCTGATAGTTTGAAATGATTTCTTATTGCCTGTCCATATTTCAAGATTGTCTTGCATTTCTTTAAAAATTGTTAGATATAGTTATTTCATGTTTGGTGTCTGATATGTTCAATATCTGAGGTCTTTGAAGTCCTTTACTCATATCTACCTGTTCTGCTAGATCTTGTTGATGGTGCCTTATGTTCTAGCATGCTTATAGTTTTTGCCAGAGGACTGTTTGTTCCTTCAAACATGTGTGTGTGTGAATTTCCAGAACTGATGAAAAGAAAAAACCCATAGATTTCAAAAGAATCCCACTCCTACTCCCACTCCCACCCCCAAAAGAAAAGTTCTTAGGAGGACAAACTAAAAACATATATGTACACACATCTATATTTATAAGATTATATCAGCTTGAAGAAAAAACATGAAAAGATGCACAATATATTTTTAACTAGATCATGTGAGCATGGAGGGAAAGAAGAGAGTGAGGAAAGAATGATGTGGGTGATAAGGATGAAGAAGATGGGAAATAACAAGCAAAAAGGGGAACAGAAGATGCAAACATTTATGATTACATTTAGGAATTTTATTTTTTAAAAAGATTTTATTTATTTATTTGAGAGAGAGAATGAGCAAGAGAGCACAAGCCAGGGGTAGAGGCAGAGGGAGAGAGAGAGAGAAGCAGATTCCCCACTGAGCAGGAAGTAGGGGTGTCCATCCCAGGACCCTGAGATCATGACCTGAGCCTAAGGCAAAGGCTTAACTGACTGATCCACCCAGGCACCCCACATTTAGGAATTTTAATTTTAATAAATGTATATATGTAGAAAAAAGCTTAAAAATAAAATGTGTAAACAAAGGAAAACAATATATCTCTCTCTATAGAGAAAGATCCAAGATAAAACAATTAGAAACTGAATTTAAGGGATTCAGAGATTCAGAGAATTCAGATTCAGAGAATAATGCCCTGTGACCACATGCAAAGGTGACTTAACCTTAGGAAGCACATCAACATAATTCAATCTACTATGTTAACTAATTAAAAGTCAATAATCTTATATTAAATATGTGTTCCTATTACCAGTGACTGGAAAGACCACTTGGCAGCCAAGCACTTCTCTGTAGGTCAGTTGGAATTCAGGGCATTGCTGTTCATTGCCCACCCCACCCCCCAACCCTCAGGTCTCCTTTGTTTGTGATGTTTTTCTACACTGTCATCTTTCATTTCTTGATTACAAACGTTACCAAGTATCTGATCAGCCCAAATGATCAAGATCTTGATGTTATAATTTTATGAAAACACAATTTGGAGGCATATGTTGTATATGTATATAGCACTAACATTTGCATTATTTAGTAAGATGACTTTTTCCGTCCTGGAGGTTGGGGAGAGTAGATCCGTGGGAACATTAATGACATCGTGCAGAAGAAAACATTGCAACTCTTGCCTTTGAGTGGCATTTCACAGGTCCTAATCTCACAGCCCATTTTAAACCCATGAAAGGTCATTTACCTTCTCTCACAAGCCTTTAACTCACTTGAGAGATGGGCTTAGCCAAAGATAAAGCTCCTGTGAATTGGTAACCTGGGTTTGGGAAAAGACTTACATAGTAACTGAGGTGTTGGATAAACAGACACTTACCATTTATTTACAGAGCTGCCTCACAGCTATGATTATCATATTAATTATTTTTTCATAGTACAACATAGCTGTCTTGAAGTTCCTTTTTCCAGGAAGAGGATCAGTTTAAATACAATTACAAGTTGGGAATTGCTTTCTTGAATATGGGTCTATCACATTACTAGGTTGTATCTGCAAATGCAGTATACCATATTTATAGGTATAAATGGTCATGTCTATCATTAATTTCTAGGGAAAAGAAATTAGAAGTAAGGGGTTTCTAATGAAACATGTATGAAATATTACCCCTTAAATCCATCAAAGTGAAAATTTTGACAAGTGTCAGTGAATGAAAATAAGTGAAGGATGCCCTCTGAAAAAGCACAATATGTAAATATTTTTTATGTTACAAAATCCATCCCCTAAGAGGGCATAATTGATATCATTGATTTACAGTTACCGCCACATTCTTGTAATGTAAAATTTAGTAGCTAGCCTGGGCATTAAATTTTAAACTCAGAATCACCATCAATCTTTTATTTAGACCTGATAAGCTTTGGGGGTTGCTCCAACAGTGGAATCTTAATATGGTTCTCCCACATAGTGCAATTCACTTTCAGGATATTCTGTGCTCTTTCACAAGTCTGTATGCAAACATATGACTTCTTTCAATGGAAATCATGTACAACTAATTTTTTCACTTTGCATTGGAGTGAGGATTATGTTGCTTTGACTAACAACTTACTTTTTTTTTTTCTCAGCCTTATTAACTCTAGCCAAGTCCTTCATTTTCGTGAATAGAATTGAAAATGCTGTTCTTTTAATCTTCTGGGTTGAATTCTGGGTCACACAAAGATTAAGCAAAGTGACTCCAAACCTAAAATCCTATAATTACAGAATCTCTGTTTAGGTTGGTGGTTTGTCTTCCTTTTCCCTCTGCTTCTAAGTTGAGAAGAGAGGCCTCAACTACAAATTAAGAAAGTCTTGGCTTGTTCGTCATGTAGTAAAGCAAACAGATTTTAAAAGGCCATCTATTTAGCTACCATTTGTTCTGTTTAATCTGAGATTACACCTAGGTTTACAAAAGAAATCTACTAAATTCAGAGTCACCAGGATTCTTTAAAACAGCATTACTTTATCGTTTCTTCCTATAGTCTCTTTTGAGTGGTTTGTAACTGGGGGGAAAAATGTAAATATGTTAAGCCCTGACAAATTTAAAGATGCAGTTTTGGAAGGAATAGAAATTGATCACATGACTTGCTAACGGACTTCTAAATGGCAGCACATGTTCCTTAACCATTTTTTTTTTAAGATTTTATTTATTTATTCATGAGAGACAAAGGGACAGAGAGAGGCAGAGACACAGGCAGAGGGAGAAGCAGGCTCCATGCAGGGAGCCTGATGTGGGACCGGATCCCAGAACCCCAGGATCACGCCCTGGACAGAAGGCAGGCGTGAAACCACTGAGCCATCCAGGTGTCCCACCTTAACCAATTTTTAGAGAAGCTTGTAATAATTGCTCTAATGACTGACTGAATGTGTTTTTACCACTGACCGTCACCTAAGGGAAGACCATGTAACTCATTACTGTAATGGCTGTAAAGAAACTCCATGGGGAGGGAAGACTTAGAATTACAACCTCATTTCTAATTGGAATATGGTGACAAAGAAACTAGTCACAGATGGAGCAAGGAGCCAAAAGAGCTGCTTGCTTGTCTGGGGCAATCTGTAGTCAGCAGAACTTTGCATGAACATATGAGGCAATTTTTACAGCCATCCGGCAGGTATAAATTCTGTAAAGTCTCAAAGGGACCTCAGAGAGGACATTTCCTAGATTTAGAATTTGGCAATTTGTCTTAAGAAAGACTGCAGTGGGTAATGTGACCTTCCATCTTAGAGACAGTGTTATTAATTAATTAAGAGTTTTAGTGTAGTTTTATTTTTATAACTCCGATAAACTTGAAGAAATGTCTTAGTGGTCGCTGAAAGAGATGAAAAATATATTTATGATGCTGTGCTTTTTTGTGTTTTTTTTTTTTAAAAGATTTTTTAAATTTATTCATGAGAGATACAGAGAGAGAGATGTCTGTGTTTTCTGTGCTTGGAGAGCCTGCTTGGAGCAGGATGGTGAGTGGATAGGAATAAGGACTTGCTGCCAGGCAGACACTCAGACCTGAGTTCATATTTCAACTCTACCATTACTGGCTGGATGACTGTAAGCATGAAACTGTAACTGAGTCCAAGCTCATTCTGTTTGTCACACGACAGGCCAGTAAGCCAAGAGGCAAGATGATGGGGTAAGGGAAGTAACTTAATTCGGGAAGCCAGCAAACCAAAGAGACATGGATATTGTCCTAAAGAACCATCTCCTCTTGGCAAGAAATTTAAGCTTCATTAGCAAAAGGGAGAAGCAGAATGGGGTTGGAGTCAAAAGGTGGCTGAGACCTGTAGACATCCCAGGAAAGTCATGTAAGTTCTTTGTCCTTGGTCAGTTGATCTTTGCCCACAGGACTCTGGTCATGTCAGTCCTATAAATATTAAACAGAGCATAGTCATTTCTGTACATACCTCCTTATCTCCTCCGGTGAGGTAGATTTGGGGTAAAAAAGCAGTTTATGCATATCTTAGCTGTAAGCAGAAGATTTAAGCTGTAGGTCACAGCAGCAAGGGAAATAGGAGCAATATGGAGCCAGATATGCTAAGGTTTTCCCTGTTACAAAACTTACCATCTCCGTTTCTTCAGATGGTAAGTGGAATCAATGATGATTATGCTGAGGGGATGTGGAGATCACGAAGTAACATACGCAAAGCAGCTAGTACATAGCAGATGCTCCAAAATGTTCCTTTACTTCTTTGTTCCCTATGTCTGCCTGGTAAATCACTCATCCTTCAGATGGACTCAGCCATCCTTTCCCTCTTCCATCTCAGATCTTCTGAGTGACCCTCACAGCTCTGCATAAGTTTCTTGTCATATTTCTATGAAGAGGGACAGGCAAAGTCATAGTTTTGATCTGCTTTGCCACCAGAATTCGATGATCTGTTACAGTTTTTGCCCAATTCACCTAATGATTATTGTTCAAATGTTTTTCACTTTCTTTCAAGGATTGGGTTTACCGGTTTAGGAACCCACCTCAGAGCTAAACTTTCAAGTATAACTTTTGCAACATTTTACTATACTTTTCCACAACTCAGAACACATGCTTATTTTATGCTTAATGCTTAGTCTAATTGCATGTAACTTTTGCAACTATCCTGCAATATTTTCTCTATATTTTCTACCTGGGAAGGTTTTTACTCATAATCATTCTATCTTTAATCATCTCACAAATCCTTTGGTCTCTTACTCTAAGTGATATTAAATAATGCTGTGGTTCTTTAATATTCATATGTGAATTTAGTCACTTTATAAGTGACTATAATTTTCATAAAACAAACCTCTTACCTCTATAATTGAGAGTGTTTATAAGTCTTTTAGGTTAAACAAGTCCCCCATCATGCATGCTTTTCACATTAAATAAAGTATCCCATTTAAATTAGTTTTCTCTTGTATCTATGCTGTTAGCATTTGATGGTATAGGTCAGGGGTGGCAAACTTTCTGTAAAAGGCCAGATAACAAATACTGGAAGCTTTGCAGGCCATTCAATCTCTGTGGCAACTACTCAACTCTGCTGTGCCAGCAGTCACAGACAATTTGTAAATGAATGAGCATGCATGGCTGTGAGCCAATGTAAATACCTATAGAAATCAAAATTTGAATTTCATATAACTTTCACGTGTCGTGAAGTATTATTCTTTTCATTTTTCCCAACCATTAAAAAGCGAAACCATCATTCCTAGCTATGAGCTGCACAAAAATAAGCAGAGGGCTGGATTTGCTCTGTGGCTGCAATTTTCTTTTTCTTCTTCTTCTCCTTCTTCTTTTTTTTTTTTTTGGCTGCAATTTTCTGACTACAGTATAGTTTATGGTCAGGAGCAGATCCAGGTTTTGTGGGGGAGTGAACCCTTTATAATTTGAGGAGCCTTCTTTAAGGAGCAAATGCAAAATTACAAGCAAAATTAGATACAAGGCTTTGGGAGTGACTCTTGCAGATGATATGTCCTTGAAAATTGAACCTCTTTGGTGTTTTGGTTAATCCGCCTCCAGTGATAACTGGACAATTCTGCTGCTGAGTTTCTCAGACCCAGCTCACTACAGGAGGCACCAAGAGAGCTTTTCTAACGACGGTTTCCAAAGCCTCAACAGATTGTCTGGATTAGAATCTCTGAGGAGCCTAGGAATCGGCTGTCTTGTAAAGCTCTCTAGGTAATTCTACTAGGCAGCCAGGTTTGGAAACCACTATTTCACTAACCATTTTATAAAAGTGAAGGAGCCCCTTAGCACTGGTACCACAAACACATTATTTCCTTGACTGAGTAGCCCATCGAGTCACCCCTGGCTTCCCAGCTCTCTTCCCCTGGAAGCTTGCCCATGCCCAGTGGCAGGAAAACACGCCCTCCCTCTGGCTCCTCAGGGTATTCCAGAGCCCATGCCTGGCCTCCAGGACTCCTGCAGGAATCCCCTCTGCTCTGTCTTCCAGGGTTCTGAAAGAGGCCTTTCTGGGGAACTTTACTACTTGGGGGTCACCTTGCCATCTCACAGTGACCAGGGAGTTTAAGTTTGGGGTTGTGTGTGAGAGAGAAGAGGAAAGAATGTGTGTTATGTGTCCATTGCTCTTTAGATATCGCTCTATGGAGGAGCAGGATCCCCACTGCCCCTACCCCCCAACATTTTGGGGGTCCACCATTTTCTTCCCAGTTGTAAGGAGCTTATAGCTGCATCTACACAAGGTTGCCTGACTTTGGTTGTGCAGCTCCGTGGCCACAGTGTGGTCAGTGGGGACAGAATGCCAGACACAGAACCAGGCTGGATGCTCAGATGTTCCAAACACCTAAGCTGTTCCTGATGTGGCCCCCCACTTTTCAGGATGGCACTTGTTTCCTTTTTGGGATTTCTTAGGAGGGGTTGTGAATAGTCACCAGCCTTTGTGGAGGGAGCTAAGTGACACTGTGATCTGACATATGTCTTGTTATAAATATTTATGGGACTGGACAGCAAGAACAGGGAGTTAAAGCCTTATTTTTTAAGATATCCTGGTATTCCTATAAGAAGTCCTGCTTTGCTATGCTCAGGAAGACTTGAATCTGACTTCAGGATAGCTGTGACTCATCCTGCCGGGGCAGCTCCCTCTGCTACAACCAAGCAAACGATAGCCCCAGGACTCCAATGATTTTGGGAAGTGATAGGATGGGGAGACAATGTAGAATTGCCATCGACTGCTGAGAAAATCTCCTTTTTCTTCTCTTATTTTTAACTTCATTTTAGCCAGATCCACCTGTGTAATAAAATTGAAGAGAGGAACCATGATTTATACCTCTTGCTGTGGATCCTTTTATGTGTTTCTGTGATAAATTTGTACCTATAAATTAACAAACTTTATATTTGGCAAGAAATAGATAGCACCAGAGATCAGACTGAGGGACTTCTGGCAGGATTTCACATCCGCCATCTTTTATATTTGACCCCTTCTCTAGGAGCCAAAAGTGATGAAAAGAAAATGCCAAAATCAAAACCAAAAAATCAAACCAAAACAATGGAAATGAGGAAATGAATCCTTTTCTTGCGTCATATGCAAGATATGAGCATCGTCTACTTCCATTTGGTGTATATACGTGTATATCTTTACAAAAAATTTTTCTTACATTTATTTCTTTTTGTACATTATGACATTTTGATGCAACTAAATTTAGAATATGAAAAAATTCTAAATTGTTATTTACATATTACTATCAAAACAGTTTTATAGTGGGTAAGGATGAGCTAATACAGTGAACCATTAAGAGCTGGATTGAAATCTCACTCAAGTCATCTTGAATTAATAAGATAGCTTTTAGAAAATTACATTTCATACTGATAAATGTTCACATGCCTTCTCCCTAGCTTTCAGATTTCCATGTATGTTTTTACAGTTACATAGGTTAAAGCAAAATGGGAAAGATGGAAATTATGCAAGCAGGCAGTTATGGGATCTCTTTTGTTAATCCTACGATTTTAGAAAGTACTTATAAATTGCAAAGGTAATCAGATTTCTTAAATTCTCACCATTTTTTAAAATATTTATTTATTTATATTAGAGAGAGAGTGAGAGAGAGAGAGAGAGACTGTATGTGTGTGAGAGGGAGGGGCAGAGGGAGAGGGAAGAATCTTTCTGCTGAGCATGGAGCCCGATATAGCTTGATCTCAAGACCCTGAGATCATGACCTAAGCTGAAATCAAGAGTCAGATGCTTAACCAGCTGAGCTACCCAGGAGCTCCAAATTCTCACCTTTTTATTTTTTATCTTTTTAATTTTTTTTCACCTTTTTAAAGTAATTCCTTCTGTTCTTGAGGGAAAAAAAATTGACAGAATCTGATAGGGGTCTTCTAAGGCAGAGGAAGAAAGAAATTATTTTAAAAATGATTCAAAAGTCATTTTCCCTTTCAAGTTATAAATTTCTTTTTTTTTAAATTTTTATTTATTTATGATAGTCACACACACACAGAGAGAGAGAGAGGCAGAGACACAGGCAGAGGGAGAAGCAGGCTCCATGCACCGGGAGCCCGACGTGGGATTCGATCCCGGGTCTCCAGGATCGCGCCCTGGGCCAAAGGCAGGCGCCAAACCGCTGTGCCACCCAGGGATCCCTCAAGTTATAAATTTCAAGTGGGTATCGGGTCCATCAATCTGCTCTGTTCCTGTCTCTCTCTTTTCTTTTTATTCCTATTCTGTATGTTTTACATCTTTTGTAGTTGCTCCACAGTTCTTGGATATTCTGCTCTTTTTTTTTTTTCTAGTCTTTTTTCTCTTTGTCTTTCAGTTTTGAAGTATCTATTGATGTATCCTCAAGCTCATTGATTCTTTTCCTTGGCTGTGTCTGGTCTACTTAGGAGTCCCTCAAAGGCATTCTTCATTTCTGTCACAATGGTTTTGATTTCTGGCATTTATCTTTTATTCTTTTTTAGAATTTCCATCTCTTTGCCTATAATTACCCATCTGTTCTTGCATGTTGTCTACCTTTTCCATTAGCATCATTGTTTGAAATTTCCAGTTTGATTTCCAACATCTTGCTTTATCTGAGTCTAGTTTTGATACTTGGTATGTTTCTTTAGACTATGTCTTTTTGCCTTTTAGTAGCTTTGTAATTTTTTATTGAAAGCCGGACATGAGGGCAGCCCGGGTGGTTCAGCAGTTTAGTGCCTGCCTTCAGCCCAGGGCGTGATCCTGGAGTCCCGGGATTGAGTCCCGCATCAGGCTCCCTGCATGGAGCCTGCTTCTCCCTCTGCCTGTGTCTCTGCCTCTCTCTCCCTCTCTCTCTCTCTGTCTGTCTCTCATGAATAAATAAATAAAATGTTGTGTTAAAAAAAAAAAGAAAGAAAGCCAGACATGATGTATCAGGTAAAAGGAACCCAGTACTGGTTCCTGCAGAAGCTTCTGCTTGTGGATTCCTAATGTGATAAGCTGTAATTCTCTGTTGTCCCCAGTGTGTCTCTCTAATTTTGAGGACAGCATTTTGCTCTGTCACCTGACTTCTCTGACAGATCTAAGAAGAGTTGTGGATTTTTTCACTTATTCAGCTTTATAATTGTTGTTAGCATACAGTGATAGCTTCCAAGCTCCTTATTTGCCAGACCAGAAACTGTAAGTCCTTAGTTAATTCTTTTTAGCTGCAGAAAATGGAAACCTTCTGGTTAGCTTACAGGGGAAAAAATAATAAGAAAAAAAATTACTGAAAGCCATGGGATAGCTCTCAGAATTACAAGAAGACATATGCAAGCAAGTTATGGAAAGTTCAGAATCTAGAGAAGCTCTGTGCTTGCAAGCCCACCTTGGCTCCCATGCCTGCTACCACCAGGGAGAGTAGTCCTATCAAGGTTCAGTGAGAGGAATTTTTCCTAAAAGGAAATTTAGGGTATGGTTAGAAGAAACAGGGGGTATATTAAAGCACCTTTGTCCAGAGAATGAGGAAGCCAGGTAGTTGCTGAAGTTCTGGTTCAGTCTCCTCGAATTCCTATCCAAGGTTATAATTCTGTCTTTAGTGAATTTTTAATTATTAGGGGCTTAATCTCTATATGAAAATTATATGTAACTTTACTGATATGGGAATCCCACTGATTGTTGATGAGCCTTGTTAATTTAGACTTTTTTCACTTGACATACACTCTAACTATTCATGTTGTATTTGTTCACCTATATTAAGTCAACATTAAGGGAAAACAAATTTCTAGGTAATTCTCTTCTTAATGTTTCTTTTTTGCTTTGAAATAGAACCAAAGTCTCTGAAGAACTGCCTAATCCAGAACCTGCTTTGTCTTCCAAGGAAAATTAAAGGTAGAAAAAAATCAGAAGCCCAGCAGACTATCTGCCAATGATTCGTTTGGGGAATAAAGACCTTTGGCTTCCCATGGCCAGGACTTTTGATCACCATCTTTTTCTGTTTACCTGCTGTATCAACTAAGCTTCAGTTGCAGACAACAGAATCCACTCAACCTAGTTGGGGCTGAAAGAGATTTATTAACAGGTATTGGTTGGCTTATAAATTCGCTGGAAGCATTGGAGTAGGGTCAAGGTTGAGCTTTCTAGAACCAGAATTAGAATACCTCTCCTGTGAGTCAGAGCTGAAAGAAAGTGGCCCAATCAAGACTCTGACCAAGTCCTTAAAGTATACTAATGTAGATGGTCTGGCTCACACTTTTTTTTTTTTTTTTAAAGTAATCTCTACACCCAAAGTGGGGCTTGAGCTCATGACCCTGAGGCCACATGGTCTCCAGAGAGAGCCAGTCAGGCCCCCTGGTCTGGGTCACACTTTGAGAAAACTGACTGCAGATATGAACGGGGGGGGGGGGGGGAAGAGAAGTCAGCAAAGGCAATTGTGAAACAGTCGCCCGAGAGATAGGAAGTAATCCAGAGAGTATGGGTCACAGAGGCCAAGGGAAGAGTTTCAGGAGAAGGAAATAGAAAACAGGATCTAAAAAATGTCCATCTGTCAAGAAGGAGGTTGTCGGAAATCGTGTAAGAACACTTCTAGTGAGATTAATGAAGCCAGAATGCAGTGAGTGAAGGAGTGAGTGGGAGGTATGAAAACAAAGACAGTGTACACCACTCTTGCAAAAAGCCTGGCTGTGAGGGAGGTGGTGGTTGTTAGAGTGTGACATAGTGGGGAGAGGGTGACTTTCTTTATTTAGAAGATGGGAGATACTAGTGGTACATTTTTAAATGTTCGCAGGAAGAACCCTATTGAGTAGAAGTAGTTGAACATACAGGAGAACACTGCGTAATAATAGTGTGGTTGCTGAAGAGATGGAAAGTGGTAGGATGGGAGATTTGAGGAGTGGGAGGGAGTGGGAATGTCAGAGATATGAAATATCTACAGTGAACAGGAGAGAAAGCAGTTTAGGCAACCCTGGAGGGTCACTGGGCAGCACAGAGTCCTAATCCGCAGAAATTGGTGCTTTAAAAATGAAGTATTTCAAAGATCTAAAATGCAGATCCTAAAATGTGGGACTGGCTGAGTGAAGGTGGGATGGGGACTGTGCAAATCCTGTTATATATGACTGGGAGGTTACCAAACCTTATGGACCAGTTAAGATACTTCTGATTATAAGCAATGAACACTTAAACTAGATTGTAAAATGAAGGGAATTTCTTGGCTCACCCAACGATTTCTCACCAAAAGTATGTAGGCTTCAGGCACAGATTGATCAAGGCTCCTTTTGTGATTTACTCTAGTCAGCCCCATTCCATGTGTTGGCTTTCTTCTTATCCTGGCTTCCCTCTGGGTTACACTTAGCTTTCCCTGAGTTTACCTCACAGACCTTAATAACTGAAGCTGGATGTCCTTTGCTGGGGTTATTTGGAACAGAGATACCATAAATCACACACATCATCATGGTTCTGGGACAGGCTGCACTGCACAGAAGTCCAGTCCATGGACCACATGTGCCTTGAAATATGGGGAAGAGTAAGGAAAAATTTCAGTATCTGGGCTTAAGTATTTTCTTAGAAGATGCGGTTTTTCAAAGGAACTCCTGAATTTTCTTTCTCATTTGAATAAAATTGTACAAATATACTAAGGATGCGTCTTCAGGACTCTCATTAGACACTTACATTCTTTCCTTCTGCATGCTGATTTTTATAAAAAGGATGCTTTTTCTTGTCATGTGTATTAGTGTTATACATACTTACTCTTGACTTAGGAATTGTTTGCTGAAAGCATACGAATACAGACCTAAACAATGTGCTTACAAATAATTTATTCTTACTTCATACATTTGTTTTTCAGCAAAAAATACATAATTACTTTATTAATATAGAATTCCATTTTCAAGACCATAAGGAACAAATATCTCAGAAAACCAAAATCATAGCAAACTATACAAGAGAATGAGTCACAATTTTGTTAGCTACATGCACAGAACAGATCAAAGTATCTATTTCTATAGATTTGTTTATCAGGTAATGTGGAATTATGATTAAATAATGCTTCTCTGGCAGAGTACACTATTGATTTGAAACCACATCGTAGTCCCTAATGGAAGTTCAGACATCCTGAGAAGCCTCTCTAGCCAGCTAAGTACAGCTGTTTAGGATGTAGGTGATGGCTGGAGTCAGGTAGCCTAAGAAGAAGAATTAATTTAGCAAGCAGTGGGATCTTTCAGTTTCTTTCTTCATGCCTGCATTATCCTTTACTCTTTTCTCCCTCCATTATCACCATTAAATGAAGTTTAAAAAAAAAAAATACTGACACAAGGAGGTCTCTATTTGGTCACTGTGAAATCCTCCCTCTGCCTCTGACCTGAGGGAAAAAATGAGTATGGCCTTCAATTAATGCCCTTTACTGCAAAAGGGGACCTGCTGGTTGTACATTCTTGTAAATCTGAGCACAGTAATCATATTTAAACCCTTGGTTTGGAAATGAATGAACCTCGTAAGGCAGATGGTTTGACAAGGCCTAAATATATACATGGAATCCTTTTAGAAACCTTTTGTCTTCATGGCTGAGTTGTGGAAACCGAAGGCTTCCAGGGTGATGGGAATGGCCTCGGAGAAGGCTGAAATGAGGAGTTCAGAGCTACCACATGCTTCATGCACATAAAAGAACAGCCGCGGGCTTGTCCCCAGCCCTGCAACACAGACAGCCTTTTCCTGGTCTGTGTAAGCAATGGTGTGGGACTCTATGCTCCTTTCCACTCCACGGAAGCGAGGAGCGCATGTCTGGGGCTGTACATTTTCCTGGCTATGTCATTCGCTGTGGTTATATCCTCATCAAAGTGAACTGTGCCTCATCCCTTTTTTTCTTGGTACTTAGTTGCTTAGTTAGAATAATTTTGCTCATAGCCTCCATAAAAGAAAACCAACCCGGTAGAAAAGTAGACCTGTGCTAAGCCTTGCTGGGAGAGTGAATTTAATGAAGTTTCTAACTAGAATTTTTAAAAGACTTTTAATTTAGCCTTATTACACACCTAGGACATATCTGACCTGTTTTCTTCATTTAAAAAAAATGAGTTTTTACCCCTCTTTATACATTATTTACATTTTTAAAGACCTACGAGGCCTTTATCATTTGGGTAAGAGCTCTAGGTGATTAAACTCCCAGGACAAAGATGAGGCTTTCCAAAAAGCGCTGGTTCTCATCTATGTGCTAAGGCCTGTTTTTACAAACAAATTGCTATTATAAACTTTTAAAATATAAAATTAGAATACCTCTTTAAAATGTTTTCCTATTAATTTTCTTTTTTTGCATCCAGCATATTAAAAACAGATTATGCTTTCTAACTAGAGATGGAACTGAAAGAAGAAATGAAATTAATGTGTGTTCCCATACTCCCCTCATCTAGAAACAAAGGTTTATTTACATGGTGTCCTTTCTCAATGTTGTGGGTGAGCAGTGAGGAGCAGGGCAATTTCTACAGCATGGTTAAATAACCATCTGAAGACCCCTCCACTCCTACTCGAGTGCTTATTGCATATTTTAGGTGGAGCTGTAAGGCATGAGAAAGGTGGCCTGCCACATTTACACATTTGAGAATAATTCTGCACATTCAAGAAATATTCCTTGAGGAATGCCACGTTTGGAATAGCTTTCAGAAATTGTTCAAGAACAAAAATATTAAGGATCATGTATAACAATCAGAAGCACAATACATTGGGGAACATTTTCAAAAGCTCAAACAAAAGGCTGTTTTCCATTGAGCTAAATAGTAAATAAGTGATCATTTTTGCATACAAGGATGTGCTCAGAGCTTTCAAAAGTCACATCCTGCCACAGTTAACAACCAAACCAGCATTCTCGGCCTCTGACCTATAAATAAACACTCTAATTCTGCAACTTGCTCACAGATCCTTAAGAAGCTATTCTAAAACAAAAAAAGTCTACAAACTGGTTAGAAATCTGCAAATCAGAAATGCAATACATCTGTCCTTTGGAAACAACGGCAAAAATTTGTATTAGATTTTTGGAATAGTAACTAAGGAGAATTGCTATTCATTTTCACAATTAAAAAATAATTATTCATACTATTGAAGAAGGAATAAAACCTTCAGCGGGAAGGTGCGTGGCCTATCACATTGAAATACAATAGCGCTCAGCTTAACCAATGAACGCTTTCTTTTTTCAGTTTGTCTAGGCTTGTTCGCTTTTCGTCAGGCGATTTATGTCAGAGGATATTGGCAATCCTTCAAAGAAATGATGCAAAAGGTGATTTACAATTGGCTGGTGCTATCCCCTAATGCCTTTTTGCCTTATGTCCTAATTTTATGGAAACAAATTAAGGACATTAAGCCAGAGGTAAGAGTACTACTCAAAATACACCTTGGCACTAGTGCTCAGGTCAAAAGCTACAGGATGTGGTTAGGCTGCCAAATAGAATTCCTTGCCTGTCCATTTGAGTGCTAACACCATGGGAGTTCACATGCTTTTCTAGGGACAAAATTTAAAACTCAGGAGAGACTGTCCACAGTTGAACTTGAGTCCCATTCTGTTTGAATCTAATCCTCCTTGTTCTCCCCCTGCTTATGCCTTCTTCCTGTCTTTTTCACATCTGATAATTTTTAAAAATAATTTCCTCCAAGTAATTTTTCCTAAAACATGTTTCATAGATTACAACATAAAGACCTTAAGAGAGAAAAAAGGCTAAAGAACATTAGTTAATCTTTGGAGATTTAAGCTCCTATTTTTAAAACTTAAGTATGCTATCTATGACATTCAGACACTTACTGACATCACAGTTTAGGCACTTTGGATGAACCTTGTTTCATGATGACATGAATACTATTAACCTCCTAAAAAGTGGTGGTTATTAGCATCTCTATTAATTAGTAGTGATAAAATTTTCAACTCTCTCCATGTAATATGCCTGCTTACCTTCACCTGCACTGTACATTAAATTTTCTAGTTATTTTTAGCCATCAAATTCACGTAGGCCTAGGAGCAGACAGGAAAAAGAAAAAGAAAAAAAGAAAGAAAGAAGGAAAGAAAGAAAGAACAAAAGAAAGAAAGAACAAAAGAAAGAACGAACGAATGAACTGATTCTGGGTAAGTTAGCATGTTAATTGAAATAAGATTCTATGCGTTGCTCCCATTCTAACAGAAAGGAGAAAAGAACCGAACTCAGTGGCTTGGGACGTTCTGCTGTGGCCAAGGTCAGAGTATGGTCCCCGGCCAGAGGGCTTTCTGGTGTTCCTCTGTTTCACCAGCAGACAAATGGGTAACAGCTGGAATAATACGGATGGATACTCGCCCAAAGTCTCATATGCAGTAGGTGCTCAATGATCACTAAAAGGGTTACATGGAAAAATGTGGAAATTGACTCAAAGGATACTGACCATGAAGTCAGCAGTGGCAGACTTCAACAGATGAAGAATAATCCACGATGATAAAAACTAACATTTTGTTTAAGATTTGTAATCTAAGTTCAAGGATAACCACGTCTCACTTTGCTCTGTTTTACAACGATAAATTATATATCTGTATAGATAAAATAGATATTATTAATCATAGATATATAACTACGGAGACACACATCTCCAATTAGTGTCTGTGTGCCTGACCAGGCATCATAGCTATGCAAACTGGCAAATACAATTGAGCACACAACCATCCCCGTGTCCTAATGCCAGTTTGACAACTTGATTCTGTCGCCTTGGTATAACCTAGAAATGAAGAGGGTTCCTATACCTGCCTCTTACTCTTCTAGCTTTGTGCAGATTCACTAAATAGAGTTGTGAAGAAATCTGAAGGTAGCAATCCCTCTTTATTATTGCTGTGAGCCCTCAGAGTCAGCACCAAATTAGAAAAAAAATTATAAAAAAATCACCTCCATCCCCCCAGTTTTGCATTCTTAGATACGATTCCCCTGGAGTGGCATGACAAACTAGGCTAAATGGTTTTTAACTGCAAACACTTACGGGCAGGATTTATGAATGGAAACATGTGAAGGCCAATGTGGCCAGCTCTGAAGCCCCATACTTTCTTCCTGGGCTATTTATAGAAAGCGTATATGGCCAGTGGAAAAGATCAAGTTTATTTTTACGAGCCAGTCATGACATGACCAAGAAACTCGCGTCTGTCTGGGAAGGTCATTCCTTTCACCTGAGGGTGCAGCCGCAAGGACAGGGGAGAAAGGAGCCCCTTTTTTAACCAACTAGCTCAGCTGAGTCAATCCCAGAGGCCAACCCACAGGGTGACAGGCTCCAAAGTCAAACACCTTCGCTTCCCAGGCATGAGTGCATGACGCTGCTCCTTGAGATGTCATCTAGATCATGACTAACAAGTAAAAATAAAATGCATTACATAATATGCTTCAAAATTCCACTGCCAAAATAGGTTTTATAGAGATAATGGAGTACATTCTTATTTATCATTTGTCCTACATTTCAAGCAGCTGAACACAATACAGTAAAACTGAATTCTAATGGATGTGGCAAAATGGAGAATGTGAAAAAATATTTTTCAAGATATTTTATTCTCATTGCTGTATTACCCCTGAAATATGTAATAATATACCTGGCTAGTTCCATGCAAATGGAGACTGAGTAAATATTTGCTGATTCCAAAATATCATCATTTATCTGGGCAGAAATCTCATAAAATTTAGCAAATAACATACATAGTTTCATAAATCATCCCTGGTCCTCTATAGCATATATGGTATCTATCTGCAAATAGGAAGTGAAGCCAAACCACTGTTTTCAGCTGGAAGGTCCTTTTGTCAATGTTATTTGTGGTATATAAAAACTAAGACGGAATGGGAGAAAGGAAAATGGAGGAAGGAAAAGGCAAAGGGAAGGGAAGTGAGTCCTCATTCTCCCTGGGGCATACTGAGTCTGAAAACTTTGAGGGAAAAAGTGTGTCACTTCACTGGGCTCATGCATCATAATCACTTGAAAATGATATGGGTATAATTTTATCCTTAAGTGGCCTCTGCTTAAGGACAAAGACACAGGGCAAGAAGGGAATTCTGTAGACCTAGAAGATTTCCAACAAAAAATTTAAAATGACAAATACAGGGTTTATTTCTTGTTCTCAAACTCCTGGACCCTTTACAGAATTCTGTCCCTCGGACACTTGCTTCTGAAAGGGGAGGTCCCATTTTACAAGGAAGCTAGCAAACACTCCTCAACCTGTTTTCTCTAGCTTCCAAACCAACATTCTTTGGGGCTCTAGAAGAGACAACAGTGACATGCAAATAAGTTTGCATATCCTCATTTCCACAGCTGTCCTTGAATACACGCACTGAGCTAAGTTACAGCTGAGGAATGACACCTGTGCTAGGCACAAATTCTCAGCCTCTATCACCTAATGGGAATCTCCTTGCACTTTGCAAAAGATTAGATACTACCACCCATCAGCAAATGTGCAAAGCGTATTTACGATCCCATCACGAGGTTCCAAATTAAATATAGACATATTAACTTCTGTGTGCAAATTAACGCACAAGGATACTGGTTCCTCCAGAGAATTGTGCCAAGCCTCTCTGTTTAAAAATACAGTAGAGATTAAAAGCATACACAAAAACAGCAATCTTTTTAGGAGTTCCAGCCTACCAGTGCTGAGGTAGGTGTTCATCTCCCTTATGTGCTTGATCGAAATTATACTATGAAGTCAAGACTCCCCATTCAATGACTTATTTGGCTCCTAACCAAAAGGACTTGTCAGGAAGTGTGGTAAGTTAAATTATATAAACCACCTCAGTGGTGTGTGTTAATCTAGAGTTGTTATCTCAAATACAGGTTATCGCTTGTGAGAAATGTCTTAAATAACATTGGCCAATATGGTCATTAGAAAGCATCTCAGGAAGACATCTTCTAACTTGTCCATGATTTAGGGTGACTGCCACTCATTTCCATAGTGTGGATCCAAATGAGACTTCAATGTTTTAACTATGCTAAGGTAATGTTGTTTAGCTCAACATTTTCAGTTATAATTCAAGTAATATGCTCCTGACTTTCATAATATAACTGCCTCAGTTATTCCTGAATATTGTATTTTTAAGCAAGTTTTTTTGATAAATGGCATTGGTCTAGGACAGTGTCCTCTCACCTTCCCCGATGCCTGCATTAGGAACCACAGCCACATTAGTGGGTTGGCTCCTGTTCTTAGAGAAGCCAAATGCTCTGCATGTCCTGGTAAGCTACTTCCAGTCCAAAATTTTAAAACCAACACCATCTTCCTTCCCTCCTGGGTGGAATGTTAGACCCTGATTTACAGTAAAATAAGAAAAGCTTATTCTTACTGCTCTCTCCATGCACGAAACTATGTCTGAGGACCAGTCATTTGGGCATTGCTTCAAAAGGCACATTTATTCCAGTGGCAATTTAAATAAGTAGAGAACGAAAGAATTAAATTAAAAACAAAACAAAAAAAAAATCGGATGGGTTTTGTGGAATACATTAAGTAAATTGGAATCTGGGATGTATACGAACCACTGAGCTCCTCAACAATAGTTTAACCAGAGTCCCTAAGGTAGAATAATTCACAGTTGTATCATAACACACATAAGCCTTCAGAAAATACTGTTTAAGAAAAGTAGCTGAGAATTCTCAAGCAGCTTGCCCTGATGTCCAGTTCAAGTGTATGCAATGCAGAAGGGCTGCAAGATTCAAAACTATGTAACAAAGACAATTCAGTGCATATCACAGGCTTCGATAAATTATGAAAAATCATTGTATATATTACTATTTAAATAACATCGGAGAAACATTTTGAAATAATTAATTTGTGTTCACATACCATGCATTTTCTAGCAGGTTAAGCCCTGGGTTTGTGTCTTTGTGCCCATTTCCTACAAAGCCCCATTCTTTTTTTTTTTTTTTTTTTTTTTTTAACAAATCCAAGCATTCCTCAGAATGAAATGGAAGTACCCAAGGATTTTGTCTACTTACCCTCTTTACTGCGCACCTGACCTCACAAGGACTACTTGTCATTACCACCGGCACAGAAGACGACTGGAAAACCAAACTGTATGGGGTTTTATTTGGGATTTTACTCGCTCCTTTTGAAAAAACAAAAAACAAAAAACAAAAAAACAAAAACAAAACAAAAAAAAACATCCCTGGATGTCAGAGACACCACCCGAATTTTTTCCAGGGGCGAGAACCAGTGGCTCTGTCCCTCTTGCTTGAGACATCCCCCTCTTCAAAAGCCCCAAGTGCACTGAGACACCCCCCTCCCCCCCCCCCCCCCCGTCACCTTTTCCCCTGTGGTTTTGCAGCACCTTCCTGGAGCAAAGAAGGAAACACAACAAAACTCGAAAACAAACCAACAGCAGCAACAACAGAAACTCCAAAGGAAGTGGCGGGCGAACCGGCAGCCCCCTCCAAGGCGGAGGTTCACTTTTTGCTGCAGGATTCGGCGTTGTTTAGGAACTTCTTGATGACCAGCCCGAGGCAGACCACCAGCAGCAGCATGTAGCCCACCGTGCCAGAGAAGGTGGGGGCGGCCGGCGGCGCCTTGAGGAACTGGCGCAGGCCCTCCTCCACGTAGTACACCTGGTCATAGATGCTGAGGAACGTGAATATGTGGAAGAGCTGGTGGCTGTGGCCAATTATGTCGAAGAGGCCTGGATGGATGCGCTCGGGGATCTTGCTCACGTTGAAGAAGGCGGCCACCACCAGCCAGAAGTAGCGACGGTAGAAGTGCACGAAGAGCGTGGGGTTCTCGCCGCGCAGGTCGAAGAGCCAGCTCTCGAGCATGATGGGGCAGGCCATGCTGAGCGGCATGACGAACACGAAGGTGCGCAGCGCGAACGGGTAGGAGCACCAGTCGGTGCGGCTCTTGCAGCAGGCCACGGTGCAGGCCACGGCCAGCACGAAGGCCACGGGCAGCACGAGCGCGCGGTAGGCGGCGATGAGGCGCGTGCAGTCCACGTGCCAGCCCAGCCGCTGCTGCACATACGGCGTCATCACCCTGGCGTCCAGCAAGCTCAGGCCCGGCAGCAGGTAGTAGTAGTAGGCCACGGTGCTGCCGAAGCCGTAGTAGCTGATGGACGCGTAGTCCAGGTAGAAGAAGGCGGCGCGCAGGCGCAGCGACAGGCAGCTGAACACGTGCGCCGTGCAGCTCATGGCGAAGGTCAGCAGCACGCCCGACGCGTAGCACCACAGCGGCAGCAGCCACGGGTGGTGGAAGGGCACGTCCCGGCCGCTCAGGAAGAACAGGCGGCAGAACTTGCTCAGGAACAGCAGCAGCGGGATGAAGTGCGTCCAGAAGTTGAGCGTCTCGTTGGTGGGCTTCAGCACCGAGGCCAGGCACTCCTGCGCCGTGCACGGCAGCCGCCGGTAGCCCGACAGGATGAAGCACTCGACGAAGTCGTCGGGCACCTCGTCCCAGCGCAGCAGCGGCTTGGCCGAGGCCAGGGGCTCCGCGGCGGCGGAGGGCTGGGGCCGCGGGCCGGCCTCCGAGGCCGCGGCGGTCGCGGCCGGCGGCGCCCTCGTGCCGGCCCCCCGGGGCTGCAGGCGCCGCGGCATGGTGCCCGGGGCCCGGGGCCCGGCTAGGGCGCGCACAGGCGACCTCTGGCGCCCGCTCCCGCGCGCCCGGCAGCCCCCGCCGGCCGCCGTCGGAGCCTTTGTGCGCGCGCCGGGGGCGTCGCTGCAGATTCAAGGGAAGACCTGAGCCTGAGCAGCCGTTCCTGGGGAGGAAACAAAAAAAAAGAATAAATGAATAAAAAAATAAGAATAGTCAGGTCCTGCGCGGCGCAGCGGCTGGCAGGGGCGCGCGGGCTCGGCGGCCCCTCCGCCAGGCTCCGTGCTTCGGGCTCGGGCCGCCCGCGCTGCGGCAGCGACAGCGGAGGACTGCGGCGGCGGCGCTGCTGCGGTGACTGGGCATCGCCCGGTGCGGGCGCGGGCGCAGCCGCCGCCGCCGCCGCCGCCGCCGCCGCCGCCGCCGCCGCCCCCGGAGCGGGAGGCGGGGATGGAGGAGCCCAGCGCTGGCGGGCGGGGGCCTCCCCGGCTAGGGTTTCGCGGCCGCCTTGGGGGATAGGGCTGTCCCCGGGCTCGGGTTCCGTACCATCCCCCCCTCCTCGGGCCGCAGGGGCCCCAGCGGGCCCGTAAGTGACTGATGTGGGGGCCAAAGGCTGCGCCAGCGACTGGGCTGCGCCCGCCGAGGGCCAGGGTCGACGCCCGGGTTCGAAGCCCGACAGCCCCGCGGGCGTTCCGAGGGACACTGGGCTGCCGCGTTCGCGGGGGGCGGGGAGCCGCGGCCGCCGGGCCCGGGGCGGGGGCGCGGGGAGGCCGGGGGGAGCGCGCCTGGCGGGCGCGAGCCTGCGCCGGGCGGACGGATGCGCTAACAGTCATCTAAGGAGGTGGCGGGGGCCGGGGCGCGCCGGGAACCGGGGGCCTTGCCACGGCGCCGGATCGGAGTCGTGTCCTTGTCAGACACCTGAGAAGGCTCCCGTCCCTCCGAGCCGGCGGTGAGCGCGCCTGCGCCCGGGTGCGCGGGGTCTCCGCCCGCGCGATCACAGCCCAGGTCATCCCTGCGTCTAGCGGACTCCTCCGGTGCGTCACTAACCTCCTCGCCCCTCGGTGCGGGTCCGGGCCCGACGCGCCGTTCCCACGCGGGACCCCGGGCGCGCTCACCGGCCACGCGGGGCCCGCAGCTCGCCCACCGTCGTGTTCTTGTGTCTTTAACTCGGACTCTGGTGTGGAGCCAAAGTCCAACAACTCAGGGCGGACTGTTCAAACTCCACGCTTTAGTGAAAAATTTCAGGCGAAGACCGGGCGATTCAAGAAAGCCTCGAACCAGCCGGAGAATTGATTGCGGAGGAGCTGCCAAGCAGAGCTGTGCCTGAGCCCGGGGCCGATCGCAGCGCAGGGCGTCGAGGAGGGAGGGCTTCAGGGAGGAGGTGCGTTCTAGCGCGAAATGGAAAGAGAACGAAGACGAGTTCGTAGAGACTAGGAGGTGGGGGGTGCCTTGGAAAGGGCTTATGCATGATTAACCAGAAGTACCTGGCAGGCTGGGTTGGGTGGACGGAGGCCAGAAGAAAGGAAGGCTTAAGTATGGACACGGTTGCGATGCACTGCGGTGTGAAAGAAAGCTTGCCCTTGAGCTTTGTCAAAGGAGGGACTTAAAAAACCTGTCTCAAAACAAAACAAAACAAAACAAAACAAAAAAAAAACCTGTCTGCTCTAAAACGTTTACCAATTCACAGAAGTTTCTCTTAGTGATGCCCTGGGAGTGAGACTGAATCTAACTTAACATCACTGACCTGCAGTACAGTGTTGGGGCAACCAGAGCTCATTTTAAAGGGACCAGGCACTGTTCTAAGTGCTTTACAGTTTTAAAATCTTTTAGGTAGTATTATTTTGTCCATTTTGCAGACTGGGGAATGGAGGCGTCACGGCCGTTAGTAACGTGCCCAGCTGGTAGAAGGGAGATTTGAACTCCGGCAAGCTGCTGCTGGATCTCGCGTACTTAAACCAGAACATCCGACCTGCCTTGCACAAAGGGAACAGTAGGGAAGGGCAGTCTGATTTAGGAGAAGGCTTTCATTTTCATTTATAAATGAGAGGCTACCTTCCTCACCAGGGCAAATCCTACAAGTAGGTCAAGGAAGATTTACTTAGCAGTGGCTCAAGAAGGACTTAAATTATTGATAAGACTTATTTATAACTGAGAATTCAATGTTTTGAATGTCTAGAATTACTTAAAGGTATCAGAAACGTTCTCTATAGAGGTTTCAGCCTTCTGTCTAAAAAAGCGTTTCCACTAGTAGCTGATTTAGCAAACTCTTACACAATTAGGCCAGAGGTACACTTCAGCCTTGTGCCTTCCTTAACTATCACCAATTCCTGATTAATGAATGAGATTTTACTGTAGTTACTCAATTACTGCTTTGTTTTAAATATTTTCTGTTTTTCCACTGTCTGTAGTCTTAATGTTTTAAAACAAGTTAAAGTAAACTTCCTTTAACATCTGAGTTAAAGACTTATGTTAATTTGTAAAAGGGATTAAGATTTAGACATTTATAAATCAATCCTGGGAATGAATAACTTGAATCTAGGGCAGAGTAGGAAAAAGATTTTCATGTTCTCTTTGGACTCCACAAACAATCTAAGCTGTAGCCTGTAAAAAATGTTGATCCAATAATAACTTCCATATTTACCAATCTTTTAGTTGCATAATCAGTTCACTTAATTGGAGAAAATAGAATAGTTCACATTGAAGTAATGGAATTGACTGTAAATTGTAAAAATTCTAGTTAGATAAAATAATGTTTATAACTGAGTGGTGAGATTGGCTATAATAAAATATAATGTTCTTTCAAACAGTGTTTTACAAATTTTTTTTTTCAAAAAAAATCTGAAATCTAACCTGCAGAAAGTCTTTGTGATTTCTGCTTTTCTCTTTTCTCTTCCATCTCCCACTCCACATGAGGCACAACTAATTCCATGGAGTGGTGTCGTGAAACCTCTTTTGCTGCTAACCCAACAGCTGTCTTAACAAAGCCAAGTAAATAGGATCTAAGGAAACAGCAAAGCTGACCTAACTTATTAGAAAAAAAACCCCAACAAACCGAGTCCAGCATTATGACTTTTCCATATTTACTACCAATCTATAGAGTTAATTTTTAAAGTTTTGAGATGTTTATCATAAAAAAAAAAAAGAAAGAAAGAAAAGGGATCCCTGGGTGGCGCAGCGGTTTGGTGCCTGCCTTTGGCCCAGGGCGCAATCCTGGAGATCCGGGATCGAGTCCCACGTCGGGCTCCCGGTGCATGGGGCCTGCTTCTCCCTCTGCCTATGTCTCTGCCTCTCTCTCTCTCTCTCTCTCTCTGACTATCATAAAAAAAATAAATAAATAAATAAATAAAGTTTTGAGATGTAAAAATGTGTTCCCCAAATCCTATCCAGGCTAGGTTTTGTGGTTTAACTCTGGTGAGCTAACTGCCTCTTGTCAGTGAGAACCACGCTTGCACCCCATGGGCTTGGCTAAACTGATAGGAGGGGCAGGCTGGCTACCATTCCCTGAAGGTTCACTGGGAGATAAGGCATCTCTAAAGTAACCAGGACTATCAAGTTCTTGACAAGAAGAATAAAAAAAATATTACGTTGGAATGCCAGTACCAGTGTTTAGTGGCAGAAACCAGCTAGTTCTCCCAATGGAAAGCTTGTCAAACCAAGACCACAAATGTTTTTGTAGTTCTGTGGAGGTTCTGTATTTTTGGGTGCTGTGGAGGCTCTGTATTTTGGGTGCTCTGTATTTTTCGACTGCAGAATGCAGTCATATAAGGGAACTGTAGCAAACTGGAAAAATGTTTTTTTCCCCATGTGATTTGCTTTGGTGATGTTGTTACGGACTGATTTATAGGTTTATTTGTGTTTCTCTCTACAGTCAGAAGATGAAGCATATATAAAAATTCCATAGCAAATTTGATGTGCTCTGATAGCTGTTTGTAAAGCCCACGAGGGGGAAAAATACTGTGAAATTGCTAACAGTATACCTGTTCTTGCAAGAAATGATTTTTTTCCTACTCTAGTTTTTAGCCCAAACCAATCAACCCACCACACAAACCCCACAGTGGTCCCGGTGCTTCATTGTACTCAGGACTCCATATAAAGAGAACTCTTGTAAGGGCAGCCCGGGTGACTCAGAGGTTTAGCACGGCCTTCAGTCCAGAGTGTGATCCTGGAGACCCGGGATCGAGTCCCACATCGGGCTCCCTGGATGGAGCCTGCCTCTCCCTCTGGCTGTGTCTCTGTCTCTGTCTCTGTGTGTGTGTGTATCATGAATAAATAAATAAAATCTTAAAAAAAAGAGAACTCTGTAAAGATCATTCCCTCTTCTCATAACATACCGTCTAAACAAAGTACTTGCCTTTCTCCAAATTGAAAACAGTCCTAATGTTATTACCCAAACTCTTCCAGGTCAGATATGGTCACTACCAGATTGTAGAGTCTGAGCTTCCTAATGGTGCAGAAACCATCTGGCGGTGGCATCAGGTGTAACTATGGCAACCCTGGAAGAAAAGTACAGTCTGAAGGCCAGGCAGAAGGCTGGAAGCTAGAGAGAGAGTGGTGGGGACACTGAGTTCTTATCTGGCACTATTCCTGCCTATTCCCTGACATGGTGACAGGGTTCTCTTTTGAAGAAAAGCAGAGGGAGACTGGCAGAGGGTGTTTTTCCCTTTTGAGGTTCTATGCGGGGGGGGGGGGGTGATAACACCTTACTCCCCTGTCTCCCACAAGTTCACCTGTTCTGTACTTCTGGTCCCCAACGTGGGGTGCACAAGAACACTGATTAGGGTGAAGAGTAAAAAATTACACCTTCTGTTTCAAAATCCTATTTGATGTCTGTACTCTGTGAAGGTTTTATGATATACTTACTGTGTGATATACTTATGATATACGTATGTAGTATATACTACGTGGAAGTAATTTATAAATAACATGTTGGGGCACAGGGAGGGTCAAGACCCTTTCCTGATAAGGATATGCCATTATGCTATTGAGTTGTGCTGTATAGTCCATGCCTCTTGTTTGTCCAGCTTGCTTCCAATCCCTCTCCCAGGTCTAGGCTGGACTCCCCTTTCCTGCTTCTGAGTCACTGGGAATCGTGTTTGGAGGTCTCCATCTGTCACCCAGCAGTCCCGAAGGAAGCGGTGACCATACCTGCCCACCCCTTCAGTCCCTCCTGCAGCTTCCCTAAGCTAAGACGGCCGTCTCCATTCTGGAGTTATTTCTCCCAACTCTGCCCTTCCTGTTTCCTAGCTAGAGCCTATATTGTCTTTCCATAAAGGTGTTACATTTACATGTTCTATTCATCCCAATTCAGAGTTACCCTTTGGGTAAGTGACTGTCATAGGCCGTTGGCTTGCTTTTGAGAGGGCCTTTTAGGTAGCATTCATTAACTTGAGAAAGAGTTATACAAGCGTGTAAGATAGATTATTGAGTTCTTGCTCCTCATTCTTTGGAACACAGTGCTTTGCACGTGCTAAGCAGTCACCGTGTATTTGTGGTTGGAGAAATTTTTTTCAGTACTGTAAGCCTTTAAAAGGCTAGAACTTAGAATCCTAGAATCTTAGAATAGGGACGTCACATAATCCTGAGAGTTAGTCACCCAGTCCAACCATCTTCCCCTGAATGATAGTCTGAATACATATACTGTGTTCAGGTACTGGGATAGGCGGTTTACATACATTAGCTCTAATTCTCAGAATACTCTTTGCAAGAAATATCCAAACTACCCCATTTTCAGACAAGAGTGCGGAGGCTCAGCGATGTTCAGCTGTTGGGTGGCAAAGCCAGAGTCAAACTTCGTTATTCCAAACCTCCTACTCTTTCCTTTACAGGGTGCGTTTTCCTGAGAGGCTATTGTATAGCCAGCTTTGATGAACATCTCCAGTAAAGGGACTTACTACCTCACATAGCCTCCCCTTCCATTTTCAGTTTTTTAAATTGTTGTTGTTGAAAACTTTGTTAATAATTAAATGAGCACAACTGATGAGAATAAACCACTGTTGCATCTTGGCCCAAAGCTCAACCGTAAGTGTTATTGAATGTGGTTACTAACTGGATCTGGTTAGAAAGTCCCTGAAAAGAATGATGCCAAATAAGGCATGTGTGCATGCAGTATGTGACAGATTAGGCATGGCTGGAAGGTACATTTCATATAAAGAGCATTTTTCTACAAACAAATAACATCTGTTGTTACCACGGGGCTTGCCATACCCTACATCTCTGTAAAGAGGCAAATAGCCAGTTCCATGATTTCATAGATGATCCTTGCATTTAACATAATATTATTGATTTTACAACGGATTCATATAGAAAGGAAAATATTCTGCTATGTCATTGCATACTTAACATCAAGGGGAAGGCATCTCAGTTGGCTCTGTTTGGGCCTCAAGCTCACTTGCCATAGTTCCATTTTGTTTATTCCCCCTCTTAAAAATTAAAATAAAATCTTTATTGAGGTATAATTGACATACAACATTATATTAGTTTCTGGTATACAAAGAATAATTTAGTATTTGTATGTATTGGGAATTAGGTCTACTTAACATTGGTCACTATACGTAGTTATAAACAATTTTTTCTTATGATGAGGACTTCTAAGTTTGTCTTAGAAACTTTCAAGTATGTGATACAGTATTATTAACTATAGTTACCAGATTATACAACATCCCCATGACCTGTTTATTTTAAAACTAGAAGTTTGTACTTTTGACCATCTTCACCCATTTTGTCCACCCTCTACCGCGCAGTTCTCTGCATCTGTGAGCTTGGTTTTGTTTTGTTTTAAATTCCACATGTAAATGAGGTCACATGGCATTTACCTTTCTGTGTCTGACTTGTTTCACTCAGTAATATCCTCAAGTTCCACCCTTGTCGTAAATGGCAAAATTTCATTTTTTTTATCAAGGCTGAGTAGTATTTCACTGCATACAGTTACTGCATTTTATTTATCCATTCATCTGTCAGTGGACACTTAGGTTGTTTCCATGTCTTGGCTATTGTAAATAATGCTGCAATGAACACAGCAGTGCAGATATCTTTTCAAGTTAGTGTTTTCATTTTCTTCAGATAAATATGCAGAAGTGGAATTACTAAAACATATGCTTTTAGTTTTTTGAGGAACTTCTATACTGTTTCCTATAGTGGTTGCACCAGTTTGCATTCTCACAGTGTATAAGTGTTCCTTTTTCTCTACATCTTCACCAACACTTGTTATTTCTTGTCTTTTTGATAACAGATGTGACGTGATATCTCCTCATGGTTTTGATTTGCATTTCCCTGATGATGAGTGATGTTGAGCATCTTTTCATGTACCTGTACATTTAGTTTCTTTAAAGATTTTATTTATTTATTCATGAGAGATAGAGAGAGGCAGAGACACAGGCAGAGGGAGAAGCAGGCTCCATGCAGGGAGCCCGACGTGGGACTCGATCCTGGGTCCCCAGGATCAGGCCATCAGGCCCTGGGCTGTAGGAGGCGCTAAACTGCTGAGCCACCTGGGCTGCCCTACATTTAGTTTTTTAATGTAACAATTTTTCTTTTCTTTGAGGTACAATATCTGTTTGTTGACAATATTTAGCAGCATAATTTTTCAGGTGCCAATCACTAAATTAATTGAAGGTTAACATATCATATATATCTGTGTGTGTGTGTGTGTGTGTGAGTAGATATACATATATATATATATATATATATAGAGAGAGAGAGAGAGAGAGAGAGAGGGAAAGAATTTCAGTTATCTTACATTCATTCTTGTATCCAATTCATATGAAAACCACAAGAATTTGAACAACATAGGTTTAAACTGTGTGGGTCACTTATATGTGGATTTTTTTCTTTTTTTGGATAAATACAGTTTAGAAATGTAAATGCACTTTCTCTTATGTTTTCTTAATACTGTTTTCTTTCACTTACTTTATTGTAAGAATACAGTATATAATATGGAGTTATCAATAGACTCTTTCCAGCACACTTACTTTATTTCTACAGAGTGAACAAGGAGCATTTACATCTAGGAACATAGTTATTCTCATGGTCACACTTTGGCACGTTTCCTCTGAGGGTTGTGTTCTGAGAGTTCCATGGTCAAAATGCATTAGTTTTGCTTAATTCTTGACCCCTGCCCTGCCCCTCCAACCTCTGTGTCTTCTCCCAAGAGTCTCAACTCTCTATACTTAATTTTCACATGCACTTAACTCACTGCCTTAGAGAGGTTTCCCTCTACTGGATAGGGATTATTGAATAAATTTACGGTGAGCATTCTGGAGACATTTTTGAATGTGTATCTCACCAGTAGTGATAAATATCACGTACAAAGCTGGTAGTAGATGCACGGGGCACAGAAGAAGAGCAAAGGAGCAAGTTGGAGCACAACAAAGGGAAGTCAGAACCCCCCCCTGCTCTCACTTGTATGGGAAATGCGTCCACAATGCTTCGATGCAACCATTCTGTGCTTTTTTACTGTGGCCATTTTGAAACAAGGAATATTTCAAAGCTCTTTCAAACACCATTAAGCTTTCAGTGATTTTACTTCTGAGTAATGTGCTAGATAGACACCTGCACCCCAGCCTCGGTCCCCACCCCATAGAGGTCAGGGCTGGGGGGAGGGTTAAGCTCCATCTGGCAGGCAAACCATCTAAAACTAAGAGTCATGAGTCAACCACACTTGTTCATCTCAAAGAGAACTGTCAGCCCTGCATTATTTGTTGTCTGGCCCTTGGCTTGCATCTCACTTTCCTGATTTCTCCTTTATCCTAACAATGTCCATGCTCTTTTACTTTTAATTAACAAATAGATTTGAATGCTGGAGGAAGGAACTTACCCTTTGTTTTCCATTTTAAATCACATGAATGGCCACTCCTCTATTTTGGAGGCTTCCTGATTATACTAACCTTGTTTAACTGGGTCTGTGTTGGAGGGAGGTGGAGTGCGAATGGAATGGCTCTGTGGGCTACAATTCTATCTCATATTCCCAGCCCCAGATTGCATTGGAAATTCTCAACATTTCTTTCTCTCTCTTTTATTTTTAAGATTTTATTTATTTATTCATGACAGACAGACACACACACACACACACACACACACACACAGAGGCAGAGACACAGGCGGAGGGAGAAGCAGGCTCCACGCAGGGATCCTGATTCGGGACCCAGATCCTGGGTCTCCAGAATCACGCCCTAGGCCGAAGGCAAGGCGCTAAACCACTGAGCCACCCAGGGATCCCCTCAACTTAACATTTCTAACACGTCCTTTGGCAATGTACATACTTTATCTACTGTCCTCAAAATTCTAAGTAATAACCACTTAGGGGAGACAGGCTAATCCAGACAACACTTTTTTTCTTCTTAAATGGTTAAGAAAAACTAATATCAAGTAATTGGTTATGGGCTTGTCAAAGCAATAAATAGATTTGTAAAACGTTTTATAGACAATCTAGAAATAAAGCAGAAAATGAAAGTCTCCCATAAGGGAGTTAGAGATGGAACAAGGGATGAAGAAAGTCTTATTTTACTTGTAATTTTTTTTTTTATTTTCTATGTAACTTAAAGAATATGAGTGATTTTACACTTAGGCCAAGGTTCTTTTGACTTTGCTGTGCAGAATGTCTTGCCTCAAGGAAGGCAGGTATGATACAAATGGTATAAAGGAAAGAATCCAGAGAAGGGAGGGAGAATTCCTCTGTGAGATGGGCTGGGAAAGAGCCAGCCTTAAATTTCTGAATTGGAATGATATTTTCTTTAGGTCTGATCTTAAATTCTATATCAGCCTCATGGTTGATGGGAGAAAATCATCACTACAATGAGGGATGAAGAGGAGACTGGTGGCCCATGGAGGGGTGGCTCTTCAATCCTATCCCATGTAGTTGGTGGTTAGTTCACGAAACAGAGGGATCTTTATTCTAAATCATTAATCTTTTATGACCGAGGTTGCTAGTTACCATTCTCCCTGATTCTATCTTCTCTCCACTCCCACTGCCCCAGCCTTCCTGCTATTCCTCTAAGTCGGAAGCACGTACCATGAGGAGAGGCTTTGTGTGGCTTTGCACTGGCTGTCTCTGCACACCGGCTCGCTGCGGGGGCAGGGAGGCTGATAGGTCTGCTGGCCATGCTCTGAGCCCAGGCATGGGCCATTTGCCCAGAAAAAGGGGCGTCTTTTCCTGATTCGCTGGTGGGCTGACAACTGCCCTTGGGCCCTTGCACTTGTTTCTTTCTGCCTCCCTCTGCCCAAAATGCTTCCCGTCCCAACATTCTCCTTTCATTTTGTTATTTGCTTAACATGACTTCTCAGAAAACTCTGCTACCCATCCTATCTAAAGTGACAGGCCTCATCATTCTCTGCCTCCTCACTCTGCTTTAGTTTCTTCATACTTTATTATTGGACATTATATAATACATGGCATAATATATAACTTATTCATTTTTTCCTTCCCTACTAAAATACAAGCTCTGTTGAGAGCAGGGGTTTTGCTGGCTGCTCTTCCCCAGCACCTATCAGAGCGCTGGCACATAGTAGGTACTTAATAAACATTGGTGGAATGTCTAAAAAAGATCCCCCTCCCAAGGCTTTCTAAGCCCAGACTTAGGCTCAGCTCAGAATATTTGTATTGACCCTGCTCGGATAGACTCTTCTCTAATTAACCGACCTCCACAACCTAGAAAAGCTAAACCAAAAATAGAAAACACAAAAGCTGTTGGCTGTGAACTTCAGTGACCAGGACAGTGGTTGCTGCACTTCAGAATCAATCTCCCGGTGGGGATCTTAACGACAAAACAACACCAAAAAAATGACACGCGTAGCCCCCACCTTCCACCCCCACTCAGCTGAGTTTCTAGAAGGTCGACTTGGTGGACTAGTGATTTATCGGGAAAGAGACAACATATAACATGAGCTATTATGATAGGAAAGATTTACAATGCTTTGGATTTTAAAGGTCAATTCTAACAAAGTAGTTTGTATCAAAGAGAATTCCTCAAATCTCTTCTATTAATAGCACCATTTAGCACCCCTGCAGCTCAGCAGAGACTGTTTAGGACTCTGTCTCACCATGGTTTCACCTTCACCGAGCTAAAGAGAGGCAAATGTCAGCGTGGATATAGTGCCGTAGAGGTATGAAAAATTTACACCGTCTTTGGCTACGGCCTGAGCTTTTAGAACCTAACAGATCCTCCTCCTGAAAGCCTGGTATAAAAATACTTGGAGTTTTGCAAATGTCATAAGAGCTTCTGAGACTGCCACACACGAATTTTTTACCTACTGCTGAGAGCACAGCCCAACCGCAGAGAGAATCTGGTCTACACAGGACCCTGTGCCCACGCCGCCCCGCACCCCCACCCCTACCCCTGGCGCTAGGCACTAACACCCAGTGACCTGTCTCGCTGGCACACAGGTGCCCCGAGGCCAGCTGCCTTTGGGAAGAACAGGGGCAGCGGTTAGTGTTAGCTGCCTGCCAGCAGGCCAACCTCCCCGGAGGTGGCTTCTCCACCACCTTCTCCCTGTGCCTTCTTCTGGACACGGCAGCTCCTGCAGGTGCCAAGTGCCCTGCAGCCTCCTGCAGAGAGCAAAGCTGAAAAGCCCAGTGCGGGCTGCAGAGGCTCATGAGGGAAAACAGCTCCAGGACACCCGTGGAGGAGGAAGATTTTTTCTGCATTAATCCCCAATGGCTGGAAGCTGAACTTTGTTTCTTCCAGCTTGACTGTGGTTGGCTTTCATTTCACCTAAATGTGCCTAATGTATCTACTTAGGGAAGTAGAGCCTTGTATCTTCAAAAGGGGTGATTATATATGGGTGCACCATGGTGGTAACTCCTGGGAAAAGGATAGTTTGTGCCTTATTGCCTGACATATTCGAGGGGGGCAGGGGGAAGATTCCAATTGTAATGCTGCTTCCCTCGTCTGAGTTCTGTATGCTTTCTTTGATGGCAGAGCCTGTGAGGATGCTATTACTTAGCCCTGGGCGCAAAAACTACGTCTGCATGGACTTCCTTCCAAAACCTTTTCTGCAAGTTCAGTCTGTTCCAAGAGGACCTCCTCACTGCTAAATCCTGCACCCGAGGTGGTGCCAGTAACATTTCCACCAGGACTTTCCCCACATCCTATGGGAAAGTATTTATATTACAGGGCTTAAAATCGCCAGCTGAGAGCTCCCTGTCAGAAAGGGAGCTCTTTCCAAATGGGTAAGGAGTCCTGTGCTTGTTCTTTCATGTGACAACTGGGGAAGTTTCGATGGTGGCGACCACCCTTGGCCTTTTCTCCTCTTCTCTCCAGTGCTTGGATAGCTGCCCGGAATCATGCATCGAATGACCACCTATCAGTCTCAGGGGTGAAATGAGAGAGAAGGTCCTTTGAAAATCTTTTTGGCCATTTGCCTAGCCCCTTCTTCCTTCTGAATGGGCAGCTTTTTAAGTCCAGCTCACTCAGATGAGGAAACCAGAGTCCAGGGGAGCAGTCTTGTGCAAGACCACACAGCTGGGTTTCTGACTCTCAGCCTTTGTGTTTTCTTTCTCTGACGCTGAATTGGGCACACGGTGTGAAGTGGGTGAAGGACCCCTGGCTTTTGAGTCAGCTGGGCCTGAGCCTGCAGTCTGACTTTATCGTGGATCAGCCATGTGAGCTTGGGCAGGTTGTTTAAACTTTGCAAAGGGAATAGTTTACAAAGGGAAGGCAAAGGGAAGCCATAATGCTTTCCTGCAAGGTTGTTGTGAAGATTTATGTTGAAGAAGTGCTAGGTACAAACAAGGTGTCAATGAAAGGTAGTTGCTACTGTTCTTCCTATGCACCTCCCCCCACCCCAGCCCTTACTCAAAGAACAACAAACCCAGCCACGATATTACAAAACACTGGCTTAAGATAGTACAACTTTCAAGGATATTTATCTTTTAGTAGAGATCCTTGAAATTGAAAAGTCCTTGAGATACAGAGTTGATGAGCTTAAGTAATGGAGAGGACACCAGGACAGAATCCAGCTCCATGCAGTCTGTTGGTGTTAGAACAGCTCACCTGACGGTGCTGGGAAGGAGCTCATATGAGGAGCACACAAAAGGGGTGGAGACAGACATGGTGGTGTCCCAGGCAGGCAGGCAGGCAGGCAGCCTCCGGGGAGGTAGTCGTATTCAGGTAATATTATATAATTAGACTGATGAGAGACAGAGCACAGCAACCAGAAGCCCAGAAGAGCTGAGATGCATGCTGTAGGTCTGAGTAGCTGACATCAGGGTGATCTGTTAGATGGTGGTGGGGCCTCAGAACCTGGTCTTCTGTTCTGGACCTGGAGAGATTGGAGGTGGGCCATACTGACAAATCCTAATGTGCAGACAACTACTTCTGTTCTTCCCTTTTAAGCCTGGTCTGAATAGCTGGTGTATGTTGATATGTCAATTGCCATGTAGTCTTATTTGCATAAAAGAATGTTTTTTTTTTTTCATAGAGAATTCTAGGGAAAAAAACTAATTAAATTTGAAGCCATTAGCAATATTCAAAATTCTCTTCTAATCTTCTTTGATATATCTACAGATGTTTCAGATAATTATAATCCATGTGTGAATTCCATCTTATGTTCTGTTCTAAATGTAGATATTTTCATGAATTAACATAGTACTCATCCTTTCCATTTTTAATACCTCTGTAATGGTTCATCCGGATTATATTATAGTTTCTCTATTGGCAGTATTTGGGATGCTAAGAATTTATCATGATTACCGATGGCAATTATGAGAATATCTTTGGACTTCTTTTTCTTTGAAGTCATTTCCTTAGCATAAATTCTTCAAAATGGAATTATGAGATCAAAGGATATGAACAGTTTCATGGCTCCTGTTATGATATTCAAATTTCTTTTGAAAAAAAGAAATGTTTCCCCTCGCTACTCTGTGAATCCAAATCCCACATGGCTTGCACATCCCATATTCCATAGGGCCATGCCACACCCTTGTCCTGGACCCTGGATACAAACACTGCATGTGTGCATCAAGGTTTCAACAAAGCCATCCTTGAGGCAGAGGCAAGAGTCCATGCTGGGCAAGGTGATTCATGCTGGCCTTGGCCCAAGGCTGACCTCAGCCCCAGCGAGAAGGCAGAGAGGAAATGCTGCTGCTCCTTCTGCTTGGAGAACACATGCCTGGGGCAGCAGAGGGGAGCAGGATAGAGAACTGCACTTGCAAAGGACTTTCCTACCAGCATTAGGATTGATTCACTGTGGTGTACTGCTGTCCCGTCTTTTCATGATAAGAGCTATTTGTTCAGTTAGAAGTGGAGATTACCAATTCTTCATTCACCCACTGCTCTCCATTTTCCTGTTCTAGAGAAAAGCGATGGATCAGTCACAATTTCTGTAGAACACAAACCTTAGCTCACTAGTCTATCAGGTCCATGAGAGAGAGGGCCTGTCCCGTTGCACTGCCTACTACTCTACCCCCAGCACCTGGTCCAGTGGCTGGCATGTAGTAAATATTTGTTATATTTATAAATGAATGAATGTATTCTTAGAAATGGGAAGCTTCCAATAAAAGAGACAACCTAGTGCTTTCTCTCCAGGGGAATTCTATCCAAGGTACATGTGACAGTTTTGTGTTTTATTAATAGTTAACATTGACAACACTGAACATGGACATCAGCCATGCCCTTGATGTAAAGACCAGCCCAAACAAAAGGAAATTAATTTCAGAAGTTCTCTTGTGAAACACAATTTAAGTAG
The DNA here is from genome assembly GCF_905146905.1 of Nyctereutes procyonoides. Classification (NCBI taxonomy): domain Eukaryota; kingdom Metazoa; phylum Chordata; class Mammalia; order Carnivora; family Canidae; genus Nyctereutes; species Nyctereutes procyonoides. The sequence continues at coordinate 39,026,345 of NW_026575042.1, forward strand.
TAATTTTCAGGGAAACTACAGGATCATTTTGAATTCAGCTGGTGCACTTGTTCTCCTTAAGGGAATGAAGATCTGATGAGTCAGCGATGCATTTGGTGCTTTATCTCCAAATGGTCTTGCATGAATTAATCATCAGAAAGCACGCAGGGCTCCACCCATGTTTACTTTCCATTTTCAAGATTATGTTTTATGAATCCCCAAATAATATTTAAAACAATTTTTTCCAAAAAAAATCTGTTAAAAAAATAAAACTATGGTCTAAGTAGCATATTTTCTTTCATTTCCAGTTCTAACTGGTTGTAAGTGTATAGAAAAGCTATAATTAATAGCTGTATTAATTTTTGATATTATTGGTTTTTGATGTCTAGCCATTTTTTTTTCAGATTCCTTTAGTATTTTTGTTGTGATTAAATTTCTTAGGAATTCTAATTAGACTCCCATATCATTTGCTATCATTTTTTTAACACACTGCTAGATATCATTTGCTAATGTTTTATTTAAAATTATTTATCTCTATCTTTTAAGGAAAAGTGTTCATAACTTTTTGTGTCATATATTTTGTAGTGGGTTTTGGTAATAAGTCCCAGGATACAAAATCAATGTACAGAACTCTGTTGCATTTCTCTACACCAGTAATGAAGTAGCAGAAAGAGAAATTAAGAAAACAGCCCTATTTAGAATTGCACCCAGGATAATGAGATACCATGAATAAACCTAACCAAAGAGGTAAAAGACCTATACTCTGAAAACTATAAAACACTGATGAAAGAAATTGAATAAGACACAAAGAAATGGAAAGACATTCATTCCATGCTCATGGATTGGAAAAACAAATATTGTTACAATGTCTATACTACCCAAAGCAATCTGCACATTTATTGTAATCCCTATAAAAATAACAGCAGGATTTTTCACAGAACTAGAACAAAGTATCCTGAAGTTTGTATGGAACCACAAAAAGACCCCAAACAGCCAACACAATCTTGAAAAAGGAAAGCAAAGCTGGAGGCATCACAATTCCAGACTTCAAGTTATACTACAAAGCTGTAGTAATGAACCGTATGATACTGGCACAAAAATAGACACATAGATCAATGGAACAGAATGTAAACCCAGAAACAGGACCACTTTCTTTTTTTTTAAATAAATTTATTTTTTATTGGTGTTCAATTTACCAACATACAGAATAACACCCAGTGCTCATCCTGTCAAGTGCCCCCCTCAGTGCCTGTCACCCATTCACCCCCACACCCCGCCCTCCTCCCCTTCCACCACCCCTAGTTCGTTTCCCTGAGTTAGGAGTCTCTATGTTCTGTCTCCCTTTCTGATATTTCCCACACATTTCTTCTCCCTTCCCTTATATTCCCTTTCACTATTATTTATATTCCTCAAATGAATGAGAACATATAATGTTTGTCCTTCTCCGATTGACTTACTTCACTCAGCATAATACCCTCCAGTTCCATCCACGTTGAAACAAATGGTGGGTATTTGTCATTTCTAATGTCTGAGGAATATTCCATTGTATACATAAACCACCTCTTCTTTATCCATTCGTCTTTCGATGGACACCGAGGCTCCTTCCACAGTTTGGCTATTGTGGCCATTGCTGCTATAAACATCGGGGTGCAGGTGTCCCGGTGTTTCCTTGCATCTGTATCTTTGGGGTAAATCCCCAACAGTGCAATTGCTGGGTCGTAGGGCAGCTCTATTTTTAACTCTTTGAGGAACCTCCACACAGTTTTCCAGAGTGGCTGCACCAGTTCACATTCCCACCAACAGTGTAAGAGGGTTCCCTTTTCTCCGCATCCTCTCCAACATTTGTGTTTTCCTGCCTTGTTAACTTTCTCCATTCTCACTGGTGTGAGGTGGTATCTCATTGTGGTTTTGATTTGTATTTCCCTGATGGCAGAGCATTTTCTCATGTGCGTGTTGGCCATGTCTATGTCTTCGTCTGTGAGATTTCTGTTCATGTCTTTTGCCCATTTCATGATTGGATTGTTTGTTTCTTGGCTGTTGAGTTTAAGAAGTTCTTTATAGATCTTGGAAACTAGCCCTTTATCTGATACGTCATTTGCAAATATCTTCTCCCATTCTGTAGGTTGTCTTTTAGTTTTGTTGACTGTATCCTTTGCTGTGCAAAAGCTTCTTACCTTGATAAGTCCCAATAGTTCATTTTTGCTTTTGTTTTTTTTGCCTTCGTGGATGTATCTTGCAAGAAGTTACTGTGGCCGAGTTCAAAAAGGGTGTTGCCTGTGTTTTCCTCTAGGATTTAGATGGAATCTTGTCTCACGTTTAGATCTTTCATCCATTTTGAGTTTATCTTTGTGTATGGTGCAAGAGAGTGGTCTAGTTTCATTCTTCTGCATGTGGATGTCCAATTTTCCCAGCACCATTTATTGAAGAGACTCTCTTTCTTCCAATGGATAGTCTTTCCTCCTTTATCGAATATTAGTTGACCATAAAGTTCAGGGTCCACTTCTGGGTTCTCTATCCTGTTCCACTGATCTATGTGACAGGACCACTTCCTTATACCATACACAAAAATAAATTCAAAACGGATTAAGGACCTAAAGGTGAGACAGGAAACCATTAAAACTCTAGAAGAGAACAGTAACTTCTTTGACATCAGCTGTAACAACATTTTTCTAATTACGTCTCCTGAAACAAAAGCAAAATAGACTATTGGGACTACATCAAAATAAAAATCTTCTGCACAGTGAAGAAAACAACAAAAATGAAAGGCAATCAGTGGAATGGAAGATATTTGCAAAGATGTATCCAATAAATGGTTAATATCCAAAATATATAAAGAACTTGACAAATCAACACCAAAAAAGCAAAAATCTAGTTTAAAAATGGGCAGAAGACATGAACAGACATTTCTCTAAGGAAGACAGGCAGATGGCCACCAGATAAGTGAAAAGATGCTCAACATCAGTGATCATCAGGGAAATGAAAATGAAAACTGCAGTGAGATATCACCTCACACCTGTCAGAGTGGCTAAAGTCAACAACACAAAAAACAACAGGGGTTGGTGAGGATGTGGAGAAAAAGGAACACTTGTGCACTGTTGGTGGGAATGCAAACTGGCACAGCCACTGTAGAAAAGAGTATGAAAGGTCCTCAAAAAGTTAAAAATAGAACTACCTTATGATCTAGCAGTCATACTAATGGATATTTACCCAAAGAATACAAGAACACTAATTCAAAGGAATAGCTGCACCCCTATGTTTATAGCAGCACTATTTACAATAGCCAAGATGGCAGTAGCCCAAGTGTCCATTGATTGATGAATGGTTAAAGAGGTGATATATACATATATACCAGAATATTCTTCAGCCATAAAAAAGAATGAAATCTTGCCATTTGCAATGACATGGATGGAACTAGAGACTATAATGCTAAGTGAATAAGTCAGAGAAAAACAAATGTCATATGATTTCACTCATATGTGGAATTTAAGAAACAAAACAAGAAAAGGGGGAAAATGAGAGAGGGAGAGACAAAACAAGAAACAGACTTTTAACTATAGAAAACAAACAGATGGTTACGGAGGGGAGGGGTTGGGGGATGAGTGAAATAGGTAATGAGGATTAAGAAGTGTACTTGTCGTGATGAGCACAGGGTGACATATGGAAGCGTTGAATTACTATACTGTATGCCTGAAACTACTATTCCACTGTATGTTAATTGGAATTAAAATAAAAACTTTAAAAAATTTTAAATTAAAAAAATGAGAGTGGCATAAAAATAAATAAAAATAGATTGCAGGTGGATTAAAGAAGTAGATTTATTTTATTTTTTAGATTTTATTTATTTATTTATTCATGAGAGACACACAGAGAGAGGCAGAGACATAGGCAGAGGAAGAAGCAGGCTACCTGTGGAGAGCCTGAAGTGGAACTCAATCCCAGGACCCCCCGGATTATGACCTGAGCCAAAGGCAGACACCCAACCACTGAGCCACCCAGGGGCCCAAAGAACTAGATTTGAAACATCAAACAGTAACAACAATGAGGAAATATGGGAGAGTATTTGTATCATGTATATCTCAATTTGGGGGAGACCTAGCCTATAGCAAGACCAGAAGCCCAGGAGCCATAAAAGAAAAATCTGGTGAGTTCAACAGCATAAAAATTAGAAGCTCGGCCTAGCAAACAATGGTACTCAAACTCATTACAAGACAGATGAGAAATTAATATCTTTAAAATACAAAGAACTCTGGGGGCACCTGGGTGGTTCAGTTGGTTAAATGTCTGCCTTTGGCTCAGGTCATGATCCCAGGGCCCTGGGATAAAGCCTGCTTCTCCTTCTTCCTCTGCCTGGCCCTCCCTCTGCTTGTGCTCTCTCTTTCTCTGTCAAATAAATAAATCTTAAAAAGAAATACAAAGAATTCAGAAAACAAACCGCAAAAGAAAAATGGACAAAGGATATGAATAATTAGTTCACATATTAAGAACTTCATATAGCTGATAGATGTATAAAAAGATGTTCAACTCTACTAGACCAGGAAAAATGCAAATTACACTAGTAATGACATCTCATTTTCTTCATCAAACTGATGACAATTTATAGATTTATTGATTTATAAGACTGATAACATCCAACTCTGGCTGAAAGATACAGAAACAGAAAGTCCTCAGCATTGCTGGCCAGAGTTCGTCTGCTACAATTCTTAAAACAGTTCATTCAGTTGGTGAATCAACTAAAACTAAACCTGCACATACTTTTGATTCAGCAGAGTCACTTTTGAAGATCTAGCATATGGAAATAAAAACTCCAATAATTAAAGGACAGGTGTATAAGGAAATTTATTGTATCATTTTTTGGCAGACCACTTTATCAAAAAAGAAACAAACCTGAAAAGAATCCGAAGGTTTCTTAAATAAGAAAATGGATGAATAAGTTATGGAATATTATGTACTTCTACAAAAGAATTAATTACATGTGGATGTACTGACCTGGACTAACAGAAGCATGTTCTCGTGTAATGACATACTAGCTAAAATTTATTGAGCACTTAAAATGTGCTTAACCATTGACATATGATATCTTCATTAAACATCATTGCTAGGGGACTCTCTCAGGATGTGTCTGCATCCCCCTTCCTGGTATATCCTGGATTTGGTCTTTCTCTGCTTCGTTTTATCTGACTTGTGTTCCAGAAATTATTGTCCGTTGGTGACTTCCTCATCTGTTCTCTTTGCTGTTTTAATTTTACATCCTCCACCACCACCTCTTAAAAATTGTGTATACAGTGATGATCTCTGGAACAGCAGGAGGCAAATGTGTATGTGTGGTCTACTCTCTTGAACCAGAAGCCTTTAATTTCATGTTTTTAAACAAGAAATAGGGGAAAAACTACCCTGCATATGCATGCATTGATTTATATAGATTGGTGTGAGGGTGTTGGAAGGCATGAAAGGGTGCACACAAGAGTTAACATTTGATTTGGCACCTCAGCAATATATTTTCCTTGAATGGGAAGCTCCAATGATTTTCTAAATAACATTATTTTTATTTCACTTTGCAATTGTGGATATGACCCGGATTAATAAGGTACTGTATCCATTATCAGCATATTACTTTGTTGGTTTAGAATTATTTCCTCACAAGAAAGACAAAACCCAGTAACTGCCAAACATATCATCTTAATTAAGGCCTCCAAGCCAAAGAAAGTCTTTTAAAACTCCAATATCCAGGAGTAACTCTTATTGTTTCAGATTTTTTTTTTGTTTGTTTGGTTTTTTTTGTTTCAGAATTTAAGAGCAATATTTCTCAATTTTCTATTTTAAATTTTACAAAGATCTATAGAGAAAAACTTAAAGGAAAAAGAAGTTACATTTAAGAACAATTCTGTGACATGTTCTGAGAGCATAAGGAGATTTAAAAACTACCTTAGTCTTTTTAATATGTACGCATTTGTAAAATTATTTTCTTTGCTTTCCTGGAGTATGCTCATTTAAAGTCACTGGAACAGCATGTTCCATTATCAGTGCACTAAACCACAGGATTAACAAACATTCTAGCAAAAGCAATCACATTTATTAATGTCCCCATGGAAATGTGGTTGAAAACAATAAACTTAACTATAATAATTTGGTATCCATTTTTCAAATAAATTAATTCCTCTATCTATTGTTTCTGGTATATTTTAAACTTCCTGATAATAAGGTGGTGGGGAAGGGGGAAATATTTTAATTTTAATTTTAAATTAAATTTAAATTTAATTTAATTTAAATTAAATTTAAATTTAATTTTAATTTTAAACAGGATAACTTTGGAAAAAAAGAATAAACCCAAAGGAGTGCAAACAATTAATTTGCATTACTCCGCAACTCATGATTCTGACAAAACCACATGCAAAGAGTTAATGAGCTGGATTGACTCCACTGGTAACCACATTCTGCAGTCAGAGGGGAGGGCAGGAATTTAAGACCAAGATGATTGCCTGGCAAGGCAGGCAGGGGCACAGGGAGACAGATGGCAGAGGAAGGGGAATGTTTTTTTCCATTCATTCACCAAATATAATTAAATACCTCCTTTTTACCAATGTTAGGTGCTTTTCAAAAATGATCTCATTTAATCCTCTCACTAAGCCTTAGTGATGAAGAAATCAGATGAGAGAGACCAACAGAGAAGGAGAGAGAGAAAGAGAGGGAAACTTCAACAAAGTCACAGCTAATAAGGGAGAGCAGAATTCCCAGTGAGTACAGAGCCATGCGACTTTCAAAGCCAGTGCTCTTTCTGTCACACCGTGTGTAGACTGTTGTCTACACCAGAAATTATTTGCTTAATCTCTGTGAGAATAAGCTCCTTGAGAGCAGAAGCTATGTCTGCCTTGTGGATCCGTGTGTCCCTCATCAACCTTGAGAGATTCCACTGTTGGGAGCAGGGCACTTGCCCTGTTCTATTCATTTTCCCATTTGTTGCAACTTGCTAAGGATTTTTTCCTTTCACTTCAGGCTCTGGTACCCCTTCTTAACGTTCATCATTGCTGATCTCTTGCTTCTACTCTATCCCTCAAATCCATTTTCCATACAACAGCCAGAGTGATCTTTTAAAATGTTCATCATAGCATCTTGATATCAGAATAAAATCCATAAGCGTTACCAGAGACCTCCACAGCCCTATTATGGCCACTGCCCACATCTGCCCTAAGGCCTCCACCCTGGCCCTTGTGCTCCAGCCACACAGGCTTTCTCTCTGTTTTTCATCACTTTGAACTCTGTTCTTATCACAACTGCTTCTTTTGGTCTCTATTTTCTCTATCCTAGAGATAGACATGCACAAAGCACCACACGAGAGGATGTTTATTGCAGCTTTTTTTAATAAGACCACCACTGAAAATAACCTCATGTTCTGTGTCAGTAGGTGGGACCTGTACACGATGATGTATAACCTCTGTGCTTTGGGATATTATGCCGCAGTTAAAAACACTGAGATGGGAATGTGAGTTGATACAACATCTGGGGAAAGCGATTTGGCAATATTTTTCAAAATTAGCAATTCAGATACCATTTGCACAATTTCCCTTTTGGAAATTCATTTCATCCTACAGATGTGTTTCCACACATGGAAAGTGACATAGGTACAAAGTTCTTGTACCTATTGCTGGTTGTAATAGTAAGTACTGAAAACAATCCAACACCCAATCAACAGGAGCTGATTAATTTATGGTATAGCCATATGATGGAATAATATTGCAGCACAGAGAAGAATGAAGATACTCTCTGTGTATCCACATGGAAAGGCATGTTCGTGGGGTCCCTGGGTGGCTCAGTCAGTGAAGCATGGGACTCGGTTTTGGCTCAGGTCATAATCTCCATAATGAAATCAAGCCCTTTGTAGGGCTCTGTGCTGAGCATGGAGCCTGAGTAACATTCTCTCCCTCTGCCCCCACCACCACCACTCTCATGTGTGCTCTCCTTTTTTTTTTTTTTTTTTAAGATTTTATTTATTCATGAAAGACACATACAGAGAGAGGCAGAGACATAGGTCGAGGAAGAAGCAGGCTCCCTGTGAGGACCTTGAGGCAGGACTCATTGGAGGACCCCGAGATCATGACCTGAGCCAATGACAGACGCTCAGCCACTGAGCCACCCAGGTGCTCTTGCACTCTCATTCTTTTTTTTTTTTTTTTAAGATTTTATTCATTTATTCATGAGAGACAGAGAGAGAGAGAGCGAGAGAGAGAGAGAGAGAGAGAGAGAGAGGCAGAGACACAGGCAGAGCGAGAAGCAGGCTCCATGCAGGGAGCCCAACGTGGGACTTGATCCCGGGTTTCCAGGATCATACCCTGGGCCAAAGGCGGCACCAAACCGCTGAGCCATCCAGGCTGCCCCTTGCACTCTCATTCTTAAAAAAAAAAAAAAAAAAAAAAAAAAAAAAAGGCACTTCAAGATGCAGAACAGGTATAGAATGTGCATGAAATGGGAGTATAACAGGAGGGAAATAAGAATCTATATTCATATTTGCTTGAAATGCATGAAGAATAACTAGTTATACAGAACTGAGAAAAGTGGTTATTTACGAAACTAGTATGGGAATGGCATAGATAAAGGATAAGAATGGGAACTTCATTATACATCTTTTTGTACTTTTGAGCATTAACTGTGCAAACATACTACCTCTCCACCTGGGTGGTGCAGTCAGTTAAGCGACTGACTCAGTTTCAGCTCAGGTCCTGATTTCAGGGTGGGCAGATCAAGTCCTGGATCCTGCTTCCCACTCAGAGTGGAGCCTGCTTAAGACTCTTTGCCCCCCCCCACCTGTGTGCACACTCTTTTCTTTTCTTTTTTCTTTTCTTTTCTTTCTTTTCTCTTTTCTTTTCTTTTCTCTTTCTTTCTTTCTTTCTTTCTTTCTTTTCTCTTTCTTTCTTTCTTTCTTTCTTTCTAAATCAATCAATCAATCAATCAATCAATCAATCAATCTTAAAAAAAAAAAAAGAAAAGGAAGCTTGAAACCAGGAGTGGGCTGGCCAAGGACTTCCCCTTTAGCTGTATGATTCAGTTGTTATTGTTTTCTGGGAAAAGTGTAGTATGTATTACTTGTTCATTTGTTATAAATAAAAGAATAAAAAAGATTTCTGAGGTGGAGTAGTGCTAGGTGATGACAGATCAGTGAAGGCTCTGTGAGTAGGTGACAGCAGTGGAGTGAAGGTGAAGTTAAGGTTAAGGAGGTACAAGAAAGGGCAACCACGGTGGTTCAGCGGTTTAGCGCCACCTTTGGCCCAGGGCGCGATCCTGGAGACCCAGGATCGAGTCCTGCGTTGGGCTCCCTGCATGGAGCCTGTTTCTCCCTCTGCCTCTCTCTCTCTCTCTCTCTCTCTCTAATAAATAAATAAAAAGCTTTAAAAAAAAGGGGGGGTACAAGAAATGTTTCAGCCAAGCTGTTACCTAGAAGTACATAGATGCTAAAAGCCCATATAATACTGGGAGCTGGGATAGAGCACCATGGGGTGTTCTGAAGGCTATGAAGAATGAATAGAACCAAGGGTTCAATGTTTTAATCGAGAGGTAGTTCCATGACTTCCCTGAGGGCATTGTGAGGGTTCTAGAGCTCTATAACACAAGTCTCCAAGGAGAGAGAGTTTTATCTGACGGTGGAAGAGAAATAGTTGAGGACTCTGCCGTCTAATACAATGGCCATTGGCCACATGTGGCTATTGCACACTTGAAATGAGGTTAGTGCAACTGAGAAAATGAGATTATTTTAATTGATTTAAATTTAGCTACATGTTTATTCATGTTTATCATATTGAACAGCACAGATCTGGACTGAAGCTTGTATGAGGCACTGACTGGTTCTAGTGGTTTGGGAGATAAAAGAATAAGTGGCCTCCATTAGAAATGCCCAAAGTGGTGCAGTGACCTTGCAGAGCCTGGATCTTACTGATACAGGAAGAGGAAAAAATTGCTCTTCAGAAAGGCTGATTATATAGGAGGGTAAAGGGTATTTATAGGAACAAGGACCTAACATTTCTATCATTGCATAAAGGTCCTTTGGACAATGCTGGTCAAGCCATATGTTGTTGTTGAGCCCTATGGCTAGTCCAGAATGAGACATGGTGCGAGTGTAAACACACAGTGGATTACAAAGACTTAGTCTAAAAAGAAGAATGTAAGATATTAATAAATTTTAAAATTGATTAAATGATGAAATGATAATGCTTTGGATATATTATGTTAAATAAAAATATTGTTTCAAGCAATTACAACTGTTTCCATATTTTTTAATGTAGCTCCTAGAAAATAAATGTTAAGTTACATATATAGCTTGAATTATATTTCTATTGGACAGAGTTGATCTAAAAAGTGCAGGGGATCAGGTCGGAGCAGGGCTGAGGCTTTGGGTACATTTTGGTCCCAAGTGGTATCTGATCTGATCTTGGTTTAATAGGGAGGGCTCCTATGAGATCTGTGGAGGGGATGGTGTCTCTGCATAGCATGGACCTGAGTATAGGCGTTGCAGGGTGAGGTCAAGGGCCTTCTTTATAGGGCCAGTTCAGAACTTTCCCAGATGCTTTTCTTCATTAAAGTGTATACTACTTTAGGGTGCCTGGGTGGCTCAGTAGGTTAAGCAACTGCTTTTGGCTCAGGTCATGATCCTAGGGTCCTAGGATCGAGTCCTGCATCAGGCTCCCTACTCACCAGGGAGTCCACTTCTCCTTCTATCCCTCCCCGTTGTTTGTGCTCACACTGCCTCTCAAATATATAAATACAATCTTTAAAAAATAAAAATAAAATAAAATGTACACCACTTTGATCTTAACTTGGCTGATAATACCTCAATGGTTTTACTTCTTTACATAAATAGTCCAAAATGATGGGATATGTAAAAGGGGATTCATTGCAATAGTGTTTAATTTTTTAAAAAGTTTGCAAAGGAAGTGCCTAAGTGGCTCAGTCAGTTAGGTGTCTGACTCTTGAGATCATCTCAGGGGCTTGATCTCAGGGTTGTGAGTTCAAGCCCTATCTTGGGCTCCATGCTGAGTATGGAGCCTACTTAAAAGGAACCAGGTAGAAAAAGAACTTAAATGTCCATTAATAGAGTGTTTAAATAATTGAAGGGTATATTTGAAACAGAATTTCTTTTTCTTTTTTTTAAACAATTTAAAATAATTATGTAATTTCAATTTCAGGCAGCTACTAAAAATAATAAGACAGAAATAAGACAGATCTATACATACAAAGAAGGATCTCCAAGATATATTAAGTTAAAAAAAAGAAGCCAAATCATGATGTAATGAACAGCATGGTGACGTAGTTAATGATATTGTATTGTATTGTATATTTGAAAGTAGGTAGGAGAGTTGATCTTGACAGTTTTCATCAAAGGAAAAAAAACCTGTAACTATGTATGATGGATGTTAACTGGACTTATTTTCGTGATTATTTGCAATAAATACAAAATTAAATCCTTATGTTGTACACCTGAAACTAATTTGTCAATCATGCTTCAAAAAACTTAAAATAAAGGGCAGCCTGGGTGGCTCAGCGGTTTAGAGCCACCTACAGACCAGGGCATGATCCTGGAGACCGGGGATGGAGTCCCACATCGGGCTCCCTGCATGGAGCCTGCTTCTCCCTTTGCCTGTGTCTCTGCCTCTCTGTCTTTCTGTTTCTCATGAATAAATAAATAAATAAATAAATAAATAAATAAATAAATAAAATCTTTAACAAAAAAAATTTTAAATAAAAAAAAGCAAAGTGAGAACAACATATATAATACACTGCTGCTTCTGTGGGAGGAAAACTCAATATATTTGCTCATTTATATGAGCTTGTAAATGTACAGACTTGTTTTCTGAAGGGTGTGTAAGAAATCAATAGTAAGGGTAGCTGTCAAGGAGGGGAACTGTGTATTGTGGGGAGAAGGGAGACTTCCTTTCAGTATGCGTATTTTGTAACTTTACATTTTATATATACATTTTATCCATATATAAAAATATAAATTTTCATATATATCATATAAATAATATAAATACATAAATATATAAAATATATAATATAATATACAAATAAATATATACTTTATAATTTATATAATATATTTATAAATATACTTTATATTTTTATTATATATTTTATTATATTTATTTATTTTATTATATATACAGATATTGCTAGTTCAATAAAACTAAATAAAACATCTAATGACTTCTGTTGAAGTACAGAATTTCCTCTCATCACAACCCTGTAGAGCTTCTTTTGTGTACACTTCACACTATTACTCTTCTCTGGTGCTGCAATGCTCTTTTTATCTCCCTAGAGAGTCAGAGTTATCCTCTTTCTGGTTAACAATGGAAGAGAAAAACTTGTGTATTTATTTATTTGACTGTCAAGTACAGTATCTGGATTTATCAGTTTTTAGGTTTTAAGGATTTTTATTCCCCCCCTCTATTTTGTCTCTTTCTTCATACTTAATCATTTATTATTTAGTTAATGAAAGTTTTTTTTTAAAAAATCACTTACATTGAAAAATCAAAGTTCTCTTATTCTTTCTCTTATTCTTTGACATTCTTTTGAAATACGCATTTAAATTAAATAGAAATGGAAAAAAACAAAACATCTGATGCAATGTGCCCTCTAGTGGTTAAAGAAAACAAACTATTCTTTCGCCAACCCCTCATTTCCTCAAAAATCAAAGACTTAAAGGAAATGAGGGAAACTGAGTGGGGAAAAATTAGAGAGGAAGACAAACCATGAGAGACTCCTAACTCTGGGAAAAAAACAAAGACTTGCAGAAGGGGAGGTGGGTGGAGAGCTGGGGTAACTGGATGACAGGTATTAAGGAGGGCACATGTTAGGATGAGCACTGGATGTTATACTATATGTTGGCAAATGGAATTTAAATAAAATATAAAAAACAATAAAATAAAAAATCTGAGTGAAAACTCTAAGTGCTAATGTAAAAAATAAAGTGGTGAGAAACATAAACAAAGTAGGAGTCTTAGTCCCTGCAGGCTGCTATAACAAAAACACCAGAGATTGGGTGGCTGAAACAAAAATCATTTATTTCTCATAGTTCTGGAGGCTGGGAAGCAAAATCATGATGCTGGCAGATTTGGTGTCTGGTGAAAACTTGTTTCCTAGTTCATAAATAGCTATCTTCTCACTATTCCTCATATGGCAAAAGGGGCAAGAGAGATCTCTGGGGCCTCTTTTATAAGGGCACTAATCCCATACCTGAGGGCTTCACCCTCATGACCTAATCACCTCCCAAAGGCCCCATTTCCTGATACCATCACACTGAGAGACAGGATTTCAACACATGAATTTTGCTGTGGGTCGCGGGGCACAAACATTCAGCCCATTACAACAGATATATTTCGCCAGCCAGAAACAAATAGTAACTAACAAAGAGAATGGTTGAAAACATGTTTAATTTCCTTTAATATCCAATTTTCTGAAGCCAAATACACAGATAGAATGTGATTTTCCAAGTCTAGATTTACGTATGGATAATCGGATTGTAAGTAAAAAACTAAACTGACCATGGCTTTAATTTGCCCATGAAAGAAACAAAGGATGCATCCAAAGTAAATAGCCATTGGAATTGGTAAATGAAAGAATGCTTGATTTTAGTAAATGATCTAAGAACAAAATTCATAGACATTTTTAAGAGTGTGACAGAGAGTTTTGCAATGTTCTTCATTTGCAAAGTGTCCTTGGGCTTGATCACGGTAAACCAGGACCACTTTGAAGAGGTTGGGAAGCTTATGGAAAGTTGGCATGTGATCTTCTGAAAGCACTTTTTTTCCAAGAGGGAGTTCAGCACAGAGTGGGATGAGTTGTGGCCATCTTGATGAGAGTGACCAACCATTCTACCCAGGTCAGTGGTAGGAAAATAGAATATGTGTTGAGTATTTTTCAAGGAAGAACATGCAATTCCCATGCCTGTTGCCCTTGGACTCTAGGATATTAACATGTCACATTTTCTTGAATTTGCCACCTGTGAAAGTGGCTCTTACAAAGAGATGTGACCCTTAAATATGACTTTGTCCCTGGACTAGCCCTTCCCCTTCCTTGGCTCTTGCTATTTCTGAAGTTGACTATTCTTTAATGTTTCATGATGAAAAGAAACTCTAGTGCAGGAAGGGATGGAAGAGATGAAGCAGCTGTTGTACCTCATTTTCTTCTTGGACCTCAGATACAGAGGTTTCAAATTTCAGGTTACATTGTCATTGTTGGTCTGGGCAGGGCTCCTCTTGTCATTGATTTATTCATTAAATAATTTATTCTCTTCCCTTATCTGCTTCCTTTTAAGAATAACCCCGAAGGCAACCATAACAATGTGTTTAATGTGCATTGGCATATTTCTTATAAAATGTATATTGCTCTGTGTACATATATTTTTTTTAAAGATTTATTTGTATGTTCATCAAGGACACAGAGAGACTCTGAGGCAGAGACATAGGCAGATGGAGAAGCAGGATCCCCACAGGGAACCGGATGTGAGACTTGATCCTGGATTCTGGATTCCGGGATCACACCCTGAGCCCAAGGCAGACACTCAATTGCCGAGCTACCCAGGCGTCCCTGTACATGCATTTTCAATTGAATTGTACTGTACTGTATAGTAATTATAGTACTCATTCTGTTTCTTTTCTTTGAGCATATGTCTCTCAGATCTCTTTATATTGCCATGTGTACTTCTAATCCATTATTTTTAATTGTTGCATAATACTCCTGGTGCGTATCTAATAATGCTGTCTTCTAATGAACCTGAGTGAGAATATCTTTAGAATATATACTCAGGGAGGAAATTTCTGTGCTATAGGTTATAAGTGTATTTGATTTGACTATAACTCTACATTGTTCTCCAGAATGGATGAACCAATGCATTCATCATATCAGAGGGCAAAAAAGTGTTCGCAAATTCTTAGTAGTAACTCCCATCAAAAGGTAGAACCTATTTCCCTCCCACTTGAATCTGATTTGACCTTGTGATTTGCTTTCATGGAAGGTGGCAGAAAATGGTTGCGTTCTGAGCCTAGACCTCAAGATATCCTACAATTCCTGTTGTTGATCTGGGAGCCCTTCTACTATCATGTCTTCAGGCTCAGGCTAGCCTGCTAGAGGATGAGAACATGTGGAAAGAGGACCCAGGTGGGTCCACCTTAGCTGAAGCCACCTTAGCTGAAGTCACAGGCATCTAACTGAGTTGAGAACAGTTGGACCAGACTTGGCTACCCAGCAGAGCCCAGTGCAAATTGAGAACCCATAGAATTATTAGCTAAGCAAAATGGTTGTTGTTTTAAGCCACTAAGTTTTAGATGTTTTGTTATGCACTTAATTGTTAGGTGGAAAAAAAAAAAGACAAGTGGTAACTCCTCATCACAGGGCATGATATGTCTCACATCCCCACCAACAGTTGGCATCATCCAGCTTTCTAATTTTTGCCTATCGTATAGATTTAAAATGATATCTTATTTCATTTGGATTTCTTTAGGATTACTAATAAAATTGAATATTTCTTTATATGTTTGGTGGACTTTGGGCTTCCTTTTCTTAAATTGCTGTTCATGTCCTTTGCCCATTTTTCTTGTGAAGTTGCAATTTTTTCTTGATGATTTGTGGTTCTTGCATATTGTAGATATTAATACCTTTTCATATTTACATACTACAAATATCTTCTATCATGGAATCTCTTATTTTTTCCATGAGAGCCTTTGTTGAATCCAATTCTTTAATTTTTTATGCAATCAAATGCATCAACTTTTTTTTTTTTTAAGTAAGTTCCATGTCTAACATGTGGTTTGAATGTGATCATAACTCTGAGACTGAGAGTTACGTGATCTACTGTGAGCCAGCCAGGCACCCCTTCTAAATTTTTTTTTTGAGTAGTATCTATACCCAACATGGGACTCAAACTTATAACCCAGAGATCAGTAGTCACATGCTCTACCAACTAAGCTAGCCAGGTGCCCCTAAAATGCAACTTTTTGTTTTATGGTCTGTGCTTGTGAAATTTTTTAGGAAATGCTTCCCAACTAACTACGGTCACAAAGACACCCTACTACCATTTTTGCCATCAGTTTTAGAGTTCTTCCTTAGACAATTAGATTCTTCATTCATCTTGAAACCTTGAAACCATCTTGCTAATTTGGAAGGTGAAAGGGGACTTTTGCACCACAGTCCCATGAACCTACTTTGGCGTGTAGTGTTAGGTAGGTACCAGGTTTTCTTTTTCTTCTTAGTGAGTCATTTTCCCCACCGCCATCTGCTGGATAATTCATCCTTTCCCACATGGATTTCTGGTGACACTTTTGTTGTACATTAACTTCCCTTGTGCAAATGGGTTTATGTGTGAGATGTCTCTTCTATTCCATTGGCCAATTTGTCAATTCTTGTGCTATGATAACACTGTTTTTTGTTTGTTTTGTCTTTACTATGATAGGTTTGATAGTTTTTTATGTTATAGGCATTCTGCTCTATGCTTTTATTTCAGATATTCACTTAATCCTCTCAGAAATCAGCAAAATTAAAAAAAAAGAAATCAGCAAAATTTATTATTATCTCTGTTTTACACTTAATGAAATAGAGGCCCAGAAAATGTAATATTATTGCTCAAATTTCATGTGATATTAAGTGTTGGAGTTAGGATTTAAAGTAGTTAATCTGGCTCTTTCACGAAGATGGCGCTGAAGGTGAAGAAGGAAGCCCCTGCCCCTCCCAAAGCCAAAGCCAAAGCTAAAGCCAAAGCCAAAGCCAAAGCAAAGGCTTTGAAAGCTAAGAAAGCGGTGCTGAAAGGTGTGCACAGTCACACACAAAAAAAGAAGATCCGTACATCACCTATATTCGGATGACCCAAAACCCTGCATCTCCAAAGGCAGCCCATATATCCTCGAAAGAGCACCCCCAGGAGAAACAAGCTTAATCACTATGCCATCATCAAGTTCCCTCTGACTACTGAGTCAGCCATGAAGAAAATAGAAGACAACACACCTTTGTTCATTGTGGATGTCAAGGCCAATAAGCACCAGATCAAACAGGCTGTGAAGAAGCTCTATGACACTGATGTGGCCAAGGTCAACACCTTGATCAGGCCTGGTGGAGAGAAGAAAGCATGTGTTCGACTGGCTCCTGACTATGATGCTTTGGATGTGACCAACAAAATTGGGATCATTTAAACCGAGTCCAGCCAGCTATAAATCTAAAAATAAATTTTTTCACCATAAAAAAAAAATAAAGTAGTTAATCTGGCTAGAGAGCCTGTGTGTTCTATTCTACAACAAGCCCAGCTTGTCAGCTTCTGGTCTGGTTGTTCTTTAAACTCTCTGAAGAGTACTGGTCAGTTGGGAAAGGGGAGAAAATCATCACCCCAGTCCCTTGGAAAACACCAGCATGGTCCCAGTTTTAATTGCCTCACTTTTCTCACTCAAAGGCTGTCATCTTTCCCAAATAACAAGACTAGTAGTACCAGTGGTCAAAGTTTTAAAAATCCATATTCTCAGCTGGATTTAGGTCACATGTGTGGTATTTTTAAAAATAGATCTGCAGGTGCTGGGAGTGATGCACTGTTTTCTAATTATAATATATGCAATTTAGCATAACAGTGAGGAAGAAAAAAAAGTAAGAGAGCCCAGGTACTCTCAATATAGAAGACAACAACACTATTGTTACCCACCCCCTTCCTTCTTTTTAGTGGAAGACAGATTTTTTCAGATAATGCGTGCCATAATCAGCCAAGTGCTCCATAAGCCAATCATGATCATCTATCTTTCTCTCCTTGCCATCAGATAGATAAGGCACGGGCATCAATCCACTTATGGCCAATGAACATAAAGGGAAAGTCTACCGAAGTGGCTTCTAGGAATTTTTCCCTCGGTCCTAAAGAAAGAGATATACAAGTTTTCAGGAGGAAGGAACACTTCTTCTGGTGTGGTGTTGGGAGCTGTAGCCATTTTGTGACTTTTGAGGGGAATTAGCCAGAAAGGCAGGCAGATCCACTGAGGATGGCAGAGCAGAGAGATGGAAAGAACTGGGTCCTTGATGAGACTGAGCTGCTAAATTAACAAATCCTGCAGCAGTCTTCCCTCTGAGCTTCTTAATGGTGAAATAAAATTTCCTTTCAGTTTAAGCTATACAAGTGAGGAGGCTTCTGTCAATTGCAACTAAAGGTATTTTATCCACACACCCTAAGGGGGTGCATGTATGAATCTTGAAATATCCTTTGTGAATTTGTGTCAAGAATGTGAGTGACCTATATGTGAGCTAAAGATATCCACTCCCACTGCTCTGGTTAGGATTTTGCACTGGGAATAGGGAAGTGAAAAGTTATGTTGTACCACAGTTCCCACATCCCTGCCCTTCTATCCCTTCCCTTCTCATCTCCCTGGAGCTTACTGATTAGTAGACAAGACAGAAAAATGGCAGCAGAGTAGGTGAGGACCTATCCTGGACTGTGTAATATAATGAACAGCCCAAAGGAGTGAGGGACCAACTTACTTGGGATGCATAGCCAGAAAGAGGATTGCAGGATGGGGGTGGGGGGGCGGTTGAGCAAGAAGCAGGTTGTGGCAGGAGTGGGCTGAGGGTGTCAAAGGAGGAGCCTGGAGTTGGGTCTTGTATTTTGCATAAGAATTAGGGGAGGGGGCTGGGAGGAAAAGTATTCCAAATTGAGAGAAGGTGTGAGTTAAGGGGGAGAGACAAGAAACAACAGCCTAATGGGGGAACTGGAACCTTGGTGTGGCTGGAGCACAGGGGAATCAGACCAGGAGAGGCAGACAAGGAGACTGAAAAGAAGGCCTTTTCCCCATTCCCTTAAAAAGTATAAAAGGAGTCTCTCTCTTTTTTAAATGTGTAATGATATATGTGCCCAAATTAGAGAAGTATGAAAAAATTTCTTCGTGAGTAGCTAATGTATGCAGATACAGAAAAAAATTCATATGAGAATTTTAGAAATGGGTCTTTGGAATTACTGTTTTATTGGAAAGTATTAAAAATGTTATTATTTGGGACCAACCTGAGCAGTTTAGCACTGCCTTCAGCCCAGGGCCTGATCCTGGAGACCCAGGATCAAGTCCTGCATCGGGCTCCCTGCATGGAGCCTGCTTCTCCCTCTGCCTGTGTCTCTGCCTCTCTCTCTCTCTGTGTCTCTCATGAATAATAAAATAATCTTTTTTAAAAAATGTTATTTATCTCTATTCACTTGTTGAATAAACAATATATTCAAATAGACCAAAGAGTATATAGTAAAAAGTTTCCTCCCACCCCTGATCTCCAGAATTTTAAATTTCCTTCCTCAGAGGCAATTACAGTGGCCAGTTTTTAAAGAAATATATTGTATATATGCATAAACACACATTACATCTTGTATTAGTTGTCTACTGCTGTGTAACAACCCCAAGACTTAGTGGCTTAGAACAGTAAACATTTATTATCTCACATGTTCTTTGGTCAGGCATCCAGTGGCTTAGCTGGGCCTCTGGCTCAGTGTCTCCTGCAAGGTTGTGGTTGAGCTGCCTGCTGGGGCTGTAGTCATCTCATAGCTCTGCTTAGGGAGGATCTGCTTTTAAGCTCACTCAAGGGGTAGTCAGCAGGATTTAGTTTCTCACAGGCTGTTGGGCTGATGGCCTCATGCCTTCACTAGTTTTTGGCCTGAGGCCCTCCTCAGTTTCTTGTTATGTGAGTAGCATTGGGCACCTCGCAGCCTGATGGCTGGCTTCATCAGAGCAAATAGACCAGAAAAGCCAGAAAAGTCAAGGAAGACAAGAAGCAGAAACTGTTTTTTTTGTTTTGTTTTGTTTTTTTAAGATTTATTATTTATTTGAAAGGGATAGAGAGAGAGAGAGAACATGAGTGAGGAAAGGGCAGAGGAAGAGGGAAAGGGAGAGAATCTCAAGTAGACCCCATTGAGCATGGAGCTCCATGCAGAGCTCCATCTCATGACCCTGAGATTAAGACCTAAGCTGAAATCATGAGTTGGACACTCAACTTACTGAGCCACCCAGGCACCCCCAAATTTTTTATAACCAAGCCTCAGAAGTGACATCCTCTCACTTTTGCTGTCCAGGGATCCCTGGGTGGCGCAGTGGTTTGGCACCTGCCTTTGGCCCAGGGCGCGATCCTGGAGACCCGGGATCGAATCCCACGTCGGGCTCCCGGTGCATGGAGCCTGCTTCTCCCTCTGCCTGTGTCTCTGCCTCTCTCTCTCTCTCTGTGTGACTATCATAAATAAATAAAAATTAAAAAAAATATTTCACTTTTGCTGTCCATTAGAAGTATGTCACTAGGTTGAACCCAGTCTCAAGGGAAGGAAACTACTTAGGGCATGGTTACTGGGGGTTGGAAATCATTGGGGTCAACTTAGAAGATACTTAGCACACATATGTATACTATATTTCTATCTATAGATGCCTCTTTTTTTTTTTTAAAGCACAAAAATGTTTCCCGCCTTGTTTTTGTCATACAACAGTGTATCTTGTATCTTGGAACAATTTCCAAGTCAGTTCATAAAGATTGCTTATTTTTCTAGCAAAGGCATAGGATTTCAGGCCTGACTCCATACTGAGATCTTTTTAGATGTGCCATGCCTTTATTAAACAGTCCTTTATTGATGGGCAGTTAGGGTGTCTTTGATCTTTTGCTACACATCTTTACCAGTTTAAGAATGCATCTGGAAGGTAAATTCCTATAAATGGAATTGCTGGGTCAAAGGGTATACACGCACACATTTTGATAACTGTGGCCAAATTGCCATTCAAGGGAGGTTGCACTTATTTATTTTCTAATTCCAAACGATGAGAATTGTCTACTTCTCCACTTCTTGAGGCACCCCCCCCCCCACATTTTAATGAAAGAGGGAAAAAGAAATCCTAGAAGAAAAGCTAAAAAAGAAAAGCTAATGAACAGGACAAATTGGAGTCACTGGTTTTTATTAAATGAAAATGGAACAAGGCTCTGCTATAAATTTCTGGGTTTACCAGGGTATTCTCTTAGTACATTATGCATAAAAGGGCAGGGGCCCCTGGTTTAGGTGTCAGTGTCCTTGATAATCTGTTCTGGCTCCTGTCACTATAACCTTAGGTAATGTCCTCCTCTAAGGTTTGTGGATTTCTAAAGCCACTCAACAGATAGCTTATCAGATTCAAACTTCACCTGGAGGACATGACATTAATAACTATCAAACCAAGTATACACTGAATAATGATTTAACCTCTAGAACTGTTTAACAATGGAACAATCTAACTTAATAAAAGAAGCATTTCTCTGTAAAAATACATAAATGAGAACTGACTGTAGAAAGGAGGAGAATTATATCTGGGCTCTAAGACTTCTTCGACCCCAACTTTCTCTGTCTCTAAGATTCCAAAGACAGCAAGCATGAGGATACTCAAGAGAGCCAATTTTTCTGCTGATCCTCGCATGATAGTAGGTATACTTTTAGGCCCATCAATTGAGAGTATGCATGATGATAAAGAGCTGTTTTGAGTTCAAGAATGCTTTGATAATGTGTGTAGCAGCATTATGCACCATCCCCCAAAGCTGGAAGGAATCCAAATATCCCTCAGTAGGTGAACGAATGAACAAATTGTAGTCTAGACATAGAATGGAATATTATTCAGCCTTGAGAAGGAAGTTCTGATACATGCTACATCACAGATGAACCTTGAAGACACTGTTAAGTGAAATAAGCCTGTCACAAAAGGACCAATGGTGTATGACTTCACTCATGTGAGGTACCCAGAATAGTCAAATTTATAAAGACAGAAATACAATGGTGGTTTCCTGGGGTGGGGGAGGGGATATTGTGGAGTTATTGTTTAATGGGTATAGAGTTTCAGTTTGGGAAGATGAAAAAGTTCTGAAGAAGGATGGTGGTGACACTTTGCCCAACATGAATGTACTTAATGCCACCAAACTGTACACTTAAAAATGGTTAAAATGGCAAATCTTATGTGTATTTGACCATAGTAAAATAAATTGTGTCTTATCAATTACAGCAGCATCTCCAAACATTTGAAAAATAATTGTATATGTATCTGACACCTATTATTCACATGCTTTACAGTTAGCCTTGGCTCACACATTCCCCCTCCCCGCAATCTTCATTCATCCCAAGGTAAGCCTCTGGGAGCCATTTGTACTATGTGGCACTATTTTCCTTAGCACAGTTGAGTAGATCACAAATGAGCAGTTGACCCGAGCTGAACTAGTTAGAAACTTATTCCTGTGATTTTGGAATTTGGTTTCAGGAACTTTTGCGGGTCTCTATACAGAGACAAAACTGAGAGATATGTGGTTGGGAGCCATAAGGTGATTTATTGGTTTTCTTCCATGTTTATTTATTATTTATTCAACAAATATATATTGTTTGTCTACTGTGTGCCAGGTATGGAAATATGTGCTGGGATTCAGCCCTGACCCTGCCTTTCCTAGAAAAATAGAGCAGGCCTGACTGTGAAGATACTATCTCTAATATTTAGTGGACTGTTCTCCCCTAGATAAACAACACAGTATTCCATGATTTTATCACATTTAACTTCCCTTTCTAAATTATTTCTTAGCACTTTTTTTTTTAAAGCAACAGCACTGGCACAATTGCTCAATGAAAGCTTGGTGGACAACAGGATATTGGAACAATTTTTCATCGTAGCAACAAAGTGCACCAACATCGTCACAGAGGTTCTGTATGTGTTCATGGGATACCTACAAAGGATGATGTGGGTGTTTTTGTTTACCGGCTGCAGCAGCGCCGCCAGGTGGCAAAACAGTAGAAGATGTTTGCTGTCACTTGAGCCTGCTTATGTGGAAGTGACACAATTCTTGAAAATTGTTCTTAAATTGGAGATGAGAGCTGCATTACTTAAAAATTTGTACACGAAGGGAGATGTTTAAGTCCTCCCAAATAGAAAAATTTGCATTTTCTTAAAATGAGACATTTTGTAAGGTCCTCATTCTGATCTCTGTGCAGCTTCTAGTTAACTCCTGGGAATTTGCCCCAGAGGTGAAGCTTGAGATTGAGAAAAACATGCCCCAAAGTTTTCTAGCATCCTTCATGAGGTCTCCCCTTTCTTCTTCTGCAGTGCCAATTTTCTGAGCTACCCTAAACTGCCTCTGATACAGATTTCATTCATTAACAAATACTGAGTACTTGCTTGGTGCTTACTTTGTTCTAGGCACTGCAGATACAGCAGTAAATAAATCAGACTAACATTTCAGTCTCCATTTATGACACTCTTATTGTGATACATTTGTTTCCTTTATGCCCTATAAGTCTTTGACAATAGGGACCCGTCTTATCCTTTTTTCACTGGAACCACATACCCCTGAATTCCCCAGTAATAATTTCAGAACTCAATTTGTTCAGCATGACCATATTGATTAGGGCCATTCCTGTGTCAATTTTCTGATGGAATCAAAGCTGTGCCTGCCAGCTAGTGACAAAATACAGCAGCAGAAAGTTTTAGATCCTTTGGTGGACTGAATAATAGCCCTCCAAAGATGTCCACATCCTAATCACCAAAATCCACAAATATGTTAACTTAGATGGCAAATGGACTTGTAGACAGGAAAGGCTCTTGAGGCAGGGAGATTATCCTGGATTGTCATGGTGGGCCTAGAGTAATCACAAGGGGCCTTATGAGAAGGAGATAGTAGAGTTGGAAAGAGGATATAAAGACGGAAGGAGAGGTGAGAGAGAAGACGCTGTGCTGCTGACTTTGAAGACGGAGAAGGGGACCATGAACCAGGGAACATAGGTGAACTCTAGAAGTTGGAAATAGCAAGGAAAGGGAGTCTCCTCTAGGGCCTCCAGATGAACACAGGCCTGCTGGCACATCTGAGACTCTGACCTCCAGAACTATAATACATCTGTGTTGCTATAAGCCACTAACTTTGGGGTAATTTGTAATGTCAACAACAGGAAGCTAACATAGATTTCTACACATCCTCCCTCTCATTTGCCCTCCCGACTCCCCATTCTCCCTGATGCGGAGCAGGGCATTTCTGTTTTGTTCCTTTATTTTCCCAAATCATCGAGATGTCCTGGTTTTTCTCCACACAAGCCTGGAAGTGTTTCTCTAGCCATCTTGTTCGACCATCAGCATTCTTCGGCATATCTTCAGAGTCCCCAACTTTCCTATGAGAATTTAAAATTCTGTATTTTCAATTCCATGATTAGCTAAAAATTAAGTATATAATTCAACTCACAATCCCAAAGTCAGCCTTATCCTGATAAGAACACTAAAAGCATTCTTATTAAAGTCAGGAATGAGACAAGGATACCCATCAGTACCACTCTTACCTAATGTCATTCCGGAGGTCTAGCTGTTATTACACAAGAGAAAAACAAAAGATGGGGGGTGGGGAGGGACAAGAGGAGGTAAATTTGCAATCCTTTGCAAACGATATGACTGTATACCTGGAAGGCTAAGAGGGAAAAAATGGAAAAACTATACAAATAATAAAGGAATTCAGCAAAGTGGCTGACACAACATTAATGTACAGTAATCGATATATAAACAACAAATATTCAAGATGTATATAAATAATGGGAAAACAATCTAGGTACCCATGGAAAAGATAAAATAAATAAGAATAAATAACAAGACGTAGGCAAAGTCAATGTGAAGGAAACAGAACAAAACTTGAAAAAGAAGTAAGGTATGCTAGATTTTTTGAGACTTACCATAACAATGTCAAAATAAAGCCTTGTGTTTAAGATCACTACAGTTGGACTTTTGTTTTTGGCAACCAAGTGAAACTGATAAGGGAAATAATTTATTTTCTCTTCATAAGTTCATTCTTCACCTAGCCTTTATATTACTTGGTCTTGTCTTAAGAATTTCAGACTTGGGGCACCTGTTTGGCTCAGTCAGTTAAGCGTCTGTGTTTGGCTAAGGTCATGATCTCAGGGTCCTGGTACAAGCCCTGTGTTGGGCTCCTAGCTCAGCGGGGAGTCTGCTTTTCCTTCTCCCTCTGCCCCCTTTCCCCCCGCTTGTGCTCTGTCTCAAATAAAAAAACAAAAATCTTAAAAAGAAAAAAAAAATTTATCTTCATGGGGATATCCAGGGTCCGAATGGCACAAGGTAGGTCACAAGTTGAGGTGTGATCTCTTGGTGATCTAAGCCAAGCCTCCATTTGGACTGCCAGCTCATGGCCAATGAGACTTCCTAGGAGATGTTGCCCTTTGCTAGTTGTCTTGATTTGCCATCAAGTGCCACAAGGTACGTACCTTCAGTTACGTACACCTTTGCCACATGCACACACACACACTCACTCACTTAGGAACACCATTTCTAGCATATGCCATCTAGACCATCTCAAGTTTTATCTTGTTGATAAAATAACTGCTACATGGTAGTCTTCTCACCAGGATCATAGCTAAAATAGCAATTTTTGTTGCCTTCAACATGTCACCAGCAGCGCATTTCTGGGCTCTATGCTTCTTGACACCACTTTTACATATCTTTTATTTCTCAGGCACTTTTAGTTTTTTAAAAAAGCCTCTGCTAATTACTATTGTCAAAGGAATTCTAGATATCAATAAGTAAGTCGGGTACTTTTTTTTGGTGAGGGAGGGTGAAAGGAGAGAAAACTGCTATTATCATTGAAATCTTGTCAGGATAGCATTGTGGGGTGGGGCCGGTGATCAAGTTTATCAGAATCTTTAATCTCACACAGAACACATCCTCCTTGAAGGCTGTTCCCTGACTATTCCTAGAAGCAGCTGGGATTTCTCTAAGCACAAGAGTTAAGTCTGAATTTTAGCTGTTTCCTTCTCCCTCGTATCTTCCTTTTTTTAGAGCCTGATTTTTTTCTGTCAGTGCCTGCAGTTCTTGGTCATGCTACCTCAAAGAATGAAGAGGTAGACCAGAGTGGTGGACAGCAAAGTAAGGTTTATTGAGCGATAGCAAAGTAATAGTACAAAGTTCTGGAGGAGGGGGCCTGTGAGGGTTGCCACTGGAGTTTCTAAGTCTAGGGGTTTCTATGGGCTTGTTGGTGGGCTGTTTTAATGGGATTAACCCTTCCTGTGCCTGTCATCCAATGAGGTTTTTGTCATCTATCACATGGGAAAGAATGCAGGGATCCTTCCAGGGAGGTGTAAAATCCTTTTGGTTTCCTCTTAGGTTGGGAGGCCCCTTGTCCTTGCCTGCCTCCCAACTATCCTTCATCATTCCCCACTCTGAAGAAGTAACCCTAACTGCTAGTAGGGAAATAGGGTGACCACTGATCTACCTACTTCCTGGTGGTGGTGGTGGGGGTGGAGGGGGGGTGATTAGGGTTGGGTTGGATGGAGTGGCAGTCAAGGTTCCTGTAGTTCTGCCTATCAAGGGGTCCCCTGTAGAAGTCTGGTTTGACCACCATGTGAGGCTCCATCTGAACTACCATTTGGAGTTTGATGACCTTTATCTGGAAGATATAAAGTGGGTTAGGCCATTAAGGAGGCAATTACCCAAAGCACAATGCAAGACCAAGCATAGCTAGGGGTCCTGCAAGAGATAGAGGGCGTTTTGGTAAATTCCCCACATACTGTGAGGAGAGGTTGGGTGAAAGGAATGTAATAAGAATTGATGGGATATGGAGAAGAAGACTTATCTGTGTCTTGTCACTTCAAGACGAATTTGAGGTCCTCTCTTGGTTCACAGATGGGATTTTGGTTCCTTGTTATTAGTCCCCATTGGGGACCAATGTTTGACTCTGGAATGGTGGATCCAGGCTTCAAATTAAGGCACTTTGACTTCTGTTGGAATGGCTAAAATTGTATACAGGCCTTCCCACACTGGCTCTAACAAGCCCTTGGGTCCCTGGGGTGAAATGAGACAGGTTGGTTATATTGGGGCTGAAAGTTGGGAAGCTCCTTGCAAGAGGGATAAAATGATTTATCCAAGACTTTCTTGTCTATCAGCAGGTCATAATATCTCAAATGGGCTTAACCTCTTTTTTCATGAGAATGTTCCTAATTTGGAGTAAGGCAATAGGGAGTCGACACCCGATTTTGGCTTCTTTTTCTCTCTTTCTTCCTTTTTAAAAGATTTTATTTACTCATGAGAGACAGAGAGAGGCAGAGACATAGGCAGAGGGAGAAGCAGGCTCCCTGTAGGGAGCCTGATGTAAGACTGGATCCCAGGACCCTGGGATCATAACCTGAGCTGAAGGCAGTCAACGACTGAGCCACCTAGGTGTCCCTTTGGCTTTTTCCTGTGCTACTTAATTTTTCCAAGAATTGAAGTCTTCAGATACAATGTGATAGATAATGCCCCAAACCTTGGATATTGTTATGACTCTGAAGGGACTGGGGGAGTTCAAACTGAGGAATTTACTAGAGCCTTTATCACTTCTGAGGCTTTTTTGGTTTTATGGGGGAAGGACTCAACCCAGTGTGTGAAGGCATCTACCCAAACCAGGAGGTAGCTGTACCAATGTATTTTAGGCATGTGTGAAGTCCATTTGCCAATCTTCCCCAGGGTAACCTCTTCCTGGCTGTATGCCTCTGGGGACTTGGGGATGGGAGAATGGGTTATTCTTTCCTATCCCAGAGTTCCTTTCTTCCCACTCCACAGTTCGTGTTGTAGCTTTGGAAATCAGGAGATCGGGCTGGGGGCTCCTGGGTGGCTCAGGGGTTGAGTGTCTGCCTTTGGCTCAGGTGGGCTCCTGGGATTGAGTCCTGCATCAGGCTCTCTGCAGGGAGCCTGCTTCTCCCTCTGCCTCTCTTTCATGAATAAATAAAATCTTATAAAAAAAAAAAAAAGCTGGGTATGGCAGCCAGCCACAAGTCACCATATCCAGCTCTTTGCTTAAATATCCTACTGGCTGTTGATCTGGCTTCAGGGCCTGGGTTAGGACACCCAAAGCCATTCCCTTTCTGTCACATACCAGTTATAAAGCTGGGGTATTGGCAAGGCCCTCTTGAGATTTTTTAAAAAGCTTTCTCTGACTCTGGATCCCACATTAATAGATGGTTACCAGCTATCTGAGGTCTTGAGAGGATCCCAGCTGGGGTCTTGAGGAGGTATAGCCTGGGCTCCAGTTTGAAACTGAAGCCACCCCTGGCCTCACCCAGCCTTTGATCCCCTTATCTTTCAGCAGAGGCCAGAACCCCATGTTTTTCTGCTTCAGAGAGGGTCTGATTTAACAGAAGCATTACACCCAATTTAGAAAACTTTGAGGTCCCTGTTTGTCTTGCACTGGCAAGAATTCCAGGATAGGGCAGGACAGCTAAGGGGAACTGATCTTACCCTAG
Organism: Nyctereutes procyonoides; assembly: GCF_905146905.1. Classification (NCBI taxonomy): domain Eukaryota; kingdom Metazoa; phylum Chordata; class Mammalia; order Carnivora; family Canidae; genus Nyctereutes; species Nyctereutes procyonoides. Next base: position 39,054,543 of record NW_026575042.1, read on the forward strand.
GAAGGATGAAGCCAAGTGTGGAGACACCCCTGTGGACTCCATTTGCCTATGGACTTTGGATGTAGTGTTCCTTTGTTCCTCCCCACCGGGTGAGGGGGGGTAGGTGGGGGGTAGGGGCAGAAGAGAGCAGCCAGGAGAGGCTGGGATCAATCCTACATTGCTGAGATCAGAAGAAAATGAACCACCTTTTCCCCAGTTAAAACCAAGAAGGCAAAGTCTCTCAGGTAGCTGTGTCTCATCCTCCAACTTGTATTGTGACCATGTGCCAGAACAAAGGAAAATGAGTTGCTTTTGCCCAGTTCAAACCAGTAAGTCATCCAAGTAAATGATAATTGAGTGAGTTATGGATCTCATTATATGGATCTCACTTCCTATAGCCTATGTCAGGAAAGGGACTCTAAAGGAGTAAGGTTCTTGCCAAGGAATTACCCATCTACAAGAATAGAACTTCCACCTCAGCTCCTCATCTTTACCTGATGTGTGGCCCTAGCTACTCACACAACTGACAGCCAGAGTCCCTGTCCTCTTCTGGGGGGTGCTGGGAGTAGTCTTGTTTACCCAGGCTTGGCCTTACCTCCAGAGAATGACTCTGGTGTCCCCCACTCATAAGACTCCCTTAGAAGTCAATGGACAAACTAGACTTTTTTTAGTAGAGTTGTTCTGTTGGGCATAGCCACCTAATCAGATTTTAGTAGAATTGTTGTCTTGTATAGCCACATGGAGTGACAAGATGGGACACCCAGGGAGGGGAAATCCAGCTGGGATAAGCCCTGATGGAACCACAAAGTTGGGAGATCCCTTAGATCTTAGTTCTTTTGCCCTACCTGGCCATTCCTTCATATAGGTGGTGTAGCCAGTCTGAGGGGTGTCCTAGTACTGCCCAAGATAGGAGGGGTCACAAACAGGAGACAGTTTCTCATGTCACATCTCATGTGATTAAGATCCCTTGGAGGCCACTCTAACCACTCACAAGAGAATGTCTGGGGGATTGTCCTGGTTTTTCCTACTTGTTCTCATAGGGGAAGAATCAGATGAGAAAATAGTAGAGGGGCTTCTCTTTGGATGCCTGGATGGTCAAGTAAGGAAGGAGGTCCCTCTGAGAGCCTTTGGGTATCCAAAGGGTAGCCTTTGTCAGGTCCCTCAATTGCTGCTTGTTTTTTTCTATATCCCTTACATCTGGTGTACCCTGAAAGGAGTTCTGAATCCTTACCAAATCAACATTCCCAAATTCTGTTGGGGATCAGTCCGAAAGGAGCCCAGAGAGCCTGTCACCGGAGACTTCAGAATGGCAGTTGCGCTAAATGCTCTTACATGGCTGATGGGTGCCCACTGTTTCAACAAACAAAATGGAGGTGGGGGGGGGCAGACAGAGAGACTGAGAGACTGAGATACCTGTTGCCCACTACTCACGGTTTGTTGTCCTTAATGGTGGAGATCCTGGGATGAGCCCCCATAAGTGTCATAGGATTTTTTTCTCTGTCAGTGCCCACAGTTCTTGGTCATACCACTTCGAAGAATGAAGAGGTGGACAAGAGTGGTGGCCAGAAAAGCAAGGTTTATTGAGTGACAGCAAAGTGATAGTACAAAGTTCCGGAGGAGGGGACCTGCGAGGGTTGCCACTGGAGTTCCTAAGTCTAGGGGTTTCTGTGGGCTTCTTGGTGGACTGTTTTAATGGGATTAACCCTCCCTGTGTCTGTCATCCAATAAGGTTTTTGCCATCTATCACATGGGAAAGGATGGAGGGCTCCTTCCAGGTGTAAAATCCTGGAGGGTGGTTTCCTCCCTGTCTGCCTGCCTTCCAACTATCCTTCATCACTGGCATATGCTAGAAATTCAGTAACTGCCAAATAAACAAATGGATGAGATTATGCTTTCACCAGCCTCTATCCTGAAGTCTAGAGAGCAGGGAGAGGCTGCTTAAGAAATTCTGTAGAATGAAAGCACCACCAAGTAGAAACAGTCCATTGGCGCACCACAGGAGACTTTGGCTTTGGGGCAATCCTTTGTAAGGTCTCTTTCATTGTGTGTATTGTTAAATGACACTTTTGTTTCAGCCTCTCCAATCCACCTTTTATCCCATTTCAAAAGAAATTTAACATTTGGGAGGTCCCTAAAAGCTTTGTGGGTCCTGAGCCTTTCTTTGTGCCTAATGGATAAGTGGTTCTCATTGGTGCTGGGGGACTGATTATTGAATATTATGTTCATCATCACTAGTAAGACTTAAATTGTACAGGAGAGGTAGAAAACTCAAATGCCTGCAAGCAGGCCAGGTGTGGGGCATTTGTCCTCTGGTGAACCAAGAGGTTGCTATGGCTCACCTCCACTGATTGTTGTTAGACTTTCCCTTTTTTTAAAAAAAATTATTTTTTCATGGTTTTATTTTTAAAATTTAAATCCAATTTGCCAACATACAGTATAACACCCAGTTCATCCCATCACGTGCCCTCCTTAGTGCTTTCCTATGTTTTCAAGGAACACTGGAAACCCTAAGTATAAAACCATAAAATCTACCAGTTTTAAAGTGCCAGCTGAAATTTCAAAGAACAAAAACCTCCTTGGGTGAAGCAAACAAAACACCTCTGTGGACTGCATCTGTCACGACTTGCAATCTCTGTTGAACATAGCTGCAGGGAAAGCCCTTTTAAACAGATGACAGGAACTAGAGAACCAACATTATTAGGAGGAGACAAAAGAGCCTGGTTTTAGTGGGATTGTAAAAAAGTAATACTAACTGTAGTAAATTGTACGATTTTCTTACTATTTAGGTGTAGTCCCTTGTCAATAGTAATTTTGAATCTAAACGTTTCAGATTCTGTAATATTCCATCTGTAAGATTCATGCCATGTCATCCTCCTTAATTTGTGGTTTGAGTAATAGGGCCAAGATTTTGTGACACATATGTGTTGAGGAAAACTTTGCTCATAATCATGATTGTGAGTTTTTAAAAGTGTATTTAGTTAGGCCTTAATAAAGACCTATGAATTCCTTCTTGTCAAGTCACATTTGTCTGGCTTCCTTTGGGACTTCACTGTATGAAAAAGAAGAGAAGGAAGAAGTCTGTGTTCCTTTATTTCTAACTCTTTAGGGGAAATCATTTGGCAAAAATTCTCTCTCTGAGAAGTAGAACTTTGGGGATTTGAATGAATAGCATGCATTTATTCACTTTATAGACACAATCAGCCTGCAGCACTGCTGGAACATGGCTAGGCACAGCCAGTCCCACTCTTTCCTTCATCTCAGCTGATGATTTCACTTTCTAACCCTAGATTGTAAACAATTAAGGTCTAGTTTGATGAGCATTTTGAGTGGGAACCTATTAGGTTCCTATGGAAACAGAAGCAGAGTCTCGATCTTAGGCTTGGTGGCAGGGAGGGAGGTCTGTAAGGCTTTCTGGAGGAAGGGACATCTTCAGGAAGAGCATGCAATTGATTATCTTTCAATTAGAGACCAGGATGAGGGTGGGAGAAGAAGCCTGGAATTGAAAAGGTGTGATAAAATCTGAGACTTGGAAATAAATTCAATTGGACTGGAGACTGCAGAGCATCATTCCACTTTAATTTCAAAGCCTAGCACTTGTCACTTTTTGATTCTGTCCTGTTTGCTTACTTGTTTGTTGTCTTGTTCTTCCCTCCCCATCTGCTCACGCAGAGCAGGAGCCCCATCTGCGGACTCCTCAGTGCCAGATCCACAAGACTGCTAACTTTTACTGAAGGCCTGCCATAGGTCAGATCCTGTGATAAGTGCTTCCCTCATGGTTTTCCCTCTTCCCCTCCCCAACACCAACCAGCAGACAAAATTTTACTTCTTCAGAGTTGGCTCAAATGCTCCCTTCTCTGTGAAACCTCCCCATCTCTTTACCCAATCCTTACTCTCAGAATTACTTTTAGAGTTCCCACGCTTTGATTTCTCCTTGGGGCATCAATCTAATCCTGCTGCTCCTTTCCTCCACTCTTTTAGCTTTGTCTCTGTAAACCTCTTAACACTTTGGACAGGATTTTATACACAAAACGGGGCTCAAAAATATTTTGGATAAATGAATTTGGGAGAGAAAGCGATGAATCCTTCTTCCCTTCCAGCAGTCCTGAGAGCAATCTTTTAAAACATGAAGTCTGACATGACAGCCCTACTTAACCTTGTTGAAGGCCACTTTTATCTCAGACTAGAATTCTAACTCCTCAGCACCCTGCTCATTCAGGGCCCTATGTGAACGCACTCCCACCCATCTCTCTAGCCATGACCCTCTCTATACCTTCTTGTAAAACTTGACTGCTTATGGTGACTGCACCATTACCGGCTGTTATGATTCCCGTCACCAGGCTTTTAGTTCAACTACTCCCTTTACCTGGAATGCCCTTTTCATTTTCCTTACCTGGCTCAGTTGAGGCAAGATCTTCTTAAGCAAGTCCCCCCCCCCCCCCTTTTTAAAGTAGTCTTCATGCCCAGTGTGGAGCCCATCTCCGGGGCCTGAACTCACAACTATAATATCAAGACCTATGCTGAAATCAAGAGTCGGAAGCGGCTTAACCCAGAGTCACCCAGGCACCCCAAGTGTTCCTTCTTTGAATACAGATCCTGTTAAGAACTTTAAAAAGGTAGTAGGTACAGAAAAGCTTACGGTGATCCCCTCCATTTGTGTGATTAAAAAAAATGCAAACAGGGCAGCTCGGATGGCTCAGAGCTTTAGCGCCAGCTTCAGCCCAGGGCGTGATCCTGGAGACCCAGGATCGAGTCCCGCATCGGGCTCCCTGCGTGGAGCCTGCTTCCCCCTCTGCCTGTGTTTCTGCCTCTCACGAATAAGTAAATAAAATCCTAAAAAAAAAAAAAAAGAAAACAATACTAAACCATGAAATGCAATTTTGAATGACACAGAGCTTACAAGTGCGCTGGATTTACAATACCGTCTACTTATGATTTTCTCTCATTCTCCGTCCCTGCAGGTACCCATTTTGCAGATCCCCGAACAGTCCATCGGAAACTCCACTGCTGGATTCTCAGGTTGGGTCAAACGCTCCTTTTTCTCCACTTTCCAGGCACCGTTCCATGCGAAAAGTAACGTAGAGCAAATGGCGAGTTCGCCTTTCGCGCGCTATGGGGTAAGCTCCGGGGCTGTCGCAAAACCCGTCTTGGGCCGCTGAGCGCGGGACCCCCCCCCCCCGCCCCCCGGACCCCAGCGCGTATCTTCTCTAAGGATCCTTTCCCTCCTCACCCAGGAAATTCAACTGGCTCGCGCCTATCAGGGGCTGGCGCCGGGAAACAAGTGAAACCTCAGCCGGTCCTGAAGGTCAGCACGAGGAGACGCTCCAAAAATCCCGGAACCACGTGAAAGGCGGAGCCCCGGGAACACCCCGGAAATCGCGCAAAGCGGTCTGGGCCGGGGAAATTGCTGACACCGGAAGTCACGTGGCACAGCTCCGCCCGCCTTCCCTATCTCGGCAGTCGACTCCTCAGTCCTGCAGGCGCCTCTGGCGGGCTCCGCCGAGATCCGCTCTCTCGGCGCTCGACTCGCCCGTGCTGCTGCGGCCGCCGAAGGAGGGGCGAAGCTCAAGATGGCGGACAAAACGCCAGGCGGATCTCAGAAGGCCAGTTCGAAGGTAATTTCCTAGAGGACTTCGTAAGTCAGTGAGTGTATAGCCGTCATCTGGAGCCTACGGACGCTTCTGGCCAGCCGGAGGAGCCTGGAATGGGGGTCGGCGCTCTGGCCGCGGCTGTAGGCCCCGCCGCCGACGCACTGTGGTGCGCAGGTTGAGAGGCCTGGTATCTCCCCTCAGTCCCAGGCTGGATTCGGCTCGAGACCCGCGGGCCCGGGCTGGGTGGCGTGAGTAGCTCGGCCTGCGTTTGGCATTGGAGCGAAATCAGGGATTTAGATTGAGGTTCGAAGCCGGGAAAACGCGCCCGTGTGTTCCTGTTTGTTGAGCCCTGAGGCCGCCGGACAGCGCCTGGGGAGAGGCGGGAATCGCCTCCCGGTGCTTGAGCGTTTGCCTCCCTTCCCTCAGTTCTACGGCTTTTTGGATCTCGCCACGCTTCCGGTCTCCCTCAGGTTCCCTCTTGCCCTCCGGGGAATAAGTAACAACAGCTCGGGCTGCACGTTGTGAGGGGAGGGCCGAGGGTGGAGGGGCGCGCGAGGTGTGGGAAGTGCAGAGGCGGGAGCGGCTCTCGCCTGCCAGCGCTGCGTCGCCAAGGTTAAAGCTGCGCCCCACACGTGGTCTTATCTCACTTACGAGGAAGTATCAAACGAGCCCTTCTTTTGAGGGTAGGTTTTCAAGGACTCGGGGTCCCCTGCACCACCAGGTTGTGTGTTCCACCCAAGCCCTTAGAAGCCGCTTAAGACCGACTGTTAAATTCATTTTTGAGGCCACAGGGAACCATGTGCAAGTACTGAGAAAACCATTGGGCTGTAGAAGTAGTTTAGCGGTAGGTTAGGTGGGTGGCCAGCATCAGGTCTTCTTCGTTGCCATCTTGGGCCGGTCCTTAAGTTCTTTTTTTTTTTTTCCTTTGAGTTTCTCATCTCCAAGACGATATGACAGGTAATAAATAGATCCTGCCCCGGGGTAGTTCTTAAGCTTTTTCGGTACTAGTGCAGGAAGTTGCATAACCGCTCAAGGCTCCAGGGGCTGTTACCATCTTGCAGAGCATGTATGATCCTAAATCGGTTATTAGGAAGTTAGGTTTACGGTGGACCGGGCGAGCCCTACCTCTAGTTTGCTGTGAGAAACAACCCATTTTATAAGAGCTTTGTCAGTTTCTGATCACACCCTTTATGCCATTTTGTGAATGGTGGTTCGGAATTAGTTTGTGATCAGTAATGTCTTTACCACACTCATCCTTTAATTTTGTGGAAACTATGGTAGAGGGTCAGTTTCGGCTGTTCTACGTCCCTGCTTTTTACTCCTTGTCAGTTTCTTCCCTTTGCAGCACTGCTTCCGCCGGCTTGGAGGGGCATAGTTGGGTACATCGCTCAGGCCACTTTCTCAAAGATATACAAAAACAGCCCTGCTTGCTGCTATTAGGGAACCGTTGCTAAAGCTACTGCACGCGTAATAGTTCGAGCATAAGCCGCGCAATTTTAGTTTCTTCTCAAGGTAATATTTTAAGTATCTCCTACTCGATGCCTTGGATACCTTGAAAACATTTTAATGTATATGTTCATCCTTCTAAAGTAGTACCTCTGGTGGTCCTGAATGTGTGGCTGTTCCTATAGGTAAATTGTTGGGTCTTCCAGTAATAAATCTTTTCGATTTGTGTATTGCTTTAGATTATCATCAGTTCATGCTATTAAGAACTGTATTATTTACAGTTCATGTCGTAAAAGGAATCAGAGTATCTCAGGACTCAGATGATACCAATGTGATACTCTCCATTAATGTGGAGGACTGCATGACGCAGTTAAAGATTATGGATTTTGATAACAAGCAAAAGACATTTGGATTTAAATCTTGATAAGCGTATTTGCGATATTAAGGCAAGTTGCTTAAACTCTTGAGCTTCACTTTTCTCGTTTGTAATATGGATGTAATCTCTGTTTTATAGAGTTGATGTAAGGATTAAGCGAATTAATGTCTATAAAGTACATAATAAATCTTAGTTCCTTTTTCCTCTCTCCTTTTTTTGTCCTTAGAGGAAATAAAAAGTGCTTACTTTTCAAAATGTTGGTTAAATTCTAATCTAAGGTTTAGTTAGAATCAAAGTCACTAACTATCATATAATGACTGCCCAGATTGCTGCTTTCTGTTTCTCATATAAAAGTCTAGAATTTATTGGAGTATTAGATCATTTTGGCAAATATTTGGAATTTCTAGCCTTTGATCTCTGGTTTGATTTTCCTTCTTCTTGGAGAGCAGATAAGTGACATTCTACAATACAGATGGAATGAACAGATTCTTCTGTTTCATGCTCTTTTTTGGTAGTTGAATTCCCATTAATATAGGTTGGGATGTTTGTTAATCATAGTTCTGCACATTGAGGAAAATATTACTTTAAAAACGTACCAGGGAATGTAATGTACAGCATGGTAACTATAGTTCATAATACCGTATTGCATATTTGAAAGTTGCTAAGAGATTTTGAAAGTTCTCATCACAAGAAAAAAACTTCTGCATGGTGACATGTTAATTAGGCTTATTGTGATTATTTTGTAATATGTACAGATACTAAGTCATTATGTTGTATACCTGAAACAATTTTTTTGTATGTCAATTGTACTTCACTAAAAATAAATTAAAAAACAAAATGTTCAATATGCAGAGTTTTTTTATTTACGATACTCACAGAGAGACAGAGAGAGAGGCAGAGACACAGGCAGATGGAGAAGCAGGCTCCATGCACCGGGAGCCCGACGTGGGATTCGATCCTGGGTCTCCAGGATCGCGCCCTGGGCCAAAGGCAGGCGCTAAACCGCTGCGCCACCCAGGGATCCCAATATGCAGAGTTTTTTAAATTGACGATGGCAAAATTATTTGATGTGCTTTAATAATAATTATTTTCTATGCATTTATTTCTGTTTATCACCAGACAGAAATACTGCTTTAGAGGAAAGGGTTGTTAGTATCATGTTGTAGCTTTGATTTTGGGAAAAGAGATAATAACTGTTCCCTTAGAAAGTTGTTAAACATAATTGCTTAGAATTTAATTTATAAAGATTAATATTTTGATTTTAAGAATTTTATTTGCTTGCACAGCAAAATGAAGATATGAAGAGAATGTGATATTTTCTTTACTTCTGCATGTCCTGTGTGGGTTATACTGCTAATATAATGGAATTATGTGCCCTGGTTTGTTTGTTTTTTTTTTTTTGTTTTTTGTTTTTTTTTTAGATTTTTATTTATTCATTCATGAGAGGCAGAGGAAAAGCAGGCTCCATGCAGGGAACCCGATGCAGGACTCGATTTGGGGCCTCAGGATCAGGCCCTGAGCCAAGGCAGATGCTCAGCCGCTGAGCCCCCTGGGCGCCCCAATACGTGCCCTGTTATTTCCGTCTTTGACAGCGTTTCTTTTTTGCCATATTGTCAAAAACTGGGTTAGGTAAATTTACAAGCAGGTAGAAGAGAGTGCTGGCTTCTTTGGACAGTTAGTGCTAAATTGGTTAGGGAACCGTTTTAATTCCTGATTAACAAAAACATTTCACTTTTAAGAAATAAGTAAAATGAAGATACATTCAAGGCTTGTGATCCTTAGGTATTTATTACTGCTTGTGTACACTCTTTTGTTGGTACCTGAAAATATGTAACATTTAAATAAACACAAATCTTGAAAATTAGGTTCTTCATGGTTTCCAGTTTTGAGTGAAAATTTGTTATGGTGTGACTGTAACCTTATCTTAAAATATAAGGTGGATAGTTTTATGGGTGAAAAGTTGTCTTTTTGGATGGAGAGTGGAATTACAACTTCTGTTGATTGATACTCTTAGAAATTTGAGTATTTGTAGCCCTGTTCCTTGAATATGACTTGATGTTTTTAAAAATTTCCTATCTTGTTGGATTGGTTTTCTGAAAGCGCAGTTTTCATTTTTTTTTTTTTTTTTAATTTTTATTCCTGAAGGTTTATTCTTTCTGGAAGGTAAACCTATGGAAGATTCTCATTTGCCTTTGTGGCATATGAAAGAGGGGGTTCATTTGGTGTGCAAGTTGAAGACTCCTGCTTCTCTACCACTTTTTTATAAAGAGCATCATTTTTAACTTAATTTTTAAAAAAGATTTTATTTATTTATTCATGAGAGACATAGAGAGAGGCAGAGACACACAGGCAGAGGGAGAAGCAGGCTGCATGCAGGGAGCCCGACATGGGACTTGATCCCCGGTATCCAGGATCTCGCCCTGGGCTGAAGGCGGCACTAAACCGCTGAGCCCCCCGGGCTGCCCTCATTTTTCTTTTTTTTAAATAAAAATAAAAACTTGGCTACAGGATATTAAACTTGAAAATATTACTATTAGAAATAACTTGCCTCAAAAAAAAAAGAAAGAAATAACTTGCCTCTTTTACTATTAAGTAGTTTTAATATTTTATTGCAGACCAGCCATGTGTTATTTTGCTGAAATAACTTCAAAAAGCAAGATGCATTTGCCAGTAGCACTCGAAGCTATACAGTACTGTTAGCTGTGCCTTCCTTTCAGGGGTTAAATTTTTTAACTTTCCTCAGTTTAGATTGACTACAGGCCATTCAAAATGTACTTAGAACTTTTTGTGTATTGGTAGTGTTTTAAATGTAATTTTAAAGATCATTTCAGGTTTTTAATTTCACTTTATCTTAACATTGTACACATCTTAGTGATTTATAAAGTTGTTTTGAGAGGTGGCTCTTGGTTTGCCTTGGAGAGTAGTATTAAGGTAGGTAGCTGCTACTTGTTAGTGAGTGGACAGCAAAGTATCTAGACAGTGGAGCGTAACTTAGTTTTGTTGGGTAGGTACTTACTCCAGTAGGTTAAGCCAACAGGTATATTGGGTCTTTGTTACTTGGCAGGTCTTGTGCTTGACTTTGAGGAAGAAAACATTGAATAAGACTATACAAACTGGGGAGTATGCTGTCTAGTGGAAGAAAATCCACACGTAATAGTACAGAGTAGAGGTATCTAAAAGTTTAGAGAGAAGTGACAGCTGTTTAATAGAGGATGGGAAGGAGAAGGCTTCAAGAATAGAGAAATTTGATTGAGTTCTTCTAAACAATGAGCAGAGGTTTGAAGGGAGGAGAGAGGGATATAAAAAGAAATGGGTGAGGTAAAGAAAAATAAATCTGGGAAATGGGTTGGTAAATGATCTCGTGTATTAGCCAGTGCATAGGGCGCTTGCATAGGGAATAAAAGTTGCTGAAATGGAAAGGTAAGTTTGGGATAAATTGTGGAGATTTTGAATGCTACAGAGTAAAATTAGAGAGCCATGGAAAATTTGAGGCAGCAAAGTCCTTTTTTTTTTTTTTTTTAAATGATTTTATTTATTTATTCATGAGAGAGGCAGAGACACAGGCAGAGGGAGAAGCAGGCTCCATGCAGGGAGCCTGATGTGGGACTCGATCCTGGATCTGCAGAATCAGGCCCTGGACTGAAGGTGGCGCTAAACCGCTGAGCCACCTGGGCTGCCCAGCAAAGTCCTTTAGGAAAGAATTCTTGGAACATACTTTAAAAGGATTTGGGAGTGAGGAGGATCAGTTTGAAGTTTGTTGCAGTGCTCCTGATAAATATTGAGGATTGTTTCAGAAATCTCACCTCAGATCTTCTCTGAGAAGCTTTTCCTAACATCTTCCCTACCCCCATTAAGTTTTGCCTGCTACCTCTGCTCTTAGTGGCCATTGTTTTACTTTACTTGTTTAAAAAATACTTATATTGACTTTATTTATAAACAGTTATAGCTAGAAACAGTCTAATGTTTATTGACAGGGAGAAAGAAAAACAAACAATGGAATACTTAGAAAATGGTGTGCAGTGAAAATTACTGAGCAGTACAAAATAGTGAACTCGTAAAACTCAACAAGAATGAAACTTGAAGCATAGTGATTTAATGATTGAGCAATAGAAGCCAGACTCAAAAGAGTAAATAATGTATAGTTCCATTCATACAAAGTCCGAGAACCAGCAAAACTAATGTATAGAGAGAGAAGTAAGAAAATGGTTGCCTAGAGAGAATGGAAGAAGAGAATCAATTGGAAAGAGGCAGGAGGGGACTTTCTGGGGGTAATGAAAATGTTCTATTTCTTGTTTTGGATGGTAGTTACACTAGTGTACACAACTTCCAAAACTCCTGAAACTGAACGCCAAGATCTGTGCATTGTATTGTATGTTAATAATGCTATAATAAAAAATGAAAATGAAGATCACAGGATTTTATTTATTGCTTTTTTGACTCAATATTACATTGTGAGTGTTTTCTTGTGTCCTCCAGTACTTTTTGAAATAATGTTTTGATGGCTACTTATTGTTTCATTATATAAATATATTAAAATTGAATTTATAATTATTAAGATTAATCCCAAATTTTATAAAAAGCACTGATGAATTTTCTTTTATCTCTTAGTATCTTGTTTTGTGTCCATTTGTGATTATGGGAACATTATATTTAAGCTTTTATATCAGGGAAATCTGGTGTTAGCAATGAGGATTAAGGGTCTTTCATCATTAGATGTTTCCTGCTGTACCTCCTTCCCTCCCTTCCTCCCTTCCTCCCATCTTTCCTTCCTCTCCCTTTCTCCTCTCTCTCCTTCTTTCTTTCTCTTTTTTCTTTCTCCTTCCTCCCTACTTCCTGCCTACTGTATCTTACCCAGCTTTTTATTTGGAAAAAATTCAGTTCCACAGAAAAATCACATGAAAGCAGAGTATAATGAATACCTTGTATATCCTTCACCTAGGTTCCCCGGTTCTTAACGACTCTTTCTTTTATTAGCTTCTAAAGGCAGGGGGTATGTCTTATTTTACTAATATAAGGCATAGTACCAGTAAGTGGTTGAATTAAGGGAAGATCTGGACCACAATTGTGCCTTTAGAAGAGCTGTATTAGGGGCCTGATGAACAGAATTTGACTCACGTGATTGTGAGGGGATAAAGGGAGTCCAGGATGATCCTCTGTTATAATTGTTGCTGGCTAACACTGAGTAGTTACTGTGTGCTAGACACTGTTTTAAGTGCTTTAGTTTTTGTCCTTCACAACAATCCTATGAGGCAGGGTGCTATTCAGCTTTATAAATGGAACCAAGGTTACAAAACTGGTAAGTGCTAAAAACCAGGAAGTCTAATTCCAGAATCTGTCCTCTTAAAAACATTTTACCCCTTCCATATTATGAGTGACTGAGAGATATAATCCAGTATCAGAAATAAGATCAATAGGAGAAGCTAGTTTGGAAGGAATTTTAAATATATTGAGTTTGAGGAGCTAGGAGACATTTGGGTGAAGATGTCCAGGAGTTAGATGTCCAGGAGGTAGTTTGACAACAGATTGGAACCCAGGAGAGGGACTAAGGTTGAAAATAAAGAATTAGACGTCATCTCAGTACAATAAAGATTTGATATGCTTCCTATAGGAAAGTGTTAAACTTGTGGAGATATAAGTGATGCTTTAGAGTATAAGAGGAAAAAAAGACATTTTAGGAGTCAGTAATGGGAATGGAAAGCTGATGATGGAGAATGGCGGTTTTGGAGGAATGTACTTATGGCTAGGTTGCTAATTAGAAAAAAAATTTTACTATCAGCCACCAACATACAGGGCCGTTAATAGTGTAGTTGGCTTTACCTTTCCTTAGCAATCACGAGAATGATCCATTTTTCTTTTGGATTCTTTTGCCATGCTTCACCACATCTGCATTATCTGCTTTCTCTGTCCTGAGGTAGCTTTCTCATATGTCTGCTGCCTTATTGCTTTCAGTTTTCCTTATTCTGCTCATTCATTTCTTGCTTTTGGGTCTTTTTATGTGGATGAAAAATTGTGCGCTAGACTTCAGAAGATCTGTAAGCATCATTAATATGTTGTTCTTCAATTAAAACATATATAAACCAAACCAAGGTAAATAATATAGTCAGTTCTAGGTTCGGGAGAGGGAGAGACTCAGCTTCTGAAGTAGCACTACATTTACTGTTTATTTGGACCGCTAGCTTTAAAAGTTGATTATTTTGAAAATTTTATTAACTATTTGCATCTAACTCTTAAACCTAAAGAAGTTCCATTCTGAATGCTGTGCAGTTATAGCTGCATATGAGTGGAAATGTCTGGTTTGCGGTAAATGTGACCATGCCATCTTAGGTTAATTGAAATCAGCTGATGCCTCTTCCTAAGCCATGTTGTTATTTTTAAATCTTAGAAATGGTGCTTTGGATGTGGTAGCATAGAAGATTAAAGAAAGAAAGGCTAGCACTACTTAGCTGCTCTTGCATGCTTATTCTTCTGGGAGAACTTTAGAATTATTTTTGGCAACCCTTATGCCCCTTGCAAAGATTTTCCTTTCGGTATCAAGTTGTTGAATGAAATTGCATTAAGTGTGTAAATAAGTTTGGGTATAATTGACATTGTCTTAATAATGGGTTTTCCCATCCAGGAATATGATGAATCTTTTCAAGGTGACTTGAATAACTGAATCCTTCTATATAGTTGGTCTTTTCTTCACTCAGGTTGTATACATTTCTTTTGCTGGTTTCTAGGTGTTTTACACTTTTGGGGACTCTTGTAATTAGGATATTATTTTTGTTGCCTAGCAGGTTGATACTAGTATATTGGCAAGCAGTTGATTTTTTTCTCATCTGTTAGCATCTTGACTGATTTTTTTTTTTCTTTTCTGAGAATAGTTACTCTTGGATTTTGCAAATGGACACATTGCAAACTGCATTTCAAAGTGTGTTTCAGAGAATTAAATTTATTAAAAATTTCTTCTATACCGTCTTGCCTTTTAAGAAACATTAGATGGGAGAAGAAAGTAAGGAAGGACACAATTAAAGTCGGAGATAAATGGATAGAAAAGACAGTGATGGAAGATATCTCAGTGCTTGGTTGTCTTGGGCTTATTTTGCTTAGGGCCCAGCACAGTAGAGTTCAGAGGAACAAATCGATTCAGTTGTGAAAATCTGACCAGATGTTATTACCTTAAGTTTAGAGAAGGTAAGTAAAGCAATACCATGTAGACTTACATGGGTTTTACTGTATTTGCACTTTCATATGTCATACAAATCTTCAATTTTCTCTTAAAAATTAATATAATGCCTTGTGCATTTTTTTGAAATCTAAAACTCGGTACTAGGGTCTGATATTTGTGGTGTCAAGATTCTTGGTTTCACTTTTAACATTTGGCTATACATAAAAATAAGTAAAATCTCACTACCCAGTACCTTGCAAAATAAAAACTGTGACTGAGTTAAATTCTGGGATTCCAAGTAAAAATGTCAGACAGATACCACATGTTATTTAGTTAATGGTCTTACAACTTGGCTTCTTTGTATAGTGAAAAAAAAACTGGATGTCATATGTAATTTGATCTGTAGATCAATTAAGAAAAAATAAGATGCAATTTTAACAGTTGACATTGCTGCAATGTGCCATTATTTGAAGACTAATCTCTTTCAGTGCAACAGTCAGCAGTAGTGGCATGCTGAATTAGAAGCAGCCCCCTAAAACAAGTTGTAAATTGTGGCCAGCTGTGGATTTGATAACAGGGTTTTCTTTCTTTCTTTTTTTTTTTTTTAATATTTAATTAATTAACTTGACAGAGCACAAGTAGGCAGAGTGGCAGAGCACCTGATGCAGAGCTGGATCCTAGGACCCTGGGATTATGATCTGAGCTGAAGGCAGATGCTCAACTGACTGAACCACCCAGGCACCCCTAGGGTTTTCTTTTTATTGAACTATTTCTGCAGTGACATTTATACCTTTTACATTAAGGGTTTATATGTGAATTTTCTTGTTACTAAAATCATCTTTTATATGATTGGGTAGGTGGAGGAAGGAGGGGAAGTTTCTTTGCTGCATAGCAAGAAGTTGCTGCTCTCTGTCAGTGTTGTGGCAGTAAACAGTGTATCTTATGACTCGGGAAGAGCTTTTGCACAAAAATTCTGTTGTAAAAGTAATGGTTAGGTTTCCAGTCTACGGTTTAAAAGTTTTATGCCTGAAATATATTCTGCTCTCATTTTTACCGTATTTTGGCAATATGCATTCTGAATTTTACAGAATTGACTTGCACATGTATTATGGATCTCAACCTTTTTGTAAGTCTTAGATTTCCTTTGTTTGGTTTTATTAGGTGAGCAGAAATTGCTACAAGTTTGGGAAGATTAAGTCTGTATAACTTGAGACATACTTGCTTTGTTAACATAATACATTTTCAGATCATTTAAATACTGACTTCTTAATAATTGCAGACCAGATCATCAGATGTTCATTCATCTGGATCTTCAGATGCACATGTGAGTATAAAAGGCAATCTTTGTCTTTTTTCTTTCTTTTCTTTTCTTTTCTTTTCTTTTTTTTCTTTTCTTTCTAGCATTTATTTAAGTAATCTCTACACCCAGTGTGGTTCTCAAACTCATGTCCCTCAGATCAAGAGGTTCATTCATGCTTCATGGACTGAGACAGCCAGGTAGCCCTCGTCTTTTTTTCTTTAATATTTAATTTCTCTGTCTATTCCTATATTTATGATTTTACTTGATAAATATTATTATATTGTATGTGTCTATTTTCTGTCATGTTTTTTAGCTAGGTGCTCTCTTTTTTTACGTGTTCTTTTTGCATAAGTTGGCCCCCTCAGACCATGTTAGAAACCAAGTATGTATGTATCTTTATATTTTTATTGTGCTTATAAAGTTCTGCACATTTACAACTGTGTATACTTGTACATTGGCTGTGGTTTGCATTTTCCACACTCGTTCTTTTTTCACTGCACGGTGTACCTGTTGGAAGTCCCTGTAAGTCAACAGTTAAAGCTCTACTGTAGTCTTTCTGCTGGCATCATGATATTCCATAGGGGGAGGTACAAATGATTTTTTAAGCTGTTTCTCTATTGATGGGCATATGTTTGTTGTTTAAAGCTCTTTGACAATTTGAATAATTCTTCAGTAGACATTTCCTTTACATGTTATTACAACAGTGCGCAAAGTATGGTTTTGAGACCCTTCGCGGTTACTGAGAATCTTTTCATGGGCTTTGTGAGTTCAACTGTTTTATAATAATACAAAAATATTTGCCTTTTTTTTTTATCATGTTGACATTTGCATTAATGACAAAATGCAAAAGTAATTGATGGGTAAACTGTTGGCATCTAACATGAATTAAGCCAGTGTTGTCAAAATGTAGTAGCAGTCCTTGTATTCTTCCCAATGTGGCACAATAAAAGTATGCTAGTTTCACTTAAGAATGTTCTTGATGAAGCAGTAAAAATTATTAATACTAAATTTTTTCCTTGTGTGTGGGTCTTTTTTATGTTTTATGTGATTAAGTGGAAAGTATAAGGCACTACCTCTTCTCATGATGTTTGCCTTGAGGAAAGGTACTTGTTGGATTACTTAAGTTGAAAATTGAAAACTGGCTCCTTTTTTAATGGAACATCATTTTTACTTGACGGAACAACTAAACTGTGGTTAATCAGACGTGGGTGTTTCCTCTTGAAAATGAAGGAAACAGACCTGTTACTTCAAAGAAAATTGTTATATCAAATTTGAGCTTTCAGGTACAAGTTAGAATTACAGAAAACTTTCCCTGTATTGAAGGACTTTTCTGATGAAATCAGTGATTTTAAGGGATGAGAGTTTTGATAGTCTATAGTGAAATTTGTCACTATTTGTACATTTGGGTGGTTTGTAGTTGTCTACATATGTGATTTGAAAAACTTGTTTTACTTTTCCTGAAGATGGATGCATCTGGACCCTCAGATAGTGACATGCCAAGTCGGACACGACCTAAGAGCCCAAGAAAGCATAATTATAGGAATGAGAGTGCCCGTGAAAGCCTTTGTGATTCTCCTCATCAAAATCTTTCAAGAGTAAGTGTTGATAAAGATAAGAAAGGATTAATGAGTTTAATTTGTCCTTGATCAAATTTAATGGTTGAATATTTTGGTTTTGTACTGGTTCTTTTATCATGTACTATTTGAAAACATTCTTTGTTGTATTTGAGTTAATGATAAGGTCATGGAAGGAAAAAAATTTTTTTAGCTTATATGTGAGATTTCATTTAAAATTTAAAAAGTTATTTAAGAAACCAAGAAGTGTTTTTGGATATAAAATGGTTAATTGTTACGTTCATTATTCCTCCCTTATACCATACATTGAACCAAGTACCAAATGCCAGTCACTGGAAATAAATAGATGATTAAAATGTAGTTTTTGCTTTTAAAGAGCTTATAGTCTCACCATGGGAAGTAAATAGGAGCAGGTACTATTTACTCTGGTTAGTGTAGTGCCCACGGCAGTATGAGATCCTAAAGAAAGAGCTTCTTTACTACGTGTATCTGCAAAGCGTTCTCATGCTCTTTTAGTCTTTTTTGTTTCATATAATTTTTCATGTGATTAAATTTGGGGAATGAATAAAAATTAAAATTTTTTTGTTTAAAGATTTTATTTATTTATTCATGAGAGACCCAGAGGGAGAGGCAGAGACATAGAGGGAGAGGCAGGCTTTTCGCAGGGAGTCTGATGTGGGACTCGATCCTGATCCCAGGATCGGGATCACTCCCTGAGCCAAAGGCAGCCGCTCAACCACTGAGCCACCCAGGTGTCCCAGAAATTAAATTTGGAAATAAAATGGAAGTAGTCCTCACCAGCCAGTATTAACATTGATAACACTTAATTTTTATTGTTTAATATTTCTTAGCATAAAATTACATTTTTACTTTGCTAAGATCTATTTTATGGGAATATATTTTAAAATATTCTATTTTCAGTTCTAATTTTTTTTTTTAATTTTAGCAAAACTTCTGTGAAACTTCCTGATGTATGGTTATATTTCTTGGTGTAAACATTCCATAATTTCCATAATCATTTTTCTCTTGGTTGTTTAAGTTTAGCTCTTAGGATATAAGTAGAATTTGAACTCCTCCAATTTTGTTTTGTAAAATTATGTTTTTCATTGAATTTATATGTAATTTTGCCATTTCTTTAAAGATTTTATTTTATTCATGAGAGACACAGAGAGAGAGAGAAAGAGAGAGAGAGAGAGAGGGGGCAGAGAGAGGCAGAGACACAGGCAGAGGGAGAAGCAGTCTCCATGCAGGGAGCCTGATGTGGGACTCGCTCCTGGGTCTCCAGGATCATGCCCTGGGCTGAAGGTGGCGGTAAACCGCTGAGTCACCTGAGCTGCCCTCTTTAAAGTTTTAAAGTTAAAACCACAGAGGCTGAATGATGGCCAAACATTTTTCTTTCTACTTTCGGAAAAAATGTACTTTGAATCTGTTCCTGAAACCTCATTTCAACTTTTGGGTTATAAATTTTTATTTTTTCAAAGTGATTTTAATGTAACTTTAAAACAATTGATAGCAATATTACTCTTCTGTTTCTCTGAAGGGCAAGCCTGTTTAATAACCAGGGGATTGATAAAGTCTAAATTTTAATTAGTTAAATTTTGGTGGGCAAGAGTGAAACTTGCCGACCTCAATTACAGATTAACATTTTTAGGTTGTATTTAACAGACATTACTTTCTTTAAGGTTATGAATCAAAATCTAACATTTAAATGAATAACTGAACAATTAAAGATCTATAGATGATTTTACTTCTGCTGAAACCTGAAATACAGTTATAATGTTCATAAACATCAGTATTACTGGTGAAAAATGAGTTAATCTGCTGAATTATAAAAGGAAGTGATGTGATTTGGAGGACCTGAAGTGAAGGTTATAGATGGTATTTAGATTCCTGCTACTGAACTTTGGAAATATATGCTGCCTCTTCCCTATTTCAATGTCTGTTTTCCATCACTGCTTTTTTTGCCTGGAACCATCTGTACTTTTTCTCAAGTGCTTTTATTCTTGCTGTGGGCAAGTAGGTTGAATGAGTTCTAAGCCTTTAGCATCTCTCTCTCTCTTTTTAAAAAATTTATTTATTTATTTATGATAGAGAAAGAGAGAGGCAGAGACACAGGGGGAGGGAGAAGCAGGCTCCATGCCAGGAGCCCGACGTGGGACTCGATCCCAGGACTCCAGGATCGCGCCCTGGGCCAAAGGCAGGCGCTAAACCGCTGAGCCACCCAGGGATTCCCCGCCCCCTCCCCCCCCCCTTTTTTTTTTACCTTTTTTAAAGAAAATGGCTTTTGTATGTATTAATCTTTAGCTAGCAAATGAAGACATTCTTTAAGAAATACTTACATGAGAATCAAGCCCAAGGTAGGCACTTCAGAATAGCTTAAGAATGCTTAAGAATAGCCTCAGCTTTTCTGCTTTACTGTGAAATTTCTTTTTAAAAGTCCTCTAATCTGAAGAGTTGGTTACCAGTTGAGTTATAGATAGCATTAAGAATGTGTGTGTAGGGGATCCCTGGGTGGCGCAGCGGTTTGGCGCCTGCCTTTGGCTCAGGGCGCGATCCTGGAGACCCGGGATCGAATCCCATATCAGGCTCCCGGTGCATAGAGCCTGCTTCTCCCTCTGCCTATGTCTCTGCCTCTCTCTCTCTCTCTCCTGTGACTATCATAAATAAATAAATTTAAAAAAAAGAAAGAATGTGTGTGTAAAGGTATGCTTTTTACTTCTTTTTATAGCCTCTTCTTGAAAACAAACTTAAAGCATTCAGTATTGGAAAAATGAGTACAGCTAAGCGAACCTTAAGTAAGAAGGAACAAGAAGAGTTAAAGAAAAAGGTAATGTATATATTTTGAGTTATCCTTGGAAATGGTGTCAAAGTAAGGCAGGGGGTGTAGAGAAATACTTTTCAAAGATTCTTGACTGGGGTATTCTCAGCTCCCACCACCAAGTCAACTCTGTAACACAAGGTACGTTTAGAAGAGTCCTGTTTGTATCCCTGTCCCCTCCACGGCTTCTTCTGTGTAAGACTTGGTTATTTTCTGGTCTATTCTTTTTGATAAGCAAGTGTGTGTAAAAATATATTGTATTCCTTTTTCTCAGATGATCAGTAATATGCTATATACAGTGTACTTTTCTCCATCTTGCTTTTTTCACTTAACATTGTATCTCAGAGATTACTGCAGGTGTAATTGAAATGTTCCTTTGTCTTTTTAAATAGCTGTGTAGAGACATACAGTACTTATTTACTAA
Organism: Nyctereutes procyonoides; assembly: GCF_905146905.1. NCBI lineage: Eukaryota > Metazoa > Chordata > Mammalia > Carnivora > Canidae > Nyctereutes > Nyctereutes procyonoides. The sequence continues at coordinate 39,075,195 of NW_026575042.1, forward strand.
TACTCTGTTGGGCATTTTTGTTTTGGTCTTTTGCCATTACAAATAATGCTATTAATGGATAGTGTTATGCATATAGTTTCTTTGTTAGTTTATCTTTGGGATATATACCTGTAAGTGAGATTACTGGGTTGAATGGTAAATGCATAAATGTAGCTCTGTTGAATATTGACAAACTGCTCTCTATAAAGCCAGGGCCATTTTCCATCTACTCTCAGTAATGTATGAGAGGTTGTTTCCCTATAGCCTTACCAACAGAGGATGTTTTTAAAGTTTTGCCAGTTGGCTCAGTAAAAAATAGTATCTCAATGTAGTTTTAAATTTACATTTCTCTTGTAAGTAAGGTTGAACAGCTTTTGTGTTTCTGTGAGCTAGCTGTCTGCATATCTAACCCAGTCTTTCTAGAAATTATTGGGTTATCTCTGTTTTTAGAAACTTTGTATATTAAATATATTAACACTTGGTCTATGACACAAGGTGCAGTGTTTTTTTCCCAGTCTGTCGATTGTCTTTTTATTTTGCTTCTTGTGTTTTTTTCCATGCAGAAATTGTTTATTGTTATATATCTTTCCTTAAGATTTCTAGTTTTCAGTGTTTTTCTTTCTTGGAGCTTGTAAAGAAATTTCCTCATGTTTTTTGTAATACTTTAATAGTTTCACTTAAAAAAAAGTTAAATCTGGTTCATTTGCAGTTTTTCCTTGGTATATGATGTGGAGAACTGGTTCATTTTTATTTTTATTTTTTTAAATAGTTATCAAGTTATCCCAACATCATTGAAAAGTTGATCTATTCTCCGTTGATTTGAGATGTTCCTTTTATTGAATACTAAATTTCCTAGTGTTCTTGGACTGACTTCTCTATTTTCTGTTCTGTTCTATTGGCCTTTTATGCATACATGTTTTGGGTACATTGTGAAGAATTAGAATTGAAATTGTCCAGGTTCTTTTTGAGCTTTTTTCCTAATGCCAACTGTGGGGTTATTGCTGCTTCAACTTCTAATACGTCTTTCATGGTTTCTGAGGGAAATCTTTATAATAACTAAATTGTCATGCTTTGGAAATGTCAAAAACATGGAGTTATATGTTTTATATGGTTAGTTGTCATACAGTTTGACTTTTGATATCTCTAAACAAATTTACTTACTGGGTCCTTTACTGGTTTCATAAATTGCCAGTAGAAGATCAAAGTCTCCCTTAGTTTCAATGTTAATTTGTATCTAATATCTACTAAACATTAGATATTATTACCTATTAGGTTTTCCTAGTGAAGGGAAAGGTTTTAATTACATTATTCCCTAATGAGTTTCACCCCGTGTACAATAGTAATTTTCATCTTAAGTGATATTAATATCTTCATGTGTATTTAGGAAGATGAAAAGGCAGCTGCTGAGATTTATGAGGAATTTCTTGCTGCTTTTGAAGGAAGTGATGGTAATAAAGTGAAGACATTTGTGCGTGGAGGTGTGGTTAATGCAGCTAAAGGTTAGTGTCAATATTATAATCCTTGAACAAAACAAAAATTCTTGGTAGAATGACTGTAGGCAATTATGAAAGATGTTTGGTGTCTTTTGAATTTCACATTTCTTTTTTATCAGCACCCTCTAGTGTTGATATTACTCATTAATTAGCAGAATAAATGGCCAGATGTGGATTAGTGAGAAATTGGAGCCAGATAAGTTTTAAAAATATTTAGTACCTTTCAGTGTTGAATATAGCAGAGCACTTTGCAAAAATTTTAATATATTTCATAGTTTTACTATAAAATGATTAAATTAGTATTTTTGAGAGCAAGGTGGTTGGTACGGTGAATTTTTTTTTTAATTTCATATTATATCTTAGTGCTAAAAGCATTTTACTAATTTCTGTTCATTTTCAAATAAAAAATGAACTCCAAATAATAAATTATTTTTGAAAATTAGTTTTGAAACTTAGTGTTTTAAATTTCAGAAGAACACGAAACAGATGAAAAAAGAGGTAAAATTTATAAACCATCTTCAAGATTTGCAGATCAAAAAAATCCTCCAAATCAGTCATCCAATGAAAGACCACCATCTCTTCTTGTGATAGAAACCAAAAAACCTGTAAGTCATAATTAAATAAGTGACTATTTATGTTCAGAGATCATACTGCCAATGATATTTCAGTACTTCCACTGTAAGCAGGACTTTGGTTTCTTGTTTTTAATTATTTTGGGAGTAGATGTTGAGTTTTGGTGTTTAATCTTCCTAGAGAAGAGTTCATAAATTAGAGTAGGGAATGTAGGCAATATTCTAATTATGTTCTTTGAGCAGTGAACCTTTGGTGTTATACTCTTAGTATAACAAGTAAACAACAAGTAAACAACAACAAGTAAACAAGTAAAATGTTGACTATAGGTATAAATATAAAATAATGGGATTGTCCTTTTTAAGTAATTCTGAACTGAACGTGTAGTGGCAGTTACCTTGGAAGACTTAGACGTATTCCAATAATGTATCAGCCTAGGCACATTTTTGAAATTTATTTGGAATTACTATGAGCTAGTGGCACTTTCTTTTAAATATTCTCAGTGTTAGAAGATTTTTTATTTTTATTTTTTTATTTTTATTATTTTTTCTTTTTTTAAATTTTATTTTATTATTTATGATAGTCACAGCAAGAGAGAGAGAGGCAGAGACACAGGCAGAGGGAGAAGCAGGCTCCATGCATCGGGAGCCCAACGTGGGATTCGATCCCGGGTCGCCAGGATCGCGCCCTGGGCCAAAGGCAGGCGCCAAACCGCTGCGCCACCCAGGGATCCCGAGATTTTTTATTTTTTGATGGTGGGATTTTTCATGGGGGGTCAGAAGATAGATGTGGGTCATGTCATTTGGAGCCTCACTGGTGAAGGAATATGATTACATTTAATGATGAGATTCACTTCTCTTGTGTGACTTGGAAAATAGCTCTGAAAGCAATGGAAAAGAAAAACAGTTTTTTTGAGCTGTAATTCACATTACCATTTAAAGTATACAGTTATTTTTTAAAGTGTATTCACAGTTGTGCAACAATCACTAATCTCTAATTTCAGTACATTTTTATTTCCCCAGAAAGAAACCTTATACCTATTTTTAGTCATCCCTTGCCCCTGGCAGACACTAATCTACTTTTTGTCTGTATGAAATTTGCCTGTTTGAGACATTTCATGCAGATGGAATCATAGAACATGTGGCTTTTTGTTTCTGGCTTCTTTACTTAGCATAATATTTCAAGGTCCATCTGTATTCTGGCACATTAGTACTTCATTCTTTTTTATAGTTGAATAATATTCTGTTTTATGGATATAGCACATACTGTTTATCTGTGTATCACTTGACATTTGGGTTGTCTCCACTTTTTTGCCATTATGGGTAATGTTGCTATAAATGTACGTAGGCTTTTTTTTGTGGACCTATGTATTCAGTTCTCTTATATATACCTAGGAGTGGAATTGCTAGGTCATATGGTAATTAATTTGTTTATTAACCTTTTAAGAAACTGCTAAAACTTTTTCAAATTAGCTATACCATTTTACAGTCTCATCAGCATCATGAGTGTTCTAATTTTTATACATCTTCACCAACACTTGTTAAAATTCTCTATTTTTAAAATTTTAGTCATCTCAGTGAGTGTGAAGTTGTACCTAATTGTGGCTTTGTTTTGCACTTCCCTAATGATGTTGAGCATCTTTTTATATGTTTATCATCCATTTGTAGTCTTCTGTGGAGAAATGTCTTTCAGATCCTTTTTTTTTTTTTTTTTTTTTTTTTTTTTTTTTAAATTTTTATTTATTTATGACAGTCACACAGATAGAGAGAGGCAGAGACACAGGCAGAGGGAGAAGCAGGCTCCATGCAGGGAGCCCGATGTGGGATTCGATCCCGGGTCTCCAGGATCGCGCCCTGGGCCAAAGGCAGGCGCTAAACCGCTGCGCCACCCAGGGATCCCCTGTCTTTCAGATCCTTGACCCATTTTTTAATTGGGCGATTTGTTGTCTTTTTATTATTAAGCTGTAAAAGTATTATATGCTTCCTGAAGTCAAGTCTTTTATCAGCTATTTGATTTGTACACGTTTTCTCCCATTCTGTGATTTGTCTTTGTCCTTTATTGATAGTGTCATTTGAAGCACAAAAGTTGTTTTTTTTTTTTTTTTTAAAGATTTTATTTATTTATTCATGATAGACACAGAGGGAGGGTGGTGGGCAGAGACACAGGCAGAGAGATAAGCAGGCTCCATGCAGGAAGCCTGACGCAGGATTCAATCCTGGGACTCCAGGATCACGCTGTGGGCCAAAGGCAGGCCCACCCAGGGCCACCCAGGGTGGCCACCCAGCCACCCTGAAGCACAAAAGTTTTTAATTGTGATGAAAGTGAGTTTATCGTTTTTTTTTATGTCACTTGTGCTTTTAATGTCATATCTAAGAAACTATTGCCTCAAAATCCTGAAGATTTCTGTGTTTTTCTCTTTGAGTTTTATAGTTTTAGTGCTTAAATTTAGGTATTTGAGTCATTTGAGTTAATCTTTGTGTGTGGTGAGAAGAAGAGTTCCAACCCCAGTTTCTTCTTGCATGTGGATATTCGATGGTTCTCACACTATTTGTGAAAATAGGCTGTTTCTTCCCCCTTAAATTATTTTGGCACTTTTAAGAGAGCGATTTCAAAAGCAGTTTTATTTATTTATTTTTAGATTTTTAAAGAAGATTTTATTTATTCACAAAAGACAAAGAAAGAGGCAAAGATATAGGCAGAGAGAGAAGCAGGCTCCCTGTGGGAAGCCTGATATGGGACTCAATCCCAGGACTCTGGGATCAGGACCTGAGCTGAAGGCAGATGCTCCACCACTGAGCTACCCAGGTGCCCCTCAAAAGTAGTTTTTAAAGAGGAATTCCAAAGATGTTACTGATTATTTCAATAATTCATAGTCCTCTTAAGGTGACTGTTTTGAAGAGCGTATTTTTGGTAGTTGCTCATAGCGGTTACTTGGCAGTTCAATTCCTTTATGTTCATTAGTTTTGCCCCCTGATTCCCTCTAACAATATTCAGGCCTAAGTATCACAGGCTTTTGGGAGATAAAGTTTGTGGCGGCTTTACTTTAGTACTGCTGCATGTCATTTTCTTTAATTGCTTTAATAATCAAATTGTTAAATTCTTAGTTTGAGAGAACAGGAAGGAAATGCAGTGAGAACAGAAGCATTCACTTTAATTTGAACATAATTGGCACTAAAATAAAAATTATTTAAAATGATCTGATTATTGAACCATTAGTTTTGTTTAACCATTTTTGTTTGAAGTATAACTTGTCATATCCTTCATAGCCACTGAAGAAAGGGGAGAAAGAAAAGAAAAAAAGCAATTTGGAACTCTTCAAAGAAGAATTGAAACAGTAAGTTTTATAGTATGGAGAATGGTTATCATAGGTATATTGAGCCGATACTTAGAGAAGCAGGTATGGAGAATATAGTGTACCAGTTAGCTATCACTAACTCCCTTACCTATGGTGAAGTTGCTTTAGATATTAGTGACTTTTTTAGGGTGTATTTGAAAATGTATTAGCATGTCATCCAGCATCTAGATTGGTAGCAAAATATGGATGCGATTCAATTGATTTATCTAATGTCCGGAGTCCTGTTTGCAGTGGAAACAATGTAGTCACTGAGGTAGGGGTGAGGAGTGAGCAAACTTAACCAAGAAAGGACAGATTCAGTGGTTTTAATTTTTAATTTGCTCCTCACCTTAAAAGTGGGGTTTGTATTCTAATGCTTGCATGACATATCAGAAATTTGCTCATGACTAATAGCTGAGGGACTTTCTTTCTAATATCGGTTGTTAGTGCTGGCATTTAATTACTTACAAATATTTCAAGTTATATGAACATGGTACCTGGATAACTTATATTCTTAATAACTGTGAATGAACAACTTTTGGCTCATTATTAGTGATAACAAATGTTTTCAACAGAATTCAGGAAGAGCGTGATGAGAGACATAAGACAAAAGGCAGGTTAAGCCGATTTGAGCCTCCTCAGTCAGATTCTGATGGTCAGCGTCGTTCCAGTAAGTGGCATTTATTTTAATGTTTATATTTGTGATTAACTATTCTAAAAAACTAAGAACTGTTTTCTTTTCCTTCCTTTAAAGTGGATGCGCCTTCCAGAAGAAATAGATCATCTGGTGGTAATACAGTTTTTTGCTTTTTTAATTAATAGAAATTGTCCAAATTTTGTATTTTGCAGGTTATAATTTTTTTTTCCCCTCTTTGTCCTAGTTCTTGATGATTATGCACCTGGCTCACATGATGTAGGAGATCCAAGCACTACTAATTTATATCTTGGAAACATTAATCCACAGGTAATATTAGAAAAGTTAGATGAACGTTGGCTCATATTTTTTTATAATTATGGAAGAAAACTGCCTTGTCAATCAAAAAATAAAATCAAGCACCTGAAGTAAGCAGACTTGATGGAACTTCAGAAACTATAGAAGTCTCTAAAATTATCTTATAAAATTGAGGCTTATTGATATGGCTGAACTGTCTTGCCACAGTTTTTAAGAGCTTATCTTGTCTTTCTCTGACTAGACTATCTGAATTTGAAATGTCTTACTGTGTACTGATTTTTTTTATTTATCAAATCATGATCTGTGGTGGACAGTGCTCTTTTGAGACTACCTTCTTATGCATAGCTTGCTTCCTTAATGATATCCTTTTTCCTTTTTCTTTTCACGATAACAAACTAGTAATTTGTGCTTCTTCTTAATTCTTTTCCTCACTTCAGCGTTACTTGTATTATGAGGAATGTAGTGGCAGTTATACATAATATGCTCTTTTAAAAAATTATGTATGTTTTGGACCTCATTGTGTATTTACTATTTTCTCTTTTCTCTCTTCTTGATAATGTTGGGTATTGGAAAAAGAGAAAGTGATCAGATCTTTTTTTTTTGCTTTCATTACCAACATATATTTTTTACTTGTCTTAAATGTGATAATCACTGTTGCCTAATAAACGTTGCTAAATGCATAAACAAACCAGTGCTGAAGAACAGCTTATTTTAAATATGCAGGATCTCAAAAGGAACAGGAGGAGAGCTAGATAGAGGTGTACTTTTGATTTATTTAGCCACCAAGCCTCCTCACCCTGAACACTTGTATTTCTGGTATGAAAAGATTTGTGAATGTCACCTGAGGGCAAGATTTTACTGTATAGAGGTCCTGGTGCTTCAGTGGAAAATTGTAGCATTGATATGTCTCACTGTTCATTTTGTAAAAATTTGCTTGCTTTTGGATAGAATTTCCCCCTTTTATTTGCATACCAAAAAAACCCTCATATGCTTTTTAATAGATGAATGAAGAAATGCTTTGTCAAGAATTTGGAAGATTTGGACCCTTAGCCAGTGTGAAAATTATGTGGCCTAGAACTGATGAAGAAAGAGCAAGAGAGAGAAATTGTGGCTTTGTGGCCTTTATGAATAGAAGAGATGCTGAAAGAGCTTTAAAAAATTTAAATGGTAAGAAAGTTTTTATTGTCTACTATAGAATTCACTTTTTTTCCTGGCTCTGAAAAGTATTTATAAAAACTCCGGGGGGGGGGGGGGGAGGGCGGGCGGTGGGGGCAGCCTTGGTGGCTCAGCAGTTTAGCGCCACCTTCAGCCCAGGATGTGATTCTGGAGATGCAGGATCGAGTCCCATGTCGGGCTCCCTGCATGGAGCCTACTTCTCCCTCTGCCTCTCTCTCTCTCTCTCTCTCTCTCTCTTTCTGTCTCTCATGAATGAATAAATAAAATCTTTAAAACAAACAAAACACCTCTAGGGGGAAAATGGACCAGAACTGGAAAGGTTAAACATGAAAAATAATTCAAATTAACAGAAATTTTTTCTTTTGAGAGTTAACCAGGGTGACCTTTCTTTTCTTTTTTTTGTAGGAAAGATGATTATGTCTTTTGAAATGAAGTTAGGTTGGGGTAAAGCTGTGCCTATTCCTCCACATCCAATATACATTCCGCCTTCTATGATGGAACATACACTTCCCCCACCTCCATCAGGACTGCCTTTTAATGCGCAGCCTAGAGAGAGGTTAAAAAACCCCAATGCTCCAATGTTACCGCCACCTAAAAACAAGGAGGATTTTGAGAAGGTAATTTAAAAAATGTACATAGGGCCGCATCTTAATTTGTAAATACTAAATCTGTGGTAGTCTTTCTTTTCAATAATTTTATAGAAAGTGTGTGTATAATTCTGTTTGACAACTCTGAAAGAAATAAGTAGATGTGTTCCCTGCCTTAGCCCATGGAAACCCTATATTGAAATACTAGGTCATATTTTTATTTGTGGCTACCATTCCTTTTTTGACCACTTAAGTTTTTTTCCCCTTTGTTCACTGTTGTATCCAGGTTTGCTTAAGTGCAGTATCTAAATTTACTTTGTTCTGAGAAAGTGATATTTTGTATTTGGTTAAGTGACTTTTCAATTAGACAAACCTAAATAGTTAAACTGTTTGGATGGCTGCTAGCTAACTTAGTTCTCAGGATCTGAGATGTTAGAGTATTTGAGAGCGTATGTGGTTTTTAAAAACAGTTAACTGCTCTAGTTAAAAGCAAAGGGTGAGTATTTTCTTTTTATTAAACATAAAACCAACTTAATTTCAAGTTTATAAGAATTTGTTGGTTCTATTATGAAATAATTACACTTAAAATGACAGGGCTGGTTTTAAAGGCTTGGGAACAAAGTAGCAAACTGTATGGTCAGAGGCAAACAGTTAATTATTTCACAAATTAAAATCTTTATCTGATAATTCTCAGTGTAGTACCTATTTCAGTGCATTGATGTGCATTCTGGCAGGAATGTTCTGATTCTTTGCATTTGGTGAACATTTATTGTTCACTGAACACATCCATTTGCATTTATGTAATTGCTTAGTGTATAATTACTTCAAATGCAGTGATTGCCTGCAAAACTTTGTGATTAGATGTGTAGTGTTTTCAATGCATTATGTATATTTTTGCTTGTTACTTGTTAACAATACTCACATATTCTATGTTTATTATCTGATGTGACTTCATATACAGACTCTGTCGCAAGCCATAGTCAAAGTGGTTATCCCAACAGAAAGGTACATGTTTTTCTTTATTATTACTGATCTAAATATAGACAATATCCCCTTCTGAATTAAAAAAAAAAATGGTGTTGAGGAAAAGGTAGTATCTTGACTGAGCAATGGTTCCTTCCCAGTACTTTTTTGGGGGGATATGTGACTAACTCTAGTATACTTTGCAATTTTATGTCATTATCTTTTTGTTTTTATTGTGGTCAAAGTAGGGAATTTTATAGCTTTAGTAGTTAGAATGTGTTTGATTTAATCTGGAGTTGTTAGCCTGATAATATTAGACTATTGTGATGGGAAAATAGGTGTTTTAATGTATCTTAAATTGTATATAATGTTACAATTTGACCCAATCTGTTTTTTTTCTCTTGGTTCCTGAATTATTGTGTTTAAATGCAACCTTAGTTTGAGTTCTCCTTATGGAAGGGCATAGCTTTGGTTTTTTCTAATTGATTAGGAATTCCTATTATTTTCATGAACACTGAACATACTAGAAATTTTTTTTCGTGGTAACAAAGGTGTTTGGAATTCTTTTATTTTCCTTTCTTCCTTTTTTTCTTTTTCAACATAATGATAAAGCAGAAGAATTCATGCTCTAGGTATGCTCTTGCTCAGTCAAGCTAAGCCTTTTCCCAAACACAGGAACACAACACTGGTTGAATAATAAATGAACACAAAAGAATACCAAATTCTCTTTGACATTGGCCTTGGTGAGCAACACCAGCTGAACTGTCTGCGGCAGCGGGGGACCAGGAAAACATCATGGGATGGATTGGGAAAGTATACAGTTTTTGACCAGACATTGGTACGATCGAATCCAATAAATGTGGTTTTATTATAACTAGAGACAATTTTTTGGTTTTTTTTTTTGTTATTGTTGCCCAGAGTAAGATAATTGCCATTTTAAAATAAAATAATGCACTTTAAAATATATCATCTTTTTGTACTACACTGTTTCATTCTGATAGAAAAGTCACCCTTTTAAAAATGATGTTAAATACACAATCTCTAAATAAAAATGTGATTACAATTCTTTAATAATCTTGAATTCAAGCTAGTAACAACTAATTGTCAGATTTTGATTTTAAATAATCACATGAAACATTTTAAAACTTTAAAACTTTAAATTTTCTAAAAATACATTTTACCAGTTTACAAGCCTGTTTAAAACTATAGTGGGTTATTTTTCCACTGATAAAGCATTCAGAGGAAAGTATTTTTGTAGCATTCAAAAAGCATATTCCAGTAGTAGCTTTACAGTGGTTCAGCTTATTTCTAAACTAAAATTTGAGTATACATTTTGTTGAAGCTTCTTAACTCACCATTACAGTGAATCCTTTGTTTAAACTTGCTAAACCATTTTTCGTTTATAATATTCAAGTCAAGTTGCATTTGACTTAATTCATACAAGTTTCTGGATGTATAGTATTTGTCCCCCAGTAATTGATTTTATATATTACGATATTCGCATAAAATATCCCTTCACTTGAATTTGACATATACCAGCAGGAGTTTTGGAACTGAATCATAACTTTACATTATCTCCCTTCCCTCAAAATAATATACCTATATGGGTGCTGAGAATACATTCTCATTTGGATATCAGGAGCTGCATATTTGCAGAATAATTAATACTTCTGTGAAAGAAAAGTAATTTTTAGATATAAAATTCAGTAATGCTTTTTTGTTTGTTTTAACAATTTGAGGTTGAATTAATAGTTTTAAATATTAGTTTCCCCTTTATTAAAGATTTAAACTTCCGTATAATTTTTTTGACCTAGTGGAGGTCAAAAAAATTAAATTTTTTCACCATATAGAGATTTTAGTGTCCATTTAAGTAGGTTGGTTTGAATTGTGAGAAAATAATTACAGTGACCATGAGATAAATTATTTTATTGTTTATGTACTCTGAAGCAGGGCATTATAGAGCCAAAAAAATCTGTCTTATTCTATAACTACATATCTATTTATATTCTAGCAATTACATGAACTTAATTTGAGCTGGGAATGCTAAAGGTGTAATTTAGTGTGTGCCTTGTACCAAGAGCCAATATCCTTTTGCTTTTCCCAATTACCATTTGCTTACTCTGTATGCTGGGGACTGGTGAAGTGAGAAGTCAAAAGCAGCTTATAATAAGCTGAGTCATTTTTGCTAGATGCTGTAATCAATGTCTAAAATAGTGTTTTATGTCACATGATTTTTAGAACCTAGATTTTCAAAATAAAGATTTTCTTATGAACCCAGCCAATAAAATGACTACTAAAAAGTTGAAGTTTCTTTTTGGCTTAAATATTGGAAAGTAATTGTTCTGAAAAAATGGGAAAGGCATCTCACCATGTCCCTTATTTTGGAATATTTTGGAAAGAGGACTCCATTTAAGGCTTTGGCAATATAATTGCTTCATTGAGTCATAATATTCAGGCAGAATTATACATGTCATGAGTCGTATGAACCATTTGAAGTGTGATCCAAAGGGATGTTGCCTCATTAAAGGTCAGATTCAATAAAAACTCTGTCTGCTGTATGTGTACCAGAAAAGCACTAGAGTTGGATGGATTTTTTATTAAATCAGGCCTTAAACTTGTTAATTAGTTTTGCATTTTTTTACAAATTATAGTCATGTATATAACATTTCAATACCACCACAAAAGTGCTTGGTTTAGAAATATTTTCTTTTAAAACTGAGATAGTGTGTAAGTTTTTAGATGGCTATGATAACATGTAAGCTGTAAGTTTACTGATTTTATATATTTGCAGCTTTCCAATTAGTTGTGATTCATAATTTAATGTTTTGCATTTGGAAAATAAAATTAAGTGGCATTTAGAAAATATATTTATTGCTATGAAGCTGTGTTGTGGTTTCCCACCTTCCCTTCACCTTTCCTTCCCCTCCCACTCCCTTATCCCCATTGTCCCACTCCCTCTTAATGCACAAGGCATTAACATATGCTCCAGGTTATTTTTTGGCATAAAATTTTATATTAGTCAGCAGAATAATCTTTTTCTGCACATTTATAGTAACTTAGGTCAAGTATAGTTTTATATAGTGGTAGGTCTGAATCCATTTTCTTTAACTGTGTTGTTGTTGTAGGAATTTGCTCGCCCTGATACATCGAATGATAGAGTTTGTTGTACGTGAAGGGCCAATGTTTGAAGCTATGATTATGAACAGAGAAATCAACAATCCTATGTTCAGGTGTGCATTTTTTTATTGTGGTAAAATATACAAATAATAGAAAATGTACCATTTTTGCCGTTTTTAACATGTACAGTTGAGTGACATCAAGTGCATTCACATTTTCGTGCAAACCGTCACCACTATCTCTCTAGAAATTTTCTCATCTCCCATGACTGACATTGTACCCCTTGTACAGCAACTCTATATCCTGGGTCTTCCAACCTCTGGTAGCCACCATTCTACTTTGTCTCTTTGAATTTATTTACTCTAGTTACCTCATATAAATGGAATCATTCAGTCCTTGTACTTTGAGAGTCACTTCATTTAGCAGATCTTCAAGATTTGTCCATGTCGAATCATGTATCAGAATTTCTTTACCTTTTAAAGCTGAATCTAGTCCATTGCATGTATTTACCACGTTTTTTATCCTCAGGTGTGCATTTAAAAAATACTTTTAACTTATTTTTTGGAATTAAAAATATTTCCAAGAATAAAGTTCTAAGAGTGTGTGATGATTTTTGCAATGGGTTGAGAAGGTAGTTTTAGTAATTAGACTGGATGTACTTGGGTCAGTTTTCCATCTGATTTTAATTTAGGTTAATTAAATAACATTGGTTTTAGCAGTCTCTGGGAGGAAGATACTACTCTTTATGTTTTCCAGTGAAAGAGTTCTTCATAGTAGACCAATAGAGCTTTATAGAAAATTGCTTATCTTCTGATAGGTATGGTATCTAAGACACTTATTTAACACTCCTAAGTCTTCTAAAAACCGCTCCTTTTGAAATTTCTGTTTTGGGAAAATCCATTGCCATATATAATACCTGACATAAGTGTTCAATAAAATTGGTTGTAAGACTCAGTAAGATGCATACATACCTTCTGAGAACTAATGTTCATCGCAAAGGCAGTCTGGGGGCTAGGGTGAGGAAGGGAATAGATGGCAGAAGGCAGTGGGTGAGGATTTCTTTTAGGGATCTTTGCTTTTGGTTTTATTTAAAATGAAATAGGCAAATAATATTTCTCATTTGTTTACATTTAATTGAAGACATTTCTTTGTTAAAGAGTATGATGTTTAATTTTTGTTTGTTTTGTTTTAGATTCTTATTTGAAAACCAGACACCAGCCCATGTTTACTATAGGTGGAAGCTTTATTCTATTCTGCAGGTAAGTGGAATCAAAACTTTGTTAACTTTAGCTCTGAGATATTTTGCCTTTCTGATAACATTCTGGACATTTATTAGGGAGATTCTCCAACTAAGTGGCGGACAGAAGATTTTCGTATGTTCAAAAATGGGTCTTTCTGGAGGCCACCACCATTAAATCCATACCTGCATGGGATGTCAGAAGAGCAAGAAACAGAAGCTTTTGTAGAGGAGCCCAGTAAAAAGGGAGCACTTAAGGAAGAGTAAGAATTTTTTCTTTTCCTGTTACATATTCAGAAAAGTTGCTTTAATAATCGCTTTAATTAATGCTCTTACTGAGATGTTAGCCCTAAGATAAAATGTTTTTTCTTTTACTTGTGTGAATGTTTAAAATATTAACATTTCTCATCATGTGCTATGTAATTTGAAATGTCTTGGCAAGTATAAGTGTGTGTCCTTTTGACCTTTTTCTCTCCTTTTGATAAAAAGCCTTCTAAACCTCTCATCGGTTGGTGGTGATCTCTTAGCAATGATTCTCTAGCAGTGAAGTATTTGTGATTCTTACAGAAATTATCTTGGGACCTTTAGAATTCTTGGCTCTCTGAATGCAACATTAAAGAAGAAAAAATTACTGTAGAGTTTTATGAAGTCTGATGGTTGATTATGCAGTCTTTCCACAAGAGTTTGCAGTGTGTGGCCACCATGAAAACATATTTATTAGTCTTCAGTTCAGTCAGCATGGGTACAGTGAAGTTAGTCTGGTTTAAGAACTAGAAACAAGTACTATTAAGTATTAAGAGGAAGTTCTGTATGTTTCATGGGAAAAAATCGGCTAAAAGATTGTGGCGTATGCTCTGAATACTAGCTGCATTGATGCATTGTTTGTAAAAGCATTTGCTAATGCAGAGCTATATGTATTTGAAGCATATTTGCTTCTGAAGAGGTATTTTCATCATTACTTTTGCCCAGGGATCTGGAAACTCATCCTGTATGTTAAATCTGGCTGTCTCATGTTTTTGTAAACAGACTTAATTGGAGCACAATCATGATCCCCCCCCCCAACCCCCTTTATATGTTGTCTATGGCTTTTTTCATGTTAATAGCAGTGGAATCAGGTAATTACAAGAGAGACTATATGACCTGTAAAGCCTAAAATATATACTGTATGATCCTTTACAAAGTTTGCCAGCACCTACTTTAGCCTGTTCTATTTCAGAAGTGCTAAAATAACTGACTTCAAAAGAGAGTGAAGAACATGGAGGCCTTTTTTTTCCCCCCCACTGTAATGGGGTAATAGGACTGGGACACTCTCAAACATTCTTGAAACAAATGCCCATAATTTAAAATTTACTTTATTTGTAAACTAAAAATCACTGGAATTCTTTATTCACAAAGGAAATATGAGCTCTTCAAAGAAATGTATTCTATTTGGGGGATTTAAATCAGATTTAACACAATTTAGTCTTCAGAATTTTATCCAACTGGGCTTTAAAGAAATTAGTTTGTGAGCAGAAACTATAATGGAATTTGAAATTTATATCTGTAAATATTTATAAGCTAAAAACATTTGTATTCAGACAGAGGGACAAATTAGAAGAAATTCTACGGGGGTTAACTCCAAGGAAAAATGATATTGGAGATGCAATGGTTTTCTGTCTTAATAATGCTGAAGCTGCTGAAGAAATAGTGGATTGCATTACTGAATCATTGTCCATCTTAAAGACACCCCTCCCCAAAAAGGTATGGAAATGATTTCTCTTTATGGAACATTTAATTAAGTAAGAGAGATAATAGTTGATTTCTTTTTGGATTGAAATTGGTGGGTTTTTTTCTGTTTGTTTGTTTTGTTTTTGCATGAAGAACTTGACTGAAGAGATCTTTCCCATGTAGTCGTATTTTCCTCCTGTCTGGGGAAACTTGTTATGTTAATCTATATACAGGTTATCAACAGGTTGAAATGTAAAGAAGTTACATATTTTATCCCTGCCAAAGTAGTGGCTTTGGTAATGTTGAGTTTCTTATAACTTTTCTAATTAGCTGTTTTTACTGTAGCTAAACATTAGCCTTATGCCACTGATTGCAAAAAAATTTCAGTATTGAATTTTTTCTAGATACATTATTTGCTGCTGGTTTTTATTTTTAATCTCTTTTATGTTATCTTTTGGTATTCTAGATTGCCAGATTATATTTGGTTTCTGATGTTTTGTATAACTCTTCAGCCAAAGTTGCCAATGCTTCATATTATAGAAAATTGTAAGTATAATGGTGTAAGCTGATATTCCTGAAATAAAACATTAAGGGTAAGGAATTAAAAAAAGAGGACTGTTTTGTTAGTTAATAGTCTCAGTAATAAATAATTTGAATTTTTTCATAGTTTATAGACTTTTCTAAAAAATTTGCTGCTTTCATTAGACCTCTTTAATGTATAGAAAGTTTTCATATCAGTTTCTTGATAAATTATACTAGAACAAATAAGAGTTAAAAAAATAACTATTTTTATTGAACATTTAGCCACTTGTGTAGTAAATAAACGGAAACAATAGAAATAGTGGCAGGCATAAAGGAAGAGACCAAAGACAGAACATGAACTGTTTGTAAAGCTATGTTCTCTTTTGATCATCATTGTATTGGTGTAGTTCACTGTGATTGTTTTCCGAGGCAGTAGGAAATTATGTTGCTCTCTTGTAATTAATATATACTTCCTCCTCAGAGTTCCTTTTTGATGTTTATGAATCAGGGAGACTTTTCTCCAGGAGTTGATGCTGAAATGACATTTGGAGATATGAGTCCTAATCTTAGCTCTGTTATTAGGGTGTTTTTTTTTTTTTTTCTTTTTCCCTTGGACAAGTTACTTTTCCTATTATAAAACAAAGAGGTCAGTTTAGGTAGCAGAAAGTATCCTAAACGTAAAGTTCCTTGTTAATCAAAGGAACTAATTTTTTGCAGGAGAGTAATTTAGGATAAGGCATTTAATTACAGTTTTAAGTTTAAGATACCTCGTTCTTGATTTTTAAAGAATTACTTGATTAATTTATTTTTAAGGTTTTGTTTTTAAGTTCTAGAGAGGTTTTCATTGGCTAGCATGCTGAAGTAGATACGGATTTTTAAATAAATTCTATTGTAAATATATATTATTTGAATTTCAGTTTTGAAACAAAGTTATGTCAGATATTTTCAGACCTCAATGCTACCTATCGTACAATTCAAGGCCATTTACAGTCTGAAAACTTCAAGGTATGTTTATTGTTTTATTTTTTCCCTAGTGTTAAACGGGGTAGGGGCTGGCAAGCACATTGGAGGGTTAGAAAAGTACATAGGACAAGTCTAAGACACATTGTGTATTTTTCAGAAATTATTGTTTTAAAATTTACGGCCATTTTATCTTTAGTATCAAAAATGTCTGAAAGTTTGAAATATATTATGTAGTGTTACTTGATTGGGTGTTTGTTTTAGTTTGAAGTGTTTTGTTTAAATGTTTTAAATATTAGTCTTTTCACAAAAAACCATTCAGAATATCACTTGTTTTGAATGGTATGTATAATTTGGCTGGAGTAGGAACATGCTTTTAGCTATTCATGTTTAGAAAATATATTTAGTTATTTTTTATAATCTTTTAGCTGTGGACCAATGTTAAGAAAAGCCAAACAAAATACCTTGCATGTAATGGAATAAATAGATGCTATTTTCATGGGAGGAAGACTTTTATTAAGGACATTTTTCAGCCTGGGAAGATGCCCAATGACCCCATCATTTAGGGAATTTAAACAACTCCATTTAAAAATTCTTTTACTTTAAATTTTGACTGTAAATCAGAGCTTATAGAAAAGTTTAGAGATGGGACAGAGGAAGAAGTATTAGCCAGAATCAGGAAGTATTTCATTGGACCATAAAGGAATTCAGGTCAAAACTACCTTGATATCTAATTTTCACAAATGTCTAAGGTTTTATTCCCAGAGTGTGGTGTCATGTGTACCACTAGTGATATGGGACATTAATCTTAGGTGGTCAAGAGCCAAACAGTTACTGTTTCTTTTTCATTATACTTATTTCTAATTTTATTCCCTTTTAGTTAGGAGGTGACATTGATTTTTTAAAAATATAATGATATTTGTTTTCTATTAAGGATGTTGGTTTAAAGCAAAATTCAGCAAATTGTGATGGCCATTATCCTGAGATAAAGTTTGAGATATATTGCCCTAAATAATAATTCATTGTCTTTTTCCTATTTATTTAGCAACGGGTAATGACCTGCTTCAGAGCATGGGAGGATTGGGCAATTTATCCAGAACCATTTTTGATCAAACTACAAAATATTTTCTTAGGACTTGTAAATATTATTGAAGAAAAGGAAACAGAGGTGGGCACTCAATGTCTTTATGTGATTATTTTAGAAATGTTTTCTGGGAATGCAGTGGGTGTGTGGTATGTTACAGATGTGAGTAGCATTTCTTTGTGAAAAATATCTATTTACCACTAACTTGTGGATTTTTGTTGCTGGAATTGCTGGAGCTCAGGAGATGAAATGATGTATAACAGGGATTACCTGTTTTGTGATCTTATGTGAAAACTGGGTGACTGGGTTTCTTTCCTTCAATCTTTGTGTTTTTGGTTTTTTTTCTTTCCTCCAATCTTTTTTTTTTTTTTTTTAACTATTGAAGTACAATTGACATGCAGTGTTATGTTAGTTTCAGGTATACAGCATAGTGATTCAGCAATTCTGTACATTACTTAATGCTCACTCTGATAAGTGTAGTTACCGTACAGTGTTATTATTACAGTATTATCAACTGTGTTCCTCATGCTGTACTTTTCATCTCTGTGACATTTATTTTATATAACTGGAAGTTTGTACATCTTAATCTCCTTCACCTATTTCGCTTCCTTTTGGCAACCGCCAATTCTCTGTGTTTACGAGTCCCTGTGTTTTTTTGTCTGTTTCGATTTTCTAGATTCCATATATGAATGAAATTGTATTGTCTTTCTCTCATATATTTCACTTGGCATAATACTCTCTTGGTACATCTCTGTTGTCATAGCTGGCAAGAATCCATTCTTTTTGATGACTAATATTTATGTATGTGCATGTACATCACATCTTATCCATTCATCTGTCAGTATACAGTTGGATTATTTCTATATTTTGGCCATTGTGAATAATGCTAAGAAAAAAAGTAGGAGTGTATTTTTTTTTGAATTAGTGTTTTTTCTTTGGGTAGATACCCAACAGTGGAATTATTGGGTCATATAGTATTTCTATTTTTAATTTTTTGAAAAATATCCGTGTTTCCCACAATTGTATCAATTTACATTCTCACCAACAAATGGTACACAGTGGTTCCCTTTTTTCCACATCCTTGCTGACACTTGTTATTTTTTGTCTTTGATACTAGCCATTCTAACTGGTATGAGATGGTACATCTCCTTATGGTTTTGATTTGCATTTCCCTAATTAATAATTTTGAGCCTCCTTTCATGTGTCTGTTGATAATCTATGTTGTCTTTTGAAAAAATATATGTTCAGGTTCTTTGCCCATTTGTTTATCAGATTATTTGCTTTATTTTGGTGTTGAGTTGTCTTAAGTTCTTTATTTTGATTATTGACGCTTTATTTTGGTATAGTCCCAGTAGTTGATTTTTGCTTTTGTTTCCTTTCCTGAGAAGACATAGCTATAAATATGTTGCTAAGGCCAATGCCCAAGAGATTACTGCCTGTGTTTTATGCAGTTTTATGGTTTTAGGTCTTGTATTTAGGTCTTTAATCCATTTTGAGTTAACTTTGGTGTATGGTGTAAGAAAGTGGTTTCTTTTTTGTTTTGCATGTGGCTATTTAGTTTCCCAAGCATTTATTGAAGAGACTATCTTTTTCCACATTGTATGTTCTTGCCTCCTTTGTTGTGGATTAATTGACCATATAAGTGTGGGCTTATTTCTGGGTATTTATCTCGTACTGTTCTGTTGATCTATGTATCTATTTTTGTGCTGTCTTGTTGGTTTTTTTTTTTTTTTTAAGATTTTATTTATTTATTTTAAGAGCAAGAGCATGAGCGGGGCGGGGGGGGGGGGGGGGAGAGAAGCTGAGGAGAGGATAAGCAGACTCCCTGCCAAGCATGGAGCCTGCTGCTAGCTTCAATCCTATGACCCTGAGATCACGATCTGAGCCAAAACTCAAGAGTTGGACTCCTAACTGGCTGAGCCACCAGGTGCTTCATTACTGCCTTGTTTTGATTTTTATAGCTTTGTGTATCTTGAAATCTGGGATTGTGATACCTCCACCTTGTTCTTACGTTGCTTTGGCTATTTGAGGTCTTTTGTGGTTACATATTTCTGTGAAAAATGCTCTTGGCATTTTGATAGAGATTGCATTTAATCTGTAGATTATTTTGATAGTATGGACATTTTAATAATATTCATTCTTCCGGTCCATGAGTCTGGAATATCTTTTAATTGGTTTTTTTAGTCTTCAGTTTTTTCATCAGTGTTTTATAGATTTCAGAATATATCTTTCACCTCCTTGGTTAAATTTATTACTAGGTGTTTTGTTTTCTTTGGTGCAATTGTAAATGGTCTTGTTTTCTTAATTTCTCTATCACTTTATTAATTTGTATAGAAATACAACAGATTACTGTATGTTAATTTTATGTCCTGCAACTTTGCTGCATTCATTTGTTCTGATAGTTTTTTTTTTTGGTGGAATCCTTAAGCTATATATAGAACAGTGTCATCTGCAAATAATGACAGTTTTATTTTTCCGTACCAGTTCAGATGCCTTTTATTTATTTATTTTTTTAATCTCATTGCTGTGGCTAGGACTTCCAGTGCTGTGTTGAATAAAAGTGTTGAGAGTGGACATTCTTGTCCTATTCCTGATCTTAGAGGAAAAACTTCAGTATTTTATCATTGAATATGATGTTAGCTGTGGGTTTTCATATATGGCCTTGATTAAGATATGTTCTCTTTAAACCCTATTACAGGAGGGACCTAAAGAAACAAACTTATTTATGCTCATCATTGTATGCTTGGTGTCTTATATGGTACCTGGCTTTAGCAGACACTTGGTAGATACTTCATAAATAATGAAAGAATGACTGCTTCTTTGTTATACAAGAGGATAAATTATATCCTAATTATGTCCTCACATTTTACCTGGGAATATGGATATCCAGCTGGTTGGTTTGTGCTGGATTGCAAATTAATCTTGTAGCAATATGACTAGTAAGCAAAGGGGAATATTACAGCAGTTTGTATGTGTCTCTAGGATGTACCAGATGACCTTGATGGTGCCCCCATTGAGGAAGAGCTTGATGGTGCACCTCTAGAAGATGTGGATGGAATTCCTATTGATGCTACTCCCATTGATGATCTTGATGGGGTCCCTATAAAGAGTCTTGATGATGATCTTGATGGAGTGCCTTGTAAGTTCACATTTCAAACTGATGAGCTAATAAGTTGGATTCCAAAACACTTTTATATCTATGCATGCTGATAATGGAAAAACTTAAGGTGTCAGTCTTTAATTTTTTTCTTTTCTGACTTTTCAAAATTCAAATACCCTGTTACATGTTTGACTCTGCCAAGAAAAAGCTTTCTGGTTACATTTCTTTTTGGGGATAGTCAACCTCATATAGTATTAGTAAGTTTCTGTTTTGTGTTAATTGTCAGGAAAAATCTTGTGCTCAGTTTTATTTATAATCCCAGATGCTTTGTTTCATCAGTTCTCTTTTTATTCATAGTTTGTGGGTTCAGTTTTCCTAGATGCCTAGAATCATTTTTGGAAATAGGAAGTGTACACAGTCTTTAGCACATTTGAATTACATGAGAAGATTGAACAGTGTAAGAATTGTAGAGTTTAATAATTAGGTAGAGATAATTTTTTTTTTTTACTGCCCTGACTTTTCCATTTGCTTGAAATCATACCTTGTATATTCTGAATTGACATATATGTTTTAAAAATTGGACCTTAGGTGCAGAGAATTGGATTAGTCCTAATTCTTGTTCTTAACACTAGCATTATTAGTCCATGTGTGGCCTTATTTTATTTTACTTTTTATAATATAGTGAAATACACATGGACTACTAAAGTCATCCCCTAGTAGTTAGGGCTAATGGCTTATCTTTCCTTAATAGTGGATGCAGCTGAGGACTCAAAGAAGAATGAGCCTATATTTAAAGTTGCCCCATCAAAATGGGAAGCTGTAGATGAATCTGAATTGGAAGCACAGGGTGAGTAAAAGTAAAATAAATATTAAGATTTTAAAAATTGAATATTTAAAATTAATCAGTGTGTGTTTTCTTTTTGTATTTTAGCACATTTTAATCTTAGGACCCAGAGTTACTATATTTTGTCTAGTGGCTCAGTATTCATTATAGTTGCTCTTATAGTTTTCATAGATCTTTCAGTTTGGATGCTTTGAGAGTAATCAGATAAATCACTAAAACCTTTTGGATTAAGGCAATTTAATAGAAAATGTAGATGGGGAAGGTATACCTATTTGGAAATCTGCTTAGAGGTCAGTTTTGGAGAAACCAGACTTTGATCCTCCTGTGATGCTTGACTTGCTAGATGCAGTTTAGACCTGCCTTTCCTACTTTTGGACATGTGTCCTTAGTGTTTATAATCTGTCGTTGTTAATATTTGTAGATTCTAATTAAATAAGTCTTACCATCCACTACAGAAATAAGAATGATAACATTACTTTCACTTCATGAATTTGAATAAAATTATAGGAGTAAGGAAAGAAATAAATTTAGTATGGAGAAATGGCTATTCAAAGAATAGATAATTGTAGATAACTTCTGTAATATAGACTTTAAATTCTAAAGCTGGGCTTCTATGCTACTGCAAAAATGCTAATTTACCTTATGGAATTACATCCTTTTTTTTTTTTCTTTCGTTCAGCTGTAACAACTTCTAAATGGGAGTTATTTGACCAGCATGAAGAATCAGAAGAAGAAGAAAATCAAAAGTAAGAATCTAAGTTTCGAATATACTTAGTTTCTTATTCCATATATGCTCCCTTTTTCATTAGGTATACTTGAAATAATAGTGAAGAGGAAAATTTCACTCTTAAAAAAACTTGAGAGGATCATTTTTAATTCGTCATTGTTTATCCAATGAATAAAGAGCTTTTGGTTTCTGGTCTTGATGGATCTGGTTTCTCTTTGCTTCTGAGTTGATTTTTCTATGCTAGGAGTATATAGTCTCACAGGGTAGTTACTAAATGGTCAGCTGCATTTATTTCAGATCTTTGTTAACAAGTATTGTTTGGCTCTGCAAAAAGTGATTTTTTAAATGTGAATGGGAAAGTTATGCACTTTTTATTTGGATTGTACTTTGCTAAGAAAAACATTGCATTATGGCCATTCTGTCATTTAAATATAAACATCTCAGAAGAACTAAATAATATAACTAAAGAATAAATAAAAGGAAAAAAAGCTTTAACATACAGAGAAATTATAATTTTGAATTTTGCTCTTTGATAATCACCCCAAGATTATTGTTTCTTTTTTAAGATTTTATTTATTTATTTGAGAGAGTGAGAGAGAGCCTGAGTAGAAGGAGAGGGAGAAGCAGGCTTCCCACTGAAGAGGGAGCCCAATGTGGGGCTTGATCCTAGGACCTTGGGATCATGACCTGAGCCGAAGGCAGATGCTTACCTGCTTAATCGAGTGAACCACCCAGGTGCCCCCTACCCTACCCCAAGATTGTTTTTGCATTAACATTGAATGTGATTATAGGAATACTGCTCCTGGTTTCTCCTGGCAAGTTTGTATTGGTAGATTTTAGGTAGAACTTGATACTGCTTTAAATCATTGCAGGGAACTTAATTTTATTAAATGGGAGAACAGATGAGTTCAGGAACACAAAGCAGAGGTTTCTGCTTTTAAAAAAAAAAAAATCTTTTTTTTTTTTA
Source organism: Nyctereutes procyonoides (assembly GCF_905146905.1). NCBI lineage: Eukaryota > Metazoa > Chordata > Mammalia > Carnivora > Canidae > Nyctereutes > Nyctereutes procyonoides. Next base: position 39,098,514 of record NW_026575042.1, read on the forward strand.
TGGTTATCAAATGGGAAAGTGAACAAAGGAAAGTTTCTTTTAAGTCCCATTTGTATGGGACTTACGGATTCAGAAAATGGGTATTAGTAGCATTTAGATAGCTAAGGGAATGTGATTGATCAGCGTATGTGGGAGCACAATTTGATATGCGGAGGAAACTTGGCAGCAGTGATGTTTTCTAGAAACATTGGGATGGTCAGCAGCAATGATTATGACAAAATACTTGCAAAATGTAGATGTGGTTTGCTGGTGAAAATACTTCTCTATGGGTGTTTAGGAGTACAGGAATTGAGACAATCGAGTTTGCTTTAAAACAGTGCTTTAACCTTTTTTAATCTCTACAATATCATTATTAACATCTCTCACCATTGTAGCATCACTGGCTTAAAATAATTATGTGCATTTATGAGATAATTATTTAATTTAAGGGGAAAGAAGGTAGAGAAGGCCATTGCAGAACTTAGATATTTCTTCAGTTGGTTTTGTTTCTAAAGGTATTAACTTTTTTTGTATAAAGTTGGTATTTATGTTAATGTTTGGAATGTGACTGTATTTTAGTGTTGACAGAATAATCATGTTTATACAGTGAGGCCTGGATTACTGGAAATATAATTTTTATTTTTGATTTTTCTTAAGAGTTCCAAATAAATCATGATAACATAAAAATAACTTTATAAAAGTACAAAAGGAAAGAAAAGGTATATTTTCTCATGTAGAACTTTCTGGTCCTTGAAAATTTTCTATGCCCTACTACTGTCCTCTAGTGGCTGAATCCAAAATGCCATTTTGAAACTAGTAATTCTTTTTTTATGGCAGAAAGGGAATTTAAAAAATATAGCCCTAGTATTATTTTGTAGAAAACTTCCAGATACTAATTTAATTTCATTTATAGTGAATATTGTATGGTTTTATAGTCTTGAATTTCCATTTCCTTAAAAGAGTAAGATGAAGCTGTGATGAGATCTGAACCTAGAACTGGTAACTAAGAGCTAAAGTCAAAACCAATTAGAACAGACTGCTTGGGCCCTGAAAAATTAAAATAGCAATTGTAAAATGAATATGTATTTTAGATTATCAAATGTAGCTCACTTTAAAAGTAAATATGGTTAATGATTCGTGTCTTGCCATCTAGATTTTTTCTCTGTATATGGAAAACATGTATTCTCTATTTTAAACATAAATTGTATAATACTGCACATACTATTCCAAGACTCCATTTTTCACTTAAATGTCATGGGCATTATTCTGTGTCAATCTGTAGTTAATCTCTTCTATATTTATCTGTAGTTGAAAGCATTCAGGGAAGTGTACAAAGATGTTAATTAAGGAATATTTGAATTTGAAAAAAATTTTTGAAAAATTGTAAATAACAAGCTGGAATTGGTTAATTCATTTCCATTGCATAGATACCACAATTTAATTAATTATGTTTTATCCTTTTTGAGTGACTCTCTCCAGAATAATCCTCCAGCAAACCTCTGTATTTATACATACACATGCATATAGTTTAACCATTTAAAAGCATCTGGAACACTTGCAAAAAATTTATGCACCATAAAAGACAATTGTGATTAAAAAAATTAACTAAAAACTGCATTTAGGAAGTTTCTGATAAATTAATGAGAAGTGTTATAAAATATTTATTTCTAAAAAGAATATAGTTTTTAAGTGATTTGCTTTTACTATTTTCTTCTTTAAGCATTGTAGTAGGTTGTACCTTTATGTGGTACTAATGATTTGTGGGGCTCTGAGAGTATAAAGTTTGTAAAGCATTTTAGAAATGTTCTGGAAAGCCTTTTAGAAATGTTACCTTTGGGTAAGAAATTACAAAGCTAGTAGCATAGTCTTCTCTTAGTACCATGTTTCTGATTCTGAATTGCCAACACTTTTTATCTGCCTTGCTTAAAATTTTCTCATCAGAGTGTGAGTTCTTTTATCAGTCTCTCAAATAATTTTTTGGAAAGAATTTCTTTATAATTACTTTTACATTATTATGAATAATTTTAAATATGTACTGAAAGGATTCCTACTTCGGCAGAATGTGTTTAGTACCCAAATACCAACAAATAAGGTTCATATATTAAAGGGAAAATGGCATGTTTTCTAGGCTGTGCCAGTAATGTTAATGTCACAGTATTATTTGAAAAAGGAATTTTGTTTGCATATACGTGAATATTCTGAGTTTATGTGTGAATGACTTGTTTTGCACAGATTTGACATATGTACACACCAAAGCCCTGTACCAGAGCATACAACTTTTTTTTAAATTTTTTTATTTTTTTATTATTTTATTATTTTTTTTTATTTTTTTTTAAAGATTTTTATTTATTTATTCATGAGAGAGAGAGAGAGAGAGAGAGAGAGAGAGAGGCAGAGACAGGCAGAGGGAGAAGCAGGCTCCATGGAGGGGGCCCGACGTGGGACTCAATCCTGGGACTCTAGGATCACGCCCTGGGCTGAAGGCAGGCACTAAACCGTTGAGCCACCCAGGGATCCCACAACTTTTTTTTTTTTTTTTTTTTTAGTGTCTTCATTTATGTTTCAGGAACATTTTTTCAATCCTAGTCTAGCAATGAAGACCACCAACTTTGCACACAGTTGCTTGCCCGTTTCCACTATACTGCTTCTGGAGGGATAGCAGATTTTTTCTTCTTTGTATCCTTACTCATGGTAATCACTTAGTTTTTCATATTCTTCTTATCTGATGTACAACCAGTACAATTTTCAGAATCAACTCTGTTATGAGTACTAATGTATGATAATATTTAAAATTTGTACATTGCTTTATTCCTGGGGTTATGTGCTAATTAGATAAGGTCTTTACATGCTACCTCGTTTCATAGTTAACTGTATGACACAAACTCATGTATTTTCTAGTGTGTGGCTCTGCTGAAGAAGGAGTAATAAATGTTTGGCTTTTTTAAGGATAAACTTCCTGAAATTGAACTGGAAAAGTATGGGGAATCATTGTCTAATATTCGTTTCACTTAACACTGTAAGGAAAGTTTGTTGCTGAATGAAAGGCACACAGATAACATCAACATACACAGAATTCTTTTAAGTGATTATGTTGAAGTTTAGACTTTTTAGTGGAAGAAACATGAGAGTCTTAGGAAAATTGCTTGTTATTTGGTAAAATACTTTATGGAAATGTTTTAGTGATGAATTGGACTCATCTGTTTTGTCAATATTATTTATGGTCTAAGGTAGTAAAATATAAAAAAGCCAGACTGTAAAATGTAACATTTTTTTCTGCCTTGACATACGATATATTCTGCTTATTTCCAAAGTCAAGAAGAAGAAAGTGAAGATGAAGAAGATACTCAAAGTTCCAAATCAGAAGAACATCATTTGTACTCTAACCCAATCAAAGAAGAAATGACTGAGTCCAAGTTTTCTAAGTACTCTGAAATGAGCGAGGAAAAACGAGCTAAACTTCGTGAAATTGAGGTTAGTATTGCAGTGAAGTTGAAACTATACTTCACTGGTCCTCTATCACTTTTCCACTGACCTAAGTTCCCCTCTTGGCATCATTCCTTTGCATGCTGTTCTCTCTGCCGAGAAATCTTTATACCAGCTGACTTCTAATAGGCCTTTTAGTTTAAGCATCCATTCTCTCCTGCTATCCTTCTTTTACACTTCTGCATTTGCTTACCTCTTTTTACTTTCTCTTGTGATTTTACATGTATTGTGGCTTGTGTTTTATTTCTCTGTTCTTAGCTTGCTTGTTTAATGTCTTCTTCCCTACTAGGCTGTGATTTACAGGAGGAAAGGGCCATGTCTGTTGTCTGTTCATCATCATTAATACAGTATCTGGCACATAGGAGATCCTCTGAAGATACTAATTCTTCTAATGAATAGATTACATTTGGCATTATGAAGTCCCATTACATTTGAGTGTGCATAGTATGTAACAAGGAAAAGTAAGATATTTTCTGGCATTCAGGTTATGTGTACATTTTATGACAGTGGGTCCATTTTAAGTGCCTGCATCCTTTTGTGATGGGGAGAGTGAGCATTAAGTGGGACTTAACAGTAAGAAGAGGAAAAACTTATGGGAATGAGTCCAAACTATCTCAAGCAGATTTTTCCCTCCCTCAATCCCCTCTTCGTTTTCAGTGCCTTTTTTTTTTTATTACCAAAAATAGTCAGACATATCAGGAAAGTCTGTTGTAATGGAAACCTTCCTCATTCCTTGCCCCAAGGAGAAACATTCCTGATAAATGTTGGTATAGCTAGCAGTCAGCCAGTCTCAAAAGTGTATATCAGAGTGTATTTTAGGTCTTTATCTGTTAATTTAATTAACAGTATTTTGCATGCCTACTATGTGTCAGGATTCTTCCTCTTACTACTTTATAATATCTACCATAGTAGTTACCATATTTCCAGTTCTCTAATCACTGTTGGGCTGTTACAGGTTTTTGCCCAACTCTTTCTTGGATATCACCAAGCCAGAATGTTAACAGGGAAAGTATTTTTTTTCTTTTAAGATTTTATTTATTCATGAGAGACATGGAGAGAGAGAGAGAGAGAGATAGCGGCAGAGACATAGGCAGAGGGAGAAGCAGGCTTCCTTCAGGGAGCCCAATGCAGGACTCAATCCCAGGACCCCCGGGATCACACCCTGAGCCAAAGGCAGATGCTCAACTGCTGAGCCACCCAGGCGTTTCTAAAAATATTTTCTTGATAATGAAGTTACCCCTTTTAAATGCCAAAACAGACTGTTGGATAGTTTTTAAATGTTATGTTTCCTTATTGGCTTAACGAGAAGAAAACCACATAATTTGGCTTTTTGGTAACTTGCATGGTTTTTGTGAACATTATTATTTCCACACTGTATCTATATATGTGTGTGAGAGAGAGAGATACACATCTACATACACACATTTCCATACTTCCTGTGCTCCTTAATAATCTGGCCTCTCCATTGTTACTCAGTGCTTGTTTCTCCTGTTCTTTTAGTGCCTACCTCTCACAACTTACTACCCTTTTGAGATTTAGATGGTGAACCAAATCCCTAATTTTCAAACCTAGGTCTTGGTTTCATTTTGAATTTTTTTTTTTTTTTTAAGATTTTGTGTATTTTTTTGAAAGAGAGAATGAGCAGGGAGAGCAGCAGAGAGAGAGGGTAAAGCAGGCTCCCAGCTGAGCAGGGTCCTGGGATCATGACCTGAGCTTAGGTAGACACTTAACCAGCTGAGCTACCCAGGCACCCCTTGGCTTCATTTTAGAGTTACCTAATTCTTCTCCATTGTTTACTCTGAGATTTAGTTGTGTGGAATAAAGATTCACTACTGGTGGCAAATTTGAACTAGAACTCAGGGCTCATGAGATTCATTCCTGTGCTCTTTCTGCCCCTGTATTTGATCCAGGATCCATGTTCTCTCTACCTCTGCCTCCAGCATCCTCTAAGTTCTTGTTCTTAGTCCTTCTATGTCCTTCCTTAGTTCAATAAGGAATATATATGTGTGTGTGTGTGTGTGTGTGTGTGTGTGTGTATACACATATATATAAAGTCATTGTTATAATGTGTTGTCATATTACTGTATATTATTACAGCATATTGTATACTGTAGTTTTTCTTTTGAAAGCTCTTCTATAAATATATTGTAATAAAGATGTCTATAGTTGAACATTGATTGCCCTGTATTATAAACAGTGAAACCTTTAAACTCTGCAGCTCTGTATTTGGTCCTACGTGAACTGTAAAGAATGCTGCTTTAAAAAAATTATTTATCTTCTTGTGTTCTGCCTGCTGTCCTGTTTTGTTGGAGGTGTGCTTGCATTTAGCAACCTTGCCTTTCACATTTGGGGAGCCATATAGCAAATTCATTATCATTGTGTTGAGATAATAAGTAGGTTCTTAAGGGCATGAGCTGCAGTTTGTGGGTTTTTGAGTCATCTCATGTGACTGTGCAGATAGCATATGGGCCCATGTCTGATCACTTGGATTCTGCATAGTTGGGCTCATCTAGCAAGTGGTCCTCCCATGAAGGAGCTTTATGTTGACTGAGTCCTAATCAGTTACTGCTTTGCTGTGTTTATAATTTTCTTTTTTAAAACATTTATTTCAAAGAAAAAAAAATTTTTTAAAGGAGCAAAGCACTGCTTGAAAAGCTACAGTGATGAAAATATTTATTTTTAAAATGTCTTATTTCACAGCTTAAAGTCATGAAGTTTCAGGATGAATTGGAATCTGGAAAAAGACCCAAAAAACCAGGCCAGAGCTTTCAGGAGCAAGTAGAACACTACAGAGATAAACTTCTTCAACGAGTAAGGAATAATAATGCATTTTCCAAAGATATTTGTTTGACTACCTACAATATTGATATATTGGTATACTTAAGGAAAAGTATATCTCATTACATCCTTTGATGTGTAAAATGCTGAATACTGGTAGACAATTAGGAACATTTGAAATTTGATATTTTACTATTATTCCAACTTGGAAAAGGGTCTTAGAGCAACAGATGCAGTTTTATTCTGGATATACTACCTCAGGACTAGAAAATCTGCTAAAAGTATGCTTTCAGAATTAAAAGGCCTGATATGAAGCATCAGCATTTGTTGTGACGGTAAAACACCAGCAGCCTTCAGAAGTGGCACAAAGACAAAGATGGAGTTAATTTAGGAAGCTCTATTAGGACTCCTTTTCCATTGTTTCTGAAGAAGGACACCAAGTGGTAGAAATACCTCATCAGTGAATTTTAAGCCTCGTATTCTTTATGCATAAAAAACATGTAGCGATATACAGAGAATTTTAAAACAAGGAAGCCCACATATTAATTGTTGGAAGAATCCAGGAATTTTATTGGGACTGCTCTTAATTTTTATCTGTATCTTGACTGTCATTACAAAGAAAACTACATAGAGAAAAAGAGAACAACAAGCTAGAACAGAACTTAGAATCAATAAAGCTATTAACAGCGAACTGGTGATGGGAGCAGTATGGTAAAAGACCTTTAGCGCTGCACAGCGCCATTCCTGGTGCAGCCCTTTGTTGTGTACTCCTAGACAAGGCACTGAGCCTGTATTTCACTGTGAAACTAAGTTGATAGTCTCAATTTTGCAGGAGTGTGAGATAATAGCTACTATTACTCTTTTATTGGATTAAATTGTTTAAAATATTTCACGTATTTTAACTAGTTTAATTCCTATAAATTTATTAAACAGGAAAATATATCCAGATTACTAGAGGAAGACAGTGTCCTCTATATTACTCTTTAATTCTGTACTCTGTGTTTTATTTCAAAAAAAGAAAATGAGATTTTTAAAAAGATCTGTACTCCATGAGTCCCTTTGGAATTGATGGCAGGTATTTGATCTGCATGGAAGACTACACCTTGAGATACTTACTGATCCTGATGGTGGTAATGCATGTATTATCATTTTAATCTCTTTGCATTCCACAATTGTAACTGGAGAGGAGGATGTGTTTCTTGAAGGTATATACCAGAGGTCAGCAGACTCATCACCACACAGGCCATCACCTCATTTTAAATGAGCTTAATGGAACACAGCCATGCCCCTTCACTTACGTATTATCGATAGTGGCTTTTGGCCTATTGTGACAGAGGTGAATCTTGGAACAGACTGAATGTGGTCCACAGAGCAGAAAATATTTACTGTATAGTTCTTAACAAAAAATATTTGCAGCTTCTGGGATAGGCTTTTTATCAGCTACCAGATAGCTTTCTTCATGCATACAAATCTTAGAGAAATTAAAGTCCTGTTAATGAAGAACTAAGTTGGCTTTGTGAGTTCATTTGCTGTAGCTACTCCTTTACTTATATTATTAACAAATAATTTCAAGTGAGGAATGGCAATTGTAGCAGTGGGAGTAGGCAGGTAGGTCATCTTTCTGGTTTATATAATTGTATAATCATGTGGTCAGTACTTTTATAAATTAGGATTTAAAATTTCCAATAAAAATGGTAGTTGTTACTAATAAGATCTTCTGATGGATGATTAATGTGACTATTTTTCCTATTCAGTCTATTGCTTTGGAGAGAACTCTCTTGATTAAATCAGTGTGCTATAGAATCGCTCCTTACTGACTGTTCTGTTGTAGTCTATGATAGAAAGGCCAATGTATTGTTGGCTTTTTCGTTTTTTCTTTTGTTATTTTAGTGGAAGGACAGAGTTAGTAGTTAAGAGCCCTGGCCCTACAGCTTGGACTCAAATCCTGACTACACCGTCCAGTGTGACTATGAACATGGTACTTAATCTTCCTGAGTCTCATTTTTCATCTCTTGAATGAGGATAATAGTAATATTTCTAAAGATGTTTTGAAGTATTACATGAAATGGTATATAGAAAATTGTTTAGTAATTATTTGGTCTATGATAGGGATTCAACAACTGTTTAGCTGCTGTCACTGGTATTATCACTCAGTATAAGTAGAAGAAATAACTAGTTTTCCTGGAAGAGTAGGTATTTTTAAAACAATGTTATTATACCTTTAGTAGTGATTTAAAAAGTAGTTAAAATATTATTGCATAAATGAGATTAGCCCAGATTGGTATTTTTTTAATGACTAAATATTCTTTCTTTAAAAAACAGGAGAAAGAGAAAGAATTAGAAAGAGAACGAGAAAGGGATAAAAAGGATAAAGAAAAATTGGAATCTCGATCCAAAGACAAGAAAGAAAAAGATGAATGTACTCCAACAAGGAAAGAAAGGTATACATTTCTCATTTAATACTTACACTGCTTTCAAGTTTTGGAATAATGTTTAATTTTGTAATCTTTTCATCCCTGAGGCCAACAAACTGGAAAAGCATTTTTTTTTTCATGATAAACATGTTGGGCTCCTGCCTGTAAGAGGCGGAATTAACTGAGAAATGGGACAGTTAGTTGGCACTTTGTTAATTGGGACATCATCCCATTACATGGTTCATATGGTACCTTAGCCTTAGTTAAGTGCAAGAATTCAGTTACCATATTAGATATCAAACCTAAGGTTTAAATAACTAAACAGGCTTGCTACATCCTCCTTGTTGCTCCAGTATAAGCTTTTCTTCTGTGCTGAGGCTGCTGCCTTTGTAACCTTGAGTCTCCCAATCCTGTCTAAAAGCAGTTTGTGTACATAAGCCATAGGGACTCGCTCCTCACTTTAAGTCTTCATTCTAATCAAAATCGTTTCTCTTTTAGTTTTTATTTTCACATTTCCTAAATATCTCATTTAATAGAATTGCTTTAGTTAACTGAGATTTTCCTAATAACCAAGTGAATGCAAATAAATAAATTCTGGCTTAGTTACTCTACAGGTAATTACAAATAACATAGGTATACTAATTGGTTAAATGCTGAAGTTACCACTTGTTTGTTTTTTATATTTATTATTTTGTTATACTGTGAGATTCATAGAAAAGTTGCAAGGATAGTATAAATAATTCCCAGATATCCTTCACCCATATTCTCCAAATGTTGAAATATTTCTACTTCTGCTTAATTTTACCCCCTTCTTTTTCCCTCCTCCCAACCATTTAAGAGTAACTTGCCAAATGATGTGCTGTTTTCTTATATAACCACAATAAAAGTTACAGATTGGAGGGTTAACCTTAAGAAAACACTGTTATCTAACCAGAGACCTTAATGAAATTTTATCCATTGTCCCAATCTTATAGCTAAAGAATATCCAATTAGTTGAATCCAGTTTTTGTTTTGGTCAACCTATCTTTAAGACTTTCTTGTTCTTTATAAAGGGCTTTGAATGTTGTTGTATATAACATTAACAAGGCTAATGAATGTTGTTGGATATAACATTAACAAGGTTAATGAAAATAAAGTTAGTGTAAACTGATAGGAATTAATAGCTAATTTAGTAGAAGGAAAATGAATACCTGATCCTCTGCTCACTTACGGAATATTTTGGGGGCTTTGTTCCATAGGAAGAGGCGACACAGCACATCCCCTAGCCCATCTCGCAGTAGCAGTGGTAGACGAGTGAAATCCCCTTCACCCAAATCGGAACGATCAGAGCGTTCAGAAAGATCTCATAAAGAGAGCTCACGGTCCAGGTCATCTCACAAAGATTCTCCTAGAGATGTTAGCAAAAAGGCCAAAAGGTAAATGCAAGTTATTTTTTTGTAATATTTCAAATGCCAGTTTCCTTGTCATTCTACCAGTTTTTGAAAATAATTTGGCTGGCAGCCATTTTTTAAGGGCTTTAGAAAACCAGAGAAGTATACTTTCATTTTAGATTATTCCTTCCCACCTCCCTACCCTAGTCTTCTCATGACTAAAGCACAAGAAGGCTTCCAACAAGTAAAGACCAGCCAAGAATTTTAAACATTATATCCAGTGTTTTATGTGGACTAGATATAGCTGCTTTTACTTTTCATTCTGTTCTTCAGTTCCTATAGAATATTCTTTGATTTTTGTCAAGGCTGAGAGAAAGATAACATTACTCTCTTCCTCCTGCCCCTGCATCTTATTAGCAGGTTCTTGGGTAGAGACTTGTGGAAATAAATACGATTCTTCAGTGGGTAATTTAGTGTTATATACTTTTTTCCTTATAGTTCCAGAAAAATGGTTAAGAAATGTTTTATTCATTTGGTGTTATATAGTGGAATTTTCCTGAGAACTAAAACTGCTTTGTATCCTAAAAATTTATTTTTGTGAGCATTTCTAATAAAATTTTTATAAAATAAATTTTTCCTTTTCTTATGGCACTTGTTTTGGTAATGTTCATGAACTATACTTACAGAATTATGGTATCTTAAATGATTGCCTTGAATGATACGCAATAGTCGGTGTTTTTTCCTTCAAGATAGGCTGCAATGCTGCTGTGTTTTAAAAATTTTGTGAATGATCTTAGATGCCATTTTGAACTTTATCTTGTAGATTTAGAGGTTCAGACTTTGGGGCATATTGGTAACCTGGGGAGCTTATTAAAAATGCAAATTCCGAGTCCTTACCTCTTGGGATTTTGATTAAATAGAGCAGTGGTAGGTCTCAGGAATCTGTCTTTTTAAGCAAGCACACTAATAATCATTGATTGTGCATAGGTGGTACAAAATTGTGTGTGTGTAAAGTAGGCAAAGTATAAATTCAGAAAGTTTACAACCTTTTTTATTTCTGACTTTCATTGCGCTCTCTTAAAGATCATTTTAGATAATTAAAGGATAGTCCATTTTGATTATATGACTTTGATAAACTGTTTTTGTTTCCTCAGATCACCATCTGGCTCGAGGACACCTAAAAGGTCTAGGCGATCACGGTCTAGATCCCCTAAAAAGTCAGGGAAAAAGTCCAGATCCCAGTCCCGATCTCCACACAGGTCTCATAAAAAGTCAAAGAAAAACAAACACTGACATAAATTTTTAAGATGCTGTCACTTATTGGAAATGCAGTTTTGTTTTGTGCCTGAATGGTCTGTTTTTGTTTTTTTTTTTAAAAAAAACAAAAAATCAAAGAGCATTCCTGGATTTTTTGTTTATTTGTTTGTGAATGCATGTGTAAACTCATGAGTAACTGCATCTGTAGACCTGTCATTGTTTTATATTGTATAAATTACTTTCGTTGTGGCTGTTTCTCAAGATGAAATTTTTATTGTGCTAATGAATTTCATCAGAAATGTGTATAATGGATCTGCTGGCAGTAGTAGTATTTTGTTTTAGGATGTTGTGACTTAGCAAAAATAATACAGATGTCTTCCCCCCTTTTGTAGCTTTGACAATTTGAATTAGATTTCAAATAAAATCTGAACAGAAAACTATAATGTTGTTTTTTTGCCCTATTGGTGACATCAAGTCCCTTAAAGTCCTACTAAGTGAGTTTAGCACTTCTGTTGTGTTTCTTATACTTAATGCACTTTATAAGCTCCATTGTTCAAGTAGCTAAAGTTTTATATTTACCAAGATGACTATCAAAATTAAGGGACCTGAGACTCCTATTAGGTAGGGTTGCCAACCAACTTTTTCAATGAGGTTATCTTGGGTAATAGTAGTACCCAGAGATCAAAAGACTAGGGAAAGGTGTCATGGTCTTTTTTGTTAATGGAATGCCTGGCTAAAACATTTTTTCTTTCATCAAAGAAGCAATATGATTTCAGTATACTCAGCCTATGTCCTGAGCAACTACTTATTTTTAGGGAAAAATTTAATCTCCATCTTTTGATTTCATCTTGTATCATGAAAGAAGTTTATTTATAAAATAAATTTTCTAACAAGAGTTGGCCATAGAAGTTTTTTATATGATAATTGCCCTTTTATAGCTCTTGGTAGGTTATCTTTCAAACACTGGTATCAGTATATTTCTACAAAGTTCTGTTTAAAGCACCTAGTTTTTTGTTTTTTCAAGAATTGAGTTTTAGGTTTAGTTTAAGTAAAGCTTAAAAGTATAAATAGCTTTCAGGAAACTTAACATCTAATGGTTTGTAAATTCAAGGTGCAAAAAGTTGATTTAAACAATTTGCAGAGTTAAAATCTGGTTTATAATGGGAATAAAATTGCTACAGTGTGAGGAAGAAATAAGAAAACTTGTATAATGTTGATCATAATATTGCTATCAATATAATGTCATAAAGGGTTATGTAGACTTGAACTGATAATACTACTATTTGTGAATCTTTCAGTTTTTCTAGACACTTTATGCTGTGGTTTGATGTCCCCCTTTCATCCCCACCCCCTTAATAGAGAAAGTAGAAAACCATTATAATAAGTGGTTGTTTTGAGCAACCTTTTAAAACTATATTTTCATGTAATTTTACTTGATGTTGCCTAGTTACAAAATTACGCTGTACCAATGATTTGGGGAGGAGGTTTATTACCTGAGCAGTGAGGCGTGCTATTTCCAAATTGGGGAAAACCTACAGCAGCTTTACAAATGAGCCAATCAGATTATTTGACTTAATAGTTCTTATCAACATGCAATAATGTTTGAAAGTTATTCCCTTATTGTTCACTCTTGTTTGACCATAATGTTAGGGAATGTTAATTCCTAAATGTTGCTCAGAATAATTAAACATGAACACTTGGTGCTGGTTTTTAAAAACCTACAGATACAGCCATTTTTAAAGTAACATGCTTTTTTTCCCTCTGTTCATTGCCTGGAGGGAGGGGAATTTTATATATTACCTTTCTGTGCAAAAATAATGTTGAGTTGCTAGTGATTTGGGCATTCCATCATTAGTTGGTATCTAGTATAGCTTAGAAATAATTGATCAGGTAATGTTTTTTTTCCAGTCAAGTTACAAGGAATGCTTATTTCTCTCCTTTTAAATTAAAAAAATATATATCCTGGAGAAGGAGGGGTGAGAGTAGAAATTGTTAGGTCAGTTTTGAGTGCTTATTTGTAGTATTTTTGCTACTGTAATGGAATTTAGCAGTTCTTTTAATTTGGATCCAGATACAACAAATATCTTACAGAGGAAAAGACTGGCTTCCTTTTGGGGAGGTGGGTGGGGATTGCTTAGGCTTGATAGAGTATGTAGTCTCTAAAGTTTGCTAATGTGTGTATTAGATTATATTGGATTTTTTTCTGGAATTGCAAATGGTATTGTTGCATAGGTTATTTCCAGTCTTAGTGAGAAAATATGTAGAGTAGGTCTGTTTAATTCTTCATGGATTCTATGAAAGTTTAACAGGATGAGAAATTGGTGAATTCTAAGGTGGGAGATACTTTACCATTTTTTAAAAATAGCATATTATTCATTTGTTTTACATCTAAAGAACACTTCATTAGATAGCAGAATTTCTACAAGTTGACTAAGATTTTTGTAGGGTAACTTCCTAGTTAGGGGAAATACCATGCTCCAGCTCTGTAATAGATGGTTATTATGCTCTACCAAGTAAGAAGAAATCCTCTGTTAACCTACTCTTCTTACAAAGGGCGTGGCTTAAACTCTACCCTCTATCCTAACATAAGAAACAGGGATTTCTTACCAGGTTAATACCATTTAGTCTCCTTCTCCTACACTGAGAGAAAGTAAATAAATGGTGGTCTGTTTCTTACCAAAGAGAGACCTATGATTGAAAAGGATCATGTTTGTTTATCTTTTCTTTGACATTGTATTTCATTATTACCATTAGTAAGCATATGGACATTTCTAAACTGTAACATGTTGAGAAGTTAGAGATTAAAGAACTCAAACAACAAAAAGTCCTGACCCAAAAGAATGCTTTTATGATGCTCAGATTGTTGTTGGCTTTTCTGCTAAAGTTTGCAGAAATTACTATACACTGACCTAATTTTTCTTTATTGCAGACCATTCCTGTGAGCTAACCCTGAGACTTTTATCCCAATTAAAGAATCTTAGAAGAAATACTTGCTTATGACTTCTGTATTTTCCCCCAATTTTAATATTCTTGAAAATATTTTTAAGTAGTTCTAATCATGATTTAAATTTATTAGACATTTTCTCACACATTTGCCTTTGTGATCACATAAATTCTGACGTTATATGGCCATGATAATAGCCTATCATTATGATTATTAAAACTGAGAAAAAATAAATCCCTGTATTGCCAAAGTGATGTAAGCTATTCTAATGACCACAACAGTGTGATTTCCTCAACAGAGAATGTTGTTTTTAAAAATAAATAGTACCGCTTTTCTAAGACTGTGCATTTATGAAATAGCTTTTTTCTGTTTCCTTTTATACTTTAATGGAAAAGCTAGTTACAGAAAATACAGTTCAGATAGTATTGAAGACACTAGTATAAAAGAACATGTGACTGTAAAAACTCACAAAGTGCTTGGTTTCTTTGTATTTCACATGCAGGTTTTAGGCAGATTGTAGGGGTATTTAATTTGTTACCCTTTTGGCTTTCTTTCCTCCATTTTTGTCATCAACTTCCCAGGACTTAGATATCCACAAATGCAGATCCCAGGGGAAGTGTTGTGATGATAGACTGAAAGGTGGGAATGTGCTGCTGTTCAGAGTGAGCCATGTTCCATTGTTGAAAATTCAATGCCTCAGTGTTTATTCAGTACCACCTCATGGAGCTTCAGTGTAAATGGATTATGTGTATAATTGGTTATTTATATAGTTTTGTAGATCTATAGATAAAATGCCCTCAATCATTTTCATGTAATTGTGCTTGGAGTATTTGTTTTATCCTTTTTACTTCAGCAGGCTCCTGTACGTTATATCTCTGGTGATTTGAAATATCAGGAAAGACAGTTTTTCAGGAATGAGAATAATATAGTTGAACTCAGCTCAGCTGAAATCTTTTGCAGCAAGACAATTTCTTTTGGGTGAACTGATTCCATAATTTAGTTACTCTTGATGTAAGGATTAAGTTTATTGTGGAGCTGCTTTCCAGACTGTCACTTTATAGTTTTTCTACATAAAGATTATATAGTTGCAAAGGTTGTGGAATTTCCCTTTTGTTGTTGTTTTTTGACTTTTAATTACTTTAATAAAAATATGTTGTTTTCATAGCAAACTTTAGCCTGTTCATGTAATTTTTCTTCATGTAGTTTTTCTAATACAAGTCCAGTAAACCATGTCTGGTTATCAGCAGCTTTCTCTCAAGTGGAATAAGTGATGTGTCACATTTATCAGTTGTAGCTAAAATGTTACATTTTCTATGTTTAAACTCTAATAAAATATTTTCATGATAGATGATTCTCTTGATCAGGAAATTTTATTATTGGTTTCCCCTTTTTTGAAGAGTTATTTTGTTCCACCTTATTTCGTTGGGGAAGATTTCATAAAAAACATAGAATGAACATTCCAAATATCTATCAACCTGCATATATGTATCTCCGAATGTTTTCTTTTTAAAATTGAACATAACCACAATATCATTACCTTAAAAGTAATCCTTTTGTTTCTTTTAAAGTTTTAAAGTTTTTAATTGTGGTAGAATTGTCATACAGAATTTACCATCTTAACCATTTGGGGGTGTATAATCCAGTAGTGTTAAGTGTGTGTTCACATTGTGCAACCAGTCTCCAGAATTTTTCATTTTACAAAATTGAAATTATAACAATAAGCAACTCTTCATCTCCCTTCCACCCTGCAACTATTTTACTTTTTATTTCTGGGAGTGACTACTCCAGATAAATACGTGGAATCATACAGTATTTGTCTTTTTGTGACTGGCATAATTCACTTAGCATAATAATGTCCTCAAGATTCATCCATGTGGTAGCATGTGCATTAGTTCTTTTTTTAAAACTTACTTTTTCTTTAAAGTTTCTCCTATTTCCTTACAGAATTTGAAAAGGATTTTCCCAAATGGCACATTAGCATTTTCTATTTTGAGTAAAAACTTCAAAAGAAAACAAAGTAATACCAAGTATATATGCCAACCACTCCACACCACATTCTTTACCATTTTTATCACTTTTTGTGCTGTTCTTTTTAATGGTTAGTATAATTTCATATTTACATTTCATAGCATGGGGTACAAAGTATACTTTCAAAGCAAGCTGTGTGACTTTGAAATTGTATTAATGACCATACTCATGCTTTTTTTTTCTTTCTTTTTTTTTTTTTTTAGTTTTATTTATTGCCTGCTGAAAATAAAACTTTGGCATTTAATAAACACAGTGTTTGGATTAGATACTCATTTGCCACAAAGAAGAAAAAACCTATTCTCATTTAAGTTATTTTATCAAGAAAACACAGAGCTTCAAACTGTTCAAGGAACTTGCGTTTTGATTTTTAAACGAGATACGGCATGACTAGAGTGGAGGAAAAGGAGGAAGAGCTTGGGGCTGTGGAGTCCTCTTTGGACTGGAATACCAGCTCTTCCCTGCCACTAGTTGTGTCATGTTTCAGAATCTAATTTTCTCACATATAAAATGGGGAATAACCTTGGGTGTTTATCCTAAGAGTGAAATCACATGTAAGTCATGACACATGGTTGTCACACAGTGGTATTTAAAATTAACAGTATTTCTGAAAGCTAATGATGGAAACATCTTGTAACTAAAATAAAACGGTAACTCTACAATTCCATAGCACTGTAATAGAATATATAAACTTACATTGGGGATATGTTGGTTTATTGCATATTGAATATCAGTACATATACTGCTGTCCCAGTTGTACGATATGACATTTAATTGTTAATCCCCTTTAAGAAAAAAATTTATTAACTAAGTTTTAAAAAATACTTCTTAAAAAAATAAATAAAAAATACTTCTTAGTTGTCACTTATTGTAGAGCTCTGTGATCAAAGTTTCTGAAAGGAAGCCCATAATTTAGGAAAATCTAAGTGTGAACAATTTTAAATATGGTATATGGGGGAAGGAGCATGGAAGATAGTATAAAATGTGATGAAGTACTGGATTTTTTGCCCTAGTTCAGAGAAAAAAATCTATAAGAAATCACAAATTACCTGAAGTGAGCAGCCATGTGGAAATTTTCACAAGGTGAGTGGATAGAGAACAGTATCCTGAGAGAAGATGAAGGAGAGGGTTAGTGATGTGAGTGGACTTGAACTCTTGTGTTTTGTGTATATTTGCGTGTTACAGTTGGTATTTTCAGATTATGCAGGGATAATACATTTAGGGTAATGTACCTAAAAAAGACTGGAGAGCTGAAACTATGGAATTTGAAAAGGAAATTACATTTTAAATTCTGCTCAGAAATAATGGCTTGTAGTAATGGCCTCGGGACGTTTGTAAATTTGGAGTTCTTGCAACTGCACAAACATGAATCTGGAAGAGCAAAACTGATTCAAAACACTATTTGGTCTTCCATAAAGCTGAAACATTGAAATTGAAAAGAATAAGCACCTCACTATACATTGGCTACCTTTGCAGCTAAATAGCCCTATTACATGAAGTGCTATTAGATGATTTTTCTATGTTACAGTGTATTTTGTTTTATTGCATTGCAATAGCTATTAGGTGTGAGCAGTTGGTTAAGAGCATTCAGGAAAATGTGTATTGGATGGTTTTTGGCCATGCTAACATTTTATTAAAGCATCTGCCAAACTGTCCATTTACTTCTGGAAAAGTAAACTTTGGTTCTAATATATAGGCCTCCCTCACAGAGTGTTGTGAGGTATCAAAACTCAAATGGTGTTCTAAGTCGATTTTTAATCTTTATATTCTCCCATCACATTTGGCTAATGTGAATTTCAACTCTCAAATCACATACTATGTGTACCGTTGGGTGCTATTTTATAGGGTGCTTATCTACAACTTCTGATATATCCCATCTTATTTTAAAAATATGTCCTCCCCAGAAAAATCTGTAGCATGTCCAACTCTGTGCCAAATACTATATATGTGTAGGTGCCACCCGGCAGAAATATCACTCATCAAGTACTTAAGAGGCATCAACCTCTAAAAATACTGGTTTAATTCTGGATTGATTGCCCTAAAAGCATGCTTTAGTTTACTTAAATAGCAGGTGTTAAGTCTTTAAGCAAGGAATGATCTGTTTATCTGTTTTCCTGACTCACATGGAAATTGTCAAACCCCCTCAGAATATTCTTTATTTGCATGTATTTTGTAGTTAAACCTAGTATATTCTTTGCCTATTACATAATAAAACTATGACTAAATGTATGAAGAATGAGAGAGGTTTGGTGCTGAGAAAGAATTATTCTGCCTACTGTGTATTTCAGAGCTTATAATACTGTTTGTGATAAGGTGCAGAGTTCAACTATCTAGATTTGTTTAGTATTCTAGAACAGCTTATCTTATATTCTTCATGATTAATAATGGTACATATACTGATAATTATCCTATCCAGTGAAGAGTTTAAATGATTCTCTTCAAGTGCCATAGCCTATCACAGTGGAATTCAAAGTACTTAGCTACACAGATCACCACCTCCTCATAGCTTTCTTTGTACCTCCTCTGTCCTTATATAACTTGGGTTATAGGAAAAAAGCCTTCAAGTTATTTTTAGTGCCTGAGTACACTCATGCCTACACCTCTTTATCCTTGACTTTGACCTTTTGTCAGTCTGTCGTGTGTCCTTACGTGCACCAATCACTGGGGGGGTCCAAAGGCCCTTGAGGACCTTGCAAAAGCTTCTTGTGTCTGTGTGGAAGATGGTTTACCTCTGTTGAAACACACACTTTTGATGAAAATGGAGGAGGCTATAATGTGCTCTTGGCAGAAATAGAGGACTTGTCCTGTTCTCCTTACTGCCTCTGATTGACTCGTGCTTTTTGTTTCTTCCCCACTTGCTCTGAAGTTTTTAGTTCTTTCCTTGCAGAATGTGTTGCAGACAGCAAAGTAAATATGATAAAATATCTGATTTTGGCTAAAGTGATATTTCTCACTGGATAATTTGTACAGATCTTTACCTTTGACCAAAATACTGCCCAATGCAAGAAAAAAGACAAGGATGAGGTTATAAAACATTAGATGTAATCACTTCCACAATCTCCTGTATGAATGAGTCCAGTTTCAAACCTCAAGACCAGAGCTCTGGATATTTTGGCTGGAACATGATTTCTAAAGATGAATTTCTGACTTTGATCATCTTTAATAAATCTACATTAGTTTCTAAGTTTCTACAAGGCTTGACGAGCAGAAAGTTACAGAAGCTGAGCACTTCCTGGAGAACCCAGCTCTTTGTATCTTGAAACCCAGCAGGACTTGGCCAACCATACAACATAGTAACTGGACTCCAAAGACCCAAAGACGCTCATCGGTCTTCTGCCATCGCAAAGCATGGGTTTTGAGCACTTTCCAGCTGTGTGGCCTTGATCAAGATGCTTAACCAAGGCATTTTGGGCCCATTTCCTCATCTGCAGCAGAGTTCATCAACAAGCTGAGCATTTACTGTGCACCAGGCACTATTCTAGGCACCAAGGGCCTAGGACAGACAAGGTCTTTTGGAATTTACATACTAGTGGGAGGCATCAGACAAAATAATTTCAGATGGTAAAATGTACTGCAAAATAACACCATGGTGAGACAAAGTGGCTGAGAGGTATTTTTGTAGGTAGGGTAGTCAAAGAGGCCCTCCCAATGGTGCTAATTTGAGGTCTGAGTAATAAGGTGAGGTCTGAGTAATAAGGTGGAGCTAACTACGTGAAGACAGGGCACTGAATCCTCTGGGACAAGGGAGCTGCAAGTATGAACTCTGAAGGGCGGAACAGTGTTGGTGTGTTGAGGAATGGAAAAGCAGCTGAAAGCAGGCCGTGTGGCTTGAGGACAGTGGGGAAAGGAAGGTGTGGTATGAAATGAGTTTCCGTAGA
Organism: Nyctereutes procyonoides; assembly: GCF_905146905.1. NCBI lineage: Eukaryota > Metazoa > Chordata > Mammalia > Carnivora > Canidae > Nyctereutes > Nyctereutes procyonoides. The sequence continues at coordinate 39,118,642 of NW_026575042.1, forward strand.
ACTTGACAGTTTAAGCAAGGGAGTGACCCATCGTCAATGTCGTTTCAGAAGATCACTCTGGCGGCTGTGCATAGAGAATGGGAGGGGGAAGGGGACAAGCAGGGAAACCAGTTAGGAGGTTCTTGGCTGTGAAGATTAAACAGTCTTTAACGTATCCAGCATTGCCCCAAGCAAACAGCAGCTCCCTGATAAATAATTCAACCCCTCCTCTCATCATTTTCTTAGATATTGTGATTTCTTTTCCCCCAACAGAGGCTAAGTACTCACCCTGTGATTAACATCACTTGGCCTCTCTTAAACCAACCCAGCCAGATCAGGACATACGCAGCTCCCCTGTTGCTCTGGGGCTGGTGGATGAGGAAGTTGTAAGTTGTGAAGACTACAGAAGCATTCTCTCATGTATTCGGTGCGCCACCACCCACTGCTGCTCCTACCTCCTGTACTCACTGCAGGGTGTTACTAGGTGTTACTTAGAAAAGAGTTGTGCGTGGTCAAGTACATTGGGAAGCCCTGGGCTAATAGGCGTTTTCAGCAGTACTATATGCTCTGTATCCCCAGGCAGGAGACATTATGTCATATTTCTCCCAACTGTTCTGATGTCAGAAGGCTAAAGTCCCACTGACTAGACTGGAAAACACTTTTAAGCTGCAATTGGGCAACTGTTTTTCAGAGTCTGATGATCTGATTAATGGGTTAGTTTGATGTGTCTATGTCCTTTGGCACAAACAACAGAGAACATCTCTAGCTAAGTTAAGCAAAAAGGAATTCAGTGGAAGCCTATGGAATCTCAGAGGATTGAAGTGTAGCTGGCAAGCCAGATGTGGGAATCAGCAGAACAGGAGAAAGCAGTGGGCCGAGGGAGCCAGAATCCAGCCAGGCTGCCCACCCAGATCACAGCTCCAGCCTTCGGTAGCCACTTGCTCCTTCTGCTGAAGGTTCAGGTTCCAGGAAGGTGGCCCCAGATGGACCTAGCTTTCCAAATTATCAACTTTTATTTATTTTTATTTTTTTAAAAGATTTTATTTATTTATTCATGAGAGACACACAGAGAGAGAGAGAGCGAGGCAGAGACCCAGGCAGAGGGAGAAGCAGGCTCCATGCAGAAGCCCGATGCGGGACTCGATCCGGGACTGCAGGATCACGCCCTGGACCGAAGGCAGGCGCTAAACCGCTGAGCCACCCCGGGATCCCCAGTTATCAACTTTTAGAAAATTAAACTTTAATGGCTACAATCATTTAGTGTAGTTTTCCGACACCCTGTTGTTAGAAACTTGGGTTGTTTCTACCTTTCTCTATTCTTGATCATGCTGTGATAAATATCACTATGCATGATATTTTTGTTTTCACTATTTTAAATCATTTTTGGATGATTCTAAGATATGGAATTATTGGGTCAAAGAACATAAACATTTTAAAGCTCATGTGTTACGTATTGCCAACTTTCCTTCCAAAATTATACCATTTTAGACTTTCTGTGATGGTGGGGGGGGTGGGTATTTCACCAAACCTTTGCCAGCATTGGGAATTTGTGACACATACTTCAAAAGAAATTCAAATTGGATGAAATTACTTGCTCCCAGCTGGGGAGATTTCTGGAATCTATAAAACAGAGGGTGATTTTGGCAGGCTATATGGATGAGTGAGGTAACTAGTCTAGTCATCTGAAGAAATGTGTGGGTCTGAAGCAATCCCACTTGCACCAACCATACTGAGTGATAGCCATGTCCTTAGATCCACACTAACGGCCTCTGACAGCTGAGCTGAAAGGCCAAAAAGACTCTCAATATAAATCTATGATAACTCAGTTTTTTTTAAATCACTATTTTATACTATTTTTAGAAGAGAGATCATATAATAACTTAAATGTAAGTTTTTGGATGACCTTAGCTGTTTTTGAAATTTTATGTGTGATTTTCCAGGTTAGTTTTTCATGTGTATAAAGTGTAGGAGTGTGGTTGTGTGTTGCAGGATGAGGTTTGGGAGTGATAGGAATATATTTCTGGTACATTAAAAAATAAAAAGTCAAGCCAAGCAATGTGGTGTCTTTTTTTTTTTTCTTTTTAGGAGAGAGAGAGAGAGAGAGAGAGAGAGAGAGAATGTGAGAGAGAGCAAGAAAGAGCACCCAGGTGGGGAGGAGCAGAGAGAAGAGGAGAAAGTATCTTAAGCAGGCTCCGTGCCCAGTGCAGAGCCCGACAGAGGGCTTGATCTCTCCTGAGATCATGACCTGAGCTGAAATCAAGAGTCAGATGCTTAACTGACTGAGCCACCCAGGCACCCCCAAATGACTCCTGAGATGGAATGCTGTAGCTCTTCCTGCACTAAGAGTTAAAAAATTGGAAAAGGAGGTTCTTATCCTACAAATCTTGTGTTTAATTAAGATAGTAGCAATATTGAACATCAAATGTGGTAGTGAGGTTGGAGAGTGGGACATATCTCCCCTAACCTTCCTGCTCCCTTCCTCATGGGTGGTGAGACACCCCCAGCTTCTGGGCCAGGGAGGACCCAGCACTTTTGGTGTGGGTTTGCCCCTTTAACAACAGAGGTCAGATTAGCAGTGAACCTCCCTTAAGCTTCCGTCCCCATCCTCAAAGCTCAAGAAGAAGCCATATTACATGGTAGTCGGGAGAAAACCACAGACACCTCTCATTTCCCTCCTCACAACTTCTCACAACCACTCCTACCACTGTTTTGCTTTAGTCCACAAAGACTGTATTTATCCAATTCTTTATCCCAGGTCCTACCAGCTGTCACGAGAAGCCCTAGACTCCCACACCACCTCCAACACTTAATACATGTCAGGCTGAACATTCCCCATTCTGTCCAGGGTTCACAGTCGAACAGAAGCAAAATTCCCTATGTCCTCAGCCTCCTTCCTGGATGTTCCTATTGTCTTCTGGTTTCCCTTTAGAAAAGACATTGAAGCTATAAGGGCTTTGCCACTATTGGACTGTGAATCCTGGAAGGCAGCTGGGGAAGATTTGTGATCTCCCTGTATAATCTCTTTTGGAAATAACCCAGAATTCTTAAGTTTGTGTTCCTAAGTGCAGGTACATCTCAGAAGTCCCCCTTCTTTTTTGATAATAGATAGTGAGATCTCATGGGTAGCCCCATGGGACTATGATTGTAAAGAGATAAAAGATCCTAGACAACTCTCAGGGCATCTTCTGGACACATGGGCACTCAAACTGGGCCAGAGCATCATGTTGCCTAAGAGGGGAACACACTTACAAATGTGGATCTAGATCTCTGGATCTAGAGTATTTGTATTCAAGAGGCTGCATATACCTTGAAAAGGACCATGGGCTAAGGTTCTCCCAGAACTAGCTGTGTGACCTTGGGTAGGAAATGTACTGTCTGTCCTTGGGCCTCAATTTCTTTGTGGGTCAAATCACAGTTTCCTAGACACTAGTCCACAGGTTAGCTACATGAGCGTCAGATGGGGGCTCTCAGAGCTCAGATTCCTGGTTCCGGTATCTGAGATCCTGGTTCAGCGGGCCTGGGATAGGGTCTAGCACCTAATATATATATGTGTTTACTTTTAATTATGGAAGATTCAAACATATGCAAAAGTAGAGAAAGTAGTATAATGAACCCTCTATTTAAGAGATATAGATATTGTTCTAATGTCCCCAGCTTCAACAATTATTCTTTAATTACTTGTATTTTAGTATGTTTCTCTACAAGATACAGACTTTAAAATATTCACAATACCATTGTATAACAGAAAAAAATTAACAGTACCCCTTAATATCGTAAAAACTTCCATCAATGTTTACAAATTTACAATTATCTGATAAAAAGTTTTTTTTTTTCATTTTGTTGGACTTGAAATCCAAATAGGGATCATGGATTATGGTTGGTTAATATATCTCTTAAGTAACTTTTAATCCACTGGTGTTCCTTAATTTAATTTTTTTTCCCTTTAAGTCTTTTGTTGAAGAAACTGGATTATTTGTCCTGAAGACTTTCCCGTAGTCTGGATTTTGCTGGTTGCACCCCCACCCCTTATGTTTATTTTCTATAAAGCAGTAATTTGACCTAGAGTTCTGATTGTGGATTCAAAAACTGGGGAGAGGATACTTTGTAAGGGGTGGTGTGCATTTTTGTTAGGGCCACATAATGACTGGTTGTGTCTCTTTCTGTAACATTAAGCAGCTATTGGTGGTCATTGCCTGTGTCCACTAATTCATTATGGTTGCAAATAATGATATCCTAAATTTATCATTTCTTTGTCATTTATTAGCTGAAATAACACAGAGAAACTTCCCTTCCCCTACTATTTGCTTATTCCACAGTTCAGTTCATTAGGAAATATAGCCTAAATTCTTTCCCATTATTTCTAATTTTCAAAGTCATTCTGATGCTGAGATTATCACTACCATCCTCCTAAATGAGCACTTAGGTTTTATTGTTTTTAGTATCATTCTAACCTCATGGATTTTAACATATTTGATGTGCTTTGGTCCATTGCAATTCTTATTCTTAGAATTCCTGTCTTTGGCCAGTGGGAGTTTCTTCAGGTTGTCTCTTGAGTTCTTTTGACACATGACAAAGGTCTTTTATAGCTTCCTTGTTTTCTGAAATGTCAAGCTCTCCAGGCTCATCTTGTACATGATTTACTCCCCACTTAAAACATTTCTCAAGCTTTAGTGGAAGACATACTGTTAAAAGACTCCTCAGTTAATTCTGATTTGCAGCCAAGTTTGGGAGTCACTGGGTTAAATCTGACTTTCCTTCCAATTCCAAAATTCTATTTTGTTTTCCTTTTGCCAATTAAAGTAGCAGAAATATATTTGAAATTATTTTAAAATATTTATATGAAATAAAGATATATTTCGGTGACCGATATTCTTTTCCTAGCTCACTGGAAATTGGTCCAACTTTAAAATGCGGTTTGATCCAATCTATCACTCTCTAAATATTTTCACACACTTTGACCCAGAAATCCTACTGTTAGAAATCTGGTCTAAGGAAATAATTTTAAAAGTGGAAAAATGCATGCATCAAAGATTTATTTGCAAATTGTTAGACATGGCTCAAGCATCTAAAAATAGGACAGTAGTTAGGTAGATTGCAAAGAATTTACTAGAAGGGATATCATGAGGCCATTAAACGATGCCTGGGAGGACCATGCAGCCAGATGCAAAATTTTACTTAGGACATTATGTTAAAATATGCACACGAAAATGTTTAAAGTGGAGTATACCAAAATGATAGCAGTTGGTTAGTAGCCTAATGGGTGATTTCTCTCCACCCGCCCCATTTTCCAATTTTTTGTCCCCAAATTAGTTACACATGCGTCTGAAAACTCTGCAAGTCTGTGCTGTTACATGATTAACTGCCATGCAATCCCTTGTTGTTTAGAAACAACCGGGTTTAGGGAGGAGAGGCGAGAGAGCATAAGGCAGAAAACAGAGTTTGGGTATTATCTGGGGGAGTAACAGGAGGTATGAGCAGCAGGCTGAGAAGGGGGAAGGAGTGGTGACAGTGGACATGACTGTGCTTCCCCTTCAGTCTTACCTGAGCTTTGTCTTTGTGAGGCTCACAGACAGTTCACCTATAAGCATGAGGAAGCATGGCGTTTCCTCATTGGGAGTGTTGTGGAGAGTTTTCACACCAAGGATTTCAAAGAATGTGGCTCGACGGCAAGGATGGTGGTCCAGGCTGGCATGCTGAGGAATTTGGCTTCAATGTATTCAAGTAACCAAGGGCATGCCAATGAAAATGTGTTTGGGGCTTGCCCTTTTCGTGATTTGACCATAGGACAAGCTACTTTGGGGGCACCTGGGTGGCTCAGGTTGTGATGCTGGGGTCCTGGGATAGGGTCCCACACTGGGCTCCCTGCAGGGAGCCTGCTTCTCCTTCTGCCTGTGTCTCTGCCTCTCTCCGTGTGTCTCTCATGAATAAAGAAATAGAATCTTAAAAAAAAAAAAAAAAGCAAGCTACTTTGGGTTGTGTTTATTGGTACGTGAGGCATATTTTCTCAACCTCCGTCGCCCCCAGGACCTGAAGGCCCTGCCCTGGCTTTCTCTCTCTTGACAGGAGGTGGTGCCTGATGTGAAGCTGAAGATGAGGAAAGGGATAAGCCCCACCTACCCAGGCCTCTTTCACCCACATCTCTTGACATCTATTCCTGGACACTTGCCAGTATTTCCCTCTCATGGGAGAGAGGACCCTGTGAGGGGTAAGATGGGAAGGCAAGTAGGAGCCATATCACAGACGCCTAGGAATGCTGGCCTGAGAACTCTGGATTTTCTTCTGTAGGAACTACCCGGGTTTTGAGCAAGAGAGCGCTGCAATCTGACCTGTAATTCAGGAGAACCGCTCTGGCAGCTGTGTAGGAAAGAGGTTGGCATGAGGTAAAATCAGTGAGAGGGCAGCCAAAAGCACAGGTCAGGTGAAGAAAGGCCACAGGAGCTGAACAGAGGTGGCGGCAGCAGCAAGAGCAGGATGGATTTACCCACCCATGGAAAGGCCGCTATTACTCACCACGGCCTGTCATCTTGTCCTCCTTAGCACACAACCTGACCACCTGTATCGGCCCCATTGCTGCTGTAACGAATTGCCACAAACTTAGTGGCTTAAAACAATACAAACTTATATTTCAGGAGGTCAGAAACCTAAAATCAAGGTATTGGCAGGGCTTTGTTCCATCTGGGGGCTTCGGGGGAGAGCCTTGCCTCCTTGGCTTCTAGCGGCCACCTGTGTTCCTTGGCTTGGGCTCCTCCCTCAGTCTTCAGGGACGTCCCTCCAAGCCCCGCTCACACCCTCACATCTCCTTTTTCCACCTTTCACCCTCTGCCGAGGACACCGTGATTACACTGGTCCCACCCATGTAGGCCCAGGCAATCTCCTCGTCTCAAGATTCTCATTCACATCTGCAAAGTCCTTTTTGGCATGGAACAGGTAACCCAGGTTCTAGGGGCATCTCTGGGGGCCATTCTCCTGTCTGCCGCACTCTTCATGCTCGTCTCCCACAGAGTTAGAGGCCTACAAAGCCAAAATCTGGCCAGTAGGATGTGACCAGAGGAGTGTGATTTTTACTCTTCCCTTCTGGGAACTGAATGTATGTATTTATTTATTTTTAAATTTGTTTATTTTTTAAATCTATTTATCATTCATGAGAAACACACACACACACACACAGAGGCAGAGACCCAGGCAGAGGGAGAAGCAGGCCCCGTGCAGGGAGCCGGATGCGGGACTCGATCCTGGACCCCCGGATCACACCCCCAGGATCACACCCTGGGCCTAAGGCAGGTGCTAAACCGCGGGGCCACCGGGGCTGCCCGAACTGGCCGTGGTCTCACTTTGACGGGGTACCTGAGAGGCTTCACGGCGACAGAGGTGGGAAGTTCCAGGGATGGGACGTGTGGCAGCGCAGGAGGGACGGGGCTGGACGGCCAGGGGCTGGGTACCGGGAGCTGCCCTGCCTGGGGCTCGAGGTTTCTGGCGGAGAAGAGCCGCGGTGGAAGCCTTACACATTTCTGTAGTTCTACATGTACTCAGAAATAATACAAGAAATAATGAAATATTAAAAAATTGAAAGTGTATACGCTCTACAGTGACCCTTCCCTGTGGTAACGGCTGACAGTTTGTCGTTGGGATTACCCGAGGGTTTTCCTACTCACGCTAACACACTTGCGTGCACACACAGACACACACAGATGCTTTCAATTTGCTTTTTGTACTTGGCTATATCTCGAATATACTTCCTCGTCATTACCTGTAGCTATTCCTTTTCGTTAACTGTTTTTGATAGATGTTCAAGTTGTTTCCATTTTTTTTTCTTAGTACAAATACTGTATCGTCGAGCATCCTTTGAGCACCGCGAGAGCATAGATCTCAGAGGACCTACCCACGGGAGGACAAATAAGGTCCCTGGAGTGGAATTGCTGTATTAATGAGTAGGAATGTTTTATAATTTTGATAGATATTCAAATTTCCCTCCAAATAGGTACCAATGCCTTCTTTTCGAGAGACAGGAGCTGTGGAGTCAAGGAGGCGGGGTGTGGTGCAGAGTGAGGATGGATTTTTGTATGAAGATTTTTGTATGAGGGGGACAGGAGGACAGGGTGAGAAAGGGTCATCATAATTCTCGGGTCAGAATTGTGGAGGCCCAGAGACCACATCCTGGGAAAAAAGGCGCATGCTGAACTTAACGCTCTCTTGTCAGTATACTGAGATTCTTTTTTTTTTTTTTTTTTTAAGATTTTGTCAGTTGATTGATTGACAGAGTGTATGAGTAGGGGAGGGGGAGGGAGAGAGAGAGAATCCCACGCAGGTTCCACGCTCATGGGGAGCCAGACTAGGGCTCAAACCCCCAACCCTGAGATCATGGCCTGAGCCAAAATCAAGAGTTGGATGCTTAACTGACTGAGCCACCCAGGCGCCCCAGTATATGGAAATTCTTAATAATTTTTCAACAAGGGGTCCCAAATTTTCATCTTCCATTTGGCCACACAAATTATGTAGCTGGCTCCTGTGGAGAGTGGGGTGGGGTGGGGAATGGGCAGAGGCAGCAGCACTTGGCCTTGCGGTGAGGGATTTGCTGCATGGGTAGCACTTGGCCCTGAGATCAAAGGGAACAGGCCTGGGGCCGGTCCAGGGAAGTCTGGACTTCTGAAGACAGGGATCACAGTGAGAACCAGGGGCCTGAGTTGCAGCGGGGTTGGGGCACCCACGAGAGCCTGTGTTCGCTGGTTCCTTAGGGTGTCCGAACACAGTGACACATGTTAGAAGTCCAGGGATCCTAGAGAGTGGTCCCCAGACCGACAGCAGCAGCAGCAGCAGCAGCAGCAGGAGCCCTGGAAACTGGTTAGAAATGCAGATTCTTGAGCCCATGGTACATCAGCAGGGCCAGAAATTCTGGTAGGAATTTATGTTTCAAGCAGCCTTCCAGGTGATTCTGACAGGTGCTCAAGACTGAGAACTGCTGTCTAAACCAACTTTGAATCCACAGGGGACTTTTCCGAGTTGGTTTCCAGAAAGCTGCACACCGTCTGGCCTTCCAAGGGTGGAAGTGAGCCCTGACATTTTCTTTGCCCAGGCTGGGGCTTCTCCCCCCTGTTTCAGCCCGAAGGAAAGGCTTTGGACCATTACAAGTCTCTTGGGGGTATTAACTTGCTATTCCTTCCTCTCCATCATGAACATAATCTACTGGGCTAATAAAATGCCATGCAGGCCTCATTTCTGTGTCCCCCCGGTGGAGCCAGCATATAGTCTGTAATAAGTCCTCCCCACACTGGGGGATAAAGGAAAGCCTGGCAAAGATAAATATCCTAAAAGACTTATTAAGGATGTTGAGTTCTGCTTTGAAGAAGCTAAAAGCCACCGTGTTAGCAAATGCTTTATGATTATATTTTAGACTCCTGGAAGTTACACATATCTAAGGTAAATATCTTTGTCAGGAAAGGGGCCTCATGGGATGCGCAGACTATGAGAATATTAGAATTGGAAAGGGCAGCTAGAGATGGTAATAAAGTTGTGTCTCATCCAGGCATAATATTGAAAAATGCTAACACAAATTGTTGAAACACCCTGAAGAGGGTTCTCTGGGCTGGGGCTGCTAGAATGGGCTGTGGGTACACCGTGGGGGAGGGATGTTACGGGGACATGCTGGGCACCGTCGCGGAGGCCAGGTCGGTGCCACCGTCCTCCTCTTCTCTGCGGGCTAGGGCTAACGAAGGGCCGAAGCTGCTGGAACGTGCAGCGGCTGAAGCTCAGGGGGCTTCATACGCTTTGGAAGCATGCAAAGGAAATGCCCATCCCTGACTGAGGGGAGGCCTTTCATGGCCCCCCGAGTGTGTGATATTCTCTAAAGGCTGTGGGTACCCCTTCCTCATAGGATTAAAAAGGAAGTCTTTTTTTCTTTTTTTTTTTTAAAGACTTTATTTATTTATTCATGAGAGACACAGGGAGAGAGAGAGAGGCAGAGACACAGGCAGAGGGAGAAGCAGGCCCCATGCAGGGAGCCCGATGCGGGACTCGATCCTGGGACCCCGGGATCAAGATCTGAGCCAAAGACAGACGCTCAACTACTGAGCCATCCAGGTGCTCCCCCTAAAAAGGAACTCTTAATAATGGAATATTCCCCAGGTGCTCTGCATTCAATGTTCTTTTCTCTTTTCCGCTGTAAATGACCTTTTCTTTAAGAGTAGGCCTCAGACGTGCAGGGTTTCCTTGCATTTGCTGCTTTTTCTCCTTCTGGCCTCATTCTTTGTGACACGATGACCATGTCCTGAGCCTCTACCTTGGGTGCTACGATTGCAGGTTACAGCTGGTGAGAAGAAAAAGGCTCAAACTGATGAATTCTTAGGAGACCACGATCCTGTACGTATCTCCGTTGCTTGAAAAAGGTACAGGGCAAGGGAACGCACAGAAGCTGCGACACGGGTAGAATTATGGCCACGTGGAATGCTTTTCAAAGCCGTGGATGGCATTGTTGGGTCCCTGAAGGAACTCTTCCCCCCGGGTGGCTCCATCGATTCTGAAATCCACCCTGGCTGCGGCGTGGGCTGGCTTTCCACCCGCTGCCTGAAGGGACTGGAATTCAGATCATGAATGGCATTTCTGCACAAAGTCTTCTCTTCTGGCTTTAAATTCTCATTCCTTTTAGTAAAATATGCTGCTTCAAAAACATGTACGCATACTTGTTTTGTCCATGTCACTTAATATTCCCTAAGAAATTCTGCATTTTTACAAGCTTTGCAAGAATTCAGTGAAATAGAAGCCGGTGTTAGTCCATATTGTAGGTGGGAAACTGAGGCACGTTTAAGGCCCAATGCCCTGCCTGACCGAGCACAATGTCCCCACAGTCCTGGTTTGATACTGAAAGAGTCACAGTTCTTAGCTGCATGAGGTCACAGGCCTGGCTGCTCCGTGTAGAGTCTGGGAATGCGTGTGTCATCCCTTTTGGCTTCTCTACGAGGATGGACTCATGCTGAAATGTTTCCAAATAGGGGAAAGGGATTTGATTGCTGGCAAAGTGTCTGTTCATATCGTTTGCTCATTTCTTTATCGAGTTGATAATCCATTAAAAATTATTTCTGACGAGTCCTTCCTTAACATCTGTATTTGGGAAATTTCTGGGAAACAATACAAAGCTTAAGAAGCCGAGAGTCAGCTTATCCCCAAACCATAAATTTAAAATTAAATATATTTATTTCTCGGACTAAAATATTTATTGTCAGCAGTGCACTACATAGGGTTATTTGGTAATGTGTGGTGTGCGGAATTAATAAGGAGCCCTGGGAGGCTTTGATCTCTCCTTTTTCTAGCTATCAGGATTATTCCCCGAGGTGAATGGAAAATAACTAAACAATTGAGGGGGAAAAAACCCTTTTTTGTTGTGTTTTTGATGATCAGAAAAGATAATGTTCTAAAGCCATAACCTCAGAAAACCTAGGAACAGTTTAGTTTGAGCCCATTATGTGAGTGTCTTAGTTTTTTCTGTAATTGTAATAAAACGTTTAACCCAGAGTGCATCGATCTGCTGGAATTTCATACCACTTGCTTTAAACTGCACAATCCATTCTTCCTACCACATCTATTAACATGTATCGAACATTCCGAACAACCTATCATTAAGGAGATGTAGAAAGACCTAATCTCGAAGCATTTACCAATTAGGTGAAGTGGGTTCGCTCCTGCGAGAGCACTGCATTTAGCTACTACGTCTCATCAAGGAGCAGAGCCGTTTAACCTCCCAGCCTTTGGAGAAGTCAGGCAAGGACACCTCACCACCTGATTTCTGGCTTGATGGTCTGGTCAAGATATTTCACAGGCTTTGCTAAGATTTACCTCTTGGGATTTCCCTGTTGGCTGAGCCCATACCTTTCTGGGGCTCCATTCTCTCCTCTACCCATTCCCTCTCCAGAGGGGCACATACTTGTGTCACATACTGCCAGCCACTGGGCAGTGACCTCTGTCAGCAGATTTTATGAGAAGGGAGAAGGAGCTCTCCAGACCTTACCTCCAAAGACCAAATGCAAAACAAGAGAAATCTTGGAGAGTTCCCGGATTATGAAAACAAAATCCAAAGACCCCCTAGGGAGAGTCCGGGCATCTGGGTGGAGTGGCATTCTGCTGGATTTAGAACAATTCTATGGTACAAGAGCAAGTAAGAGCTTTCAATTATTTTAGTGATAGTGTTTCTCATGGAAGTCATGCAGACTGGCACGCAGGGATCCTGGGACCAACGTGGTGTGAAGAATTGATCCGTATGATCTCAACTCTGAGTGTTAAGACTGATGTGTTGGAAGACTGGGAGTCCTGAGGACTCACAAAAACACTTACTCTCTCCTCCTGCCCTTGGTCTCCTACGAGCTCTCTCTCCCTTCATTTCTCCCCATAGAAGCGGGGAGAGGAAATGTTCTCATTCTGCTGATGGCTTTCTCCATAACCTCTTTATCTCAACCCTTTAATACCCTCAAGATGGTATTGGCCCAAGGACTGCAACTTCGGAGTCCCTCTTTTGCAAGTCTTGCATGCACAGTCTAGTACTAATGTGTGAAATGTGGGAGTACTTGACACCTATTGATTTGTTCTTGGCCACATGGAGCTTTGACCAAAGCAGAGACTGAAAGAAGCCCATCTTACCGTGTTGTGTGTGTGTATGCGAATCTTCATCATCATCATCATCTACATCTCCCAAATGTTATGTATCAAATTTAAGGTAGCTTTCAAGCTACCTTTTTTTTTTTCACACAAAAAACCCCCCAAACAATACCTGTAAAAGTAAGTGGGTAGAGCTGAGAAGGAGTGACAGAAAAAAGAAAAATAAGTATAGATCTATAAACGTGGAGTGTGGCTAAAAACCACACAGTTACTATCAGTAACCAACGTTTGGCTCGGAGCTTTCCAGTTAAACTAAGAGGAGCCCAACTGGTCTTAGATCATGAGCCAGAGGAATTTTGGGGGAGGGCCAAGATAATCAGTAGATTACAATGATAAAAGTACTTTTAATCTATTTAAATCAGATTTACTTAAAAAGTATTTTATTTATTTGAGAGCTCAAGAGAGAGCACGAGTGGAGGGGAGGGTCAGAAGGAGAGGGAGAAGCAGACTCCCTGCTAAGCAGGGAGCCCCAGGAGGGACTCGATCCCAGGACCCTGGGATCATGCTCTGGGCCAAAGGCAGATGCTTAACCAACTGAGCCACGTAGGCGCCCCAAATCAGATTTACTTTTAAAAACCAGACAATTTTAGTGCTATTAATATTCTCTGTTGCCCTTCTTCCTAAAAAGCTCCAACGTCAAACAAGGTAACATGATAAAAATCCCCAAAAGGAACCAAATCTGCTTAAAAGACACAAAATTATTTTCACCTTCAGTGAGAAGTTGGTGGAATACTGTACCCGTGATTATTGTGGCAGGATCAGTTTTCAGTTAAGAAGGAAACAAGAGCAGACAGTGCTTTTCAGATGGTGCAGCATCCATCGTATAGTTGCACCTGAGCCAATAGTGAGGAGGTGAACGAGGGACCCAAGCCGGCCCATGGGAATCCCTTCCTGGGATTTGAATCACAGTGTGACTTAGGGACAGAAAATGCTCGGCTGTCCTTCACTCCAGGGTCGGGGCCCAGATGGGGCTTGAGCTCAGTTTCCTGGGCATGCCACCCCGTGACCAGACCTGCGGCCCAGTCCTTCATGACTGTTCATGGAGGCCTATGCCCCCGTGGCTTTCCGATAAAATCTTCTTTTTATTTATAGTGGTCAGGCTCTGTTCCTGTTTCTTGCAACACAGGGATTCTAACGTACTCTCAGGATGGATCGGGAGTGAAATACAGTCAGTGGGATCATTTGGGGTGGTATGCAAGGAATGTCGGAATTGGGCAGCTACGTAATTATTTTACTGCGTATCAGGGCAAGTGGTGGACAGCACATCAAACCTACCGTGTTATGGGGATTCCTATTATGTTATGGGCTTAGAATGAGGATATGATTTTTTTTTAAGACTTTATTTATTCATGAGAGACACAGAGAGAGAGAAAGAGAGAGAGGCAGAGACACAGGCAGAGGGAGAAACAGGCTCAGTGCAGGGAGCCCAATGCGGGACTTGATCCACCAACCTGGGATCACGACCTGAGCGGATGGCAGATGTTCAACCGCGGAGCCACCCAGGTGCCCCAGGATATGATTATTTAAGTCAGAAAGTGAGTCATTTTAAAGAAAAGTGCTACGTCGTAGTATGGGTGTCCGTGAACAGAATTCTCAAAGGTGTGTGACTAGCTGGTGGGGACCATGGGGCCTGCCATGCTTTTGCAGGAAAAAGGACACCAGGTCCTCTTTTGGGAAGGACCCCTTTCCCAAAAGGAAGGAAGTTTTGGGAAGATCCGCCTGTGCCATTGCAGGGCAGGTTGGGGACAGGAGAGGCCTCCTGCCACGGCCTAGGGAGAGGGCCCCAGGGTGGCAGGTGAGGCTGGAGAGGAGGACCTGGACCACTCCTGACACCACCAGGTGTAGAGAGGTCAGCTGAGAAGGGGTGGGAGACAGGGCACTTCGGGGAGCCCCCCCCGCCCCCCGGGCTTCTTCTCTTTCTCTCCTTGCACCCTCTTCCCGGCTCTTAGCATTTCAGTGTGCCCTGACCCCTCCCTCACTTCCACTCAGGCCTGTCTGGCTCCCAAAGCTACTTGTCCCTAACAGAGGGATGAATGTGGAGTGAAACTCCAATTCCGCACCTCTCAGCTGAGGTTCAGGTCATCAGGAGGGGCCCCTAGAAGCTTTCTGTTGTTTTTTTTTAATTTTTATTTTTATTTTATTATTTTTTTATTATTTTTTTTAAGCTTTCTGTTATTTTTCTCATTTGCCAACCTCTAAGCTCAGGCTCTGTGATTAAGGTGGGGAACCCAGCAGCATCCAGAGGCAGGTGGGCGCCTTTCCCTACCACCCCTCACCGCCCACCCCACACCCTAATCCCCCAGTTTCCTGGTACTTTGCCAAGTCAGAGAAGGAGAGGGTCTAACCCTTGGGATTTCCTCCACCTGTGGCTCTGCTCCCCCAGCTGGTTGCTCACTCATCCGTCCAGGGTGTGGTGGATGCAAACCCCACAAGACCTAGTGGCTTCCTCAACACGGGCGTTATTCTGTTCATAGCAAGACACTGTGTCAGCCAGAAAGTCACGGGGCCTCTATCAGATTCCACCACTAAGGACTTGGTAAATTGCCTTTCCTCTGGTTCCTTAGCTGTAAAATTGGTGGGCTGTGCTATCTGATCTCTGTATCAGTTATTTATGGCTGCGAACAGACCGCCCCACACCTTAGTGGCCTACAACAGCAATTTTGCAAAATTTGTTAATTGGGTTTTTGTTTGCCGTTCTCCCCCTGTGTACTCAGGATCAGCCCTCATCAGGTGCTTGGCCAGGGACATCTGGGACCCCCTTTCCACGTGAGATCTTTTATCCTGGGGTGCTTCTTGCCAGGTTGGTCACAGGGTCTCTGGTGAGGACAAGGCTGGAATCTGGAAGACCCCTTAAGGCCTAATGAAGTCACACAGTGAAGTCACAAGTGTTAGGTATTTGCTTCCACTGCATTCTCTTGGTCAAAGCATCGAGAAGGTCAGCTCAGGTATAAAGAGTAGGGAGATGGACTCCTTTTCTAGAAGGGAGCAACAAAAGGACATTGGACATAGGGGGTGTGAATCATGGAGAGAGAGCCAGGCATCATTGTAACAACCTGCCTAAACTCTAAAATCTCTTCTGGCACAAACTGTGATTCTTAAGAAATCACTTGCACTTAAAATGTTGTGGATGTGAAAGTGTTGCTTTTGGAGGCAGCATAGCTTAAGGGGGATGGCAATTGCCTAGTAGTTCAGATCTCAACTCCATTTCTTTGTAGCTGTGTAACCTCAGGTAAGCTCCTCTATCTCTCTGCCTCTCAGTTATCTCATCTAGAAGGTGAGGACACTAATAATAACACCTACTTCCTAGGGTCATGTGGCTATTGAGTAACACAGATTCATTGAGAACACTTAGAACTGTTGCAGTGTAAGTGTGCTGTAAGTGTTAGGTATTCCCATGAAGATTTCTGGTGTGCATCTAGACAGTGGGGCCTGGGACTCTGGAACCACCATTGGGAACACATTTGGTCTGGCATTAAGTACAGAGGATGGATGTTTTCCCCTACTCCCGACTAAAAGACAAGTCTGTATGTTTCTAATAGCAATTCTAACATCAACTTTGTTCTCTCACCACATGTATACACAACCGTCAAGGTTGTTATTGAGATTTTAAAAAAAATAAATCTCAGATAGATGATCTGAACCACATGACTTTCTCCCCAGCCCTGGGTTACAGCTGCCTTCTGATGCCATACGTCTAGGGTGGGGAACAATGGGTGCGCCTTCAGATTTTGCACCAGGACGTACATTCCAGAGCTGAGATTTTAAGGCCTTGAAACTGTTTGACACCAGAGAGGGAAAGAGCCTTGCTTATAATGCAATATAAGACGATACATTTTTATTGCTTTTCTACAAAGATGCCAGGGCTTTAATGGCATCTTTAATGGATATGAAGAGAGAAACATTTTCTCTCTGATTTCATCAGAGGAATTGTGGAAAGGGGACTTCTGATATTGTTTGCTAAGATCCTAGAAGTCAAAGAGGTTTGGGATTTCCTTAGGGCTTCTCCTTGGCCTCCAGCTGTCTCCTCCAACCCTATTAAGGAGACATATACACGTCGTCATCACCATCCTCATCATGGTCTTCACCATTATCATTACCATCATCAGCATCACCACCACCATCATCACTATCATCAAGCTTCCGAAGAGCTTATTGTTTAGAAAGAGAGAGAAAGGAAAAAACATTGCACATTTTTTCTTAATATTGGCATGAAATATTTCAGGGCAAAAGTAATAGTTTTGGAGGCTTAGGCTTCTATTAGCCTAAAAGTGCTTATTTGTGTGTGACTTTTGGGGAGAAAATGAGTGTGTGTGTGTGTACATAAGTGTGTGTGTACTTAGAGTTCTCCTACAGACAGCTACTCATTTTTTCTCTCAGGAAGAAAAAAGAAAAATTTCTAAGGCTTCATTTTCATCTTTAACATCTCACTAAATAAAATTCTTTGAAGATAAGTGGATTTTGAAATCTGGTGAAAGCCATGAAACTATTCAGTTCAGTATGTTCTTATTAACCTCATGGAGAGAGAGAGAAAAGGAGATTAAAAATCTTCTTCAACTACCAGGGCCCATCCCCAGAGGTAACCATTGTCAATAGTTTCTATCATAAATTCTTCTGGCACTTACCACCATCACTTTATGTAATATGCTTGTACCTCTAGTTCTTGATTTATCATCTTTAAATGGAAACTTTTAACCTCCTGCCATCCGGAAAGATGACTTCAGTTCACTCATGCTTCTATCCACTTCCCAAGCTCTGCACTGGCTACCTGCTGCCTGTGATTTACCTAATTCTTCTAGTCATTGCCTACATCAGCCGAGGGAATCCCCACAGATGACCCACTTACTCTTCCTTCCATCTTCCCTTATATCTCCATGACCTCTTTCTTTACCTCCCAGTATATGCTTGTTATAGGTACAGGGTCACCATCTGACACAATTGCATTCTGTTCACGTCAGTCCAGCCTTCCTCCACTTAAGCTGGGGTTACATCCTGATAAACCCACAGCAAATTGAAAATATCATTAAGTAGAAAATGCATTTAATGCTCCTAATCTACCAAACATCATAGCTTAGCCTAGCTGACCTTACACGTACTCAGAACACTTGTATCAGCCTACAGTCGGGCAAATTCATCTGACACAAAGCCTATTTAATAATAAAGTGTTGAATGTCTCATTAATTTATCGAAAGCTGTGGTGAAAGTGAGAAACTGAATGCTTGTAAGGGAACACAGTGGTTGTTAGTGTATCAATTGCTCACCCTCGTGATGGTGGCCTGGGAGTTGTGGCTGCTGCTCAGCATCACAAGGGAGGACTGTACTGCGTATCACTAGTGCCAGTGAAGATCCAAATTCAAAAATCTGAAGTATGATTTCTACTGAACAGTGTATCATTTTAACAACATCATAAAGTAAAAAAAAAAAAAAAGAAATCGCTTCTCGGCCTTATGGCTAAGATCAAGTATAAAGTCAAAAAATATACTGAGTCGCACCATTGTAAGTTGGGACCATCTGTCTAAGGCTCCCCTCCTGTCTTTAGTTTAATTCTAAAAACTGAAAACCTATCAATGGCATTTACAATAATGTTATTAGGTAGGTGTTGGTCATTGTAGAGCCAACTATGACTTGAGCCATATAGCTGAACGCATAATCTTTTTTTTAATAAAGATTTTATTTATTTATTCATGAGAGATACAGAGAAAGAGTCAGAGACACAGGTAGAGGGAGAAGCAGGCTCCCTGTGGGGAGTCACATGCAGGACCCTCGGATCATGACCTGAGTCGAAGGAAGACACTTAAACACTGAGCCACCCAGATGCCCCGCATAATCTTTGTCTTAAAAAACCTGCTCATTGAACACTTTTCCAAGCATCTCATCTCAATGGATTTTCCCTTAAATTCTCCTAGCTCCTTTCACTTCTATGGGCTCATGTTCAGTGACCACTCTTCTACTGCTTCACACAGATTTATTTTGTTTCACCGAATCTTGCTTGTTTAGTTCTTCCGTACAGGGTATGTCTATGATAAATCTTTTGGTGCTTGTTTGGTATTTATTTGACTGGAGATATTTTTATTTTACTCTAGGATTTGATTCAATTTGCCAGGGCATAAAATTCTTGGTAGAAAATAATTTTTCACTAGGCTTAAATACATTGCAAGATTATCTTCCAGAATCCAGTGCTGTTTGAGAAAAGCCCAATGTTTGTTCTTTTTTTGGTAATATCTCTTTTTTTCCCCCCTTAGAAGCTTTTAGGATTTTTCTCTTTATCCTTGGAGTCAAGAAATGTTAGCAGAATGTGTCACGATGAGGATCTTTTTCTTTAATCTTGTTTGGAACTTGGTGAGCTCTTCTGGTCTGAAAAGACACATCTTTCTTCAGTTCAGGACCATCTTCTTTTATTATAATTTCGATTACTTCTTCTCTTGAGGTGTGACCATATACTCCTACTGGAATTACTTTTAGATATAAGTCAAACTGTCTGAATACATTCCCCTTCTCTACCTTTCTGTCATATTTCCTAGTCTTTCCACTCTCTATATTCTGGGAGATTTTGACTCTGCCTTTGAGACCAATAGCTCATTCTTCAATCTTTCTCACTATTCCTTCTATTTTTTTATACTGATGATCATGTTTTTTATATAATCAAAATCTTTTTTTTTTTTTCCTCCCGGATTGACCATTTTCCGGAGCCCCCAGTAGCTGACGTGAACTTCCTTTGGAGATGTGTGGGTCTGAGATTTCCTGAAGCAGGAGCCTGGTGCCTTCATATAAGTGGATGGGGCACATGGAAAGGCCAACCGTGTGGGTGCATTGACAAGTCACACTGTCCGGTGGCCAAGTGTGGGACTCCCACACTTGCCCGAGTTAGGAGGTCTCGTTCTGGGGTGGAGGGCTTCTGTACCCCCTCACCACGGCCTGTGTGAGTAGGCCCTGCGGGGAGGCCTGCCTGGCCTCTGTGCCTTCCTTCCCTGCAATCCCATGGTTTGCTCCAGGACACAGCCTTCTGTGTCTGGCAGGACTTGCCACTTCTCCAGACCTCCCTCAGGCCGACCTGCACCCCTTCATGTCTACCATCTGGCACTGCCTTTCTCTGTCCCCCAGGCAGGCCATTCGTCAGGGACTCGTCAAAACTTCTGTCTGCTGGTGCTGCCTTTCCTGGTGGCCGGGGCAGGAGATGAGGCGGCCCTGGGTCCTCAGCCCCAGCGTCAGGAGCCAGAGGGTGGGAAGTTTTTATTCCAAGTTGTTCAAAATTCTGCTCTAAAATGCTCCCACGTGAAATGCTTCCCCACAAAGAATCTATCAAGTTTATCTGTATGCTAAATTTCTGAGGTAGCTAATATGCCTTGCGCCTATATGCCCAATTAGCAGGAAGAAGATGCAGCTCCTGCACATTC
This sequence comes from Nyctereutes procyonoides, assembly GCF_905146905.1. Classification (NCBI taxonomy): domain Eukaryota; kingdom Metazoa; phylum Chordata; class Mammalia; order Carnivora; family Canidae; genus Nyctereutes; species Nyctereutes procyonoides. Next base: position 39,138,651 of record NW_026575042.1, read on the forward strand.
TTTGGTTAATTAGATCTGCTCTGAAATCATTCATTTGATGACCACCCTAATGAAGCTAATAAAAGCCTCTTCTGAAGCCGTCTATTCTTCGTACCTTAAGTACTCCACCTCGCTCAGCTACGCTGGCAGCAGAGCTAACAGACTCATTATCTTCCAAATTCTGATGTCTATTTTCACGCTCCGTTGATTTCATTAGATACAAAATAAAATCACTACCTATTAAAATTGCATTAAAGTCCTAACTTACACTGACAAAGGCTTAGAAACTTAGAGCCTGAGCTGTTGTTCGGCCTCCTGTATCTGGGAAAGTCCTGCGTGATGCACCCAGTGGACTGGCCCCAGGCCCTGTGTTAGAGCCCAAACCTTCTGCACCCCCCAGCCTGGCTGGGGAGCCGGCAGTGCCGGCTGCCAATGAGATTGCTCGGTTTCTCATCACTCAGCGATTCAACAGTGTGTTAGCGGTTCAGCCGTTATTTTCTGATTTCCAGAATCAAATGAGGCAAACGTGACGCTGGGAAGAGACACACTTGCTACGTGGCCACAGCAGCACCCTCAGAAAGGACCACCCACGGAGACGTTTTCACTGTGGATGCTTCACAGCTGCTAACGCAGAGGCCAAGGCCTGTAGAATGGTTATGTGCTTCCAGCGTCACGTGTCATCACTGTTACTGTCCTCAGAGATTTAAAAAACAACAATTAACAAAACAAAACCAACCTTGGTTCTTACAGAAATAGGAACAGAAGGTTAAGTGCCCATGGCTTTCCACAAGCGGTATGTTTAAGCTGACTGGATGCGGGGAGGGAAGCGGAGTGGGCATCAGGGGGCAGGGTTTGGAAGCATGCAGCTGGCAGGTGCACAGAGAGAAAGGCATTGACTGAGAAAAGAACTCTGTTCCTGGCCCAGATCTGGGTTAACTTGTGACCTTCAGCCAGTCACTCCATGGGCCTCCGTTTCCTCATCTATGAAATGAGGCTGTCACACGATGTTATGCTGTTGCTCTCACCAGCCGGTTCAGCATGTGCGTATGTGTGCATGTGTGTGGCTGTGTGAGCCTGGGTGTTGTAATCTTTAAAAGCTGCCCTCCCAAAAAATTGCCCCTCCCCAAGCTGAGTACCACTGTGCTAATCTGAGCTTCCTGCTGCTGCCAGGTAGTGTTCCCTTTGGACCCCACATTAAGAATTTTGTTCTGATCATCTTGAAGACCCTTTGTAGTTCTGACAGCCTCTGGATCTGTGCCCAGGAGGATGGAATGGTCAGTGCTCGCAGGCTTCCGAGGAAGGAAAACTCTGCCCTTTCTTTCCTTTCTTCCTTCCACACTTCATCATCCCTGGTTCCATTTGGACTCTATCAGCTGACCCTTGAGGTTGAGACCTCAAGGCAGGAGACCAGAAGGTGACAGGACACACTGTCCCTGATACACAACAAGATCACAGTTTATTGACTACTCGTTATGCATAAGGCATTGTGTGCTAAATCCCCCTAATAATAATGATCTTGAATCCTTACAGCAATCTAGTACAGAAAACATTATTATCCCATATTACAGATGAGAACCCTGAGACCCAAAGTGGTTAAGTAACTTGCCCAAGGCCTCCCAGCTCCTTATGTGGCAGATCTAGGATTGAAGATAAGCAGAGCTCCTGGCCAGACAGGGAGGAAGCACAGAGCTGACTGCTTTTCAGACTGTGGATTATAAGCCATCAGTGGGCTATGGAAATCATTGTGAAACCAGAACAACATTAATAGAATAGACTGGAGAACGTCAGACTACAGCTCATGTTTCGTGAATTGTGTGTCTGGGTATGGTTATAATGTAAAATTGGTTGTGTGTTGTGATAAAAAAAATAGTTATGAAACTCTGGCTTGGGAGAGTTCATGAATGAGATGGGGTGAAAACTGCGAGGCATTGGGGAGTCCAAGGTTTCCCCTCCAGAAATCAACCGTTACCTGGTTTTGTCGTTTCAAACACTCTCCTTACACCCCTATCTCCTTTCCTTACAGTTCTTTCCAACTCTGAGGTTCTGTGATCCTTTGAGAAGCACAGACAATTTGTGTCCTAGCAGTTTAGAGAATGACAAGGTTGCTGGGCACTGAGGAGCTTTACAGGGGTGCTGTGCCCTGAGAAGAGAGGAGACTGGTCTTTCTGGTTGGGGGATCCAGCAGGAGCAAAGGTACGGACGTGGATTCTAGGAGTACGAGCACGGAGTGGTGGGATTGCAGCACTTCTTATGCCCACGTCGGGCTCAGGAGGCTGGGCAAGATCTTGTTGGCAGTGGGGAGTGAATGAAATCTTTGGGTCAGGGGAATGGATTGATAAAAGTGCATTTAGTCCTGGAGTTGTAAATTCCTCCGGAGCCAGAGAATGAAGTGGACCAGGTGGGGACGCTGGTGAGCTATCCATCACGTGGCCCCTCTGAGGGGGCAGCTAACACTGAGCTCTGAAAGATCATCGTATAAGAATACAGGTCCAGTGTTGCTGAAATGCACATTTTCAGCAGAAATCTGAATTTTTGTGTGAAATCTCCTAATTGCAATGTAGACAACCAAAAGAGAATCCTGCTGTAGTGAATACACTTCAAAATACAGTAACTTTAAGAAGATCAAGGGCAGGGGGAGCCTGAGCAGCTCAGTTGGCTAAGTGCCTACATTTGGTTCAGACCATGATCCCAGGGTCCCAGGATTGAGCCTCACATTGGGGTTCCCTGCTCAGTGGCGATCCTGCTTCACCTTTTACTTCCTTTTTTTGTATATATATTTTTATTGGAGTTCGATTTGCCAACATATAGTCTAACACCCAGTGCTCATCCTGTCAAGTGCCCCCCTCGGTGCCTGTCACCCAGTCACCCCATCCCCCTGCCCACCTCCCCTTCCACTACCCCTTGTTCGTTTCCCAGAGTTAGGAGTCTCTCATGTTCCATCACCCTCTCTGATATTTCCCACTCATTTTCTCTCCTTTCCCCTTTATTCCCTTTCACTATTTTTTATATTCCCCAAATGAATGAGACCATATAATGTTTGTCCTTCTCCGACTGACTTACTTCACTCAGCATAATACCCTCCAGTTCCATCCACGTTGAAGCAAATGGTGGGTATTTGTCATTTCTAATGGCTGAGGAATATTCTATTGTATACATAGACCACGTCTTCTTTATCCATTCATCTTTCGATGGGCACCGAGGCTCCTTCCACAGTTTGGCTATTGTGGACATTGCTGCTAGAAACATCGGGGGGCAGGTGTCCCGGCGTTTCATTGTATCTGTATCTTTGGGGTAAATCCCCAGTACTGCAATTTCTGGGTCGTAGGGCAGGTCTATTTTTAACTCTTTGAGGAACCTCCACACAGTTTTCCAGAGTGGCTGCACCAGTTCACATTCCCACCAACAGTGCAAGAGGGTTCCCTTTTCTCCGCATCCTCTTTGTGATTTCCTGCCTTGTTAATTTTCCCCATTCTCACTGGTGTGAGGTGGTATCTCATTGTGGTTTTGATTTGTATTTCCCTGATGGCAAGTGATGTGGAGCATTTTCTCATGTGCTTGTTGGCCATGTCTGTGTCTTCTTTGGTGAAATTTCTGGTCATGTCTTTTGCCCATTTCATGATTGGATTGTTTATTTCTTTGCTGTTGAGTTTAAAAGTTCTTTATAGATCTTGGATACTAGCTCTTTATCTGATATGTCATTTGCAAATATCTTTTCCGATTCTCAATGGGGAAACACTGGGAGCCTTTCTTGTTAAGATCAGGAACACGACAGGGATGTCCACTCTCACCACTGCTATTCAACATAGTACTGGAAGTCCTAGCCTCAGCAATCAGGCAACAGAAAGAAATAAAAGGCATTCAAATTGGCAAAGAAAAAGTCAAACTCTCCCTCTTTGCAGATGACATGATACTGTACATAGAAAACCCAAAAGACTCCACCCCACGATTGCTAGAACTCATACAGCAATTCGTCAGTGTAGCAGGATACAAAATCAATGCCCCAAATCAGTGGCATTTCTATACACTAACAATGAGACTGTAGAAAGAGAAATTAAGGGAGTCAATCCCATTTGCAATTGAACCCAAAAGCATAAGATACTTAGGAATAAACCTAACCAAAGAGGTAAAGGATCTATACCCTAAAAACTACAGAATACTCCTGAAAGAAATTGAGGAAAACAGAGAGATGGAAAAATATTCCATGCAAATGGATTGGAAGGATTAATATTGTGAAAATGTCAATGCTACCCAGGGCAATTTACACATTTAATGCAATCCCTATAAAAAATACCATGGACTTTCTTCAGAGAGTTGGAACAAATCATCTTGAGATTTGTGTGGAATCAGAAAAGGCCCCGATAGCCAGGGGAATATTGAAAAAGAAAACCAGAGCCGGGGGCATTATAATGCTGTATTTCAGGTTGTACTGCAAAGCTGTGATCATCAAGACAGTGTGGTACTGGCACAAAAACAGACACATAGATCAATGGAACAGAATAGAGAACCCAGAAATGGGCCGTCAACTCTATGGTCAACTAATATTCGACAAAGCAGGAAAGACTACCCACAGTCTCTTCAATAAATGGTGCTGGGAAAATTGGACAGCTACGTGCAGAAGATTGAAACTAGACCACTCTCTTACACCATACACAAGATAAACTCAAAATGGATAAAAGATCTACATGTGAGACAAGAATCCATCAAAATTCTAGAGAACACAAGCAACACCCTTTATGAACTTGGCCACAGTAACTTCTTGCAAGATGCATCTATGAAGGCAAGGGAAACAAAAGCAAAAATGAATTATTGGGACTTAATCAAGATAAAAAGCTTCTGCACAGCAAAAGAAGCAGTCAACAAAACTAAAAGACTAAAAGACAAAACTTTAGTTTTAGGCAACCTATTTCCTTCTGTCTTGTAAAATACACCACACATAAGAAAAGAATGTAAAATATATGTTATAATTAATACTGATAAGATGAGCACCATACCACCATCTAAGTCAAGAAATGTAATGTCACGAGTCTCCTTCAAGCATTTCCAAATGCCTTCTCCTCCACAGAAAAGAAGGAAAGTAGTTCCCATCTGACTTTTATGGAAAGTAGTTCCTTGATTTTTAAAAAATATAATTTTGTCACCTATGTATATATCCCAAAAGAATATAGTACAATTTTACCGGTTCTTGGAATTTGTATAAATAATACGATAGGTCTCGTTCCTTTTAGTCAGCAGGGTATGTAAGATTCATCATGTTTTGTTTGTACTCTAGTTCATCTTTTTTTCATTTCATATTCTGTTGTTTGACTAGACAATTTATTTATCTCTTTGATGTTTTGGAGTTTATAAACAGTGTTGTTGTCTTGAAGACTCTGGTCTGTTTCCTGGTGCGCCAAGTCCACAGATGCTTTAGCGAATATGCCCTCTGAGTAGAATTGCTGGGTCATAGGGTATAAGCATTTTCAGGTTTACTAGATAATGCCAAAACCTTTTCCCCATAATATCCATAATTGATGATTTTCACTAGCAGCGAATGGGAGTTCCCATCCTTACCAACAGTTGACATTGCCAGATTTTTTGACGTCTTCAGCAATTTGGTGTGTGTAGCAATATTTCATTGTGGTTTTTAATTGCATCTCCTTGATTGCTAATGAAATTGAGCACCTTTTCATGTATATTGGTAATTTCAATTTATTCCTTTGTGAAGAGCCCATTCAGATCAGCATTTTTTTTTTTTTTCCTGTTAGGTTACCTGTCTTTTCCCTACTGATCTGTGGGAAGTCTGTCATATGGTTAGAAATCTTCTGTCATTTATATGTGTTGCAGTATCTTCTCCCACCCCATTTGTTTTCTATTTTCTTTATGTTCTTTTTTGATGAACAGAAGCCCTTATTTACGTGTGTGTGTGTGTGTGTGTGTGTGTGTGTGTGTGTGTACATAAGCTGGGAAGGGGTAGAGGAAAGGAAAGAGAGAATCGCAAGTGAGCTCCATGCTCAGCGCAGAGCCTGAGGCAAGGGCTCAATCCAATGACCGTAAGATAATGGCCTGAGCCAAAATCAAGAGTCTGATGCTTAACAGACTGGGCCACCCAGGCACCCCAACCTTTATTTTAAATGTAGTTAAATACATATATTTTTTTCTTTTGTGGTTATGGCTTTTGTGTTACATATTTTCCCCTATCGAGATCATCAAGCTGTTCTCCTACATCATCTTCTAAAAGCATTATTTTGTTTACCTTTAACATTCGGATTTATAAGTTAGCTAGAATTGAGTTTTGTGTATAATATGAGGTAGGTGTTCATTGTCATTTTGCCGTATGAACGTTCAATTGTCCAAGCATCATTTATTGAAAGACTGTCTCTGTCCTCTCCTTTTGCAGTGGCAACTTGTCACCACTCGGCGTCCATATATGCATGAGTCTGTGATGGAGTCTGTGATGGTTTATTCTAGTCTATGGTCTATTTTTCTGTCCCTGTACCAATATCATACTGTCTGAATAATGAGAGCTTTCTACCAAGTTTTTATATCTGCAAGAGCAAGTCTTCCTATTTGTTCTCCTTTGAGCTTTTGTTGGCTTCTTCTTGGCCCTCTACATTACATATCCACCAACTTTTGTAGTTTGTGGGGCTGCTGATCTGAATAACCACAGTTGTTATTAGTGGAAGCAGTACTCTCTGGGTATAACATTTAAAATTTGAATTTAGCTATATCACAGCAAATGGAACTCTGCAAAAAGTGAGCTACCAAGTAGTATCCCACAAGTGGGTCATAACAAGATTTGGAATGGAAAAATGCTCTATATATGTTTTGCGATTTAACTTGGGTGGGAATGGAATGTTGACCTTGTGCCTCTTGTAGCTGCTCCTAAAGTACGTGCTGAATATATGAATCTTTTGGATGATAAAAATGCCAAGTGTAATAATAAGCGGAATGTATTTCCCCTTATCATTGTAACTGTATGTGTGGTACCCATATAGATCTGATATTTGAAAATAATTGATTATATGCTATTCTGAAAAGAAGGTCCAGGCACACTTAAAGGCAAAGTGAGTTTTTTTAGGAAACTATTAACTATAAGCCTTAACAGCAAGAGCAAACTGTATGTATGTATATAGTTTACAGAAGCATTCAAAGGATTTATTGGACTTTGGATGCATGGAGTTTGCAAGCACCCTTGCAAATGCTCTGGAGTCAGAAATGAAAATATTTACCATTAAGTTAATAAGAAAATAGCATGAAGAAGTTGTTCAGTGAGCTGGAGCTGGAGCTGCAGGTTGAGTGAAAGCACTTTAGGTGCACAGGCATAAACACAAACCCTTAGCAACAGGGAAGCTGGCTACTAAGGGATTAATATTAGACACACCATCCCGAACCCAAATCCAAACATAAAAACCATCCAGAGGCTCCAATAAACTGTGTGGTTCATGACCGAACATAAATGAAAGGGGTGATTTGGCGCGCAAGATGGAAAGTGTAATAAACAAACAAACACACAGACAAAAAAAGCCTCCCTTAATGAGCATGCTGACCGCACTCAAATCACATGCAAATCAGGTGCTGTCTACTTGAATTGTGTAATTGGAACTCATCACACGGGAAAGAAATTCATAGGGTAGAACTTGGATTGGACGAGGGAGACGCTGAACTGAACCACTAAAGGTTAATGGAGCAGTTAAGCTGAGGAAAGTTGCAAAATCAATTTTACAGGCAGGATGTTTGCGCATTCCTTCATTCATTCACTCAACAAATATTTGCTCAGTGTACTCCACATGCAAAACACTCGTGCTAAGTCCTAAAGTAGTTTTAAAGATGCGCATGGGCAGTACTATAAACGTTTACGTTGATTATGTAAGTGGCAACATGCCTGCCTTTGAATTGTTACATTTCCCATAAAATATGGTCTTTGTCTTAAGGAACTTCATTTCTGGGGCAGTGTTTCTGAAAGACTTGAACCTTACCACTCATGGCATGTCAGATAGTTTTCTGAAGAATGAAGGATGATTTTTAGTCTGAGGTTGGTGTGTCTTTAACGTTTTTTAATACTTGCTAATCTTCCCCTTCTTTAAAAGAAAAAACAACAACCTAGAGATCATGTCTAACTCTTTTATGGACAGTAATCTAACTAGAATTTCATGACTTTCTTTTGTCTTTGGTTACCTTTCATTTCTGGAACATAATGGTTTTCCATATGATATACAGTATGTATGTATTTATTTTTAAAGATTTTATTTATTTATTCATGAGAGACACAAAGAGAGAGGCAGAGACACAGGCAGAGGGAGAAGCAGGCTCCATGCAGGGAACCCAATGCGGGACTCGATCCAGGGAGTCCAGGATCACGACCTGAGCCAAAGGCAGACGCTTAACTGCTGAGCCACCCAGGCGTCCCATACAGTCTTTATTTAAACCTAGGTTAGGTCTTGAACAAGGAGTCAGATGAAAGAGAAGAGTAAATACCCAATGGAATAAGCAGGATGTGCGCGTGGCAAGAAAGAGGGGAGGTGGCAGTAGAATGCATGAAGTTTGGGAAACCACAAGGAGCAGGAAGGCAGGCACGCACACGCTCTTTGCTCAGCTAACTCTGTGGTTGGAGCATGAACCACAGAAAGCCGGGGGTATTGGCCGCCTCTCCTTTCCTTGGTAATTGTGAAGGCCCCTGGGGAGGCTCTTCAGTCGGTCTTTCTGTGGATGGAGACTGGCAGTGGAGCAAGGGCCTTCCAGATGGCGGAAATGACTGTGAAACCTGAGGGTCAAGGGGGGTCTGCTGCAGGTGCCCATGGCACCCTGAGTTAAGAATTGGCAGAGGGGCTTTCCCAGGACTCACCCTCAGAGGTAATGTTCAGTGAGGGTGAGGAAGGGAGCGTTTAAACCTCATTTTGAGAAGGTCATTGGATGGCAATTTGAGAAGGCCTGTGAATCTAGAGAATAAACACAGAGCTGGAGGTCAGAAGCTCAGAAAGCCCTGAGCTTGGAGTGTTCATCTTCTTGTGGTCACGGACTTGCAGTTCAACTAGGTGCTTCCATTTTCCTCAGCTTTTCACTGCCTTTGATGACTAAGCTCCGTTTCAGCACATTTACGTGTCTCTCCCATTGTCCATGAGGCTTCCATGCATAGCAGCTACCAGTTGGGTACCATTTTTGTGGGAGAGATTGGGAGGAGAATGCTTGGATGTGGGAGGTTGGAGAGAGATCTTCTCATCTGAATTCTCTGTTCATGTTTTCTATCTAAGACAAGTACAGGGTTAGGCTCTCAGTGGTCCTTGGGGAACACCATGAGGTCAGGATGCTAAAGTTCTACTGGACCTAGCAATTCATGGGCAAAATTAGTGCCTCATTTCCAGTCTTCTTGAAACATCTATCCTTCTCTGGTGAGTGATTATAAGGATGAGCATCTGTAAATTGCTTTGAAAATGAACCATGATTGTGTAAGCCGATGACATTATCTACCTTTTCCTGACAGCAAGAATCAGGAAATGTGGGGAGTCTTGTAGGTAAATAAAGACTTTTCGAATCGGGAGGAATCATGGGATTAAACTAAATGTGAGCCCCGAATGCACACAGTGCATATTCAGCACTTTGCCTTCAACTACCAGATGGATAATAATCTGTTAGGGGATATTCTGCGTGGGTTATTTAAAAGGATATAAAAGATTGCTGACCCAGGCTGGGACTGTATGCAAGCTGTGGGCACATCTGCAGCTATTGAGCACATATTTCTAAGGGTTTCCAGCAAAACATAAGTAAACAATTGCCTGCCTGAGTGATATGGGAGTTTCATAAGGACCATAAACACCCAAGCTGATGGCCAACATGGTTGGACAAATCCAGCTGTTTACAGAAACAAAGCCATCCAGCCAAAACACACCAAATGGCACCATCTTTCTTGGGTTCTTTTCCAATATGCCATGTCAGGGAGAAGGATAAAATTTGAGAGACGGACACCCGAGTGTCCTGACCTGGTGACATAGCAGAAATGCGGTAAATATGTGAAGATGTTGTGGCCTCCACATCATTTTGGACAGAATTAAATAAACCAGGCATCCAAAAGCTTCCAGAGCAGTGCCATGCATATTAATTGAGAACAATCAATTTTCACCAGAGGGAGAGGGCTTCTTTCTCTCATCAGCGACTGTTATTCCCACTTTGTCGGCACCGCTATTGTGTCAAGCACAGTATTATGTGTTATGATGCTGCACATCAAATCTTTATTCTCTGGGCACAGAGAATGTCCAGGCCATGGTGATGGCTGAGCTTTGGTTTTCCATAATGAGTGTACAGGGAGGAACTGAACCAGGATGTTTAAAGCCCCGCGTTCTCTGACGTTCTGTGCAGAGGAGATTTTGGGGGAAAAGAAATGACACATCCATCATTAAAATAACAGAGGAAAAATAAGTCTGAATGAACCCAGGTGTTTGTCATAAAAACCAGAAGAGCTATCTTAGGACAATCAGGCCCTAATTTCTTATGTTCTACTGAAATTTCATCAGGTCGATTAGATCCTGAAATAAATGACAAATGGGGCACTGGCTGGAGATGAAGAAAGCAACATATTTTCATATGAAGGCGAGGAGTTTAGATACTTATTGGTCTGGAATTTGACCTGTGGCATTAAAATGCAGATTGTCTCCCCCCCCCAAAAAAAAAAACTGTAAGTGGGACACAGACCTGCAGAAGAGACTTTTCTGCATAATAAGTTGTGCCCTAACAATGAAATCGTGCATAAAAATAGACAGCTAACAAGGCGAAGGAAAAGAAACAGTTCAACAAATCAACAAAACATTTTGTGCTCTAGAAACGAATGTGACAGAAACTGCAGTGGAGCCGAAAGGTTGCTTCTTTGAAGTGAGTAAAACCACATGTTGTGTCGTGACTGAGAAAAGAGGGATCTGTAAAAGGACAAGGGTATAACATCTGAAAACTAATGAGATGTTGCATTTTTGAACCAAAGTTGCATCCAACTTTTCTTTTTTTAAAAAAGATTTTACTTCTTTATTTGTCAGAGACACAGAGAGAGAGGCAGAGACATAGGCAGAGGGAGAAGCAGGCTCCACGTGGGGAGCCCGATGTGGGGCTGGATCCCAGGACCCTGGGGTCACAACCTGAACTGAAGGCAGACGCTCAACCACTGAGCCAGCCCAGTGCCCCACATCCAACTTTCTAACATGTAACTAGGCAGGAGCTGAGCCAGGGATAAAGAGTTGACATAAAACTTCAGGAATTAGGACTTGGACAGAAAACGAGAGGGGGCAAAAGATGAACTATAGAGCTGAGGAGCTGCAGAATGAAATGATCCAGGCTGAGGACTACTTTCTATCTCCAATTTCTTCCCCTGTAGGCTTGGCTACCTTGTGACTGCCAAAACGATGCAGGTATGAAATCGTACATTCCACTTCATTCCCCAACACATCTTAGAAATTACATACATAAGCACCGAGGTCACCTAAGGAAAATCGCGATGTTTCTGTATAATAGTTTGTCTATAAGTTACAAGAACACAGATCACACCACCTAGAATGGAATTGGCTTTTGTGTGTGGCAACGTGTACTGTGAGACTCGTGGCATGCCCCAAACACTCATTTTTCTGCAGGAAGAACCAATGTCACAATATGTTGCTCTTGTAATTAAGTGCTGCCATAATTTCTTTTTCTTTCCGTTTAATGCAAGCAAAACAGCGATTTCTCTTGCTTTAGGTAAACACAGAAGTTGAGAGTGACAGACTAGTTCTGGGAATTTGTAAGCATTATTTTACTTATCTTTTGTGCTAAGAGCAGGCTCTCAGGTGATGGCGCAGGTTGTATCCAGCACAAAGGCTCCGGCACCTGCTCATTAGCTGTGTACCAGGACATGGGCCTGTACCTGGGGCAGTGACGGGGGTAGGAAGGCATCTCTTTTCAATTGGCACTGCTCCAGAAGCTTCCTCTACCAGCCATCTGATAATCTTACGTAGCCCACAGGTGAGAATGGGGTGGGGGGAACCAGTCCGCCCACCTGCGTGACCCTGAGTAAATAATTGTAGGTGTTCACCCACCATTAAACATCAAAGTGGCTGCTACTTTGCTTCCTAAACTTTAATGTGTGGATCAGTCACTCAAGACTATTGCTAAAATGCAGATACCGATGCAAGACGTCTGGGGCCTGAGATTTTATGTTCTAACGAGCTCTCAGGGGACCTCGGTTCAGCTGATCCACATTAGACTTCAAGGCCAGTGAAACACACAGGTCAACTCCAGCGTGATGGGCTCCATCCGCTCTGCTAACCACTTGAACACTTCTCCCCATCTTGCTGCCCCTCCAAACCTCAGCCAGAACTCTCCCCACCCTCACCAAACCAAACCCCCAAATATCCTGAACAAAAGAGGGGGAGAAAAGGTGGTAGGACATTCTTCTTTCATGGAGATCCCAAGTTCTTTCACCTTGTGCCATTCCTCCCCAAAGAGAAAAGGCCTTTTGCCCCGCGCAAGGGAAGGAATGCCTATCTCCTAACGGCTCCATGCTGCTCAATGCTGTGCTGGGTGCTTGACCTCTGCGCTCTCCCTGGCTTCTCCTGTCCGTTCCACGAGACAGATATTATTATCCCTATATTATTACCCTCTATTGCCGATGAGAAACTGAGGCTCAAAGAGATTATGTATCTTGTCCAAGGACATCAAACTTGCAAGTGGACCTGTAGGGAATTAAATCCTGGGCTGATTCCAAATTCTGTACATGAGCCACTATCTGTTTTTAAATCTCAAAGAACTTCATTCTTTCTGTTAATAAATAGAGGGGTTTCCAGTTGACAGCCTTTAATCAGATACTGTGGCATCTGAGGCAGAAGTCACATTGAAGGCACGAGGGTGTTACAGTAGACATCTCTTTATTTGTTTTAAACAGAATCCTATTAGTGCAGAGCCGTGTGGGTGTCCCATGGAGTTTCTGATAATGCGATGTTATCTCTGCGTCCTCATGACCGTTGATTTGGGTGACTGGTTGATGGTTTTTAAAGCATTTCTGATCAAGGGCTAAAACTTCAGTGTCAAAGCTTCTCTTTCGAATGTTGATCTCAAAATACTCTGAGAGTCATCTGTGTTGACTGATAAGGATGGGCAGAGGCATGGAGATGGGTCCAGGCAGTCTGCGGGAAGTGGGGTGGCCACCTCTCAGCAGATACAGGGAGGCCTGGCCTCTGGGTACCTGTCAGGGGACAGACCCTCTGAGGAGAGGACAGGCTTACCCCAAGGAGGAATTCCTGTGACCTGGAGCTCCCCAATGGGGATGAGGGGCCGTGGTTAGGGCAAAGTGCCCTGCACGCTCCCAGCTTCTACCCTAGTTAGTGTGCTCATAAGTCACGAGTCCTGACAAACTGAGGGGGAAAGCCAGGGCAACTAAATGATTTGCAAACGCTTCAAGACCACTTTCTAGCTCAGGATGGTGCAAGGCCCAGCTCTAACTGCCCCTGGGTGATGCCTGGCATGGAGAAGTGGCAAGAAATAACAGAAGCTGGGTCTCTGGTTTCCAGGTATTAGTTTCTCCAAGAAAGCCTCATCCTAGAGGTTATTCATCCTTATGCACTTCAGCATGACAAACAGCTTCACTCAGCATGCTGAGATGAGCCAGCTGGCGAAACCATCAGGGGGGGATGCAGCCCACGCTACATTGCCTTTAGTGAAATGAGCATTGACATTATGCCTTGGGATTGCATTGATTGGTCTTATAGGAACCAGCACGTTCTGCCCCAACTCTGTAGTTTTTTTTTTGTTTGTTTGTTTTGTTTTTTTAAGATTTTATTTATTGATTGATGACAGAGAGAGAGAGGCAGAGACCTGGGCAGAGGGAGAAGCAGGCTGCCTGCGGGGAGCCTGATGCAGGACTCGATCCCAGGACCCCGGGATCATGATCTGAGCCAAAGGTAGATGCTCAATCACTGAGCCACCCAGGTGCCCCTCTGTAGTTGTTTTTATTGTAGATAATAGAGACACACTTAAGGACTTAGTCCGCTTTCTATACTGCTTAATTCTTTTATGAGGACCCCACAGTAAGTCAGCCAATAAATATATACTGAGCACTTACATGACAGACACTATGCTAGTATTGGGAAAAGAGTAGTGAACCAAGACATCACATGAATGAAGCCTATAAAAGAAGGAAGATGAATTTTTTTTTTTCCTGGTTTGCTGTGTCAGGTAAAGCTATCTCTCTCCTGAGCGACTCTCCTTCCTTACTGGCTACTAGGAAGCTCAGAGCCATTTTTTTCTGGCTCACATCTAGCAAATGAATAGGATCTCAGGGAAAAATAAGAGAGGGAGACAAACCACGAGAGACTCCCAACTCTGGGAAACGAACAAATGGTTGCAGAAGGGGAGGTAGGCGGGGGTTGGGGTAACTGGGTGACCGGCACTGAGGAGGGCACTTGGTGGGATAAGCACTGGGTGTTAGACTATATGTTGGCAAAACGAACTTCAATAAAAACAAATGAAAAAAAAAGTCAATATACAAAATTTAAAAAAATGAATAGGATCTCAGGGAATGAATTGCTATAGAGAACCACACCCTTGGCTTCATGTTACTTTTCCCTTTAATGAATTTTCTTGTATTTACCTTTGTGGGCCATCTCACATCTCTACTATCTTTTTTTTTTTAAAGGGGTCTATAATTAAATAATAATAAAGGAGCCTAGCAGATCCTTGGGACCAGAGGTCAGGAAGTACTGATGATTAGATGTGGTTACTGGGAGTAAATCTGACTAAAGGTATGCTAATTAATGTGAGAGCAGTCCTGGCTGTGTGGCTGGGGGTGCTAGGGACAAGTAAGCAGGCTGGCCAGTGATAAATAAGGTTGAGGAAAGGTGTGAGTGGTGAGGTCCCTGATGCTTATGTGAGGGCCTGGCTAGATACTAGAATTTAAAGGTGGAAGCTCCAAAGTGAAAGCACGGCTTTGAGGGCAGGTGGAGAATAAGGCATAAAGACAAAGCCTGAATGAAATTAAATCTGTAATTAGGCAGTAAGACACCATGTCAATTAGGAATTCTTGGTTGTACGAAACAAAAACAGATTCTGACAAACTTAATGGGGGGGGGAGGGAGGATTTGTGGATGCATTTGGAGTAGCTTACAGGATCTAAAAAACCCTCCAAGTTAATAGGTTTAAAGACAGCCCCCCCCCCCTAAAAGGGTAACAGGGCATCTCTCTAGGACTTCACTGTTGGGATGAGGGGGCTGCAACTGTTTTCTGTTTTCCAGTCTCTCTGATGGAGGCTCAGATTGGCACATAGTAGGAGTTCAATACATGTAGATCAAATGAATGAATGAATGAATGAATGGAGCTTTCATGGACAGAACGTTTAACTTGCTGAGTTTGGGTCTCACATCCCTCTGGAGGAGAAGAGGAATACTTTGGCTTAAGCTCCCATCAAAGCCACAATCAGGGACTCCATGGTGGCTCAGTGGTTGAGCATCTGCCTTTGGCTCCGGTCGTGATCCGGGGATCCTGTGATCCATTGAGTCCCACTGGGGAGCCTGCTTCTCCCTCTGCCTAAGTCTCTGCTTCTCTCTGTGTCTTTCATGAATAAGTAAATAAAAAAGCTTAAAAAAAGAAAAGCCACACTCAATTGGGTGTGGTGGTTCAGACACTGTTCCCAAAGGAAGCGAGAATGGATGGGGGTCAGCAGTACCCAGGAGGATGCCCATACAGGCAGCAGAGAAGTGGCTGGTGGACTCGAGGAGGTGGTGTCTCTGGCTGTGGCAGGGGAACATGTCCTTGTCCAGTTAGCTTGTCCCTGATGTCAGGAAGGAAAATCTGCAGGAAGAAACTCCAAGGCTTTTTTGTCAATCTTCTCTGTTTATTCCCACACTGTCTTAGATTTGTTTTGCTAGTATTTTATTTAGGAGTTTGATATCTACATTAGTCAATGAAAAGGACCTATTTCCTCCTTTGAAATCTCTAGTTATCAGGCCCTTAGAATGAGTTAGGGGGATGTATTCCCTCTTTTTCCTTCTCTGGAAGAATTTGTGTAGGAGAGAAATGATCTAGCTCTTGGAAGTCTGGTAGAAAATCTGATAAAGCCCTCTGGACCTGTTGTTTTTCTTATGGAAAGATTTTAAATGGCTGCTTCATTTCCTTAATAGTCATGACTATTTAGGCTATTTCTTTTTTGACAATTAAGGCAAGCTTTTTTTTTTTTTTTTCTCGGAACTTAACCATTTCATTAAAATTTTTTAAACTCAAGTAAGTAGAGTGGCTATCTCTGGAGGTTTCTGGGTTCTATAAAGGGCTCACGAGTACTCATTATATTATTTAAAATCATATAAAATAGGAAAGGGCCATCCTTGGACTAATGATGGTTGTTTTAAATCAAGGATTGTGATTAATCCAATTCTGTGCGCTAAGTCCACTGAAAATGCACACTTGTTGAAAATCTGAGTGAGTCAATCTATATTGGTGTCCAGGAGCAGATATTTCCCAAAGTTGAATCTTGCAGGCCCCGGTGACACTGACAGGCTTGGCCAGAAGCTGTCCAGACGACCCACCCTTACATTTTTTTCTTCTCCAATCCTGATGATGGAGGAAGGTCTTGGAAGATTTTTCTGCCCTATTCGACAGGCCGGGTACTAAGCCTACAGCACCCCAGGGATGTTAGGCCCCTATTTGTCCAGGATTGGGCAAAAGTCATGGCAACTTTCCAATAGCGGTTGCTTTCCACATCATAGGCACCAAAGAAGAGAGACTAAAGGAGCATCCTGCAAAATACTCTGAATTGCTAAACTAAACAACAAGCTGAATCAAGGACAGCCTTGCGGCATGACTGGCTCCTCTGCCAATGAAATGATTATGTGACTTATTGTATGTCTGGGTCATTACTATGCTAAAAAGACAAATGGGTTAAAATAAAAAAGAATTTCTGAACAAATACGGGAAGGAGGGCGTTATCATGTCTTCGGATGTCATTAGTTGCCACAAAGTTTGGAATTAATCATGACACCATGCAGAATGGCAAAATATTTGCAAGCAAGGAGAGGGTGGAGATGTCGGAACCTGTAAATTTATGCCAGCTGAGCACTCACATCTGAGCACTCACTGTGGGGGCGAACGGCAAGCTGACTAGTTTGCCAACTCTAGTAAAATGTTAGAAAATTGCAACAAAATTGTCTCTATGCAAACGATTGTTTAGAAAAGGGTCTTACATCAAATAACTGCAACTCATGGTGCTTTCTGAGTAACCACAAAGCCGGAGACTAAATTAAAAATACTAGAAATGACTTTCCTTGGAATCATGCCGAATAGTAAGATCGAGATTTTCTTTCCTCCACTACTCCCTCTTTTTTTTTTAATAATTTTTTTAAATTTTTATTTATTTATGATAGTCATACAGAGAGAGAGAGAGAGAGAGAGAGAGAGAGGCAGAGACACAGGCAGAGGGAGAAGCAGGCTCCATGCACCAGGAGCCCGACGTGGGATTCGATCCCGGGTCTCCAGGATCGTGCCCTGGGCCAAAGGCAGGCGCCAAACCGCTGCGCCACCCAGGGATCCCCCCTCTCTCTTTTAATGAGCCAGTATCACTTATTCTTTTTGTGAGTGTGGGGAAACGGTACAGGGACTTTTGAGACAGCAGGGGAAGGGAGGTGGGTGGGCCAGCGATGGAGTGATGGGAAGTCACTCAGTTAGACTCTACCACTTTCCTGTGAACAGGGATTAAAGACGCGTCTGACCTGCTCCTAGAGGTGATGCGCTTGCCAGTTGAGAAAGCCTCACCTAATGGCATAAAACCTGTCCTAGGAACACCTCATCCTCACCCTGTATCAGAACCACAGGGGGAAAAAGTAAAAATCAACTTACTCGGGCCTTGTGGCTTTTTACTAGAAAATGCGGTTAGGTCAAGCTCTTTGAACATCTTTCTATTCTGAAAACCCACGTGAGTGAAGTCACTTTCCAAGAGTCCTTGCACTCCTAAGAGTCTATAAAACTCAGGGAGGAATAATAGCGCAAACAGCAACATCTTAAATTTAGAAGGATCCTCTGGCTGAGAGAAGCTACCCAAAATAGTACAAATACAATTTTGCAGCGACTTTGTCAAACTTCCAAAAACTTCGTGGGGCAGGAGGCAACAGAACATCCTCCAGGAGATCAGGGCTCTGTTTACGGGCAGCTCGAGAGCTTCAGGACTCCCAGGGTTTTGCGGCAACTTACGCAAGGCCCCCAGGGGGTTTGATCATCGTAAATCACCCAATCACCGTCGAATTCCTGGATGCTCGGATTCGCGTCCCTATTTTACGGATGCACGTGAGGGTATGGCTTAGTCGT
Source organism: Nyctereutes procyonoides (assembly GCF_905146905.1). Taxonomy (NCBI): domain Eukaryota; kingdom Metazoa; phylum Chordata; class Mammalia; order Carnivora; family Canidae; genus Nyctereutes; species Nyctereutes procyonoides. The sequence continues at coordinate 39,156,903 of NW_026575042.1, forward strand.
CTCCGGTTCTCTCGACAGAGAGAGGAGAGAGAGAGAGAGAGAGAGAGAGAGAGAGAGAGAGAGAGAGCGCGAGCCGGCGAGAGATTTTTCACTTTTTTTTTTTTTTTAAAAAAAGAACTTAAACTAAACTCAAACCAACTCAAAATCACGTTTTACTTCCAAAGACCGGCTTTCCTTTTGGCCGAATCATTTGCGCTCATCTGTGAAGGCAAGAAGCAAGGCAGGACTCCTCCTGTGAACTGGGACACAGAGTCCCCCCGACCGCCACCACCCCAGGTCCCGAGCGCTCGCTCTCGGCGGACGCGTCGTTACGCGCCGCGGCCCGGGGAGCAGGTGCGGGGGGCGGCGGGACCCAAGCGGCGCCCCGCCTGCGCACTCCTCCCCGAGACTGAGGCGTCTTCTCTGACCCCGGGGCCAGGGAGATTTATTACTTCCTCGGCGAGGTTCTAGAAGCCGCAGGCCGGCCGGGGCGCGCGAGCCGGGAGCGGGAAGCCTGCAAGCGGCGCTCGGCGTCCTCGGAGCGCGCACCGGGCCCGGGGGCGTCCTGGGCCCCGCGAGGGGCGGGCGGTGCCGACGCCGAGGGGGAGCCGAGGGGGCGGCCGCTGGGGGGCGCGGGGGGCGGGGGTGCGGGCTCCTGCCCAAACTTTATCGCCGGCTCTTTCCGACCGCAGAAACGTGCGGCTGAGCCCGGCAGCCGCAAGGCGTCTCCCAAGTTTCTCCGAGCCCCGCGCCCGCGCCCGCGCCCAGGAGGAGCTACGGCCCGGGTCGTGGGGGCGGCGGCCCGAGCGGCGTCCGGGGACTCGAGCCCCGACCTCCAGCCCCCACGGCGGCTGCTGCGGCGGCGGCGGCGGCGGCGGGAGCCCGACTCGGCGAGGGGGCGGGCGCGGGACGGGCGGAGGAGGAGGGCGGCGCGGCGAGGGGGAGGAGCCGCGGCGACGGACGGCGGCGCGCACCAACCCGGCGCAGGCTGGCAGGAGCGCGCAGAGGCTGGCCCGGGCGCGCTGCAGCCGCTCGGCGTAGGGGGAGTCGGGTAGCAGCATCCTCCCGGGCGCCGCTTTCGCGCGGCGGCGGCGGCGGCGGCGGCGGCGGGGGCTTCCTCTGCCCCGAGACCTCGTTGGCCCGGAGCGGCTGGTGCCGGGGGGCGGGCCGGCAAGGGAGCGCTGCGGACTCGGGCTCCCCGGCCGACTGCTGTGCGTGGCGAGCCCTCCCGGGCCAGTCGGAGGCTGCGGAGCGGCGGGCGCCGCCGGCGATGCCGGCCCGGGCATCCTCCGAGTGATGGGAGAAGCCGCCGCCGCCGCCGCCGCCACCGCTGCGGGGTCGCGCTGCGCCCCATCCACCGCCGCCGGAGGGATGGGAAGATTCCGGGCGCGGAGGCCGAGAGCGAGGAAGGCGGAGCCGCCCTGCCGGGAGCTGGGTCCCGCCTGAGCCCCCTCCCCCCGCCGGCTTCGCCCCCCGGGGCGAGGAAGGAAGCTGCGGTCTCGAGAGGGCGGCGGAGGCGCCTGGAGCCGGGCGCGCGGGGCTCGGCGGAGCGCGGAGCGGGCTTCCAGGCCCCGTGAAAGTTTCCCTGCCCGAGCCGCGGGGCGCCCGCCGGCCGGAAACTGCCCGGGGCGTGGGCTGCACGGCCCCGCGGCCCCCCGTGAGCCGGGGACTCCCGGGACAGGCCGTGCGCGAGAAGTCGGGGAACGGGCGGCAGCAGCACCGACCAGCCGGCCGTGATCCCGGGCGGCTCCGGGGCGCGCCCGCGGCTCCAGGTGAGCGGGGGAGCCCGGCGGACCCGAGGGTGGGCGTTACGCAGGTGGAGGCGGCGCACGGGGAGGAGGACTGGGGCTCACGGGCTCCCTCCGCTTGCCCTCGCAGGTCTTTCCCGGAGCCGCTGCCATGGGAGAGCCCGCCCTGGGCGTCGGGGACCAGCCGCCGCTGCCGCTGCCGCCGCGCCCGCCTCGGAGCCGCGGCCCCAGTCCCCGCGCCCGAAGCCGGCCCGCCGCGTCCCGGTCCTGGGCTGCAGGGCCGCCTCCGCCGCGCCGCGGGCCCCGGCTGTGCCTGTGATGAGCCGCAGCCCGCCGCGAGCCCTGCCCCCGGGCGCGCCCCCCCGGCTGCTCCCGGCCGCGCCTGCAGCCGCGCCGCGCGCCCTGCTCTCGCCGTGGCCCCGGCGCCCGGGCCGTCGCTGGCCCGCGTCCCCGCTCGGAATGAAGGTGTTCCGCAGGAAGGCGCTGGTGCTGTGCGCGGGCTACGCGCTGCTGCTGGTGCTCACCATGCTCAACCTCCTGGACTACAAGTGGCACAAGGAGCCGCTGCAGCAGTGCAGCCCCGACGGGCCGCTGGGCGCCGCGGCGGGGGCGGCTGGGGGCGGCTGGGGGCGCCCGGGCCCCCCCCCGGCGGCGCCGCCCCGCGCACACACCCGCCTGGACCCCCGTACTCCGTTCCGCCCTCCTGCCGCCGTCGGGGCGGCCCCCGCCGCTGCAGCCGCCGCCGCCGCCGCAGCCGCCGCAGCCGCCGCCGCAGCCGCAGGCGCAGCAGCCGGGGCCGCGGGGGCCGCGGGGGCCGCGGGGGCCGGGGCCCCTCCCCGCAATGGCACTCGGGGCCCCGGGGCCGGCGGAGACAAGAGGCAGTTGGTGTACGTGTTCACCACGTGGCGCTCGGGCTCATCGTTCTTCGGTGAGCTCTTCAACCAGAACCCCGAGGTGTTCTTCCTCTACGAGCCGGTGTGGCACGTGTGGCAAAAACTGTACCCGGGGGACGCGGTTTCCCTGCAAGGGGCCGCGCGGGACATGCTGAGCGCGCTCTACCGCTGCGACCTCTCGGTCTTCCAGCTGTACAGCCCCGCGGGCAGCGGGGGGCGCAACCTCACCACGCTGGGCATCTTCGGCGCGGCCACCAACAAGGTGGTGTGCTCGTCGCCGCTCTGCCCCGCCTACCGCAAGGAGGTCGTGGGGCTGGTGGACGACCGCGTGTGCAAGAAGTGCCCGCCGCAGCGCCTGGCGCGCTTCGAGGAGGAGTGCCGCAAGTACCGCACGCTGGTCATCAAGGGCGTGCGTGTCTTCGACGTGGCCGTGCTGGCGCCGCTGCTGCGCGACCCTGCCTTGGACCTCAAGGTCATCCACCTGGTGCGCGATCCGCGCGCCGTGGCCAGCTCGCGCATCCGCTCGCGCCACGGGCTCATCCGCGAGAGCCTCCAGGTGGTGCGCAGCCGGGACCCGCGAGCCCACCGCATGCCCTTCCTGGAGGCCGCCGGCCACAAGCTGGGCGTCAAGAAGGAGGGCGTGGGCGGCCCGGCGGACTACCACGCGCTTGGCGCCATGGAGGTGATCTGCAACAGCATGGCCAAGACGCTGCAGACGGCGCTGCAGCCCCCCGACTGGCTGCAGGGCCACTACCTGGTAGTGCGGTACGAGGACCTGGTGGGAGACCCCGTCAAGACCCTGCGGCGGGTGTACGACTTTGTGGGGCTGCTGGTGAGCCCCGAAATGGAGCAGTTTGCCCTCAACATGACCAGCGGCTCGGGCTCCTCCTCCAAGCCTTTCGTGGTGTCGGCGCGCAATGCCACGCAGGCCGCCAACGCCTGGCGGACGGCCCTCACCTTCCAGCAGATCAAGCAGGTGGAGGAGTTTTGCTACCAGCCCATGGCGGTGCTGGGCTACGAGCGGGTCAATAGCCCCGAGGAGGTCAAAGACCTCAGTAAGACCCTGCTCCGCAAGCCCCGGCTCTGAGAGGGTTTCCTGGGAGACCCGACTCCCTGTGGAGACAACACCCACGGGAGGACTGTGGTGTATTTAAACAAAACAGCCGAGACCCAAAACTGAGGAAGCCCACATATTCTATTATAGATATATAATATAAATAACCACACAGGCACTTGCTGTCAATGTTTTGAGTCATTGAATTTCAAGGAACAGCCACAATACACACCCATCTCAGAAAAGGCAAGACTTGAAAGTTCTGACCCGCTCCCCTCCTCTCCACTCCCCTGCCTTTCCTCCCCTCTCCTCCCCTCTCCTCCCTTCTCCTCCCCTCTCTCCTACCCGCCTTCCGCTTTGAAGTGGGATGTTGATTCCATCAAGGCCCAGTCCCCTAAATCTTGTTTACAAAACGTTCGTGGTATCTGTGAACATGTAAAAGAGTAATTTGGATGTGAGGGGTGGGGTGGAGAAAGGAGAAGTCGTCCAGGAGCTCAGAGCTCCGGATTGGGCATGATAAACCAAGGAGGCATTCTTCTAAAAGTAGATTGTGTTAAAAAAAAAAAAAAAAACAAAGGTTATTCGTGAGTATTAATAAAAAAAAAGATAATAAATAATATTCTTTTTACTATCTGCCTCCATTACTTTGGGTTTACCTGTGCAGCTTCAGACGGAATTTGCTTCCCCTCCCCCCGACCCCCTTTTCCCAGTCTGTTTCCTAGAAAACCGCTGAGATGGGTGGGAGCAGCTTCTGACTCCTCCATGAGAACCTTGGAGTTGTTTTCTCGCATGTAAATCACAGCCTGTCAGGTGCGCAGGAATGGGAACAAACCTTCAAATTCTAAAGGCAAAAAAACCCCAAGCAAGGCAGTGGAGGGAAAAGCTCCCACTACTTTCCTGTTGCACTTTGAGCTCAGAAAGGAAGAAGCGACCCCCCTTGGGGATTTGCAGGCAGTCGGTTTTGATTACTGTTCAGTTAAGACTGGGGAACCTTGAAGCAGAGACCTGTTTTGGTTCTGAGGTTAGTTCAGAAAAAGGATTTTTTTTTTTTTGAAGAAAAGTCTATAAGAACAAAAAATTCTACTGATTAAAACACAGAGCTCAAAGAATCTGCGTGAACGTATTGTTGACGACTGTAGCAACTTCTTTGGTTAGAAAAATGACAAGTATCTATGTCTGGAGTGTTTTTCTGCCTGTGACACAGTAGTACATGGAGGCATTTGAAAAGGAAGTTTTACCTGAGAACCATAAGGGCACTCGCAGGCGTTTCCTTTTCTTCCTCGCTTCCCATTCACAGGAGTGCAAAACAGAATGTGAATTTATAATGGCTTAACTTGGGATGCCCATGGGGGTGCGTTACTTTTCCTTCCTCACTGTGTTTCCTAAAAGTAAAATTGCAAGAAGCTATAACATGTTGCAGACAGTATAAGGCTTCAGCCAAGAGCCTCTTTTAGATATGAAAATGAATTCTGGGAAAGAGGAAATGAAAATGAATTATGAGTAAGTGTGTTGGATTTGGAGATTTGGTATTTTCCAGGGAGAAAACCATGCCAGTTTTCCTGTAGTGGCAATGGTGTGCTGCTGTCCTGAGCCTATTTCTATGGAAGCATTCTGTGGAATGTCACATTACAATATGAAGTCACAAAGCCCGAACAGGAACAGGAGGCAGTGTAGTTATTTATCTCATTATATACGGTACAAGTTCAATAACATCATGGCTTTATTTTACTATAATTTATTGTGAAACCTCTTGTAGGCCAACCTGTGTTGATTCAATGCTGGGGATTTTAAGGGAAATGTGATGGAGAATAATATGTACATGGGAAAGACTTTAACACAAGATGATTCTCAAGTATAATATTTATTACAATGTGAAATCTAACTACACTGTTAAGAATTCAAGATGAAAAAAAAAAAGCACAGAAGTTTAAAAAAAAAGCAGTTGTGTTTAGCAGTGGGTTTTATAACACACGCTAGAATGGTTAGTTCCTAATGTCCTAAAGTAGTTTATAGTGCTGTGTTTATTAAACCGGATTACGGCTATAACACACTGATCATGTTTTCTATGATATTTTCATGGTTAGCACCTCTGCTGAATTATCATCGGCCGCAGTAGAATATTTGCGATAGCTTTAATTTAAGAATACTTTAAAAGTAAGTGAACAAAATAAATATTAATGTTGGATGACTACAGACGAAACAGGTTTAACAGGAAATCAAGGCAGCATCATTAAAAAGCAACCATTCCGAATAAAATAACCATCTGAAAACAAATTTCATGTGGCGTTAGAAATCAGCTCTCAGCCCTTAATCACGGTGAAATTCATGCTTCGTTTTGGAGTGAAGGATTTCCAAACAGTTGAATTCATTCTTCCCTCAGTATATCTAGGTCCCTGGGGTTAAAGTAGAATTGCGATGTTTTGGGATCTTGTATTTAAGAAAATATTGGATGCTGCGTGGAGCCTTTGCAGCCTGCAGAGCATTTGTGGCTTCTGCTCAGATGAAATTTTAAGCATAAACACCAATATTTGTCTCCTTGCTGTGTTTGAACGGGGTTTCTGCCCGATGCCCTTGTTTGTGGCAGATGCGTTCTCTCCACTCTGCTGCTCTGTGATCTGCAAAGGTGAATTGTTGCTCCTGGAGATTCGTACCTAACTGCATTCTAGGAAAGCAAGACAGGTGTAGTTGCCCCTAACAGCCGAGCTAGCCGTATCAGTGACATTCAGCTTCCACGGGTTTGAGAAGGAGAGCAGCATTTTTTTTTTTTCTCCCTTTGGTGTTAATAAGCTCCTGTCAGCCCCTGGTGCAAGCAGACCTGTGCCACAACAAATTGCAACAGAGCCCGTGCGTGTTTCTGAGGCAGCACATGGAAAGGAGATCCTTTCAGATTTCCCAACTTGGCGCTCTGGCCATCGGCGGGAGGAAATCTTCAGAGCAGGTTATCGGAGTGATTTTTATTTTCAAATTCTGCTCAGCTGATAGCACGCCTGAGCTACCCCTTTGCCTTTGGAATGCCTTTGTTAATTAGAAAGCTCTATTTATAAATAACGAAGTCTACCGGGTGCATTTAGTCAACAAATATGAGTTTGGAACAAGGCAGTGGCACCGGCTGGGGCTTGAATTTCAGGGAGCTCAGAGGCCCTCAATGGCCTCATTCAGGCTGACTCGTGGATGTCTTGCAGGCAGGGGCTGGGGCAAATCCTCTGCCCTCTGGTGTCCACCGCCTAGGGAGTCCTTGATAAACACTCAACGAGTAAGTGAATGAAACACAGAACTATCAAAATTGCAAAGCGCTCGGAAGGGAAAGAGTGGAAAGAATGTGTTACCTGTTTGGAAAAACCTTCAGGCCGTTCCCCCCAAGTTGGCCGGAGAAAGGGGGCCCTGGGCTCTACTAAGATGTGGGGAGTGGGCAACGGGAACATCTTCGATTTTTTCCACGGTGGCCCGGTAGAGGCTAGGATTTCCCGCAGATGAATTAGGAACAAAAATGCAGAATTTCTGAGCGTGGAGAAGAAGTAAACATTTCCAAACGAGGGGTTTGGCGTTTATTATTTGGTTTGGCGTTTATTATTTGTTTCCCCACTTGCTTTAACAAGATAAAGGCAGGGATCGAAACATCCCTGCAGAACAAATGCTGCCTTGGTACTCAAGGGAGGGCGATAAGGTCGTAATATTTATTTATTATTTTGCGTGCTTCGAATGTACAGTTTAAAGGACCGGGAGGTGGATTTCAGCCAGGCATAGGAAGAGTTACTTTCAGGGAGTTTGGCCCATTGTGGACGCTGAATGAGACCCAGGCGGCCTGTTCCCGGGCATCCCTGGCTGCCTGTGGCCAGGTCTGTCCAGGATTTCACGTTGCAAACGGTATAGCTGCGGCTGGATTACGCTGTCGGTGTGACATTAATGTGAATCTGAGTGAGGCTGTTAATTAATATTCCCTGGGTCTGAGCAATGAAATAAAGATCATGTTTGAAACCCCGTCTCTAGAGATGACTTGAGAAAGACCGAGAGGGAAATAAAAAGGCTCGTCTTATCTGTAGTCGTGAATGAGGCCGAGGTGTCACTTTCCTACCCCCCCCCCCACCACACACACACAACACCCACGCGCACCCACAGGGGTAACTGAGTTCCTGCACTGTCTTCAGTTCTGGAAAAGAGACTAAGTGCCAGCGGAGAGGTATGTGGGGAGGGATGCTTTTGATCCTGGGCCTCGGGAGAGTGAGTGGCCAATGATTCTATCAGAACCTCTGACAGATCTGTGTCAGGGTCCGGTGTGGACAGCTAGTGAATGACAATCGCAGTGCGAGGATCGACCTGAGCTGCGTCACGGGATGGCTTGAGGCAAATGTGCAGCTGACAGACCCCTCTGTCACTCACCTTGAGGAGGCCCTTTCAGATCTGTCACGGGATCCTTTCCCTCCTTTCTGGACATCCCAGCTGCTACGTGTGCAGTTCCAGCTCACAGCCACTGAGCTGCTCGGGTACAGGCTCCCGTACAAGTGTTTAATAATTGAAATTACAGGGCTTGACTTTTATTACAGCTGATGCAATTCTGCACACCCTTAATCAAATTATGCTAAGGAAACTGTTAAATTCTGAATAACACATTAAGCTTATAGAATGGGAAACTTTATGAACCGGTGTTTGGAGGTGGTATTGTTTGTAAATCCGAAGGAGCCTGGAAGGAGTGAGGGCCTATCTGCGTACTTGGCAGGATGACAGACAACGAGAACCTATATGGCTGAGGCCAAAGCTTGACTTTTGGTCAAACCAGTTATTTGTAATCAGATGTCAAAGTGTTTTGGGGCTGCTCAAGCTTGCAGTTTGTGATCATCACCCTGCCGAGTGAATGACTGGGGAAGATGATCATGATGATCAGAATGGCTCCCATCTTGGGGATGTGTAGGCAGGGCTTGACAGAAACACGCCGTGAAGCACTTAGCCCTCTAGACAGGACCAGATGCGTAATTTATGGAGCTCAGTGCAGAATGAAAGTGGGGAGCCTCTTTTAAAAAACTCTGAAGCATTTCAGCTCAGCAACAGCAACGAATTAAACCAAGCCGGGGGTCCTTCTGTGCGTGGGGCCTGCATATCTGCACAGCTTGTGTGCCGTGGAGGCAGTCCTGCAGCCAGGTGTGGAGACAGAAATGCCTAATAGCAGGAGAGAGCAAGTAATGGTGGCCTGCAAGTCCCTGGGAAATGGGCGCAAAGGTAGGAGTTACTGTGTGCAACTATAATTAAGGCAAAGACATCCTAGCGAGACAGATGCTCTTTGCATGAAGGAATTCTAAGGAGGGGAATGCACACATGACAAGTAATCCTTAGTAATTGTGGCAGGTGATTGACAAGCCCCTGTGAGTCATCAGTTGGGCTTGAGAACACTTGAGGCTGAGTGTTCTCAGGACTGGTCCGGCCCTAGACAGCTTGTGTATTTGTGCGAACGGCCATAAGAACAGGTTAGACATCTTCCATGAAGATGGAAAGCGCACGCCCTCCTCGTCCTCAGCATGTGGATACTGGCAAGTTCCACTAATGATAATGTTTCTTTCCTTCTGGAACTACCACGGGACTCTGTTTGCTTTGTGTATGATAGAGAGGGAAAGTCTACCGTAGGGAAGAGCAAAAGGTCCGGTCACGGTAAACTCAAGGAGTAAAGGTGCAAGATGCACTAAGGCACCTGGTGCCCCCTCGTGCTAAGTATAGTTGCTAAGTTTATTTTCATTATAGGTGTGATACGTCCCTTTGCCCTCCGGGTAGCAGTTCTCCACCCTCACCACCTCTCTCCTGCCTCTCATTTCTTTTCTGCTTTGTGAACTCCTACTCATTATTGAAGGTCCTGGATCTTTACAAAGGTGTTATTTATGGGTCCTGCTCGAAGATGCAGAACTTTCTGTTCCCTACTTCCCCTTACTGCCTCGGGCACAGATCGATCTATCGGTGTGGACCACTGTAGATTGAGACTCTGGTCATTGCCTTTTTCCTCTCCTAGGTTCTCCAGGAGGGAAGGGACCAGAGCCCATTTGCGTGTGTGTCTCCCCAACACAGGTCTTTAGTAAGTGAGCACAAAATAGAAGATGTAGCCCAAGAAGACGGAGCAAAAGGGATTGGGGGGCAGACGCTGTGTCCAAGGGGTTTTGGAATAGTACAATCACCTGCCACAATTACTAAGGATTACTTGTCATGTGTGCATTCACCTCCTTAGAATTCCTTCATGCAAAGTGCATTTGTCTCGCTAGGATGCCTTTGCCTTAATTATAGTTGCACATAGTAACTCCTACCTTTGCACCCATTTCCCAGTAGTACCATGATGTCTTGAACTACATATGAGTGGCAGACAGAGGCTGAAAAAGAAGGCACATTAATATAGACAAAAATAATATACCAAATAATGTCTGTGAAAGGCCTCAAATGCGATCCTAACATGTTAGTGTTTGAAACAGAGGCACCATAATGGAGGCCCACAAAAAGAAAAATAACAACTGGACCCCGGTCAAAGAGAAATGAGGCAATTTTTAAAGAGCCCAGTAGGATAATGTATTACTGTAAAGGAGGCCGAGGCTGTGTATTTGTTTTTGACACGTGGAGCTCACCTCCACTGCGATTCTCTTTTAACCTTTCCAGGGACTGGAAATTTTCAAGAAACAACATGGAAGTCTAAATATGCCATTTCCATTTTCAGATGTCCCAGTTGCCCTGGCAAACTCTTATCCTCTCGAGGGATGACCGAGCTCCTGGGAGGAATTGAAATATTTGATGTTCTCATATTGGTGCTCAGTACCTTTAGATGAAGGAGGGTATTATCTGTTATTCCTTTTTAAAAGGAAAAATATAAATGAAACACATTTTCTTTCTGAAACAATGGCATTCGCATTTATAGGTTTTAGCCCTGTTATTTAACCAGCCCTACTTGCTGGTGAGACCAGTATCCTTCCCAGGACGTGAATTCCAAGTGCGCTTTCTTTAGGTTAAGTCTTTGTTGCGCATAGTTTTTCATTTATTTTTTCCCCATTTCCCAAGTGACTTCTTGATGTGCTGTGCTCTTTATAACTTGCGATCCCCATTTTAATTTCACTTTTAAGTGCCGTCAGTGGCAGTAGTGGTGGTAATAATCATAATACCATCGTTTGTTTACCCTTTGTAGATCATTTGTTATGTGCCAGTCACTGTGCACAGCACTTTTTCTGTGTGATTCTATTTTATTCTCACAACAATCCTATGGAACAAGTATTATTATTGTCCCTATTTTCCAGAAGAACAATATAGATTCAGATGGGTCATTTTCCTAAGGTCACATAGCTAGTGAGTGACAAAGCCTCTTTCCTTTTGCTTGGTGGATCAGAGATCACACTGTTTCGTTAAGGGGTATCAACAAAACGGCAAGTCTCTTTGTCCCCACCAAAATGCTTTCTGAGAAGTACCTCCTGAATGCTGGAGGCATTATGCCTTCAGCCAAAAAACAGGTATGGATCTGTATCTTTAGAGATGCATTTTTATGCAGCAGAAAGAGAAAGGGAACTGTTGGTTTCAGTGCTGTTGGACAAAATTCCTCTTAGAATGGCCTTCGTTGGCCAAACAAGTAACAGGCCATTTGGGGGGTGGGAGGAAGATCTGTGTGACACCCGGACAGGACATTTGGGAGTTGGGAGAAAGAGAGTGAACGGAGATGGGAGAGCTAAAGGAGGAAATGACAGGGGACAAACAATGTGACAGGGGTCTCAGGATGTTGGGGCCCAAGGATGCTCCCCAGAAGAGAATGGCCAGGGGCAGGAAGATTGATGTTTAGCTTGGCATTATTTGCCATACTGAGCAGCACTGTAGCTGCCTTTGTGGCCCAAACCTCCAGTAAAGGCTGCTACATGCCTCACCTTGGGTGGTTGCTGCTTTGCAGGCGGAAGGGATCAGAGTAGTGCTAGCCGGGCTGGCATGGGGCAAGAGACCACAGGAGGCGAAATGCAGAGAAGCAATTGCAAATTCTGTAGTTGACTTGGGAAGTGTTGGCTTATCCCAGGAGTCCCTGGGGGAATTTGGGACGGAGGGGATTTTCTCTCCCAGAGTGAGATGAGGCTTCTAGGCAATCTTCATCTAAATTATACAGGACAAGGTAGCCTGAGCACAGCTCAAGGAAGGGGAATGTCAGGAGGCTGATACACATGGCTTGTTAACTGTTCGAGGGTAGGAACGAGGTGGGCGAGTGGAGACCTAGCGAAGTCAGGAAGTATTGGCGTGTTATAAAAATTGGTGTGACAGAGTCACCTCAGTCATTTACAAGTGTGAAAGCTGAGGTGCAGAAAGGCCGTGAGATGTGCTCTGTGTCCCCGGTTGGAAGAGGAGCACAAACTAGAAATCACAGCTCCTGATTCCCAATCAGGGGGCGGGGGAGGGGGGTGGAGGGGCTCTGACATATTCTCGTCCTAGGACTTTTTGTTTTCTTGGTTCCTACCAGTCTTTTGACCACTGCAGTATTTCTCAATGTCTTTATAGAATGTCTAGGGTCAGAGAAGGAGTGCCCTTTGGGATTCTGGTCAAGATATAATAGGAGATGAGGTTGAAAGCAAAGCAGAAGACTGAGTTTCTGGGTGGTCTGAAAATGTCATTCTTTTGGGCATCAGTCAAGGTCCTTTGGTTGCAAAACTGACTCATCTACATTGAAAAAATAGCAGATTAACTGGAAAAGATGTGTGGAGCCTACAAAATTGAAGAACAGCTAAGGAGCAAGGCTGGACACTTTGGTTTCCTCTCTTCTTCTCTCCCCTGTCCTCCTTTCCGCTCCTCTCCTTTCTCTCTCCTTTTCTTTCTCTTTTCCCTCCTTCCCTCCCTCCCTTCTTTCCTTCCATCTTTCCTTCTTTCTTCCTTTCCTCCCTCTCTCCTTCCTTTCTTTTTACTTTCCTTTTTGTCTGTCTCCCTCTCCCTTTCCCTTTGTCCCTGCCTCTCTCCCTTTCTCCCTTCTTTGCCTTGCCTCACACATTCAGTTTTTAAAATGCTGGCTGAGAGAGCTGCATTGGCTGAGGTTGGGTCAGGTGCCTGTTCCTTGGCATCTGAGCAGGACACCTGCACACAATGCGGGGAAGTAGTTTCCCACAAGAAAATCAGAATGCAATTATCAAAAGTAGGGGCATGGATGCCAGGTGGCTTTAAACCAATAAATGTCTTTTATATCCATTTACACACTTATTATTCTCCTGTTATCTTGAATAATTGGGGGCTATTTTCTTTAGAGTCCACTACACACAAGGTGGCTCACTCTGCATTGTTGTGTTAAAATGAGGCAGAGCTGTGCCTCATTAGTTAATTGGGCCACCATGCCTGTTGGACATAAATAAGAACATTTACTAATTTTGTCTTAAGTAATGTGGATAAATGAGGCTCCAGATGGAATTTATGTAGCAAAATTCATGTAGATACTGTATTTTGTTATGTGCTTTCCTTCAGGTTTTAATAATAATGCCACCCTATAGTTCCATAAGGCTTTGTAACTTGCCCAGGATGGCAGATAAAGCTGGTTTCCCACCCACTATCCATTCTCCCCTTCTTTCTTACTCACAGAACCTTCATTTTGTTCAAGGAGACAATATACTCAGCTGAAAATATTTCCCAGTCTCCTTTGGAGATAGGTATGATCATGTGACAGCCAGTGAGTTGTAGGTGAATGGAAGTCTGCTGGGGATTTGGGGGCCAGTGTTATGTTTCTGACACAGAGCTTTTTCTTGCCTGGCTTGTCTTCTTCCTTTCTCCCTCCCTCCCTTTCTTGCTCATCTTTCCTGCAGATTGAATCTGAAGTGGGGCCTCTATTTTGTGAGTGAGACGCAGTCATGAAGGTAAGGGGAGCTTGCAGAAAGACAGAAGAGGGGAACACTGGTGATACAGGGGAGCCGGCTTTGGACTGCCAGTCTTCAGAATACCTGTGATGTGGGACAAATCAACATCTAATTGTTTCCGCTCTTGCTGCCAATGTTTTTGTCACAGCCAAACATAATCTTAATGAATATACTAAATATTCTCTCCGATGTTTTATTGGATCACTTGAAACTTGCCACGTCTAGGCAGAAGTAAGATCCTGATCCACCTTTTACAGGACCCGGTGGTCGGAGAGGCTAAGTTGTTTGCTCATGGTCTCACAGTGTAGTCGATGTCACTTTTGATGCTCAAGTTAGTGCTCTTTTCATTCAGCCAGCAGTTCTCAACTGGGTGTGGGACTGTTTCTACAATCTTACCGGGAGGGTGGGTTGGGGGCCGTGGTGTGTGTGTGTGTGTGTGTGTGTGTTGTGTTTTGCCATGACTGGGGAGTAATGTTGAATGTTCTGCTATACACAGAAGAGTTCCACGTAATGAAGAATTGTCCCACTAGAAATGCCAATAGTGGTTCTATTGAGAAACACAGAACTAAATTAAGCCAAAGAGAATTATGGACTTACTGACTCAAAGTCAGGGAAAAGGCTGGCTCATAATGATACTCAATAAATGTGAAATGATAATGATACCACCATCAGCAGCAGCATCATTATCACTGCTATTTTGGGCATTTGTGGTGATGATGAATTTACCAGTTGCATGTTTCTCTAGCTATGTTTTACTGTTTTAGGTTAGGTGTGGAGAAGATGGCTCACCGGATAAATGGCTAATGGATAGGGGAAAACATAGGAGGGATACTAAATTCAGACTGTCAATGAGATCAAAGATTTGAAATTTTATATAAATAAAAATAAAATAAAAAATTCAAGTAATCTGGACAGGATAAGATGTAGAATGTTGATCAGGAATTCTTGAAACCTCCAGTCCTGCGGTTGTTACTGGTCAAGGGCTAAGACAGTTGGCGGCTGTGTTGGATCAAAGGTGGAAATGTTAAGAAGCTGAAGGGCTAAGATGTCAGGTGGGTTTTTCCAACATGAATCCTGAAGTCACAGATTATGGTGGCAGAGGTCATGGTGGAGAGGAGGTCATTGATCAGAGTGCTCAGATCTTGCAGGTGTCCCTGGTTTCTGAAGATGACACTGTCCTTGCCCACTACTTGTTTGGTCTCATGACATCCCAATGCATAGATCCTCATTGGTGTGCTCGTGCTTCGTGGAAGCTTCTACTCCACCAATGGAAAAGAAGTTCACACCAATGCTTTTTTCCTTTGAGTGCAAATTAGCACTCAGCTGCATCGTATTTATACTGGCTTTAAAATCTTTGATGTGTGTCAGTCTAGTCTGCGTTCCAATTTACCTCTAATCTCAGGAGCAATTTAACCACACTTTTCATTTCTTATCTCCTTCACAGAAAGTAGTGTAATGAAATATTTCTGGAGGGACTGAATCATACCGCGGTTGAGGTGGAGGTGGGGGCAGTGTTGAGTTGAAGGCCTCCAGCAAACCAGTGCGTGCCCAGTCCTTTCCGGACCTCGCATGCTTTGCCCTGCGGCAGGTCTGTCCCCCTCCCTCCACATCATTGATAGTATTTATCATGCATCAGTGCTTTTCTCTGTGCTCTCTTTGCCTCCCTGCACATGATTCTATCATGCCTTTGTAGTGGTGACTGTGGGCTTTGGCTGCACCCAACCCTTGATTTTCTTTTGGGAATCCATGCCTCCTGCTCTCTTGGTACATGTGGTTCTGCTGGAGCCACCTCCACCCCAAACTCTACAGTTTGCCAGCCTGAAAGTCTGACCTTTCAGGACACAGTGATTGGTGTGATTGGGGCTGAGCTCATGCCCCAATTAGCTCCCATGAGATAACTTGAATTTTTTCAGAGACATCTGGAATTGATAGGCGCTCTTATTAGGACAGGGTATATGGACTGGCATCCAAGTTGCCTTGAGGAGAAAGGAGTTGAATCCCAGGAAGAAGAACAAAATGATGGAGAGAGAGAAACTAGGTATTGGTGATGTCATTTTAGCTCTGCTTCAAACTGGACCTGAAGTTGCTCTCACCTGGACTCTGCAAATTCAGGAGCCAGTTACAGTCCCTTTTTTCCTGCTTGATCCATTTTGGATGAGCTTTCTCTTCCTTGTAAATGCCAAGAATCTCAATGAATACTGTGTTATAAACTGTCTCTCCTATTACATGGCAGGCTCCTCTAAGCAGGGCCCTCATCTTATCATGTTTGTGTTTTCAGTAGAAGGCACACTGCCTCGGCACCTGGGACTTCTCCAAACCATATTTATTTAATGGTGAACCGAATGGTCTTGACCTCACTTTACAGCATTGCTACTCAAAGTGGGGTCCTCAGATCAGCAGCATCAGTGCTCCATTATCCTGCCAGATTGGAATCTGCATTTTAGCAGGATCCCCAGATGATCTCTATGCATGTTAAAGTTTGGGAAGGACTGCTCTGCAGACCTATAGACGACTTCCTTTTGCAAACATCTAGCCTGGAGTGATGGAGCACATGCTGCAGCACCTTGGTTCAGTAAATTCTGGCTGCATGTCAGGCCTCTTCCATGGGCATCTTGCCCACGACTTTCCATAAATGTATAGATAAAGATGCTCAGAAAGCCAGGAGTGGCATCCGCAGCTGGTCCAGTCCCACTGAGGGAGGGAAGTGAAAGACCCCCATGGCTTCACCATAGATGCCTGGATCCCTCGCCGGCACCACGTCCTGGCAGCCTGCCAAGACACTGAGCATTTGTTTATTTATGAATATGTTAACAACCCACTAGATTCTTTCTGGTTTTGGGAGCCTGGAGGCGGCTAATTGAAACCTGAACTGTCACAGTCTAGGGAATACTACACGTTAAAATGAATTCTGGGCTTCCATCCTGCAGTGTTTTAGCCATGTAGCTGACTCAAGAATTTGTTTTTTAGGAGTCTTTTTGAGCATGCATTATTAGGAGAAGTAAAGGCAGACAATTATAGTGTAAATAGAAAAGATGAGGAACACTCTCATTTTGTAGCTTATTTTCAGGTGAGGAGATAGTGTGGCTTGTCAGACCCCCTAAAAATTGTATGTTAGCTATTAAAGGGCAATGTAGATCTACCTCCCCCCCATTTCTGCTCACTCCAATTAGTGCAAATGTATTTTACCATGAGGTTTACACCCAGCCATAGCACATGAAGTCTGAATGAATTTAGGAAACCAAATACGATCTCATGTAAGGATCGTATTGTGTGTCTTCTATACGTGTGTACACGTGACATCAATGATCTGTACAATGTTTGAATAACACGAGGCAGAAGGAATGAGTCATTTCTTTTCTGCAACTTGAGAATTTGTTTAAAAATGGCTGCTAGGAGACTTTCAGCTGGGGGAGAAAGAACACACTCATATCCCTCTAACTGCAGTTTGCTGTCCTGGAAGTGGGAGCGATGACTGACTCAGCATTGTCCCTATGGGGACATGGTTCTGGCATTGCCATTGGCACTTGCTCTTCTAGGCTTTTCAAAAGACCTGAAATAATTCAGAATTTTGGCCACCATTTCTTCCAGGCTCTGGTCTACAATTGTCAGTCGGTTGTGTGTCAGTTCTCTGGATTGCAGTAACTTTCTGGTGATACTATCAGGGGACTTCCATGAGCTCTTACTTGTTTATAGATTGTGACCTTACCACTCTGATAAAAATATCCCAGTGTGGTAAGTTGCATTTTAATATCTAACATGTAACTCATCCTTTGTTTCTTTGGGGCACCCTTCATTTCTAAGGGCCTTCGTTTACACGATTTTTGACAACCAACATGGTTTACAGCTCAATAAATGGTAGAAAGCAAAGCCACTATTAACTAGACAAGACGCACAGTGGAACACACATTCAACTTGAGGTAGCCTGGAGAGGCGCTCCTTGGAAGAATTAGGTACAGTTGGCTACACCGGCTCTTACCAGTGAAGGCTGAAGACAGCCCTGAGTGTGGGGAAAAATCAAGAGCACGGCGAGAGATGGTTATTTACATGCTATATCCGTCTATCTAAATAAATACACATATGGATTTTTAAGGAAACTATCTCATTGGCAAATAGCATTTCAACATATCAGAGCTGAACAAAGGGGAGCTAAACACTCCACTTTGGGCTTAAGCACACCTAATGGCTGGTATCTCATCTAATAGGTACTTAATCTAATAGCCAATGGTACTTAATCTAATAGCCAATAGTGCAGATAATGCCTTCTTCCTCCAGGAGAGGTACCAGCCCTTTTAGATTTGCCAAGGTGGTGGTTGGTTCACTTTACAAAAGCAACTTTGTATTTGCAAAGAATGGGTACAAAAGATTCTGTGTTGACTGCCAGAGGATGATAATAATTTGCCTACCTTGACTGAATGTACTGTGGTAGCATCGGTGCTGTGCATATATTCAGTCCTCACGGTTATCCCCTGACGCAGCCACTACACATGTCCATTTACAGATGGCGGCTCAAGGAGGTAGAGGAACCTGCCCAGTGTTGCACACTAGTGGCTGTAGAGCCAGCCATCTCAGCCCGGAGCCCAAGGTCTTACCATCTAACTTTCTTTCCCAATTAGAGATTATTCTCATCTCAGACAGACATGGCTACCTTCTGTCAAGTTAAAAACATAGACTAGGCCTGATTGTTTGCCGAGAAGAGGAAAACATCACATAACTCCTTCCCCACCCAGGGTACTGACTGAGGAATCTTTGTTTTTTCACTTTTTCAGGTTGCTGTTGTTTAAAGAGAAATTCAGGGTGCACCTGGGTGGTGCAGTTTGTCAAGCATCTGACTCCTGATTTCAGCTCAGGTCGTGAGCTCTGGGTCATGGGATAGAGCCCCAAGTCCGGCTCTGTGCTCAGCAGGGAGTCTGCTTGAGTTTCTCTCTTCCACTGCCCCTCCCTCTTGTGCTCTCTCTTTCTCTCTCAAATAAATTAATAAATCTTTAAGAAAAAACTTCAAGTTATCTAATCCTAATTAGGACCTAATTTCAGATATATATATATATATATATATATATATATATTTTAGATTATTTTTTATTTTTTAGAGAGACAGAGAGAGAGAGCACAAGTAGGGAGAGGGGGAGAGGGAGAATCTCAAATCTCAAGCAGACCTGGTGCTGATCGTGGAGCCCCATGTGGATCTTGATCTCACCATCCCAACATTACAACCTGAGCTGAAATCAAGAGTCAGATGCCCAATGGACTGAACCCCTCAGGTGCCCCTATAGTTTCTGATTTTTTTAAAAGATTTATTTATTCATGAGAGACACAAAGAAAGAAAGAGGCAGAGACACAGGCAGAGGGAGAAGCAGGCTCCATGCAGGAAGCCTGATGCAGGACTCGATCCTGGGACTCCGGGACCACTCCCTGGGCCAAAGGCAGACGCTCAACCACTGAGCCACCCAGGCGTCCCCCAATTTCCTATTTGAATCATCATCATGTATTGTCCATATTTTGAATCAAATGAATGGTTTTAATGCAAATGCCCAACCTGGGTGCATGAGGAAAGAAATTATTTCTGTTTGGGGGCCATTTAGAATCAGCTGACCTGGAATGATTTAGGAGGACTTATTTACGTGTTTTCTTAATCAGAAGTCTAAGCAGGGGACCTCAAGGACCCCACTGTTAATAAAAACCCACATTTAGGGGGGATCCCTGGGTGGCGCAGTGGTTCGGCGCCTGCCTTTGGCCCAGGGCGCGATCCTGGAGACCCGGGATCGAATCCCACGTCGGGCTCCCAGTGCATGGAGCCTGCTTCTCCCTCTGCCTGTGTCTCTGCCTCTCTCTCTCTCTCTCTCTGTGTGTGACTATCATAAATAAATAAATAAATAAAAACCACATTTAAAACATAGTCACATGTGGATATTGGTGTTTTAGAGATTGGGTCCTCAAGGCATTATGAAGATATGGTATGATGTCTACAGTAGGTTGAAAACAAAATCTACAGTATTACGTACTTAAGAATAAAGATACAATGTGTGTGTGTGTGTGTGTGTGTGTGTGTGTGTGTGTGACAGCTACTACTATTTCATGTCATAGCTCTGCGTTCACTGACAAAGGATGTGGCTATGGAGCATAGATTTGGTTATCCAGAAAATACAAATCCCTCTGGCCCACTGAGCAGCCAGTAAGAGTCAAGAAGTCAGGTTGCTGTTGACTAAAAGAGATGTTATCAACTGGCAACATCACAGACTAGTTTGGGCAAAGGACCCAGAATGATCTATGGCTTATTTACTTCCTTGTGAAAGAGTTCTTGGATTCCCCTTAACTTTCCCTGACTATTCAGAGAAAACATTGTATCTTTAGTTTCTTTTTCCAGGTGGTGGTCTCCGATGAGAAGACACTGTCTTTTAACTGTGTGGGGACCATTTTGAACCCTGTTTTGTTACTGAATTTATATAGCTGGGAAGAAAATTAGATGAGGTGAAACTCCCAGTAGAGCCAACACTTAGAGTGCTGGATGGTCTAAGATTGAAGGAACTCTTCCTTAAACAAACAAAAGCAAACCCTCACTCCTGAACCATATTTAAAATTCTGACTTGGAAGTGAGGGAAACAGTGTTAGATGAGGAACGGAGGGGGCGAGGCAGGAATTCCAAGCCCGGTAATAGTGAGTTAGGATTAGGTTTAAGATTAGGTTTCATTGCTAGGACATCTTTAGCAAACAGTTACTTCTCTTTGTTCTTCCATCGGAGCTTGGTATTTTTCTCTCTTCCCCTTTGTTGAAAACTCAGGCAACTAAACAGCCTAAAACCATTCCTTCGCTCCCCTTCCTCAAACAAACAAAACTAACCTGGAATCCACAAACATATATTTAAGACTCTGACTTGGAACTCTCAGAAATGGTATTAAGCAAGGAAATTTAGTGTTTTGGTTGAAATGCCCTTTCTCCTTGGCTCATATAATTTTGCCTACAGCTTGCAGGGCTCTGAAGGAATTCATCTGGAAAAAAAAAATCAAAGGCTTTTAACATTAAACAGTCTTTTCATGTTCATAAGCCATCTGCTCTGTGACTTCAACCAGCAGAGTCCTGATGCTGCCACACTAAGTCTCCTTGCCCAGGAAGTGAGCATGTGCTGTCTTGAGCCCCCAGCCCAGCTGATTTCACTGAGGGAGGCGTTGGCCATGGACAGCTCCATCCTCCATCCTCCATCCTCCATCCTCCATCCTCCATCCTCCATCCTCCAGCTCAGTTGGACATAAACATAAGTAAGGAGTTGGACAAGCATTCTCAGGGTCCTGTGGAGCCCACAGCATCTGGATTCCTTTCTTTGTTAAGCAGTGGATCTCATTTCACTGGTACCTTATCTACAACCTGCCTGTGTCTGGGGTGGGGTGGTCATATTTATGCCACGAATATTTTTCCGCTGGGCCAAGCAACAGTAGCTTGGAAGGTGAAATATAGGTTCTCAGCAGTATATAGTTCGTAATTCTGCAGAAACTACAGAGTTGAGATGTGCAAGAGACACAGACAATCATATTCTCGGTCCTCTTGGAGTGTACCCTGGAGTAGGAGAGATGGACTAATAAACAGTTCAGACACAGCGTGACAAGTGCCACTGTGGGACGAGTTCAGGGAAGAAGGAAAACTTACATGGAAGGAGGAGCTAATTCCTACTGGGTAGTGGTGGTTGGGGAGTTGTTCAAGGCTTCGAGGAGGAAGTGATGCCTCTCCAGGGGTCTGAAAGGTGGAAGGAGAATTCTCTAGAGGGACGGAGTTGAGACCACATTAAGGGTGTCTAACAGAGGGAGCAGTGTGTGCAAACGCCAAGGGGGCAGGGGAGTAGGGTTGGCATTGTAGACGTGCCTGACGAAGCTGGAGAGCCTGGCAGGCCTGCCCGTGACTTCCCCACAGCATAATCTTCTTCATCGACAGTCACAGAACTACCAAATGTTATTGAGACACGTGGCCACCCAGTTTAAAGACTACATTTCCCTGCCTTCCTCGCGACTGGGTGTGGTCCCAAGTTCAGGCCTGTGAGAAGGAAATAGAGTGATGCACATATCCTCTTGGCTGTGCCCTTAGAGAGGGTGTCCTTCCTCCTTGCCTTTCCTGCTTCCTGCCGGCTGGAATGGGGATGACGACATACACGTTCTGGGGATGGCCCTGCCCTGAGAAAGGGCCTGGGAAACTGGAAGCACCTTACAGTCACAGACAGCTCATGGCTCCAGATGGTTTTGTGAAAGACAAATACACTTCTGTCTTATTTCAGTTCCTGGTAATTGGGCTTTCAGGGAGAGTGGCTATGTTTACGTTCACCGTAATTCAGGAGGGAAGCTGGGGCCAGATGTTTCTTTCCTCCATCTGAATAGCACGCTGAGTGTCTGCTCTGTGGAGGGGCTGCGTGACATGCTGGGGTTGCAGCGGTGACCGGGCTGGGCCTAGTGTCCACTCCCATGGAACTAGAGTCCTGCGTGGCAGGGCGTAGGGCTTTGTAAGGAAGAGCATAATGATGATGATGATTAAGCAGAGCCAACAATTATCAAGAGCTTTCTGTATGTGGGACACTGTGCTGAGTACATGTCACATGGCCTCAGCCAGTCCTCACCACAGCCCGACTGTGTGCTGACCTGCTTTTGTGTCCCCATTTGACAGACGAGGAGGGAAGAGAGACTCAGTAACTCATCTCAAGGCCCATGAAGAAGTTTGTTCTCTATTATGAGAGCAGCGGGGTGCAGTGTGAAACACGGGTGGGTATAAATAGGTAAGTGTGGCCAAAGGAATGGGATGAGGTTGGTATAGGGTTTTTTTCTTTTTCTTTTTTCTTTCTTTCTTTCTTTCTTTCTTTCTTTCTTTCTTTCTTTCTTTCTTTCTTTCTTTTTTGGTATAGGGTTTTACTTAAACTTCTGCACTTTCAGGTCACTACTGCCTTCTGTTGGTGGCTCACTCCTCAGCTCTCTGACAGACCACACAGTCTGGTCTTTACAAAGCTGGTTCTCGTAACATCCTGCCTCCTGCTTGCCAACTCTAGCCAAACCCCAACCGAGACCACTAGAAACGTTTTATTTTTTTAATACTTGATTTCTGAAATGATTTCAGACTTGCATAGTGTCACAGAAATAGTACAAAGGAAGTTCGGAGCCCCTTCACCCAGATTCCCCAAATGTTAACCCATCTCACATAGCTGCAGTAAAATGATAGAAATCAGAAACGTAACATGATGCAATACTGTTGTATAACCTAGAGACCTTATTCACATTTCTCCAGTTGTCCATCTAAATGTCCTTTCTCTGGTCCAGGATCCAGTCAGGGTTAATAGGTTACATTCAGTTGCAATGTCTCTTTAGTTTCCTTTAATTTGTGACAGCTTGCTCCTCCGTCTTCATCATTTATGACCTTGATATTTTTGAAGAGTACTGGCCAGTTATTCTGTGGCCAGTACTCAGTATTTTCCCTCACTTAGCATTTGCCCAGTTTTCCTGATGATTAAATTCATGTTATGCTTTTTTGACAAGAACACTGCAGAAGGGGTATCATGTCCTTCTTGTGCAACATATCAAGAGGCGCGTGAGATTGACCTGTTCCATAGCTGGTGATACTAACTTTGGTAACTTGGCTAAAGTGATGCCTGACAGATTTTTCCAGTGAAGGGTTACTATTTTCTCCTTTGCAATTAGTAAGTACTTTATGGGGAGATACTCTGAGACCCATGTAAATCTCTTGTTTCTTATAGCATTTGTCAAATGGCAATTCTCTGTTTCCATTAATTTTTGCAATAGCAAAAAAGAGCTTTCTTTTCTCTCTCATCTATTTGTTGATTCAATTATGCATATTGGTATGGGTTAATGAATTTTATTTTATTCTATGGGCAATTATCTATTACTATCACTGTTAATCTTATTGTTATGCTTATCCCACTTTTGGTCAGTTGGTTTCAACTGTGTCATTTTGACATATCCATCATTTTTGGGGCATGTCTTGCTTTTTTTTTCTTTTTAAAGTAATCTCTATACTCAAATGGGGCTTGAACTCACAACCCCAAGATCAAGAGTCACCCGTTTTACTGACTGAGCCAGCCAGGCACACCTGAGCATGTCTTACTTTTTTGGTATCATAAGATGAGCTGGGCTTGTCTTTTACTTTTCCTTCCCTGTCCTGGAATCAGCCATTTCTCCAAGATTCCTTTTATTGGAGAGTGGTATTTAGAAATTAAGATCTGGGTGTTAGATCTGGTTATAAGCCAGAATAATCAAAACCTCAATACAGGGGGGCTTGGTTGTGTGTTGCTGTTTTTCATTCTTTTCTGCTCAGTCACTTCTTGATCATCCACTTATTTTTGATACCTGAGGTATCAGAATATAAGCTAACGTTTTATTGGTCACAGAAATACTAGTGTTTAATTTTATTTACTATGTTTCAGCAAATATTTATGCAACACTTATTATTCTAACAATTCAAAAAATAAAAACAATTCATCTTTTTACCTATGAACACCAAAATTTATTGCTACTATAGCCAAAAAGGGATGAGTTATAGATTATCTAAGTCCGATTATATACTTACATGTTGCTGTTGCTGCAAGTAGACTGTATCTATTTACTTCTTCTTCTTCTTCTTTTTTTTTTTTTACTTCTTTATCAACTGGTTAACTCAAACCATTTGCTCAGGCTACCGTTCAATTCAGGGGAGCAAAAATCAGTTTGGATAGCTGTTTGGCATGGTTAGATCCTAATTAACTAACTGCATTTTTCATTTTTTAAACAATTGTGCTGTTGCGTAGATCCGACTTTAGTTAGAAATTCAGTTTCCCAGTTTGTAATGCATTTGTCAAGATGGTTGAGTCATATCAAGTCTCAGCATAGCTGATATGCTGGAACACCTATTCCCCTGAAGGATATCATAGAGTTATATGCATAGTCATCAGGTAATTTATGAACTCCAAGGCCAAACGTCCCAGTGCAAAAACCCATCTATTGTGGTGAGCTTTTGGTGAGGAATGTCTCTATTTCATCTGCTATGGATTCCTCATCAAATTCACTCTATAGCTCAAACAAGAGTGCAGTGAGGAAACTCTTGCAACATGATTCAATCATGTTGATTTAGCCAACGATTTCCCACATGGGTAATACAGTTAGAGCAATCATATAAATCAAAACACCTAATTCTTCTCTAGAAAGTCAGAAACTTTTCTACATTGTATTTGATGTATCTGGTGCCAAGTGATAGGTTAAGAAGGAAAATGCAAGACTTCTAGAGAGAAGGTAGGAGGAATTCTATATCCTTTTTTTTTTTAATACATTTTTGTTGTTGCTATTGCCTGAGCCGGTTCCCCTAAAAGATGAGCGGTTCCCGATATGATCAAACCTGGGTTGTCATTATAAAAAGTAGTCCCTGTTCAAGAGATACACCTGAATAGGATGTGTACCAGACTTGACAATGGCATTGCCCTTCCAAAGAGAAGAGCATCAGGCTTGGAAAGGCCATCCAGATGCCTCTACTACTTCCTCTGTGCCTCGAGGGGCTATTTCAACAGAGGGGTGCTTCATAGGAGCAGTGCTTCCCCTAAAATTGTATTCTGAAAAAACCAGGGTCCGTTCAACTTCTAGCCTAGCCTCTCGAGACACAATCTAATACCATTTTGAAGCCACTTGGGAGCATCATTTCTTCATCCAGAGTTCCTGTTGTGGAGACAGCCAACTTCTCTCTGTTCAGTACACAGAGACTCATCGTCCTGGTGGCTTCTGCTCCTCCAGCTGATAATCCTTAATTTCAACTCCCCTTCACAGGTGACCCCCCAACAGCAGGTATTGTTGCCATCGTGAGAATTGTGGGACAGAGGGAAA
Source organism: Nyctereutes procyonoides (assembly GCF_905146905.1). Lineage (NCBI taxonomy): Eukaryota > Metazoa > Chordata > Mammalia > Carnivora > Canidae > Nyctereutes > Nyctereutes procyonoides. Next base: position 39,182,217 of record NW_026575042.1, read on the forward strand.
CTCATGACTGACCCAGATCAGCTGCCTTGGCAGCAGAGTATGTTATCTGTCAGTATTTATTAAAAAACCTAACAAACAGTCTGGTGTTTGTCAAACTCCTTTTCAGGATTCTCTCTTGTCCTCCCTCTCCCTTTGCCAGGACTTTCAGTTCCATGTGTTGTCGCTGTTGGTAATTGCCCTAGAGAGTTCAGAAGGAGTTCTATAAACTAGTTCTTGCACCCAGAAAACAGCAATTATATTTTCCTACTCTCTTGGGATTCTGTGCCGTTACGATCCCCTACCACCACATTCACTTCTTCAGTAAGGTGGTCTTTTTTTGTATGAGAAACATGCCCATGTTCTACCCTGGAGAGATAGGTCGTCCGTTCGAGAAATGTTGCAATGAGAAGATCTGACATAACATGACCTGCCTGAATGGTGAAAGGAAGCGAACATAGCACAGACTCACCCCAGGGCCTTTGCACTTGCAGTACCTTCTGCATGAAATGTTTATTTATCTCCTGAGATCTTCCCATGCCTGTTCCTCTCTTGCCGTCCAGGTCTCAGCTTAAATACACTTTTCTCCGCGAGCCTTCTCTGACCGCACAGGCGCTCTCTTCCTTGTCTTCCAGTTTCGTTTCCTTCATAGCACTTATTATCTGACATTATTTTGTCGATTTGCTTACTTGATACCTGGGAACCCCTTGAAAGCAGTGACCTCGTCTATTTTGGTTGTGAGAGCATTACCCAAGGTTTAGAACCGGAATTGGTGGGACCTGTCTTACAACAGGTCTGTGTTGGGTTCGTATGTAGAGCTGTCAACTTTACCCAGAAGCAACAAGTCTCTGGCCCTCCTTCATTGGTATGCTGTGGCCTCAGGCACATCACCAAATTATAAACCCACATGCTCCCATAGCAGTCTGTCTCTTGGAGTTTCATTATTCTGCTCGCTGTCTTTGTAGAGATTAGAAAAGATGAATTTTGGTGGCAAGTGAAGAGTCATTTGCCTCTTACTTACTTTCAAGCCTTCTTCCCTAGCTGAGCGTTACATAAATTAAGCGGTTGCAGCATCCAAGCCAGCAAGCTGTCAACTGTGTGTGGAGTGTACTTCACACTGTAAGTCATCTCATAAGGAGGGGTGGGTGCGGATAGGATTTGCTTTACCGTGACGTTCCAGGTCTGGCTGCTGCTTCTGAGGGGCCGAGGGGGGCCTGGGCCGCCCGGCCACCTGACCGTGTGCAGGGCTGAGGCCTGCCGCCTGACGTCTCTCCCCATCCCAATTAATATCACGAAAGGGCAATGTTTATGCGAAACCGCATGCCGAGAGGCCTTTTGCTCCTAATTTAGACTATTAAAATGCCATTAAGAACCTCACAGCACATTTCAGCACTGTTTTCCTTCATTATTTCTTGTTGAAGAACAACCATGTGGAAAGGAATGCATTTTGTTTCTGTGCAAAGTGGAGCTCATTTTTTCAGGACGGTTTATGGCGCCCATTGGTGGAATTTATATCTCCAGATCCAACCCCTCTACCCAGACGTGGGGTTGGCAGATATGATTTCTGTCAGCGAAAATAAGTACAGTCAATACAAACATACCGAGGCATTTATTTTAAACATTTGGCTGAATAAATCATTGTGGCCACCGTACTGGAGACAACCTTCATTTCAACCATGGAATGTTCCGGAGGCCATGATACTTCTATTCTGTTTGCTTGCTCCTTTTCAATAAAGCATCAGCATTTTCTGTACCAGGGCTAATACCTCATCAGAGGTTACATCTGCTGCTCAGATGCAAAGCTGGTTATCCAAAGACCAGTTCATATGTCATGGGAAACTTTTCATGAATATATAGTCTACCCACAGGGCTTGTTATTTTTGAAATTTTTGCCCAATTTACATTTTTTTGGAGATTAAAACGCACGCAGTGTGATCCCAGCTTTGACCTTTTAAATTGCTACAAGTTAATCTTTGGCTAAAAGCATGGAGAGTGGGAATAATTATATTTTGTGAAAGAAGCAGGTTATGTGCACAGAGGGTGACCGCAGTTATGGTAATGTGTCTCTTAGACAACGTTTCGTTGCTAGAAATTGTATAAACAAAGGAAAACAGTATTTTCGTGCATTTTTATTGAAAAAGTGTACTTAGATTCTGGATGGTTGCTTTGCAAACAAGCTGCTCCTGGGTATTTCCCTTCGCGTCGCTTTTCTCCATGAGCGATGGTGTTCCTCGGCAAACATTGCCCACGGGCCGTGGTGGCAGGAGGCAGGGACGCTTCCTGGCTCATACACTCCGAGTGATTCATGTGGGGAGCCGGTGTGGTTCAGTCTGGAGTCAGAGCACCCTAAGGCAATGTCTTGCTGATGGTTGAGGGAAGAGCAGTTTAGGCCCCCTCTGCCCTGTTAACTGCCTCCAGGTGGACAGAAGTGGCTCCTGTGGGACCCCTGACTTCCAGCTGGAAGGGGCAGAAATAATAGCAGAGCTTGTTGAGTGCCAGCATTGTGCTCAGGGCTTGGCTTCCATGAACTTATCCACTCCTCAGCACACGGTCAGGTGGCCGGGCGGCCCAGGCCCCCCTCGGCCCCTCAGAAGAATGTTTCAGCTCACTCCCATTTTATTGGTGGGAGATACCAAGGTGATTGACCTGATAGGTGGCAGAGATTGGGGGCTGGACCCAGAAGTCAGACTCCAGAGCCCATGGAAGTCTCCAAGCCATCATGACCACATGATATGTGGTCTGTCATCTAAAGGGCCCAGAGGTCCTTCAAACATACCATTTGCTTGACTGAGGAAATGAACAGTAATTCTAGAAATCTCTAAGCCCCAATGTCTAGGGGAATGCATTTTACAGAGAGCACCTGATGACGTTTTCTCTATGGAGGCAAGAACCACCCATGCTTCACTAACGAAACCTCTTGAGTTGGGACAATGAAGGAATCCAGTGGCTTTTTAACACATGTAGATGTGGCAGCCTCCAAGGTCAAAATCTGAGCTTATTCCAGTGATGCTGCCAATGCCCACAACATGGTCTGTCTTCCTCCTTCTCCTTGGCCTCTCCATCCTATGCTGGACAATGAAGCTCCTCTTCGAAATGGAGGAAAAGCCAGGGTTTAGTGTTATCCCATGGAGGTTATCCATGGAGTGTTATCCCATGGAGGTTGTGGAGGCTGCACTGACCACAAAAAAATGACCTCAGGCAATTTACTCAAGCTCTTAAATCTTTAACTTCCTCCATTGTAAAATGGAGATAATTATAACCTCATCACCATCTCTAGTGATGGGCCAGTCTTCATCCTTTGAGGATGGGTTTGGTCTTTGGAATAAAATTAAACAACAACAACAACAACAAAACACACACACACACACACACACACACACACACACACACACAAAACCAAAGCCCAAAACCCCACACCAAATCTTTGCAGAAAGGAGCAGTGAGGAAGGTGGGCTGTCTCTGTCTCTCTGGGAGAAGTTGGGCAGGGATATGTCAGCCCAGTCACGATGCTCCTTTCCCTATGCGATTTGTGAAGTGGCTCTGTGGTCATTTCAGAAATGGCACAATCGTTGGAAGAAATGTAGCACCTTCTCTCATTGGGATGGAGAAGTTCAGGTTGTTAAACCCTCTCACGGATTGTATGATGCCTTATGGATTTTTTTTTTTCCTTTGAGACCATGGTTGAATGTTTGTTTCCTGCCTCATAGATTTTTTCTTTGTGAGGACCTCAGGCCCGGGTAGGTGCTTAATTCTTTCACAAAATGGTGAAACCTGGGGAATGGGAATACCAGTCCTCCACTTACTTATTCCTTATGACACAATTTAGACAATTAATTGAAACTCATGACACCTCTGTTTCTCAACTTGAAAATGGGATGATGTTGCCTTCGTTACAGGATCGTTGAAAGGATCTGAAAAGCCTTAGCCCTGCTACTGTCCGCATGCAGTAGGCACTCAATAAGTTCTCTCTGCTGTCCCTGAAATTCCTTGAGCAGAAAGAGATGACCCTGTTCACAGCTGGCTTTAAAATGAATGTTATTTCCAATAAACCTAGGACTCTCCCGAGCATTTAAGGACCTTGAGACTGTTTTAAATACATTTACCAGTGACTCTTTTTGTGCCCAATTAATGAAGTATTAATGGAGATCTAGGGTCACTTTAAGCTGCAGGGAAGCGACGTCTGAGAAGAGAGAAAAAGGTAACTGTGGAGCTGAGTGAGATCCCCGTGCCCTGCTAACGGCCCAGCCCACCGTGTTATGGAAACTTCTACAATGTGGAAGCAGCTGTCTGGCATTGGATCTCAGCTCTGCCAGTTTCTCTGCGACCTTAACCTCTCTGAGCTTCACTCTTCTCACTAGAAAAAATGAGATGGCAACATTGACCTCAAAGTGTTGCTATAAAGTTTAAATGAATTAAATGAATTAATGTTTGCAAAGCATTTAAGGTCATGACTAGGTGTCTCCGTAAGGATTTGCTCCCACATCATGGGGCTGGCATTTACCGAGCATGCCAGGCCCTGCACTAGGCCCAGGGGAGAGTGCTGGCTCCGTGCTCGCCCTCACGGTGCTCCCGGACACGTAGGCAACGTAGGTGTCCTAGGAGTGCTCTGAAGGAAAACGAAGGAGAGCCAGGAAACAGCTAACGTGTGAGGGAGGGTGGCCAGGGAAGGCCTCTCGGAGAAAATCACATTTAGTACGGTGCCTAGGGAGCTCAGAGCCTGTAGCAAGAGTCGAAGGTAAAGAGAGACCTTCAAGAGGGTTTCAGACCTGTGACATAGTCCTGTGGTCAGGAACTCCCTGAGCTACTAGGTTGTTTCACAGCCGCAGGAGCACTGGCAGTGGCCTGTCAGCAAGGTCATCCCACACAGAGTGGGGTGCATTCTAGGAGGAATCCTCTGGAAGAAACTACAGTGCACAGTGGCAGCCCGTGCCCTCCGTGTCCGATGGTTCATTGTTTTCTGGAGGCGTGGATCGAGGAAGTGAGGCCCAGAGAGGGACCACGCTGAGGGACTTTGATTCTCCTGGGCCCTCTGTAGCTGCCGCCGGTTCCAATCTGAGCAGCCCTCCAGCCCAGCGTCATCTCCAAGGGCCCAAGAGCCTCTCTGGAGAGCCCTGGCCTCGGGACCTGCATCTAGGAACTGCTTGGGCTGCCGGACCAGGTGCCAGAGCAGCTTCTGTGTCAGCTCCCCACCACTCACCCCCTTCTCTCACTTTCCTCTCTTCCCTCTGCCTCGGCCTGGAAGGGCCCAGGGGCTGGCAGCAGCAGCAGAGTGTGTGTGTGTGTGTGTGGGGGGGGGGGGGTTGGGATGCAGGAGCTCTGACAATATGACTCGAAGATCCGTGTGATCCATGCCCCCTCACTTAACAGCAACAATCCTAAAGGCAGACTTTCATTAGGGGCTTTTTAAAATAGGAATTGGAAACTGGGTAATTATCAAAACAATCACAAAAATGGAAGATTCTGTGCAACTGAGGAGAAAACGAAATGAAACGCATGTTTCACACTAGATAATTCCAGCTCTGCTTAGACCCACTTTATAGATGTGACAGCCTGAGCCATTAAGACCAATCCATATGCAAACTCATCAGCGTTATACATTTGCACATTAGGATACAATGCCGCTGCTCTTCACACAACCCTCGGAGCTCAGCAGATGACAACACTCGCACTGAATGGCAGACTCGCTGCTTGTCTGGGCTTCTGCTTGTGGTTGTGCACGATGCACAGGCCGACTGTTCTGGTGACCCTGCTGGTGGTCTGTCCGACATGCATTTTCACTTTTTTATTTATTTTTATTTTTTTATTTTTTAAAGATTTTATTTATTTATAGAGACAGAGAGAGAGAGAGAGGCAGAGACACAGGCAGAGGGAGAAGCAGGCTCCATGCAACAAGCCTGATGTGGGACTCGATCCCGGGTCTCCAGGATCACACCCCGGGCTGCAGGAGGTGCTAAACCGCTGCGCCACGGGGGCTGCCCGCATTTTCACTTTTAACAGGATGGTCAGTTTGTTAGGGGTGGGCGATATGTCCAGCTACAAATGCGCACCTCTCGGACTCCCTTGCAGCCGAGAGTGGCTAGGGGATGCCATGCTGGTCACCGGGCTGTAAGCAAAATGCTGCTAAGCGATTTAGAGGAAAGCATTTGCTTTCCCAATACAAACTCTTCCCCTTTCTGTTCCGTTCTCTTCTTCCCGCTTGAACGTAGATGGGAAGACTGAGGTGCTGCAGCTGTTTTGGAACCACGAGGCAACAAAGCATGAGGCTGGAAGCCTAAAGCAGAAGGCTTGTGGGGCAGAAGGTAGAGTGGAGCCTGGGATCCTGATGCCGATGTGGAGTTTCTGAACTATTGCTCGACTTGTGATCGCCAGCCTGCTTCTCACAGAAGACCAATAAATCCTTATCTATTGAAGTCTTTGGTGCTCAGGTTTTCTGTTCTTTGCGGCTGTGCACATTTCTAACTGATACCAAGAACTTCCGTAACAATGGGCTAGCTGACATAAATTTCCTCTTTTTGAAATAGGCACTAGATTTTATGTGAAAACAGAGGGTGTATGAGTGGATAATGGAAACGATAGATAATGTAGTTCTCTGCAGGAGAATTGGCCTTCCTAGCTCTTGCTTTGTCTTAAATTATGGCATCTGGCCTCCTATGTCTTTTGTTCCTTAAAAAAAAATTAAATGGAAGCAGTCCTTTGCGAGGACACTGACTGACAGGCCACGGGGTTTCCAGATCTGGCTGGGCTTTCGTTCTGTTCCTGTTTTAGCCTGATTTCTTGTCCTGCCTCTTTTCTTCTTGGTCACAAGCCCCAGCTTCTTGGCTGCGCTTACCACACTGATACTGCTCTCTTATGATTTCAGAGGCAGTGCTTGCCTCTTCACTTTGCCCGGGAGTGACTCGACCTAAAACCAAGAGAATGGCCAGAGAGAGAACAGCCATAGTCCTATTTGCTTTCCCGGGCCCCGTAGGAAAAGATTCAACAACATTCCTAATTAATTGCATCTTCTCGCCCCTTTATTTTGGCTGCTGGTCTACTGGAGGAGAAAGAGGGATGTAGTTTTAGGCAAGGGGCTTTTAGGGTACGGCTGCAGTTTGGAGTCTGGTATTCCCCTCCTCACTCCTCCGGGTGGCTTGGTAAAATAAAAGCAAGAGAATGCTGGACGCGGCCTTGGCAAGTTGCTTCAGCCATCCGCACGCAGGGACTCCGATGCGTGCCAAGGTGTGGCTAGATCTCCAGACCCCTCTTTGCTCGGGGCCGCATCCGCCCAGGGATTTCCCTGGGAGAAAAAATTCTCGCAGTTCCTTTCTCAAAGTGCCGAGGGTCATATGGAGAGCCTGGGGTGAAAAGCAGAAGCGAGTATGGCATTTATGACCTGCTCTTACATGTGGGAAATAATCACCCCCTGAGTCCTTCCTTTTCCAATAAACATATAATTGCATCCTAAATCAAGAAGTGCCAATACCACATACCTGCAAATGCCAAAAGTGGTAAAAAAAAAAAAATCAAAATGAAATGGGTCTCTCCAAAGACACTCTGCTATCTCGCGGGCTCTGGCGACTACTGCTCCTCATCTAAACTCCTTGTTGTGCAGAAGAGATTTTTTTTTCCCCTAGTCTCCAATTTCATTTCCCTTATCCCTTTGTCCTTGTGTTATTTATGGGACAAGGCTGAGGAGTGAGTTGCCGAGACACTTTTCAGCATATGCTTCATAAGTTTTATGAACCTCAATTGAATTTGCTTTTTTGTCTCCCTGTCTAGGCTGAATAACTCCTTTCTGGAATATAACCTATCAGCCTGCTGAAGGCAATGAATACGACCCCCCCCAGCCCTCACAGCCAGCCAGCCTAGACTCTTTCCAATCATTTGCTTCATTTCCTGATACGATGGGGCACTTGAAATGGGGCACATAGCTTCATCTGAGACCTGTGGGGATAGGGCATCAGTCACCTCCTCTGCTCCCGAGCTCAATAAATACATGTCTCATGGGTGCCGCTACTGATGCCCTCTGCAGAAGTGAGCCTCCCTTTTCTCCACGGAGCCTTCTTTCTTCATGCAGTTGGTATAGTGTCAAGTGAACTTGAAGTCCTCAGAAATCAGAAGCAAATGAATTTGCTAGACCTAGGCAAACAAACAGGCAGGTGGGGCATCAGATTAATAAGCAGGCGAAATCTTCAGTCAACCCAAGTGTGGTTGACATTTGTCACTGTTGGCTCCCTCAGCATCAGAGCATCCATCCTCCTTATTGGAGACACATCTCTCCTAGTGGGATCCTGGAGAGGGGCAGGACCCAGATGCCCACCCTAAAACCAAGAGGGTGACAAATACCCTTCATTCCTTGTTCCTTGTTTGCTTGGCAAGTAAGAACTTCCACCAAAGCTTGGGATTTTTAGGGAGTGATGCAGGATGCACAGTCTGTTGGAGAGAAGTCGTGGCAGGCAGAGCTGGGTGGCATTGGCCCCAGTGGGGATGGCCTGACAACACTCCGCCTGGATTGGAGCTTTTCTGTGTTCCTGGGGTCTCTGGCTTCCCCCTTTTTGTCTGCTTTCCAAGCTTAGCTCCTCAGTTTTCCCAACAATCCCGAGTGCCCCTATCTTTTCAATATGTTGCTTTTGGTACAACCTAACTGGCACACGAGGGAAACATGAACTCTCCCACCCCTCTGCCCTATGCACAAGCCACTAGGGAAAAATCAGGAGACATTGGCTTGGCACTCCATTTCCATCATCGTTTTTACCTGAGATGGACAATAGTTCATTTTTTATCCAAGAGGAATGTCAGTGCTCACCACCACCCCTACCCCCCACCCATCGTGATCTGAATTAAGGCCAAGCTTGTTTACTTTATTGCATTGGTCGGACACATTCTGAGAAAGTGACCGCTGAGTGATATTTTTAGCACACAGGTCATGCACAAGTGCGTCCTCCCCATAGAAGGTTTAAACAACACAGGAATATTCAGAGGAAACCACCGTAGCCTTCTAGGCCTGTCTCCTCATCATTCTTGCCTCCTGCCCCACGTGGCAGGCACGGTGAACACTGCTTTGCATTTGTTCAATCTGTACACTTGAAAACACATCATTGGGACATACTATGACTTTTAGTTGTGACTTATTTTTTCAAGTAACAATTTATCCGGGATATCCTTCCGTAAAGGCTCCATATATTCTCTTAACGAGCACATATCCTCTTTATTTAACCTCCTAAATAACTAACCCTTATGTGTCCTACTTTATTTAACCTTTCCCATTTAAGAGTTTCTAATTTTTCACAAGTTGAAAAAATAAATGCTCCCACCAACAGTCTTGTGTATTTAGCTTTGTGTTGATGCATGAATATCTTTTCCTGGACAGATGTTTCTGGAATTGAGTTTTTTTCTAAAATGGAATTCCTGGGTCAAACATTATACACATCTCATTTCGATAGGTGCCAACCAACAGCTTTTCAAAAAGGCTTCACCAGTCTGCAGTGCCTCTAATAGAACAGCCCAGGGCTCAATCCTCTAGGCCTTTCAGTGATTTTATAAGCACCGAATTCCTTCCACAGCGGTTCCGATTTCCTGCCAGAGCCCTGCCTGAGATACCATGCTATGATCACACATCTCCTCTGCCTAAAACACTTCTGTGGCTACCGAATCCAGTTCAAACGAAAACATTATCTGCTTCCCTTGAGCCCCACTTTTACTCACGGGCTAGTCACAGCCACTTTTGCCTCTGGCATCAAGAATGACTCAGCCTGCCTTTCAGGCCCCCCAGAATCTGGCTCCATTCCTTTGTTAGTCAGGATGGTTTTGGGGTTTTCCTACCTTAATTAGCCCTGTGCTCCAAATGAGCGTATCTTCCACTGGTCTGCTTTAATCTGCAAGGTGGAAATACTTGGCACCCCCCTACCCCCCAGAGGTACTCCAGTCTTCAGGCTTTTGCTTTCTTCCCTCTGGGCTCAAACGTCCCTCCCAGTCGCATCTTTTGTCCGTGCACACCATCCTCTTGAAGACTGCCAGGGGGCTGGCTGCTAGCTCCCATTGCTCCCATCTCTGCCTTAGTGTGGGTTGCACTCGAGCATGCACTGCGGCCACCCCCCTCACCCCCCAACCGGTTGAACTCAGCATTTGATTTCATCAGACTGTAAAGCTGTTCTTTGGTAATTGTTTCACACATGCATATATTTTGTCTCAGTCTAGATTATAAGGGCTTGATGTAAAAGCTACCACATGTTGTTTTTCTTTTGTATTCAAAAATGTTTAAAGCAAAAGAAAAGAAAGGATTCTTATTGGGTGCCAATTATGGATAAAATGCTTTCTTAGCATGACCTCAATTAATTTCCACAATAACCCTGGAAGGATATTTTTACCTTTTGGAGGTATGAAACAACTTTCCCGAGGCCAATTCCCCAAATTCAAATTTAGATCTGCCTCACCATATGCCATAGTGCTTCCTAAATACATTGCCTGACCAATTGCCCTTTAGACTTCTACACTCCTGGGAGGGAGGGATGGTGAACTCCTACTATGAGTGACTAATTCATGAAAAATGAAAATGTGCCTTCTTTGTCTAGAAAGATGGTGTATTTACTCTGTGTGTGCTTTCATCTTCTTTCAGATACTTAAGAAACTTTTATTGTTTATTCCTTACAAACTTCTTATTTTGAAATAATTTTAGACTTATAGGGAAGTTGCCAAAACAGTACAGGGAGTTCCCCAGTTAGGCTCTTTACCAAGCTCTCCCTAATGTTAAAATCTTACATAAATATAGTATAATTATGAAAACTAGGATATTAACATTGGCACAATGCTAGTAACTAAACTGCAGATGATGGAAGAATTTTCCCAGTTTTCCTACTGAAGTCTTATGTTCCAGAATCCAATCTGGAACACTACCTTGCATTTGAGCATTATGTCTCCTCGGCCTACCCACCGCTACCTTATCAAGGACAGTTCCTCAATCTTTCCTTGCTTTTCATGGCTTTGAGAGTGGTGAAGAATACTGATCAGGTGTTTTGTAGAATGTCCTTCAATTCGGATTTGTCTGCCATTTTCTCAGGATGATACGGGTTATGGATTTGGGGAAGGAATACTACAGAGGTGATGTGCCTGCCGCTCACAGTAGATCATGTCAGGTGGCACATCCCATCATGATAACGTCACTGGTGATATTAGCCTTGATCATTTGGCTAAAGTGATATCCCTTCTGTAAAATAACCATTTTTTAACCTTTGAAATTAATAAATATTTATGGGGGGGGAATAGTTTGAGATTATGGAAATATCTTGTTTCTTCTTAAATATTCATTCACTATTTCCAGGGTCTCTCAGTGGATTATGCCTTCAGCAGGTACTCCTGTGGTGTTCTAATAGAGATTTTCTATCTTTCTCATCCTGTTTACATTTATTAATTGGAATTCTTCTGTAAGCAAGGGTTGTACTTTCTCTCCCATCTATGAATGTATGTATGCATTCATTCATTCATTCATTCATTCAATCATTTACTTACTATGGACTCAGGGATATTTATTTTGGGGGGTTATAATCCAATAGTATTGTTATTTATTTTATTGCCCAGATTGCTCCAGCTCCAGTCATTGCAAGGTCTTTCAAGTTGAATCCTGTGCCTTTTAACATGCCTTCTCTTCTTCTTTTTTCTAATTACTTTTTTACTTTTTTCCACCATGAGATGCTCCCAGTTCATCTTGGATTTTTCCTGCTCCAGCCCTGGAATCAACCATCTCTCCAAGGAGCACTTCTTTTTTTCACTGGAGCATGGTATTAGAAACCAAGATCAGGACGCTAGGTGTACTCATTGCTACTGGGCTATTACCACTTCTAGGCTCTCTCAGGAGACAGACTGAATTAGAACATACATGTGTGTATCCTAAGCTACGCAAACATGTATATTATCTATCTTATCTATCTATCATCTATCTATCTATCTATCTATCTATCTATCTATCTATCATCTATCTATCATCTCATCTGTTTACCTACTATCATTTAACATCTATCATCATCTTTCTATTGCCTAAAATAACTATTAGACTTGATACCAAGGTCAAAGACACTACAATAGCAGAGCAGTGGGACAATGAGGAGTTACTGTTTAATGGGTACAGAGTTTTAGTTTGGGAAAATGGAAAAGTTGTAGAGGTGAACAGTGGTGATGGTCGCACCACAATGTGAATGTTCTTAATGACACTGACTTATACACCTAAAAAGAGTTGAAATAGTGAACATTTATGTTATGTATATTTGACCATAATAAAAAAAATAGCAATAAGTTCACACTGCTCCCTCCCACTCCCATCAAACACTGCAGGGTTTATTCTAGCTTCCCCCTTGCCTTCTATACAACTTCTTTCTCTAGCAGTAAGAAACTTGGTTCCCATTATCTGCAATATATTTTCTTATATGTTCCATACTGGCATACATATAAAGTGAGTTCAGAATTATTAACCCAATACTCCTGTACGAGACAAATTTACCAACTAGAGTACAGTGTTTATGACTTCCTTTTTTCATCTTTAGCCTTAGAGTACTGAGTCAAGATACTATTTTCCAAGGTTACTTAGCTCAGCTCCTCCCTTCTCACCCTTTTCGATGTGGTTATGTCACTCATTTGTAATATACTTGGATCTATTTTTCACAAGTGCCTGCTTGATGGCCAATGAGATAATGCATGTGAGATGCCTAATGCACTACCTGGCATGAAACAGGATCTTAAGAAATATGAGCTGAACTTGATTTTGTGGCGGTGATTAGTGTTGTCCATCAGCTTCATTATTCCAGCCCTATGAAATGTCAAAAGAGCTTTGATCAGGTTTCAAGTACCATTCTTGTCTGTGACTCAGAACTCGGGTAACCAGCCCACAAAAATCAAGTCCGAAGAGCTTTCCTCATTAACATCGTGCTTTAGACAGCTGAGAAGCTTCTCCCAGGACAATAAATCTGTAGGCTTAAATGATGAGTAACAGTGAAAGGTGTGAATCACGCAAGGGATAGAGAAGATTTCAGGTGTGTAAAACTATACAGAAACCCACAAAATGTCTCAAAACAGCCCTCATTTCTCCTCTCATCCATTTTTCCACATTAGCCACTTACATCTTGATCTCTACAGTGGATTGTTAAAAAAATTATTTAAATTCAATTTTCCAAGATATAGTATAATACCCAGTGCTCATTTCATCATCTACAGTGGATTCTGATGCTGAGATTCCAGTGTCAAGATGCCTCACCTTGGTCAACCGGAGATTCAGTTAGGATTTTACGGTTGCAGGCAACAGAAATCAACCCTACCCAACTTGAGTAGAACAGGAATGTGTGGGAGGATATGTGACAGATGACAGAATTAAAGAGAAAGCTGCTGGACTCTGTTTCTGAACAACAGGGACTTAGAAGCTCTAGGGAGCTTGGTAGCAGGAACCATTTGTCACTGGGTCCAGGCCACGAGTACCAGAATGAATCACTTGCAGAAACCTCTCTGCGTCTTGCCACTTAAGACTCGACTTCTGGGAGGGTTCCACTGATCTAGCCTGGGTCACATTCCCACTCCTGGTTTGAGGGAAGTCAGAGAATCTTGAATAGAGCCCCACCAAAGGGGAGAGGATAATAGCTTGCAGATGTTCATTACTTTCTATGATGTATGCATCTTCCATCCATCTATTATGAGCTCTAATAATTTCTAATAATCTAAGTTAATTTATCAATGAAAAAAACAATGAAAAGCAATAGACAAACTTTCCCCATATTCCCTACAGATATTCACTTTAAATCCTAAATAGTTATGTCCTCCCTGCCAGGGCAGGTGTGACTAGACTGTGATATGTGATTGGCTCTGTTGTTGTCCAAGAGATACTTCGAGGCCATCCTTCAGGGCAGTGTAAAGTCCATGGTCAGGGCAGATCACCTGGACCTTCTTTTGGGACAGCCCTTTACTGTGGAGTTTGGATATTGAGTTGAAGCCCTTGGAATTTCCCTGATTTCACATTTTATGAAATCCTCAAATAAGATCCGAGTAGAAGTTAGTGGGGTGTGCAGGTCAATTTAATACAACATGGAGTTTAAAAGCATGGAAGTTTGGAATGAGAAAGACTAGAATTCAAATTCTGATGTGGCCACTCACCCTTTGTATGTTCTTTGGTGTTATTTAACTTCGTTAGGGCTCAGTTTCCACGTCTGTAAAGTGTAGGAAGGGTCTAGTTGGTAAAGGCACAAGCAATGGGATGAGACACTTGGATTGATTCCCTGGTCCACCCTCAATAGTTATATGACCATGGGAAAGTATTTAGTGTCTTTCAAATCTTTCCTTATCCGTAAAATGGATTAATGGTAGCGCGTTCCTCCAAGGTTTAATCTGAGAACTGAATGAGATCATTTAACATAGGTCACCAACATTATTATTAGCACAAAATTTTCTTTAAGGATTGAATTCCTGTACATGAGGTGCATGGCATAGGGCCTTCCCTACTATGGCCAACCTTTAATCATGGTGACCATTGATACCGCATGGCTTAATGGCCATTTGTGAATTAAGTACATTTCCTTTTATTTGTGAGCATGATTGAGTTTTTGTGTACATACGTACATTTTTAGTACATTGCCTTGTACCTGGTGAGAGACTTGCTGCTGCTTATTTTTTTTTTTTATCTTCAGAGAATTCTAAAAGATTGCAAAGACCTGAGGAGGCTTTTGGGAAACTGTTTAATAAGCCGATTTGACTCAACAGTCTAACTTCCTCTTGAGTTACTGAAGTGGTGAGACTCACCCTTATCTGCAAGTTTCTATTTGGAGAGCTCTAAAGGTAGAGCTGAAAATATATTCTAAATGGAGTCTAATTTAGATGAAGAAAACAACAGGCAGTCCTTTTTTGTCCCCAGTTTCCCAGAGATTTGCTGAATTCTCCACTTAACTTGGTGGAGACGGAAATGTTCCACGGTGGCCCAGTATTCGGGGAGGCCCACAGATCCCACCAAAGTGACTTTTTTTTTTTTTTTTTTTTTCCACCAAAGTGACTTTAAAGCTAAGTTCTTTCCGGGCTTCGGCATCAGGAGAGTTTCTCTTTCTATGACCTAGATTTCTTATCTTCATCATGAGTTTTCCCATTCTGCTTTTTCATCCCTTTTGAATTCTTGGACACTGCCCTTCTGTACTCATGATTTATCACCTCCATGCTTCTCTAGAGGTTGCCTGATTTCTTTCCTGGTGACCTCAGGGTCTGTCCCAGCCATCTCGTGATTTCAAGCGGATAATGTTATTGGGATAGAAACCCGCAATTCCTCCAAAGGGACAGGCTTTTTTGAAAAATTAATTTAATCTCTAACTAACCACCTCTGGTGGGCCTCCGGATGTGGGGTCTCTCTGACTCTCAGACACCCCTGCCCTTGGAGGGTGCTAATTCTTAGTTGTTTTTCTTGGTGCCCTTTGAGTTTCCAGAGTGGGCCTCTGGGGCCTGCAGCTCAGCTCAAGAACCTGACATCTTCTGTTGAGATGGGCCTTTTTAATTCTTCAAAAAGACTTCCTCAGGATGGCTCAGAAGCCTCCCTGTCCAACAATGCCCGTGATTCAGTCTTCAATCCCCTTTGAGATTCCTGTGTGTCTAGTAGCGTTGGCATGCTTCACATTTATGACAAAGCTGCAGCTTTCTGGGCATTTAACTATTTCTGAAGGGGGTTACACTATTACTTTCAAACTCTCCTTTTCTTTAATTGCTAATTGTCCATTTCCTTAATTTCCAAGTTTTGCATAGGTGAATTCTCCGCTAAAAGAGCAAAATTTGCAAAATTTGCAAAATAAGCTCAGCGTTAGCCTTCTCTTCTGAATCTCTCCAAATTGTAAACTATGGATGGGCTTGAGGAAGGTAATGTGTTGTGGGGAAAAGTCATTGTATTAATCAGAATGCTCATAACTTGAGTTTTGCTTATGAATTTTGGGGGCATTTAGAAAGCTTCTTGAAATTAATTCCCTTTAAATTCCAAAGCCCGCCACTCTTTTGCTAATCTGTTAGCATCATCACCTGCTTACGTAAACTACTGGAGGCATTTGTCAATGTGGAGACTTGGGGAGTGGGCCAGTGAATAGTCTGCCCTGCTTCCTTCTGAACCTCTGCATGTGAGGGCAATGACACTATTCGTGTCTGGGTGAACTGAGGTAGGATCTGGTGACATCATGTGAAAGCCGATGTGCCTTGGACAAGTTAGGACAGGCACAGGGCTCCACCCTTGAAATGAATGCATTTTTCCAATATCTCCCAACATGGTGCTTGGTGATATAGAAGGCATGATCAAACTTAAGACCTGGCTTCTGCTAATTTCAAAACAATATTGTTGGAAAGAGAGAAGCAGGTTTTGGGAATTAATGTAGGTATCAGTTAGAAAATGGTGCACATCAGTACAACCTTGACGCGGCTGTAACTAAATTTATGTGCTAAGTGCAATTGGAGTTTAGAAAAATGAGAGAGAGAGAAGATTAAAATTGCTGGGAGGTCTTCCTGGGGGAAGTGGCTTTGAGGGAATCCTTGAAGGAAGGAGGCTGCATCTGTTGGTATCTAAATGTGTTGCCTTTATAGATAGGCAGGCCTGGGTGTGAATCACATGCTCATTTGTATGGGTTGTATGATTTTGGGGTAAGTTATCTCATCTTTCTGAGTTTTAATTTCCTAATCTGCAAAATACAGAAAACCCATCATAGGGTTATGAAGATTATACATGGCAAATGACTGAGGTGCCAAATTGTTTCAATGGGAGAAAAGAAAGACTTTTCCACAAATGGTGTTGAAACAACTGGATATCCGTATGGGGAGAAAATGAGCCTCACCCCTACATCACTCCACATACAAAAGCTCATTTGAGATAGTTTATAAATGTAACATATAAAACCAGAATCATAAATGTAAAAGAAAGCATAAGAGAATATCTGAGTCACCTTGGGGCAGGCAAGTGTCAGGACGTGGAGAGCACTAATCATGAAAGAAAAAATTGTTAAGTTAGACTATTTCAAAATTAAGAATTTCTGCTCATTGAAAGATACTGTTAAAATAAAAAGGCAGGACTGGGAGAAAATATTTGTAATGCATATATCTGACAAAAGACTTCTATCCAGAAAATACCAAGAACTCTTAAAACTCCACAATAAGAAGACAACCCAATAAAACATGGGCAAAAAATTTGAACAGAAAGCTTAAAAAAAAGAAGATATATGGATGGATAATAAATACATGGAAAGAGAATCAATACATTTATTCATCTGGAAAAAGCAATTTAAAACCAGAATAAGATACCGCTAGATAGCCATTAAAATGGCTAAAATTAAAACAACTGATAATACCAAGCTGTAGAAGATCTGGAACATTCACCCTCTGCTGGTAGAAATTTACGTGGCATACCACCGTGGAGAACTGTTTGCCAATTTCTTACAAAGTTAAGCATACATCTATCCTATGACTCTGCACTTAAATTTATAGATATTTATCCAAGAGATGTGGAAACTTAGGTCCACAGAAAGACTTCTGCAAGATTGTTCAGAGCAATCTCACTCATAATAGCCAGAAACTAGGAACCTAGTTTGATGTTCATCAACATGAAAAAATGAGCAAATTATGGGGATATCCATTATAATTGAACACTACTTAGCAATAGGGAGGACAAATGACTGACACATAACAACAACAAGGTTCAATGGGTGAACCTCATTATGCTGAGTGAAATCAGACACAAAAGAGAATTTACAGCATGATTCCATTTATGCTAAATTCTAGGACAGACAAGATGAACCCGTAGTGGTAGAAATCAATTGTCTTTGTGGGAGGGAACTGAGTGGAAAGTGGGACAAAGGAACATTGTAGGATGACAGACATGATCTCTGTCTCCACTGGACTGATGGTTATGGAAATGTGTACAATTGTCAAAACTCACTGTATAATTGTCAAAACCCTAATGGATAGAATTGTTGGCTCATTATATTGTACACCTGAAACTAATATAACACTGCATGTTAATTATACTTCAACGAAAAAATAAACATAAAAACACCACCTTCATGGAGCTGAATATTAAAGGTCTGTGCATTTTGCTGTATGTAAATTATTTCTAAATACAACAGAACATCATGGTAAAGTACACAGGATGTGGTAACTTCTCAGGAATGGTGGCTATGGCTCGGGCACGGACGATGATATTGGGGGTTTTAGTTTTGATCTCTTGCCCAGTAAGCCAGTGGCTTAGCCATCTCCTTTGACAGTAGGGTCCCTTGGGACTCATGTGAGACCCTTGGCAGGTGCTGGATGTTCTTATTGTCACCCACAGTGATGCACTTGGATTCTGCACACACACATATGCTCTTTCTCTCCCCTCACTGCTCTTTCTTGCTCTCGTTCTCTGTCTCTCATGTGCACAATCATGGGTCTGCTTTCTTTCTTTCTTTCTTTCTTTCTTTCTTTCTTTCTTTCTTTCTTTCTTTCTTTCTTTCTTTCTTCCTTCCTTCCTTCCTTCCTTCCTTCCTTCCTTCCTTCCTTCCTTCCTTCTTCTCTTATCATTTATCATCTTTATCCCACCTCTTCCCAAAGCCAATTTAATGTGGCTTATAAAAATACATGTCAACCACTGGATAAAATGGTGTGGAAAGAAATGTAGAAACAAAGCCACGACGAGATAGACACCATTTGGTCCTGAAGCGTGGCTGGAGGCAGGCTACAGATTGTGCTCTGAGCTCCCTGGTCACAGCAAGGAAAAGAGAAATGTGATTTGTTACTAGAGAGCCCACAGAGCAGATTAACTTTATCACAAAGCAGTGTCTGGGGCTGCTATCTGTTGTTCAGAGGCCCAGGTTTCCAATTTGTTTGCCCGAGTGACGGATTAGTGGTGAGGAGAAAAGGAACCAGAGATTTTCTCACCCTTGGCTGGTTTTCCTGGCAGGGAGACACTGAGAGTTTCCTTTTGGAAGGGAGAGGCGCTGGGGCACTCCCTGCCGTGGAGACAGCATTATTTGTATTCCGGGTCTCTGTGGTCATCCTCTGCGTGCTCAGCCTGTTCTCGCTACACGGTTCATCTTCCTGCTGTTTTTCTGTGATTTCAGTTTTGATGTTGACACCTTTTCTCGAGTTAAATTCTGGCCAGACAAGCTTGTTGCTGAAAGGCCCATCCCAGCGGAGGTCTCTTTTCATTCATCTTGGCTGTTTCTCTTTGATTATGGTAGACTTATATTTTTCCTTCCCCTTCTCAGAGTCATTTTAGACTTTAAAACCTCTTAGCCTTTCAGCTGGAGCTATCAAGTGCCTGGATGTTTCGATAGAGAGCCCTCCTCCCACCGAACCTTTTAAGAACGAGCTCCCCAAGTGCAAGCAATCAGATCCATCTTCCTCTTGCCTTAAAGAGTCACTGCCCCTCCGAATCTGCCATTTGGTAGCTGGAAAGGAGATTTTCGGACGGGTCCCTGGAATTAAGTCTTGACTTCCAGGAATGGGCAACTTGTTGTAGAGCCAGCACCCCAGACTGGGTGTTGGGGATATAGATTCCAGGTTAACTTCTGGGGCTGATATTAGGCAAGAGACATAACCTCCCTGGACCTGCCTTCCTCATAGTGCGGTGGATGAAACAGTCTCAGAAGGATGTTGTGAAGTCGGTAAGATACCACACTTGAAAATGCTTTGAAAATCTGAGTGTTTTAAATTCTTAGTCTGTAAGGGAGAGGAAAGGAAGGAAATATAATTTTACCAGATTGAATTTGCAGGTTGTATTTGGTGCCTTGGCAAGAGGACAAGAGAATTAGGAAACATATTTCCTGTCCTGAAGAGTTTTAGACAGAGTTTAGAGGATGTATGTAAAATGCAAACCATTTACTCTTGAAACCCCGCCTGAAGTCTTTTGTTTTGTCTGCAGATTTTGGGCCAGACTTGTTTCCTTAATCTTTTTTTTCTCTAAATAACTTAACTTCTTCCTCTTGACATTGATATTTAGGTACTACAAGAATACCTCTTACTTCCCCTGAGAGGTATGTTTCAGAAAACGAGAATCTCATAACTCATCATGTTTCTTTTATTGCTTTGGCTACCAGGAACCTCAAGGTTACCACTATTGCTTAGTCTAAATAACCACATGCTTGAGGCATTTCCTTTTGCTTCTTTTTTCCCCCCTACCTGATGTCTGGTTTTTCTTTTGCATTTGAATGGTCTTATTCAATGTATCTCTGTTGGTGCAAGTCATTGCAGATCTTTTTTGGAATTATAAATAATTTATATAAATTAATTTGGAAGTATAAATAATGCCAACACATAACAACACACAACACTATTCTTTCTTTCTTTTTTTTTTTTTAATTTAAAGATTTTGTTTGAGAGAGAACAAGAGAGAGAACCAGAGAGAACATGAGCAGTTGGGGGTAGGGAGGGAGAAGCAGGCTCCCCATTGAGCAGGGATCCCCATGTGGGGCTCAATCCCAGGACCTTGGGATCATGACCTGAGCCAGATGCTTAACTGACTGAGCCACCCAGGCACCCCAGCAAACACTGTTCTATAAGAAAAATGCATACTGACTTCTAATTCTGCATCTCTCCTCCTGTCTTAGTAACTGAAAAGCAGGCTGTTTTGAGTTGGGAAGCAGCTGTGACAACACTGAAGCAAACAGGTGCCAGGTGGGAGGCCTGGTGACTTGAGAATTCTCTTGATTGGTGGTGGAGCAGAACAAGCTTCAGGCCAGTTCTTTCTCAGCAGCTCAGAAGGGTCTGCTCAAGCAGATCTCCTGGTTTCCATTTGTATGTGTATGTACAGTTAGTGCTCGACACTTAGGCCAGTATGTCTCATACTTTAACATACTTGTGAATCCTCTGGGGATCTTGTTAAAATGTAGATTCTGAGTCATAATTTGTTGGATGGGTCATGAGACTCTGCATTTTTCACAAGTTCTCAGGTGGTACGGATTCTGTTAGTCTGTGGAATGTGCTTTGAGTGGCGAGGACATACAAGTCATTTAAACTTGATCTGTTGAATGGACACATCTGACTCGTTTACGAATCATACTTCCTACTATCGGGATTGACCATATTGCTAGACCTGTCTTCTTTTAAGAATCCTAAATCTTCATAGTTCCTAGTTTCTAGCTACTAGTTGAGCATCTTCTGTTAGGAATTAATTATTTCTTCCAGCTCTTGAATGAGTTTCTCCTTTCTTCCCTCACCTCCTGACCCACTGCACACTCTGAAGTTCATACCTAAAGAAAATATACTATGAGCTGTAGAGTCATTGGTTAAGGGTCTCTAGTCTTAGGGGTAGATTGGCTTGTACTTTTCCATGGAACTGGGGGTCCCATAGGGCCTTGTGCCTAATGGGTCCTTCTTAGATGTTTGTTGATTGATTGACTGGCCTGTGATTCTAAATATTTTTGACAACTGAGAGGAAATGAAAATAATTGACAAAAATTGGCTTTCTCTTATTAACTTCTTTCTGCCCAGCAGAAGTGGAGGCTAATGCACACTGCAGTGGTGTCAGAAATTACTGTGGAGATGAGGGCCCTCAGCAAGAAGCTGAGGGACGAGGATGGGTATTGGTGTCTAAGCACTGGTGCATTTGACCAGGTGTTCAGGCAATCCCTGTAATGCTGGGACACTTCACATTAGGCCACAGAGACCAAAAGTATTCACAACCCAGTGGCTAGAAAACACTACAAAGCATGCTGTGGAGGCTGCACGTGTGAGCCCTCGGTACTGCCTCTCTGCCGCGTGCTGTCTGCCATGGTCCTTGTCCAGTCGTGATTCCATCACTTTCCTCTTTGCTTCAGTCAGAGGGGTGAATCAGAGATGCAAAGTGACATCACAGAACTCCTATATCTACATCAGTGGACCTCTCTCTGCTGCCTTCTTCACCTTGGAATAAGATTATAGTTGCCCCAGTACAGGAAAAGTTCCACTTCTGTTGCAAAACATCAATTATGAGGTGTGCAGAACAAATGGGTTATTGGTCATGATTAAAGCATTCAAGTTTGCTCATAAAATATACAGAATATAAATCAGAATATATTCAAGAGTTACTGTTTAATAATTTTGTCCTCACTGACTTGCATTTGATATGATTTCACGAATGAGTGGGAGAGGAAGGTTTTGTTGCAATGAGTAAGTGGTAAACTGCATATACATCAGATGTCGAAGGGCACTTCTGTTCCTAGGGAGTTGCTGCTAGTGATGCCCCTATAGCACACTTAATGATGTGGCCAGACAGCCCAGTGATCATCAGCCCAACAACCACCTCCAACTTATGTGAGGAGAAGACTTGAAATTCAAGGGGGATCATCAAGGAAATGAATCACATCCCCTGGGCTTTTCCTTCCAAGCCCAGGGTAGGGGGCTCCTCCGGAAACCAACACTGCATTACAAAAGCACCAATGAGATAGAATGTAAGTCTACTTTGCACCATCCTCCTTTTCCGTGCTCTTACCCTGGAAGATACATAGGTGGAGATGGAGAGGGTATGCAAGGGCAGTGGAAGTGCAGATCACTCTCCACCCCCATGCAGGTCAGGCCTAAGGTGGAAGAGGGGGTGATCAGGTTGTTTAGGGAGATGTGGCTGAGTGCCGAATTGTGAGGGATTAATTATTTTTTAGAAGATTTTATTTTTTTATTTGAGAGTGAGAGATAATGAGAGAGAGAGAGAGAGAGAGAGAGAGAGAGAGTGTGAGAGAGAACATGAATTGGGAGGGGGAGGGAAAGAATCCTCAAGCAGGCTCCCAGTTAAGCACAGAGCCTCACACAAGGCCTAATCCCAGGACCCTGAGATCATGACTTGAGCCAAAGACAGACACGTAGAAGACTGAGCCACCCTGGCGCCCCATGGGATTAATAGTTTGATTAAGACTGGACTAGGCCAGAGAGAGCCTTGATGATCAAAATGTTTTTGTTCTTAGAACTGGCGATGGCTCAAGTTATGAGATCTGTCAGGTGTGGTCTAGGGATAGATAAGGGATATCTTATGGGGCAGGGTGAGAGCAGTGGCTGAGGAACACAAGGCTATTTTCCATTTGAACCCCGCTTGATTCAGGCCATTCGGAGCTGGTTTCCCATGTAAGCCTGGGTGCACCCATGGGAGGTGATCATTGTCTGTACTGGGTGTTTCAGGGAAGAAAGGGTTAAGGAACTTTTGGGCTAGACCTTTTTTATATCTCAGCCTTAAGAAATGCTGTCTTGGTGCTCAAGGAGTGGACTGGGAAGTAAGTGGAGGCCCCTGTTCCAAGCTACATCCTCTGTAGATACTGTCTCATTTGGCCATTTGGCTTCTATTTCTTTGGATTAGCAAACACTTTTTTTTTTTTTTGCCTTTAAGAAGTCTTTAATTGAGATATAAATATTTCTAGGAAGTCAGCACCTGAATTGGCATCAATGACTTCAGTAGATTGTCTGATGGGATCAAGTCCCCATCCCTGCTCAGAAAGCTTCAGTGGCTCCACAGGGTCTACATAATTAAGTCTAAACAATCTAGTTGGCACGCAGGCTCTCCAGGAACCAGTCTCAGGCTATTCTTCTGGGTTGGGCTCCTAACTTCTCCCATCTTACACCACAAGTCCATATAGCTCTTCTGGAGTCCTTGACTCCTCTTGAACACGTTACTCACTTTTCTCCCTCATTCCCATCGTGCTCTTCTCTCCATCATCATCTTTAACAAGTCTGCCCGCTGGGCTGGGTTAAGATGCCACCTTCTCCAGAACGTCTTCCTCTTACTTCCCAATTGATTTCTCTCTCCCTTAGTGATCCTTCGTGCAGAAACCAGCTCCTGCTTTATTAAGAGGACATTACACATCAAGAGTTAGAGAAAGAGTGGTACAGCTTCAGCGATATGATAACTCATGGTAGTTTTATTGGGAAAACACTGGGAATTCCTTCAAGCATATGTCATCAGTACCCCTCCTGCCTTTTGGATTTATTTTTTAATCATTTACAGCTTTAAGGTTTACCCTTGTCTCTCATATTGAATCGAATGATCCCCTGTTGACCCAAGGTAATTCTTGGAGTGGTTCTTTTGTAAATTTTATATGTTACGGAACTGGTTGATGAACTTTCCCCTCCTACCTACCCTTAAGCTCTTAGTGGAGGACAAGTCTTTTAAAAATTTCTGTAGCTGTAGACTTAATGTTTACATCATCCTATAGTACACAGTCTGTACACAGTTCTGGCACACTATACTGCCTACTAGCCTTAGAGTTTTCTTTTTTTAAAAATTTATTTATTCATGAGAGACACACACAGAGAGGCAGAGACACAGTCAGAAGGAGAAGCAGGCTCCCTGTGGGGAGCCCGATGCGGGACTTGATCCCAGTACCCCAGGATCATGATCTGAGCTGAAGGCAGATGCTCAACCACTGAGCCACCCAGGTGCCCCTAGCCTTAGAATTTTCTGTCTGTTCCCCTGATAGATTGTGTACTTCTAGGCAATCCCTTTATTGGGTACACACTTCTACCTACTCCATGTGGTGTACTTTGTAGGTGCTTAATAAATATTCAGTGAATGATAACCTATGAGACCTAAATCTACAGGGGGAAAAACTCTGGAGAGAAGCCAAAGGACAGTAAAGGAGGGCTAGTGGAAGGGGTGTAGAACTAGGGGCTCTTGGGACCAATCTCCATCATGCTGTCATTTGACCTGGGATTGGCATGTAATCAGGTTGTAGGCGTGCAGCCTAGAGGGAACATCACCCCCCATCTCCTTGTTTGACTTCTTTTTTTTTTTTTTAAAGATTTTATTTATTTATTCATGAGAGTCATAGAGAGAAAGAGAGAGGCAGAGACACAGGCAGAGGGAGAAGCAGGCTCCATGCAGGGAGCTCGACGTGGGACTCGATCCCGGGACTTCAGGATTGGGCCCTAGCCAAAGGCAGGCGCTAAACTGCTGAGCCACCCAGGGATCCCCTCCTTGCTTGACCTCTTGCATGCTCAGGTGTGCGTGTACGACAGGGGCAGGCAGGTAAAATGTGGGCTCGGGAGCAAGGGAAGTTGTGGCTTTGACCACTTACTCCAGTGTGTGCAGAAGTTTTGAATTTTCATAAATTCATAAGGTCTAAATACCAGGTCCACGATAAATACAATCTTTGACTGGTTGGCAAATTAAACACAGACAGGGGCCTGCCTGGGTGGTTCAGTTGGTTAAGCGTCAGACTCTTGATTTTGGCTCAGGTCAGGATCTCAGGGTCATGAGATCAAGTTGGGTTCTGTGATGAACACAGAGTCTGCTTGTCCCTTTCCCGTCCCCTGCTTGCACCCTGCTCTCTCTCTCTCTCCCAAATAAATACAATCTTAAAAAAAAGAAAAAGAAAAAGAAAAACACAGATGATACACCCAGACCAAAGAGAATTAGAGTTTCCAGGGTTAAATTCTCGTTCCTCCATGGAATCTTTCAGATTGTGTAGTCCACACACATTACTCCTTTACAAAAGATCCTACAGCATTTATTACTTGGCGCTGCTCAAGTCCTTGATTATAGTGTCTTGCTATTTTTAGTTAGTTTCTTTAATAACATCTGTCTTTATTTGTTTCGGAGCTCATCTCTACCATTGCTTCTTTGCTTCTTGTCATATGAAGTGGTTGAGCACTTAGGAGGAAGTCAGTGATTATTAATTTTTTACTCTCTAATTAGACTCATTATGGAGTAGATACTACAAGGCACTAGATTTAGGGATGTAGGAAAGTAATTTGGGGCCGTCATCTCCAAAGACCAAAAGTGTAAATATTAACTGAGGTCGCCTCTCTCTAGTCCTCCAGGGACTTGAGGCAGATCAACAGACTTTTTAAGAAATAAACCACAAGTAGCTGAAAAACAGCAAAGTTCAAACTGCATCCGGTGTAAGCCTGTGAGAGAATTTTTGCAGCAGAAGGAAGTTTGTTGTTCTTGACCTGAACTTTAGTGTTCTGTGATAATATGGGGGCTGCAAAAATGCTTCTAATCTCACTGACAAAGTTACATTTTTATCCATAAATCATATCTGGAATTAGGGAAGCTGATAGCAGAGAAAAATTTCCCCAGAGACAGTAGACAATGTGTGTGTGTGTATACTTAAATCAAAGTAATTGGTTAATATTATGGAAAAATTATTCCAGTTTTAAGTGGTGTTTTTCTCAGTGTGATGTGTATTATTTTAAAAATATGATACAGACATAGTCTTTAAACAACCCCCCCCACCCCATGCCTCTGACATTATTCATACTGGAGCTTTCAACCAGCCAACTTGGAAAGCACTTTTAACTACAGCTCACATCATTAGTGTTTCTGCTGTCTAAGCAGAAAAAAATTGGGATGCAGCTTAGCAAAGGCTGAGGAAAACATAAAATATGAAGGGTGATAGATCTGTTTCTCAAATAGCTTTCCTGTGTAATGAGCATCCTAATGATTTTTTTCAATTAATATATTTTCATTTATCTCAGGATGAAAAATCCAAGGATATTTTGTTAGAATGATCTGTATTTACCAAGATGTGTACATTTTGGAGTCACTGGTCTTTACTCAGACTGGATTGCTCGGCTAGGCTTTCCTTTCTGGGTCCATGCAGCTTGGTGTCAGCTCCTGATCTTGCTTCTGGACTCCAGTCTGGACTTTCTAGCTCCCTGATAAACATTTTAGAAAGTCTGATTGATATTTCTAAATCAACAAGCTAAAAGTGACCTCATGGTATATCCCCTAGCAATATTTGCATTAATGCCATTGACAGCTCTTGACATGCCTGAATCAACTTTGACTTATTTTTTTGTTTCCTATAATCAATGGTGGCCAAGTCCTGTTGATTCAGACTTTTGAAATGTTTAGAGAATACTCTCTCAGGTTCCCATTTCTATTTCTGCTGAACTAGGTCACACCCTTTTGTGCCTGCCTGGGTCATAGCAACTAATGATTGTCTAATTGGTCTCATGAGCTACCAAGATTCTCTCTCAAAAATGTCCTTCATGTAGCCACCCCCCTCCCCTCAATGGTGCTCTTCCTAAAAAGTGACTTAGGTGATGCTAAAAGACTTGTGGTGGCTCCCCACTGCCTACAGAATCTGCTTCTAATCTAAACTCTCTAGCTGTATTTTCTGCAACACCCTCCCATCTCCCATACTGAACCCCAAGAGAACAGCTCATTACTGTTCAATGAGATACTCACTTTCACTCCTTGTCCTTTGCTTGGGTTGTTTTCTCCCCTAGAGCCTTCAGCAAGACATCATACATTGTCCTGTAACTTCCCCTACTACCTCACCCCCATTTGCCCCAAGCACCATTCTTTCTTTTAGGTTAAAAAAAACATTCCCTTGTGGCAGGTTTTATGGGGACCTTGTTTGCATTTCTGTCTCTCTTGCACATCAACTAGAGCTCCTAGAGAGCAGGGAGTATGTCATTTTTATTTTTTTTTTAAGATTCAACTTAGTGATATATATATATATATATATATATATATATATATATATATATATATATGCTCAATGAATTCCTCTTGTTGAGTGAATGATTAAAGGAATTGTTGCCTTTCTTTTTAAAACAGGGATTTTATTTTTAGGTAATCTCTTTTTTTAAAAAAGGATTTTACTTTTAGGTAATACCTTTCTTTCTTTTTTTTTTTTTTTAAGGGATTTTATTTTTAGGCTCATTCACAGCTCTCAGATTAAGAGTCACAGGCTCCACTGACTGAGCCAGCCACATGCCCCTTGAATTATTGCCTTCTTTGTGAATCTTTATCTGATCCCTGGAAGCAAAATTATTCTCTCCTTTACGTAGCTATACCAATTTGTATTTATCTCCAAAGTTTTTCTCTTTGCATTTGATTTTCAATGTTGTGGGTTGGGGTGCTTTTTCTTTGTATTTATCCTGCTTGGGGTTGAGGGACTTCTTGAATCTGTGGCTTAATGTATTCTGTTGGCTTTGGAAAATTCTTGGTCATTATTTCTTCAAATATTATTTTGCCTCCCTATCCCACTCCCCCCTACTCCCCTCCTTGGGACTCTAATTCCATATAAATCTACTGGGTTCTCTGTGCCTCTTTCTGTATTTTACATCCTCCTTCTCTGTGCTTCACTCTGGATAATTCCCACTCTTCTATCTTCCAGATCACTAGTCCCTTCTTCAGTGGTGTCTAATCTATTAAATCTATTTATTGAGTTTTCAATTTCTGATATGGGTTTTAGAACTTACATTTGACTCTTTTTTATAGATTACAATTATCTTACCATTTATTTTCATTAATCTAGAAATCATTGGGGTTTTGAAGTATTTCAATAACTCCTTGACTCTCTTGAGAGTCCGTTCCTATGGTCTTTTCTCCCCCCTTCTTGGTCGTCCCTTTTGGATATCTGGTAACATTTTATGAAATCCCAGCCATGTATATAAAAACCTGCAGAGGTTATATATGGAACTTTCTTCCTCCAGAGAGAATATAAAAAAATCTTCCAGCACTGTGACACTGCTGGCAGTTCTGCTCAGCTTCCCAGAGACTTAGAGGCCACTGTCTGCCTCTTCAGAGCTGCTCCTTAAGAAGCAGCAAGTGCCACACAAGGAAATGCTGCTCTGATTGTTGGGCTCCCTGCTCTTGGCTCTCCTCCTCTCCTGGATCTTGGCCCTGTAAGTCCTAACTGTCTGGCCTTGAACTCCAAGTTTTGTCTCCATATCTCTCTGAGATGATGAAATCTCTGCTTAGCATTTTTGCCTCTGAGTAGTTTCTTTCTGCTTGGCTTCTCAGCTTTTCCAGTCATGCCATGTATGGATCAGCAAATGCCCCAAGGAGATATGAAGTACCAAATGCTGGGCTCACCTCCACGACTTTCTCTTTTCTCTGGGCTCCTGGCCATGCAAATCCTGGCTTCCCTGAGAGTTCCTAATGTCTTTAAACAGAAAAGTTTTCATTTTATCACACTTTTGTAATTTATTCAGAGGGATGATTGCTCTGTTATACCATAGTCTGCTATAGCTGAAAGCGGGGCTCTTGTATCACAGCATTTTCTTCTACTATAAATTTCTAGGTGTGTTTCGTTCTCTCATTTATGTTACTTGAAAGCAGGAACAGTATTTTATTCCATTTATCTCTGCAAAATGCCAATTCATTCATTACGTTGTAGTATTTTTTGAGTACCCACTATGGGCTAAGTTCTGAAGATATATCAGTGAATAAAATAGACAAGGTCTCAGCTGTAGTGGAACTTATATTCTAATGGGGGAGAAGGTGCACAAGAAATAGCAACAAAAATACCAAGTAGTAAAAGTTGTTATAAATAGTGTTAAATTAGGATGCTGAAATGAAAGGCAGATGGCTACTGCAAGCCCTCTCTAAGTGGGTCATCATTAAGTTGAGGTCTAAACGACAAAAAAAAGTCAGGCAAGAGGAGACCTGAGGTAAATCTAGGGAGAGGGAGGACCAGCGGCAAGGGACCCAAGATGTTTGCTGAAGTGGATTAATTTTGTGAGATTTTAGATTAAAAATGTCAACATAAACTTTTTTTTTTAAGATAACATTACTTTATATGTTTTGAAATGGCTTCTAATTATAAGTGGTAAGTGCGTGCCATGTCTGAAGTACTTCAGTCATTTAGGAATCATGAATATTACTTAAGGCTCCTGAAAGAACTAAGATATCTGCAATAGGCATAACTCGCTGCGGGAGGGTCCCTTGTCCATCTGGGTGGCAGAGTTGAGTAGAAACAGTACTGATTTTTCCTTACCTTTGAGGTTATCTGAACTTGCAAATATGCTACTCTTTGCTTAACAATCACATTGATCATTATTTATATAAAATTATTATAGTTTTACTACATCTCTGTATCACTCTGTATCTGTAGCAAAAAGCAAAACCCAATTCACATGGTTCAAGAGACTGTACATAAGAGGCTGCTTACAGGGGTGTGGGCAGGGCTAAAGGAACAATAAAGGATGGTGAGGTACCCGGGGATTCGCAGTGGTGGGAGCCATTACTGTCCCAAAGTCCATTACTTTAGTCCAGTGCAAATTGAAGTCAGGGAGGGGTATAGCCACTGCCAGAAAATATGGCCTGGAGCAGGAAGGGGGCAGGAAAGAAATGTCCTGTCTTCCCTTTTCTCCTGCCTCATCTTGAGGTGCCTCCCTTGGCCAAACCCACCCAAGAGTCAGCTGGCAGTGGAGCCTGGTAAATGCAGACCACAGGGATTGGTTTGTAGGGTTCCAAGCTGGCACGGACAAGGGCCAAGGATAGACGCCGGTGGGGGGAGGAAACAAATGAGCCACAATGCACACATGTCCACTTTTGAAATAACAAGCAATAATAGGTCTGAAGTGAGTTTGTAGGCTTCTTTTGGAGCCCCTGCCTCAACTAGGACCTGTGTGATATAAAGTGTCTTTCCTCAACCGAGGTTAGAGAACCTGAAGGATTTTTAGTCATGTCTTTTATGTTGAAATATGTGTTTGCTAAAGAAAGATTCGTGACACTGATATGAGTGTGGTTTTATGACACCCAAAGAGGTATCTTTTCAATTTAGCAATTAAAAATAGCAAAATCTTCAAATAAATGCTCAGCATTTCTACAGAAACACTCGTACATACTTGTCTGCAGGCATTGAATGTCATTATCCCTAGGCCCTGAGACTTTGTGGATTTGGGCTAAGTTGTATTTAGTCCATGTCTGATATTTTGTCTAAAATTTCCCAAACTGAATAACCTTCCATTCTACATTGGAATTTTGTATAATTTTTCAGTCAATATGTTTTTATTAATGTTGAACTTAAATTTCTATTGTTTCTCTTTTGCATTGAAAATAGGAAAGTTCTTAGATGGGGAAGGGCACGAGGTATATCTTACTGGCTCTAATGACATGTGTACCATTTTGTCCTTGAGAGCTTAAAATGATTTGTATTACATATCCCTTTTCAA
The DNA here is from genome assembly GCF_905146905.1 of Nyctereutes procyonoides. Lineage (NCBI taxonomy): Eukaryota > Metazoa > Chordata > Mammalia > Carnivora > Canidae > Nyctereutes > Nyctereutes procyonoides. The sequence goes on from NW_026575042.1 coordinate 39,213,003, forward strand.
ATGCTTAGTATTTACCATTCTAATTTATAAATAGTTAACGCCTTAAGTTTCAAGCAAATCTATGAAGTAGGTACTATTATTATTGTCACCTCATTATACATATGGGGATGCATAACTGATACAGAGGGGTTAAGTACCTAACACAAGGCTGCACAGGTCATAAATGGGGTTAAAACAGATTCAAACCCAGAGAATCTGGCTCCAGAGTCTGTGGCCTGCACCAGTGTACCAGGCTGTCTGCATTCAGTGAAGGCTCGAGTTTATGATATTTCCACTGTTGTGAGGTTGAGATTTCCATATTATGAATTGAAGTATGTACCAAACATTTAAACCAACATTTTCAAAATGCCTAGGATGTAAGTCCTGACCTTAAAAATTCTGCTGATTAGAATATTACTATAGCAGAATCCATTAATGTTTCTTTGGGCCAATAAAAGGAAAAGATTTAATCAGCATTTCTTAAAATGTGTTCTCTGCAGGAATACCCCTATAGGGTGCTCCCTGAAAAACGTTTCTATCATCAGATAAGTTTGGAGAACATCACATGCTATATCCATATATTTGAGATTCACAGCTCACATCTTAAAGGTACCAAAAAGTCCTCGGTAGAGACACCTGGTCAACTTTTTTCAACCTAAAATTTACCAAGTTAAGTTGACCAAGAAATTAGTATTTTTTTCCATATAACACTTATTAACAGCTTATAGAGCCAGTGTTGTACAATTTTGAGCTGGTTCCTTAAAATGAAAGTGTTGTCTCTGAGATTTCTAGAAGACAAGTGAAAAGTGGGGAGGAGCTGAAGAAAATGACTAACAAGTGAAATGTAGATACAGTCTGTCATCTTCTTGCCTATACTGTCCAAATTCACCTTCTAAGGTCTACAATAACCTGCAAAACGGGCATTTCCCAGCATGGCATGTCGCCAAATACCGTCATCTGTTGGATTTCTTTCTGATTTGAGGCAGCTCTCGATGCAAATCTGGGAAGAGTAGTGGTGAATCTCACTTGCCTTCCCTGTGTGTGCTGTAAAGAGCTCCTCAAATAGCCTTGCTTTGTTTGACATTTTAGAGTGATTTCTCAATGTTCAAAAAGGGCAGATTCTAAATCCAGATCTGGTGAGAAACGCTGTTACTTATCTGAGAAGAACAGCCATGGAGTGCACACACAGATGTGAAAAGGAGATCTTTCTAAAACAGAAATGAGAGAAAAGAGAGAGAGAGAGAACTTGATGTAAGCATTTGTTATTGTTGATGGCTCTGCAGTCCTGGTAATCACTCCATGCTATAATTTATCTATGTCTGGGCTGGGATTCCCAACCACATTCCAAGAATATGGTTAAGAACATTGTATTCTCTCTACCAGAACTCCTTCTCTCTCAACACCAGTCAGGCTTGGGTTTATTGTGTTTCTGGACAACTGGTTCTGATTGTGGTGTCTGTGGGCTCTCTGGCTTTGTCCTCTCCTCCCATACCTTCCCCATGGTAGTGACCACTCCCCCTAACTTTTGGCCCCTCTGGATAAGAAGTTAACAGGCCCAAGAGGAAGACAGAGATCAGCGTGGCCTCCTTACAGTCATCACTGCTCCTCCTGTTTCTCTCCCTCAACTGGCTCCCGCACCACTGTTGCATGGACCCTCCATGCTGTGCTTCAATTTTCCATTAGGTTTGGGCCTGCTCCAGCAGGGAGGAAACTGCTCTCTGGAAGTAAACTTGTGACCTGTGCAAAATGAATTCACTTTTCGATGGCACCAGAGGACCATTTAGTAAATTACTTTCATTGCACAGAATACCACCCTGGTGTCCTGGAAGATGGAATTGGTGTCACATGGGTGAGCTATTTTCTCCCTGAGAAAAAGTAGTACTTCCACAAAGGGCTCTGGCAGGTGTGAGAGCCTGAGTCTGGTGGAGGGGGTTGGTGTCGGAAGGGTGTCTGCCAGAATGGGGCAAGCATAGGGATAGTGTTTGGTCCCTAAAGCTTCTAGAAGTGGGTCAGGAGGGTTTTCTGCAGACACAAAAACTAAATTCTTGGCCACAGTTTGCCACAGTAATGTTAACTAATGATAACTCCCAACGATGGCAACAAGTGTTTATTTAACTTCTATCAGATTCTGGCACCATGGGAGAGACTTTGCACATATTGTATCACTTAATTGAGCAAAAACAGTAGGAGATAGGTGTTTTGATATCACCATTTCATGGAAATGAGCCTTTAGAGAATGTAAGCCTCATATGTAAGGTGAGGCACATAGAATGCATTGAAATGAGAGTACGAATTCATTTATTTATTCAACAAATATTTTTGTTATAGAAACAGTGGTAGGTGCCAGCGATACAGCAGGGAACAACCCCCCCCCCCAAGTGAATATAGTATATTAGATGATGAAAAGCGTAATGGAGAAAAAGAAAGCAGGATAAGGAGATGGAAAACCTTTGTGTGGATGACAGTTCTATTTTATGTGCGAAGGGGTCAGGGAAGTCATCTCCAACAAGGGGATGTTTAAGCGGAGTTGAAGGAAATGCAGAAACGAACCAGGTACATACTTCAGAGGCGAGAAAACAGTAGGAGCAAGGGCCCTGTGGTGGGAATTTGCTTGATGTGGGCAAGGACAGAAGGAGACCAGTGTGACTGGAGCAGGAAGGGTGAGGGGAAGGGGTGAGAAATGAGGACAAATGCCCTCATCAATGAGACCTCCAAGAGCTTTACCTCTTCCGCTACATGAGGATGTAGTGAGGACGGTGGCTGTCTACAAACCAGGAAGTGATCATCAGACACTATGTCTGTTGGTGCCGGGTTCTGGGATTCCCCGCCTCCAGAACGGTGAGAAATAAATGTCTGTAAGCCACTCAGCTTATGGTATTTTTGTTAGAGGAGTTCACATGGGGTAAGGCACACTATAAGGCCAGTGATGGTCCTTCCTTTTGCTATGCGTGATGTCGAGCCCCTGGTACCCTTTCATCGCCTAGAGTTGGGTGGCTCAGCCTCTATGCCCTGGAAAGAGAAATAATCACCCTTAAGGCTTCCACGAATGGATCACAGATGGCTGCTCTAATTCTTCACCCTTCCAGCTAGAGTTGGAGGGGAACAATAGCCCCTTCACCTTCACCATCCCCTGTACTTTTAAAAACTTGCATAAGGAAGTGAGTTGCCCAGCCACTCAACTCTGAGGAGGCCTCTGCTACTCCCTAGACCCACAGACCGGCTCTGGGTCTTCCCACAAATGTGAGACACTTCCTGACTGACTCCAGAGAGGCTTCCTGGACCAGCCTCACGTGGGTCATGAATATTTTGTGCCTTAATCCTTATTCCCCATCAGATAAGCCCTCGAGGCATGTTCCCTTATCCCTGCACTACTCTGTACGTCCTGAAACATGACCCTTCTTCCGCTCTTCTTCATCTGTGCAGAAACCCTTCCTCTCTGCCCTTTGGAGCTCCTGGGCTGTCATTCTGTCATCAGCACACACACGGTCTCATCCCCTCCCCTGGACGTTCCCTTTACTCTCTCAACTCTGCCCAGAACCTGGCTCTCCCTGAGGACACTTTCCTCTGCCGTCCTCTCAAGGAGAGACTTTTGATTTCATACCCCATGGACCTTAAAGCCTGGAGAAAGGGCAAGTCTCTTCCTACTTGCCTTTGCGACTTCTAATTAATCATTGCTCTTGCTTCCAATTTCAAAGCCCTCAGCCCCTTTGAAGCACATCATCAGATGTTACCACCTGCTACCCCACCTTGTTGTCATTCACTGACCTTACTCCTTGGGGCCTCCAGCACCTGCTTTGCTGTCTTCATCTCTACTGCCAGTGAAAATGACAATGACAGCCCCCACCGAGTTTTCTCTCTTCTCCTGGAACTCTTCTAAACTCTCCAAAAGCTTTATTTTATTTAATTTCTATAATGCTATGAGATAGGTACAACTACCACCCCATTTATAGGTGAGTAAACTGAGGCACAGAGACTCATATACTTTGTCTAGCATCACACAGTTAGTGATGGGGAGTCGGGGCTGGAAATGCAGCCTGGCTCCAGAGCACGCGCACTTAAACCCTACACGATGCTGTTTCCTTGTCGATGTTCTTGGCAACCTTAACATCTAAGCAGAGGGCTGTTTGACACCTTGGTCTCCCTGGCTCCTCTGCTCGACCGCACCTACCTACTTCTACGGTCACACCCATGGCCTTGTCATCAGTTATAACAGCATTACCCGATAGATTTCGAGTTTTCCGCTCTGTGGCGTCACCTCCTGTCTTTCTAACCCTCCACAGTAGTACTTCCACTTCAGAAATTCCTCCACCTCAGGAAAGCCTCAACTCTAACAAATGCTGTTGGCCCTGTGTTATTTCACTAGTATCAACACCTCCTCTCTCCAAAAAAACAAATCTTCATTTCGTTTCGGTGGATGATGGCAATGAGCTGAGGGACTGCTTCCTGCTTCCCGATTTATCTAATGCTGTATAACAAATCACTACAGAGCTTAGTGGTTCAAAACAGCAAACATTTTACTTGCTCACAATGCTGTGGGCCAGAAATTCGAGCAAGGCTTGGCTGGATGGGTTTTCTACTCCATGTGGCATCAGCCAGCATCCCTCAGGAGGTTGTAGTCAGATGGTGGCTGGGCTTGGAACTTGCAAGACAGCTTCGCTCACAGGTCTGGCACCTTGGTGGTGATGGCTGGGATCTCTCTCTTGCTCTCTCTCACTCACTCGCAGTTCATGCAGGGTTGCCTCCAGGGTCTGTCTTGGGCTTCTTTACATGGCAGCTGGATGTCAAGAGGGAGTATTGTACTTGGCAAAACTAGAAGCTTCAGAAGGTACACAGCAGCACTTCTGCTGCATTCTTTCGGTCAAAGCAAAATACACAGTGAGCCCAGAACTGAAGGGAGGGTGAGTGGACTCTACCCCCTGGTGGATCACAGCCACAAAGGAGCATGTGCATGCGGGGGTATTGGGTCAGCCATCTTTGGAAACCTAATTTAATCGTGAACATAGCACAATTTCTCCCTTGCAAGTCCTTGTAGCTCTCTTACCTGCCAACTCCCCCATGACCTCCCCGCCCCCCCCATCCCGTCCTTCCTCCTGACAATATTCCTGACCTGGTCAAACCCAACCATCAATGCACTCCATGCCCGCATTTGAGGACCCGAGTGATTCTGGAGAAAAATCATGCAACTTTCTGACTTTCTAATAGAGACTTTCTAACTTTTGTTCCAACCAGCAGGCCTTCTTTCAAGTCTGCATGCGGTGCTCCTTCCAGTCTCAGGCTTTTGAATGTGACACTCCCTCAAACATTTGCATGGCTGCTGTCATCATTCACATCTCAGTTCAAATCACCTCCTCCCAGAGGCCTTCTCTGAATACCCTAGTGAAGGAGATGTCACCTGCCCCGTTGTAGATACCCTGTATCCCCTTACTTCTTTTTCTTCATTGCAATCAGCCTCTAAAATTTGCTTATTCATCAAATTGTTCCTATGTTTACTGTTAATTTCCTCACCAGAATGTTAGCTTTTTGAAGGCAAGACTTTATCTTGTGATTCCCAGGGTCTCGACAAGGCCTCGCATAGAGTATGTACTCTAGATATTTATTGACTCACTGAAAGTGTTTTTTGATTTACTGAATAATAGAAGTACTTCAAGCACATGAGAAAATTTTCAAATAACATCAAGGCATAAAATAAATAGTAAGTTATCCTCCTGCCTTCTCCAGATCCTACTCCCAAGAAGTGAGTTGGTTTGGGAAGCTGTAGAATTTAGAACATAAAACTTAGTCTATGAATATCATTCTTCTCCTCTTCTATTATTAAAACTTATATTATTGTTTAGAATGCCTTCTTTTGGTTACCTTTATAACTGTTTCTTGGGTCCCCTTTACCTAAGAAGAGAAAATGTGGACCTTAGACACTTCCTTCCCCTAGTCTCTGGCCCCTCCCCCCTCAACTTGGGTCATTACTTTTACATGATTAGGGTTTATCACATTTATATTCTGATCTGTAACTATAATTAAGTTTTCTATGCTTTGACGATAGGTTAGTTTCTTAAAATCGAAAACCATTAAATGGCAATTGGAAATTATAATTATGTAAATATTATTCAGTGGAGAACCAAGTAGTTTGATTAGACTTGTAAAGAAAGAAAAATAATCCTAAATTACCAAACTCATGGCACTCACAGGAGAAAAGATTCAATCTTCAAGGTCAAATGAGTTTTCTGTTTTCCACTTGATATTACTTTACTTGCTAAAATCATAACTGCGGTTTAATTTGCTTTGATTTGACATTTGACATTTCTTGACAGCTTTCTTTACCTTTTCCAAAATCTCTAGTGGCCTCCTTTTTCTTGTTGATAGGAATATAATAATAATAAAATAAATTTTCTTATAGAAGTTACCGAGGGCCAGGCACTAAATATTTTGCGCATTATTTCATTCAATACCCACAATGACCCTATAAAGTAGAGATTATTTTTATACCCATTCTGTAAGCAAGAAAATTAAGCCAAAGAGAATGTAAGTAACTGTTCAAGGTCACATACTTAGCTTGTAATTTTGGTAATTTGAACAAAAGCTGTCTGATTTTGGAGATGGAGATTTTAATTATGTGATGTATTTATCCAATTAGCATATCAACCTTCTTAATTACATTGCCGTTGAAATAAATCTATTTTTTAAATTCATGGCCTTTAGGAAGTGGGGGAGGGAACGGCTGGAGGGGACTTCTGACTTCCTGTTTCAATGTGAATTTCGAGTTTAGTGCTGCTGCAGAGCTGTCATCTTGACATTTTATTTTATTGTACTCCTGGTTTGGTCCACGTGTCTTCTGTTCCTTTTGTTTCATATGAGTTTTTGCTGGCATACAATGACAAGTTTTTTAGAAAGGGCAACTGGAAGGTAAAATTTCTGAATCCTGGCATGTTTAAAAAGTCCTTGCATCATATTGCCCCCACACTTGGTTGACGGTTTGCGTGGCTCTAGAATTTAGGTTGAAAATAATGTATCAGAACCTTGCTTGGGTTGCTCCACTATCTTCCAGAATAGTTGATGAGAGGTTCGATGCCAGTTATTTTGGAGATATTTCAAAACCCGCCTCTCCCGGAAGCTCTATGTTCTTCTCCTCATCTTTGATATTTCTAAATTTCATAAGATTATGTTTAGGGGTAGGGGCCTTTTAGTTCAGTAATGGGGGCATCCAAGACTTGTGTTTACATCTGCTCTAGGAAACTTTCTTCCATGATTTTTTTTATTTTCTTCCTTTTAGTTCTTTTTTTCTTTTTTTCCCCCCCTCTCCTTCTGGAACTCCTGTGGAGTTGGTGTTAGAGTTCTCAGATGGAAGTTAGACCTACCATTCTGCTTAACTTTTTCTCCTCCTTTCCTTTAAAACACATTTCTCTTTCCCTTTTCTTTGTATTCCATATTTTAAACCTCAGCCTTTCTGTGATTTTTGTCTTCTGGCCCCCCTATGGATCTTTATTTTGACAATTATATATTTAATTGCCAAAGAATTGTGGTTGTTCTCTGCACTATGTTCAAATATCCTGTTCAGTTTTGATGGACACTGTCTCTTTTTGAATCTCCATACACTTTTGTAGTCATTTGCTCTGTTTACCTTAGGGATTTTTTCATGCTGCCAATTTCCTTAAATGTTTGCTGAGACTTGGTGGCTTCTTTCTATTTGTAAAAAAAGGATCAGATTTTAAAAATATGGGCCACTAAGGTAAATTCCTTTGCAGCTGAGTAGATCTGTTTCTACAGCAGAACCTACCATCTTTCCTTTCCAAAAAGATGTCTCCAAGCTATTCATACTCTGGGGGCAGTTCACACTGCTTGCTCCCCATATATAACCTTGTGTATTTTTATCCAGCTGAAACCAGAATAAAGTGAGTATCATGGGAAGACTTTAGGGACAAAGGCATGGTAATAAGTCCAAGTGTGGCTTGAGGGATAGTGTCTGACAGGTGATACTTCTGCCATGTATATTTAAAGCTGCTGATTGTGTACATTGGAACCCTAGAGGGTTTTTGTTTTTGTTTCAAGTGAAGGCTTTATGTGTTGAGAGCAGTTTAAAGTCCACAGTGAAATTGAGGGGAAGGCACAGAGGTTTCCCATACACTCCCTTCTTCCCACTATCAATATTCCCCACCAGAGGGGTACGTTTGTTACAACTGATGAGTCTACACTGACACATCATAATTATCCAGTCTAGAGTCTACATTCAATCCTGGTGTACAAATGTAAGATAACGTGTACCTGTTACTCTAGGACATAGAGTATTTTCACTGCTCAAAAAGCCCTCTGTGCTTCTCTTCCTTCCCCCGTCAATCCCTGGCAACCACTGATCTTTTTACTGTCTCCATAGTTTTTGCCTTTTCTGGAATGTCACATTATTGGAATCACACATTAAGCAGCCTCTTCAGATTGGCTTCTTTCACTTAGTAATATGCATTTAAAGTTTCTCTGAGTCTTGATGACTCACTTCTTTTTTATTGCTGAATAGTATTCCATTGTCTGGATGTACCACAGTTTATTTATCTGTTTACCTAGTGAAGGATGTCTTGGTCACTTCCAGACTAGACTGTTTTTAACTCCTTTGCCAGAACTGTCTCCTCAAGCCCCTGGTTATCTTAAAAAGTTATGGTCCGACCATCACCATTAGCAGCACAGCAGACCTCCAGGACTTGGAATAGAGAGCAACTGTTTACATCTCGATTATTTAGAGAAGGGGCTGGGCATGCTACCCTTGGACCAGATCTGGCTTCTTCCTAACTTCTCATTTTATGCCTATTTTAGCAGTAACATATATCTTTCCTCTTGTGAATATAAGATCATGGTAGAAATTTGAAAGATTCAGAAGAGTTAGAATATAAAATATCACTCAATATTCTACCACTGAGATAAAAGGTTAAAATTAGGTAACATACAATGTGTACAGTTTTTATTTGACTTAAAAAAATTTATACCTTGTGTTTTTAAATATTCTCTAAAACAGGATCCTTGATGGTTGCATGGGTACGCTACGGTGCAATATTTTTCTCCACTTTTGATGTTTGGAATATTTCTAAAGTTTTTCTATTATGAATAGTACTATGAGAAATAAACTCATTCATAAATCTTCACTTTGTTTTGTTTTTGCACATCTCCTAATTCTTTGAATTAATTCTTAGAATGGCAGGTAATAGGCCTAAGTGTCTCAACACATTCTGAAGCTTTTGATACATGCAGGCCAACTGTCCCTCCTTTGATGCTGTCTCAATGGATGTACTTTTTGTTAGTGTGTAGTGCAAAATTCCCTTTTGACCGATCTAGCATATCATCTTAAAAAAGAGAGAAAGAGAGATTGGGAAGAAAAGATTTGCTATCAGCATGATAGGAGAAAATATTTTTCAGCATTTCTATCTCATGCATTTTTAATTCTTAGCAAGATTAAATACCTATCTACCTAGCCCATTTGCATTTCCTCTTTTGTCATTTTTTCCTTTCCCATCTTTTGCCTATTATTCTGTTAGTATGCCTCTCTCTTAATAATGTATTTGTAAGACTTCCATAGGTTAAGAATTTTTCTCCTCCTTATATTTATATGGATCTATCTATCTCTCTATGTAACCAAACAATTTATTTAAATATTTTTTTATCGAAATCTTGCCATTGTTGCATTTCCCAAGCAGGGGCAGGATGTGAGTCCCCAGTGGGAAGAAGCTGGCCTCCTGTTGGAGACATGGACTCTAACCCTAGCTCTTGACTACCTTTACCACTTTGCAAAGCTCCAGGAAAGCCAAACAAAGGAATATCCCTGACAATCTCTCAAGAGCAACAGGATTAGGAAGAAAATGAAGCTTCTAAGAGCATGACTAAACATTTAATACCCCCTCGGAACCCACAAAACAAAAAACACAATCATCTTCATCTCATTAAAAAGAAAACAGAAGGACAGTGGCTTTGCTGCTCTCCTTAACTGGATTATAAACCTCAGATGGCAATTGTTTTTGAGACAAAGTGGCCAAAGCTTTATGGTCAAGAGGGGATAACTCAGAGCAGGGCTTCAGAACCTTTCATCCCTAGAAAAATGGGGCTTAATTTCTACATCATAAGTGGTTTTAATCTGCACAACTTTCCTACTGCTTTCGAAGCAATTCAGTTTCAAGAACAATGGAAGCTAGCACCCCCTTTGGGGGTGGCCATTGGCAGCTGTCATTTGGACAGATATTTTTGAAATTTTTTTTTCATTGTCACAAAAAATGAACTGGTGATACCTAAGCAAGTGCTAAAGAAGAGCTTAATATATTGGCAGATAAAAACACAGCACACACTGGAGGGATGTATTATGGACATAAGCCATAAAAATGTTTTCAATTTCTTTTGGTGTTAAGATACAGCATAAGAAACTAGTCAATTTCTGGAGAGTCACTTGAGGCAATTTGCATATAGAATGTTTATTGCAGGATGGCAGATGTGACTCTGAATAAATGGAGCCGGTTCTTGTGGATGTTGCCTCCCATCTCTGTCCAGGCTCCCAGCATCTGGAAACTGTGACCATGCTGCATTAAGAAAAATGACTCCAGGGATCGAGAGACAATATTAGGCCTTCTCCATAAAGTTTATATGATTTTAATTTAATTTGCTAATTGACATAGTACCATTAGAGGTTTCTGTAAGGTGAGCAACTTAAGCAACACTTTCAGCATCAGGAGAAATAAATGGTTTTCTCCCAGTCCCAGAAACCATTCATTTCTTTTCCCTTTTAAAGATGGCATAACATAAATTCACCTTGTTTATACTCCTCGACATCCTTTTGCATTTCATTGTGGAAGACAGCTTACTTGCAAAGCCTCCTTTATAGCCAGGTTCTGGGAAGCATTTAATTACATACCGAGGGAGGGGCACTTCGTGTGGATAAAAAAGATGATGGAAATGCTATGAAAAGTGACACCATTGAGAGAGAGAGGATCATCCACCAAATTGGAAAACCCAACAGACAATTTTCTTGGACTCCATTCCAGATGTAAGAAAGCTGTCTTGTAGACCAATCACCCTGCCAACCACTGTTCCCTCGGGGGCTCTGGCAAAGGGAAGGAGGGGCACAACAAGTGCCACAGTTGTAGCTCATCACGGATTTCTCAGCCCAGATGCAATTGTGCAAGTGGATAGGCTTTGCTTTCTTTTCTGGTCACCTTCAGGGGTCAGATTCCAGGGCTCACTGCGGACTCATCTCTTTCTCAGCCACACACCACAGGCTCCCACATTTCCTCAAGAGCAAATGTCGTTAACTTGTAGGTTGGTCTTCCAAGACCTGCCCGGCTAAGTTATATCTCACAGTTAGATATGCTCAAGGCATCCTGCAGGTTTCCTTCATGCCTCCCACCGCCGTCTCTGGATGTGCATTTACTTGTGTGCTTACTGGCTTCTCCCACCAGGCTGTGGTCAGGGCTCTCTGCCGCTCCCTGCACCTGTAACAGGCAGGCCATAGAAGAGGCACCCGGGAAACCTTGGTGACAAACAGGGGAACTTTGCGGTTTTCCCAGGGCGACTGGTGTCCATTCTCCTGCCTTGTCCAGGCAAAATTCCCCAACAGCTTGATTTCCATCTGTCTCCTTTTTACTTTCTCTTTCCTTTTCTCTGTCCTTCCTCCCTTCCCCCTGTTCATTTGTAACAACTTTATTGGTTTCCTTGTTTTTTTTTTTTTTTTTTTCCTCTCCCATGTTTCTCCAGAAGGAAACAGATGGGTAGAGGACTTCAGATGAATACTGAATATCACATTCCCATTGATGAGATCATTTCAGAATTTTCTAAAATTATTCTTCACGGTTACATGGCCAGGGAGAAAATATCCCTGGGTTTTTGAGAGTCGGGACGCTGCTGCTGCTGCCAGGTTTAAATCATTATTAAAGAGACAAAGGCTCACCAGGATAAAGCTGCTGGGAAGTTTTCCTTAGCAGTAGAATATATTCACTAAATAGTACTCACCTGGAAGTATGTTGGGCAAGAGCTCCTTCTTGGGTGTGTGCGTGTGTGCAATTATTTGTCACCATATCTAAATGTCATATCTGGGGGAGCTTATCTTCCTTTAGACATTTACAATAGCATCCACCTTGGGACTGCCACCATGGAGAGGACTCAGCCTTGGAAAGAATCTTTTTAATGGTCCAATATTAATGGCATGAAATTTCCCACTCCCCCTCCCCCTTTAAAAAAATTGTGGGCAAATGTGTCAGAAGGGCGATATCATGCCTTGAGAATATGACAGGTGTTCCAGGTAGGGTTGCCTGCTTGCCGTATTTGATTATCTCACCCCTCAGTCTCTGGAAAATAAAGTAGGTCTGAACTTGGCTCTTTAGAGAAGCAATCTGAACTTGGTAAGGATTAAGCCCATCCGTTGGGTCTTGAGCCATTTCTAGCATTGATACAACGAGCTGGGGTTGCTGGATTCAAAGAGCAAGCAAACCCAGCCACGGTACCTGAAAGCTAAATACCCTCCCTTCGCAGTGGTGTCCACAGCAATTCGACTCCAGGTCAGCCACCTCTCTCTGCCACCTTCATCTCAGCCGGAGAAAGGCTGCCCTGGTGCAAAGCTGCAGCAAGGCTCAACATCTCACGCAGGCAGGGAGGTCTGTCGGTAACCTAGCAACGTGGCTACAAAAGCATCCTCATGTTGTTTAGCTTTTCAGATAATGAAATGATAGTCACAACATTTTGCATTTAAACAGCACAGTCTCCAAGGCCCTTCAAGACTGTTGTGAACAGTCACAAGAACTTGGTCCTCCCAGGATGGCTAGCTCCATTTTACAGATGGCTAAAGCAGAGCTAAGAGAGCACAGGGGGCCATTTGAGGCAGGTGATAGAGCTAGCCAGGCAGCATTCAGAGAGAACTTCCAACCAATAGAAAAAAAAAAAAAAAAAAAAAAAAAAAACAACAACAACAAAGAAAGGGAGATGTAAACCAGCCCATTTTTTTCTCATTAAACGTTATAACTCCTAGGGAGCAGAAAATGTATTGGTTATATATTTTGAAAAGTACCAGCTTTGCTGATTGCTAAATTATAGATGAAATCAATGGGTAGGTGGTCTCTTGCACAGCCACACTGCTGAACAGAGAATCAGCTATGGGAAAACTTTGCATGACGCTGACAGCTCTCTAAAAGTGTGATTATCCTGTGATTGTTTTCAGAAAATGTAGTTCATTTCTGATCTGAACGCAGATCCTGTTGTTTGTCTCTGCCTTTTTTTTGTTAACAGTGGTGGATTGAAAAAAAATTGCTGCACATTTTTTGATATTCCTTCCCTTGAGAGATAGGGTCTTTGCAATCTGGGTCTTTGCACCTGAGTCTGGGTGGGTTTCTGCCGGATTCAACGAACAGAGTATTGTAGAAGTTATGCTATATGACTTCCTGGGCTGAATCAAGGAAGGTGATACAGTGTCTTCCCTGTTCACGGACACCGGGAGCCCAGGGAAGCCATGTAGGAAGCTGGACTAGGGCTGCCATGCTGTGTGGGAACCCAAGCCATACGGTAAGCCTGTGTGTAGGGACTCTGGTTAGCCATCCCAGTTGAGCTCAGCCTTTGAGTCATTGCCACCCAGGCACCAGACATGTGAGTAAAGAAGCCTCTGGGTAATTATTCTGGCCGTCCCAGCCATTCTAGTGGTTCCATCGGATGCCTCTGACATGGTGAGACAGATACTGTCCTTACTGTGCCCTTTCCGAATTATCTGTAAGAATAATTATGCCTTTGTTGTTTTATGGCACTAAGTTTTATGGCCAAACCCAAGTTTGTATGCCTAGGGTGCAGCAAAGCCAATCACGGAGACACTGAGTACGCAGCAAGAAAGGGTTTATTGGAGAGACAGCCAAATGGGTACAGCTGAAGGCAGGCCTCAAACCCACCTCACCAAGGGTTGGGGGTTGTGTCTATCTAAGGTCAAGGGGGTCGGGATGTCATGCGGGGGCAGGCAATGTAGGCTGCATGCAGCATGCTGATTGGATATAGGGACAAAGCGTGGGGGGCAGCCTCCTTTCTGAGCATGCACAGTCTGGAACCTTGTCTCTTCCTGGGACACCTGCTCAGTAATTAAACAGCAGCATAATCCTGCCATGGGTGTGCGCATGTGCGGAGGCCCACCGTGTACTTTCGTTTGCTCTTCATCCTTCCTGTGCCAATGCAAGAATTCTTCGCAATTTGACCCAGTCTTAACTAGTCTTATTGGTGGTCGGTCAACTTCTGCAAAGCAAGCTCATAAATCAGGCAGGTCAGCAGACGTTTCCTGAGGGTGGAAGGGTAAAGCATCTGTTACTGCGTTGGTTTCAGTTTAAGGACGTTTCTTAACTGGCAGTAATAACTCGGGCACTGATGAAGCCCCAATTGTTTGCCCTCCTCTGCACAGTTAGGTCCGGGAGGAGGGGCTGTGGCCCTTTCTCAACCCCTGAAGGTGACTTTTGATTTGTCCAAGCTAATTATGGTCATGTCCTTTCTCTTACTACATATTGACATTAGGTGTGGCCGGGAGATTCAGTCCTGGCCTGTAAGAGGAGTGAAGTTTGCTGGGGCCGCTTTCAGGACATGTCCCCTTATCCTTAATAAGATTTACAGGATGGGGTGGTTCTCAGGGCCGCTTTGGGATGCTGTTGTCTGCACGTGGTGCCTCCATCTGCGATACCCATCCTAGGACTCTCAGGAGAGCCAACAGCCCGAGAGGACAAGCCACACACTGAAGGTGGCCGGTCAAAGAGAGAAGGTTGGGGAAGCTATGTCCTTGGTGATGCACAGCTTGGTGATGCCCAGTCCCCGAGCTGCCACCACCTTTGCACACTTCTTCTTATGTCCTGGGAATTTCCTCAGTGTTTGCATTGGACCTTCTGGGACCTTCAATCAAAGCTTCCTAACTGCCCTTTGATATTTCAGAGCCTAAGTTTTGGTCCTAAAGATCCAGGTTCAGATCTTGGCTCTGTCACCTATTTGCTGTAAAATCGAATTTCAGTCGTTCTGACTCTGTTTCTTTATCTGTACAATTAGGATAAAAAGGTTTTCATCAGGGACGCCTGGATGGCTAATCGGTGGAGCATCTGCCTTAGGCTCAGGGCATGATCCCCAGTCCCGGGATCGAGTCCCACTTCGGGCTCCCTGCATGGAGCCTGCTTCTCCCTCTGCCTGTGTCTCTGCCTCTCTCTCTGTGTCTCTCATGAATAAACAAACAGAATCTTTAAAAAAAAAAAAGGTTTTCATCATTGCATTTTTGTGAAGATAAAATGATCCCTCGAGAAGTAGTTACTGAGTGCCTGCCTCCCAGCTCAAAGGGGCAGAGAAACACTTTCGGCAGATGGCCTGCTTCTAATCCCCCTCCTAGGACCCAGTCTGCTTTGTTCGCACTATCTTATTTCTCCATGAACACGTCCAACTGCCCTTTTCTTCTTTACTTCCTCCCGGATAGTCACGGCCTGTCACAGGCTAGTGCTTAAGAGCAGACTGGACACCCACCCACACCTCTAGCTGAGGGGCTTAGCTGAGGGGCGCTTTCCTGTGTGTCTGGAAGCATCACTTAGGGGGTGTGCTGCCTCGACCCTGGTTATCCCGAAGAGTCCCCGCTCCTCACATCCAGCTCTGAGCCTGCTGGGGACCCAGGCTGTCTGGCCCAGTCCTTGGGCTGCCTCTGTCAGAGCCCCGAGGAGGAAAAACAAGTCAAGTCTGCCCACCAGGCTCTGGGCTGCCGGGCTCCGGAGAGCTGCAGCTGTGTAGCCATCGTGTCATGAGTGATGGGCCATGAGCACTCAGCTGTGCACAGCCTCACCTCCAAAAATGCACACGCGGCCCTTTCTTTTTCTGTGCACTTGTATCTGCTCACTGAGGCATTTCCCTGGAGTTCGGGATGGTGCGTGTTTCCAGGGGTTTGTCGTTCCGAGGGCTTCTTGCAGTCTTGCAGAGAAAACCTGCTGAATCACCACGGGTGGCCAGAGCTGGCATTTGATAGTGTGTTTCTGAGGAGGAGGCCACTGACACTGGAACCCTTAGGGATTTGTTTTTTTTATTTTTATTGGAGTTCAATTTGCCACACATAGCATAACACCCAGTGCTCATCCCATCAAGTGCCTCCTTCAGTGCCCGTCACCCAGTCACCCCCACCCCCCGCCCACCTCCCTTTCTACCACCCCTTGTTCATTTCCCAGAGTTAGGAGTCTCTCCTGTTCTAGATCTGTCTCCCTCTCTGATATTTCCCACTCATTTTCTCTCCTTTCCCCTTTATTCCCTTTCACTATTTTTTATATTCCCCAAATGAATGAGACCATATAATGTTTGTCTTTCTCCGATTGACTTATTTCACTCAGCATAATACCCTCCAGTTCCATCCACATTGAAGCAAATGGTGGGTATTTGTCGTTTCTAATGGCTGAGGAATATTCCATTGTATACAGAGACCACATCTTCTTTATCCATTCGTCTTTTTGATGGACACCGAGGCTCCTTCCACAGTTTGGCTATTGTGGACATTGCTGCTAGAAACATCAGGGTGCAGGTGTCCCGGCATTCACTGCATCTGTATCTTTGGGGTAAATCCCCAGCTAGCTAGGGGCATCCCAATGCCAGATTTCAGGTTGTACTGCAAAGCTGTGGTCATCAAGACAGTGTGGTACTGGCACAAAAACAGACACATAGATCAATGGAACAGAATAGAGAATCCAGAAGTGGACTCTGAACTTTATGAACCCCTAGGGATTTGTGAAGGGGTGGGGTGGTCTCATCAGGAAAAGGGGAGGTAAGCATTCACCTTCTGGGGCCCTACCTGTCCTGCCTTTTCTACCTCCCTTTTTTTGGTTATAGAGAAAACAGCTGGCCCCTTAACTGAGATCTAGATTGGAACGCTGAAGTTGCTGTTCAGACACTGTTTGACCTTGCGTAAGTTACTTAACCTCTCTGAGTCTGCTGCTTTTTTTTTTTTTTAATGAAGATAATGCTTAACTCATAGGGTTGTTGGAAGGATTAGATGAGCTCACTGCCTAGTGTAGTGCTCATAAATGTCTCATTTTAGATACCCTCTTTGAAAATTCAAGTGCATATCAAGGATTCCTATCATATAATACGTGCTTATCTATGAGGACTCCTTCATCACTTAATGATAATTAAAGCAAGGATTGACAGGAATTAAGTAGAGAGGGTCAAAGGAGAGAGTCAGAATCTTGTAGGAAATGGGTGATAGCACCAAAGACATGGATTTTCTCACCTTGCAGCTTTTCCTGGATTTGGGCCTTTTAGGGAAATGACTTATACGTATGTATAGATTTTTTTAAAAGATCATTTCTAAGGTACACACTTTTTTCACAGTTTAACATCCGAGCTTTGAATTCATTTGACAATTTATGGCACTTATAATTATGACTTTTAAAATGATATATGTTATATCTCATAATTGATGGCATCTTAGTTTTGATGAATATGGTAATACTTTCTATAAACAACAACAGTGGCAGGAATCTAGGGCCTGCGTTGGGCTATCTTAGAACCATGTCTTCCAACATAGTAGCCACTAGCCCCATGTGGGTTTTGGGAACTTGAAATGTGGCGAGTCCCCCTATGACCTGCTGTAGTGCAAAATGCTCACCGGATTCTGAAGACTTAGTATGGAAAAAAATAATGCTACAATGTCTCCTTAACACTTTTTTTAATTGATAGCATGTTGAAGTGATCATATTTTGGATATATTGGGTTAAATAAACTACATTATTAAAATTGATTTCATCTTTTTACTTTTTTAAAGTGGCTACTAGCAACTCTAAATTTCTGTGTGCGGCTCGCATTGCATTTCTCCTGGACAGCACTGCTTTGGAAGAAGATCTCAGAGATTGTGGTGGCCACCCGTTAGAAACCGGATGGACTTTAGCTCCAGATTTGGTTCAGGTGTCAAGACTGATTATGCTGCATATCATATCCTCCTTCTGGGGAGGGTAGAGTAGATCCTGGGCAGGTCCAAAAATGGCTTGAGAGAGGAGGGAAAGGAGATTATCTTGGGGTTTCTCGGGTGGTTTAGGGTACAGGACTGTGGTGAGGGTTCCTGCCGACAGAGGCTTGTGAGACTTAAAACTGCCCAGGGGAATACCTGGGCTGGGTTTTTTTTTTTTTTTTTTTTTTTTTGCTTTCCCAGATTTTGGGACAGAAGGGGGAGGTGGAAGGTGAGGTGAAAAGTGTCAGTTCCAAGGGCTGATAATAGACGAGTCAGACTTACTACATTATCCAGTTCTGCGCCCTCATTTTACCAAGGAGGATTCAGACATAGAAAGGGGAGGTGACTTGCCCAAGGTCACACAGCCAACTAGTGGTGGTGTTGGCGCTGGAGAGACCAGAGATGTTTTTCCTTCTGTTTCACAGCATCTCATGGAAAGCTACCTTGGAGGACAAAAAAATCCTTTGTCCAGGGGATGGTCTCCATGATTTGTGGCTCTGTAGGAAAGGAGGACGTGCTCAAGGATGGCAGTCAAGCTTGGCAATGCCACCAGCGACTCTCTCGCCAGGGCAGCCCTAGGCCAATTTGGCTCATGTTTGCTGACAAGCTGGATCAAGAAAGTGATTTGAAAAGTAAATATTCCACAGAAAATGAAATCAAGAATCTGCAAAAAGACAAAAAAACCCCAAACACAAACAAATCCATGAGAACGAAGTGGACATTGTGCTTATGCTTCTTTTCAGCATTAAAGTGGCTTTGAATCAGACCAAGAAGCCCTCACATCTCCATTTTAGTTGAGGCTTGAAAACTTCCAAGAGAGGTTATTGTCCAGGGACAGAGGTCTCCCTTTGCAGGTGCAGAGCTTAAATGTTTTACAAAGAAAAGGAAATAAACTCATTGGGGTTTGTTCTAATATTTCGAGGAGAGTTGCTTTGAACGTACAGCATGAATTTTGGAAGCCTGGGTACTTAAAAACACACTTGGGAAGGGATTGATTTTAAAATCTGAATCTTTGCCTGGTTCTTGGCTTCTCTGAAGTGTTGGTCGTTTAATGTTTTGTGTTTATTGCATCCATCACAAATAAATCTGAATTTGTTTTGATTTTTTCTGATTTCCTTCTACCCTGGAAGTAGAGCAGCCTTTTCTGTGCAAATGACTTTGGATAAAGTCTTAAATAATTACCAATCCCAGCTGACACTTACTGCAACCCTGGAACGTGCTCTATCTGCTGCCTTCCCGGAAGAATGTAGAATGGAAGGAATTGCTTGAGAGCCAGATCAAGAGCTCCCCCTGGATTGTGGCCAATCAAGAGCATTTCATAAATGTTTGCCTGTAGAGTCAGCCCACAGTTGCCTGGTGAATGGGACATGATGGATATAAACAGGTAAAAGCTGTGGTCAATACCCAAGTACTGATACCTGGCTTTGAAATGTCTTTTGTTTGGTATTGTATTTTGAATATGAGGGATTTTTTTTAAAAAAGATTTATTTTTATTTATTTATGATAGACAGAGAGAGAAAGAGGGAGAGAGAGAGGCAGAGACACAGGAGGAGGGAGAAGCAGGCTCCATGCCGGGAGCCTGACGCGGGACTCGATCCTGGGACTCCAGGATCGTGCCCTGGGCCAAGGGCAGGCGCAAAACCGCTGAGTCACCCAGGGATCTCCCAAATATGAGGGATTTTATGGTTAAAACAATACTCACCTATACCAACTATGTATTCTGTGCCAAGCCTGGGGTAAAGCAATTTCATATTGGGGATAACCTCTCTATTGATTCTAGGATTTACTGTCTGAAGGCCTTTTTTGCTTAGAGAGGAACACTTGCTGCTACCTTTTTACTGATTCTCAGTTTATTAACTTTTTGGACTTTACAAAACAATAGATATTTCTTTAAACATTAAATAATAATTCTCAAAATATTTTCACGCTACTTAACATGACTAAGCAGTCAAAATTTAGGGGTTTGACAGGATATTTTCCCTCCTAGACTTAGAAACTTATTTGATGAAGCTATTTTAAACAGTTAATTTTCGTGCCTCCAGTATATTAGATTCTCTTAAATGTTCTAAACACCCTAAGAAGGAGATAAACTTGTGGAATATTGCAAAGATTGCGGGCCTTATTCTCACAATGACATTACTGATTTCAACGTTTTATTGTTTATCCATATCCACACCCTCATTCTCATTCTTATTTCTTATACCTTCCTAGGGTAGCAGTAATTTTACTAGAGCAGCTTAGATGGCAGGATAAACAGTAGAGTTTTGCCCTGGGCATGGGACCTGGTTTTCAAGTTCAAGGTGATTTAAACTTAAGCCTAGTCAATGGCTCTGGTGGGATCCATTTTTTAATTTGTTTCTCTCACTGATCATGTATTGTAGGATTTTGAGGTTTTCAGGCTTTTGAAGGTCTGTTATTTTTCACTGTTCTGCCATTATTATTTTTTTTCAAACTTTAGAATTTTAATTGAATCTTCAAGCATGTAAGGCACATTAGTGCTAAGCAAAGTGTAAGAGGATAGGGGGTTTCAACTATAAAAACATAAATGAGTAATTTTCACCTCTTCCCCCAACCCTTTTTCCCCTCCATTTATTGTCGTTGGTTCTCTCTGAGGGTGCACGTGCCCCAGGGAGGAAAATTGGCAAAATAAGAAGGCAGCAGAGGACCCAATATCGGGGGTGGAGCAAAAGCAATAGGCATAGCAAGAAATGGACTGAAACTCGGAGGTCAAGGAGGTATAAAGCAATGAGCAGTAGGGTGAGTACTGGAAGACAAGGGGAGAGACCCTGACCAATTCTCTGTGGGATGCCACTGGCTTCCCTGTGGGAAAGAACCATGAGCCAGCCCTTCCTTGCTGGCCTTTCTTGTATTTCCTGATCTAATTGTGGGGATATGTGGGGGGGGGGCTCTTACTTGTGGACCCCTGGGTGGAAAGAACCCCTGACCTCATGGCAAAGCTATGTATGACCTTGCATTATTGCCACGTCTCTTGGTGCCCCCACTGCTGCCCCCTGCCCCCCCATCATTGGTGCAGGAGGGCTGCCAGAGAATTCCTGGGACACATTCATAGAATCCTGTTCTTTAAGCCTCCAGCCTCCCAGGCCCTCAGAGCTATTTACTTCTGCTGCTGAAAGGGACTCTTCCGTAGCAGCAGGTGGTGGCCCATAGGGGTGTTCATGAGCTCTGGAACAGGAATGCAGGCTCCTGGGTCTCGGAGGGGTGCTCTAGTTGTTCTCTGCCAGGTGTGTCAGCACATTGAGGGGGGTCTCAGCAGTATGCGATGGTGGCCCCAAGGCTCTGCATCATCTTTGGGCATGGAGCTTGGACCCTGGAGAGACACGTCTTTGTCGGGGTGTGGCTCCCGGGTTGCACACTCATCTGCAACTTCTCCACTGGGTGAAGGGGAGTGACCACCAAGGACGTTTTCAATACAAGCCTTGGAGAAAGTCCATCAGGAAAACCTTCGAGAGGTAATGGAGAAAACCAGCTGAATGGCCACGTAGGCCAACTCAGTCTGGAGAGAGAACTTGTGCTTCTGCTTTAGAGCAGCTTGGCAACTCGAAGGAAGCCACGGGCCAGCTGCTTCTTTCTAGATTTGGAGTTCTCTCTGTTTTGCCTTGATTGTGTATTGGACAGGCCTTTAGGTAAGTAATATTGGAAACATCGTTATAATTTCCTAATATCTCACTATTATCAATTAAGAAGTGCATGGAGAGGATTAGGTTTGTGCTGTATATTCTCCTCTTTGGGCTATAGGGTGAATGCAGAGATGTGCCTTCCGGTTCCCTCCTGAGGACTTGATCCCGGGATTTCAGGATAATGCCCTGGGCTGAAGGCAGGCACTAAACCACTGAGCTGCCAAGGGATCCCCAATATTGGAGTATTTGAAAGGTCAGGGAAAGTAAAAAGAATTGGAATGATGAAATTGGCTGGTGGTTATTTGGGGATATCAAGGCATTGAGAAAATGAAAAGCTGAGGGTGATTAATTACCCATTTAAGGTGAAATGTAAAACTCAGAGGGCCTCCTTGGCAGCATATAGAGAGACTCCCATTACCTACAGCCAAAAGGCAGAAAATGCTCAGCATCAGGTCTAGGACTTAATTTAAGGGTGACAGAACTTCAGAAGAGTTTGGATTCTCAAACCTGGCAAGTCTACTATCCTAAGGACAGGGTCCTGATGAGAAAGGTGTGGATCTCTGAGACTTGGGATGGGGTAACCTGGGTTAATGTAAATGAAAATTTTAATTCCTAGAGTCCCTGACCTCTCTAGGCCATATAAATGGTCATAGTCCTCACTATTAAATGTTAGTTCACACTTTTCTTGACACAAGGCAGAGGTACTCATCCTGACCACTTCTAGGATCTATCTCTGGCTCTTCTCTAGATCGATAACTGGAGTTGAGTCATAGTGTAACCTGGCCGGAGAAGTACTGGGTCTGCTGCAGGAGGAAAGGGAGCAGCAAAAACTTGGGGATCTGTGGTATCCTGAACTAGAAGAGCTGAGGGGATCAAGGGAGGGGAGTGAGGGGGAAGGGGAAATACAAAGTTGGCTAAAGGAGAGTTTATTGATATGGGAACACTCTCACAGGACCCGTGGCTTGACACTCTGGAAAGAACCTTGGAAAATGATGCTA
The DNA here is from genome assembly GCF_905146905.1 of Nyctereutes procyonoides. Lineage (NCBI taxonomy): Eukaryota > Metazoa > Chordata > Mammalia > Carnivora > Canidae > Nyctereutes > Nyctereutes procyonoides. The sequence goes on from NW_026575042.1 coordinate 39,235,541, forward strand.
ATATGCTGCTAGCACATTGTTCTTAGAAGCTTGGAGAAAGTGATGGTCTATGCTAAGTGAAGGAGAGATGCCACCACTGTGTAGCAGATGGTAGGAGGGATCAAAGGATCAGAGAAGTGAGTGTGCTAGAGACAAAGTACTTGTTCCATGGCCTCTAAGCTGAGGGATATTGCAGTGGAAAAAGCCAAGTGGAAGCCTTTGGAGCGGCTCTCCTCCTAATGACAAAATAGGCAGTTTCTTTGGTGACCCTCAATGAACTATGCCATCCAATATTTATACCTCTGTACCTACCCCTCCAACATTGACTCTAAACTTGAGAAAATGGATATAAGGAGGCACGATACAAGGAAAGGCTTGATAAGAGTTTGCACAAGTGGATACTGGGAGTTAGGGAAATGGGTCAGCCCCATAGGTTTACCTTGCTTGGCTTGCCTATAAAAAGTGGGTCTTCTCAGGTCCTGTTAGGGGACTCTGCTTCCCAATTTTTTTGCTGCTTTGTCCTTCACTGGTTTCTTGCAGAATCTACTCCTATTTATTTATTTTTTTATTTAGAATGTGAGCTGGGGGAGGGGCAGAGGGAGAGAGACAGTCAAGCAGACTCTGTGCTGGGCACAGAGCCTGACTCCGGCCTCGATCTCATGATCCTGAGATCATGTCCTGAGCCGAAATCATGAGTCGGACACTTAACCAACTGAGCACCCAGGCACCCCAGAATGGACTCCTTTTTAAATGACCTTGAATCTAGCTTTGTGTTGGAAACCAAAAAAAGAAAAAAAATTGCACGGAGGGACTTGTCTTGGAATGCTTGCTCTTGGGATCCAGCTGCCATATGGAGAAGCTCTAGGTAACTACATGATGAGACTACGTGGAAGGAGAGACCTCAGTCTACCAGCCTTCTCTCCCAAGGTACCAGCCATGGGAGTGTAGCTATGTTGGACACTCCAGTCCCAGCTGTCATTGGACTGCATCTGCATGAGAGACACCAAGCAAGACCAACAAAAGGACAATCCACGTAAGCTCCTATTAACCCACAGAATCATGCTAAATAATTACAAGAGTTGATGTATTAAGCCACCACGTTTTGTGGTATTTTGTTATTCAGCAACAAATAAACAACTGTGAATGAAGAAACAGTATGGCAACCTGGTGGGCAATGGCAGAGATTAGTATAACTGATAAAGACCTAAACCCTTTCAAAGGGAAGAATTTTGAGGGGTGCATATAGTTGTGTACTTTTATGGGAGGAGAAGAAACTCAAGGAAAGAATATGATTGGACTCTAGGCAGTGGTGAATGGGTTGACTGGTTGGTCAGAGGCCTGGCAGGAGAGAGATCAGAATGCTGGGGACTGGAAGGGCTGGGAGAGAGGCATGTGGATGGATGGATGGATCTGTGGGAGTGGCCACACAGTGTATCCTGTGAATACTGGAGAACATTTTATTTCAGTGCTCCAATCAGTTCACCTCCAGGCTGTGTGTAGGGAGTACCATTCTTAGATTTAACTTCTCTCTCATTTCTGGAGCTTGTTTCTATCCTGGCTTATACCTTCTTAGGAGCAGGTAGGCCTTTTATGTCTAAGATTGAAATGACTTTGGTCCGAGTGTGGCGAGAAGACCCCAGACGTCCCTTCCTGTGGGCTAGGGTAGTGTTCAGATGGCTGCACAAGAACTGATGATCCCTTTCTGATTTATTGGCTTGGATGCTAAGATTTGCACATATTGTTGGCAAGGACTGCTGCATCCAGTATAATTAAGCCTTAACTGGGTAATCTGAATCTTTAATCCAGGAAACTTTTATCCAGAGATGGCCATTGTAGTTTATTTTATTTGAGGTGGAATATCTTATCCCTTTAGTAAGAGACTCAAGTAGGTACTTGGTTTGGTCTTCCCAGTTCACAATCACGGGCCTTCTAGAGCACTATGCCTTTATTCCCGGGGATCACAGTTCTGGCAGCCAGCTTTCTACCCCCGGACTCTGCCTCTCTGGACACAGCTGTTGGGAACAAGGGTGGTCACCTGACCCAAGTTGAACCAACCAGATTTTTTTCTCTTGGGGACTTGGAATTGAGACTATGACCCAGTCAGTTTGGGCAGGTCTTTTGCTGAGAGAGGTCAGAATCTTGGGACCTGGGACATGCTCACCTTCTGCTCACACATGTGCAGAGAAGCATCAAAGGCAGGTCTTCAGAAGGAAATGAGATTTCCAGAGAGCTTTCTTCTTTTGGGCTTCCCCCCTTTCCTGATGCCACCTCCCTTTTGCCTTCTGAGATACTCCTATATCTTTATAAAGCCTTCCTCCTCCCTGTGGGCTAACTTGAGGAATTTTCTGTTACTTACAACCAAAGAGACTTAACCAGACAGAGGTCCTTCGGCGTGAATGTGCTTCTGGTGCCTGCACCTGGCCGCACAGCTCTCCTGTTCCCCCTCCCCTCACTCTCCATCTCTCCTCCACTCTCTTTAACTTTTTTCTTTTAATTCTCTCCCCTCCCCCGCTCCGGCCAGACTGTATTATGATAAATTCAGGTTACAGAGAATCCCTGTTCTAACCCAAAGTCATTCTCTTGCCAAGAATCCCATAGCGACAAACCCTCAGCTCTGAAGGATAAATTAAACTGAGAGGGTCTACCTCTCAGAATCTCTTCTTATCTGAAGAAAATAAGCAAGGTCATTGTCTTCCCTAAAGGCAGTCTCCTCCTAGTTAAGTACATATGTCTGGTTCTGTTTGCATGATCGCCAACAGCGCCTTTCAATGAGAAGGAATAATGAGCACCCAGCAGACAAGGGAAGACAAGAGGGTGCTGTGGCCTTTTACATGAGATTTTTCGTCTTTTCTCACAGTTATTTAATATAAAAGAAGAGAGACTTGACAGTCTCTCCACCTGTCAGTCAAAGAGAATCAAAATGTGACTCATTTCTTTAAATAAAGTTGGTAAATCTCCTCTAAAATTCCAGTACTCTTGCTTGTGTGGCAAAGGGAAAACAACAAAAATCTAGAAATAACACAAATTTTCAGAAATAGAGGGGAGTGGTTGGATAAACAATGGTATACCCACACTTAAGAAAATTGAGTAGTTATTTTAAAAAATGATTCAGAGCAACGGGTGTTTAGTAAAAGCTCTGCTGGGGCAAAGGCTGCTAGCTATTACCTACATCCTCCAAATAAGTCTACCCTTTTCCATGATTTTTAGCTGGGCACTTAGCTGTCAGGGGGGAAAGACTACATTTCCCAGCTTCCCTTGCAGCAAGGTATAGCCCAGGGACCAGGTCCTGGTTAATGAGAAGTGAGGGGTTGGGAGATGGCCAACTTCTGTGTTGTGTTTTGAAAAGGAGGAAGGAGGTGGGGAATGTCCATTCCCCCCCACCCCCTTTCCTCCACCCTATTTCCTGGAATGTGGCAAACTAACAGGCCATGTGGATGAAGGGTACTGCTTGGGGAGGATGGGCAACAAGATAGAAGAGGCTTGAATGCCTGACTCACTGTGTGCAGCAGAGTTCCAGAAGGCCCCTGGACTGTCTGCCTAGGGATGCTGAAGTCAGGAAGAAACTTCTGTCTTCTTAATTTGGATCTCTGTTACCTGCAGCCAGACTTATCACCCAATTAATACCTTATCTAAGCAGGAAAAGAAATTCAGTTGTAATGTGCACAACATGATGCAATTTAAAAATATCTGTGAAAGAATCTACCCTGTACAGATGCATATATGCTTGTAAATGTGTAAATGATTGTGAGAAAGGTGGGAAAGTAAATGGTCAAGCTTCTAACTTTGATTTCCTAAGAGGTGGGGAGGGAGAAGGAGTTCACACTTTGTTTTGTTTTTTGTTTTTATTGAAGTTCATTCGCCAACATATAGTATAACACCCAGCACTCATCCCATTAATTGCCCTCCTCAGTGCCTGTCACCCAGTTACCCCAACCCCCCCACCCCCCGGTCTCACCCTTCTGCAACCCTTTCTTTGTTTCTCAGAGTTAGGAGTCTCTCATGGTTTGTCTCCCTCTCTAATTTTTATTTAACATCTTTTTGGGGGACTTATAATAGAAAAACTTTTTTTTTTAACTTTTTAAATTTTATCTCAAGTCTTTCTGAAATTGATGTAGCTAATGTGAAAGTGCTTATTTAAACCACAGGGTTGAGGGATGTCTGGGTGGCTCAGTTGGTTAAATATCTGCTTTCAGCTCAGGTCGTGATCCTGGAGTCCTGGGTTGGAGCCTTGTGTTTGGTGAGCAGGGAGCCTGCTTCTCCCTCTCCCTCTGCCCCCTATCCCACCTCCACACTCTCTAAAAAAACAAAAAACAAAACCATACAGGTGAAAGCTTTGGAAGTCAAGGTTCAGGATCAGAAACCCATGTTGTTCTGTCAAAGTCTCTGCTTGAGAGATTTATATTTGTGGGTCATTCTTACAAAGTTGTTTCTAGATAGAGGTGGCTGCTGGCTCTTTTTATGTAGTTAGGTAAGAGCAATTGGGGAAGACGGATTATTCTGTATTTAGAAAAGAGGAACAGTTGTGTTTTGTACAAAATTATCTCTTGATTTGCTTCCACTGTGGAGCAGTTGTAGGAAGAGATGGACAGAATGAATGAGGGAAATAATTAAGCTGTGTGAAGACATGTCCCTAGTGATTCGTACTAGCTGACCGCATGGTTAAAGCTCAGGGTGAGAAGGGGAGTCAGCCTTGAATTTACTGCTCACAATGCACCCACAGCATGTAGAGAAATTTGCACATTTGTTGATATGGGCTTAGCTGGAAATGAAAATTTGGAAACCACAGGCTTCAGAGCCAGTAACCTGCAGCAAAAGCTTTCAAACACCTTTTCAAGCAATTGTTTAGGAAAAAAAATATTTTTGTACTCCACCAACCTCTTTATTTCTCTAAGAATAAATGCCACAAGACTAAAGTTAAAACTGCACCATTTATTGAGTATAGGAGCTAATTAAATTTTTCCACATGACCAAGAAAAGGGAAACCAAGAGCTTTCTTTGGTTTTTCATCCCTTGGTGAAGTAAAAAAAAAAAAAAAGAGAGAGAGAGAGAGAGAGAAAGAAGAAGAAAGAAAACAGAAGGGTGTGGTGCGCACACACATTTGGAAAAGCTTTTCCAGGATTAAAATGAAGACTATCAAAAAAGTACTAAATAAATTCTAAATGGTATAAACTTAAATGGCATTAAATCCTTAATTTGACATGGGTGAAGGTTGGTGGCATAGTAGAAAGAATATGAATTTTGGAATCAGGTAGGTGTGGGTTCAAATCCTTGATTTTCCACTTATATCAGCATAATAGGATGTTTAGATAAATCGTTCATGGTATCACTTTTGGCAAGGGTTTCAAGGTGACTATGCTATTAACTTGCATTACAAAGTGATGTATTAAACTCTCAAGGGGACTTTCAAGAAAGTGTCCAAAACCAGTTTTGGGTCTCTTATCCCCTCAGCTACCAAAGATTTAAAAGGGTTGAATAGAGATTTAAGAAAGCTTTTTGTTTGGAAAAGTGGAGCATTTTTCTTTCACCTCAAGCCTAAGGAGAAGATCTTCAATGGAACTACCACTGAGTTTGCTGTGTGTCCCAATGGACTGAAATCTGAGTTGTGCCTGAGAAAGCAGAAGGGGAGACTGTTGTTGCTTTGCTTCGCCTAGAGAGAAGTGAAAAGATTTTGCAGCAAAGAAGGGGACTTTCACTCCCAAGTTGACTGGGGTGAAGAATATATGTTTCCTTTTGACAGTGGTTGCTTGGGGGTCCTAGAAGACTGGGAAGGGTTGTCTTAAATACCAATCAAGAAGACTGCCTAAAGGACAAGGTGAACCCAGCAGAGAGTTTGGAACTGTTGGACCCAGTTGTATGGGAGAAGCCAGGATTGGAGGGGGTTCTTTGAAGAGCAAAAGGTCTCATCAAAACAAAGAGTCGGTCGCATACAGCTGCAGGTTTTGGGAAGCACTGGTGTCAACCGCACTGATGGTGACAGGTGGGGTACAAATTGCTGAAGAAGACTCAAGGTCACCAAATGTCAGTGTTTACATTGTAGTTTGTTACAGGAAAAGGATAAAACATAGCAGCAGCATTAAAGGAAAGATATATATCTCAACCACAGGCTGTGTCACAGCAAGGGGCCAGGAAAGACTGGGACAAGCTCTAATTATCTTCTTTCTATAAGGGCCACAGCAAGATGCCCTAGCTCTCTCAGAGCAGGAACCACTGCTATGTGCACAGGGAACCCAAAGTAGTCCTGACCAGGGTTTCTTATACTCTGCTGGTCTTATAGGTGTATTTCTGCTCCGGGACCAGCTCCAATGGCCAGACTTTTGGGGATCTTGGTAAGAGCAGGCACAAATCATCAACCTCACTGTTACCATGAAACGGTGCTGATAAGCCAGTACAAAGCAGCCCCAAACTTGGACAAATGGCCATAAAGTGACTATTAACTGTGCCTTGACCAGGATTCAGTGCCATGCTGGTATATATTTCTTATCTGAGTAGAAAAGCTCAGGTGTATTCCAGGCTTGCTGGAATTCACCTTCATAGTTACCAACTTGCAACAGTATCTGTCTAGTAAGTGTTTCCACCCTCACCTCTCCTTGCACTCTCAGCCTAGAGGATGTGGGAGCAGCCTGGAGAATGGAGGAGGAGAATAGAAGCCCAAGATGAAGAAATAGAAAGAGTTCACCACACCTGTTTCCTTCTCAAAGCATGTCTGTCTGGGGGCACAGGTAAAAGATTAAATTTTGAACAGAGTTGAATCTTGTGACTATGACACAGGGCTAGATATTTTAATTATTGAATTGAGACCATTTTCATGACTACAGGTAGCAAACAAACTTTTTTTTAAAATTGGTGACAATTGACCATAAATCCATGAGACTTGCCTTACACTTCATCCAGTGGGCAGGGGAAAAATTAACCCCCCAGAATGAATTTGAATAGGTAGGAGGAGAAAATGATCAAGCCATTTTTTATTATATCATATGGGTTTGATTCTTTGAACATATTGGTTATATGGGAATAGCAAAGGTAAAATTGGACAAGTGGCAAGGAATGTGCAAGAAAAATTAGAGAGGTTAAATAATCAAATAGATAAGTAAAACTCCCTTTAGCACCCCAAACCCAACTAGAGACAAGCACTGGAATCTTTTTTTTTTTTTTTTTTTTTTTTGCTTTTTTGCTTTCCTTATGAAGCAAAATGTTTACATACATCATTTAGTTTTATGATGAAGACAAAGGGATTAAGATACCAGTTTTGAATTAAAGAGCTGGTCTGCAGGATTAAGAGATATCTGGAACAGCTGAGAAGATTGTGGGGTTGATGTGTGGAACTGCTCTTCTAGGCCATCAAGGCGTGTGACCAGAAGCAAAATTACAGCCCCCTTTTCTCAGCCACCCTTGTGGTTAGTTTGGGTCTATGGCTGGGTTCTGGCCATCTGATGAGGGCAGAAGTGGGGTAAATCACTTGCACACCTGCTCTTAAAAGCCAGATGGATGCTCTAGGCTTCTCTTTTTCTCCTGCCATGATGTTTAAAGGTCATACTTTCTAGATGGAGACAAAGAAGAGGAAGTTTCTCCTGACCCGTACAGGGCTTTGCGGGAGTAAGTTCAGCCATAGAAATGCTGGGTTAACCCATAGGTTAAATTATCCTGACTAATATATGGGAAAAGAACTATGAAGAAAGGAAGGAACAGGAGCATGAAGCAGTTTTCGCAGTTGGAGGTCTAAAGGTGGAATCAATATTTCTTTTAGATCGATATTTGTTGAAGAGAATGGGGACGAGGGAAAGAAGAAATGACATGAAATAACTCTATCCTATGGTTGCATTTAAAAAAAACTTGAAAAAAAATATAGACAGAAGTGTATGAAAATCACAAAGTTTTCAGAAACTGAACATGCCCGGCATGTGAATATAGAAGCCTCAAACACTCAGAGTGTTAGCAGGATCCCAGAAGCTCTCCTCGTGGACCTTTTTATTCACAAGCCAGCGGGAGTACCTGCCTGCCTGACTTTTAATGCTGTGGTTGCACCTTGACCTCTACTTGACCATGTGGTTCAAAAAGAATCTCCCTCCTCTGGCCCACTTAAGTTTCCGTATTACCCAGAAACTCTAGGCTCCTTGAAATTTCTTAATTTTCTAGTTTTCACAAGTAGTAGAAAAAAAATAAGACAATGAGGAATTGAACGAAAGTATTATCAAACTGACTTAAATTCTTAGTGGATTTAAATTTAATTTATTTTTTTGAATAAATATGCATTCTTGTATGTCCATAAAAACTTTAAAAATTAGTTATACATGTTACGAAAAGGACATCCTATTACATTTTTTTAAAAAAATTATTTATTTATTCATAAGAGATACACACACACAGAGAGAGAGAGGCAGAGGCATAGGGAGAAGCAGGCTCCCTGAAAGGAACCCCAATGGGGACTTGATCCCGGATCCCATGGCTTCGGCCCTGAGCCAAAGGCAGATGCTCAACTGCTGAGCCACTCAGGTGTCCCCATCCTATTACATTTTAAAAGAGATCTTACAAGGCAAGTTGTATGGTCATGATCCAGTACAGTAAAGAACAAATGCTGGAGAAAGCAAAGCAAAACAAAACAAAAATACTGGAGGATAACCAAAATATTGCTACATAGGAAACACTTGATGTAATCAAAAGTAAAAATGATGGTTTATGACTATGTAAAAGCAATAAAAATAAAGCTTTATAGTTAAACCTCATTTCAAAAGCTGTTCTCATAGAAAAATTCACAACCTTAAATATCCTCATTAATACAGAAGGACTAAAAATAAACATATTACCTATCTTTAAAAAGAGGAAAAATCCCCAATAAACAAAATGCATTTCATATTTCATTGATTCTCAGATCTATTTTATTTTTTATTGTGACACCTCTGAAATCAGAACGTGTCCTCAGTTTCTCTTGACCATGCCGCAGTGTGATGGTGTGTTTTTTTTCTTGTGCATATAAGAACTTGGCTGTTCTTCCTGGTGGCACTACTGAAATGCTTTGGCACATCAGTCAAAAAACCATTTGAGGTCTATTTGAGGAAGGGATGTGAATGCTGTTGGATGTCTGAAATGTTTTGAATGACACTTCCAGGAAGAGAACTAGCAGTAAAACTTGCAGAAGGAGTATTGGCAATTTGGGAGATCATCCTTTTAAACAGTGCTGAGTCATCAGCACAGAGGACAGCCTTATATGGAAAAAAGGTAACATTAATGAGTGGACAGTGGTTTGAAAGAACTGAGTTCTCAATGAGAAAACAACTTAGAAATTTCAAGCAATTTTGTATTTTCCTTTTAGGGATACATAGGAGAAATATGATTAAAATTTATGCCTTGTGAATTAAAAAAAAACAACAACTCTTCCAATAAATACAAAATAACATTCTAAGCGATAAGGAGGCCTTATGTCCTAAATTATGTGAAAGTGTTGTATTTTTCTTAGTGGTATCTGAAATAATGATGAAATGTGGTAACAGAGCCAAAAGTTAATGTTAATGAAATAGAAAACCAAAAGAGTAGAATGTATAAATAACTATAAAAACTAGATTTTCAAAAAGATTAATAATGTTTGCATAAACTCTTCATGAGCCTGATTAAGAAAAAAAATATGAGAGCAAAAATATATAAGATTAGGAGTAAGAAAAGAGCTACAGAGAATGCAGATTAAAACAATAAGGGAATGTTATGCAACTCATCAGCAAACTACTTGAAAATCAAGCGCAGGGGTTGGCAAACTTTCTCTGTAGAAGGCTAGATAGTATTTTAGGCTTTTCAATTCAAGAGATAAATCGAAGATATTATGTAGGTATTTAAATAACCATTTAAAAATGTGTAAAGCATTCTTAGCTCAATAGCTGTAGAAAACTAGAAGGTGGGCCACACTTGGCCCATGAGCATTGTTTGCTGACTTGATTTAGAAGAAAATGATGATTTTCCCAGACAAATACAATTTCTAAACATGACCCAAGAAGGGTGGGTAATTTTTTTTAAATATTATATTTATTTATTCATCAGAGACAGAGACACAGGCAGAGGGAGAAGCAGGCTCCCTATGGGGAGCCCAAGTGGGACTCGATCTCAGGACCCTGGGATCACGACCTTAGCCAAAGGCAGACAGTCAACCACTGAGCCAGCCAGGTGTCCCTAGAGCTGGGAATTTGAACAGAACAATCACTGTGGAAGAAACTAGAACAATACTTAAAGAACTACTAATATAAAAGAGACCAGGGCCAGCTGCTTTCAACAGTTGAATAATATTTAACGTTTAAAGAACAAATAATGCCAACATTTCTGACCATTGAAAACTCTTACAGACCACAGAAAAGAGATGGAAATCTCCCGAATTCATTTAGTGAAGCCAGCATAATGTTAATAGCAAACTCGGTTGTCGCCCAACTAGTATGCAAAACGTATACATCGTTGGTACTTATGGATATAGCTGCAAAAATAAAAAAATGATATATTAGCAAAAGAATATAGCAAAATAGCAACTGAATGGAAAGGCAAGAGTAGTTGGATGTCAGGAAATTTATCAATATAATTTATCAAGTCAACAAATTAAAAGAGAAACCATATGATCAGAGCAATAAATGCTAAAAGGGCATTTGGTTTAAAAACAAAACAAAACACCAACCCAGCAGTTATTCTTACAAAACACTTCTAAATAAATGGCAATAAAAAGAGGTTATTTAGATGTGATTATTTTAAAAAACAAAACAGGAAACATCACTCTAAGTCCTGAAATGATAAAGGCAAGTCAATAAAATTCAGAAACAAGATGCCAACTACTACTTTTATTACTTAATATAACTTTGGAAATTCTATTGAATGTAGTGAGACAAAATAATAGTGAAATAATATGCATAAGTACTAGGAGAAAAAAGAGCTAAACTTGCCATATGATTCCAAACCTTAAAAACCCAAGAAATTCTAGTTTTGAAAATTTCTAGAACAAATAAGAGCATTTGGTAATGTTGGACACACGCTTTTTATGTTCTAGAAATAAGAATCTAGAAATGGAAATGGGAAAACATTCCATTTACAACAGCAACAAAAATTTTAATATATGAATAAGAAAAATACAGAACCTACATACATGGAACAAATGATAATGTGAGATAGAAGGATATAAATTTACTGAATAAATGGAAAAATGTATCATGTTCTTGGATGGAAGAGTTAGTATGATATAAAATCAAATATGTCACTATTAATATATCAGTGCAATTCCAATTAGAATTCCAATGAAGGCTTTTGGGGGGATAATTGATTATGATGATCTTAAATTTCATATGGAGGGAAAAAATGCCTATGGATAGCCAGTGAATGTGTAAAAAGAAGCGTAGCAAGGCGGCGTCTACTTTACTAGGTATTAGAACACTAAAAAGCCACCATAATAAATCAATATCATACGGGCATGGGGACAGCTATATAGATCACAGCACAGATGGACAATTCAGAAATAGATCCCATTTTATATGAGAATTTATATATGAAAATGTGATATTTTGACCCAGTGGAAGAAGAATGATTTACTTAATAAATAATGTGAGCACAACAGGCTATCTGTCTGGAAGAAAATTAAAGAGGACTCTCATCCAGTATCATTTATAAAAATAAATCCCAAACAGATGAAAGGAATGAGGCACGTAGGGCCTCTTTAAACTGATAGATCTCATTGTTTGAAATTCTGCTTTGGCTACCAAATCTCTGTCACCCTGTCCAAAATCCTCACCGGCTGAAGGGAAGCTGGCAGGACAGACAGGAGCCTGCCTCGGCCTTGCTGCAAGGGAGCGTGGAGGTGAGGCTTTGGACACAATGTGGAAAGACCAGGAGTGTGGACATTGAGCCAGCTAGAGAGAGGGGGTGGGGGTGGGGGAGAGAATGAGAGAGAGAGAGAGAGAGAGAGAAGGAGAGGAAATAAGAGAGTGGGGGGAATGACAGAGAATTAGTTTATGTTGGTGTGTGCAACCCCCCAAACTTTCTAGAATAGCTCTTTCACAGGAAGGAAAAGAATTACTGCCTCTTTCCTCATCTTAACTACTTTGGAAAAAATAGGGGATGAAAGCCAGAAAAGGAAGCAGAAGGCTGATTGCTTTCTGTCCTCACCTTAAAGGGACACCAGAGAGGGGCGTGAGGGTCCTTCATCATTTCCCCAGCAGCCTGCAGAATGGGACCGCTCTTTGGGGGGTTCTTGGAAGTGAGAAGTTAAGGCCCATTGGATAATTGCTCTTGAGGGAAATCTTGTGCCCAGTGCTCCTGGCGTCCTGGGCTGAGAGACAGCCAGGCACAGGTGTACCCTGAGAAAAGCAGGGGGCTTGGGGAGGAGAGAGGACGAGAGGCTGGCTGAGCAGCACCACCAGGGATAGGCCGGCCTCGAACCCAAAGACCCAGAGGGAGGAAAGGAGTTCTCTGCGCTGCTCAGAGACACAAAGGACAGTTGAGCTTGGAGCCTAAGGCGAAGCATTGTTGTAGCTGCAGACAACCACTGAAGGACTTGGAGGGGCTGGAGAGGGCAGGGATGGGAGGGCTCCCCAGATGCCAGACAACCCTGCCCTAGGCCAGAGAGGTGTTTGTCTAGGGGCTGGTAATGATCCCAGAGACAAAGCACATCTAGGGCTGCCAGGGGTTCTCTGACACAGCCAGGGCCTGGGTGGGACATGTCTACTGAGAGTGACAGAGGCACAGCCCCATGTTTCTGCGTCTCACCAGTCAGGTCAGCTTGGAGAACTTCCCAAATGTGAGGTGGTCAGGGCTAGCCAACGCTCAGGAATGGTGTCATGGGGAAGGAGTGTGGTTTTGGGATCAGACATACCTGGGCTTGAATCCCAAATGACCTGCTCATTAATGAGCTATCTGGTCATGGGCAGGTGGCTAGACCCTCTGAGCTTCAGTTTCCTTGCTATTAATATGAGAACTAAGGGAACCCATGGAACTGTCAGGGGGTTAATGGAAAGGAATTAGTACTTTGCTTAGTCTGGCACAAGGTTGGCACTTAATAAGATTTTCTTCATTCTCTCTGAGGAAGCAGGGATGACCTCCCATGGAATCCTGGAGGTCTGTCTTCCATTAGTCAGGTCACATGAGCCTGCCTCAGCATGGAGTGGGGGTGCGGGTGGGGTGAGCGTGGCTTAGTGAGCTCTGTCTCAAGGTACATTGCAATCTGCTGCTTTTTCTAACTTCTTTGCTATTGTATCACTTTGTATAAAAGTGTTCAATGAGTCAATGAATTCATCTTTTTTATCATTAGGCTACTTGGAGTGAAACCCTAGAAATTCCATAGTCTGCACCTGGACAATTATTGTCACCCGGAGATCTCGCTTCCTTTTTCAGTTTAATGGTTTTTCACAAATTGCTGACACTTCCTATGGTCAGTACCAGGTCTCAGACCTCATATAGCATTACATATACACCCAAACCAAAGCCCGCATTAAAAAATATTTTGCTGTAAATTGATGAAAAGATTTCTTTTTTTTTTTTTATTTAATTATTTATTTATTTATTTATTTATTTATGATAGTCACAGAGCGAGAGAGAGAGAGAGAGAGGCAGAGACACAGGCAGAGAGAGAAGTAGGCTCCATGCACCGGGAGCCCGACGTGGGATTCGATCCCGGGTCTCCAGGATCGCGCCCCGGGCCAAAGGCAGGCGCCAAACCGCTGCGCCACCCAGGGATCCCTGATGAAAAGATTTCTGCATGATGCTTTAGAAATTACTGGCTGCTGGAAACTTACTTAATTGACAATTTACTAGGATTTCTTGGCAATCACTATACCTACTCAGGACTTTTTGCAAAGTGCGCAGAAGTAACTTACAAGTGATTTTAAATGGAATGAAATTTGTATGAATACTAAACCCAACAATTATTAATGAGGTTAAAATAATATTATACTTTGGCAATAAACATGTATTAATTTATATTTTGCTGGTTTCTTTTCACATTTCAGAGCCAATGATTTTATATTCTGGCCTCCAACAGTTTTGTAGGTCTCTGAAGAACTTATGCGACACGGGCACTGGGCCTAGAGTGAGATGGAGAAAATAGTCTCATAGGATTGTGGACTTAGCGCATTTCTGACATAGCAGGAGTGGGCCTAGGTACTGTCTGAAAAAGGGAAAGGTCATCTTAGGAGACTGTTTTCTCGCTCTGGCTTCCTCTCAATTCAGCCCTGATTCTCCTTTTAGTGTTCTGTCCCCACCCCTGCTCCATCCTCTTTTGGTTTTCACCCTCTGCATTGAAACTGGCCAGTTATATCACCTGCCCTCACAGCCACAATTCTTGGCCAATCAGGGACACTGATCTGCATCATTTTTCTTTTCCTTCTTCTTCTTCTTTTTTTTTTATGATTTTATTTATTTATTCATGAGAGAAAGAAAGAGACAGAGAGGGAGAGGCAGACAGAGTGAGAAGCAGGCTCCATGCAGGTAGTCCAATGTGGGACTCGCTCCCAGTACCCTGGGATCACACGCTGAGCCAAAGGCAAACACTCAACCGCTGATCCACCCATGCATCCCTGCATCATTTTTCTTAAAGATTTGTTTACTTATTATGAGAGAGAAAGATAGAAAGAAAGCAGGGGAGGGGCAAAGGGAGAGGGAGAGAAAGAATATTAAACATAGGCTCTGTGCTCAGTGTGGAGCCCAATGCAAGGTTCAATTTCATGACCCTGAGATCATGACCTGAGCCGAAACCAAGAGTCAGATACTTAACCAACTGAACCACCCAGTGGCTCCTGATCCACATTATTAAATACTTGCAGTGCTAGGCTGAGTCATTGATTTTTGTCTCAAAAACGAGGCTTCATAAATGTGAGTTGAAGGTTAGAAATGGTGGATGAATTCTTCGAACCACCTAAAAGGCATCTTCCCTTCCCAGGTGATGTGGCTAGCCATGGTGGCCTTCTGGTAAAGGTGCTCCTATCTGGTGCTCCAAGGGGAGAGTCCCCTTGGTGTCTCTCCTTCAGTTTTGACCCTATTCAGAGTGGACAATGGAATGAGGGGGAAAGGGCTGAAGATCCAGTATCTGAGATCTGATTATGCAGCTGCTTTATTAGATTTGCTACTGAGACTGTGTTGGTCTGAGGATGAGTAGCATCTGTATCACCTGGGGACTCGTTTGAAATGCAGAACCCCAGTCTCCACCTGCTGAATCAGAAGCTGCATTTTAACGCAGTCCCTAGGTATGTTTGTGTGAACACCGAGGTTTGAGAAGCCCTGTACCAGACTTCATCACCTGGACACCCCCGAAGTACTCGATGTCTGCTGGTCTGAATCTAACCTGACCATCTGTCCTCACAACTCATCCTGCTCCTGAGGTTTCTCTCTTCCTCTGGCTTTCTGGGGTGCCTCAAACTGTCATCATACAACCTGTTCATTGTCTAGTATGTTTTATTTTTACTGCATTCTCCCTGTTAGATTATAAGCTTCTTGAAGACAGGTATTAAGTCCTGGTTTTCACCCTCTGCATTGAAACCTGTCAGCAACAGTTGTCACCAACAAATTTCGATGAGCCCAAGGCAGGTGCTGACTTCTCTAAACCTGTTTCCTCATCTGTAAAGTGCAGGGGTTTCATCTCAAAGAGTCCCCCCAGTCTTAACATTCTGTGATTCTATGATGTGCCTGAACGAATCAGAAGTGCAAGGCGGAAGCACCTTGGAAGTCACCTAACTCAACCTCCTCCCTGGCTCCTGCCCCAGGATACTCTTGCTAAAGGCAAGTCTCTTAGCCACATCCACCTCAAATGACTGCCCAACTTAAGCACAGCCATCTCCAGTGACAGAAAGTTCAGGACCTCTACAGTTAGTATATTCTATTTTCAGAAGACTCTACATTTTTAGAAACATATTCTTCTATTTTTCAGGCTTCGTAGTTAAACTAAAAGAGAATGGGCATTGGAGCAGGACTGGTCTCCAGATCCACAAGAGCCACTGACTGTGTGAATTGGACAGACTCTAAGATGACCTCATGACCCCTGCCTTCTGGTGTTCATGCCCTTGTGTAATTCCCTTCCCTTGATGTGGGTGAGTTCTGAGACTTACTTCTTTTTTTTTTTCTTTAATATTTTATTTATTTATTCACGAGAGACACACAGAGAGAGGTAGAGACACAGGCAGAGTCAGAAGCAGACTCCTTGCAGGGAGCCCGATGCGGGACTCTATCCCAGGATTCTGGGATCACGCCTTAAGCCAAAGGCAGCCACTCAACCACTGAGCCACTTCTAACCTATGGAATATGCCAAGGCTAATGGGTTGTCACTCCTCTGATTATATTATACTATGTGGCAAAGGGGATGTCACTCCCATAATTAAATTATATAAGACTCCCTGTCCCTAGCAGACTGTCTTGTTATCTCCAACGCTGGCTTTGAAGAAGCAAGCTGTTGTGCGTTTTGTGGCTACATGGAAACTTGGAAGGGGAACCTTCTCCAGTTGAGCCTCCAGATGAGAACCCGCCTCTGACTGAACGTTGATTTCAGCTTTCAGAGGACCCAGATAAGCCATTCTTGGCCTCCTGACCCTCAGAAGCTGTGCAAAAATACAGGTGTGTTGCTTTAAGCTGCTATTTAAGCTGCTTTAAGCTGCTATACTTCAAGGAGTATAGAAGGGAAGGTGGTATCGTGGCAGCGTGGGGGTGGCGTGGGGGGTGGATTAGTTACATGAGTTTGGGTGCAAGTCATAGAAAATCCAACTACTGACAGTGATTGAATGATAAAGATTTGCAATATCTCACATAACCAGCAAAACTAGATGGAAACCAGGCTTTAGGCTTGCTTAAGAAAGAAGCTCGGTGATGTCATCAAGGATTTAGGTCCTCTCCATCTTCAGTGTGTGTCTTTGTCTTTCAGTTCCCTCCTCATGATTGTAAGGTGGCCGCAGTAGCTCCAGGCATCAGCAAGCCCAGAGGTAGAAGAGACACCATTTTTTTTTTCCTTCTCATGCATATTTGTTTTTAAGATCCCACCCTCCCTCTTCCCTTCCTTCGTATCTCATTGCTCAAAACTGGGTTACCTGCTACCCCTAAAATAACCAATGAGAAAGAGAAGAGATCATCATGTTGGGATTGAACACTGGAGATTCCCTAGAGTAGAGAGGAAATAAGGCTCCTCTGAAGTACAGGGCCCCCTATGGCTTAAATCAAGTCAGAGTTGTGTCCACAGGGAAAAGAGGGGACGAGATGTCAAACAATGACATCTGCCACAGAGTAGGTGATGCTTTTGGGTACGCTGACCCAGCTCTGTTTCAAGTCAAGTCTGCAAGTGGCTACCTTCTCATGAAATGTGGGCTTGCTCTTGGCAAATTCTCAAGTACTTTAAAGGGTGGCTGAGGGTTCTTGGGTGCAAGTGATTCTGGACATGCTAGGTTTCACCAAACCTAAGAAGCCATGGAGTATAAGATTCACCATCATTTTATGAACCTGTAAGATAAAGAAGTTATTTTAAACTCTAACACAGTGTCCTAACAGTGGTCGTATGTGGCCCTTGAGTCTGTAATACTAGCCCCTTACTGCTGTGAAATTTCTTTCATCCCTTCCGAGGGGTTTTCTGTAATTACTCCTGCTTTCCATTGCATCGCATGGTGTGGGGCAAATATGACTGCTTCATTTCTTGTGGATTTCTTCTTTTTTTTAAGGCCTTGAAAGCAGTCGCTTGTAGCTTTGTGAGAAAGTATAGAATTGCAGTTGTTCCTATAACAACAAATATTTGCTTCACAAATGTCAATTTACACCCCACTCCTCTGTTTCTTTATGCATACACAATAGCTCATTATTTGAGAGCCAAAATGCAGGATAATCTTTCGGGAGCCTTTTAAATGGCATTGAACCTCGATACCCGTTGTTGCAACCACATATTGAACTCAGCTGAAATTCAGATGACAATATAAACAGCTGGGACCAAGTTTGCCATGCAGAGGCAATGACAACTGTACCATGATTGCCTTGATTCTAAGGCACGTTTTGATCTTAAAGATGTTAAAATGTGGGAGGAAAAAGGCATGTTTTGAATGGATGAAATATGGTGCATCTAAATAGCGCAATGGTCTTTGGCTTAATCAAAACTATTGATGGCTTCATGTTCCTCATTAACGCCCAAGAGAGCACAGGGTCTGCAGGATACTAAAAATGCAGGGAAAAGCTGGTCAGTCGTGGCTTGAATGGTTCTAATTAGATCAGAGAGACACGGAGCAAGGCTCTTTGCTGAGCTGGCTGTTCAACATGAGTGCTCACCACTGGCGCTTGTGATTTTCTTATTGCTAATTGGACAAATGCTTGTGTCATCTGTCACTTCCTGAATTTGTTTTCTGCTTCACTGCACTCTTCGCCAAGGTGATAAGATACTGCTAGAAATGAAGAGGGGTGTGTGTGTGTGTGTGTGTGTGTGTGCGCGCACGCGTGCGTGCCAGGCTTGCCAGTCTTGAGTTTAGCGAAGAGAATCACTCACCTTAAAACAGTTGGTTTCTGAAATGCTGTGCTCTGGTCAGCGGTGTGAAATCAGAGAGGCAACACGGGCCTTGGTGGGACTCTGTGGAAGGGGCTCACGGGGACAGTCCCCCTCAAGGACCCCATCTCTGAGATGAGGTCGGGCTCCAGCTGAGCCTGCGGTCCCAACACTGCGAGTCCTGGAAAACAAAACCAGGCTCTAGGCCAGTCTGCCCTGTGCAGATACAGATTTCCAGAGGAAAATAAAAATTAAAAAAAAAAAAAAAAAAGAAAGAAAAGAAAAAAGAAAAAAAGTGTGAGAATCATCTTATCTGATATCAAACAAGTGAACAGCACTTTCCTTTTTTGATGGTTTGCTGAAGAAAATAACACTTTTTTGGCAAAGTTCCATTCTGCCTTGAAAGTTTGTTTTCTTTAGCATCTCGGTCCCTGGCCCACCCACCCTGCAGAGATCTTTGCTGTGCTGCATGAACCATATTACGATGGCAGCATGTGCTTGTTGGCTGCAGGAAGGGAGGGCTGGACTAAGGGACATCTAGCTGGTCCCCACGATTCCTTTTTGGCCCCAGCACAGCCAGTGGGAAGCTGAGACACTTTGTGACATGACTTTAGTAAACCGCATCTTTCTGCATGCTTCTCCTAGCCCTGGAATCATCGTTTCTTCTTCTAATATCTGTGTTTTAAATTTCACCTTCATAAAGAGTAGAAGAAAAGGAAAGTTGTTCTTTCTTTCTTTCTTTCTTTCTTTCTTTCTTTCTTTCTTTCTTTCTTTCTTTCTTTCTTCTTCTTCTTCTTCTTCTTCTTCTTCTTCTTCTTCTTCTTCTTCTTCTTCTTCTTCTTCTCTTTTCTTTTTTTCAAATAGTGTATGGTGGTTTAATACACACATACATTAGTTCAAGGTTCATGCCCCGTGATCTGACAGACTAGATTCCAAACCTGGCTCCTTCCCTTACTAATGTATTACCTGGGACAAGTTTGTTTACCTCTATAAATCTAGGTTGGCTTCTCTGAAAAATTAGGGTAATCACAGGAAACACCTCCCCGGGTGCTTGAGGATGAAATGAGATCACTTGTGCACAGTCATGCACTGACCGGCACCTGCTAAATGTTCAATAACTGGTAGCCGACACTGCTTCATCCTATTTATGCATTTTATGGGTTTTAAGTTCCTTCTTTGTCCCTACCGATTTCATCACTGTCAACCCATACGTTCCCCAAGGGAGGATCTGGCCTTGACCCCGTTCTTGTCTCAAAAAACAGGCTTTCTGAGGCGACTGCATCTTCCTCCATCCTGTAGCTCTACTTCTGTGTTTCTACTTCTAGCGAAATCTCTCTTCCCAGCCCAGAATTTACGCAGTCACCTGCTGACGGACCCAGCTTGCAAGTAATACCGAAACTGAACTCACTCTCCCCTCCCCAAATGCGCTTTACCTCCATGGTTTCTCTCTCACAGGGGCCCCTAGTCACCCCACGCAGAACCTGGCTCATCCCAGCCCTGCTTGCTCTCTGGCTCTTCACCCCCAGGGATTCACTGACGCTCTTGGTCCTCTGCCCTCTCTACCTGTCCCCTCACTCCTGTCCCGGTGCCCCTGGATTTCTGCTTTACTGTAATGAGCATTCCTAACTGGCCTCGTTTCCATTTTTTTTCCACCTACCAGTCCATCCTTCCCTCTGTTGTTCTTATTTATTTATTTTTAAGATTTTATTTATTTATCCATGAGAGAGTCAGAGAGAGAGAGAGAGAGAGAGAGAGAGGCAGAGACACAGGCAGAGGGAGAAGCAGGCTGATGCAGGAGCCCGACGTGGGACTCGATCCCAGGACTCCAGGATCACGCCCTGGGCTGAAGGTGGCGCTAAACCGCTGAGCCACCCGGGCTGCCCATTCTTATTTATTTAAAAACCTTTTGTGGCTCCACATTAACTTCAGTGTAGAATCCAAACTCCTTAACAGGACGTGCAAAACCCTTCCTGATCTGGTCTACCTCTCTTGCTTCTACAAAGGGGCTTTTCCTTTTGCCTTCGAATTCTTCCCATTCCAGCCATATGGGAATGCTTGGAACACTCTTCCTGAACAATGGTCACCTCCTGAACTTTGCGTAAATTCTTCCATCTGTCTGGAATGCAATCTCCCTAATTTTTACCTTGTGTTATTAATTAATGAATTGGGTAATTCATTTCTGCTTAGTTGACTCTCCCATAGAGTCCTTCCTGACTCTATTCTCAAATCTGGGTTAAGTTCTCCCTCCCATTGCATGGTGTGCCCTAGGCATTCCTTCTCCGTAATGCTTACACACTCCTTAAAGGAAGGGAATTTATTTTGAAGCTCTGCATCTACCGTACCTAGCATTAAGTCCGGCGCACAATAGAAATAGAGTATATTTTCTGAAAGAGCGAACAGATGAAGGAAGGAAGGAATGGATCATCTTGATGGGAATAAGTCTAGAAGGTAGATGGTCCTCTGAGACTTGATGTCGACATCTCGGTACCTTGCCACACGGAATTTACATTGGGAGATAAATCGCCTGTGTGCCCTCTCGGCTGTCTACACATGGACAGAACCCACTGTGTTCTTCAGAATCAACTACCATTGCCTTCTAGAGCCAGGTGCCAGGCCTGGGAAGGGTAAATCAGTCTGCTTCCCAGGTTCTGTCCTTCTGACAGTGGAGATCATATAAAGAGTCTAAGTCCATCTTCTCAGCCACTTGACCTAGAAATACTGAAGACTTTGAGAGAACGAATGCCAGGATGGGTTGCTCTATGGGCCCCGATATCAGCCTTTGTCTCTGGATGTTGTTCAGTTTTTCTGTATCAATTTTTATTTTCGAGTGGCCTTATAATGATTAATAACAGTCCTTCCACCTCCCTTTCTTTCATTATTTCCTGTTTCTCGGTAACAAAAAAGAAATTTTGACAACATGTGGATATCTCTGTAGATCTGGGGTGCTCTTTTAAAGCTTGTGGGTTTTTATGCTTTTCATCAGATTGTTGAAACTTCTGAATCTCTAATTTACCCTAAATGTATTTCAGTTCTGAGTAGCTCTGATCAACTTAATTTTCAAAGCATTTATCTTCAGCATACTGAGGGAGTTTGAACGGGTCCTTTGCCTCATTTGGTGCATTTTTAGTACTTCTGTCCCTTATTTCTGTGAATAGTGAATTAAAGCAATGGGGAGAGGATACAGTTAGAATTTATTAGGAGGACTTGCCCCTTTCTTGACTATGAACAACGTCGATGAAAAACTTCCTGTTTTTCTTTCATTCAGTTATTATAGGTCAAAAGCTACTTTTAGATGAGGGCTAATGCCTTTTATTTCTATGGAGAGGATCTTTTAAGTGCCAAGAAGGCCATGCCCATTCCTCAAGTGGGTAAACTTGACAAGGGAGGTTAATAGATTGATCCAAGGTCGCATAGCAAGTTAAGTGTCAGAGTCTGGGAAGAATAAACACCCAGGCCCTGACATGCTGTCACTGCAAAATTTTGTCAACTGTACCCTAATGGCCTGATATTTTATAGCTTAGGTGACACACTTCCTTTATCAGCCACTGTCTTCCTTTGTGACTAGGTGAAGTTTTCTTCTATAAGTACAGGGGATTTGGCCTCCTTTAAAGCTGACCTCAGGATCCTTTAATTCATAAGCTTGTCATCCTCAGGTACTCAAGACACGATGAATGGGACACACAGCTCCTAGGCTGCTTGAAGATGTCTTTTCCCAGGTGACACCAGCCTGCGGACAAATCAGAAATGATGTCCTGGACTGATGCCCTGAGAATTCCAGCATCTTCCATGCTGTAGTTCTTGGCTGCATGTTTAAAAGAAGATTCCAGAACTTAGGCCCCAACCTCAGAGATTTGTATTTAATTGGCTTGAGGCGAGGCTTAGGCATGGTTATTTTAAAAACATCTCTTTGAATGATTTTAATGTATGACCAGGGTTAAGAACCAATATTCTTGGCTCTCTTGCCGATTTGGTTCAGAACCACTTCATCCTTAAAAGCAGGCTTTGTAGAATTGTGGCCAAACAGGTCAGAACTTTGCTCTATTTTTAATTTAAGCCACATTGATTGTACTCTGCAGATGCTGAAGAATGCTGGCCTATCCTCGGGAGTCACAGACTAATGATCTAACTTCTCTGTAAGGAGGCCCAGACAAATGAAGCAAACTGAAGCTCTCATCTTCTAAAGCAGCTGGAAAAGGTAGGGCTTGAATGGAACAGGCTGGCATGCCTTTGGAGTGAGGAAAATTGTGTCTCTTTAACCTGTCAGAAGTTCTTGAAATAAAGCAGTGGATAAAAGGGACCAGTGGCTGTAATTTATTTGGTTTTTTTTTTTTTTTTTCAGAAGCCTTTGATAAGTTTTTCATAAGGGAACTTGTAACTGGGGAGGGAAGTGAAAAACTGCCAGGGATTGAGGACTGATCACGGGATGAGAACAGCTCGAGTTAGGAACATATGGGCATTTTTCAGGGTAACCAACTTTGCTGGGGACCCACACAGTGATCTGATGAACAAATGTCGTGAGTTTTAAGGTTCCTCTTCATTTTAATTACCCAACCTCATAGCACCCTCTGAGAAACAAGGCTCCTTAAGCAGATGGGGTTAATAAACCGGCTCTCTACCCTCGTCCTTGTCCCAGGCAGCTTGTCCAGGACAGAGCGGCAGTGAGGTTGGGTGGCTGTTTGGCTTTAACCTCAGTTCTTGGTTCACATTCTGAAAATGTAGAATCTTCTAAGTGTTATAAAGAAAATGAATCATAGCTATTCTAGAGACTGTTTTGAAAGGCTGATGGGATGTGATGATCACTTGATAATAAGCAGATAGGGCTAGAACTCTAAGAGGATGAGCTGCTTAGACATTACATATCTTTCCTCCCATTTTTAGGGCCTGCTGCATTGGCCTGGAGACCTCCTGTTGCCCAGGTAACCCAGACCCCCCTCTCTTGGATCCTCTGGAGGATTTTGCTTCTCTGTCATCCGCTCCTGCTTCTTTTAATCTTAGCACTGTGTTTTTTCTTTGACGAACGACTCATCACCCACTCAATCCATGGAATTCAGGTGGGAGCCATTACTAACCTGCTCCCTCAACATCTATATATCTCAGCTCCAAGACAGACGTGTCCCCTGGGCCTATCCAATTAACATGTTCCATCTCTTTGGCCTCAGTGACTTGCGTGGGGTTGTTGGTCGGCTTATTCAAGTTCATCTTAAGAATTCTGGCTCAGGGATTTTGTTGGAACTACTGAGAAAGAAGTTCCTTCTGTCTGTTGCATTTGCCGAGCTGGTGCCCAGGGGTCACCATGAGGAGGGTAGCTTCTTGAGAAAGGGAAACAGAAGGAAGTGGTGTCAAGAGGTTGAGCATGACATACTTACTTCCTGATGTCTTTTGAGTATGTGGATTCAGTCATATTCATCAGATATGCCCATCAGACTTTTCTGTTACATTAGTCAACAAATACCCCCCTCCCACATGTCTTTCCTCCAGCTGGTTAAAGCTGTGTCTCTGTAACTCATAGGATCCTTTCTAAGAGGTTCCTGGTGAATACTTTCCTGTGCACACTCATGTACCATCCAATTAAAACTGACCTGTCCTATCTCCTTGGGGACAGGCTCTTGGGGCCAGTGGTGTGTGGTGAGCTCGCCTAAGAAATGAGTCCATGCTCATGAGCCATTGGGAGAGAGATGTTGAGAGGATTATCTCTGGAAAAGGGTCTACATTCCAATACCAGTTTTCTGGAGCCAACACTTCTTTCTTTTTTGGTTAACCCAACAGAATGGTTGTGAGGGTTGCAAGGAAGGAGGAGTTGGGGATGAATCATAACTGAGTAACTTCTCTGCGCTAGGTACTGTGTCAGATGCTTCACACACGTTACCTCAGTCCTTACACAGATCTAATGTATATTAGCATCCCTGTTTTACAGATCAGAAAATACTATCAACGGTAGTAATAGCTACTATTTATTGAGTGCTACGCTCTAATGTTGACTCTAATTCTACTTTATCCCTTATAATCATAATAACCTGCAAGGTAGAGATTTCAGTCTATATTTTATGGACGATGAAACCAAGTTTCAGAAAGGTTAAGTTCACCATCGCACAGCTAAGACAGAGAATAAATCTGCATTCAGACAGACCCAGTTTGAAAGCCCCTTGATTATGAAACAGATCTTCATTAATAGGCTTGTGGTGGGTCTGATCAGCTAGATATTTTGGGCTAAGGAGGCCCTTTCAGCCTGCCTGATATTGAAAGGGAAGGATGAGTTCACTGGGAATAAATGAGATGTGGTGCTGCCCACCTTGGGCCCAGGCATAGTGACCATCAGCTGCAGTTGGGGCCTCTGGTCAGGTTATTTGCTTAACAAGGTCTAAAGGGGTTTTCAACCCAGAACTTTCAAAAGACAGGAAGGAATCCTTAAGGACACAGTGCAGAACACAGCTCTCATCCAGCCTATATATTGCAGAATAAACCCACACATATTGTAAACATACTGGATGCTTCTTATATTTGAGCATCTGGTGTTAATTACTAGTTGGTAAAATGTGGAGCTGGCTGGGCTTAGGGGGCGTTTGCCAGGGCCTATTAGTATTCGCTCCTTATGTTGTGTGAGTCCTAGGAGTTCTGTTGATCTGTGCTAATGTCCTGTGGTGATTTGTGTCCCACATTGATCCATGCCAGCCCACTTGAGACGTGTACTCTCCTTTCTGAATCAGAGTCGATATCCCAGTTACAAAGTGTTCTCTTTTAGAATGCAACCACTTGGAACTCAGTCTGAAAGGTTTATCAATTCCATTTCAGTCATGCCATGTGCTCTTGTTCCAGTTGTTAAATTAATTAAACAAAGAACCCATTAGACTGAGGTGGCTCTAATGCCATGGCTGCCTATGTAAGCGAACCAAAATCTAAGCCTGCAAATGCCTCAAGGTTATAAAATCAAAATGCTAAAGACAACCAATCCCAAGGAGCCAACGAGGCTCTTAGCAGTAGCCAATCAAATACTTTCTTGGCTTTCACACTTTCTCATTCTAAGTCTTTCTTTTAGCACCTGTCAGCAAACAGAATGCTCTTAACCACTTCTGGTTGGGTGGTGCCCCATTACAATAGATTTTTGCTCAAATACAAGTGAAAAATTTTAATATGCCTCAGTTTGGCTTTTAGCGGCCCCCATAGCTATCTGCTTGTGGTAGGCTGAAAATGACTCCCAACAGATGTCTGTGTCCTAGTCCCTGAAGCCTGTGAACACGTTACCCCACATGGTGAAAGGTACTTTGCATTGTGATTAAGTTCAGGATTTTAAGGGGTGGGGGAGATTATCCGGATTCTCCTGGACCCAATATAATTATTACAAGGTCCTCTTCTGAGGAGGTGCAGGAGGCTGAGTGTGAGTAGAAGGAAACACGATAGCAGAAGCAAGAGGGACGTGGGTGATGAGCCTCACACTGCCTCAGCTCCAGAGGTGGAAAAAAGGCAGACAAATGGCCTCTCTCCCTGAGCCTCCAGGAGGAACCCATTCTGACACCTTGACTTCAGGCCAGTGGGTCTGATTGGAATTTCTAACCTCTAGCTCTGTAAGATAATAAATTTATGTTGTCTTCACCTAAATTTTTGGTAATTTGTTACAGCAGCATATGCTCCAGACCAAAGCTTAGATGTTGGAGGGATTTATTTTTTTCCTTCAGCAAATGCCTTTTGCAAATACCTGCCACACAGCATTTTAGTGAGGGGCTTGTGGAGGTGTACGCGTGACCTTCCCCTGCTCCATCTAGGTGGGCATCACGGGTTCCTCTGGCTTTAAGAGGAAAGAGAATAACTTCTGATTTGTGCACATCCTCAAAAACCTTTCCCCTCGCTGGCAAGGCCCTTGTTCTCCGCTCCCTTCCTCTGTCACACTAGTAACGGTCCCCTTGCCACAGCAGCTGCCAGTGAAAGCTGTCCACTTGCTCTGTCACCGGGTTTTACTGTAGAGCAGAGGTCTGGTCAGTTGATCAATACAAAGCTAAGTCACACTTCTATGTTGTAATTTGGAGATCACAGTGGAAGGCCAGCTTGCCCCGGGTTACTGAGGGCCTTGAGGACCCTGATTTCATCACGGTACTGGGTCTCGGTTGGACAGGAGGATGACTGGACTCAGGATAGGACTGGGTGTTATTGAAGCCAGTTAAACTCAGAAGAAGCTGGCGATTAAACTTGCTTCTATCCATCCCTACCCAGTATATTTAATGCCAGTGACTGGTATTTACACTTTCCATTGGGAATGTTCTTCCCTTTAGTAGGGAACGATTATTATCAGAAGCTCGCTTAGCATCTGTGAAGTCAGCACAAAGGGAAGATATTAATATATAAAAATTTAGAGGATATTTAATTTGGGACAGCTGTTTTCAAAAGAAGAAATTAAAAAAAATGCTTGGCAAAGTTCGATATGTGAGAGTAGCAAGGGAGGGCTGTTCTGGGTGCGTCGGGGTGGGGGTTCCTCCTCTCATCTGTGGTGGCCCCTGGTGGTCCTTGGAGGGCCACCGTGGCTCCGCCAGGGAGAGGCTGGGTGCGTGAGCCCCGTGCCATATCAGAATACCCCTTGTTGATGCCAGCCTTGGTATCTCTCCCATCCGACTGACAGGGCTGGACAAACAGTGAGGGGGTCTCCGAGCTTCCCCACAGTGCGCTCCAGGCCAGCCAAACCCCTTTGTGTTCCAGAGCCTGTTCTTAAACACCGGGTACAATACAATTGATTAGGATTTATTTTTCTAAATTACAATTACAGTTCAGTTTTGTTTCTTTGAAATAACACTCTGGTTCCCTTGATTGGAGTTTTGAATGTTCCCAATCTCTTCAGTCACACATTTACCATCTTTTGGCTTATTTCTACAGATGGCTCAATTCATGCATTATGTATGGGTTTTACAGGTGGTGCCTCAGAGGGCAAATTTATTCCTGAATATTTGCTGAGTACTCTGGTCACTCCCATGACTTATCCCCTGGTGAGGGTCTCACTTTGAATGGAGCCACCTACTCTCCTCACGGGGAAGCCCACCCAGTAGCATGGTGCCTGTGAGGGGGGCAGAGAACATGTTTTCTTCTTTCCCTCCAAGTTTCTGAATGGGGAGGGAATTGTAAGGCTTGACATAGGATTAGAACCATCAGAAGTGTCTAAACTCAGCTTCAAAACTCAAGAACCTCAAGTCATGGTTCTCTTTGTTCTATAACAATGCAAAATCCCCATGTCTTCACCAGTCTAGAACAGAAAAACTGCTGAGCACTCAGGGACAACTCAACTGCTAATGACACTTCCGTCCCAGCATCTCAATCTTCAGTGAGACTGTGCTAACTCAGCTTTGCTTGGTTTAGGATCCATATTTTTTATTCTCTTCCAATCACTTGCTATTTCGGCTGGAGCTGGTTGTGACTTCTTTCTTGTAATTGTGTTTAATTAACAACGACTTGAAAACAGTAGTTTTCTTCTCCCCCTGGCATCCTACAGGGGCCCTACATACCTTATTGCTTCTGGTCTCCCTCTCTGCTTTGCCCTCATCACAGCCAGCTCTGCCTTCGCTGGCTCAGAATTTCTGTGAAAGGTTGAAGAGGAGGGACGACGACACCGACACATCCCAATCACATGCTCCCTGCCCCTTACACCCCAACACTTCCATCACATGTCAGCCATATGGTTCAAACTATTGTCCTGTCCCCCTGGGGGGCATCAGTATTTGTTCAGAGACCCTCAGGCCCCACCCTGTCTCCACAGAGGGCTTTCTCACGTTACACAGCTGTGCTATGTGTCTTCATCACTTGAACTTGACCCACTAATGCTGCTCTCCAGGGGATCCACAGTGTGGGAGATGCATCACTGGGCTAATTATACACAATGGAGGAAAGTTTACTTCTCAGAGCAGGAACCCTTTTGAGGTTAAAGCCACCATAAATGCTTGTAAAATGCTGATGCCTGGATAGAAAGAGCTAATAATTCCCCTGTCGGTTCCAGGCCACCCGAGAAAGCCAAGCCTAGTGGGTGTTGGAGGGAGGCGCTGTCACTGTAACAAGTGTGATGGCTGGAGGTCATCTTAATTGAGCTGCTAAATGGAGTTGTGTGTATTTTTTCCTTTTTAATGTGGTTGGGTCACAGTTTTTATGGCTGTATTTGTTTCATCTTTCTTAAAACTGGCTTGGCTTATTGGCACAGCTGGGTGTTGTGGACTGAACATTACTAGGAGGAATTTTTTCCCCTTCAAATGGAAAGTCTCCTCTACCTCTTCCTCAGTTATCTGTCAAAAGTACTTAGTATAACCTGACTCATGGTAGGTGAATGACTGAATTGGATTTGCTTGCAGCTTCTTGGCATGTCTTTCTCAAAACATTGTTAGCACATAAGGATACTAGCAGGCATTTGATACACCCGTGGACCACCGTTTTCATAGGCAAAAAGATACAACACAAAAAATTTTTTAAAGATTTTATTTATTTATTCATGAGAGACAGGCAGAGACATAGGCAGAGGGAGAAGCAGGATCTCTGAGGGGAGCCCGATGAGGGACTCGATCCCAGGACCCCAGGATCACGATGTGAGCCAAAGGCAGACGCTCAACCACTGAGCCATCCGGGCACCCCCTACAACACAAATTTTAAAAAGTGAAATAAAAACTGTGTTCAGAATGAAAAACAACAGTTTTATCCTCGTGAGAGACATGATAGGGTTTGCCATCCTTCACTAATGAATCCACGTATGTATACAGACCCCAGAATATACCTGTCCAGTGATGGAGAGTCTGAGCCACAGATGAATTTCCCTATCTAGTCGATTGCTTTTTAGTTCATATTTCTCCTACGTTTGGAAATCTGAATTCGTAATATGTCTTTAGTAACGCAGGGACATGTAGGGTATCTCTCTGTCAGATAGTTCTGGGTATCTGACTAGAACATGAACCCAAAATTACAGAGTGCTTTCTCGTGATTGTCTTGATACGCATCAGCCCCTCTTTCAATTAGCATGTCCTACTGTGGAAGTGGTAATGTTTCAACAAGAAAGATGATAGTGAGCGGAGACCTTATTTATTTTTTGGTTGTATTTGTAAGTCTTCTTCGTATTCTTTTGTAGCATTTACATATGGCCTTTAAATGTGGCCATTAAGAAACCATGTATTTCTCTCTCTCAGGAGAGAAGAAAATAATTTTTTGGAAAATAGCCAATGGGATGGAGGGATGGAGTTGTCTGCATCACTGGTTGTTTCTCAAAATTTTACGTGTCTTATTTCCAATATTAAAAGTATGGTATTTCAGCTCCGAAGTAATGGGTTCACGCTGTTCAAGACACTGAATAAATGACCGTGATATATAACTTGAGCAACAGTTAAATGATCAATTATAGATAGAGATGCTCTCTACTGGCTTCCAGAGTCATGAAGTCAAAAACATTCACCATTTAAAAAAAAAATCCTAGTCCCTTTCCCCTTGACATTCAGAATATTTGGGTGAGTGAAAGCATAGAAGACTCACTGTCCATTCTTTACATGACACAGTGAAAAACTCTATACAACAATTTGATTTGATACGCAATTTTTAAATGTTAAATCAAGATCATGGCTTAAAATGCCATCTATATGCTGATGGTTCTCACAAAAAGAAAATTGTAGGTCTAGCCTGCTGGTCTCAGAGGAATAGAAGGTATAGCAGGACCAGTCCCTAAGTGGCACTGAAGCCACCTCAGCTGTACCCAGCGGGGATTAGCAGACCCCAACACCTCACAGACACATGAGCTGAATAAATGCTTACTGTTTGTGGTGCTGAGATTTTGTGGTTGTTCCTTATGTAGCAACAGCAGCCAGAAATACCTTCTTTCTAGCATTATGTCCCTGAAATCTCTTTCAACACAGAAGGTGGAATGATCCTCTCAGAAGCCAGATTTTTATCACTTCTTTGTTGTTCCTGCAATTGGTTCTCTCATTTCACCAAGAGTAAAACAAAAATCTTTATAAGAACATACATGATCTCCGACCCTTCTCATTTCCTCTCTCACCTCATCTTCCACAACTCTCCTCCATGCTAGCCATTCTAGCCTCACTTGTTTCCTTGCTGTCCTTGAACGTCCCAGATAAGACTAGAACTTTCTTCCCACCGATATCTCCATGGCTTGCTCCCTCACCTTTGTCAAGTCTTTGCTCAAATGCCATCTTCTCACAAGCCTACTCTGATCAATCTATTTGAAGTTCCAACTTCCACATACTCCTCACCATATATTCTCAACCTTCCTCATCCAGCCCTATTTTCCTCTCCTATAGTGTATTACTTCACCATATACATACATTCATTGTTAAAGTCTGTCTTTCTCTGCTAGAATGTAAGCTTTATGAGGGTAGGACAATTTTGTTGTTATTGTTCACTCATGTATCCTAAGTACCTGAAACAGTGACTGATATATTTCTTGTAGGTACTCATTAAATATTGATGAATAAAGGTCAAGATGTACATTGGTGACCACTGAGGTTCTTTCTGAATAATGTAGTATGTGGATGGACATTTTTATTTGCCTAGCAAAGGGCTCCCTGGCTATCCTAACAGTATTTTGCCAGTATGATCTTAACACACCTTTTCTAGTCTACTTGATGAGGCGTAAAACAATCACCGTTAAACTGGAAAGTCTTTTTGGTAGCAAGTTGTTTTAGTAACAAAGAAAATGAAATGTTACGGGGCATTTTTACTTCATTTATTTATCTCACATAAGCCAAGAGCTGATGTATACTCTATTCATTGGTGGTGTTGTCCAACTGAGAAGTGAAAATGCCAACTAGCAAACATACGTGATCACAAAGGCTTTTCACCTCAAAAACTGAGTGCTAAAAAAACAACAAAAAAAATTGGGTGCTAAAGTTTATTCATATTTTCCTCATGAGCATATTTATAATGAAACTAGTTTAACAAACCTTTTGACAAAAGTATGGCCTGGCCCATTTGACTGTTAGGCACACAACTTTGAATGATGTGTCCGTGGCTTATGACCCTTCTTCAACTTTGGGCCAAATCTGTCAATTTTGTACTGGAATGTGTTATTTTGTACTTTTTCTAGACAGATTCAAGGGCTTCACTAGAGAAAAGAGGAGCTCTTTGAGCTCTGACAATGAAGGTAAGGCTTTATACCCTCCTCTGACAAGTTTTGTACCAGATGATGTCCTGTGAGGTGGAGGGAGGTGATTATGGCTGAGTTTCAGATGTTCTTGCTCCGTGTCATCCTTGTGGACTCACCTGCCAGGCCAGCCACTGGAGCCACAGCCCATGTTCTCACTTGAGTCTTGTTGGCTACCTATGTATACACTTACCATTTTGAATCATAGTGTTTACATTACTATGTCTGTCTCCACTTTAACGCTCCAGTGAACAACTTCGGAATCACTGATCCATTTTTACGAATTGTGATGACATGATACTAACAACCAAAACGCATATTTGACTACTGTAAAGAGTGATGCATAAATAAGGAGAAAATATGTTAATCGAGATGAGCTGCACCCTGTTAACTGAAGAGTAGCTAACTGAAGGGTTGCTAGAGCAAGCTGACCAGTACTATCCTTATCAGTCATGGACAAACTCTAAAAGTGGGAGGATTTTTGTGAAAATCACAGTCAATATTCCATTTAAAATGAGTCGCCTGGCTGGGAACCAAATGGCTCTGTCCTTTTATTGCCAACCTGCCTGCAGACCCCTCGACAGATCATTAAAGACCGCCTGTTAACCAAATCCCAAGCCTGAGAAACCTTGCTCTGGCCTCAGCTACTCAAAGTGTGGTCCAGGGACCAGCAGGTCAGCATCACCTGAGAGCCAGCTGGAAATGCAGAATCTAGGGGGCCTGCCCCAGACCTTTGGAATCAGAATCTGTGTTTTAATAAGGTCCTCACGGCATTCAAATACACATTGAAGTCTGAGAAGCTATTCTAGGCTTCTCTTTCAAAGATGGATATCAGGAAGGTGTACTTACTCTCTTAATAAAGAACAGCAGCCTCGCAGCCCTTAAGGATGTCAATCCACACCAACTGAATTGGCAGTCGGAGAGGAGTAGCAACAGGACCCTGAACATGCTACTTTGGCCATGTGGATCCTGTTGAGCTGAAGACTCTGAGCTCAGACTCAGGAAGAGCTTTTTACCTGCACCTAAACTGTCCTCCTCCCCTTATAGCCCTCCTCCCCCAGAGCTGTCACCAGAGATAAATTCTTACATCGCAATGGCTTATCTGTGTAACAGAGAAAAGTTTACCAACATCTGCTCTTCCCATCTTCCTGTGAACCCTCTTCCTCTTCTTTGAAGGCCCAGGCCACTACTGCCTTCGGAGCTCAGGATGACCTATCAGCCTCAATTACCTGACTGGGGGGGGGGGGTGAGGGGGTGGCTCCCCATATTTTTATGGGGCTCCTGTATGTATACAGAATTTGTTTTTCTCTTGTTAATCTGTCTTATGTCAATTTAATTATTAGATAGGCCGAAGAACCTAGAAAGGAAACATGAAAAAGTTTTTCGCCCCTATGCAATCCCTCACTGACCCAGTAATCAGCTTTTCATTTCTGGCGGGCACAGACTGTAAGGTGGGGGTGGGGAATAGGGTGGCTCTTGGTCAAGGTTTCACCAGGAAAAGGATGCTCTTGGAGACCCATAGCCAAGGTTGACTGAGCCAAGGTTGGGCCAAATTCTGATGCAGTTCTCATCTTTGGATCCAGTGTTATGAAAAGGAGCAATTTGAAGCGATTTGGCAGATGATGTTGCGTGGTCACAGGGGCTTGAAGGGAGCAGTTATTTTTTCCTCTTTTGTTCAGGCAGCAGCTGTGGCTCCCTATAAATGATATCCCAAATGTGTTGTATGCCAGGGATTTAGAACTTGATGATTCACAGGTTTTGTGAGTTGGTGCTTTTCTAGCTGGACAGTGGTCTCAGCGATGCATGTAGTTATAGCCCGAGGGTTGAGAATATGCGTCCTCAGCACTTCTTGGTTAGTTTTAGCCCATGTGCTCCTTATTGCTCCAGCAACTGTGATACCACTGGACAGGCCCTAAGCCCCCTGCTGTCCCAGCTTGCTCCAGTTCGTTCTTCTTTTTCCTTAGGTAGTCCTCCCCACATTTCTAGCTTTTACAGCCCATCCTAATCACCACTTCCTCTTGGAAGACTTGGATGAGTTTTTGCAACTGGATCATGTCTCTCCTTCCTAGAAAGTCCTCGTACTTTAGTGGTTCTCCACCTTGGTTGCACATTAGAATCATCTTGGAAGCTTTAAGAGCTCTTGTCGTTCAGGCCAGAGCCCAGACCAACTAAATCAGAATTAGGCGGTTGAGACCCAGGTATCAGTAGACTGTAAAGCTCACCAGGTGAGTCCAGCGCTAAGCGAGGGTGGAGAAGTAGTCCCATAATCCTTTTCCCTTCAAAGTTCCTCTTAAACCTAACTCTGCTATGTATCACACAAGAGGCCACTGCTTTCACTTTATCTCTGTGCCCGGATTACAAGCTTCCAGAAATCAGGGGCAGAGTTTTCTTATCTCTGTATCCCTCAATAACATCTAGTATGTAGTTCAGGGAACTTGCACACTGTTCTCTTACCAGTCATTCACCCTGCTGTGGGGCCCTAGGGTGGCCATGATCAGAGGGGGCGTGATCACTGTGGTTCTTTTTGCTACCGTCATTTCCATTTCTGGGTTCAGGGATTAGAGGTAGAAGAAGTCTATATGTGCTGAGATATGCCAATATTTCTGGTATTCCAAGGCTTTTATCCACTCAGGAAAGAATTGTATTCTGCTGGAAAAAAGCATACTTAGAGGTATAGAGGACTATAGGTGTCTTTTGTCTGTTTAGGAACTGTTCGTTTGAATGATCTTTGCTGCATAACAAATTACTGCAAAATCTAGTGGCTTAAAACCACAGTAAACACTCAGTCACATAGTTTCTGTAGATCAGGAATCTGAGAGTGGCTTAATTGGGTGGTTCTGGCTTAGGCTTTCTCATGAAGTTGCAGTCAAGTTGTCATCTAGGACTGTGGTCATAGGAGGGCAGAATGAGGTGAACGATTCACTTCCAAGGTGGCTCACACACATGACCGACACGTTGGTGCTGACTTGGCAAGAGGCCTCAATTCTTTGCCACATGGCCTCTATGGGACTGCTTGAGTGTCACTACAACATGGCAGCGTATTTCCCCTCAGAGTGATCCAAGACAGCAAGACAGAAGGTGAAATGTCTTTTATAATAATGTGCCGTTATCTCCACTATCGTATTGGCTACACAGGTCAATGTGGGAGGGGACAACAAAAAGGACTTGCCTTTTCTTTACTGGAGGGACAGTCATTTAAATGATTCTGGTGATCCTCTATTGGATGGGCATGTGATGTAGGCTGGCCAACTGGATAACTATGTTCCTTGGGTGAATAGTCTTGGTGTAAAAATGGGCATGTGATGGACGCAACCTAGGTCAACCACTGTCATTCCTAGGATTTTGCTAGAGCGATCAAGAGAAAATGTCTTCTTGGTGTAGGGATTATTGGCTGTGGGAATAATGGAAATCCAGGGCTGCTGGTGGACATCTTTGAAACTGTTGGGTGGGCCTGCTGAGAACAAGGCAAAAATGGAGAAGAACAGAGTGTGTGTATGTTTGGGGAGAGAGAGAGAGAGAGAAGGAGAGAGAGAGAAAAACGGAGAGAGGAAATATTTTAATGGCCTGGTTTGTGCCCTTATAATCAGCTGCACCAAAGCTCCTGGACTTGTTATCCAAGTGAAGACTTCGTTCTTCAGCTAGATTGATCTAGATTTTGCCTCTTGTACCAAATCAATCCTGACTAATCCAGGGCCTGGAAGCCTGGGGCCCCCCAGCTCGCTTTGGCTCACACTGCTCTGTGTGTGGTCACTCTCCAGTCTCTGGTCTTTCTAATGTAAACCCTAGGAAGCTGAGGGGCATATATGTAGTTTTCTGTCCTCGGTGCTGAGGCATCAAGAGTTCTTAGTGCTTATTGACAGACTTGTACTAATTCTGCCTGCAGCCTGGGACAGGGGATATAATCATGATCTTTGGGCCTATATAGTTCTGGGTTCAAGACTCCCCTCTGCCATTAATCAGCTGTGTGACCTTAGGCCAAGGGCTTAACATCTCTGTCTCCCAGCTCCGTGCACCTAAAGCAGGACTTGAAACGTGATGTTCCCGGGTCTGTCATGAGGATGAAATGAGATATCACATATGGAAAAGCGAGGCTCATATCAAAGGGTTATTTTTTTCCTTTTTCTTTCTAGACACAGTCCCAGGTACTTTAGAGCTCTACCTAGCAGGATTGAATTCAGTTCAGTTCTGATAAATTAGCATATCCTGAATGCCTGCATCTGCAAGATGATGAGTGGTCAATGGGGTTTCTGGGAGGTAATTTTGCTTAACTGAGGGCTGGAGAGTTTCACAGTACGACTGCATTGCCTTAGGCCACGTTCTGAAGCAGAGGGTATTTGAATCTGATCTCTCACAACTAAATCCTTGCTGAGGCACTAGCCTCCCACAGACCAGTTGTAGGGGTGGGCAGCCTTGGGGAGGATGCCTTCCGGGGAGAAGCTGACCCCTGCAGTTCAGATGGTTCATTCCCCTCCTTTACCTACAGGCTGGCTTGTTGGAGCTCCCTCCTCCCGACTCCTGGCTAAAACTAATTGATCTGTGTGGCGAGGTGAGCCAAGATGTCTCTGAATTGATGTGCTTCCTGGACTCTATCATTGCTCATCTGTTCCATCTTTATTTATCCCATTAATGATGCTGACATTGGCAATTCCTAACCTTGATTATCAGCAGTACTTTGTAAGGGTTTAATAAATGTTTGTCAGGGATCCCTGGGTGGCGCAGCGGTTTGGCGCCTGCCTTTGGCCCAGGGCGCGATCCTGGAGACCCGGGATCGAATCCCACGTCGGGCTCCCGGTGCATGGAGCCTGTTTCTCCCTCTGCCTGTGTCTCTGCCTCTCTTTCTCTCTCTCTCTCTCTCTCTCTCTCTCTCTGTGACTATCATAAGTTAAAAAAAAATAAATGTTTGTCAAACTGAATGAATGACAGGCTGATGGACAATATTTGGGAAATATATGGAACCTTCCATAGGTAAGCTTCTCACTCCTTGCCACCTCCCCTACACCTAGCCTAAAAGCTGCCCTGCTCTGAATAACAAATACCTGAAAAGCTTCTTTGTTAATCTCACAAGTACTTCGACATTTTGCTTCAGGGCCATCCTTGAACTGTGCTACAGATGGAGAAGGGGTAGGAGACCGGATCAACACTGGGTAAATCAGAATATAGCATGCCGTGGGTGTTTTAGAAACAAATCCCTGACGTGCTCCTTTCAAAAACATTTGAATTCAGCAGATAATCTACCTGTTTCCTTAATTTCGTGCGAGCATTCCTCCTACAACCTTTGTCCTTCTGCTCCAGTGTAGAGGGAGATGGGGAGGTGCGGGGGAGATCAGATGAGGGAAAAAAAGTCTCAGCTCAGGGCAGGCCTTCAGAATGGGCAGGCTGGAACTCTCTAGTACAAGCTGAAACTATAGTTCAAAGGCAGAACTTCTCCTTCTTCCCAGAAGCTTCAGTTCTGCTCTTAAGGCCTTTCCACTGATTGAATCAGGCACACCCAGATTACGTAGCATAATCTCCTTTCCTTAAAGTCAACGGGTTGCGATGTTAATTACACCTACAAAATATACCTTCGTAGCAACACCTAGATTAGTGCTTGATTGAATGGTTGGGGATTTTATCCTAGTCTGGTTGACAAGTGAATCTGTGGCCATCACAGCTGAGGAAAGGTTGGGCACTTGTGTAAGACCACAAGCACAGTAACAGAAATCACTATTTTTCTGTCTCTAACCCATATTCCCAGGAGTGCCCAGATCTCCTTGGTAGGGATTCTCCAAGGGTTGTTTCCCAGGTGCATACTCTGTCCATGCACTGGTTTTAGCACTCCCTGGTTCTCTGTTCTGTTCCCTCTTTCCTTTTCTTGTCAATGGTTCTCCCCAGGGTTTGAATGAAAATCATCCATGGTGCCTTGAAGATAAATGTGCTTATCCTTGCAAAGATGCTGGCATGGTTCTTTTGTGGGGAGGGCGTATCGGGATTTCTTTGCACGAGTTAGAGAAAGGTGAGGAAGTTCATGTGGTATTTGAAAACCTCTTTGGTGAAGCTGTGAGGCACATCTCATCCCTCCAAATATACATCTCCAGGTGAGACCTTTTCCTTAAACTTCAGATCCATGCAAATAGCATCTGGACCTGTCCATGCAGCTCTCCACCAGAAACCCAGGCTCAACATGTCCAGAGCTGAATTTGTTGGCTTTCCCCCAAATCTGTTCCTCTTCTCAATACCCTCAATGAATGGAACCATCAAAATGCCATCATTTCAGCCTTAAGCTTGGGGTCATCCTGGGCTCCTCCAGCTTCCTCACTTTCCACAGCCTATCAGTTATTAACTTTGTAGATTCTAGCTTGGAAACTTACCTAGAACCTATACTCTGGTCCATCCTCCCTGATTCTGTCTTATTTAAGTTCTCATCATCTCTCTCCTGGGCTATTGAAATAGCACCCCAACTGGGCTATTATACTTCCTCCAGGCTTACTTGTACCCTATCTCCCTACAATCCATGTAATTATCTTTCCTGTTTAAAAAATTTCAATAGCCCCCCATTCTCACAAGATCATGGCTCAGACTCCTTTGATCTACAGCTCCAAAATTATCTTATTCTTCCATTTTCTTGCCCCCAAACACAAACAGGCTATATTGTAGCCATGTGGGATAACTTACAGTTTCTCTAATGTGCTGGGGTGTTTCACACCCCTTTGTCTCTGCCCACGCTGTTCCCTTCAACTGGAATGCTCTTCCCATATTCTAGTGATCAGTCTTACCTCCTGCCCCACAGACCAGCACCAATCATATCTGCTTGGTTAAACCCTCTCATCTTTCAAGATCTCATGTGTAACTTCTTCCTTAAAGCCTTTCTTGACCATGCCTTCTTTTCCCTCCCACATCCTGAAGACAGAGCCACTCTCAAAACTGACCATACATGAATATGGTATCATTATAAAAATTAAAAATAACGTGGATAAACCAAAGGCTCTCTTGATTTAGCTCTTGCAATCTCACTTCCCTCTTGGTTATCAGCCTATTGTAGATCATTCCAGATTGTTTTTTCACCGACAGTTTATCTTGGAAATATTTCCATGTGAGTGTGTGCTTATGGACCCGTTCTACACAGAGTGTAGTTAATTGCTGCAGAGAATTCTCTAGTATGAGAGTATTGTGGCTAACTCTTCTTATTGATGGATATTTTCCTCCCCAATAATTACAGTAACACTGCCACAAAGAATATCATTTTGTACGCTTCCTTATGCACAGATGTCAAGTGCTGCTTTTCTGCAGAGATGCCTAAAAGTAGAAGTCTGAATAGAAGGTATACATGTTCGATTCTACTTATTTTTAAAGATACTTTTATATTTGAAAGTATATTTTTAATTTCTCATGCATTGATAAGAGTTCTTTGTATATTTTGAAGAATAATCCTTATTCTGATATATACATGAACATACATAAATGTATATATGTGTGTGTGTTTGTATTTCTCCAAGTTTGTCTTATAAAATTTTATTGTCTTTGTCATAAGAAATTTTATGTTTTTTATGTAGCCAAATCTATCATTCTTTGCTTTTGGTTTCTGTCTTTCTTAGGAAAACTGTTCATATGCCACGGTTATTTACATATTCTATTTTACTGCTTTGCTATCCTATAGTTTTTTTTTTTGTTTCTTTTTTTTTTCTTTTTCTTTTTTTTTTTTTGCATTTGGCCATTTAAATTACTTGGAATTTAGTTTTGTATTTTTTCAGAGCATTACCTGATTTTTTTTTCTTTTTCCAAACTGAGAGTCAGTTTATCCACACTACTTAGTAAATGACAGCCTATTTATTCTCAAACCAAATTACAATGCCATTTTTTTATGTACTAACTTTCTGACTATATTCATGAGTCTGCTTCTGTAGTTTATTTATTTTTAGTATGTTCTTTTTTTAAAAAAATTTTATTTATTAATTATAATATATTTTTAAATTATATATAAATAACACAGAGAGAGAGAGAGAGGCAGACACAGGCAGAGAGAGAAGCAGGCTCCATGCACTGGGAGCCCGACGTGGGATTCGATCCGGGGTCTCCAGGATCGCGCCCTGGGCCAAAGGCAGGTGCCAAACCGCTGCGCCACCCAGGGATCCCTATTTATTTATTTTTAAAGATTTTAGTTATTTATTCATGAAAGACACACACAGAGAGAGAGAGAGAGAGAGAGAGAGATCGAGAGAGGCAGAGACACAGGTAGAGGGAGAAGCAGGCTCCATGCAGGGAGCCGGATGTGAGACTCGATCCTGGGACTCCAGGATCACACCCTGGGCCCAAGGCAGGTGCTAAACTGCTGAGCCACCCAGGGATCCCTTGCTTCTGTAGTTTATAATAGATTTTCTTGATACCTTTTCTTATTTCTCAGTGAATACCACACAGTTTTGGTTACTATAGCTTAATTGTATGTTCTGGTATCTTATAAGGAGCCTATCGCTTTTTAGCAGCTGTCTTCTCCTACTAGATATTTGGTGGATGGGACCAAGTCCTATTTGTCTTTGTTTTTTTTTTTTTTTTTTTTTTAAATTCAGTTCTTTTTTTTAAATTTTTATTTATTTATGATCGTCACACACACACAGAGAGAGAGAAAGAGGCAGAGACATAGGTAGAAGGAGAAGCAGGCTCCATGCACCGGGAGCCCGACGTGGGATTCAATCCTGAGTCTCCAGGATCGCGCCCTGGGCCAAAGGCAGGCGCTAAACCGCTGCGCCACCCAGGGATCCCTTGTCTTTGAATTTTAAAGACCTTTTCATAGTTTGTCTCCATGTGTGTTGGGTGATGCAGATGAGTAAACCCAGAAGGCATTGGCACTATTGATGCTACTGTTTATATTCTCAAGGTCTCAAAGATCATGGTGCAAATAACAAATTTTCTGGTTTTTATTCCACTTTTTATTGTAGTTCAGTACTTCAGTGAGTTATTACACAGGACTCTTATTATTATTTAATTTGTTTTTGAATAAATAATTCATCTCTAACGTACAAAACCCCAAAGGTACAAAAGTGATAAATTAAGTCTTCCCTCAGTTCTTAAGAAGCAATTATACTACCAATTTCTTCTTTAATCTTCCAGAATGCCAGCATACCATGCATTCTGTTCTGCACCTTGCTATTTTTTTTACAATATGTCCTGGAGATCATTCCATAGCAGTACATGTAATGCTGTGTCCTGAGATGGCTGTGCTGTGTTCTGTTTAACCGGGATGGCAATTAAAGTTGTTTCACTAAATACTCTTTCTATGTATAATATTCTCAAATAGCTAGAATAAAAGTTCTGCACATGACATAGGGGGGTCAAAGGTTATTTGAATTTTCATCTTTGACTCATATCATTAAGTTGCTCTCCAAGAAGTTTCTAGAAACTTCATGAATGAAGGCTTGCCACCAGGCTTCCAACTTGGCTCAGACATGTACTGAGGGCCAGGGGGACACTACAGAGGATCTAGCTGGGAGCCTGACAGTGAGTGGAACTGTGTGTGTGTGTGTGTGTGTGTGTGATGTACACAGGGTAAGAAGCTCAAGGAAAAACCATCAGTCAATTAATTAATTAGAGTCCTGTTTAAAGCTCTAATAATGAGTGCAAGCATTAGTGGTTTGAATAAAGCTTCTTTGCCTTTATTATTCATTAGAAACCGGCAGTAAGTAATAGGTTTGAATTTCACAGTCCTCATGCTGCTAATCAAAGCACAGAGATCTTAAGATCATAAATTATTATCCCTCACAACAGGAGCATAAAGGGAATTTGGTTTTATGAATTGTTAACTGGGACTCGCCTCTCTTTGGGTCTTGGGCTGGTTCCGAGGGAAGGAGGCTGGAAATCACATCTTGAATCTAGAGCACCGTCTTACAGATTGGACAGGGCACAATTTCCTCAAATTTACAGTATTTTACCTACTTGGAGTCAGCGGGATACGTGGCTCGACCCAGATTAAACAGCCCCTGATTCCCCTTGTTTGTGATGGTTCGTGATGTTCAGCTGGGAAGAGTTTTTTTCCTATGCAGAAAGCGGGCTTTCCTGTGTGTCATGAGATGGCTGTGCTGTGTTGTGTGTCACTCACGGGCTTTCATGAGTTCATGCTGGGTTTAGTTTGTGTGCCTCCCCCCCTTCTCATTTCCATGTCATATGTCATATTTCCCTCCCTTCTCTCCACTCCTGCCCATGCTAATGTTTGTCTGTTTTGAGAGGATCTTCTCTTTCCCTGGCGTGTCTTTCTCCAACTACACACAAAGCACCCAAGTTCTCATCTCTTCCTTTCACATTAGGGCAGAAAGAGATGAGTCTTTGTCTTCTGACTTTCCTTTTTCTTCTCCTCCAGGACCCCCTCCCTCTCTTTTTGAAGCTCTACATGATTTCTGGTCTCCAGCAGTGCAAAAGGCCGAGGCTGTTCCACTGGGCCTGACTTAGCTCTCCTTTCTCTGGCTGCCATGTGCTCTCTCTCATTCCTCCAGTGGCTTGGTGGGCCAGCCCCTATGGCTTTCCTCCGGCCAGAGGACCCTTGCAGTTCCCTTACGTTATCTTTTGGTGCTTGCTTCATCCGGCATTTCAAGTGTAAAGGCCTAGAACTGCCAATTAGCACGGGCAGAGAAAATGTCTCTAAATAAAGCATTGGCCAACACAATCATACTTTATAACAAAAGTTTATTAGGATTAGGTCACATTAGAAAACTTCATGCTTTGCCATTTTTGCTGTATTAACCTGGAATGACCAGATTATACTTAGCTGAGTATAAAACAATTTGTGCCCTGTACTGTTTGGAAAGTAAGAAAATCGACGTACATAGCGGTGTGCCTGACACCGCCACGGTTAATAGCCTAACAACTGGTTAGCAAAGCGTATGTTACTTCCAAGCTTTGGGGAATGATGAGGAAAACATCATTTCTTACCTCCTTCAGAAGCAGGCTCATCATAGTCTGGGCATCTAAGACTGGAGCCGACTTTTTTTTTTTTTTTTGGAATCTAATATT
The DNA here is from genome assembly GCF_905146905.1 of Nyctereutes procyonoides. Classification (NCBI taxonomy): domain Eukaryota; kingdom Metazoa; phylum Chordata; class Mammalia; order Carnivora; family Canidae; genus Nyctereutes; species Nyctereutes procyonoides. The sequence goes on from NW_026575042.1 coordinate 39,278,035, forward strand.
AACATCTGTATTTCAAGAGAAGCTAGGCTTGAGGTATCTTTATGGCTTGAAAGGCACAGGTCATGCAGCTGAATTAAAAGCTATTGTGTTGGTCTCTCTGTCATGGGCCGTGAGCCACCTGTCATAAGGGGAGTCCTGGTGCCGTGTCCTTGACCCTTCAGTCTGGTGTACGCATCATCAGCTCTGTTCCTCTAGCTTCTGCTTTTGCTAATCAGCTGTGAGTGTTGGAACTGGAGGATGGGTCGGGACTCTTGCACCATCTCCTGCCACATGGAGACCGGCCTGTGCTGTAGAATCTCATTACCCAGCATACAGAGGGGACCTGCCACAGGGCCAAGAAGTGACTTAAATGCAAGCAGGACAGAAAGGCTCATTCTTCTGATACAACACAGAATGGGGGAAGAGAAAACAGCTTTCCCTGGAAGGGGTCCTACCAAGTTGGAAAGCAGAACTGCATTGAGTGCAGGGTACGCCCAGCTATAACTAACCCCTGCCTTTAATAGGAGAAGCGGCTTGAAAAGAATGCCAAGGAGAACAGTGGGTCACCGCACAGCGTGGGTTCTAGAAGGCCACCGACAGTGGTATCGATCCCTTGCCTGGGCTTTGCAAACAGCCCTGGAGTCATTAAGAGCATGTAGGAGTCTAGGTCTTTATAATATAAAAATTCCACTTAACAAAATAACTGGGCATTCCCTTCAGCTTAGAAGCCACATGTTTATGCTCAGAAACTTTTTTTTTTCTTCTGATTTTTAAACTCTCCCTAACGAAGGGAGTAAAATCCAAAATCGAAGCGAAAGGGCCTGGAGAGCTACACACCGAAAAGAAACACCTGCAGACGCAGCACATCTGTTCCATCCTTCCAGCAGCCAGACTCCTGACTCCCTCCTTCTCCGCCCTTCCCACCCCAACCGATCCACTCATAAAAATGGCTGCTGCCAGAAACTTCAATTCAGTTGCATAATATAGAGGGATGATAAAATTCTTATTTCTTCAGGCACCGGAGGATAACTTGTGACAAGGTTGTGATTCTCTCCGACGGATGCTCTTACCACATGGTCCAGCCTCTCTCCTACACTGCCTCCCCAGCTTGGCAAGCATTCCGCTGCGAGCCTCGCATCACTTGTGGTCACATGGGTGCTGTTCCCCTTAGTTCAGCTGGGACTGACCCGGGGTCTGCTCAAGCTTGAGTTCGTAGCCTCCCAGGCCGAGGTCCCCCTCATAAATGTTGTCCTTGCTTGGAGTCTGCGGTGAGGCTTTCTGGGCCAGGCTCAGGCTTGCAGGAGGCCTGCAGGGCGAGGGGGCTTGCTCCTGGTAGCTCATGGCCAGTTCGTCCTGATTCACAATGCACTCCACGTCTTCCTCTTTTAGCTGTTCCTAGAGTTTGGGAAGAGAGAGAGGTCACTTTGTGATGAAGAAAACCACAGCTGTCCCATTGTGTAAGACCACAGGGGCTTGTTTTCCTTTCTTAATGGTGCTGGCTTGCCCTGGCTGAGGTTCTGTGGCAGTGGGCACCGCCTTGCCACGTTGGGGGCCCTAACACAGCCACGTGAGGGCTCCAGGCCTGAGGTGACAGTTGGTAGAGAGGGCGCGCTGACTGAATGCCTCCTTGGGTTAAGGGAATTAAAATTCAGTGGATTTCTTGGACTGGTACTTAACTAGGTTGAGAGGAGTTAAGAGTTAGAGGAGAATCCTGGCCCCTCAGTGTACAGAATGATTCTCCACGTTGGTTTTGTAACACTCTTGCCTATCACTAAATTCTCCAAATACAGTTTCTGTTGTATTTTATTTGAAAAGTGTGTCCCCACAGCATGTTTCTTGGGATGAGTGTCACAAAGCTCAAAATGGTTGGAAGTCCCGAGAGTAGATAATGGCAGAAACTAACTAGATCTGGTCAACTTAGTTTTCCTCAGTCAGAGCTTTCCTTGAAGGGAAGAATTAAGATCTCAACTCTTCTTTCATTGGCTTTGGGAAGACCGTACAAAATTACTCATAGAATGAGCCCGGGCTAGGTGACCGAGGTCAGTGGTTTCCAGTATTAGGCTGTAATAGAATCACTTGGAAGGTCCATTGAAGCAGAGATGCTGGGCCCCAAGCTCAGAGTTCTGAGGGTGGGAAGCTGATAATCTTCATTTAAGCAAGAAATCTTCAGAGATCTTCATTTAAGCAAGATAATCTGCATTTCTAGCAAGTTCGCAAGTGATGCTGAGGCTGCTGGTCTGGGGACACACTTCGATAACCGCTGCCTTAGGCTGCTCTGCCTGGAGCACATCTGAGATGCATTATTCTCTGTCTATGCAACGGGGTGGCCAGCTGGACAACCTCCAAGAGTGCCACAAACCCTTAAGATTTTGCTCCTCTCCAATTCCTGACACTGGTTTGTTGGTAAAGATTCTAATTGCTTCTCAGCATTTTTTATTCCACTCCCTTGAGCTATAAAGCACAGGCAGGCCTAATATTTAAAACCTCAGAACACAGCAGTTTGTGAGGACATATGACTTCGTTTACATTTTCTCAATTCATTTTATGGTTAAAAAAAATATTGGTAACAATAAAAAAAACTTGCATTTTAAAAAGAAGAATGAGCCCACATCAGCAACATCTGAAAAGAAAAGGGAAATGCCTCTTGGTGCAGCGAATTTTAAGACGCTTCCTCCTCAAGCTGGGAAGTGACAGCCCTGAGGTTCTTGGGCTCCTCGGCACCCAGCAGCCTGTCCCACCCAGGGTAGTTACTCACCCCGTAGGCCTGAGGACTGGTGAGCAGCCTGGAAATTGGACCACACCATTCAGGTAATGTAGTGGTCAGTGGAGGGCCAGAGTGGGTTAAAATTGGTTTCAGATATCTGCAAGGCCTGTTAAGGAATACTTGGCAAGAAAAGGAAGTTAGAATTTCGTTTCTCACACAGCACAAACCTTCGCATGCAGCGAAAGAGACAGTTATGTTCACCTTTAAATCCCCTACTCCCTCATTTAGGAGGCAATTTGGCCTGCAAAAATTGCTGTTTATAATCTTTGCTCCACACACTTTTCCATCCCTGCTGGTAGCCTTTAATCAAGAAGAAATGGGGACTGGGCCAGCCAACATCAGCGAGGGGGTAAGTGTTCGTCTCCTCCTCCCCCCTCTCCCTCAATGTCTCATCTGCCTGAGAATGCATTTCTTAAAAATTATCTTAAACAATAGCATAAAGGATTGTGTTTTCTTAAAACTGCACACAGTGCTTAAACCACCAGTAATTTTCACAAAGAAGCAAGAGGTATTTCATAAAATGTTCAGTCGTTTTAGAACTGGGTAGTGAACATAGATTGTTTTCCAAAATACTTTATTTTCACTATTCAACACAGTCGCTTTATACTTCAGACATCAATGCATCCCCATACGAAATTATGTAAATAAACTGGTGCCAGGTTCCTTCTATTGTCTAGCCCCTGTTTTTCTTCTCTCTTCATCCCAAAGTGCTCTAACAAGTTCAAAGAAAACCGTGTTCATCTAAAGCCGTTATGTTTCCCTCCAATCTAGCAATAGTGAAACCCCTAGAAGCTGCCTTGGCTTGCCTTAGTATTTCTTTTCTTTGCTCAGAGGAACGTGGTGGAATTATTTCACCGTTCCATCAGACACAACTTTTAAGCTTTATATTATTTCCTCTGCTGGAGAATATTTCACCTCATCAACTTTCTGAAAAACTATAATAAATAGGGAAAGGGAAAAAGTGGAAAGCAGTTAGCATTGGTTGGCTTGTGAAGATCCGAAATCACCCCCGGCACCGAGGATGTGAGATCTTGGAGATGGCCCTACTGGAGGCCATCTAGAGCTGGCCACTGCTCTGTCATTCCTGTGATGCCCTGAGCATGTGAGGACAGAGGGAAGATGCAGCCTCTGGGGGCCAGGAATCTCGGTGTCTCTGGCTTCAAATGCTCCGCCGCCGAAGTGGTGATAAGGCAGGGGGTGCCTGCGAATATAGCCTAGTTATGATGCCAGGGGAGTTACTGCAAAGATGCTTAAGCGAGTCTGTAATTCCAAGTGCAAATGGAAAACATGACAATTCCTTTCAGATGGGCAGCTGCTGTGCTCAATGAAGGACCAGGGAAGATATTAAAGTTGAGAGCCTGGCATTCCTTGTAATATCTATTTTGTTTTTTTAAGATTTTATTTATTTATTCATGAGAGAGAGAGAGAGAGAGAGAGAGAGGCAGAGACACAGGCAGAGGGAGAAGCAGGTTCCACGCAGGGAGCCCAATATGGGACTCCATCCCAGGTCTCCAGGATCACGCCCTGGGCTGAAGTTGGTGCTAAACCACAGAGCCACCCAGGCTGCCCTCCTTGTAATATCTGTTGAGCCTATCTACGACTCTGGAAATCCTGTGATGGTATTCCATTAATTTTCACTACAAATTGTTATTTCCGTCATCTTATGGTTGGAGGAATTGAGGCCTAGAGATATAATGATTTTAAATAATCCAAAGGCTCTCATTGCTGTTTGAATCCACCACCAACATCGCTAGCAAAAGATAAATTATCAGGGCAGAATCATGCATGTGACCAGAGGGTTCTCTAGAGAGAAAAGCTTGCAGACCTCATCTGTGCTGGCGAGCTGCAGACCCTCTCACACAGGGGCACATGAGGACACGTGGTTTATTAGGGTTTATGGTGTAGGTCAGCAAAACAAAACAAAAAAACACTTTTCTAGGGAGGCATGGTGGGTAACATATATGTACAACTAGAGTGCAAATCAAGGAAAATCCAGCCAATTTTATTTCAAGATGGAGAAGTGACAGTAGGTAAGCTACATTTCTAGAGATGTCATGTAAAAAAAATTGAAGAGGTTTGTCAAGGCTCTAAAAGTTTCAAAGAGGCCTGGGTGGCTTCCACTGTTTGAGGTTCTCAGAATATTGAAAAATTAAATGCCAAAATGCCACAATAATGGAACAAAGGTAAAGTGCAAATTTAGAATTGTGTAATGAACTTTTTTTTCTCTTTTAATCCTGATGAGGTATCTCTTTAACACTGATGTATAATGTTATTGGAGCTAACACTTAGTGATGAAATTTGTAGCTTTTTGTGAATGTGGGGCCTGGACCACATCGGGTACCATTTGGCCTCTTCTGGACAGGTTGTGAATACTGATGGGAAATGTAAAAGTGTTTTTAAACTCTATGCACTATTCAAATGCTATTTATTTTATTTTAAAAATTTATTCTCTAAGCAATACTTCTGAGAAATTGTTGTCTCAATCGTTGTTTGGATAATGGGGAATGAGAGTGAGGGTAGAGAGACAATGGGGGGCACCTGGGTGGCTCAGTTGGTTAAGCATCTGCCTTTGGCTCAGGTCATCATCCCATGGTCCTGGGATCGAGCCCAATGTGGGGCTCCCTGTTCAGTGGGGAATCTGCTTCTCCCTCTGTCCCTACCCCAACTCGTTATCTCTCTCTCTCTCTCTCTCTCTCTCTCTCTCCCCCCCCTTGTCTGAAATAAGTAAATAAAATCTTTAAAAAAAAAAAAAAGAGAGAGAGACAAGACAATGGCACTCCAGGCATTTGGCTTGGCCTTGGAACTCACAGGCTATGTCGTAGGTGGGAAATTTAAGGCACTCCTACACCAAAAGTAGCTATTTGGGTTAAAATTTGTCATACAGGCAGTTAGCGTGAGGTGGTAGGTGAGAAGTGGGCAGAATTTGTTGATGTATGACTCTTCTAGGAAACTCACGATATACCATTTTGGCTGCTCTGGTGTCTCAGTAGCTGTGGGTCAAAGTGTGGCAGTGAGTAGGATGTGCCAAGCTCCACGCAGAGCCACGGCAGATGTGGCCTGCCCCAGAAGCTTTGCTGAACTTCTCGGTTTGCCTAGTGCTCGCCACATATTATGTGCTCAGTGGATGTTTGTTGAATTTCTGACATAGGAAATATAAAGGGGTGGTATGAGTGATGGAAGTAGATTTTGAGTAACTTCACAAGAGAAGATGACGGCGGCAGATTATAACCATCAAATGAAGTTTTCTGAGGATAAAAGGCTAAGAAAGGTTAAGTTGAAGATGAACCTCTTGGGTCTGAGTTATTAGACTGAGGGGACCATGGAAAGAGTGGGAACGACATGAAATAAAGTGATTAAAAAATAATCTTATGCCTTACTCACTCATTCATTTGTTCCTTCATATGCTCACATGTTTTTATGTACTAATCCAGTGAGGCATCCACACAAAGAAATGGACAATTGCCTTATAGAATGGGAAGCTCCCTTGCCTCAAGACTGTGGTCTCCTTGAGGGCGGGCAGGCTGTCCTGTTCACCTGGACACAGTGCTGGGCACATTTTAGACATTCAAGAAATAGTTGTTGAATTAATGAAGATGACAGGCTCAGAGAGAGGAAAAGAATTGCTCAGTGGAGCCCAGTCAGATAGTTAATGGCAGAGCTGGGCCTGGGATCAAGGACATTTCCATCACACAGGCCATCTTTCTTCTGCTACGGAGACACCAAGTAACAGATCTTGTCAGATTGGACAACTGATTTGGAATTGAGGAATCAGTGAGTTTTGGAGTTCTTTATTGCTCAGCAATGTCTGGAAAGTGGCTGGATCTCCAGGGTTACCTAAATTATTAAAGAGTAAGAAAACTCTTTTGATCTACAAAAAATAAAAACCCCAACTGCTGATTTTGCAAAATGTGTTATTTTTTTTCCATCAGGTTCTAGTATATGTTTGGGGAGGGAGATTCCCCATTGGGTATTTTTGATGCAGCTAGTTTTGCTTCTCTAATAAGCTAGAAATGTATCGAGATGAAATGTGAAGCTCTGGGGGGAGAAAAACAATGGCTTTTCCCATCCAAAGGGCATAGGTTTGGGAATAGCAGCTTGGTTCAGGAGATGTAAGTAAAAGCTAGAATTCTACCCAGAGTTTAACATGCGTGCAATAAGGAAGACAATTAACAGATGCCATTTTCTCCTTTGGCCTGAGTAATCAGAAGGTCCAGAGCTAAATTATGTGCTTAACTGAACTCACATCCCAAATTCCTGGTAATGTTGATTTCTTTCTCTTTTTTGTTTGTTAGTTTTTGTTTTAATTATTTAGATCTCATGTTTTACCATCATAAGATGCCAAAACTAATCAGCATACAGCTTGCTCATGCCTATGCTTCATATGACATAATCCTACATAGACTGGTGAGATGCAGAAATGTTCAACAATGATCCAGCTCCACCAATGAATGTCTGCCCCTTTGAGGGGAGTAATCTCCATTGCCCCCTACACTGGGCTGAATGTTTGCATCCTTCCCAAATTCATATCCTGAGGCCCTAACCTCCAATATGTTTGTTTGTGGAGTTGGGGCCTTTGGGAAGTTATTTAGGTTTGATGAGGTCATGAGGGGGGTGCCCCCATAATGGGATTACTGCCCTTATAAGAAGAGATACCAGAGTTTGTTTGCTCTTACTCCACATATCTACAAAGAAGAGGTCAAGTGAGCATACAGTGAGATAGTGACCATCTTCAAGCCCAAAAGAGAGTTCTCACCAGAACCCAATCATACTGGCACCCTGATCTCAGACTTCTACCCTCTAGAACTGTGAGAAAATGAGTATCTGTTGTATAAGCCATCCAGTCTATGGTATGTTGTTATGGAAGCCTGGGCAGACTAACACACTCCCTCTCTGGACCTCTTGAAAAATCAGAGAGCCCTGAAGAGCTATGTTCTATCTCGGCTTCCCTAAACTTGCCTCATCATGAAGATCGGCTTAGGTATTTGTTAATTCAGATTTCCAAGTCCTCCCCTGGAGATTCTGATTTGGCAGGTCCAGGAAGTGGCCTGGGACTCTATTTTATGGAGAGTCTGTATTTTAGGTGCCCCAGGTGACTGGTGATTAGGCAAGGATGGATACAACATGTTGTTCTCTCTCTGGAGTGTTGCCTCCATAGGGGATTCAAATTTTAAATGGGAAGAAAAAGAACATGGTCTCTTATGTCTTCAAAGCCATCATTTTTAGGGTAAGGGTAGGTATAAGGGAAGCCCATTTGGCCCAGAACCCACATCCATCTAATGTAACGGCCTTTGTCAAACGTTCCATCTTGTCTGGGGGAGGGGTCAGATAGTTGGCTCAAAAATGTGAAGCCTTGATGATGTTACACCTGAGAGTGAATTAATGAAGCACCGTATCTGGGCTTGTATAGGAAGACTTTGTGCCTAGTGGGAGCACTTGCATGTGTTTGTATGTGTGAGCTCGATACACAGTCTTGTTATTTGGATAAAATACTCATCATTGCATAGCTGTGTAAAGAACAAAGCACATTTATCTCTGTACAGGCCTTTCAAGAGTATACCCTGCACTTTTTCATTTATAAAGCATTTCTAATATGTCTTATTTTATCCTTACAGCTGTAGGTGAGAATTATAGTCCCATTTTACAGATCAAGAAATGTGTAAACAGATGGTTTTTCAATTCTCTTCTTATCTATTCTTTTTAAAAAATATTTATTTATTTATTTATTTATTTATTTATTTATTTATTTAGGGGCAGGGAGAGCATGTGAGGGGGGTAAGGGCAAGGGAGGAGACCGAGAGAGAGATAGAGAGAGAGAGAGAGAGAGAGAGAGAGAGAAAAAATCTTAAGCAGATTCCTTGCTGAGTATGGAGCCCAACCTAGGGCTCGATCTTACCACCCTGAGATCATGACCTGAGCTGAAACCAAGAGTTGGATGTTTAACTGACTGTGCCGCCCCAGAGCTCCTCTTCTAACCTATTCTTACCTCTTTTTCCCGAGTGCATTTAGCTTCCAGTGCTGGCTTGTCACCAAATAGTCAGGGATCAATGACAAGTGGGTGGGGAAGGATAAATATATCCTGTAGTGGAAATCAACCTTGCCCTCCAAGTCCATACATTCATGCAGAAAACCAGGTCCACTTGCTATTGACTTGCTGAGTCCCCACATTGCTGTTTACACAGCATCCATGAATGAAACTCGCAGAGGACACCCCACGTTTTACACACCCTATCACCTTTTGATTCCAATACACAAATCACACCCCTTCTGCTTTGTTTCCCAGGAAATGTGTCCTGACAAATTGAATGTGTTTTCCCTCTTTCCTTTGGATATATCAGATTTTGTAATTGAACACTCACTGTCTTGCCATTTTGGATGAGCCTGCGAAGCCATTCTGCAGAGCTGGTGCTTAGGGTTCAGGCTGGAGGAAGGCTCTAAGAGTCCAAACAAGAAGCCGCCTTCTTTGAGCTGTTTTATCCCTCTGTTCTACCTCGAGGGTGGACATCCAGTTTTGCACCCTGCACTTGCAGAGAACATAGGAGTAGGATCCTGTCTTTGTAGCGGCCACTCTATTTCAAGAACAAGCTATCAAGATGGCGCCTCCTAGGCTGTCCATGAGTTATGGTTTAAAATAAAGAAAAAGCAGAAACCCTCCATTCACATACACTGATGAACATATGCTTCTTTGCTTAACAATCCTAATCTTTACCATCTTAAAGGAAATTGCTTTAGACAGCTGCTGGGGTAGAAAGAGAGCAGCAAATGCCAGAATAAACACCTGACAGGTAAGCAGACCTGCCTGGAGGGAGCCAGCATGGAGTGACCGCAACCCCCTTCAGCCCTGTCTCTGAGCTCTGCTACTCCTATGTCTATTTGGTGAAGGGCTCTCCTTTCACGCTGGTGTGTCCCTTCCCCCCAGTAGCCTTCTCAGACCTGTCGTGCTGAACTGCTTCAGCTCCGTGGCTGTTCTGTAGCAATGTGTATGCGTCTGTCTGGTAGCATTTGTCACATTGCCTGGAAGCTAATTGTTTACATCTCCAACTCTTTCTAAGCCCCTTGAGGAAGTTATTTAGTTTGTTATTTTTTTTCCTTAACTTTCTTATTATTTAACAAAATATTCATATTGTAGAATGGAAATTAGATTATACAGTGTAGGCCAATGTATAGTCTAATGGATCACTATAAAGCAAGGAAATCACCCAGACCAGGAAATGGAACTTTGTCTCCCAGCCCTGGAGCCCCTTCTAGGTGTCTCATCCGAATGCAAACTCCGCCCTTTCCCCACAAGGAACTCCTATCCTGATTTGTATACTAATCACTTCCTTGAGTTTATAGTATAATTTTAGCACTCAAGTGTGTGTTCTTACACACCACAGTTCAGTCTGGCCTATTTTTAAAAAATGTGTTATGCCTTTTAGTCTGTAGATTCCTCCTCTACCCTTTTAATTTCTTTACGATTTATCTGAAGAACCTGGCCCCTGTGACCTGCGGAGTTTTCCATGGTCTGAATTTTGCTGATGTGCAGCTTAGCATGGTCCCCTGCCCTTGGTATTTCCTGTAAATTGCCAGGTGGATCCAGAGATTAAATTGGATTCAGGTTCTCTCCATCTCCTTGGCAATGAAGGAAGGCACATCATCTCTGGTTGTGTCTCTTTGTGTGGTCTGAGCAGCCACTTATGTGCTATAACCATATATGTTTGCTCTCTGAGGATTTCAAATAGTGAAGTTCTAATTTTATATATACATACAATATACATATATGTATATTTATTATTTTATTACATAGAATACTTTTATAAAGAGACATTTTTCATTTATTCTATTGGCATATTCAGTGGAATAGTCAATATAGGAAAGACAAGATAAATGCTTGGTTTATTCCACCCATTTACCAGTTTTTCAGACGATTCATTATCATCCTCTGAAAATGATTCTTTGTTTAAATGTCATTAAAGTGTAATGAATTTAAATGAATTTGATTGCAATTATGATCATTGTTGAAGCTCAAACTGACCCATCTTTGGTCAGTGGGAGTCTTTTCAAATTGGCTCCTGAGTCCTATTGACATGATGTCTGTATCTTTGATAGCTTCTTTGTCATCTGCCTGACAACTTGTTCTAGGCTCATCTTGAACATTGCCTCTTTCAGATCTCAAACCAACCATTTCTCCAAAATTCTCTGATTTCTTTTAGTGAGAAATGGTGTTTTAACTGCAAACTCTGGGTACCAAAGGGTTATGATACACAGTGAAATACTGGTAAATGTTCAATAACTTACTTTTTTTTTTTCTTTCTTTTTTAAAGCTGGATTTGTAGCATTTCCCAGTTTCCATGGTATAAACACTCCCATTATGGCTGATTTCTATATATCAACATGAAGTCACTGAATGTGGAGTTGGGACAAGAAGTGTACAATCTGTTCTCACCAGCTAGTGCAGACCAACTTCATCATGCCACTAGTTATGTATCTCGTGAGTTACTATGGATACTTCCAATTCAAGCTTAAGAATTTCTGATTCTCAAGGACATAAGGAATGATAGAATTAGAATAGTCCGTAACTACTCATTTGTTTTATCCTTTATTAAATATATAGTAGTCTCAGAATAATAATAATACTGATAGTACCACCATCAAAAATTACATAATACATTATAAAACTTGTGTATCCTCCATTTTAAATTCCCATTTAAAAAAAAATACCCTATGGGATGCATTGGTGGCTCAGCAATTGAGCATCTGCCTTCCGCTCAGTGGCGTCCTGCTTAGGGCTCCCTGTGGGGAGCCTGCTTCTTCCTCTGCCTGTATCTCTGCCTCTCTCTCTGTGTATCTCTCATGAATAAATAAATATAATCTTTTAAAAAAACACTATTGTGCAACTATATATAGTTATGCTACATCTACATTGTCAGATCAGATAGCCATTACATCCTGTACTGTCTCTCTTAGGTCTTGTTCAGTGCTTGCACCCTGGGTAACTATATACTTAATACTAACCCTCTGGCCTTATATCCATGCTTTTCTGCTCATTTTGATTGCCTGAAGCTTGTTCTTTAGTAGATTGCTCAGGAAGGACTCATGGAAAAATTCTTGAGTTCTTGAACATTGATAACAGTTTGTGCTTTTTATATTTTGAAAGTCTTTCTCTGGAAATAAACTGATTGGCTTATAACTTTCTTTATTTGATTATCTCATGTATGTTTCTAGTTTATTTTGACATAAGTAGTTGCTCCTTAAAAGTATAATGAAAATATAACTTTCTTTCCTTTATTTATTTATTTTTAAAGATCTTATATATTCATGAGAGAGAGGCAGAGACACAGACAGAGGGAGAAGCAGGCTCCATGCAGGGAGCCCGACGTGGTACTCGATCCCGGGTCTCCAGGATCACGCCCTGGGCTGAAGGCAGTACTAAACCGCTGAGCCACCCAGGCTGCCCACTTTCTTTCCTTTATAAATCAAATGGCCCTTTCCCCTAGATGCCAAAAGGACTTTTTCTTTAAAACTCATTAATTTCACTAAATTTTTTCTGATGTTGGTTGTTCCAGGTTGAACGTTTCAGGTACACGATGTGCTCTTCCAATGTATAGTTTCAAATGTGCTAAATGTGTTGTGTTTTAGCGAAGTTCGCTTGTATTAGTATTGTTTCTTTGCTTTGCTTTCTTGCTCCATCTTTACCTATCTTCAATATTTGTCACTTTTTTTTTTAAGATTTTATTTATTTATTCATGAGAGAGAGAGACAGAGACACAGGCGGAGGGAGAAGCAGGCTCCATGAAGGGAGCCTGATGTAGAACTCACTCCCCGGTCTCCAGGATCATGCCCTGGGCTGAAGGTGGTGGTATACCACTGAGCCACCTGGGCTGCCCTGTCACTTACCCTTGAATCCTTTTTATCTTTTTATTTATTTCTTTTTGGTTTAAAATTTTTTTCTTTCTTTTTTTTTAAATTTTTTAAAATTTATTTATGATAGGCACACAGTGAGAGAGAGAGAGGCAGAGACACAGGCAGAGGGAGAAGCAGGCTCCATGCACCAGGAGCCCGACGTGGGATTCGATCCCAGGTCTCCAGGATCGCACCCTGGGCCAAAGGCAGGCGCCAAACCACTGCGCCACCCAGGGATCCCAATTTTTTTCTTTCTTTTTACCTGCTATTTCTTTTAAGGTATTTTCCATTGTGTTTATTTGCTTTTTTATTTCTTCTAATTTACTATTCATTTCTGATCTGAGTTTTTTCTTCATTTGAAATTATTTTCAGAGTTTTTTTCTATTTCTGATTTATGCTGATCTTCCATTTCATCATTTTTATAATGTTTTAACTTGTTTTATTATAGTATATTATAATTTTGACCTACTTCTGGCATGTCTTTCTGGCATGCTTTCACTGTCTTTAGGGATGTTATTCTGTTTCTTATCCTTTTTTTTTCTTTCAATAACTCTCTATGAGATTTGACTTCTGTCTTTTCCTGTAGGTTTTTTTAAAATGTAAAATTAGTTTTCCTAAACTCCCTGAAGGAGGTAGTGTTCAGGAAAGCTTTTTCAACTTCCTAGTTTCTTCTTCTGTGGTTTTTGTATAATGGTAAGCATGGCGGCTTGCATACTGACTTTCCTGACCAGTTTTCCTCCTCAGCTGATCTGGACCTCATCTTTCCTTCATCACTATTATCTTTGTCCAGCTCAATTTTTATTCCACTCCAGGTGGCTGCTCCTGAGTGCAGGACCCTGAGGGAACCCTGAGAGGGATTCATTTTTAGAGCTCTTGAGTGTTCCAGCTCTTCATCCTTTTTTACTGAGACCTTTCATTTACTCCTAGTAGAGAGGGCACTACCCCACACTCCCTGCCCAATTTGAGTTTCAGAGATGTTTATCAAATTAGCCCACCTACCCTTTTTAGTAAATATTATTGGCTATTTAGGAGCTCTCCAATTCTCAGGTCCGTCAGATACTACTCTATTGCTTCTTTTTTCCCACTTCGCGGACACTTATATTAATGGTGGTCTGTCTCTACTAACTTGTAATTTGGAGTTTGTGAAAAAACTTGTCTTTAGTTTTGTTTTAAATGTGTCCATGGATTTTGGTTTTATCATCTACTTATTTTGCCTACTTTTATCTAGGAGTTTAGAGAGACTGAAAGACTGCTGTTGATGCCACTGTCATCTTCCCAGAATGGAGAAGGGTTCTTTACCTCCCCTGGCCTTGGACTGAGTGGCCTGAAAAATTGTCCATATGCTCATCATTTACATACAATTTCACGTGACATTTTAAAGAGTTCCTAGATGCGTTGAAGTACATTCATGCTCCCTTAGAGGTTCTGAGCTAGGAAACTCTGGTCAGGAGCAATTAAGTATTAAGGATGAGGGCAGACTAGAGGCCAATAAAGTGGAGTACTTGCTACCCTCTTTGTTTTGGAAGTTGTTTTTATCAGTGATATCTCTAAGATCTACCTATCAAATGTTAAGATAATTCTTTTGGGCCCCTTTGTTCCAGACAGACAATCCAGAGGCAGTAAAAGGACAGTGGAATTTGTTGGAAAGGTTAAAGGAAAGACGACAGTGGCAGGATACCAAAGCAACCAACGTAAGTAGGGCAAGTGAACATCAGATAAACAAGGGGAAATGTTGGAATCATGAGGCTGGAGGAAACCTGAGAGTTCATCTGATCCAAAGTCTCAGATATTAATAGAGTAGAAAGTCTAAACCTAGGGTTTCTTCAAGTGTGGTCACCTGAGCATCTGTACCAGAATTTCCTGTTTTGCTTGTTAAAATGCAGATTCCCAGGGTCTTGATCCTGATCTTCTAGTAATCTGCATTTTGCCAGTCCCCTGAAAACCACTGGTCTAAATAGTGCAGAGAAGAATACCATCTGGTCTATTGAAGGACTCTGGATGTGTAATAATAATAGCACATTGAAGGACTCTGGATGATAATAATAATATCACTTTTGCTCTTACTACTATTGCTTCTCCTCTCACTATTGTGTCCTCAAAACTTTTCCCTTTGGACACAGGAAATCAACAGATTTCTAGGAATTTTTGCTGCCTATCACATGCAGTTGAAATCCACTTGTGCCATATGGAATGCTACATTTGGCTCAAGGTGTTTTGAGAGAAAACGGTTCTGGAGAAAAAATGCTGCTGCTATTCACATGGAATGCATCTTGGCTTTTGGTGGCCTCTGATGAAAAAAACTGCCAGTCCCCCTCTGTTAGCTCACAGTGATTTGATAACAGACCTTTATGAGTTACCTTCCTGGCAGTGTGTCAGAGAACTGGGCTTTGAGAAGTAACTCTGCTCTGGCATTCCAAGTCTCTACTCTGATTTGGAGGGAAATTTCCATTTGATTTCCTCCTCTAACACTGATTGGATGTGGTCTTATGAATGCTGGAGCCTCAGCTGGCTAACCCAGAATTCACATTTAACACACAGGTGGCCAGCCCTGCCCAAGCCCTCTCTGGCTCATTCATTCACTACCCCATGGGGCCAGGCCCTTGGGGCCCTCAACTCTCAGAAGAGTGCATGCCTGAGAGGGACTGACCTCCATGTGCACATGGGCAGGTATTCCATGGGGGATGCATAATTGTACTCATCTTCTCCATCTGGGGAAATAGGAACAGGCCCTTCTGTATTGGTAACTGCAGTGTGGAGCCTATGGGTCAGGACTCAGAGCATGAAAGTGAAAACTACCTTCAGTGCTTTCATGGGGTGGGAGATAGCAGACACCAAACACAGATGGCTGAGGTTCTGGCTGCTGTGATTGCTTCTCAATTTGAGCAAAATCTCCAACTCTTTATGCCTTTGATTTTCTCATTCCTAAGGAGCCACATGGTGCTATGTTAGATCTGGTTAGGTAACTTCTCAGATACTGCAATTACTTGTTTCCCAGGACTGCTGTAACAAAGTACCACAAACTGAGTGGCTGAAAACAACAGAAAATTTTTGTTTCACAGTTCTGGAGGCTATAAAGTCTGAGCTGAAGTTATTGGCAGGGTTGGTTCCTTCTGAGGGCTCGTCCCATGCCTCTCTCCTAGCTTCTGGTTATAGCCAGCAATTCTTGGTTTTCCTTGGCTTGGAGATGCATTACTCCAACCACTACCTTCATCTTCCAATACTGTTTTCTCTGTATCTTCTTATGCCCAAAATTCTCTTATAAGCAAACCAGTGATACTGGATTAGGGGCCCAGCCCATTCCAGTATGACTTCACCTTAATTAATTGCATCTACAACGAACCTATTTCCAAATTAGGTTACATTTCAGGTACTGGGGGGTTGGGATTTCAATATATATTTTTTTGGGGTAAATTATTCAGCCTGTAACTTCCTGCTTCTTCTGAAAAATCCCAAGTCTTCTGTCTATTTTTAATTTTTTTGTAATAGTTAAAAAGGCTGGGTGTGAATCATAGCTTTGCTACTTATTATCTATGAGTGGGCAAATTTCCTAAGTTTCTTGAGCCTCATTTTTGTCATCCCTAGAACAGAAATAGCTTATAATAGTGACCTCATAGGAAAGAGAATTAAGTGAGATGAAAATAGATACAATTTTTAGAACAGTTTTGGGCATATAATAAGCGCTCAATAAATATTAGTTAACATTATTATTATTATTTTTTACTGTTTCCCTTAAGGAGTTTTGTAAGTATTAGAAATATATTTCAAACATCCCCAAGTCAATTTACTTGTGAAACATCCACCACATACCCTACAGAGTTCATAATATTTCTTCCGCTGGGTGCTGGAGCCCTGAGACAGATATTGCAAAGCTTCTTTCAGAAGATCCCCTTCTATTCTTGGAGCAATGCCCCACACAGGGTGCCCAGGGAGGCACTGCTCATTGTTTCCTGACAGCAGGATTTCAGTGGAGCATTTCTATTGTGAGAGTCCTAACACAGGAATGACCCATCTCCAAAGGAATGAGGTGCTTGCTCAGAAGGTGGGTGTTTTCATAGAGGGCATCAGGTTTTTAAGGTCACCTTAGAGCAGACCTGTCTTATCATCACCTTTGTTTCTCTGGGCCTTGGTTGTCCTTGAGGCCACTCTAACTTTCCTGTACTCTAAGGACACCTTCTCTGATCATTCAGCAAACTCAGTAGAATACATGCCTTGTGGCTCTTTGAAAAAGACAGAACTTTCTCTCACCCTCCCTCCTTCCCCCCACCCCACCCCAGAAATGCTGACTGCTGTAACCCACTAAGTTTGTTATGGATATGGGAATCAGGGTATGTGACATTAAGTTATTTTTGAGCTATGAAATGAAGCCTGTTCAGGAGACATTAGAAGCTCTATTTCCTTTGACTGACAAGACACCAGAGGAGAGCTCTTTGTTGTCACAGGGTCACATGTCATAAATAATCTCATTATCCTCTCCAGGCACATTTTTCTCTCAGATGCAGTCTCTTCTTTCTTTCTTTCTTTCTTTCTTTCTTTCTTTCTTTCTTTCTTTCTTTCTTTCTTTCTTTCTTTCTTTCTTTCTTTTCTTCTTTCTTTTCTTCCTTTCCTTTCCTTTCCTTTCTTTCCTTTTTCCTTCTTTTCTTTTCTTTTCTTTTTCTTTTCTTTCTTTTCTTTTCTTTTTTTCTTTTCCTTTCCTTTCCTTTCCTCTTTTCTTCTCTTCTCTTCTCTTCTCTTCTCTTTTCTTTTCTTTTTTTTCTTTCTTTTTTTACCTTCAACCCCTGCCTGGAAATACATTTTACAATTGCTACTCAGTACATGCCCTGACATCTCCTCAGTCATACATATATAACACTAAAAAAACTTCGGTGATGCGCTTGGATCTATTCCTATTCCTATTCCTATTCCTATTCCTATTCCTATTCCTATTCCTATTCCTATTCCTATTCCTATTCCTATTCCCTATCCTATCGTATTCCCCTATCCTATCCGGTCTTACCCGATTCCATTCCATCTGCCTTCTATTATGCTTATACTAGATATCACTAGGGTGTATTAATATCCAAGTCTCCTCCTTTTTTGGATACCTGAAGTAAGTGCATCAGCTTATTTGAAGGAAGGGTAGCTGGATGACTAATTTTGGTCAATGTGCATGGTTATAAGTGGCTAATGTCATCTCTACACTGAAACACTGACTGGAAACCTCTATTTTGATTAATCCGTGATTTTTTTGGGGTGGCATGAAACCTTGCAGCTGACTTCTTCCCTGCCACAGTGACCAAAGGAGGCCTCAGGTTGAGATAGTGGAGCCATAGGCCGAAGCTGCCTGGATCACTGAACTGCCCACACATCCTTTGGAGCCTTTAAGTGAAAGAGAAATAAACGGTGTGATGGGCCACTGAGATTTGGGAAAGGTTTGTTACCATGGTATAGTCTATCTTATTCTGACTAATACAGTATTCTCTTCTGTTTCTTTCTTTTTTTTTTTTTTTTCTTTTCTCTTCTGTTTCATTTGTTGTTTAGAAATGCTGGTCATGATCCATTATGGGTAGCCTCCTACAGTTTGCAAATTGTTTTCCCAAATCATCTGACACATTGATAGCCCCAGAATATAGGTAGATAGAGGACTCTCCATAGTGGAGGGAGAACGTATCCCAGCACTGTCTGTCATCAGGGTCCTAACTTTCTGGAGTTGTTTGATGTCAGGAATAAGGACTAAGTCATTGTGAGACTAAGGTCCTAGAGAACTAGGTTGCAATTGCTTTGGTGGGGTAGGTGCCAGGGACTAGTTCCAAAGGTGATTGAGTAGTGAACTTACTCTTTCTGTGGGATTTTGCCTTTTAGATGTATGTGGCTACAGATTCAGGCCTCATATATTCTTGGCACTTGAACTTCATTGCCCTCTGTTGATCCCATCCCACTTATGTTTCCAACCTTATTCCTTCCACTCTTTCACAAACCTTAGTTCCTAAGAAATAGAATTAAGAGCTGATTCCCATTTATGTGTCACTTTGTTTCTGGGCTTTTGCATATGCTGTTCCCTCCATTTGAACAACTTTTCTTTTCAGCTGGTACTTGGAAATCTTAAATCCATTCATTCAGACATAGCTCAACTGCCACTGCCTCTGAAATCCTATTGGATTTTATTTACTGCTCTCTTAGGATTTACCACTCTCTACCCTATAGTTATTGTATTTCTACCCCATGGTTATTAAAGTATAATTCCCCTCCAATCTTATCTTGAGCCAGAGCTGCTTCTCTTTCAGTTTTTTTATTTTTAAATATTTTATTTATTTATTCATGAGAGACAGAGAGAGAGAGAGAGAGAGAGAGAGAGAGAGAGAGAGGGGCAGAGACACAGGCAGAGAGAAAAGCAGACTCCTTGTGGGGAGCCCGATGTGGGACTCGATCCCAGGACCCCAGGATCACTACCTGAGCCAAAGGTAGGCGCTCAACCACTGAGCCACCCAGGTGCCCCTCTTTTAGTTTTTTTCATAAAATTTCATCCAGATAAAAGGATTCCTATGAACAATAACCACAACACATACATCAAAGTTAGAAAACCCATTGACTTAAAAAAAACATGGTTAATTTACTAAGGTTGACATGGAAGGCCTTTCTTGGCGACTCACAGTTTCCATATCTACCAAATACTTTACAGACTTTTATCTTTGTATCCTCTGTTTCCATTACCAGGAATGTCTTTCCTCACTTTATCTTTCAGGGAGACCTGTTTACTCATTAAAGCCTGTGGAATAGATCACTAGTATTTGCCTACCCAATCTCCAGTCTCTTACAACAGAAGGAGGTTCTATTTCCTCAGCAGATTGAACAGCCAACGAAATGGAAAAACTTTGTGGGGTAGAATTTCTAGAAAAGTTCCTTCAACACAGCATCAGCTTTGCTCTTTCTTCCTGCCTGCCTGGAACTTAAACGAGCTGTCTGGAGCTCCAATAACCATACTGGGGCCATTAGGTACACTTGAGGGTAGAAGCTGTATATTAAGGATGTAAAGAAGAAAGATAGAAGGACCAGAGAAATATTGATGACATCATGGAACTCTGTTACCAGCTGTAGATTGCCTAATGCTGGACTTCTTTTACATGGGATGAGAATTCTATTTTGATTAAGCCATGGTTATTTAGATTTTTCTGGTATATGCAGCCAAACACAGTCCTAATGGACACAGCTCAATGCAAATAGTACCTCTTTGTGTCTATCCCTATATTCTAACTAGAGGATTTTTTTCACTGGGGCTTCCATGGACCTTCAGACTCAGACCTTTCTGATTACATTTATCATAATATGTCACAATTATTTGCCTATATATCTCTTCTTCTGTTAGACTGTGAGCTCCTTGAGGGAGGAACATTTTTTCATTCCTTTTTGTGTCTGTGGTGATTAAAGCCCAGTAACCAGAAATGAGTGTTCTCTATTGATGTTTGTCGAATTTAATTGAGACTTGAAAAGCATTTTGGGTTTTCTGTTAATATGAAAATTATTTTGGAAAAGGTGTTATCTGAAACCTGAACTTTATTTGGGATTTAGTTGGCAAGAAATAAAATCATGGGAAATGGCACTGTCTTAGGGATGGGCTGAGAGAGATGAGTAGGGCCGGACTGACCCCTGGAAGGGAAGGTGGGAAAAACTGCAGCCATGGATTTCAGTCTGGATCTCCCAGGGGTGGCTCTCCTTTGCTGTTATGTTTTCCCGTATACAAAACCTCACTCCCCTGGAAAGCCCTGCAAGGAGACTGCCTGCATTAGGAATGCTTTACATTGCCCCTCCTGCCTCTCTGAAAGGCAAAGCTTCTCTCCTGAGACTGGGTATCACAGATAACTGGCTCCTTGGGCATACCTGCCAGTCCCTCCTGTGTGCCCCAACCCTGTCCTTTTGGTCCTCCTGAACCACTTTGGAAGGGTCCGTCACTCTTGAGTTGCAAGATTAAATGAATGCATGTTTGGATAAGATGCTTTTGGGCCCTAGATCAAAGTCTTCACTGCTCATGGTCTAGACCGCTTTCAGAGCAGGTATAAAACCTGCCTTCCCCTTCTAGTGAATTATGGGTGCAAAAGGAGAGAAGTACAGCCCATATGCACCGTATCAATACATCTTCTCAGGAGGAGAGCTCAGATGGTGTACTCAGAAACCAATGTACTGAGAAAATGGAAAGACGTACTTTCTATTAAAGCCACTCAAAAATTTTATTGGCACGGACAAATACAATCTTTTGGCTAAATAAAGAAAAACCCCACTGGAGAGCAAATTAAACCATGCCTCATAATATGATTATTCTCTCCTCGTAAAAATAATAAAAAATGTTTTGGTAGGTTTGTTCTGTGGGTTTGTGCGCCTGCTTTAATAAACAGTTCCAGGGCCTTTTTCTGTAAGTCACAGACCTGGACAGATGCCAAACCAGTGGCAGGAACTGTCCCACTTGCCACAGAAAAGGAAGAGAAAGCACTGAGTCGTTATACAACTTCACTCTCCTAAATCAAACCTTCCATTTGCCATGATTATTTACCATTGCTTTGTAATTGTGAGCAGACAGCTGAGTGGAGCTGGAAGTCTATTCATTCTTTAAAGTGACATAAAGTGGCACTTGGAGTCCCAAACGATAATTGTTCTTTTCTCCTTGTTAATATCTAACCGCTGCTAGGAGTTCTGTGAAAGATTCATTTAATGCCAGCTCCAGAAGTTTCTGTGGGATTTGGCTCTTGGCCTCTTTTTGAAACCCAATTTGAAATCACCCTGAGGAACTGGGAAGGCTGAATTGATTGTGACCTTCAGTCAGAATTCCTCTCTAAATATTTGAGCAGTATGGAGAACTTCCCCTCATTTACATCCCTCTGCTACTCAGTAGTGGTCATGGGTGGGAAGTATTGGCAGTTTCTCAGAAATATGATTACTTCGAGGACATTTCCAGCTCAACCTGAATCTTAGGAATTAGAATCTGGCAAGGAAACTATAGATCTTAAGAGATTCCCACCTTGGTGTCTAGAGAAAAACTTGAAGCCTCTGGGAACCACTGTGTGGTGGTGGGAGGGTCCTTGCTTTTCCATTGTGCTCTCAGGGGTTTTCCCCATCTCACACTGAAGTGATCATTTATGGGTAAGCTGTCAAACCTAGTAAAACTTTCTACTGACAACACGAGTGAGACAGACAGCCACATCCTTTTGGCTGTTCATGAAGTTTCAAATAACCTTGCATCCCTGCTGATCAACTGCGAGTCGGGATGGGAAAGGTAAATATATGCTGATACCAATGGGCCTTTCCACAGTAGAGATGAGTTTCTGCTACTGTTGCCTCTCCAATTTCAAATTCTATGCAAAATTGTTGAATTTCTGACCTGGGTTAGAATAAAAAAGAAGTAAGTTCATGTCTCTCTGACCCTCAAGCTCAAAATTGCAATGTTAATGGTGTTTGGGATTTATTAAACACTAAGTGTATTGGAAGCACTGTGTTGAGCACTTTATATGAATATTTGATCCTGAGGGGTAGCTTTATCATTATCCCCATTTTATGGGTGAGGAAACTGAGGCACAGGGAGACAAAGGAGCCAGACTATGCCATATAGCTAGGAACTGGGAAGCCTGGATGTGAACTCAGGCTGCTGTACTGTCAGGCTGACAACTCCATCTCTTTGACTCTGGAGCTTAGGGCAGCATGAGCATATCAGTGGCCTTGAAAAGAGTCTTCAGAGGTGACTCTGAGGTAGATAAGATAAAATCTGAAGATCTTAGATAAGATCTTCACTTTTTTGAATTTTCTGAGGCTACTCTGGCACCATTCATACCTAAGGCCATCAACCCAACAGATGACAGTAGCCCATGACTTTGTGGCATGATTTGTGAGCCTGGGTTGGGAGAATTACCCACAATTTGGTATTTGCCATGGAGAATTTACTGGGGACTTCCAGTTGCAATGGTTGGAGTTTTAACATTTCGTCCCATGTATCACTGACATGGGACGGTTTGAGGAAAACCACCATGGGTGGTTTGAGGAAAAAGAATAGAAGGAAAGCAAAATAGAGATGCCATGGAAGAACAGAGGTTTCTCACAATCCCTGCTTTCTATTATAGTTTTGAGGTTCTATTCATAAGAAGTAGTGTTTCAAGCATTTAAGGAATTGGATACACAGTTGAGAGGTTATGAGTTGTGGCTTATAACCCAGAACCCAGGACAGGTTGAAATATAGAGGTTAGCAATGTACACAGAACTGAAAGATTCTTTTCTCTTTTATCTAACAAAAGAGAGGTCATGGGCTTTTCAAAAATCAGTGACTTTGGAAGTTGGAGAATTTTCATATTACACATGCCATCTGCCGACTGAATGATAGCTGTAATTTTCTCCTAATTGGGCTTTTTGTTGTTGTTGCTGATTTTAAGAGTGTTTGCAAAGAGAGGTGTGTGTGTGCTCCGGAGGTAGTAGTGGTAGGGAAGGAGTGAGGGTCTCAGTACACCTTCCTAGGACCTGCCTGAGAGCTAAGGCAAGGCCCTGGGCCTGTGTACACAGTGCTGCTGGACATGGAGGCTCTGTGACCTTCTTAAAGGTTTGGAGGAGGCCAAGCATCCAGGGCATTTTCTATTGGCTTCTGCGGGGCACAGGACTCCTGTTCAGAGCCTATAGAGTGAATCTGAAAATTTGAAAGGAGACTAAGGCTTTCTCAGTAGAGGCAGTGCCCAGAGTCCCCACTGATCACTGAGGTTTACCCCTTGGTGACATCCCCTCCAGCTCTCAAACTTCCTTTCAGCTGGGGACTCACTGAGTGTTCTTGCTAATAAGCTAATCCTACATTGTTTTGCACCATAGAGTGATATTCTTTTTCTCCCATTGATACTTCCCAGTTTAGGGATGCAATTCCAGATATAAGTGGAGCTGGAAAGCAACCACACTAGATTTCAGTGACTGCAGATAACCATCAGGATGGAATCTTCTGGTGTTCCTCAAGGAAGACAATAGCTCAGATTAATTCCAGACTCTTTAGAAAATGCAAGTCACTTTTGAGTCACTGTAACCCATGTCATTAGAAGTCTTAAAGCAAAATGTGGTTCCCCTATTTCTGGACCTCACAAAGTGTGTGCCAACATGTCCATCTCTTGGGTCTTCCTCTGTCCTGGTGGCTGGATTGGCATGAAATGGGGGATAATTGCTGGCAAGGAGGGAAGGCCCAAGAACGCCCAGCAAGGTAGCTCTGGATAGAGAGTTGGTATTGACCTGCAGGAGGTGGCAAAGCTGACAACATTTCTTATTCTGTGCTTGACCTTTGGCTTGGCCAGCTCACACGTTGGGCAAATGATTTTTCTTTGCCAATTTAGAAGATTCCTAAGAAGGCAAACTGATTTATTTGATGATTCAAAAACTAGCCTCTTAAGGGGCAGACATCAAAGGGCGCTATAGATTAAGAGCAAAACTCCTCTTACCCCTTCGTTACGCTCTGGGAGTTTCTTTTCCTGTGCTTACCATTGCCAGCTTCTCTTGTGATTTGGTGTTTCATTTCTATGATTCACAGGTTCCTGAAGTTGAAAGAAGAACCTGGAGCAGATTGCCCATTGTTTTGAGTTATCCTTGCAAATTCTCTCTTCTTTGCCTACACAGTGAAGGAGCTGACTGTATAGCTATTCCCTCAGGGTTTGGACTAATTCCCGTTGCTGCTATTCCTGCCGGCCAGTACAATCATTTCCTCATTTTCTGCTCAGCACCTTGTCCTCCAGCGGTAATGAAATAATAGCGAGTTAGCTTATAGAATTGTTGCATGTATGGACCTTTGCACTTTAATTAGAAATGGCCTAGGTTAAGAGAATTGCATAACGTGGACCCCAAAGGGAACTTTAAACATTAAAATCTCTCCCAGAGATAACCGTTTGGGTTTTCCAAGAGGGCTCAAAATTATACCAAGTGCTTACGTTTAAGTAAAACTAGGGTGTAGCAGATTTTTGGCCTGGACCAAAAAAATGTCTTCCTGGAAGAAAAACAAATTTGAGCTTTTGATAGGTTTGTTTTTATTCAGAAAAGCTGAAATGGAATTAATTTTATATGTGCAGAACTGGTCATTGCTTCTACTGTGGACAGTACTACAATAGGGAAAAGGGGAACATTTCCTTCTGAACAGAATTGTAGTGAATTGAGAACTAAAGAGCTTATGGAAAATAGCTTTCAAATGATTATTTTTGTTTGCTTAAATGCTTGATTATGATGATTGTAATTCCAGCTATACACAGAGAGAGCATGGAATAAAAAGCTAAGCCTTGGCTCCCATTATAACAAAACCCGAAGAACACATCACACTTTCTAAAATCCAAATTCCCGTAGGTTTCTTGGGACTGCTGAATAAAATAGAAATATACAGTTCAGGTTCCACTTATTTGCATTTTCAGGGCCAAGAACTCTATCTAGGCTTCCTTTAAAAGGTATACCCTGGCCCTGGGTCACTGTAACAACTTATGAAATGAAACTTGAATCTGGAATTTTCTTGCTTTGCATGCAAAGGGGTTGGCTCTCTGGATTACAACAGGAAGCCTTTGGGGGGTGAATAGTACATCCGCAGATGGCTCAGGGTTCCAGACAATAGGCTCACTCCAGCCTCTGAACCAGACAGTCCAAAGTGAGATGATTCCATCACTGCTGCACAGGGGATGCCTCCTGCCACCACGTCACTACAGAGCGGAGCCTGGTAACAGTGATGTTCCATGAAGCAATGTTTCTTGTTCTTTGTGTGTAAAGACTAGACTCATTACCAGTCACTTGTAACTTCTCAGACCATAACCCATGTGAGTAATATTAATAAACTTTGAACCAAGAGCCTAAAACCAAAATGGTCAGACAGTCAAGTAGAGAACTTCAAATGACCTTGGAAGACCCAAGGGCTGCCATGGCAATTGAAAGCTCTGATCCTTCCTGGCCAAAAGCAAACCAAATACCCATGCTTTTGCCCTCATCCAGCTTGCATGACAGCCCCAAGGATGATGAGGAAGTAGTCGCAAGAGAACCAACACTGCTGGTGGATGGTGCAGGGGCCAATGGAAGGCTTTGAGAGAATTGCATTGTTGGAATGTAAACCTGCCTCAGCCTGAGGAGGGACTGGGACCACTTGATAGCTGCTGGGCCGCTCAGCGGGGCTGTCAGTGGTAGCACAGGCTGGAGGCAGATGGTTCTGTGCTCAGGGTGGGTGGGAGACTTGCTTACAGGGCCCTTGTCGACACCTGCTCTCTTGTAGGGCCAAACAGAGGAGCTTGGTGTCGGAGGCTCAATTTACTGCCTCCCAAACAACAGCAGCCAGTGACATGTCGTGCCAGTAACAAGGCTGCTCTGGTACACTTTGACTTGGCTTTTTGTTTCATTCAGTTTCAAGAATGTTTCTGAATAGTTTTTAAAAACGTTCCTTTGTCTTTACCCTGTCAGCCCCGAAGCTCTGGAAATGGCCAAGACACAGCAAGGACACCTCACATTTGTCCTGACCAAAATTGACTTCCTCGTCTCCCTCTCCCCAAGCCCTGTTCCTGCCCTCCTGTTTCCTTAAAGGCTTCACCACGCACTGGCATGCTCAAGCGGGGGGCCTGACCTTTATCTCTCTTTTCTGACCTCCCATCACAGTCAATCAATCAATTACTAAGTTCTATCCATTCCACCTGCTAAAGACATCCCTGTCCATCTGTCCATCCATCCACCCACCCACTTCTCTCTAGCCCACAGGTGCTGCCACCACTCAGGCTGCCAGCATCTCTCCTCTTGGGGGCTGCGACAGTCTCCTCACTGGTCTAGGGGCTCTGCTGGGCAGCCCCAGATCACTGCCCCCATCACCCACCCCATTCCCATTCACAGCCAGAGTGGGTCTTCCGTAGCGTTGGCTAGATTATGGTCTCCCCTGCCTATGGCCCTGTCAAATGCTTCCCATGGCCCTGGGGAGTCTAAACTGGACCCTTTGAGACCTGTCTCCTGCCTCCTTCAGTGGACTGCCCGTGCTAAGTCCTGTCTTCTCTCATCTTTCACATTTGCTATTTCCTCCACCTGAGTGCTGATGCCTTCACCGTCCCTGGCTACCTCTTCTTCCTCAGTTGTTCAGGACTCAGCTCAGGTATCAGGTCCTCGGAGAAGTTCTCCATGACTCTCCCTCCTCTGTGGACTTCCACAGCCTGAACCTATTGTAACGATGTCATGTATTGTCAAAACTGGGACATTCACAGGAGTAAAAGGAGGCACCTGTACATGTTACGCAAGGACAACAGGTGTGAATTAGGCCTGACCCAAGCAAACTGGGATGTATGGTTACCCTAATCATGGCATTTATCACACCTTCAAATTGCGTGTCAACTGGTCAGTCCTCCCCTCACCCTACGAGGCAGTCTGCAAGTTCTCTGATGACAGAGAATAACCAGTTTCAATGTAGTTGTTTCCATAATAGGTGCTCAATACATTTTTTTGTTGTTGTTGTTCAATGAGTGGAGGGAGGGATGACTATGACTGAAACAAATAGGAGTCTGGTCATGTGGTCCCACAAGATGGGAAGCCATTTGTCCCCAAACCCTGCTGGCAGGCTTGGATGTCTAATGGAGCTAGATCTCTGTTTCCTCTCTGAAGCAGCCCCCAGCCGTCACAAATAGCACCCAGGAGGGGTGTACTAGGCTACCTTGCTAACTCTCTCAAAGTTCTGAGTTCCAAGGCACATCTGGCTCAAATGAAGCAGATGGGTCAGGTCCCAAGTTGTGTTTCATGGCAGATTAAGCATCTTATGATGTTAGGACATGTTACATGATAAATGGGCTCTGGGCCCCAATAAGTCATGAAATTAAGCATATGTCTTTATTGCTAAAACCCTTCTATATATTCTAAAGTAAACAGTGTTTCTAAAATTTAGATAGGGCCTATCCCCCTTACTTCTCTTGTCTCCCAGACTTCCATGGAACCTACTTTGAGAATTAATGAAATCATGTTGGCCAGACATCACTAGGTAGGTGAAAGCTTTGAGTCCCTCAAGGGCAGAACTGTACTTTATGTCTTCCCATTGTCGAGGCTGGGAACTGCCTGGCACATAGTCCATGCTCAACAAAAGTCTGTTGCATGTGGACTAGGATGTCATGCATCCAACTGAGGACAGAAGAACGTGGGGCTGGGGGAAACCGGGTAACCCTGCCCTTCCGGCATTGCAGCGGCCTTAGCAATGGGGAAGGAGTTGAACTGCATGAGGATGACATGGGAAACAGTGAGGCTGGTGAAGCTTATCTCTCATGGCCAGTTACCCTCCCTGCAAGTGGTGCCCTCCTTGGCCTCACACCCTGTTTCTATCCCACCTTCCCAGCGTGCATGCCCACAGGATTTGACTATCAGTGTCTGTTCACCAAAATGCTAAGCCGACGGGGCTTAGTCTTAGTGATGTTTTCTTAGATTGTTCCCACTGACTAATGCTCTCTTGGCCTCAAAGGAATGCAGCATGAGTGGCAGAGGGCCAGGTGGCAGGGCTTACGCCAAGCAGGATCTTGCCCCCTGTACTACATGTGGCATTTCTCACCTGACTCACTTGTAAGGCTGGCCCTGATGGTGTACCAAGGCCAAATGTTCTCTCCTGCACTTAAAGGAAGCCTTATGGGTCAGCATTCAGAGAGGAAAAGGATGAGGATCTTGGCTTTGAGACATCAAGAAAGAAAAGCACAAACTCAACTTAAAACTACCCAGTAATGGAGGGAAAAAAAGACAGCAATCACAAGTTCAATCCATCTCCCAGGGAGCAGGTTTAAAAAGTCTCTCTTCAAGAGGTTTTTGCAGGGTAACTTTGATTTTTTTTTTCTTCTGAGATACCATTCCTTCTTTCAAATTTATTATAAAGTGAAAAGAATTCCGTGAAGTCACAAGTCTCTTTTTCCACTGTCCCTTTTCCTACCTAGAATGGGGAAAATGTCAAGAAATGTCATAGTGAAATTTTGCATGTGAGTCAATCGGAGCTCCCAGTGATTTGGGCTGAAGGGATGGTCAGCCGCAGGGCTGCCCTAAGCCAGTGAGGGTGGGGCTTGAAGGGACTCTCACACAGGTTCCTTTGCTCCTACAAAGCAGAGTCATCCTTTGGACTCCTTCCTGGCCTAACCTATTACTCCAACTGGAACAGCAGGCTTGAGCTGGAGGTTTAGAAGCAGCAGAGGCCTCTCCATTGAGCATGTGGGGGGGAGGACACAGAACCAGAGGGCCTTCTGTTTGACTTAGAATCCTGTGCATTAGGCCCTGGCATGGTGCTTGGCTGCCATGGGATAAGTAATGGTGATATGCAGCCTCATCACTTCAGGCAGATTTTACCTCTAAGGAAGTTCAGTCTGGGCTGACTTGGCTACCACATGAGTTAGGAAACACTTTGGTTTTCAGGGCAGTTTGGATTTCTGAACTACGGATGACAACTTGTAGACTTGTACTATTATTTCCATGTGTAAGTGAGTAACCCAGATCAGAAAGGTTAGGGAATTTGGCTCAATTCATACATCTGTGCCTGGAACCCAACTTGGCCTAGTTCCAGAGCCCACAGGCTTTCTGCTATATCCTGCCTCCTCCAGGCCACATGGAGATCCTCTGTTTGTGTTTTCTTGTGTCTGGGGAGCCCTTGTGGCTGGAGGACATCCTAGAGCTGTAAAATGATTATGGATTAGATGATCTTGAAGGTTCTTCTGGACCTTGCATTCCATGAAAAGCAAGCATGTGATCCAATGTCTAAAATGGGGTTCACACCTCAGCAGTCACTTAGGAAGAGAAATCTGTCCCCTGTAGGATCTCGTTTCTAAAATGCAAGCCCCTGGCACCTTTTGGACCAAGTGACATCTGTGAGTCCCCTGATCCCTCCGTGCTTGAGGGCACTGCTCTGGCTACAGCAAAAGTGGTCTTAACTGACACTGGGGCTGGTTAATGCTACACCTGCTGTGGGGACAAAATAGAAGGCACTAACCATATTAAGGCCCCAGAGCTGTAATTAGAGCTCTGATTCCTTTCTTTCTTTCTTCCCCCTCACCCCCCACCCGGAGGGTTTAGGAGTGGGGGGAAAAGACCTATTAAACTGGAGAATGTGTGGGTGTTAAATTTCTCTTCCCAACTATCTTTATTTTGGAGTGTGTTTAACGATACATATTATATGCAGTGCCCTCTCCATATATCTGATGCTTATATCAATTCATAAATAAAATATATAGCTGCTTGGCTAAAATGTATCACTTGTCTACAAGATTCCTCCTGCAGGTTAATGTCTCCTGCCAGGGGAGCTGCTCTGGTTTGCATTGACTTTCAGTGACCTACTTGTGTGCACTGGTTCAGGCAGGGTTTAACAAGTGGCCCGGCAGATATGTGCATCTGCACCTATCCCTTGTTCTTACACTTTTAAAGCATTATTTGACGTCACTCTGTCAAAAACCAATAGTATGTGCATAAATTTAGCTTTACCATCACCCCTTTAGATAGGAAAACTGTCATAAATGGATACTTTTGGAAATACCTGGGAAGGAGAGACTAATTCATGCTGTTTATCATTCTATGGCTCGTCCTGTTATTGGCGTAATTGGCATTTTCCCAATAATTGGCTTTGGTATCCTCAGTGCTTATGAGATGGAATCCACCTGAGGACTGGGCATTGTGCAAGTTCACTTTCTGTTGTTGAATGTGACTGAGACTGAGGTTGGTGGTTGTGAATTTTAGTAAGTTAGTGTCAATCACAGGAGCTTATCTGAGTCTTATTTGGCCTGGAAATGGAAATTCCTGAATAATGTGACACTCGAGCATTGGGTAGTCTCAGAATTGGAAGTCGGCTTAATCTCCATGATCAGATTTTAAAATGTGATTCCTACAGTATTTACTAATACTGAAGAATTGCATCTTTTAGCCAAAGTCAATGTTTTGAATTCGTCTGTAACCCTTGCAGGAGGTATTCTGTTAAAATCAAACATTCGTTGGGACCAGAGAGTTTAAGAAAAAAAGAAAAATGTTATAAACTTATTTTCTTATACACCTCTGTAAAAACAAATAGGACAAATAAGATGGGATGATAAAACATAAATTTGTATAAACTGTTGTAGAATACGCTTAGCCAAGTTAAGCTCTTGGTGCATTGAGAATAATTCTGTTTCTTGTAAACTAAATTACAAAGTAGGATAAAAAAATCGATGAACTATTATTTATATTTCATTTAATTTAGGTGCTTTAATAATGTCTATTTGACCAAATACAGTATTGATTTTTCATTGCTGTGGGATTCACCTAACATCATGTAAAACTAAAGAAAACCAAACCCAAATTGCTTACCCTCTCTTGTAATTGTTGGTGTCTACAGTGAGAAAGGACATGCTGAATTTATGCAGCTAATGGAGGAAGGGGGAGAGATGTAGGCTTTGGTTTTCTGCCTGCTTTCAACCAAAAAACACCTAGAATAGGTGTGAGATAATAGAAAATACATACCAGTCTCTTTCTTCTCCTCACCTCACACTGGGCTCCTGACACAGGACTCCTGAAACCATTATGACTTCCTAAGTGATAAGAGCACTAGGAACATCTCTTGTCCTAATGAGGCAACCCTGGGTGGGCTCCTGGATGGGGGCTGGTCACCAGGAAGACCAAGGCATGAGAAGAAGCTTGGAGTTTTCAGCTCCACTCCATCCTCTAGAGAGGAAAGATGGGCTCAAAATGGAGTTAATAATCCATCATGGCTATGTGAGGAAGCCTCCATAAAATCCCAATAGCAGGGGGTTTGGAGAGCTTCCAGGTGGGTGAATACATCCATATCAAGAGGGTGGCCCACCCCAACTCTACAGGAACAGAAACTTCTGGGCCCAGGACCCTCCTAGAACTCTCTGTATCTATCTTTCATCTGGCTGTTCATCTGTATCCTTTATCATATCCTTTAATAAGCTGGTGAATATATGTAAGTGTTTTCCTGAGTTCTGTGAGCCACTCTAGCAAATAAATCAAACCTGAGGAGGGGTCATTGGAACCTCTGATTTATAGCTGGTAGGTCAGAAGCACAGGTGACAACCTGGACTTATGATTGGCTTCTGAAGCTGAGGGGTCAGTCTTGTGGGGCTGAGCCCTTCCCTGTGAGATCTGATGCTAATCTCTGGGTACACAGTGTCAAAACTGAGTTTAATTGTAGGGTATCCAGCTGGTGTCTGAGACCTGCTTGTTGTTGTGAGGAAAGCCGCCATTCATTTGGTGATCAGAAGTGTCAGAAGTGAAGTGTGCCATGTAAATGGTACAGGGGGCTCACAAGGAAGAAACACAGTACGGAAGAACTGGGTTTTTCCCACTCAGAAAAGAAAAAAAAAATCTAGGTCTTTCCTTTCCGGTAGGGTAAGACTCAAATCCTTACAGTGCATTTTCATATCTTGACAAGGCAAGACTATCACCAAACAAGGTACTCTCAGTGAGGGGATGACAAGGAAGCCGCGAAATCTAGTGGAGGAGCCTGCATCAGATAAAATTAGAAATTCCAGTTTCTATTTTACATGAACTTTTTAAGGAAATTGGCTGGATTCTAAATGGGCTGTCCAGATACTAAAAGAAAAGGAATTCACAGACAAGGCCGGGTGGAGGGGAGGAGAGTGGGCAGTAGCAATCTCTAAGCTTCTTGCCCAGGCTTCTCTGGCAGACCTTGTATACTGTAACTTCTAATAATTTCCTTATTGAATTCTTATCTCGGCTTGGTAATTTATATGTCATCTTGCACATGAAGAAGCTGAGTGCTCCAAGGGGTTAAGTTACTTCAGGTCATACAACTCCTACTTAGTAGGACTGGGATTCCAGCCTTCGTGGGACAACACGTTCTTCCTACACGTGATCCATGCAGGAAATAGAATGTCTAAAATAACATTATCATGAGGACTAATATTTATATTCAACTTGTGCTTATGACTTGTAACATTTTCATCTGTAAGATAAAGCTGCCGATCAGAAGATCACTGAGGTCCTATATATGATAAGATTTAACAATTTGAGATCATTGGTTTAGAAAAAGGTAAGGCCACCTCTGGCAGTCCACGAGCTGAATTTGGTTTGCGGAAGGGCTTTGTTTTGCCTGTTGATGGAAGAGGCAAACATCTGATGTTTAAGATTTAATTTTTTTTTTAGCTAACATTAAAACAAACAGAGCAGCTTATATAAAAATCTGACTTCCAGTTTTTCTTAAACCATCATCAGATCTGGCAGTTGAGTCTGCACTCCTGAAAGGTAGCAGACAGTCGCTTCTGAGTACCAGCTGTTCACTTTAGATGCTGTCTGCAATTCTCTATTTTGCCATAGTCCCCACCAATCCCTAATGTTCACTGACTGAAGCTGTATGTTGATTGCTTTTACTTCTTTTTTCCCCCCTCAGATCTGGTAACTCCCCTTATTTTCACTGCCTACCTTGTCCCTAAAGGCATAGGCACCTTTGGGTGGGTCTCATGATTCAGAGAACAGCAGCAGCTAGAAGAATAGGGACTTGCGTTCAAGAAACTACCATGGCACTAATCAGTTCTGTCATCTCAGGCTAGCCCATTAATCGTTCTGAATCTCAGATTCCTCTTCTGTTACATGGGGATGGCAGATGGTTTGGGAAGGATTAAGTAAAATAGTCCATGATACTATGCTCAGTATATGTTAACTGATCCTAAGGCATTCCGGAAAACATTCTTTAAAGAAATTTTGCCTTCCCCCCTCCCCGGCACCAATCCACAGAGGACAGTGGATTAACTGACAGTATACCCACAACCTCTCATAGCTATCTTCACAGCTAACCTTTCTAACTACCTATGCCCTTTTCTAGACCATTTCCCCCTCCCTTTCATGCCTTTTTCAGCCAAGTAATTTGTGATTGTG
This sequence comes from Nyctereutes procyonoides, assembly GCF_905146905.1. Lineage (NCBI taxonomy): Eukaryota > Metazoa > Chordata > Mammalia > Carnivora > Canidae > Nyctereutes > Nyctereutes procyonoides. Next base: position 39,311,459 of record NW_026575042.1, read on the forward strand.
CTTCAGACCATTTCCAACACTACTATAATTACATAGCAGCATTTTTTCATAATACAAAGTGGAACAATCGAGCAAAATGTGCAGAGGCTCCAGTCCTCCACCCCTGACACTCCTTCACACAGCTGCTCTTGGCACCCTTCTTGGGCTACAGAGAAGGGAGGCCCCTGAGCTTTCTGGCATGTGGCTACTATTGCGGATCGTTCGATTGTCACTCCTGTTTCAAAGGGCCTGCAATAATTAATAATATGGCATTGCCCTGCAGGGAGCCTGATGGAACTCAATCCCAGAACCCCGGGATCACAACCTGGGCCAAACGCAGACGCTCAACCACTGGCCCACCCAGGCGTCCCTCCTCCTGATTTTAATCTGAGCGTCAGCTATGGTGGTGGTATATGCACGTGGAATGGGCAGTGAGGAGTCGAACTTGGAGTGCCAATAGGGACAAGCAAATCGTAACCTGGGTGCCAGATGCAGGTTTTCAGAGTCTCAGGCCTGACTGACTTCACCTCAAACGACGGAAGATGGCCCACGGAGGCCCTTATATAAGTAACTGACCTGCGTTTTGGCAAAAGCAGAAAATTCAAACGAAATCACTCAGAGTGGGATGCCTGAGTGGCTCAGTGGTTGAGCGCCTGCCTTTGGCCTAGGAATGTTGAAAGAGCTTCCCTCATCGCAGGGTTCAGGTTAACTACTGTGTGTCCACACTGTGGATGAGCATGAGGACTAGGAAGTGGGTGCTCAGAGCTTGTGCTGGGCAGGCACTGGGGCAAACAGTCAGGGAAGGAAGTCTGCATGGGTTCATGGCCCAACACTGATGCTTAACCAGGCGTCTGTTCCTTTCTATAGTTGGCTTAGCCAATGTCCTTTTTGTTCTACTTGTTGGATCATAGCTCAGAGCCTTGTTGCATTTCATGGCCAGAACATGAGCGCTTCCTGGGGGAGGTGGAGAGGATGTGGCTCCCCAGAACTACCTTCATATGCTTCTTTCTCTTGGGAGTTCCTTTCCCAAGTTCTAGATGTGGCAAAGAGGTTCCCCGATCTCCTGAAGAGCAAAGCTCAAGGCAGCAAGCAGTGCATTGGCAACACAGGATCTGCTGCCGGGAGACAGATGCTGTCAGTTAGGAATACATTTCTAAGGGTTTTGGGGTGCTCAAGCACAGCTGAACTATTTCTTGGCTGATCTATTCTTATATCTTTAGAGCAGCTTCATAGTGCAGTGAAAACACAGAAAACAGGAAGGGGTTGTTGACGTGGGCATCCTGGGGACTTTGAGTAGGTGGCTGTGTTTGGGAGCTTGCTCTGAGAAGTGTGGAAACCAGTCATTGTACGTACTGAGGGTCCTAAGCCCTTTACCTTTCCTACTGGAGAGCAAGGAACATAGGAGCACAGGCTGTGGGGTAAACCGTGGGGCTGCCATTGCCACTATTGCCACTTTATGAGCTTTACAATCTCTCTGAGCTTCAGTTTGCCTATTTTTCATGCTGAGATCACTGTATTCGACGAGACGATGGGCCGGCAAAGCATGTGCTTGCATCACTGTGTGCCTGGTCCCTCGCATGCGGGATGTGTTCAGGGAATGTCCATTCTCTTTTCCTTTTACTGATGCCCACGTATTTGCTGTCCTAGCAGAAAGTGGGTTGAAGGCATGGAAAGGGTGTTTAATATTTTATCTGTTATTCATCATTTACTTTCTCTTTTCTAAAGCATTACAGCTCTTTTCTGAGAGGTAAAGAAGGCCCTAGGTGGATTAAATCAGCATGTAAATTTTAGCTTAGTTCAAAGCTAAGCCCCTTAAGAAGTCTCTATTTTGCAGAGAAGCCGCAGCCCGAAGCAGGGGCCCCAGGAGCTGTAGGCCAGCACATGGTAAGGCCATCGGGGCTCCCCATCGCCAACAAGCCAACATCAGAATCACCTGCAGGGCTTGTTAAAACAGCTTGTTAGGTGGGACGGGAACCTTTGTATGTCTTACAGTTCCCGGATGATGGTGATGCTCCTGGTCTGGGGACTAGCCTTGAAGAAACACTACTTACTGGGAGGAGGTGTGTGGGCAGTTGAGACTCCGGGGCTCCGGGCCCATTTGCGTCTCTAAGTAGCAGCCTGACCTTAGGCAAGTTACTTAAGCCCCAGGAGATACAGCTTCTTTGTCCAACAACAGGCAAAAAGTATAATTTGGAAAAAGTGTCATTTAGAGCAGAGTTCCCTAATGGTTTTTTTCTGTAGTGGGTGGCCACCCCCAGGCCCTGCCAGATTGACGTGGGGGCGGAGGGGGATCAATACCTTGGCACATCTGCAACCCATCCAGAGTGTTTGGCATGCAGGCTGAGAAAGTGTGACCGAGTGGGTTGAGAGCATGTGTGCTCTTATGTCCTAAAAATCTTAGGGTAAGTCCTCCTTTTGCCTACTGTGGTCTTGCAGCTGTTCACTTAAGAGTCTGCCTCAGTTTGGTCAGCTGTGAGATGGGCACAGTGTTTGTACCTCTATCATGGGTTTGCGGTGGATATCAAATGATGTAATGCATGTAGAATGCTTGGCATGCAAAGTACCTTGCGCAGGTATTATTAGCTGTTATTATTTCCATTTCTACAATTCTGTGGTTCACTCCTTGGGCCTACAGCCTGTACCTTATTGGAAGAAGGGGATAAAACTTCACTGTTTAGAAATGTAAAAAATTAAAATAATTTTTTTCTGAAGGGGAGAGTGCTCTAAAAGAATGCTTCTTAATCTTTAGCACGTATCCAAACCATCTGAGGAACTTGTCAAAATGCAGGGTCCTTTGGCCCGGGGTGGGGCCTGAGATCCTGCATTTTTAAGTAGCCCTCAGGTGACAGCCGGCCACGGAGATACACTTTGAGTAGCAAGACTCTTCAGCAGTCCCTCATGAGCCCGGTTGCCTATTGGAATCATTTGGGATCTTTCAACAATCCCAGGCCATACTCCAAACCAATTAAATCACAACCTGGGGGTAGGGTCCAATGGCTGAAGCTCCCCAGGTGATCCCGTTGTGCACCATTTGGACAGAGCTGGTTCTCAAAGTTGGCTGCATAGTGGAGAATTTAAAAAAAAAAATGCTGTTTGGGTCCTACTTCCAGAGATTCTGACTTGGTCAGGCTGAGGCCTGAGCATTAGGGTTTTTCAAAGCTCTCAAATGATTCTAATAAGCAGCAAAGTTGGAGGACCTCTCTCAGAAGTCCAAAGCACTCTTTAGTAAGGCACAGGGAGAAACTGGACTGATTCATATTCCAGAAGCTTGAAATAATTAATTTCCCTTCAGATGAACCCCCTTTGCCCTAAGACATTTGCATTGAAATATGGTCAAAATAAGAACATTTTTTACCCTTATTTTAAAGGCAAAAACCTGTTTAACATCTGCATTCAGGAAGCTGTGTTGTCTAGTAGCTCAGAAATAGGCCCGAGAGAACATTCAGCTCCTAATCCCCTTCACCACTGTCTTCAGTGCGACCTTGGGAAATCTTTTCATGTTCATTTTCCATATTCCCTCATTTGCAAAACCTAGCTAATCCCACAAAATGACCGCGGGACTGGTGTATGGTCAGATGTGACTTCAAAAACACTCCTGCTGCACGGCTCCTAAATTGTTCTGATTTGCTGACTAACTTTGGACATTTATGCAAATGCATACTTTGTGAGTCTCGAAAATCTGTCACATTTACACTATAGTCTTCTATCTCTTTCCCTCTCTTAATGGTACCAATTGCTTCCTGTTCTATTCACGCAAGGGTTAGGCTTAATGCACGCTAGAAATTCATGAAAATCAGCATGAAAGCAGAAATGGGCTTTTAAAAGCTGTGCAGAGAAGACTGGCCATGCAGGGTTAGTCTTCTTATCGATCCCCCCCCCCCACCCCGTCCGGAAACGTCCCTCACTTGTCCACTCGGTCCACTCCGTGTCCCCCCATGCTGCTTCTGGATGATTGCTGAGACTTCAGCTTTATTTTTTATTATCATTATTTTTTTTTTACATTTTTTAAAAATTTAAATTCAGTTTGCCAACATATAGTATAACACCCAGTGCTCATCCCATCAGGTGCCCCCCTGGGACTTCAGCTTTATGACAGGGGCTCCGACAGCCTTGCTTCCCTAGCACCCAGCACGCTGCCCAGGGGGGCTTCCACGACGCCTGGTGAAGGAGGGAATGAAAGGGCAGAAAGAAGTAAAACAAGACAGCACAGAGGAGCCAAAGGCTTCCAGAAAACAGAGAGGAACCACTATTCAAGGCCAAAAGGAGAAAATGAGGTACTGATACTAAAAACAGTAGAGGGAATGAAGCAGAGGGCGGAAAAGGCCCCGTGGAGGAGATGGAGGGAAGGCCAGGAGGTCTGAGTGAGGTTTGTGTGGACCGGGGAGAAGGAGGAGGCCCCTGGGACGGCCAGAGAAAGGGCGAGAGATGACAGAGGAGACAGCAGAGAGGGTAGTGACGAGGGAAGTGAGAAGTGGAGGGAAAGCAGGAGCAGCTGGGCAGGGGGCAGGGGGGCGAGGGAGAGCTGCCACAGGGGGTGGAAGCTGGGGGGGGCAGTGGGTCGTTCTCCCCACCGAGGACAGCCCACTGTGGCTCTGGCTCGAGACACCAGGGGCTGCAGGGAAAAGCCAAACTGGTACAAGTGAACTGGGTCACGGTCAGGGATTATCACGTTTTCTGGAGATGGAGGTTTTCAAATTGCATAATCCTCCTTGTTCTCGATTATCCTCCACAAGAGAGCAGAGGGCCCTCCTGCGGCACCAGCACCTCCTTGGCAGCCTTCCCGCCCCCCTCCCCGTCCTGCCCTTCCCCCGCGGGGGCCACAACTGCGTCTCCAGGCATTTCCCTTCCTGACCTCCGGGCACCACCATCTAGGCCGCCTTCCTGTTCCCTCAGGGCCGCTGGCGGCCCATCCGCAGCCTTTGTGTAGCTCAGGAAAAGGGGCCCGTGAGGGTCGCGGGCAGATGGATTAGAGGGGGCTACAGGGGACGGGAGTCGAGAATCACAGAGTCAGAGACTCTCAGCAGCAGCTCTCTGTGTGTGAGGGGGTGGGCCATGGGTGGAGCAGTGTTTAGGGCAAGTTTCTCACAGAAAGTGCTATTTGAACTGACTTAGCAAAGATAAGCAAAATACATTTTTCCTGTTCTGGGTGGTCAGGCTGCTTTTGTTTTTGTTTTGTTTTGTTTCGTTTTTGTGGTGGGGAAAGTGGAATGAGGATAGAGGCCTTCTGCAGGGTAGGAACAGCAGGTGCAAAGGAGCAGAGGTTGGAAAAGTTAAGATACTCGGTATTGCTGGACGATTCATGTAAAAGGCAGTTAGGAGGGGACCGGGTGAGGTATAAGGTTAGAGATGGAAGGAAGATTCCTTCCTTGTCATGAAGGAACTTGAATGCCAGGCTCAGAACCAGATGTCACCTTATAGGAAATAGGGAGTGTCTGGTTTTAGGCAGGGGTGGGACTTGAGCTTTGCATTTGAGAGTAAGTGCCTTGGAACGGTATTATTCATTGCTTTTTCTATCTGAGCAAACTCACCTTTAAAGGGCTATTTATAAATGACCAGTTCTATGTCCCATAGTTAATGGCAGAACCAGAATTTGCTTCCATTTTGTGCTAAGCCTGGGTCTCTTCAGGCCTGAGAGACTTCTGTGAGATTTCCTTTGCAGAACTTGCTAGGCCCATCTCACTTCACTCAAAAGCCAAAAAGGACTAGATTCAGGCCAGCACAGATACGGCTCCTTGGGCCTCCAAAAATCCATTAACCCCCCTCCCACCCCGAGTTCCTTCATTTCTTAATGGAAGGACTGTATTCATACCAGGTTAGTATTTACAAAGCTAAACCAAAATGTTCCATTGGGCATTTATTGGCATTGAGTTCCAGAACACATGTCTACTGTCAGCTGAAAGAGGGAAAGCAGGAGCCAGGGGGGTAGAGGACTCAAGCACAGGAAGACTGTGCATTCTTAGTGACCCCCCTGCAAAGGTGGATTTGGAAGCCAAGTTGTATGCACTTGCTTTGGTCTATTCCTTCAACAGAACTTCAGACCAGGTCTGTTTATGATAATAAAATGGAATTTCTTCTGTGTGTTTCTCTATTTCCTGTTTCCTATACACAGGTGAGATTTCTACTAAACAGAGAGACTGGCCTCAGGGAGAAGAGGGGATGAGAAAGAACCTTGAAAATCAAATTGATGGGGTTGATCTTGTGAATCTCTGGTTGTTGGAGACATTCAAGGAAATGCCCCACCCTGCCCAGCCTTGGTGGCCACACCTGAGAAGTGCCTCTGTTTTCACTCCAGCAGGGAGAAACACAGGAGTCTAAGCCACGAAACAGAGGGGGAACACAAAGTCTGTTAATCACCTGGAGTTTTGTAAGAGAGGCACCTTGGGGTAAGGGGATATTTATGCCTTGTTTATGCTTGGCTTCAACTTGGTGATGTTCAGGCCTCAGGCCAGAACTTGGTTTCAAGTTGACAGACTTGATAAAAGTCCAGCCAAGGCTGTCTCGTAAATGAGACACCCAAGGTCTGTCTTCAGAGAAGCCAATAAATTACTATTATCACTGCTGATAAGGCTGGGGCTCGTTGAGGTTTCTCTCAGTGAAGAAAATGTGAATCATGACCCTTCCCAAAATGTTCCCTTAGATATTCAAAATCCATTGCATATTAGTAATTTTTAACAAAGGTTGGTTCAATATCCTCCCTTTCTTTCTAGAGTATTCCTACTAAAAATTAAGGCTGGTGGCATAAAGCACCTTAGTTTTAATTTCTAAAGGTTGACAGTGTACCTGCAAGCCACGGTGAAAAGCATCCCCATCCTTAGGTCACAATTCCACACCAAACTCCCCCTTACACACACACACACACACACACACACACACACACACACACACACACACTTTGGCCTTCTAGCTCCTCCTGCTGGTGACTGCTCAGCTCTGCTTTTAACTTTGTAACTCCGGGTCGACCAATTAATTTAGGTCAATTGGATAATAACTTTAGAGAATATTTTATGTTTTGATATCTGATTCTGGACCAGGTGTCAAAATTAGAAATACTTTGGGGATTAGGAAAAAGATTTCCTTTTCTTTTGCTCAGGCAGTGACCAGGCCAACTCACAGCTTTTGCATCAGTATCTGTGTGTTCGGGATTCCTAAAAGGCCAACTGCTGTGTGCCCTCTGGATAGTCTGGGGAAGGGAAAGCTGACGACAATTGCTTGAGAAGTTCCATTAGGCATTTCTCCTGCTGCTTCTCACCATGTTCTAGTGGGTGACTTCTGTTACCTTTTTGAAACCTCTTATTGAATCACAATTACTTCCTTGGAGTGTAGCAGCGCCTGATGTTGATGATAGCAGTAGATGAACTGAGTGCTAAGCACTTTATATTCTTGATCTCATTTTTTCTTCTTGACAACCATGTAAGCTAGGCAATACCATGTTACAGCTGAGAAACTGAGGTTTAGAGAAGCTAAGTCTATTTCCCAGAGTCACGTATCTCGTAAGTGGTGGAAACCATGACTCGAACCAGGGCTATCTGATCTCAAAGTACTGAAGGCAATTTTGTTGCTTTGATAACAGTTCACAACCACTTGGGTTTCGCTCTCTTTATGGCGGCTATGCTGGGAGAGAGCCAATTAATAGGAAGAGAAAGTTTAGGGAGGAGGTTGCCAATGAAAATATAAATACCACAGTGTGGAATGCTCTCAGGGAAATGTTTTGGCAAATTTCAACACAACTGGTTAATGAAGACCAACTCTATTTAAAAGCCCCTCATCAAAACTAACTGCCCATCACCTCATAAAAAAATAAATAAATAACTGAGATGAAATGTGCATCTTTAACCAGAAGTGGGCGGGCAGGAAATATAGTTCAAACCATACAATGATCTCCTCGGCTTCTTTCCTGGCCTGTCTCAATTTCTCAGTTGTCGAGTGGTGCAGAAGAATGTTTGCTATTTGTCAAATTCGTATTTATCTGAGAATGGACCAAACAGTCTCAGAAAACCTTTTGTGATATATTCTAATCAGCAATTTAATTAGATTGTGAACATTTTTTTTTCTTTGTATGATCTAAAAAAATCATGAAAATGGAATTCCTTAAAATAACATTCTAAAATATGACAGTGACAAATATGGACATTGTTTTCCTTACTGTCTCACTCTAGCCTTACTTTCTTCCTGAAGGATTCAAATTGCCTTAGAAGCACCTTTGGGGTGGGGGTGGGGGTCCATGAAGAAGGGTAGCAGGAGCACTGAGCAGGACGGCAGTGATTTGTTGGCAGAAGGCTGAGGGCTCCCCGGACGACCTGGCCACCTTCTGCCATCATTTCAGCACCCACATGCCTCCAGTGAAGACCTCAAGCCGCCAGCATCTTCTGCCTGGGGTATTGGCATGGCCTGATGTCCCTGCTTGCCTTCTGTCCCCGGACACATCCCCTGTATCAGAGTGATGATTCTGAAATAGAAGTATTATGCCTGAGGCTTCCTTAGCATCAGTTTCTGCTCTGGGACCTGGTGAACCGGGCTCCTGTGCTGTCTGGTCTCTACCCCTCCCCACCTTGTTTTCTCCTGTTCCAGGTCTTTCCCAAATATGCTTCCCTCTTTCTTCTTCCCTCTCTTTTCTCCTGACCTGCAAACATGCTGAGTCCTTCCCCTGATTATATCTATGCTTCCTTCAGGTCTCAGAGCAATCTCATTTCCTCAAGGGAAAAACTTATGTTGACCTGTTTTCCCCTTCCCTCTTCTAGAATACTTATAGGTATAAGTTTGTTCTTTCTACCAGCAAGTAACTCAAGGGTATGGACTGAGAATGGCTGGTATAGTCTCCTGCAAGCAGATTAAGCACAACTTTTCCCAACTCTGTATTCAGTGACCTCACATTAGCAGATGGACAGCAACGAATGGTGGGAGGACTTATACCACAGAAATTAGCAAATGCTACATGGCAGTTTTTAACTTTCCCCCCAGATAGCTGGTTGCTAAACATTTATGAGCAAACCACTGGTTATTCCCATAAGAACTGAAGGTATCCCAGTTCCTCCCACAGAGCCTGGCTCATAATAGGGTTCTATAAATATTTATGGAATTCAATAAACATAAATTGAGACTTTCAGTGTGGCCATACTGAACTGTGCACTATATATATAATCTCTAATCTTGACAGTGATCTCATGGAGCTAGTATTGCATCCCTTATTTTTTGAATGAGGATGCTTAGACTCAGCGAAGTAAGCGATTTGCCCAGTGTCATAGAGTGAGTAAGCTGAAGATCCCTTGAGCCTGTACCCTGGGGCACTGCTCCAGCCTGTTGTCTTCTGCTCTTGGCTGTCTGCACTCACGCTATCTTCAGCCTGGGTTGGGTCTCTAAATAGGGACTGCAGCCTGTCTTTTCCCAAGCAGATTTGTCTTTCTGTATTCATCTGCCTGGTCCCTAGTTTCACAATCATAGCCAGTGAGCTGCCCACCCTTTGCCTGGATCAAGTCTCCAGCCTGTCCTCTGGATGGGCCCTGCCTTTGGGGACTGGCATATGGCCCCGTAGGTACAGAAAATGGCACAACGGATGAAGCCTCTGGAGCCCCATGCGTGGGACTCAGCAATAGGGTAACCAACTCATCCTGGTTTGCTTGAAACTTTCCCCATTTTAGCATTGGAAAAGTCCCATGTCCTGGGAATCCCCCACAGTTCCAGGCAGCCTGGTATGGTTGGTCACCCTACTCAAGGCACAGAGAGGTCTGAGGCCAGTAGATAAACGGAAATCCCAAAATCTCTCAAAGCACAGCATCCACACAGCCACTTCCTTAGGTCCACCTTCATGCTGTCTGCTGATTTTATGTGTCTGTGTCCTCATCTTTGTCGAGTGACTAGGACCAAGAGCATATCATTTAATTTCTCGAAGCCTCTGTTGGCTGACATATCTATAACATGGAGATAATGAGGACTAGCTACATAATTTGTGGGGCTCAGTATAAAATGAAAATATGGGGTTCCTTGTTCAAAAATTATGAAGAACTTCAAGATGGTGTCCAAAGACATGGGGCCCTTCTGAATGGGGGTCTCTCTGTGACTCCAATTCTCTCAAGCCCAGGAAGCTGGCTCTGGAGATAAATGATAACACCTGTCATTCAAATTTGTGAGGATTCAGTGATCCAAAGCATCAACAGCATTGAGTATGATGCCTGGCCCAGGGATGATGTTCAGAAGATGGTGATGACTGTTTCTGAGGTCTGATCCTGCTTCCTCCTGGCCTGCTCAGCCTCTCCCAGAACAGACCCCTGAAATTTTTACCTTGACAGTAACGTGAATTCAGTAATCTTTTGTAAGTCACTTCAGCTTCTCTAGGCTCAGATTTTTTCCCTCTATAAAACATGGGGATTGCAGGAAATCTCTAAAGAGCTTACCAGCTCTAAATCTGTTTCGGCCAACTCCGTGACATTTATACATATGAGCAAGGTCTTAATGTTCTTTTGAAAGCAGTTTCTCCCTCCCTGGGTTTGCTGGGATGCTATTTGGTCTTCAAGTTCCATTCAAATCAAAGAGTCTCTCCCTCCAACCCTGAATAAATCAAGCATTCTTAAATTATTTCTAAAGTTCTTCTAATTCAAAAGTCAACCCATTTTACACCTGAACAATCTAAGGCTTGGGGTAGCTGAACACCTCGCCTGGAGCCATATAATGAGATGGAGAAGTATAAGAATCAAGCCTAAGTCCTCCACAGTATTATATTGTTTCTTTCCTGCCTAAGGAAACACCAGAGGGTACATTTATAATTGTACTTTGCAATTATTCTTTCCTAAAAAATTTCTTATAAAAAGAAAGAGGAAGTAGAAAAGAAAAAAAAAGTAACTTTCCATTTGGGCTCACTGGATTTTTTTCCCCAAGTATGTCCCCATTTTTCTTGAACCCTGGACACCTGACCTAGGCTCAGGTTCAGGATTCCTCTAGTAGTCTCTATTTAGTAAAGATAAGGGTTTCCTCTCTTCCCATTTGAGTGTAAGGTTCTCAGACCCTATCGCCATGTTTCTGTGCTCTAGGAAGAATAAGCAGATGTTCCTTTAATAGCACATCTTCTTAACCTTTTGTTACCTCCTATCACAACTGGTCTTTGGGGGATATGTAATTATTCCCTTAAAAGAAAAGGTTGGCAGGAGGGAAGGAATGTTCTCAGCCATTTCTTGGGTCTGGTCCATGTGAACTCCCACTGGACCTCTCCATGGGCATCTGATCATGTGGCTGGTGGTTGAAAATTCTTGAGCTTTTCCCAAGGATGAGAGTTAAAGAAAAAAAAAAAAAGTCCCTGTCTCTGGAAATCCTGTTCTTTCCTAAAATCATTCTCACCCTTGTCTGTGCTGGTCCTTTTACCAAGGGATCCCTGGCTGGACAATGGATCCAGCTTACTTTTTGAGTGATTTATTTTTTAATTTAAGGTTGTACTTTTCACATGACCTGGCTCAGGGCCAGACAAAACATATATTGTTTTAGTGGAAAAGAAGACTGTAATTTTCTGTTCTTCTCTTAGTTTAATCCAACCTTCTTTGGCTGCAATATTACTGACCTGACAGATGCTTCAGAGTCAACTGGAAAGAGTTTTTTGGTGCCACCCTCAGCATTCACTGAGATTTAGGGCAAGATGCCATTTTCTCCATTTTAAACAGTTTAGAAAGGAAGTCCAAAGTCTCAAATTCTAAGGAACTATGATTTGCCAACCAGTTCGAGTTTGCCTGTGAATGAGGTTAGTAAACTAAGGACAATTTCCAGTGGGCACTTTCTTCCTTTTCAATAGGAAGGAATAATCTCTTTTCTAGAAGAAATTCACATAAATCTGGGGCTGCCATGCATTTTCAACTGCTATCAGGTCATGTGAGAGCTTGGAGACACTCGGAGTGAAATGTGGGGCTGGAGAGGCCTTTACAAAGCAAAACTGGAAAGTCTCACGCTTTAAAAAAAAAATCTTAATTTAGAATCTAGGTTTGCACCTACTTCAGAATTGGAAACTTTCTGCTTCCTGCCCACTAACCTGACACAGGGATGCTTCCTAGAGATTGTAAAGATTGGAGAGTTGCAGAGATCTAGTTGTAGTTGTGTAGGTGGATGGAGCATTCCCTAGAGGGACAAGAAAGCTAGTGGGCATAATCCTGTGTGTGCAGAGAGGGCAGTGATGAGAAATGGTGTATCCAGAAGAATTTGTGCCATAGGACCCCTTACATGCTCGTAAGATCTTGTAAACACTAATAACACGGTGGTCATAATTTTCATGAATAGAAAATCAGAATGACAATGTAAGTTCTAGAAAAAATATTCTGGGCCTAAAATCCTTTGGGGCTCAGAACATCCTTAAGTCAAACTGGATTGTTTATTTGGGAGGATGTCGGACGTCCTTAGGCCTCTTATTTTAGAGATCAGGAAATGGGTGCCCAGAAAGGTTAAGTGAGTTTTGAGATTGTAAAAGGGAAGACTCTTTGCATAAACAACTTGATTTCCAGAGAACCTTTCCCATCCAGTTCAGCCAAGACTAAAAGTGGCCTCTCACCTGCCCCACGCTGTCCGTGGGAGATGGTGGCCTTTTCTTAAAAGCCAGTCCACCGTGCACTAATCTGCCCTGGAATAACTGCCTTATCTATAGCGATCAGGCCTCGTCTTAGCTGCCCAGCATCTTTCTCTTGTGTGGGAGGGTTTATACTTTCTCAGGAAAGGGACAGATGTCTCAATGAGCAGAAAAGACAATGAAATATTTCCAATAGCTAGAAATCAAAATGAATATGCCTTGATGGTCCTGGCTTTGATATTTTGAGTCTACCTAGGGAAGACCTTAAGTGGCTGGTGAAGTGACATGGCGTATGGTTCTGGTATGGGATCATAAACATTCTGCATGAATAAACTTACATCCCTGTCTTTGGTTATGACCCTCTCTTTTGGTTAGCTGGGAATTACGATGGAATAAAACCATGTAAATAACATGCTTTATCATACATTTGTCTAGCACCTAGTTAATGAGGACACATCATCTCATGTATTCCCAATTCTGCTGGGTGAGGCATGTGCTCCCATTTCTACAGACAAAAAAGTTAAAAGCACAGGGAAGAATGACTTGCTCAAGGGCGATATTGAAGTGGCAGGTATGGGGCTTGACCCTGGGACTTCTCATCCCAGTTCAAAATTCTGTTGCTACCATATCATAATTCAATTTTTTCAGGTTGTGGGAAATTCTTTTTTTTTTTTTTTTTCCTAGAAATTCTTTGGGACCCACATAAAAGCAGACTTTACTCCTGGGAAGGTTAAGCACTTCTACTATCAACAACAACACATTTTGCCTTGCAGAACTAAACAACAGTAATGACGAGGATTAGGCCTAAGTAAAGTTGTATTAGAAGCAGGTGATATGTCCGATCTTATTACATAAAATAAAAATATTGGGGAAAATGTCTTTTCTGACTGTGTTGACAATGGTGGGGAGAGGACCTAGGCTCTGAATGTTCTTCTGTCTCTGCCTATTGCTCTGGCTGACTTAGCTCCCTTGTGTACTGAATACCAACTTTAAACATGACACTGAAGCGGGAGGATTGCCATTCCATATTTTAGTTTCTTTAAGATCCTTCTAGGTTCAGCTTTTGAAAATATTTTGAAAATGCATCACACTTCCCTACTCAATGGAGAAAAATGAAACGAGCTAGTCCTTTTGAGGGATGAAACATACTCTATTTGTCTATAAGAAGGTAAAACAAAGCAGTAAGCCCCAATCTTCAGGGAGGAAACGAGTCTGAATGCTGACAATTTGGTCTATTAAATCTTTTTTAAGTTACAGAGAATCAAAACACCCCAGGAAAATACTCAGTTGCCCTCTCACAATGTCAGAGGATATGGTGTAACCTACTTCTGTCATTTGTTGAACAAGAACTGATGTGTGGGTGTGTGGGTAGGGGGGTGGTGGATGGTTGAAAATGGGTTGCAGGAAGGCTCCAACCAGTAGCAAGTCAGAGGAGCAGGAATAAACTTTGGAGGAAACACAGAAATGGTTTCCCAAAAGTTCACCCTCAATTGTAATGTCACAAAAAGCACTTCTACAAAAGGTCTGGCCTTGCTGTTTTCAGAAGCATGAGCATTTGTCTGGAAAGAGGCTGTTCTTAAGTTGTTGCTACAGTCTCCATCTGACCATCTCTGAATGTGTCCCAAAGGCAAGAAGCAGGTAGGCTGATAATGCCACACCAGGGTAGTAAGCATGGTCTTTCCGAATGAAACATCAGGCCAGAGGGTTAGAAAAGACCCAGAAAAATCAGAAAAGTCATCTTTTCCCACATCCTGCTTTTCTGTCTGGTAGATGAAAACCTATCCTGCCTTACACAACTGACAGAGAAGTAATATTCTTCACCTTCCTTTAGGCTACTCATTACTTAAAGTGCAACTCCAGTTTCCTAGCGGGTCGTCTCACTCGTGAAACTGAGTCCCTCATGTTGCATCTTCCTTCAGTGTAGCTGCTTGCTATTTTCTAATAATATCAGGCATTTGGAGACGACAGCATTCCTCTCACACCACTCACTGACCATTGCTCAGACCAAGATGGCAGCCTGTGCTCTGTGGTAACCTCTGCTTTATGTTGCTGATTCAGAATTCTCTGAATTACACAATCTTCCATCCCAGAGGACGTGCTCCTTTCAGATACCCTCCTTCAGCTCATTCTCTGGGCAAGAAAGCTAACCAATTCATCTTATTCTTTGATGATGAAGCTAGTAATATTACACAAGAACAGAACCAAGGTTGAGGAGGTTTAAAAAATGAAAAAATTAGAATTCATCTTCTACTATGGACTGAGCACCATACCTAGGTCTTCCACATGGACTGTCACAGTTAAGCCTCAGGATGGCCCTTCAAGGTTGGTTTAGTGGTTGCTGTTTTTGCAGTTGGGGAAATGGAGCCTTGGGTCCATTGTGAATGGAGGAACTGCATGCAGTTCAGTGTCTTGCTGATTCTAAGGCCACACAGCTACTCATGGAGGGCAGGGGCCCAGTGATGGGGAAGGGTTCCATCCGAAAGGTTAAATTCTACCCCTGCCTCTTTTTTTAGTGGTTGTTGCTCCCCCTGGAACAACATGGGGAGCCTCTATGTGGAGCCATAGGGATGTAGCTGCACCTGTAATTCACAGAACACAGCCAGGGAGCAGCTGGCTTGAGATTGAAAGAATAATCGAAGCTATAGCCCTGCTCGAGCCTAGGTGGCCAGAAACACTGCTTCTTGTCATAAGATTTCTTCAGGCTCTATAGCACAAGAATGTCAACAGTTCTGTTTTCTCCCTGGATTCTCCCAAAATGTCCCAAGTGTTATTCCCATGCTGCAGATAGAGAAACCCATGTTCTAAAAAACAATGAAGTTGTGAGAGTTCACCATTTTTTGACTGCTTGGCTTTTAGAAACATGGGGATCTTCCTTCTTGTTCCCTTCTGGTTAGGGGCAAAGCAGCATCTCTCTCTTCTCCTAGACCGTCCTACAAAAAGGCCCGGGTTGGGATGCTGGGCTTCAAAGTGGGAAGTGCTGCAGCAGAGAACAGGGAGGCAGAGAAGAGCATGGAATTCTCCCTTGATTCCACATGGGTGGAACCCATCCCCTGGGAATGTTCATGCCAGGCCCAGGTGTGGAGCTGACGGTGCTGCCAGGACCTGCTTCTTTGTGGGACCGAGAATGAGGGTGTGCATAGGCGGGGTGGAGAGGGAATTCAGTGACCTTGTCCTTGTGCCCACCTCCATCATAGTACTTAACTCCCTCAATTATGACTTTCAAAACCTCTGTTTCACCCCTGGACTGTGAGCTTCTTGAGAACAGGATCTGCATCTTCTCATTTCCATCCTTAGCAGGCAGCATAGTTTGCTAACATGTAGTAATTTTTTACTGGTATGTATTGGACAATGGGGGGAGAAACATGACTACCCCATGTAGATCACCCTTCTCACTCTTGCTCAGATCATGAACTGCTCTAGCGCATGAGATGTCAGGATCCCACGCTCCCACTGCTCACCAGCCTCTCCTCACGTTGTTCTGGACTTCTCCCTCTGACCTGTCCCCACATTGGGGCTGACCCCAGGGAATAGACATAAGGAACCTGGCACACAGAACCATATGAATGAGCATTATGAGGAGGGCTGGGGGTGGGGAGAGACTGGTTTAAATTATAGTTTTCCGGGGTTTGAAGGGGGGCACTGTGTGAGTGACACACAGCAGCTGTTTCCACTTAAAATTGATTAGCAAGTATCACTACAAATGAACTCAGAATTTAAAACAAAACTCCATGGAAACGAATCATTCTAAATCATTCTAAACTGGTCGAAGGGAAGAATTTCTCCAGCTGAAGACCAAAAAGATCTCTCTTAGTCCTGCTTTTCCCCTTTGGCCAGAGCTCCTGAAAGCCACAGTCCCCCACATCACAGAGATGAAATGCATCCCAATTCTTTCCTGCTGGCTGCTTGTCACTAATTTTAACTGGCCTCGAGCAAATGCCCCAGCACTGTCTGCAAAGCTGGAAGTAAAATGTCACCTAAGACTGAGGTGGCCAGGCTAGCTTTCCTCTGTTTGGGGAAAGAGCCACATTCTTGGAGATTAACCTCATAGCAGCCCTTGGGACTCTCAGAATTGGTCGATCACGACACTCAAAAGTGAATAGCTGATAGGCTGGTGGGCAATGCTATTTCCATTAGCCTTTTAGCACCTGGAAAGTTAAATATAAAATACTGTTTGGTTTTCCCAAATGTTCTCATTAGAGAATTAAGAATTTAATTCACAGAAACAAATAACCTCAAGGTATGATACTCAAGGAAATTTCAGAGAGTCCTGTGGTTATTAATGACCAAACAATGAGCAGTCTTAGTAGAAAGTCTGGAAGAGGAGGCAAATCAAATAAAGAAAATCAATTTTTGAGAATAAATTAAATTTAAAATGCGTCAGCTATAGGCCTCAGCAAAGACGAGTTATAGTACATCTTCTGGTCATCTAACTAATGGAAGTCACATTTTATTCCCATTATACCGGGCACATATTACCAAGCTCTGATCTCTCTAAAATTAGATCTTTGCAAAGATAGAGTTGGCTCATTCTGACAGGGCTGATGGGTGGTGAGAGCTTCTAGCAGCAACACACTCCATCTGGGAAGATTCTGTTCTGTTCAGCTTTATAAAGCATCTTTGTGTTTCAAGAGTTGATGGATTGCTACATGGCACAAAACAAAACTTAGTGGTACATTCTCTTTCCAGTGCTGCTTAGCACACAGAGTAAATACATGGCTGGCCCTAGCCAAACATCCATGTCATCCCTGACAAGACTTGAAAGACGGTAGTTAGTCACTTTCCTACCTGGTTTTGTTTAAAACCATGTGTAAGAATCATGGTGCAAGACCCATAAGATAGAAAAGACCCAGGGGATTGCCTGGCCTTTGGTCAAGGAGACTTGATGACACCTACTTGTTGTCTATACCAATTTTAGGTTTTTATATTATCTTCTTTAATTGGAAGAATTCCCACTTGGGCAGAGTTAAAATAAACTGAGTGTTTAATGCTTCCCTGGGGAATGCTAAAACGTGTATTAATTGTGTACTGGTAGAGTGAACATGATCCCTTGGCCCTGTGCTGTGGAAGGCACTGGAAAAGACAGTCTTGAATCCAGATAGAGAGAAAAGACCTCCAAATGGCAGCCATGAAGAGTCTTTGGCTGGTGAAAAGAAATCAAGAGGCAGAGAGGGAAGATGACACTGAGTTGTCCCCATGCCCAAAGCTATATCTAGAGGGTTCTAGGATATGACTCTGAGTTTCTGAGTAATCAAGGTTGGATTATTCTTGGCTTAGGAAGTCAAAATTGAGGGATGTTGGGTTTAGAGAGTTGGAAGGTTTGAAGCTAAGCTACGAGGAAGAAATGAGGCATTGCTGAAATTACACCGGGGTAAACATTCCCCTTCATCTTCATCATCGAAAACCACTTGCCACTCACAAGTGGGCCATGTGGACAAAGGCCACATATTTTATTTTATTGGTCACCCAACTTGTATGATGTGCAATTGCTACATGTCAAGGAGCTTATTAGCCAATGGGGATATAAACCTAATTATGACATAATCTTTGCCCTCAAACTTGTTCCTATTCTAGTGTGGGAGACAGAAAGTAAACAGGCACCTTTTGTCCCTGTGTTCAGTGCTCCTAGAGGGGCTAGATAGGAATCTCTGGGAGTATATGGGAAAGCAGTTATTACCAAACTCGGTGGCAAAAGGACCTCTCCTATATTGCAGATCTTCTTCTCTTAAGAGCTGGTCTGCAGCAAAGTGCCAAGCAGACAACGTTCCATGCAGTGAGTGCCTCTGAGATGTGCCTTTAGGACTGCACGGACGTTGGTACTGCAGGCTGCTAAGAAAGTACTTGGTTTCACTCCTCTGCCTCCTGCAATCTCTGCCGATTAACCCTGTCTTCGCTCTGCCTCAGCCTTATACCCAGGTGTCAGGTCTGGGTTCTTTCTTTCCCTAGGTCGCTTAGAGAGGTGCCTTGTTTCTGAAAACCTGTGGGATCTGGATTTCCCTTCAGAAGACAGAGGAATGAGCAACCCACTCTTGGGTCTAATCTTTCCCCTTGATCCAAAATTTCCCACAAAACATCTCAAAAAAACCTTCCTGAGACTTAAGCCTTCTGCCCCACTGACTAACTGCCAGTTCTCCAAGACTGAAGTAGGGCAAATAAGTGGGCCTATCTGAGGGGGCATTTTTGTGTTAGAGATATATGGAGTCAGAGATAGCCACCTTCATATATTGCTCTGTGCCAAGAGGAATAAAACAGATTTCTTTTCAAAAAAAAAAAAAAAAAAAAAAACAGAAGAAAGAAGGAAGGAAGGAAAGAAAATATCTGGTTGACCCTATATCAGGCTTATAAATAGGAAATAATGCATTCTGGACATTGGATAAGAGCCTATCTGACAAGGATTAAAAATAGAACAAAGGGGAAAGCAGCTCTGCCAGAATCAGCAGGATAGAATGGACACACCAGGGAGGCAGTCAAGAAGGATATAGACAATATTGAGAGAAAATTCGTGTTGAGCACTTAAAACCGTTTGCAAGGTTTGTATTACGTCACATAATTCTCACAACACACCTCCCAGGAAGGAACTGTCTTTATTCCCATTTATTCCCATTTCAAAGATGAGCAAGCTGAGGCTTAGAGAGGTCCAGTAGCTTGCATGGGTATAGTATCACCCAAATACTAAGTGAGGGGCACAGGATTCAATCTTAGTTCTGACCCTAGGGTTGTCGTGAGGACGAAATAAATTCATAATTGTAAAGTGTTAGAAACAGGGCCCAGAAGAGAGCCAACACTCAATATGTGTTAACCACTCTTATTAACACAGATAAATCTCTCCTGCAGATGTCTTCTAAGAGAAAAACAAACCATCTCCCCTCAAATAACCAACCTAATGCAGACCCCTCAGTAATTAAAGTCACTAATTATCTGCTTCTGAAGGAGAAAAGAAATGAGGCAGGAGCTTGCCTGCTCCCTCTGGCCAGCCAGGCATCAGGCTCGCAGGGAAATGAGAACATGGTGTGCCTTGCCAGGCCTTCTCAGGGCCAGGCTCCCTCCTGAGGAGCTTGCTGCCCATGTAGAACTTAGCAAGGCTCTTCCTGAGTCCATGCCTGGGAGAAGTCCTACCCCATTTGCCTTTTGCTTTTCTCTCGGATTGGATATCTCCGTGTTACCCAGATTAAAAGACTCTCTTAGTCAAAATCTTCTGATTCCCACACCAGCAGGAGGGTGTGAGGTCTTTCGGAGGGTTGATAGATGAGATTCAGTGAACCACACTTCCCACCAGTTTTTTTTTTCCCAAGATATAACACTCTGGGCACTGGAGAAAATAGACATCTATTTTCTTTCTCTTAAAGAAAGCAGTGTGTACAAAATTTATTATTTATTTCTAGAGATTTGAAATGTCCTATGCTCCATTTTCTTCCTTCTCTCTCCATCCCAATCTCTTTGTAGGCCTTTGCCACCCAAAGGGATTTGTAGGGCTGATGTTGATATATAGTTGCCTGTGCTTTTTTTTTTTTTTTTTAACTTTTTCTCAATCTACTTTCAAAAACTACACCTGAGGTTGTTTCACCATTGACTGATAAATATTCCCAAATGCATTTTACCCTTTTTTTCAACAAATCAAGACTGGATTTTTTTCAAAGGGAAGATGAGAAATAAATTAAAACTGTATTAGGAAGAAGCTGTCATTACTGCAATTTTTAGAATAAGATAAGCAAGCAATTTTGTGTTATTTCTTTGAGGAACTCAAAGTAACATTCAATTAACCCTGTGAAGTAAATATGAGAGAAATGTTATTAGGTGCATTTTTCTCATGAGAAAACAAACATGGAGAGGAAAAGTGCTTTGCTCATTCAGAATACACAATGCACTCAAGCAGGACTTGTAACGACACAAACCTTACAATTAGCCAGTAAATGTAAGAGTCAACTGTCTAGAAGGATGCACTGGATCAAATCAAACAAAACAACCCTCTGTCACAAGCGGCCACTCTTTACCGGGTATGAACTCTGGACTTGCCGGAGTCCCCACCAGTTCTCCCTGACGTGGGGTGGCACCTCAGTTGTCATTCCTGTCCTTACTCAGCCTGTAATGCCCAGTTATGTTGCCTGCCTGAGGATAAGGTATAAGACATCCCACCTACTCAAGCATAGCTGTTGCCAGGATTCTTGAAACTAGTCACATGGGATAGAGGCAGGACAAAGGGGGTTAGAGATGATGGGAGGTGCTAACATGAACAGAAGCCTTCTTGGTAGAGAGACACTTGAGCTTAGCCTTGCTAGAGAGAGACCAGCGAGATGGAGAGGGAAATGGGAAGGTGGCAGAGAAAGTACAGATTGTGGTGGCACTGAATAAAGGAGTTAGTAGAGTAAGGCTGGTTTTTGGTTGTCTTCTGGCTTCGTATGTCACTTGTTCTGGGCTCTGGCAAGGTCTCTTATCTTGACCTCAGTTTCCTACAATAAATAACTTTGATTTCTTATAATAACTGTCAAACTAAAATAAAATGCCCAGTATGTAAAGATAATGGAAATTGCCATAAATTGGTGCTCTTGAAATGGTACCTAATAAAATGGGAGCTCACTCACTGCAGACCTGGTCAATGGCTAGGCATACTGGAGCCCACGTCCCGGGTATGTGGAGTGTTGGAGAAGACGAGATGTAGTTTTAAAAGCAGTTTGAGAATGAATGCAAAAGAGGCTATGGTCCCCAGGGTGGGCCCTGGGCAGCCTGGGTGTCCCATGAGTTCCCTTTAAAAAAAAAAAAAGATTTTATTTATTTATTCATGAGAGACACCCAAAGAGAGAGAGAGGCAGAGACACAGGCAGAGGGAGAAGCAGGCTCCATGCTGGGAGCCCAATGTGGGATTGATCCCGGGTCCCCAGGATCAGGCCCTGGGCTGAAGGTGGCGTGAAACTGCTGAGCCACCCGGGCTGCCCGTACGTTCCCTTTTTGACCTTGTCAAAAGCACTTTGGCTGTTGGCTCATGTTTCCCACCTGCAAACAGTAGCTAATGAATGACACCTATCCACAGGTTGTGGGTAGATTAATTAGTCCATGTTTGCCACGTACTTTGAAGATCACAGCTCTACCTACCGTAAAAGCTTTATACTGCTGTTCCTGAGAAGTCAATTCCCTTAGAAAGAGAGGCCATCTCACAGGGCAGTGGCTGCTCTCCATCTGATGGGATAAGATCTTTCCCCATGTTTTTATCTGTCAGAAGAAAGGGGTTTGTTTAATTAGCAGGCAATGTTTTTCTGGAAGCAGCTTCTGTGAATTAGCAAAGAGGCTACAACTCCCAGTGTATTATTATCATTTGTCTTTCCCCCCAGCTGACATTTGCAGTCTGTTGCAAGTCACAAATTCCTAAAGGATAGACATACTGGGGAGAAAGCTAAGTGGCAACGATGACAAGCCACTAAGGATTTCTGCTGAAATTGAAATTTAAAACCTTGCGAGAAACATCTGCAAGATTATCAGGGCAAAAAGGTAGCAGGCAGAGTGCAGGCCTAGAGGGACTATGGGTAAATGCCTTTCCTTTTTGTGTTTCTGTTTTCCTGACTCTGAAGTGGGTCACTAATCCTTGGCTATCCCTTTGCTTTCCTGGCATATTGTACGGCTGGTGCTGTCACCAGTGTCCACTGCTTCAAGATCTTTGCCACAGCGTGTCCTATACACACAAGCTATTTGCCCATTGGAGATCCACGTAGTTCTCTGCCACCTGGATGGCCACGCTGGCATGGCTGGGATGACCCCTCTTACCACTCTCTGAAGTTATTTTCCTGTTTACTTGTTCATACTCTGCTTCTCTTCACTCCACGGTGCACTCCATGAGGCCAGGCATCTTATCTGGCCTGGTGCAGAGCAGCTATTGAATAGTAGTGGTTATTAATAGTTATTAATTCATTGAGTAGTTAATGAATATTGCTTGAATGACTGCCCATCCTCTCTACACTACCACTCCGATGACAACAAACACCTATTTAGAAGAGGAAGTTTCTGTACTGGAATTGTTGAATCGTGTCCCCCAGAAGGATACGTTCAAGTTCTAACCCCTGGTACTTGTGAATGTGACCTCATCTGGAAATAGGTTCTTTGCAGATGTAATCAAGTTACCATGAGGTCAGACAGGATTAGGGTGGGCCTTCAGTCCAATGATGGATGTGTCTATAAGAAGAGGGAAATTTGTACAGAGACACAGACAAACAGGAGAAAGATGATATGAAGGCAACGGCAGAGATTGGCATGAAGTATCTACAAGCCAAAAAATGCCAAAGATTACCTGATAGCAACCACCAGAAGCTAGAAGAGGCAAGGAAGCTTTCTTCCCTGGAGCCTCTCGAGGTGATTTCAAACACCTGGCCTTCAAAGCTGTGAAAGAATAAAGTTCTGTTGTTTTAAGTCACCCAGGTTGTGGTACTTTGTTACAACTCTACGAAACTAATATGTGAACGTTATTATAGATCAACCGCAGACCTTTGGGAAATGAGATGAGAAGCCTCCTCATCCTTGCTTCGAAGTTTAGCTTACTTACTGCTTCCACTGAAGAGCAAAGCAGGACGTTTTTAATCATAGCAGATTTGTCAGAGGGGTAACAGGTAAGGATAGGAAGAGAGGGGAGTGGGTGTAACCTATGGAGGACTTCCCTTTGTGCCAAGGAGCCCTGTGATCCTGGCTGGTCTGTCTGGTCCTCGAATATGGCCCCCCCAAATCCTTCACATTCCAGAAAGTGTTTCTCCCATGATTAGCTTCACTTGGCACGTCCAGCTGTTTATTCTTTGGCTGCCCTTCGTTCTGGAGCTTCAAATTCTTACTCTGTGTGTTCCATATCTCTGCTTCCAGAGAGACCAAGGGGTCTGCCAGAGGCACTGTGGTCTGTAGGTCAGGTATGTTTTAGGACATTGCCCTTTACATTAATTTTAATCCCTAATGTCCAAAGAGTCAGTCAGAATAGTACCTACATTGTTCTGAAGTATATTCCTTCTAGTAACTAAGGAATATTTACAAATTCAACTCAAATATTTTTGGAATGTCAGTGGTTCTTGATTCTGAATTTTAGCTCCTTAAGAAGACTCTACTCACTCGAAGCAGTGATTCTTGGACTTGTTTAGGTGACAGATCCTTTGAGAGTCTGCTGATGTTACAGAGTCTCTCCCCATACAGGTGAACCTCCATACAACATCTTGATGGTGTCTTTTGTTCCTGGATTCCACATTAGGAACCTGTGCTCTGCCGTAGGTAGATCATCTCCCTCATCTCAGCTTGTCAAAAAGCCACTTGACTCTTCCATTGACTTCCACTGACTTCTCTACTGACTGCCCAGGTTTTGGGAAGACAGTAGGCCTGACCTTTTGGTTGATCTCATCCATTTGTTTTTCCTTAATTTACATAGTTGACCATTATGATGATTAATTTTACGTGTCAACTTGACTGGGCTATAAGGTGCTCAGAGAACTCATCAAACATTATTTTAGATATATGTCTGTGAGTGTATTTCTGGATGATGTAAACATTTGAATATGCAAAATGAGTAAAACAGTATGCCCTACCCAATGTGCATGGGCTCTACACAATCAGCTGAAAGCCTGAATAGGACAAAAAAAAAAAAAGCTGAACTTCCCAGAAATAAGACGGAATTCCTCTTACCTGACTGCCTTTGAGCTGGCCTTTCTGTGACTTTGGACTTGAACTGAAACATTGGCTCGGTCTTGATCCTACTGGCCTTCAGACTAGAATTTATACCATCAGCTCTCCTGGGTCTCCAGCTTGCCGGACTGAGGATTTTGAGACTTCTCAGCCTCCATAACCATGTGAGTCAATTCCTTAAAATAAATCTTTTTATACATAGCTCCTATTTATTCTGTATCTCTGAAGATCCCTGACTAATACAACCAGGGAAAGAGGAGGCAGGACCTGTACCTCTTTTTGCCTGTGAACTAGTTCTTCCTCAGTGGATCTAGGCCTTTCTTTTTTTGTGTCTTCAAGTCAGAAATTCCAAGGGCTACTTTTAAGGCATTTCTTAGGACAAAATAGGATACTTACAGATTAAAAGAAAAAAGAAGTCTACTAGACCAGAGTTTCTGGCATGTTCGTCACACAATTGTGATCATAAAAGATGGTTATATTTGCTTTGTTTCCAGCACGTGGCTCCATTTTTAAGACACATACACCCTGAGGATACTAACATTTAAAAAATGGATTCTTAAAGTTGGCTTATGTCAGTCTTCAATTTGTCAGCCGAAGAAAATGGCTACCTAATTTTCTAATTATTTAATTGGTCTTATATACTTGGTCCCAGTGTATCCCTTTTTCTCTGCATTATATTTATCAGTCTGCTCTTGCTGGTGGAGGTGACAATCCAGGTGGAAGTTACTTCCCTTTACTGCTCTTTGTTGTTATCCTCACCTCTCTCCTTTGCTCAGCTTAGAACTCCTACACTCCTGAGAGGGGGCAGAGATGAGGGCAGGAGAACAGCATGAGCCTTATTTGAACAAGACCTAGGAACAAGACCTAGAAACAAGTGTGGGAGCATCATAGAGTCACTGCAGTGCTCCCTAGGCAACATGTGAGCCTGGTCTAAATCTTCCTCTCCATCCTTACAGCCTCCTTGGGCTTGAAACTCCAACAATACAGCCCATTGGGAAAGCACCATGAAGGTCCACCAACCTGGGCTTTAGTCGCATTCATGGACCTTCCTTTTACTAGTGTGTGATCTTCATTGGGTGGGTTCCTCCTTCCATTTGGAAGCAATACCCGCATACTAGGGTTGAGTGAGGACAGCATCACTATAAAGACCAGGGTTATGCTGGTCCAGTGTTGGGGCTTAATAAATGTAACTGCATCTCCATTAGTCCATGTGAAGATCTCACGGCAACCTCTGAGAGGCTGCTTTTTCCACCTCATACACGACTGTCAACTTCATCTTAAAATAATGTCACCTCCTTCATCAGAAACTTTTGGAAAATAAGCAAAAATTCCCCAGATCTTTTACTCTGGCTGGTCAGATAATAGACTTGGTATTTTCTTTCTTTTTTTAAAATGTCTTTCTATCTCTTTTCACTGACCAGTCAAATAAATAAATAAATAAATAAATAAATAAATAAATAAATAAATAAATAAATAGCAAGCCTCCAATACTCCTTTTTCCACAATGGTGAGAACAGTTCTGAGCCTACTCTCTGTTGGGTCTGGTTGAATTTTCCTCACCACCATATCACCATATCAGTGAACCTGCCTTAACTCCAGATTCTCTTCACTGATAAGATACAGTTTGTGCAAGGTTCAAATGGGAAAATACGTGTAAAATACCCAGCATGGGTGCTTACGTAATGAAAGCTTTGAGCCCCAGGAAGTACCTCCAATACTGGCATTGGTATAAGTATCTGTTAACAGATCTGTGGAACCTAGTCAACCATGTCTCTTATTTCTTCATCCTCCATAATCCAAAACTTTGTCTTTGGCCTCAGTTCAGATGGAATGTATTGTCTGGTTGAGTTTTCCTCTGGCAGAGTCAGCTTGTTTGTCCTTCTGGCCTTCTGTCTCGGACTGCAGGCTCCCAAGGCTGGAAACTCCTTTACATGTCACACGTGCAAATCAGTATAAAAGTCTTCCTTAACTTGTTAAGGGTGAAGATGCCTATGGGCAGGAGCAACTGAGTAGCACAGACATTCCTGGAAGGCCTTGGCCAGTTCCAGAAGACATCCCATTGGGCTCTGTGGAGTTTTCAAATCTTTGGAAGCCCACAGCCAAATGCCAGTTAGTACTATCAGCAGCAGTGCCCAAAGGGGCAGCTACGGAAGATCTATTGGTGTTTAAAGTGAATTGTTCTGACCTGGTCTTTGTCTATGGGATCAGCTCAGGGCAAACAAACAGAGGGTCATAACAGCCATCACTCAGGCATGTTCTGGAATGTACACACATGCCTTCAGTCCTTAGGCATCGTAATGCATTCTGGTTTAAAGCATTTCTTTAAGAAGGTTGAATGTGTTTTCTTATGATTGAAGCCCTGATACCACTTGATATTGATTTTTCTCTTCATGCATGCAACTTCTCTGTGAGTCCTTTATATAAGCAGTTTGTATGTGGAAATTCACAAAAAATTCAATAAAAAGTTGTTAGTAATAATGGAAAGAAAAAAATATAAATCTTCGATGTGCAGGGAAAGGCGATTTTGACTATCTCTGGACCCAATTATTAGAGAAGTGAATACTTTGGATGCAATGGGATAAAAAAGAAGAAATTCCTCCCTACATCCATTTCATCTGTCAGCCCTTGCTGGCTATCCGTTATTCCCAGGTACCTGTACAATGTTTGGGCTCCATTTCATGGAAAGCTTCTAGTCCTTAGGCATTTCTGAAGCTACCTAATGTTAGCACTTAAACGGGGATACATTTTCTGGCAAGTAAAAGGACTTTTTTTGGACACATACCTCAAGGTGTATGTGTCTTACAAATGGAGCCATATGCTGGAAGCAAAGTAAGAATGATCCCTTTTCTGGGCAGCATTGGAGAAAATTGTTCAACTGAGTCGTGGTAACAAACCTTAACTGAGTCCTCAGCTCTGTTAGATAATCTACTGTGGGATTTTTTTTTTTTTTAAGAGGATCTGTTTTCCCTCCTGAAATGGCCTGCTTTTCTTTCCTCTAGTCCTGCTCTACCCTTGTAATCAGGTGATGACCTCACTGCATCCTCTGTTGTAAATAAAGGGGAGTCATCAGATGGGAACCACATCATCTTCCAACCATCATGTTCCTATCCATCTGGGCTACACACTCTCTTTCTTCCATGGGTTTGACACCCCCTCCCCCACAAAGCCAGTATCTCTTCATGGGATCTGGATTCCATCCTCTGACACATTTTCAGGGAATTCTTTTTATTCTAGCTCTTTGTCACTGCTGTCTCCCTTCCTACTGAATCATTTCTATCAGCTACATGCAAACAAGATCTAGTATCTACCATATTTAACTTCTCTCCACATTTTGCCCCATCTCTTTGCTTCCTTTTAGAGCTCACTCAAAAAGTTAATTTATATTTGTCTTGACTTCCTCATTTTTATTCACTCTTCAATCTACCCTCGCTAGCTTTTGCTCCTGCCACTCCAATGATTTTGTCAAGGTCAACCAATGACTTCTGTGTGCCAACCCCTCTCTGTGTGCCTCAGCCCCACTGGCACACTGGTCACTCTTCTCTATACCCTCTTCTACCTGACTTCTCAGGACTCTGCTTCCCCCTCCCTACTCATGGGTCTCTCCTTTGTGATTTCCTTTGTAGAATCCCATCTCTCTCTCTAGGTCTAAGTAGTGCTACATTAGAGAAGGTAGTCAGGGAAGGGCTTTCCAAAACTGAAAATGAGAAAGAGCCAGCCTCTTGAAAAGTAGAAAGAAGAGGGTTCCAGGTGGAAGGAACAGCATGTGAGAAGGCAGGGGAAACACTTACTGCATTTATCTATGAAACAGAAAGGCAGCTGTGTGTCAAAAGTGTGGCAAAGGAGAGAATGACGGAGGAGGAAGGTCCAAGAGAAAGCCGATAAGGAGGAGAGATTGTGCAGGCTAAGAAGTGTGTATTTTATTCTAAGTGAAGTAGGCATCCATCAAATGGTTTTAAGCAGGGGAATAATGTGATCTAACTTATTTTTGTACAGATCACTCCTGTTGTGCTGTGGTGAATTATAGGAAAGTGAGTATGGCATCTCCGGAAGGGCAGTTAAAAGGCTGTTACATTAGTGCAGGCCAGAGAGAAGGGTGCCTAGATGCAAGGAATCATGATGCTTTGAGATGTCGTCTGCAAGTAGCCTCGCAGGACTTTCATGCCTTTGGTGTGGGAGTAGGGTGAGAGAAATGAAAAATCAAGAGCGACTCCCAGGTTTCTGACCTGAGCAACCACGTAGATGGTGGTCCCAATTACAAAGATAGGAAGGATTGGGTGGGGGCAGGGAGGACTCAAGAATTCAGTTTTAAACATGTTAAGTTTGAGATTAGTCAATGAGGTGTTATATCTTTGTGCACTTAAAATCAATGGTCACGTGTCTCTCCTTTGGGGGCCTATTTTCTCTTGCTTTGTGCTCATAGTTCGTACAAGTGATGACAGAGGCACTCATCTATCTTGTGGTAAAATAATTTTTTTTTCCCTCAGCAGTAATGATCTTCTTGAATCTGTCAGCAGACACACATTCAGAAATAAGTCTTAGTATAATTCCAGTTGGAAAAGCTCAGAAATGGTCCTTGCAAGTATTCTGAGAGTACAGTGGGGAGCTGGAAACATAGTCCTCTAGAATTTCAACTAGAACTCACTTACAGAGGCTCTTTCAGACAGGGCAGAAAGAAGAAGGAAGTTTAAATTCTCCAAAAATGGCAGACAATAAGTCCAAATGAGCGCTAAACTTCCTCTCTTAAAATCACTGCCTCCCACAATTAAAGAAAAAGAAATCCATAAAAGTAGACTTGGAGGATGGTAGTTAAATGGGGTGAATAAACAGTGAGGAACTTGCCTCTTAAAATGTGGGGGAGAAAAGCCAATTTAGACACTAGATTAGACAGCACAAAAAGAAGTCCCTTAGTATAATGGTGCCATGTGGAACAAATACGAGTTTTAATTCAAGAGAAAAAGAAGACATAGCTTTTGTCTGTTTTATTTTTTCCATCTCCCCTTATTACTGCTAGCAGATTGATTCTATTTCTTTGTGCCCTGAGGCTTTTCTTGTTTCCTATCATTTGAACTTAGAAGTATTTTCCTCTGGGCCCCTGCTTTGCCCCATCTCCCCTTCACTATTCTTAGTTCTACTACAGGTGTCTTCCATCTATGGCCAGCTACTTGAGATATAGAAATATCATCTAATATCTTTCCTGTTCAATGTGCTTGGGGATATACTCTGGTTGTAACATAAAATGAACAGGATATTCTGACCCCAAACCTTTGGTATTCCCACACTTTCTGAAATGCGGTAGTAACTAGATTTTCTTTTCTTTCTTTTTATTTTTTTTAAAGATTTTATTTATTTATTCATGAGAAACAGAGAGAGGCAGAGACATAGGCAGAAGGAGAAGCAGGCTCCCTGCAGGAGGCCCGATGCGGGGCTTGATCCTAGAACCCCAGGATCACATCCTGAGCCAAAGACAGACACCCAACCCCTGAGCCACCCAGGCATCCCAAGTAACTAGATTTTCTAGGTTATTGAAGGAAAATCGAATACACACAGTAACTTTTGTGAGGAGCAGGGCTAATCACGCCGAATTTGTTCTAAACTCTTTGAACACTAACTAGTCCAATCCCCACCTTTAATGTTCCACTAAAAGTTGCAAACCTGGATAACTAAGAGAGGTTCTGAGAGGCTCTACTCTTCCTGTCGGAATGCATGTCAATAGGGTGAGTTTCTCTATTTGAATATTTCTGCTGCATGTACAAGTACTGTTTTCCCTGCCTCCATAGATTTTAATCAAGAATAGATATCAGGAAACCAGAATCTAAGCTTTCATCAAAAAAAAAAAAAATAAACTATTACATATGGTGCTGTAACTGGTGGATACATGTCATTATATATTGTTCTAATCTTGTAGAATGTACAACATGTACCTAATGTTGATTATAGACTTTAGTAAACCTTATGTAAACTATAGTCTTTAGTTAATGTACCCATATTGGCTCATCAATCATAGCAAATGTACTATACTAATGCAAGATGTTAATAATAGGGGAAACTTTGTGCAGAGAGAGATAAAGTATATGGGAACTTTGTACTTTCTGCTTAAAATTCTGTAAAACGAAAACTTCCCTGAAAAGTCTAGTAATTAAAAACATACAGAGTAGTTTATAATCTCTTCAGGTCTTAAGATCTTTGATGGTATTGAAGATTGTTCTGCTGAACTATTCTGAACAGCCTGAAAACACTACAACAGTGAACCATAAAGAAACAGAAGAAATTCTCCTGCCATCTTAATGGGAGGCTGATGTAACACTGGATGGAGTCTAGATGCCCCTGGTTATGTTTGACACATTCCCCTTCCTCCATCTCCTTGATTCAAACCCCAACACAGCATTCAAATCCCAGCTCCCTGTGATCTCCCTATCAGAACTTCCAACTCTCCACCTGGAAGTAATTTTATCATTCTTGAACCTGGAGGTAATTTGCTTCTGCATGTTGTACATAGGGCTTCTCCTGTTCTTTTCTTTTTTTTTTTTTTTTAACCACAAGTTAGCTGTAGCTGCTGGAGGATATTTGGGTTGTTTTCCCTGATTATCTTGATCCATTCTCTCAACACCACCCTATTTGTTATGGACCCCAAAGGACTGCTACAACAGAACATGGGGTTTTCCCTCTCTGGTAAGGCAGTTCCTTGCCTGCCTGCAAGCATGCACGTTTCACATACTGCATCAACTTTGACCCTTTAAAGGACCACATTTGACCCTTTAAAGATCTTGTCAAAGAACCTTGAAAATATAACCTGATTGCCTGATGTAGGTTCTGAACTTCCCGCTGAAGTTGACCTCTGCATGTGGTATTTGTGGTAAAAGGGTCAGGAAGACAAACAGCTGACTTTTAAGAATCCAGCCACTTTAGAGCAGGGAGTTGTTCGAACCTCAGTGCAGCCATAACCTAAACAACACACTGCTCCATAATACAGTAAATTCTGTGGTATAACTAATGTTTTCTATTTAGAGCAACCTTACAGATCTGATCATTTATTGTCCCTTGAAGGTCATGTGTGTGTGCGTGTATGTGTGTGTTTGG
The DNA here is from genome assembly GCF_905146905.1 of Nyctereutes procyonoides. Lineage (NCBI taxonomy): Eukaryota > Metazoa > Chordata > Mammalia > Carnivora > Canidae > Nyctereutes > Nyctereutes procyonoides. Next base: position 39,342,681 of record NW_026575042.1, read on the forward strand.
GGTAGAAGTGGTAGCACTTTGATGAGTGAGTAAAAAAAAAAAAAAAGATGAGAACCTGATTTGAGGGGCAGAACAGGGAACTCAGCAGAGCCATGAAGAGCAAAATAGCCAAAATGAACAATAAATAACTTGTAGAACCTATAAAGGAAACCCCCCTCTGTGTTGGTGGCTGCAGATCTCTATTGACAGGAAATTTAAAATCATTAACAAGTTCTTGGTGTGTGTGTGTGTGTGTGTGTGTGTGTGTGTGTGTGTAAGATACAGGTGAAGCTGCTCTCACCCCGACCTGACACACTAACAGGGCAGACATGCCTGACACCTGCGCCTCCAGCTCACTCTCTCTCTCGCCTGGCAGTTCTTGGAGCTGACCAATGCTCTCACCCCTCGGGAGGAGTTCCATTTTCTTTTCATTCATCTTTCGGGGTGTCCAGCCCTTCCCTCCTCCCAGGGACGGCCAGGTCATTGTTGGCAGGGCCTTGGAGTCTGGAGTCCAGGTCCAGATCTCTGGGGGTGGCACCTCCTGGGCCAAGGCACTCACTTTTCCTCCAGCTTCTCTTCTGTACCTGTGCTCCCTGCAGGACTCCTCTGTAGTATTCTTTTTTTCTCCAGGATACATGAGGGAGAGTAATTAAGAGGAAATCCTAAGAAAGAGCCTTCGCAATACTTGTAAAAAAAAAAAAAACCAAAACCCACTGTAGGTGCAATTTCTGGGAAGCAGAATGTGGCCAGGCTCTGACTCCAGGGTGGAGTAGACAGATGGTAAAGTGAGGAACGGGGTGTGCCATCTGATGGACCGACCAGAATCATCCACAAGAGCTCTGATGAGCAAAGGACTGTCCAACTGCATTTGAAACCAACATGGACTTTAGGGCAGGAGAATAAAAAGATAAAGCTTTATAAATGGGAAGTCAAAAAAAATGGGAAGTCAACCATTTGTAAATGGAATATGCATAGTTGTTTCATTTAAAATTCAGTGTCAAGTGGCAGGGAGGGGACTTTGTTGGCTTCAAGTCTCATATTCAACATGGGGACAACTTGCTTATCAGAAGCTGAAAGGGACAGTCTTCAGGCAGCCTTTGGCCATTTCTGAGGAATGTGCCCAACAGTCGACTAATCAAACCCCAAATGTGGAATAAATGGCACCTGAACGATCTTTTTCTCATTAATATTCATTTACAAGTACACAGCTAAGTGGTTTGGATATTATTTCGACAATGTCTCTTTAAGAAAAATTTATTATTAATGGCAAATATTTTAGGGCATGGTTAGTTGCATTTTCTTGGGTGTCAAGCACATGCTGTTTCCTGAAAAATCATAAAATATTGTCGTCCTGTTCCTAGCAGGAGTGACAGGTCCCATTGTCTTGTCTCCACAATACTTAACTGTGTTATAGCAAATGTCAATAGTGAATTAACTATCCTTTTGAATGTTTCAAATGTGACTTTTAATTAAGCATATTAACCTGATGTGTCATCATTTGAGCTGCAAGTAAAATAAGATTATAGGCATTTCCAACTTTTGGATGCCTGCAGAACATGAAAAGCATTTTATGAGGCTTGCATTAATGCATATTTCATTATAATGTAATTCTATATTAGATATTCCACTTATGCATAGAGCTAAAATAGTTTCTGCTCTGTAGCGATGCCGATTTAAATGAGTAAACCACAGTGAATCGAGAAAGCTTAACTCCTTGTGCATCTCAGCATTATCATGCTTAGAGAAGAGTACAACAGTACTCTCTCAGTGGAGAGGGTACAACACTTATGCTTCAAGTGGGACGGGGTGAGAAAGAATGGATGTAACCTTTCCTTCGCACAACGTTACCTGATCAGGGATCATCCTGAGCATGCCCTGAGCACTTCCCCTTTATCCCACACATAGCCAGCCGATTGGTTTTCCTGCACTGAGCATTCCACAGTTCCGAGTTGTGCAGGAGAGTGGTGAGGGGCAGGTGGGCTGCCTTGACCACCTGGATAAGAAGAGCGTGTGCAACATAACTGCATAAAGAAACCCTGGGAACTAGACGCATGGCTCTCTGCAGGCTGCCATAAAGCATCCTGCACAATATTAGTAATAGACCTTTTACAATTTTTATAGCTTCCCGAGTTATTTTTGAGTCAGTGCTAGCATTCAATTATTTCCTGTTGAATAAGGAACAAAACAGGCCTAAAGACTGAAAGGAAAAGCTGCTGCGGGGAGCGATCTCTCCAGATGGAAGTTTTCTGGCAGATTGTGATTTGTGACTCAGAATGAGCCCAGATCACTGTGCCATATGGGTGGCAGCGGAGCCTGTAGACACTGACTCAGTCACTCAGCCGACTCCTGAATTCCTACTATGCGTCAGTTACTGGCTGGGCATGGGGAAACAAAGATGAGTAAGTGATAGTATCTGCATCCAAGGAGTCCATTCATTCATTCATTCATTTATTCATTCATCAACATTTACTGAGCATTAATGATGTGCATCATATATTTGGGGACTTGAATATCTAAACATAGAGTAAATGACCATATGGTATTATGACAATGTCAGTTATAAAGATAGGGGGAAAACTCCTTCACAAGCATTGAGATGGAGAGATAGACTAATTATATCTGGCATATGCATAGGAATTCTTCCAGAAAAGGTGACATTCAGCCTGAATCTTGAAGAAGGATTAGGGGATTAAGTGAGGAGGGGAGAAGGACGGGGCCATTCCTAACAAAGGAATAGTGCAAGCAAAGTAAAGAAGTTAAGGGTTCATGCTTGGGGGGGGGAAATAAGAAATTGATTGTGAATATAGCTTGTGGCTGCACAGGCAGGAAATGCAGCTAGAGAAATAAACTGTGTGAGATCTTCTGTGCCATGTTAGAGTTTTAGCTGTATTTCATATATCGGGAATGGCAAATCCCAGAGTTCTGCACTTTCTATCCTCATGACAGATGTCCTCAATCTGCCGTGAATGGCATTTTTTTCCAGCTGAGCCCAGGCCAATCCGTGGAATCCTTCTCTACACAAGGCTTCAGGAAGCCACCCCCAACCTACTGGAATTGGTACATAAAAGAAGTATGTTCGTCATCTTTGCTACAGCCAAAGGAAGCTAACTAAGGTTTTTAAATGTAGGAATTACGAGGCCAGATCTGATTGTTGTTGGGGAGACTTTTTTTACTACACTGGAGAATGGATTGGAGTGGGGGGATTTTTGAATCAGGAAAACTAATAGTAAGCTGTTTAATAGTTTAAGCCATTGGTTCTCAACCCAGATGCATATTGAAATACTCATGCACTTGTTAAAAATATCTTATGCTTAGGGGCACCTGGGTGGCTCAGTGGTTGAGCGTCTGCCTTCAGCACAGGTCATGATCCCGGGGTCCTGGGATCAAGTCCTGCATCAGGATCCCCGTAGAGAGCCTGCTTCTCCCTCTGCCTATGTCTCTGCCTCTCTCTCTGTGTCTCTCATGAATAAATAACTATTAAACAAAATATCTTATGCTTAGGTCCCACCTCAAACCAATGAACCCAAGTGATTCATGTGTACCATGGACTGGGATCCCTTGTCTGGCTATTAGTTAATGAGAATATTTACTAAACAAATGAAGTTTTATTCTTCTTCAGTATGGGCTTGGGGAGGAGAGAAGATAGTTTGGGGAAGATGGGAAAGGATTTGCCATTGTTTGGTCTTTACTCATATAATACTGCTAATAACAATCATGCTTTCTTGGTGTTTCTGTCAACTGACTCATATATGGATATATCATTTCATTTAATTCCCACATTAATCCTCTGAATAGGTGTTCAGTTCATTATCTTCGATTTGCAAGTGAGGTAAACCAAGTCCTAGAGACCTTAAGTAACTTGCTGAAGATCTTAAGGCAATCTGATGCCAGAAGCTATATTCTTTTCATGCCTCCATGTTACTTTCAGGACTTTTATTTAAATCACATATAAGAAATAGAAAATATGTTAGGAGAAATAACAGCAGTTGGGTAGTGTATTGCTACTTTTGGGTATGATCAAATTTATTTTCAGAAACTAAAAACCTAAGTACCGGGCAAGCCCGGATGGCTCAGCGGTTTAGCACCGCCTTCAGCCCAGGGTGTGATCCCGGAGACCTGGAATCGAGTCCCACATCAGGCTCCCTGTATGGAGATGGAGCCTGCTTCTCCCTCTGCCTGTGTCTCTGCCCCTCTCTCTTTGTGTGTCTCTCATGAATAAATAAATAAAATCTTTAAAAATAAAAAAAAAATTAAAACCTAAGTACCTTTGCTCTGGGGTAGGCTAGGCAGGCCCTTTGACCCAGGAAGTGGGTGATTTTATACTTATTGTAGTCTTTTTGGAGAAGTCTGATGGGAACATGAGTACTTCTCTCTGGGTCAGGATATGGTCATTCTCACCCATCAGGAACTGTGCTTTCACTTTGTGTTCTGTTTGGCTCGAGTCTTCCTTATATCCATATCGTATCATTGCCCTAGATTAGATGCATTTTGTTTGGTTGTGATTTTGTGAACAAACAGTACAAAGAAACCTCTAAAATTAAGAGACACATTCATTCATTCATTCATTCATTCATTCACACACTCACATGTCTTTTTTGCAAATGTCTATAAAATTTGGATTTGTTTCACCAGTTGTTATTTAGCAACCAAATAATGCTCTGTGGCTGGCTAATAATCTGGATCATTTCAGAACTAGTAAGCAGAGAGCTAGTGGTAGCAGCAGTATTCATGGGAAACACTAAGTTCTTACTTGGTCTGGAACTTCAGTTCTAGAATCTGTACAAAATCAGGGCAGCCATAAGAGCCAGCACCCATGATGTGTGTTTAATTAAACAACCTGTATCTCCTCTACAAGCCAGCAGGCTGCTTCCTGGCTTGGATAATAAGCCATGAAGGTTGGGCTTAAAGAGGAGCATGTTATTGCATCCAGGTGAGCCCCGTGGCTTGTCCTGATACTAAAAATGCCAGCTATGGAATGCACAACAGAGTGCAGAATTGCTAAGTCCAAGTCTAATGCCTTCAATTATCGGATCATATTAATTCCTAGTGATGGAACCAAGTAAAAATTGATTTGTTTTGAGTTACTCTATTGGCAAAATCTTACACATTTCATTAGCATTTGCTTTTTTATTACTGGAAGGCGACCCTAGGACCTTGAATTTCCAGCTATGTTCTGTGGATCACCAAGATTCCTTGGTGGGTGAGAGTGACCTCAGTGGATGTCATGGGGAGGAGAAGGCGGAAGAGGGAGTTGAACTTTAGGCTTTAGAATATTTATCCTATCTTCAACCAGAGAAGTTTTGCTTTTAATTTTATTTCAAGAATAAAGGCTATAATTGGTGTGAAGAGCTCTAGACATAAAGAATCTCTGGGTAAAACATTTGCATATGTCAATCAGTTGGACTTCTTTCAGTTTTAATCATCTGGAAATCCAATTTTGATCCTATGCATGTCTGGAAAAAGTGGCCTGAATATAGCAGAAAAGAGTTGTTACAAACCCCATGGACTTGACTCTCAGGAAAGGTCTGGATCTGCTTGCAGGTCCTTATACTATGGCCAATAGACTTCAAAAGGGTTTAAAGAGAGGTTTATGAATTCACAATCCTGGTTACTAGATTTTGACAGCATATGTCAGCAGAGAGCTGCTGGAAGCTGATGAGTTGAAAAGTAATAGATGCCACGGCAGAGGAACTGTGTTAAGACTTAGTCACTTGCTGCACTGGGGGGACTACTCCTAATAGAGTGAAATATGGACTCTGGACTGTAATAGATTTGGGTTCATGACCCAATTTGGCCCTTTACTTGTTTTGTGACTTTGAACCTCAGTGTTATCTTCTGTAAAATGGGCATAGTAGTCAAGTTCTACTTGAATCTGACAGGGCAGCTCTTTCACAGAACATCTGGACTTTCCTGTCAGCCCGCTATCACAGAATCCCTGGGATACTGGTTAAACAATAGATCTCCTATCTCCAGGCTGCTTGAATCAGAATCTTCAAGGGAAAGGCTAGTGATCTAAACATACAACCACAATGCCCCAGTGGATTCTGAGCTGCCTCCACTTTACAGGGAGCTTGACAAACCCTGATAAAGATTTTTGGGGGAACTAAAGAATTAGTAAGGAGAATCCCCAGCCTGTGGTGACCCTGACCCTATGTCCCTTTCTTCCAAACTCTGTATCCTCTCTGCTGGCAGAGGAGGATCTTCCTTGGTACTTTGGATGTTAGAACTCATAACTGCTTCTTGTTAGGGCTAGAGTAGAACCAGTCAAGTCCTCATGAAGGTGAGTCCAATGTGCCTTTTGCTCTTCTGTCCTTAAGGAAATGGATAAAAGAAGCAAGGAAGGATCCTTGAATGTCAATTAAGTAACTTTTGTATATAAGAGACTGATATGGATGTCCCTTTAAATGAATAGTCCCATTAAAATGTATGCTCATGAATATTTGAAGAGGTATGAATGTGTACTTCTTGTACCAGGCTGAGAACTGGCTAGTTATCTTAGTGGTCTTGGAGAGCTTCAAGAAAGAAAAGAGCTCTCATTTTGATTGCAATGTCAAAGTGCTATGGTTGTCAAAGCAGTTGTGCCTAAATACATTTTAAGAGGTTTCATTATAAATAAAACTAAATCTTGTTTTCTATAATATTTCAGTTTGCACAAGGAGTGTGGCAAAGAGAAGGCCATTTTAAACATTTTTGGCCCCATTTGGTCTTTGTGTTTTTCTGTGTCAAACTGAAAATCCTGACAGGCAGACAGGGCAGTGTTAGATTTAACAAACACTTTTGTGAAACCCATAGAGAGAGGGAGAAAGGAAGCAAGCAGGAGCCGGTCAACTCTGTTTAATCGTTTCTTTTTGGTTTAACTCATTCCCAGCCCAAACTGGGTGTATAAATCTTGGCACCTGCATACATATATTTTTAAATAGGTCTTTAAAAATAATTATAAAAAAATAAAATAAAAATAATGATACACTGGACTATATCCTAAATCAGATGATGGCCATACAGGTGCTTGCTTCTGCTTACAGCAATCACTGGATAGAAGATAAGAATTAGAATGGCCCAGGGCAAAGCAATCACCTTTATGTTAAAAAACACAAAAACACAAAAAAAATCCCCAAACTTAAAACAGTCTGAGGATTGTATGTCTAGGCTTCCAAATTATTAAAATTTTCATGAATGTGGGTATGATGCTTGGCACTTCACCATTATAATAACAGCTTCTTCCAATTTCGAAGATTAGGAAATAGAGATTTGAAAAAGTTAAGTGACTTGCCCAAGTGAAAGAGACAGGGTCTGAACCCATTGTTCTGAATCCAAAGACCTTCTAAGTTCCACAATGTTACACCACCTTTAACTTAAAACATAACAAAATGTTAGGTGTTCAGAGAATTTCCTCACTTCTCTTCTCAATTCTTGGCTGGAATTATAGCCAAGGAGTGGTTGAGAATGCTGGAAAGCTTCAGACTCCATAATTTAAATCTTATTGATTCCTCCTACACAAGACTCTGTCATCTGACAGCCCAAGGGATAGAATTTTGGCTTCCCCATGCCACTATCTGCCACTGATGGTTTCACTCTTAATCATCACCAGTAATTATTTGTGAGTCCCTTGGAAGTCCACTTTGCTCTATCTCACAATCTTCTCATTAGTGCTCCCTCCTGGTGTGGAGGTTCATCACGTGGCTCCTTGGACAGGTGCCCTCAGCCTCCTTCACTGTTAGTATGTATTGGCAGCCATCTCTTTCTTCTGTAATTAACTACAATTTGTGCAGCTGCATGTGAGCAGAGTGGCTGGAGGGAAGAAATGCAATTTCCAGCTCTCTTGCTCACCTATTTGGCTCAAGCCTTAGGTGAGGATCTTCTATTTGAGTCCCAAGTGGCAATTCTTGCTCAACGCACAGCATTCTTTTTTCCTCCTACCTCTCTTTATATCCACTCCCTCCTACACTGACATACTACTCTGTTTCTAACATGAATAAATTACTCTTCAGATCCTTTTTACTGGTGTTCTTAGGGCTTTCCATCACACGATATTGCCACATTGTTGAAAACCATTGTTGTGCCCGGTGAACAATAGTTATTACTAAAAGTGCAGATTGTTGAGGTGTACTCTGGAGTTCTCAACAATCACATCTATTCTGATGATTTCCTTTCCTGTTCCAAAGCCAATCTTGGCTATATTCAGTTCTGATCATTAGGTTCACATTAACAACTGTTGCTCAATTTGCTGTTTTCTTACAATTATTAATATGACTCTGGGAATGACAGCTGCTTCTGTAAAAGGGTAGTGCTACCTAAACTAGAGGCTGTGCTACATACAGTTACAGATCCTAAAAAGGTGTTAACTGACATGGAAAAGAAAGCAACCATGTTGAAGACTAATGCATAGGAGAAATCTCAAAAGCATTAAGGACACAACATAAAAACTTTTGCATTATGACATTGTAAACAAAATAATAAGTAACCCGGAATCATGGTTGATTAAATTCATGTTAGAAGCCCCCAGTACTATTATATCATGTTTAGTCTCCTGGGCACCCTTGCACATTGTCAGCCAACAAACTATAATTTCATGCTTGACTGGCCTAATAGTCTTAGGTTCCAGGTTCTGTGCACAACCACGCCAAGCAACAAAAATTAAGTGAAAAGCAAATAAATAAATAAAAGAGTGGGCAGAGGTCAAAAGACGATGCCCAACATCAACCTGAAATAGAGCAAGACTCTGAATGGAATACATCAGTGTTTTTTCTATCATTTAACTGAAGGACTTTTGATGACTTGATGATTCAACATTTATTAGACATGTACTACGACACCTGCTATGTGCCAGGCACAGTGGTAAGCCTTGAGGCTATCATGGTCAGGAAACAGGTATTAAGTGAGTGGCAGGAATTTTTCAATGGAAAACCAGATGAGTCCCCATCTCAACCATGCTATAGTTAGTAGAGTCTTTGTAGAGACTCTCTCAAAAGGGTTTTGGTTCATGTCTTTGGCAGCTTTCCCAGTGCTCTCTGTACCTTTTTCAAGGTTTCTGCTGGAAAGGGGGCCTCAATTCTCCCTCAAATGCAATTTATAATAATTATTTGCCCTGACTGTATTCATCTGTCTATATTTCAGAATATATTCAGAAAAGGTCTTCTGCTCAGACCTTCACTCAGTCAAGATTCTCATAAGGCCCAAAAACCTGTTAGCAGGCATCCTTTCATTTGTTCTTTCTAAGATGACAATATGAATAGGTCAGTATGAGGAATGTAAAAAAGAGATGGGAAATTTATTGTAATTTGTCAGTCATCAGCACAAAAGTTTGTATTAATTTCTACATGTTTTGTGCAGTTAAGTTTATCTGAACGTTATCATTCTTGCTAGTAGCAGAATCATAATTAAAGCTGAAAGGGGTACTTAATTCTAGGAACATTCTTAAGAAATCTTTAACAAAATTCTTAAGACTAACTCTCCCACCATCTTCGTTTAGGCTGAAAAGTCTGTCCAAGTGGCTTTTGGTACTTACATTGAATATAATCAGTTCTTTTCTCTGAGTTTCTCTCAGGACAGCATTAATTTGGTATGATTGGGAGGTGATTTTCTTTAATTAGGATTTTTTTCACTGTTCTTCTGCTTCTGTTGTGCAGGCCTTTTGGAGCAGAGGGCTCACAGGTGCTTAATTCCCATGAACTTTTGGTTATGAGAAAGTATACCTGAGATGGGACCAGTTTGGGAGCCTCCAATGCTTAACATTAAAGACTTTAAAGGCTGGACTGGTGGATCCAGAATAGGTTTTCAAACTAATCATCAATTCATAACTGGATTGAGTTGCAAAGGAGGGTAAGAGAGTCATTCTAGGTTGGTCATAGCTATACAATACAAAGTTAGAGTATAATATTATATGATCCTGTAATAACCATTATTGGGTATCTGTGAATTAGACACACTTTTCAGGAGGTGTCAAGTTGTTTGCCATGATATGATGAGCAGGAGAAATGGTGCAAAGTGGTTGGGAAGAGGGGTGGAGAGGAATAATGGCTTCAGACACCAAATTGAAAATTATACTATCTGAGGAATTTTTGAACCCTGGTCAAGTAAACTGAAAATATATTCTTTTACTAAAAATACTCCAATAAGCAATGCAGAAAATAGTGCTTATATGAATGCTAGAGATTGAAATCTTTCACAATGATATATCATAATATTACACTGAGGCCATAAATTCATCATGCTTTCTTTATCATGCTTACTCACATAGACGGGAGTGGATCCAGATTTTGTAGAGCCTGAAGGATACCCGATTTGGAGGGACCCTTCTTAACATAAAAAATAAAAACATTTGAATATAAAATAAGGATAGATCTTTTATGAAGAGAGTCCTTCAAGCAAAGGGCCCTGAGAGTTATTGATTCTTGGTGAATCTACCTCTGGATATTTAGAGCTGTATTATGAGAACCCACGTCATGGGCAGGGCCCAACTCTTCTCTCATCTTAGGAGGGGACAGGCAAAGGTAACTGTGAAAACTCTTTCTAAGGTTCACACATAGCATATTGGAGTGCTTTGCTGATCATCTTAGAAGCTACTGTTGATTCTTTTGGAAGGGACTTCTCAATGAAACAAACACCAGGACTTCTACCTCCTTGTGACCAACAGGCTCTCAGTATTTACTGTTTTTTTTTTTTTTTTCCTCATGAGGCCATTTTCAAAGCTTATTGCTGATGGATTCTTATTTATCCATTGAACTATCTTAGATTATTTATTTATTTATTTATTTAAGATTTTATTTATTTATTCATGAGAGACACAGACAGAGAGGCAGAGACACAGGCAGAGGGAGAAGCAGGCTCCATGCAGGGAGCCCGATGCGGGACTCGATTCTGAGACTCCAGGATTATGCCCTGGGCTGAAGGCAGGCGCTAAACCGCTGAGCCACCCAGGGATCCCCCTATCTTAGATTTAAAATACTTCCACCCAATGCCACCAACTATGTAGCAACCAGAGCAGTATCTACAAATAAAATACCTTCCAAGGCCAAATCTAGGCTAGGACCTAGATTTGTCAAGATTAACTCGAGCAAGATAAGCATTGTTACAATCTACAATGCTTGTAGACACCATAACATATTACCATATTTCAAAAGATGAAGCAAACTGAAAGTTAGCTTCATTTTCTATGTACCAGGTAATCTATTGAATCACTCAGACTGGGTATGATGTATCTAGTGCATGTTGAAGTACATATGCATGCACACACACACCTACACACACAAATGTGTTTCTTCTTGAAAAGATTATTCCTTCTGTCTATTTTATCTCTCTTAGGACAAATTGTCAAAACAATCCTCAAATGCTAGATAATATAATCCTCAAATTCTAGTAATATAAAAATGACTGTAATAATAGAAGTGGTACTGTTGCCATCCACGGAACTGGCATTTCTACTATTTCTCAAATCTTCAACTATCCTATTTCCTAGTCTTTATTCCTGTATTCACTGAAATGACTGATATGGGCAGTTTAGACATCCAGAAGAGGAGATTATGGTTTTGACCTTAATAGATGGCTTGACTGTGCAGAGTATCCCATGGACTTAATACCAAAGAGGTTATGGATTTTTCCCCCATTGGTTCTTTTCCTCTTTATTATGAAGAAGACTAATTGTGTACCTGTGCACATGAGTATATGTGTGGCAGGAAATATTTAATTCCTTTTGATTTTTCCTTTTGTGGTGATAGGAACAGAAGGGTATTCTTTTAAAATTTCTTTTTTTTTTTTTTCCAGGCAGAGGGTGGGAATAGAGGGCAAGAGTAAACCAATTCTCAGAATGAGGTGTTCTACCAAGATTTAAAGAGGAAAAAGTAAGTTTCAAAAGTGAGGGGAGAATTGCCACAAGGGGTACTTGATCAAATCAATGACATGGCTTCATAATGTGGTCTCAGATTTGGCAAGAAAATGCAGAAGACCCAATTGTGTCCCCTCAGAATGAATTGAAAGGGTCTTCTGGAACTTGGAGGACTGCGAAGGTGGCATGTCTACCACTGATTCCTCAGATGGTGTCAAAGATGGTTCGTGGTTATGTACAAAAGAAGCACTTTTGTCTGTATTTTCATCTACTTGCCCAACACTACTGCCTTAGAAGCATGGTTCTATGTCCTATGAGTTCCCATTTAAGGAGTTTATCTGTGATCTGAGCTCTGAACTGAGTCCTGAGCCAAATACCTGAGCAATATAGTATCTAAACTATCAGCCAGGAGTAGTGATCAATGATCTGAACAGCTTGCAAGTTATGGCTAAAAGAGTGGCTTACCCATCAAACCCACATAATTCCCAGAATAATTATGATTCTAGCTTTTGGGCTGAAAATTATTTAAATGAAAGAGTATTTACAAAGGGAACAGCAGGGAGAAGAATCATGTAAATTAGATTCATTAAATGGACAGATTCACTCACAGTTCATTTTGGGATAATTTATGCCAGTTTTCTCTGATGTCATCTGTTGTTCAGGTTAATAATTAGTCATGCTCATTATTAACTGATGGAGGTTGCTTTGTATTTTGGCAGAAGGAGGCATATTATCTGGGAAAGCTCCTGTGAATACTGAGCTTTCAATATAGGTACAGGGTTTATTTGCAAAAATGTAACTCTTATTTTCCCCAATATTTCAATATGCTGATATATTTTGTATTCTTAGGAAGCTTTGCAGAAGAATCTCTCTCTTTAGTAGCATACAATCTAGAATAGGATAAAATGTTCATTCTAACTCTGTAGTGCTTTCTGCTTAGAATAATTTTAAAATATATTAAAAGACATCTCTTTTATAGGCCAAGTTACAGATCTCTTGAGAAATCCAATATGATGATGATGCCCATTTATAAGATTTTATGATAGAAAATTAACTTTAAAACTGTTTTATAACTCTACCAAATGTAAGAAATATATGTATCTAAGAAGATAAGTTACTAATCTACCTAGACCTTTTGAAATTCTTGATGAAGCTTGTAGTCCTTTATGTGCCTCAGTTCTTTGAATTTAGTACTCTGACCTTGAGAAAGTAACAAGGATAATGCCCACTATTAATGTTTCTCTTTTAAAAAAACAAAGTATTTCCTGGCATGTCATTGTTTTGTTTTGTTTTGTTTTTTCAAAAAATACTTGACTCTTTGCAGTATTTTACACTTAGATCATTTCCCATTTATAATCCTTTCTGGTTTCAGTGTGTTGGAGGAAAAAAAGGTGTTATGTAGTTGTTTAAAAGAAATTCAACCAAACAATAACAATCAGAACATTCTAAAGAATTTACCTTGAATGTAAATTATGAAAGTAGTAAAACTAGTGAAGGATGCTTTACATAGCAGTAGGATGAAAGAGAGAGTATTCAGGAAAACACTTGAGCTTTTTGTTTGCATAACAGAATAAAGGAGATACGGGACATTGATTAGGTTTGGAGGGGGATTCTGGAGTTTGGTTTTGGATATATTAACAGCAATGAATCTTTAAGGTAGAAAAATGGAGTATCAGGTAAGTTGCATCTATGTGTTTGGAGTCCGACAGTTATAAATCTGTGGCTCATCTCTGTTTCCATACTATTTTAATTTAAGAATATAGATGGAATCACTTAGAGATAGAGAAGAGGGCCTTGGATAGAATCTTGATTAACTATAGTATGTTTAATGGGCAAGAGAAGATGAGTCTAAAAATGACTGGCCAGAGAAGTAGGAAAAACTCAAAGAGGGTTGAGTCAGGGAAAACAAGGCAAAGAAAGACTTACAACATAAGGGAGCAATCAATAGCATCATATGCTGCTAAAAAAGACATGTTCAATGAAAACTAAAAAATATCCATCTAATTTAGGGATATGGTGCTCATGGTTGACCTAACAAGCCACTTTAGTAAAGTGGATGAGGTGGAAGCCAGATGTAAGTAGTCTGAGGTAGGAGAAGAGCAAATGTAGACAGTGAGTATAGTCAACTTTTCTAAGAAGTTTGACTGTGAAAAAGAAAGTGATAGAAGATGATTGATGTAGTTGTTTGAGGTTCCTGGAAGCTTTTATTTATTTATGTTGTTGTTAAATGGTTAAGACTTAGGCATGCTTAAAAGCCATTTCAAAGGATTTAGTTGGAAAGGATTTGGTTGATGTTATAAGAAGAGAGAGTATAGAAGCAGTTTAGTTTTAATGTTTGATAGATTGATGAGAGGAGTTCCCACCTAATGGCTTCCATATTCCCTATGAAGTAGGAAGTGAGCTCATTTATTGAGAGCAAGTTGGACAGTTGGAGAGTTGAAGTTTGAGGAGAGCAGATTAGTTCTGAAGAGTAATTAAAGATAAAAGTTATGATAGATGTGAGGTAAAATAGTTGGGCAATACAGGTCCATTTGAGGTGGGTGATCAATAATTTACAAGGGAAACAGTCCTTCCAGGTATGGAAATTTAACAGGGCTCAGCTACTCAGATGGGGTCCCCCCAGAAGCAGAGAATTGGGTTCATCACTGCTTGGGGTTTTGCCAGATGTGTATACTGAAAAGAATGGGCAAAGGAATCTAGAGTGCTTACAAGGGTGTTATTGAAGTGATAGAGCATGAATTCAGTGTAGGAAATGTAGAGAAGGGGCACCTGGGTGGCTCAGTGGTTGAGCCTCTGCCTTTGGCTCAGGTCATGATCCCAGGGTTTTGAGATCGAGTTCATTGGGCTCCCTGCAATGGGCCTGCTGCTTCTCCCTCTGCCTATGTCTCTGCCCTTCTCTCTGCATCTTTCATGAATAAATAAATAAAATATTTTTTTTAAAAAAAGGAGATGTAGAGAAAAGATAGACCTTAGTGAACTGTAGTCCTTATCATGTCAAACAAGGAGATCATCTAGTCACATGCCCCTGTAGTACAGCTTGTCCACAGAAGAAGAAAAAGTTATTTCTTATTTAAATAAATTTTTAAAGCCACTAAGTGTAAAAAATTTCTTTTTGATTATCCTAAAGGGCAAAAGAGAATGAAGTCTAATTTTAACTGTTCCTCTCCCTCCAAATTTATAGGAGGACAAAACAAATTTCAAAGACAAGCTCAGGCTTGTATATATTCTTATCTGAATACAGATTTCTCCCTATATGCTAGTTAAAACGCTTTCAGCATAATAAATTTGTGGGAAAAATACTCTCTTCATTTGTTAAATGTAAAGGAACATCATTGTGTACAAAAAACTGTAGTCCAGATGAGAAAAAAAAATAGAGAAGATAAAAATCATAACTTGACTCAAAGGGGAACCTCATTTAATTTTCTCATTATTTTCATTAAAATGAGTGCTGGGCTAATTGCTGGGGAAAGTGATACTTGGTGTTCTAAAAAAACATTCTTAAAAATAATCATCCCAAAGCCTCATTTCTTTTTCTGCACTCTATGACTTTTTAAAAACAAAATTTATTTATGTATTTGACACAGAGAGAGAGAGCCAGAAAGCACAAGCGGGGCGGGGGGGGGGGGGGAGGGACGTTGGTGTGTACAGCAGAAGGAGGGGGAGAAGCAGATTCCCCGCTGAGCAGGGAGCCTGATGTGGGGCTGGATCCCAGGATCTTGAGATCATGACCTGAGCCAAAGGCAGATGCTTAACTAATGGAGCCATCCAGGCAGCCCACTATGTGAGTTTTTAAGCCATATTGTTTTTACTAAAAACCTTTGGATAAAATGAAAGGGAAAGAAATGAAACACTCACATCAAAACTCAAGAGAAAAACAGTGAGACAGAACTTTGCATTCAAACTCCGCAAAATGTTCAGATGACTGTTGTCAATTTCCTTCACTACATAATAGGTGATATCACAGCCAAGGGCAAATCTAACTTCTTTTTTTCCAGAAAGGAAAATGACTAGTTATTCCGGAAAAGCAAATGAAAGGAAATGGAATTTTCTCCTTACCAACTAAACCTCAGATAAACAAAAACATCTCACAATTCAAGGACCTGAACTTGAATCTGGCAAGAGACATACGCTGAAGCAATTGCTAGAACTCCAGAATGTGAGGGTGTGAGAGCCTAGGAGAGGATGGGTAAGATTTTTCTCAGCAAGGAACACCCTTGTCAATGACCTTGGCCACGTGCTAGCTTAGGCACCTTCACAAGCATGGCGACCAGTAATTTAGGGTTTTAATGGGAAAGGGGCTTTTAGTGTGGTTTAATCAGATGGTGGTGTGTTAAAGGAGCAGGAATAGTTGTGTTTGTCTGTGTTAACAAATGGAGTGGTGAGACATAGAAAAGGGGAACTCAGGAAGATCACTCAGATAAGAGAAGGAGTAAAAATGAAATTGCTCCAAAGAGAATTTGTTATAAGAAATTGTAGACTTTTTTTTTTTTTTTTTTTGGCTAAACTGAAACCAAGTGGAAACTACTCCCAGCTGTGGTCCAGAGGTATAAAGCACAAGATAGGGACAGACAGGGCTGCTGGATGGGGATATCCCACGCTCTTAGCTTTGCAGAGTCTCTGTGTCCCCACCTGAAAGGAGAGAAATGCCTTTCGGTCTGTGCTAAAGCAAAAAAGCCACCAGAGTTGTCACCTGCCCACCCTTATCCACAGCCATCCTACTTAGGATAGCTATCTTTTCAACACTTCTTCCAAACACTTGAGATGTATTTTACAGATAACCTGTGAGGGAGCAGCTATTTCTAATCTGTCTTAAAAGAATTATTCCAAAGCCAAGATGATGAAAAAGGTCTAGTTAGAAAAAAATATTTGTAAGGTGACAATTTAAGGAACCTCTTAAAAAAAAAAAAAAAGATGTGTTCGTGGCTTGTCAGGAGCAATGTAAGATTGCTTTCTCTGTTTCTATCAGAAATGAGGTAATATCAGGCCATTCTGGAAGCTAGATGAGAACGTGAGCAGCTACTGGTCATGGCATTTTGGATTTTATTCCATTTCTTTCTTTCTTTTTCATTTATGCTTCCTGTGATTGAATCATAGGAAGTTAATAGGTCAATTATTTACTTCCTGGGAGTCTAAGAACGTGCCTTTCTTAACTGTGTGCCATCAAAATGGGCTATTACATTCTGTTAAGTTTGTTAGAATAAAAACATAACAAGTGTGCCCTATTTCTGGAAAACAGATTCCAAGTGTGCAGCAGAGAGCCAGGCACCTCTTTTCTTTCTTCACACAAAACCACGAAAGAACATATACTCCTTTTCATAAGAGTGGCTTTTATTTGATCAAATTCTGAATGAAGGATTTGTTTTAAGCACTTCCATTGTGTAATATGGCGTTGGTTGAAAGCATAAATAGACATAAAATACTGAAAAGTGAGCTCTAATTTCCAAAGTCTATTAAGAAACATGGAGGATACTGTGTGGGAATCACGAGTTGTCAAGGCCTCAGGGGTTCCTGAACTTGTACCCAGACTGCTGTGCAGTAGGGGAGTTTCTCTCATCAATAAAACATAGGAAGTACATTCCATGTACTGTACAGATGGGGAAACTGACTCCAAAATCAGGACTTCTGATTCATAATCTAGCTGTTCTGTGATCTCTGGGGCCCGACTGCATGCTGCCCCAGCTCTCGGCTGACTGTAGCCACGGGGACTCAATTTCCCCTTCTGCTCCAAATACCTTGCTCCTGGCTACTGGGAGACCTGGAGTGGTTACATATCGAGTGGTCCCACCTCTGTGTATTAATTCCCAGTGAGGTACACATGGTGTTTTTAGGCCACTGTTGAGCTGGAACAAAGTTATTTCACCTAAAAAGCCTGTAGGTGGGCTTAGAGTTGTTTACTTGAGGGCAGAGGGGCAGTGATAGCCTTTTAGCTCCTACAGAGGTAGGTGATTTAAGGTCAGCCCTGGAAGCTCCTCTCTTTGGGCAGAACCTGGGTAGGCCTCATCCCTTGGAATGAGGGAGAGGACTCCGTGTGTGCTAGGAAGGCGGTGGAGCATGGTATTTCATGCCCTTAAATAATAATAACAATAGCAGCCCTGTATTGAGGGCTATTGACCTATTTTTTTTCTAAGCTTTAAGTTAGGTATAATTACTAAGTTTAATATAATGAATCTTATAACAATCCTGAAAGATAGGTATTATCATGATCATCAACCCCATTTTAAAAATTAAGAGCTCAAGGTTCTAAGAATTCAAGTAACTTCCTCAGCATCACAAAGCTTGTAATTGGCAGAGACTTAAACCTAGTTATTTGACTCCATTCTGCTCCAGACCAGTGAGTTTGAACTTGACTTGGTTGGATATACTATCAGTGACGTATTCATGACATAAGTTGACCTGAGGGTTCATTTAAGTGAAGTCTATAAACAAGACAGGTTGATATGACTGAATTTTTACAAAATACTAAAATAAGTGTGCTGTCTCCTTTTGAGTAGGGTTTTAATTGCAGAGCATCTCCTTATGAGAGAGCAGCTCAGAAGAAGAAAGTTCACTCAAAGTTCTAGAGAAATCCATTTTTGAGGCAAGAGTGGGTGAGTGGCTTGTTTATCCCAAAGAATAGGCCCAGCAAGAAGACAGAGCAGGCTCATATAAACAAGTTTCCACCTGGGGTAAAACAACCACTTGTCTTCTTCCCAAAAGCAGTCTTCCTGCCTCCTTTTTTTAAAAAAACAAAAACAAAAACAAAAACAAAACACAAAGATCTTATTTATTTGAAAGAAAGAGAGAGAGAGAGAGAGACAGACAGCATGAGCAGGAGGGAGGGGCAGAGGGAGAAACAGACTCCCTACCAAGCTGAGCCCCCCTATGATGCTATGGTGTGGGGCTCCATCTCAGAACCCTGGGATCATGACCCGAGCTAAAGGCAGACGCTGAACCCACTGAGCCACCCAGGTGTCCCCTGCCTCCATTGTTTTTGTGGCTGGCAGGAACAGATGTACAGTCAGTAGGGCTGGAACCACCCAGCCACTCCGAGTCCTCCACTTCCTTGTAACTGCACCTCCCTGGCCCTTCCTCTCTGCAGCCCTGCTACCCCTACGAGGACAGCATTGGATTCTATGAATTTGGGGCCAGAATTTTCTAGCATAAACCCATTTTCTTCCTATTCCTATTGCAACAACCATCATTTAGGTCCTTGTGAGTTCTCTTTAATCAATGCTGTTAGATCAATCTTTCAAAACAAGCCTCTGTGTCACTCATGCCTACAAATCATCAGATTCCCCATTATCTATGGACTCAAATCCATACACCTTCACCTGATGCTCAAAATCTTTACAGAGTTGCATAAACTCAGCATTTTAGTCCCTTCTTCCCTAATACCCAACCTTAAACGTGCCAAGCTACCATCCTCATTTTATCCCGAGTATACATACTTCCCCACATTCTTACCTTTGCTTTGCCTAAAAAGCTTAATAAGCATTATCTTAATAGGCATTATTTGGTACTTCATAGTTTTCAAAGTGGTTTCGCTTACCCTTTTTCCATAAAAATTATGGTTACAGAGAGGGGCAGATACAATTATACTCACTTCACAGTTTAGAAAACATTGGCTCTGAGCACATCTAGAACCTGAGGTTCTGTAGCTAAGGGTGGAGGCAGGCCTACGAGCCAGATCTTCAAATTCACTTTATTCTGTAGCTCTGTCTCGCATTCTTCTTTCCTGCATCTGGCCTCTCCTCTGCCTCCCTCTAACTGCTGCTTGTCAAATGCTACCTCTTCCTCAAAGTCCAGCTCACATCTGCTGACTCCAAGAACTCTTCTGAAGTAATACACGAGAGTTGATGTCTCTCTCTCTCTCCTCGAGCTCTTCACAGCACCTTCCACCTCACCCGGAGCTCAAAGCAATTAGGTGAAAAGGCCTGGGAGTTCCTGGATAAGGGTTCGAGGCCAGCACAGATCAAGTATTTGATCTTTTCGATCATGACTCCAGTTAAGAATCACATTATATATCACCAACTAGTACGCATGCACATGCCCACCTCCCCCCGCCCCCAACCTGCCTGAGCATATTATTTATGAAATAATATTTACTTCTAATTTTGCAGTGCATTCTCATATTTTCTTTAGCCTACTTTCATCTATTAAAAAGTGCTGGTGAGGAACCACTAAATTGATTTTGAGAACCTTTAGTGAGTTCTGATCAGCAGTTTGGAAAACTCTGGTTTAGATTTTTTTTTTTTTAAAGATTTATTTTATTAAAAAATTTTTTTTTAACTTAAATTCAATTTGCCAACATATAGTATAACACCCAGTGCTCATCCCATCAAGTGCCCTCCTCAGTGCCCATCACCCAGTCACCCCATCCCCCCACCGGCCTCCCATTTCACTACCTTTTGTTTGTTTCCCAGAGTTAGGAGTCTCTCATGGTTTGTCTCCCTCTCTAATTTTTCCCACTCAGTTCCCCTCCTTTCCCTTATAATCCCTTTCACTATTTCTTATATTCCACGTATGAGTGAAACCTTAAGATGATTGTCCTTCTCCGACTGATTTATTTCAAAATCTGTCTCTTCTAAATGGCCTAGAGAACATTTTCAAAGATTTGCAAAAGACTGAGAGAGCTATGTTCATCGGGCATTTAATCTGTAATTCCTAACAGGAACACAAACAGCTCTCACAATGGCTAGGGCAGGAAGGAAGGGCCTCAGCTGAAGAGCATCTGCTTCTACTTGCTAGAAGGTCAAGGATAGGGATTATTATTTTTTTTTCCAGCTTTACTGAGGTATAATTGACAAAAAATTGTATAAATGCAAGGTGTTCAATGTGATGTTTTGATGTACAAATGCATTGTGAAATGATTACCACAATCAAGCTAATTAACAAATCCATCACCTCACAGTTACCATTTGTGTATGTGTGAGAATACAGAGAAATCTTCGCACATTTTAAGTATATAATACAGTACTGTTTTTTAATTTAAATTCAATTAGCCACCCTAGAGTACATCATCAGTTTCAGATGTAGAGTTCAGTAATTCCTGAGTTGCATATAACACCCAGTTATAATGCAGTATCGTTAACTTTAGTCACCACGCTGTGTATTAGATCTCTAGAACTTACTCATCCTGCCTAACTGAAATGTTATGCCCTTTGACCAACGTCTTCCTATTTTCCCCAAATCCCAGCCCCTGGGAACCTGTCATACTTCCTACTTTTATGACCTTGAATTTTTTAGATTCCACATATAAGGGAGGTTATACAAGATTAGGGATTTTTTTTTTGAAATTGAAGTATAGTTGACATACAATTATATGTAAATTTCAGGTATATGGCATAGTGATTCAACAATTCTATTTATTACTCAGTGCTCATCACAATAAATGTTGTCACCATAAAATATTATTACCATATTACTGACTATATTCCCTGTGTGGTACTTTGCATCTCTGTGACACTTCTTTTATAACTAGAAGTTTGTACCTCTTAATACCCTTTACCTATTTTATTTATCTCATCACCTACCTTCCTTCTGACAGCCATTAATTTGTTCTCTGTATTTAAGAGTCTGGTTTTTTTGTTTGTTTGTTCATTTGCTTTGTTTTTTTTTTTTTTAGATTCCACATGTAAATAAAATCATATAGTATTTGTCTTTCTCTGTCTGACTTATTCCACTTAACATAAGACACTCTAGGTCTATCCATGTTGTCAAAAATGGCAAAATCACATTCTTTTTTTATGGCTGAGTAATATTCCATTGTGTAGGTACATCACATCTTCTTTATCCATTTATGAATTGATGGACATTGGTTCCTTCCATATCTTGGCTATTGTAAATAATACTGCAGTAAACATCAGGGTGCATATATCATTTTAAAATAGTGTTTTCATTTTCTGTAGGTAATTACCCACAATTACTGGATCGAATGGTCTTTCTATGTTTAATCTTTTGAGGAGCCTCTATATTGCTTTCCACTGTGGTTGTACTAATATATATTCCCACCAACAGGGCACGAGGGGCCCCTTTCCCCCATATCCTCGCCAATGCTTCTCATCTAGACATTCTGACAGGTATGAGGTGGTATCTCATTGTGGTTTTGATTTGCATTTCCCCGATGATTAGTGATGTTGAGCATCTTTTCATGAGTCTGTCAGCCATCTGTATGTCTTCTTTGGAAAAATGTCTATTCAAGTCCTCTGTTTAATTTTTAATTTGATTTGTTTGGTGTTGATTTGTGTAAGTTCTTTATATATTTTGAATATTAACCCCTTATTGGATATATCATTTGCAAATATTTTCTTCTACTCAGTAGGTTGCCTTTTTGTTTTGTTGATTGTTTCCTTTGCTGTGCAAAAGCTTTCATTTTGATGTAGTCCCAATAGTTTATTTTTACTTTTGTTTCCTTTGCCTGAGGAAACGTATCCATAAATGTGTTGCTAAGGCCAATATCCAAGAGAGTACTGCTTGTGTTTTCTTTTTAGGATTTTTATGGTTTCAGGTTTCACATTTAGGGTTTTAATTCATTTTGAGTTTATTTTTGTGTATGGTATAAAAAATGTCTAGTTTTATTCTTCTGCATGTAGCTGTCATGCTTCCCCAACATCATTTATTGAAGAAGTGGTCTTTTCCCCATTGTATATTCTTACCTTCTTTGTTATAGATTCATTGACCATATAGGCATAGATTTATTTCTGGGCTCTCTATCCTGTTCCATTGACCTATGTGTCTATTTTTGTGCCAGTGCCATACTATTTTGATTACTATAGCTTGGTAGAATATCTTGAAATCTTGGATTATGATACTTCCAGCTTCGTTCTTCTTTTTCAAGATTGTTTTGGCTATTCAAGGTCTTTTATGGTTCCATACAAATTTTAGGATTATTTGTTCTAGTTCTGTGAAAAATGCTATTAGTATTTTGATAGGGATTGCACTGAATTTGTGAATTGCTTTGGGTAATATGGATTTTTTTTAATATGGACATTTTAACAATATTAATTTCTCTGGTCCATGAGCATAGTGTATCTTTCCATTTGTTTGTGTCTTCAATTTTTATCATCAGTGTCATAAAATTTTCAGAATATAGGTATTTCACCTCCTTGATTAAATTTATTTCTAGGTATTTTATTATTTTTGGTGCAATTGTAAATGGAACTGTTTTCTTAATTTCTCTTTCTGTCACTTCATTATTAGAGTGTACAAACACAACAGATTTCCATGTATTCATTTTGTATCCTACAACCTTGCTGTATTCTTTGTTAGGTCTAACAGTATTTCAGTGGAGTTTTTAGAGTTTTCTATATATAGTTCATATCATCTGCAAATAGTGACAGTTTTACTTCTTCTGACCAATTTGGATGTCTTTTATTTCTGTTCTTGTGTGGTTGCTACAGCCAGGGCCTGCAGTACTATATGGAATAAAAGTGGTTAGAGTGGACATCCTTGTTTTTGTTTCTGATGTTAGAAGAAATGCCTTTAGTTTTTTACCATTGAGTATGATGTTAGCTGTGGGGATTTCATACAGGGGATTTCATACATGGCATTTATTATGTCGAGGTATATTTCTTTTAAACCCACTTTGTTGAGCGTTTTTATCACGAACAGATAGAGGTTGTGTTTTGTCAATTGCTTTTTCTGCATCTACTGAGATTGTATGTTTTTATCCTTTCTTTTGCTAATGTGATGTATCACATTGATTGATTTGCAAATATTGAACCTTCCTTATATCCCTAGAATAAATCCCACTTGATCGTGGCAAATGATTCTTTTAATGTATTGTTGAATTTGATTAGCTAATATTTGGTGATATTTTCATCAGGGATATTGGCCTGCAGGTCTTCTTTCTTTCTTTCTTCTTTCTTTCTTTCTTTCTTTCTTTCTTTCTTTCTTTCTTTCTTTCTTTCTTTCTTTCTTTCTTTCTTCTCTTTCTTCTCTTTCTTCTTTCTTTCTTTCCTTTTTTTTTTTTTTTTTTTTTTTGTCTTTACCTGGCTTTGGTATCAGGGTAATGCTGGCCCCATAGAATGAATTCAGAAGCTTTCCTTCGTCTTCTATTTTTTGAAATAGTTTGAGAAGGATGGGTATTAATTCTTTAATGTTTGGTAGAATGCATCTGTGAAGTCATTGGTCCTGGACTTTTGTGTGTTGGGAGTTTTTTGATTACTGATTCACTTTTGTTACTAGTAATTGTTCTGTTCAAACTTTTCTATCTCTTCCTCATTAAGTTTGGAGGGTTTTGTGTTTCTAGGAATTTAAGGGATAGGGATTCTTCATGGACTAATTGATGGAGGCATGGGGTACATCCATTTCATTGTGAGCCATCCTCAAAGGAATGGAATTTGTGGGTGCCAGATAGCTAGGGAGGAAGATTTCTCAATAAGGCATATCTGTAGACTGAGAGGAGACTTATATGCTCATCATAATCTTGAATATCGCAGAAAATCAGCTAGAATTTAAAAATAATAAAAATCTAATAAAATTCTTTGTTTATATCTGCACAGTGAGTCTGAGGGCCTTCAGGCTTATAAACCTGTCACTGAATTTAGTATCATTTCAACTTTATGAAGCACTTGATGTTTGCAAAGTGCTTGTACAATTACCAATTAGCATAATGTTCATCTTCTGAACATTTTAGTTCAGAAAAGGCCTGAGGACTTCAAATTAAGAATTTAAAAATCACACCCCTAAACAAAACAGAAAAAGAATTGGTCAAGCTAAAGATCAGGCTTCTGAGCTTGTGCTGCTGGAGCTATGCAAACGTGGGGTACCTGCTTCTGAGTGTGGTCCTCTCTTCCTTCAGCACCCAGAGTCCTCAGTGCGTGCAGCCAGCCTAGGGGTGGGCCACTTCTCCTGACTGACGCTGGCACACTGCTTTCGGGAGCTCCAAGCATGATCTGTGTCTACATGAAGCAGGGGACAGAAAGGCAAAGGGTTTGGCACCCGCAGTCCAAGTCCTACGCACTCGTGTGGGATGTGGGAAGAGGTGTTTTCTATTGCTGGGAAGCAGTAGTGAGGAAAGGGAGAAGCAGTTATGGTCTTTCCTGTTCCAGCTATCAACCATATAATAAAAGATTAGAGTTAAGAGTTGCTTACGAGCCTGTATATACAAGCTGGAAATCAGCTCTGGTCATGTTTATAGGGAATAGGTCAGTGAAATCCAACACGCTGGTGGACTTCAAGAAATTCCAAGGAAATGGTTGCAAGGGATGTGAAAAGCAGTGGTTTGAGGATATATCTGTTTCCTCCGGAAAAAGGTTAGCTCTCTTGTGCTACTTCCCCTACGTTTAAAAGCCCAAGCATGAGCTACAGCTGGCAAGTGGCTGTCCCAAAAAGCTGAGTGTGGACTGAGGGCTGGTGGCATGCTAACGCAGGAATTTAGGAACAAAAAATCACCTTTTCTCTGAAAGTAAATTTGAATTCTATATTTCTGTTAGATTAGTTAAAGCCTCTGTCAGAAATTCTCTCACTTCTGACCATGGGTTGGTAACTGAAATATGAGAAGCTGAGCTGAAAGACTGAGTTGGCTCTGTAAACTGGGAAACATTTAGAGACAGACCAAAACCCCAGACTCAAATACAGAGAACAAACTGGTGGAGGCCGGAGGGGGAGTGGGTGGGGGACGGGAAATAGAAATAGATAAAGGGGATCAAGCATACACTTATCTTGATGAGCACCGAGTCACGTAAAGAATTGATGATTCATTATATTATATACCTGAAACTAATTTAACACAGTATGGCAATTCTACTTCAATTAAAAAAAGAGAGAAATAAATAAATAATGGTTAAAATGGCACATTTTATGTATTGTATATTTTACCACAATGAAAGAGTATTACTGAAAGAATTTGATAGAAAATGCAAATGCTTCCAGAAACCTCTTCAAGGGGCAGCACTCCTGGATCTTATCACCACTGTGGTGTGGAGTTGATTCTTAAATTCCAGGGGGAAGAGTACTGGGGTGACCAGTTGCCCCACCATGCCTGGGCCTGAGGGGTTTTCTCAGGGGCTTGCTTCTCAGGAGGCAGGACTGTAATTGCCAAAACAGGAAAAGAGGAAAAAGTCGGGCACCTCCACAGTACCCAGCACAGGCACATCTTGAAGAAAGACTAGGTGGTCAGGTTGCTAGCCAGGGAGCAAAGGTGAGGTAGCAAGGGGGGAGGCCAACTTCACACGGGAAAGCAAGCCCCACCATGACTTGCTGCATCTACCACAGGGGAAGTGTATTTTTTCTTTTTTTGCAATTTCATTTAAAATCTGGATTGCCTTGGCTTCTTTAATTTAGCTTTTTGATGACCAGTGAACAGTTTAAATAAGGAAAATGCAGACTTGGCCTAAATTGGGCGGGACGTGCTGACCAAGGATACACGGACGGGACCTAATGCAGAGACTGCCTGCTTCCTAAGTGTCCAAGTTAAACCCCTTGGGTCTTCTGGAGAATAAACAAACAACTGAAACGGTTCTTTTGATGAGCCACTTGGCTGCTCAAGGACAGGATCCCCCGACTGTTTTTTTTTTTTTTTCCTGGCTGCCAGCTAATCAGCATCGTACCCCAAGTATGAAAATCAAAGTTTGTGCTTCAAAAGACATTTTTTTTTTTTTTTTTTGCTTATCCTACTTCTCTTTCTCATATTTAAGTCCTGTTGGATTGTTTGGCTTTTTTTTTTTTTCTTTATCAGAGGATATCAGTCTATTTTTTTCCCTTGAGTACAAATAAATAGCATATTAATAATTTAAAAAAACCCTAGAAAACATTTTGGTAGACTCTAACAATTACACCACTGGGCCATTTTCTTTAGTGAAATTTAAGAACCAATCTCGTACTGAAATGATACCTTGATCATTTAATGCATTTATATTTTGAAACACATAATGGGTGTTCCAAAGGATGTTTCCAAGAAGAATGAAAACATTGCTGTCCTCAATTTTATCTATATGGGAAACTGGTGGGTGTCTTCGGAAGCAACTATCAGAATCATTTTAAGTCTCTCGCTCTCCCCATTACACCACTTTCCACATGGCCATGAGTGCTCTTCATTACAGCAGATTGGACTGTGTGATTCTGTGCTTAAGGCACCGCATTGGTTTCCTGCAGTCGATAAGACACAATCCATTTTCTTGACCGTGACACATGTGGTCCTGCCCAGTGTGTCCACATGATAATTCTCCAATTTCACTTCCCACTGATCCAGTCACACTGACACTCTCACCATTTTTCAAACACCTCACTCCCAGGTTGTGCTGTTGCCTGAGTTGTTTCCATTGCCAGGAAGTCCCCCACAACCTCAGCCCAGCTCCCTAGAGATTCTTACTTTTTTTTTTTTTTCCCCACCCAGCTGCAAAGTTCCTTCTGTGTGGCTTCCCTGATTCTCCACAGCTGGTTAGTTGGCTATACCGGCCTCTGGCTTCCATAACCCTCTGCTCATGACTTTAATATAGTGCTTACTGCATGGCTGGCTGCTGTCTCCACCTTATTAGGATGCTGGCATCTTGAGGACAACCAGCATTTCTTACTTATCTTACCATTTCTTATTTTGTGACTTCAAAAGAAACTTGAAGACATAGTAATATTTTTTCTTAGGGAAGAAGTATTAAAACTAAATTCAGTTAAAACAAATGAAGAAAATTTACACAAAATACTCATTCCCCCCCCCCACCCCCAGGGGAATAAATATTAAAACTAAATCCAGTTCTGGAAGCATTAAACATGCAGGTACTGACAAATGGCTGTCACACAGATGAATCAGATTTGTGACAAAAAGGAAACTTTAGAGGCCCTTTAGCCTATGATACATTTCTCTACCTTTAGCTACCTGAGTTACCAAACAAAAATATGAAATTCGTACCAAAAAGAGAGAATTCTGATAATACTGGGGGTAGGGAATAAGAGCTTCATCTTCGGCTTCAAAGGCTGACTGCACTGTTCTCTGGAGAAGGCCTCCTTTCTCACCTTACTTCCAATTCTGTGTCTTGCAGGCAGACTCATTCAGGCTCCTTTCAGCTATTCATACCACGCTTGTCATGGGATCTCCATGGTGTTCCCTCTGCTCAGAACATTCTTCCTCCCTTCCTGTTGTTTAATTTCATGTTAGGAACTCCCAATTCCTCTGTGGACTCTGCCACATGACTAAAAGAACGGTATTTATTTCGCCAACAATCTCTTCCTCCATTAACAACCAGCAAACTTCTCTGTCCACTTTTATTTACATTGAGAATCTGTCATCACCATCCACCTGGTGAAGTGAACTTTATTTAATTGGGCAGAGCCTTGCCTGCCCACATGCTTTGTGTTGTGTCTACCACAGCTTCACATGCAGACAAGGGCTGAGTAGTGTGGTCCCCAGGATAGACCAGTCTCTGTCTCCTTGTCAGGTGATAATATGTGGGGCTGGTAGCAATGGCTCATGCTGATGATGTGTCTCTGGTAGCTCATGAATTTGCTGGCAGCCTGTAAACGTCTTGGTTCCTACAGTTGAGAACGAGTGACCAAGTAACCGTTGAAGCAAATTTAAGCAAAATACTCTTTTTCTCATAGGCAAGAAATATCAAAACTAAATTCAAAACTGGCAACATTGAGGTAATACATATATTTTTGTCAGTCTTCACATCTTTTCCTTCTTTTTTTTCCAAATAAAACGATTCAATGCTGACCTAGAAATCTTCAAATATAACATCTTATTGCTAATGACAAAACACCACAGCTTCACCTGAAAGGTGCAATTGAAAGATTTCCTTTATCACGAGAAGGGACAAGAGGAATAATTATCATCAAAGGCTTGTATTGCTTTCATTGTGGAACAGAAAAATTGCCTGCACTTCTCTATTGAGTCAAAATTGCTATCTGTGGTGTAATTTCCAGAAAAA
Organism: Nyctereutes procyonoides; assembly: GCF_905146905.1. NCBI lineage: Eukaryota > Metazoa > Chordata > Mammalia > Carnivora > Canidae > Nyctereutes > Nyctereutes procyonoides. Next base: position 39,371,325 of record NW_026575042.1, read on the forward strand.
TAACTATGGGATGATGGACTATAACTTAGAAAATCATAAATGAAACAATCACATGTGCAGAACAGAGGACACAAAGAAATTGCCTAGCATCCAGCTACATCCATTGACTCAAGACCAAATAAGAAGAATTATGTATGATTTATAGCCTATGCGGAAACTTTCATTTATGTGGAGACTGGAGATGTTCTTATTGTATTAAAATATGGCTGTTGCAACTGAAAATTATTACAGGCATACAAAATAATAGATACTTTGGTCACTCAGAGATAATAAATGACAATGGATACTAAACAAATTACATGGTGTCTCCATTTAAGAGATGTAGACATTAACAGGTAGTAATGATAATATGATGAAGCTAATATTTTTTGAGCACTTTTCTAAGTGCTTTGTGCTAACTCATTTAATTCCCAAAACAGACCTATGAGGTAGGGACTTCCATATTCCCATTTTGCAGCTTAGAGACTGAGGCACAGAGATCGTCAATAACTTTCCCCAAATTACACGGCTAGTTAAGTAGATAGGCCACAATAACAAATCAGTACATCCTGACTTGTGAGCCAGACTTTGCTCAATTTGATAAAAACCAATAGTGGAATGTCTAAGTGTGTATACCTTTATACCACAATCATGTTCCTGAAAAGACATCTGTAAATGAGAAATTTTAAAAAAGAACCAGAATGTAAGTTTTGTGAGAATTTGTCAACGGCTGTATCCTTAGTGCCAGGACAGTACTTGGCTCATAGTAGGCTCTTAATAAAATATGTGATGACTAAGTGGGGAGAATCTAGTATAGTACTTTGCAACGAGAAAGTGCTCAACAAATTCTTTAAAAATTGGTTTTAAAGGAATTTATGAATCCATTCTAGAAGAAGAGTCACCTTCTGATTTCTCATTTGCATAAATCCAGATTTTCATATCATTTGCTTAAAATAAAGATGAAATGAAAAAACATTCTCACTTAATAGGAATTCTCATTCCCGTGCACTTAATAGGAATATCATTAAAACTTTTACAGAAGAAAAGACAAAATAAATTAGGGGCATCTCAACTCTTGTAGAATCCTAAGATTATTGTAGAAAACTCAGTTATAATCTTGGGACCCACAGCTTTTCATATTCACAGTGGGAAATCTAACATTTTCAGGCAACAGCTCACAAAGTCATACTTGTAGTCTCTTCTCAGGCCTTCAGAAGAGTTTTAGTCCAGTTATGGAATACTATAGTGTATTTAGGTTATAGAATCTTGAGAAAACTGCACTATTTAACTGTCTTAATCATGTTTTGTCCCTGGAGGTAAATGAAAAAGTTACCATTAGTAAAAAACAGTTTTAATAACCCACCAACTTTTCTCATAGATTTAGCCAAAACAGAGGACAGTATTTATTATTCCCACTACATGAAATAATAAATCATGGAAGACCCAAGTTATGACCTGAACACAAAACAGCCCATGTTTCCGGGTACCCTTAACATTCTCCTCATTGGTTTTCACCAACGAGTCGTGGGAACACAAGGATCCAGGAAGCTAGTGTTTTCTTTTAGTGAATTTTAATTTCTTTTCACTTAGATGCTATGTCAGGGGCTACCTACAAGATCTTTCTACACTAGCACCTATGAGAACAAGGATGACCAAAAGCCAAGCTGAATACCCAATGGATGATCCATTTGGATGCGAGTGGTAGCTGCCCTCCTGCCCAGTGCAAGCTTAGCTCCTCCCTATGGCCAGCTTCTCAGGGGGACAGTTATCATGCAGAGAGAGTCTTTAAAAAGCTGATTAGTTACACTTTCAATATCTCGAAATCTGCTTTCTGAAACCACCTGTGGAAGTATCTGGTTACATTTTGCAAAGTGAGGGTTATACATTATTTTATAATTATTATTATTTTAATTTACGGCTTTCTTAGAAATCTCTCCTCCACCCCTCAGGCCCCCAGAGGTTCCCCTCTTCCCAGGTAAATTCTAGTGATGCCAGTGTCCCTCCTTCCCATGCTAAGAACTACCTGCTGTTTGAAGGGGTTTGGGGGTCAGGACTGTTTTTAACTAGGCAAATAAGCAAGACTTCATGAAGGTCAACGATATCCACCAGACCTTGTTTTTTGCTGGGTCCCCAGAAGATAGGATATTGCCTGGCACATAGTAGGCACTAAATAAAACGGAGTGAAGGAAATCTTACATCCTCTGCTAGCCCTCCTGTTTGTTACTGAAAGTGAAACACACCCTGCCTCCAAACTAGTGAAGTTTTCGATAAGCTACCAAAGAAGCCATCATATAAAGCTATCGATTGTATGCCAGGCACACTTACAACAACATCACACATACATTCATGCGACCAAAACTCAGTGGATGGACCACCAGAACCAGGACCCTTGGATTCTTTAGGTGGACGCAGCCTGCTTTTTGTTGATTATGAATGCCGCCTCCAAGTCCATCAGTGACCTTGGATGTACCTTTTCCCCCGCTTTGGGCTCTGTTGCCTCATTTATAAAACGGGGATCATAGAGCTAACAGTCCTTTTTCCTCTGAGAGTTTTTTTGTGAAGTAAACTCAAGTCATTCACAAGGCCACAGTCCTACCTCAATAAATAATTCATGGATGCTTCTGCTAGTCAGAATAAGTAAAACTGCAATGCAGTGATTATCATTTAAAATGGAAATTGCTGCTCGCAATATTCATACCTACGATTTAAAATAAGTTTGGCTGTGTGGGATATAATGAATTCTGTCAAGTTTTGAGAGGGGAAGTGTTTTTTCCCCCCTCTTTTTTTTTTTTTTCAGGACTATAATGCCATTACATTTAAACCCATTGAATACTTGGTTGCAAGTGTCATTTTGAATGATCCTCATGTTCATGTTTACTTTCCTGGAATGCAGCCCTAGCCTGTCACACTTCAGTAGAGGAGGGGGTCTGGTATCTGCCACTTTCCTTGCCAGACACTTTAATGGAAAACTCCAGAGCTGTAGCATCTGCACATCTGCCATGGGCCTTTCATTTTGCTGGTAATACCTCAGTGCACTCTTCATTCCAAACCAGTGATGGGAAGGAAGTCTCCATCCACGTGGCTTTATGTAATTCTGTTACTGTGTCAACTCGCCAATCCATTGTTATCTTTGCACTTTCTTACACTTATGTAAAATGTTGGCAACCACATAATAACTTCTTATTTTCAGTTGATGTCGGTATACAGGAAGCGCTAAAAATGATTTTGGCTGCCCTTTTTGTTTTGGAAAAGGTCATGCTTATCCTGTGTCATTCACATTTGTAAGACTAATATATACACATGCTTACGGACTAATATATACACATCTCTTAAGGAGAGAGATGATAAATGATAGAATGGAAAGAGGCTGTAAGAGGCAGACAGTTGAGCAGGGTCATTAGTCACCTATGAATAAGGCAACCTAAGATTCCCATGCCAGCTGTAACAATGTGGATCTAAGCAAATCATTTTATCTGATGTTTTAGAAAATATGAATAAAGGGATATCAATTTCTGTTTCTAACCTCATCATTATTAGAGATTGCCAGTGAGGATGATAGGCGGCTCTAAAGTTTTGAGCTCTGTATACTAATAAAATCAACACACAATTGGTGAGATAAGATGTATTCAAAGTCACCCAGACAGAGAATGGTTTCTAAACCTGATCCAGGCCTTCATATAGCAGATCAGGTGTACTAATTAAACCTAAGGAAGGATGAACCAGCCATAGGAAGGAAGTCAGTGAAGAAACAGATGCAAGTCTGCTGGGATGGTGGTCCCTGCCTACAGAGAGGGACACTGAGGCTTGGGGAGGTAGATATTCCTTGGTTACCAAATGGCAGTCTGGGTGAAAACACCAAAATTATGCACTCTGCCTTGCTCTGCTTTCCAGCTCACTTAGCAACCTTCAAATAATTATTTGGATTTTCCTGCTACATCAATGTCTAGAATGAAGGTGCCGTGAACAGAAAATATTGTTTGCTGGCTTGCTTCGTTCATTCATTCATTCATTCATCCATCCATTCAATAAATATTTACTGAATGTCCACTATGTGCCAGGCACTGTTCTATGTCCTGAGGACACATCAGTGAATGAGATGTGTCCCACGTCCCTGCTAAGAAGGCACATATCTTGGTTGGAGGAAACTATTAAAACACATAAATAAACTATATACTGTGTCAGATGGTGACAAGTGTTAAGGTAAAAAATGAAGCAAATGAAGCGTGAGGGAGTGCTCTTGGGACTGTTAATTTAAAGATGGAGCCAGGAAGGTCTCACTGATAATTTGAATGAATAAGTGAAGGAGGTGAAGGAGGTAGGCATGGGAATATCTAAGGGAACAACATCCCAAGCAGGGAGGAGTCAGTGCAAAGGCCTGGAAGTAGGGATGCGCTTGATATATCCTAGGAAAGCCAGGGTGGCTGGAGCAGAGTGAGCCAGGGAGTGAGAGTAGAAGATGGATAGAGGGCCCTGAGAGGCCAGATTGTGACTTGAATCTTCTTGTGGCAGGGAAAGGATAATCCTCCCCAGGGATATAGATAATGATTTAGGAATTTGGTGTCTCGTTGAGGCCACTCAAAGTGGGTGGTTGTAAAATGAAATAAAACAAAAAAGGGTGGTTATGAGGATTAAGTGAAACAATGTATCCACTGGCAAAGCAGTGGGTCAGTAAAATAGATTCCCTTCTCCTCTCCCCTTCTCAATTGCTCCTTTGCACTGGATGACTCAGAATTGCTGTCCACATTGAATCACAATGAAATCTTAATTAACCCTCAATTTTGGCACCATAGGCTTCCAGCAAGGCTCTTGAACAAAGGAGCCCAGGTTGTTTCAGCAATGGCCAACACAATCAGCAATCCATTTGGGTTGCATCATATGCTCTAGCCCCTCCTAACCTCCCGCAGAGCTGTGGAGGTAACGTGAAATTATCAATGTAAAGCACTCAACATAGTACTTGGGCCATTATTCATTGAATGTTAATTTTTTATTATTTTCATACCCCTGTAGTTTTTGGGAAAATGTTATGGAAATGTATATGTGTATTAATTATGCTATGAAAAAGTAAAAAAGAAAACAAAACTATTCAAGCAACAGCGGCTTGTTTTACTGATACCAATGGTGAATTAAGAGGGTCTTTCTAGGGTCTCAATTTTGGGCAGAAATTGAATGCAAACTGAGTACTGTGATGCTTGGTTTTATGGGTCTGCCCAATAGTTGACTGGCCTACCCAACTATTCAGTAGGTGTGGTCCCCATCTGAGTTACCAATCAGTTGCTTTAAGGAGATAATCCTGAATGTGGGTGGGCCTCATCCAGCCAGTTGAATGACCTTAAGAGCTAAACTGAAGTTTCCTTAAGGAAGAAAGACAGTTGAGCTGCCTCAAGGTAGCAGCATCAACTCCTGCCTGAGAGTTTCCAGAGAGCTTGCCCTACAAATTCTGCACTTGCATCACCCATAAAGCCATTTTCTTGAAATAAATCTATGTAAGTGTATATGTATATGTATGTGTATATGTGTATGAATATGTATGTGTATCTATGCCTCCGTGTGTGTGTGTACGTGTGTGTACTCCTACCGGTTGTGTTTCTGTTTCCCTGGAGAATGCTGACTGATACAGGTGCACATGAAGGCTTATTTATTCTTCTTTTCCTTTTGTCAGTAATTCTTCATGATGCCTCATTTGCATGATGCAATTTTACTGAAATGAAACTCAAGCAGCTCCAAACTTCAGAGTCAGTTTCTTTCAGCCTTGCAACAATTTCTTTTTTGCCTTGGCCAGGCCACCTAACCCTGGGGTAGGGATCATCCCTACACTGACAGTGGCTGGAATAGCCTACCTATGAGGGTCCAAGGGCACATCACCTGGGTTCTAGGTGAACAGTAGAAAGAACATAAATGCCAAGTGGATAATTTGTCTCTGGAAATACAGATATATCAAGGGGTCACAGGGTAGAGACTGGTTGGTTTGCTATTCTCTGGGTATGAATTCAGAGCATAATTCGGATATAAAAACTTTGTTGTCTAAGTGAAAATATATCTGTGCAGTGATGGTAGCACTGCAATTTCTAGAATGAATGCACAGGAGGACAAATTACCATGAGAAGAGATATTACTGACAGAGTAAGTCTACTTTCATTTTTTGCAAGTCTGTCCATAATCATATGGAAATAAACCCCTGGTGAAAAGTGAGACAAAAACTATGACATCATCTGAATTTGGTGTCACTGCTCTAAGCTAAAAATTTGGGTGAGTTTCCACTTTCCTTTCTGGTCTCCAAGTTATTTTTTCCACTTTTACCCTCTTTCTTCCTTATAAAGCATTCCTCACAGCATTGTCAGGATTTGAGCAAAAACATTTTTCATCTCATTTCTGATTTACCATTTTGTGTGATTATGATTCATAATAAGACATAGATTTGGTGTTTCACAGAGCTAAGAACCTCAGAATTTCCTAAGTGAAGAAAGGCATCCTTTGTTATGTTAATGAGGTGGGCTCTGGACCCCTCTGGCCAGGAGGACCAACCTGTGATTTGAGGGCTGGACCAACCTGTGATTTGAGGGCTGGAAGTTTAATTTCCCCTCCTCTATGCACCTTTGGGAGGGAAAGGGGCTAGGGACGGAGTTCAATCACCAGCGGTCAATGATTTAATCAATCATGCCTATATAATGAAGCCTCCATAAAAACCCAAAACGACAGGATTCAGAGAGCTTTCTAGTTTGTGAATATGGAGATTTGGGGAGAGTGGTGCACTATGAGAGGGCATGAAAGCTAGGTGACCTTGCCCACATACCTTGCCCCGTGTATCTCTTAACCTTTTATAATAAACCATTGATCTAGTAAGTAAAACATTTCTCCAAGTTCTGTGGGCCGCTCTAGTAAATTAATTGAACCCAAAGAGGAGGTCATGGGAACCTCCAATCTGTAGTGAGTGGGTCAGACACATAAGTAACAATCTTGGGAGCTTGAAAATTGGGTCCAGGAACCCAAAAAGACATTTTCTTACTGTATACCTTTCATAATCAAGCAGACTTTTGTGTACTCATCTGTCAAATTTTTATAAGTTCTTAAAATTTGGTTATCAGCTAGGTGACGCAATGGCAGGGGAAAATTGTGTTTCCAGATGAGAAATCAACCTGGAACATAAACCAGCATAACCTGCTACGAAACAGCTTCCCTTAGAGAGACCAAGAAGGCAAGGCGATGGGTAGCTTATGAGATACCAGAACCTCCATGAGGTAGTTAATGGCCAACAGGGAGTGCTTTTAAGGTGTTGGAAACCTACACTGTCCATAAAGGCTCAAGACTGAGCAAGGCATGCTATCGGTCCATAGAGAGCAGAGCTGTGGGAAAAGAAAACTGAAGACTCAAGAACCCTCTACCTTCCACATGTGCATTTTGTAATTCTTGGAATGCTCTACTTTTGCAGAATTGCTTTTTAAATTCTCGCCTGTTTTGCTTATTTCTGCAATTTTCAGTTGGCTTCTTTTCATTCTTATTTAATTTTCTTCTAATGTAGCAATTCCTCCAATTTGCCTTCCTCTCCTTCCCACTGTGAATTTCCTATACTTCTCTTGCCCCCTCTCCCCTTTCCATTTTACCTCTTCTTCACCTTATTCTTTGAATTTATTTTTCCTGTGCTTAATTCTTCTTCCTTTCCTACTGATCTGTTGTGGTTTTAATCATTGCTTGGGCACTTTAAAATCACCCAGTGACTGACATTTTCTCCCTGAAAGGAAGAGGATTTGCGACTGTGGAAAACTAACTACAAAGACCCAACACATTCAATTTTCAGTGCAGTTCTTTCCTTTCTTCCGTGGCGCTTTTGCTTGGGATTAGAGATGGACCGCTTAGTGCACCTCACAATGGCACAGCCCTTCAGGCCTGACTTCTCAGCCCTGCCAGTCACATGGCAAGGTGGAACTGAGCCACTATGTTTATACTGATTGGGAGAATTGTAAAATTGACCTTCACTAGGAAAGACTTACTCAAATCTTTCTGGAGAACAAAGTAATGTTATTTTATGATCTTGTGATCAGACTCATTCTTCTCAGACCATTCATTCCCTTTGCCCCTAGCCCCACTCCATTTTCTTATAGCATGAAACAAGAGCACACACAAATGGGCTGGGAGAAGGGTGAGGGATTTTTGTCCAGTTACCTTGGCCAACCGGACCAGAAGTAAGATCTTTGCAAAGGGAAGAATAGTGAAATTAGTAAAATAGATCAGTCCTCAGGACTGAAAGATTTTATCATCTGGCATTTCGGAAATATTAGATTGCCATGAATACACCAAGTTCATTGGACTCTGAGAGATTTCACCTTAGTTCCTTGTAACACTTACGTATAGACTGTATAGCTTTTTATTTTTTTGACAAATTTGGTCATGAATTCACTTTACCTTTCTGGGTCTCTTGAAGAGCAAGAGCGGATACCTCAATGGCTAAGTGCTTGAAGTTAGTCTCTACCAGGCAGCAGGATCTGGAAGGTTATCATTATCAAAGGATATTTGTGGTCAAAGCCATACCACATTCTGAAGAGCCAAGCACTCTCTGTTTTGGTTGTGTTTTTCTCCAAGCTATTTGCTTCCTGGAGAAAGACAATAGAAAAAGGTATCAGATAAATAATCAATACATATTTATATATTAATATCAATATACATTAATATAGAATATATTAATATATTTTCACTATAAAAATACATGTCAAGCCAAATTAAATGTAACCACTTAAAAAAAAAACTTTCTAGGTTGTAGGCATTTTTATCTAAATGGCGAAGCAGCTGCCAAGCAAATTAGTTCATAGATCTTGCCATGTGGATGAGACTCTTGTGGCATAATTCAACATTTACTTTTCTTCATAATCCCTATTTTATTAAACAGCTAAGAAATGCCATTTTTTTTGACATCAATAAAAGTGATATTTCTGTCAGATTGCTGTTGCATGATTTTTGCTGTTTACTTCTGTCAGATTTGGATGGTATTTATTTATGACTTACCAAAAGGTCAAGTCTAAAGGGGTGATAACAGTCTAATAATTGTTAAGCTAGTTTTCATTCCTTTTCTTTGTGATTACTACCAAAGGCTATGGTTAATATTTGATAGCTTTCTATTTCTATTTTAAGAGTTTTGAAATAGATATTCCTTATAAAAGCCTGTAATATTCGAATGTGCTTGTCCATTTATTATTTTTTTTTCAAAAGGGCCAAAGTAGGAGGGGAATTAAGAAGAGAAAGCACTCAGCCTTGCTGACACCGCTGCCCCAGAGCCACCTGTGTCACTAACCCCAGAGCCACCTGTGTCGCTAACCATGGTCAAGCTCACTGTGTTCTTTGACGACCATGGACAACAAGCCTTTGAGCCTTGTCTCCTTCGAGCTGTTTGCAGACAAAGTTCCAAAGACAGCAGAGAACTTTTGTGCTCTGAGCACTGGGGAGAAAGGATTTGTTTATAAAGGTTCCTGCTTTCACAGGATTATTGCAGGACTTATGTGCCATGGTGGTGACTTCACACGCCATAATGGCACTGGTGGCAAGTCCATCTATGGGGACAAAGTTGTTGATGAGGATTTTGTCTTGAAGCACTCAGGTCCTGGCATCTTGCCTAAGGCAAATTCTGGACCTAACACAAATGGGTTCCAGTTTTTCATCTGTGCTGCCAACACTGAGTGGTTGGATGGTTGGCATGTGGTCTTTGGCAAAGTGAGAGAGGGCATGAATATTGTGGAAGCCATGGATTGGTTTGGGTCCAGGAATGGTTAAGACCCCACAAGAAGATCACCATTCCTGACTGTGGATGAATCTAATACATTTGACTTGTGTTTTATCTCAACTATGAGACCATTCCTTCTGTAGTTCTGGAGGGTATCCGTTCACCCCCACCTGCTTGAAATAGCCTATAATCTTTGTGCTCTCACTGCAGGTCTATATTTTCCTTATTCCCTTCCAAGAGCTGGATTGCACAATTAAGTTTATGACTATGAAATAAAAACTAAACAACAACAAAAAAAGAAGAAAAAGTATTTGATGTATATTTACGAGAGAGTAGAGGATGAATGTGAGAAAAAGGAAAGAAGGTGAAAAATTTTTGTGAACCGTACAGACAGATGACAATGAAGATTGATTGCACTGTGGTAGGAAGGAGATCAGTGGCATTTTTACTTCTTTTGTGAATCCCATTTTGCATATCAAGAAAAGAGACTCCAAGGCTTCAATTGATTGTAACTTTCTCCATCATTAAAAGCATTTATAGATCTGTGCACATGGACTTCATTGCTTTATTTGGGCCCACGGTTTCCACCCCCAAATTGTAACACTTGTTCAGAGCCCGTTAACAATGTGAACACTCTCAAGAAACTATGACATGGAAGACAATGGCAATTCCCTGACTATTCCTGAGATAGCCCTTAGATGAACCCAAGTGGATTTGCTTTCATTTTATTTACTTTTTCCCCATTCCCAGACAGTTCCCTTGATGGTTAGCATTAAAGAGCTCTGTTCTGCTCTCTAAAACATGTGTACTAGCAGATGCTGGAATTCCAGCCCCCAGAAATAAAATGGGAATACAAGAAAGCCAAATGGGGTCCATTTCTAGTCTGTATCCTTTGTTTAAAATGGTTGAAGCAGAGACTCACAATAAAATTAAAATCCAAACTGGAAACTCTTCTCTTTGGTTGTTTAAGATCTCTGATTTCAAATCTTGTATGTTTTCCTGAATAGTGTTCCCTAGAATACCACTGTCCTATACGGTGTTGATGGAAATTTTGTGCTCATTGTTTGGAAAATGCGGGTTTGATAGTGTCAGAAGGGTTTTCTTCTTTCTTTCTTTCTTTCTTTCTTTCTTTCTTTCTTTCTTTCTTTCTTTTCTTTCTTCTCTCTCTCTTTCTTTTCTTCTTCTTCTTCTTCTTCTTCTCTCTTCTTCTTTTTAAAGATTTTATTTATTTATTCATGACAGACAGAGAAAGGCAGAGACACAGGCAGAGGGAGAAACAGGCTCCCTCTGTGCAGCCTAATGCGGGACTCAACCCCAGTACCCCGGGATCATGCCCTGAGCCAAAGGCAGATGCTCAATCACTGAGCCACCCAGAAAGGTTTCTTAACACAGGACTTCTCAGAGACTCTTGTTTATAAATCAGCATTGTAAAATCTTTAAGAGGGAAATATTTCTCAAACTTACTTGGCCATGGAACCCATTCCTCATTCCCAAGCCCCCTGGTGCATGGGACATCTGTGATCTTTTCATGGACATTAAGTTTTAAAAATCTTTTTTCTGATAGACCTGAGTGTTATGCCTTATTATCTAGAGTTAGAATTGATTCATCATATTCCTCCTAAAAGAAAACCAGAGTGTCAGTTCAATTTCTGTCCTTCCCTGAATCTTTCTCTAGCCATTTCTACCCCAACAAAGGTTTCAGATTTGCAAAATCACTGCTGCACATAGTGTTTCCTTTATTATTTTATAACATCTGTAAGTTGTTTCTGAGTCACCATCTCTCCAACAGGCACAGCTTGTTGGGGCTCAGGTGGCAGAGGAAAACTGCTTACCCTGAAACAAGCTAGTTAGAAAAACTCTGACCCAGTGGGGAGTTGCCTCTCTCTTTCTCTCTTTTTCCTTTTCTTTTTCTAAGAACAATAAAGGACTTACAAAATCTTATCCATCAGCAGGCACAGGTGATTTTTGATAATATCTACTGGTGACAAGATAGATAGTCATTGAAGAAAACTGAGAGAACTTAGTGTAAGTAACTTCATGTTTTTGGTTTGGTTGGTTGTTTTTAAGTAAATGTGGGCTGTTTGATGGTGAGCTTGCCTGGCAGTCAGCTCAGAGGTCAAGCACCCTCTCTGCCCCACTCAATGACGTTGATGATAGTGATAGTCTCCAGCTATCGAATGGTCCTTAATTCCTTGGCAGCACACTAGTCACAGTCATTAACTTTTTCAGTCCTTACTTCTCAGTTTTCAAAACACTCTAGAAACGTGGCCATGTATACCTAGTTTACAAGTGAGGAGCTGGAGAGACCCACAGAAGGGAAGAGAGGAGCCCAAAGTCCCAGGGTTAGCAAGCAACAGAGCTAGACTTTGAATGTAAGACTGCTGGACTCCAAAGATGATGTTTTTTTCTGCAAGTTATCTCGTTTAGTCTTTAAACTCTGGAAAGCACAGACACTGCAAGATAAGTTACTGGGCTGCAGTTTCCTCGCTTGCAAAACGAATTGAGGAAATCGCGACTGGCTGGACTCCAAGGTTCTAATCTTATGGAAAACATTATATTTTTATTAATGACAACAACAGCAATAACAGCTGACACTTTGTGAACACTCACCACATATCAGACGCTATTCTAAGGGCTTTTCATGTATTAACTCTTTTAATTATTATAACAATTTGATGAAGTATGTTCGTTCTATTATTATTCCTATCTGACAGATGAGGAAACTGAGGCACAGAGAGTCTTCTTCTAAGCATGTTTGTGATCCCTCAGCAGCCAAGATTCCTCTCATCTAGATGGGGCCCCAAGGTATAAGTGGGGAGCAAACTAAGGTAAGGGAATATCTGAACAGGGAGATGGGGTCAGGATTCTGGGGTGATCATATAGGTTGAGACAGAGCAGTTACCTACACCCCAAAACATAATGAAAATGCATGGGTAACGTGTTGATGGCTGTGAAGAGTGTCCCTATAGAAACTTAACATCTGTGTTAGGAATTCCTCTAGACTCCTACTGGTTTCAAGCATTTTCCAAGGTCTTAGGAAACTTCTCTGCCCTTCTTTCCCCTTTCCAGATCTTTTTTATTTTATTTCCTGAGGGGAATATACCAGAACTCACAGGCACTCATGAAAGATCTTATACTCTATTTCTGGCAAAGCTTTCAGAGATATTTTTTTGACAGCTGATAAGAGCAACACATATTAGGTAGCATTCTAGAAAAATGTTAACAAATGTAATCTTTTTTTCAAACTTTCTTTTACTTGGGAGATTGGTGATGGTATTTGCTAGTTTATAAAGAAGTGGACTGGGTTTTAATTAGAATAAAACACAGACCATGTTTTCCCAAGTGAGGGAAATGCCACTGACGACCCAGCATTGACTTTTCTGCTGATCCTAGACAAAATTTTCAGTGGGTATCTTAAATATCTGTTGGCCCAGTTCTGGATCTGTTCATTTATTTCTCTGAAGTTATTGATGACTTAATAACTCGGTTATGAAAGGCCATCAATAAATGAGTAGAAATAAATGAGTTAGTCTACTGTGTGCTCTGCTTGTTCACTGGGGGTTGAAGATAAATGTGCCAAGGGAAGGCCAGGCTTTGCATTCACCCTGGAACAGGGAAGGTATCTGATGAGGCAGCACAGAGGGCAAGCTTCTGGGAGGGTCCAGATGGGCAAAGGACAGCAGGTAGCATTAATTTACCAAGATTATTCTGAAGCAGAGATCAACTCACACCCAAGGACAATGGATATGAGCGATCATTAGAAGCGAAATCTGGAACTTGATGGTATTTTCTTTGTCACTAACAGTATTTCTTTTCTTTTGAGTTCCTTTATCCCAGCGGGGATGTGGTGCGCATGTTTGGAACACACAGAGGATTCAGAAACTGAAAACCAAGATTTGAGTTCTGACTCTCTACCATTTACCATTTAATAACAATACACTTATCAACTCTGAGCCTCATGTTTCACACTGTAAATGGGAACTGGAGAGTCAAGCTCATTGAATCTTAACTTTTATTTGCCCTTGATACTTCTAAGAAGCAGAGTGTTTGATATATGTGCAATTTCTGGTTCCTTTATTAGCTTCTATTTCTGGGAAAAGGTAAAAGTGACTGGGACATTTGATATCTTTCTTTTTCCTCCTTAAACAAAGGAATAGGCCAGAGGTTGGGAAGTGACTGAGCACAGTAGGGAGTGAGTCCTTATCTTTTAAGTGACCCCCTCCCCCTCGCCCTTAGCACTACCCCAGAGAAGGAGCAACAGGAAAATTAGGAAGGTACTCTTAGTTTTATGCTTATTTGGACCCCTGGGAGAAAACAAAAGGCTCAGGCCAGAAATCTCTGCAAACTAGACACTGAAGCAAGAAGGGATTGTTTGTTGTACTAACCCTAATGAAAAAGGACTAAGCAAATGCAAATACACTCCTCTATCAATATTCAAATGTGGGGCCTTTGTTAAGTGAACTGGATGAACTCTACTCTGGGATAATCATGTGGGATTGTTCCTCATTTCAGGGGGATTCAATGGATTAAGAGAGAGAGATTTCTTTTCTATTTCTTCAGAGTTCATATTCAATATTAATGTCAGTAGAAGTTGCACAGAATGGTAATAAAGACAAATAATTATCATAACAAATTTGTAGAGCTCCTTATGGGTTCCAGAGCATTTTTTCAAGTGGTACGTGTGAATAGAATCCGATAATAGTACTTGTGCCCTGCCATTTGCCCACAGTTTGGAATGTATTTATATAATAACTTCAAGTTTATTGCTTTGATTTTCTCATTTCCAAGGAGGGGATCAGATTGTATGCCCAGAAAGAGAAAAATTTTTGGATTTTCAAGAAGGAGCATAATATAATTGAAGGTCAATAGGAAACCTTTTCAAATTTACATTTTAAAAGGTAAATCATTAATTTTTAGCCTCCGCATAGAAAGCACTTTATACAAATATTCTTACCTTCCACCTTCCCCGTGTCATGATAAATTCATAAATGTTCTCAAGAAGGTATAGTCAGAAAATACATGCTTAGGAAGGAAAAAAAATGAAGGAGATAACTAGTCAAGGACAGATAAAACTGTTGAGATGACATGTAGACATAGGCAAACTACAAGATGGGCTAAACTCATGGTTTAGTTAGAGAAAAGTCCTGTTCAAATTGTTTTTCTGGATAGGAGATCCAAGTTAATCCAAGGGAAAATAAATTATTTGGTTCAGGTAAATATAATATTGCAGTGGTTTAAAAAGGTGCATCTATAAATTTTTTGGCATATTTTCTTTTAAAAATGGGACCTAATTTCCCTTCCTGTTGAGTGTGGATTGTACTTAGTGATTCATTTTTAATCAATAGAATGAGGCAGAAGTGATGTTGTGTCATATCCAAGACAAGGTCATAAAAAAGGCATTATGGCTTCCTTCTCCCTGTCTGTCTTAGACCAATTGAGGGAAGTCAGTGGCCATATTGTGAGGACACTCAAGTAGCTATGGAGAGATACAGGTGGTGAGGAACTGCATCTTCCTGCCAATAGTCAGCAGTGAACTGATGGCCTTTTGCCAACATGGAAGTGGATTCCCCAACCCCATTCAAGCCTCCAGATGGCTGTAGTTCTAGCTGACATTCTGATTGCAACTTCCTGAGAAACCTTGAGTCAGAAACATTCAGCTAAGTTGCTTTCAAATCCCTGACCCATAGGAAATGTGAGATAATAAATGTTTCTTATTTTAAGCCACTAATTTTTGAGATAATTTGTCCTGCATCAATAGAAAGCTAATCCGACTATATACTGGAATCATAAGTCCCACATGTAAAAGGCATTGGAGTGGGAGTTGGGAAGATATACCAAAATGAAAAGGCACAATTTTTTGTAGCTTACAAAGTATATCCACAAAAGTATAGAAGGTATATTCCCCCCTTAAAAGTATATCAAAACTTATCCTAGATGCAGTATACCATGTTATGGATTTTAGATTGAATGCAAGACATAAGATGATGGACCGATTTAGAGGCAGAAGGAAGTTCACATCATCTCACTATACTTAATTCACAGTATTCTTAATTAATGCCTCATTTATGTCATAATTTAGATAGTGTGTTAACTCCTTTATATACAGGTACACACACATGCACACGCTTACACTCGTACCCATACATCCTAATAGAAATTGCACCTTGGAATAAGATCCTGACTCAAGATGTCCCCTAGTGACAGTGCCCAAACCACAACACTACAGCAAAGATAAGTCTCACATTGAGGCTTGTGATTTGAATATATAATATTATGCATTTGTCTGAAAACAAAACAAAACAATGTTTCTGCTTACCAAACTACTTCCAAAATGCATAATGGTTGACTATTACAGAATAACCAGTTTTCATAAATATAGATAGAATTCTATCTATATTTATGAATATATCTATAGATAGTATTAGGTAACAGGCAGTGAAGGGCTGTGATTCTCAAGAGAAGGAAAGCGAATGACGTGAGCTTCCACTTTCCTTAAACTTTCTGCCTGGAGGCCCTATTCCAATTGCAGTGTGAGACAGGAGAGTCCAAACAGCGAACAGTTCATGCAGAGGGCAGCCACCGCACCGAGTTGAGGAGCTAGAGACCGGAGTTTGGGTATTGCTGAAGTTATCTGGAATTTGTCATTGTTGTTGTCATCTTGGGAAAGTTTCTTTAATTCTTTGAATTTCAATTTCATAATTTTTAAAATGGGGGTTATAAGAGGTGACTTGATGGGTCAAGGTAAAGAAATGTGGTTATACAGATGACACCTAATACGTAAAAAGTGCTGCCATCTTCCTCCACTTTCTCTTTCTCATGATCATTCCTGGTTTCTAGAGCAGGCAATGGTAGAATGTATAGATAAGTATACAGAATTTAGTCCTAAGCAGTAGAAAATTAGTGGGAGGAAATATACTTTTGGATGTATGAAAGATAAGTAATTGTAACCAAAATAAAGTCAATATTACCAAAGGAAAACCCAAGATATTCGCTCTAAAAAATGCCTTTTATTTTTCTCAAAATATTATTAGTTACAGTGCAACATAAAAATCCGTCATCTGGGTCAGATCAATTTTATAGAGCTTAGTATTCTATTTCTGAAATAGTTGTGGAAGTGTAGTATGGAATTTATATTCTATGAGATCAACTCCAACAGCATAGGGGCCAGTTTGGAAAAATGTTGATAATTGTTAAATCTGGGGGAATATATGTGGGAATATTTACTTTGTTTTCTAGAAGTTTATTAGGATATTTGAAAATATTCACAGGGGAAAAATTATTTAATGATGAAATGACCTCACCATCTGCTAATTAATCTCTTTTCCTCCTGAATCTACTTATATTTCCAGCCTTTGCAACTCTAGATGACCATGAGTAATAAGTATCAATTGTGCAGAAGAACAAATCCTTTTATTCTTCCCCAAACAAGCTCTTTCAGGTTTCAGGGGTATTCCAGGTTATGGTTTTCTGGGAATTAGCCAACGAGTCTTTGTTCACCTTACTCACACTCTTCATATTTTTATAGACACTTCATTGTATTCCTTCTTAGTGCTAATCTTTCTGCAGGAGAAATAGTAATCCTTTTAATCTCCCCCTGCTAAGTTATTGAAGTTGCCCTTCTCTGGACCTTTCTCAGCTCCGCTCTGACTTTCTTGAGCCGCAGTGACCAGAACTGATCCACACAGGTTACACACAAGCATAAGTGACAACCAAAAACAGAATTTCAATGAAGGAACTATGGGAAGCAAAGAGAAAATTGGAAGTTAGCACTAAGAGAGCACATTGAAAAAAAAAAAGAGAGAGAGAGAGATCACATTGAGAAGCATGCATAGTGTTAAAAAATAAAAGTCATGTGAGAAGAAAAAATGAAAATTAACCTCATTGTAACATTTGACTAAAGAGAGATGGGAAGGAGTTCTTAAAAAGGGTTCGTCCCATTATTTCCAAGCTCCAAACCTGGAGGAGTTTTTACTTCCATTGCATGTAGAATAAAGTCAAACTCATCACCATGGCCAATGATCCGGCGACCCCTCTGTGTCTTTCCCAGTCATGTCTATCTGCTCCCACCTTGATCACCAAGCCGCAGCCACACTGGCCTTCCTGCTACCCATGGAGCACGCCATAACCCACTGAGACTCAATGGCCTTCATCCTTGCAGTATCTTCTCTCTGGACTGTTTTTTTTCCTCCAGATCTCACATGGCTCACTCCTGTACATCGTCAGACCTCTGATCAAATGCCGCTTCCTCAGAGAGGCCTGCCCTGATGAGGTTGTTCCCCATCCTCTCACCTGCTGTACTCATATCATTATCTGAACTTATGTAGTTGCATACCTTTTTCCTTATCAGCATCCCCCATTAGAGTACAAGCTCTAAGGGTGAGGGTGAAAACTCTGAACTGCTAACTGCTGCATCCTCTTCATGCCTAGACTAGTGCTTGACACGATGGGTTGTATGGATGAATGAATGCATGCATGAATGCATTCCATCTAAGAGTAAAAGTTCTAGAACCAGATGGTCTATTTTAACATTCCACCTCTTTCCACTATGTATCCTTGGGCAAGCTATTTAACTTATTATTCTATAGTTTTCTTATTTGTATTATGGGGATAATCATAGTACCCACTCATAGGGTTATCTTGGAAATTGAGTTAATATAGATAAGGTGAGAAGTGTTAACAATAGTCTGTACTCAACAAATATTAGGATGATCATGAGAAAAATGGCAAAAAAGGAAAAAGAGAAGCAATAGTGGAAGCCTTCTTGGGCAGCAGGAATATCTATTAAAAGATTAAGGCAAGTGTGGTGCTCCAGTGATTCTTAACTTCTCTGCATCACTCTGCTTTCAAGGACACAGAATCAATTACAAGGAAAACTTCCTATGGTTGAGGGGGAGGGGGAGTCTCAGAGGTTTTTTTGTGTTGTTTGTTTTGTTTTGAATTTATGAGACATAAGATTATCTCCCAACTGTATTATCTCCCATTTCTCAAAGAAGCACACTTGCATAGAATATATATTTAAACTTTAATAATTGCGTGTGGAACCTGCTTTCTGAAGCTTCTGGATCTGGTACAAGACTATAATACCACTCACACTCTAAAGTTGTTACAAGCAAAGAGGAAAATCGTGACGTTGTGAGTTAGTCACAGCTAGAAGTTCGTATTTCTCAAAGGTTGTTTCACTCTCTACAACAGAGTAAGAGGAGGTTCCTTAAAAAATATCATATTTATTATTGATTTTGAGGGTGTATGATCAGTAATTGGCATAACTGTAAAGTTTTTAGCTTTTTGGTAAAAACAGTCTTCTTTTTTTTTAGAAGTTGACCAGTGTGAAAATCATGTTATTTGTTAAAGCAAGCCCAATTTAATAAATGCAAACCGAGTGGAAACATGCGATCCTCCTAAGAGTTAGAGTTTATGCTCTTCAGTCCAACAGAGCAACAGATGTTGATAATAAGCAAAGAGCTGTCAGGCAAAATGAGGGCAAAAAGGTTCTTGACACATGGTTTGGAAAGTACGGGAAAAAAAACCTGTCCAGATTAGGTGGCAGCTGCATGGACACTGTGTTTTTTTTTTTTTTTTTTTTCTCATTTCTAGCTCGATCTCACTGTTTCCTATACTTGACACTGAAAATAAGAATTATTTCAAGGTCTGGGGGCAACCACTTTCTGAAATATAGCCACCTTGGAGTGAAACATTATTGTGAATAAGAGCACTGCCTGGACACCTCTTAAAGACAACATTATTTTTAAGCAGCAACAGTTCAGTAGGAATGGTATGACTTATAAGATTAGTTAGCTAACATTTGTGTAGCTCTTTATGTGTCCTGTACGGGAAGCCCCAAGTGAGAAATTTCTTGTAAAACAGTGGACTGTGGAGTTTTGTACCACTTGAGAGTATGATTTTTCCCTCTAATGATAATAATTTAAGATATTGTTCATTCATTTTTCTTCCTTTCCCCTTTGGCTACCAAAGCTTACTTGTGGTTTGACTAAGCAAGCACATAGGACCTTATGATCTACTCATTCATGATTCTTTATACTCCTCTGGTTTTGACTTTTTGCTCCAACTAATATTATTTATTGAATTTGAAAATCTCTCAAAATATTATACTATTATTTTAGTATATGTGTTCACTGCCCTAAAGAGGTGGGTTTGACTAAATTAATTAAGTTACATAGTTTTCATAAATATACTTTCACTTGATTGTCATACCAACCTGAGGAAGTATACATTATTATTGTCCACATTTTACAGATAGGGAAACTGAGACCCAAAGACATAAAAAAATCTGTCCAAGATCCAAATACAGTGTAGTTTTCACTGTACCTGGTTGTACTGTCTCATTTCTCTAACAGAAAAATACACCAAGGAGTTATTAATAAATTAACTAACAATCCTGTAAATGAGCTAAAGTGAAATGTTTAAATTGTAAAAGGAAGGAGTTAAGCTGGTAGGTAATCTCCCCCCAAAATTATTTTTTTTAAAGATTTTATTTATTTACTCACAAGAGACACACAGAGAGAGGCAGAGACACAGGCAGAAGGAGAAGCAGGCTCCTCACAGAGAGCCTGATGCAGAACTCGATCCCAGGACCCCAGGATCATGACCTGAGCCGAAAGCAGATGCTCAACCACCGAGCCACCCAGGCGCCCAGACTTCACAATAATTATATGTGATTTCAAAATATAGGCAGCTAGAGAAAGACAGAGAATTTTCTTTGATGAATTTTCTTATTCTATCTCTTTTCTTTTAAAGAAAAAGAAGAGAAAGATAGAATTTAGATAAAAGTTTTGCTTGAAGGTAGGAGAATGGATTAGTTGGCCTATATGAGATGAAAATGCTTTTTCAAAAATCAGCCACCACCAGACCTTACAAACTACTCATTACAGCCCACTCGTATAGGGAGATGGGCTTTGATCTCCTTCCTAAGGTCACACAGAGCTGGCCCCAATCCCAATGTGCTGGCACCCCTGCTGTGCTCACTCCTGCAGTTAGGTGTGTTTCCTGGGATACGAGTCTGTGAAAACAAGCATCGGCCTGGCCTTGAAACACATGCTACAAAAAAAATTTCAAAGTACAATAAGCCAGGATCATCACCAACTTAATTTTCCAGCCCTTTTTTTTAGAGCACAGGATCATTCCTTCTTTATGTCTATGTAAACCAGGAAGGTAGCAGCATTTTGTTCAGCAGCACTAACCAGCTGTGCCTTGCTGATGGCATGATAGACAAAAAAAAAAAAAAAAAAAATCACAAAATGAGAGACGGATCCTCTTCAAATTCAGGTATGATCATAACATGAGTCATTAAGCAACATCACTTATTTATGACATTATTCTATCGTGTCTATGGGATTACGACTTCAACAAAAGGCGCAACATTTCCACACAATTGTTTAAGTACTGAGTTAAAAATGGCTGATGCAAAATTGCCAGTGGCAGATTCTACTGGGATGTCAGGTTCAGGTTCAGAGTTAGGACAATACACTTCCTGCACTCGAGGGAACAGCACATTGTTCTGAGCAGATTTCCCTAAGGATTTTCAGGTCGCTGCAGATAATGGTTGCTCAGCTCAGTGAGGAATGGATCACCTAGACAGTTTTGCTGTGCTTTTGCAAATTTTCAATGTTTCAATAGTCTATACACCTACACGCGATTAATGAGGAGCCATTTGGGAGAAAGAGGTCCATTTGTTGTGTGCCCAACATGCATTGGACATGCATTGACTACATTTCCCTGGGATTACCTAGTTAGCAAGTCTCTAGGCAGGGATTTGAACTCCACACTACCTCATTCCCAGATCCATGCTCTTGCTTCTACACTGTAGTTTCCAGCTTCCTGTTGCCTCAGAGAGGGCGCAGGGCATGCTAGTTCTAAGCATTCTAAAGGTGATGCAAAGGTTATTGATGTCCTGAATTCCCAGGTATTTTATAGTCCTTGAATGTGTTTTATCAGTGGATGCAACCCCTTCCAGGTTGAGCCCCTTGGCCACATGCTGGACAAGCATGGACCATTCCACGGGACAGAGCATTTCGTATCTCTATACTCTTATGAATTGACTTCTTTGACTTGCCTGGTGTGAGGTGGGCGCCTCCTTCAGCTCTTCTTCTAGCTCCACACCAACTCTGTTAAAGAAATCAGAAAGCTGGTTAAGGGCCTTGCTGTAGATACACGAAACCGTTTTGGGTGGCCGGACACCTGAACCAAATATGGTACAAATCAGAGGAAAAGTTTGACAGAAAACCATCCTACCTCTCCCTGAATCCAAAGAACCTCAAATGGATTTATGTCAGAATGAGAACTTGTACAGCTGGGCCTCAGCACTGCCAGTGAGATTGAGCACCACCAGCTGTTCCTCACTGCTGTCTCCTGATTAGAGCAGGAGCCTGAGAACCTGGGATAGGAGCCCTCAAAAAAACAGACCTCCATGGAAAATAGAGATCATGCTAACCTCGTAGAACTCGCTGACCAGACTGCTCTGGGAATGTGGGGGCTCGAGATGGAGTAGGCTCCTGGAGGCAAAAGAAACCCCACTTTTTTGTCCAGATGCTCACTGAGGCTGCCCAGTCGAGACGATCCAGGTTTGCAGGGCCTCAGGCTTAAACAATTTGGGGGGGGGGGCTCTCTTTAAGAGAATTAATACAAAAATACATCTATAAAATTAGGTTTGGAAGTGACTCTTGAGAAAGGAAAAAATAAATTACAAAACGTTTCCTAATTAAAAAAATCTGGCAAATGCAGCAGACATCTCGAAATCCATAAAATAAATAATATTCAGATTCATTAACTGCCTGGCATACTTCTAAAATAACTTTTTCCTCTGTAAGTTTTGCCTGTATACTTTGATGCTTCCTTTATGTGGCAATGATTTTGTACAAGAGAGAATAGGAAGATAAGGTAACCTTTTCTCTAGCATGATCGATCAAAATTATTGATGATTGGGAGGCACTAAAGCATGCCTCCTTACCAGACATGCTCGCTGTGTGCAGTGCTGCTCGAGGTTAATGCCCTGCAAACACAAGATTGCTGATAAACTTCATGTCACGCGAGTCCCATGAACAAAGCGCAGTGTGCTTAGCAGTGTGCATACTGCATCACTGAATATATTCCTGACTTCTGCCTCTGATAGGGCACCAATGAGAATGGAATCCTCCACTCGGAATCTTGCATTTCAAGCCTTGTTTTTCTAACACTACCCACAGACGTCTGAAGCCTGGTGCCATAGGACACATCCACCTTTGATTCAGCCTTGTGGCACTATTTTTGTGAGTCCTCCCTGCACTGGATGGCCAGCCACGACTTGCCCATGCACAGAAGTGACTGCGGACCACACACACTTATCCTACTAAATATAAACTAAATGCATTCCCAGCTCAGCTTCCCTGTAGTCAGATCCCCCAAATGCCCACTCCAGGGCCACTTGACCAGGGGAGAGGTACAACTGAGGGGAAACAGTAGTGGAAAGAAACTGTCATCAAACCCAACTGTGGTTAAAATATATTCCTTCTGCAGATCTTGCAAAAACATAGGACCATGGGATCATGATGCTGGGTCTCTTCCCACGGCCTCGAAAGGGCCAGAGCAATTGAGGGGCCTGAAGCTTGAATTTCCTCTGCTCCAGAGAGTGGGCCTCTGACTGTTGTGGGGGTAGGCTGGGGGGACTGGAGGGGGCGGGGCGGGGAGGCACAGCTCAGAACCTCAGACACCTGGCTCAAGCTCTCCAGAGCCTTTCCTGTGAACACCGCAGTTCCTAGAGCTTTAGGGTCTTCCCTTTAACTCCCCCGTAAAGACTCCTTTGGTCCCCTTGCAGTCCTGTTCTCCAGGTGGGGGAGGGGAAAGCAGGGTCAGAAGCCACCAGTTGGCAGACAGCTGGCCTGTGAAAGGAAAGTGGTGCAGAGACAGCTTGTTTAAAATACCTCCGATACTTCAAAAATCAGTATCTTCTGGGCATGAATAGCCTCTTCTTTCTAACCCAGGGGGTGAAATGGGTAGCTATTTATTGTATGTGGAACTGAGAAGAGCCTCTGGTGGGGACTCACTTTTGATTTTCTCTGAGTAGAAAGAGCCATTTGATCTATTTGAAGTCAGAGAGAGAGAAGGAAGGTGGGAGGGAAAGGGGTCAGGGGGGAGAGAGAAGGAGGGGTGAGGAGAGAGACAAAGGGAGAGGGGAGAGTCACCCTGTGGCCTCATGGATAAGGCATTGGCCTCCTAAAGTGAGAAGGGAGGAAGGAGGCAGTGCAAGGAGAGGGCAGGGGAGGGGGGAGAGAGAAGTCCAGGAGGAGCCCAGCAGGCCAAGGGGCTAAGGGTGGAAGGCTAGAGGAGGAGGGAGAGGGAGGACATGAGGGAGGGGTAGGGGAGAGAGAGAGTGGAGGGCGGGTTCAGGCCCAGCCTCCCAAGGCAGGTCCAGGCCGTGACTGTGAACAGTGAGGCACGAGTGTGGGGACACCCTGGCCCTCTCTCTCATGAGGCTGGGTCATGTTCAAGGCTCTGCAGGGCCTGAGCTCCATGGCTGATGCTGGGAGCCTCCAGGAGCCTTTATTTCTCCATAAGCCCAGATCCCCCGTCTCCCCGTGCCCCTCCCCAGAGGGCTCCCTGGCACCTGTTGAGCTGTGAATGGAACCCCGGGGCCTTCCTGCTGCTGCATCTGTTTAGGGCCTCTTTCAGGTTCCCTGTCTAGAGAACCGGAAAGAACAGAAAATCGAATTTCACAAGAAACCCCATATTGAAGGTTTGAGGCAGTACTGAGGTTTTCCGCGAAAATTTGAGCTTTCCTTTCCAGCAGCAATCAAAGCAGACATTTCTAGTTTCAATTATTCCAGCAGCCAGATGGAGCTGAGGAATGATGGTTGTGGATTAAGTTCTTCAGTTTTATGGGGGACTCAGTGAAGAGGCCCGCAGAGGCCTGAGAAATGCTGTTCTACTGGGAGCAAGAACAACGCCTCCTCCCTGCTTCCGTTTCATGGAAGGTCAGGGTCTGCTCCTGGGACCGGGCCCGTAGCCCTTCTTGGCTTGGAGCAGACTAAGCATCTCGAGTGGCTTGAGGAAAGAGAAACTCCATAGAAGTTACTTCCCTCCTGGGGCAGCTGGGGTGAGCAGAACACATGCGGTTCCTGCCCTCACAGAGCATGCAGTTTGGCAGATTGAATTAGAAAAACCTAAAACATTTACTGTCACAAGAACAATGCCTTCTTTTACTTGTGATTTTTAGCTCCTTTTGATAAAAATCTTGCTAAATTATATTACCTGGCTCCTTGCCTCCTTAAACAGGGAGTGATGGGGATACTCAGATCTTTACTGGAGGTCTCAGCATCACCACTGGCCCCATAAAGTCTAACACTCGCTGTGTTATAATGATTTCCAAGTGCTATATGAACCCCTTTATGCCCAAGTTAAATGGTCCCTGGCTACTATTCTTTCTCTTTTTAAAATTCTTATCATCTGCCAGTTAGATTGCTCTGATTTCCTGCCTGCAACCGTACATTCGCAGATGAGCTCTGTGCTCCCTCCTACCTTTTAATTCAGCACAGAACTGATTACCTGATGGTCAAATTTAATACATTTTTTCAAGTTTATAATGCACAGACATAGACACAGACACAGTAAAACAATAAATTTGAAACATTATAGAAGTTCTTACAAGTAAAACACAGTTGTTGTCTGCCCTACTCTCTGCCCTACTTCCCCAGACTAACTCCCCATTGCTTCCGAGGGCAATTTTCTACCTTTTCTCTATTGTGGCGTATAAACTGACATCAGCATGGCACCTTCACACAGCATCCCCAGGGTTAAGCAAACATGCCAGCTGCCTCTGTACCTCTTATTCTTCTGTTCAAGAAAGCAAGTCAGAGTGTGAAAGTGGCATTCTCTTAGGGTTAACCTTGAATCCACTCACTCTTAGGTATGAAAGATCATTTACACACTATGGGTTTTGAGAGATGAATGGAAAGAAGACACGATGTCACACAGCTTGTGGTGCCATGTGTGTTCGCAGCGGCTCCCCAGGTAAGAGATCACAGGTGTATGGGACGAAGTCCAACCTCCTTAGGTGATATCCAAGGCTCTTTTGCACCGTTCCTGTGGTGTTAAGCTACCCTTTCTGTTCATCTGATCTGGACACCGCGCCCCAGGGGTGTTAACTGGACCTGTCTTTAGTTCCGAGCCCTATTACTCAATAGGATCCTGGAGCTGTAGCCCTACCCAGATCTGCCAATGCCTCTCCCATTGACTGAATCCTCTCCCTCCAAACTGCAGCATGGCCACCATCGGGTATCTCTGGTGCACCACCTCCTTTCCTGAACTTTCCACTACTGTCCCTCCCCTTCTGATCACCACCATGGACCATCCATCTTATTGCCCTACATTGGTTTGGATCCCCCATCACATAATGTTTTTGCTGACTTGGACTCTAAGTAGCTGTATATCTCCAACTCTGTTTTCTGTTTCCAGACCAAACCCTTTCTCTGGCACCTGTGATCACCTTGCTCTGACTATGGCAACTCTGGCCCAACCTGTGTTCACCTGTCTGGTTATATGCAGCCATACAGGCCAAGCCAGTGCTCTTCATGATATACTGGCCCTAGCTGGAAACCCAGGACTCACAACTACCCTATCGTTGTTGAAGTATCAGTGAAACACAGCTCTTCAGAGTCTCTCACTGCTGTGTGATCTGCATCACTCACTGTGCTCCCTTTTCCTCATTAGCACAATGGCCATAATAACAGAACATGCTCCCCAGGGTTCTGGTAAAGGTTATATGGGAAAATACTTATAAAAGTGGTTAGCTTAGGACCTGGTACCTAGTAAGCTCTCAAGAAATGTTAGCAGCCATTGTCCCTGTTATTATTTTTATTATTATCAGTACTTAAAAAGATTCGTTGGGGCCAATGCTCACTACCATGCTCACTGGTAACTAATTTCAAGATCAGCCCTCCTAGTCCCCAGCTGTGCAATGGACAATCCTTGAAAGTATAGGAATACCTACAGTTAAGCACAGTGAGTGGCCAGTGCACATCAGGGATTTCATAGTAAAACATCATTTCTATTTAAGGAGAGCCAAATTTCCCAGATTGGAATTTATTCCAAACTTCCTGGCGGGCTGGTGGAGTAAGAGGGCAATGAAAAAGGAAAGGAAGGTGTCTGAAGACCAAGAGCAAGAGAAGGGTATGGGTGAGGCTGAGCAGAAAAACTGGAGAGAGACGGAAGGTGAAAAGGAAGCACCGGGTGGTTATAGAGAGAGGTGCGCGTGGTAGGGAAAGAATTGCAAAGGTGCCTGCAGCTTTAGAAAGGGGAAGCCAGGGGTGGATGGATGAACGATCACACAGCCCCCAAAACATTTATCAAAATACAGAGAGATGAAGAACCAGAAAGAGATTAAAAAGCAACTAGAAAGACTGGTTAAAATTTTATACAATGTTTTGCATTCCTGATGTACCTTTTAATTTTAAGCGAGTCAAGTGCTGCCTCTATGGTATTCAAATGAAAATGAAAGTGAGCTTCGCAGATATTCCCAGCTGTGCTCTCAAACATCTCACTCCGGGTTCCTCATTTACAATGAGCAACCAGCTCCATTTTCAGAGCAAAACACATCTCTGTGCTACCATAATGCACCTCCCCTCCTATCGCACCTCCATTCTTTGGTGAGTTTTATTAGACATATTGAAATCTCAGGATGCTCCCATATCCAGTCATGGCTGAAAAGAATGCTCCAGAGTTGGGTTTTTCTTGGAGGGGAAGCAAGAGGAGTAACTAACAAAAGGCTCACTTTTCCCATTAAAGTCAACAAAATCCATTCTGATCCTTATCATTTAGCACCTCCAGAAAAGCAATGAAATATTTCTAGGGCTTAGTCTTATTGTGTGAATCCCAATAGTCCTAGGTGCAATTTTGGTTCTTTGAGCCCCTGCTGACAGGGGCTGGGTGGTGGGGGAGGAGAAACCATTTTCTCTAAGAATTGTGTTTGACTGCTAAGTATAAAAAAATGACATTTTCAATAAGGGAAAAGTGACTGGATATTAAGCACATAAATATTGCAGGACAAAGGAAGAGTGTGCAAGACACCCCTAGAGAGAGGTTTGGGGACTAGCATGTAGCTATGAGAACATCACACAGGGGCCAAAATCTGGCGCTTCATCACCTCCATCCCATCTCACTTGAGTAAATAACTAGTGGAGCTTGAGTATGACCAAAATTAGTTTAATTAATCATTCAAACATTTTAAATTTGTTTTGAGGAAATAAGAACATGAACTAAAGTACACAAAAAAACTCATCTCGCTTCATTCCATTATTTCTTTTTTTTTAAGATTTATTTATTTATTTATGATAGAGATAGACACAGAGAGAGAGAGAGAGAGAGAGAGAGAGAGAGAGGCAGAGACACAGGAGGAGGGAGAAGCAGGCTCCATGCTGGGAGCCCGATGTGGGACTCGATCCCGGGACTCCAGGATCGCGCCCTGGGCCAAAGGCAAGCGCTAAATCGCTGAGCCACCCAGGGATCCCCCATTCCATTATTTCAATGTGGCACAATAGTTAAGAGTTGGGACCGTGGAGCCAGGCTGTGTGAGTTCAAATCTCATTTCTATCAGTTACTGGATTTGTCACCTTGGGACAAATTACTTAAACCTGTTTTCTCAGAAATGAATGGGGATAAGAAGTGTGTGTGTGTGTGTGTGTGTGTGTGTGTGTGTGTATATATAATATATATAAGGATAATATAAGGATATTAATATAATATCTAATATTATATTAGATAATATAAGGCTAATATAAGGCTAATATAAGGATATATATATAAGGGTAATTAATATAAGGCTAATATAAGGATAAAATAAGTTTATACATATAAAGTGTATAAAATATTGGCTGCCACCTCCAAAGCTCTCATGAAACATTTGCTGATGTTCTTATTGTTCTTGTTATTGTTAGGAAAAAATTTGATATACCCTGCACTGGATGGTAAATACAATATAGGTTAAAGCCAAGAGTAGATTTTTCTATAAATGACATATGCCAGGATCTAAAGGTCAATGACAGGATTCCTGTCCTCAATGGCCCAAGGTCTAATAGGGAGACAGGCATTGGAAACAAAGAGCTATGGTATGGTGAGGTCAGCTTGGTACACAGAGTTATTTGAGCACACCAACGAATAGCCCACCCAAGATGGGCTGTAGAGAGGTTGGGTACATTTCACAAAGGAGTAGGATATTGAAGAGTGAGTGTTGTGGAAATGCCTGACATTAAGGTTTTTGACTGGTAGTGCAAGTGCCTGACATTAAGCTTTTGTTTGCTGAGGCATCCATTTCAAAATATATCCATCTTGAATAAACATATTGCCAGCTGTATGATAGAGCTACGAGCTAAACAACCAGACAAGGAATTAAGCTGTCCCATTCATAAAGTTTCCCCTTTCAGAAAGCCCTGGGTAACCTAGATGACTGAGCACTTGAGTGATCCCACTTCTGATTTCCCATGACCTAGTTCTTGCTCTTGTGCTTTACATTAGTCATTAAAGAGTGAAAAAGTGAAAACCTAGATACTCCACGTTGGACCCTTATAAAGGCAGAACCCCAGGTTCTGCTCCTTCTCTCTCTCTGCCCACAACCTTGCTGCATGGCCTCAAGCATATTGAGTATGCTCTCCAGGATGTGTAAGTAATAAATCTTATTCCTCAAAGTTCCCTGATGCTTTTTTTTTTTTTTAAAGATTTTATTTATTTACTCATGAGAGACAGAGAAAGAGAGTGGGAGAGACATAGGCAGAGGGAGAAGCAGGCTCCATGCAGGGAGCCCGACATGGGACTCGATCCCAGGTCTCCAGGATCACACCCTGGACCAAGGGCAGACGTTAAACTGCTGAGCCACCCAGGCGTCCCGGTTTCCTGATGCTTTTTGCTGAAGTGCGGGCTTCTTGAAATCATGATGAAAATCACAAGGGCTGGTTCGGGCACAACATTGGCCCTGGTGGAGAAAATGTCTGTGGGATCTCTGTATGAGTAATACAACCAGGTGTGTGCTTCAGGCATTCCTAGCCCACAACATCACTATCGATAGACTTGAGCCATCACAGCAGAGGTTAATGGTGAGTGACAAGGAGTGTGGGAGAGGGCACTGCTGGCTGAGGGCACAGCATGGGCAAAAGCATAGAAGTTTAAAAGTACCAAGGAGGTTTAAGGCATGGTAAATAGCACTGTGTGGCTAGACTGTGAAGGTTCAAACATGGTGAAGTAGGCAGTTATTTTGGGTGAGAACAGAAAGTAACTTGAGGAAAAATTATAAAGGGCCTTGAATGCTATGCTTAGGAAAAGTTTCTTTCTTTCTTTTTTCTTTTTTTTCTCTTTTTTTTTTTTGCTTTTGTTTCTGTTTCCTGCAGGCAGTAGGAGTTGAAATAATTAGATTTATGTTCTAGAAAAATCACTGGTGGCAAAATTGTGATATTAAGTAACTGGAAGCATAGGCGCCTGCATGGCTCAGTAGGTTAAGCATCTGCCCTTGGCTAAGGTTATGATCTTATTGGGATGGGACCCTGAATCAAGCTCCCTGCTGCGGGGAGTCTGCTTCTCCCTCTGCCTCTCCCTCCTGCCTGCTTGTGTGTGTACTTTCTCTCTCTCAAATAAATAAATAAATAAATAAATATATATATATATATATATATATTTTTTAAAGAAAGAAACAGGACGCATGAAGGTCATCTAGTAGTAGACTATTGTGATAGTCTGCCCAAGAGTCCATTAGAGCCTAATGGAAGATAGAGTTGGTAAAGAAGAGATGGATCTGAGGCATGTATATTTAGAGGGGTGGTGGTGGCACGTGCCAAACTGACCGTGAAGTGAAGGAGAGGAAAGTGCTGAAATGTTTCCGAGTTTCCACTCAGGATACCAGAACCGTTCATCCCTGCCATTAACCATATTATAGGAGAAGTATGTGTGGGAATTTCTCCTGAGGTATATATCCTGTTAGAAAAATGAAACAAGCTCAGGGTCAGTGGGGTCTGAGCATATCTATTGTGAGTGAAGCAAGGTTAGCTCTACACATTCTTATTAGCTCCAGAAAAATAGCCTCTCCCCCCATTCAGAGTTTTGGCTACTTACTGTCTGAAGTGGAGGTTGAGATCAAACAGTAAAGTCTAAGGAATAAAGGAGGTATAATGGATGTTTCAAGGTCAAGATCAGTGGACTGGGAATGTTAATGGAAGCTAGAGAAGGGTGTGTCATACTTGGTATTTGAAGACAGTTTGGGCTTCTTATTTACAGAGGCTGGTAGGAAAGAGGCTCAGGAGAGTAATTTTTCATAACCTTGGAAAGAGGTGAACATTTTCTGAACGAATGTAGTAGCAATAGATGCAGAAAATTTTGGTTTGGACTAATATACACTACATGGGACAGAACCACGTGGGAGATACCCAAAGGTAGTCAGCGTGGGCTCAGTATCAGGGAAAATAACAGCCCCCCCCCATTTCTTTCTTGCTTTCAGGCAAAAGATGATTATATCAGAGGTGTGATAGTGAGTCTCTTGGTCAGCAACTGGGTAGGTGATTTTATACTTGTATCAGAAGACTGGTTTTAGAGCACAAAGGTTACTGTGTACTGAGAGACAACACTGATTTTAAATTTGGGAAGTGATAAGGTGACATATGTGCCAGTGAAGTGAAGAAAGAAAAGGATGTTCTACAATGTTGGGACATGAAGCATGTGAGATGACTGCGAACTCCCATAGAAGAGTAAGACGCAAGTCTGGGGATGCTGCTGAGAGCAGAGCTGCCACTCTGGGTTTCCACAAGTGCGTGGACACACTGTCATCTGTTGGTTTCCTGATTGGTTTCCTAGGTTACACTTTCCCATATGTGGGACATGTCTGATTACCAGACTGAAACCGGCTGGATCAAGGTTCATGCGATATTCCTGTCCTTGTGTCCAATGGCTGCCCACATTTCTTTTTTTTTCTCCTAGAGATTATGGGTGGGTCATCATCATGCTGACCTGAGTAAAGAAGGGTCTGGTCTCTAACTTGTGCTGACACAGTTTACTGAACATACCAGCTAACAGCTAATAAGAGCTACATAGCATAATCATCAGGAGTTAGGTACCCTGACCAGCTAGTCCCATCATTTATGTGTGTGACTACTGCCAAGAGGCTGTGCCTCAATATCCTTTTTAATAAAATGGAATATGAATAGTAACTATTCCAGGAGTGACTGTGAGATAATGCATTCAAGGGGCTCAGCACAGGGCTTCACCTAGAAAGTGCTTAGAGGTGGTAGCTGCTATTCCTGCTAAGGTGGTTGTTGATGTTGTCTTTGCTACGTAGGCCTTTTGAATGAAGATTTAGCTGTGAATATCTCAAGCATGAGAGTTATGTCTTAGGGGCACCTGGGTGGCTCGGACAGTTAAGCATCTGACTCTTGGTTTTGGCTCAGGTCATGATCTCAGAGTTGTGGGATCAAGCCACACTTTGGGCTCCGTACTCAGTGTGGAGTCTGCTGGAGATTTTCTCACCCCATCTTTGCCCCTTCCCTGGCTCACACGCATGCTCTCTCTCTCAAATAAATAAATACAATCTTGAAAAAAAAAAAGAGTTATGATCTTTTCCTCAACTGATCTTAAAGTAGGCTTTCCTTGTGAGTCTGGCTCCATTGAAGGCTTATTTACAGTGTAAGGAGTAATTAGAGTAGGTGTGCTTTGGCTGTGTAGATGAGCCTTGGGGCTAGTGTTTACAATGTCTGACAATTTAGAAATACATCCAGGAACATATAAGTAGATGGAAAATATGTTCTTTGAAAAATAAACACCAATAAACAAGTACATGTCACAGACACAAAATCAGATCTACATCCTGTTCTTTAAGTTTGGCAAGACTTCCTCTGAATTTGGAGGACTTAGTTCTGCCAAGATGTAAGCTAATTTCAGGCTGCAGAATACAGTCAATCAGAAACTGGATTGAGACTGAATACTTAGACTAATTTGTTTTGACCTAAGCCATAAGCGCGCTACATCCTTTGGTGGGAAGATAGATGCAATAGCTTATCAAGTTACTGGGACTTTCTTCCCTAAGGCTTCACTCAGGGTGCCCTACTTGGGCAAATAGGGATTTATCAGAGCTAAGTGCATATTCCCCAGAAAAACTATCCTTTCAAGTGGATTAGCTTGTTTAAATTCTACTGTGTTTCTGTGTGGGGCATCTTCTTAATGTCAAACTGAAGATGTTATATGAGAAAAAAGAAGACAACTTATTACTGAATATAAGATTGTTGTAGGAGTCTGCTTTCTATGTTGGTATGAAACTAAAAGTGGTCGAAAATAAATCCCAAACTGTCAGAGGTCTGAATGAGAAGTGGAAAACTTAAAACCTAGAAACCATGATGGTTATTTCATAGTCAAACAGGCTCATATGGCAGTACCAAAAGTGCATCTCCTCTCACTCCAAACCATCCCCAGCTATTAAGAACTCCTGGTGTAATTGTGGCCTAATCCCAGCTCTCCCTTAAAGACCATGCTTGGTGTACAACGTGGATTTGAAGTGTCATCTCAGGGCAAGTCTTTATATTGTTATTCTTTGATGTGCTCGGGCTTCAGTGGGAAGGAGCCTGGATGGGAATGTGTTCTCTGGATACGAGGAACATATTTTCTCTATAAGAAATCATCTACCAAAATCAAGAATGAACTTCAACAATGAAGGGAAGTAAATAGAACATACATTTAGGGAAGCATAAAATTCTTTATGCAATAATGCAGGAGAAAAGGTGACTCAGTCAAAGGAAATGATGACCAGGAGACATTTATGTGAGATGGTGTCCTGAAAGTAATCAAGGGGAGAACAACAAAACTTTGCAAAGCTGATGGACATTTACCTACAGCACAAATGATGAAAAAGGTCAATTCCAATATTTGGTTCTGACCTCTTCGTCCCCAAATGATTTTACTTGTTAGTAGGGCAGGTGATTTACAAGAGGTTTTGAGAAAGCTACCTACCCAAATTATGACCTTTTATAATTTCTAATCCTAAATTTTCTTAGCATGAGCTAAAGCTCTTCATTCCTCATTGAGGACTAGACCTAAAGGCAAAAACTTGGGAGAGGTAATATTAGGGCTTGTATGCACCCAAGGTACAAGTGAGTGGATCAAATGGACTCCTGAGGAATAAAATGGAAATAGGTGAGAACAAATCCCAAGGGCAAAAGGACACCAGGTTTTGAGAGCGGGCACTGAAGTAAGGGAGGCAGAGGATAAAAAGCTAGTTGGAGCTGTAAAAGTATAACAGTAGCAGCTAACATCTATTGAGTGCTTATGGAGTGCTAGAACGTGCGCTAGGTAATATTTGTGTATCACCTAAAGCATATGGAGGTTGGGAAGAAGATCTGAAGTTATCACTGTAACACTATACATTTTTGTAATTAAAAATAAAAAAAGAAAGATTTATAATCCATTTCTATAAGTTATCCATTAAAAAACCCTTGCAACTGGGTTCTGCAATAGTTTTTCATCAGTGAATCGTTTGCTTCTGGCTATCACCAACATCCTAGAGATGGTAGACAATTACTAATTATGTATACGTAAAACATGAAAAAGTAGCCAAGGAAGATTGTTTCACCAACACTAATACATCACTGAAATAGAAATTAAAATAGCTTTGGGATAAATAATGGTTACCAAAATCATTTTAGCTCACATTTGGAAGTAGATTATTGTCTATAACCTCCACAAACAACTGGAATCTCACTCTCTTTTGGGATACTTACCACTTTGGAAGGCCATGTGATGCTTTTAATAATTAGTATCCAGCTTTGTGATACACCCCTACTACCTTTTTCAATAAAAACCCTTTTTGCTTATTACAAGAAAAATTAAATCAGAAATACTAGTCTTAATATTGCATTATCTTGCTTTTTTGCTAAACATGAATAAATATCTTAATTTTAAAAGGGAAATTGACAGGTAGAGATAATGGGTAAGCTAGGAAGCTGCTATTGCATGACTCATCAAAAGAGAGGAAAATAATTTGTTTCTTGCTGAGAGGGATTAAAGTAAATCACTAGAAAAATAATGTTTTTCTCTGACCAAACCAGCTGCTATTACGATGAGGCTGAGGCACAGGCTTGCATTTAGGGCTGTGTTGAAATGAAATGAAATGTTTAAGCTTTAAAAAGTAAAAGAATTCATGGTTACTGCTAGAATTATATTGAAAAACTGCACTTTGATTTCACAGTTAAAGGGTTAAAATCAGGGATGTGAGACAAGAATTAGTGAAAATGCCATTGGGAAGAAGTTGTCTTAGAGCGGATAAAAAAGGGGAAGACGAAAGGAATGGATAAAAATCTGCTATAAAATAGGTTTTCAAATTACCATGAAGATTGCAGAAAGTGCACAGCATGGGAACAGAATTAGCATCAATTTGGCAGAAAATGAAATAATGAGAGTTAAGTGAATGCTCATGGCAAATGCAACATTCAGGCTTTTTCAGTCTATCATTCCAGAAGATCATGATGACAGCTTAAACAACTATTGATATGAACTGATATTTTTCCTGACACCACACTACCTAAGCCCTAAAAGTATATACCAGCTAGGACAAGTGGACTCTTTCATTAATTCCCTTCTTTACTGACTTCTTTCATTCATTCATGAAATCCTGGTTGAAGATATACGATGACCATTATTACATGTTAGATATTTTGATAGATATAAAAATGTGTTAAACCAGATACATCCTCCAAGTACTTACGCTGAATTTCATTAAGTCAAAGGTGCCATCAATTACGAAGCACACTATCACTTTATGTATTTCTAAGAAGAAACGTGCTGCTAATTATATTTCTGATACTATTCATTATAAGACACATCTTGACTTTAGAAATGGTAAGATGTGAAAAAATGTGCAGTTGGAATCAAAGACACACCCACACAAAATAATCAAAATCCAGTGCTCGGTAACAACACCAGACCATTAAGCACACCAGCCTCTGGACATAAGAGTAGTATATTACCTGCCCCTTCCTTGGGGAAAAGTCTAAAGAGATATTTTAAAATCTTTTATCAAAATGTTCTTGTAATGCTTGCAGATTAAAAGATAATACATTCCTGTTCTTAATTTTATGGCAAACAACTCTAAGTCTCTAGGTAAAATCAGACCTGGGACTAGCGAGGCACCCTCTCTCCATGGGCTACGCAAGTGCTGAGCATTTGTCTGATCCTGAGAGTGTAGATTTTTGCATCTTGAGTGCTAGGTTTGCCTCACTAACCCTAACTCTGACCTGGGTGGAATAACCT
This sequence comes from Nyctereutes procyonoides, assembly GCF_905146905.1. Lineage (NCBI taxonomy): Eukaryota > Metazoa > Chordata > Mammalia > Carnivora > Canidae > Nyctereutes > Nyctereutes procyonoides. Next base: position 39,407,263 of record NW_026575042.1, read on the forward strand.
CACAATTGTTTTTGTTGCCTCACAATTGTTTTCACTTGCAACTCTAGACTCTCCCCCTCGCCCCCACCCTGTTCTGGGCTCCAGGATGCTCCCTGATGTGGACTACATTGAATGCATTCTCTTGCCCTCTAACTTTGGATTGCTTCCGGCCTAAAGGAAGCAATGGCAGGATATTGGGAGGACGGAAGAGAGAGTGAAGACAAGATATTTATACCTCAGGCTCCCTCCTTGCCAGGTCACCAAGGTTGTCTGTCTCCCTCTCCCAAAGCCTTAGCTTTGAATTGGGCAGCCTTTTTTATACAGCAGCTGCTCTCCCTGGGTTCTGGTCAATACTTCTCTCTGCACTTTTAAGTAAAGAGTGTTAACTACTTCCCATGGATTCTGACCCTGGGGTGCTGCACTATCCCTCATTGGTTTTCTAAAACCAGCCCCTATCTTTGTAAATATCCCCTTTATTAATTTTCTTTAAATGACTCAATTTGGCTGTGCTCCTTGTTTCCTTCCTGCATATGGAAAGTTTCACATCCATAAGCATGCAGCTATAGAAAGGTCTCGCTTGAACTGGGAACTTTAAGTTTATAAGCATTTGAAATTTCTTAAGGAACTCCTGATTTAATAAATCTTAAACAGAGCTTTGTTTCCAGCCTTAATGTTACAATGGTGTTTTTGTTGTTGTTGTTTGTTTGTTGTTTACTATCTCTCTAGGGAGCCTGAATATTCCTGCCCATTTGACATACGCTGTCCCAAGCCCTAGGCAGGATCAGGTTTTCACAGGGAATTTATATATAAGTTGTGGCGTCTGCCAGTTGCAGATGTGAGGAGTACGGATCATACCATAAGACCTAAACAGGAGGAATGAAAGTGTTCCAGAGTAGAACCCACTTATTATGCCCAATGGCAACCATGCTTTATTAAATGCTCCAACTTAAACTACTGAACTCTGTAGAAATGTTAACCGTTCTCAGAAGTCTTCTAGAAACTGAAATTGTACCCTAGTGGAGTAGTAATAAGGTGGAGCTCACTAATTCAGGCTCAGCAGCCTGGATCCTGCTGACCTTCCTAACAGTGAGCTTGGTGGAAACAATTCACATCAGGCTCAGAACTACACGTGTAAGGGACCTCAGATCATGTCATCCTACCATATCACTTTAAAAATGAAAATGCTAAGATCCATAAAGATTCACTTGGTAGGGATTACTTGGCAGAAGGTATTAAGTAGTAAGTAACAGAAGCAAGACTTTAACAAATTTTTAAAAAGATTTTATTTATTTATTCATGAGAGACACACAGAGAGAGGTAGAGACACAGGGAGAGGGAGAAGCGGGCTCCCTGCAAGGAGCCTGATGTGGGACTAGATCCCAGGGCCCTGGGATCATGACCTGAGCCAAAGGCAGATGCTCACTGAGCCACCCGGGTGTCTAACTTTAACCAGTTTTTAGATTCAGGTTGTTTCCTTTCAACTTTGTATGCTTCCTACCTGAAGCAAACAAATGAATAAGCATAGGGAGATGATAAAACCTTTTAAAATCACTTCAGTGAGAATGAACTTTCAGGAGAAGGAAAGATTAAAACATGGAAATTAGTAAAAGATGCCTATTCCCCAATTGTCAGCATATAACAGTACAGAGTGAATTTGAAATTTAAAAGCAAGATGGCTATAGTGTGGTGTGATGTGGTCTTTCTCAAATTCTGATAATTCACGTAGCACCTTTGTGAATTTTTACAGAACTGAAAGTCACTTGTACCATTATTTCTTCAGTACTTTTTTCTTTCTTCCATTTTGTCAGTTTTGCTTCATGCATTCTGGGGTTTTCTTCTTATCAACATATTTATAACTGTTATAGATTTCTGATGCATTGAGCCTTTTTATCATTATAAAAGGGTCTTTAGTAACATGTGTATGTCACAGTCCATTTTGTCGGCTATTGGTATACTATTCCAGTTTTTTTTTTTTTTTTAAGATTTTATTTATTTATTCATGAGAGACACAGAGAGAGAGGCAGCGACACAGGCAGAGGGAGAAGCAGGCTCCATGCAGGGAGCCTGAGACGGACCCGATCCCGGGTCTCCAGGATCACGCCCTGGGCTGAAGGCGGCGCTAAACCCCTGAGACACTGGGCTGCCCCTCCAGTTCTCTTACAGTTACTGTTTTCAGGGTATATCTTTTTCTATCTTTTGCTTTTTAGCCTATTTGTATCTTTGAATCTAGTTGGATCCTTTTTTTTTTTTAATTTAGTCTGATAATCTCTGCCTTTTGATGACATTATTTACTTCACTCACATATAATGTTATTATTAATATAATCAGGTTTACTTCTGCCATTTTACTATTTTCTCTATGTCTCATATATTTTTTATTCTTCTGTTCTTCCTTTATTGCTTTCTTTGGTAGTAAATGGATAATTTTCTATGTTTTTAAAAAATTTCTATAATGGCTTTTAAAATATATTTTTGGAGTTATTTTCTTAGTGATTGCTCTAGGAATTATATGACACATCTTAACTTATCAGACTCTATTTCAGATATATACAACATTGATTCAGTGAGATTTAGAAAATTTGCTTCTAAATCTATTCTCTTCTCCTTCCTTTGTACTATTAATGTAGTATATAATGTAGTACACAATAGTAATGTACTATGTAATGTAGTATATAATGTGGTCTCACATCTATATATATTTCAAACACAATATAGTATTATAATTGTTGATTTACATAGTTTACATAAAAATGAATTACATAATGAAAAAGAAACTAAGAAAAAACCCAGAAAAATATTAACAAAGTTTTTGTATTACTCTTCTTGTTTACCATTTTTGGTACTTTTCATTTCTCCCTGTGGACTGAAGTTAATATCATCTCATGTCACTTCCTTGCTTGCTCTATGCAGTCTCCTTTCCTGTTTGTATTATTATTGTCAAATATATAGCTCTATATGCTATAGGCCTCACAACTGAATTTTATAAATATTGTTTTAATCCTCTTGTTTTTAAATTAATTACAAAAAGAAGGGAAAGGAAGTATGTAATTATGCTGTCTTTTATAGTTGATGCATAATTTTCTTTGCTAGCATTTTTTTCAGTTATTCATGTATATTAAATTACACTCTAGTGTAATCTCCTTTCAACTTAAAATAATTCCTTTAGAATTTTTTAAGGCAGGTCTGCTAGCTACACAGTCTCTGTCTTTGTTTATCTTAGAGTATCTTTATGTGTTCTTCATTTTTGAAAGATAACTTTGCTGGTTATAGTATTCTTGGCTAACAGCTTTTTTTGAAGCATTTCAAATATGTTTTATTTTTAAATTTTATTTATTTATGAGAGACACACACACAGAGAGAGACACAGAAAGAGGAGAAGCAGGCTCCTCGCGGGGAGCGCCATGTGGGGCTCTATCCCTGGACCTAGGATCATGCCTTGAGCCTAAGGCAGCTGCTCAACTGCTGAGCCACCCAGGCACCCTGCACTTCAAATATGTTATCTACTATCATTTGGACTCCATTGTTTCTGATAAGAAGTTAGCTTTTATTCATGTTATTGGAATTTTCTTCTATGTGATAAATCATTTTTCTCTATTACTTTCAAGACTTTCTCTTTGACTTTCAACATTTTTATTGTAATATATTTATATACAACTCCATTTTGGTTTTCCTACTTGGAGTTCATTGAACTTGGATGTATAGATTAATGTTTTTCATCACATTTGGGAAAATTTCAGTCATTATTTCTTGAAAAACTCCCCCTGCCTTTCTTTCCTCTCTTTCTGGTGTTCTCATTACATGCATGTTGGTGTGCTTAATAGTGTCTCAGAAGATCTGCTCATTTTTCCTTTTTTTCCTTTAGTTCTTCAGATTGAATAATTTTTAATGGCCTATCATCAAGTTCACTGATTCTTTCTTCTTCTAGCTCAAATTATAGTTGAGCCATTCTAGTGAATTTTCCATTTCAGCTATTGTACTTTTCAACTTTGGAATTTCCATTTTTTAAATATAATTTTTATCTCCTTATTGGCATTCCCTATTTGATGATTGTCATCATACTTTCCTTTAATTATTAAATGTGATTGCAGTTAGTTGTTTGAACATATTTATAATAGCTTCTTTGAAGTCTTTGTTGCCTTCATCTGGGCTACCTAAATGCAGTTTTGTTGCTTTGTTGTGTTTATTGTTGTTTTTCTGTACATAGGTCACACTATCCTCTTTCTTTCCATGTTCCATAATATTTCGTCAAAACTAGACATTATAGATATATATTTTAACAATTCTGGATTTTAATTAGCTCCCTTTCCCACTCCCACTGCAAGTTGATGTTACCTTTTTTTTTTTTTTTGGTTAGTTTATTGGTTTAGTGGCTTACCTGGACAAATTATGTAAAACTTATTTCCATTTTGGAAGTTCTGGTCAGCTTATGTTTTAGAAGTTTAGTTTATCTTAAATAATATTTATGAAATCATGATTTATTATGTGAGCTACATATTTAATATCCCTTAATCCTCAGTATACCATCAGGATTCATTGGACCTAATTTTAGTTTTTGAGGTTTTTAAAAAATTTTATTTATTTATTCATGAGAGACACACACAGAGAGAGAGGCAAAGACATAGAGGAAGAAGCAGGTTCCCCACAGGAAGCCTGATGTGGGACTTGACCCCAGGACTCCGGGATCATGCCCTGAGCCAAAGGCAGACACTCAACCGCTGAGCCACCCAGGTGTCCCAGTTTTTTAGTTTATTTTTTGAGTAGTTCTATTTATAAGTATTGATATTTCATGTCTTGTAAAAATTATTTCTTATACTTCCTCCAAAATACAAAGAGAGGTCCTATTTATGTAAGCAAATAAAATATTATTTTTTCCTTATAGTTACTACATAGGTCCATTGGATTCTGTTAAAGATCTAAGATATATTATAAACTGATAATGATATTTTTTCCATCTCTTGAAAAATTTTGCTATTTTATCATCCAAAAACGATGTCATCATTATTTAGTGATGTTAAAAAATACAAAATTAATAAGAAGACAGGAAGACTGATGGGAGACCTAGATATAATAGTGAAATTAATCATCATTATTTTACTATCCTTCAGTTATGTTACATCTGTCAAAAAGATGTAAAAGAAGACAGGAGCCAACTTCTGGGGAAGATGGTGGAGTAGGAAGATCCTAAGCTCACCTCATCCCATGGATACAACTAGATAACACCCACATTAGCATCAATAACTCAGAAAATAATCTGAGGACTAGCAGAAGACTCTCCACAGCTAAATGTAGAGAGAAGTCTCTCTTATTTAAGAGAATAGGAAGTGTGGAGATGTGGGCAGGAGCTAAATGACTTGTGAGTCTGTCTATAGGAGGGAGGATGCCATCAGCTCAGAGAAGGGAGAGAAACAGACTCTCACCCCAGGCACCCCCAGGCACAGGAAACTGACACGGGAAAAGGGAGTCCTCAGAGCATTTGGTTTTGAAAACCAGAGAGGCCAAATTTCACCAGTTTTTATAATCATTGGGACTTAATACCTGGAATTTTAAAAATCAGCAGGTTCAGCTTTGGGAGAGCCAGAAGGGTGAGAAGAAACTGAGTTTCCCCCCTTAAGAAGAAAGCATAACATATAGCCTTGCTGAGATAAAGCATAGAAGCAGCAGGTTAATAAATGCTTGGGGTATTATGGGAGGGAGATTTGATTACTAATCTCAGAGCATATGCTGGAGGAGCAGTGATTATTGGGAGACCTCTCCAGGAAATGAAGGAGCTGGCAGGAGCCATTTCCTTCCCCTAGGCCCCAACCTAGACCCGCTTATACCTGTGGGACCAGCAAAATGCCCACCCTTGCTCACCTAACTTGCTAACAGTGTGCCCCACCCCCACATTCTCTGTGGACATGCCCCCTCCAACCAGGCCTCTGCCTCAGTTCCTTCCCACAGCAGACTCATGCAAACTTTGCTAATGCCACTTGCCCTGCCCCCATATTCTCCTGCCGACCTGCCCCCTCAAAAGTGCTCTTGGCTGGAGCCCATGCAATGCAGTGCCACCAACATAGCAATGTACAAGCAACTGTAAGGGGGGGTAGCACCACCCCAAAGTGCCCCTGCATTGGGAAGAGGGGAAGATAACCACACACAAAAATATGACTGCATCCTCAGCAGTGGGTAGGGGGCAGACATCTGGTCTGACTATAGGCCACACCCACCAATAAGAGTTTCTTAGGAGACAAAACAGAAAAAGTACCTACAGTTTATGCTACTGCGTCTCTGGCAAATGCCTGCTCTGACTCAACTCAAGCTCAAGGTGGCCCCAGACTGGCCCATTAACAACACAGGGACCTACAACAGGCAAAGAGCTATTGTGGTTGGTTGGATTGAAGGCAAAAGTGACTCAGCCAACAACATCAGGGCACATCCAACAAACACAGGAGACAGCCCTGAAGCACCAGGTTCTGGTGAACAGGAGATATTGCACTGCAGGGCACTATGGGTTTTTTTCCTTCCTAAGGCCACTAATTTCAAGAGCAGGAGATATAGCTGAATCTCCTAACACATAGAAATAGACACAGAGAGTTAGGTAAAATGGGGATATAGAGGAATATAACTCAAATGAAAGAACAGGACAAAATCACAGCAAGAGACCTAAACAAAAACAGAGATATGCCTGATAGAGAATTTAAAGTAATAGTAAAGTAATAGTAATAGTAAAGTCTTTGGACTTGCAAAAAGAGTGGAAGACCTCAATGAGACCCTTAACAAAGACAGAGAAAACAAAAGGAACCAATCAGAGATGAACCCAATAATTGAAATGAAAAATATACTAGAGGGACTACAACAGACTAAATGAAGCAGAAGAATGGATCAGTGACCTTGAGGAAAGAGTAATGGAAAGCAACCAAGCTGAATAGGAGAGAGAAAAAAATAAGAAAAAAATGAAAATAGACTTTGAGAACTCATTAACACCATCCAGCATAATAACATTCACATTATAGGGATCCAAGAAGTAGAAGAGAGAGCAAAGGGGGCAGAATATTTATTCAAAGAAGTAATAGCTTACAACTTCCTGAATCTAGGGAAGGAAATAGAAATTCAGATCCAGGGCATAGAGTCTCCAACAAAATCAATCCAAGGAAGTCCACACAGAGACACATAGTAATTAAAATGGCAAAAGTAGTGATCAAGAGAGAATTTTTAAAGCAGCAAGAGAAAAAGACCAACAGTTATATACATGGGAAATCCCAGAAGACTATCAGTTGATTTTTCAGTAGAAAGTTTGCAGGCCAGAAGGGAGTGACATGATATATTCAATGTGCTGGAAAAAAAAAACCTACAACCAAGAATACTCTATCCAGCAAGGCTATCATTCAGAATAGGAGGAGAGATAAAGTTTTCCCAGATGAACAAAAGTTAAAGGAATTCCTTACCACTAAATCAGCCTTACAAGAAATATTAACAAGGCCTCTGTGAGTGGAAAGGAAAGACCATAGGCAGGAATAAGAAAACTAGGAAAAACAAGAGCAGAAAAATTAAGTATATGTGTAAAAATAAGTCAAGGGATTCACAGAATAAAAGGATGTAAAGTATGATACCATATACCTAAAAAGTGGGGGGAGGGATGAGTAAAGAATTGGTTCAAACTTGAGGGACCATTAACATAATATAGACTGCTATATATATAAGATATTATATACAAACCTAGTGTTAACCACAAATCAAAAGCAAGTAATAAGTATGAAAAAAAAGAGAAAAAAATTCAAGTATGTCACTAAAAAGAGCCAGCAAATTGTGAGAAAAGAGAGCAACAGAAGAAAGGGACAGTGAACTACAAAAGCAACCACAAAACAAGTAACAAAATGGCAAAGAGTACATACCTATTAATAATTACTTTGATACTGGAGGGGAGGGGTATAGGGGAATGGAGTAGCTGGATGATGGACATGTGATGTAATAAGTACTGGGTATTATATAAGAATGATGAATCACTGACCTCTACCTCTGAAACAATTAATACATTATATGTTAATCAGTTGAATTTAAATAAATAAAAATAGTTACTTTCAATGTAAATGGACTAAATCCTCTAATCAAAAGATATTGGGTGACAGAGTGGATAAAAAAAGCAAGACCATCGATATGCTGCCTACTAGAGCCTCATTTCAGACCTAAAGACACATGCCAATTGAAAGTGAAGGAATGAAAAGCATTTATTATGCAAATGGAAGTGAAAAGAAAGCCAGGTAGCAATACTTAAACATCAGAAAAAATAAACTTTAAAACAGAGACTGTAACAAGAAACAAAGAAGGACACTACATAATTATTAAGGGAACAACCCAACAAGAAGATATAACAATTATAATTATTTATGCCTCCAACATGGGAGAACCCAAATACACAAAGCAGCTAATAAAAAACATCAAGGGAGTAAATGGTAGTAATACAATAATAGTAGGGGAGACTTTCACACCCCAATTTCATCAATGGATAGATCATCCAAACAGAAAATCAACAAAGAAACAATGGCTTTGAATGACACACTGGACCAGATGGAGCTAACAGATATATTCAGAACATTGCATCTTAAAACAGGAGAGTACATATTCTTTTCGAGGCACATGGAGCATTCTCCAGAATAGATCACATTAGGCTGCAAGACAACTTCCAACAAGTTCAAAAAGTTTGAAGTCACACCAACCACAACACTATGAGAGTAGAAATAAACCACAATTGAAAATCTGGAAAGAACACAAATACATGGAGGTTAAATAACACACTACTAAACAAAAAATGGGTCAACCAAGAAATTAAAAAAAAAAAGAAAGCAAATGAAAATGAAAACACAATGATCTACATCTTTAAGATGCAATAAAGCTGTTCTAAGAGGAAATTTTATAGCAATACAGGCCTCCCTCAAGAAGCAAGAAAAATCACAAAAAAATAATCTAACCTCAACCCTAAAGGACCTAAAAAAAGAAGAACAAACAAAACCCAAAACAAGTAGAAGGAAGGAAATAATAAAGATTAGAGTAGAAATAAACAAAACAGAAACTAAAAAATAGAACAGATCAATGAAACTAGGAGCTGGTTCTTTGAAAAGATCAACAAAATTGATAAACCTTTAGCCAGACTCATCATGAGAGAGAGAGAATGAGAGAGAGAGAGAGAGAGAGAGAGAGAGAGGACTCAAATAAAATCAGATGAAAGAGGAGAAGTAACAATCAACACCATAGAAACACAAAGGATTATAAGAGAATATTATGAAAAATTATGTCAACAAATTGGACAACCTAGAAGAAATGGGTAAATTCCTAGAAACATATAACTTCCCAAAACTGAGTCAGGTAGAAACAGAAAATTTGAACAGACTGATTGCCAGCAGTGAAATTGAATCGGTAATCAAAGAATGCCCAACAAACAAAAGTGCAAGGCTAGATGATTTCATATATGATTTCTACCAAACATTTAAAGAATTAATACTTATTCTTTCAGAATATTCCAAAAAATAGAAGTTTCCAGATTCATTCCATGAGGGCAGCATTACCTTGATACCAAAATCTGATAAGGCACTACAAAAAAGGGAAATGATAGGGCAAACCTCTGATGAACATAGATGCAAAAATCCTCACCAAATATTAGCAAATCAAATACAATAACACATTAAAAAAATCATGCACCACAATCAAGTGGGATTAGTTCTTGGGATGCAAGAGTGGTTCAGTATTTGCAAATCAACATGATACATCACATCAACAAGAGGAAAGATAAAAATCATACAATCATCTTGATAAATGCAAAAAAAGCATTTGACAAAGTACATCAATTCATGATAAAAACCATCAACAAAGTAGATTTAGAGGGAACATGGCTCAACATAATAAAGCCACATACAAAAAAAAAAATCCACCACTAACATACTCAATGGTGAAAAACAGCTTTTCCTCTAAGATTAGGAACAAGATAAGGATGTCCACTCTCACCACTTTTACTCAACATGGTACTGGAAGTCTTAGCCACAGCAATGAGACAAGAAAAAGAAATAAAAGGCATCCATATTAATGAAGAAGAAATAAAACAATCACTATTTGCAAATGACATGAAATTATATATAGAAAACCTTAAGGCTCCACCAAAAAACTACTAGAACTGATAAGTGAATTCAGTAAAGTCCCAGAGGATCAAAATCAATATATAGAAATACATCACATTTTGTACACTACTTATGAGGCAGCAGAAAGAGAAATTAATAAAACAATCCCATTTGCAGTTGTAGCAAAAATAACCAAATACCTGGGAATAAACTTAACCAAGGAGGTGAAAAACTTGTAATCTGAAAATTGCAAACTATTGTTGAAAGAAATTTAAGATTACAAAAAGAAATGGAAAGATTCCATGCTCATGGATTGGAAGAACAAATATTGTTAAAATATCCACACTACCAAAAGCTATCTACAGATTACAATCCTTATCAAAATACCAACAACTTTTTTCAGAGAACTAGAAAAAAATAACACTAACATTTGTATGGAATCACAGGAGACCCTGAATAGCCAAAGCAATCTTGAAAAAGGACAAAACTGAAGAAGGCATTACAATCCCAGGTTTCAAGATATACTACAAAGCTGTAGTAATGAAAACAGTATGGTATTAGCATCAAAATAGACACATAGATCAACAGAATAGAATAGAAATCCCAGAAATAAATGCATGCCCATATGGCCAATTAATCTTCAACAAAGTGGGAAAATATGCAATGGGGACAAGACAGTCTCTTCAACAAATGGTGTCAGGAAAACTTGAAACTGGACAACTTTCTTACACCAGATACATAAACAAACTTGAAATGGATTAAAGACCTAAATATGAGACCTGAAACCATAAAAATCCTAGAACAGAGCACAGGCAGTAAATTTCTCTGGCATTGGATGGAGCAATATTTTTCTAGACATGTCCCCCAAGGCAATGGAAATGAAAGTAAAAATAAACTATGGAGACTAAAATAAAAAGCTTCTGTAGAGTAAAGGAAATGATCAACAAAATTAAAGTACAACCGTTTGGGAGAATATTTGCAAAAGATATATCTGATGAAAGGTTAGTATCCAAAGTATATAAAGAACATATACAGTTCAATACCAAATAAACAAAGGATCCAATTAAAAATAGGCAGAAGATATGAACAGACATTTCTCCAAAGAAGACATACAGATGACCCACAGGCATAGAAAAAGATGTTCAACATCACTAATCATCAGGGAAATGCATATGAAAACCACAATGAGATATCACCTAACACTTGTCAAAATGGCTAAAATCAAAAACACATGAAACAACAAGTGTTGGCAAGGATGCAAAGAAAAAGGAATCCCCAGTACACTGTTGGTGGGAATATAAACTAGGTGCAGCCACTATGGAAAACAGTATGGAGACTCCTCAAAAAAATTAAAAATAGAATTACCATATGATCCAATAATTCCACTACTGGGTATTTATCCAAAGAATACAAAAATACTAATTCAAAGATATATACACCAATATGTTTTTTGCAATATAATTTACAATAGCCAAATTATGGAAGCAGCCCAAGTGTTTATTGATATATATATATACCAATAATATATATATCAATAATATTCCACTGTATACATATATACATAAAATGGAATATTATTCAGCCATAGAAAAGACTGAGATCTTGCCATTTGCAACAACATGGATGGATCTAGAGAGTATAATGCTAAGTGAAATAAGTTAGAGAAAGACAAATGCCATATGATTTCACTCAATGTGGAATTTAAGAAACAAAACAAATGAACAAAGGAAAAATGAGATAAACCAAGAAATAGACTCTTAACTGTAGAGAACAAAATATTTACCATAGGGGAGGTGGATGGGGAGATATGTGAAATAGGTGAAGGGGATTAAGATTACACTTATCCTGTAGAGCCCTAAGTATTGTATAGAATTATTGAATCACTATACTGTACACCCGAAAATAATGTAACATTGTATGTTAACTATACTGGAACTAAAATTTAAAAAATAATAATAAAAAAAAGATCAGAGACACTTTCCTTGTAGTCTCCTAGCTTTCACTGGATGCAACTAAGAATGCAGAATTTTTTCATTTTTTCACCCATAATAACAAAAAAGAAAAAAATTACAATGAAAGGTATTTCACAATTATTAGACAAATGAGAAGCCAAATATAAAGAGACATCAAAACTCTATACTCTAGGGATAGTCAAATTGACTGTATTAGCAAAATCTTATGCCATAACTCTCCAGATAACAATGTCCTAGATTAATTATTTTATTTTATTTTTTATTTTTTTTAGATTAATTATTTTAAACTCAAGAATGCATAAGTGATGAATAGAATTCTAAGAGAATAAAGGAAATATGGCATTCCCATTTATTTAGTCATTGAACAGAAAGAACTTTGTCATGTAATATTTTGCAACAAGAACTTAGATTATCCCATGTTTCAAAAGGACATATCCATTATTCTTTCAACTTTTATGATGTTTTTGTGTCAAAATTACTCGATATGATTTATAAGTGGACAAATGCTGAATCAGGAATGTATAGAAAGATGAGTGGAAGGAAATTAAAATAATTCAAAAGACTCATTCTAATTGCTGTTTGTAAATCTAAAATGGAAATGTTTTGTAGTTTGGAATTTAAAATATGGCCTTCTGTTCAACAAAATTAGGATTAATCAAAAGGTCTTCCCAAATCTTTAAGCTTTTCATTTTGATAATGCAAGTACAAGAAAACGATCCATAAGTAATGATAAGATAGAAGCTCTTAGTTATGAATTTTAAATCTGGAATAAGTTTTATGGCAGTATTTAATTTACAAATTAAATATCTTCCAAGGGCATGTATGATAGTTGATGAGCAATTAGTTGAACTCAGAATGTTGCTCATTTCAGATTTTTTACTTTCTTTCTTTCACAAAATACTGTGTTTGGTGTTTATATTTTTTTATCAAAATTTTGAATAAAGGTGCTTTTCATTATCCTTTTATTCTTCTGAAAATTATTTGTAAAATGTCTTAAAACATAAAAAAGTTCATCATTGTACCACCTATAGTACTCCTGCATTCATGTAAATGACACATTAGACACAGAGATGTGCTAGAGTGCCTGATGGTTTTGGAACCAAGATGACTCAGTTTTAATTTTGGCCCCACTCCTTTTATCTGTGTGACCATGGACAAGAATCCTCCCTTCTATGAATCCTCATTTATTCATTTATAAAAAGAGGGTAATAGAGTCTGCTCTGCAGAGTTAGCATCATATTCAGTGATTCAGTGATGAAGACAAGGCATATTTACTAGGAAACAATAGGTGGTCAATAAATGCTTGCTTCCTCCTTTTTTTCTCCTTAATATTGATAATCTTTGTTGAGGAGGATGCATGACTAGATTATGACTACTAGAAAAATAGGTCTGGGAGATCCCTGGGTGGCTCAGCGGTTTGGCGCCTGCCTTTGGCCCAGGGTGCAATCCTAGAGTCCCAGGATCGAGTCCCACGTCAGGCTCCCGGCATGGAGCCTGCTTCTCCCTCCTCCTGTGTCTCTGCCTCTCTCTCTCTCTCATGTCTATCATAAATAAATAAATAAATAAATAAATAAATAAAAATTAAATAAATAAATAAATCTTTAAAAAAAATAGGTCTGGCTCAAAATGAACATCACAAATAGAGGAATGGTACCGTGTGTGTGTGCGCGCACATGCGTGCACGTCCATGTGCTGTGCACATGCACATGTGTTTATAGGCATACAATTAAATGAAAATAACAAATCTTAGTGGAAAAATGAGATAAAGACTGTTTATGCATGAATGAAAGAGAAGTGGAAGGATTATATCATGGGAGTATTATGAAAATTTCCAGGCCTGATAGAGACATTGATGTGCTACTCTCTTAATATGTACATACCAACAAGAGAGAAAACAAGAGCTCCTATTCTTAGGTCTTCAGTGGTTCAGATATCCAGTGAAATTTAAGTCTCCTGCTCTTTTTTTAACACAGGGCATCTGATTATTTCTTGTTTTTTCCTATTGGCAATTTCATTACTATTACTCAGAAGAAAATGCAAGCAACAAAAGGCATTGCTATTTTGCTTTCCCTACTGACCAAGAAGGCAGAACAGTGATGACATAGAAGGAATGGGGAGGTTGCCATGTCATTCTGGGATTTATTAATGTGAGAAGCAGCAATGGTAGACTCAATCAAGTATATTCTCTGATTTTAGGAAGGCATACTTCATAATATTTAGGAAAAATATGGTAAAATCGTCAGTGTTACTAGGAATCACTATAATGGGGGGCCTGGGTGGCTCAGTCAGTTAGCTGTCTGCCTTCGGCTCAGGTCATGACCCCAGAATCCTGGGATTGAGCCCCACATTGGGCTCCCAACTCAGCGGGGTGCCTATTTCTCCCTCACCATGCTCCTCATGCTCTCTTTTTTTCTGTCTCTCTTGCTATCTCTTTCTTTCTCTCCCTCTCTCAAATAAATAAATAAAAATAAAACCTTAAAAAAAAGGAATAACTATAACTCTTTTGGAGAACAATTAAACAATATGTAAAAGACATATACTATTTGGCACCAAGAGTCTATTTCTGGGAATTGATTCTGAAATTAAGCTAACTGGCATTTAAAGTAAAATCCAAACTAAAAGAATCTTCATTTTCACCAACAGTCTGAAAACCTAGACATCTAGAAACAATTTAGTGTTTTATCTCCTCACCTCCATCTCAGTTATCCTAGCACAGCAGTCAACAAATATTATATGTAAATGGCCAGTAGTAACTATTTGGGGCCATACTCTGTTACAATTTCTCATCTCTGTGGTTGTAGGTGAAACCATACATAGACAATTCGTAAATAAATGAGCATGGTTATATTCCAATAATACTTTATCATGAAACTTGAAATTTTAATTTCCTACAATTTTCACATGTCAAGAAATATTATTCCCCAAAAAGTTCTCTGAAAAATGTTGCTTCAACCATCAAAAATGTAAAAGTCATTGTTAGCTATTGTACCATACACAAACAGGTGGAAAGCTTGACTTAGGACATTCCCCCTAAAGGTGGTAGAAGCTTGGAGAGGGTAGAGCCTTTCTTCCTTCCAACTCCACAAGCAGGTCTGGATTTTTCTGGTATCATGCCATACATAGCAAACATGTATTTCTTATCTGTTTGTTACCTTAAATGCCAATTCCTATTTGTAATGTTCTGTTTGATAATGACACACTTGTCACTGTTGTGTTCTGGTCATGCATCCTATCTCACCCAACATTATTGATACCAAGGAGAAAGGAAGGAAGAAACAAGTATTTACTGATCACCTTCTATAGTGAAAAAATATATAGGTTTTCTAAAAGTAGTGTGGCTCCAAACAACATAGTCTTATAAACTTGATGGACACCAACCCCTGCCCCCAAATAGATTGAAGAGCAGGTCAATGCCATAGATAAAAATAAATGTGTTTGTGTGGTACGAAGCTTCTGGTATAACCCAAAGAATTGTGTAGTTGGCTCAGTTTTGAACATACAATCCCTAGTGACCCTCTCATACACTCTTCCTGCAAAAGAAGTGTAACTTTCTAGGATTACAGATGTATAGGGCTTTTCGAGGAGCACCTCTTCCCTTTTAACCACAACCTATAGGTTCTCTCCATTTCAGAGACTGATTGGCAAATTGAAGCTGACCAGGATCTTTAAAATCAGAGAGTCAGGGCCTACCCAAGCCTAAGGCTTGTTTAAAAGTTCAACCAAATCCACAGCTCAAGTTCTTTCCATAGAAAAAATGACAACAGGGAATGAATTTAAATAATGTCATGATCAAGGTTAACTAAAGCAGTGTGTTTCTCATAATATGCATATTTATCACCCAAGGATCTTGTTAGAATGAAGAGTCTGATTCAGCAGATGTCTTAGTCAGTTTAGGTTGCCATGACAAAATGCCATAGACTGGATGGCTCAAACAACAGACATTTATTGCTTCCAGTATTGGAGGCAGGGAAGTCCAAGATCAAAGTGCTGGCTAATTCAGATACTAGTGAGTTTTCTTCCTAGCTTGCAGATGGCTGCCTTCCCACTGTTTGCTCATATAATCTCTTCTTTGTGATGTTTAGAGAAAGAGCATTAATTTTCTAGTGCATCGTCCCCCCCACCTTTTTTTTTAAGTAGATTCTATGTTGGGTATGGAGCCAAACATGGAGCTTGAACTCATGACTCTGAGACTAAGACCTGAGCTGAGATCAAGAGTTGGATGCTTCACCAACTCAGCCACCCAGGAACCCCTATGGTGCATCTTCTTATAAGAACACTGATCCTACTGGATCCTACCCTTGTGACCTCATTCAACTTTAATTACCTCCTAATAGGGTCTATCTCCAAATACAGTCACACTGGGGGTTAGAGCCTCAAATATGAATTTGAGGGGGAATACAAAAATCAGTTCTTAGCAGTAAGTGTGTGTGGAGCCTGAGATTTTGCATTTTTAGTGAGCTCTCAGGTGATGTGGATGCTGCTGGCCTTTGGACCACATTTTGGGTATTAAGGAACTAGAGTCTAAGTCCCAGGTCCTGCTTTAGGAAAAAGTGAGGGTGATCAGTGGTGAACAGGATGAGATACAGCTAATCAGGTTAATAAGGCTTGTTCAGGAAAGATGCAGATGACAAGAACAGTGCTGCATTCTACTTATATGTAAGATGTCACCAAAGAAAGCAAAAAGACATGAAGAGATTCCCCCAGTGGCAGCCAATTCTTCAAAAAATAACCCCAAATGAAAACTACCTTGAACAGTATCTTTCAGATCTCTGGATCTCTTCTAAGACATGAAATTCTCCAGATCAAATGCTTCATGTCTCCAAATCTGAAAATCTGTTACCAAAGACTGCTTCTCTGAAACATTATTAAAAGTTCATTTTCAGCTAATGGGAAGAGATAAGAACATCAGTACCACATGAGAAAAATAATCTTAGCATATAGAGAGGAAGGAAAATCCCATTTGAGTTTCCAAATTCACACTTCTATTCACTTATAGAAATAGAAACAGCTTAAAAACAGATGAAAAATGAGGCCGTTTTGCTATCATTTTATTTGGACTGCTAATTTGTACCTCACTAGCCAGGAGAAATGAAGACTGACTTTACGAAAGATTTGCATAAAAGTAAAAAGAAAAGAAAAATAAAAGAAGGCATTCCCAGATGTATTTTGACAATTTCCTTAATTCTGGGCTCAGGAATACCAGTTTTCTCTAATGATATGTCAGTGGTTCTCAGAACTATTCTGGATGTTTGTGTCTTTATTTTCCTTGAGCATGCACTGGGCTCATTTGGATGTGAGATCAGCTTACTGTACCCATTGGTGTACAGCATTGGTGTTAACCCAAGGTAAAACATTGGCAGCTTCAATTGTAAATAATCTGATGCCCTTCTATTTCTTTTGACTGAAAAGTGGCAGGCAAAAAATAATTATCTGATCTTTCATGGCTTGAACTTGGGAACACAGACATTTTCAGACACTGGGTCATGGTAGGAGAACCAACAGAACGTCTCCACATTGAAAGCATCCCTGGGAGCCTAGAATAGTGACTTGGCCTCTCAGTCCTTTTTTTGCACAGCCTTGAACAAAGCAACAGGAAGGTTTGATTAAATCGGCTGCCAGTATTCAAAGTTCCCATTTCATTCACAGTTTAAACCTTTTCACCAAGGACTAAGTAAGTTAACATGGCACAAATCAGTGGCAAAGGATTAAGCAAATATACTTTGCCTGAAGCTATCCTTCTGCATCAAAGGAAGAAATCAAGCTGGCCTAAGTAGAGGCACAGGATAGAAGACTAGAGTTTTGTTTTTTTTTTTGTTGTTGTTTTTTTGGATGCACTCTGCTTGGCTCTTTTTTTTTTTTTTTTCCCAAGTGAATATCACCATTGACCTGCTGCTTTTCCTAGAAGCTATGCAGGAAGACTGGTATGGAATCCAGAATATTAAAAGATTTGTTTGAAAGAGTTATTTAATATTAAGAGATCTTTACCAGCGATTCTTTTGTTTGATTCCCAAAATCTAAATCTTTCAGTAATGTGTTACTGGGGTTGTGAGCTGCAAGAGGTTTGGGTGGGGGCGGGGGGGGGGGGAGAAGGACAAAAAGATATAAATTATGCTAACGTGCTAAAGTCGTATTTGACGGGATGAGCACTGGGTGTTATTCTGTATGTTGGTAAATTGAACACCAATAAAAAATAAATTTATTATAAAAAAAGAAAGATGAAAAAAAATATTTAATAGTGTGAGGTTGTGTTTAATTACTTTAGGGACAAGTCTTTTGAGAAGCTTACTTGTTTTTTTTTTTCTAGGGTGTTTAAGCTGTCCAACTGAGGACATGCTGCTGCCCTTACTTCCTTCTCTCTGCCCTCCACCCTCTATTTCTAATTTCCAAGGCAGTCCCTCTGAACTGCAATAGAAGAGAGTGTTGGATGGGGTGGAGGCTCCTTTTCCTTCACTCCAGAGCTTGAGGTGGGCATTTCTACGATCAGTCTTTATTAAACATATACTTTTTGGCTTATTTGTCACCTTGCATGTGTCAACTGCAGCCCTGGACTGATAACAAAGGAATCTGGGTTAAGCAGGGGATATATTCATATTTATAATGAGTATGTTGCCTCATATAGTGCCTTGCCCATTTCAGGCACTTCAAACTCCATATATTTGAAATTGAAGTTTGTCTTTCCTCTCAGCCTTATTCTTCCTTCTCCATTTTATGTTTTACTGGTAGTGTTACCTTTAACCTAGTCACCCAATCTCAAACTCTTATTCATCTTGAAGTCTTTTCACTTCCTATTCTCTACTTCCAGATGCCAGGATCTTTCCACTTCCAGAAGAGCTTCTCAATCTAACTCTTTTTTTTTTTTTTTATCTTGCTTCTTCTGTATTTTAGGGTTTCATCACTTTGCTACAGAATTATTTTCACCCTTAATCTCAGGATGTTGCTGCCTGAATTGTCCTCTTTTGCTCTCTGCTATTGCTTTTCTAATTTTTAAAAGTTGAATAGGAACATTTTATTTATTTTCACTCTCTGTTTTGATTTTTCTAATATGCTAAAAGGATTTAAAGCTATCCATTTTCCTTTGAACACAGATTTAGCTGTTTCCTATCCTCTTTGGTATGAAATATTTTCTTTTTTATTAGTCTCTAGACAATGATAAATTTTAGCTAGAACTTACCTATTTTACAGAAGATAATTTAAAAGAAGGCTTCTTAATTTGCAACTAATTGAAATTTTTTGGTAATCACCTATTGTTGATTTATAATGTCAATGGATTATAGCTAGAGAATCTTCCTCTTTCTTTTCTCTTTTGGATGAGTGATACTTTCACTGGATAGTATTTTAGGATCATAATCTGTTTCTATTAATAATCCTTCCTTTTTTCTATAGGTGATATTTCAGTACTCTTCAGATGTTAGTACTCCAGATGATATATAACCTGATCCTTCTGTCACAAGGTCTGTAAGATTTGCTTTTTATCTTTGAAATGTGGGAATTGCACCAGAGTATGTCTCAGGTTTTTGTTGTTGCTTTACCCTCTTATTTCATCCTCTCTAGGACTCAGCAGGGATTGTAATCTGAAGTACTATTTCTTCAGTTTAGGGAATATTTTCTTCTACTATTTGCTTAGTACTTCCCATGCACTTGTTATTTCATATCCTCTGGCATTCCCGTTGTTAACATGGTAAATCCTCTGGATTTGTCTTCTGAGTCCCTTTTCTTGTTCCATATGATTTCTACTTTGGGGGCTAGTTCTCTGTGTCTTGAGATGTTTTTTTAACTTGATCTTCCAGAATATGAATTCTATTCTCAGCAGTGAAGATTCATTTTTTTCAATTTGTCTACTGAACTTTTAAAATTCAGAAATATCATTCTTAGTTCCAGAAAGGCTTTTCTGTGCTCTAATTATATCTGTGTTCTAATTACTTTTATTAATGCCCCCTCTCTCTCTCTTCTATTAGTTCTACTATAAATGAAGCTGCCATCTCTACTTGCTCAGTTTGGTCTTTTTCCCTCTAGTTACAGAGTCCCCTTAAGTGGGTTGTAATTTTTCATTACCGACTTATTTTGTGTGCTCTCTCAACATCTGTACTGGTCAGACTGTTGGGGCATTCCATCAGTGATGGCAGAGCAGGGGACAGGAGGCATGCTAGTATCCATTCTTGTGAGCTGGTGGCCAGCAAGCAGGCAAACTTAACTTTGGCTGATGTGCTGATTGAATTATTTCTCAACATAACAGACTGAGATCAATCTAGCTCATCAGAGAAACCTCATGTAGGCCCAAGAGTGTATGATCTGGTGATCATACTCTTAGAATTCCATACCTGTAGTCAGGAGAGACATAGCCCCGTTCTACGAGAAAGACAGATTATGTACCAGATGGGCTTCTTTGGGGATCCACAAAATCTAAGGCCTTTACTTTTAGGCTCCTTCTGTGCTGTTGGTCCTTAGGCCTTGCTGGACGCCATGGAACCAGAAGACTCCAACATGCTCTCCCCTTCATGTATTCTCTGGACTCTGCCTCTAACCTCACTTTTGACTACAGAGAAGAGATTGAAAAGGACAGGGGACAAGGTCCATGTTTTTTCTCCGACAGTCACCTTCTCAGATTCCAAGTTACCTTCCTAAAGTGCAGGCACCATACTCCTATTACATTCAGTGGCTCCCCATTTCCTAGAACACAATATCCAGACCCTAAGTCCTTTGAACTGAGCCCTCCTCAAGCTGAATGCATTGAACTAGGCCACATATCCTATGCTCTATGTTTTCCATCAAACTAGACTCTTCACTTTCTCCAAGCCTATGCCATGTGCTCCCCCTTCTGTGTTGATGCACATGTTCCCCATCTGGTAGTACTGCCACTTTTCCTGTCTTTGACTTTTGGCATCCTTCTCATTCTCTCTCTCTTTTTTTTCCTTCCCATTCTCTAATTCAGATACCACCTTTTACAGGAAGTCTTGCTTGGAATTTATTTCTCCCTCCTCAGTGCCCCTGCTGCTCCAATTTGTTCCTCAGTGGCAGTACTTAACAGAACCT
This sequence comes from Nyctereutes procyonoides, assembly GCF_905146905.1. NCBI lineage: Eukaryota > Metazoa > Chordata > Mammalia > Carnivora > Canidae > Nyctereutes > Nyctereutes procyonoides. The sequence continues at coordinate 39,428,329 of NW_026575042.1, forward strand.
GCTTTTTCTTAGATTATCTGTGTACTTTTCTCTCTCTCCCCCTCCATGCCTTAAATAACATGAAGGCAGGTTGCTGGTTTGTTCCATTTTATCTTTTCCTGCAGTGTCTTACATGAATTGGGTACCTGATCTTTGTAGTGTTGAACTGACAGTGGAAAGCAATTAAACTGGAAATTGATGGACCAATCCTGAGCTTTTCTTACTATTGGAAAGAGATACAGCCATGAAGATCTGCTGAAGTTTAACAGAGGAACTGCTGCTTAAGCATCAGTTTATAGGCTTTCAACTTCAGAAAAGTCCTCTGAATTCACAGAAGGGACTTCCAACTATTTTCTTCTACCCCACAGAGGTGTTATTGTACAAAGAGTGATAGGATGTGGAGTAACAGGGATCATGGTTGGTCACAGCCACTGAAATTCATGCAGAACCTTCTCCTCAGTTGCCTGAGAGCATGAAAGTTAGGAAAGTCAAAGACGGCTGGCTAAAGTAATCCATCCCAGAAGTTTGTGCTTCTCAGAAGACCTGTTGTACATGAACCATTAAAAAAATGAACTTTGGAGGGGAAATGCTCCCAATACTTCAGGAAATTTGAAAACATACATTGTGTTAAGAAGTGGAAAGATTACCTCTGAAACCAATAATATATGTTAATTAATTGAATTTAAATACAATTTTTAAAAATGCAAAAAAAGTAGAAAGACTAGATGAGCAAATAAGGGGCAGTCCTACAAAGTACACAAGAAAAAATTCTTTCTTTCAAAGGCACTTTCAAAGGTGATTCACTGTAATGCAGCGAGACTCACTCTACTCATCCCTGGTTGTAAACTCGCACCTCATAGACAGAAGCTGGACACAGGGCAGGGGAGTGGGAGCTACTGCGCAGAATCATTGTGTGGGAGGAGGTTATGCTGTGGAGGGAAAGAGGAACAAGAACTTACTGAGGGACCAACCCTTCACCTGTCACCAGACCCCTGTGTGACTTGAGAGTGAGCAAAGAAAAGGCTGTTGGGTGAGCAACAGTCGAATATTGACTTGGTCTAACCATCTCTCTGCTTGGGGGCCCTTTGAAATAGCTGGTCTCTGGTGCCATTTTCTTGCTGTTGCTCTGGAAGCCATGTTGAAGGCATTAAAATAGAGAGACCAGTATTATTAACTCTGTGTGTGTGTGCGTGCGTGCACATTTATTGTAAAGATATGTTAGCATGCTCCAAGCAGCTTTCCCTGGGTGAGAACACACTGCAGCTCTTCCTGGAGAGGAGCCTATTGCCCCCTTTAAGAATCCCATTAAAGCATGCTGTTGCTTTAAATGGACCATTTAAAGGCAAGGGCCAGTGCCTCACCCAGGGCTAGACACTTAGCAGGCTCTTGAAAAATGTGCTGAAATGGAATAGTCAGTATTCAGTGAAAAGGTAGAAAGTCTGATCTTTTCTTCCTTTTCAGACTTCAAATCATTTACTTTTATAATTGCATTCCATCTCCTTTTCTTCCTCTGTAACCCCCTCAAAACTATACATGTATTTTTGTATGTGTTCATATAGGTATGTGTGTTTATTTATGTTTATATGTACTTTTGGGGGTAAAGGTATGTTTGTCTTTATATTTGTGTGTATGTCTGTATATCTGTATACATGTCTGTATTTGTGAGTATATTTGTGGGTATATCTGTCTGCGTGTTTGTATCTCTTTATTGTGTGTGCTTATGTGTGGCTGTGTTTGTGTGTGTCTATATACCTATATGTATATGTATGTGTGTGTATTTGTATAAATGTGTATAATACCATATATTTGCCCTATGTATGTAGGCATATGTGTATATGTGTGCATAAATACATTTTATGTGTATATATTAGATACCCACCACAGCCTAGTGATCAAACCACATCTTCATAGAAATTAGCTGAAAAGATTCTAAATGCCATCTTGCTTAGGTTCATTCCCTGAGTCTTGTAGCATTAGTGAAGGAGGATGGAAGAGGTTAAAGAAGAAATAATTACTTTAGTGGACTTTGGGATCCTGACATTAGCCATCCAGTCTAAAAGGAGATATTGATGGTACAACAGAGGAGGAAGAGAGAGCTGAAGGAAACGAGATCTGAGAAATGACAGAGGATAGAATCCAGAGCTCGGGGGAGGGTTGCTATGGAAAGAAGAGGCAAGTCTTTTACTTTTACTCGGCTAGGAGGCTCTTTCCAAGTGGAATTACCTTGTTTCAACCGCTCTCAGGGAAGAAGCAATGGTAGCAGCAGACTTGAAATACTCCTTGCTATGGATTGGATTGTGCTCCCCTAAAATTCATATGTTAAAGCCCTAAGTCCCAATATGATTGTATTTGGAGATAAGGCTTTTAGGAGGTAATTCAGACTAAATGGGACAAAAGGGTGAGGTCTTATTTCCAAAGCATTGGTGGCCTTATAAAAAGAAGAGTGATCTTTCTCCACCTGCATACACCGAGGAAAAGCCATGTGAGGCTCTAGTCAGAAGAAGGTCATCTGCAAGGCAGAAAAAGGGTCCTTGCTAGGAGTAGAATCTGCTGGGACTCCCCAGCCTCCAGAACTGTGAGAAATAAACTTCTGGTGTTTAAGAACCCCAGTATGTGGTATTTTGTTATAGGAGCTAAGATACCCCTCAGGATCTCTGCCCGGGCAGCCACTGACTTGTGAACAAGTAGCGTCCAAGGTCCAGAGAGACTCTAACTTTGGGAAAGGCACATCCTTGCTTTATGTGATAGTGACAGAGGCTGGAACAATGAGAGACCTTCAGAAGAAGGGGTGCCGGGATTCTGCAGTCTCCCTCTCAGTCCAAGGAGCTTTATTACATGCATATCTTGTGCTTCTCTACCATGGCATTCTATTTGGCTGATTCCTACTCAGTCCCCCAAGCAGGATGCAGAACCAGGAGGAGGTTCTGTTCTGAGCGACCAAAAGGTTCTCATAAAAATTCATGATTTATTATCTCTTCTTCCCACATCTGCTACCCAGTCTTTGTGGCGAGCTTGTACTTGGTTAAGAATTTAGGCTCTGGAGTCAGATACCTCAGTTCATCACTTACTGGTATTGTGACCTAGGGCAAGTTGCCTAACTTCTCTGTGCCTTTGTTTTCTTATCCATCTACTTTGTAAGTTTACTGTAAAGAATCAAGAAAGTTAAGATATACATGAAAACAAAATCTTAGCAAGTGGTAAACACTCAGTGTTGGCTGTTATTATCTTTTGCTGATCCCCTTCCTCAGGTTTATCAGCAGGGGACCTGTGGCAGCTCCTGGACAGATGCTCAGGCCTAGGCACATGCTTCTAAAGGAAAATGCTGTCTGTATCAGGAGAAGGAGACAGCGCAGCAGGTTTGGTAGTTGAAGGTGGAGGGGTTCATGCCTCTTGGTTTCTGTTTTCTCAGTGATGTGTGAAACAACGTCATCAGTTGATGAGAGCAGGGAGGAGGGGCCATGTTAGGTTTGTGAGAGATGGAGAAGGAATGAATTAAATGTCTAAGAGAGGGGGAAAATGAACCTTCTAGAGAAACCTAGTTAGCTTGTTAAGCAATATTGAGTGCCAATTTGAGTCTTGAGATTATGAATTTAAAGTGAAAACGGAGGCTTGATGGTGTGAATTTCTTCCAACATCCAGCAGCTCCGGTGTTGGCAGGGAGAAAGCATTGGAGTTGCTTTCTGATCGATTGTCCTCATTTGTTGGGCAGTGGGGCTGTTGCGGGCGGGGGGCGGGGGGGGGGAGGCGGGGAGTAGGTAGGTGTCCATTGTGCACTAAAGTCTGCTTTTATAGACAACAATTGTGCCAATTTTTTTCATGACACATTATGCTAATGGTAAAGGGCAATATATTAGAGTCTTCTCACCTTGTTGCAATTTCATTTTTATTCCCTTGTCCTTTCTCCCCGAGCCTACATGTGTAAATTATCAGTTTATGGTAATTTAATTTGTGGAATGCTCTGGACAAAGAAACCATTTTCTTAGTTTATGTGGCTTTGGGTACTATATTTTTCTTTTCATTACCCTTTCGGTGTCTTAATCTCTGCCAGAACAACAAAAGCACAGGACAGTAACAGAGGCTCATATTATAAAGCACATACTATGCACCAGGCACTGTTCTAAGCACTCTGTGTATGTGAACTCATTCATTTTTCACAATAGCCCCATTTTACAGGTAGGGCATAGGGAGCTTAAACAATGTGCATGAAGTCACGGAGTGAGTCAGTATCAGAGCTAGGATTTAATCTGGGCAGCCTTGCTCTAGAGTCCATGCTCTGTACTTCTATGCTTCTCTAATGCACCCTTGAAAGTAAGTTATTAAGGTAAACATTTGTATCTCTCTAAAATATTGACTTTCTGAGATAATTCATAGTAGATCTACCTACGTTTAACTGTGCCATTTTGTTACTTTCCTATCACACTGTATTTATCTACCCACTCCCCCACATCATTAAGGATAAAGGTTATGGAGTATCATCTATCCAGCTGGCCAATACGTATTTATTAAAGACCTACCCCATTTTAGTACAAATGAGCTAAAATTGACCAAAACACTCTCCTTGCATTTCCAGAGCTCAGTCTAGCTGGGGATCAAACAAACAAACAGGGCCAGAACAACAAAGGATACAAGTAAACCCCCATAAACACGAGATCCTATGATAAACCAGCTCTGTAAAGAAAAAAGAACAAGTCAATAATGCTGAATTTATTTCAGCCTCAGTGGGAACCTTTTTAGCTCCTGAGTAGATAGATGTCAACTGGTCCAGTTGTACTGGAGAATTACTCTGGCAACAAGATGCCAAGAACTCTTGTCACTGAGCTCTTGAATTTCCTGAACATGGGGAGTATGGAATGCTGGGAACTGGAGGTGATGTTCTGAGCTCAGTTTTAGCAATTCTAATTTGTCTCTGACCAAATGGGACAAGGCTGGAGTTCTACATATCAGTCAAACAAGGTCATGTCCTGGGAGTGTTTCTTGTGATGGGTAATGTGACAGTGGGCTGAGCAGAGACAAGACAAGTCTGGAGCCTCTCACCCATAGGATTCATTTTGGACCTGGTTGTTTACTGGCTGCATGGCTTTGGGGAAGACATTTAAGCTTTCTTTATTTTTTTTCTTTTAATTTGTATTTATTTATTCATTCACGAGAGACACAAAGAAGAGAGAGGCAGAGACATAGAGAGAGAAGCAGGCTCCCTATAGGGAGCCCCAATGTGGGACTAGATCCCAGGACTCCAGGATCACGCCCTGAGCCAAAGGCAGTCGCTCAACTGCTGAACCACCCAGGCGTCCCGATACTTAAGCTTTCTAAATTGCAGTTTTCTAATTTACAAAAGGAGAAAGTAATACCTTCCTTGCAGGGATGTTGTAGAGATTAGCAATGAGTTTGTAAAGTTACTAGCATAATAGACATTCAATTAACTAAAGCCATCATTATTTATTATTATAGAATTAAACATGAAAGTTAAAACTCTATGGCAAAATTTTCGTGTATATAATCTTTATTGCTGGAGCAATCACCTACTCCTTCTAGTTCTATTTCACCTTGGACATACTCAGAGAAGGTGAAAAGGCCATAAAAATGCAACTTTTTTTAAAAAATGCAACTTATTATATACTCAGTTGTTATTTTAGAAGGTTATCACTAGACTCCACTTAAGAAATTACACAATCATTTTAACTTGTGTTGGACTTTCTATTGCTATATATATGTATATATTAAATTATGCTTTTATTATTATTATTATTATTATTATTACAACATTGTGGTGAGGAGAAAGGTAAAGGGAAGAATTATTTACTGACTGTTTCTATTGACTAGGCACTGTGCCAAGTGGTTTTGGATACATTTAAATATCACAACAACTTGGGAGCTTGGTGGTAGCATTATTCACATTTAAAGACAAAAAACCAAGGCTCAGAGAAGTTGAGTCACTGTTTTCAAGGTCACACAGCCAGTGAGTGTCAGAGCCAGTCTGGCCCCAGGCTCTTTGCTCTGACCTCTATCCTGTGTGGCTTCCTGAGACGGATATTGATGGTCATAGCTGTTTAATAGATGAAGGATGCCAAACCAGGGCAGTTAAGTGACATTTTCAAAGTCATACAGCTATTGAAGAGGAGACTCCAGACTGAGTCCTAGTTTTTCTGCTGTTTGGTCAGTTTTCCTCTTCTTCCTTGAGCCCCTGGGGGCAGACAATATGTAGAATGGTTGAGAACACAGGTTGTTTGGTTTCTTACTGTTAGAAATATAGAAAGAGAAAAACTAGAATGGTGTTGGACTACAGCTAAAGGTATTGGTGTGAACTCCATATATAGAAAAGAACAAATATGTAAATCTCTCTTTTTTTCACACACATAAGTTTCTAATTCTTTACACCTTTAGGGCCAGCTTTGAAGCAGAAATGAGCATACCTACCATCAGATCTTGGTTTCTAAATACCATTCTTCACTAAAGGGAACCAGGAATCCTTAGAGAAATGAAGGTTGGAGCAGGGAGGTTACAAAATAAGCCCGACATATCTTACTGTGCCAATTAGCAAGGAAGTGCTCTAAAAATGATGGGAAAACATAAAAAAGAGCAGACAGGTTGAAGGTGCTCCCGAAAGGCAAATTGAAGACAACTTGAACACTGAAATAAATAATAGTAGTAACACAGTATAATCCATTGAATAAAATAGAAAGGCATGAGTCCACACACTGATATAAATAAATGAATGGCTTCAAAGTCGATAAGGACTGGAATATTTACACAGCTTCAAAGAACCTCCCCACAAAATATTTATTAATTATGGAGGGTAAAAATAGTGACTTCACAACGGAGAAACCTGGTTGACACCATCTTAATTAGGTGATCAAAGTGAAGATCACCAACAATGTGACAAGTCTAAATCATGTGCCCTTTGAAAACATGCAATGGGAACTCAGTGTCACTTCTGTGATATTCATGCTAAAGATGTAAAACTTGAATCTAATCATGAGGGAATATCAGGTACCCCTGAATGAAAGATCTCTACAAAATATTAGATCTGTAATCTTCAAAAATATCAACGTCATTAAAGTTAAAAGATTGAGGAACTGTTCCCAATTAAAAGGGACCAATGGGATGTGACAAGTGAACACAACAACATGATTTTGAACTGCAGCCTTTTGCTTTAAAGAGCATTACCAGGCAAATTGGTAAAATTTGAAAGAGGTGAGAGAATTAGATGGAAGAAATGTTTTGAATGTTAAATTCCTAATCTTGGTGTTCGTATAGCAGTTATGTAAGAGAATATTTGGTTTCTTGGAATTATATGCTAATGCATTTCAAGGTGATGATGGATCACGTGAACAATTTACTCTCAAATGGTTCAGAAAAAAAGGGTATTTGTATTGTACATGCAACTCTTTTTTTTAAAAAAAGATTTATTTATTTATTTGAGAGAGAGTAAAGCCTGAGAGAGTGGGGTGGGGGGATTGGGGGAAGGGTTAGAGTCAAAGGGAGAGAGACTCTTAAAAAGACTCTGTGCTGACTGTGGGCATTTTTCAGGGCTGCATCCCACAATCCTGAGACCAGGACCTGAGCAAAACCCAAGGGTTGGATGCTTAACTGGGCCACTCAGGCACCCCTGTCCTTGCAGTTATTTTAAAATTTGATATTTTTCAAAATAAAAAGTTATTTCCCCCCACAATAAAAACCTCAAAATAAAAGCAACAATAAAAAGGGACACAGGTGCTGCACGCAGGGATTGTAGTAAAGTGGTTAAAAACATAGGCCCCAGGTTTGAATTCCAGGTTTGCCATTTACTAGTTATGTGAGTTGAGGCCTAAGTTATTCGTGACTTACTCTCTTGGTCTGTAAAATGGAGATGATAGAAGCACCAACATTAGATCCTTGGGGATTTAAATGCACTAGAGACCATAAAGTATCAAATATCAGTGCTTAATACCGTTTATTGTTTTTATTACATGCTGGCAACAGGATTCTCTGTGATCTATTTTTCCCTCGGACCACATGCCAGGAAGAAAGATGTGGTGTATCCCTTCTGACTTGTTCAGCTACAAATATAATTCAGCTAGAAAACATTTGCTATATGGTCAATTGTATTATTCAGGCAGATGGCCAGAGATTTTATAGACCGAGAAAGTTTAAAATAATACCAGTATGTTTATAATCCTCGGGTATACACTTAGTTTTGATGCGGAGTCCAATGGGGATTAGATTTCTTTCATTTGACTATACATAACCATTGTATCAGCCCTAAATATTGTATTAGGAATAATCTAGGCATTAGTATGAAGAAAAGTGATTACCACATTGACAAGATGTCTCTTAAGCAGTTTAAACATATACATGCATGGCTATTACAAAGGATTAAAGTATATCCACTACTAAAAATGGTTAATTCAATTAAAAATGCAAATTTAAAACTTGAAATGAAAACAATGTTCTGGTTGGAAAGGAAATACAGATAGCCCTTTGATGTAGATTCTTTGAATTTATCTCTTTTCTGCCTTTGGATATTTAATATCAAGCTTCAATAATGCCCTATGAGGGATGAATTTGGGGATGGAGAGTAAGGCTGGTATTTTACAATGTGTACTTTTTGGTTCATCTCTACTAATGAAATTCAGTTTTAAGAACCCTGAGTTCTTTTCCAGTTAGCTTTGGTTGACATGAGAGCAGATGGCCTCTGACAAAGCCTCTCTGCTCTCTCATTTAATCATCTTTCAAAATGTTACTTTAAAATACTTTAGAGGTTCACAATGACCACTGCTAACATGACAAAATGGGCTGTAGCTACCCCACAGAAAAGAGTGAAAAATTCCAGTGGGGCTGAACTCTAACCTTGACCCTGGGATGCCCACTTGAATATGCCCCTGTTCCTAACTAAAGAGCCACATGGGCTTTTTTTTTTTTTCTCAAAAGGCAGAAAATTTTTGATGCACCTTCAAGATTCCATTTATATCAGTGACATAATGGTGTCAGTTCTTTGAAGGAAGAAAGAACAAGCAGCAACTGGTATTATATCGTTAAGTGCCCAAGAATCAATTACATCCTTGCTGAGACAAGAGGCAATTTTTCCATTTAAACTTCACAGATGTACGGACGGGCGAATTATTGTTGGGTTGTTGCTTCTTTTATTATAATTAACAATTAAAAAACACACGTTATAATGTAATTAGCTGTTTACTGACTATTACTGGCTCAGGTCGTAGTAGAGACTTTACTTTCAAGGATATGAACTACTAAAAAAGTATTTTAATCAACCCTTTTACATTCAGTCACTAGTGTGGAACCATTTTGGCCCCTCACAATTAAGCCACTGGAAATTTCCAAGCTGATCTGGGTTTATAAGAAGCATCTTGTGGAAACCTATCAGTTTCCTTTCTTAAAATACCCTGCTCAGAGTTCATTGATTCTCCATTTCTGGGAAACGTGGCAGCAATTTTCTTGCATACCCCTAATTCCCAACTACCTTTTTTGCTCATGTTCACTATAAATAAATTATTTTACCTCAGTGCAGGCTCATATTTTTTTTAATAAATAAATAAATAAATAATAATTAATTAATTAATTAATTTCAGAGAGGGAGAGTCAGAGAGGGGCAGGGGCAGAGACAGAGAGAGAGAGAGAGAGAGAGAGAGGGAGAGAATCCCAAGCCAACTTCCCACTGAATGCAGAGCCTGATGCTGGGCTTGATGACCCTGAGATCATGACCTGAGCCAAAACCAAGAGTCACACACTCAACTGACGGAGACACCCAGCTGCCCCGATGTAGGCTCATATTCTTACACACATGCAGTATGCATGAGAAACTACCTCTCTCAGGAGGTTTACTCAAGGTCAATTAGACTTTTTATGATCACCCTTATATGGACACAACCTATTTGAAGGAAGCTGATAATTTAGATAATAAGCAATGCCATGTTGGAAAAAGGCACTAGAAATGGAAATTATTTAAGTGTAACAGTAGATGACTATTCATAAGTATAAGAGCTAACACTCGTAGGGTGTACTTGTGTGCTAGGCACTGTTTTAAGTACCGTATATGCTATCCACATATTAATTCATTTAACTCAGCCAAGAGACTGAGTAATTAGACCATGGCTACAGAATTTGCAAGGGGTGGTTCTGGAATTCAAATCCAGGCAGCTGGCCCTAGAGCCCATGCTTTCAGCCACTATAGTCTACTAGTATCCATAAAACATGAGTATTAGAGCAAGGTCAAACCAATTTTTGTTTGTTTGTTTTAAATCCATGAAAATGAAGTAAAAGAGGTTTGAAAAGCAGTCTCTTCACATCCCTATTGACAATCAATGCTGATGAGATTCCCAGGGAATCTTCCATTTGCTTACTTTGTGTCAGGCAAAAGCATGAAGAGTATTAAACACTGAGGAGGTGCCCCTGGAAAATAATGGCAAAACTTATGCTTGTGTAACACGTTCATGACCATAAGAGATCATTAAAGTTGCCTGTACCTCCTTCTGTGACCTTAGACCCTAAATCTAAGAGAAAGAACTGCCATATTTTGCCACATAATTAAAACTATTGGTATTATTCAGATACTTAGGCTACTTTTTAGGTATTTAAAACTATTTTTGGATCTTCTTGCATCAGGGCATCTTGTGTGGAGAGTAAATGATGACTAATAATTATTAAGTAAGGCACTTCTTACCTGTACCCTATCCTTTTACAAGTTAGAGGTAAAGGCAACTTACGATATAGGTCAAGTAATTGAACAAGGACAAGTGTTATGTGATGTAAAGGGAGTGGGGTGGGGAGAGGGGTGGGTAGAAAATGCTGGTTTCAGAAAACTTAGGGCTAGGCATAGTTACTACAACTGAGCCCAGCACAAGGCGACAGTGCAATGGTGAAATGTGTCTTGGCTTCTGAGATTTCATCTTTTATCCTTGTTCCTCTACTGGCTGCTGGCACTTAATGCTGATATTTCTCTCAGGCATGTCTCCTGCAGCTCCTTCCCCCCAGGGTCTCTTAGCTGGCTGTCAGCTCATCTCTTAGAAGCCACAGCTTGATACCGGCTTGAGAAACTACCTCTCCCAGGAGACCTGGGGTAGAATAAATGAGAGCACTTGGAAAACTTGAAAAGGTGTTACAAGTATTTGTTGTTATTATTAATGGGACATTTAAAGCAGTAATACCTTTAAACTAGGAAATTGAATCAAATGGTAACTCAAGCAGTTTTATAGGCTGTAAAGACGTTTGGCTGATGTTCGAGGTGAGGGGCCCAACTTGGGACTCATATTATGACTGTGTGTAAAGCAGGCTTTGCCTTGTATTAGGGAGACAGGAGGGAAGAAAGCAGGTGAAGGCAGAAGGCAAAACCCCACTGAGTCTATTAGCAAGGAGAGGAGTGGAGAGAGAAGTCTATCCGTGCTACTCTTCTAACCACAGTTACAGCACTTCACCTTTATAAACATTGATTGAGTGCCTGCTGTGTGCCAGCCCTGTGCTGGATACCAGAAGTACCATGGTGATCCAGACATGTCCTTGCCCTCAATGAGCTCATGGCCTAGAGAATGACACCAACAGGCAGATCTTCTCCATGGCTGTCCAAACCGAGATACCCTTTTCTAGGGAGAGTCAGGTAGAGGTCTGGAAAGAAGGATTATGACCCCTGGATGGACATCATCCCTGCAGATGGAGAGGCAGAGTGTGTGGAGTTCTGGTCGTCAGAGAGTATTTAGGGTAAAGTCTCTGTATCAACTGCACCCATCATGGTAGCTCAGCTCTAGCCAAGGTCAGAGTCATGGAGTGTCCTGTGTTCATATTGGGCATTAGAGGCCATCTCTTCCAAATCTGTTATTTTACAGATGAGGAAATTAAAGTCCAGAGATATACTGATTCACACTGGGCAGCGAGTGGCAGAGCTAGATACAGAAACCAGATGCTCTGATGCCCTATCCACGCCACACTTAGGCCTGGGCCACAGGGGCTTGGCAGCTATTAAAATGAGGACACACCTAGGAGACGGGGCATTTTCAGTCTTTTGAGTCATTTATACTTCAGGGTGAATGACTTCATCAGAGCCTTTTAGAGAATGGATTTGGAAAGAAGCTGAAGAGAGATGGGAGTAGGCACCAAGGGTGAGGGGGAACAAGTGGAGGCCACTGGAATCAAGCTTTGCCAACTCACAGTGTGGGTGAATTGTGCACAGCCAAGGGTCTCCCCACACATGGGCCTTCATGCCTTATCATTTGCGCCAACAGGTTAGAAACCTCTTCTGACAAGACAGAAGCGAGTCCTGCAGTCTCAGGGAAATTCCAAGTGTTATGTACATTCATACATCCCTCTTCTCCACAGAGGCAGATGCCAGAGGCGGCACAGGGGCTGACCCCACTACTGAATCAGTGATGCTCATAGACAGACATGCAGAAAGGCAGGACATGGAAGCCCCAGCTGGCCCATCCAGGGCCCCTCTGGAGGCAGCAGGGTGACCACAGTGAAGGTGGAACCTGGCTCCAAGAGGCAGGGGGCAGGGGTGGGGGGAATTGCACGTGGCCTTTGGGGGAAGCATCCTCTTCACTTGCATCAGCTGCAGAAAGAACTTATGACAGTAGTGTTAGTCACTGACACACCTGGTCCACCAGCCCTTCTGTCCAGCTACCTTTCCCGAAGGGGTGATCATGTGACTCAGTCAGGCCCAAGATACATAAAGAGAAGTCTGTTGGGTAGGGCTTCTAGGAGATTTGCTATCCAGGTTAAAAAAAAAAAAAAAAAAAAGAGTGATGCATGCTCTCTTCCTTCTCCCTGGAACAGGGATCTATGGCCCCTTATGACCATGACAAATGAACACAATAAGGATGACGGGAAGAACCTGTTACTATTGCCATCATCAATTTTCTATACTCATTCTGGACTGCTTCCCCCATGTATCTTAATATGTAAGACAAATAAAGCCCTGTTTGTTTAAGCTGTTGGGTTGGGTATTTTCCTGGTTCCGTAACAAGCAATGGGCCCTGAGATTCAAGGACTTTCCCAGTCAGGTGTCACATAACCTCTCCGTCTCACCTCCTGCCACCTTCGTCCCTTCTCCAAACCACTTTTTTCCAATTCAAAAGGCACAGCCTTGAAAAGTCTCCCCTGGGAGAACTGCTTGCACACCCTGCCTTGTGCTCTTGCCTTGTTCATACCGCTAATGACAGCATGTAAAACCATGTATTATTTGTTGATTCGCTCAGATTCTTTTAACTGTCTCCAAACCCGATTCCCAGCCTCCACTTTGTCTCCTATGGTGTATTCTCAAACAGCAGATGGAACAGCGCCTTTAAGACACCAGTCAGACCATATCCCTCCTCTTTGCAAAGCCCTCCACTGCCTCATTTTTTTTTGCAAAGTAAAAGGCAAAATCCTTACAATGGCCTCTAAGTCTCGTAGGATCTTTCTGCCCCCCCCCCCCCATTACTTCTCCAACCTCCACTCCTGCTAGTCTCCTAGCTTCTGGCTCTTGAACCACACTGGCCCACTTTATGGGTCTGCAGTGTGCCAGGCACACTCTCACCTTCTGGTTTTTACAGAAGTTGTGGCCTCTGATAAGATGCTTTTTCTCCTCCCCTCCTTCAAGTCTTTGCTTAAGAGACCCCTTCTTCTTTTTTTTTTAAGAGACCCCTTCACTTAGGGGTCTGGACACCCCATTCAGACTGCAACCTGACCCCATTCCTTATTCCCAGCCCTCGACTCCCTGCTTATTCTGCTCTATTGTTTTCTATAGCAGCCATCATCTTCTAATACACTATGTGATTTACCTATTATTATGTGAATTGCTTATGCTTTATTTCCTCTTGCCAGAATACAAGCTCCCCAAGGGCAGAATTTTTTGCCTTTGTGTGTGTGTGTGTGTGTGTGTTGTGGTTGTTAGCTAATTTATTTTAAGTGCCCTGAACAGTGCTTGGCAGATAAATATTTGTGAGTGCATGAAAAAACCGATTCATATAAAATTACTATGGCACTGAGGACGTACCATGCACCAAACCCTCTCAGCTCCTGGGGCTGTGGTGGGAATGAGATGGTATCCTGGCCCCTGAGAGTCTGCAGTTACCCCACCCAAACTAGTCTCACTAATGGCAGAGGGTGTTTTCTTATAAAGGAAAGATAAGAGTTTAAATGTTGATTTCCACTACTTGATTACAAGCACATCTATAATTCATACAGAAAAGGGAAACAGATGGTTCCAGGTTTTGGAGAACTCTACAAAGAAAGATGTTGGTATAATAAGCTGGCGGCCTAGGCGTCTGCATTTCCAGGGTTCTCTTCCTTAAGATGGGAGGCCTGAAGGCTGATCTTGCCCACATTTGATCTCAACTGAAGTCACTTCTCACTTTTTGGACTATGGCTGAGGAATCAGAATCCAAGATATGATCTGACTGGACCAACAGTGTCAACCATCTCCCTTGGATAGAAGTCACAGCTCTAGTAACTTTCTTTGAACTTAACAATGAAAGGAAGAATTTAAATACTGCCCCTGGGCCAGCATTCCTATTCCTGCAAATCTCACTAGATTTGATTGTAGGATTTAAACTTGATAAGTTTGCTCTTGATTTTATGTAAAAACGGACAGTTCATGTAATGGCTGCCAAGATTTCTTCCCTTTACTCAAAGGTGTCAGGGCAACAAGAATTTCTCTCAATTTTAACTTTTTGGCTTTTTGTTTAAAGAGACGGTCACTTGGTCCTCTGGAGAAGCCCTCCACAAGCAGCATGGAGATTTATTTACTTTTATTCAAAAATATTGCGGTGAATAATTTTTATTTTGTGTTTCGACTCTGCTTATCCCTTTGATGGAAAAGTACTTTATAACCGATAGGCATTTTAGCAGATCAAGGAGATTCATTACCCTGGCGGTTTTTCATTTTCAGATAGAAATGAGTAGAAATTATCCAATTTCTCTCTTTATAATAACGTCCAATACATTTAGTGTCCAATTTCACACTGTCCCTTGATTTATAGCATTTGCCAGATTAATCGAGATCTTCTGATACTATAAAAGGTTGGGAGTCTCTTAACCCTATAAACCTCAGGAGGCAAGCATAAAGAACAATACAAGCAATAAACCTGTTTGACTCTCAAACACACTCTAGACAGCGAAATAATTTATATCCTATTTACGCATGTGTTTCAATCTTGTCCTGCCCTGCCCCAAACCTTGAGGAAATGTGCAGAGTCTTGGCAGCAGAAGGAATCTCTTAGAAGCCTTTGTTAAAATCAACAGGAAAGTAGAGTAAGCCGAAGGTACATACCAGAGTTTCGATAGTCTACATCTTCCATATCTTTGCATACCAAGTTTTCATCTACCTGCTATCTCACAGGGGGTGAGGTGCTACAGATGGCCTTTGGGTCAGGCTCTTCTGGCTCTACCACTAATCAGCAGTGTGGCTTTGAACAAATCAATCTCTCTTAGCTTTGTTTTCTTTTTTTTTTTTTTAATAAATTAATTTTTATTGGTGTTCGATTTACCAACATACAGAATAACACCCTAGCTTTGTTTTCTTATCGTTAAAGTGGGCCCAAAACAAAGACAAGAAGTATATGGCACATAGTAGCGTTGTACTATGTATGACACCCACCTTCCTCCCCGCCCCCCTCACATTGTTTCTCCTAATTGAAGCAATGTTTCAAGCTCACTTCAAGTCCAAGCACCTTTTGCAAGGTGGCCTTCATCAAGAATTGTGGTGTGTGATGCTATGTTGACATGGGGATGCAGTTCTATCTCTGCAAATACACCGAGAGTCATTTGAAGACAGGGACTGGGTGTCAAACTGTGTTTCTTTGGTTTCTTACACAGTGTAATTGCTTCATAGATATTAGTGGATATTAGTGACTAATGACTTTTAAAAAAGAAAGAAAAAGAAAGAAAGAAAGAAAGAAAGAAAGAAAGAAAGAAAGAAAGAAAGAAAAGAGAAAAAAAAGAAAGAAAGAAAGGCAAAAAGGAAAAAAGAGAGAGGAGCCTCATGGGTTATCTTTTCTGCTTATTTGGAAATCCCACGTTTAGTTGTCTTGACGCAGGCATCTCCTGCAGCTCCTCTGAGCTGAAGAAGTCTTCTTGAGACAAAATCCTGTAATTTTCCTTTCTAGCCTCTGCATCATGCTATCATTTTCCTTTGCAGTGTTTTATTGAAACTACTAACTACCTTAACCTCTTCTTGCTGGCCCCATCCAGTTTGAGAGCAAAAAGGTCAAAAGAAAAATTCTCTGTAGTCCTTATTTTTCCAGAATCTGCTGATTCTTTCTCTGAAATGCTTTCTATGCCTGTCCTGCTCCCCCTCCTCTAGGTTAGGTGCTCCTCTTATCTCACCTGCCTTCAGTCCTGTCAATTTCCATCTCTCCCCCGCTGGATCCATAAACTCTGTTGTGGGGAGATTTGACTCAGGTGGAGCTCCTATCACCGCAGTGGCTCTGCCTAGAGAATCAAACCCCTCTGCCCTATCCCCAGCACCTTCCATGACCCCTCCACACTCAGCTCTCCCATTTTTTGATGGCCCCTGGGATTCATCCTAACTGAGCTCATGTGGTCCACCCCAAGAGCCCCTTCTGACCTCTCTCCTACCACTTGTTAATCCTTCCCTGGCCACTCAACAGCTCCCTTGTCTGTATCTCCGGGTCTTGATTTCTTTTCGATGGCCCCTGTGCCTCTCTGTCATCAAGATTTCTCATCCTTCAGCAAGAGTAAACACCTTCTACTGGTGTAGGACCCTTGGGCCTTATGAAGACCCCTTTAAAGCATTTATTCCTCTCAACCTTGTCTTATGGTTAATTAAAATATTTTGTATTATAAAAAATTCTATTTTGGTCTTTACTCTCCTGTTTGATTTTCTTATAAACATTTTGAGGAGAGAATGCATGGCTGATATGTCTTTCCTTTTGAAAGAAGTTTTTTTTATTTTCCCATTACAAATTCAGTGCACCTTATTACTCTGAGTTGGAGGAAAGGCATTTGTAGATAGATAGCGAGAGGGTCTGAGGTCAATAGCCCTGTGTTTTCTTGGTGAAGAAGATATCAAAGTCAAGGTTTTAAAGTAACCTTTTTAAAAAAAGTCATAATAATTTGTTTCTCTAATACTATTAAAATGCTTAGCTTATGTATATTTCCACTTCCAAATATAATTTTACAGAAAACTCTATTGCCCAAAAACATTTGTAGACTCATTGCAGAATATTTGGGAAATTCAGAAGTTGGAGCAAGGGAGGATATCTTCATCTTCAGTCTAACACATCACCTGATACATTAGACTTTGACTAAATTATCTTGAAGGAATGAATCTATGAAATCAAGCTTTTCAGAAGATATGGGGCTTTGGAATGAGAAGACTAGGGGCATGTAGGTCTGGGGCAGGAATCCAGAGCAGCCTGTGGAGTGGCAGGATTTGAGGGTTGACAGGAAACCCCATATAGATTTTTCCAAAAGTTCGTGGTTTGAATGCCACTCAGTACAAAATGGCACATGAGAATACTTCTCTCTATTCTTCTTAAACCACTAATACCCCTGGAGGGCAAACACAATTATGCACAAAATGGAATTGCTTGACATTTTCTATACCTTTCATCTTTGGAGGGACATACCAGGGTTGGAGGTAGGGCCAGGAGAAATTGTATAGAAAGGAAAGTCACAGACATTGACAACAATCCTTTAAGGTGATTGCATCAGCTTGTATTTCTCTAACTAACCAGTCCCCAAGGCCCAATCCACGTGTCACTTAACCTTCCCTCATCCTCAGGACAGGACTTTCCTGTTTACCTCCAGGCTCTCTCTGCCCTTCTCTTGTTCTAAATTCCTGCCAATCAGCCCTCACAGTACCTCTCCAAATCCCAGGGCTGTGGGGATTCCCCCTGACATGGGGAGAAGTGGGTTCCAGCCTGCCCGAGGCTTCTACTCGGTGTCTGTGGTGAGAACACTGGGTGGCAGGCAAAGGGTCTCGTCTTGCTGCTGGCGAGCTCAGCATCTGGCCGCCTTCCCTGGCATGCCCCTCCCTCACTACAGCTGGCTAATGAGCCAGATCCTGGCCTGTGAAAATTTATTATGAGAGCACTTAGTATTAGCATGAGGCCTGTTGCCCGTCACTGCTCACAAAACATTTTGAGGCCTTCAGGTGGAAAGTGCTATAAATGCAAAATAGCCTCAGCTTAGTCTTGTTCAGTCCATCAGCAAATGATAGGTGAGATACTGTCCTGTTCCAATGAGTCTCTTCCACTTTGGTCAGATGATTTGTGAAAATCATAGCAGAAGCAAGGTCTTCTCCCTTGCTTTCTTCATGGTGCAGGTAGAAGAGGAAACAAGAAAAGTATAGCTGCCCTGGTTCTTGGTCTAATACAGTAAAATAAAACATTTCCTCTTCATGGACTGTAATTTGTGGCTAATTAGGTATAAATGCATTTTGACTGACCAACTCTAACCTGGAGGTCAGCTAGTGGGTTTCCTAATGGATCAACAAGAGAGATGGCAAATGCTCATCACAGGGGAATAAGCATCTTCAGTCGAGATGTGCAAACCGTATCTGTCTGAGCACTGCTCCTCTATCTGGAAGGGGTCTGCCTGGGTCCACCTTCCTCCTAGTTAACACATCCTTAATGAGAACACTCAAATATCACTCCCTTCTAAAGGCTTTCCCCCACTCCCTGGGTTATACATAGCCAGGCTGGAGCTAGATTTTCCTGTTATGTCTCATGGTACCTATGGGCCATTCATGTATAGCTCTTACCGGAATATTATTAACTCACAATTGATCCAACCTGTTCCTCCCACTAGACTGAATTTCATGATGGCAGGACTTAGGTCTGCCTTGGTTCCCCACAAGTGTTCCAGCCACAGTGGCTTCCACTTAGCGGCTGCTCAATATGCTTTGAATGAAATAATTGTAGACCGTTAGCACCAGGAGGGACACTGAAGTCCCAAGACATGACATAATTTGCCCCAAAACACAACTACTTCTTGTGACAAATTACATTTTCCTGATTCTTAGTCCCCCATTCCTTTCTATAGTCACTTGTGAGCCCCCTCCCCTCAGAATGAAAAAGTTGCTCCCAGAGCTATCCTGGTCCCTGGCCTCAGCTCAGATTCTAGAATGGACATAGGGTGGTGAGAAGAAAGGGACACCCAGCGAGAGCCCTATCATATCCAGCTTCCATAGATTGTTAATGCATCCTGCTTCCTTTGAAGCACAGGACACTGTATTGAGTTCAAGATCTAAGAGTTTAACCCAGAAAACAGCTGATCTCTACTAGAAGAACATTTGAGGCCTGAGGTAACTCAACCGACAGGAAAGTAGGTCAAATTAAATTCTATAAGCAGGGGAAACCCCTCGTTAAATGATGGGAGACATATCATGATCCCACTGATAGGGTCTTGGGGAAAGAAAGATTCTTCACGCTCATCCCCCCAACTGGAGGGAGCAACAATGAAAGGACCTTACTTACCAGAAACATCTATTTTGTTCAGGGAAGAAAAATAGCTCTTAAGAGTATTCATGAAATAATTGCAATCAAGGGCAAGGCTATAAACATAACAGCCTGAATGGTACAGGAAGATATAAAGAGCCAGGTGCACCAGAAAACACACTGTCTTTAAGTTAAATGGCTGGGTTCTCTCTTCTGGTCACTAGAAAATTATAGAGGGGAGTTGTTAGCTTGGCATTTCCTTTTTCAATAGTAAATCAATGGATCCTTCATTTTCACTAAATTGTTTTCCTGCCCTCCAGGGAAAATATGACACAAGCATAATGCAGATGCGGAAAGGAAAGGCCGGGCTGGGACAAAACATTTAATTAAATCCCCTTTTATAAAACAACCTTCCTTCAGCTTGACAAATGGATGAAGCAAAATGTGCTTATACAGGCAAAACAATTAACCAGGTCCATAACAGTTTATAACTAGCATGGATCAATCGCAGGTGGTAATTCATTCCATTGCTTGTCACATGTGTGCTGGGGAAGGAGGAGGGGAGGAGATGCCTGGTCTCCTCAGAGTGGTGGCTTCTGAACAACAACTCTTCGCTCCCTCACAGAGCAGAGGTTTGTGAGGGACTTGGCAGGGCCCAAGGTTCTGTGTTGAAGGAACAGAATTCCTTGGTTCTACTAAGTATCCCCCCCCCCCCCGTGCGCATGTGTGTGCGTGGTAAGGGCTGGGAGATGAGTGGAGGGAGTTCTGCAAAGGAAGTACAGTCTGGTGGCCCAAGCTGCTGAACTCAGGCCTGTTGGTCTGACCAGGGCTATTGCTACAATAAGATGCCGCTTCCTGTGTCCTTAGTGAAGTGCATGCATTTCTTGATTAAGTCATTTACGCAACTGTTCAATTCTTATAGCATTAAAGTTGTGTGATGGTTCGCTCTGTGTTACTCATAGCTTCAATGATGGGGATATAAAGATAAATGAGCAGTATCTATCCTTTGGGGAATTGCAGAGCCTGACAGCAGTAATAACATGCAATAATCATAGGAAGTGATCACATGCACCATTCAGAGCCTTTTCTATTAACTTAGTTAATCCTCACAATAACCCCATGTGGTAGGTGCTGTTGTCTCCGTTTTGCAGATGATGAAACAGAGGTGCAGAAAGGTGAAATAACTTGCCTCAAGTCACACAGCTAAGGAGACCCAGACTAGCACCCCAATAGGTGGGCCTCTGGAACCCATCTTCCTAGCCACAACCTCCTACTGCTTCTTGCTAAGCTCATTCTACCTTCAGAGTCTAGTGGGGGCACAGAGAGCAAGGGGTCAGTTCTCTGCAGGATCAGGAAAGCTTCATGGAGAAGAAGTAGCCACAACTCAGCACTAGGTGTTAGATGGAGTAGGAAGGAGAACTGGGCAAAAAAGACAGCCTGAGCCACGGGGGTTTCAGAGGCAAAGGCTGGAGGGACCTCACAGTGGGTTCCCTGTCACACCCTGGTTTGGTGGAGTCTTGCAGCTTTCTCACACATGTAATCCGTCCCCCAGTCAAGGACCAAATTTTGGGATCATGCCATTGGTTACTGTGTCTGCCACCCTCTGATTCCCCAGAGCACCCCACAAATACAAGGTGATTGAAAAGAAAGGGTAGGGTAGAGAACACAGACTCAGGCTCTGGGAGGAGGCTAAGTGGTCTGTTACAGCCCTGGCAGGTGGAATGGACGCAGTTCAGGGGAGTGAGTGGCAACAAGCACATCACAAAGTAGAAGCTGGTCATGCTAAGGGCAGAGGTGACTCCTCTAAAGCTCTGGCACCCAAGTCTGGGCTTTTAAAGTTAAGACCACAATGGCTCTATGGGTTCAGGAGTTCAGAGGTTACCCTGGTGCCAAATTCAGTCTGCCCCTGACATTGTGGGCTTTCCGGGGCAGCGGAATTCACCAATGCAAGTTGCATTGTGTTCATGCTCACTTAAGCCACATTCATACTGTGTTTACAGCAGGAAGAGGACAGTTAAGATGGAGTGAATGGTGCAGGAAACAAGAGAACACATGCTGATGATAGCCCAGAATGTCATTTGACTTTTGTTTGCCACTTTCCTCTGCAGGGGAGACCCACTTCAGGATTTTAAGCTCTGAAAACACGGAATTTCATAATGTTTCCTGTAGGAAATCAAAAGGTCCTTTAAAGCATTCTAATGATTTCTTTAATTGCCGCTATGTTAATGCTGCTTGAATTCTGGGAGGTTTCCCCATTGTTTATTGTTGACAGAGTAGGAACACACCCCATTGGGTACATGGAGATATTTATGAAATGAGCCTTAGGAACCTAGAGGAGTTCTTCAAGCCTTTGCTTCCCAAGGCAGGGTCTTTACTGAACATCGTGATTTTCTTCTTGATGTGAAATTCCAGAATGATCACTGAGGGCTTTGTGGTAGAACAGCACTTGAACAGTGCATCCCCCAGAGGATTTTTACTGGCAAAATTGCAGCTGTTTAAATATGTTCATATAGAAGCGACTTTAAACAAGCCTGGCATAACTTTTGTGAGTTGCCACTCTACAGAGCTTGGTCTAGAACTGCAGATTTAAAAGTGTTGCTCTTGGGAATTTTCTTTACTGAATTGCAGTCACCTCTACTCTGTGCTGTCAGAAGTCTATCCATCCTTGCGCTGTACCCTTTCAGCCAGGCTCACCCTTCTCCACGATCTTACTGGGTTGATAAAGATATTCTTGTTTTACACAGTTTTTCCTTTTTATCTTTATCATTTTACTAGCCCTTCCCTTCCAGCAAAACTCACATATGCTAAGTCTCATTTTCTCAGGGCTCTACTTTCTGTCTGCCCAAGTGGAAAACAGTAACTGATAATCTCACTTGTATTCATGAACAAATGGGATGAACTAGAATCCCTCCCTTCTCCCAAACCCTTTCTCTAGTTTGCAGTAGAATAACCGTACCTGTTTAATAGGTTCTCTTTGGAACTTGAAAGGGTATTTCATATGAAAAAGAGTGTGGAGCTATGCTAGGAGTATGGAAAGATGTATTTGTAAATAAACTGGGATGCTCATAAAAAACCATGGATGAAAAGTCTTAGCATCAAACTATGTGTCATTCCCGCTGTGTCAGATGCCTTAGCATATACTCACAGGCACTTCCTTTTAGTCATCAGCACCTCTAACTTTCCTAAAGAACCCACAAGTTAGCCGAATGCATCTACGCAGGTAAATAAGTATACCTCTCAAGCATTTAGGACCACCCAACGTTGTAATTGCTAATTTTATGTGAACTAATATCTGTACCTCTTATTTTTAGAGGAAAAGGTTGTCATCTTTTGATGGACAGAGTTATATTGAAGTGGGTTTTGTGTTCAAGATGGCCTGTACAGAAAGAAAGTCTCTTCTATGTCAGGCTCTTTGTGGGTCCTTTTCCCAGAATTCCTCACCTTGGCCCTGTACACTATGTTTAGCTATATACAAAGTGTTCTTTAAAACATCCTGTAGGCAGCAGGTTGTATATTCATGCATCCCTATATCCCTCCATCCTTCCTTCCATCCGTCCATCTATCCACCCATCCATCCATCATCCATTCATCATTTTATTGAATCAGGTCACTTGTCATTCCCTTGCTCAAATGTTTTGAATAGTTTGCCATCACTCCCATGACTCCTTCCCATGGTTAACAAGCTCCCACGTACCCAAACCCCTGCCTATCCCTCCTATAACTGGGTTTTCTCATATTCCTTGAAGGCCTTTTTGCTCACTATCCTTCTGCTCAGAACCTCCTTCACTGAGACACTTCAGGTCTCTGATCCAAAGTTCCTTTCTCAAAAGGTTTTCCTTTCTAAAATAGAGTCCCTTGGCCACATAGTGTCCTCTTACCTCACTTAACTTTTTATTCCAACACTTACTTAAGATCATCACCATGTAAGATCACAGATACATATTTGTTTTCTACTTGTCACTGTTCCTACAATATAAGCTCCAGGGAAGTAGGATCTTAGTCTTTTCTCCTCTTTGCTCTATCCCCAGAGACTAGAGAAACACCTAACAGTAGTAGGCACTCAGTAAGTATTCATTGAACAAATGAATGATTGTCTGAGGTAAGTACTATGTTATCCTCCTTTTACAGATGAGGTAATTGGGACTTAAGTGACATGCAGCAAGTGGTGGACCTAGGACCCAAACCTAGTTTTAAATCCAGGTCCAGTTCTCTTTACCTCCCAAACGCAACTGCATGCTACTGTCAGACTAGATGTTGGGCCCATAGAGACAAATGGGACACAATTTAATTATTGCCCTCTGCTCGTTCATAGAGCAACAGAAGGGGCCAGACAGAAATAGATAACATTAAGGAGGAATGAATACCTGGACAAGGCACAGAGAAGGAAATGTTTAACTCCCTATGAATCTAGTTGGGATGGAAAATATTTGCTAGTGAAAAGGGAGAGGTCATATTAGGTAGGAAAACAACATGTTGCAAAAGCACTGGGACATGAAGTGTTTGGTGGTCAAGCACCCTGAGTGGCCTGGCCTTGCCAGCTGGAGTGGGAGAGGGTGGGAAGGTGGAGGGGAAATGAGGGCTGCAGAGGCAGGCACCGGCACAATGGACTACTTACCCTGTAAGTATGATGGCAACATGTACATGTAGATACGCATATTGACCAAAATGGGTGTACAGTGACAACTTTATACAAACAGCAAGATGGACTTCTTACACAATTTCTGGAAGGACTCAGTGTATTGCTACAGAGCAGCACCTTGCTAAAGGTATTTTGATAAAACAGAGAATACACTTTCAGTTCCCCAGTTCAGAAGGCTCACCAAGATCTCTGCGTTTAAAAACCAGACACAGTGCTATCAGCTTTTGTAAGTTGCTCGCTCCCCATATAAATCCTAACCTTTAAAAGCCACACGTTTCAAGTAATTTTTATTAGCACGGTAAAGTGAAACAGGACTGGTGAGGCCAGGTAGTGGAGACTGGCAGAGACTTGTTTAGGTGTCTACAGGATGGGAGAGTACATGGTGTAGTATAAGGAGAACTGTAGGTCTGCAGGGCCTGACCTGGCAGGAGCTGGGGATGCAGGACATGGATTTTCCTAGTTTGGTGGGAAGAATGTTCTCTGGGGTTATGATCCTTTGACTGTTTCCAGTACTTAGGTATGATCAACTGCCATTTAAGCAGTGTAGGTATGACTAAGGATTCCAGTTACAGCCTCTGGGAAAGAAAAAGGTTTTTTGAATCCCCTGTAACTCTCTCTGGCTGAACAGACACAGGAAAGCATGGTATACAACAAGCCATCCCTAATGTGAAGAGAGTAGGGTAAAGTGAGGAAGCCTGGAAAATTATATTTTGAGGCAAAGTTTAGAGTCATTTG
Source organism: Nyctereutes procyonoides (assembly GCF_905146905.1). NCBI lineage: Eukaryota > Metazoa > Chordata > Mammalia > Carnivora > Canidae > Nyctereutes > Nyctereutes procyonoides. Next base: position 39,453,049 of record NW_026575042.1, read on the forward strand.
TGTCACATCATGCTTTCTGTTTAGGATTTCTCAAAGTTCCCACAAAGTCTCCTGCTCTACTTGTGTAGGAACCTGCTATACTGATGAGGTGAGAGCATTGTTTTAAGATCTTAAGCATAATAATAGTATTTTAAGATATAACCTCATTTGCTACTTTTTTAATTGCTGCTTTGTAATGTTTTATCTACTTTAATTACTGTTTTAATGTACTGCTTGTACCCCGAGGTGCTTCTGCGGATGGTACCATTTTCAGAAATGAAGGATTAAATAAACAAATAACTTCACAGGTGAAGAATCACATTAGTGAAACCTGTGCCTAAATAAGCATTTGTTATTTGCCTGGTGTTGAGTGTTAGTAAGCAGTAAGTCTCTCTTTCAAGCATAAGGACGGAGCTGTGACGTCCAAGGTCAGACACGGAGCATGGGTAAAACTGGGAATGGAAGGCAATATTCCCAAGGGCTCTCTTAGTGTCCAATAACTAGAATTCATGCTATCATGTTTAAGTTTGATCTTATGTTCTCAACAAGTCTTTAAAAGTAACAATAGCTCTAGTGAAGGCAAAAGTATATATTTTCCATTTAACTCTAGCAGCAATTGAACGATAGTTCTCTTGGCCAGGAAACAAATATCATAGACCCAGTTCTCAATCTGAGTCATGTTACCTTTAGTCACACACTTGATAGCATTCCTTGGCTTAATAAAGTAGGAAATGGACTGCTGGCTTGGGGTTTCCTGACTTGAAGTAGGTGCTGTAATGACATAACTCCCCTCCATACCCCCACAGCCACACTGAGCTTTTTATTTCTGTATTTAAGCACAGGCAAGGTCAAAACAATAGATGAAATTTCATAAAACAGTAGTAGTTACGCCTAGATGTTTTTACTGACTTCCTGAAAACACTTTGGAATCAGCTCCAACTGCGTTTATAAATGAAAAAGGAAATGAAGCTCAACACCCCAGCCACAGAATTCTTTGGTCCTGAATTGGCCAGATGCCTAGATTTCCTTTACATAAACAGGGTCAAATGTGAGGCCAACCAACAGTAAACTAAAGATTCTGGCCTCCCAGATCCTCATGGTCAAAGATGCCAATGAAGTTGTCTAGTTTCCACAAAACTGTGATGCAAATTCTTAGTATGGGGAAACCAGGCAGATGAATACAATCAGCCCAGGGACCAGCACAGAGGTCTAGAGCCCTTGGAGCAAATGTGGCTCAGGAAGTGCAAAAGAAAATAACTTAATCATACTTCCTCTCCACCCCTACACACACACACACACACACACACACAAATACACACACACACAGAACCCAGTTTCACAGTCTCCTGTGACTTTTTATTAATCTCAGATAGCTTAAAAAAGAGTCCTCTGGTCATTTGTAATCACAGAAATAGTCTCAGTTCAGCAATAACTATGCCCAGTTACATGTAATAATACCAGAATGTGAAGTTCATTCAAAGTGAGTCTGTAGCTTGGGTCTGCTGCAAGGGTCAAGTCCTTCTTTCTATCCTCCTCCTCCTTTCCACCCTACTCCCACTTGGGCCTCTCCAAGGTCAGGGAACAGGAGGAGGAGGAGGAGTGATTAATGTGGAAGAAAGATAATGTCTGCCTGGCACAACTGTGGCCTTGTTTCCCTTTGGCTATGGCAGATATTGGAAGCTTATTTGTGCAGTTGTTTGCCAGGGCTCTTCAAAGGCCCATCTACTGATGGGCTTTCTAATCTGTGGATTCCTGACATGGATCGTGTGTTCCATCTACCCTTCCCTTGGCTCTGAACATCTAACTATTTAGATCTGGCTTTCTTCTGCTGTGATCACCTCACCTCTCCAGGTGACATTCTAGGGCAGGATCTAAGACAACTCCACACAGGCTTTCTCTATTACACCACACAATCAATCAATAAGAAATAAATTCCTTAGGAATGTTCTTGGTGGGAATGCATCAACTTCCCAAACTGTAGATCTCAGTCTGTTCAAGGCTTCTTTAGCCAGCTTCTGACCCTTAGGTTTCTCAGGTGAGTCAAGTAACAGGTCTGCCACTGGGTCTCTCAAACTTCTGGGGACATGTATCAGGTTTGCCAATGGTCTTGCTGAATCCCATCTCATGGTGTTAGGATGAAGGACAAATCTTCTCTGTCTTATTCCTTTCTCATGGGAAATGGGACTCATAAATCTACCTTAGCCAATGGCACGTGAGCAGATATGATATACATCATGAGCAAGTAAGAAGTTTTTAGAAACTTTGGGAGTTTTAGCCCCTTGCTCTTTCCTTTAGAGAAAGGGTCATGGGAGAATAGCATGTTCCAGTTAGGGCTGCTACCTTAGTCTGGGTCTTAAAGTGAGAAAACAGATATCAGAGCCTCCACCAACCTGTAGCCATGTAGAGTCTAGATAAGCTAAGCCACAGATGAGAGCCTAGTAGAGTTAAGCGGCCCTGGAGCTGACCCCTAACCTTTACATAATTTGAAAAAGAAACATATCTTTGTGATTGCTAATCATTTAGATATTTGGGCTATTATTTCTCCAGCAAAAACTGACTTATACACTAGCCAAGTAGTGGCTAGGAAGGCGTTAAGAAGTTTAGAGGGACTGTGTCCTAGAGTCTAAGTGAAGACCAAAGTTTCAGATAAGAAGAAGGATCTATTGAATTAAATGTTGTTGACAGTTGTCCGATAAAAATGAAAAATGAGGCTTGACCATTGGATTTAGCAACGTGATGGGGGGCATCAAGACTAATAAGAACAGTTTTGGTGGAATGATGGCTGTCACTGTGTTCAGAGTAGGTTTAAGAGAGATTGAGAGGCCAGGACTTGTAGACAGTGTGAGTTGAAACTCTTTTGAGAGATAAAGGACAGCAAAGGACGAGGTGGTGGCTGAAGGGGGGTACTGGAGCAAGAAAGGTTTTTTGTTTTTATTTTTTAAAGATGAAAGTAATTAAACTAGGTCTTTAAATTATTCAGTGAAGAGGACCAAATGACAAAATGAGAGAGAAGAGAGACAATATTGGAGTGATATCTTCCAATAAGTGAGGGAGGATGTGACTAACAGATGAATAGAAGGATGGGCCTTAATTGAAGCAAGGTCAGTTTGTTCCTCCTGATATAATGGAAGGTGGAACTTAAGGGCACTGATGCAAGGAGGCAGGTAGGCAGGTAGATATAGGGAGAATTTGCGGAAGTTATCTTTTGCCTGCTTCTGATCTCTTAGTGAATGGGGGAGATCATCATTGGAAAGAAAAAGTTGGGGAGGAGGTAACAAGGACTTAAAGAGAGGGGTGGGAAGGAGACAAGGTATGAATGAAGTTGTCTGGCAGAATTGGAATGTTAATGGGCGAGGGAACTTTAGGACATGAAGTGTTTGGGGGTTGAGCACCCTGAGTGGTCTGGCCTTGCTGGAGGAGCCCCCAAAGTGCCTGAAAGCCTACTGCATGCTAAGCATTATGCTCAGAACTGAGAGACAAAGGGAAGAGATCCAGACCTTGCTCTCAGGAGTTTCACAGTCCAAGGTAGAGAGCTGTCATTCAGATTCATCACTGAACTATAAATTCCTTCTGTGAGGTATGGTCTATTAGGAAAGGAAGCCTGGGGGCTGTGGTGAGAGTACCAAGCAGGGAAGAAGCTATTCTAGCTGAGGAGTAGGATGCTGGTAATGAGGCAAAAGTTCTCTGAGTGGATGACTGAAGCATGAAGGACAAATAGGGGTCATCTAGGTAATGAGGGGAGGCAAAGGAGGGTTCTGGTAGAGAGAGAAGCCCTGAAGTGAGGAGGCAGGGTGGCCTGTTTGGGGCAAATAGAAGTATTTCAATGTGGCTGACCTATGTGTGCGTGTGTATGCGCATGTGCACAGATGTGTATGGACTCACACACATGCATGTTTAGAGGAGGGTCTTAGGTGTGACCAAGTGACTCTTAGAGATACATGTGTTGACTTCCATGATCAGCAGCATTTTGCCTTCCTACTTCCATATGATGTATGTCACATACTTGAAACTCTTCCCTAAGTCCCACCTATTATTGCAAATACATTTAGAAGAAGCCAAAATTATAAAGTTGTTATTTATTTTTAGAGCATATATTATAAGTTATAGGGCACACTGAACAATCCAGGGAGAAGTTCATCGTAAGATATAAATACAGGTGGGGATTCCAATCACCTTGGTATACTACTGAATTACAGTCTAGCGATTTGGCTCAGTGATTGAAAAAAAAAATCCTAGCCAAATGTTTATGTTGAGGATTGGAGGCAGAAATATTAAGTAAAACAAAAAAATAAAAACAATGCTATCAACATACATCAATAGCTTTACAAAGTACATTTCCTCCTACAGCTTTGTGTTTCTTTTGTTGCCAGCAAAAAAAATTCTCCAAAAACTATCACCTCAAAGTTTACCTTGAAAAAGGAAACAGTAAAAGCCACAGTTTACAAATGCCCTGTGACTTCTATTTAAAATGGTTTCCAGTTAGTAGTCCCTAATGGTGCCCTGGCTAAATTCCTACTCAAATGCTTTTGAACACCCAGAAAAGGCAAACAATTCCAATAACACTGAAAACCCAAAACAATGGAAAATGAGTGTTAGAATCTCCTAAGAGTTTTCAACAATCATAAGGCTTATAGAGTTATTTTGAGAAAAGCCATCAGGGGCCTATCCCTCCCTCATGGAATACCACATCGTTGCCAGAAACACACCTTGTTCTTAGCCCCACTATCAGCCCCAATTTAGAGAACTTGTACCAACCAAAAAAAACCTATGGCAAAGAGTCATAGGGCAGTGGCGGAAGGTGGGACTTGGGGGTGTTGTGTCAGCTATACAAAGCAGGGACTTTTGTCTATTCTATGCTTTACTGGTTGCTGGCACAGAGTAGCTCAATAAATATTTGTTGAATGAGGGAAAAGATGGGGGACAGAAGCTGGCATCTGCATTCTGTGGAGTATATGTCTCATATGTAGAATTGTAGCCAAGGATGAAGGTGAGGAGATGCCAGAAGAACAGTATGCTACATTGGCTCAAAGGGCCTGAAAACTAACAGTGAGGACAACAGAAAGTTCTGCAGACATATGGCATAGCTTCAAAGATGAATATTTGCTTGATCCTAGGACCTGGGTTATAAATGTTGCAAATTGACTTGCTAGCTATGGCTCCAAGAAAAGAATGTGATGAACAACCAGATGGACGTTGAGGGGAGCCAAGGGCAATGCACACACCTGTCTGTTGGCAAATATGGAGTCTGGAGAGATTTCTCCATATTAAAATATGAGCAAAGACAAGAAAAGTAGTGTAGAGCTTATCAAGATATCCTATAGAATAAAGAAAAAGAAACATCTTCCTGAAGATCTAGAAGAAATGAGCTTCTGGAATTATGGCACAGTTTCAGAAAACTATTAGGCATCTTCAAAAACATGCAATAATTCTGGACCATAAGAAACAGGCTGGAAAGACACCAAGAAAAGAATAAATTACACTGCTAGTGTTTAACTCAACCTTACTAGAAAGCAATTTGGCAAAATACATTTTGAACTTTAAAACATAGTCTATCCCTTGACTCCTTAATCTCATGTTTAAAGATCTACTTTAAGAAAATAATCAGAAATACAAAAATTTTTATATGGGTATATGCATACATATAGTAATCATAGTATCATTTATGATAGTTGAAGATAATTCTAATACCAATTTAAATAAATAATCTTGGTATATTCATATGATTTTGTTATTCAGTCCTTAAAAATAAAATTAGAAACTTATCATGCTATATATTTTTTTTAAGATTTATTTATTTCAGAGAGAGAATGTGAATGGAGGGAGGGGCAGAGAGAGTGGGAAAATCTCAAGGAGACTCTCCGCTGAGTGTGGAGCCCAATGCAGAGCTCTATCCCACCACCCTGAGATCATGAGCTCAGCTGAAATCAGGAGTTGTAAGCTGAACCCACTGAGCCACCCAGGCACCCCTATCAGGCTATATTTTTAAGTAAAAAAAATAACAGATCTGAATGTTGTATAAAAGATTATTTGCCAAAAAATGTCTATAGAAATATATACTGAATGTTAACAGTAATTATCTCTATGTAAAAGGACTTCAGGTGAATTTTATCTTTATAAATAATTTTTAGTTATCTAATTGTATATAATAAGCACATATTAGTTTATATTCATAAAAAATAAACACCTGTTTAAATGCCTGGTACTGGCTAATGAAACAGCAAGAGATTACTATTTCAAACACATACATTTTCTCCTCTTTCTTTGAGAATCCCACGGAAATGACAAGAATGCTATACAAGCATGAATAGATCCATGACGACAGTATATTAAAGAAAGAAAAGGGCAGGATTATTTTGATGACTAGACCAAGATGAGCTGCAACCTACATGGATAAAGGCTGCAGACAGCATGATTCTGGGACAGAGCCTTGGGAGGGCCACACCAGAGGGTCAGGTAAGAAACCCAGGTGATGGTGGCCCCAGAATCCATTCCCAGCATTTCAGCTCAAGTTTTCCAAACAAAGGCAATAGTTCGCTTGGTGGAGGGAACTCATATGTGGGTGCTGTGCCTGAGGAGAGAGTCAAGAAGGCTCAAGGGGACATCAGGTGACCCTTAATGTCCAAATTGTAGCTTACAAAAAGTAAGAAAAAAGCAGCTTGTGCCACTGAGAAGCCAACTACTGAGATGCTTTTGTACCATCATCTCCAAATATGGGTGCTACCTCACTACAGACCAGTTATATTTCACTTTACAAATCTAGCACTGAGATGGGTGGAACATTCTTCCTATTAAAAAAAAAAAAAGAGCTAATGTTCTTCCAAACATTCCTTGTATTGAGTACAATGAAACCTGCATTAAAGCATATTTTGCCTCTAACAGGCAATTCCCTGTCTTAAGCAATTTCTTCAAAGTGACTCTGTATGATAGAATCCAGCACTTATTTTTAAAAACTCCAGTTAAAACCACATATTTTGGCTATGCAATTGATCTTTAGGGTGAATGCAAAATGGGAGTTTTATTGCAACTCTTTGGATTTTATACAGTAATTTTTCCTAAACCATTTCATTAAGGTTTAAAATGCATACTAGCAGGTAAAAGATTAAAAAATAAGACTTTATTTTCTGAAGAGAAGTTAAGGACCCTGGGAAATTAAATGATGTTGATCAAAACACTGAAATCTATTTCAAGCAACACTAGCTCACCGCTCACATATAACCAAAATAAAATGGAGGGAAGGAGAGGAAGTCCCACTGTGTCATGCTTATAAAAATGACTTTTCTATATTGCTTTCACTCTATATTTTAGGATTTCACATTACCAGGAGTGGAGAATAGAATAGGAGCATGAACATGTAAAAAGGATATGAGCATTTTAAGTTTTATTTCTGGGATGAAAAAGATATAGCAGACAATTTGAAGATTTTTTTAACTATCATAAATGATATATCACACACGACATATCAGATATTTATAAAAGGCTGCATAAAGTCAGAATGGAAGACCTTGATTACAAAAAAAGTATAGTGGGAAATTTAATGCATCTTATTCAGAAACTGACGTCTAGTAAAGATATAGGTAAGGACATAGAGAATTTGAGTAACATAATCAAGAAACTCAATTTAATATATATGTATAGAACTTTTTTCCCTCAAAAGTAACAAATATACATTTGTTGCATGCCCAGGGAACATACAACCAAATCAGTCATGTACTTGGTCACAAAGAAAATCTTGTATTTTAAAAGTAGAATCATTATAGGCTATCTCCTCATAATCTGATCAATTAGAAATAACAAAAAGGGTATCAAAAATTGTAATCATTTGGTAAACTAAGAAACTTTTAAAAACTTGTCTATCAAAGAGAAACAAAAACTGAATCATCTCAAATGTACTCATGGAATTAGGCAAGGATCATCAACGGATGCTAACAACGGTAGGTAAAAGATTGTTGGGAACAGGATATTCACACAGTACTCAAGTATTGAGCCATGGTTAAAAACTAATTACAAAGGTAAAACTGTACCTTTACAGTGGAGGTTACTATTGTAACCATATGAACAAACTCGGCCTCACCAAGTGGAACAACCTGACCTAGTTTCCAGTGTATAGGAAGTGTAATAGAGAGAAAAATACATTAATTGATGCTATGAGGAAACAAATCTAGAATGTGGAATAGTGTGCAAAACAAATGACCTGGTTCCTTCTAAAAATTGGTGTCATGAAAGAAAAGAAGAAACTGATTTAAAGAGATTTTAAAAAAAGACAAAGAAAAAGGAAAGAAAAATTACCAAATGCAGTGTATAACCTTAATTAGATCCTGAATTTAAAAACGTCTATATAGGGTACCCAGGTGGCTCAATCAGTTGAGTGACTTGATTTTGGCTCAGGTCATCATCTCAGGGTTGTGATATGGAAAGCCCAGTTGCGTTGGGCTCTATGCTCAGTGAGGAATTAGCTTCTCTCACTTTCTCCTCCACTTCCTCTGCCCCTCCAAATCTTGTGCAGTCTCTCTCTCTCTCAAATAAATAAATAAATCTTAAAAAACCTCTCTACAATATATATTTTCTTGCATTAACTGGGGAAATCTGAACATATACTGATATGATAAAAACTATTCCTTGTTTTTTTAAAAAATATTTTTAGTTTTTTTTAATTTATTTTTTTAAAGTATTTTTAAGTGTAATATTAGTATTTTGGTTATCTAAGAGACTGTCCTTATTTTTCAAAGACATATGGTTAAGCTTTTAGATCAGAAGCGTATGATGTTTGTCCTTACATTCAAATGATTCAGTAAAAAACAAAAGAATAAATAAAAAGTACTTACATGTTTAATATCTGTGATATACATGTATATGCAAAAAGGGTGAAAAAGCAAAATGGAAAAAATTATTAACAATGGATAAAGTGAGGTGAGGATATTTTTTTATATTTATTTATGGATATTTATTTCAGTAATTGGTTGAACCATATGATTGCCAATACATGACCATTTTTGAGCTACAAGATGACAACTTTACATTTGAATACGCCAAATACCATAGAAGACTCTGGAAAGGTGATTAAAGATCTACCATTAAAATGACTTCAGGAACCAAATGGTTTTACAGCTGACTTTTAACTAGTCTTTAAAGACTTGATCAGGGCAGCCCGGGTGGCTCAGCGGTTTAGCACCACCTTCAGTCCCAGGGTGTGATCCTGAAGACCCAGGATAGAGTCCCAGGTCCCTGCATGGAGCCTGCTTCTCCCTCTGCCTGTGTGTCTCTGTCCCTCCCCTGCTTCCCCCGCCCCGTATCTCTCATGAATAAATAAAATAAAATAAAATAAAATAAAATAAAATAAAATAAAATAAAATAAAATAAAAACTTAAAAAAATAAAGACTTGATCATTTCTATGCTATTTCAGATCATAAAAATATAGAATTGTCTTTACTTCATGTTATGAATATAGCACAACCTTAATATCTTAACCCAATAAAGACAGCTTCCACTCCCCAAAAGAGAAAAAGAAAACTATAGGCTAATTTCAGTAATTATTATAGATATAAAATTATAGGAAAAATAGCTATTCTGAGAATATTGGGATAATTCATATCAAACATCCATCAATATGTTTCATCACATCAATAAAGTAGAAGAAAAAACTATGTGATTATGCTGAAAATGAATTAAAATTCATCTGACATTTTTAATAAAAGCTCTGAGTAAAGTAGGGTTATTTAATGGGAGCTAGGTACTGCTCAAAGGACTTTAACATATATTTTGTCATTTAAACTTCACATATTTAATCTTCAGAGGTATATGCTATTATCCCCATTTTATTCTCTAAGGGCAAATGGCTAGGAGGGGGATCCTGAGTCATATAGTAATTGTATATTTAACCTTATAAGAATCTGCTAAAGTGATTTACATATTGGCCATACCATTTTGCATTCCCAACAGCAATTTTCCAAGTAATGTTCCAGCAATGTCCCACTAGCAATTCTTTTCAAGCCTGTAACTTATGTTTTCATTCTCTTAACAGTGTCCTTCACAATATATATATTTCATTTCAATGAAGTTACAATTTACCTTTTTTTCTTTTAGGGATGATGCTGGTATTACATCTAAGAATCCTTTGTCTAATTCAAGGTCATGAAGATTTTCTATTACACCTTCTTCTAGATGTTTCATATTTAACATTTTGTTCTAAGGCCCATTTTGAATTAATTTTTGTATAAAGTCTGAGGTTTAAGTGAAGATTCATTTTTTAAAATCTTTGGATATTATATTAAGTTTCTATTTCTGTGTTACAAATTACCACAACCTTAGAGGATTAAAACAACACCCGTTTAATAGTTCACAGTTCTCGATCCTGGGGACCCGGGATCGAATCCCACATCGGGCTCTCGGTGCATGGAGCCTGCTTCTCCCTCTGCCTGTGTCTCTGCCTCTCTCTCTCTCTCTCTCTCTCTGTGTGACTATCATAAATAAATAAAAAAAAAAATTAAAAAAAAAAAAAAGGGAACCCTGGGTGGCGCAGCAGTTTGGCGCCTGCCTTTGGCCCAGGGCACGATCCTGGGGACCCGGGATCGAATCCCACATCGGGCTCCCGGTGCATGGAGCCTGCTTCTCCCTCTGCCTGTGTCTCTGCCTCTCTCTCTCTCTCTCTCTCTCTCTCTGTGTGACTATCATAAATAAATAAAAAAAATTAAAAAAAAATAGTTCACAGTTCTGTAGGTCGGATGTCTGGCACAGTGTGACTGGATCTTTTGCTCAGGGTATCATAAGGCTAAAGTTAAGGCATGAGCTGGTCTGAATTCTTGTCTGGAGGTTCTAGGGGAAAATCTGCTTCCAAGTTTATTCTCACAGTTGGTGGAATTCAGTTCCTTGTGGTTGTATGCCTGTGACTCCCTTTTTTATGTCAGGGATACTCTTAGGAAGTAGGGGTTGTCCACATTCCTTGCATTCCTTACTTCCATCCTCAAGCAGCAACAGTGCATCAAATCCTTCTTGTGTTCTGAGTTTCTGAATTCCTCTTTTATGACCAGCCAGAGAAAACTCTCTACTTGTAGAAAGTCTCATGTAAACACTTCCCAGATAATCTCCCTAATTTAAAGTCAACTGTGCCATATAATGGAATCTACGCCTGGGAGTAAAATCCATTATATTTGCAGGTCCAAGGAGTATGCAAGGCATGTATATCAGAGTGAGAAAGGACAGGAAATGTTGGCAGGCATTTTAGATTTCTACGTATCACAAATACCCAGTTATTCTAATACCATGTGTAGAAAATACTATCCCTATTTCTTTGAATTGCCTTTGTACTTTTGTTAAATCAATTTCTAAGAATTGCCTTTGTACTTTTGTTAAATCAGTGAACCATATTTGTGGGGGTCTATTTTTGTACTCTCTTCTGTTTAGTTTATTTGCTTGTCCCTTTCATCAATATCACATTTCTTTGTTACAGTAGCTTTATGATAATTCTTAAAATCAAGCAATGGGAATTTACATCTTAATTTTTCTTTTTCAAATTTGGTTTAGTTATTCTAGTCTTTTAAACTCAAAAATTAACTTTCTGTATCTACAAAATATTCAGCTGGAATACTGATCAGATTTGAATTAAAATTATGGACCAATTTATGGAGAATTAATAACTATGTTGAGTCTTTCAATCCATGAACATAGTATAACTCTCCATTTATTTAGGTCTTTCTTGATTTCTTTCACTGGCATTTTGTAGTTTTCAGTATACAGATTCTGAATGTGGCTTGTTAGATTATTTTCCTAAATACTTAAATTTTTTGGAGCTATTGTTAGTATTTTTAAAAATTAATTTCTGTTAAATAGAAGTGTTGAGTGGATATTCTTGACTCATTTCACATATTAGGAAATGTTCAGTTTTTCACTATTAAATATGATATTAGCTATGGGTTTTTGTAGATGTCCTTTATAAGTTTAAGGATATCTCCTTGTATTCCTAGTTTCCTAGTGTTTTTTTTTTTTTAACATAAATGAAAATTGTTTTTTTGCCAAATGCTTTGCCTGCATCAATTGATATGATCATGATTTTCTTTAATGATTAATATGGTAGATTTCATTGATTGATACTTGAATATTGGACCAATCTTGCATTTCTAGGATCAATCTCATACAGTTGTATTTAGTCTTTTTATGTATTGCTGGATTTTATTTGCTAATATTTTATTTTGCATCTATGGTCATAAAAGATTTTGGTCTATAATTTTACTTTCTTGTGATATCATTGTCTGGCTTTGATATTTGAGTAATTCTGGCCTCTTATAATAAATTGGAAAAAAAAATGTCTTCCTTTTCTGTCTTGGGAGAGGTTATTTAGAATTAGTGTTATATCCTCTTCTAAAGAAGATTTTGCCAGTGAAACCATCTGGGCCTGGAGTTTTCTTTTTTGGAAGATGTTAAGCTATAAATTCTATTTCTTTAATGGATATAAAATAGTTCAGTTTTTCTTTCTGAATGGTTTTTGGCAGGTTGTCAAGGATTGTTACATTTCATCCATTTTATTGAATTTGTGTACATAGAGTTGTTCATATTATTCATATCTTTAAGGTATATCATGATATTTCTCTTTCATTTTTGATATTGGTGATTTTCATCTTTTTATGAGTCTGACTAGAAATTTGTCAATATTATTTATCTTTCCAAATAACCATATTTGGCTACTGATTTTTTTTTCTATTGTTCTTCTATTATCAATTTTAAGTTTCTGCACAAACCTTTTATCATCCTTCCTTTTGCTTGCTTTGGGTTTAGTTTGCTCTCTTCATCTTCTAATTCTGAACGATTAGATTGTTGGTTTGAGAATAGCCTTGTCTTCTAATATAAGCATCTAGCGCTATACATTTATTTTTGAATAGTGCTTTAGCTGCATCCATAAGTTTTGATATACTATATTTTCATTTTCCTTTGTTTCAAGATATTTTCTAAATTCTAATACATATTGTTTATTTTGCTGTATCTGCATGCATTTGAAAAGAATATGTATTATGCTGCTGTTGGGTTGAATTTTCTATAAATGTCAATTAAATCCAGTGGTTAATGGTATTGTTCAGTTCTTCTATTCTTTTGCTGATTCTCTGCCTACTTGTTATACCAATTACTTAGGAATGACTATTGCAGTTTCCAACCAAGTGTGAATTTGTCTATTTTTCCTTTTGGATATACCCATTTTTGCTTCATGTATTTTAAGGTTATGTTATTAGGTTTATATACATTTTATATAGTTGTATCTTTCTTGGTAAGTTGACCCTTTTACTATCATTGTGTAATGTCCCCTTTATCCATGAGAATTTTTCTGAAGACCATTTTGTCTGTTATCAATGTGACCACACCAGCTTTAGTTTGGTGTTTGCATTGTACATATATTTTACATCTTTTCCATTCTTTATATTTAACCTACTTATATTTTTATACTTAAAATGTATTTCTTATAGACAGCATATCAGCATATAGCTGAGTCTTACTTTAACCACTTTGATGATCTCTTTTTTCAAAGTTATATCTTTATACCACTTAAATTGAATGTAATTATTGACCTGTTAAGATTTAGAATTATCATCTTATTACTTGTTTTCTGTTTGTTGCTATTTTTTCTTCTTCTCCTGTCTTCTTTGGGGTTATGTGAATTTGCTGTGTACTCCATATCATCCATTGGGTTTTTTACTATATCTCTTTGTTTACACTTTTTAAGTGGATGATCTAAAAATTACAATATAGGGATGCCTGAGTGGCTCAGTGGTTGAGCATCTGCCTTTGGCTCAGGGCATGATCCTGGGGTCTCGGGATTGAGTCCCACATTGAGCTTCCTGCTTGGAGCTTGCTTCTCCCTCTGCCTGTGTTTCTGCCTCTCTCTCTCTCTCTCTGTGTCTCTCATAAATAAATAAAATCTTTTTTAATAAATAAAAATTACAATATAAATATTCAACTTTCACAGTCTACTAGTTACTTTATTATTTGAGGTAGAAAGTAGAAAACTTACCACCTTACAGGTCTCTTTACCCATTCCCCTTTTAGAAAACTCCATAAGACAATGTTCAAATTTTTCTTACAACAATCATATATGTTTGAAAGATATTACAAGGGAAAATAGAGCCTATTATATTAAACAGATATTTACCATTTTTGTTGCTCTTCCTCCACTTCTGTTGTTCAAAGTTTCCTTCTAATATCATTTTCCTTCTACTTGAAGAAATTTCTTTGGCTTTTTTATTTTTAAGAGCAAGTCTGCTAGTGAAAAATTGTATGCTTACTTTTGTACAAATTGGATAATTTCTAATAATCTACCTTTAAATTCACTGACACAGCTGTCATCATTTATTTTGCTATTAATCCAATCCAGTGAATGTTTCATTTTGCTATTGCATTTTCAGTTCTAAAATTTCTATTTCTTTCTTTCTTGTAGCTTCTGTTTCTCTGCTTCTTCCCAGTTTCCATTTGTTTTCATTGTGTTTGCTCTTTCTGGAACATGGTTATAATAGCTGCTTTAAAGTCTTGATCCGCTCATTCCAAAATCTGTGTCATCTTGGGGTTAGTATCTGTTGATTGTGTTTTCCCTTGTGAAATATTGAGATTTTTCTGTTTTCAACATGCTGACTAATTTTGGATTTATTCTGATAATTTTAAGTAATATGTTAAGTGTCTCTGGATCTAGATATGTTAAGTGGCATAGGATTCTCCTATGCAGAATGTTGACACTGTCTTTTCCCAGGTAATCAACCACATTAGGTCCAAGACACAAGTCTTACTAATCTTCTGTTGCCTATGTTTTCATTGTCAGTTGTTTCAAAGTTTTTATAGTGTATTCAGATCTGTCTTGAATGTGTGCCATCCAGTGTTTTGTCTGGAATTTGAGTGATTCTCTACCTTGTAGCTTATTTCTCAAAGCCTTTGGTGTGCTGTTTAAGGTCAGATACATGTATACACAACTTGAAGGTGAGCTCCAAAATTTATACACAACTTTATTGGATCACTTTCAAGCCCTCTTATACACAACTTTATTGGATCACTTTCAAGCCCTCGCAGTGTTTTCATTTCCCTACACTGTTAGGTGTTTTCCATAATTTTTCCATAATATTATGTCTGCATCAGAGCTCAAGCAGTGAGAAGATTAAGAGAAAAAAAAAATCAATGGAAATTCTTCCCAAGGTCTTAGGACCTGAGCTCCTCTGATTGGAATTTAAAGGTCTGCCCAACTGTTGCTGCCATCACCACTGCTGCTGCCTCAGGATTGCCTGGCATTGGGATGAGACAGAATGAAATAAACAACAAAAACGTAACCAAGGGACTTCCGCCTTTCTTCTGACCCACAGGGGCTCCTTTCCTGTTCCTGTGCCCCAAACAGAGAATTTCTCTTGCAGTTCTATCTTCCTTGTTGCATAATTCTGGTCTTTGAACTCCTTTTGAGTCAGGTCAAGAGATTCCAGAGAGGAAAAAAAAGGGAAATTCACTGCTGGTTTGATAGTACATACTCTGAATTCTGGTTTCCTTTCCCAATCTCTCTGCTACTATTTACTTTTAAGAGACTTTAGATAATTGCTACAGGTATTCTGTTCAGGGCTTCTAGTTAATTTAGTGAAAGAGGCATGGGGGAGTATGTACTACTCAGTCTTGATCAGAACTGGAACCCTCTCCACAGACTTTTGAATAATAAGTTTTATCTATTGAACTTAAAATTACTTTTTTTCTCAGACTTCATCTATTACCTAAAGTAAAGATACATCTATTACTTAAAGTAAGGTAACTATATTGGATCATACTTTATGATAATAGGCTAATAAATTCTCTTCGATACAGTAGAAGTTTCATTATTTGGTAAACTTAATAAATGGGTAAAGCTTATTGATATCGATGTTCTCAAGAGTATGTTGGAGAAGATAAATAAGAACATGCCTAGTGGAGGGTAGCTGGTAGTGTGAAGATAAAGGCTGTTATCTCTGGAACTAGGACAATTCTGTACACAGAAAGAAAGCATATTAAAGAACTCAGATGACATTGGAAGCAAATTTAGGAGCTTCTAGTTCATATACTTGGAATAAATCTGGGATACTTTTAGATCAACAATAAGTTATGACTGTTATCCAATATCTTTAATAGAATGTGTCAAACTAGATTGCTTTGAGCAATAAATATCTGGAGTTGTGAAACATTTTTTGGAAGAATTTACAGAAAATAGAACATAATTTTATATGGGGGTTAAGGTTAAGGAATATAAAGTATAAGTCTACATTTAAATGAGTAAATTGGTTTCCCATGTTTCATGACAGAAGTTATTTCTGAGGTGTGTATATTGATACAAATTAATACAAAATATTCAAATTGGTATAAAATCAATGTAAAATAATAAAATTTAAACAAATTGAAACAGCACAAATTAAGTATCAAATAAGATTCTAAGCAAAGCTTATATTAAGAAGAAAATAGAAGCATGCTCTAGAATTTTTCTTTTTTTTTTAGAATTTTTCTTAGCTGTTAGATAATGGTAATGCTTTTTGTGAACATTTTTCTTTAAGAAGTTTATAATTTTGAATGCAGAAATAGGAGCTGCCTGTAAAATTGATGATGATCTAGTTACTAAAAATACACTAAGGTCTCCAGAGGCTATTTTTTTGTTTCCCTTGTAAACCGTGTTTTCACAAACACAACTAGTAATATTTATATGTATGTATGTGTGTATATACATATGCCATAAGCAGTAAGAGTGAATAAGAAAAGGTTTATAGTTGGTTATTTGGATATTGTTCTAGAAACATTTATTGAGCGCTTACCGTGTGCCCTAAATTCTTCATACATGCAACATTTAACCCTTATAACAATACAAAGAGGTAGGTATTATTATTATTCCAACTTTATAAATAAGAAAATTGAGGAATAGAGAGGCTGAATTTATTGCTTAAGATCCCACAGCTCATAAGAAAAGGAGGCAAGGTTAGTACCCACACTGTCCAGCTTCAGATTATGTGTGCTGATTTACTATATTAATATACCAATGAAGCAAATTGTGAAACATGCATGAGACTTTGGATAGTAGAGAGAAAACCCAATGGAACACAACTAGATATTGAGGGAACTTAATTATTTGAATTCCTCCATTATATTAAATTGACATTTCCTTGCCTCAGTAATAAATGAAGTCTGTAAGCAGGTATATTTAACTTTGCTATTGTTTAAAATTACAAACACTACAAAGGATAGTTTTTCCATTACATCTGTGTGTATTCCTATGGTGGCTATTATTAGAAACTTTGTAGTCAGCGGGTATAAATGATAAAGAAAGCATTTTAGCATGGCATTACATTTTTAACTAAATTAATGATAGCGATGGAGCCATTGGACTAAATTATTCACTCTACAAAGGACACAGGTCAGTCAGTTAATTTTTTGTGTGATATGTGGAAGAGGCCAACAAAAGGCTGACATGGAATCCTGAATGGGGTTGGGAGACAGGTGTGCAGGTGACCAATTCCTACAATTCCAAATTCCTGTAAGTGAAGAAGACAAACTTCCTTACTTGGCAACACTGGACCAGGGTTAGCCTCGTTTACCTTTAACTGTTCTAGGTCAAAGAGAAAATCTGCACCAAAACATTTCTGTGCTGCATAGCAAGTCAACCCAATCATTCATGATGGATGAAGATTTCCTGTGTTTGTTTTTAACAAGCCTGTCTTAGTTATAAAAGTACATCTCTTCCCCTGCCCCCCACCCTCGAGAGTTTGTTAATCAAGGTAGATTGCAGGCATCAGCAATAAGCTCATTTATTTAGGACCACAGAAGAATATGCTAGTTGGGCATTCAGGCCTGGACTCAGGCTGCCTGGGCTGAAGTCTGGCTCTGCAGCCCAGCAGCCCAAACCTGGAGCAGTTTGCCTGGCCTTACACACCCTAGGAGGTACCTATTATTATCCTATATTATAGATTAGAGGCTAAGTCATGGGGAGGTTATGTGCCTTGTACTTTCTTATCTAGTATCTGGCACAGATTAAGTACCTAATATAAGC
Organism: Nyctereutes procyonoides; assembly: GCF_905146905.1. Taxonomy (NCBI): domain Eukaryota; kingdom Metazoa; phylum Chordata; class Mammalia; order Carnivora; family Canidae; genus Nyctereutes; species Nyctereutes procyonoides. The sequence continues at coordinate 39,471,033 of NW_026575042.1, forward strand.
TATTACTAATTGAGATGTTAGAAGCCAAAATTCTGGAAGCTCTAGAAATCATCTTGCTGAGGACACTTTCTAATGCTGTCTGGAATATAAGTTCTGTATTGCTCTGGTCTATAAGGCTTTTTATACTGTGACCAACATATTTTGAAGAGATGGGTTCAGCATTCCTATGTGGGGGAGCCCAGGAAAGGTTTGCACTGTCTATATGCTCCGTTCTCATGTGCTTGGTTAGCTCCATGCGGTGCCCTATCCTAAACCAAGGATGGGGCTACCAACCAAATTGGTTACTGCTACTAGAGAGTTCTCTGCCTTGTTGGTCTTTGAGGTTTATTTGTAAGCATGTGTGATCATTTGGTGGGTAATCCTGTTTACTGGCTTCTGTAGGGAGAAGACTGATACCCTTGATCTCTTGTTTCCTAACAGCAAAGCTAATCCTTGGAGACTGAAGGTTGGCTTTTCCTACCACCAGTATTAATGTATTCCACAGAAGGGAGGAGATCCGGATTCTAATCAAGAAACCATTCTTTTTTCTTTTACATAAAAACCTCCAAAATAATACTGCAGGAGTCTTTCTTTTTTTTCTAGAATTTTAAGAAACAAAGTTCTGTGATTTTTTTGAAATGCTGCATTAAGAATATTTTATTATTTTTAAAAACAAAATAAAATAGCTTGAGGACAAGAAATTTGAATGTGCTTAAGACAAAGCTTAACAGAATTTGTTTTATTTGTTTATTTTTGTTTCAGGTTTATTTATTTATTTATTTATTTATTTATTTATTTATTTATTTATTGTAAGAGCAGGAGGAGGGGCAGAGGGAGAGAGAGGGAATCCCAAGCAGGCTCCATGCCTGGTGCAGAGCCCTGTGTGGGGCTCAGTCCCCCAACCATGAGATCATGGCTAAGCCAAAATCAAGAATCATACATTTAACCGAGTGAGCCACCCAGGGTGCCCCTTATTTAAATTCTGATTAGTTAACATATAGTGAAATATTGATTTCACTGGTAGAATTCAGTCATTCTTCACTTATATATAACACCCAATGCTCATTACAAGTGCTCTCCTTAAAGCCTATCATCCATTTAGCCCATCCCCTGTCTACTTCTCTTCCATCAACCCTCAGTTTGTTCTCTATAGTTAAGATTCTCTTATGGTTTGCCTCCCTCTCTCTCCCCACCCCCCTTCCCTTATGTTCATCTGTTTTGTTTCTTAAATTTCACATGTGAGTGAAATCATACGGTATTTGTCTTTCTCTGACTCACTTGTTTTGCTTGGCATAATATACTTGAGCTCATCCACATGGTGGCAAATGGCAAGATTTCGTTCTTTGTGATGGCTGAGTAATATTCCAGTATGTATACATATATACATATATACATACACCTCTTCTTCATCCATTTATCAGTAGACAGACATTTGGGATCTTTCCATAATTTGGCTATTTTTGATAGTGTTGCTATAAACATGAGGATGCATGTGTCTCTTCAAATCACTACTTGTATCTTTTGGGTAAATACCTAGCGGTACAATTGCTAGGTCATAGGGTAGTTCTATTTTTAACTTTTTTTTGAGGAACCTCCATACTGTTTTCCAGAGTGGCTTCACCAGCCTCCATTCCCACCAAGAGTGTAAGAGGATTCTTCTTTCTCTGTATCTTTGCCAGTACTTGTTGTTCCTTGTGTTTTTGATTTTATCCATTCTGGTTTTGATTTGTATTTTCCTGATGGTGAGAGATGTTGAGCATCTTTTCATGTGCCTGTTAAACATCTGGATGTCTTCTTTGGAAAAATGTCTATTCGTGTCTTCTACCTATTTCTTGACCAGATTATTTGTATTTTGGGTGTTGAGTTTGGGTACTTTATATATTTTGGATACTAACCCTTTATCAGATATGCCATTTGCCAATATCTTCCCTCATTTCATAGGTTGCCTTTCAGTTTTGTTGATTGTCTCTTTTGCTGTGCGGAAGCTTTTCATCTTGATAAAGTCCTAATAGTTCATTTTTGCTTTTGTTTCCTTTGCTTCCAGAGACATGTCTCGTAAGAAGTTGCTACAGCTGATGTCAAAGAGGTTGCTGCCTGTGTTCTCCTCTAGGATTTTGATAGATTCCTGTATTTCATTTCCGTCTTTCATCCATTTTGCATTTATTTTTGTGTATGGTGTAAGAAAGTGGTCCAGTTTCAGTCCTTTGCATATTGTACAATTTTCCCTCAAACCATTTATTGAACAGACTTTTTTTCCATTAGAGATACTTTTTCCTGCTTTGTCAAAGCTCAGTTGACCATACAGTTGTGGGTCCTTTGCTGGGTTTTCCATTCTGTTCTATTGATCAGTGTGTCTGTTTTTGTGCCACTACCATGCTATCTTGATGATTACAGCTTTGTAATACAGCTTCAAATCCAGAACTGTGATGCCTCCAGCTTTGGTTTCCTTTATCAACATTGTCGTTTGTGGTTCCATACAAATTTTAGAATTGTTTGTTTTAGCTCTGTGAAAAATGGTGGTGGTATTTTGGTTGGGATTGCATTAAATGTGTAGATTACTTGAATTGTGTAAAGATCATCCTGAATTTCTCTAAGCACCAGATCATTGCTGTTTTAAAGTCATTTCCATTGAAATACAATTCATCTTACTACTATTGGTTGTTATCTTACATAAAACATTTCATCTGCATCCTACTATGCTAGTTTGAGGCTAAGTGGCAAGTTTTATTGGGGTAAAAACTAACTCAAGTAAATACTAATAATTTAAAAGAGAAGTAAAATTAAATCAAGAAAGGAAGGGAATGTAAAGCATACAAATAAAAAAAATAAATAAAAAAATAAAGTGTACAAATAAATTATATATCAAGTGAGAATGTTTGAGTTTATTCAATATCACATTTGCATTCTGGCTTCGTGGGCTTCTCCATTTGTTTCATTTTATTAAAGCTCCAGTTTACTTACATTCTAGTATTTTACAGAAGGAGTCTGATATGAAAGTTGGTAAATGAGGCATTGCTCTATAAACAAGAAAAGCCTTGATAAATACAGTCTAAAATAATGGACAATTATCATTTAGAAGCTATGATTGAATTGAAGATTTTTTGGATAACACTCTAAAACATGACAGGGAAGTAGAGCATATGATGATGGTATTGCTCACACATGGTTGAATCAAATTTATGTCATGTTTGTGTGTACATTTGTATACATATTAACTTACGTCTCTATTCTTTTTTTAAAATTTATTTTTCTTTTTTTAGGGGGGGAAGGGTAGATAGAGAAGGAGAGAGAAAATCCCAAGCAGGCTCCATACCCAAAGTGGAGCCTGATGTGAGGCTCAAACTCGAAACCCTGAGATCATAACCTGAGCCAAAATCAAGAGTTAGATGCCCAACCAACTGAGCCACCCAGGAACTCCTATTCCTATTCTTTATGCTTATTCTATTATGTTCTATTTCTCTCCCATTAATCAATGCATTGTGACTCTTCCTTCTCGAGTTAGCCCCTGCCTTCATCCAGCAGAGGTGTAAGAAGTTTAAACTGAGGGCTTAGATGTGCCTGGCCCTGGGGCAACTCCAGAAAAATCTGGTAATATTTATTATTAGCCCTATCTTCATTTGGGGTTAGGAAGTCTCAACTGGTGGTTATCAAGATGTGGCCTTGGAACCAGAAGTATTAGTATTGCCTAGAATGTGGTAGAAATGCAAATTCTTAGGCCCTGGGTATTCACATATCTATGAATTTCAGTTTTCCTTCTCTGATTTTTTCATGACTGGGTGTCTGACCTCTCTGACTGGATTTCTGCCAATTCCAGATTTTACACACTAGTTCCCAGCTGAGATTTCCACCTTGTCTATTATAATGGAGCCCTGTCAGCCCCTTTCTCTAAATACATCATGGTCCTGTCCTTAATGTTCTCCCCTCCTGGCTGGTGGCCAAGTCTGGCCTTGAGTCAGTTGGGCCATTTGCAACTAATTCCCATTGGGGCATCTCCATGACCTGACAACCCCCATGCCTTCAGCAGACCATAATAATGCTGGCCTAGGCTGACCTCCAGACTGGTTGCCTGTGGATGCCATTGTTGACACTATCCTTCCTTATTAGGCCCTGTCATATAACCTAGATAGTCATTCTAACCTGCCAAAAGCCCCATTGTTATACTCCCCTCTCCTTGTTGTTTTGGATATCAAGAGACTGCATAAGCTATGACATCTATTTGAAATCAATAGTACCGTTAGAAAACACTAGAGGGGAGTTAGGTAAACAGTTTAGGGGTAAAACATATTATTGATTTGGGGGTGACCGCTTCAGGATGAAGAAAAACAACAGTAGAAAATAAATTACATTTGAATTTACTTCAGAAAATGTTGATGTCACTACTTCATGTTCTGAATACTCTAATTTACCTGATGGGGTACTTAATACTTTTATTTTGTAGAGATTAGGATCCTGTAAGTTTTGTTTTCCAAGCCCTAATATTTCCATGCATGGATCCCCCTACTGAAATTTATTTTCCAGAAACTTGAACACACCACTATCTTGCTAACACTTCACAGGGGACCTGGTGTTGTAGAGTTTAATGCAATATATGTGCTCATCCATTGGAACTTACAAGTAGCTACTACTGTGAAGGAAATTACAGGTCACATTTATATGCCTAGAAAACAATTCAACCAGCATTTCAAAAACACTCTCCATTCACCTTTGGTCAAAGTCTTTTAATGTGGTTAGCGATATTCACAGTACTTCCAGAAGTTCTTTATTTCCTTGAATTTGGTTAAATGTATGCATGGCCCCTTGGCCCAGTTTAAGCATAAGCTCTCTTGTACTAAAGCTTTGAGTCTTGTTTCTGCTTCTTCTTTGTCAGATGGATAGAAAATGATCAGTAAGTGCTTAACAAAAAGCAATTTACCTTGTGGTTTATTCATTTAATGTTTCATATAGCAATTATTTATTTAATCCTGCTATATCCTAGGCACTGTTTTGGTACTGGAATAAGAATCCTTGTCTGAATCTTTCTGGAAGTCATTTTCCAGTCAGATGGATCTTTTCCTGTTATATATGATGGGTATGGACTTGTCTTACAGAGATTGGGTGGAGACCAGGGAGGAGCTAGCTGCATGATCATCAAGATGTACGGCATTGAGAGATAAAATGTGATTTACCTGAAGCACTGTTACATTTAGGGATATGAAAATGAGAACCCAGGTAAAAAATATACTTAAATAAAGGCAAGAACATTTTAAAATAGATTTACCGATTTTTACAATTGTCATAAGCTATCCATTTTTGTCAAATTTCCACCTTGCCTATTATACTGGAACCTTGTCAGGCCCTTTCCCTAAACACAACACATATTTAAATATATAATTACGTAAACAAATACATACATACATACATATTTAAAATCAATGGATACCACCATCCACTATCTATATACTTTAGATTTATGACAATCATTTTCTAGGCATTTCTTGGAGGGCCCCTGACTGAAGCTTCATTGCCTTTTCCCTTGAGAAACTGTTTAACCTATGTCTATAGGATCCTTCTGGCTAAACATATGGTTCACTAATCAAATATATTTAAGGATCTCATTTGTCCCTAATTCTATCCCAAATGCTATAAGGAATTAAAAACAAAACAAATTTACTTTCTCCATGATATTACATCTTTTTTTTTTTTGTATAAATCCTGTTGAATTGTATCTTGAGGACAAGACCTGTGTGTTTCTCATTTTTGTAAACTCCAGGACATATTACTTGTATTCCATAAGTATTGTTGGATGGGGAAATTCATAGATACATAAATTTATTTCTAGAGACAGACCGTAAACAGCACTCCGAGATTTCTAGGACTCTTGGAAAAGTCAGTTCATTTGGTGATAGGTCTAGGAGAGGACAGACTGTTTCACCGTGTGAATGAAAGTCAACTTCACCCCAGGGAAAGTTAATGCATAGACCAGTCATTGTACCCTTGACCAAATCAGCAATACCAGAAATGAAACAGTGTAGCAAAGACTTGTAATGATATCCTTTGTTAAACAGTGCCACTCACCTGATCTGAAGCCAAGTCAGCATGGGGGTCGTTCCTCCTCCAAACACCCAGACTGTGAAGAACACGAGGAGCAGTGTGGTGGTAAACATCATTTGTTTGGGCTGAGATCCTGTGTCCCGAATAGCTAGGGCAAATGCTATTGCTCCTCGCAAACCTTACAGGAAAAATCAAGAGGGAATAAGAGAAAGTGACTATCTGCATGAATCTCATTCTCATTTTCCCATATTCATCTTTATAATTTTCTAACAAACACAATTACTTTTTTTAAAAAAATATTTTATTTATTTATTCATTCATGAGAGACACAGAGAGAGAGAGACACAGGCAGAGGGAGAAGCAGGCTCCATGCAAGGAGCCTGATGTGGGACTCAATCCCAGGACCCCAGGATCACGCCCTGAGCCAAAGGCAGATGCTCAACCACTGAGCCACCCAGGTGCCCCCACATTACTTTTTTAAATTGACCTTTTGAGATAATTATAGACTCACATGATATTGTGAGAAATAAAATACTTACTGCATGCCCTTCCCCACTCCCCCCCCTCCATAATAGCATCTTTCAAAATTAGTATTAGCCAGAATTCTGATATTGATACAGTCAGGATCCAATACATTCCCATCATCACCAAAGTCCCTCATGTTGCCCTTTTATGACTATATCTACCTCCTTCTCACATACCCCTTCCTTAATTTCTGGCAATCAGTAATCAATTCACCATTTCTATAACTTTGCCAGTTCAAGAATCAAATGGAATCATGCAGCATGTAATTTTTTGGGATTGGCCTTTTTCACTCAGAATAATTCCCTGGCTATTCATCCAGGTTGCTGAATGTATCAGTAGTTTATCTTTTTTTATTGTTGAGTAGTATTCCACTGTATGGATGCTCCACAGTTTGTTTAACTATCTATCTGTTGAAGGATATCTGGGCAGTTTTATGGCTATTAAAAAAAGCCTGCTGTGTTTATAAGTATACGTTTTCACTTCTCTGTGGTAAATACCCAGGAGTATAATCATTGATTGCATATTTTTAAAAGAAATTACCAAACTGTTTGCAGGAGTGGCTAGATGCCATTTATATTCTTACCAGGAATATAGAAGTCATTTAATTTCTCTGCACCCTTACACACATTTAATGTTGTCACTATTTTTATTTTAGACATTCTGGTAGGTGTCATTGTGGTTTTAATTTGCATGTTTCTTTCTTTTATTTTATTTATTTACTTTTTAAAGTAGGCTCCACACCCAATGTGGAGGCCTTAATTTGCATTTTTCTAATAACTGATGGTGTTGAACATTCTTTAATGGGCTTATTTATTTTCTTTATACCTTCTTGGTTGAAATGGCTCCTCATGTCTTTATCTCATTTTCTTTTTTTTTCTTTACCTTCTTTAAAAAAAAAAAAAACTCATGTTCCAATTGAATTACTGGATTTTTGGTTATTGAGTTTTGAGGGTTCTTTATATATTCTAGATAATATCCTTTGTTGGATATATAGTTTGCAAATATGTCCTTCCATTTTGTAGCTTTTTATTGATGAAGTCTAATCTTTTGATTTTTCCTTTTATGAATCATGTGTTTGAAGTCAAGTCCAAGAATACTTCACTTGGCTCTAGGTGCCAAAGATTTTCCCCTATGTTTTTAAATTTTATTTCTAAAAGTTGTATAGCTTTACATTTTACATTTTAGTCCCTGATCATTTGAATTAATTTTTGTATAAAGTGTGAATTTTAGGTTGAGATTCCTTGTTTTTTTTTTTTTTTTTTTTTGCCGATGGATATTTAATTTTTTAATTGAATTGATTTTGCAACTTTGTCAGAAATCAGTTGGGTATATTTGTATGGATCTATTCCTGGGTTCTCTATTCTATTCCATTTATCTATGTGTCTGTCCCTCAACTAAGTACTCTGTCTTGATTACTATAGATATATAGTAGCCCTTAATATTGGATAGAATGATTCTTATATTTTGTTTTCAGAATTTTAACTATTCTAGGTCTTTTGACCTTCCACAAAATTTTAGAATAATACTGTGTATAGCTACAAAAAATCTTTCTGGGCAAATTACTTTTAAAAAATCAAATGTGGGGATCCCTGGGTGGCGCAGTGGTTTAGCGCCTGCCTTTGGCCCAGGGCACGATCCTGGAGACCGGGATCGAATCCCACGACGAGCTCCCTGCATGGAGCCTGCTTCTCCCTCTGCCTATGTCTCTGCCCCCCCCCCCCCCGTGACTATCATGAATAAATAAATAAAATCTTTAAAAAAAGAAAATAAAAAAATAAAAAATCAAATGTGTCAGACAATAAGGAAAACCAAGCTTATGGGCCATTGAAATTAATAAATAATTAAATAACATTTAAGAACTATTCTAGCCTGAGTACATACTATTATAAAGTCTATAATCTAAACTATCTATTAAACCTGCTTTTTTTCTTGTTTTTTCTCCTTTAACAACAATATGCTAAGTGAGTTTTTATGAATCCACATTAAATGTATTTGCAAGAGGAGGTACATTAAAACTTCAAATCAAAGTGTGATGACATGAATAGAACAGAGTTGAAGACTTTGAAGAAGAATAAATAAAAGCACAAATAGTAAAGTAAAAAAGTTAAAATGGAAGATCTCTTTTGGGTAACACAAGACTTACAAGACATTTACGGGCCCTGTCATATCAGATAACAGGGCAAATAACCATTTATAATGACAGTAAGAAAAAGTCAAAGAAGTAGGGATTTGGTTATTTTTATAAGAAGGTTTGAATCATGTACGTAAGATTTCAGTGTTCCACATTTTATAATATTTACTATATCTAAATTTCTAAATCTTTATTCATACATTAAAAGAATTTTAGAAATCGGACACAGGTAGGATGAAAACTATAACCTGGGTTCTTGACTTAGATATAATGTTCTTTCTCATCTCCATGCCACCAATATACAAGAGAAAAATGGCATAACACAAGATCGAAAGGATTAGGCTAGGGAGACTTAATATATTTTGCACGAAACAAGGAAGCTTCAGAAAGAGGAACATGCACTCTGATTATAAAATACCTTGAAGGAACAAAATGTAATGGAGGAAGGAAATTATTCTAAATTTCCATGTAGACAAGGAAATGGCCTTAAGATAAGGAAGGTAACATTTGAAGTAGATACTAATATAAAAAAATTCTTATACATCAGAAATTCTGAACACTAGAGATGACTGTACTCAAGAAAACTCCCCCATCAGAGATTTTCATACATTCAGGCCCAGCTAGGAACAAAAGAGTGGGGATATTAATAACTCTTAATACTGGGAAATATTTTAATAATGTTCTCTCCTGGAAGTACAAATGGTGTCATTAGGGAACAGAAACTAAAAGAAACAATCTTGCAACAGACTTTGGGTAGCAGAGGAGAGAATTTATAGGTCAAGGTAAAGCTCCGAGCAGTATCACAGTACAAGATTGGAGATAGAAGGTGATCTTTTCATTTTCTCTTTTCCTCAAGCTTGCATTGCTAGAAATGTTCATAAAGCAGCATCACTCCAAATTAGGTGGTGAGTATTAGAAGTATTAAGAGATGAGACTATGTATTTCTTATTTTATTGAATATGTGTGTTTTACTCTGAGTTTTTCTGAGAAAGAAGAGACTGGACTAGAATAAAAGAAAAAGTAGTTCTATCATGCTTATTGTAAACTCTTTCACATTAGATATCAAGGGCAAGAAAGTATACAGTCATTTTTTTTCTAAATATGTTTGATGATGTATTGTTATTATATTAAACTACCATAACTAGGTTCTTAAAGCTCAATTATCTATACAAGAACAGTTCTTGGTTTAAAACTATACTCAAAAGATAGCTGTTATTTTGACTTTTATGAAATATATATTTCATATATAAAACTTGATTTTCTACAGGAGATGCAATGTAAAGATCTTTGAAGATGAAAAAAAAAAAAAAAAAAAGGAAAAGTTCAGCCACCACCTTTTACTTGTAGCAGGTTGGGAAGTCTGCTAAAAGGGCCAAACTCCAAAATGTTGGCAAGAGGATACATTCTCCATATAACAATCATCTGAAAAACCGCAGAAACAGGATGCTTTTAGAGAAGGGATCATTTGTCTGTAGCCCTGGTCAATGTGGCACATATGGCATATGCCACTTGTGAGATAGGTTGGCACCATGGGAAACATGGAACTGAGACAGTTGAGGTTGCTAAGTGGACAAAGTAAAGCTATTTTAGAACCCCAGATAAGAACTAATGCCTATATTCCATCCTTTATGATTTCAAAGTTATTTATTACACATTTGGAGCCTAGATAATTGTCAATCAGTGGTCATTCATTGCTTCATTCAATACATATACGTGTCTTAGTCTACCATAACAAAATACCATATGGGCTGCCATAGCGAAATACCATAGACTGGGTAGTTGCAACAGTAAAAATATATTTCTCACAGTTCTGGAGGCTGGCATATCCATGATCAGAGTGTCAGTGTGGTTGGGTTCTGATGAGAGCACTTTTCCTGGCTTTCAGAAGCCTACCTTCTAAAAGCAAGCTCCATATGGTGTTTCTTCTTACTAGGGCAGCAATGCCATCATAGGGGTCACACCCTCATAACGGTGTGGGAAACAAAGGCAAAAGAAAAATTAAATTTCCTTACTACTTATAGCCCACCGACAAGTCTTTGAAACAGGCAGAGTGACATTCCTCTAGGAACTCAGCTGCTTCGATGTTAATGCTTTGCTAGGGGCAAAAGACAATCTTAGCCTGACCCCCAGGATCCTACTTTAACTTCTAAAAATTCCTTTGGAAACATCCTTTATCTTTACTCCCCAATGTATATGTTGGCAGTCATCCTCCAAGTACATGACCCAGGGATACACATCTAAAGATTCTCATGACTCAGATTTTACTGGACAGGAATAAACAACCTTTTCCCAACCATAGCTAGTCCCTTCAAGGTTCTGGAAACTTTGCTTCCAAAATTCTTTAGAGGCTATCCCTAACCCCCTCCCAACTACTCCTCATGACTCCAGTGCAGCTCTTTCTGCCCACAGGTCCTGTCTCCATGTTTTAGTAAAACCACCTTTTTCCACCAAAGATGTCTCAAGAATTTTTTCTTGGCCATTGGCCCCAAACTCCAACATCTTTCCCACATCAATAACATCATCAAAACTTAATTATCTCCCCCAAAACCCCATCTCCAAATACCATCATGTTGGGGTTAGGACTTCAACATAAAAATGTGAAGAGACACAATTCAGTTCATCTGCTTTGTGGAGATTCTGTGCTCACCTATCCTATCTATTTACCATGCATTTGGAAAACAGAGGGGTTTAGGATTGAAATAAGTTACTTCAGCTACCAGCAAAATACTAGATATGACTTAGAAGTTTCTTTCAGCAAACACTATCTCCAAAAACACATCCATTTTGCTTGGAAACTCTGTCAAAGCTTGTGTTTTGTTTTGTTTTATGGGTATGTTGAGCCTTCAGATTTACCTTTTTTTTTTCTCCTTATTTTAGTCAACTAATGGAAATGATTTTATGCTTTTGGGGGTTGATAGACTATACCATTTCTTTTGAGATGGGTTTACTTTGCAGAGATATGACATATTTTCCATACTCAGTTGGAGAGTTAGCATCATCTTGGGGAATAAAAGAATTACCTGCAATTAAATGTGGTTTCTTTTAAAATTGGCCTCTAAGGGATTCTTATGTTAATTATGTTGATGTTCTATTCATAACAATAGAAGACTATCAACCAAAGAAAGCTTTCTAGCAAGGACCCCTGCTGCAGAAACTGTGCAGCTTCCTGTTTATCTTTAAAGAGCAAAAGTGAAACTTAATCTGCTATAAATTTGCAAATGTATTCTGAATGGTTGAAGGTCAAATACAGCTACACTTAAATCACAGGAATATAAGTACTCCTTAGGGCATTTTTACTGAAGGTGAAAAGCAACAATTGAAAACTAAACATTTATTGAGCACTCACTGTGGGCTACACATTACCCAAGACACAGTGGGTAAGTGCAGTAATGAGGATGTTTGGGCTTCTTTATTCCAGGGCTCATGGTCCTACAAAAACGACTTTCTTAACAGGTAAGTGGGGATAAGGTATATTAGAGGTGTGAAGTGTATACTTTGCATGTATAGTTTGATGGAAAAGAAAAGATGGTTAACCTTCATGAGGTTCCAAATTATGACGATTGTCAACAGATAAGCAATGTTTAAGGAGCTGAAATCAGTGGTGAGGTAAAAGAAGTCTTTGCATACATGGTTTCCTAGGCTTGAGTCATCTTCTCCCATCCTGTCTCCAGTTCTTTCTTTTTATAACTCTCCTCCAAACTTCATCTAATTCCAACCAATCTTCAGAGCTCAACTGAACCATCGATTTCTCTATGAAGTCCCCTTTGAAGTCTGGGCCTGGGCTGGGCTAATTTATATGCCTAGTACAACCTGTGCTTGCCTTATCAGGGGACTTAGGACATTACACTGCAATTACGTTGCTAGTTGTTGTTTATCCACAACACCTACAGCAATGCCAAGCACATAATAGGTGCTCAATAAATATTTGTTGATCAGTGAATGCATAAATGTTCTGATTCTTCCATTCCTGATTACATATAGTTAATCCTTAATACCATCTAGTTCAATGACATGATTGAGTAATTGTTTCTCCAAGTTCAGCTTCTGCCTTTTTATTATTTACTGAAACTCTTAAAGCCTTATATTGAGAGTCAAGGGACCCAGGATCTGTTCTCAGGTCTGTTCCTAAAAAGTTGCATGATCATAAGCAGGTTGACTCATCTGGATCTATGTTGTTTCATATCTGGATGGAGATTTTAAGATTAGACTTATGGTCTTTAACTGGAAGTACACATCAGAATCAGTTTGGAACTTTAAAATATATGTAGCTATTGATGCTAGTGTCCTGACTCTAGATATTTAGATTTAGCAGAGAATGGGTTATATGATGGCTCAGGCTCCTCTCATTTCCCACTATACTGCCTTGGTCCAAGGCCCATTACCTTACACCCTGATATGCTGCTGGCCAACACTCTGGTATGTTGGCCTCACAGCCTTCATCCTCTCCTCTTTCCAGACTATCCATATTCCTCTGAACAGTTTCCTTGCAACCTAGCTTTATCAGGTTCTGATCTGACCTAGCAACCATAAGTGGTTTCCTACAGCCCATAGAAACCTTTCAATCAGAACCTTACCCCATTTTTCCCATTTACCTCCTCTTCTCCACTGAGTACTTTTCATACCAACAAGATGGTCTTCTCTCTTCCATAAACAATTGCTGTCCTTAGCTCTGTGCTATGACGCCACTGTTAACCCCTTTCACTCCTTTCTGCCTATATTCTACCCCCATGAAGTTTTCCTAGAATACTCCAGTCCACATTGTTCTCTCATTCTTAGAAATCCCATAAAACATATTGTCATGCTGCTTTCATCAGTAAATGATATTCTGAAATGAATCAGTAGTTTAATTTAATCTGCTATTTACCCTCAATTCTTAATCTTTTAAAGGTTGGAATTACATCTTCCTTACACTTGTAGTACCTGAAACATAAAACTTAGTAAATGTTTTTAAATTGAACAACTGCAGAGGTTTCTGATTCTCTAGATATGAGGTGGTGTTATTCATGTATTCATTCATTCATTCATCCATTCATTCATTCAGGCTCCAGGGGATAGTAGTAAATAAGAGTCTCTGTCTTAAGAGAACTTCCACATTATTTGGAAACTATATATATATATATATAAGGTGTTTAGGGTGGTTAGGAAAGCCACTCTGGCCAGGTGGCATTTGAGCAGAGACTCTAATAGAATGAGGAGACACCATGTAGATATCTGGAAGAAAAGCATTCCAGCCTTCTGGAACAGTAGATGCAAAGTCCCTGAGGTAAGGATATGTTTGGTATGTTCAAATAGCTGCAAAGAGGCTGGCATGGCTGGAATGGAATGAATGTGGCAGGGGGCAGGGAGTGGAAAGAGATAATGCCAAAGACGTAGCAGAATCAGATTACATTGGGCTCTTGAACAGCAAGGCTTTTGAATTTTATTTTGAGATGGAAAACTTAAGGAAGGTTTTTGGCAGGGTAGTGATATGATCTACTCTATGCTTAAAAGCATCACACTGGCTCTGCTAAAAAAAACTGATTCCCAGGCTGGAGGTAGGAGGTCAATGAGGAGGCTGCTGCATTAGTCTGGATAAGAAGTAAAAGAGAATCAGACTAGAGTGGTAGCATGATAGATACTGGAATAATCTCAAAGGCTGACAGTATTTGCTGATGGGTTGGATGAAGGGTGTGAGAAGAGAGAACTCCAAAAGCTTAAGGCCAAGCCATTGGAAGAACTGGGGAAAACTGGGGAAAGAGCATGTTTGGTGTACATGTGAAAACCAAGATGCCTATTGGTTTTCCAAATGAAAAGATTGAGTGGGTAGTTATATCTAAGAGTCTGGAGTTCAGTGAAGAGGTTAGAGTCTTTTTACTGGAGAGAGTGGGAAGACGGGAAGGGAATTTGGAGCTTGAGAGTGTAGGAAGATAAAGTTTATTTTAAACCAAGTCTGTTCTTGCCTCAAGGCCTTTGTATTTGCTGCTTCTCCCACCTCCAATCTCCTCCTAGACTGCCCCTTGGCTGTTCCTCCTTATTTCAGTCCTCAGAAAGACTGGTCTGACCATGCTACCTAAATGCCCTCCGCTTTCAGCCAGGTCTTTTTTGTATGTCTTTTATGCACTTACCAACATCAGAGATTATCACTTTTTTTAATCTTTAAGATTTATGTCCCTTTACAAGAAAGCAAGGTCAGTGAGAGCATATCCAGTGCTACTCCTGGAGAGTAGGCACTCCAGTATTCGATGAATACATGAACGGACAGATGACGGAAAGGTCATATTTTGCATATGAAACACAACTGGAATCCAAAAGAAAATGACAGTAGATGGACAGGGATGCAGAAATGTCCCTGAGAAACTGACCCATTCCTTAAAAGAAATGTCTCTTAAGTTATTTTGCTGACTCTCTTTCCATTTGGGATATAATCAATTGCAATCCTTTCTTTCTTTTCATTTCAAGTACTATGAGGGAGTTGACTTCAAAGATTTAACACACTCTCATCAATAATCTGATAAATCAAAACCTAGTTTGGATCTACAATTGAATTATGTATTGCTTTTAACCTTGCTGAAGTTCCATGACCTTGCAAAGGGTAACTACTTTCAGCAAAAATGTCAGTCTGGTTTCAAACTACATTTTCCAGGATAGTACAACCTTGCTACATGGTTCCATTTTCAGTTCAACATGATTTTATCACATGGAAGTGATGCCAACAGATTGTTTTAGTGGAAATGTCTTCTGCATTCAAAAATAAATTTAGTTTTTTTTTTCTTTTGAAACTGTCTGTATTAGACAAGCAGAACTTTCTTTCCTTCATCTCTCTTCCTGAACTTGAATCATTTAAACTTAAGGCCACTGAGAAAGAATGCAACATGACTTTGGTATATTTTTGCATAAAATGAAGTTTGTTTTTTGGATGCCTTGGGCAGCCAGGAAGGGTACTGTAAATAGGATTAGCTCTGTCACAGCTCTGAGTCAACATGCATAGATGCCTCTGGCTTTGGAAGTTTATTTTTATGTAGGTAAATTGGATGTGGTAGTAAACTGCGGAATAATCCTTGCCACTAGCTGAAATCTTCAACAGAGAGTTTCAAAAGAAAGGCTAACAGAGATCAGAAGAAAGTCAATATTCGATGAATAGTATCCAACTTATGGCCAGGTTGCATTCCAAAAGCCAACTCATGGGTTTTCTGTATAAACCAGTGGTTTTCAAGTTGGGTGATTTTATCCACCCAGGGAATATTTGGCAATGTCTGGAGACATTTGTGTTTGTCTACAACTAGGGGACAGGAGACACTACTCTTAATTTCGTGGGTAGAGATCAGGGGTACTGCTAAACATTCTGCAATGTACAAGACAGCCCCTCCAAAAAAGAATGAACTCGCCCCAAATGTCAATAGTTTCTGGGGTTGAGAAACCCTAGTGTCGATGCTGGATTGCTTTTTCCCATAGAAGCGATATTATAAATGGTGATAATGTTCCTCTTACGGAGGGCTATGCTGGCAAAGATGGCTATCTGTCATCTATTCTTATCATCCATGGTATGCTCCTGTAACTGCAGAGACTACATTTCTTAGGATCTCTTGCAGCTAAGTATAGCCTGATGGCTACTTCTTACTAGTGAAATGAAAGCAGAAGTGATAGATGTCATTCCTGGACCAAGGCTTTTAAGAAGCAGCTGTTCCTATCCCAGTCTCTCCTTCCCCTTACGCTGGCTGGTTATAAATCTCAACGAGCAGTGGTTCCCATACTTTAGCTGCATCAGAATCAATTGGAGGACTTGTTCAACCTCAGATTGCTGAGCTTCATCCCCAGAGTGTCTAATTCAGTAGATCTGTGGTGGAGCTCAAGAATCTGCATTTTTAAATAGGTTCCCAGGTGGAGCTGATACTGCTGGTCCAGGGACCACACATTTAGAACCCTTGACTTAGGGACTTATGATATCACAATATGGAAAGACCCCGGTGATATCTGAATCACGCATCTAGAGGAAAAGCATCTTTTCCCCTGATTCCATGTTAATACGAGCCAGACAGGATTTACTTGTTGTGGTTCAACCACTGAATTTTGGGAGCATCTGTGTTTCAGCAGCTTAGCTTAATCCTAAAGCTCTCTACATCTACACTACATCTACACTACAAGTCCCTATAGAATCACAGAATACTTCTCTAATAGGAGAGAAAATAGGGGCTGGAAGGGATGGAGTGGCCAAGGTTACACAGTAAATTCTATGGCTGGTTATTCAATCTGTTTCATTCCCTCTATTGAATATTTAACTCATAACAAAGATTTTAAAAAAAAACATCATGGTTATCTTAAATTTGAGTTTTAAGGAAAAATGCAAAGAAGAAAATCTTCTTCCCCTTTCCTAGGCAGAGATCAATCTAAGGCAACATTTTGAAATAGATATTTTGCCTTTTGCTCCCTACTCTTCCTGCACTATCTCTCACTCTCTCTCCCTCCTTCTCTCTTTCTCCCTGTTCTCAGCATCAGTCTAATCTAAAATGACCTGTTCTAGACTCTCCAGTCAGAATTCCCATTTCCTCATGCAGCCAAAATTAGCTTCCTGCCAGGAAAAAAACAATTGAAAACAATCAGAAGGAAGAAATCTGTTGAGAAAGGATGGCACACAATCGTCCTAGAGGGCATGCATTTAAAAATATCTGTTAACATGCAAGCTCCCATGTTTACTTGCAGAATTTGAAGAACAGCTCCAGAAAGTCCAGTGACACTCTTCCGGCTCTAAGGAAAGTGGGTGGTGAGTGGGATGAGGGTCTTGTAAAGGGAGGGCAAGGCTGTCATTCATAGGCAGGGCACCTATCCTGGTGTCTACTTCTTCTTCTTCTTCTTTTTTTTTTAACCATATCATTATTTTTAATGCCCAACGTTTATAATATAAGGGCCAGGGCTTTCTCCTCAACTCAAGTTTATAAATTTTCGATTGGCTTGTGAGGCCAATAGGGATACTTCTTGTCTAATTTGGTTTCTGGGAAGACTTCATTCAGGTCCTCAATGGTCATCTATCTGATCAAATAGAATTATGTTCTTCATCTTCTCCAGCTCTTTTTCATATTCTTCAATCCTGGCCTTTAGAGAGGGACAAAAACTCAGCACAGCTTTTCACATCTTCTTTTTCCTCAGCATCCACCTGGACAGTGTATTTATCTTCTGGCACAGGAAACTTCAGGGTATTAAACTTCTTCTCAAAGTCATCTACCAAGCCAGCCTTTGCCACATTGGCCTTGTAGTAAACCCAGTCGATAGATAGCAGGTGGTTTCTCAGGAAGAGTAGCCAACCTGGAGGTAAGCACCTCATTCCAGGATTTCAGGGAGTTGGCAATGGCTTTCTGGTTTTGGGGTATGATCTCCCCAAAAGCTACCCAGTCAATGGTTTTTAGAACAAGTTTTCGCCCAGCCATCTTGAGATCCTTCATCGACCCTGGTGGCCCACCTGGTGTCTACTTCTTATGTAGAACTATGGGTCTCTAAAATAGTTTCCAGTGCTTTTGGAAGAAAGAGCTTCCAGGCAAAACCAGGGGGAGGCAGGGCAGTGGGGACGACACCCAGCCCTATTCCTAGAAGTTTGGTCTATCTATGAAGGACCTGAACAGCATTTGAACATCTCCAATACATAAAACTAATGCTGAAAATTCCTAAATCACTTAATGGCTGTATAGAAATTTAGTACAGGCATTTTAAAAAGTAACTGCTTCTTGCTCATTTGCACATATAACTTACTTGAGTCAATCTTATTGACTTCTTTTGAACTCTATCCATAGAACCTGAGGGCAGAATTAGAGAGATTAGTGTCTGGCATAGACAGACTTATTTTTTTGAACTCTGTTTATGTGTGTTGATAGTTTTCTAAGGCTATGTCTACATAACGCCAAAACAAGCAAGCGGTAAGAAAATTCAGGCAGAAAATGGGGAAAATTAATGTAGTCCATTTGTTTGCCTCAATGGACAAGTTAATTTGGTTAAAATTATCAATCAGATATTTGTGATATCTCTGACATTCTGGACATACTGAAAAACTGAAATGTACACAGAAAGTTCCTGAATTAAATGATAAAATTATTTCTTTTCCTGTATCCTACGACCTTATCCTTGAAACAGGGAGAGGTGACAAGCATTCTAGATTGTCTCCTTTCATTACTCAGTGTCTTTCAGCGGCTGGCATGCTCTTGTTGGCTTCACTATCTCATTAGATAGGATGATTGGGTTATCTACAAGATCTTGCCACTTTCTCGTAGTCAATAAAAGTCTAAGTTGATTGTGACATTTTGCATGGGTCAATTTGTTCCAGAGGGGGCTCCAATATATTCTTCTTATAAAAACTGGTACTTTGAGTTATAACATTTTGATTTATGTGTTTAGTGCCAGGAGTGAGTCACTGCTAGAATGAAGAGTAGAATGTCAATGACTGTCCTCAAATGAAGGGAAATTGGGGCCTTGGGTCTTGTTTTTCAAGGGCATGTCACTAACACTTCGCACTGGCCTCAGGCAGTGTCCTTGTGATTTGATAGTCAAACCTTTTTTGGAATGAAAACCTCAGTCTCTGATAGGAGGTTTTCTGGAGAGCAGTTGTGAGTTTATATGAATCATGTCTCTGTGAAGCACTAATGCGCTGTCTCATCTGTAATGGTTAAAGAAAGTGATAGAAATTCCCATCCTTTGAGTGTTTCTTAAGTGGTAGTCCAGTGGCAGTCATTTTATATATATTTTCTAGTTTGGTTTTCAATACTGACTGTCTAAAGTAAGCCTGATTATCCCCATTTTACAGTCAAGGGAGCTGAGATTCAGGGAAAGTTAATCAAATAGCTCCATGTAGCCGAGCCTGCTTGAAAGCCTGAACTCATTGCACTTCACCAAAACAGTAGCTTATATTTAGAAAATATTACGGTGTGCCAAATAGCAGAATCTAATTTGTTGCTTAAAAATGCAAGAACTAGTAATTTTTATTGTAAATTTGTTTTGGAGCAAACTGAAGAATGATAATGTTTTGACCTAATGATAAGAGAAAACAACTCTATGGGCTTGGCCACAAGTCTAAGCTAGTTCTCAGATGTTCTGAATTTATCATAACCATATAAACTTTTCTCCGCATTTGAAACTATGAGGACTTAATGGATCTGCAATTCATATGGGCCTACTCTGCCGGTCTACTTTGTCACAACAATGGTGCGCATGTTTTTTCATTATTTAAGGTGATTTCTTCTGTGATAGCTTGATACATTTCCTGCAGAAGCGGTTAACTCTTCTGCATTTGAAGATCTCCGAAGATCTACTCCAGGTGTCCACTTTGCTCACAATGTCTACCCCAGACAACAGTGAGAGATGAGGACTCAGTGGAAATTCATCTCTAATGAAGAAAACATTCTGTGGCTCTGCTGCATTAGCTATTTAGTGGCCTAATTAATTTCACAAAATGTGCCCAGAGCAGGAAGGGTGTATAGTATGGGAGCATGAGGGAACATTGGACTCTGGGTGAGGGAGCTGCAAAGGGGTAGGAATGCTTGATTGTATGATGGCATCATCCAGACTGTCTCTTTCAGGAATTATAAAGAAGGGAAGAGGAAAAGTAGAAAAAAGCCTGTTGCTTAAGGGGCTCAGACTCTCAATAATCTTTGTATATACATTGAAAGAAGTCTTTTCCCAAGCTAAAGTTAGAATTAGCCTGATCTTGATTCAAATCATCTGACCCACATAAAAGTCCCAGGGTTTTTAATAAGATATTGGGTTTTTAATTAAAAAACACATCCCTCCAACACAAAGCAAGCAGAGATCTAAGAAATATTCTCAGATCCAAATGGTTCTTTTCTGAGGTATTAACAATGTTTACTGTTATCAACACTCAGGGAAGGGTTTTTAGCCTAGTGAGAGTGCTGAGGTACAGAATAAGCCAAACAGATCAGCCTTTGAGCTCACAAAGGGCCTAGTCTAGAAGGGAATGCAGGCAGGAAAGCCAAAATTCACAGGAGAATGTGATGGGTACTAGAAGAGGAGAAGTACTGGGTGCTATGGAAACAGATGAGAGGGACCAACCCAGACATGAGTTACCAAGGCTTCCTACAGGAAGTGATGTCTAAGCGGAGATGTGAAGAGAAAAAGGAATTAGTTGAATAAAAGAGTTGAAGGTGGGTGGGTGTGGCAAGGGTTTTGAGCAGAGGGGGAGCCTGAGTGAATAGAGGGAAGGACTTCAGCAAGTCAAGAAATGGAAGAAATTCAATAACTGGGTAACATTGTTATGCTCATCAGTTGGCAAATGGCAGAACAAGAAGCAAGACTGGTATCCAGGAAGGCGAAACAGAAGAAGGTAGGAGGAACAGACTGAAGAAAGAGGTTCAGAACAAAAAACCATGAATTGTGATTATGTTTCTCGGACTTTCACATGCACAGGAACTACCTGGAGATCTTATTAAAAGGCAGGTTTGGATTCGGTGTTTCTAAGAAGCTTTCAAGCGAACCAGTGAAAGTGGCTGGTTCCAGGAGCACATTTTCAGTTATTAAAGATCAAGAAAGCAGGGAAGTGTCCCTTCACGTGATGGCTGGTAATTGTTGGGGGGCAGTCCTGGTCGCTTGCTGGAGTTCAGGAGCTTGGGGAGTGATAGACACAGACTCCTAAGCATTGCTGAAGCAATGACTTTTGCTCTTCGCTTCCATGAATTCCTCTTGTTTTCTTCCTGGCTGCAGTTGATAAGTCTGCTGGGTCAGGCCATTTTTGAGTCAGCTTCCAATTGGCCCTGACCACAGCATGACTGGTGGCTCACCAAAAAGACATGGAGAAAGGTGGTCTCCTACTCCTCGACAGTGGTTCTTAAGCAGTCCTTCCAACGAAGACCACTGTTCTGTGAGCCTTAGACACAGCGTTCCCCAACACTTGAATCATAGAGGCAGTCGCTTCACCCCTGATGGGGAAAAATGAATGCTAATGGGATATTTTTCTTAATTTAAGTTTTTCTTCCATGACTTTCTCTTAATCCTTCGATGCTGGCAGCTCTTCGAATGCTAATGAGTGCTGGTGGACACCCGAATGAGCAACAATAACGTTAGGGGCAAAGCCTGGAGACACTGGTGCTGTTGTCTTCATGGCCACATGAGCTCATGGATGAGGTTTTATAGTCTATCTGTAGATAGTGTAGACAGTGTCTACACTTTCCTGGTTAAAAAACTCTTCTTAGTTTCTGCAATCGTACACATCAGGGTTTCAATGTCTCCTCCAAACACAGCAGAAATGGACAAGTTGGAGAAGCATACTCTCTGACATGTCGTCAGGCTCCTTCAACCTGCCCAAGCGCTACCAGGGCTCCTTCCTGTTCAGATCAGCCCAGCAGCTCTGCATGGAGGCTCTGCAGCCCAGCAGGACACAGTCTCCAAGTCACAGTGGTTTCAGGAAGGCTGCCAGGGCTCAATTGGGCTTGGCATTTCCCCTCCTTCCAGCAACTCTCGGCTCTTATTTAGTTTTAAATTAAATAAAAATTGCAGCACATGGATTTGAATTAAAACAAGAGGCCTGATCTTTGTAATATGCACCACATCAAGAGGAAGGCTAATTTGTGCGGAGCACATCTCCTCCTTTAATTTAAACCACAGAACTCTGCCTCTTTGGTTTCAGGGGAACTGAGAGCTGGGGCGGGGCAGCTCACTCCTGGCATTAACTGGGGCTGTGCTCGAGGGCAACAGGAACAGTTTCAGGGGGAGCTTAGTGTTCCTCTTAAGCCCTTTGTGCTGGTGTCACACGATACACCAAGGCAGTTCCGAACTCCTGGCCTTGCATTTAAAGAAGGTCTTAAAAATGTCTCAGGGGAAACTTCCCCCAATTGACTCGAAACTGCAACCTAGCTACCAAAAAGAGAATTTGCATTATTGAAAGCCTTCCAAGGCAGAGGACCACTATTGACCTTGAGACCATTCCTCATTTGCAGGTTCCAAGGCTTTGTGTGTGTAGATTACTAGTCTGTACAAAATAAATTGGGTAAGGTCTGTGCTAGGTGAGAAACTCAATCTGGGTTCTGACATTGCTTCACTCAGTTTAATTGACTCTAGTGGCAAAAGGTGGAGGCCGGGGAAGCGGGTGGCAGCAGTGGTAGTGGGGTCATCCGTAAACAATGTGAGCTTTACTCAAAAACATTATCTACTCCGCTCTAAGCCCTAATTTCAATGCTCACTGCGGGCCCCACTCACTGCCAGAAGATGAGTGATAAACAGCTGGATCACTTTGTAAACTTTCACCTTGAGGTGAAATTTCTCTATCTTGGGCACCCTCTTTAGGAAAAATAATACAAAGAATACCTTTTACCAACTTTACACACCATCAGAGCACACATCTAGGGCCCCTCCAGGGATCTTGGAAGGGGTCTGTGTGAATGAGGAAGACTGAGGCTAAAGCTTTGATAGCCTCACAAGTGAACCCACTTCAGTTTGGGGAACAGCATCGCCAGCTGTTCTCCTGCAGTGCCATAAGGGTATGCAGGAGGTGAGGGTAAAGATGATGGGAAAAAGATCTACCATTTATTAAATGGTAGATGCAATTGACTGAGACAGAAAGATCTAGTTCTTATTTGACTGGACTTTGAACCACCTGAGGTGCACTGTCTCAGGGAACCAACTTTACGCCACACAAAACCAAGCTCTCTCTAGGCTGTGAGCTTCTTAAGGGCGGAACCAATATCTTTGTCTCTGTTCACATAAACACCTACCCAAAGAGCGAGTCAGTGAATGTCCACTGAATGACTAGCTGGAGGACTGCGAGTGAGTAAATGTGTAGGTAAGCTCGTACTCCCATTTTATTTTATTTTATCTTATTTTTAAATTTTTAATTTAAATTCAACTGAGTTAACACATAGTGTATTATTAGTTCCAGGGGTAGAATCTAGTGATTCATCAGTTGTGTATGACACCCCGTGCTCATTACATCAAGTGCCCTCCTTTTTTTTTTAAATTTTTATTTATTTATGATAGTCACACACACACACACACACACACACACACACAGAGAGAGAGAGAGGCAGAGACACAGGCAGAGGGAGAAGCAGGCCCGACGTGGGATTCGATCCCGGGTCTTCAGGATCGCGCCCTGGGCCAAAGGCAGGCGCCAAACTGCTGCACCACCCAGGGATCCCTCAAGTGCCCTCCTTAATGCCCATCACCCAATTACCCTGTCCCCCCACCTTCACCCCACCCTGCCCGACCTCCCTTCTGGCAACCCTCTGTTTATTATAGTTAAGAGTCTCTTATGGTTTGCCTCTCTCTGTTTTTACCTTATTTTATTTTTCCTTCCCTTCCCCTATGCTCATCCACTATTCTTAAATTCCACATATGAGTGAAATCATATGTCATATGTCTTTCTCTGATTGACTTATTTCACTTAGCATAACACCCTCTAGTTCCATCCACGTCATTGCAAATGATGAGATTTCATTCTTTTGATGGCTGAGTAATATTCTGGTGTGTGTGTGTGTGTGTGTGTGTGTGTGTGTGTGTATACATATATATATGCCACTTCTTCTTTATCCATTCATCTCTTGATGGACATCTGGGCTCTTCCCATATTTTGGCTATTGTGGATTTTGCTGTTCTAAACATTGGGGTGCGTGTGCCCCTTTGAATCACTGTTTTTGTATCCTTTGGATAAATACCCAGTAGTGCAATTCCTGGGTCATAGGGTAGCTCTATTTTTAACTTTTTGAGGAGTCTCCATACTGTTTTCCAGAGTGGCTGAGCACTTTGCATTCCTACCAGCAGCATAAGAGGGCTCCCCTTTCTTTATCCTTGCCAACACCTGTTGTTTCCTGAGTTGTTCATTTTAGCCATTCTGACCAGTGTGAGGTGGTATCTCACTGTGGTTTTGATTTGTATTTCCCTGATGCCAAGTGATGTTGAGCATTTTTTCATGTGTCTGTTGGCCATTTGTATGTCTTCTTTGTAGAAGTGTCGTCTTATTGTCTTCTGCCTGTTTCTTGACTGGATTATTTGTTCTTCGGGGGTTTGAGAAGTTCTTTATAGATTTTGGATACTAACCCTTATCTGTCATTTGCCAATATCTTCTCCCATGTCATAGGTTGCCTTTTAGTTTTGTTGATTATTTCCTTGCTGTGTGAAAGCTTTTTATTCTGATGAAACCCTAATAGTTCATTTTTGCTTTTGTTTCCCTTGCCTCCAGAGACATGTCTAGTAAGAAGTTGCTATAGCTGATGTCAAAGAGGTTGCTGCCTGTGTTCTCCTCTAGGATTTTGATGGATCCCTGTCTCATATTTAGGTCGTCCAACCATTTTGAATTTGTTTTTGGGTATAGTATAAGAAAGTGGTCCAGTTTCATTCTTCTGCATGTGGCTGTCCAATTTTCCCAATAGTATTTGTTGAAGAGACTGTCTTTTTTCCAGGGGATATTCTTTCCTGCTTTGTTAAAGCTTAGTTGACCATATAATTGTGGGTCCATTGCTGGGTTTTCTTTTTTTTTTTTAATTTTTTTTTAAAGATTTTATTTATTCATGATAGTCACACAGAGAGAGACAGAGAGGCAGAGACACAGGCAGAGGGAGAAGCAGGCTCCATGCAGGGAGCCCGACGTGGGATTCGATCCCGGGTCTCCAGGATCACGCCCTGGGCCAAAGGCAGGTGCCAAACCGCTGTGCCACCCAGGGATCCCCATTGCTGGGTTTTCTATTCTGTTCCATTGACCTATGTGTCTGCTTTTGTGCCAATACCATGCTGTCTTGATGACTACAGCTTTGTAATATAGCTTGAAGTCCGAAACTGTGATGCCTCCAGCTTTGGTTTTCTTTTTCAACATTGCTTTGGGTATTTGAGGGCTTTTGTGGTTCCATACAAATTTTAGAATTGTTTGTTTCAGCTCTGTGAAAAATGTTGGTGGTATTTTGATTGGGATTGCATTGAATGTGTAGATTGCTTTGGATAGCATAGATACTTTAACAATATTTGTTCTTCCAATCTATGAGCATGGAATATTTTTCTATTTCTTTGTGTCTTCCTCAATTTCTTTCATAAGCATTCTATAGTTTTCCGAGTACAGATCTTTTACCTCTTCCATTAGGTTTATTCCTAGGTATCTTATGGTTTTTGGTTCAATTATAAACAGGATTCCTTGATTTCTCTTTCTGTTGCTTCAGTGTGTAGACATGCAACAGACTTCTGTGCATGATTTTATATCTTGTGACTTTGCTGAATTCCTCTATCAGTTCTAGCAATTTTTTGGTGGAGTCTTTTGGGTTTTCTACATACAGTATCTGTCAACTGCGAAGAGCAAAAGTTTGATTTGTTCTTTGGTGATTTGGATGCCTTTTACTTCTTTTTATTGTCTGATTGCTGAAGCTAGGTCTTCTAGTACTATGTTGAACAACAGTGGTGAGAGTGAACACTCCTGTGTTCCTGACCTTAGAGGAAAAGCTCTCAGTTTTTTCCCCATTGAGGATGATATTCACTGTGGTCTTTCATATATGGCTTTTATAATATTGAGGTATGTTCCCTTTATCCCTATATTGTGGAGGGTTTTTATCAAGAAAAGATGCTGCATTCTGTCAAATGCATTTCCACATCATTTGAGAGAGCATATGGTTCTTATCCTTTCTTTTATTAATATGGTGTATCACGTTGATTGATTTGTGGATGCTGAAGCACCCCTGCAGCCCAGGAATAAATCCCACTTAGTTGTGGTGAATAATCCTTTTAATGTACTGTTGGCTCCGACTAGCTACATACTCCCATTTTAGATAAAGGGTCATTGTTTACCATCTCTAAAAGACTCTGAAAAATGTTTTGAGCTATGTAAAGAAAGTCCATTGGATAACCAAAACTACTCTAGGCACAGTGAAGAACACTAGGCTATATTCTAAAACAAATATTCTTTAAAAAAATTTTTTGGGGGGCAGCCTGGGTGGCTCAGTTGTTTGGCGCCTGCCTTCAGCCCAGGGCCTGATCCTGGAGACCCGGGATTGAGTCCCACATCAGGCTCCCTGCATGGAGCCTGCTTCTCCCTCTGCCTGTGTCTCTACCTCTCTCTCTCTCTCAATCTTTCTCTCTCTCTCTGTGTCTCACATGAAAAAATAAATAAAATCTTAAAAAAAATTTTTTTTAAGTAGGCTCCATGTGCAGTGTGGATCCCAACGTGGGTCTTGAACCCACAACCCTGAATCAAAACATGAGTTAAGATTAAGAATAAGATGCTTAACTGACTGAGCCACCCAGGTGCCCAAAGGCAAATATTCTTTAAAGGGACTGGCTTTCTCTTCTGGTTTCCACAGGTATTGCTATCATACACCCAGAAAATGCTAGACAGTATGTTATATGATCTGCTTCTTTACCTCCTCTCTGGCTTATGTTACCTTAAGGTAACCTTTTAAATTCTTATTTCCTGGCAAATACATTTAAAATGTTAGATCCTGAGTGAAGTAGAACATGACAAAATTCATGCAGATATCAAAACTGAGTTTGGAGCATTCTCTTTTGAAGAAAAATACTGCACTGCCCATGGTGAACCTGATGCTTCACCTGATGCTTCCTACATCCTGATGGGGGTCAATGGGTGCAGTGTAGAACTTGTACTGACGTGGGAGGGGTGTCATCCACATGTTTGATTTGTTGTGAAATGGATGAGGATCAGGTTTGTATGAGAGATATGTTAGATATATTGGGGTTGGCCTATATTAGGAAGGGCCAGGTTTGATTCAACTTTTATTCTCATGACCTTGAGGGTAAATCCAAAGTAGTGTTATGTGGGTAAGATGCCCTAAATTCAAAGTCAAGAGGCTAGGGTTCAAGTCTCATTTTCATCTCTCATTGGTTGTAAGATTGTGAGTAAGATACCCATACTCTCCACATCTCCCTCATTCTGGCTCCTTCTCTCTTTTCAATCTATAGAAAGAGACTAATAATGTCTGTCCTACCTTGCTCTGGATCTGGGTCTCAAAACATTGCTCATCAAAGGTCTTAGAAAAGTTAGAGTTTGAGTTGAGCAACTATGATTCCATTATACAACCACATAACATTGCTATGTCCTCGTTTGAAAGCTAAGAAGATATCTTTTTAGTGGAAATCCAATGTTCTTTCCACCATACCACAGAATATCAACAATATTATTAACTTGTAATTAAAATGGCATTAAAAATAGAAGAAGTAACCCAATCTCTTTCTTGTTCAGATTCACTTCAATGTGAAAAGCATACAAAACAAAAATCTAGGCAAAACTATGGAAAGAAGCCCACTGTGGCCCAACATGACTGCAGCCCTTGAGGTCAAGCTGCTGAACTGCTAACAGTAAGTGACTGATGCTGGGCAGATGACATGGACGCTCAATGTGGAAGGCAATGGGGGGCATTCTCTGGACTATAATCATGTATAATAGTAGATGTCCTGAAAATTTGGCATGATGGTCTTTTGATGATGGGAATTAACTGATTGGCATTCTCCTGAATTAAACTAATAGTTTCAACTCCCTTAATGTGATGAGGTTATTGTTTTCCTTCTAGAGGATGAAGATGCTTTAGAACAAAGGCCAGATAGTAAATACTTCAGTTTTTTTGGGCCATGTGGTTTCTACTGAAACAACTCAACTCTGTCTTTGTAATGCAAAAACAGATAAGAGGAATGTAAATGAAAGGGTGTAGCTGTGTTTCAACTTTATTTACAAAGTTGGTGTGGGCTATATATTTGGTTCAAAGGCCATAGTTTGCTGAGTCCCTCCTTCAGAATATCATAAAGATATCATCAAATTCTGGGCCTTCTCACATCCTTTGGCCATACGTACCATATTGCTGGCCTCAGTTTTTAGCACAGCTCTAATTCAACAGCTAAGCAAACATAGAAGATGCCAGACCCCAGAAAAACCATCAGGCCAGCTGGCCTTTTGGGCAGACACTTCACATTCCAACATGGCTATTCAAAACCTCACACCTTTCTCAAAGTGATCTTTGTAAAATGAAGCACTGTTTAAAATATAATACTTAAGATTTTAAAAATAAGCCAGATATTTATTCTCCAGAGTAAAACTATTGATGTTTTGATGGGAAGGAAGGAAAGTGCTTCCAGCTCCTAGAAATGAGTTGCTAAAGTGCAACCCAGTGCTGACTTCCTATTTATGAGTGATCAAACTTGTCTTTTGTTTTCCCATAATAGAAGTCAACTCATTTCCAAAGTTCATTGCTGTTCTAAGTCAAAGATCACCTTCCAGTTCAACTTATCCTCTTTATGACTCTTTGTCTCATTCTAGCTTATCTGGAAATGGAGGGAAGCACTGTTAGAAGACTACAGAAGGGCAATTTTGAACTCTGGATCTCCATTTTTTTCATCCTTGATTAAATAGTTCATTCTCAACCTGGGAACTACCAACCTTTTACTGTGTAGAACAGGTTAAACTGGAATGGAAGGTGAGACAAGCCTTGTAATCCTAGTACTTCTGCTGAAAATATGAATTTTGAGACACTTGGGTGGGTTTGAAGTGGAGTCTTACAAACAAACCTGGGTTCAGGAATGCTTTTTTCCTTGGCCAAGTTATATAACCTCTTTGAGATCCTAAGCCTGAGTTTCTCCATCTAAAAAATGGTTTAATATCTGCTTCATAGAATTGATCTACAGTGAGTGGCAAATAGTAGATATTCAATAAGTGATAGTTTCCTCAGTTTTTCCATATCTCCCTGTATACCCCAAATTTTGTTTACTCCATTCTGAGAGTATTTGTCGTACTCTCACATATATTCCCATGAACTGCCCCTGAGTGTAATATAAGCATACTCCTACATAGAAGGCATGTAAGGGAAAATGTCTCTGAATAAGGAAGACTGATGGTAGGAAAATTGATTGAACAGAAAGTAATCACGATTCCCAGAGTAGTTCAGGGCCAGAAAATTCATTTGGTTTATTTTCTTTTGGAAGAAGGAACCTTCAGGTATGATTTAAACAATTAGAACATAAGCTTCTTGAGAGCAGAGACCTTGTCAGTTATATCCACCAGTGTTTAGAACTGTGCTTGGCACACTAGGGGAATGTGCAATTAATACTTGTTTTCTCAACTAATAATTGAGAACACTTAGATACGACTCACTTCTATATTAACTATGGAAAGTTCCTGGAGCTTTGCGTAGGGAAGGAGCAGGGATGCTAGGGAGAAGTCTTAACATTGGGCAAAGATGGCACCACTTGCATACTATTTACCTTCAAGTACACAACTTGTGAAATGACTGTGCAGATTCCCTGATATGAAAATTGATCTGGAATAGGTCAGGGGAAAGTCAAATGCCTATTCAAAGCCAGTTTCTGGCAGATACTGTATTTTCCAACAAAATTCCCTTTTGTTTAATTTTCCTCTTGGAAAGAGAAATCCCACGGTTGCTTAGAACTTATAGAGTATCGGCATGGCACTAGGTATGATGGGGTGAAGACTAGTAGATACAATGGGGTGGTAATACCAAGAGGTCTCTACATCTCCTGAGGGGGCTTTCCATGTGCACCCTCAGGAAAAGTGTGAGACAACAGGAACTCTAGCACATAACATAGTTCACATACCTGAAAACATCATCATGTGCTGAAAATTCCAGGGGATCTTCTGTTTCCGGCCCAGATTCAGGAGGAAGGAGAGGGGATATATGTTGCAGGCTCTGGCAACAAAAATTGCGAGCTACAGATAAGCACAGGGAAACATTGAGGAAAATGTTGTTGCAATGAGGCTGTGAGTCCTTGAGCTTTAACTGTTATGTTCTTAAGCTTCTCTATTTTATGACCCAGAAAACAGGGATAAATATGTCAATATGTGTATGTCCAACTTGCTTCCAACATTCATCTTTAAATGTCAATTCCTTTCCAAAAATAATAGAGAACTCTGCTTTTCTTTCAATATCTACTTGGTTTAGAATTGTTAACCCCAAACCATTTCAATCACTGTAAATTTTCTCATCACATTTATGTTACTGATGACTGACTCTTTGCTCAACTCTGCTGTAAAATTTGAGGCAGAGACCATTCAGGGGTTGGTGCATTATCTTCTCAAGCAGCACTTTAGAAAGGATAAATGTACTTCTGCTCATGATTGCCATCTTACTTTCCATCAGTTTCTACTCCCTGTATCTAGCAAACTTCACTTACTTTTTCTTTTTCTTAGTGGATTTAATCTTGACAGGAATTGCCTATCTAAATGTATAATACAATTGTTTCTCTAGGAAGCATTTTGCTGAAGTCCAAGCTTTACGGGTTAAAATCTACAAAAATACTGGTGGTAGTCATCTCTCCTCTTCTGTCACCCAGGACTCCTTCCCTGAGAGTCTGTAGGTTCTAGGTTGTCCTCAAAGGGGGTGGAGTTATGTGGGAAGAGGGAGCTTCCCTCTAAGATGTAGAGGTCTTTGGGTGAAATTGGAGTGTCCAGCTGAATGTTTAGTGAAAAGAAGACAGAAGGCAAATGGTGGTGCTTGGCTAGAGCAGGGTTTACAGAAAAGGGTCAGCTGTTTTGGCTGTCAGGATCACATGCCTGTGATCTGAGGGGCATTTGCCCATTTCCAAAGGACAACAGTTGTTGATTGCTCTTGGGGACATCCCTAGCAACTCAGTATCCTTTCAAATAGACATCCATTCCTACTGGGGCCTAGAGCTGCAAAAGTCCTCTGTATTAAATGGGAAGTCTAGATTTTATGTTATTTTACTTGCAGGAAAGGGCGACCTTATTAAAATAAACTCACATGTACACTTACATAAGACATTAAAATCACATCTATAATGCTAATTTCATCTGATCTTCACTCTGTGTATTTTATTTTCAAAGTCCTCACTGGAAAAGAGATTTTACCATCTTGTGATGAAAATATTTCTAAAGCTTAATAATCCTGGCTATATTCTGATACACTCTAATGCAGATTAAGTATATTTCTCTGTAAAGAACGGACTGATACTTTTATGTAAATGATTCATAATTTGAAAACATACTTTGAATATTTAGGAAATAAATATATTTTGAACATTCGTTTTTTGAGTATTCTATTCTCCTTCAGCTTTCTCCCTTTATTTCTTTCAGTATGTTCCAAATTTCTTATCTTGAGACAGAAGCATTTAATAAAGGTCCCAGTTTCTTAGGATCTTTTCCCTCCTACTAGAAATTACATATCTGCCATGAATTTGAGCCTTGCAATAAACTTGAGGAAATTACTTTAACAATTTAACAGAATAATCAGTAAAAGTAAGTAGTTTACTCTTTTCCCTCATCACTCCATGTTCTGTATTTCAAAGGATACAAAGGCTCCGAGTATGAAAAGAGCATTAAAGATATGATTCTGGAACGTGAACAGTGCCAGGCCCATGTAACAGAAGATGACATTCTCGGCCAAGAAGTTCATAAATTCAAACAACTGAAAACGAAACAGAAACCAAAAACCATTAATGATTATTCAGGTTGGAATCCAACTAATATCTTGTAACTGTTCTGGTAAATGGATGGTCCTCTTTTATCTGGGAAGGCCGCCCTTTGGCCTTGTGCTCAGCTGACTACCCTGTCAGGCTCTCCGACACAACCCTGGCTGTCCACCCAGTGACAGATGCGGCAGCCATCTTCCTTTCCAGCTGCCAGGCTGCTAGAGATACACCTGGGTATATTAGCCAGCATGATCCTCCACAGAACAATTCCTACTTGGATGATAGAATATTCCTTGTTATACAAATCTATGTGATTGCTTAAGGTATACCATAGGAGAGGATGCCAGGATTGTTTAGCATCTTCTAGCATTACTCAGTAGATGCTCTTGAGTTCCTAGGCCCTAAAAACTTAAAAAAAAAAAAAAAAAGCTAAATTACCTTTCTCAGGCAGGCAGGAGGGACAAACTTGGAAAACTTGGAAACTTGGAATAAGAATGAATGTCAATTATATTTCAACATTAGAATGATCAGTATATTTCAAACTCCAGACAATGAGACTCATTAAATTGACTGATGTAGGTATATCCATTAAATGTCTACAATTTCTTGCTGGTAAAAAGAAAATGATTAATCCCAGAGATCAGTTTATGCAATGAGAACACAATAGATACATCAAATTCAGTCAGAGGAATGGAGTAATAACATGCTATGCAGGGGGATGCTCCCAAGAGTTATTCTTAGATCATTAACTAAACAATTTAAGTTGAACATGAAAAACGTTCTCTAACTTCCAGATTAGAAGTAGAAGGGAAATGTGTCCAGGGGCTACATCAAACACTCATTTGGAAGAGACTTTAGTTTATGTTCCAGAATTTTCATTTGGAAGTTTCTGAAACTTCATTCTCAGACCTACATAAATCACCGTGTTAGGTAAACGTCTCTGGAGGCATTTCTCTTGACTTTTTAAGGACTCATTATTTTTTCATGTAATGTATTTACAGCCTCACAAATAATGCCCAATACCTGCTTACCGACAGTTGACAGAAAGAAAAGCAGAATCCTGTCAGAAACATTATTTAGAGCCAGTAATAGAAATAAAGGATTAAAAAAGACACAGCTCCTGTGGTACAAGATGGTCTTTCTGCAGTGGCAGCAATCATCAATTATCCTGAGGACTTGTTTCACATTCTAGACCAGCTCATCTTAACACTGTCACCCAAATAACCACAGAAAACTTGAAAACATGGGAGAAAATATAGGGGATGGGGAACACTTTGCTACCCCGTCAAATCTTTACTTTTTCGAAAAGTGAGATTTGGCTACTGCCTTAATCTGCTCAGCATGCCATAATAAAATACTATATAGACTGGCTGGCTAAAGCAAAAGAGATTTATTTCTCACAGTCTGGAAGCTGGGAAGTCCAAGATCAAAGTGTCAATCAATCAATTAGGTTTTGGTAAGATCCCTCTTCCTCGTTCGCAATCAGCAGCCTGCTTGCTGTATCCTCATATCCTCTCCTGTCTCTTCTTATTAAGGGCACTAAGCCCATTCATAAAGGCTCCACCCTCATGACCTAATCAGCTCCCCAAAGCCCCACCTCTCCACACCATCACATTGTTGGTTAGGACTTCAACATGAATTTGGTCACGGGAGGGACACAAACATTCAGTCCATTGCAGCTAAACAGTTTTTAACATTAATAAACACATGCCAGATTAAATTCACAGAGCCTCTTCTCCTGTCCCCATCCCAAGTACAATAGAGGGGACCTTTTGCCATCTATGCTCCGTTTAGCCTTTTCTTGGTGGTCACACCCTAATTTCCCTCTGGGGTCCACCTTCTTCCCCACTCTCAGCTCACATTTGAAACCTCCATAGCTCAGCCATGGAATATATGATTTAGGACTAAACTACTCAAATCAATGCATTTCTCTAGCCAACATGTTTGGTTCAGAAATGGGTGTGGTGCATTCAGAGCCAAAGAAATACAAACGAGACCTGGCAGGAAATGCTGGGACAAAGATCCCCAGGTTTTCAGTGTGAGACAGTAGGATGCAGGCTAGGGAGCTGCTGCTAGCCATCTTGTGATCACAGGGGAAATAGCTGTCTGAAAGCGAAGCTGTGTCCTGACCACACTGCTTAATCTGTATTCAGCTTCTCCTGAAGCAAAATCTACCTTGGACTATTGAATTAAAAAGAAATCACTTTTTCGCTCAAGGTGAGGTTTCTATTGCTTACAATGATATATATTCCTTCACAGTCCTGTACCAGTTTAACAAAAGAAGGCAAAACATCTCTCTGACTCAAAATGGGTTATAAAAAAAAAAAAAAAAGAGTGGGTGGTCAACTTCTTGACTTTTCTCATATAGAAGCAAAGTCTTGCTCACTCCCTGCTCCTACTTCCACCCCCAATTTCAATCTATTCCTTACATTAAATGGAAAAAAAGTTTTTTTTCTTTTTCTGTTGGTTGTTGAGATGTGATGGGAATTTGTCTTATATGTCTACATGGAGACCCTTGGTATTAAATATTTGTTTAGAGATTTGCTTCCTTTGGAAAACTCAGGATTTTAACCTGATGTAGTAACTTAGTTTATTGAAATCTAGTAGACCAAAATTACAAGTAACTGTTTATATACACATTGCACAGAAGTTCCATTTTCCATTTAGGTCCATTTCTGGACCGGCTCTTTGTTTCTATTGTTACCCATTCCTCTACCAATATCACGCTTTTCGTAAATGATGTAGATCCATAATACATTTGTAATATTCCATAGATTTAGACTGTTCCCATAGTCTACCTTCTTCTGAATCTTCCTGATTATTTTTGCATGTTAAAAAAATGCGATGTTTTTAATGTTTAATCGCTCAGAAAAGCATATAAATCATATGTTTACAATTTCAGATTATGTAAGAAAATACCACCAGCACCCCAGAATTACTCTCGTTCCCCTTCCCACTTATACTTCCACACCCCAATGCACTACTACTAGTACTTCTGTCATCACAAATGACATCACAAAAAAAAAATTTCCTTCAGTTAAATAAGAATGAAATCGGGCAATATATACCCTTTTGTGTTTGCCATCTTTCACTCAATATTACGCTTGTGAGATTCTTTATGTTGTTGTGTACAGAAGTAGTTCATTTTTAAAAATTATATGAATGTCACCATTTATTTGTTCATAATACTACTGATAGATATGTGGGTGGTTTCCAGTTGTGGCTATGATGAATTTTGCTTCTATATATACATGTTTGCATTTCTGTGGAAGTGTCAGGACATAGTGCCAAGCAGTTTTCCAAGATGGTGGTTCCAATTTGCATTCCCATCAGCAATCCTTGTTGACATTCTTGTCAACACCCAGTTTTGTTGCCTTTCTTTTTTTTTAATTAACACTTTGCCTCCTCACATTGCCATTTGAACTTATTAGGGATCAACTTGTCGTTTTCCATAAAAATAACTCACTGGCAATTGGAATTGCATTAAATTTATAAAGAAATTTGGATAGAATGCACATTTTTACAATATTGAACTTTGAATCCATGAACATCACATATCCTCATAAGGATTTTGGTGTTCTTTAATTTTTCTCAGTATTTTCTATATAAAGATTGTGCATACTTTGGTTAGATTGATTCCTTGATATTTGCTGGTTTTTTTTGTTATTATTGTAAATGGTACCCTTTCCAAAGTTCATTTTTTAATTGATTGTTGTTATACACCAATACAATTAATTTTTTATTGATCTTGTATTTGGGGCCTTATTAAAATTATTCAATAATTTTCGTAGCTTATTGGTAGATTCTTTTGGATTTTCATAATCATGTTTTCAAATAAGGATTTTTTTCCTTTTTATTCATTATATATTTTGCATCTCTTATTCTTGCCTGATTATACTTGTTAGGTAACACACGTCCAGTGCAGTATGGAATAACAGTGGTGATGGGGCATCTTTGTCTTATTTCCAGTTTTAGAGGAAAAAATTTCTTTACTAAATTCATAAAAACTCCCTAAACAGATTAAGTGAGTTCCTTCTATTCCTAGTATACTAGGAATAGACATTTTAAGAAAACAACATGAAAAACAAAAAAACCAAGCATGTGTTTATTTTTATCAAATGCTTTTTCTTTACCTATTAAGATGATCATATGGTATTTTTTTCTTTCATTGTTTTAATGTAATTAATTATATTAATTGATTTTCAAATGCTGAAACATTCTTGCATTCCTGCAATAAACCCTACTTGGTTGTGATGCTTATCCTTTTTTATACATCACTAGAATTAATTAGCTAATATTAGGATTTTTGTGTCTATATCACAAAAGACTGTATTATAGTGCTTCTTTCTTCCATAGTCTTTACCAGGTTGTATTATTAAAGTTACTAAAGTTTGATAAAACAGATTCTTGTTCTCTTCCTTTAAACAGCTAAAGAATTCTGGGCTTGGAGTTTTCTTTGTTGGAAGATGTTTGACTACAGATACAATGATTCTAATAGATATAGGATTAGTTAGATTTTCTATTTATTTTTGTATGTTTTGTGTTTGCTGTTACATCTAAGTTTTCATATTTACTGGCATATGGTTGTTTGTAATATCTTCAATATCTTAGTCTGTGGTTATGTCTTTCTCTCCTCATACTGATAATATGTCTTTTCTTCCTGATAAATCTTGTTAGATTTCTGAGTGCATCTAAGAAGCAAATTTGGCTTTGTTGATTTTTCTGTATTCTGCTTTCCTCTCCTCATTAATTTCTCTGTTATTTTTATTATTTCTTATCTTCAACATGCTTTAGTTTAATTTGTTTTTATTGGTATCTTGACCCTTAAGCCCTAGATGATATGGTTCTTTGTCAATCCTTTGGAACACCTGCTTTTCCGCATGTTATCCAACTTTTCTGATTGCTTTCTAAAGGAGAGCTGTTCTAACATCAGCAAAACCTCACAGCAAGCTCTTGCATGTTTATTTTTCCAGGTGTATAATATCATTTTTGTCAATTTTCTACCTAGAGCTTTATGGTATTTTATTTTGTAACACACAGAATATGTATATCAATTTAGAGAATGACAATTTAATAATATCATTGAGGGAAAATACAGATTGTTTAGAAAGATTGCAGAAAAATTTGACTGATTTGGAAAAAAATAACCAAACTAAAGATGGATTTCGAACTCACTCCTTATACCTAAATAAGTTCCAGAAGAATGAACAATTTAAATATAAAAACAAAACCTACTTATGAATGTATTCAAGAAACGACCAGTAATTTGGTATATGATTTTTAATCAAGAAATTTTATAAAGTATTTATATTAGCAAAAGACTAGAAATAAATATCTATAATATGAGAA
Source organism: Nyctereutes procyonoides (assembly GCF_905146905.1). Lineage (NCBI taxonomy): Eukaryota > Metazoa > Chordata > Mammalia > Carnivora > Canidae > Nyctereutes > Nyctereutes procyonoides. The sequence continues at coordinate 39,508,372 of NW_026575042.1, forward strand.
ATGTTTGCATAAATTATGGTACATTCATATAATAAGATAAATTTTATGATCTATAGAAAGATAAAGAAGGATATCCAAGATCCATGGTTAAATCATAAAAGATGAATTAAAAGAAATAAAAGATGTTTCTGTGTTTGTATGAATCCATATATTAATACACATTTACATATACACATAACTTTTACTTTACAGTATGGATATTGACACTGTTATTATTTGTTACCATGCACTTGAATTACTTTCATAATTTATAAAACTAGATTAAATTAGAACAAGAATTTTAAAATAGAATAAAACATTTTCCAAATGTTTTCTTCTTTGAGACTTTCTCAAACTTTCATCTTTTTATTTTGGAGAGGTTATCAAGCCTTCTTATTCATTTCTAATATTTTTCTTATTTTCTTTAAAATTGTTTTGAAGTGAGGAAAAATACAAACAACAATGACAAAAACATTTATCTTTTTTGGGAATATCTTTTTCAGTAATTTCTTTTTCATAGATCCATAGATGTATAGACAACATGCACAATGTTCTACAAATCTGACCATTGTTGAGGGGAACTTAATTAACTCAATAATATTTCATAATCCTCTTTCCGTGGTAATAAACTTGGATCCGCTGGACAATTTTTAATGGCAGCAAAATATCCCTATGTATCTTCCTTCCAAATTTTAATTCACATACCCATAATTGGACATTCAGTTGTTTCTAGATTGTTCCCTTTTAAACAATGCTACATTGAGCACCTTTATACAAATGCCTCTCCCCAACCAAGCGATTACTTTTTAGGTAATTCCTAGACATGAGCTACTTCTGTCAGAGGGTATACATTAATTTTTCTTTTTCAATATACTACCAGTCTGCCCTTCAGAAAGGATATGCCAATTTGCACCTCTAATAATGGTACAGAGGGTGTCCTTTCCCCACATGCTTGCCAAAAGTAGTTTTTATCAATTTTTAAAAACCTTGACAATCTGATAGACTCACTTATTCTAAATTATAGATGATTATTAGCATTTTTAAAAAGGTTCCCTTCATAGCAAGGCAGCATCACTGATTAGCACTCCTTTGTTGCTTTATATCATGTGACAACATTCCCCTGAATAAACAGCCTTCATAATAATTTCCTTCTTGGGGGACTTAATGAAAATGTGTGGGTGAATTCAATTTTGTTTCACATGCAAAAATCTCCTGAAGACATATTTCAAAAGGAGAATCTACATTAAGGCCACGCTGACAGAAGCAACTAATTTGACCATTAGGACGTCAATGCCTGAGTGTGGCCTGGATTAGTTAATTACTGAGGCAATAGATTCATTGGTCAATTTTGGGAAAAAAAATAAATAAACCAAAACTCCACTTCCAAGCAAATAATAATATTAACAACCAACAACAACAAATGTGGAACTAGTAGATTCAGGATCAGTATTCACTATAAATAACCTCATATCTACTTCATCCTCACTCAGAGTGGATGAAAAAAAAAAAACTTGACTCAACATTTTATTTATCCAGTATAGTAATCAACATTTGTTTTATTTCCATTAATTCTTAGTTGTGAGCGTTTGGAGAGAACCCAACTTAAGTAATCTTTGCTTAGCAAAGCTTTTCTTCAGGAAAGTGAAAAGGAAGTTAATAGTGCGAAGAAGACTAGGGAAGTATTAACTAAATAAGAGGATAATCAGTGTTTAAAAACTCTGAAAGTTCATGGTAACCACTCATATGTTAATTAAACAACTTATTATTTTACTGGAATTATAACTTTTGCTTCTGTATTCTAATATTTGCTTAGTCCTTGTCCTGAGGAAATTTGTTTGTGGTAAATCCAATAATTCCTACAGGCTTTAGGGGTAGTATAAGAGATGAATTGTACTGAAGATCTGTGAACTTTATCACTAGGATGAAAATGATGTAAAGGCTTTATTGCCTGTCATGGTCATGGTTCCTAGAGTGCAGCCTCTCTTAGGAAGCTGAAGATTTATAATTACATCTAGCTAAATATGCAATCCTTTGAGATTCTTCTAAATTTAGGACATGGTAATAATAGCAGTATTACTACTTCTAAAATAGTAATAATATTAATGGAACTATTTTTTTAGGATTTAAATTATGCTAAGGAATGTGTTAAAGGCTTTTACTTACTTAAATTTTTAACAATTTATGTTATAATGACAGCAAAACTCATAAGTTGATAATTTTATTTTCTATTTTACAGTTGGGCAAGCTGCACCTGCCCATATAAAACACAATAAAGGGAAGAACTGAGCTGCCTTGAGTTTTGTTCTAGGCCCAAATCATTTTTGCCAGACTAGGCTGTCTCTTCATTATATGGGATTCAGGTTCTGGGGCAGCAAGATGTTTGTTAACAATCATATTGGTGAATATTTATGAGGCGTTAGAGTTTACAAAGGATATTTTTAATACATACATTTTGTTTAATCATCAGATCAACTCTGAGGTTGGTATGGAAGGTATCTGTGACTCTGACCACATTTTTTGGTCAAGTAAAGGAAACTGAAAGGTAAATTTCTTAGTATCCAACTAGTGGAAGGAACAGATGGTAACTTGAGGTGGTGGATACTTAACTCCTCTCAATGTCTACTACCACCTGATTACCCAGAACAATCTCCCCCCAAAAGCAAAAAGTGAAAACAGAACTTTTGCCATGCATCAGTAATGTTAAGACAAAACTTTCCAATCCTAGAGAAATGCTTTGCATTATGCTCTATAGTACCATCATAATTATATATGGTTATATATATATATATTATTATGCATACAAATTATATATATAATCTAAAATAAAAGAATATATATCTAAATATATATATATATATATATATATATATATAAAATAAAAGAAACTTTGCACGATGTGCATGTTCTTTCTCTGCTCTACCTGCAGGAGGTAGGCTCCAAGTCGAAGATCAGATTCTTTAAGTTTAGGACTATACAGTCTCTGAAGTAGAGAAGGTATACATACCACTTAAGTGTTCAGAGAGCTTCTATTTTGTTCTATATTTCTTTGAGAATTCTTGAGCTCCCTATGCACTCCTGGCTGCTGCCCAACCCCCTCCCATCTCCTACATTTCATTGTCTTCTTTTAAGCCTAATTTGACTTTTTTAAAACATGAGAATTTCAGAAGCACAGCCTATAAAAACACAACAAAACACATTTTAGGAAGATGAATAGGCATCATTAAGTAAATAAAGTTAATATAGGAAATAAATGTAGTTACAGCTACAAGGAATTCAGCTTCATTAAACTGAATAAATACTGTAGCCAGATTTTCTTGAAATCCTTGAGCTTATAACTTAAGGGGAAGGTTATTTTTTATGAATTTGCTAAATTACTATAGCCAGTAAATACTGATAATAATGTTCTTATTTCTGGAGGTTTCCCATTTTAGATTCTTTCTCTTTTTTTTTTTTTAGGGGGGGATATTAAAGTAAAAGTACAGAGTTTTGTAAGGTCTCATTTAAGTTAATATACTATTGAGTTAAGAATAATTTCTAAAGTCTGTAACCTCACAGAGTGATTATTATCGTGGTATTGGTCAGAAATATTGGCCCCCAAATAAAATTGGACTTAGATCTATTTTGATGAATTACAAACACACACACATACCCCCACGATATAGGATTACAGGATTTCAAGGATAGGGTCACCTTTTAATGTATGTCCAGACATCTGGCCAATGCTTGATTGCTCTAACACTCTTGTCAAGGGGCTGCTCAGCATGTAACTGAATACTGCCAAAAACAGAACCCTCACTACTTTCCAAGGAAGCAAATGGCATTTTTAGACATTTAAAACTGTTAGGAAATCCTTCCTTATGTTGAGTTGAAATGTAGTTCTCTATCACTTTCAAATACTCCTTTGGTTCATAAAAAAAGTCAAATACAGTATCATTTATTGCATACTGCTTTGCTCTAAGAGCAGAAAAGGGATTTCTACCAGAATCCTTGCAGTAGTAGGCAATTCTATGGTGTAGGCAGCAACTGCCAGTTTTCATTCCACAGCCTTGTTAGTCTTGAAAGTAAACATTTTGCTGAGAGTTTGTGGTTGGCATACAGAACCTTGAGTCTAGAATAACTGCAAAGACTGGGGGTGGGGGTGGGGCTAGAGAATCAGAATTATGTTAAAAGCAATGTTCTCTAGAAGAATCATTTCAGGAAATCTAATATTACTGGCCTTAGGGGAAAAAAGTCATGGCATAACATAATTAGTTTCTCTGTGATTTTGCCAATAAACACTAGCTAAAGCAACCTCGTTAAGACAACATATTTTCTGTGCAGAAATTCATTAAGAAAAAAAATTTCTCTTAATGAAAAGACCGAAACATTGCTATTAATATTAGGCACTGGCATGAAATTCACACATTATCAAAAAATTTCAAAGGCTAATATTCCATTTCTTTAACTTTTTTTATTTAGCTATGATGAATTTCCTTTCTTATTCATCCTGTGTGTCTTTTTATCGTTGTAATTATCCAATGCTAAATTCTTTCTTGAGTGAGAGTATGAAGAATGTACACAAAAAAGGAAGATTTCTAATGATGTCATTTCTTTAGGTCTTTGAGGTGCATACTAATATCCCAGCTCTCGCTAGTGATCTGAGTGACAGCCACCCACGACACGGTTGTGTGTATATCTCCCCATTCTCAATGACAACAATGTGCTCTTACTACAGGCAGATTTACCACTGTCAACATACAGAAAGGACATTAAACTCCAAACACCATGAGCTGTGTCTGACCTCTACAGACTGTCCCATTTTCTTGATGAAAGTGTTAGAGACTAAAATACTTAGGATTGAGGGCATTATTCAGTGTTGTTTTATACCAGCTATTTCAGAGTGAAATGCATTAGAACATCAGGACAAATGCAAAATGCTAGAATCAAATGAGTATTCATTGAGAAAGGCTTTTTCTTCCCTATTTTAGAGGCAGGGGTTGAAGAGTTTGTTTGGAATAACACTTAGTTGTATCACTAGCTTGAACATTTCAAGAACTTCTTTGATTCATGTTACATTATTCCTAATAAACACTGTCATTTATGCTAGTGCACTTACTACATTCAAATTCCCTTGACAGACTTTCTAAATTAGCTAATTTTGAATATGCTACTGTATGTAATGGTACAGCAGTAATTAGAAGTTTTCAGAAAATTTTCTTTTACCATCCTCCCCAATTTCCTACTTTTGAAGGAAAAGAATTTGAAGATTAATTAAACTGATTTGCTATTTAAGCTGACCAAATTTTCTGCTCAACTTTTTTTTTTTTTTTGCTTTGGGTCATTTTTTTTTTTTTTTGCATAATGTACGGGGGTAGATACCTCAGAATTGAGAAGGTAAAGAGGTACAGATTTTTTTCTTGTGTCTTTCAATATGATTTTATGTCTAATTCATGTACATATATATATAAAGTATACATACTTTATATTGTATGCAAACATTAATTTTCAAACTCTTAATCATTCTCCATATGGTTTTAGGTTTAATTGATTTGACTGGTAAAGGAAAGAAAACCAGCTAAGGGTTAAAAATCAGTTTCATTATGCAGAAGATTTTGAATTCAACTTTTGAACTATGGTGGAGTAGAATATGGAAAGGCATTCAATAGATGGCTTTCATTGAATGAAAGGCATTCAATGAAGTTTAGAGTAGAACATTGATTCTGCTGAACAAGATGAGAAATTGGAGAGTGTGAAAGAGTCTTTATAAATCAGAGAAATCAATGAAAATAAAAGACAAAAAGTATATGACATTTGAATAATGCCATTCAATTGAAGAACAGCTATCAACTGATTTTTTATGAAGGCGCAAATATCAATAAATCAATAGTTGACAAAAACTAAATTTGCTTGACTTATTTCTTTGTAATAGTTAAAATGTAGTGGATGTAGATTGTCAGTACTTTCACTGAACTCTAGAAAACTTTTATTGTACACTGATTAACTTCATTGAGCTTTCTTTTTCAGTAAGATTTATAAAGCCCCTCTCCTTAAAACCTCCTTGTATTGAAGCTATGGCCCATCCTTGACAATATAGGTGACATGTCAAAAAGTTATAAATTATTACAGACTGAGAATGCATTTCTTTTTGTTTCAGGGAAGGCAGTTATAATTTCATGTAAAAACCATGCATGCATAAATCAATCTGAATGAGAGTTTTAGCTTTGACTTATTTTGGTGGTTTAGAGCTAAGTTTATTCTTGTTCCAAATTGTTTAGGTACTTCAAAGTAATCCACAAAGATTCTTCAGAAAGTTCTCTTGGGCCATATATGTGTATTTTAATATAATATATAAAACATTTGATGATACACAAAACATAATATACATATATAGAGGGAAAGACTACTAGAGATGTGCACTAAAAGCTCTTCATCAGTTGCCACTCTCTAGTTTAACCCTACATTCCTTCTGTAAGCACAATGACCTTGGCCTTCTGCATGCTGAGTGCTGATGGCTACTGAGTTCTTCTCCAGGGTGTTAAGGTCCCTTCTCCTCCCACCATATGAATTCTAGGCTTAACAACGTTTAGTCCCACTTGCTCCAAGATCAGTTTATTTCTGCTTTAAATTGGTATTAGTAATTGCATAATTTAACTATATAGATTGATTAATTGTGAATATGAAAGAAATAGTTGATTTAAAAAAAACTAAATTAAATGTGTAGAAAAGACTTGGTAAAATTTAATTCCTTTGAAAATGCTACTAAATTAGTAGTGAGCAGGACAACTGTAAAATGTTGCAAATATATATATTTAAATATAGAAGGGTTCTTGGCTTATATTGCTTTGCCAATGTTTTTAAATTCTTGCTCTGAATTAAAGACACAGAAATAGAAACTGGAAGTTCTGATAGATATATTTTCAGTGTGCATTGTACAAGAAAGACAGCTTAAAACTCTAAGAGTCAAAGAAAAAGCATTGACTCTTTATCAAAAGATTGACAAATATGCATTTATATAAGTGATAATTAAGTGTTGGAGTTATTTGTATTATTTTTTTTAATGATTCCTTGCTTTAACTGACTTTTCCATTAATTGACTGGTTCTGATTTTGTGTTGGATAAAAGTAGTGTTTCTTCCTTCTCCATTTAGACCTTTTTTTTTTTTTTTGTATTTGATATTTCCATTTGGTTCTTCCTACAACTCCTGTTCTTGCTTCATGTTACTAATATTCTCCTTTATCTCTTTAAGGATACTAATTATGACCATTTTAAATTCTTAGTCTGTCCCAATAGTTTTACTTGATGTGGCCTATGTTTAGATTTTGGTCTCTGTTTATAGTAGTTTTAGTTATGGTATATCTTGTTATTTTGCCTGTGAGCTCATATTTTCCTGGGGTCAATCTTGTTTGACAATATTATGAGGAAAGGCCCATATGCACACTGGAGTGTACCTTTAGTGATTTTTAGGAGATGGGAGGGGATTAGCTTCAGGGTTGAGAAAGCCCTTAGCATCATCACATTTTTGATCACCCAGAAAAAACTGATTTGGTTCATAACTCTGGCCAATTCCTATGTCAGAGATTTAGAACAAAGGAACACTGGGAAGAGGTAATATCTCAAGTCATCTTTCATCAGCCTGGGGATGTGTAGGCACAAGAGATGGAGAAGAGGATGCCCAAGGGCAGGGCAGCTGGTCATCCTGCACCTTCATCAACTTCGTTACTAACACTGACACTTACAGTGGATGCCCTAGACTGTTGAAATGAGGGGGGCAAAGACCATCCCAAAAATCAGAAAAAGAAGTGAATTTAGAAGTTAAAATCTCTGAATTTTTCTTCCCACTCCTGCTTCAGGCTGCTATCCAGGTGTGACCATTCTCCATACCACTTTAAGACCACCGCTGACCTCTCCAGGTGTTCCCATAGCTTTTGTAACTTGTTTGGATCTATGTTTCCTCTCAATTATGTAGTTTCTTGAGGTTTGATTCCAGAGGAAGGAGCCAGCAGCTGAAGCTAGTTTGCTCTTATTAGCACTGATTTTTGTATTATTATTATTTTAAGATTTTATTTTTTTTAGAGAGAGAGAGAGAGAGAACAGGAACAGGAGGTAGAGCAAAGAGGGAGGGAGAAAGAGGGGCAAAGAATCTCAAGCAGATTCTGCACTGAGTGTGGAGCCTGATATGGGGCTCGATTTCACCAGCCTGAGATCAGGACCTGAGCTGAAACGAAAAGTCAGACACTTAACTGACTGAGCCACCCAGGTGCTCCCAATTTTTGTATTATTTTTTTTTTTTTAAAGTTAAGGTTGCAGATTGAGAATGATAAACGATATTGAGGGTTCTCCTTTACAGGGGTTTTGGGTTTGAGTCCAATTACAGCTCAGATCAGGAGTACTGCATGGCCTGCTCAAGATAAAACTAGGGAAATGATATAGTTTGTGGCCTATGCCCTCAGCTTCTCTGTATATAGCCCTCTTCCCCTTTCCATGGGTGAGGAAGTTATACATTTCAGATTTGGGGGGACTAGCCTATTTTCAGATACTTTTGTTCATCTAAGTAGAATTGTGCTTTTCCACCATTCTATTTCTGGTTTGGAAAAAAAAGTTATACTATGCAAAAGATATCACTCTTTGAGCCCCTTATCTTTCAGATTCCGAATATTCTAGATTCTTGTCTTCTGGTCAATCAAACTGATTACTCAGAAAAGTGAAGTAAAATCATAAACAAGCAGTTTCTTAAAGGAGATATACAAATGACCCTAAAACTAATCTGTATGCTCCAGAAGAGAGCTGACCACGATTTGTGGTGTTTGTCATTGAATATCAACTCCCAGCAGAGACCTTAGCATATCATAATGCTCAACAAGTATCTGCTAAATTAATAAAATGTATAAAAGTGTAATTCCTGGTGCTTCCTGTCACTGTAAGTTTGTACAACTTTTCAATGTGGAAATTTAGGAAAATAGAATAAAATTTATAGTACCTAAAACCTTTATCTGACCAATTCTACCTTTTGGATTTATCCTAAAGAAATAACATGACAAGTATACATAGATTCACATAGGGATGTTCACTGCCTAAAAAAACATGGAAAACAATCAAAATATATCAAAAGGAGAATCTTAAATGATTTATTTTTTTTTAATTTTTATTTATTTATGATAGTCACACACACAGAGAGAGAGAGAGGCAGAGATATAGGCAGAGGGAGAAGCAGGCTCCATGCACTGGGAGCCCGACGTGGGATTCGATCCCGGGTCTCCGGGATCGTGCCCTGGGCCAAAAGGCAGGCGCTAAACCGCTGCACCACCCAGGGATCCCAGAATCTTAAATGATTTAAAAGGGATTATTCTTCTAAATGTTCACCATCATGTATGATGTTGTCTATGGATTTTTACTTTGGATATTTTCTCTCAGGTAAAGGATGTCCTCTTCTATACTTTGCCAAGAATTTTTATAATCTATAAGTTGAACCTTTCATATCAATGCTTTTTCTATATCTACTGAGATATTTTTTTTCATTGGTTAACATGGTAAATTATACTTAACAATATTCTAATATTAGAGTATCCTTGCATTCCTAGGACAAACCCAGTTCAGTCATAATGTACTTTATTTTACACTGATAAATTATCAAAATATTTGATAATATTTTATTCATAAACTTTGGATCTATATTCATAAGTGAGACTGGCATATACATTTTATTTTTATTACTGCTGCTGACAAGTTTTGATTTCAAGAGTATTATAATAGTTTCATGAAATAATTTGGGAGAGCATTCCTCCATCTTTTATTCTTGAAAGTTTTGTATAAAATCAGGTGATTGATTTCTTACAAATTAGATAGAACTCACCTATAAAACAATCTGGGCCTGAGCAGCCTGGGTGGCTCAGCGGTTTAGTGCTGCCTTCAGCCCAGGGTGTGATCCTGGAGACCAGGGATCGAGTCCCATGTTGGGCTCCCTGCATGGAACCTATTTCTCCCTCTGCCTGGGTCTCTGCCTCTCTCTCTCTGTGTGTCTCTCATGAATAAATAAAGTCTTAAAAAAATATATATACTCACAAAATATTATTTTTGTATATGTTTTTCAAAAAACATGATTTTGTAAGGTAGGAAAACATGATTTGTAAATTGAAATGAAAAATATAGATAAGAGTATAGAAAAGTATAGATAGGGGTGTCTTGTTTTTACCTTTTACAAAACTCTAAAATTTTGAGGAACTAATATTTTTCTTAGCTTGGTTATTCTATTTGGGAAGAATAGGAAGGAGGCTGAAATCTATGCTGTTAGAGTCAAGATAGTGATTATTCTATTGGGGGAGAGCAGGGAGGTGGCTGAAAGGGACATGAGAGAGGCTTATAAGGTGCTAATAATGTTTCTTGGCCTGGGTACTGTTTACATAGCTTTCAGTTTATGAAAATTCAGCAAGCTGTGCAATTATATGTATTTTCCTCTGTGTATATTATATTTGATAAATTTAAAAAGTTAAATCTGGCAGCCTCTCCCTTTTATTTTTTTTATTTTTTAAAATATTTTATTTATTTATTTATGAGAGACAAAGAGAGAAAAGCAGAGACATAGGCAGAGGGAGAAGCGGCTCCCCACAGGGAGTCCAATGTGGGACTCAATCCCAGATCCCAGGATTATACCCTGAGCCAAAGGTAGATGCTCAACCACTGAGCCACCCAGGCATCCCAGCCTCTCCTATTTAACTCATGAGTTTAGTCAATTTACAGTTTTGTTTACTATTAATATAATTGAATTAATTTTCCTATCTACTTTCAAATTACCCTGTCTTTCTATGCTTTAGGATTTTGTTGTTATTGCTCCCATTTCCTGTTTTCTTTTTTATTGGTTGACTTATTTTTTTTTCTTCCTTATTCCTCCACTGGGTTGGAAGTTATACATTCTAATACAACACATATATTTTGTATAATGTGAATTACTGTTAATATTTTCTTATGAGAATTTAAATCCTTTAATTTGCACCTTATTTTAATAATCTATGTTCCTTTCTTGTACTTTTATTTCCACTTTTCTTATCTTTAATTATTTAAAAGAAATATTTTATAATCTTTAACTGGTCATTATATGAAAATCCTGGTGTCTAACTCTGTTGTTTGCTATCTCCGCTATGTTTCATAGTGGTTTGTTTCCTTGTGTATTTTTAATTTTGAACTGTGAACTAATATTGGTGGAACTTTAACAAAGATGACACCTTCGTGGCCTTGGCCTGGAGGGTAGCCTCCTAAAGATGCTTTATTTTTGTTTTTGCCAGTTGTTCCAAAGATATTTCCAATTTGAGATGGGGTTCTAAGTTAATTTTTAAGTCTGGGTCTTTTGAATATCACCGGCAATATAAATGTAAGTCACAAACTCTTAAAAGGGTAAGCTCAATTGTTAAATTTCTCTGGAAATAAATCATTCCCCACCCAGAACCTATCAATGTTTTCTGAGATATTGTAGAGATAGTGACTCTCATTTAGGAACTACTTACTAGCCAAATCTTGTCCATAAATCAAACTTAAAAACAGTTTAAGGTCATTATTTCTATCCTTTTAATTCAATTCCCATTTATTTCCAAATATTGATTGACTGTTATCTTGTGTTAAGACTATCTTACCCACTCAGGGATACAATAAGAGTAAAATACAGTTCTTATCTTCAAAGAACTAATAGTCAAATAGAGGGATTTATAGTCTTGTTATGTAGAAATGGCCAAGACCTACTGTGGGCACTATAACTTCTTCCTTCTACAGCCATGGCAGGCATTTAATTGACCCCAGCCTTCTTTTCCATTGATTTTGAAAATAGCCACAAACTTTACCTTCACATTGTATTGTCAATTCATTTGAGTCATCATATATCATCCCTTCTTGTCTTCTCTTACTTAGGAGAAAGACCCGAAGCACCTACTATTCCTACCAAATATGACAAGCTTCCAAAATCAGGAGAGACTGAGCACCTTTGAAGTGGCACAGAAACAACCAGATCTTCCAAGGACTTCCGCATGCTACTTTATCACTGCCCCATGTATCTTCCTATGTTATTATACAATGCCACTTCATGCCATTACATTCACTATATTAGAAGTCTATAATGATGTAAGAAAGTATAGGTGGAAACATGCTTAAAATTTTTGTTAAAACACCCTAAAACATTGCCCTGAAAAATACAGAAACGGTAATAGAAAAAAGAGACAGAGTCTGTTTAGTTTCTCATTTAGGACTACAGCCTGACTCTCATCACACACATACCTCCTGATTCTCATTAGGCCTGCTCAGATTTCTTTCTTTCTTTTTTTTTAAACTAACATCTTCTTCATGAAGATAGAAACGTTTTCTTTTTATTTTTTATTTAAATTTAGTTAGCTGACATATAAGTACATCATTAGTTTTAGATGTAGAGTTCAATAATTCATCAGTTACATATAACACCCAGTGCTCATCATATCACATGCCTTCCTTAATGCCCATCACTCAATTACCCCATTCTCCCCCACCTCCCCTCCAGCAACCCTCAGTTTGTTTCCTATAGTTAAGAGTCTCTCATGGTCTGCCTCCCTTTCTGATTTCTTTCCATTCAATTTTCCCTCCCTTCCCCTATGATCCTCTGTTTTATTTCTCATATTCCACATATGAGTGAAAATGTTTGATAGTTGTCTTTTTCTGATTTACTTATTTAGCTCAGCATAATACCCTTCAGTTCTATCCATGTCAATGTAAACACTGGGGTGTATGTGCCTCTTCAGATTATTACATTTGTATCTTTGGGGTAGAAACCTGGTAGTGCAACTGCTGGGTCATAGGGTAGCTCTATTTTTAACTTCTTGAGGAACCCCCACACTGTTTTCCAGAGTGGTTGTCCCAGTTTGCATTCCCACCAACAGTGTAAGAGGATTCCCCTTTCTCTGCATCCTCCCCAACATTTGTCATTTCCTGTCTTGCTAATTTTAGTCATTCTGATTGGTGTGAGGTGGTATCTCATTTTGGTTTTGATTTGTATTTCCCTGATGATGAGTGATGTTGAGCATTTTTTCATGTGTCTGTTAAGCCTGCTCAGATTTCACTTGTTTTCCAATCATTGCTTATTTTCATATAGGGGCTACATAACAGGGTCTCTCTTAGTCCCAGAATTCCAAGGAGAGTAAAAGAGAAAATGGCAATAACTAACCAGCCATCACGGAGACACAGCTCAGCACCTCCTGAACTATGTAGAAATCCCTAGTCCACAGGTCTTAGGAATGGCTGGCAAAAGGCTAGTCTTTTCTGAATATATTTTCATATTTTTCAGAAAATAATGCTTATCTTTGCTTTCAAGTTACATGATTTTGTAAGGTAGGAAAACATGATTTGTAAATTGAAATGAAAAATATAGATAAGAGTATAGAAAAGTATAGATAGGGGTGTCTTGTTTTTACCTTTTATAAAACTCTAAAATTTTGAGGAACTAATATTTTTCTTAGCTTTTAGAAAAACAAATGAGCAGGCTTTAAAAACTGTTTTTAATTTTATCAAAACTCAAAGCTAACCCCAGTAATTACCCCTTCTCATAATTTGTACCTCTTAGGAGCTGTTACATATATAGTCTGGCAAACCTGAGGGGCTCAATGAAGGGTAACTGCTATCATTTTATTTTTCTGTAATCCTCTCGATGTCTAGCATATTTGTATATGCCAAATGACAACATTGTGTATACCTAAGTTAAGAAGGCAATGAGATGGAATGAAATATTGATGGCACATGTTTATTTTTAGTTCTACCACATAAGCTATATAAAAAGAAGAAAGAGTTGAATATAGGTGTCTCTTTAACCCAAGTCAAGCACTGAATTTTAATGGTAATGCTATGTTTCTTTGGTATGCTGAAAAGACATGATTTTGGTGTCCTTTCTGAATGTAGACTTTGATGCTATAGGAGAGCAGATGGAAGACTGAGAAGGGAAGACCAGAAAGTAGGAGGAGGATCAGAAAAGGATTGTCTCAGAGAAACCAAGTGAAGAGGAGTTTTGAAGAATGTATCCATTGCCTACAATGAACAACTGTGCTGAGGAGAAATAGCTAGAAAGGATTGAGAGGTTGAGAATACAAAGGCATGAGAGGATGACCCAAGTCTATGCTGACACAGGAAAGGGAAAGGAAAGAGGCTAAAATGAGATGGAAGATCAAGGTTAACAGAGTCCCTATTCTACGGATGGCCTTAGTTGTCTCCGTCAAGGAAGGGTGGGTTGCAGAATGCATAGAAAGAGAGTAGATCAGCTTTAATAAGCAGGGAAGAATGTGTGTTGAGTGTGTTGTTTCTTTACATGTCAGTAGCTGTTTTGAAAATGTTTGACAGAGCTAAATTCATTTTATGCACATATATTTTGAAATTAGCCCCTAGAATTGTATCTATACTAAATGCACAGTCTTTCCAGAGTGCCCATCATTATGACCAATTCATGGAATTAGATCTCTTAGGAATCTACCTCCCTACTTGAAGATGAACAAATACCCTGAATGTCATACCAATGTTAAAAGAAATTGTCAGTCGAGGCAAGATATGGGCTATCTGCTTTTAAAAATGCTGGCCAAAAGAGGATGCAGTTAATTTAGGAACTGGTGCTCGCATTTTTAAAGCTTTTGGAAATGTCATTTTTAAAATTTTTATAAACTATCGCTTAAACTAACATGGATTCACTGTGAAAAGACCTCTTTTGAATGCTAAGGACAGAGCTCCAGCAAGCACCAATTATATGCTACACAGTACCCCTGTGTGAGATAAGTTTTATTTCTCCCATTTTGCAGATGAGGCCTCTGTGGCTCAGGGGGGTTAATGTATTCAAGATCTCACAGCAAGTAAATGACAAGCAAGGACTCTGACTCTAGCAGCTTATTGATAGATATTTTCTATAGAATGCTGGAGTAGTATATAAATCTTATCTTCTAAATCTTCCCACAATCTTCTCTTTGCTCTGTCAGTCTCCTGGGGAATCATTTCTTCATTTACTCTAGGAATTAGCATTCAAATCTCAACCCAGCCTTAGAACATCTTGCTGTGCCTGTGAGTACCAAGAAATAGTTTACCCCTTTAAAACATACCTTCTCATTCAGATAGTACAGATCAGTTGTTGTGGAATTTGATTTAAATTGATATATAAATAAGAAAGCATGACATGATAAAATCCACAGGTTGTAAGAAAAGAAAAGTTGATGGTATCTAGATATATCTGTTTGGCCAGTCATGACAAAAAAAGAAAGAAAGAAAGAAAGAAAGAAAGAAAGAAAGAAAGAAAGAAAGAAAGAAAGAAAGAAAGAGAAGAATTAGAACTGATGGGAAATGCTGAGCTTATAATTGTCAGGTAGACCATGCAAGATACAAACAAAATCATACACATGCAGTTTTATTCTTGACTAAATTAAAATAGCTAAGAAAGATGGAAGGAAAAAATGCCAAAATATTAGTAATTACAACAGTTGCTTTTAGGTAGAAGGATTTCTTTTAGTCTCATTATTCTGTTTTATATTTACTAATTTTGTACAAGGATTGTGTTGTTGTTACAAATAGAAAAAAAATAATGAAGTCATGGCCATCACCGAAACCTTTTGGCAGGTAGCTCTGATGGGTGTTTTAAATCCACAGGGTGAACTATACCAAACCCTCAAACCACAAATCCCTGCTTGTTTGGGGTAGGGAGTAGGCAAAGCAGATGCCAGGAGCACCACAAAGCAAAGTCTCTTGGGTTTGTTCTCTTGTTCCAAGGGAAAAAGCCAAATGCAACTCTGCACAAGACTGTTTCAATTCACTTGTGTCACAGCAGTGAGGACGAGTGGCCGCCCAGGAAGACTTAGGAGCAGGCTGCTCTGTGGGCATGCAGTAATAAAAGAAAAGAGGCAGTAATTGCCCAGCAATTCCAGTTGTCTTTAATGTAACTCCAAGCTAATATACTTACTTCCTGTATTTTAGCATCCACACCAGGTTTAAAGAAACAGACCTGCCAATAATTTTGAGAACAAAGGCCCCTCTCAGCCCGCACATCTCCCTCCCTAGCATTGCACCCTGCCTCCTCACAGCAGCACTCACCTCCAGCAATCAATTCCATTTCTAAGGAGACAGAGAACAATTTATTCAGCTTCAATTTGCTGAGAGGAAAACCTCTTATTCTCTAATATTAATTCTTGAAGCAGATTCAAAAACAATTTTTCTTCCTTGCCAGGGTTTGGGGCTTTGAAAGATATTAATGTAGACAGTCTTTGAAATATTAGGAGTTGGCAGCCATTGTAAGGATCTTGAACTTAGCAAGGCATAAAAGGAAGTCACAGGGCAAAGTATATGTTATTTTATGTGTTGAAATATATATCAAATTTCTGGTTGGGGCGGAGCTTGGGCCCCCGTGGAGAACCGTGGACATGTGCATAGATAACTGTCGTATTCATTTAAAAGCAGATCCTCCTGGTAATAAGGATCAGGATTATTTGAGGTGATATTTTCTTATTTTAAAGTAGGTTTTTATATTCTAGTTCTGAAACTACCGCCGTGTGATTTTATACAAATCCACAAGCATATAGAGAACAGTGATAAGATAGTCTAATAACAAATTCAGCACCTGTAATTCTCTTTCATAGATTTAAATATTGCCTTTTTAACCATTTTTTATGGATAGTGTGAAATGTCTTCCAGCTGCTTTTTTCTAGGTTTTATCATAAGATTAATAAACTATCATTTTATCTAAATGCATTAGCTGTATTGGAGTATATAATAAGTTCCAACATATGGCTGAAAGTTTAATTGACAGGTAACAAAGCTTGACAATGTGTGTTTGTTTTAAGGTTAGAATTTTCTATTGCTTCAGGAGAATAAAAGTCAGAAAACATTATCACCTGTACGTTGAACATTGTCATTAAAATGTGATTTATGGGTTGCTCTCCTTCACAGAAAACATTATCACAAAGCTGAAGTAACTAGATTAGGTTAATTTTTTTTTTCATTTAATTGACTAGTTGTCTTGGTGCCACACAGTATGTGTTTGGCAGTACTGCCTCAGAATTATATCAGCTCTCATATAATAAAGACAATCCTGTAGACTACCTGCTTTAGTCCATCTTTCATCTTATCTTTCTAAAATACAGATGTAGTCATGTCATTGCTTACCAACTTTACCTGGGTCCTTACTGTCTATCAAATAAAAGTCAAATTGTTTTGGATGACATTCAAGATGCAAAACCCTCTAAGATCTAACAATAGGTTGACCCCCCCCCCCCAATGCTTAAATCTTTGCCCTTCTGGATGTCAGTAGTGGGGGCAGGGTAGTAGGGGCCATAGACGAAACTCTTTCATGGGGACTGGTGGTCCTGGCAGAAGTTAGGGACAAGCATAGCAGGAAAGAGAGTGGCACCTCCTGTCAAGAGCTGGGTGGTGTGTACCTGGGACAAGGTGAGAGAAATGTCACCAGGCTGGGGCTAGGCTGTGGATGGCCAAAGCTAACTAACTACAACAAAAGTAGATACTCAGGACATGGATGCAGGAGAAGGAAGAAGACGAAAAGCAAAGAGAAATGGAGAAAACCATTTCTATTTCTATTCCTCTCAGAACCACCTCCATGGGCAGGCATTGCAGGCACTACAAGCCCTCAAGGAAGGGAGCAGTTCACATTCCTTTTCTGAGCACTAACTTTGGACCCAAAGTCCTTATGTTCACATTCCTGCTCTGTGCCAGCTCTGTGACCTTGGTCAGTTTACTTTGTTGTTCTGTGCTCCCTTCAATCTCCATTGGTAAGATGGAGACAGGTTAGAACTTATAGACTTATTGGAAGGATTAAACAAATTAATTCATGTGTCTGTACATGGTGAGCCTTCTATAAATCTTGCTAATTATTATATTATCATGTTTGTGATACTTTTTTCTTTGTACATTTAAGAAATAATAAAGCATAGAGAGCAGAATTTCCATACTGTATGGTGAGTAGAGTGACTAGCTAGTATCACTTTTCTAGGATCTTTTTCTGGTTTAGCACTGGAAGTACCATTTCCCAGGATCCCCTCATTGCTAGGCAAACTGTGGGTTGGTCACCCTACCAATGCGAGTGAGCTCTTATAAACTGAACATCCAGCTGCTTAGCAGCATGATAGTGATTGAATTATGTGAAATTGCCATTTTTGGAAGCCCAAACCATCAAATTGTAGCAATTTCACATGATCTAACTATGTAGAAAGTCCTAACCTTGTGAGGAAGGGGATAAGGAGAAGAAGGAGCTTTCCATGCTTTAACTTCCCTCTAGATGTTTTTTTGTCCCTCTAGATCAAAAGAAAGAAAAGGCAACAAATATTTCTTAAGCACAGACTGTGTGCTAGGCATTCAACAATTTCACAAATAAGGAGTTTATTAACTTTACTTTGGTTGATCTTTATGACTCATAAGTCAGGAGAATCAACAACATGAAAAGATAGAAATATGAAGCCAGCAAGAGCATTAACTCTAAGGAAAAAGGAAAAAAAAAAAAGCCTGAAGGAGAACATATTCATCTTAAAGATGAAGAAGAGAGATCCAAGGTCATGGAGGGAAGAGACAGAGCTTGTAAATGAGGTATACTGACTCCTGAATAATCTAACTTGCTGAGGTTCAGAGACCCAGCCCAGCCTCTTGAACAGGAATCACAGCATCTTATTTCAGGGTGGCAAATGTCTTCCTGGAAGGAAGTCAGCATTACAACACTGAGATAGTTAAAACACACACACATACACACACGAAAATTTTTTATTTGATAAAAACACAGGATGGAGAAGCGGTCCAAATTCATCTTGGCTTATGGAAAATAATTTAAATTTCTTAATTCATCTGAAGTATTTTGGTCTCATTTTTTTTAAAAAAAGAGTTATTTATTTATTTATTCATGAGAGACACACACAGAGAGAGAGAGCACAGCAGAGACACAGGCAGAGGGAGAAGCAGGCTCCATGCAGGGACCCCCAAGCGGGACTTGATCCCAGGTCTCTAGGATCAGGCCTTGGGCTGAAGGTGGCGCTAAACCACTGAGCCACCCGGACTGCCCTGGTCCCATTTCTACTAAAGAAGTTTTAATTGTTTTTGATATATATTCCTCTTTAGGGGATTAGATACCACAAAGGCATTATGATGTTTTATTTAGGGAGTGTCATCCTATGACAGGCTCTGTGAATGGTTGTTGGAAGGATCCAACACTGTTTTATTGGATAGTTTTATATTTAGGTGAGCTGAACACACATAAGCAAGGATTTTTAACTCTTTAGAAAACTTAAAGTTGGGCGGCCCGGGTGGCTCAGTGGTTTAGTGCCTGCCTTCAGCCCGGGATGTGATCCTGGAGACCGAGGATTGAGTCCCACGTCAGGCTCCCTGCATGGAGCCTGCTTCTCCTTCTGCCTGTGTCTCTGCCTCTCTCTCTCTCTTTCTGTGTCTCTCATGAATAAATTAAAAAAAAAAACTTAAAGTAAATTTTAACAAAGAGAAGAAGATAGAAGTCATAGCTTTCAATTCCCAGGACTCCAAGACCTATGAATGATTACTGGTTTCTAGGGAGAGATGGAAAAACCACAGTATTTTATAACAGATTTTATATTTGTATAAATTTGTATAGTATTTATAAAGTATTACATGAAGTTGTTGATATGTACACTAAAAAGTGAAAAATTCAAAGAAGACCAGAAAGATTGTAAAGCATCTGATGCTGTATGTCTATTAAATTTGGCAAAAGACAAGTCCATCGAAGGTTTGTCTGTCAAAACAAAGTCTGCCGAAGAAACAAAGTCTTCGCTTTGAATTGTCAGTAAGAGGAAAAGATGAGCCCCACGCCACTCCAGGATGGAGGAGTGAAAATGAGAAGCCCGGAGTTGTGCTTGCCTGGAGTCTAACCCGAGCATCATCTGTTCTTAGAATGCAGGAAGGCAGCTGCACTTCAGATTTATGGTTTATGGCAGCCTGCATTTATTGAGTTGGTAACATGCACTGCATGCAGGGAAGAGGATGAATATTCAAGGAATTGAGAAAGTTGAGGCTAATAAACAGGAAGTGGCAAATAAGTTAGTGAATTATCATGATTAGTAAAATATTCAAGTTATATTATCTAGTCAAGATGTCTTCTTAATGACCAGATGGAAAAGTGCTCATGCATGTTCTCAAGTCCATCAGAAATCTCAAAAACACTAAATAGTTGTTGCAACACATAAAAAAGGGAGACAAGAATCAGATCAGACAGCTATCTAAAGGGCAGATCTGGCCTCTCATTGCTCTGTTAAGACAAGCGTTAGTCACTGCATGTTTTCCAATCTAACCAGCTTCTGATTAGTAGCTACTCTCTAAATTCATTGAAAAATTGCCATTACATGATTCAGGAGTTGTCTGTGTCAACCTGTCTTCTTTCTGCATTTTAAGTTTGATTGCACAGAATAAGATAAGCCCAGTATAGATTGGAAGCTTGAACTGCAAGGTATAATGATAAGTCCTAATTCTAGAACTCAAAAACAAAACAACAGGATAAGCTGAACAAAACCCAACATGCATATATAGTGCTACAGTCTGAAAAACAAATGGGTACAAACTAATTTGATCCCCACAACAGTCCTATTCATTCATCAATAGCTTTTTGGTGAGTGCTGTTAGGGGATGAGTACTATTACTCTGCTGCTATGAAGTAGAAGCTGTCACCATCTCTGTTCAACAATGAACTTGATTCACCACCCCCTTATGCCTCCTCTTAGGCACCCTGGTCTCACTCAGCTCTTGGGACTTTTTTTTTTTTTTAAGATTTTATTTATTTATTCATGAGAGACACACACAGAGACTGAGAGAGAGAGAGAGAGAGAGAGAGAGAGAGAGAGAGGCAGAGAGAGAAGCAGGCTCCATGCAGGGAGCCCGATATGGGACTCGATCCTGGGATTCCAGGATCATGCTCTGGGCCAAAGGCAGACGCTCAACCGCTGAGCCACCCAGGCGTCCCAGCTCTTGGGATTTTGAATGCTCTCTTGACAAGAAAGCAAACCACAACCCCCAAACTTCCTCTTTCCTGGTCACTGCTCCGAACTCTCTAGAGCCTACATTGATTTCTGCTGAGTTTTATTTATTTGAGTTCTCCTCAAAAGAGGACTGAGAGTGCCTTCTCATTTCTTTGGGGACAGGGATTCTGATGAGGAAATAAAGGAGCTGAAACCATGGGCGGTCCACAGTCCATCCTTTGGCTAGAAGTGGCACCAAACCAAGGACAACATAATATGTGGGAAGCTTGTCTTAAATATCTTTTGAAAGGAGCAGTCTACACAAACCTTTCTTTACTGAGTTCCTTCACTTCTCCTCTTTATAGCCTAACTCTATAAAATACAGTACGTGGGTGGAAATGATGAGAAACAGTAGGAAAAACACAACCAAATGATGTAGGTAGTTGTTTAGCCTACACCCAAGAGTTTCATTTTAATGAAGTATATCTATATCATGGCCTGGCAAATCACCTATGACATAGTAATTTTTGAAAAAGCTTAAAAAAATAGTAAAAAGTCAAAGAGAAGAGTCTTTTGTGTAGGCAGAAACCGCAAATGCACAAGCAGACCCAGGCTGAGAGCCCACGTTCCATTCTTGTCCCCCTACCAGCCTCACTTCCCCAGATGCCAAGGTCACATATAGACTGACCTCGAGACACACAGGAGAATTTAGTACTTTTATTCTCTCACTTCTGGGAGGCATTGTGCCAGGTGTTAATAATTCAAAAAGTCAGGGATCCAACCCAGCAGAAGATGTTTTGAAAAGGATAAACACACTGAAATCTGGAAAAAGACAGTGAGTGAGGCTAATCAGATAGAAGTAGTCAGATATATGAGCATACTATATGCAAAACAGAGCAAAGCTGACCTTTGTTGTGTTACTGATGCATAACCAAGAAGGAAAAAAAACTTGCATCTTTAAATATCATATATCTTTGACTCAATTTGAGGTAGAGGTATTTTAAAAATGTATCCGAGAGAGACAGAGAGAGAATTCAAACAGACCATTTGTAGGGAATGCGCCTCTGTCAGGGAAAGGTCTTTGTAGCTAAAGTGAAATGGCATTTCTTTGTTAATGAGGTGAACATTTATGAAGAACTATTATGCATATTTTTCAAAAAATAATAATGTAGATCTTTCCTGTAATGCAATAAATGTCTCGGTTTAGTCCACCGAACCTATTGTCTAAAATATAATGCGATTTCTAACATAAGCATCTGTGAATAGAGTGAGTCTTATATTGCAAGTTGGAACAATTCACAAGGCTATAGCAAAGGCTTTTTTTATTAAAGATTTCATATGGTAAAAAGTGAGTGTAATAATTACCTTGCCCAGATTTCACCTAAAAAAAAAAAATCAGTTCTGTTTATGGGAAGAAAGCCTGTATTTTACACATTGAAAATTAACTCAGTTATCAGATAATACTTTGAAACTCAACACCAGCTCATAGCAATTAAAAGATGGTAATGTTTTGAGAATCAGGTAAATCTGGCAGTCAAAGGAACACAAAAGTTACTTATTTGTGCTTTTCAAAATTTGAAAATTCTAAAATTATTTTTTAAATGGTGTGTAACTTTAGTCCAGCCGAGCCACCAATCAAATCATCTCTATGTTCATCAAGGTCAAAATTTGAAAGGTAAAGTGTGATTTTATGAACTCTTGACTGACTGTAAAAATGTGAAGTTTTTTTAATTGGTTTTCTCAGCATGACCACCTGAAGTCTCATATTCCTGTGGCAATGGAGACAATGGTATTAGGCACTTTTGCAGAACCCTGGGTCTGCTCCTTCCCAGGGTCAGGCGATGATGCTTTCTGGATGCAAGTGGTGGGCATGTTTTCCTAGGAAGACCACTGGCGCATGTTAAGCTTCAGAGCATTCAGAAGTCCCAGACCCTTTTGATCCATAGAACTTGGGTATATGAGTACAAAGTGGTGGCAGTGCAGAGTTGGGGGCCTGGCATTCTCCTAAGTCCTGTGTGCTGACCAAACCATACATGTAAGTGTTTCTTTATCAACCCTAGCAGTTGCTTGGCTTGGCATTTGGAAACTGGTGGAAGAGTTGCAATGCTGGACAGGGGATCAGAAAAACATATTTGGGATAAATATGTTCAATTTGGCTTATGTTTCTCTTTGAATTGCAACCCGTAAGTCATTGGGAAACTAACAGTACACCTAAAAAAAAAAAGCTTAAAAATCACTTTTTGTGTTCTGTGGCAAAAACCAAAGCTTCTGATGTAATTTAAAATCAAATATTTTCTTTTGAAATAGAATTCTTAAGTTGAGGTCTTCTTCTTCTCTTTCTTTTTTTTTTTTTTTTTTTTTAAGAGGAAGTGTGCCCAGAGTGGGGAGGGCCAATGGAGAAGGAGAGAAAGAATCTTGAGCAGGCTCCATGCCCAGCGTGAAGCCCTATGTGGGGCTCAATCTCATGACCCTGAGATCATGACTTAAGCCAAAACCAAGTGTTGGTTGCTTAACCGATTGAGCCATCCAAGCATCCCTGGTCGAGGCCTTTTAAAAAAGTGATGAAAAGGCAATTTTGATCTCATAAATCATTAATCATAAATATTTGGGTGAATAATAGAAGTGAAACCATCTTTCTTATAAAAGCAGATCTGAATCCTAACTCCTATAGGTTACCACTTACATTGTAATGATAAATCATACCCAAGGAAAACATTTAGAAAAGAAACACTTAAAAGCCTGGCAGTGCTGAGAAGGCATATATATTCAAGCCAAAGTAAAGTTAAGCTATTGATGAACACACAGACTGGAGCAATTCTTAAAGACAGTTTAAAACACTTTAGTGCTCATGGAAATACTTGCTATATCACAAAATCCATGAGCACATACAGTTTCTGAACAAAAAGATTCATATAAAGCAGAAACCGGGAGTCTGGCTCAATTCTCTTACTTTCTGCCAATGATACTTGGGTGGTATATTTTCAGGTCCAGTTGAACACTGTGAATGAATTTACAACCTTTTTTTTTTTTTTTTTTTTTTGCTTTCCTCTGAAAAACACTGCATTTCTTGCTTAAAAATTATTAACATATGCTTTTGGATACAAGGTTTTCTGTATTTCTAAGTAGTTGAATATGTTCCTTGTGGTGATATGAGCTTCTGACATACTTGTGACTTTTGATACAAATGTGTTCTTTAAGGAGGGATTCAGTGAATAGAATAAAGCGTTCTAAGTTGAAAACTCTTCAGAATGTTAAGAATCTAAAATTTCTAACACAAACACGTGTAATCTTTGCGCATAGATTATGACTTTAAACACACACTTGATTCTTCTTTACACATTTATTATGTAGAAAACATTTCATTTTTCTTTTACAGAGGTCTGAAAAATTATCAAAGTTTATCTTAGCCATAGCTTCTGAGAAACAGACATGGCAAGCTTTCTACCAATTTATACTTGATAGAGTACACTAATTAGAATCACTGACATTTAAGAAACACCACCTCCTCGGCTGATGAAGTAAGAGATTTGATTGTAGTCTCTTAAGCCTCAAGAGTATCGATTGTAAGAAGATATTATTTATTGGGGCTCCAAATAATTTTGAGTGGATAAGAAATACAAAAACTTTCTCTTTCTTAGAATTACCTATAGTAGAAGATATATAGTAGAAGTGTAGTCTAGATTCATATAGATCCCATACTTAGCAACTTCCTAAATCGTATTTCATGAAATTTATCACGTAAAAATTGCCACGTGAAACTAAAACTAGCAAATGAGAGTTAAGTTGTGGGATACTTTTAAGTTACGAACTAGAGATAGAAGAAAGGCAGTCCGGAGAGGCAGGAAAAGAACTTGTTCCAATCCCATTTTCCCCATCTATGTGTGGTCCCAGGTAAATTACTTACCCCCTCTGTGTCCTAGTGTCCTCCTTAGTAAAATAGCTGCTAATTAGACCTAACTCACCAGTTGTTATGATGAAGATTAAATATAGTAATTTTCACCAAACTGCTTTAGATGGGCAGCTATTTGATATTCAGTAAATATTAGTCAAATCTGCTTTCCACTAAGTTAAAGATTAAATAGGTAATAGTAGATACCCCTAACTCATTCCAGTTGAAGTACCATTTTTTAGGTAGTATAACAGTTTTCCATGCTGTGATTACTGTAATGAATCTGAATTTTAAAATGAAACCTCCATTTGTTTGCTTCAGATGGGTAAGTCATCCTGTAAGAGGGTCTGTCAATTGGTCTTTTTTTTTTTTTAAGATTTTATTTATTTATTTATGAGAGACACAGAGAGAAAGGCAGAGACATAGGCAGAGGGAGAAGCAGGCTTCATGTGAGGAGCCCAATGCAGGACTTGATTCCAGGATCCCAGGATCATGCCCTGAGCCAAAGGCAGATGCTCAACCACTGAGCCACCCAGGTGCCCTCAAATGCTCTTTTTGATTTGGGCAGTGTGACTGCCTCCCCACATCGAGGAACTGTGGGAATACTTAAGTGGATAATGTCTCCAAAACATCCTGCCTTCAAATATAGAGTTATTTATACAAACGGCCAAATTCTAATGTCTCTAAGCCTCCACCTACTCACATAGAATATAAAATCCCTTCCAGAGTTTCCTTTTCTCTTAAATATTTATGAGAATTCCAAAGGGGAGCCTTATGAGTGACTCCAATGTCCCCTAGGTCACTGGTTCTCAAGTGTGGCTGCACCAGCCAAGGAGTTTGGAACATTTCTGCTGGCCAGGTCATACCCTACATGGGTTCAATCTAATCCCTGGGGGAGGCACCAGGCATCATAATTTTGACAACTCCCTGGGTGATCTAGTGTACAGCCTGGTTGGATAATCAGTGTCTCAAGCCCACCAGCATGTGGTTCCCACATGAAGTCATTTGGACAGTGTGTCTCCAGTCTGCTGGATAAAAACCCCCACTGGTCAAATGACAGGAGCTCAGTCCTAACTGTCCAGTGTCTTTCCAGCCTCTCAACTTTGGCCATTCATTAGAATGACTTAGGTAAAAATTAAAAAATACTATAGCCCAGGCCCCAACACAGAGTGAATAAGTCAGAACTCCTGGGCAGGGAATTCTGACTCCCTGGCATTTTTGAAATCATCTGGCATTTTTGAAATTTCCTCAGTTATTCTGACAGGCACCCAGAGTTGAGAATTAGTGCTCTGGAAGCTTTCAACAGAAGGGAACAGGGATGATACGTATGATCAGAGTCTAGAGCTTACCATACCTCAGCTCTGGCTGCCCGTATGGTTGCTCTGCTAAGCCATGGTGACCTGCTTACACCAACCTATTCTTGCTTTATTCCAAGCTGCTGACCATGCTGCCTAGTGCTGCCCATGCCGCAGCCACCTGCCATCTGCAATTCACTTCTCAGGGCACCTGCCTCTGGCACCTTACACACTATTTCTGCCTGACTCCTGGGTCTCTGACACTCCCTTCTCCCTCCAATCAGTAGGGGAGAACTTCATTTTCTTGTGCCTAGTTCTTTTAGAGATGGTCTAGTAGAGTTACTTGGACACCTGCTTAAATTATCTCAAGTTTAACACTCAACATTCTGGACAAAGAGGAGGGTCTCAGCAGTGAAGCAATGTTGCTACCCCCATTTTGCCATCAGTGTGCTCCCCCTCAGAGTGCAGGCATGCCAGCAGGTGAGTGGGTTGGGAGGGCCATGTTTATTCTCACGAGGTTCCACAGGAGGATGCTGATCCTCAGAATGTACCAGATGCCTTCCCATTTATAGAAATTTCTCTCTTAAGTGTTTCCTTATTTCTCCAACTTCTTTCATTAACCCTTTCCTCACACATGTATCACTATATGCCTAGATTCCAATTACAGATAAAATTCAAGCTCCTTCCCTTAGGTAGCATGGAAGGCCTTGGGCAAATCAGAAACTAGAACTAGACACCTGTGTTAGTGCCAAAAATATTCTGGAGCTTTTAATAAAATATTTTCTTCTCAGAACATAAGGAACACCCTCAAAGAATGCTGTTGCCTTAATCCACAGGTGCATATCTGAGTCCTGACAATTAGTATAACTATTACATGAAATATTCAGTAGGGCCAAATGAGGAAGAAAGGTTCCCTTGAAAATCAGACTATTTTTCTCTGGAAGGTTAGAGGGTCCCAAATTCTTTCAGTCTCTAATACACTTCGATGAAGCTAAAGACTCCTGTAGACCACCTGTCCCAACTTGGTATGTAAAAGCAAGCTCCAAACCAAACAATAAATCAGCACAAAGGGAAGAACGGTGGTGTTTTCCCTAAAAGGGCAGTGAAAATTATTAATTTATGCCAGAAAGGAGTATAGGCGGTCGCATAAAACTGAATCATTACACCACCAGCCTGCAGACCACCATTCAAGAACACCTGCATAAGGACATAAAAAGTTAAGTTGTAAGTGTGCTTTCTGGCCCTAGGGAAGATCCCAGCGGCTACTCACAGAACTTTACATTAACTGTCCAGAAACTTGCTGTGTCAGAACTCAGAATTCGGACACTCGCTGGTTCTGATCCCATGTGGTTGCTGCTTCCCCCTGTCTCTCTGTTTCTAGTTGGCCAAGAGATTTTCTATGCTACCATTAGGACAGCCTCTTTAGAAAGGAAGAGCAAGGTGGAGGATGACAAGTGCTAAGATATGAAGTCATTGTCCTAGAAACCAGAAACAACACTTTGTTCAGAGGTCCCAACAGCCACATTTTCATAGTGTCTGGGAAAGAGAAGAGTTGTGCAAATCCAGTTACCTACAGTGACTGAGAAGAGATTAGACATTCTTTCCCAACAGAATAATTCCTTTATTTTTGATCAGATATCTTTGCCCCTCTAATTTGTCCTTGAAA
The DNA here is from genome assembly GCF_905146905.1 of Nyctereutes procyonoides. Classification (NCBI taxonomy): domain Eukaryota; kingdom Metazoa; phylum Chordata; class Mammalia; order Carnivora; family Canidae; genus Nyctereutes; species Nyctereutes procyonoides. The sequence goes on from NW_026575042.1 coordinate 39,536,119, forward strand.
CTTTAATTTTTTTTTTGAAACTTTAATTTGAAGGGGCAAGGCACAGAAAAAAAAAAGAAAAGAAGTAAGTCTTCAAGCATAATCTTTTAACAACTTGGAACCAATGGAAAAATATATCAGAAATAGCTTGTTACCTGGATGTTCACTGCTAAAGCAGGTCCATTATAAAGGACATTCTCTTCTCCCTTAGGAACAGATCAGTCACTGCTGATTCCAATCAAGCTCTTTCTCAGTGCAAGCCAGAACAATTGTGTTAAGTGACTTTCCTAAAACCAAATTCTTATTCTCATTTATTAGATTTCCCTTTCAGGTACTTTAATCAGGGTTCTCTATCATATCCCCACTGATGGGATTCTTTGGATTTTTGATCTGTTGTCTCCAGAAGCAATTCAATTTCTCTTCTGAAGGAATTGCACAAAGGCTTAGCATTTTATTAAATCCATTTGCTGCATCTTTCAAGACCATCAAGGAAATGGCATCCTTAAACTTGGCAACATTCTTTAACAAACACACACTCCAGCACACGTATTCAGCTTTGATGTTTTCTGTGCTGCATCAATAAAATTTAATTAAAATGAGTAGAAAAATTACAGTAATTTCCATTTATCATCCCAAAATGCCATTATGAGACTGAAGCCCTTCATACCTGCACCTATCAAGCAGGGTAATAAAACCATAATGGGCTATTCAAGGGGGTTATGCCATTGCCATCCTTAGAAATTTTAAGGTAATAATGAGCAACCATCTGTCTTGAATGTCATTAAAGCATGGACCAAGCCAGCCAATCTTTTAAATCCTATTCAGATAAATTCTTCCATTATGCATTGAATCAGACCCATACATAGAAGGACAATATATACTTATATGTTGATATTCAAGTATTAATGATAGTATTTTGTTTTGTTTTGTTTTCTAAAGGCTAAAGAATAAGAGAAAAAGAGTGAAACAAAGAACAAGAATGAGAGCAAGAGAGAGAATTATCTCTCTGAGGGGCTGAGGCTCTACATAATGAAAAATAATACAAAGCCATTATTTTGGGGAAAATGTAATAAAGAAAATTAAATTTTATAGAAAGCTAAATGGGGATGCCCAGTTGGCTCAACAGTTGAGTGTCTGCCTTTGGCTCAGGGCATGATCCTGGGATCTAGGATCGAGTCCCATGTCAGGCTCCCTGCATAGAGCCTGCTTCTCCCTCTGCCTGTGCCTGTGCCTCTCTCTCTCTGTCTCTCATGAATAAATAAATAAAATCTTAAAAAAAAGAAATTTAAAGGTGAATAATATGGGCCATAAAGACATTGCCTATTGGGTAGATATAAAGATAGTCCTGGTAGGTGACTCTACTACAGAGCCTTTTATGATGGTGATGAAGAATCAGAAGAAAACAACTAATAATACTCAATTATTCTTAGCTGCAAGGAATACTGATGAATCTTGAAAAAAGAAAACCAGTAGTAGCAAACTGGAATAAAATATCTGTCACAAGATAAAGCGGTGAACAGAAGTGATAGCAGCCATACTTGGGTGGAAAATGAAAAGACTTTCTTGGTTCTACCTATTAAGCTCCTTTGAGGCCAGTGTTAAAGCTGAGAAAGAAGAAGAGCAAAGGGAGGAGTGGCAGTCAGCAGGGAAAAGGTTACTTGGGCTCATATCCTCTATTATAGGAAAGAGTGAAGAAGAAGTGAAGAGAAGCCCAAAGAGAGGAAGGACAATAAGAGTGATAAGTAGTGAAGAATGAACTAGAGGGAACAGTAGTGAAATGGATAAGCAGATGCAAAAGATGTTTCTCAAAATGATTGATATAATATGCAGATTCATAAATGAAGAAAGGGAGAAAATACATTCACATCATTTTCTTTAGGAAAGGTATATAATCAAATGCATTAAAACAATATTGAAAAATAATAATGGGTTATGATGTACAACTCTATCCTTTGAGAAATGTGACTAATAGTGGTATTTACTTCATGAATCTTTCAGTGAATATTAACTGGGATAATTTAATGAGACATATATTTATAGTGCCTTGCACCATATAGAGTTCAACAATTGTTATTAACATTTTTTAAAATCTGGAGAGGATAGATAGTTTAGTAGGAAAGTAAAGTTGACTAAAGAAGTAGAAAACCTGAACATTCAACCTTATAAGAAATTGAAACCATTACCAAGAAATTGCTTCCAAAAAATGTCATCAGGCACCATAGCAGTTTTAAAATATGTCCACAATTCTTTGATACACCTCTCTTCAAGAGGGGGAGCTTAATTCTCCTCCCATGGAGTGTGGACTGGTCTTAGTGACTTAGTGTTTCTAACAGACAGATTATGGTAGTGACAATGAGTGACTTTTCAACTCTCTTCCTCTCTCTTTCTCTCTCTCTCTCTCTTTAGTTTCAGTTGCTCTGAGGGAAAGTTCATATCACGGAGGACACTCAAGCAACTCTATGGATGACACGTGTTCAATAACTGAACCTTCTACCAACAGCCATGTGAGTACACCATCCTGTAGTGGGTCCTTCAGGCCTCCAGGCCTCCATCTTCAGATGCTTCAGCTTTGGTCAACAGCTTGTCTACAGTATCATGAGAGACTGCGAGCTAGAACTATACAGCTAAACTGATGCTCCTGGACTCAGAGCCCTCAAAAACTGTATGAAATAATACAAGTTTTAAGCTTCTAAGTATTGGAGTAATTTGTTACGCAACAATAACTAATACAACAAAGGTTGCTTTTAGAGGTAGGTACTAGGCATTTTTTTAGCTTATAGTACATATATCCCTTGAGTACTGATTTATGTCCAGTTTGGCCCCTGGGTTGGAGAACTGACTCTACCCCTCCAAGTCATTGAACTTTCTTGGGATTCAGTTTCCTCCAATACAGTTCTGAGTTTAAATGCTTATCTTTATAGTCTCACCTCACCCTGAACTTCTTGGATTTTTTTTTTTTTTAAAGAACGAGAGCGCACATGCACCGGGGGTGGGCGTTGGAGGGTGTAGAGAGAGAATCTTAAACAGCCTCCACACACAGGATTCAGCCCAACTCATGACCCTGAGATCATGACCTGAGCAAAATTCAAGAGTTGGATGCTTAACTGCCTGAGCCACCCATGTGCCCCTGAAATTCTTGGATTTTATGACTTAAAAAATTCAACTGCAATTATATACTATGATAAACAAACACAGATATGTGGTTGAAAGAGTAGATAAGATTTAATTGAGAAGTTACAGTATAATTATAGCTTTATCAAAGAAAAAAATGTATGTGAAAGATTTCAAGGGAAAGCACAGTTCATGTCTTAGTTTCATTCCTCCCTGGGCCTCAGTTCCCAGCATATAGGAGGCACCCACTACCAGGGGTGCCAAATGGTCATTTGTGACCCCCTACTATAATGCACACTGGTTGTAGAGTAAGGCTTCTTAACTAGGGGTTTGCAGACAATAGTTCTTTTTGGGCACTGAAAGTACAGTGTGCTCTTGCCATGATGTGGGAGCTCCACTTTCATTAGCATTTAAAAAAGAACACTTATTAGCTGAACTACTAAATGTCCTTTATACAATATAATGAGTTTCATTGAAAAGAATCACCAGCTTAGTTAAGGAGAAATTTAAACACTTTGGCATCATTTATAAATTCAACCCTTCTAGGATGGTATTTTTAAAGTACTTTGAATGAAGGGAAGAAGAAAAGTGGTAGAAATCTTGACAAAAGAAATGTAATTAGAGTAAAAAAATAAAAAAAGTCAATTCTATGCTTTATGAAGATATCTTTGATCTCACTTCTCAGAAGCCAGGGAAGCAGGGGCATTGTTGCCCATGACAGTCTCTCTCTCTCTCTTTCTCTCCACTGTGCCTTGGAACAGGTAACTGGGATGGAACGTGCCTGTTTTTGTTAAAAGTGACGGAGAAAAATTGCACAAAACCATAATCAAAACCACTGTAATGCAAATCAATAAGGTGGAGGCACACTGCAGGAAACTCACATAAGTAATGGAATTGTACTTGATCTTTCTTTCAATATCTCAGGATTACCTTAGACATTTGCTTTATGCTTCCAACTCATTACATTTAAATTAATGCATCATATCAGAATTAAATAAAACCATTAATTAGCATATATTGTTTCCCTTTTCTATTTTTTGTCTTGGAATGTTCATGGCCATAATTCATTCATTCATTCATTCATTTATTTATTAATTCAGCAAGTATTTAATGAACTCCTAAGTTTAAGGCAAAAATCAAGTGGTAAATTTCCATAACTTTTCATATCGACCACAACATCCGAAGAGGTTAGACAGGACAGAAATATGTCTAAAGTTACAAAAGGTTAAGATAAATTTAGATGTTTTATATATATATAAGTAGTTTTTCAAAAGGAAGTGTGGTGAGCAGTGAGATAGATGTCGCGGATTGATGTCATTTCCTTCATTATCTTTGTAAGGCATGAATCTGATTATTATCATCATCCCTATGCCTAAAAGCCTTAAGCAGTTATTAGCCTTATAGAATACAGTTGTCCTAAATGTAGCACAGTGGGACACTAAAAGGTCCACCTGAAACCACCTCTGCATTTTAATTCTCAGCTCTCTCCCACACCCTTCCCTTTCTGCTCCCTAAACTATACCAGTGGCCTCAACACACTCCAACCTACTTCCTCAAGGCTACCCACCCCCAGTCACAATGCATTACCTCTTTGTTTCTGGGACTTGTTGAGCTCTTGCTTAGTTTTGTACTTTTGCTTACTCTTTTTTCTTTGCTTTTATATCCCATGAAAACTGTATGATAATCTTCCAATTATCCAAACATCCGATTCACAATAAGCTTCCCATGAACACCTTGCCTCCAGGAAGCAATTCAGTCCTCCGGTTCCCATGACATGTTTCACATCCTTGTGTGTTAACATTTGTTATGTGGGGTTGTTGTTTGTGCATGCGTGGGTTAGCATGTGTATATACATGGGGATGCATATGTGTGCATATGCAAGTATGTGTCCCCTGCTATAGCAGGAACTCCTAAGGATGAGAGTTGGGTCTTATTTGTCTGTCTCTCTGGCTTCTAGCATGATGTCTGCCATGCAATTATGTGGTGCTTAGTCCACCATCAATCCATACTTGAACTGAAAGGCTGGAAAGCCCTTCAGTCAGATCTTGAAACTCAGTGGGAGCAATATAAGCCTCGTACTCTCCGCCTCAGGGATATAGACAGTCTTAGAAAAAGCCATTACAACCATTCAGGAACAAGAGAGATTTCCAGAAGAAATACCAGCCCTCAGTAAAACTTTTCACCCCAGGATAGACCAGGGACTTTGGTTTTGATTTGACATTTTTTTAAACATGGTCTACCCAATGATTTGTCCTCAAGATCAATGGCAAACTCTGATCCCCACTCTCATCTTTGTGCATGCAGTCTGTAAGCAAGTGATCTCTGACCAATCCGACTCTGGGAGAAGGAAACAGATGCATATGTTATGCTCTGTGTCAAGTCACAGAATATTAGGTTTAGAGCATGATCCTTAAAAACCAGTCATATCGTTCAGTCATTCATTTTACAAATGAGAAAACAGAAGTCACAGGTGTTAAATTAATTATCCAAGGCCTCCACCATTAGTCATAGAAATGAGGAGCAAAGTCCAGTGTACTGGATGCTCAGTCTTCTTTCCACCATATCATCTGATCTCTCTCACATTCCAGATCTTTTTCTTGAGTTTTCTTACAAAGTCATGCACATACAGCACATCCAATTTGGCACCATTGTTTTTTTTTTTTATTGGAAATATAAATTTGGATTTGCATTGCTGCCTTTCCATTTAATGGTGATAAACACTCAAAATATCATCTAGGGGGGATGGAAATAAAATAAGCATCTGGAAAGAATGTGCTATAATGAAGATGTCATTGTTTGCTCATAAATGCTAGACCAAGAATCTGGCTTTTCAAAAATAAATGCATGAAAATACCCATGTCAATCCCAACCTGTACTTTAGTAAAAAAAAATTAAAATGCACTAAAATTGCTAGATTTTCAAAGGTTATAGAATTAAATATAAGATAAATGACTCATTACCTGTATTAATGGAAATATAATACAGCACCAAATATTCTTTTTTTTTTAGATCACCAAATATTCATTTGTTCATTCATTCATTCATCTATCCATCCACCCAAGGTTTACTGAATAAATGATGCTCAACTCCACAATTGCTGCTATTGAATCTATTAATCAAAGAATATTTACTGGGGCCCCTGGGTGGCTCAGTCACTTAAGTGTCTGCCTTCAGCTTGGGTTATGAACCCCAGGGTCCTGGGATAGAGCCTCAAGTCGAGCTTCCTGCTGAGCAGAGAACCTGTTTCTCCCTCTCTCCCTCCGCCCCTCCCCCTGCTCATGTTTGTGCTGTCTCTGTCTCTCTCTTAAATAACTTAAATAAATAAATAAAATCTTTGAAGAAGAAATAAAAGAATATTTACTAATGAGCAAAATTGTTTGAACTACAAAGTCAAAAGATCTAAGTTCAAAATTTGCCTCTGCCACTTATAAGCTTTGGCAAACCCTCTAACACACAGTCTTCTCATTTTTGGTTTATTTCTATCAGCAAGAAAAGTAATGTTATTTTTCCACCTTGAAAATATTTTTTTTTTGGCCTCACTTCTTCTTCTAGTTAGTATCTCATTGCCCTGCTCCCTTTTATAGCAAAATTCCTTTGAAAGACATGTCTTTAAATGCAGTTTCCAATTTCTTTCCTTCCATCCTCTCTTGAACCCAGTTATAACTAGGCATTTACCCTGACACTCCACCAATAAGGCTCTTATCAATGTCATCAATGATGTTCATGCTCTTCATCTTACTTGACCATTCAGCAGAATTTGGCACAATTCATCATGCTCCTTTTTGAGACACTCTCTTCAGTTGATTTCCAGGACACCATATTTTCTTGATTTTCCCTCTCCCTACTGGCTACTCTCTCAGTCTCCTTTGCTGGTTCCCAAAGCCTTACTTTTGGAGTGCCTCAAGGCTTGGTTTCTGGATCTCTCCCCATTACTCTTTTAGACATCTCATCTAGTTTCATGTTTTCAATATCATCTCTATGCTGATGACATCCAAAATTATACTTCTCACCTCAACCTCTCTCCTGAGCTCCAGAATTCGATGTCCAACAAGCTATTCATTAGTTCCATTTTATTAACTAATCCACATCTCAAATGTAACAAGTCAACACTCTGTTCCCAACTGTCCCTCAAACCTGCTGTCTTGCATTGCTCCTTGGCTAATAATGATGCCTCCATTCTTTTAAAATTTAAATCATATTATGCTATGCCTTTACTTAAAAGCCTCCAGTGTTTCTTCACCTTGTTTAGACTCTCCATGACCTGTTTCTGTCACTGCTTTGGTATGGTCATATTCTCCCTTGGTCCACTTTACCTCAGCCACATTGGTCATTTTGCCTCAGGTGACCTCTGTATCTGTCGTTCTCAATTTCTGGACAGCTCTGCTCCAAATGTCCATGTAACTTTCTCTTTTACTTCTTTCAAGTATCACTTTCTTATTGAGACTTTCCCTGACCACGCCTCTAAAATTGCAACACTACTTCCCCATATATATATTCCTAACTCCGTTCTCTGCTTTACTATTGGGCTTATAACTTGCCATAAACACACTATATAATTTAGCGTATTCATTCTGATTACAAAAAAATATCCTCTACCAGAAGAAATTCTTTTTTATTTTTTAAAGATTTTATTTATTTATTCACGAGAGACACACAGAGAGAGACAGGCAGAGACACAGGTAGAGGGAGAAGCAGGCTCCAGGCAGGAAGCCTGACGCGGGACTCGATCCTGGGTGTCCAGGATCACCCCTTGGGCCAAAGGCGGCCCCAAACTGCTGAGCCACCCAGGGCTCACAGAAATTCTTTTTTATTCACTTTTGTACCCCAGCACCTTGAACAGTAACTGGTACAAAATAGGCTCTCAAAAAATACTAGTTGTATGAATGAAGGTAATCAGTGATATGAGGAGAGTTACTTCTTAGGTAGAAAAGAAAGTAGAAAGTGAATGAAATAAGTACTTCATACATGTTAATGCATAATAGATGTTGATTATTTAAGTTAATATTATAGGTTCATGTGTATGAGTTGAAAACAATTTTTAGGTGGGAACTGCAGGCGGGGAAGGAGAAATTCTAGTTAAAAGGGGTGATGTGGAAGTGCATGTTTTGCAAGTTAGCCTCAGGCAAGGTAAAGATAGCTATGGAAACACCTGGAGTTTAGCCCAGATTACCAGCTCCCAGGCCTGCTTAGCAAGTGAAGGCATGAAGGAGGAAGGGTTGGGAGGCAGGCTGGGATCTGTGTGAGTAGTGTATCATGGGGCCCGTAGGCAGTCTTCTGGATGGTTCAGGGTTAGACCTGTAGGCCCACAGACTGCTATGTGCTGATGTCCATCTGGAGTATCTCTAACAGTGTTCAGTTTCTTGGGCAAGAGTCAGAGTTTACATTATTTGTCTCTTTCTAGGGCTATGTGTGGATACCCTAAGGGAAGCAAATCACTGCAAGAGCAGGGAAAGGGATTGCCATACATGTTTGTATACTTTTTATTAGAATGATTTGGGGCAGCCAGGGTGGCTCAGTCAGTTAGGCACCTTTAGCTCGGGTTATGATCCCAGGGTCCTAGGATTGAGCCCTGCATTGGGCTCCCTGCTTGGTGGGGAGTCTGCTTCTCCCTCTCCCTCTGCCCCTAGCAACACCCCCTTCCCCCGCCCTTGTGTTCTCACATGCTCTGCTTTCTGTCTCTCAAATAAATAAAAAACCTTAAATATATATGCCTTGTGGTGGGTAACAGCACCAGAGTGTCTCTATTATGCTGCTTAACACATAGTGATGTTACGGGTTTTTTCACAGATTGGAGTGAAAATCAATTCACAAAACATATTTTAAAGTGAAAATGCAGTTTTTAAAAGGCACTCTAATTATTGAAGCTATAAAGGATATATAATTCTCAAAAGTCTTTGCTACCAGATGTAGCTATTTGATTAGCTGATATAGGCACAGTCCACGAATAAATTCCTTAATAATCCATATCACCTTTGCATTTTATAATACAAAGTTGATTTTCATAGATTGTTTCTAGACTTCACTAACTGACTTCCTCTGTTCCCCTTCAACAGTTCTGGGGACAGAGGCCCAGAGCCACTGTAACTTCTACTTTTCTCACTAACAGTGAACACAGTATAGGGAGGTACAGAGGAAGATATTGTTCTATATAACCACATATCATCATTTAATATTTTCCAAATCTTTTCCAGTTTCAGAGAGGAAATAATGGTAACCTCTATAACACCTGCATCGGCCTTTCTTTGCAATTTGTCATTGGTTTCCCATATGGAGTTTGAACTTCGCTTGCTATACTGGCACAGATGTGGCCATGAACCTCTTGTCTGGTTCTTAATTAAAGGGCTGGGTCTCTTTTCTTTCAAAGTGGTAACCGCAAACTCTGTACACTAGGGTGGAAAATATGGGTGTGTAGGTATGCATGTATGTTTAAATATGTATAAGGCTAAATATACATATGTTATGAGACAATAATCAGTAGAAAATGGCAAATCCTGAGAGAAAAGAAATGGAGAAAGGTATGAGAAAGGAAGGGAAGGCATTCATTAAGCTCTTACTATGAATCAGGCACCCAGGAAAGAAGGTAAAAGGGGGAAACAAAGATGGAGGGGTATGATCATCTGGATGTTAAAGAATGAACTTGCAAAAAGTCTCCTTCTTTAAAGGAAAACACTATGAAAACAGATGCTGGCAGTCATCAAGGAATGCTTGTCAAGTCATTCAGAGGAGAACAAAAGGCTGTAGGGCAGATTTGGCTTTGCCTCCTCTAGGTGCTAGGTTGCTGTCTCACCATGAGATGAGTTATCTTTGAAGTTCTGCTGAGCAGTCTAGGTAGCATGACTTAAAAGTGCAAGTCCCCAACCAGAGTTCAGTTCTCCAGAATACAAATGCTCAGGGAACCAGACAAGGTCAGAAAAAAACATCCCAAGACATCTCCCTTTAAGCCCCAGGGAATGCGGTAGTCTCCATAATGAAAAGGATCCTACATTGGAGTTTTCTATGTATTGGTGTCCTTTTTTCTTCCATTTTTCAAAACTGTGGGTCCTTAAAATATCTATAATAGCATCTTTGTGATTCCTCTGATGGTCAGAGGGGGAAGGGTGACCTTGCAGAATCTTTGGGTGGATGGGGGGTAGGGTCAGGTCCTGCTGAGCTTGGGACATGACAAAGAGAGAGAGGAAAATAATAACCATTTTAGAGAGCTTTACAGTAAATCTTCAAAAACTGTTTGGGAATTCTTTGCCAATTACAGGTTTTGCTCAGATGTCATTGTCTTTCTCTACTCCTAATGTCCCGATATCACATTAAATATCTTTAGCATTGTTGGGCTTATTATAGAAGATTCTCTGCCTCCATTTGTATTTTGGGTAGATTGCAATCATTTGGTCCAGTTCTTCATTATTCTCTATATCCATACTCCTTACCATATAACCTTGCAGTGCTCTCCCACTGTGGGCTAGTGACCTGCCCAGTCTCTTGACCTTGGGCTCAGGCATGTGATTTCTTTGGCCGACAGAATGTGATAATGTGATGCAAGCACAGGCTTGAATTGAACTTGCACATTAGGGCTTCCTCTTCTGCTAGGAGAATGACAGACAGATGGCAATGGCACATGCCCCAGCCAAGCCCACTCTAGGCTTAAATTGTGCAGACATGTGAGAAACGCTTATTTTCAGATGCCACTGAGGTTAGGTTGTATGGTTGTTTGTTACATAGCAAAAGGTAACTGATACAAATGCCATTTGATTCATGCTCCTCTTGTCTACCAGAGTGCTATTTCTAAAATGCAACTCCGATTATCCTAAAATTATTTTGCTTCAGACACTTCACTGACTTCTTATCATGGGCTGAATGGGGCATCCCCCAAATTCATATGTTGAAGTCCTAAGCCCTGATACCTCAGAAAGTGACTTTATTTAGAAATAGGGTCATTTAAAATATAATTAGTTGAGTTAAAATGAAGTTGTACTAGAGTAGAGTAAGCCTTTCATCTAGAATGACTGACGTCCTTATAAAATAGGGACATTTGGAGACAGACTCACTCATAGGGAGAACGCCGTATGAATATGGATGGTAGAGATTAGGATGATGTGTCTACAAGTTAAAGAATAGCAAAGATTGCCAGCAAACCACCGGAAGCTATGAGAGAGGATTAGAACAGATTATCCTTCACAGCCCTTCAGAAGGAACTAATCCTGCTGACACCTTGATCTTAGACTTCTACATTTCTCATGCAATGTGGCTTTCTGTTGGTTAAGCCACTCCCCATTACCTGTAGGACAAAGTCTAAACACTCCTTTGCAAGGTATGGAAGTCTTTTCCTAAGCTGGTCTCTGGTTCTATCTATGGTTTCAACTCTTACCCCATTCCCTAGCCACACAGAACTAGTTACAGTGCAGTTACAGTTACAGTTGATCAAAATCAACTGCTTAAGATATTTTTTGCCCATCTTCAACTTTGGCTTTAAATGCTCTTCATGCTACCTGCCCACCCTCCACTAGATCCCAAATGATTACCTGACTTCTATTTGTATTTCAAGCTTCAGATCAGACATCATCTCTAGAAATTTTCTTGCCACCTTCCCAATCCTAACTACAGAGGATGCCCTATTGAATGCTCCCCAAACATCCTATATAGATATTTCTATCACACTCTGTATCACACTGTGGATAATTAATTGTTCATTCCATATCCTCATCCTCATCAGCAGACTTGATAACGAACCTCTTAAAGACAAGGTCGTATCTTATGTCCTTTTATCCCTAGTATCTAGCATATGACCTGGCGCAGAGGGACTGTGCAGCACATGTTTGTGTAAGGAATCTACGAAGGTTCACGTACAAATATCCAAACACATGTGTTTTTGGCATATGGGAGATACATTTTGCTAGTGTGACAACTGGCAGCTGAGTTTACTTAGAAGCGAAAGCACCCAATTAAAGACCAAACATCGCTTCCTTATTCTTCTTCATTTCCTTCTCTCTCTATAACTACCCAATCTCACATGCTTGCTTTTAGATGTAAGTGACTGAATTATTACCAACTGTGGGCCTTTCATCTTCAAGACTGTCAGTCTATGTTCCACATTTCTCAGGAGGAAGAGACGATTATAACTATATTTTTGCTTACCAAGAGAATTGTTAATGGTTATCCTGGAGGAAAAAAAAAATCTATAAATATCCAACCTATAATGACGCCTTAAGCTTACTTTCTTCCTTTACTAATGAAATTCTTTCCGAGTGCATTGCAGAATTGCAACATAACCATTACACCGTGAAAAGAGACAAAGCCTGTAGTGAATTTTTTCTTTTACCTGTTTAGTCCTCATTTTGGAATCCAACGACAGATTGTTGTAGGTATAATGTGCCTGTGTGACTCCACAGAAGAGAACAGCAACTATGCCTGAAATTAAAAAACACACCAGTCAAAACCAATTTTCTCTCCCATCTAAGCCAAAGGATAGGGCCACATCAGCTAGAAGAAGGTGGACATGGTGTCAGTAGAGTTAAAGCTGCTAATAATTACCATAATTACCAGTCTCCATAATTAAAGGGATCCTGTAGTGGTGTATACCTTGTTCCTTGTTTTAAACACGGATCTTACAGAATTAACCTAAAGAAAAGTATTAAGAAGTACATTTTTTTTCCTGAGGATAAATGATTCCCTGGTCACAAGTTAGGAAAGTTATACTTGGGAAAAAATAAAAATTAAAAAAAAAAAAAACAAGGAAAGTTATACTTGGGGAAACAGAACAAAAGACCACATAGTCAACTAGGGGCTTTTCATAGCCAGTGCCAACAGCTTCTTTGCATTTTATCTCAAACATTGGCATATGGGAGTCCAACCATTAGCTTTCTGTATAGGGTCAACACTATCAGGATTTGCTTTTGTCAAAAATTTTTCACTGGGTACCCTGAAGCACCTGAAGAGGTTCCTGCCATACATAATTTTAGAGTCACAAATCTAAGAAATCTGTAAGGGTTTTGTTGCCCCTGCCAATACCTCTACTTGCTGAGCATGAGAGAAAGGTCTCTGTTTGCCCCCGTGCCTCCTTGACAAAGCTGGGTGTTCTATTTTCTGCTGAAGAATCTAATGAGCACATCCAAACCACACGCTCCTTGCAGGTAAGCTGGTTTGTGCTTGTGTGCTTCCCACCCACAGTGGGGCCTCAGCTGCTTCTAGGCTGGCTTTAGGATTGCTTTCGTAAGCCCTCAGTATACGGAGCTTCCAATGCAACAGGAAGCCATACATACACTAGATGTTCCCCGGGGACAGAGGAGTGGCAACCATGAGACAAATTTTATTTGTCTCTGGGCTGCTCTTCTCTGTTATCACCCCTGAGCTGGGGTAGGGAAGTGGTGGGTGTGCCATTCTACTTTGGATTAAAGATTCTATTAATTATGGGAAATTGAGATAGAGGAGGGCTTTGGGAAAAACACAAGATGTAAGTATTCCTCAAGTCAGACCAAGGGGATCAAATTGAATTTTAAGCAGCAGAATCTTTCCAACTAAAAACACTCATAAATTAAATGCTGATGATTCTTAAGAGTATAGACATATGTGAACTGAATACTGACATTGCAAATGAATCCACAATAAAGAATTTTAAAGAACCAAGCTTTTTTTCTTTTCTTTTTTTCTTTTTGTATTTAGACTGTATGCTTCCATTTATATGTTGGTTATTACTTGGATTAGCTTTGGATAAAATATTGCTAGGACATATTTACCTAATACAAGTGCATAGACATTTACATTACTTATTTCCTCTTAATATGCTTCAAAATTTTGGGCAAAAGAATAAAAACGACTAGGAAATTCTGCCAAGAAATATATATGCAGTAAGCATTTGATAGATTTTGGGGTAACTTTTCAGTTTCTTAGCCTCTCTTCAGAAGTTCTAAGAAAAGGATGCTTATAAAATATTATAAGGTACTCTTCACAAAAATCGTATTAAAAAACAACCAAGACCTGGGGAAACTTTTAGGGTACTGAAGAACTTTAAGGACTTTGAAGCACTAAAAAGATTGCCATGCATGTTTTTTTGTTGTCAAATATTTTTCTTTCCTTATTTATAAACGTAATTTATCTATCTCTGCTGATTCTTTAGTCTGTTAGAGATTTTTCCAGGTGAGGTTTAGCTGACCCTCCCACTGATGTGGAAACTTTTTGATTATATATTGATTTTCAGAGAAGTGGTGAATAAAAAGGGTGGGAGAGCATGCGGGTAGTGCATAAATGTTCTGAGAACAAGAAGTGGTAACAAAGAAGTGTTCTAAAGAATAGGGAGGGGATTTAAGACTGGTTGAATGCCTACGGTGGGCCAAGAATGGACTGTTGGCTTTTTAAACGTCATTTTATTTATTGCATTGATTTATTATCTCACAATAGGCTTAGCACTATTAATCGGCTCTTCCTACTGTCTTCCCCTTCTCAGTAATAGCGTCTCCATTCTTCTTGCTGCTCAGGCCAAAATTCTGGATCACCGTCTACTTTTCCTCTCTCTATACTTCAGTGATTTTGTTGGCTTGTCCTTTGGAACTTACCTGAACCCAGCCACTTCTCAACATTGCCTCCCCTAACAACCTTTTCCAAGCCGCCATCATTTTTTTTTTTCACCTAGATTACAGATTCCTGATTGGTCCCCCTGTGTCCTCTGTTAACCTCCTGCAGTCTAGCTTCCATCTAGTCATTAAGAAAATTGAGATCATGTCAGTCCTCTTCTTTAAATTTTGTAATAGATCTCCATAACTAAAAGGCCCTGTATGATCTAGTCCTGCCCCCTTCTCCTCTTCCCACAGGTCTCTAAGCTCATCTCCTACTATACTATACCTACCTCTTGCTATACACTATATCCTTACTAAGTAAGTACTTTCCACTGCAGGACCCTTGAGTTTCTGGTTCCCACTGTTTGGAAAGCTCTTCTTCAGACTTCTTCCTTTCTTTTTTTTTTTTTTTTTTTTTTTTAAGATTGTGTTTATTATTTGAGAGAGAGCATGAGAGAGAGAGAGAGAGAGAGAGAGCACAAGCAGGGGAGAGGCAGAGGGAGAGAGAGAAGCAGGCTCCTTGTTGAGCAGGGCTCTGTATGTGGGGCTCAATCCAAGGACCCTGAGATCATGACCTGAGCCCAAGGCAGACACTTAACCCACTGAGCCACCCAGATGCCCTGGAAAGTTCTTCAGATATCCACATGGCTCTCTTTTTCCCTTAAGATGCTATATATCAGACAGGTCTTCTGTATGCATTGATCCCTCCCATCATTCTCTACTTGTTAATCTTGCTTTGTTTTTTTTAAATATTATTTACTTCCATCTAACATTTTATAAGTTCATGTGTTTATTTTCTGCCTTCCAGCACTGCAAAGGAAAGCTCATTGAGGGCAGGGAGGATACATTGGTCCCTAAGCCTTTGAGCAAAGCCAGGCACATGATAGGCATTCAGGGAGTATTTGTTGAATAAATTAATGAATATTCCTATTCCCATTTAACAAGTAAGAAACAAAAATAATTTACTTAAGGTCACCTTGAAAGTGGCAGAGCTGAGATTCAAAATTCACAAACTTCCTGTGTTTTTCTGCCTGTAACAGACCATCTGTGAATTTTTTGAAGGTAATCTTAAACCATTTAAAAAATATCATTTCTGATGTCCCAGGGAAAATGAGATATGATGATGAAGATTACATATCTGAAGGGGCTGAGCATCTTGTTTCAGGATATATTCCCTAGTAGCTCCATTGGTTTTTGTTTCCTTGCCTCCATTAGAACACTAACAGGCAATGTTTTTGCTAATACTTTCTTTTTTTTTTTAGTTCTGTGTACAGATACATCACACAAACAATGAAAAGTATGCCTATATGACCAGAGGCTTGATGTTATAATTAAAATAAAACAACTGAGTTGATCTCACCTTTAGTATTAGCCTACATAATCGTAATTCTCTACCTTAGTTATTAATTAACTCACACAAATTACTGTGATTAGTATGACTTTTACAAGCCAAAACATATCTTAAATGTCTCATCTAAAGGCACCTATTATCTATAAATTCTCTGCCATCTAAGCATATTCAGAGTTGGAAGTTTTCTCTCTTACAAAATTGCATTTTAGCTGTCATTGTATTTTTGCATACCTATGCCTGCTGGCACTAGTTGTACTACTGTTATGTGAGGCCCTAGACAACCCTCTTACAGGCTCTGGATGTCGTTCTCCAGTGTAAAAGGGGGAGGAGGGGCACCAAGTTCTCTTTCTAGGAGTCAGCAAACCAGTGTCTCTGCTCAAACCTATCTTCTTGGGCTTGCCCTGTGATCTTGGGGCCGGGGCTCTGCAGACCACATCTCCCTTTGCCAGAACCTGTTGAGCTCTACCCATAGGAGCCCCAAAAGGAGGCTAGGATGCAGGAGTAGAGAAAAGGCCTTGCTGCCATCTTGCTTGCCTGCTGCTTCTTTCAGCGCATCTCAGCAACGGTTTTCACCATAGCTTTCACAGCTGGTTCCAGCCTCATGGGCCACCCTCAGAGAAAGCAGCAAGAGCCAGCTGGTGACCTCAGATGTCTGGGTCCCAGCTCCAGCAGTTCCCTCTTAGGAAATTCTAGATTCTCTTCCATTTGCTCCTCCTGTCCCAGGGTTTACATTTGCTTCCTACAGTCACTACCTGTATGGCCTCGGTGTCCCCTTTTAAATTTTTCAGCTCTCTGCCACCTGTATACCCAATCTCTTGCACTAAACTATGGGCACCGCCAGCTAGTTTCTCTTTTCCTGACTGATTCCTGACCAGGACTCACTAGTGGGTCCCTTTTCATTCTAAACATTGATGGTTCTCTGAAACCACTGAAGGTTTGTCATCCGGAGATAAGATCCACCCTGTAGTCTGTTACAATTGGACAATGGCGGATGCCAAAGGTAGCTGAGATGCTGTGCCAAGTCCCAGAGGACTGGACTTAAGTCTCCTTTCAATCCCACTTATGGTTAGAATTGACATTTTGAAAAGGTGTGAGTTTGAGTCACTAGATTAGATAGAACAAGAGGCTTGGGGGCAGTGACTAAGTTAGACCAAAAACTATTAAAAAGACATGGGTTACACCTGGATATGTGCCTTCTAATTCCCAATCAGCTGACCTTTCCAAAATATGAGCACTATCCTACAGTGGAGTGTGAGAAGTTCCCTATCACCTGAAATGTTTGGGTTGAACGACTGTCTGCCAGAGCTGCTGTGGGAAAAATTTCTCTTCATAAAGTAAGGGTGTGGATATCTTCCAATTCCCTGGGTCTGTCATTTTCCTATATACTTTTTTATTAATTCACTAGGATTAGTCTTTTTTTAGACTAATTTAGCCCAATTTAGTCTTTTTTTTTTTTTTTTTTTTTTTTTTTAGTTTAGGATAAGGAACTAATACTGGTTCCAAATGAAACTCATTTGGAGTAGAGGTAGCCCAAGCTTCTCAAAAGGTAAAGACAAGATCAATTTAGAGACTTCCTAATATCCTTTTAATTTGACACAGATGACTCTTCTAAAATAAAATTTTAAAACACATCATTACCATAACTTCTAATCATAAAAACTTAATTTTTTCAAGGGAGCTATGAGGTTTAGAGATAAACTCAGGAAGTCTTCTCTGTGTAGGAAAAAAAAAATGTTTCTAAGTCTTTAGACCACAAACTTTCAGGTCAAAGGACACTGAAAACGGTGAATTTTGATGTCTGTGTTCAAGTGACAGAAGCAGCTCACCTCCAAAGAACCCACTTCCTTTCTTTTCTCTTTCTTCTGTATTTCAGCTGTTTTGCTCATCCTTGTCCCTTCCAGGCTGTGCTTAATTTACAGCATATACTACTGTCCTCCCCATACATCAGAAGCTTCTTGACCCCACCTGAAAACTTAGCGATGGCCCAGGAAACTGGATTAGGCAAGAGAGATTTCAAAACTCTACCCAGATTCTGGAATGTTAATGTACATCTGAATTACCTGGGAATCTTGTTAAAATGCAGATTCTGCTTCAGAGGCTTGCAGTGGAGCCTATGATTCTGCATTTTGTACGACCAAGAAAGTCCCTGCCACTGGTTGTAGCATCACACTTTGAGAAGCAAATCTCTGAGCAACATTTGGTATTAAGTATCAATTCACCTTTGCTATGGCTTGGCTTCGACCTTGTATGGTCCAAAATGTCTTTTCCTAACTACAAAAAAAAAAAAAAATGTTTTAAAATTGTATTTCTGGGCAGCCCCAGTGGCTCAGTGGTTTAGTGCTGTCTTTGGCCCAGGGCGTGATCCTGAAGACCTGGGATCGAGTCCCACGTTGGGCTCCCTGCGTGGAGCCTGCTTCTCCCTCTCTCTCTTTGCCTCTCTCTCTCTCTCTCTGTCTGTCATGAATAAATAAATAAAACATCTTTAAAAAAATAAAAAAATAAAGTTATATTTCTGTGTTTTAGTCTCTATTTTTCTTTCTGTACTTTCCAGAATTGACATGATTCTATGAAGTTAACTTCAATTTCATGGAACAATTATCTATCAAGGACATCTAAGGAGTTTATTTTTTTTCTTCATTTTAGAATTATTTATTTTTAATCCCAGCAATACTAGAATGTGAAAGAAATTAGTTGCATGGAATAAAATTGATAATATATTTTGCTGTCAAACAGTTTAATAATTTTCCTCCTAAAAAAGGAAATAAATCACATTCTTTGATCATAATTTTATAAAATTGGAAATTAACAAAAGTATATCTACAAAAATGTATCCATTAGGGATTTTCAACTGTATGCTTCTAGATAAAGTTGGAGTTGAAGATTAAATCAAATTTGAAATTTTAGCTTATGTAGAAATAAATAATAGTAAATGTAGATCACATCTCTTATCAAAATCAATGAGATGAAACCAGATTATTCAGAGGGAAGTTTATAGTCTTGCATGCATTCCATTAGGAAAATAAAATAAAAGAATTGGACTATTTACCTCAAGAAGCTAGACAAAAGACAACAATGGACTCAAATAAAGTAGGATTAAAAACCTAATAAAAGAAAAGTGAAAACAAAATTGTCAAAGAGAGCATATAAAAACTACATTTGAGGGGCACCTGGGTGGCTCAGTCAGTTAAGTGTCTGCCTTCAGCTCAGGTCATGATCCCAGGGTCCTGTGATGGAGCCCCATGTCAAGCTCCCAGCTCAGTGGGGAGTCTGTTTCTCCTTCTCCTTATGCCTCTACCCCAGCTTGTGCTCTCTCTCGCTCACCCTCTATCAAATAAATAAAATCTTTAAAAAAACAAACAAACTAGATTTGGTTAGTAAAATTGAGAGTTGTAAAGTAACCGTGTGGGTTATGTCTCTCAGGACCTGGAGTCTGTTATGTCTCCATCCTTCCCATTCTCTGGTCGTGGCTGCAGGTAGAAAAGGGGTGACACTGGCCAATGGCTTCGCTCACTTAAGAGTCAATTTCCTCATTTGGATAGCACCCAGTCTGTCTTACAGGTCTGTTCCGTGTATAAAGCAGTATCATGGATAGTAACATGCTTCATAAACTAAACATTGATAAGTACATACATACAAGATTTTACTATTACTAGAAGTAGATGGAAGAAAGAAGACATGAAAAGAAGAAACAACTTAGAGAAGCTCATTCCACGGATAGACACAACAACACTTCCTGTTTAATTAATTTTAAATACTTCCTGTTTAATAAATTGCTGGGGGAAGAGGTACAAAGCATCCAGTCCATGTCTTGCATATTCTATACCTTTAATCATATTTTTTTTTTTGCCATTTCTTCCACAGTAACTCCTGCATCAAGGAAAAACAAATGAAAATGTGCTCCTTACTTCTAGTAATCCAAACTTAGACAATTCTCAGTAATACTACAGTTAAGGTACCAGGTTTTTGCAAGTTACCTTGGGTATCTACTATCATCTACTCAGATTCTATTCATGTGTGGAGGTCATCTGTGAGCAAAGCACAGGTTATGGCTATGGGGACACAAGGAGAAATGAATCTGGTCTTAGACCTCAAGCAGCCTTATATCTCCTGACAGAGACAACATGTACGCAAAGACATAGCAGGTATAATGCAGTAGGTGATAAGAAAACAGAAATCCTGAGGCAGTGTGATTTCTTTTGGGCTATAGAAGGTGGGAGAGAGCTGGAGAAAATTCTCCAAAAAAAGTGCAGAGGCATTTGGGCCTTGAAAGATGAGAAAGTTTGAGGATGCAAGGTCAGGAGTAGGGAATTCAATGTGAGTGAAGGGAGAGAAGTAGGAGGTTGTGGGGCATGTGTGAGAAACATGCAGTCTCCCTGCACACTTTGGGTTTTAAACAATTATAGGTTAGGACATAAATACAAATTGAATTAATCACATTTTTCTATGTAAAAAACTTAATAAAGGAAACAACTATTACACTGTATTCTTAAAATGGTCAAACCAATTACTGTAAGTACAGAATCTTACATGTTTTATTAGTCCTTTTATTTATAAAATTTAGAAATATGAAGCATCCAGTATGTCTATCCTGTGCAGGCAGACATTATTACAACTTCCTTCCCAACAGAAGTAAAAACTGATCACTCTGTTTCCCTCTCTACTGCAAAAACAAGCAGTCACTAAATGCAATGGCTGCATTGCATGTCTAAGATCTTGGATTCAAGTTCTATTTACAGGGTCCTGTGACAATGACGGATGGAATCAAGAACATACATCTGGGTCCACGGACAGTAGAACATGCTCGAAAATAGCGGAGACCTAAAATAAAAAGGAGGTCTGAAAGAAATCAAGAAGTGGCCTAGAGCAAATAATAATAATACTTCCTGCCTCATGTGTATATGCAAGATTGCCTTTCAAAGCTGTCTGCTCAGTGGAACTTTAGTGGTGTACAAGATCGCTGAAGGGCTGGTGGCAGGGACTCATTTATGCAATTTGAAGTAAGAACTAGAACTGATACTTTATGACACTAGCTAAAAGAGCTGTTTGAGGAACCACAAAGAGGTACACAGCTAAATTCAAATTAATTGGCAAGCGAAGAAATTTAGGAAACAGCATGAGGAGCTCCATAATTCTTTGGGAAAAATAATGATTCTGCTGGCAAGTACATTCTTGCCACAGAGATCAATTTTCATAGGACAATTAACACCTTATGGTTAACAGAGTGCCATGTACACTGCTATCCTTGATTCCCGCTTCTGGACCCTTTCAGAAAGCATTAGTACTACTAAATATTGTATATGTATATTAAGCTTGCGTGATCAAGATTCAGTGTGTAGCTGTAAATTATATAAGGAAAAATGTACGACATTGGACATTAAGGGGCCCGGGACCTATCTGATCACAGTTCATCCACTGAGTTGCATAACTGGGGCAATTTAAACGCATTACCTGGTCCATTGTTTTCTTTTCAATGAATTAAAGATGGTCTGCATTAGTATTCATCAAATTGGAATATAAAAGAAAACCCACTGAAAGATGGAAGAAAATATAAAAATGTCAGTTTTTAATTAGAATTTTTGTGTATTCTAAAGTATGTAAGTAAATCTGTGGGCAAAAAATTACCTTTTTGTGCAGATAGGTTCATGATAAAGCTTTTTTTTTTTTGTCAATAGGGTCAAGGAACTCTGGCAAATGCTGCTCTAAATGATCTCTAAGCACTTTTCAGTCTTAAATGTCTGTGATCTGAGTGGCTCAGTTTTTACATTGGCTTCAAGGTCTGCATATATGGAACTGAAGAATTACCCGGGGTCCCACAGCCTCACATTGACTTCCTGTCAGCTCAATTACCGATTACCAGGTCCCTTGACCTAGAGCATCTCAAGCCCTGGGTGAACACCCTCCCTCTTTGCACTCCCATAACAGTGCCCACAGACGTCAGGTGCGGAAATGCAGGTTGGTCAAAAGGATGAATCTCTATTTAAAAAAAATTTGAAAAGAGAATGCAAGAGAAATTAGTTTTTGATCCTCACATACAAATAGATGTTTATCTGGATTTATTAGTGGCCGGGTCCATTTTCTTCTAATATTTAAATTTTCTTATTCAAGAATATTGTCACCTACAGTCTCGGTTACTGATAACATTATTCAGTAGTTCTTTTTTCATTAAAAGTTGATGAAGCCTTCAGATACAGAGGCTGAAAAATAAACGTCTGTCACAAGGAGCATGATTTTCTTTGACATTAAATGGAGACTTGAGGGGTTTCTAAGACTGAAGAATATTGCATTTTTGGACAGGATATATTGATTATATTATCAGAACACAGAAAGAGAGCGAGAGAGAAAGAAAAAATGTGTCTTGCTCTCAGATTGTACTCTGAGGGGTTTTAAAGTTGATGGGTTATTTTTCCATGCCACGCTTTTATTTATCTTTGATCTAGTAAAAAGAGACATTTCTGACAGGTTTCCTACCACCACTGCTGAATGTGAACCTGGAACTGAGAAGTTAAAGATTTTAAAGAAATGGAAAACTCCTTCAGGGAATATGAAAGATTCCAAGTTTCCAAAGAGTACAATTACTGTCTAGTTCACCATATTTGGCAACACCACAGTTGGCAGATTAATCATGAATCTGTGGAATATAACATCAATATAGAAGGCAGCATGAATCTATGTTCTTGTTTCTGGTTTCTCCAATGCAGTGTAGGCATGCATTTAAGAGTTACTCCCTGTCTATGTTGCAAGGTTTATAAATTTCCATTTAAAACAAAAATCTCCTTCAAAATTTAGCAGAGGGTCTTTATGCAACTTAAATTGGGATCTGCAGAAGAAGAAAAACACATTTTCACTTATATCCTTGACATTCCATTTCAAGCCTTGGTGTTCATCAGCTTACTATCTTTTAAGTTTTCATTTCCTTGGAGTCAGCTAACACACTTTCACCAAAGTCACCTAACTCTCTAATGAACAACCTGACCCAAGATGTCCATGTCCAATTGCCCATCATACCCTTCCATGTAGTTTCTACATTTTCATAGAATCCAGAAGACTTTTGAATGAAATAATTTCTGTGTCCCTTTTTCTAGTGCATGTATTTATTTATTTATATTCCCCATTTTGGTGGAATGAACCATTGATCAAGTTGATACTGGGGCCTAGGAATTATCCTTGACTCTTACCTTATCCTTCACCTGTATGTTATGTATTTGTGCCATCTGTCTTCTAACAATTTTCTATCTGCCTGTAAAGAAAATGGGTTTTTGAGAAAGGACTTTCTTTTTCTTTGGCTCCTATGCCTCCTGGCACCATGAGGAAGGCATTAAACAATGACTGAAAATATTTACAGTGAAAAAAGCTGGGGTAAATTTGTCCACTACTTAAGTTACATGTGCAAGGTTGTTTGAATATTGAAATGATGAGCTATTCAGTTCAAGAAAGTGCAGGTGTGAGTTAATGAGTTATTATGCGAGGAGATGTACGTTACACCTGTGTTTACTGAGACGGCAACGTTGCATGTTTGCCCTTGGTTCAGTGTGTTGGTTAACTAATCCCCTTGAGAATTTTGGGTGCCTATTACTATAGTTTGAATGCCTAATATTCTGAGCCTCCAGATTTTATTTTTGGCTTGGAAAACACTCAACGCACCTCATTTGTTGATGAATTGTTGGCTAATTAAGTTGGATTCACATGGTTCTGTCAATAGGATAGCATGAGCAGTTTTAAGAGATGTCAGCTAATGACATGTCCTTAGAAGCTGAAACTGGCTAGATTTGTTTTAAAAAGCAACTCAAACCAAGTCCCCTCCCAGTGATTTGTTTTATTTACGAAGATCTGGAAATATATTTTCCATCAAGTCATGCAATGCATCACTGGCAAGCCAAATGGAACACATTCACCTCTAAGCTAAAGCCTTCTTGAGAGTTTCAGACAAAATTTTTCCAAGCTGAGAGACGATGGAGATAAGAAGTAATAAGCCAACTTACTCATATGGAGCAGTCTCAACACATCCAGTAATAGTCATTTCATTTGGAAATCTTTCTTCCTTGTCTATTGTAAATAAGAAAGACTTTACCAAGTTTCCTTTTCTGACTACGTACTCTACAAAAGCCTTTCAAGAATTGACCTGACAGATAAGCAGAACCTGAACTTCCAAGTGTCAACTTTTCCTTCTCATGACAATGTAATTAGGCCCTTGTCATTTGAGACCAATAGGAGAACATGCCTGAGTGATGGGATTGAGATGAATTAAGTGCTTATGTCATACCTGATATCTGTGTGTTGCATGCTTCTTTCAGACATCTTGGTCAGTTCCCTGGAAATGGGCCACAACATCATACATTCTCACTCTACTACATTTAAAAAACTTTTCAGAGTTTCTTACTGTCTAGAATCAGACCAGAAAGTCCAAAAGCATTACTTAATAATCAGACTTTTTTCTTTCAGGTTTTTATGTGTTTATTTTCTTAGATAGGGTTCATTCTAAGATGAGTAAATAGCGAGCTATTCTATTTAACTTCTTGCATGAGAAAATGAGGTATGCCAGGGCCTCCCTCTCCTGCCTTTGCCTTGAGTGGACATAAAATATGCCCCAGGAATCTAAAAATGGAAGCTGTCTTTATTACAGCAGTACCTGGAAGCAGAGAAATCATTAGACACGGTGTCAATGTTGCCATTAGAAATCTTACTCTTCGGGTGTTCAATGACAGTCCCTGAAAGTTTGCTTCTGGCAAAAACCTGACCCCCAAAGTCTCAGTGGGGAAACAGATTATAAAAATGAGTCTTCAAACAGCCTATGCAGCTGTGCTTTTTGGTTATCTTTATAAACTGAAAAGCGGCTTCGATGACAGGATTCAATTCCATTACAGATTATGCTATAAATAATACTGCTGAACTATTTTCAATATTCAATTTAAAATAAAAGCTCAGTAACCTAATGACTTCTAGAAAATAGAAGTCTGCACAAGAAAAATTCTATCTGATTAGAAATTAGGTATGCATGTGTACCAGGTGCCTCGTAGAGAGAATACCTTGGGGTCATGTGTTTACTCAGAAGCCACATTTTGTACATGTACAATGTCCTTCTATTACAAAGTAATAAAATCCTCTTACTTTGTAGTAAAGAAAATTGAGATACCAATTGATAGGATGACTTATTCCTATCCCTCAGCAAGCAAGCCAAAGAGCCAGAACCCTAAAGTGGCTGATTTTGTAAGTAGGGCAGACCCATCCTTATACATTCTCTTTCTCTGCTCTCCTGGCATGTAAGAACTCCCTAAAGTCCATTTCTATCTCTACACCCTTATCGTCTAGAAAGACTCCTCACTTGCATTTGACATTTTGCCCAGTTCTCCCACATAAAAGTTTTCTCAAACTGCACTTGTATGTTTCCAACACCAGAGAATCAAACTTCTGGGTAATTGAAATGCCAGCCTTCATTTGCATGTCTAAAAGCCACTTGTTTCCATAAAACTAAGTTCTTCTATGTGACTATTGAACACTTGCAGGTGCAATTTCCAAGTGACTGGGACAAGGCGGTTGCAAATGTGGCCCTTGAAGTGAAAGATAATCAAAATAAATCAAATGATCATCATCAAATTAGTAAAACTGAACGTGAAAGCAGAAGATGTGGTAATGAGCAAGCCCCCCCTCACACTGAAGTGTTCAGAATGAATCTTATAAGAAGCTGAATCAAAAATGATAATGAACACTGTGCAAACTCTCTTCAAAAGCTTGATCCTTTTGGTTTGCCTATCCCTGTGCATCTGGCATAAGAGGGTCCCAAGTGTCCTAGCCTAGAGGCTCCACTGTCTTTGAGCTTCTTTCCCCTTCTGTTCTGTCACCAAGTTATTTAGTTTCATTTGTGGAAATACATCATGGATTATTCCTTCCCTTGTACCAGTTAGGATTCTTGGTTTGCCAGCAATAAACACTAATTCTGGCTACTGTAATCAGAAAAGAATTTACTGGAGAGAAGAGTGATAGCTCTCAGAAAACATGCACAAAGGCAGCCCCAGGAATCTGTGTCAGGGGTAAATAGGGGGGTCCAATAGGGCTTTGTTGTTGGAAAGAACAGGTGCCAACAGTCACACTTCCTTCTATATCCCTCCTAAAGGATCACATCCTAGAGAAAGAGTGTCTGACTGACCTTCCTTCTAAAGTCTTGCTCTCTTTGGCAGGGGAGGATGAGACACCTTGATCAACAAGATGGTATCTGATGGAGGAGGGACAGTTTCCTAAGCAACATCAGGATGCTATTACCTGTGAAAATAAGAATGACCGCTGGGCAGTCCAAATCAACATATGTCTACTATATTCCTCTCAACTAGGCTCTTGTTTCTTCAGGTCTACATGTTTCTATTTTAGCTTAATAATTAGGGAAATGAAATTGCAGATTAATGTAATTTATGATACATTTTTTAGTTGAAGTATGAATCTGCCCTGGAATATCCTGACCAGTGGACATATATAATCTTTCATATATTATCAGGCACAGGGCACTCATTATCTTATAAAGCAGCCTTTTATTCAGATTTTGGAAATGTTTCCTCTTGTCAAGCTAAAATCATTCATTCTATTGCTCAAAAGATAATGGGCGGGATCCCTGGGTGGTGCAGCGGTTTGGCGCCTGCCTTTGGCCCAGGGCGCGATCCTGGAGACCCGGGATCGAATCCCACATCGGGCTCCCGGTGCATGGAGCCTGCTTCTCCCTCTGCCTGTGTCTCTGCCTCTTTCTCTCTCTATCTGTGTGTGACTATCATAAATAAATAAAAATTAAAAAAAAAAGATAATGAGCTCAGAATGCTTCAGCCATACTTCTGGTGCTGATAGAGCCCTGGAGGACCTGATAGTTTGATGCAACTTTGGCCTATCAATCCTGATTCTACACATCAGCTCGAGTTCTAGATTTCAGAACTACAGAGAGAATAAATCCAAAAGCCTAGTGAAGTCTGGGTGCGCGTAAATAAACAGTAACCAGTTGGAAACTATAATGGAAGAAGTTTTGATTCATCATAATATCTTCAAATATAAAATAGTTAAAAAGTACTTAACATGAAATTTGTAGGTTGAATGTGAAGACAACTATAAAAATTTACTAAGGGCCATAAAAGATGACTTGAATAAATGGATAGACATAACATATTCCTGGGTGGGAAGACTCAACATTGTAAAAACACCACTTCTCAAATTAATCTAAAAATTTAATGCAACTGCAATCATATCTCAGTCATTTTCTGCTTGAAACCTAACAAAGTTATTTTCAAGTCCATCTGGAATAATAAATATGTGAGTACAGCAAAGAAGCTCTTGAAAATGAGCAAGGAAGGGTGAGGCATTGATCCAATGGATATTAAGATGAACAATGAAGCTGAAATGATTAAAACAGTGAAGACCAAAGTGGTACAATAGAAAACCCAGAACATATATATACATTTATGTACCTATAGACATGGACATTATATTATAAATACATAGGTTATAGTTGAAGGGTGTTAGGACAAATGGAACATATCTTCTAGGAAGATAATCAAGTTCCTGCTATCTCCTGTACTACATATCAAAACAAATTCCAGTTGGATTCATAAAACAAGACTAGTAAAAGAAAGTATGCATTATCATTAATAAACACTTAGGCTTTCTATGCAAAAATTAATAAAGCCTTGAGCTTTCTAAGGAGATAAAATTAACCACATAAACTTGAAAATGTCCATACTATCCCTTTCCCTTACTAAGCCAACAAAATGTAATATATTTAAGAGATAAAACCACAAATTGGAAAATATTTATAGCTTACATGGCAGCCAAAAGGTTAATTTTCTAAATAAATAAAAAAGCTCCTAAAATTAATATGACAAACAAGCATCTCAGTAGGGAAAAGGAGTAGGACAGAAACAGGGAGTTCAGCAAAAGAGAAATAGAAATTGCCAATGACATGTCACTAAAATGCTTTCCTCAGAACAAATATAATAAATGTAAATCACAGGGGCACCTGGGTGGCTCAGTGGTTGAGCATCTGTTTTTGGCTCAGGTCATGATCCCAGGGTCCTGGGATTGAGTCCCGCATCGGGCTCCCTACAGGCAGCCTGCTTCTTCCTCTGCCTAAGTCTCTGGCTCTCTCTCTGTCTCTCTCATGAATAAATAAATAAAATCGTTTTTAAAATAAACGTAAATCACAATGAAATAGAAATTGATTTCAAATTAGCAGGGATGGGTAAGATTTAGGGTAGTAAAAATGTGAGTAAATGAGCTCTCTTTCATTATTTGTGGAAGTATAAAGGGTCACAAATTTTCTGGGGAATAATTTGGGTGAATTTTCCAAGACATTAAAATGTTAGCCTTTCTATTAATCCGGCAATAGAAATGCATACATCAATCTATAAGGATAACCATTGCAATCATATTAAT
This sequence comes from Nyctereutes procyonoides, assembly GCF_905146905.1. Classification (NCBI taxonomy): domain Eukaryota; kingdom Metazoa; phylum Chordata; class Mammalia; order Carnivora; family Canidae; genus Nyctereutes; species Nyctereutes procyonoides. The sequence goes on from NW_026575042.1 coordinate 39,564,499, forward strand.
AATACCAAAAACTATAAACAATCAAAAGGAGCATTGAGTAAATTGTGGCAAGTTGATATGATATCATATTAGGCAGCCATTAAATAATACAGATGAAAAATGTGAAAAAGTCATTATAAATCCTTGAGTGAAAAGAAGCAAGTTACTTAAAATTTAAGAAGTATGATTACATTCATATCTGCATGTACATATTTAGTGAAGTGTACGGATATGCATATAATTAGATGTATTTAGACAAATATTAACAATAGCAATTAATAGGTAATAAGAAAACAGGTGATTCCAATTCGATTTCCTTCTGTGAATTTACACTTCCTAAATTGTCTATGATGTTTACACATTACTTGGTCGTAAGAAAAAACAAAAATATGTTTCTCAAAACAGATGGACTTTGTTTAAAACAATAGAAATCCTTTTTTAAAAATAAAATCTTATGTGAAAACCCAATTCTTGGAATCAATAAAAGGGATAGTGTAGGGGTGGCAAGCTGAGAGCCCTGCTCACTTGGTGGGCATCCTTGAGCACCATTTTGAAATGTCAGGGCTCAGGGAATTCTGCTGAGAAACCAATGCATGTCGCCCCATCCCATCCCTCGGACCTACATGATGTGCTTCATGAACCCAGACAGGCTCCATGATGCTGCTTCCCTCCATAACTACTCATAAATGGCTTAATAGTTTATTACACTTAGTTCTTTATAGTCATTGCCATAATTTCATTTGTTAAGGACTTTTTAAAATGTTTTCTAGATTTTAGCCTTCCAATACCTTTGTTTAGTTGTGGGTGGGTTAGAACTAAAAAGATTATATCATTACCAGACACACCCTTAGGTAATTATGATTTGATACCACTCCCTCAGATTTCACTGAAGACTGAAATGAGAAATGACTTCGTGAAGAGTGTATCTCCATCCTCCTTAAAGGTATTTTTTTTTTAAGATTTTATTTACTCATGAGAGACAGAGAGAGAAGCAGAGACATAGGCAGAGGGAGAAGCAGGCTCCTGTGGGGAGCCTGATGTGGGACTCCATCTGCGAGCCCTGGGATCACACCGTGAGCCACCCAGGTGTTCCCCTTAAAAGCATTATTAAATATATTGTCCACTACAGCATTCAAAGGTCCCTTATATGAGGATACATGTGATAAATTCCCCTAAAATTTTAGTGCCAGAAAAGAAGTTTGCCCATTTTTGTCAATAAGTATGATTTCGTTTTATAATGCTCTATTATTCCTATATAACTCATCATGTTTCCCTTTTGGCTTTGGCTGCCAGAAAGCTCAGAGCTATATTTATTGCCAAACCACAGCAACAAACAGCTGTCTAATTTTGCAGAAAAACTCTATCCCAAAGCACTTGAGTATTTACTCTCAACTAAATGGTCCCATGATATGCATGCCTCATGTTATGAGTTGTCTCAAATCCAATTTGGAAAGAAGCAAGGATTAGATAATAAACAAACAAATACATAAGTAATTTAGACTAAGCAGGCTTGGTATATGACAGTAGAAAATGCTTGCACCTAGAGTTTGGTTCGTATCAAATGCCTATTAGACACATTGCTTACTCTGGAGTAGTGCTCTGGAGCGAGTGTGCCCCTTGGGTGCAGCCATGGACTTTTGGGTCTGTTACTGCGGCCCACACCTGTATTCACTTATCCCATGATGCTGGCTCTCTAGGGGTAGTCTGTGTGCCATCCAATAGGAATATCAGGTTGAAAGGGGTGGCAAAAGAGCAAGGTACAGGTAAACTAGCTGTTTATACATGGACTGTAACCTTTAAATAGTTAATAAAACAAGATCTTGCTGAAATGTACCAGGAAATAAAAAGGCAATTTTCACACATAAAAATAAGCAGCTTTGAGGTATTGGGGTGTGTGTGTGCATGTGTGTGTGTGTGTGTGTGTGTGTGTGTGTTTATTACAATATTCAACATAGACTAAAAAATATCAGGTCAGTTAAGATACTTTTTTTTTACTTTTTTAGAAGGTCAAATATGTGTTCTGTTAACATTACTTATATCATTTTACAAAACGTTGAGGGCTGAAAAGGGCATGGAATATGGAGGAAAGGGAACCAAAATTATTTTGAATGGCTGATATAAATTTTATACCTTTATTTTTTAATTTAAGGGACACTGTTGTTCCTTTTCTCTGGAATGAATAAGCTCTTCAGCAACCTCCCTAATAACAAGAGAAGACACTACCATAACAGACGTTGATTTAGATACAAGGGCCCATAGGGTGGACTCTGACAATGTAGCCTTCATAAGTCTCCTAAGAACTGGCAGATGGCTTTCTGCATCAGCAACAGACGCCTTCAAAGCCTGTGGGAACAGGGTGGCCCCTGTGACCCTGCAGTAAGTTGGGTCAGCTGCCCAGAAGGACAGGTTATCATTACAAGAAAGATTTGCCATGCCTTTCACAGGAGAGCCAAACCAGTCTATGGGCATGTGGACCAGACAGGCTCCTGAGACCCCAAATATCTTCCTCCTCATGAGGGCTTGCTTGATAGTCCACAAATGTAGTTTCATTCAAGGCAGCAACGCTTGCTCCTCAAGAGTCTAGCTCTGGAATCAGATCTCCTACTTTGAAATCCCAGCTCCACTACTTACTGTTGATCCAGTAAGGAGTGTAGGCCCTAATTTTGAGTCTTAGGTCTGGGAATTAATAAGAATGTCCATGAAAGGCGGGAAGCTAGTACTTGGCTCACGGTACTCCGTCAATATACGTCAACTTCTATTATTATTAATTATACTTAAAGTACCACCTAATAAAATGTAAATACCCAGAGAGGAATATTTTGTTCCCAGTTAATAATTGAGGGGCGGAGGAGGCCAGTCTCACCGCTTGAATGTCAATTAAGATGACAGTAGTGAGCAGCAAGGGATCCAGGATTGAAACCTGGAAGGAGCAGGGAACTAGGCCAAAGGACAGAAGCAGCTTTGACATTTTGCTCAGAGCCACAGTGATTCTTCTAGGTGGAAAAGCACCCAATCGTTGCAGCTATCCAAGCGCAAATCCTCACTGTTGCAGAAAGGCAATCTAATTGCCGAATCCAGATCACAGGATCCCTTGGGACCTCAGGGGCTGCCCCTTTCTCTATTAACTGATCCACGTCAGAGATTCTATATGTAGACTTCTTGTGGTAAGAGGTACTACACTGTAGCCCCGCCACATTAGCTCTTTGTTTCTTTGCATACAAGGATTCTCCACACTGATGTGTGTGGAAATGTGCACACCCCAGAGAGGCTGCTTACACGGGTACTCGCCGTCAGCAGCCAACAGCAAACCAGCACCCTTTTCTGCAAAGCAGCTGAGTAGACTTCCATTTATAAAGTCATCCATCACCTCTATAAATCAGTCATTTGTAGGTTTTAACATCCCCTCCCGCCCAGCCAGGAGAGAAGAGGAAATGTCATTCTGGAGACTTTCCCGTTAAGTTGTTGCATACAGAATGGATGAATGACTGTGTTTTTCTCCTCAGGGTACCCAGGAAAGGCTAATTCAGACACAACCCCGTAGAAGAGAGAGTCCGTTTCACCTCCTGCTGCTCAGGGAGGGGTACCTCTGGGAGCACACACACGCCTCACACATCCAGCCCCCTGTGCAGGAGGCAGCACTGACCTGTCAGGCCGGCGGCCTCAGCAGACAGGAAGGCGCTCCACGACAGGAGGAAAAACAGGCCTGTTTCCAGCATGGGGAACTCACACAGTTTGGTAAATTTGGTCAAGTGACAAAGAAAGACACGTTAAGGGAAACAACAAATGCTTTTACAGCTACCTCTCCTCCGTGGCTGAGGAAAACTAAATCTGGTTGAGATGGTTTTAGGGTAAGGGAACCGATTTTCAGACTGTAACTCTCATTGGGACTGCGCTGAAGGCCAGCTTGAGTTCCAGGCTTCGTTTGGGGGCTGAACACTCCACTAAAAATGCAAACCTGTATTCAGGTTACAGAAAGGTGTCTTGCTAAGTAAGAAGATAGCATCGGCTCACTGTGGGTACGAAGCCTCTTGAATTTGGCCCTGGCCCTTGGGGCGTGTCCCCTCCGGGACTGCAGCACATCAGGAAAACAGAGCCATGGACGGAGAGCAGAGGCTCAGTGACTTGCTGCAAGTGCGTCAGCACCAAAGGAGGCCACTGCTCCCTGGGGAGTGAGAGTCTGTGGACAGATCACCTGAAAAGACTCCTCTCTTGAGGATGGAAACAGGATCAGGAGGGACATTTATGTTCAGTGATAGGGAAACTACTGGGGCCATCTTAGTATAAGTAGGATAGAGGACAGGTATGTTATTTCTAGGTCAGGCAAGAAGCCCTTCGGGAGGTAATGGTTCATTTTGGCTGGGATGGCACTTGGTCAATAGCCTATAAATTGCACATAGAGCAAGAGAAGAGTGGTCTGATCCAAATCATGCAGAGAATGGGTTATGGCAAGATGATTAGGAATATGTGATCCATAGAAAAGGGTTACATTGCAACTGTGCCCACAGCTAGGGAAAAAAAATGCCCTGACAAATGAGATGTCGTGTTGCATTTTTATGCTTCAAGACAAACATCCAAAGAGATTCCACATTAAGAGATGGTTAGCAGAGGGGCAGGGAAGGAAAAAAGCATGACCCCTGGGGTGGAAGACCAAGATTGGAGTCTTGACTCTGCTGGTCACTGGCTGTGTGATTTCTGAGCAATGTATTAACCTCTCGGAGCCTCATTTCTATCCTGTGTGAATTGTCAATGAGCATAATACCTACTCACCCAAGTGTGGAGAATAAAATTAGATGAGGTATATTTAAAATGTCTTGCAAAATTTTAGAAAGCACAAAATGTCAAGAAGAGGCAGAGTGATTTCATGATTGGGAGTGTAGCCTCTGGAAGACAAATTCCACCTCACTGTATCAGCTTCAGTGTGTCCCTCGACCACTTTGTGCCTTGGTTTCCCTGCCTGAAAATGGGGATAAATCGCACAACCTACCTCCTAGTTATATGAACCAGCTATGACATGTTAAGCACTCACAAGAGTGCTGGGCATGCAACAAGGAATATGCACGTTTTTTCTCTTTTTGTGATTTAAATGAATGTGTTTCATAGACCATCTTTTCTGGAAATAGAGTCAGTAAGGATCTGGAAGCAATTATTTATCTGGAAGAAAACACAGGTTGCCCTTTGCCCCTTTTCAGCATTCCTTCTTATTACTGGGAGGGCAGGCTTTGTTTTTAGTGGGGTTTGTTCTTCTGAATTCCCTCTTCTACTTCGTTGTGGAGAAGGCTGAGGTCACTCAAGTGGACATACGACATTCTTCTCTTTCAACCTTTTCCAGAAAGTAGGTTAGTTCTGGGTCAAGATCCAAGCTTGCATAGAGCCCACAGGCCTATACCCGGAGGAGCACCACCTCATCATGGACAAGGTGTCAAGGCTCAGTGTGGTGGAGGGAACGACTGTGCACCCGTCTCCTTTGCAGCCTGAGTTTGTGAGAGGCAAGGCCAGCAGGTGCTACATGACAGCTCTTCCTCCTGAGACTGAACCCCTGTCTTTTCCATTTCTGCAGCATTTTTTCCAGATTTGTTCCAATCTCATGACAGACTTCTAATCTCCAGGAATTTTTTCCCCTTTCCTTACCAACTTGTTTACTTGTTTCCATACAGTCCCTTCATATTGAGCATAAGAGAGTTCCAATTTCAGCTTTTCCACCCAGTGTAGGCTCTGGAGTTTAAATCCACCCTGGGTTTAAATCCCAGCCCTGAGATGTCTCAGCTGTATGGCTTTAGACAAGTTGTTTAACCTTTACGTGTCAGTTTCTTTAGCTGTAAAATTGAGATAATAACAGTATCTCCCTCTCAGTGTTTTTACAAAAGCTATATGAGAAAATCCATCAGCAAAATGCTAATGACAATGGCTGGCAAATGGTAAAGTTCTCTACAAACATTACAGTAATAATAATTGTGTTCACTCTTACTGATATGTGACCCAGAGTAGCAACTAAACCTCCTTGAGCCTCAGTTTCCTCATGTGTAGCATGAGAATAATAATGGCCTATGTTACAGGGTTGATTCAAATGAAGAGATATATACAAAGGCCTCTAACACATGTTAGACGTTCATGAAATGTTGCTATCATCATTACCATTACTTATGCAAAACGATATGTGGGCTCCATCATAATTCCACTTAATAATCAAGAGGCAATAGGGATCAGTGATCAAATGCATGGTCTGTTTCTTGGTTTCAATCTCCGGGTTTGAATTTTGGCTCTAATTTACAGCTGTATGTCACTGGGTAATACCTTATCCTTTCTAAGCTTCAGGGTCCGATAAAAATAGTATCTATGTGACATGGTCATTGTGAGGGTCAGTGAGGTATAGCGTATAAAACAAGTAGTAAGAGGCCTTAGGTATCGTAAGTACTGATATTAATCATTAGATTATTAATGTTATTTTTATTAGAGATCAGCCTTAGCTTTTCTGAGTTACATTATCTCTTTGTCAAAGGAGTTGACACTCTTTAGGGTTTCTAGGCCAAAATTTTGGAGTGGCCTTTGAGTCTCCCTTCTTCTAATCATTGAGTCCTAGAGATTCTTCTAAACATTAGTCTCTTTGATGTTTCTTCCACAGCTCACCATCACAGTTTCTCTTGATTCTAATCCTTTTCTGACTCATCCTATGAACTAGTTCCTCATTTATTGTTTAAAAACTGGGCTTTCAGTATGTCACTCTCCTGAGCAGAAACCTTCAGTAGCTAATCGTAGACTACAGAAGGAAACTCAGACTCCTTTGAATAATACTCCAAGAGACTCCACAAGGTGAGTCCAACCCACCTGTGTCTCCCCATCTTCCACTGCTCACCATTCCGAGCCCTCTGGTCCTCTCAGGCACATCGTCCATCTCTCATGCCAGCCCTATCCCCACACTTCAATGAATGCTGGTTTTCTCCTGAACTGCTTATCACATAGCTTTTGTCTATATCCTATCTATATTTCAGGCCAAGCCTACATCTCTCTCTGTATGTAAATATTGCTTTTTAAATTATTTTTCAGAATAATAAGACTAGTCAAGAGTCTATTGGACTATTTCAGAAACAGTGGACTCATCCACATTTGAATGTTTAGAGTCCTAATAAGGTGGCTATGGGTTTAGCACCAATCTTCTACACAACTCTTATTGTAGAGCTTGTCTTTCCAAGGTTGTTACTAATTGAAGGCCATATTTTATTTATCTTCTGACTCATATTAGAAATGCTTAGTAGGGACGCCTGGGTGGCTCAGCAATTTAGCGCCTGCCTTCAGCCCAGGGCGTGATCCTGGAGTCCCGGGATCGAGTCCTACATGGGCTCCCTGTGTGGAGCCTGCTTCTCCCTCTGCCTGTGTCTCTGCCTCCCTTTCTCTCTGTGTCACTCATGAATCAATCTATATATATATATATATATATATATATATAAATATAAATATATTTATATATTTATATATTATTTATATATTTATATATTATTATAATTATATTTATATATTATATACAATATATATTATATATATTTAAAAAGAAACCCGTAGTAGAACCTAGTGTTTTAGCAGCTGCTCAGTGAGTAGGGTTCACTGGGTCAGTCCCCATGAAAAAATATCCAACATTTTGCTTTCTTTAGTAGAGCCCTGACACATCTTGCACCTTCTCTTTTCCCCAAGGTCTTTTGTCCTTGATCCTTTGTTGTGCCTCTTTTTACGGCCTCTGTTAAGCCCTCACACTTGACATTGGATTTCTGGCCTGCTTCCTCAACTCTGCCCTATTTCTCCCCATCTGACTGTTCACTAGACAACTCACTAGACCAGCCTCATTCCCTGGCTCAAATCCTCTAGGAACTCTACCATTCTTCCACCCCACTACTACAAAAGAGGGAATGGGATGACACAATTGCCCAGATATGGCAAACATGTCATTTCTGCCCTGCTTGTAGGTCCCCTTCAGTAAAATCACTAAGGATGTTTGCTTAAACCCACAGTGATCTTTGGCTCAGCCAGTCCTATGAGCTAGTGATTGAAAGAAGTTTGAAAAGGAAGAAGAGAATACCTAGTAAATCACTCCCAGTCAATCTTGTCTTGTTCTTGACCTCAGATCATCTTCAGTTTCCCTCTTGACCCTAATACATCCAATCCTGAGGCCCCATGCCCATCTATTTCCCTACATGGCAATTTTTAAGATTATTGCTATCTTAGGGTCAGACAGTAGCAGTAGTGCTAGAAAGGCTTTGGACAAGAAAGATCCTGGGCCCCTCTGCTGCTACCAAACTTATGCCTCAAAGATGACTCAGAACTAAGATGGCTCCAGTGGCATTGGATCACATTTGAATCAGACTGTTTAGCCATTTCTTGCTTGGCCTGGAGGTTGTCCATCCTCAGAAACATTCCAGGGACACTGACAGCTCTTAATAGTCCCCAGCTTTCCACACACATGCACAAAGGATATCAGTGCGGTGACAACAGCATATGCAGACCCCATTGCAAACGAGCCGGCGAAGATCCCCAGGAAATTCCCCACGGACTGGAAGAATGCTGCAGCATCAAATGCATTTGGATTCTCCTTGGGACTGTAAATGGATATAGAACTGAAAAGAAAAGATGGTGAAGATTAATTAGTGACTTCTCTCTTACGGCCCAAATACCAGATGTCAGAAGTTAGCACCCACATTTGAGGAGGGTACCTTCTATGAGGTTATCTGCTGGTTGGAAGAGTTCAGGAGAAACAGATGAGGACAGGGAGAAATAGAGAAAGTAGAGAGCTTTCCCTTTCCTTACAGCCCAATCCCATGGTATCCATATATTGTTGCCAGTCAGTAAACATTTTTATATTGGAAGGGTCATAAAGAATATTGTTTCTGAGCAAACTAGGCATTAAAACATGGTAGGTGTATAAGGAATCTGCTGAGGAGATAGATAACTGTGAATTATTTAGTGGCCATATGTCTTCAGTGCTGTTATATATTCACAAATGCTCCTGATAAAAAGTGCACTTTTATGGCCTGTGCACAAATGGGCAATACAAATCACAGCGTGCACAAAATATTCTGCTGTGATCTTGTCATAAACCACAAAGCATTCCTCCTCTCCAGTGTAACCCTTCAGAAACAGAGCCCAGACGATGCTTAGAGCATCACAGTATTAACCCCTGGGGAAAGACAAAACCCTTATTTTCCCACCGAAACAAATGGCAGCAGCTGCCCGAGGTTATCTTTTATACCCCAATTCTGGTGGCTGCCAACAGATTTATTTCCATAGAGAAAAAGCAATCCACCAATAGGCAGTCTGTTCACTTAAATATTTTTGAGGACACCACATTTGCTATTTTTTTAACCAGGCCCTCAAATCCCAGAATATTCATATGAAGGACAAGGTACATCCTATTTTAGGAAATACGAACTCCGTATTGTAGCATTAAAATGAACAGATGTGCTGGAACCAGTAGCTTTGGGGAGATAAATGAAGTAACTTTTCAGTTGTTTTTTTTTTTTTTAATAGTTTTTATTTTAAATATGAGGTCTTTAAAACCAATCAGGAAAATCAAGAGTTTTGTAATAAATTCTGGAAGAACTTTGTAGCAGTACAGAAAGCAAGAAGTATACTAGACACACTGACTTGAGATTAGATTGGATTTTACAGAGATGTAACTGAATCTTTTATGGTTTGGATGATTAGAGCATGTTAACTACCTGATTTGACTTTTGGTATCTAGAGACCAGTTAAGGGGGTGGGGGAATGGATTCCAGCTCTTTTACAGAAAGATATGTGGCTTTAAAAAGGTAGTTTTAAATGTTCTTAGTTTTTCCCTGGATGTCTTTAAACCCCTAAAGTAGGCCAAACACTTCCACTTTGATCATTAATTGGATAAGGAAGATGAATGTGGATCTCAAATGGAGCCCTTGAAATGTATGCGAGAAAAGGATTGCCTTTGAAGTGTTTTCTTTTTGTAAAGTGTTGTGTTTTGCAGACAAAAATGGAAGAGCAAACCCATATTTAGACCCTTTGTATCTGACAGTCCTGAGAATGGGTGTATAACCCCATGGCCATTTTGACACTTGGTGCCCAATGCTGCAAAGCTTGATGTGTGAGTTGACATTCAGTAGCATATTTCCTCATTCCAAAGAAGGAACAAGAGTGATGAAAAAACATTCTATTTGCATTCTGCTTTTCAAACAAAGAGTTCTGCATAGTAACACAGCTCTGTGAATAATTCTGTTAATTGCTGAGGCCACCAATAGATCTGATCCATAGAAAGGTAGCTCTTCATCCCCATCTCCACCTCTGCACTCCAGAAAAAATTTTCTCTGTCTTATGTTCCTGACCTTGAAGCATCATCATCACATCATTTGGCCATATCACTATGTAATGTAATTTCCATTATTTATGAAACGTTTTCCTTTAAATCAGTTCATTTGTATTTGAATGCAAGAGCTTTTATTAAAGAATATTTATGAAGCCATAGATTTGATGTGCTAATTTTCTTTCTTTTTAATACATATGAGATTATGTAACTATTACATTTGATAAAAAGTTAACCTGTGTGTCACCTACAATCACCTGGGTACCCACATTGGTTCTCAGTCTGCATTTCGGGAGACATTCATTTCCTGGGCTCTGATCCCCACCCAGTAAGGGTACAGACAAACTTCATATACTTCCCTGTGATGTCTGATTTAACTTAAGGGAAAAGCTTAACTTCCCTTGTCTTATGAAGACGTGTCTGTTGAATTTGCTGCCCCTAAAACTCCCAGGATGTATGGGGTGGGTACCCAGTAGGGTCATGGTGGGACATTAGGTGCAAGGTGTCGGGGGGGGGGGGCAGACAGGAATGAGCATAGAGAAGAGAAGAATTTGAGTCAAAAAACATTTTATTGAACATATACAAGGCATATCCAGGCACAGAGGCCTAAGATGTAGAGGACAATGAGCTCTAGTCATGGTGCTAAGTGTGATTAGATAAATAACATCTAATGGTGCAAATGAGGCAAGAGTCACTATTTTAGATGAGAGGAGATGGCATTTGAGCAAGGAAGCAAGTCAACAGACAGTGATGGGAAGAGAGTACTTCAGGCAGTAGAAAGACTGTAAGCAAAGGCAAGAAGGCAGATGGTTGAGGGCACTTCCAGGCAGAATTATATGGTTATGGTTGGAACACAGGGAACATGTATGTGGGCACCTATGGAGGTAGAGATGGGGAGATAACATCGCTCAGCTTTAAATTTCACATTAAACATATACAAAAATCCTCACATTTACATAACATTTTGTCCCCTTTATGCCTGCATTCTAACTTCATTTCATCCTGTAACATTTCTGCCAGGTAAAGAGGGCAGGTATTTTCATCCTTCCTTTTCTTTCTTTTTTCTTTTATAAAACAAAGAAATGAAGAGAGAAATTAAGATCATAGAGCTATTGAGTTAAAAAATGTAGATTTGTTTCTTCCTTCAAAAAGTGATCTTCTTGGGAGGAAAACAGGAAAAACAAGAAGCCAGATCAGGAGAGTTGAGTAAGTGCTGCACTGATTGTAAACGCAGTAGAAGTTCAGGTACCAGAACCTTTAATTTCATCCCTGGACGGAACACAGGCAGTACCTTCCCTTGTGCAAAGATAGAGCAGATTGCACTGTATGGGGTGAGATCATCCTCTCCCCCATCTCACTAGATGACCAGACTCGGGGCTTCTCAGGGGAATCTGCTTTCAGGTCTGGCTCTCAGACTTAAGCTTTGTTGGGCCTGGCCTGTGTCTTTTTCCTCTTTGCATGTCCAGGACACACATTGGTGCCTGGCACATGACAGGCCAAAAAGGATAATGTAATAAAGGCAGGATAACTGGAAAGTAGAAAGGAAAGAAAGAAGAAATGCAGGAAAGAAGGAGGTTTGCAGATCCTAGTCTTGAAACGAATCATCATATACAAGATTTTTTTTAGTAAGCAATGACTTTATATATTTATATTGTGGGTGCTTTTAGGTTCATCAGCTTAAACTGAAGGTGACACTTGAGATTATTTAACTTGAGCTTAGTTAAGTGGCACCCCTACTGGATGTTCTGTAGGCAAAGCCCTCTGGCTTTTGATGAGGAGTGAGGTAAAGAAAGCAGGTAAAGAGGTCAGGGAGGTCACATCTTTCCTGACTGCTAGGATTTAGGAAGCTATTCCTCTGGGCTCTAAATCCTGGTGAAGGAGGAATCTCTTTGGGCTCTGGTTTTCAGTTGCAACACTAAGCCTCTGGATTGTAGGGCAGCAGCTGCAGAGGGTGCTTTCTGGAAACAAACAGAGGTTTGGGTAGTATATGCAGAGTTTGCCAACTTCAACCCAAGAAAGGAAGAAATAGCATTTTCCAGCAGTTGCAGACTTTTGGACTTGAAAAGAAAACATATCCTCCCCTGCACTGAGGGAGATGCTTGGACCATTTGTAGATGCAAACATGGGAAGGGAGAGAGGAGGAGAAGAGGAATTAGAGTTTCTGCTAACCTGTGTGGTGCTTGTTCTTTGGGACACTACTCATAGAGGTACTGTTTATAACACAAGCTGGTAAAGATGGGTCTACAATCCCTATATTTCTGGAAAGAATATTTGAGTTAGATGAAACCAATATCCTTGAAAATGATATGAGCAGAAATACATAGCGGTGTTTAAATATTCATCTCATAAATTGGAAATAAGTCCAGGTTATTGATTCATTCTATTCAGGAATAGATTATTCAGCAAAAATGAGTTTGATGATAGTATATTGTATCCGTTCTCAGAAATAAATGTGTGCAGCATCTTTTATTCAAAATTTTTGAAATGGATGAAATAACCTCAATTCCTTTGATGAAAGCAACATGAATCAGGATTGTGTTGCTCACTGTATCATTTAAGATTCATAGACAGGATTGCAACTCCAGTTTCTCAATAACCAATTTTTTTCATCTTTATGATGTTCCTTCAGGGAACTTACCTAGCATCTCAGGTAGTATTAAGAGCATATAATCTGAATCTGGGATCTGGGTTCAAATTTTAATTCTGCTACTTACTGCCTGTGTGACCTCGAGCAAGTTTACTTAAATTATATGCAACTTGGTTTCCTATAAAATGAGGATGATAACAGTAGTAACTATCACAGAAGCTGCTACAAGAATTCAACGAATTAATGTTTATAAAACACTTGAAGTGGAACCTGTAACATAGTAGGAATTAAACAAGCATTTCTTAAGTAAATCATCCTTCTTCAAATAACCCATTCCTCCTCCTGCTCTTCCTCCTTCCTTTCTCTTTTTCTCTCTTTTGAACTGAAAGTTTGGTTTATTTCTAAAACAAGCATCTCAAACTAGATGATGTCCAATCAGCACCTCAACTGAAACAGAACTGAGGTGTCATTACATGTCTCTCTTATACCCTGACTGGACTGGTCTGGTCTAGGATTGCTGAGTGTCAGGGACCATTTGATCTTACAAATTGTTGTTTTGTTTTGTTTTGCTTTTTGTGGAATGGTGTATGATGCCTATGCTCAATAAATGCTGGTGATGAAGAAGAAGAAGAAAGAAGAAAGAAGAAAGAAGAAAGAAGAAAGAAGAAGGAAGAAGAAGAAAGAAGAAGAAGGAGAAGAAGAAGGAGAAGAAGAAGAAGAAGGAAAGAGAAAGAAATAAGAAAAAGAGGAAGAAGAGAAGAAGGTAATGCAATTATGCTGGAAATGAAAATGATAAAATGCAGGTTAAGTGTTCTATAAATGGTACCACTATCACTGCCACCAATGCCATCCCCTCCATGACTCATGACTCTGGCTTCCTTCCCATTCTGGGTCCTACCAAGTCTTCTCTCTCCTGGTTCTTACAATCTTTATGAAGGTCATTCGATTTCTAACACCATCCACTTTGTTATTTTTCACTGCTACTGCTAAAATATTTTGCCTCATACTTATTCACTTAAATTACTCAACAACATCCAGCTTTGGGCAGCTGTTCTTTCATTATGACGCTGTCCTCTGATTGGCCCTCTCAGCTCCCACAGTCTACTCTCCATCCCGGGTGCCTGACTGGGACAACCTGCTTCTCCTAGTCCCCAGTCTAGTCTCAATTCTTTTGTGAGCATGAAATCAATGTCCCTCTAAAACTTTCAAAAGGAAAGTATTAAGCAAACACATTGTAATTGTTTCAGATGATTTATTAATGTAATCATTAAGGAAAAAAATGAGAAAATGACTACTATAGCCAAAGATGTACAAAAGGACCTACTATTTTCTTTGCCAAATCCTTAATCCCTAACAAAAAAAAATTCTAACTGCTGGCACCAGTTTATTAAAGAATTCCTGATTAGTTGGGATATATATATAAAGTGGTTTATTTCATTTTTTTCCAATTACTGCTTCCAGCTGTACTATGTTGAATCCTTCTTTATGGGGGTATGTAGTTCCACTAATGATGTCTTAGCCAAATTCCATTATTCAATTCCTTTCGGTTGTTAAGACTTGGTAGAGTCTAGCTTAAAACCTAAATCTTCAAAGCAGGATTGATTCTTCTTCTCCCTACAGAATATTCTGGAGCAGCAGGCAGGATGACTTGGAAGGGAGGAGAGGCAGGAGCGGTGTTCCTCCAAGTCTTTTCTGGGCACCTATGTCCCCTGGCATAGGAGACACGGGGCGGGGTGTCCAGCTTGTTCCTGCTCAGTCCCTCTCTTAGAGGCCTCTGCTGACACAGTAGCACCTCCATTTTGCTGAGAACCACCTCACAGAGACCACTCAATCTTCCATCTGCCCTGCCAGCTATGTACATTCCCAGTCCTTTCCTATGGCTTGGATCAGGGGCTGTCTGGGCAGCATGGTGGCTCTCACCCTTCTTTTGAATTCCAGCCCTTTTATTGGGCCATGGACCACTATTGCCAGTTCACTTTGGCCACTCCCTAAACACACAGAGCCTTCAGGTCCTACTGACACAGACCACTCCAACTGATTCCTTTTAGAAATCTCTAGGCCAGTCCCCATGTTCTTGTGTACTCCCACTCCAAGAAACCACATCTAAGAATTCCCTTCCTTTACTTTCTTTTGAGAGGGCTTTAGCCTCTTTTCTCCACTGGGGAATGAACTGGCAAGGCCTCTTTTGCAGGCAACCTCAGCCTACTGGGTGATTCCTTCCAGTACAGTCCCTTCCACTTGACTTAGGATAGAAGAAGCACCCCCTCGGACAAAGGGAACAGCTTGACACCTCAAACACTGTAGTCTTTCCAAGGATGACCCCACTCCTCCCCACCCCTTTCATATACCAATTTGAGTCAAAAGAGATGGTGGGGAGGTTGAGGGAAATGAGGCTGATTCTGTTGCCAATTAAGCTAGTTGGGAGGTGAGGCGTTAACTGCTGGAGAAAGCTGCTGCTCTTTTTAGTATGGAGTCATTTATGAGCTTTTGTTTTCAGCTTTGCTCCCAAAACCCAACTTGGCAAACAGGAAAAGGCCCACAGGATGACACAGACACAGCTTATGACCTTTATGTCAGGTTGCTTCTAGTTTTCTTCTCCCTATCTAGAGTTGTTTCCTCATTTTTAAGAAGAAATACAACATAGAGGGGAAATGAAAATTGGTAAAAGCTCCTCTGTTTAGTTGGCCCTGAGTGTCATAGGTAAGAAACAAAGTAGAAGAAAACTAATTACAGTGCTATTTTGTGTTTAAAAAATGTTTTGTCCTGAAAAAAAAAACCCAGAAACAAGTGGATCCTTATCTATTATTTATCTTTTAATAACTATACCAACCTGCCCTTTCTCAAGAAGTTGCTTAATTATGAATAAGGAATTGATTTTTATGGGGCCAAGAATTGTGTGTACACATTGGAATTCATTCTGGCATCTGCCTGCCCATTATTCTGGCTTATGTTCTGCCAAAAGCCAATGAAGCTCTGTTGAGAGAACCTGCTGTAAAACATAATGACTTCAGGAATTGGGGGCATTCCAGGCACCCTGGGAGGTTAGAAGAGCTGCCTCTTAATAATAAGAGGTTCTGGCCAGAAGTTCCTCTGAGCTTCAGTTAGAACCGTTGGGCTTCACCTTCCCAAGGGCCAACAACCCTGCAGGGTGGAGAGCCATGTTTGCAGAGGGCACATTAATAACTCTTTCAGCTTCTGGAGGACCATTTAGTTAATGACTTTGCTCCCTGAGATTCCAAATTCATACCAAGGTGTGATTTTCCAAATCCTTGACAAATTTCATTTTGCCATTTTGACATCTGACACAAGAGAAAAAGACAAGGGGAATTCTGTGGGAAGTATGAATTGGTGTGTCATAGCTGCCCCCAGAATAACACAGCCTCATGCTACATGTACTGACTCACACCATCAACAAATACTTACTACACATCTACTATGTTCAGATATTTTTCTAAGCACTAAAGATCAAGCAGCAACACAACAAACCTTCTAATTTCACGTTTCTTACATTCCAGTAGAGAAAATAACATAAAAAATAGCTAAGCAGATAAATATATGATTTAATGACAGAGATTGAAAAGAAACAAAGCAGAATGAGGGGATGGGATACAAAGTGACAGGGGAACTGCTTTAGTTAGTGTGGTCAAGAAAGTCTTCTCTGAGAAAGATTATTAAGTGGAGTCCTGAATCAAAAGAACTGGAGTAAGCTTTCTAGACCCTCTGCTTTCTAGCTAGCACTTGCACGGTGGGTCTGAGTTGCTGCAAGGTGGCAATTTGGCTGGAGGGAAATGATTGCGGGGAGAGTGGTGGGAGATAGGGCTGGAGATAGGGCTTGGGCCAGGTCTTATGGAAGCTTTCAGGCCATTTTTAGGTCTTAAGATATTCTTCTAGGGATAAACAGGCAGCCACTGGAAGGCTTGCAATTGGGGAGAGCTGTAGTATGAAATATTTTAGATGAAGTCTGTGTCAATAAAGTAGAAGAAGTTGGACAGGAGACAGCATGGTCCCATTGTATGTATTCCCCAATGGCTGAGGCAGACCAGATCTCTCTTCATCAGTCTAGATGCCATCATCTAAATGAGACCTGACAAACCACAGAAAACCACAGGAGAAGGAGTAGGGTGGTGAGAGGAAGATGGAAGGAAGGAGGAGAGTTTAAAGGGCAGATGAATTTAATAGAAATAGCTTCAGTAAGCATTTGTAATGTAGTCGAGGACTGGCCTTGTTTTTTGGGTTCCAGAGGCAAGCTATGGCCCAAAAGTAAAAACACCATAGGGAGAAAGATTTCAACTTCATATATTATTTCAAAATTTACTAATTTTTAGATCCGATGCAAAAGGAAATGGGTGCTAGGAAAAGGTAGTGAGTTCTCTGTCCTTGGAGATACTTAAGCATAGATGAAAGAATTACTTTCCAGGGTGCTATGGAGAAATTCCATGCACTATATGTTAGATAATGTGGCCTCTAGGAAATTCTCACCCCAAGAGTTACTGATTCACTATGTATTTTTCCAACTTCCTTCAGGAATATCAGGAGAGGGATGTAGGGTGCTTTGCTTTCTGTGCTAACCCAAATCCTGCCATTAGAAATGGCTGAACACTCAGTGAGTAAGGAGCAGTACTTTACTGCAATGGGGACACAATGAAGGCACAAATGATTTAGGCTGGAGCTGGGTTGATAATGACATCAAGAACAGTTACAAATTTCAGCATGGAATAAAGCCTTTGACAGATTCCTAAGTGGCTCTGCTCCATTAAGTTCCAACTTTAAGGTGACAAAGATATCCCTGAGTTTAAAATTGGTTAAAAGGGAAGAAGAGTTAAAGGAGGTTTGTTATGAATTATGTGTGCATTTTCTTTGAAAGGACATCTTAAATTACTTTGCAATTTAGTCTGAAAAGTCTTGTCAGAATTGAATTAGTCTGTGGGCTTTGAGAAAATTTTCTCTAACACCTCATATTGAGAGGGAAGTGAATTTGAGATAGTCTTAAAGATAAAAGTAACTTGCAGATACTCTTCTTTTATTTTGTTTTCTTTCTTTCTTTCCTGAGACAGAAACAGAAATTTGAATCCCACTACTATGAGCCTTTTTAAAAGAGAGAGAGAGAGAGAGACTAATTCTTATGACCTAATGGGAATTTCAACCCTTTCTCTTACTTTTCAGTTCCTTTAATCATCACTAATGAAATCTTAGCTCCAAAGAGTACTGTGATCTGTGAAACTTTTAGTCATAATAGATATTAAAAACAGATATAGAAAAGTAGGTTAATAGCCACTAAAGATGGAAATCTAGTTAAAATTAAAATATAATCATTAACAGGTGCAAGCAGGATCAAATATTAATCCCCCATGTTGAAATGAAGAAGGGGGTCAGATGCTCCAACATTTATTCAGCCCTCAAAATACTTACTATTTCCTGTATTCTTACTATGGAGCATTCACTATGTGTCAAGAACTATGGTAAGCATTTTTACGAACTCATCTGATTTATCATCACAGGATCCCCTAAAGTAGGTGGTACTGTGATTTCCATTTTATAGATGAGGGAACCATGGCTTAGATTGAGTAACTTCATATGTATCATCTCATTCAATCTTTCTAACAATCTAATGAAGAAAGTATTTGCATTTTGGATATACACAAACTCATAGAAGGTAAATCATTTGTCCAAGGTAACTCATTAGTCAATGGAGCAGCAGATATTCAACTCAGATCTCATCAATTGCAAGTCTATGTACAATGCATGCTAGAAAGTGGGAACATCAGGATCTATCACCAAGTGTGCCCACAGCTAAATAACTCAGCAAACATTTCGTCTTTACAGGAACAAAGAAAATATCACTCTTCAGAGTTTAAGATTTTGGTACCTTTAGGTATAATTTGTTAGAAAAAAAATTGTATTCGTTTGTATATCCATTTCAATATGAAGAGTTTTACTGACAACCTGGTACTACTTCTGGGCCAAGATTTTTTCATGGAGGCCACTCTTCCATATTAAATGGCTTTAATATCTTGGCATTCACATTAACACCAGTTCAGCTCCATCATCCTATGTGGTTGATAACTCTGTGCTCCCACATGCTGAGTTCTGTCTCTTTATAGTAATTACTTATCTGTATCTCAGGGTCTTCACCTGAAAAATGGTGATGACAACAATTATGCCCCCTTCATAGAGTGGGGATTAACTGTATCAATATGTGTACAATGCTTCTACCTGGAACATAGAAAGCACTCCATAAATGCTAGCTGCTATTATTTTTGTTACTGTTATATGTATTAGTATTATTATTGGAATGATTGTTTTATCTTTCACCATTTGCTCAAAAGAAATCGATAAAAACTAAGTTCTATTTCTAGGAAGATGGAGGCATTTAGGAATTCCAATTAGTGTGTCAGAACATTATAAGAATCTTTTGGGGGTGAAATGAGCAATACATTTAGAGTTAGATCAAATACTGAATTCATCTTTTTCTTAATGAGGCCTGTAGAGCAGAAGGCTACTAGCATAGTATCAAACAAGGAGATGCATATAAATTGTTAACAATAGCTAAGCACAAAAGATCCATGGTTGTCTTGCAAATCCAATGAAGCTGAACTTCTAGCCCCCTAGCCAGAGAAGGGGACACAAAGGTAGACATACCACAGAAATCCTGTTGCTATACCTAAGGCAAAAAATGTTCGTGAACAGAGGGTGTCTAATGAAGTTGTGTCGGATTGCAGATTAGCAACAATGGAGGAAAAATCACGAAACCAATGGAGTTTGCTTTTATGGCGATCGCCAATACACAGCTCACCGCATGCTACATAGAGATAAAGAAGAATCTGAAAACAGGCACTTGCTTGCCTTGGGGCCTGCAGTGTTTCAGGCATGCTGCATGCGGAGGACAGAGACGTGGCTGAATGAAATGCTAGTTTCCTCTGGCTGGGTCAAAGGACTTTTCATAGACAATGGGCTGCCTTCCTAATCTGAGTGTCTTTTATTCCCACATTACACAGATCCCACTCCCATTATAAACCATTTCCTGAGACAGACTGAGTTTTACCTAACGACAGGCAACTCCTGGAAATTACTTGCACAGGTTGGCTCACTCCCCCAGACCCTTCCCTGTTCTTCCATTTATTAATAATTAAGTGAGTCTCTGGGCCCCAAATCACAAATCAATTTAATTAAGAATCTGCACCCATCTCTCTAGAGCTAAATACAATTTTGCTTGAGTTTTAGGGTATCTCTGGGGGCAAAGCCCATAGTTATCTTCTTAAACTAATGTATTTTACCAAGTTAGTTGCCTCACTGCCACAGATTTTAGTTTTGTGTTTGAAGCATGAAACCTACAGACCAACAAGTTCTACCAAATAGAGTTTTGCTTCTACATAATGTTTTTATATTACATTACATGCATCTAGCAGTTGTTATCAAGTGGATATTACAGAATGCTTAAGTTTCACAGAAGAGTCATTTCTGAGAGTAGATCCTCAGGACACGACTTTATCTGGGATAAGAATGTGGACTTTGAGGTATATTTGAATTTCAAATTAATACAACTTGTAAGAATTAAGAGATTCCTAACTCAAGCAATTAATAGGCCTCTCCTACCCCATGCAGTAAAGATAGTTACAAGATATGGAGTCAGAAGCCAAACACAGGGTGAACACTTCATTTACCAAGGCCTTTGCTGAGCTGGGGAGGAGTATAAGCTACTGTGCCAGTAGCTAGAGCCCTGGGTCCTGAAGTAGTCTTGAAGTATCAGGAGAATGGTTTTTGCACATCTAGGCAAAGAATAGCTCAGAGGCTTGGGAAACATGCAAGCCAGATGATACCCTCAGAGATTGGGGCAAAGGGAAGTCAGGGGAAGGCTTCACACTAGAACCAAGTAAGCAAGCCATAGTAAGTAAGTAAACAACCAGCAAGGAGGCCGGGAAATCAATGATTCATGAGTCCAGAGATGAATGTGAACCCAACATAAATCCACACATGCACTTTTCTGGAAAGGAATTCCTTAACTTTCGTCAAGTTCTCCATTTAGTTCATGACCTCAGAAAGGTTAAAAACCACTGAAGCATGGGTACACATATTCTGATGGCGGAACAAGGAGGGGTAGTTAAAATCTGAGTCAAACAGTGATCTCCAGAAGGTAAGACAAGAGGGAGAATCAGATAACCATCTCAAGGCACAGGAGCACCTTGGTAATGGAGGAAACCTTATATCTAAGTCATGACCTTTTTGAACACACATCCTGCTGGAGCAGGGGCTGTATATGGCTGCTCTGGACTAGCAGGTAATGTACAGAAGAACACAAGTGAGCAATGACAGGTCAGAAAGAGTGACAATTCTTGACATCTCAGTATATGTGGATGGAAAGTTGAGGTTTTAAGAGTTATATTTGCACAGTAGTGAATAATAGAGTTAGGAACCATAGCAGGTAACACCATGAAGCGTAAGTTACATGTGGCCTGGATCAATCCTTCTTTCTATTCATGAGTGAGCTTATGTCAACTTTATGTATTCAATGCATCTAAAGTCACATGCCAGTACTCACTGTCACCACTACTACCAGGACTTGGTTTTCTGTAGGTCAACCAGAACATGTGAGACAAGTAGGCTTGGTTCAATGTGCCCATGACAAGATCTTCAATGGTTGTCTTTGTTTATGTGTTACCAGAACAAATGGGAGAAATGAGCTGTTGCTCCCTCAGAAATTTGGGGGAAGAATGTCCCTTGAGGGCTAAATTATGAAATAACTAGTAACACAATGGTAATAAAAAGCATTAGGGATACAGATGACTGTTCAGAAATGGGTTAAAACTAGTCAATTTTTCCTATAGTTTTTTTTTTTTTTTAAGATTTTATTCATTCATGAGAGACAGAGAGAGGGAGAGAGACAGAAACACAGGCAGAGGGAGAAGCAGGCTCCATGCAGGGAGCCTGATGTGGGACTTGATCCCAGGACTACAGGAGCACGCCCTGAGCTGAAGGCAGATGCTCAACCACTAAGCCATCCAGGCGTCCCTTTCCTATAGTTTTTAAGAGAAGAAGCATGTAGCCAAGGTGGGTCAGAAGGAGAAGAGAATTCCTCTTCTATCCACTTAATGGGTATGCTACCAGCTGGTGTTGAACTGCACTTCTTGGGACTAAGGTTACATAGAAATTACAAAGTCTTTGAGAAAAAGGAGAGAATTCAATAATTATACCTCACTGTCTCCTCTGGATTAAGTATATTCATTAGATTCTTATTCAAACATATTACCACCTTCTTGGTAAATTCCAGTTTTTAAAAATGCCTCAGGGCCATTGTTAGAAAGCAGCCAAATGGAACAGAGGTGAGCCAGTGATAGGAGAGGAGAATGCCATTTAAATAAAAGTAATAGAGGACTGTAGCTGCTTTCATATTCATTAACTGTGTGTGTGTTTGTGTGTGTGTGTGTGTGTGTGAGAGAGAGAGAGAGAGAGAGAGAGAGAGAGAAAAGCTCTAAAAAAATCACGCCGAGGAATAGTGAAATCCCTGTTTTTGTGTGTGAAAAGCCTGCTTTAGCACTTAATGCTAATGAAACTTCATCAGGAGGATGTCGGTGCATAATTGGAGATTATGATACCATAAATGCTTATGAAATGTGCTGGTAAAGGCCTAGATAACATGCTAACATCATCATAGGAAAAGTATGATAATCCCCGCAAACCTGATGTCAGAATTTGGGGACTATGATGAAACGGAAGGTCTAGGGAAACCAGACAATTGTCTCTGCCATTTATTGCCTTGGAATTTCCTGACAAACCTTGGCTCTGAGACCAAACAGTCTGTGTAGGTGGCAGTGAGAGGAAGGAGGGCATTGGTTCTGCTCAATTATTTACATTGAAAATGTTCAGCCTTTAAAATTCTGGATTTTTTAAAAAGAACTTAAGCAGTAAGTTACCAAAATGATGAGAAAGAGAAAAAATAATTTTCGGTTTTCAAATCATGATAGAATAAACTAGTAAGAATATAAAAAGGCAGTTTGTTGGTAAATTGAGCGATCAGTCTGTGCAATGCCAGCTTAATTTTAGAGTCTTAAATACTGAATTTGGAAGGCCTGTATGGTCTGTTTCTGCAATATGTTCAGTGTTAAAATTCTCTTGGGCTTTGTACTTTCTATATTGCAATGTTAATAGCTGCTGTTTATCGAAGGTCTCTTGCAAGACAGAACTGTGATAGGCATTTTGTATACCTTAGTTGTAATCTTCACAATAATCCCAAAGGAGAGATAATATTATCTATGAATTTCAAAGAGAAATTGAGGAAATTGAGGAAGGTAAAGCTACGTGGCCAAAGTCATGCGGTGAGTAGGTGGTAGGACTGGCATTACCATCCAGTTCCAAACTTCCTTATGTTGCCCTCACTCTTACTGCCACCCAGTAAACTGTATGTTGGCAAGTTTGTACATCAGCAAAAGGTTAGTTATATGTGGTGGTCCCAATGGGTAAGTGCTTTCCTTAGGCAGTCTCTACTGGTGAGTTCTTTAAACTGTCTGGTTTAACTCGCATCTACATATTTCATTAGTTCTTTCTTTGTGTATTTATTTAATAGTAAACCAGCAAAAAAATAAAAAATAAAAAGTGGCCCCAAGAGCAACTGAAACTGAAGTGGAACAGGGTTGCTTTCCTCCAGACTTTCCTCTAGGCTTAACAAAATGTTTATGTTTGAAGGGTAGAGTGTTTTGCTTGTTATCTGGCAGGAAGTTGCATATCTGTTCTTGGCTGCTACCAAATTTTACAAATAATTAAAACATTATTTTTCTACCAGAGTGGAATGTATTGCCAAAAGGTGACTCCTCTGGGAGCAAAATGATGGAAACCTATACCACCAAAGTGAACTTGGGGACATCTAGACTGGCTGTCACCAAGAAATGGGAGTCTTGGTAAGTTCTCTTTGAGCTGATTTGTGCTTCGAAAAATGTTTGGGGCAGTGGTTCCTCCTGACCTAAGCACACTAACAAAGGCCTTAAGTACAGCTGGTGGACCTGATGCTTCCCTCCTCCCCCAGCAGAACCATATTCCCTTGGCTTCAGAGGTGGTTCAGCAAAATTGGAAATATTTATTAAACGATAAATTAATTATATTAACATACATGTTATGCCAGATGGTGATCTCTTCTCTACCAACAACTCTTACCAAACATCTGCCTAAGGCTACTATATCCAGGCAGATGTACTGACTTCTTATGAAGAGACTGATTATCTCCCTTCATTGCTGCATTCCTTTCAATGTTTCCCTTCCTGCATCGGAATTTAAATCAGCACATCCCTCATTCTTGCCTAGTTTAGGGAAAATAAAGTCATTTAGAATTGCATTCCTCTTAGCTCTCTCAACTAAGATGTGATGCAATACCATGAATAAATTGATTAGGGCAGTGTGGGTAGTGTAGAAATGAGACATACACACACACACAGAGAGAGAGAGAGAGAGAGAGAGAGAGAGAGAGAAGGTCAGGTCTTATGAAACTCATATTTATTGACTGAAAAACTAACACTGATTGCCAGGGCAAGTGACAATGTGGAATAAATGTGGGCAATCAAAGAGCAATGAAGACTTCTCTGGAAAGATTCCATCAAGTGGTATTCTAATCTCAAATTCTGGCTTATTTGTGTGTAACAATTTCTTGGTTGGCTTAAATGGGAGACAAACTTGGCAGCAGCAAAGAGGGAGATGGGATATACTGCTTACTGCACAATATATTCTAATATGCTACCTTGTCCTTTAGTAAGATAAAACAATCCCTGCGGCTGAACTTAAAGAGGGAAGGTTTTTTTGGTTCTTAGTCATTTTCTGGAATAGGATGAGAAGGAGCCTTTTGCAATATGTTTACTATAGCCCAGGGCAAAAACTTTCTCCATGGGCTTCTTTGCTTCTTCTGAGTGATGGGAGGAAAATAATCCAGGACACAACATAGTTCAGTGAAGTTTGGATGAAATATCATTTTGGTGGAAAAATATACACTCTAAAGTTTTAGGGCGCATAACCAAAAATATATGGGATAAGTTTTACTTAAGGGATTTGAACCTTGTGAGAGAGAATTATCCAATATTGACATCACTTTTTTTGTTCCCTCATTATTAGATACTTCCTGTCGAACTACCTGGCTGCTTCCATCAAGCATATGATCTATGAGATTGTTAAAATGATATGACATCATGCTTAGGGAATATGGAAAACTCATTCAAAACTCAGTGTACAGACACTCTCCCAACAATGTATAAAGTCTTGAATACATGTCATGGCAAAACCTTTCTTCAATAGCCTTCCTCAACACTCTCCTTCTTAAAGCTCAGCAAAAAGAAAGTGCCAGAACCCTATTTAGCATGAGCCCATGAAAGATGTTACTTATCTCAGAACTGAGTTAAAGGTAAACTGCAGCTTATTCTTAAACTATTGTAATAGTTTACTTACTGACTGAGATGGGAGCAAATTGGTTTCTATAGTCTCAAATTTAGAGGTTCCTCAGAGCTCAAAGAAAGGTGTGGTGCTGAAAGAAGCAGAAAAACTGGCTTCAATTAATTCTAATCATAACCGTTATTGCTGAGAAGCGATTCCGTTCAGAGTGGTCTATGGAGGGGGAGGTTGAAAGCAACGAGCACTGCGCTCCCTAGAATCCCAGTATTGAGAGCCAGTAATGAACAGTTGGATTTTAACTCAGGGCCCACAGATCAAAGGCTCCATTTCTGCCTACCAATTCCCTGAGCTCTCCAGTTCCCTAGTAAATTTCTTTTGAACATATTCTCATACCTTATTATATTTTAAAAATGGAAATGTTAGTGGGAAAAATCCACTTCATTGTAAGGGACACATTACTCTGAGAGCATAGCTTTCCCCACAGATATCAGCGTCACTTCCACTGCTCTGTAATAAGTGGCTGCAGCTGTTGCCATGGCAATTTTCATTTTTTAAAAACTGTATCAACACAAAGACAGGCAATGCAGCTGTTTCCATGAGGCATCATAAAACAAGCCCAGATGTAATGATGCTCCTGCCTTTTGCCAGAGTGAAGAGGACATGTCTGTAAATCCAAGCAGAACCAAAAGTGGGGCTGAGACTATGCTCTGATAGGGTCTTCTGGGAGGGTCACCGAGAGCTGACCAGAGTTCAACTTCCATCCATTTTTCTCAGGCAGGTACTTAGCACCAGGTCATCACTGGTTATGCTATTTACATAACTTACTCCCATAGCTACCTTTGAAAAAAGACACCTTCATCCCCTGAATCTCCACATGCTACCCCCAGAACATTCCAGAAGCAAGCTCTGTTGACAGCACTAGCCCAGTACTGGTTTATCTGAAGTTCCATGCCCTCCTACCCCTACCAATGTGTTATTAAAATGCTGCCAGAAAGTCAACACGGCATTTTAAAAATCATTCTCTACTTTTCAGTTAGGAAGAGTGTGCTACCTGCTGTTGTCCTTGTCCTTCAGCAGGGAAGGAGTTTGGTTTTCTTTGTGTGGGGTCCAGGAGGCACTGACAATAAAAAGACAAAGGGATACCTGTGGAGCGGCCATTTCTTGCTCTCTTTGGGAGCAGAAATCTTTGGTTTGTTGTTTTGTTTTTTTGTTTTTAGGGTCTTGATTTGCTTGGCAAACGGGATGCTGAAAATTATGTGAGGAGAACTCACAGCTTCAGTGTGGTGATGGCCTCCATCCCTCACTCTGAACAAGATTCAAACTCGCTGCCCCCTCATTGACCTGGAGCGATAGTTCTTGCTGTCACACAGGTGCAGTGGGATGGTGGCAACAGATTAAGTAGGAAAAGAAAGCCTGGCATGTGCCTCATGGGGAAAGGGTTTGGAAAGAAATTACATCCCCTGTCGTTTCTCCTCCCCCAGTTCATATGACTATTTAACTCTTAAAAAAAACATAATTATGTTTCTGGGTTTCTCTATAGTTTATCAAACAGTCAGTTACAGCTATTTTGTTGTTACCAAGAGCACTGAAATATGAACAGTATAAATCGCCAAATGCCCAGGAATCTAATAATAAAAAGACTTTACTTGGAAAGCATAAGTGGTTCTTTTATTCTGGGAGGAGGGCCTTTGTTTGCAAAGAAATAACGGCTGTTCTTAACATCTGAGTAATCAGCAATCTTTGTGGTGGTTGTTGTTATTAAACCTAAGATTGAGATGCGACCTACAAATAATCCTCAGGAAGCTGTGGGGCTTTATGAGCTAAACAATTGCCTGGGCTTGATCCTAACTTGCCACTGACACTCTCTGTGACCCAGCAAAATATCACTTCTGTCCTTTGTGCAGTTGCAACACAAACAGGCACTTCAGGAGAAACAACCCAAATTCCTCCACGGTGGGTTCTGCGTTAAAAGGTCATACAGAATAAAATATATAATGACACGGAAATAAGTAAAAGAAACAAACACTTTATGGATCCTTTGAAACCCGTAAGAAATCAGAGTGCACCAAAATATTTCATCTGCCTTCTCATCATCTCTCAAAGTAAGAAACCAATCAACGGCTCTTTCCATTTCTTTTTTTTAAATTCAGAAATCAAAGGAAATATGGAGAATGAAGTCACTGGTCTGAGGTCATGCAGCTGATCAATAACTGTTGCAACTATTCCAACTATTATTTTCTGGCCTCTTACCTACCAGCCCAATGCTGCCTCCAGATATGCTGTTGCCCCGACAGGCAGCAAAAACTGAGAGAAGCCCCCCCCCCCCCCCCCGGGTGGACTATAAGCACGTGAGAAATAAACAATAGAATTCGGCAATTTATCAGATTTAAATATTAACACTGCTAGGTCAACCTTTAAAGCTAATAACTCTATTTTTAAATATTAATGATGTACAGAGATTGGTGACATTTTTGTTCCTCTAATGGATTTGAAATCACCGTCCTAAAATTCAATGTGCAGTAAATCAGAAAAACCGATCAGTATGAAAACACCCCTGTTGGTCAGCAACCAGGTTAAGGCTCGGACTGGGAAATTGTTTCACGGTCATAGAGAGGAGCTAGCATAATGAAATATAGGAGATAAAGACAGTTAAGGAGACCATAAGGCTGAAATATTTTCTCCACCAATACTTTCTACTATTTCAAATCCTCTTTTCTCACCGTGCTGGAGGCTGAGAGAAGGGACCCACTGGGTTGCCTCCCTCCTTCTTGGCAGGGCTTGCTACAGATCAGAAAACAATGCAGAGAGGAAGCTCTGTGTGATTTATTTTAACTGATCATAAGAAAGTGGTGAATGGGAATGTAAGCGGAAACGCTGCTAGTGTGTTTGAGCACACATTTCATTTCCCTTAGACGCAGGAAGCTGAG
Source organism: Nyctereutes procyonoides (assembly GCF_905146905.1). Taxonomy (NCBI): domain Eukaryota; kingdom Metazoa; phylum Chordata; class Mammalia; order Carnivora; family Canidae; genus Nyctereutes; species Nyctereutes procyonoides. Next base: position 39,592,664 of record NW_026575042.1, read on the forward strand.
GGGGAAACAGTCTCCATTATGACAGGAGGGGAGCTATTTTTCAAAAACATCTTTTCTTTGATGAAATTCCAATACGATGATTTCTATTGGGATTCATGTTTGTTCATTCGATGAATATTTCCCAGGTACCTACTAAGTACCCAGCACTGCTGTGGATGCTGGGGATACACAGGTGACTATGGGAGGCGGGGAGGCAAAGAGAGGGACAAAAATATGTAAACCAACGATCCGTCTTTTGAGATGGGGAAGGAGCTGCGATCTTCCCCACATAAAGATTCAAAATAATTTAGATTTGGGACGCCCGGGTGGCTCAGCGGTTGAGCGTCTGTCTTTGGCTCAGGGCGTGATCCCCGAGTCCCGGGATCAAGTCCCTCATCGGGCTCCCTGCATGGAGCCTGCTTCTCCCTCTGCCTGTGTCTCTGCCTCTCTCTGTCTCGCATGAATAAACAAATAAAATCTTTAAAAAAATAATTTAGATTTAAAAATTAAAAAGTGACTTCATAGGCAACATCTGAGTTTCATCACATTCCAATGAAATGAATTTTGTGGTGAGTTCCATTCTGTAGATTTGGCCAAATCCATTTCAACAGCAAATGGGGGAGCCAGGATTTAAATTGAGGACATCTTTCTTCAAAATCCCTGTTCTTTACTGTTACCATATCACCTTCGTGGATTGTTTTTAAAAGTGTGTATCTATGTAGGGTTTCCAAATCCAGTATCAAATAGTTCTCCAAATGTGTTTATTTAACCTTCCCACCCCTAGTGTTAATTTATGTACCTCAGAGTTTAGATTTAACCACCATGTTTGAATTTCACTGTGGAGAGAAAGGAGGGGTGGTATTAGGCCCTCTGGGTTTGAGGGTGAGCTCTGCTACCTTGGAGGCAGCAGTCTACCGGACAAGTCACTCAACCCCTCTAAGTGTGGTAACTTCCAAGGTCACTCTAAGGATTCAGTGCAATGCGCAGCATATACAGTAGGACGGCTGCGAAGGCAACCTCGAGGAGTTACTACCCTGCCTCTGTTGCCTCATCTGTAAAGAAGGAACAAAAATGTTAGTTTACTCTTTTTTGCCTCTTATGGCTGTCATAAGAACACACATGGGAAGACTTCATAAATGGTGAAGCAAAATGATCGCCATAGGAATCCTCTAAAACAGATGCTTGATGGAAGACGCAGAGCTGGACTAAGATTCTCATTATTTCATTCACAAAGAGAACCCAAGTGTTCTACTGAAATTTTGGATCAATGTCATGGTGTCAGCAGACCTCTAGCTAACAGATCAGGTGGTCTCATTCCTAGGTACTCATGACCAGGGGTCTATGAAGCACACTGTTAAGGGATTATTTATTGAACCCATTATCTAGCTATTATGTAGGACCACCTGGAAGGAAGAACCACTTCTGTGTGTTTTGGTAAGTGCCTATATCAGATGGAAGGTGTCCATGTGTTTGCACAAGAATACTGAAAGGCTCCCTTTCAGACTCTTCTGGAGGAAACACCTTTGTGGGGCCCAAGACCCTCTCACTCTTCCCTCCTCTGCTTCCATGTTTTCCCCCGTCCCTGTGCCTGCCTCTCTACCCCAAGTCCATCCCTCCTCCAGTGCCTGCAGAACCCCCACCACCCCTCCCTGCCCTCGCTCCACCCTGCCCAAGACTGGAGGCTCTGCTATTTAGCATTTTCAGTCTGTGTGCCACCATCTTCTGTCGTCCTCTTCCCTACTTGTTTTAAATTCTTAGGCAATGCCTTTCTTCAATTTTTATTTTTTATTTTTATTTTTTTTATTTATGATAGTCACACACACAGAGAGAGAGAGAGAGAGAGAGAGAGAGAGAGGCAGAGACACAGGCACAGGGAGAAGCAGGCTCCATGCACCGGGAGCCCGACGTGGGATTCGATCCCGGGTCTCCAGGATCGCGCCCTGGGCCAAAGGCAGGCACCAAACCGCTGTGCCACCCAGGGATCCCCTTTCTTCAATTTTTAAAAACTTCTTACTCCTACAGGTTTTATTTATCATTAACACTATCATATAAAAAATTCACTTGGCTGTTGTATTACTCAATGTTTCAAAATAATGTTTCAAAGCAGCCAAGAGTCAGGAGAGAAGGGACCTCTGCTGAACTGTTTCGCTTTCACAAATCTCTGGCTTGCTCACTATGGGACCAGCGGCACGTAGCCGGCCCCACAGCCACCGGCCTCCTTCCTGTCCATGCTTCTGACCCATGCTGGATGCTCTGGCTCAGATCCAGGGACTGTAGGTCAACACCTCTCAAGATCTCAACATTGACATCTTAGCTAAAGTCTGCTCTCTCAGAAGTTCCGCCCAAGTAAGGAAAGGCAGTTGTGTCGGGTCAGTTGCTTCAAACATTTACTTACTGCCTTTAAAGGGACTTAGTTAAATTGTAGCAATTCCTTTACCCGCTAGAAATTCTTATACTTAAATACATTACTTAATAGTAGTTTTGTGTTCTTTTAATTAATATTTCATTCATTTTTAATGTTTTAATATTTCCTTTTCAAAAACTACTGGAAATACAGGCACAAGTAGGATAATTCTGCATGTAGTCTAAAATGAGAGAGCCTGGTTGAATAAGATATCTGATACTTAGCTCTATAATACGGGATAAATTACTTAACCCAACTGTATAATACAGACAATAATAGTACCTGACTTTCTCCAAAGGAATCCTTCTAACATTATAAGACCATTTCTTTGTTTCAGTTTCAGCTCTGTCCCTGAGGACCATTTAAGATACAGCCCTACCAAAAGCCAGGTAGTGGAAATGGCATTTCCCAGACTTGTGACTGAGAATGCCTATGACCGCATGTGAGCTTAAAGGTTTTAAAGGCAGAAGTTTCTCTTTCAGATTCTATGTGTAGAAATCTACGTGCAGCTCTTCTAAACCCCTTGAGCATATTCAAATTTCTTTGAGGAAGCTGTTGACCTTTTCACTGCAGAGATGGGAAAGAAACACACACATCAGACTTGCACATTTTCACACTACACCAAGTACATTTGTCTTCTGGGATATACACATCTCTCATGAATCAACAGCATAAATATTGACTTCTAGCCATAGACATCAACTCTGAATGGTCTTCATGAGATATGTAAAAGTGCTCATGTCCGAAGTTTAAGAAAGACCGCCAAAAGTATATGAGTACCAAGCATTTACTCTGGTCACCATCCTGTGAAATGGCCCCCAGCAATTCCTAACACTTGGTGTCTTTACGCATGTGTAGTCCCTCTCACACTGTACCAGGGTTGGTCTATGTGACCAACAGAATAGAGACGAAGTGATATAGTATGTCACTTCTAGAGTAGATTTTAAAAGTTACTTTAGCTTCCATTTTGGTTGCCCTCTCATTTTCTCACATGTGCTATATCACGATTTTTCTCCTGGATTCCTCTTTCTGGGGTATGCCAATTTATGCCGAGGCCTATAGCATAGTCTGTGTGGCTAGGAAGTAAAGCATTCTGCCAACAGCCCTGTGAGTCAACTTGGAATTATATCCTTCATTCCAGTTGAGTCTTCATAGACTACAGTGCTGCTGTTACATTGACTACAACTCCATGAGAGACCCTACAAGACAACCCAGCCTAAACAGCCCTTCAGAAACTGTGAGATAAATGTTTTCCACATTAAGCAGCAGAGTTTTGAGGTAATTTATTACACAGCAATATACAACTAAGAGCAACTTAGACTCTAGTTTTGTTTTACATCACAGCATCAGTAAATAACTTTAAGGAACTATTACAGTATTGACTTTATTCAGTTAGGGATTGTTGCTTTGTTTTTAGCTTTTATTGAGGGTGGATTTTAGAAGGCCAATTTGAAAAATACTTCTGTGTCTTTCCTAAGGCTAATCAAGGACATTGCCTACTAAGCCATTCTATGCCCTATTTTTCATAGAGTTTAGTAACAAAACAACACTGTCAAATGATTTGTGTGCTTTATTTAACTGACTTAGAGAACTATATAAAACTTACGTACTTCCCTTTTCACCTTGTTGCCAGGAGGCTCTGAACAAAATTTAATGTTAACTAAGAACCTGATTTGTGCCAGATATCCACATTCTTCTTTCTTTTAAGTGATGTGTTATCATCTTTTACATTTACTTATTCTTTTCAAAAATAAATATTCCTTAGCCCTATAAGCCAACTCATATCCTTTGTTGAAGTAATTAAGTTGAATTCAAAGCATTCTGAGTTTGTTGAGTGTGTGTTAGGTGCTGAGCAGACTGCTAGGCTCTAGCAATGCAAAGATGAATAAGACAAGAAGTAGGGCTTCCTCTTAAGAAGGTCAAAACCAAAACAAAAATAAAGTTGAAGAAGAAGTTCAAAACCTAGTGATGAACAGAAATATGGAAAGTCAACCATAAAACTAGGTGACAGCCATCATGCTCTTCACAGAGTCAATAAAGCAAAATGAGAGTGTCAGTGAGAGAAAATGACTTCTGTCTTAAGACAGCAACCAGAACTGGTCTTGATGAAAAAGAGGCTGGCACCAGGTCTCAGGGAGAATAGGAGTCATCTAGGACATGGTGAAAAGTTCAGTGCAGCTAAAGCAAGGGGGGGGGGGCATGGAGGTAGAAGTGCATGGGGTACAAGTCAAAAACACATGCTTCTGAGTATCTGGGAACACAGTTTATATGGAAGAGATTGTGAGACAATAAAGGCTATTTTTTTTCCTATTAGGACTGACCAAATTAATAACTAACCTACCAAAGAATAATAAAGCTATTTAATAACAGTTTACAGTACTCCCACTCAGCTGTGATACTGCTGAATTCTTGCAAAACTAGAAAGAAGAAATAATTTAGAGTTGGAAGCATGTCCAATTCTTATTAATTACCCACAGATTCTGTCAAGTTTCCACCAAGGGGCCCAGCAGTTGAAACAAGAATTAGAGGGAGTTCTGGAGCTTCTGCTTCCAAAGGAACCACCAGACCTCACAAAGATACAGATGGACCAATACGAAGCAAAAATGAAAGCCTCTTTTCTGCTTGCCTAAACCACATCAGAACCCATATGTTATATTACTACAGTTAAGGTAGTAATACAGGACCTTAGATTACTCCCCAAAATAAAAACACTTCCAGTGGAGCATACCAAAAAGCAGGATCTGCGTTCTGACCTTAATGAGTTAAGAAGTGTCTACATGTTAAAACATTCAACAGCTAACCAGATTAATTAGCCCTTACACATAATTAGGATCTGAATGCTGGTTTATTTGCTGATAATCCACAAACATTTTTAGTTCTTAAGACCAGAAATTGCAAACTCGGGTGCTTACGAGGCCACACCTACAATGTAAAGGAACAAGCTATGTGTAGAAACAAAGGAGGGTAGTGAGAACTCTAATACTGCAGCCAGCGGCTCTTAATACTGGCACAAGGATGCAAGAGGAACTGTGTTTTCCTGGTTATTTTTGTTTGCTTGTTTGTTTTTAAGAGACACTAAAACTCTTAACCATTATGTGAAATTAGCCAATTTTTAATTGGAAACTAACATAAAATACTTAAACAATGGATGGACAAAACAAAATATGTCTACAGATGGAATCTGGCTGATGGCTTACATGTTTACTTCCGCTTTAGACAATCATATTAGCAGATATTATCTTTGGCACATTTTAAAGGAATTTTTACAGAAACCACTTTTAAGACCACTATTTGTTTTCAGTGACCTCATGACATCATTAGGTGCTGACAGGAGTACAGAGCAGTGTTAAGCAAATTAAGTGTCTTCAGAAAGTCATTAATAGATTGTTCTAGCAACCAAGAGAACTAAACTAATGCAGAATTCCCTCCTGTATTAGTGTATATAAATCTATATGTAAATTATAACAATTTTTAAACACATAGCTGAACTCAAAATAAAGGAATAGGAATCCCTAGGAGTAAGAAACAAAGTGAAAACTCAAAGCAAGAATGACAAGCTCCAGTTGACGCTATTAAAGAAAAAAAAAGCCTCACAAAAAGATGTGTTTGTATGTTTTCTTTAACTGAACTGAAGTACAATATAAACCAATATCCCTCTCTTTTCATTATAACTTTGTTTCACAAAACATAAAGATAAAAAATATATGTGCATAATATAAAAATAGTAACTACAATGAAGGGAAGGCATAAAATTAAAAACAAATTTAAAAGAAAGAACTAGTACTATAAGAAATAAAAACAACTGCACAATCTAAAAGACATAAAAACAGCTACTTTTAAAATGATTACTAATATCTTAAAAGTAAATATAAAACATAATGAAAGAACATAGCCAATATAAAAAAGAACCAGACCAAAATTTAGAAAGTAAACCATAGGCAATAAAATAAAAAACTCAATCAGCACAGCTCAAAAGAGGATCAGAGAACAGGATCGGAAGAAATGATCCAGAACACAGGCAAATAAAGAGAAGAAAACTATAAAAGAATGCTAAGAGTCATGCACAATAAATTGAAAAGATGCAACACAGTAATTTACTACTAAATTACTACTATTGAGATAATTTTCTAATCACATATCTTTAGTAAAAGAATCATTAAAGAAAAGCTTCAGAAAGAAGAAAACTGGACACAGAGGGAGGAGTAGGTACATGCAACGCTAAGCGAAGAAAATATTAAACATACAGATAAACCAAAATAAGCACTGATTGTAAAAATAATTGTGATTATTGAATGGTTAAAATGAGGTGGAACTAAAATACTAGATGATTAATGACATGAATGATGGAAGGAATGATGGAAGAGTTAAAGCATTTTAATTTCTCAGAATTAGGAAGGATGATGCCAGAGACATTTATTTATTTTGGACTTTGTTGATTATGTATGTTATGTGAATTATGCATTTAGAATTTAAGGATATTGACTAAAACAATAAAAGGAACTTAAATGAATCACTTCACGGTGGTAGAACAACATCAACAAAGGGATAGCAAGAACTCCATAGTCTAAATGAAAGCAGAAAAGGAAAAAACAAAATGCATTGAAAAAGCATTTACACTGAAAGCACAAAATAAGATACGTGTGCGTGTTTGTGTGTGAGATCAGAGATGAAAATAATGTTACCTATCATTCTATTCTACTATATATATAAATGATTTATATTATTTATTTATCTATCTATCTATTTATTTATTTATTTGAGACAGAGAGAGAGAGAGAGAGAAGAGAACTTGTGGGGAGGGGAAGAAATAATCTCAAGCAGACTTTCCACTGAGCTCAAAGCTGGACATGAGGCTTGATTTCATGACCCTGAGATCATGACCTGAGCTGAAACTGAGAGTCAGATGCTCAACTAAATGAGCCACCCAGGCACCCCTTAATATATATGTAATATACAATATACTAAATATAAAATAAATATAAATATACTAAACATAAAGATAGTTGTGTAATGCATTTATTATATAGTATACTATTATGTAATATGTATTACACATAAAATTCTCACACGAGCACAAAGAGATATATACAAGGATATTCACATGGCATTTTTGTAACAGTGAATATGTGGCAACAAGTTAAAGATCCATCAACAGGAAGATGCATGTGCGACCCAGGAAATTTAACAAAAATCCCCTACCCCTGGACAAGCAGAGCAGGACTAACTCCATTTTGTGCTGCACCCGCCACCTCCTGTATCATCCCCATATGACCTGCTTATTGCTTAAGGCGCTGCCCCATCCTAGTCAAGCCGCTGGGCACACCCTTACTGGAAATCAGTTTATAACAATGTTTATAACAGTTTAAAACAGTTTATAACCCACTTTGTGCCCGCCAAAACTGGGCGCCAATTCTGACCAAAGTAATAGGCCAGTTCAAATGGATACTAAAGGGTAAAATGTAATTCAATTGGCCACCTGCATGTGGACCCACATGACTGTGCAACTTTCTGTGTGTGTTACAATCTCATTGGCCACGGGCCCCTATAAAACTTCTACGCCTCTTAGCCTCAGGGTCCAAGTCCCTGCTCTGCTGTGTCGGTATACTTGGACCCAAGCTCAAGCTTGTAAATAAACCCTCCTGTGTTTGCATCAGTGTCAGATCCTTGCTCTAGGATTCGCAATCTTGGGCACAACAATGCACAAATAAATGGATATATTTATATAATAGAATATTACAGAGCAATTAACATGAATGGATTATATCTAGAATTACCAATATGGCTAAGTTGTAAAAAAAAAATAATGGCAAATGGAAAAAGGAAGTTGTAAAAGAATAAAATAGAAGACATCATGACTCATAACCTAAAAGTCACTAATAACCCCCTTTTCACAGTGATTTTCTGTACTAAGGAAGCAGAAAAGCTAAAATACTCAGTATCTTGTCCTCTCTTACAGCAAATGGTGCATCAGTTCTAGCAAATGAGATGTACTAAAATCTTTGCGTGTCTTTCCCTTCTCAAAGAAAAAAGCAAAATAAGGAGAAGACTTTCTGCCATTGACTCCCCTCTTTTTCTTTTCTGGAATGTGAGCTCCTGAGCTTTGGTAGCCAACTTGTAGCCAGTAGATAGAAAACCACACACTAGGATAGTGCAACAGAATTATAGATAATGTCACTACCATTTCTGATGACATGACTATGCCACTCAATCACCACTGAGCCACCTTTCCCTAGATTTCTCTTATGTGAGACAAATAACAATTATTTAATGCTTGGTATAGGGTTTTTTGTTGTTTTTGTTGTTGTTGTTGTTACTTATAGCTGAATGCAATCTAATTGAAACAAGAAGGTACAACATAGTACCATTTATGTAAATTGTTTAAAACACAGAAATGTGTTGTATATTGTTTATAGGTCCATACAGATGTAGGGCATATAAAAAGGGTCAGGAAAAACACATACTGACTTTAGGGTTGTGGTTACCCTCAGGGAGAAGAGAGTTAGAGAAAGAAGTAAATAAGAAGACTACAATAGTAGCTGTATTTTTATTCCTATAAAACGGTTCTGAAATAATATCAATCTTTTAAAAAGATCTGGGTAATGAATATGTTTTATTTGCCATCTATTTGTATATAGTTGAATCATTTAAAAAGTTTTCTCTAGATGAAAAGAAATGTGAAATTATGTAAATTCTCTAGTTTCCTAGATGGATCCTAGTTTGTTGTGTAGTTTGTGGGTACTGTGATCTATTTCCCCACTCCGGGAGTTAAAGCAGGGAGGGGTGAAGATCAGTCTATTCTTTGTAAGACTGTTTTATATACAGATCTGTTGCAACTGTAGCAAATGATTGAGGAGAACAGATATCTGGGTAACTCTGATGTTGCAGCAAGGTAAGTAAATAAAAATTCTGGAGAGAGTGATCTAAGAACTTTAGATGTCTGGCTCTAAAGAAAGCAAGCAAGGAAACATGATGATTGGCAGCTGGAGTTGTTGAGGGCAAAGATATAGTATGATAACAAGCCTGAAGACATAAATCCCAGCTCATGGGCCAATTTGCTATAGGGTAGGCCAGCCTAGGATCAATATTTTTTCAATTACATTTAAAAACTATTTCACAATCTAGAATTTGGAAGGCAAGCTGGCAATGTTGTAGTTATTAATGCTTAACAAAAGTTTAGCTATACAGATATATATTCTCATGGGAAAAAAAGTGAAGAAAAAATCTAAGAGTTCAGAGGGTATAAAGTGAAAAGTGAAAGACTCTTCCCCTCTATTCCCAATCCCCGATTCCCATTCCTTGGGGGTACTATTAGTATTTCTTATGCTTCTAGACCTTTCATGTATAGATTAGCAAATAGATACGCTCTCTTTCAGAACAAATGTGAGATAATACCATACATATTATTATTTTTTTTTGCAACATACAAAAAAAATATGGAACGCTTCACGAATTTGCGTGTCATCCTTGTGCAGGGGCCATTCTAATCTTCTCTGTATTGTTCCAATTTTAGTATATGTGCTGCCGAAGCGAGCACAATACCATACATATTACTCAGCAAATTGCTTCTTAAGTCATGTATTGGATCTCTTCCTAATCAGCTCACACAGAATTATTTCATTCTTTTGAACAGCTGCAAGTGTTGTATGAAGTTATCATGTGTATTAAACAAGTTTCATATTGGTGAACACTTAGATTGTTTTTAATTTTTTGCTTTCATAAATAACATTGCAATGAATATCCTGTTATAATTCATCTTTTCTCTACAAGATAAAAAAAAAACACTTTTAGCATATTCAAAATACCCACATGTGTCATTTGGAGTTTTTTCTGACTCAATCTTCCATGAAGCTGTCAGCCTTTTCCTTCACAAGCACCAAACTTTGATGGCTAGAGCTTCAAAGTACATTTTAGTATCTGGTAGAGCTGATTCCTCAGCATTAATCAGGACTTTCATAATTTTACCCATTACTTTTGAATATTTATGTTTCTAAACTTCAACACTGTTTTGTTAAATTTAGGATATTTGATCTGTTTCTCTGAGCAGCCTGCCATTATCACATACCCCACCTCATGAGGATTTTCTTTCTTCGGAGACTGAATGAGGAATGTTCTGGCCCGGGGACAATAGGTACAGAGGAGAGGAAGAGAGGCATACAGAGGTAGGTTAAGCAAAAGTCCATGTAATAAACTGTGAGCCCTTTTCCATATAGGTCTCCCAGAATATTGGTAATTGGCTTATACCTCCTAGTACAGGAATTATTTGGAGAAACTGGTTCACAGATACTTAAATTTGGAGGTGCTACCAAATAAACACCAGTTTCCCCAATTACCCTTCAATGAGGCTCACTGGTTGACAAGCTCAGAACCTGCCCCTAACTCATTTCCTGTGCCTTCTGAGGCCTCCCCCCTTCCCTTTCTCTTAAATATGGATATTCAGTTAAGCCTTTCTAATGGGGTGAGGAGAAACAGAGAACAGAATGAAAAGACAGAAAAAAAGAACTTGCAGGAAACAGACAAAATTTAAGGCACTAAAAAAAATATCCTGAAACCTATTATCAATATTCTGAGGCAAGAGAAGATACTGTATTCATGAAATAAGAATAGAAGCCCAGAAAAAGAAACAACCTAAAAACAAGAAGGGGCTTTTAGAAATAACAAAATGCAAGAGTTGAAATGAAATTTTCAAAATTAGAATATAAAGTTGAGTAAATTTTCCAGAAAATGTTTATATTAATAGACAGATGATAGATAGATACTTAGATAGATATAGGTGAAGAATTAAAAAGGAGAAAATGAGATGATCAGACAAACGGCATGAGAAAATTTCCAAGACTGCAAGGTATAAATTTCTAAATTGTGGGGCTCACCAAATATAAAGCACAGTGAATGGAAAAGAACATTATACTGGGCACATTACTGTGGCATTTTGAAACAAAAGGAATATGAAGGAAAATTTAAATAATTCCTTGAAATATAAAAAATAAATCACATACACAGGTATCAGAGTCATACAGCATTGGATTTTTGAAAGCAGCACTGAAAGCTGGAAGACAAGGAAACATGTATTGAAATATTTGAAGTGACCCGATTTCTAACCTAAAATTCTATAGCCAGCCAAAGTATCATCCCAAACATGAGAGGAGAATAAAGCTATATTCACCATGCAGTATCTCAAAATAATTGATCCTTATGTTCCCTTTGCAGAAACTTACATTCACGAAAATATATTCATGAAACCTATATTCATCCAGAAACCTATATTCATGAAACAGGGAGTGGATGTGAAACTATGAGAACAGACAACTTGCTGAAGGGCATAAGTGCCAAGAGAGAAACAAAGGTAGGGATAAATTCGTGAGGTGATCAGGAGAAAGAGAAGTAGTAAGACAACATAGCAAGGGTTTAGGGAAAGACAGAAAGTAGATTAGAGCAGGGAAAGGAATGGATGGAAGAGAGGAGAGCTCTCACAGGTAGGCAGTTGAACAGTTTTTGATGTTTCAGAGAAGAAAAAAGGCTGAGTTCTTGGAAAGGGCAGTTTGAATAGAATAAAAGAAATGGCAAAAAAAAAAAAAAAAAGAAATGGAGAAGCAGGTTTGGTTAAGTCAAGGGAAAGAAGCCAGTTTATAGGGGTTAAAGAGGGATATAAGAAAGCAGAGTAACACAATTCATTTGCTAGTTTTGGTGATGGAAGAAAAACATAGTAACAGTAAAGTAGATAGTAGAGGCAAGCCAAAATACTGCTTAAGAAGGAGGAAAGAGGGAGCTCCTGGGTGGCTCAGTTGGTTAAGCATCTTCCTTCGGCTCAGGTCATGATCTCAGGGTCCTGGAATCTAGCCCCAAGTGAAGAAAGAAGGATAATTTATCTGAAATTAGTAAAAATATTAAGAAGATAAAGGTAGGAACAATTAAATGTTATGTTAAAGTCTGGTTGATTGTGCAAAACTTAATTTATAAGCAATGATTTGAATATCTGGAGGAAAAGGTTGGTAGAAGAATAGCAGGTTGAAGGGGCAAGAAGTAGATCTGAAGTATGTTAAATGGGTAGAACACCTGGGGCTCAGAAAGTGGTCCTTTCTCACAAGAACCACATACTTGCAGCAAAATCTTTATTGGGACCTAATAAAGGGACTGGGTGGTACAAGCAATTTGTTAAATAAGATTATTTAGTCAGAAGAATATAATTATCATCAACACATTTTTTTTTCATGAATAGGTAGCTTGGGTGTTCAGTGAATCTGATTTATAATGTTTAGCTTTTAGATATTTTTGTCAATTTCCAGAATAATTTTCTTGCCTTGCTCTTGAGTTTTCGATTTCTATTTTTACTAATTATTATTGTACCTCTTTGTAGTAGTGAAAATTTGCCAACAGGTAGTAAAATAAAACTAATATCCCACCAAAGATGATTGGTTAAACATTCTCAAACACTTTGTATGGTATGATACAATCTCTAAATAAGGTAGAGATATGCTTGATTTATTGTGATTCACTTTATTATACTTTGAAGATATTGTACTTTTTTTTTCTCCTTTTTTTTACTAAGTGAAGGTTTATAGCAACCCTATGTCCAACATGTTTATTGGCACCAATTTTCCAACAGCATTTGTTTACTCTGGGTCTCCATGTCACATTTTGGTAATTCTTCCAATATTTCAAACTTTTTCATTAATATTATATTTGTTATGGTGGTCTGTGATCAGTGTCTTTGTTTTTTGTTTTTTTTTTTTTTAAGATTTTATTTATTTATTCATGAGAGACACATAGAGAGAGAGCAGAGACACAGACAGAGGGAGAAGCAGGCTCCATGCAGGGAGCCTGATGTGGGACTCGATCCTGGGATCCAGGATCATGCTCTGGGCCAAAGGCAGATGCTTAACTGCTGAGCCACCCAGGCGTCCCTGATCAGTGTCTTTGATGTTACTATTGTAATTGTTTTGGGGGGTCGCATGAGCTATACTCATATAAGATGGAGAAATTACTTGATAGATGTTGTTTGTATTCTGAATGTTCCACAAACCAGCCTTCCCCCTGCCTCTTACCTTCTCCTTGGGCCTCCCTATTCCCTAAGACACAACAATATTAGAGTTAGGATAATTAATAATCCTACAATGGTCTCTAAATGTTCATGTGAAGGGGAGGGTTGCATGTCTCTCACTTTAAGTCAAAAGCTAGAAATGACTAATCTTAATGAGGAAGGCATTTTGAAAGCTGAGATAGGCTGAATGCTAGGTCTCTTGTGCCAAACAGCCAAGTTGTGAATGCGAAGGAAAATTTCTTGAAGGAAATTAAAAGTGCTACTCCAGTGAACGCATGAAGGATAAGAAAACAAATCTAGAAAACTATATTGCTGAAATGGAGAAAGTTTTAGTGGTCTGGATAGAAGATCAAACCAGTCACTACATTTTCTTATGCCAAATCCTACTCCAGAGCAAGGCCCTAACTCTGTTCAACTCTATGATGGTTGAAAGAGGTGAGGAACCTATTTCCAAAAGAAAAGTTTGAAGCCAGCAGAGGTTGGTTCATGAGGTTTGAGGAAAGAAGCTGTCTCGGTCACATAAAAGTAAAATGTGAAGCAACAAGTGCTGATGTAGAAGCTTCAGCAAACTACGCAGAGGATCTAACTAAGATAATTAATGAAGCCGGCTACACAAAACAACAGATTTGCAACATAGACAAAACAGCTTCAACTGGAAGATGCCATCTAGGACTTTCATAGCTAGAGAGGGGAAGTCAATGTCTGGTCTCAAAGCTTCAAAAGAGAACCTGAACTTCTTATCAGGGGGTAATGCAGCTGATGACTTTAAGTTTAACCTAATGCTCACTTACCATTAAAAAAGTCCTAGGACTCTTAAGAATTATGCTAAATCTACTCTGCTTGTGCTCTATACATGGAACAACAAAGCCTAGATGATAGCACATCTGTTCATAACATGGCTTACTGAATATTTTAAGCCCACTGTTGAGATCTATTGCTCAGAAATAAATATTCCTTTCAAAATATTACTGCTAATTGACAATGGTCCTGGTCACCCAAGAGCTCTGATGGAGAAATAAAACAAAATTACTATTGTTTTCATGTTTGCCAACACAACATCCATTTTGCAGCCCATGAATCAAGGCGTAATTTCAACTTTCAAGTCTTTTTATTTAAGAAATACATTTCATAAGGCTATAGCTGTTACAGATAGTGTGATTCCTCTGATGGATCTGGGCAAAGTAGGTTGAATGCTTTCTGGAAAGGACTCATCATCTTAGATGCCACTAATATTCATGATTCATGGCAAGAGGTCAAAATAGAACATTAACAGAAGTTTGGAAGAAGTGGATTCCAAGCCTCACTGATGATTTTAAGGGGTTCAAGACTGTTTCAGTGGAGGAGATACAGATGTGGTGGAAATAGCAAGAGAACTAGAGTTAAAAGTGGAGCCTGAAGATGCGACTGAATCGCTGCGATCTCATGATTGAACTAACAGATAAGGAGTTGCTTCTTACAGATGAGCAAAAAAGGAGCTTTCTTGAGAAGGAATCTACCCCTGGGGAAGATGCTGCAAAGATTACTGAAATGACAACAAAGGATGTAAAATATTACATAAACTTGCTCGATAGAGTAGCAGCAGGGTTTGAGAGGATTAACTCCAATTTTGAAAGAGGTTCTACAGTGGGCAAAATGCTATAAAGCAGCATCACATGCTACAAAGAAATCACTGTGAAAGGAAGAGTCAATTGATGCAGCACACTTCATTGTCATCTTAAGAAATTGCCACAGCCACCCAGTCATCAGGCAACCTGATCGGTCAGCAGCCATCAACATCGAGACATGACCCCCCATTATGACTTGTTGAAAGCTCGGATGATGGTTAGGATCTTTTAACAATAAAGTATTTTTAAAATTACAGTATGTACATTTTTTAGACATAATGCTATTATATACTTAATAGGCTACTGTATATAGTATAAACATAATTTCTACATGCACTGGGAAACCAAAAATTCATTTGACTTACTTTCTTGTAATATTCACTCTATTGCAATATCTGCTTTATTGCAGAGGTCTGGAAGCAAATACACAATATCTCTGAGGTATGCCTGTTTATATATATATATATATATTATGTATATGTATGAGCAAAAGAAATGGTGTATGTATATATATATATATAATAGTGGCTGTCTTTCAGTAGGTTGGATCATGGCAGGGGTTCTAGTGTACTTATTTTTGCTTGTCTACAATTTATTGTTTTCTAAAGTGCACCAATTAATTTAAAGGTGGGACAGCAATAAAAATACAAACAAGGACAAGTACTAAAATTTTTCAGACTTGGGTCTTTTTTTTCTTTAATTTATAAAATTTAATTTAACCCTTAGTTAACTTCAGCTAACTAATCTCTGGCTATTACGTTTTTCTATGTTCTCCTCTTATACCACCCCATATCCTTTATATAAAAAGTTACCAAATCATGACATAGTGGAGAGAAACATTCATTTTTAATCAATTTTTATCTTCAATCCATTAAAAACTTTTCCAATCAGTTGTATTGGGCACAATCCTAAATGCTGATTTGGATTTTTTTCAAATGAATATACTTTTTGAACATTTAATTTCCCTTGTATTCTGGGACTGGAGGTGTGAGTCGGTAGAGGAAACAGCAAAAAACCAAAAAGATACTCAGAGAAGAAAACAAAGCAGTATAAACCTGATCTGTGGCACCTCAAAAATCAAAATGATACATGAAAAAAAAAAAAACCCTCAGAATGGAATATTCATTTATGGAAAGAATATTTGATGGATCACTTTGCACCCAATTAGTCTACAAAGTTGTCTTAAAATTATATCTTTTTCTATAAGGTGACTAGGAAGTATTCTAGGGCCTGGGAGCATAACCCAAAAAATACACAGCAGCTTAACTTAGAATGTATCTTGGAAGGAAAGTCAAGAGGTCAAGGACAATGACGTAGAGGTCAATGTGAAGCAATCAGAGATTAAAGCATGGGGTATTCTTAAGCTGATTTGGGTTAATCATCAGTGTTAGAAGCATCTAAAAGACAGTGAGTGCTGGCCTTTATTCAAGACAGCATCCCAGCCTGCCCCACATGGGTTAGGTCACTTCAGAGTTGCACTGGCCTTGTCTCCACATAGACAGTGATTGCCATCGGCAGCATCAAGATTGCAGAGAAGTAGATATCACTGTATATGACAGAAAATAGTTAAAATTTGCATTTAGCCTGTTTCAAAGTTTCAAACTCTGAACCCATGTGGGTTTGTTTGAATACAGCCCATTCAAGTGGAATATTGCCCTCCAAGTAGAGCCAAATCGTGTGCGATCCTATTGCCTTCAGACAATCTCTTACTCATGGATAATCTTTCATGGCTAACAAGGAGCTGGCTTGGCATTAAGTCACATTGATCTTCAGAGTGGTGCCCTAGTGCTCTGACAGGTTTGCAAGAGGAACCTGGCAGTTAGGATGCCAGACCACCAATATGGATTCCCAGTTGAAAGCAAAGTTAGGGGTTCCTCGGTGGCTCAGTCAGTTAAGCATCCAACTCAGTTTCAGCTCAGGTCACGACCTCAGTCAGAGCCATGGGACACAGAGCTCAAGGTGGAGTCTGCTTGGGATTCTCTCTCCTTCTCTCTCTGTCTCTCTCCTTGCGTGTGCTTTTTTGTCTCTCCCTCTCTAAATAAATAATTTTTTTAAAAGAAAGTAGAGGCAAATAATTGATTTTTTTGAGGTGATGTCAAGATTCCCCAATAGAACTGCGTGTTTGTCAAACCTCCATTTCATGGTATCCTTTTGTTTATAGCAAAACAGACCAAAATACCTGTAACTAGTGTGAGCTGATTTGAAATGACACGCACGGGGGTTCCCAGCTGATTTGCACAAGTTATATTTTCATATTCCCTGAGGGCAACTCTATGACACCCCTCCCTGAACCGTTCCAGCCTGCCACATAGAGGGGAGTACTGTTATTTCGATTTGCATATTACACATAAACAAAAGGAATTACCTCAGTAGCAACTTACTTAAAGAACTGCCTTAGAAACCTGAAGCACTTTAAGAAAGCTAAATCCGAACAATATGGATTTTTTCCCCCCTAATGTAGAAAAAAAGAAAAACAAGAAAACAGCGGGGGCTGAAATATGTGACAAACAATTTGGAAACAGCTGTGCTGATTGCAATAGCCTCCCAATAATATACTGCTTGTATTCTCCTCTCAGTTTGATTCCTTGACTCCAGGAACTACTGAAAAGATACAAAACATTTTCTTATGGCAAGCTGCTTTCACTGTGATCAATTACCTTCCTCCCAAATGCTGTGCTGTGGTTAGAGTCACATGATTAATGTTTAACTCAGGAGGGTCTGAGGTATGCTTTTCTTTTTTTTTTTTTCTTTCTTTCTTTCTTTTCAAAAACCACCTTAGAATTGAAAAGTATAGAAAAGGAATTCCAAATACCAATAGCAAATGATTAATTTTCTGGCAGCCATAGACAATACTGAAAAGAAAATTAACTACAGAGTCCTGCAAAATTTGTGAAATATTCTGTAATTTCAGCATGTTTGAAGCCCTGGCAACCAGAGTCTTTAGAATATAAATCAGAAAATCTCAAATTTTGCGATAAAATCATTTCTTTAAATCATATTTTATGACCACTTCTTCACAAATATTTATTAAGTGCTACTGAGTAGTATTCAGTAGTAGTAATCCTATCTTTGGTGATTTTATGTATTTTTTTTTTTTTACATTTTAAAATATCTGGAATTTGTTTTCATGTGTAAGTTATGATGGTAGAGTTGTAACATACTTTCTCTTTTGTTTTTTTCATAATTAGCCAGCAACAGGGCCCAATTTTATCTCCTTTTACTGAACTGTAATGCTACTTTAAACATTTAATACATGTGCATGCATGTCTGAGACACACATGTGTTTGTTTCTGAGTGTTCTATCTTGTTTCTTTGACCTGTCTGTTCCTGACCTGGTACCACATTGCAATAATTATAGTAATTGTATCATTCTATTAATCTGTTCTTTTCAGGATTGCTTTAGACATTATTTTAACTCATGTATTTTTCCATATGAACTGCCAATAATTTTATTCAATTTTAGAAAAAGAGTGGTCCTATTGTTTTGGGGAACCACATTACATTTTAAAAATTAATTTGTGGAGAAATAGCATTTTTAATATTGACTTTTCCTAAGCAAGAATATAGTATATCCCTCCTCTATTAAAATTTTATAATTCTTTTCCTATAGGTTCTAAGCATAACCCGTGTGTGTGTGTTTTTTTTGATTGCCCACCTGCTCCTGAGCAGCAATCAGTTGCTTTGCTTGACTGAGTGTGGGTTCTTCCTTTGTTTCCTATGCGAGTCTTCAACAAACCATATGATGAGTACACCATCTCTGAGGGTTAAGATTAGTATTTCCTGGGCTCAATTTCATGGTCCTGCTTCTGGTTAACTCTCTAAACAAGCTCCTTTACTCATCTGTGGTATGCCTGTATCAATTTCTGATCCCATTTTCCCCTCTCACCCTTGCTACGCGTCATTTGGTAAGCTGTATATTTAGTTCTTTGATCAGTCTTTCTGGCTCTCAATCATTTCTGCCTCTCTCTTCTAATGAGCCACAAAGCACATTCAGATATACTTCCAGCTTGGGAGAAAATAGACTGTGCAGAGCTCTCTTCTGATTCCAGGCACTTTAATTCATAGTCCTCCAACAGACAATAGAGTACATCTTACTGATTGCCTAATAAAATGAGGAGAAATTGCTCTCTGAATGTGCTATAATTGGATCATGTCTTTGCTCACATGGCATTCAATAGGGATCTAGGGCGATTTAAGGTGTTTTTTTTTTGGGGGGGGAGTCTCTTTATTAGAATGAAAAAGATATAAACCATAGTTAGGACATTGGAAACTTTCCACTGTTGTGATGAGTGGTAGATCTATCAATTCAGATTCCACATTTATGAAATCCTTTTACATGTCATTTGGGGTATTCGTGTTCTCACAGATAGTATCTGACTATACCAATCTGAGCTTTTCAAGGACAGCTGTGAGCCCACACATTTGAAATCTTAAAAAAAAAAAAAGCTGTGAAAACTTAAGTCCACGCATTAAAATGACCACAGGAATACCTCAGAACCAATAAAAATAGTAAAATAAATGTAGGAGGCATCATTTGCTGAGTTTTTACTATGTATTAGGTGCTATAAACAATATATGATTGTTGACCTTCAAAACAACTGTGTGAGTTATGTATAATTATACATTGTGTGAGGTATGTATAATTATCACCATTTTATAGATGAGGAAAACCCATTTGGGAAGGTATCTTCCCCAAAGGTGCACATTGTGAATGACAGAGGTAGAAACTGAATGTTTATTTGACAAAAGTTTGTTTTCTTTTCAGTACAGTGTTCTGCTTCCTTTCACCCTTACCCTCTACAGAATTCCAAGATTTTTAGAAAAGTTGACTACCTGGTTTTATGATGTAAAACATATTAGAAATAGTGAAATTGAAAGATCTGAGAGACTTCCAGTAGTGCAAAAACTTAATAGAAAACTATTTTAAAAAAACACCTGCCCCCCACCAAATGAATAATCTGGAGACATTGAATGAAGACAAAAATGGTTCTATGTGTTCCCCAATAATTTCTGAAGTTATTACTGGATTATGGCATTAAATAGGGTTAAATTATATTCATTCTATCCTAATTTAAAATATTGAGAAAATTTCCCAGAAAATTTTAGAGATAGAAAGGATATTTATGGATCAATATATTGAGCTGACTTTACAGATATAAATAATTGAAGCCCAGGAGGTTTCAGAGTTGACCCAGACACTTACTGGTTACTAGCAGAGCTAAGCACAGACCTCTGCCTCTGTTTTCCCAACTCCAGGCTCAGGAGGCTGACAGTTCCTCCTGGCTTCTGCTCCTAACAACACTTCGTAACACCTCCAATAAAGCCTCTCCTAACTACGGATTAAGAAAAGAAATCTCATAATTTGTCATTGTTTAATTAGATATCTAACTTTTCACTTTTTCTATCATATCAATTACTCCATTTTGTTCAATAAATTAGGTATTAGATAAATGCTTGCCTAATCATGATCTAGTTAGAGAGACAGAAATAAGACAACACAGAAAGTTCAGTGTGGTAGAAAGAGTGTTCAAGGAAAAATGGGAGCTCAGAGGACCTCTAATGCAGATGGAATTTAGAAAGAATCCAGTATAGAGGCAGGTGTTCTTGAGTTCAGTTTTTTTTTTTAATTTTTTTTATTTATTTACGATAGTCATACAGAGAGAGAGAGAGAGAGAGAGGCAGAGACACAGGCAGAGGGAGAAGCAGGCTCCATGCACCGGGAGCCCGACGTGGGATCCGATCCCGGGTCTCCAGGATCGCGCCCTGGGCCAAAGGCAGGCGCCAAACCGCTGCGCCACCCAGGGATCCCTTGAGTTCAGTTTTGATGGGATGCCTAGAAGCCAGCCGGGTAGGTGAAGGAGGAAATGGCATTTCAGGCAAAGAAAGAGAATTTATCATCACACAGAGTCTGTAGAGAAATATCAGATACCTTAGTTTAATTAGGCAAATTTAATTTAGTCAGGAAACTACAGGCAGCTCATGTACCCAATCTAGCCTACTACCTATTTTTTATAAATAAAGTTTTATTGGAATGTAGCCATGTTCATCTGTTTGCATGGAGTGTTTGGCTGCTTTTTTAGTACAATGACAGAGTTAAATAGTTGCCACAGACCGTATGGGCTTGTAAAATCTAAAATATTTATTATCTGATGATTTATAGGGAAAAAATTACAGAACTTTGGGTTAGAGTGGATAGAGGCCGAGGGCCAAATTATAAACTGATGGTCCATGGGCTTCATTTGAATGCCATGTTTTATTTAGCCTGTACATTGTCCTCTTATTTATTTAAAAAATATGAAATACTGTCAACATTTGAAAATTAAAGTATTTCACACAAAGATCCAGATTCCTAGCTCCCCTTAAAAAATCAGAAATTTTATCAATTCTGGACCTACTTCTCTGCATGAGTCGAGCTGCCCCTTTCACATGACATGAGCTCTCCATTTTCCCATTGTCCTTCTGCTCCCAGCCTACTTCACCCATCTGTCTACTTTAGCCTTCAGGAATCTAAGTTGACAAATTCCAGAAGAAGCTGGAGATAAAAGTAGGGGTGATTTAATGAATATCTAGGAATGCCATGCTGTGGAGTTTGGACTTGATCCTGAGGTGCCAGTGAACTGCTGAAGGGTTTGCAACATCCCAGTGACCTCAAAGATTGGCCTTTTAAAGAACAGGACTCTGGCAGCAGCAAGAAAAATGGACTAATGGAGAGAAAGATCTAAGACAATGAGGTCGGTTTAGAGGCTGCTGAAGAAGTCCAGGAAAAGATTGAGAAAGGTCTTAACTTAGTGTCAGAGGGAAGGCAAAGAAGAAATGAATATTAGGAATATTTACATGGCAGCCATGGGCATAGCTGGGACTGAGCTACGAGAAGGAGATATTAGATTGACAAAAGCCAGCTACTACTACTGTTCTTGCTGGAATGGTGTGGGAAGGGCATTAACACCTACCATTTCCTTAACCCATTTGGATCTTTTCAACAGTGTCCTAAAGTCAAGAAGGTGCAGGCCCTATTTTGTGCAGCCTACTCATCAACCTGCATCAAGATGGCTTATGCATCAGGAACTTCAGAAATGATAAATGTTGAAGTGGGGCAGAGAAGCTCTGGAAGAGACTATAAAAAGCATGAAGGCAGAGGCCATGATCTTGCATAACAGATAGAAGCAGAGCATCGGGGTGGTTAAATGGAGAAATAACTTTGTCAAGAACCATGAGATCCAATGCGCATCCCAGATTTGGAAAGTTAGTAGATAGATACAGAGAGCTCACAGGGGCTCAAGACAGTACTGAATCCATGTGCTTCTTCTCACTGTTTCATAATTCTGTGTCTAAAACGAATCATGTCTCTGATGGTGGGAGAGAGGCTGCCTAAGGACCAACCTGGCACTGTAAGAGGAGGCATACCAATCTGCTCAGCTTCCCTGATCATTTCTTGCCTGCTGGAAGGATCCTTCAGAGCCTTGCAATGAGGATCTATTCCCATCTAATACTGGGGAATATCGTTATAAAGAATTGAAATGCAAAAAAAAAAAAAAAAAAGGAATTGAAATGCTACTTTCACTTATAAACAGAGCGATAATCTCAAAACAATTATTTGACAGAAAAGAAACCCAAGTAAATAGAATTTTCTATAGATATTGTCCCAATGTTCTTTAAATGGAGAATGAAAGACATATGGGTTTTCTCTCTTCTGAGAGAAATGGCAGTTTCTATGGTGCATCACATCAAAGGGACCCATAGCATGCCATCCTGCATTTTTAAAATCGTGATAGCCTCCCCCAGCCAAGTCCATCATAACAGTGAAAAGAATCTCTACAGGAAAGAAAGAATGTTACCTCAACAACTCATGGACCTCTATCTAACTCATTCATCAGAGTTGCTGAGGCAGTTTTCTGAGCACTATATTTTATTAATGTTATAGAGAGATGTCGAAGAATGTCCACAAGGAGTAACTGGAAGACAAGAGGAAAAGCAAGGAGGTTAAAAAGGAAATGTAGAAAATGTTGTCACTGTAAAGATTACAGTTTCTAAAGCAAAGTCCCAGAGGATACTCAGTATTTGAGAGAACTTGTGATCAACACTCTAAGCAGAGTAATTTTGTTTGTGTATGAAGAAAAAAGAGAGAGAGAAAACACATTTCCAAACAGGAACTAATATTTAGAAAGGAAGCTTACTCGAAGCAAACCAGAACCATTACGCTTATCTGATGAAAACGGGATTTTCAAATTAGCAAAAATTTGCATTTTATACATAATGCACAGACATTTTCCATGCACAGCATTCAAATATTAAAATCTTTGCAGAACCTTTTATTTAGTGTAATGCACGTGTACAACATTTTGCATTGTCCCAGATAAAAATTCATCTTGGGGTGTCATGCTGTGTCAATCCTGAGGAAAGGCATATAAATCCTTATTTTACCAGGACAATAGCTCTGGGTAAGAGGATAAACTAGTCCTCCTTAATCTCTGCTATCCTCCAGCTGACTCTGGAGGGCTACCCACATGGCCAGAAGCTTGAGAAAGAAGTGAAGTGAAGCACTTCTAAGAATAATCTTTTCTTTCACAGTATCCCTGGTCCCATTAACAGAAGAAATCAAGTAATAGCATGTTCATGGTGCTTTACTATTAACAAGGAGCCCCCTCATTAAGTTTTCATAAAAGTTGCTTCTATATTTTGTTGATGACAGCAATGCAGGTCAAATAAGTCAAGTAACTTGTCCAGGATTGTTAGGAAGTGGGAGTGATAGGGCTTCAATCCAGGCAGTCTTTGGGCACCTCCTGCTCTTCCCTCTGAACCCCTTGTCACAGCTGTACCTTGGCCATGGAACAGCAATGAGGCTGAGGGGAACCCTTCTTCTTCTTAGTGACTCCTATGTCTGGAAATCATGACATGATCCCTTGTGTTCATTTGCACAAAGATCCTTCTCTTGTAGGACCCCTTGCTTTTGACATTTACTCTAATTATTTTGCTTCGAATTTACCAAATATCTGAGCAATGGCTCTTTTACTAAGTTCTGCCATTTTCTGGCTGAGGAGTCTTGGGCAAATATCTTACCCTTCCTGACCCTTAGTTGTCTCATCTTAAATTAAATAGGGATAAGAAATGTCTATTATATAGTGTTGTTGGGAGGATTGAATGTGATGGTGTATGTAAATCACTTAGTACATAACATAGTAAATGCTCAATAGATATTCAAATTTAAAAAGAAAATAGTAGAAAATGGTAATACACAAGCTCAGGTGAAGAATATTTACTTCTCCAATTAAACTGAGCTGCCAGGAGAACAGGCCATTATTTATTTAATGTATCTATATTTAATATATTTTATTTATTTAATTTAATGTAGTCTGTATCCTACCCTGGGGATACGTGTTAATCATTTCAACACACTAATTTCTTAGGAAAACACTACCTTCTTACTGTTCATGATCTCTTAGAAGTAGCACGCTCTTGTTTAGAATGTGAGAAACTAGGGAGCAGAAGATATTTCCCTAAACAGATGGATGGGGGTGGAAGGTTGGAAGGATAAAAGGATAGGGAAAATGTCATAATAATTTGCTAACAATACTCATTGTTAGTGAGATAGAATATAGAGAGCTATTTAAGTCACTTAAATTGATTATTTCTGTTGGGCCAATCATTTTCTGAACTGTGAAATTGTTTTCTGAACCATACCTTGGTGGTATCAGTTACATTACATGAAATAAGAGGCATTTAGTCAACACTCATATTATAGATGGCATTAGTAAGGCCCAAAGAGTATGTTTAAATATGTCTGAAATATCATTGTCAAACTATTTTATTTTCTCTGAGATTATTATATTCAAAACTTCTTGTGCAATAAATAGATTGATAATAAATAAAGCTCAAAAAAGTTAAGTACTTCTCTTTTGCCAAAAAGGTTTAAATAGACACAAATGCTAGCAGCAGAGGAGACTCACTCTAAATATTTTACTAACTAAATCTCTTTTGAGTAAATTCATGACTACTTTTGTTTTCCTCTGGGTCATCTGCATGTAAAGAGGTCACTTTTTGATGATGTTATCAAAGGAAAAGGTAATATTCTTCACATGTAACTGACTACATTGGGGGAAAACACTGAGAAATTGTCCACTCAACTCATCAATTAATGGACAATCACTAATCAATCTTGGTAGCTCATCTGATCTCTATAAATTATTCATTCTATAAATATATACTGAGCATCTTCTAGTGCAAGGAACTGCGCTGAGTGGTGACATGTTAATGAGGAAAACAGACATGGTCACAGTCGCCATGGAGTTTACAAAATAGTAAAACATAATAGACAATGAATGAGTAAACAAGTGAATATGTAATTGCAAATCATGATAAGTGCTATGATCAGGGTACAGTATTTAGAATTGCCAGTATTAAATATAAATATTCTTTTTAAAAGTATTCATTGTTGATCTAAAGCTCACACTGCAGTGAATTGTCTTTTTGCTCTGAACATCAGTTTATTTGGAGGAAAAGTAGTGATTCTTACGGGTAGGGGCACAGAGTCAGCCATTCCTCTTATCATAGAAGTTTAGATAAATTCTTTCTACCTTGACAATTACCGTGAAAATTTTCAGATAATATCCATTGTATTAATTATAATGCAGCTCATGGTGAAAAAATGATCTGAGATTACCTTTCAGGTCATGATTTATATAAAAATCATAGAGGAAACAATGAAATTCTGATTTATAGCTTAATTTCTATTTGCTCATTTGAAAAATTTTAAGAATAAATTTATATTCCAATGTAGTTTTTGAACAGAAACTTTGCTTTAAGTATATTTCTCTGGAAAAGCACTTACCTAGGATTATTAATTAGTTAATAGCCTAAAACAAAATCTGATAGGATGATTATAATACAGTAGTTAATAATTCAGAGACTAGTGATGTCAAGCTAACCTTAACTACATGTGGTAATTTATTTCTCCAGCCTGTTGCTGTCTCTTGGAAACTGAATATTTTATCCAGGGTATTTGCTCTACCTCTCTGATTCATATCAATTACAAATTTGACAAGCCTGCAATCTGTCCCTAGATCTCAGTCATTGATAAAAATATTAAATAGAATAAGCCTTTAAATAGACCTCTCTGCCAAGCTGCTAGAAATGTTGGCTTTTATTGCTACTTAAATCAATAGTCAATTATTTAATTTTGCTTACATCTAAGTTCTCCATGTTAGTCCCAAGTTTCTGATGAGAGGCCAAGTGCCTTGCATAAATCCTAACAAAATTTAGTAGGGATTAAAAATAATCCCTGAATTTGGGTCAAAAATTCAAATTCACTTTTAAAAACATAGAAGCAAACTCATTTACAGGAGGGAAACTAGGATGATGAATAGAATTGGAACTATGTCTTATATAGAATAGAAGTAGGGATTTGCAGAGGAGAAAATTAATTCCTTCTGATAATTTTATTTTTCTAATATATAAATGGCTTTTTTTCCTAATATAGAAATGAAAGTTGTCTTCTTCAATACAATATTAATATATCTTACAGCTTTTTCAAAAGAAACCAGAGGTCTAGGTTTTTACGTTAATACTCCTGCATTTTACATCTGGGCAATAAATTCAGATGTTTCTAAAAACAAAAACAAAAACAAAACCCTTTGCCAGTCAACACTGGCGAGGCCTATCAAAGCCAGGCTGCTAGTTATTATACTACATGATTCCCGGAAGTTGGACCAGGATCATTGGCTTGAAGATACAGGGAATCAGGTAAGAGATAAGTAGAAGAAAAAACTCACTGCTACTCAAAGTTGTTCTGATTTCCCAACAGACCACCATATCTGGGTGGACTGACCTGCTGCTCATATTGGAAGGCAGTTCTTTTTTTTTTTTTTTTTTAAAGAATTTATTTATTTATTTATTTATTTATTTATTTATTTATTTGAGAGAGAGAGGTGGAGAGACAGGCAGAGGGAGAAGCAGGCTCCATGCAGGGAGCCTAATGTGGGACTTGATCCCAGGACTCCAGGAACAACACACCCTGGGTGGAAGGCAGGCACAAATCGCTGAGCCCCCCAGGGATCCCGGAAGGCAGTTCTATCTGCACCTGGATTGATTGATCTTTAAGGTCCTGACTCATTCTGAGAGTCCATGGTTCCAAATAAAGCTTTCCCTGGGATTCAGAGAGGGGATCTATGGTTTGAAGGTTCTTGAGACTATTTACTGGAGAGGTAGGATGATCTCCACTTTGCAAAATGATTACCATTTAGAGATAGAAGGCCTGAGAAGGAATTCCTGACTGACAAAACAATAAGCACAAAAGAGTAAAGGTGGAAATGAGAATAGCCTCAGATGAGAATGGCAATGAGAAGATTCTAATGGAATAGTCGGTTTACGGCAACTAAACCTGAGGTCTCAAACTAGCCGCCTTCAGTTATATTTGGCCATTACACTGTTTAAAATTAAAATTGAATCTAAAGTACTTTTGGAGGGCATGCACTCTCCATTTAGCCACTGGTCCCACCATCCCTTGTTGTCTCCTATGCTGGTGTATCACAAATTTACATTACTTACCCAGTCCCTAAAGTAGTTAGAATTCCCCTCCTCTCACCTTGCCACCAGCAATAATTTGTGACTTTTGTAAATGTATTTCCTGAGTCAAATACATGTTACATAAATTTAATACCTCTCAAAAATTATTATATGATTAGGAATTCGAAACTTCAAATAAAAAATAATCTAAAAGGAAAAAAATAATCTAAAAGGAAAATTGGAGGTTTGATTTGAAGGTAGAGAATTTCATTTATATTTTTGGAAGTCCACACAGTTGGTAATATATCTTATATTTAGCTGTTTGATAAGTTGTCCCCACAGTTTGGGAACCTGGTGCAACCTTTTTACAAAGCTGAACACAACTCTGCAGGAGTATTAGGGTTCTATCAGGTCTGGTTGGGCCTATTCTGTTCTGAAATAGCCAATCAAGTCTAAATTATCAGTCAAGCAACTGGTGGTTGGACAAAGATTTCAATTTTCAATCAATTGCTCTGCCATCAGAGGCACACACATCTCTAAGATTTATTCACATAATTTTAAATCACTTTTGCTGTAATACAAATACCTATGCTTATATAGGGTTTTTACAAGCATCCTCCCACTGGGTCCTCACTGCCTATCTATTCATTCATTCTTTAGATGGAGACTTACTAACAATAGAAGGCCAGAATGTAACAGTAAACACAACTTAAAACCTCTATTATGTAAACAGAGGAGATATTTTTATTTCAGTTAAAAGGCATTTATTACTTAAATCATTTTTATTACAGACACAAAACAAAAGTATACTATCTGCATTAAAGATTAAGGAAAAGCGAAAGTATGTAGAGTAAAATGCAAAAGACATTATATATATATATATATATATGCAACTAATATACAAATGTTATTTTTTGCCTGTGTTAGTGTTCAATATGTATTCTTCAGAAACATTATTTTGTAACTTAAAATGTCTTACAGATTTTTCTATGTCATCTACTTTTTAAAGGTTCAAAAATTTTCCCTACTTTGTATATAGTACAATATATTTAATCTCTTCCCTATCAATAGACATTTTGGCTGTTCACATTTTTGTTGTCATTCTACTGATGCACTGTTTAGTTATCTTTATCTACATAAGCAAATATTTATTGAGGTATCTCACTAGAAATAGTTTTACTTGGTGCATTTAAAATTTTGGGTGATAGTGACAAAAAGTGTGTAAGAATGCTTGATTTTCTTTATTCTTGACAATACTGATCTAAACATGAATAAACTTTAAATCTTGCTAATTGGCTAGATGAAAAAATGTCTCATTTTAATCTGTATTTTCCTGTAATCTAAAAGGAAATGTTGATGTTGTCTGTAAGTAAACATCATTTTACTTGACTCTAAGTATTCTGTATATGTATATATACACATATACAGAGAGATCTATAAATTATTTATACATATTTTTATCCAGTTTTCTTTTTCACATGGATTTGTAGTTCTTTGTGTATTTAAAATGCTATTTGTCAAAAATTTTACAATTATTTTCTTCTAGTCTATCATTTGTTTTTTATTTCTTCTGTTATTTATTTTTTAAAATTTTGTATAGTTAAATTACTTAATTTTTTACTTTATTGTTTTTTAAATTTTATTTAGGAAGACCATCAACATTCCAAAATTATAGAAATGTCTCCTAATATTTTCATAGTTTTTCTTAACATTCAGCTCTGTAACCCATGTAGAGTTTCTTTTTAAGGATGTGTGAATTAGGCATTTAACTTTTTCTTCCAAAGGAATAGCCCATTGCCCCATACTATTTATTAAAACAGCCAATCTGTTGCCTTTATATTGGAAGGACAATTTGGTTTAGGATTCACATTCTTTCCCTCATAAGTGAAAATGTGCTGCTTTTCCATCTTCTGAAATTGAATGTCACTGTGGTCAAGTCCAAGGCCAACCTGATTATTTCTGCTCTTGTAAGTGACTTGGATTTTCTGCCTAGATGGTCCCATAACTCTTTCTTTTAACTTGAAATTCAGTAAATCTGCCAGATTATCTCATGTTGTGGATGATTCCAAATGAAAATTTCCTGGCTTTCAGTGAGTTCCTTAAGTCTTTCAATCCACATATTATATCATTTCAAGAGAATATTGTTTTATGTTTTAAAATATTTTCCATGTGTTTTCTCCTTCAAAAATACTCAAATGTCTGCCATCCATTTCTATTATATTCTTTATAGTCATTATTACATCTTTGTTCTATTCTACTTTATTTTAGATTATTTCAAGTCTCTTTTTTATGTCTCTGACAGTGTTTTCAGAGAAGTTCATTCTATTTTTGTTGCTTGTAAAGTGTCTTTTATATCTTCAGTAATTTTATTTATCTCTCCAGGCTTTCTCCTGAGCTCTCTTAGTACACTTTTAATCTCCTTTGATTATCTTACGTCTCTTCTTTGAGATCCTGAATTATAGATATAGATATAAATATAGATATAGAGAAAATCTGTATGGACCTTCATGGTAATGGAGAATTCTTTTGTCTAAACTTTTCCGTAGTTCTTTGGTAAATTTGTTTGGGGATTATGGGCTCTTCTTTGGATTAAATTAAAAAATATATTTTGCACTTCTGATGAACATGTCCCTGCCCTCCTTTTTGATTATTACATATCTTTAAAAGAGACGGGCTATTTATCAGATAATTGTATAGGGATACAAGGTAAGGGATGAAATAAAGTTGAATAAGAGGCTGATTAAGTTTTAATTTGGGTTTTGTTTTGATTATCTATTGTTGTGTAACATCACTCTAAAACTTAGTGGTTTAAATCAACAATCAGTTATTTAAATCAGTTATTTGCAACAACCTGCAAATTGGGCAGAGCTCAGTAGGTTCAGCTCATTTCAGCTGCACCTGGTATTATCAGCTGGGACAAGTGGAATGGGGTTGGGCAGTCAGCCCCAAGGACAGATCACCCACCTGTCTGGGAAGTCTTGCTGGCTATCATTCCCTTCCCAGGTAGTAGTACTCTCCACAGACCAGCTTGACCATCTCATAGCAAGGAGGCTGGGTTCCAAGAGGGAATGTCCCTGGGGACAGGAAATGGAAGCTGCTGGTTTCTTAACGGTCTGGGTTTGGAAACTGGCACAGCATCTCTACCTCTGCCTTCTGTGGATCCAAGGGGAAGGGAACATAGACTTCATCTCTCCATGAAAGGAATGTCAAAGAATTTGGGGGCCATGTTTTAAAATGCCTCAAGCATCTGTCACCAAATCTGTTTCCTTTCTGCTGGGAATACATCCTTTCACAGTCCATGGCATTCAAATTGAGGTGGCATAGAGAAAAGACCGATAAGTTGCAGACAAATTATGTTTTGATTTGGAAATTGCTACCCTCACACCCCAATGTAAATAGCCTTTGCAGTGTCCTAGCTAGAAAACTAGAATGTTGGTCAGCACGATTTCTACTCATCTTTCATTTTGAAAGGTCAGACTATTTCCCCCATTTCTCCCTTGGCCCGCTTACCTGATCTTATCTGTTCTCTAAACAATGGAATATTGGCTGATCCTTTCAGTAAGTGATCTGCTGTCAAGTCTGAGAGAAACCAACTTGGCTTGGCATATTTCCATTTCTGGTTCAAGATTTCACATTATTGACAGTAATACTTCATACTTAAATCTTTCATAGTTTATGGTTTGGAATGGTGGATATTTCCATTTCATGGACTATTAAAAGTTTCTATTTTTCAATGTTTTTCATAATTTTAATTTGTTTTGAGGCTAGGGAAATAATTTATCCTGATGTCTTAAGCAGAAGCTCCATATGAACTTTAGAATCATCCTAAAAATATCTGTTGGGATTTTAGGAGGGAGATTATACTGAATGCATAGATTACTTTGCGGGAGAGTTGACTACTTTACAATATTGAATCTCCCCATCCTATTTCACAGCAGGTCCCCCCTTTATTGAGGTGGTCTTTTTTTTGTCCTTTACTAAAGTTACTATCTTCTCAGATATCTTGTATATTTACTACTTAGGGCTATTCTAATGATTTCAGATTTTAAAATTCTAATGGGAACAAAATAATGTTCCCATTACATTTTATCATCAGTTGTTATTAAAGTCCAGGAAAGCTATTGATTTTTGTGTTGATCTTCTGTGCCGCCAAATTTCTGAGCTCTCTAATATTTCCCCACTTGAGTCTCTTATTTTTGTGCAGATCTATTTGTTCATTTGTGTGAGAGAGAGAAGGAGAGAGAGGGAGGGAAGGGGCAGAGGGAGAGAATATCCAAGCCCACTTCTGAGCACAGAGCCTGCAATGCAGGGTTCGATCCCATGAGTCATAAGATCAAGCCCCGAGCCAAAACCAAAAGTAGGACACATAACCCAGGTTATGAGCAACCCAGGTGCTCCAAGTCTCTTATATTTTTAAGTAAATAATCATGCTTATCATATCATATATCATTTTTTGTGTTGTAATTTTAGTTTGATTTTTATATTTTTAATTCCCATGATTTTACTTTTTTAAGTTTTAACTCATCCCTGTTTTATGGATATAAATAGTCTTTTGTATCCATCTTAGTAAATAATTAACATGCTTTAGGCTTTGGTTTCCTTAGAACATTGGTCTTATCTGCTTTCAAATCTATGTTTTCAGCACAATCTCACTTCTAAATTCCTAATAGATTTATATATTTTTCTATTTTAAAAATTTTAAAAAATATATGTAGAGAGAGCACAAGTGGTGGAGAGGGAGAAACAGGCTGCTCATTGGTCAGGGAGCCTGATGTGGGGCTCAATCCCAGGACCCTGGGATCATGACCTGAGCAAAAGACAGACACCCCACTGACTGAGCACCCAGGCACGCTAGTGTAGTGTATATATATATATATATATATATATATATATATATATATATTAAAGCTGCTCTCTTTATGAAATTAGAAAACAGACTGAAGAGGGTGACTGGTTTACTCAATGATATAAAATTAGTAAATGACAGAGCCATCATCTAGACTTCCAGACCACCAGCCTTAACTTCTTCATGAAAAAA
Organism: Nyctereutes procyonoides; assembly: GCF_905146905.1. Taxonomy (NCBI): domain Eukaryota; kingdom Metazoa; phylum Chordata; class Mammalia; order Carnivora; family Canidae; genus Nyctereutes; species Nyctereutes procyonoides. Next base: position 39,625,222 of record NW_026575042.1, read on the forward strand.
TAAAACATACTATCCACACATGAGGTGTGTTCTAGATTAAATTTTTTCCACCAAAACATTTACCAGAATTACTAATAAAAAGAAAATTGAATATATATGTATATATATTTCTACTTTTCTCATAAATATGCTAATGAAAAGGCTAAAAGTAGACTGCTATAAGAAAAAGACAATGCTTAAAAATCTAAATGGTCAACAGTTACATAATTAAGAATTCACTCACTTAGAAGATATTCTGATGTCCATAAAAACAAAGTAGGCAGGTGAAGATGGGGTTAAAGATAAAAAAAGATAAATTTCCAAACATATTAGGGTTAAACTTTAAATAGTTTGACCATTTAACTGCCATTCTAGTAGTAAGCTATTTAGCACAGGCTTCAGAATTTGACCTCCATATACCTAATTTGAATTACACACCTTTAGAAGAATCAGATTTAACTAGATTATGATTCTGACACCACAGAATGATGTTAGAAAGTATGTAGTCTGGCTTTTATTTGTTTAATTTCACTGGCACTCATTCCACTATCTTTTGCAATGAGAGACTTTAACTGCTAACCCACGAAGAAAAACTAAATGGTGAAAAAAATTTCTTCCTTTTCCCTTCAGCACTGCCTGTCATTCTGGCAATGAAAAAAAAAAGTGATGTATTTGAGGACCTCTGGGTCAGGAAAATTGATAAGAGCTCCCAACTTCTTTCTCATAAGCAACCAATATTTTAAAGCTATTAACACAGGAGCTGGGCATTCAAAGACAGTTCATTTATCATCCAATAGCTGGCAAGGGTGTCAGGCCTTGCAGTCAGGCTCTGAAAAATGGGCCCTGAGTTCACCCTCTATAGCTGAACAGCTGCTCCTTCCCAAAGTTTTAATCAGATTCCCTGAGCATTACATGCCCCAGTAAGGGAGAGCTCACATAAAACTTGCAATAAGCCTGCTATGTAAATTCATTATGGAGCCCAAGTAATATAAACAGATTATATTCTTCAGGCCAAGACAGCACTTTTAATTTAGACCAAAATAATGATGGCATATTGATTTGGGCCCCCTTTTTTCCCCTGGAAAAGTTTTTTAGGAAAAAAATTCAGAATTGATCACCTGAAATAAAAGGCATGGTCTTAGTTGTACAGAATAAAGTCAGGCTTAAACACATTGGAGAGAAGATATACCTTCGGACCAAAAAAATCTTAACCCAGAGCTCCTAAAACTATAAAGTTTTATCTTTTTGTTTACATACACTTCACTTCAGTCCCTTAGGTGAGAGCCATAGGTTTCTTCAGACCCTAAAGGAAATTTATGACCTCCTCTTCACAAGTTTAACGTGTAGTGTTTTAGATCATTTTATTAATAGAAGCCAGTTTAACAACATTAAATCTACTCTCACTTGAGGCTAAAGTCATAATCAGTTCTTCTTATAGATGGGCCTGATATCTAGTTATGAACTTTTCCCTGTCACTAGGCCACTGTCTTGGGAATGTATGCTACTGGTCACAACATAGAGAAGAGAGAATCACTATTAACCCCCCTCCCACCAGATAGTAAAGGGTATTAGGATAAAGACAAATAGCATTTATGTATAGTGGCAAAAGTACAATGTATCAATCAGAAGAAGGATTGATTAGTCATGGAAGATCTAGAAGAATCACAGAATCAAACACTGAAAGTGACCATTCCAGCCCTATGTAAAGAGGAGAAAACAAATTTTAGTTATTCTAACAAACTATGGTAGTTTTAAGTTATCCTAAATGTTGGTATGGATTTGGGGGTGGATGCCAAGCATTTCAAAGTTTCAAGGTCTATCAGAAAAAAATATCTTTTCTGGGAAGGATGCAGATAAACAACTGAGTCATCAATCTATCAGTCACCTGTCCCCATGCTCACCAGACAACCCTCTGGATATTATTGGCCTTAATGTGCAAATTTGCCTATAGGAAAGACTGCTTTTATCATATGATCTTTGGGTTACTTGAGATTCTAGTGAAGGTAATTTCCTGTGGTGAATTAATAAAGTAGATGCTGATTATGATTCTGTTTTCTAAGTAGCTTGACTATGGAAAGAAAATGAGATGATCATGCCAGCATCTATATTCTGGTCATTGGGGCAGTCATTTTTTGGTGTTTATTATGTCAGCACCCTGGTGTCTACTTCTGCCTCAGATGTACTTTGCTTAGTACAAGTCACTTTCTTACTCCATGGCTGGTCATTCCTGGACTCAGACTAGAGAACATAACTAAGCCTTTCAATGTAGGAAGCTAAAATTTCAAACCGACGCTAAAATGATTAAGGAACTACCTATAGCTTAGTGACAAAATATAGCAGGAGCCAGAAATAACTTTTCAACTGTCTCTCAAAACTGATTTGTTGCCTAGAACATCAGTTCAAAGTTACTTGTAGCACATAAAGGACAATTTTTAAGATATCTGCATCTTACAGCAAATCAACAACTGGTATGGCACAAAATGTCCCCAGCTGTCTGCTCATGGAGGTAACCTCTTTCAAGGAATTGGAGAGAACTGAACAGCTTGCTTCCTAGCATAGATTATAAATCTGACAATGAGAGAACATGAGGTAAGCAGAATAGAGAGTAAGAGAAACTAGGAAGACAATGGGGAAGATGAAAGTTAGCCTCAAGAGAGAATATGAGGAGTTCCACAACTGGAAACACTATAGCTACAAAGGCCAGAGCCTAAAATCTCAAAGAAAAATGGAAGGACCCCAGGGAAGATACTTTACCAGCTTCCTAAAATATAGGAATCCTTCGCACAGTTTGAAATTATTGAAGACTACAACTGATTTCAACATATGAATTGATTTCAACATTTCTCATCCAAATTGAAATCTGTTGTCAGCATCTCCGGCACCATTTTGAGAAACATTTTGAAGAACATGGCTACTTGAGTGAAAATTGGATTATATTCATAAACAGGTCTTTTGCCATCTCCACTTTCTCTATATAACACCATTTCTCCCTCCCTATCATTTAGTGTCCACTGTCTTTGAATATTATAGAGGATAATACAGTGTTTGGTTCACCTTATTTTACCCTTCTCTTAATAATCATTATTATTATTGTCACAATCATTCCTTATTAAATTTATGATTGTTTCAACTTTTTTGCTCACCACTCCTTGTCTCCCACTTCTTTGTAGTTCAGTTCCTATTTCTATTACTGATTATTGATGAGTGGTAAGTTCTGAAAATATCTTTTTATCATTCTTACCCTTGAATGATATTTCAGTTGAGTTTAGAATTTAGGTTTTTGGTTTTTTTCCCTTGGTAATTGTACATATTATTGTACCGTCCTCTAGTAGCTATTATCATCATAAGTGAGAAAAATCGATGTTATCTAAGTTTTCCACTGTAAGAATGCATCTTTCCTCTCTGTTTGCTTTTAAAATTTCCACTTAGTCTTTGATGATCTCATGTTTCACTGCAACATGTTTCTGTGTGAATTAGTTTTAATTTATCCAACTCTGGATATAATGTGATGTTTCAATTTCTTCAATTTTGAAAAATTATTACCCACTACCTTATTAAATATTGTCACAAATTGATTCTTTTTAGTGTCTCCTTCTGAAATTCTTATTGCTATATTCTGAAATGTATGCTATCCTCCATGTCTCTTAGCCAACTTTTTATATTTTTTTAAATCTGTACTACATTCTGGGTCATTGGCCAACTTTATCTTCTGGGTCACCAGCTGGATTCAGTATGACATTTTTCTCAATCAGCTTTTAAAGCCAATATCTGCATTTTTCTTTTTGAAAAGTTCTTATTTAGTATTCTTTCCTATTTTCCTTGCTTTTCCATTTATCTCTTCAGTCATTTTTAATATGTCCATTTTATAATTGTTCTCAGATTTTTGTAATTTTTGTTTAGTGGTTTGGGGTCCTTGTTATGATTTACTTGTTTGTTTATCTCCTGGCTTTTCTTCATGGTGGATTCTTTTCCCTTTGTGGCCTGTAAACTTTTACTATGAGCTCATTTTCAGGAAAAATTGTGTTATTTTTCTGTGGGATTTCCATGTGCCTGGATTAAGAAAGTTTCATTTCAGAGCAGTTCAGCATATTAGGAAATAAGGAAAGAGAAATGAGGCTGGGGCAGGCATTTCAATAGTACTGAAAACTTTTATATTAATTTATTGGCTTTAATTCCTTTCACAAGTGCACAGACCAGGGATTTTGATTCAAATTTCACATAGATGGCAAGTTTTCTCACTCTTCCTTAAGGCTGGTGAATGGAGTCTATGTGACTGTGGGAGCACTTTGGACTCCAGGCTTTATTCAAAAAGGTTTGACTAATTAATTTTTTAAAAAAAGTTTGATTTCTATAACTTCACATGGAAATAGAACTGCAGCTCCAACATACAAAATCCTATGGCCACTGACAGTGGTAGCTTCCCACAGTAAGTGATTTCTCTCTTGTTTCCTACACCTGGGGAATTTCTTTTTCCTCAAACTCAATTCTACATTTAGAAAGGAATTTTTGCCTTTTTAAACAAAGCATTTCTTTCAGTTTATAATGGCATATGGCCTATCTGTTTCATTTTAATCCACCATGTTCTGAATATTTTATTATCATGAAATACCATAGTTACTGTTCTGGGATGCCCATTATATTTGCCCTCCAGTCACTTTCTTCTAATTATAGATTCCATGCCATTGGCCCCAGGGATAGGGAAATGATTCAGATATGGCCAGTCATCATGTTTAATTCTCTTAAAATACAATGTGATTGGCCTAGGGGTGATCTTCTGATCTGAGCACAGCCAATCCAGAGCAGAGACCCGGAGTCCTTCTCTGTGTCTGACATGCAAATAGTGGGAATATGAAGTGTAATTCTGAGCTAGAACAAGATAAGCCTGGAGATGCCATTAGCCACCCTCTTCGGCTTGTTACAATAAGTCATGTATCTGTACTAGGAAAGAGTGAGGCTAGCACTAAGAGGAAATCAGAACCAAATAAGGAAAAGGAAAGAATAGCCAACAGAAAAGAAAAAATAGACACGTTTGAATCCCTGAGTCCTGGCTTGCCCAGAGTTAGCCCAGCCCCTGCTAAAGAGGCCAATGAGTTCTTTTTGCCTATGCTAATTTGAATTGGGTTTTTGTCACATCTGACTGATATGCCAATAAAGTACAATGGAATTAAGATAAGAAAGTATCAATATGTGTGTTTGTTTATTTTTGGTAGGTCAATTTGTCATGCATGGCTTGACATGGAGCGAAGGAAGTTCTAAGTCATGAGGCTGAGATCTGGAGAAGCAGTGAGTGAAGATCAGATCTAATCTGAGAAACAAGGAACAGTCACAGGATAAACCAAGGTCACTTCCCAGTAATCTGAACAGGGATATTGAGAGCTAGCATAGGGAGATGCCAGAGTCAGAGCCCGGAAACAGGAACCAGGGATCAGGAATAAGAAAGAACAAACAGCCAGGGTAGCAGGCAGGGGTGTGGGCAGCAAGCCCTGGGCATTCTGACTAAAGCTGGAGGTCAGCTGAGCTCTGCCTTCTAGCCACTTAAAGATGCCAGGACGCCTACCCATTCCTGCTAGGTGATGCCACCTGGTGTCCAAAAAATGAAGTTGGCATGGAATTGACTGCCCAGACAAGCAAGAAGGGCTGTAACTTTTTTTTTCTTAATTATATGTCACAGCAGTATCTAGACAGGCATCAAAATAAATGCGTTTCATGCTGATGATCAGTTTCCAAGGCAAATATCAAAGTGAATTACCTTCAGAAAGATGTGTCAAGATATAAGAAACTTATTTTTAAGTTAAGCAGATTCATGAGGAATAAGTTTTCTGGTTGTAATAACAGTTTTGGTTTATTCTCATCAAAAGGAGACACTTTCGTATCACCTCTGTGTTTACAACTATGGGTCAAATGGGAGAGGAAGTTGAGCTAATGAGATAACTAACAAGCTTTTAAAAATATTTGGAAGAAGCAGTAAGAGGAATATGAAACATCCATGCTCTGGAATAGATTTTAATGAGAGGATTAGTAAAATGTCTCTACCTTCATCTGAAAAGGTATACTAACTCATTCCTTCAGTAATTATTGAAGAACCTTCCAAGTAATTAGCTGTGTGTTGTGGGGGATGCAGAAAGGTAGAACTTGTCTTCAAGGAGCTTATAATCTATTTAGAGATGATGGTACCAAGAGAAATAATGAATTTTCTTAGTGATATTTGTTTATAGCCAACCCTACACAGCTACTTTCTGGGATGATTTTTAGAGCAAGGTTTGTGCACACATTAAATTAAATAGCTAGAAGCTATTGTTCACCTATTTTAGTGAGGACAGAGGTGGGTGACTGTACCTATCCATCTATATCATCAATGCTCAGTGCAAAGTCTGGCACATATAGATCCTCAGTACATTTTTGTTGAATGAATGGATGATAGATGTCTTGAGTTTCCCTAGTCACATAGTTCTTTGAGTCTCATAGCCATCCCATTAACTTCCATGCTAAATTTTGCTTAAGATGCATGGAATATAAAAAGTGTGGTCTTTCAAAATGTCACTCACTCTAACTGCCAGGCATTCATCGGTATATTTTAAATGACATATTCTGATAAGAACCTCTAAAGCAACCTAACACTCTTATTTTAAAAAAGAAAATTAGTGCTCCATTTTCCTCTTCCTTTTTGATGATCTACATTGAATTTCCTTAGAAGCATTTTCTTAATAGGGAACAAAGGCATCTAGTGTGTATTTATTGTCATCCAGGAGCCAGCTGTTTAATGGGATTCTTATTTTATCTCTAAGAAAATCTAGAGGCATTTGTACACTGTGGAACTCTTTCACAAGTAGGTGTTTCAGTACAATCCTGGCAATATTTCTGTTTTGCAAATAAATGGGCAAGAACACTCAACATCCTCTTTCGGCTCTTTCATGGGTAGAAAAGAATTTTAGACTTAAACCTTTATAGAATCTGTATTTATTTCTTTTAAAGATTTATTTATTTAATTTAACAGGTTGGGGGGAGAGAGGGAGAGATTGAGAGAGAGAGAGAGAGAGAGAGAGAGAATTTTCAAGCAGATTCCCCCTGAGTGCAGAGCCCACTGCAGGGCTCAATCTCACAACCCTGAGATTATGATCTCAGCCAAAATCAAGAGTCAGATGCTTAACCAACTGAGTGACCAGGCATCCCTAGAGTCTGTATCTGAATGAAGATTGCCTATTATTAAGTATGTTTATGAAGGATTCTTTGGATGGGCGTGGATCATAAGTAGCTTAATCTATTTCCAATAAATATACATATAAGCCAAAAGAAGAAAATGAAAATCACCTAAAACCCCACCTAACATGTTGATTTTAAATATATATTATAGTTATAATATGTTATATATACACTCATAGATACAAATTTGGCTGTGATTTTTAGGACTTATGGTGTATATCATTTTAAAATGTCTTACTTTCTTTAAAAATATATTGTGAATATCTTTTCACATCAATACATTTTCCTCTATCACTTTTCAAATGACTGCATAAAGATTACCTATTAATATAATTTACTCAACAAACTAGTAACTTATGTACAACTTCTTGCTCAAATCAATGCACTCATCTATATGGAGAAACAGGCCCTTAATTACTTCTTAGGATAAATTTCTAGAAACGAAAGAGGTAGATCAGAGAATGAACAATGATTCTTAACAAATAATGGCAATTGCCTTTGTCAAATCCTATTGCTTTTCTCTTCCACCAATAATGTAGAAGGGTTCCCACTTCCTCAAACTCCAATCAAAAAATAATACTGTTATTCGTTTAATTTATTTTATTTCATTACTAGTGAAACTGATCTTATTTAGCAGTGCTATTGGCCATTTATGTTTCTTTTGTTCATTACCTACTTAAATCCTTTGCTCATTTTTCTATTATGTTTACCTTTTCCTTATTGGTCTTTGATAACAGCAGTAATATCAGCAGCTAATATCTAACGTTTATTAAGTGTTATGAGCCAGTTCTGGGTATTTTATGTTTAATCTTGCCTAATGAGGTGAGTGCTTTCACCAGCACTGTTTCATAAACAAGGCATCTAGGCACAGAGAAGTTAAGTAGTTTACCTAAGGTAACATAACTAGTAAATTTGTTATATTAAGGAGATTAACAATTCATCCTGTACATTACAAAGACCATCAACCTATCAACATGTGGTTGAAAGTGCTTTCATTGGTTTATCCTCCAACATTTAATTTTATTTGTGGTGACTCTTGCCTGCAAGGATTAGCTGGACTCTATTGCCCTCAAATAAATTGGCTTTTCTTTTCTGTTTCTGCTTTTGGTATCCGGATCACCTAAAAATATTTTAAATAAATATTCACCTAAGAATATTTATTCTTTAAATAAAAAATATTTTAAATAAATTTAAATATTTTTAAAAAATTCAAATACATTCAAGTAGTATAAAAAGTTATAAAACAGTTAAATTACATTTTCTCCTTTATATGAATCTGAGTTCTATAAAGCAAAAGTATTTCCTTTAACTATTTATGTTTTTAGTTCTTCTGATGGCTGTCCTAGAACTCTAAATAATATGGATAAACCTCTATTTCTTGATTTATCAACTCCACACAATATATATTGATTTACTATTATGAAAGATGTGACATTTTAGTTAACTTATCCCTTCCTTTCCCTCTCCCCTTCTCCAACTAACTCCCGTGAGTAACATCAATTTTGATTGTGAGTGCCTTTATAACTTTATGTAATATACTTCAACCTCTATTTCTTGATTTATCAACTTTAGACAGTATGCCTTAACTAAGTGCTTCATTCTTAATGGGGGAAATCACATGTGAAAATGGTTATTCTCTATATTCCTTGGATCATAAAATGCCGTATTTATGAAAGAATGCTCCACTAGAAGCAAGTCTATCCTTAGTCATTTTAATGAAAGCAAAGGGATCTGTGTAAGTAGAATGGAAGATATTGATATAAATGGTTACATAAATTATACGTATCTTTATATGGCATAGATTACATATATTATAGATATTTTAGAGTCTTTCCAAATATATTGCTTTATTTATTGCTCAGAATAATTTTTTAATGGATATAGAACAACTATTCTCACATTTCATAGGTACAGAAACAAGCCTGGAGAGTTTATAGCCATATACAGTCACTGTCGTGTTCTTCTAGGTTTGGTTTTGTTTCTGTCCAACATCTACTTCTTCTTTTTGGTGGCAATATTACTCTAAGCAATAATCCTACCTTTCCCCAGTCTTAGTTTATGTGCTTCCAAGAGAAAATGGGTATAGTCTTAAACTCATGAAGTGTGCTACTTAGAGCTGAGCCAATAAATTCAGGACATTTATTTCCCTGGCCACACTGGGTCTGAAGAGGCATCCTAATCTATAAGGTGTATTAAGATTTGGATTGGGAATAATGGGACAAGGACTCTTGCTCTATTCTCCTGAAGAAAGTTTCAGCCCTCAGAGTTGCTGGCAGCCAACCTGTTACCAGGTAAAGAAACTAACCTTGAAGAAACTGAGAAAAAAAACAAAAACAAACAAAAACAAAAACAAAAAAAAAACAAAAACAAAATAAGAGTCCTGCTCTTCGCTGGATCCTTTGTTACCATTTTTATTCCTTTATTCAGTCACATCAGCCAACACAAATTCCCTTTTTGCTTACTCCAGTTTGGGTTGGTTTTCTGTCAACTGTAATAACTGCACCCTTAATTCGTAGTAATCCTGACACAAGCTCTTTTTACTTCAATCTAGGGCTTTTTGTAGTCTACCATGCTGTCTCTGAAAGTAATGTCTTTGTTTGGGATTCAGAAACACACATCCTTTAAGACCTCTTCAGTATATCTTTTGCTTTCCTTTATAACCTATTAAACAATCTTTAGAAATGCACAACCATCATGTGGAATTCATTCATTTATGAATCAATTCACATTCTCCATGTTTGGGCATGACATTCCCTACATACTTAAAATGACAGTATGAGTCAGAGAGAGACAAGCTAATTTCGACATTCTTTGTTAAATAAAGTTTCTGGATCATTTTAAGCCATAGGGACACCATCCACCACCAGCTGCTGTGTACAATAGTTGTGGTCATCAAATTTGAATCTTGAGAGAATATCCAAGTAGATGCCCCACTAAGCGCAGAGCCTAACGTTGGGTTCCATCCCTCAATCCATGAGATCATGACTTGAACTTAAGCTAGGAGTCAGACACTTAACAAGAGTCAGACACTTAACCAACTGAGCCACCCAGGCACCCCTCATTTGTTCTTTTAATATGCATTTCAAGCATATAGACTCTGTCTTCAAAAAGTTACTATCTCACAAAAGGCAAATATATGTGTGAACCCAAGATTGCCCTGCTATGCTGGATGGGAACTGATGCAGGTTCATGCTAGGCTGAACTAAGGGCTTAGCATGTGGGCTAGTGGTTCCTCAAAGAGACTGAGGTTAAGTGGTGAAAGACTTGATTTGACAGAAACAAAAGCTGGGGAAGAGGGAACTCTGTGTGTGTGGGCATGAGGCATGAGTTACCAGGCAGAGAGTTGTGTCAGGGTGCTATACAGTTAAATGTGAAGGAAGAAAAAAGTGAGGAGCCAAATATTTGAACTTCTGGTCTGAAAGTCATGCACAACTTTTAAATAGGGCTTTTCGAACGGAGCAAGAAGGTAGTTGGAAGAGAGAGTCTGGAGATGGTGCATTAAAAGGAGAGCGAATGTGTGTGTGAGAGTAGGTTTATAAAAAGAGATCATCATATGTGCTGTACACAAAGTTTAAAAAGCACATAAGCAAGTGAGCAAGTGAAGAGTATGACATGGTGGAAAATTGCACAGGGTGGAGGATGTGGCCAGCAACAAATGGCTCTGGTGGACGAAGAGTCCGGACCCAGGATGGTGCAGGCACACACTACTCAGGAGAGCTCAGGAAGAAGCCAGTGGGGTCCAGGTGCACCAGGTAGACTAAAGAGCCTGAAGGTTTGAATGTGTAGAAGTTCCCATGTCACGTATTCCTAACTTAGTTTTCTTTTACTTTAAAGGTAGAACTCTTTGGGATCACTCAGTGTGAAACCTAAATCGCCAAATCTGGGAACCATAAGATTTTGGCTAGAATGGCAGGGGTCTTGCCCAGTAAGGAAGAGATCTGGCCATGGTGGGAAACACTTTTTAAGACATGCAACCCATGGGTACATGAGAGAAAAGGCCCTGCCATAATAACCATGTATTTACTTGAGGAGAGAATAGACTGTTTCAAATGCCCCCAGGGCTGGTGCACAACAGCAACAGCAACAGCATTCATCCTTGGAGTCTGCATTTTTAGTGGGAACTACTGTGAACGATGGTGCTGGAAGTGGAAAAGGCCAAACTCTCGCTTGGTTGTAGCTGTGTGACTCTTTCTCAAGCTCATTTGTGCTTTCGTGGTTTCGTTTTGCTTGGCCTTTTACAACTTGGCAGGCCAGGAAGCAAAAATGAGGGACTCAGCAGACTTAAATTTTTTTTTACTCCAAATGTTCCTTTGATACGACTATTTCCTGGACAGAGATTCCTGATGTCCTAATTAATTGTTCTCGGTGTTTCTTTAAAAGCATCCTTTAGTATCCGTGTATCTGCCATGGATTTTGCCCTCAATTTGCAGTCACTGATATTTTCCTTTAATGCTGGAAAGGCACTTCTCAGGCCAGGTGAAATACGAGTTTATTTGAAGACCTTGCTTAAAAGTTGCTGAGTTCAGTGGCAACTCTGGGTGGCAGCCTTAGGAAATGTCATCGGGCAGACGAAGAGTACTGCTGCACTGCTGTTTCCAACTCCTCTCTGTGAGATCTGACTTTTAAAAATCTTTTGTTACTGCACAATACATTTTCAAATGCATTTGAGGTAATTAACACCCGGAATGGAGTCCTGTTGTCACATTTAATTATCAGATAGCTATTTTCCTTTGGGGTATTTGACAGTTGCCCAAAATGTTGATCTTAATCTAAAACGAAGAAGAGACCTCTGACATAATGAAAGCCACCGAAGCAGCATTTATTAAATATAAATGGCAAGTATCTAAAGGAGAGGTGAGGAAAGAGCACTAGTTCTCATCTTGAAAGGAAAATTCTTCCAGGATCAAGAGAAAATTATGTTAGCGCTTAGCTGAAGCTCCATTAGTTTCACATGTCATATGCGGATTTAAAGATGTGTGTGTTCCTATAACACATTACAACTGGACTGAGAAATTAAGAGCATTCTGACTCTCAGGTTCTATCTCCAATTTGTCAAACTTACTATAAATACAATGGTTAGCATTAATCCATTATCTGGAAAATGGCTTGTCGAAAGAAAAAAATGAAATGATGTTGATTTGAAATGAGGGAAGCTCATTTATGTGCATTTTAGGAAGTCTAAGTAAATCAGCTAAATCTATGCACCTGAGGAAAAGAAAAGTTACCCTCTGGGTAGTATCTTATAACAGGTTGGAAACATGAAACTCATTAATAGTGTTAGAAGTTAGGTACCTAATGAATTATACTCATTATTAGAGATTTTCTATGGTAGCAATTCCTTAAAAACTAGAAATTGCCACATCTCTATGACATAAGAGAAAAGGTACTTTAAAGCTACTGGGAATTATCACCAACTGGAAGGACGCATATTTTATTCACGTGGTCAGAAAAACAGAGGCCAAGTTCTGGTACTTACTATGTGAGGACAATGGCCACTGCATCATTCAACACACTCTCCCCAAACAGGAGTGTGTATAAGTCGGGGTCCACGTGCAGTTCATGGAAAATGGCCAGTACTGTCACTAGGAGGAAACACACAAATATGCAGTTAGCTGAAACACAGCAATGGATTTGTCCTTGGTTGTGGCCACCTCTAAAAAGGATTCATTAAATGCTCATCTTCTCAAATCTATCCACTGTATCCACACTGAATGTTTATTTTTAAAAAATTATGATGAGTCACCATTCCCTTGCTTACAGATTTCTCTAGGCTTCCCAGATAAAGTTTGAGCTCCTTGGTACAAGTCTTCTATAGTTTGCACCCTGTTTACCTTCCAGAATCTCCCCCTGTGTCCTCAGCTCGCCCTTTACTGCCTGCCTCATGTCACACTGAACTTCCCATAATTTCCCCAAATCACCCAAATCAGGTAGTTTCTAAATTAACTTTGCATTTTGGTTCTCTTTACCAGAGCAGCAATTTCTTTCCCATCCATGAACTACCGTTCTCCCCACTCCTTAAATACACACACACACACACACACACACACACACACACACACACACACACGCAGGCACCTTCTTGCTTCCTCCAAACCCATTCTTCAAGAGTCAGAAACCTCTCAAGTGTCCCCTAGGACCCCAATTCCTCAGCAGAAATCTGGCTCAATCTTTTTTGATCCCCATATTTGAATCAAATCACAGAACTTATCACAGAAGCCACTGTGAGCTCCCTAGGGACAGGGTGCATCTTTGTAACACAAAGTACTTAGGCAAATGCTCAATAAGTGATTGATGCATGAATGACAGAGTGAATGAATACATTAATGAATGAATGTTGTTACATGGCCTACTCCTGTGACGGGAGAGGCAGCGCAGCACCTGGTCTCATTCTCTCTTGAGGTTATGCTCAACTATAAACATGAACCCTGTGTTCCTAAGAGCAGGACCTAAGGACTTGTTTCTGGCAGCCTACTGCATGGCTCCTATATGCATACATATTGTATGGAGCCTCTGAGTAGACATTAGGACAGTAAATAATCACACACTGATTATATGTGTTCATCAGAACCATTCAGTGTCTTGATACTTGAAACAGTTATGCAGAGTATGAACAGCAATCATTAGGAAAATGATCCATTGAAAAGAGGATGATTGAGAATGATACTGATGGTAGATTTTCACTTCTGTTCTTTCCTTTCCTACTTCATGGACTGTGAAGTTAGTAACCATGTTGTATAAAAGAATAGCACTATGGGGAACAAAAGCTGAGTTGGAAGGTTTTGTAAGTTGAGTCAAGATGTTTGGCACTTGTTCTGCTGCAGTGGGGAGCCATGGAAGAATTTTAATCAGAAGAGTGACAATTTGATTTTAGTTTTGGAAATAAAGCACAGGCAGCAGGGCAGAGGGCAAAATGAACATGTGGCAAGAGGCTTTCCCGAAAGTTCTTCCAATGAATGAGCTAGAAAGAATCCTAGATTCAGACTCACCAACTCCTGGAAATCCTGCTTCACCCAGAACATCCACCATCCTGGGTTCTGATAGGTCAATGGCCACAGGACTTTGTACTTTACTTATTCATGGATTCTTATCTTTCCCACGTGTCAGTAGCCCTTAGGACAGGGCTACAATATAGCAAGCCTTTAATGAGTGAATAAATAAAAGGTAACGTCAGAGAGGACATAGTAAAAGAGACTATATGTCCAAGATATTTGGGATGGAGAATTGATGAGACTTGGTATTTGAAAGGCAGCAAAGGGTGACTCTGGGTTTCAATCCTAGACAATTAGTGGATGGGCTGCTGCAAATGAGAAATTAGTTTGTAGACAGGGGAATCTAGTAACTTTGGTTTTGGACATGTTGACTTAAATAGGTGGAATTTCAAGTGGAAATTTCGATAAGAAAGCTGGAAATAAAAGGTTGGAACTGTCCAGAGTTAAGGCAGAAGAAAAAATTGGGGGGTTATAAGCATATAGATGAAACGCAAAGCCACAAGAATGGCTGAGCATCTGGGCAAAGTATATAAGTAAAGAAGAGAGTCCATAAGAGATTTTTAGAGGGCTGAATGGAGAAAAAGAAGCATGAAAAACACATGTGGTATTTTTGCCAAACCTGACCCTAAACATGAACAAGTCAGCTGGAAACTACATCCATCATGAATTTCTGTAGACAGATTTTTATTTACTAAAAATTATCCCAGAGGAAGGAATATTGAACTCAACAACCAGCTTTGGGATAGAAGAGACAACAGAAATAAAATGTCATGAATTGGCATGACAATTAGCCAGATCCCATTTTGCCAGACATAGAATCAATTTCATTATTCTAGCTGAATAGGTCCTTAATTATGATGGGCAAAATGGCAGAGATGTACTCTCTAGTAGTGGGTAGCTGTTCACATTTGCTGCAACCCTTAGCCTTTGCAGGTAGTGTGGTAGGAGGAGAAGGTAGCAATTATCTCTGCTAAGTAATCTCTTTCTCCTTCTTGGATAGAGTCAAGACCCTATACCTCATCAAAACAAAGAGGTTTCAGTTGGGGGTTTTAATTAACAACATTTTCCTTTTACTGGGATCTTGTGGAATAAAAGTGCAGTTATTCTTAAACTACAAAATTCTATCATTGCAGCTTTATTGTTGACTTTAGTCTCTGTAGTTATTTGTATTTCTAAGCTCTGGAGATAACTTGCAGCTCATCTGCATTCCCAGAGAGGTTTCCTAGGCTCACAAATAGGGATGAAGAACATGGGTTCCTCTCCCCACCTCCCCAGTTATGGGGTCCCCTCTGTGCTGAGAGGAACTCTTCATTTTTTCAGTGAGAACTTTAGGCATCTGGAGGGAAAGGCTTTTAATTGAATATCCAGTTTTGTTCAAAACTGTTCTGGCATTCCCACAATTCCTTTTGCACAAAGAACTGAACCCCACTTCATAAGCAATATCCCACACAAAAGAGAAAAGCTATTACTGTGCACATTCCTATCTACCCTGTGAAGAAATGGAACAACTTCGAAATAAAGCCAGGCAGTGTATCCTGGAAGATGGAATATTTGCTGGGACCACAAATGAATTGAATAGGTGAGTCAGGAAATTAGCAACCCACTCTTGCTGCTAAGCTTGGAGCTCTTAAAAACTCATTTCATTAGCTCACTGGCAGGGCTCAATCTTACACAGAATGTCCAAGACTCTGTGGCAACTTCCTAGGAGATAACTCCTTGGAATGGTGTGGACACGCAAACATCAGCTCTGCCCATACACGGCTGGATTTGTAAGGACAACCTGGGCCCAAGGCTGGCCCAAAAGCAACGCCTATTTAGATGAGCCTTCCTGTGAGACTATGAGGAGAACACATTGGACATCATGTAGATAGGAAGGGGTGGAGACACAACCCAATTTCTTAAACCTCCGATTTTAGCAGGGATTTAGTTATGTTTGCTTTTGTCAAATTTTAGTTCTACTTATCTTTTTGTGGCAGGTTCTAACACTCCAACTGGTTCTTGGGACTCCTGCTCCTCCACCATATACCCTCCCTATCTGACTTTTTAGCTAGAGAAAAACCCACATTGTCTCTCAAATTGGTACAAGCACTTATAATCTTAGGCTTAAGTAGATGAACACAAACACACACACACGCACACGCACACACAGCTACTCCAGGAGAGAGTAGTGGATGATTGAGAAATGTCATTGAATCATTGGAGATTTCTGAGAAAGTAACTATAGTAGTCAAATAGCAAGGGGTAGTGGGGAACATGGATGATGAGGCAGTGGTGTGGACTGCACTTCTAAGAAGCTGGTGATGAAAGAAGGAAGGAGAAAAAAGTAGTACCCAATGGGGTAGAAAGCCAAATGGGGCTTTCTCTTAGATTTCTAATTTATAGGTTGAACAGAATAAGCCAGAGGAAAGAGAGGCTGAAGACAGAGGAAAAAGAAAGGGAGCTGCTAGATCAAGATCAAGAGAAAGCAGAGAACAAGTGAGGAGTTGAAATAAAGTTGTCTTCTCAGTAAAGATCATTTGCTGAGTGCAAGGGGACCAATGGATGAATTAGAGGCTAAATGAGGGTTGAAAATATCCAGAATATCTGCTGAGGTGGATGTTTCAAATTTTGTGAAAAATTGTTAAGGTCATATATAGGATAATTCTTATTCTTCAAGAGAAAAGCCCTAACAGTGAAGTAATATATTTTGATTAATTTCTTCATCATACCAAGAGTCTTGTCCCCTACTGCAAACTTATTTTAGCATCAAAACTAATACTTTCTCTTCTCAAATATAGTAAGCATAACTGGAGATGAAAATACAGATAAGGACTGCTAGACCTCATCAATACATCCATGTGCCAACTCTTAAAAAGATGTCCCCCCCCCCTTTTTTTAATGCTAGCATTTTAACTATTTTCCCAATGCTCTTTCTCTTTCAGTCACTTCTAAGTCTTCAGGGTGATTTAATGACAGTCCCTTCCCTAGGATCTCCATTAGCAGCTTTCTGACGTGTGTGTGTGTGTGTGTGTGTGTGTGTGTGTGTGTGTGTGTGTTTTACAAGGAATTTACATTTCAAATGGTATTTTAATGCAGCAGCTTTCAACAACCTAGCACAAGATCTGCCTGGGTTCTATGGACAACCCCACACAATAATTCTTACCCCTATTGTTCTAAGCTATTACTCAGTCTTGTCAAAATGCTGGCTTTCTCTGGAGAGTACTCTCTGTGGTTTTCCAGGCAAATCAGTATGTAGGACACTTGTCCCCGACACATGGAGAATCAAATACCTCAGGCTTGTTCAGTGGAATTTTGTCAGGCCTGACAGGTGGAGAACCCTGGAATTCTCATAAACAAGGTAGCATTTTTCCATTTCCAAAAGTGAATATTGTGCAAATGTGTTTTCTTTTTTTCAGAGGGTTGAGAGAGGAAGAAATTCTCCTGTAACTTTCTCTACTTTTCTGAAATATTGTACACAGTGAGATTTCAAGGAGAGGCTTCCAAAGAAAATTGAAGTATCCTGGATACAGGTTGAAATACTGGATTTTTTTTTTTTTTTTATCCTAAACCTTCTCAGTGGAGACTCAGCAAAGGAATCAGTACACAAATTGGTTTTGCCAGTCAAGCCCTGCTAATCATATCCCAGAAATACAACTAGAAAACCTCACCTTTCTAAAATAGATGAAAGAAACAATACTAGATCTAGAAAGTTAATCACTAGATGTTACTTCATTGAGGTAACTCTAAATGAGAAGTTATACAAAACATCATGAATGATTTAGCCTTAAAACGTTGTAATTTTATTTTGGCCATCAATATGATGAATCATTTTGGTACAGAGTTAGTAGTGGAGAAAATACTATATGCAATCACACTATTATAGTCTTCTTTACCGGGGACCCTTGGGAGAAATAAGCTCTAATGCCCCGAGGCAATGTTTTCAAAGTATCATCTAGGGACCCCTGGGGCTTTCTGGGACCTATTCAGGAAGATCCCCAAGGTCAAATCCATTTTCAGAATAATGTGAAAATATTACTTGCATTTTACTTTCTTAATCTTTCATCTGTATACAGTGGAATTTTCCAGCGGCTATGTGATGTGAGATAGTGCAATTGAATGCAGACACAGATGTGAGAATCCAGCTGTCTTCTATTACAACACACATTAAAAAATGTAAAACAATGTGACTCTGCCTAGTAAAATGTTTTTGATTTTGAAATTAATTTATTTTTCCTAAAAATATGTTATTTAAGATGTTAATGGTTTATGATTGTTATGTTTTTATTTTTATTTTTAGATTGGGGTTAGTACACAGAGAGAGAAAGAATCAAGCAGGATCCACACCCAGCATGGAGCCCAAAACGGGGTTCAATCTCAGGACCATAAGATCATGACTTGAGACAAATTAAGAGTCAGATGCTTAACCAACTGAGCCACCTAGGCACCTCTATGATTGCTATTTTCAATTAGCAAAATATGTTTCAAAATTTTTAAAGTTCTAATATGGTAAATATTGATAGATATAACATACATAAACAAAAACTCCTTGGGGTCTTTCCCTAATTTTGAAGAGTTGTAAAGGGGTTGTGACAACAAAAAACTTGAGAAGCATTGTCCTAAGGCATTTGTATGTAATGAATTAACTTACATTCTAGGCATTAAGATAAGCATCATCTTGTAAAGAAGTGAAAAAACAGTCCCTCAAATCATTTTCTGTAAAGCTTAATTCTCTTGTTGGATTCCTGTTGAGTAAGACTCCCTAGATTTTAATGTCTTTTGTCACATAATAACAAGTTGATTCTTTTGGCATACATGTAGAGGATTTCTATGAACTCTTAAATGAAGGAAATTATTCTTTTCACATTAACTCCACTAACACACTCCTGGAATCACATTTCTGTCATTGGTACTTGTATTTGTTTAAGTCCTTTGTTTTGGAATGTAAGTGCTTTGTGGACAGAGACTGTTTCTTCAATACTTAGATGCATAATAAAAACATTGATAATCACATCCTTGATTCAAACATGGCTGAATGGTGTTCCAGAATAATCTACCTTCTTTTGCGCTTAAAAACCAAAAGTAAGGTTCTTAGAAGTCATAGGGAGTATAAAAAGGTCATTTGAAAATCATGATGTTTGGCATTGAGAAGAGAAAAATAAATAAAATATATAAATACAGGAAAGAGAGAAACCTGAGAATAAATCTGGGGTTGGGGGATGTTTTCCAGATCCCGTATTTGGGAATTTACAGCCTGAAATCTGCTCACACTTTAGCTAGTACTTTAAAATTTTTCCCAAAGGTATCTACAATAGGAATATTCTAAATTTAACATTAGCACAGAACATAAACATTTAACGAAGACCCAATTTTCTCACCAATGGTGTTTAATGAGCCATGCTGCAGTTTAATGGGGAATCTTTGCAGTAAGCCCAATATCTGAGTGAGGATGACTCATCCTGTTGTACAAGGATTCTCCAATCAGGATCATTACTTAAGCATTTTGCCATTTTAAAAATGAACATGGTAGACAAGGGTTTGCCTACAAATCACAAGATAATAAATTATTTATATATATATATATATATATAAATGTGTATTTATTTATATATAAATTATTTATAAATAAATTCAGAGAAAAGCTCAGTGGAGCCGTAAAGCAGCTAAAATTTGGATGAGTCCCAAGAAATCAACACTTGGAGGTAAAGATATCACTGTGACCCATTAAATGTAACAATTGTAAGGAAAGAGATAATTGTGTTAGTCATGATCACAGTACACATAAAATAAATGGGCCTCACAAACAAATTTTTCTCTTGCTACAAAAATATATGAAACAAATGGTGTCATCTACTATCATTTCTCAAGTTGTGGATCAAAACCCTGAGGGATAATTCAAGAAGGTTTCAAAATGAAGGGTAAATATTCCTGTTTTCTAAGCAGATCAGCAAAGCTGGTAAGAATGAACAAAAGTAATATTGAGGAGAGTCAACACTGAGCATGTGAGAAAGAAAGGGGAAAAAAAAGGAGAGAAATCACATTATGAATCCACTCATTCTCCTTATCACTCTGTGTGGTAGGCTGAATAGTGTCCCCCAAAGATGTCCATACATCTATGTCTGGAAGCCGTGCATATATTATATGTGGTGAAAGAGACTGTCTGAATATACTTAAAGTTGCCTTAAAACAAGTAGATTGTGTTGGATTATATGGTTGGATCCAACCTAGTCACATGAGACCTTAAATGCAGAGAAACTTCTTTGCCTGGAGTCAGAGAGATGCAGCTGAAGAAAAGGCAGAAAAGAGACTCAAAAAAAAAAAAATGTCAGGAAGATTTCATGTTTGAGAAGGATACCTACAGTGTTGCTGACTGAGGGACTGAGATGCAGGAGATCACCTACAAGGGCCAAAGAGAGATCTCTAGGAGGCAAGGGTGTCCCCAGTTTTCTGTCAGCAAGGAACAGACCCTATTAATCATCTGAATGAGCCTGGAAATGGATTCTTCATACAGTTTTCCCATAAGAGGCAGCTAATCAACATTTTGATTTTGGCCTTGTGAGACCCAGAGTAGAGAACCCAGTTGAATCACCTGGACTACTGACCCACAGCAGTATAAAAATAATAAGTTTACATTGTCTTAAACTGTTTGTGGTCATTTGTTAAGGCAACCCTAGCAAACCAGTACACTCTGCTCCCCTCTCATAGGAAGAGCTACAAAATGAATGGGCAGGTTAAGCCTCCCGGCATTTGACTTTTTAATAGGAGTTCCTGAGTAGGGATGTGGCTAGAATGACCTCTCATAAGCCACAGTCCTCTCTGCCCCTACCCCACCACTGGTAGAAAAGAAGTCACTTAGATACATCCATGTCTTAGATCATGCTTAGCAAGGAAAAACACAGACCAATGAGAAGGCTGTGGTTTGGGAATGTGTGGCTATGGGGCCCTATGTGTTAATAATCTTTGTATGTTACCCTCAGTACAGTCGTCACGCACAACAGATCACTCACTCTGAATGTGCTCTTTCATAGCTCATCAAATCACTTTAGTTTCCAGTGTTTACCCCTATCTAGGGTACACAGTTGAGCATGATCAGCATGAAGAACTGGTGCTGAGGCAGGAATAACAAAGTCTAAACCAGGATGGGAGGTCAGCACAACTGGGCAAACCAAGTCTGAAGAGAGCAAAGCCAAAAGTCATAAAACAGCTTTTAAGCAAGCAATGGCCACTTTTATTTTTCTTCTTTGAACCTTTTTTTTTTTTTTTTGGTATTTTATAAACTTACTATAATAAGCATGCATTCCTTGTAAAATAAGAAAGGATAAAAGCCATTTTAAAAATTGGTAAAATTTAATGAGGAGATAAAATGTGGAGCTCGAAGTCTCTTCCCTCATCTCAGGAAGCAATGCATGAGGACCCTCCTCCCCACACTCCTTCTTAGAACTTCCTCCAGAGTTTCCAGACTACCAAGTCCTTTAGTAGTAGGGCATGTAGACCCTTGTTGTCTCCCAAGTGCTCTCGCTCTGTCTCTTTTTTTAATACTGAGGAAATTAACTTCTCTTTGCTTCCCTTCAGCCCCTCCAACCTCTTTTCCTGTCTCTCCTTTGTGAACCCATCCCTTTAATACAAATACTGGCCAGGAATATCTCCTTGGTTCCCTTCTCACTCTACCAATTAGTCCTGGGCAATCTTATTCACACCTGGTCATCTTAATTTCCAGTCCATCCCTTTCTCTCTGTCAACAGACTCCCATATCCAGCCACTGAGAAGACAATTCCACTTGGAGTTCTTCTATCTGGGACAAATACTGGTTAACCACCAACTGTGTGCCTGACACTGGGTGGGGGTGTTCCCCACTCACTAGTCATACCCAGTCAATCTGCTGCTCTTAGTCTCGAATTACTCAGAAATGACATTATCACCAACCAAGAAGCTCTTCGCTTGTGTTAAAAAATGTTGTGATCTATCTTATTTGCAGCGGGAAGATCTCTGGACTGTAGAGGATATGATATCAAGAGGCAAACCACACTTTGCAGTTCAGTAGTTTACAAGGTCAGTCAAGGAAAGAAAAAGAAAACAGTTTCAGAGGTGCTATATTACATCAGATACTGCAGCATGAACTCACTTTGTCATATCTGAAATTTTAGCCCTTCTATGGTAATCCTTTCTGGACTGGAAAATAATATAAGAACGTAGAAGTTCGACTGTAGATAAATGCATTTTCTTATGTGAAAGCAGCATTAAAAAACAAAACAAAACAAAGCAAACCCTGAGAAAGAGCTTGCAAGCATTTTAACTTTTCCTCGAACTAGTTCTCTTGAATAAAAAGTTGGTCATTGCTGGTTGTCGGTTGTTCATCTACATATTCACTGATGCCTTTTATAGTTTCTGGCAAGCAGTAGACAATTAATTCTGTTGATTAAATGAGTGAATGAATGAATGACGCCTGATGGTCATGCACCATGTAGCAAACTCCTTGAGGAGCAGACCAGTTCTTGCCTCTCTTATATTCTCCCACTGTGATCAGTCACTTCCTTGCCCACTCACTCACCTGGCAGCACTTTTTATAAAAATCTGTCTCCATTTCAGTTCAAAATAATGAATTGAACAATACAATGCTTTTTATCTGTAGTGCCCAGGTAAAAGGTCAGCCTCTGTCCTTTCTTGGCTGTGTTCTAGGAGGGAAGCCACTTCACAAGGAATTCTAAAGCAAGGGGCCTCTGAGAGGCTGTGAAGGGCAAGAGGACCCAACCCCAGTCTGCTACTAGTGGGTGCTCCTGGCTCCTCTGGGCATCTTGTTCTTAAGGAGGCACTCACTTTCCGAGCTGTGCAGATGCTGACTCTGCACTTACACAACCCTGAGTTAAGTGCCATCTTCAACTCGACTCCCTAGTTGCCTTCCTCCTCCAGGGTTTTGACCTCAGTCAGCCAAGCTGAGCCCTAGAGGGAGCCAGACAGCCTCTCATCCAAGGAAATACTCTCTAAGAAATTTCCAAATCCAATTTGCCACAATGTGCAATGTCTTCGTTAGCACATAAATGGAACGCGGGGGCTGGACGCTGACTTTCAAAACTTCTGCCCTGCAGGTCTGTCTTTGAGTATTGCTGAGAATGAACTGCTTTCATTTAAACAGAGCCATTCTGTTCCCCAAAGCAGTGAGCCAGAGAGGTCTGTCAGCCACAGCTGTTTCCCAGCTGTCCACGGAGCTGTTGAATTGCTTCAAATGATTTTTTCAGTGTGTTCTTGAAATCCCATCCTCAGAACACCTGGAGTCTTGCTTTATCTACTTTCAATATCCTGAAGCATTTATATAGTTGGTTGTCATCTATTATCTTCTCCACTTCTGTTCTGTGGAGCTGATTTTCCATACCTGGGCTTCCAATATCTAAAGACACACCTTTGTGGCAAGGTCTGTCCCAATACAGAGATGATGGTTGGGAACTTGACTCTGATATAAAACCAACCTGCATTCAGATCCTAGCTGTGATGCAAATAAACTTGGTGATCTTGAGCCAGTTACTTAACCTCACTAGGCTTTCAGTAACATTCGTCAGTACAGTGGAGATAAAAATATTCCCTACTTTATAGAGTTTTGGATGACAATTAAGTGGGATAATTCATGTAAAGGGTCTGGTATGCTGTATCTCACTTAGTGGTGGATATGATTACTGTTATTTATGTCATCAAAATCATTAGACAGTTTGTCCATTATAAGATGGAATGATACCTTCTACCTGCATGTTTCTCCTTTGACCCTCAAAAATTACTTCAAGAGAGAAAAATGGATATTATCAAGCAGAGAAGCGATGATAACTCTTCTCACAAATGACTCCTTCTCTCACAAATTACTCCTTGAATTTCTGCACTTGGAAAAAGCACCTAATTCTTACTAGGCATTTACTTTCTCTTTCAGAGACCCAGGGTCCCCATCTAAAAATGAGGACGAGTGAGGTTGCCTTTAAGATACTTCCAAAGCTAAAATTCTATGGCTCTCAGACTTAAACTCCAAAACTAAAGACTGTAGATGTAGAGGGAATACATTTTCCTAATTATGCTGATGGAGCCTATGTGCAGTACTGAAACCAGGAATTGTAGAACAGCAAGTAGAGAATAATGTCATGGACAAATGACGTTGAGTTTGATTATTGTCTGCATGAGTGAGGAGAAAGTTGTTATAATAGCAAGTACACGTGCCCTCCTTGCCTTGACCCTGACCCTTAGGATTATCAATTCAGGACACCCCCAAAAGTGTGTGAGCCCAGGGAGATCTTGCCAAGTTTGAGCAGGTCATATTGTCCATGGTCCTATATGGGAATGAAAAACTGCTACTCATAGGGCCATCTCTTACAGGAGAGAAACATGGTTCATGCTTCCTCCAAATGACATGTTATCTTATTCAATCAGGCAAATATTGGCTTAAAGTGAAGAGAGCTCTAAGACTTCCCAGATTCCCTCTCGCCAGAGGGAACCGGGGCCCATGGGGCCTTTCCTCTGTGCTTACAAACTGCTTAGACTACCATTGTCTTATCTCTCTTATCTACAGCCACCTTTACAGATTATTTTTTAAAGATTTATTTATTTATTTGAGAGAGAGTGGGGAGAAGGGCAGGGGGAGAAAGAGAGAATTTCAAGCAGACTCACACTGAGCATGGAGCCTGAAGCTGGGCTCGATCTCAAAATGTGAGATCATGACCTGAGCCCAAACCAAGTCAGATGCCTAACTGACTGTGCCACCCAGAAGCTCCTACAGCCCCCTTTAGACTGGAGCTTCTTGAAGGCAGGATCTGCGTCTGGTTTATTACCCCTTCCCTCAACCAGACCTATAGTGCTTAGGACATACATAGCAGGTACTGAATAAATGTTTGCTAAGTGAAATTATAAAAGGAAAACTTGACTATTGGGTTTCATTTTGTGCTGAGCCTAATTGGCACATCACTGTTCTATTTTCAGAAGTAGCAGTGGTCTAGAAAAAAAGAATATTGGACATGCTTTGTCTCCCATCTCTGGCACTTATGAGCCTTGTAGATTCAAATAAACCATTTAAGTATTTAGAACCTCAGTTTATTAGAATGGAGATAATTGACTGTGGTGGTGATCAAATTAGATGATATATGTGTACACACTTAGTTAATGGTTGTTATCACTAGATGACATACTCCCAAGCAGAAAAATTCAGATGGAGCTTTTCATTTGCTGCCAATTGGTGGCTTTGGTTTGCTTCTAAATATTGACTCAAGTGCACCATTATTTTGATGGGTAGAATAAAGAACTTACTGATTTTAGAACTAGCTGCAAATTAGCTAAAGTCAATAATATATTTTGATCACATGGCTGTTAGCATATTGCAAAAACATAATCTAGTTATCTAAGGAAATAGAGGCTCTGGCTTTTGTATCAATCTTTCTCTGTGAAATCTTGAGAAAATTCAAAACATTCTCTGCACCCAATTATTTCACTTAAATGCATCCTCTCTACCCAAGAGCACTACATGAAAATAACTGAAGTGCTA
This sequence comes from Nyctereutes procyonoides, assembly GCF_905146905.1. NCBI lineage: Eukaryota > Metazoa > Chordata > Mammalia > Carnivora > Canidae > Nyctereutes > Nyctereutes procyonoides. Next base: position 39,650,872 of record NW_026575042.1, read on the forward strand.
TGTATGGAAGCTGAGTTCTTTGAAAGAGATACACAATATAAATCTAAGCTGTTATTTTTACTTCTGAGTAAATTTGTTCAAGAATAGTATCTGAGTTTATATGATGGTGTGTTATAGACCTAGGTTTCTGTAAAGGCTTTTAAACTGATACTACCCCAGTGCACTTAATATGGAATTGGATAGATACAGAAAATGCAGCTGAATTCCGTTAAGTGACACTATATTCAGGTTTGAAACACACTGCATAGTGAAAATGGCCAGTTGCTCTGCAGTCTTTAGAAGCCTGTTGCTTTCAATGCGAAGTATGCTGCCTAATATCCTCTGACTTCCTCAGAGGTGTCATTTTTCTCCCCCTGGAATTCAATGAAAGCATAAGAAAAGACCCTGAATATTTCTTCACTGTTTCCCTTCTCCCACAGTAACATTAATACACTACTTCTCTACCAAATACGGTACTAAAAGTAGAGTCACCCAAGTCTGTCCACAAATAACTGCACAAATGGTTCAAGGACATGAACCTTGAGCTATGCGTGAGCAATTTTTTTTCCTTCCGAATGTGGGCATAAAACCATCACAGTCTCCTCCTATGCTGCTTGGCAGATATTAAATGAATGTTGTCTCTGTTCTCTAAGCCAGCCTGGTACTGAAGGAACCACTTTGTACATTACATCGTATTTTTGACTGCAAATAGAAAGTTCTTCAGTTTTCTCTTGAATTCCTGTGCTGAATATTGATAACACCAGTGATGAGAAACCACAAACTTACTGTAGTCTAAAACTCTAAAATGCAGAGGCAGAGCGGGTCAGATGTGAAAAAAAACACAATGTATACGACTTTCAAAAGAGGACACAACCTGAGCAAAAGAAATAAATGAAGACCACAAATAAATATTGAAAAGTGATAGTGAAAGGAAAGTGTGATCAAAGGGACTGAAGGAAAACTAAGGTAAGAAATAAAAACTCTTCTGATTATGACAATGTTGGTAATCATTTCTCCTATGTTAAAGAAAAAAAAAACACCCAAAATTCTAACCAGAGAATTCGATGACAAATGAAAAAATATGAGACAGCCCTATTAAGTCACCCTTACTGGAGAGGCATTTCTCCAAAAATAACAGTTCTACTTTTAATTATAGGTTCTTGGGTCTGTTAATCAGCCATCTTCCTCAAGGCTAAGCTCGGTGCAAATAACAGACAAGGATTCAGCAAAATGCCCTGTTTAATTAAAAAATATTTAATTAAGAATATTTTTATACACATGACCAATCACCATTATTTATGCAGATGTTCCTTCATGGTTCTTTGGAAAGGTTTTTTTTTTTTTTTCTTTTCTTTTCTTTCTTTTTTCTATATGCTGCTCTTCTGCAAGAACTGCTGTGAAATGAGAAGCACTATGACTGGTAGTTAATACCTATTTTTATCAAAACAGCAGTGCAGCTCACACATCACCCGTGCAGCCGTAACCATAGTAACCCCAAATAGAAAGGGTCTTCAGATTATCAACACGATCAAAGGTAAGATAGTTCATGTGCCTCTGGAATAGTTACACTGAGGCAAACTTTAAAGGATAAAGGTGGCTTTTCTCCCCCCTACAACTTAATGTTGAATGAAAATAGTGACTTGCAAGTACAGTGTATAAAAACATCTCTCATTTTAGAAGACTCTTATTCCCTCAAAGTGTTAAAAGAAAAGATGAAAATTCAGCTATACATTTCTCCAGTGCTTTCATCTGATTATGCAAAGGAAACAATAATAATCATTTTGCCAAGTTGGAGAAATTGTTACAGGGAAAACTCCACCCTCTGGTGCCCTGCAGGATGAGAAGCCATATTTTGTGTCCATGTGTTTGGACAATGGCTATGGTTAGTGGTGACTGTAGACATACATTATATGGGATAAGCTATATATGGTGATTCAGGATATGGATTGGCAGTCCAATTATGAGGAAAAGGACCTTTTCATTAGAGAAACAGTGGAACTTGTTTTAAAAAGCAGTGAAGTACCAACCCAAACACAGACCTGAATTTGACTTTATAATTTGTGGTTGGGGTAGGATGGAATGGGGAGGAATGTGTGAACAGAGAATAAAGGCTAGAATACCCATACTCAATTATTTTGTCTGAGGAACTATGATTTATATAATTCAAATAGATATACAAGCCTTTATACAGCATTTTGTAATGCCTCATGTGACTATAAGAGCAACATCTGAAAGCACAGGGAAACTACGTGGAATTATAAATATCTAAATGTATAGCAGATATTACAAAAAAGTAGAGAATCCACATAAAAATAAATATAATTCAATTTTATTTCTCTTTTAAATCTCTTTATATTGGAGATTAACTATGAAACTGGATGAACAAGTAATGAAATATGAGAAACCAGTTATTTTATCATGGCTACTTAAGAATGGATACCTGGCAATTTTACGTTCAATCGTAAACAAATAAGAATGTAATGGCAATGTTATCTAAAAAGCCAATAAAAATAAAAAGGCTTAGAAGAACTCATTGTTAGTAATAGTGTATTTAATAAGTTAGCAATTTACAAATAATTTTCTATATAGCATTTCATGGGATCTTACAGCAATTCTGTGAAGACATTGGAGGTACTTTCTGTTTTGTTTTGTTTTGTTTTTATAGTATCTATTTTAAGGACAAGGGAAGTGAGGTTCAGAGAAGTTAAAGCACTAAAATGTAGTGCTCCTTTCACCCATGACATTAATATGGCCTTAATAAGCAGATATTTTCAATATTCAGGATAATCCAGCCACTAGAAGACCCTATTTTGACTTTACTTTTAGGTAACTCTCCTACCCCATCACACGCCTATTTTATTTCTAGTGGCAGTTCCTCTGGGGATTGAAAGTTTATGACCCATCCCTAATTGAGATCATTTTATGCAGATAATTTCCTAAGAGCTCTCTTAGATATTTAATCCACAAACATAGGAGCTGGTGACATACTCCCCAGTGTCCTAGCTCACATTTCCCCTCATGACCAATTTGCCGCAAAATTAGAGCGACACCTATCTGTGATTCAAGTAGCACATATTGGGAACTGGATAATGGAGATTGCCAGGAGATAGCCAGACTGGTGGCATCTCAGAAGGGAGGTTCCTACTGCAAGTGGTGGAAGTCTCAGAGAGCAGTAAGTAGCTTGCTTCACTCAATAATTTACCAGTTTACTGAGAAATGCAAATATTTACCATCGATTCTTATATCCATTAGATCTCTGGACTAGCATCATTAACATCAACTGGACACTTAGAATTGCAGTTTTGGAACCCACCCCAGATCGACTGAATCAGAATATCTGGAGGAGAAGCCCAGGAATATGCATATTAAAAAACTCTCCAGGTGAGTTTTAAGTACACTCAAGTTGGAGAACTACTAAGTAGAGCAGGATTTACCTCAGCAATTATCTAATTCCTCTAGGAATATATGAGCAAACTAAACCTAGAAAGGCAATGTAGCCACCTGATTTTCCCTGTGAATTAGTAGTAGGAACCGAACTGGATCTCAGATCTCCCAAGTCCCAGTAATAAAAATAATACGGTGCTATGACACTTGTTAAATAGGGGCTGGTTGGGCTCACATTAGGAAAGCAGAGACTTTGACTTTGTATCTATATTCCTCTTGGCTTCTAAATTCAATAAATGAATTATCATTCATGCATTTAATTTAGGCTCCAGACAGGATAATGCCGGAGTGAATTTTATAAATTCAATTAACAAGAGCCAGTAGTCTCCTTATGAAAGCCAACATCCAGCGCTCAGAGCTTCATCAAGCACTTGGGATTCTTAGCACACTTTAGCTGCCAGAGTAAGTCAAGATGTGTGACTTACATGTAATATACAAAGTCATTGAATTTTTTTTTACTTCATGGCATGTGCAATAATATATTGAGTTGGAAGATTTTCCTTTAAGATCTTCTCGTCACATTTCACAGTGATTTACTAACATGATATAAAAAGTGATTGGTTAATTTTCTCACTTGTATGAAATTTTGAAGAGTTCTTTTTTACATACATCTATGTACATCCATATAAATGCATAATGTGATCCACATTGTGCACATTATGTTTATTTGCTTGCTTGGTTTTCATTATCTTTTTTCTTTTTTTTTTTTAACATGTCTCCCTTTTCTTCATCTTTCCTTTCTTAAACTCATATCTTCCCTCCTCTTAACTAACCCAATTTATAATTTAGTATATGTCCTACCAAAATCTCTTTACATCAAAATTTTCTTTCTAATATAAGAATATACAGATTTGTAATAGATATTAAATCAGAAGTTTAAAGAAGAAAAAATATATTCAACAGCGAGATACACAATTTTAAAATATCCAAAAACCAGTTACATGACTTCCTTAAACCTCTCACACACATGGAAAATGAGAAAGTGTTTCTCTCTAGACTCTAACCTAGAGGTTAAGATTTATGAAGGGAGTTGTTTTGCTACTTGTGAACTGTGAATCCCACATGGGAGTGTTTGACCCTTATCTCAAGCCTATGAAGAGGGACTTTGCCTAGGCTATCAGACAGCCTACTATGTGACTAGAGTTTGGGGACACAGTGAAATACTCTTTGATTCTCACCTGAGAAATCTAATGAGCCCAGTTGCTCTGATGGTACCTAATTATCAGTCAAAAAAAAATTCCCTTACCTCATCTCTGCCTCTATGTTTTTAGGACTCAGAAACTACATCTAGCAAGTGGTAGATGAGAAGCCTGAGAAAGAATGAAGAACCCAACCATACCTCTTCTCCCAAAGGTAGGCAGCCTGCCTCAAGGGAAGTAGGGAAGGCTAAGGGAGGTAGGGTAGGGTCTTAAATTAAATTGAGAACTTCCAGTATTACACGGGATTGGATATGTTCACTGCTGAATTGAAACTCCAATTGCAACTTAAAGACCAAAGGTTTTTATCCAGCGGGTGGAAAAAAAATGTAACCTCACTGAATACTTTTAAAGAATGGGAGACAATGGAACGGAAGAGCCCAGAAATAAACCCACAATTATATGATCAATTAATCTATGACAAAGGAGACAAGAATATACAATGGGAAAAAGACAGTCTCTTCAACAAATAGTGCTGGGAAAATTGGACATCTACATGCAAAAGAAGGAAATGGGACAACCTTCTTACAATATACACAAAAATAAGTGGATTAAGGACTTAAACATGAGACCTGAAACCCTAAAACTCCTAGAGGAAAACAGGCAATAATTTCTCAGGCATCATCCATAGACACATTTTTCTAGATATGTCTCCTCTTGCAAAGGAAACAAAAGCAAAATTGAACTATTGGGACTACATCAAAATAAAAAGCTCTGTACAGCAAAGGAAATAATAAAACAAAAAGATAATCTATTGAACGGGAGAAGACACTTGCAAATGTCATATCTAATAAGGGGCTGGCATCCCAAATGTACAAAGACCTTATACAACTCAACACCATCAGCACAAATAATCCAATTAAAAATGGGCAGAGGAAATGAACAGACATTTCCCCAAAGCAGACATAATACAGATGACCAATAAATACATGAAAAGATGTTCAGCATTACCCATCATCAGGGAAATGCAAATCAAAACCACAAGAGGGGGTGCCTGGGTCACTCAGTCAGTTAAAGTGTTTCCCTTCAGCTCAGTTCACTGTCCCAGGGTCCTGGAATCAAGCCCCACATTGGGCTCCCTGCCTGCTTCTCCCTCTCCCTCTCCCCCTGTTTGTATTCTCTCTCTCTCTCTCTGTAAAAAAAAAAAAAAAAAATCTTAAAAAAAAAAAAAGCAAAAACAACAAAACCACCTGCCAGAATGGCTGAATCAAAAACACAAGACACAAGCGTTGGTGAGGATGTGCAGAAAAAGGAATCCTTGTGTGCTGTTTGTGGGAAGGCAAACTGGTACAGCCACCAAGAAAAACAGTAAGAAGTTTCCCCAAAAAGTTAAAAATAGAATTGCCACATGATCTAGCAATTCCACTACTGGCTATTTACCCAAAGAAGACAAAAACACCAATTCAAAGATATGTACACCCCTATGCTTGTTACAGCATTAATTATAAGAGCCAACTTATGGAAACAACCCAAATGTCCCTTGATAGATAAATGGATGAAGAATCCAAGTGTCCATTAATAGATGACTGGGTAAATATACAGTGGAATATTACTCAGCCATCAAAAAGAATGAGATCTTGCCATTTGCAACAACATGGATGGATCTAGAGGGTATAATGCTAAGTGAAGAAAGTCAGTGAGAGAAAGACAAATACCATATGATATCACTCACATGTGGAATTTAAGAAACAAAAGAAACAAACACAGAAAGAAGAGACCAGCCAAAAATCAGACTCTTAACTATGGAGAACAAACTGATGGTTACCAGAGGGGAGGTGGGTAGGGAGATGCATGAAATAGGTGAAGGAGATTAAGCATATACTTACTGTGATGAGCATAGAATAATATACAGAATTGTTGAATCATTATATTGTACACCTGTCACTAATATAACATGTTAATTATACCGGAATTAAAATTTTAAATGTTTTTTTAAAAAAAATTAAAAATTAATAATAAAGGAATAGTAGAAAGAAAAAAAGCAGTTTCTTTGGCTATATCCCATGAATTCTGCTTTATATACACATATACATATTATCTATATATTAAAAATTAGAATCACATTTTATATATACTTTTCTACATCTTGCTTTACAAAGTCAACAATGCATCCTGGAAAACTCTCAAGTTAGCTGGATGAGCACTAATTTATCCTCTTTAATGGCTACATGATATTGTGTAGATGTCCTACAACCTTTTCAACAATTCCCTTATTGATAGGATTCACTTTGTTCCTTCTTGCTTTCTTTCCCTCCACTTAAAAAAATGTTGCAATAAACATCCTGGACCATATATCCTTAATAATCCAATATTTTTACTTGTGTGGAACAGATTCCCAGGAGTCAGATCACTGAGTCAAAAGGAACTATGTATTTTAAATTCTAATAGCTGTTGCTACACCACTTTCCAAAAGTCTGTTAATGATTTAAATTTTCACTAGAAATGTGTAACAGTCTACTTTTCCCTGCCTCCCTGCCAGCAATGACTGTTATTTGGTGTTACAATTGTTGCCAAACTGCTAGCGGTAAAATGATATGCTGTTACTTTTTTTAGATTTTTATGACTTCTGGTGAGTTTGAATAACTTTGCACATTTGAACCCCACATTGATTTGCTCTTCTAAAAACTTCCTCTTCATTATCTTTGTCCTTTTTTCGTGTTATTTATTTTCAGATTTTCATTGTAAAGTGTTCTTTCTATATTAGAAATAATAATATTTGGGGGCACCTGGATGGTTGGCTCAGGCTCTTGATTTCCACTCAGGTCATGATCTCAGGATTCTGAGATTGAGCCCCACATTGAGTTCTGTGCTCAGTAAGAAGTCTGCTGGAAGACTCTCTCTCTCTCCCTCTCCCTCCACACTCCCCTGCTTGCTTGCTCTCTCTCTCTAAAATAAATAAGTAAATTAAAAAAAAAAAGAGGAAATAGTCATACTTGGTCCTCTATATTTGAATGCTTTTACCCCAATGTGCTGTTTGTGGATTTTTTAATGTATCTTTTATTAAATTTGTTTTTTATTTAGTCAAATCTGTCTATTCTTTATTTATAAATTCTGGGTTTCCATTCTTTTTTAACAAGAATTTTCCTATCTATAGTTGGTAAATAAAGATTTACAGATTTTCTTGCAGGAGTTGTTTTACTTCATTTTCTTCATTTTTCATTTATATTTTAATTCTCCTAACATATTTTGTAAATGGTTAGATAAGTCCAATTTTATTATCCTCTAAATTGTGCAAGTACCATTTGTTAAATAAATAATCATTTCCCACTGGATTTAAATACCTGTTAGCTGTATATAGCCCTACCTATCTATGAATAACTTTTATAATTATATGTATAATTATAAATTTTTGATTTTGTCAAATTCTCATTTATACTGGCATCTGTTTATGGATCCTTTATTCTTTTCTACTGATCTGTCTAATCCCAGGCCAATACCATATTATCTGATTATAATAGTTTTGTAATATATTCTTTTATCTGGTTAGGCAGTTCCCCAAATGCTTTTTTTTTTTTTTAAGATTTATTTATTTACTCATGAGAGAGACACACAGAGAGGAGGCAGAGACACAGGCAGAGGCAAAAGTAGGCTTCCCACAGGGAGCCCGATGCGGGACTCAATCCCCTGACAGAGATCATGCCCTGAGCCAAAGACAGACACCCAACCACCGAGCCACCCAGGTGTCCCTTCCCTAATGCTTTTATTCTACTTCATAAACATTAATATAATTTTGTCCAGTTCCAATTTTTAAAGTATTAGATTTTCTTGAGAATTGCATTAAAACTTTATATTAATTTAGGAAAAGGTGGCATTTTTATTAAAGCATTCTTCTCATTACCAAGACAGTGAGCTAGGACAGGTTACTGGCTTGCTCCCCAAAAACTCAATGATAGAGGAAGTATACAGAGAAAAATGGAATTGGCACTAAGAGATAAAAATAATAATACCAAGAAAAGCCAAGAAATCTCCAGGAAGAAGGAAGGCTGTTTTGGATTGCTGCTTGTGTAAGGAAGGTGAGGGAGGCTGGAAGGTACAACCTTCAAAGGGCTGCTATGCACAGCTGTGAAAAGATAATTTAAAAAGTTTAAGCTCCACCCTTTTGACTCACTTGGATTTCCATGAAGTAATTATTACTCAGCTCCTTGCCACAGAAAGCATACACAATTGGCTAGGCACTAAGACAGGTGTCCATGGGGGGTAATACCAGGACAGTACAAAAGATCTTCTAGCATGAGAAGGGGATGAAACCCTTCAGCATTCTCTTTCTCTACAAATCCTGGGGCTGGTGGATTATTATTAGAATTTCTCCCTAAGGGTCTTAATTAGCCCTAACTTGAGAAATTGGCTAATGTAGGTTTCTCAGTCTTGGCACTAGTAACATTTGGGGCCAGATGTTTCTCAGCTTGGAGGGCAGGTCTTGACTACTCCATTCTCTTTAATTTATCTATTCAGTTGGTTACTTGGAAAATTACGTTTTGGTTTTTTTTTTTTCCTGCTCTTGACCCTCCTAAGATTTATTATAAGGTTTTTGTTCAAATTGTCTTCTGACAACTTCAGGAATTTATTCCATGTATGTATGTTCCATTTGTTCTGACTGATCTTTTTCTCTCAAGCTGCTGAAAAGTCACGTTGTGTTTTTATTTTTCTTTATTGGCTTATGGAGTCTTAAGACAAGACTGTTTGTTGGGCTACCCTCCAGAATAGCAGTCCTTTAAGTACCATAAGGTAGACCAATGGTATAGAAACCCCTCAAGCACCTGGAAGAGGCCGTTCCCTCACCCAGTAATCCGAGACACCAAGTTTACTCATGCAGGGTCAAACAGGGCACCATACTTCCCCCTTTCCCATCACCAAAATCCATGTGTTCCTATCATTCAACCTTTGCTGAGGATTCACAGCTTTCTAGTCTCTATCAAAAAACATCTCTGAAGCTAGTGCATAGATGCTCATCTTATTCATGACAGAGAAAGCTCAGTATCTGTTATTTCTTTGGGGGCCGCATAGAGCCCAAGACTTCGCCAGCATTCAGCTACAATGTAGACATATATCTGGTTTTAGCAAAATCAGATAATTGGATTCTATATGATTTTGGCAAAATCAGGTAGGATGGAGAGGGTAAATAAAGGGCAAAGAGTCAAGTTAAGGTCACATCTTTCCTGGCATCTACTGTTAATCTTCATGAATTTTTTTTTAAGATTTTATTTATTTATTCATTAGAGACACAGAAAGAGGGAGAGAGGCAGAGACACAAGCAGAGGGAGAAGCAGGCTCCATGTAGGGAGCCTGATGTGGGACTCAATCTCAGTTCTCCAGGATCACACCCTGGGCTGGAGGCAGCGCTAAACCACTGAGCTACCCGGGCTGCCCAATCTTCATGAATTTTTCAAAGGGATTATAATGTTATTTTGACATTACTGTCTTAGGGCTAGGTCATTCATCACTAAACCTTAGTTTACTCTTTTTATAAAATAAAGGTGTTGGATTGATTCCTAAAGTCTCTTTCTGCAAAAATATCTTACAGTTCTTTAATTTTAAATCACTCCTTATATCATCTAAAAGCAATGTGTGGACAATTGTCTGGATCTTTGGTTGAATAGGATGGCTATAAAAAATTTTGAGACAACTTGGGAAATTTAAATCTAACTATATATTTGATAACATTTAAAATTACAATAGTTTTCTATCATTGCTATAACAAATTATTGCAAATGTGGTGGCTTAAAACAGCATAAATGTGTTATTTTTCAGTTCTGTAGGTCAGAAGTCTGATAGGAGTCTCATTGGGATAAAAAAAAGGTGTCAGTAGGGCCGCATTCCTTTCTGGGGGCTCTAGGAGAGAATCCATTTCCTTTCCTTTCCAGTTTCTAGGGACCACCCACATTCTTTCGTTCATAGCCCCTTTCCTCCAACTTCAAAACCAGCAAAGTTATATCTTTCTGTGCTTCTCTTCCATTGTCACATCTTCCCCTTCAAGCTTTTAGGGACCTATGTGAGAAGATTGGGTCTACCCAGATAATTCAGGTAATATCCACACTGCAAGGTCCTTAATTTAATCACATCTGCAAAGGCCTTGTGGCATCAAAGCAACATATTCACAGGTTCTGGAGGTTAGTACCAGGAAATCTTTCAAGGACCATTATTTTGCCTACCACAAAAATTTCTGTTAATATTTTAGGTGTGATGATGACATTGGGGTTATGTTTAAACTACATGTTTAAAATGAAATTTATTATGGCTGCTTTATTTGACCAAGGATCCAGATAAGACCAGCATATTCTTTTTAGATTATATAAGGAGTGGATTAAAAAAATATATAGATTTGAAGAACTAATACTATTAAAATGTCCATACTACCCAAAACAAGCTTCAGATTTAACATAATCCCTGTCAAAATAACCAACATTTTCCACAGAAGTAGAGCAAATACTCCTACTTTGTATGGAACCACGAAAGACCAAATAGCCAAAGATATCTTGAGAAAGAAGAACAGAGCTCTTAAGTATCACAACCCCAGATTTCAAGGTATATTACAAAGCTGTAGCAATTAAAACAGTAGGGTACTGGTGCAAAAATAAACACATAGATCAATGGAACAGAGTCCAAAATAAACTCATACTTTTATGACTAATTAATCTATGATAAAGGAGACAAGAATATACAACGGGAAAAAGTCTCTTCAACAAATAGTGTTGGGAAAACTGGAGAGCTACACACAAAAGAATGAAACTGGTCACTTTCTTACAACATACACAAAAATAAACTAAAAATGGATAAAGGGCCTAAATGTGAGACCTGAAGCCATAAAACTCTCAAAAGAAAACACAGGGAGTAATTTCTTTGATATCATCCATAGAAACATTTTTCTAAATATATCTCCTCTGGCAAAGGAAATAAAGGCCAAATTAAACTATTGGGACTATATTAAAACAAAAAGCTTTTGAACAGGGAAGGAAACCATCAACAAAAGAAAAAGGCAAATTACTGACTGGGAGAAGATACTTGCAAATGATTTATCCGATAAGGGGTAGGCATCTCAAATATATAAAGAACTTGCACTTCAACACCAAAAAACCCTACAAATAATCTGATTAACAAATGGGCAGAGGACCTGAATAAACTTTTGTCCAGTGAAGATATACAGATGGCCAACATACACATGAAAAGATACTTAACATCACTAATTATCAGGGTAATGCATATCAAAACTCCCATGAGATCTCACCTTATACCTTCTAGAATGGCTAGAATAAAAAAACATAAGAAATAGCAAGTGTGGATGGGTATATGAAGAAAAAGGAATCCTTGTGCACTGTTGGTGAGAAGGCAGATTGGTGCAGCCATTGAGGAAAAGAGTATGGAGGGTCCTAAAATAAATAAAGATAGAAACACTGTATGACCCAGTAATTTCCATTACTGGATATTTACCCAAAGAGAACGAAAATACTAATTTGAAAGGATACATGCACCCCTATGTTTATGCAGCATAATTTACCATAGCCAAGATAGGGAAGCAACCTAATTGTTGATAATAAATGGATAAAAAAGATGTGAGATACACACACACACACACACACACACACACACAGACACACACACACATACACACAATAGGATATTAGCCAGCCATAGAAAAGAATGAGGTCAGGCAGCCCAGGTGGCTCAGTGGTTTAGTGCCGCCTTCAGCCCAGGGCCTGATCCTGGAGACCTGGGATTGAGTCCCACATCGGGCTCCCTGCATGGAGCCTGCTTCTCCCTCTGCCTGTGTCTCTGCCTCTCTCTCTCACTTTGTGTCTCTCATGAATAAATAAATAAAATCTTTTTTTTTTTTTTAAATGAATGAGGTCTTGCCATTTGTGACAACATGGATGGACCTAGAGGTATTATGATAAATGAAGTAAGTCAGACAAAGAAACACAAATAGCATATGATTTCACTTACATGTGGGATCTAAAAAACAAAAGAACAATCAAAAAAAAAAAAAAGCAGAAACAGACTCACAAATACAGAGAAAAAACTAAAACTGGTGGTTGCCCAAGGGGAGATGGTGAGAGAGAAAAAATGGGTGAAGGAAAGAGGCAGGCACCGGCTTCCATGTGGAATGAACAAGTCACGGGAATGAAAGGTACACCATAGGGAATATAGTCAGAGGTACTGTCATAGCATTAAATGGTGACAGATGGTATCTACACTTATGGTGAGCATAGCATAATATATGGAATTGTTGAATCACTATATTTTACATCTGAAACTAATATAAAACTGTATGTCAACTATAATAAAAAGAAAATCAGAAATTTGAATGTAAACTAGGTACTAGATGATACCAATGGATTATGGCAAATTTTGTAGGTTTGATAATGGTTACATAAAAACAATGCCCATAATTATAGAAATGTATACCAAAATACATGTGGATAAAATGATAGTGTCTAAGACTTCCTTTCATATATTACTATTACCTCTAAAAATATTCTATATTTGTGTTTTATAAAAGCAAAATTACCATGTTACATATATTATGCTCCCAGCTATAGCCATGCAAATCACAAAAAATATTAGTTGGTCAAGGGAGCATTCCAATAACCAAGTATGTAGATTCATGGAAATCCATTACTGCTACTAAGAAAACAGGCAAAAAAGTGCATGTCTTACTTGCTGAGGGTAAAATGGCCTCATCTTAGTATATGGTAAAAATAACAATATGTTAATAGTAGTAATAATAATAATTATTATTATCTCATTTAATCCTTATAAAGAACACTTAAAATAAGTCCTACTGGATGGCGGAAGAGCAGGGTCCCCAAATCACCTGTCCCCACCAAATTACCTAGATAACCTTCAAACCATCCTGAAAATTTACGAATTCGGCCTGAGATGTAAAGAGAGACCAGCTGGAACGCTACAGTGAGAAGAGTCCGCGCTTCTATCAAGGTAGGAAGACGGGGAAAAAGAAATAAAGGAACAAAAGGACTCCGAGGGGGAGGGGCCCCGCGAGGAGCCGGGCTGAGGCCGGGGCGAGTGTCCCCAGGACAGGAGAGCCCCGTCCCCGTCCCGGAGGAGCAGGAGCTGCACCAACCTTCCCGGGCGGGCGGAAAGGGGCTCGCAGGGAGTTGGAGCAGGACCCAGGAGGGCGGGGATGCCCTCAGGCTCCCGGGGACACTAACAGGCACCTGCCAGCGCAGGAGAGTGCTCCGAGCTCCCTAAGGGCTGCAGCGCGCACGGAGGGACCGACCGGAGCAGCTCGGAGGGGCTCGGGAGCGGCTCCAGGGAGGGGGCTGCGGGGCGGGAGCGCGAATCCACCAGCGCAGGCCCCGGAGCACAGGGCGCCGGGACACAGCCCAGGATCCGGCCTCCCCCGGGACAGGCAGAGGCCGGGAGGGCCCAGGACAGCGAGGACGCTCCTGCCCCGAGCTGAGCAGATCAGCGGCCCCGCCCCGGAGCCTCCAGGCCCTGCGGACGGAGAACCGAGAGCCCCGAGCCCCGTAGTTCCTGCGGAGGCTGAATCCAGGCTTCCAGAGTTGCCATAGCAACTGCGGCTGTTCCTCCTGGGGCCCCACGGGGTAAACAACCCCCGCTGAGCCCGGCAGCAGGCAGGGGCAGAGCAGCTCCCCCAAGTGCTAACACCTGAGAATCAGCACAGCAGGCCCCTCCCCCAGAAGACCAGCTGGACGGACCAGTGATACTCCCCCGTGTTCCAATACAACTTGTTTCTGGCCACTCTGCACTGAGCAAAATGACTAGAAGGAAAACCTCACCTCAAAAGAAAGAATCAGAAACAGCCCTCGCTCCCACAGAGTTACAAAATCTGGATTACACTTCAATGTCAGAAAGCCAATTCAGAAGCACTATTCTACAGCTACTGGTGGCTCTAGAAAAAAGCATTAAGGCCTCACGAGACTTCATGACTGCAGAATTTAGATCCAATCAGGCAGAAATTAAAAATCAATTGAATGAGATGCAATCCAAACTAGAAGTCCTAACGACGAGGGTTAACGAGGTGGAAGAACGAGTGAGTGACATAGAAGACAAGTTAATGGCAAAGAGGGAAACTGAGGAAAAAAGAGACAATCAATTAAGGGACCATGAAGACAGATTAAGGCAAATAAATGACACTCTAAGGAAGAAAAACCTACGTTTAATTGGGGTTCCCGAGGGCGCCGAAAGGGACAGAGGGCCAGAATATGTATTTGAACAAATCCTAGCTGAAAACTTTCCCAATCTGGGAAGGGAAACAGGCATTCAGATCCAGGAAATAGAGAGATCCCCCCCTAAAATCAATAAAAACCGTTCAACACCTCGACATCTAATAGTGAAGCTTGCAAATTCCAAAGATAAAGAGAAGATCCTTAAAGCAGCAAGAGACAAGAAGTCCCTGACTTTCATGGGGAGGAATATTAGGGTAACAGCAGACCTCTCCACAGAGACGTGGCAGGCCAGAAAGGGCTGGCAGGATATATTCAGGGTCCTAAATGAGAAGAACATGCAACCAAGAATACTTTATCCAGCAAGGCTCTCATTCAAAATGGAAGGAGAGATAAAGAGCTTCCAAGACAGGCAGGAACTGAAAGAATATGTGACCTCCAAACCAGCTCTGCAAGAAATTTTAAGGGGGACTCTTAAAACTCCCCTTTAAGAAGAAGTTCAAGTAACTCTGAACATGAATGGGCTTAATGACCCCATCAAAAGGCGCAGAGTTTCAGACTGGATAAAAAAGCAGGACCCATCTATTTGCTGTCTACAAGAGACTCATTTTAGACAGAAGGACACCTACAACCTGAAAATAAAAGGTTGGAGAACCATTTACCATTCAAATGGTTCTCAAAATATACCCTAAAAACTACAGAACACTTCTGAAAGAAATTGAGGAAGACACAAAGAGATGGAAAAATATTCCATGCTCATGGATTGGCAGAATTAATATTGTGAAAATGTCAATGTTACCCAGGGCAATTTACACGTATAATGCAATCCCTATCAAAATACCATGGACTTTCTTCAGAGACTTAGAACAAATTATTTTAAGATTTGTGTGGAATCAGAAAAGACCCCAAACAGCCAGGGGAATTTTAAAAAAAAGAAAACCATATCTGGGGGCATCACAATGCCAGATTTCAGGTTGTACTACAAAGCTGTGTTCATCAAGACAGTGTGGTACTGGCACAAAAACAGACATATAGATCAATGGAACAGAACAGAGAACCCAGAAGCGGACCCTGAACTTTATGCTCAACTAATATACGATAAAGGAGGAAAGACGATCCACTAGAAGAAAGACAGTCTCTTCAATAAATGGTGCTGGGAAAATTGGACATCCACATGCAGAAGAATGAAACTGGACCACTCTCTTGCACCATACACAAAGATAAACTCAAAATAGATGAAAGATCTAAATGTGAGACAAGATTCCATCAAAATCCCAGAGAAGAACTCAGGCAACACCCTTTTTTAACTTGGCCACAGTAACCGGAGAAGGACAAACAGTGTATGTTCTCATTCATTTGGGGAATATGAATAATAGCGAAAGGGAATATAAGGGAAGGGAGAAGAAATGTGTGAGAAATATCAGAAAGGGAGACAGAACATAGAGACTCCTAACTCTGGGAAATGAACTGGGGGTGGTGGAGGGGGAGGAGGGTGGGGGGTGGGGGTGAATGGGTGACGGGCACTGAGGGGTACACTTGACGGGATGAGCACTGGGTGTTATTCTGTATGTTGGTAAATTGAACACCAATAAAAATTAATTTATAAAAAAAAAAATAAATAAATAAACAAATCTTTTTTAAAAAAGTAAAAAAAAAAAAAAAAAAATAAGTCCTACTATCCTCATTTTATAGATGGAGAAACTGAGGCTCAAATAGGCCAGACAGAATGTGGATTTAAAGAAAGACCTATTCCACTCTATGGTCAGTGCTCTTAATCAATATTCAATGACTATTCTATTGATTCAGTAAATATTTATTAGCCCTGTGTAAAACTCAACAGGATTTTTATATTTTGAGATCTGTAGATGCTTTCTTAGATTCAGTCATTAAGTACAAATTAATGTTGATGATGATGAAGATAAAGAAATGTGGGGTACCTGGCTGGCTCAGTTAGTAGAGTGTGTGACTCTTGATCTTAGGACTGTAAGTTTGAGCCCCATGTTGGGTATAGAGATTACTTAAAAATAAAATCTAGAAAAAGAAAGAAATGGATCCTATTAAGTACTATATATATTTTGACTTGCTTAATTGGAGAATTGAACTAATAATTTACATGAACTAGATTTTTAAATTCTAAACTTAATGAGAAGAATTATAAACTATACTTTCCCAATTGGCTACACAGGTAGTCTCTATTTACTTCTTCAAGGTAAATATTTATTTCTGATACTGAGTCCACCCAATTTAGGGTCATTAAATGTGTCAACATACTTTGAAACAGGGGTAACATAATATGAATGTCAAGTTTCTTGGATTTCTGACAAGCTCTATAAAACAAAACAGTAATGGGCATTAAAAAACAACTCAGATTGTCAGACTTTAGGAACTTGTGATTTATGTTTCTACTAAGGGAATAAACACAGTTGAGACATTCGGACAGGAACTTATTTAATCTGTTTCTCTCAAGTCAGAGGTTGCAGTATTTATAGTTTTGAATGGCACATATATGATATTTAAATCATACAGAGTTAATCTTGTTTCTCTTTGCTTTGATTCTGAAGCATGGGTGAAGCTAGTTTATGGGTTATTATGTGCTACAGCAGAAAAATAAGACTGGAAAAAGAGACATTAGGAAGAAAATTTCAGACATATTAGCTCAAAATCATAGAAATAAAGTGCCTATATTTCACCAAAATGCCATAATTTGTGCAGTGCATTGTATTTGTGCTTAATTTTTCTACTCAATTTAAAATTGCTGTGGTATTTTTATTAGGGATCATATTTTTGTATGTAATATTAAAAAGCTGAGCTCATTGAAATTGAGACCAGAATGTTGGTGGCCAGAGGCTGGGGGAAATGGGTAGATGTTGGTTAAAGAGTATCAATTTCCACCCACAAGATTAATAAGTTTTAGAGATCTAAGATATAGCATGTTAATACAGTTAACAAAATTATAATATATACTTGAAAGTTGTTAAAAGAGCAGATCATTAATGTTGCTACCACACACACTGCACGGGTGCACACACACACACACAGAGGTAATTGTGTGAAGGGATAGAGATGTTAACTAACTTTATTGTGGTAATCATTTTACAATATATATGGGTATCAAATCATCACATTGTATACCTTAAATGTACATATGTTATATATCAATAATATCTCAATAAAGGTGGAAAAAAGATCTCATGTCTATATTGCTCTATAGCAGGATGGTCTGACAAAAATATAATGTAAATCACATGTATAATTTTAAATTTTCTAGTAACCACATTAAAAAAGTAAAAATAAATGGGTAAAATGAATTTTAATAGTATATTTTAACTCAATACGAAATGAGTCTTATAATTTCAAAATGTAATCAACATAAAAATTATCAATGAGATATTGTACTTTCTTTCATATTAAGTCTTTGAATCTACGGTGTATTTTACACTTATAGCCCTTCAATTTGGAGTAGCCACATTTCAAGTAGCCATATGTGGTTTGTAGCCATCATATTGGACAGAGCAATTTTTGAGCAAGCCCTATCTGAAGTTACCTAAATCAGGACAACCATTTTCTTGGAAAAAATAGGACAAGCCTATGAAGTAAGAATTATTTTCTAGTTTTAAATACTGGACTAATACTTCTGGAGTTCAAAATAGCACAGCTGTATTTGAGTCTCAATGCAGCTGCATCATATAAAATGAAGACAGTTTAATCCAAATAGGAAACAGAGAAATTGATGAAGTGAGAAAATGCACAGCCCAAATGTGTTTGAATGAGTGGCTTCCTGCAGACCTTGAAAGAAATCTCAGCCCTGTAAATACCAGGATGGGTTTCTGGCATCTTCCGAGTGATTAATACTTAATGTAATGTGCTGAGTTTTTCCTCTTCCTAAAGGAAGCTCCTATTTTGAACATCTTCCAAACTAAAAAACAGCAACAACAACCCCCCCCCAAAAAAAAAAAAACACAACAAAAAAACTTCCACACTATTATAACTGCTTTTGCAGGTCTACAATCTATGGCTTGGTGCTCTAGAAAATTTTAAGCCACTGACCAACTG
Organism: Nyctereutes procyonoides; assembly: GCF_905146905.1. Taxonomy (NCBI): domain Eukaryota; kingdom Metazoa; phylum Chordata; class Mammalia; order Carnivora; family Canidae; genus Nyctereutes; species Nyctereutes procyonoides. The sequence continues at coordinate 39,669,686 of NW_026575042.1, forward strand.
GTAAACATGGAGAAAAAATACTGGCTGCGTGGCCAGACACAAAGAAAGACACATATTTGTATTTTAGTTGAACGTATTCTTTTTGGAGGACAGAAACCAGCACTGCCACTCAGTTGGAAGTTCAGCCATGTGCATGAGTTCCACCCTCATCTTGAGTCACTGTCCCTCCTGGGGTCATGAGACTCCAAATCTCTAAGAGTGATCTGGAATACTAAGTGCTTCACATTCTATTTGAGAAAAGATCCCCTTTCAAGCTTCACACTTTACTCCAGCAGTTTCTTTCACAAATGTATTAATTTATTAATTTAATATGTATTTATTAAGAATCTGTTGTTCTAGATACTAAAAATATAAGAGTGCAAAGTGGGGAAAACAAAAAAAACTTCTTCATAGGGGACAAAAAATAAGGAAATAAATAGTAGATCAATAGTGATTAGTGCTGTACAAGAATGTAAGGCAAGGAAAAGGGATGGGCTGCATCAGGATTTTAGCATGACTGTGTAGCAGAGGAGACAGGGTACAATTTTTGATAGGATGGTTAGGGAAGGTCTCTGAGGTAACATTTGGGCAAATACCTGAAGAAGGCAAGGAGGGAGAAACAACAAATGCAAATGTGCTGAGGCAGCAACAATATTGATGTGTTGGGTACACCAGGACTCCCAAATGTCTTTGTACACCTTAAGGACCTCTCAATCTCACCTAGCTCATATATAAAGGGACATTTCAGACTTATCAATAAAAATCCACTATCTTGGGTAGTCAAATTTACCAAACTGGAAGCCAAGTCAATGATGAAAGAGATAGGAGGATAGTATAAGGTCAGAGGGTTCCCTTATGGGCTTTGATCATTTGTAAATTGAAGAATATTAACTAAAGCAACATTTCTAGTTGTTGCCATATTGTTTGTCTTTTCTTTTTTCTTCCCTATCCTCCTACTTTCCTTTATCTGAACATACCTGAAGATGAGCGGACTCATTGATTAAGCCATCTAAGTACTTCTCTCCTCTCCTAATCCTGCCATTTACCATACATGATCTCTTTGGGGGCTCTGCCTTTAATCATCCACTTTCTGTTAAGTGCTGTTGCTGACCTTTACATCATCAGCAGGATCTTTGTCAGTGAGGACAAGAGGAAATTAAATCGATTAAATAATAGTCAAATCATCCTAACTGGAGGTAAACTGAAAATTGGCTGAGGAGAGTCAAACATGCAAGAAGAATTAGGTTTAAGTCTAAATATGTGCCTATAAAGGAAAAATATGAATAGTTAATAACACCTGGCTAAGATTTAGCTAAGGCTAAATGAGAAAGAATTAATTTAAAGAAGGCCAAGAAAAGTCAGACCTGGGGAGCACAGGTTTTCTTTCATAAATTAGTGAGTCACAATAATTTAGACAATAAATGAATAATTGTGGGGTAAGATTAACTAGGTGTTTTAAGGCTGTTGAAGATCTTAAATTGCAGAGTAGATTCAGCGTGTTTTAATATAACAATTAGCTCCCAGTAAAAGAAGAAAGCTTTTTCCTGTTCACATGTGGGTCTCTACTATGTAAGATCTTCTCTAACATTTGCTGAATCAGTATTGGAACCCAAGAATGCCTGAGTGGAGGGGCTTTGGGTTGATTTTTAACGTTCTTTAAAACAAAAGCTTGTTTTAAAATGAAAACCAATCTTATAGAAATAAGAAACAGGGAATGTTACAGCTGGAAAGGGCTCTAGTCAAAACTTTTCATTTTACAGATGAAAAGTCAGTTTCTTCATCTGTAAAATGAAAGGGTTGGGAGAAATGAGATCAAATATCTTCCACTTCCAAGAACGCATAAAATCTAGAACGGCTAAATGGTGCCCAAAGTTGCACAGCTTGTCTGTGCCAGACTTAGAAAGTAGATTTGGTTCCCAGGATTCTCTTCATGGCTGTGAGTCAATTCTGGTTTGTTTTTTGTTTTTTGTTTTTTTTAAGTTTAGTCAGCCCAATTGTTTGACGCAATGCAGATAAATACCCATCTTACCAAGTTGGATTTATTTTTCTATTTCAATCAATTTTCCTGTGTCATGTAAACATAACCTCAGGGATATCACCAGCCACAGAAGAATTAAAGCTTTAACAAAATACAATTGTGCTTGGAGCTGACTGAATCACTCAGTAGGATGCGACAAACTTGGCCTTTGGCACTAGGATGGAGAAACTATGGATACAATGCTTTTTAACATGCAGATTTGTGCAAAGGTGACATGAAATGGGACCTGACCATTAAAAGCAAAATGTCAATATATGGGCAGAAAAGACTAACCCTACGTAACTAGAAATCACTAATAGGTTGAAAATATCTCATTTTGAGTTCATGCTTCCCACTGCTACCATGGAACTTCTGAATTTCCCTGGAGCTGTGAGAATGTAGCATGAGATCTTCCAGCAATGACCTGGGAGTTGAGTCATCTCTAACCCTGAAGATGGAGCAGTCTGTACCTCTACATGACTCTGGGGCTCTGATCCTCTAATCTACACTGTGAGTTCCTAATCTGAGACCTATTTTATTTCTTTTTTTTTTCCTACTTTTATTTCATCTTCTTCCAGGAAATGAGTCAACATCATGCACTAAAAGATTATTTTTCCTCTTTCATAGCATAAACAAAAAAAAACAGATAAAAAACTTGGAAAAATATTTATAACTTCTATTATAGACAGAAGGTTAATATCTCTAATATGTTAAAGTCCTCTAAAACTTGAAAAATAAAAATTAACAACCCTACTAGAGCAAATCCATCTTATAAATGGTTCATTTTCAGAAAAAAATAAAAGCACATGTCTCTTAAACGTATGAACACATATTTAACCTTACTCATAATAAGAGAAGTATTAAGTCAAACCAGATGGAGACATAAATCCTCACCAACTATATAAGTAAAAATCCAAAACTGTGATAGAATTCTGCATTGGAAAAACTGTAAAGAATAGGTACTGTCTAATGTTGCTGGTATAAATGCAAAATCACACAAACTTTATGGAGAAGAATTCAGCATCTAGGAAAATTACAAATGCATTTACCTCCTAATTTGTTTCTATAAATCTATCCCAGTTCTAAAACACTGTAAAAATGTGGAAAGTATTTATTTTAGTGTTAATAGTTGCAATGCCATTCATAATTGCAAAGGATAAGAAAAAAAGTAAATGTCTGTCAATAGATAACTGGTTGAATAATCCATGGAGTACAAAGGAGTTATAAAAAACAAGGAAAGAGAGAGCTTTACATATTGCTATGGACTATTCTCTAAAATATTGTTAAAGAAGAATCAAGTGAGGAAACGTGTACAGTAGCATTTAGGAGAGTATGTTTATGTTTGTGTATTGACTTAGATTAAAAGTAGAAGTTTTAAGTAGAAGTTTTTTAAGAAAAACCAACCAAAATGGTTGGAAAGTTAGGGTAGAGGGGATAGAGATAGAAGCTCAATGTCTCTTGTTTGGTTCTATGATTTTCATTTTGGACTTCTGTAGCTATTTAATTCTAAAATAAAAGTTAAAAACAAAATGAAACAAATCAACATTATTGTATATTCACAATATATAATCCACAGAAGAATTATTTCAAGAGCTCTTAGAACAGTAATTTTTAACTGTTCATCCCAGTTAGATATATCCAAAGGTTAAAAAGAACCACAATGAAATCTTAAGCATTTTCAATAATCATATTTTTAAATAATAATATGCAAATTATAATTTTGAAAATATTTATTTTAAGGAAATAAGAAATTATATATGTAATAGGAAGAAGAAAAGTAGGCAGAAGAAAAAGTAAAATAAAAATTTAAGGCAGTTAAGTAAAATTTCTGTAATCTTAAATTTGAGCTGAAAATATTAATATACATTTTTGATATTATTTCTCCTTTAAAACAAATAAAAATATCTAGAAACAATGACCAATCCAGTACCAATGAAAACCCGTAATTCCCAAATTTTGGTCTCCAAATAAATTTCCTTCTTATAAAGAACTAAGGCTTCTGGGAGAAATGACTGGTTCTAAGTAAGGATGCAGGAAACACACAAATTAAAGTTGGAACATCTAGTCTTACCCAACGACAAAAAAGCTATGAAAGACCCATGGGGTCATGACAAAAGGAAATAGGAGAAACTTGAAGAAGTTCTCAGTTATCAAGTTGGAGTATTCTGAACATCAAAAAGAATAATGACAGCAGTAGATAGAAACATGTCAGCCAAGTTAAAATCCATGTATTGAAATAATACTTTAAAAAAGAAAAATATCCTTGATCATATGTGGAGGATGCCAAGGAAACAACTCATTATTTTGAAAATTGGTAAATAAAGGGAAAGAATCAATCATTTATCCTGCTTTTTTGTTCAAATGACATTATGGGGTACTTAAATAGTTATTTATACGAGAGCACTGGCCAATAAATATAAACATCAGCTAGAATTAGCATACTACTAGCTTGTAACCCTTAATTAATACTGGGCTAACTAAGCAGTAGCCATCAATACATACTAAAATCATTAGCTAAAATGGAGAATTCTAAAAGGTAATGCTTCCCTTTTAAATTCTAGAATCCAATTCGGTAAATCTGGAGTTGAGCCTGGGACTCTGCATTTACAACAAGCAAACAATGGTGCCAATACCACTGGTCAGAGGCTATCCTAAGAAAGACAAGACAGCCCCTGACATTTGGGGGCTGACCTAGTATTATTATTTGAACCTTGGTGTTCTGCATACACAGATAATTTCACAGAACAGTATCAGACAAGGTCACTCTGTGACTATGACAGATCAAGACAAAAATGAGTATCTGGGTGGCTCAGTTGGTTAAGCATCTGACTTTTGATTTTGGCTCAGGTCATGATCTCAGGGTCGTGGGATCAAGCCCCACATTGGGCTCCACACTTAGTCGGGAGTCTGCTTGAGAGTTTCTCTTTCTCTCCTTCTGCCCTCTCCCCCAGCTCTTTCTCTTTCTCTGTCAAATAAATAAATCTCAAAAAAAAAAAATACAAAAAAAAAAAAAAACAAAGAACACCAGAGAGACAAAGGGGTGCCTAGGTGGCTAAGTCAGTTAAGTGTCTCCCTTCAGCTCAGGTTATCATCCCAGGCTCCACAGGGAGCCTGCTTCTCCCTCTCCCTCTGCCTGCCTCTCCCCTCTGCTTGTGTTCTCTCTCTCTCTCTCTGTCTCTGTTGCTCTCTCTCTGTCAAATAAATTAAAAATATATATTTTTTAAAAAGACAAAAACAAGACTACTGCATAATATGTTTCAACAGAAATAATGAACGTTGTCTAAACCACAAAATTGACCAAATATCCCCCTATTCTGGCTATTTTAAGAGTTCACTACTTCTTTACCAGTTTTGACTTTAGGCTCAATCCAGTCTTCCCTCATTCTGCATAAGACTTAATAAAATGCCCAATCACTGCCACTTCCTGATAGCATCTTTTCCAGAGCAAAGCTCCAATTCCTTAAACCTTCCCTAAAATCATCAAACATAAGCCCAAGCCTATAATAAGTCTTTTCTAACACCCTCTGAAGGGTCCCAGTGTTTCCTCTGGGGTTCATTTTCTCTCATCATAACATGTAATAAACACATCTTATTTAGCGACAGGTGTGTTCTGGTGGTTTTTGTTGGAGAAACTGTAAAATAGTGTGATGAGTCAGGTTGACAGCTAAGTCACTAATCACTATGTGATGTTTTGCTATAGAAACTCACGGCAACATCTATAAAGTAATTTTTCCCAAAAAGATCATGAATTTCATTAAGCCTCTAGATTTAACCATCAGTTTTACAAGAAATATATGGTATAGAGGAACATTTTAAGGAGCCATATTCAGTTCAACCACAAAACAAACTGCCTATTTTTCCCCAAATAACTAACAAAAATAGAAGATGGAGGAGGAACATATAAATTAAAAGAGACTCAATAATCATATTAATCAATTGTAAAATGTAGCCTTATTTGCCCCATTTGTACAAACTATTACACAAACTAATAATGATAATGATAAAAAAGACAATTGGGGATATTTGAACAGATAATAGCTCTTTGGTAAGATTAAAGAATAATTATAAGTATTTTTAGGTAATGTAAATGCTCATTTTTCAAAATATTTACAAATAAAATGATATACTGTTTGAGATTTACATTAATCCAGTCATGATAAAAGGAGTGTAGGGGGGTATAGACAAAAATATTGGCCATATTTGGTAATTGCCGAAGGGTATATGACAATTCTTTTTATTATTCCCCTTACTCTTCATGTGTTTGAAAATTTCCATAGTAAACAATCTTTTCGAAAGTATTGTTTTACCATTTAATTCAATAGATCATTTTTGAAAGAAGACGTTGGAGAAAAAACTAAGACATTCAGCTCAAAACAGCTATACATCCTAGAAAAATAAGCTATAATGAATTTTAAATTCTGAAATTCCCACTACTGAAATTGCTTTCAGATCCATTTTTTGAAAGCCATTAGAATATTCACCTATTTCTTTCCTTTCCTTTTTTAGTCACTAACATATGTGTCAACTGCAAGTGAAGAGAAATAAGGAATTATTATTATGTGGACACAGATGATAATCTTTAGAGAAACATTTAATTTAAATGTTTGATTCTTAAATGAAAAAAAAATACTATCTGAGCAATTACCTGGATCTGTAGCAGACATCAGTGAACCAAAAAACAAGCAGTCAGTGAAATGGAAGTCTCCATTTTTCAACTGGCCAGCATATACCATAGCTTTCACAAAGCCATACATAATTAACCTGTTAAAGAGAAAAATAAGATCCTCAAACATCAAGATGAATCTTGTGCAAACCCATGCTATCATAGCTAACATCCTAATGTGCTTCCTGAATAAGCATCATGCATAAATTACCACCACTCTGCCAATTCATGGCCATGCTAGCTCTCAGTACATTATCTAAACTCTTGACGATGAAAGACACTTTTACCAAATATTCCAACTCAATCATCTAGCAAAAAGTAACAGAACATTTTATAGAATATTTCAATGATTATAAATAAATCTCAAGGATATAAAATAATCTGTCAAATATGTCATAGGAAATTATGTCCACAAACAGAGCAGCCAGGTTAGCATCTGTTAATGGGTTGCTTTTCAGGTTTTATTGTTTTGTGTGGTTGCATGCCTGAAAAGTGTTCAAATTTCAAGTCTGTCATTCCAGTGAGAAAGATATTGGTCACACACAGCACACCCAGCCAACCAGTTACTTTACAATATATACTACTGCTAGTGTCAAGACGCTGCCACATTGGGTACAGAATCACTGTCAGGTTAGAGCTCCTACAACTTCAATACACTGTTGAAAATGAATTCTGAAAGGTTTATGTTTTAATCTTGCAAGGATAGCTATTCTTTTCATGAGATTATAAGCTTACCAAGCTCACATCATGGAACACCACTTGTCTGTCTTGGTCATTATTTGCCACCCTATAGCTTTTAAATTGTATTTATTTAACTGACTGATTTTTGTCAAAATCCTAGTAGAGGAAATACAGAGATTGCTGAACAGGACCATAGTAAAATCACTATAATTGACTCTAAGAGTTCTTAGAAATTGTAGATCCTCAGATCAATTGATGGGTGTTTAAATATTTACATGCTTTGAAAGTTAATTTCTTAAAAAATGTTCTAAGGTTGTGAGCATGGCTAAAAAGGGTAGAAAAGAGATATTAGAAATTATAATGTTAATGAGAATGCAGATGTTTCAGATTCTGTTAAAAACTTTTTCTCCATGAGAAAATATTTTGGACACATCTGCATTTAATCTAGGTTCTACAACTCACCAGCTATATGGTTTTAGGATGTTACTAAAATTTTCTGAGCCTCAATATCCTTACTAATGAAATAGTGATAATAATAATAACCCATAGAATTGTTTTAAGGATTGCCTGAGATAATATACATTTGGTTTCTGGCACAGAGTACAATCTCAATGAGGTCATTATTATTGCTAATAATATTTATCAAAATAGGTAATATTTACTTACTTTTTTATTTCTTCACAAACTTTAATGGATTTAATCCACACGTTAATCCTATGAGGAAGGTACTATTTGCACTTTACAGATTGGAAAACTGAACACAATGTCATCAGGTAACTTGTTCAAGATTACACAGTTATTAAGTGGCAAAATCCAGATTTGAACTGTGGAGAACTGGCTCCTGAGTCCAGGCTTTTAACCACCACATAATATTGCCTAGATGAACAGTTATATATTTTACATTATATATTATCCCATATAATATAATCACCACTATCCTGTTAGGTGGTTGTCCTGGGTTGTACAAAGGCACAACAATGGAATATCCTTAAGAACCTGGAAATAATACAAGCCTCTGAGTTATAATTATTAAAACATAGTGGGTTTGAGTAGGTGGGCAACATTACTGTGAAGAGTGTGGACTATACTGGGGAGGCTGAATCTTAATTAGGCTGAAGGTGTTAACACATCTGAGAAAGGCTACGTCATGGGACACAGCAATGGTTATTGGGAACATGCAAGTACCAGAGGCCTCAATCATGGCAGCCTACTCGCACTCATGCTGGGAAGGGTATTCAGCCAGTAACCAGGTCATGCAGCCTCTTGATAGGTGTAGGGCAGCTTCATCCAGTTTATATGTTCATTTAATAGACATTTATTATTTACCCCCTACAATGTGTCAGGCTCCATGCTAGGTGCTTAAGATACATCAGTGAATAAAACAAAGATTCCCGCTTTTAGGAAGCATATATTTTAGCAAATAGCAATAAAAATTATCTTCTGGTGTTAACTCAACTTCACCACAGTCCTTTCCCATTCGAGCTATATTCAAATATTGAGCATTTACAGGCTCTGGAATCAATATAAACTTTATGACCTGTGACTATATTTCTGAATTTTATACCCATTAGTTAATCTTACAGGTTGGGAACCTAGGCTCAGAATTAAAATGACTTTGCCCATATTGCACAGAAGCCATTAGATTAGGTAAAATAAAAAATACACGCATATATACTACCCAGGCTTGGCAATATTATATAGAAACTAAAAGCCTCATATACTATTGATGGAAATGAAATTAAAGTCTTAATGAAATTATTAATTTTTAAATATTCTATAGCTTATTAAATGGTTGCCTACAAATTTATGCCAAAAATTAATCAAACATATACCAAAACATGTATATTCAGGTTACATCAGATTTCTGTTGTTTATAAGAGTGAAAAAAGTCAAAGAAATCTAAATATCCAGTGAATAAATTACAAAACACATATAAATGGGCCAAAATGAAATTGATACTGCTATATACAAGACTTTATGTTAGACACAGAAAAAGTAAATTGGTAAAGCAAATTATTAAGTGGTAACAAATAATTTCTAATTTTTTAAAAATTGAACATACTTAGGCATACATACAAACAGGAATAGATGAAAAGTATGTAGTCTAGAAAGTTAATAATGGTTAAAGGAATTAAATGTGACAACTTTTCTTTTTTGCTTTTCTTTATTCTTCTAGTCCTTTTTAAAAAATTGATAATACTAAAACCAAATAACATACATTAGTGAATGCTATTATGTAACACAATAGACTTTTACTGTGTCACTTAATCCTCAAAATTCTGAGTTAGGGGCTATAATCATTCCTTTTTCAAATGAGAAAATTACAACTCAGGTTAAATAACTTGCCTAAGGTCACAGAAGTTAGCTGGATTTGAACCCAGGGAGCTGGATGCTAAGCCTACATCATTAACCACCAACTCTATAAAGCTTTTTAATTGCTTTGAAATCAGGAGAAACACACATGAATGTACACACACACACACACACACACACCTACACACATGATTTGTTTATTTTCTTCAAATCAACTCCTGGACATAAAGTAAGTAACTATCATTCCATAGCTTACTTGAGATAATACCAAAAAAAGAGAAAAAAAATCCAGTTCAGTACAAGCTCAATACTAATAACAATGGTCATCATCATTGGCAATTATAATATTTCAATGATTAGTGTGCATATACCATGTACCACACCCTCCTTTATAAATGGTAACTATTGTCATTGTTGCTACATTATTAATAAAAACTAGTTATAACTATATTAATTGGGAAGCTAATATAATAAAACCATTAGCAAGTACCATATTCTCATAGGGTACATTCTATTAGCACTTCACAGGAAATGTTTCAGATGGCTCAGGGAGGGATATGGCTTGATGGGGATAGAGAATCTGGTGAAGTCCAATGCATGCAATGCTGTAAAGATGATAGACCTGAATAAAACGTCCTCCAGGGGTCAGTCTGAGGTTAGTGACAGCCTGAGTTATAGGGATGGGCAGAAGCAGAACTACCTCATAAAAACCATATTTGTTGATAACATTGATTTTAACAAATATCCACTTAGTTCTACTCTTTGAAAAGCAAAGTGCTTGTGCTATGGAGGACCTAAAAGTAGAAATCCATAACCTGCTCTCAAAAGCTAGAGTATTACAGGATGGCAATCATGTCGTTGATGCTAATAGAAAGCATTGGGTAAAAGAGAATTTGGGGAAATGCCCAATACAATACTCTACACACTCACTTTATTGAGTCTTTATGACATGAGAACTCATTTTTAAATTTCATGAGGATATTTTACACTATTAAATTTCCACACCTAAAGACTTGTGATAAAAGTTCCATATAGTTAATCGTCTTCTTCTGTAGTGTGCCTCCCTCTTTTTTTTTCCTTCTTTCTCCTATGTTCATCTGTTTTGTTTCTTAAATTCCACATATGAGTGAAATCATATGGTATTTGTCTTTCTCTGACTGACTTACTTCACTTAGCATAATACACTCTAGCTCCATCCACATCATTCATTGCAAATGGCAAGATATCGCTTGTTTTACTGGCTGAGTAATATTCCACTGTGTGTGTGTGTGTGGGGGGTTAATGGAAGGGAGGTGGGTGAGAGATGGGTTAATGTGTGATGGGTATTAAAGAGGGCATTTGTGATGAGCATTGGGTGTTATACTTAAGTTATGAATCACTAAATTCTACTCCCAAAACCTATATTACATTATATGTTAACTAACTAGAATTTAAATAAAAACTTGAAACATAGAAAAGAGAAGATAGAGGCAAACCTAGAAGCCAACTCTCAGCTATAGAGAACAAACTGACGATTACCAGAGGAGAGTTGGGTGGGGTCATGGGTTACATAGATGATGGGTATAAAAGAGGGCACTTGTGATGAGCAAAGGATGTTGTATTGAAGTGTTGAATCACTATATTGTACACCTGAAGCTAATATTACACTGTATGTTAACTAACTACAATTTCAATAAAAATTCACAAAAAAGGAAAAAAATTCCAGAAGGTTTATTTGCTTGGATGATTTTTAAGTATGCCCTCTTAATCTCTATCAGTATTTTAAAGAAAAATATATCTTCTTATAAAAAATAGTTTTAATCAAGTAATGAATAGATTTACTAAAAAGGCAAGTTTCTTTTTAATTGCTAGGGATAAGTTAAGGGAGTTGTCACTTTGTAGATACAGCTGTGTGGACCAGTTCCCTTAACTGTTGGAAAAGCCACATCCCTGCCTGTGAAATAGGCCACTATGTGAAGTTCACTCTGAAGTGGGAAAAATCCCAAACCAACAGGCTCTGGAAGCAATATGAAGGTTATAATCCACATCTAGAGTTCTGATTTCTGTACCCAAACATTTTCCTTTAGATAAATATCTTTCCCTATTTATTTGTTCACACTTTATTAATAGTATATATCTCACATTTCTTTTTTTTTTTTCTGAAGCATGCATTCAAGAGCAGTACCCCACTGGAGAATTCAGAAATTCTTTTTTATTTTGAGCTTTATTGAAATACAGTTGATGTAAGGTATACAATGTCATGATATACAATGAATATATTGCAAAATGATTACCCAGAAAGTTAGATAACATACCTATCACCTCCCAGTTATAATATTTTGTGTGTGGAGAGAACTTTTAAGATCTACTCTTTCAGCAACTTTCAAATATTCAATAGAGTATTATCAACTATAGTCATCAGGCTGTGCATTACATCCCCCAAACTTACTCATCTCCTAACTGGAAGTTTGTACCTTTTGATCATCTTCATTCACATCTCTCATCCTCCCTCCCTCCCCCTGGCAAACACCAATCTATTCTCTATTTCTATCAGAGAATTAATAATTTCTTAATGCTGGGCTGGATTGGGTTGGGAAGGTCTTCTAGCCAAATTCATTTATTCATTCACTCATGTATTCACTAATTTGCCCATTGACTCATTCATAAAAAAAAAACTACTCAAAGATATAATTCCTCCCGAGGGAGCTTACATTTTATTGGGGGAACCAGGTATTTAATAGCTAACTTATAATTTATTATTTTATTAATATTGTGCCTAAGTCCTATGGAGAGAAGTATAGACTGCACATGTCCACAATTCTCCAGTTGGGGAATACTAAAGGGGGACTTTTATGAAAGAGATCACAAGTTCAACTTTAGAAATGTTGAGATTAAAAAAAAAAAAGAAATGTTGAGATTGAGCAGCTGGTGAGACTGGTATACAGATTTGGATCTCAATAAAGGATTGGCTCAGGACACAGATTTAAGTGCAGACATAGTGTGTTGTATGTTATTTCAGCCTTAGATACCCATGAAAGTCAGAAGAGAACATAAAGTGGAAGAGGGCTCAAGATAGAGGCCTAGATCCAGCATTTGAAGATGAAGCAAAGATGATGAAGCAGTGGAAAATACCAAGGATCAGTCATAGACATGAATGGAAATCTAGTAGAGTATCACAGAAGTTAAGAGAAGCAAGTGTTTCAAGAAGAAGGGCATTGATAAATAGAGTTGAATGTTGCCAACAGGCCATTTTATTTAATGTCATTAGGAGTGTGGGAGCTAAAGTGAGATTAGGGAGTGTTGAAAAGCCTATGAAAAATGAGGAAATTAAGACAGGCAACATACCCAACTCCTCTGAGAAGTCTGGCTATGAGGGAAGCCAAGCCTGTCTCCAGAGAGAGAAGGGAGATTGAAGTGAGACTTGAGTTGATCATAAAGGTGTGAGGAAGAAGTTGTAAAGAAGCTCACATCTCATGAGAACTCACAAACAGAGGACACAAAACAGTAATTCTGCTTTGTTAAGGTTACTGGCATTAGGTGGTAAATCTGACTTGGGTGGAATGATATGAGCTTTAGATAGTCTATACAACAGTGGGCTCCTACAGGTGACAAAGAAACGATTCTCTTCTTTTGCCATTGTTTTGTCACTTTACTTAGTCTTATGAGAAATACAAAGATAAGCCAGACATGATTTCTACCCTCAGGAAGAAGTGACAGGTCACCTACAGAAGCAGAACACATGATAGAAAGTGCTATAACAGTCCTGGAAGAAGTGAGATCAAGTGCACTAACATCACAGAAGAGAAGAAACTGTTTTATCTGGGAACTCAGGACAGGGCTTGAGAGGAAGGTGGCATATACGCTGAACCTGAAATACACATTCAAGTAAGGAAACTGCCAGCAGTGTTGCATCAATATGTGGGAAGTCCCAACTACTGATTTTTTTTTTTCCTAAAATGCAAAACCTTTCCCACTGAAGGTGGCTTGTTCTTCAATCAGTACAAAATCCAATGGACAAACAAATGAAACCCTTCCTTTGGCAATCCAGGGACCCATCTCCCATCTGCCACTCATTGTAGAGATGAGGGGAAAAGGCCTTCCTAACTAAGCTGTGACTCCATTCCTGCTTTTCACTTCAGCACCCAGTCCAGGCTGCTTTGCCTCTGGGAGCCCATGAATCCTGAGACTCTGTTGTAACTGAAGCAGGTACTCATATCTCACAATACAATATGGCCCCCTTGGCCCATTCTACTTTTCCCACCAATCTTAAGACTTTGTTTCTTCTGTTTTATTGAAGGTTGGGGTGGGGTGGGGATGGGAGGGGTGCCGGTGGGGGTGGATTAAAGAGTCATTTGGGTGGCTTGAGGGCATGTCAAAAGTATCTGCCCTTCATCTTCTCTTCTTTGAAAGGGTTGGAGGGAGACAGTCTTTAGAGGAAGGGGAAAGTTGCCCTCAGTTTTAATGTCCCAAATTGAAAGAGGAAGCTGAATAGGTAATGGGTAGGAGGAAGGAGAGCAATAAGGGGAGGGTTAATTGTCAGGGGCCTAAGTGTGTGTATGTTGAGGTTAGGAAGGAAATTCTATGCTAGGATATTTGACTGCTCAAAAATTTTATTTGCAAAAGCCATCACCAGAATGACCACACTCCCATATTTGTTTGTTTGTTTGTTTTCTATCTCTGGCCTGTCTTCTTTTCTTAGCTGCCAACCACTCCATGGAAACTTGATTTTTCTCAAGCCATCTATCTGCCATTGATTTGTAGGCTCTCTGGCCCTGAGATTTTTTTTTTTAATAATAAATTTATTTTTTATTGGTGTTCAATTTGCCAACATACAGAATAACACCCAGTGCTCATCTCGTCAAGTGGCCCTGAGATTTTTTTTTTTAAGATTTTATTTATTTATAGAGACAGAGAGAGGCAGAGACAGAAGCAGGCATCATACAAAGAGCCTGACATGGGACTCGATCCAGGGTCTCCAGGATTTACACCCTGGGTTGCAGGCGGCGCTAAACTGCTGCGCCACTGGTGCTGCCCAAGTGGCCCTGAGATTTTAAGAAGACTGTCATAGGAATAAACGTGAGGGAAGGAAAGAGGGAACAAACACCTGAACATTTGTTGAGCACCTTCTCTATGCCAGACCCCATGTTAATGCATTTTATATATTTTTTCAATTTACATACACATACACACACACATACCAGTTGGGCAGCCATGATTCTTATTTTATAAACAAGGAAACCCAACAAGTAATAGAAATGAAATTTAAATACATGTTTTCTACTTTTTACTATTTTTACTTTTTACTACTTTCTACTTTTTACTATTGGATGCCAAGTAGAAAATTTAAGATATCTCTGTCTTGGCTTTACGAATTTAAGAAGCCAATTACAATTTCTTTGTCCCTGATAGAATGTCTTTGACATGATATTATACTGGGAGTAGCTCCTCAAGTGTTAGGAGTGGCCTAGGAGACCTTCTGTTCAGGCATTTGATTAGAGTGTAAAAGGGTATGGAAAGCACCATGCCTTCCATGATTTGTCCTTTAAGCCAGTTCTATATCTGGCTTCCTGTGAGCCAGAAATGACCACATTTTTCAATAAGAGAAAGGCTGCTGAGAGGAGGTTGTGATGAAATACACTGTTTTTAACCATGGCTGGGGCCTAAGGCTCTGGTCTAAACCATGGGTCCCTTGGAACAAAATTAAGCAAGTACATTTCTCAAATACTCTACTGCCCATCTGCCTCTTAACTTGCCACCTTACTGGTCCTTTCCTGGAGGCCTCACTCACCTGTGCACTTTTATGACAATTCCTGCTTCTACAGCAACTTATGCAATTGCCTCGGAGAATCAATCCTCCCTTCTGTAAAGTACTTCAAGTTTCTTGGAGAAGATGGGATATAAATCCCAAGCATGAATATGGAATGGGCATAAATTGCAATGCTGACATGCACTAAGAGGTAGAGATCTACTGAAAGATGAACTAAACACAGCTAAGAGCTTAACCAAGCATCCATGTTGTGTGTCGACTCACATCCGCTATCTGAGCATGCTGGCTCATTCAGGCATGAAAGGGGATCACTTCTGAGAAGACTGAAAGGAACAATGGAAGTCAGTGCAGAATTGAGCCACACTTACTCAATGACCGCCTGCACCAGCATGCTGGGATGCTAAAATTCTCTGAGTAACTTGAATTCCTCATTTCTCTCCTACTCCCTCATTTCTACTCTACTCTCTACTTCTCTGCCTTCTCCTCCTTTCAGAAAAGGATGCTCAGTGCTCACTGGATATAATCACTACTTTCTTGCCTCCATCCCTCTATCAATTTGTATCCCCATTGTTCATCCTCTGATGTGGTTTACAAAGCTCTCTCCTCTATTTCATCAAAGCCTTAGATTCTAGCCATACATTCTTTGTGGGCCCATCTTACCCAACTAATTTGAAGAGAGCATATCTGGGCTGTTCTGTCTTCTGCTCCCATCTCCGTTCTTTTTTTTTTTTTTTTTTTTTTTTTTATGATAGGCACACAGTGAGAGAGAGAGGCAGAGACACAGGGAGAGGGAGAAGCAGGCTCCAAGCACTGGGAGCCCGACATGGAATTCGATCCCGGGTCTCCAGGATCGCGCTCTGGGCCAAAGGCAGGCGCCAAACCGCTGCGCCACCCAGGGATCCCTCCCATCTCCGTTCTATGCACACATTACCCAGTCTTGCTAGATCCTAAGAGTTACAAAGGTGAATCAGGTGTGGCTTCTGCCCTCCAGAAGCTCATAGCTTAGGAGAAAGGATAAGTCATGTGTATAAATGACTGGACTACTGTGTGAAAAACTGTAGTTTCAGGGGATCCCAGGGTGGCTCAGAGTATTTAGCACCTGCCTTCAGCCCAGGGCATGATACTGGAGTCCTGAGATCAAGTCCCACATCAGGCTCCCTGCATGGAGCCTGCTTCTCCCTCTGCCTGTGTCTTTGCCTCTTTCTCTCTGTGTGTCTCATGAATAAATATTTTTAAAAAACTGTAGTTTCAGTAAAAAAGCTAAAGGCAAAGTGATGTGGGTTTCAAAGGAGGTATGGAAGACATGGCCTGGGGGAAGAAGATATTGGAGATGAATTTTTCTTGAAAGGCAGATGGGGTCAGACCTGAGTTGTGGTAGGAGGAGGAGTAACAGGGGTAATAACCACAGAAGAAGGTAACACAGGCTAATAAAACAAGTGGGTGGTAACACAGGAGTTATGGAAAGTGAAGGCTGGGTAACTCAGGGTGATGAATTCTTCCATTATGCATTCTTATGTAGTCTAATTCAATGGTTCTCAAATTTTGCTGCATATTAGAATCACACAGGGAGCTTTGAAAATCATGATGCCCAGGCTACATCCCAGACCAAGTATTTCAGTCTCTGTAGATGGAACCCATGCATCAGTATTTTTTAAAAGTTCTTCCATTGTTCTGAAATGTGGCCAGGATCTAGAACAAGTGTTCTAAATCACTACATCTTCTCTCTAATGCTCAAACCAATCACCTGGGGATGAGAAGATCTGGGGTAAGACCTGAGATTCTGCATATTTAACCTTGCAGGTGTACCAGTGCTGCTGGTCGCAGGCCACACGTTGAGTAAGAGACTCTAAATGAGGAAGGACCCTGTTAACTAAGCAAAATGGCTCAGCCATAGGTGTGCATTCTGGTTCTGATGGTAACTCCGTAATGTGGCAGCACTTTGAATTCATAAATGGAGCTTGCCTGAGATGCAGTTAGGTTACAGATCCACATATAGAAAGCACCTGATACCTATAGCTTAGTGACTTGGTCTCCCAGACATAGTGCATGAGGATTCAAGGTGCTATTACTTCTCAGCTCTAATTTGGAACTCCCTGTAGAAGAAAATGAAAATGGGATGGGGGCCAGAGAGTGAAAGGATGTCTTACCCACTACAATACAAAGTTTAACAGACCTTTGTTATGCCTGTGATCTACAGCTCCATCGAGACTTTTTTCCTAGGTAGAGAGAACCCCTTTTCCCTGCCAGAGGGAAAGAACCGGATGATTATTTTGGTCTCACCTGAGGCTGGTAACTACAATGTCCTACCAAGTTTTCAAAACCGGTGAGAGAATCTTCAAACTTTTCTTTTTAAATATTTTTAAAAATTCTAGCAGAAACTGCATGTTTGTTAAAAGCAGTTTTGTGCTGGTTAAATAAAACAACAGGTTTCAGGCAGCCTGGGTGGCTCAGCAGTTTAGCACCATCTTCAGCACAGGGCATGATCCTGGAGTCCTGGGATCAAGTCCCATGTCAGGCTCCTGCATGGAGCCTGCTTCTCCTTCTGCCTGTGTCTCTGCCTCTCTCAATCTCTCTCTCTCTCGAATAAATAAATAAAATCTTTATAAAACAAACAAACAGGTTTCTTTGCTTTGGGATGAGCTATATCAACTCAGAAGCTTTGATTGGAAAAAAAAAAGAAGCTTTGATTGGCAGTACAATTGTGTATATGTACATGTGTATGTATACACATACATACAATAATTTTTATTAAAAACAAGAAGCTTGCACAAAATATCTCAAAGTATGAAATTCATCTATACTAAAGTAGCAAGAAGGGCGCTTTGTTGCCCTTTACATACAGGTCCTTGGCCAATACTTTTCATTGTAAAGACACATGCATGACTGTTACCCCATTTGCTCTCACTCTTCCTTGAAGCTGGATAAAATCAAGGTCCATTATTCTTTCACAGATGAAGATCTACCTCAAGGAGCTTAGAGGCCTGCCTACCACCTTATAGACTCTGCTCTGCCATTTTTCCTCGAGTATGAAACTGAAACACTGGTTGGAATCAGTTGTTTACATCAGGGAGAAAAAAAAAAACGTAAAAAATATTTAGCCCAGAATATCTATTTAAAAATATAGAAACCATGTCCATCTAGGTTAATGACTTCATCAAAATACTGAACCTGGCTGGTAGAAAGCCAGGATTGGAATGCCAGTTTTCTTCTAAAGAGATTTCGCAGAATTGGCAGTTTTCACAGATTCTCTGCTGCCTGGAATTTTAGCAAAGGGAATAAAATCTGTGATTTGAATATAACTTGATAATTTATTCCCAGAAAATTTCCCATCCCTTTTCAGATACCCTAAAACACATTTATATTCTATAGTTCTATCATTTGGAATCCTAAAGCCAACTGCTGGTTGTAAAAAAATGTAAATAACAAGAAAATGCAACTCTGGATTTTCCCTAATCAGATAAATTGTCCAGCAAGCAGAAAGCTCATAAATAATGTAGATATTTAAAACATATTTAGCTCAAATTAAGATGTTATACTATTTACTGTTTGATTGATAGTTTTAGGATTTATCATTATTGGTGACAAGATATAATGAACAACTTATCTTATGAGTAATGAAAATCAAATATTAATTCCTTGCTCCGATTCTTCTTTGTCAACCATGTCAATACATTTTCAAAAACTTTTTGATCAAGAATGGAAAGTTTCAAATGGCCTGTTTTGCTTATGATGCATGTAATACAACTTATTACTTGAAATTCCATTGTAGTTGTACAGTGAACTTTTTTGGTAACACTTCAAATCACTTTTCAGAGCAGATAGACTGTTCTTAAGGGCTTCTCTTCTAATAACAGAGTTTACCCACTAGTCAAATATAGAAGAAATCAGCAAAATGCCATAGAGAACAACAACAAAATAATGAAATATTTACTACCATAAAGTAATTATTCCCTTATATATATCCTGATCTTTGAGATCACTACTCCTACAACACCACCCCAGCAACATAAGCATCTACTAAAGAAGGTTATTTGGTTTATTAAATCTTATTACTCCCAAGTGTCTTTGGCATATTAACTGACTGGACTCTAGGACTAGATGTACATGGGGCCAACCTTACCAATATATGGAAACATTTCTGAAAATCACTAGTCATCTGGTCTATACAATGTCTGGTCTATACCTGACAATTAATATAAATTACTCTTCATCTATGTCCTTACTTCCTATCTACTAACCTTTATTCTCTTGATATATGGATTGGCTTTACACTACTGGGCATTGAACTGAAATGCAGACAGTTCTTCATGTCCCCATGTGATTTGCATTGAATAGACTTTGAATTTAACAATAAGACAGAAATTGGTAAAGTGAACTATCAGTAGATGAAGGCCAGGTAAATTGGCCAATAGTTAATGATTTCATTTCTTAACAACTCTATTCCTATGGAGAACAAAGCACATGCTATTATCAAGTGTGGTTTTATCTTTAAGGACACAACACATAAGGAATAAGTGTCTTCTTTATAAAAATGAAGTTCAGAGGAAGAAGAAGGAAATCAAGATTACTTAGTCAGCCACACAATAAACTGTTCATTGAATGTCTACTATATACCAGCAGACATGGAAAAAAAAAAAAGGTAATGGGCAGCCTTTTTAGGCATGTAGAGAAAAAACAGCCTGTTAAAACCTAGCATGGCAAGTACCTCTGTCAATTTCTAGCTCTTTAACTCTAGGTAAGTTAGCCATCTCATCATTTCCTCAGTTTCCTTGCCCATAAAGTGAGTATGATAATAGTTATCCTTTTGCGATCCCTGTTGAACAATCCAAGGGGTTCCTTAGTTCTTCCAGCTATTACTTTTGGTGGGAAACACAAAAGGCCATTTAGCATTAATATCTCAGAGAACCAGCGAATTGAGAAAGGCTCAGATTCAGAGCTTTCAAGAGAAGCTTTTAATAAGTTGTTTTCAGTATAGAAACACATATTTTCATTTAATTTCACTATGGAAAGTTGATGCAACATCATTAGAAAGAGATTACACTTTAAGTGATTCTTCATACATGATCTAGTGTCGTTGGCATGGCACACATCAAAGCGACCACCTTCATGGCAACTATGGCTAATGACACTGTACTGGATATTTGAAAATTGCCAAGAGAGTAGATATTAAAATTCTCATAACAAGAAAAAAATTGATAACCACGTAAGGTGATGAATGTTAAGTGGACTTACTGTGGTAATAATTTTACAATATAGGCAAATATCAAATCATTATGATGTAATGAAACTAATATAATATTGTATGTTAATTATACCTCAATTAAATAAAGACAGAAGGTGGCAGCAAAAATAACCCAAACGAATCAAAGACACCACTTTTTTCGATACCACCACATCCCAATCTCAGATCTCCCTGAAGAAAGTAGTCAAAGATGATGAAAACACATTTGTCAGGAAGTCACAAATAGCTTAATTGGCTTAGTCACCCATATACTAAAAATATTCAAACAGATATTACAAAATTCCTAAGACCCAATGAAGTGACAAGATAAAATAATAAAAGACAGATCTATGGAACAGTAAGTAGTGGAGGTAAAAGAGACCTGTATCAATGAAAGTATATAAAATTAAATATATATATATTTATATAATTATATATATTATATACTTATATATATTGTGTATATATATATTTTTTCCATTAAACTTTTGTT
Organism: Nyctereutes procyonoides; assembly: GCF_905146905.1. NCBI lineage: Eukaryota > Metazoa > Chordata > Mammalia > Carnivora > Canidae > Nyctereutes > Nyctereutes procyonoides. The sequence continues at coordinate 39,690,799 of NW_026575042.1, forward strand.
TTAATGGGTCTCAAAATTCTGTGACAGATTTTTGTCAAGTTGTTTCCATTAAAAAGTACTGATTTTAAAAACTAATAACTTAAAACTGCCACACACGCACACACACACACACACACAAAAAAAACAAACACAAATGGTCCACAAAACATTCTCCTTTCCTTCTGAAGATTTTACGATGCATTGTTATCATTAACCAGTCTTTTACTATTAAAGTTAAATGGCCAATGACACAAACAATTCTGAGACCGTTCTTCTACCACTGATTAAGACTGGGATGGCAGGTATTGGGGATAATATTCATTTAGCCATCTGAGCTTTCTGGGCAGACTTGGTGACTTTGCCAGCTCCAGCTGCCTTCTTGTCCACTGCTTGTCTATATATTGTATTGTATATATGTGTATACAATATATTTATTTATTTTAAAAAGAGAGAGAGAGAATCAGGGAGAGTGCATATGCCTATGAGCAGGAGGAGGGGCAGAGAGAGAGGAAAAGAGAGAGAATCTGTAAGCAGACTGCCTGCTGAGGACAGAGCCCAACCTGGGGCTAGACCACAAACCTGAGACTATGACTTGAGCTGAAATCAACAGTCCAAGAATTGGACACCCAACTGACTGAGCCATCCAAGTACCCCCAATGGAAGTATACTTGTGCAGACTTTGAGACATAATAATTACATTATATTCAACATTGGACAGATCTCAGCTAAAATAGTTTCTTGTTCAAAACAACCACTTGGAAATGCCTCCTATGAAACTAAGGGGTTAGAAACATGTTAGATGGGCAAGAGCTGTAGGTCTGGATTTGGCATCTGAGAGAAGGCCAACAAGCAACATAACACCCAGAGTTTGGAACTGGATGGTGGTCATAGGAAGGGAAAAAGAGGATTTAGTCTGTGTTCCTCCAGAAAGCCAGGGGCAAAAAGAGGGGGGAGGTGAGGACATTAGAGTCAGATCAGACTACTGAAAAACTGTCCAAAGAATGAGCTGGAAATGCACTTTGGAGGTTGTTAGTTTCCCTCCATGGAGGAATTTAAACATCCCTTAAGTGTTCTACAAAAAGGATACTGGTTTATTCTATTAAAAAGATACTTGAGGGAATGAATTCGGGAGGATGGAACTAGATTTTAAGGTGATTCCACACTCTGAAACTTACGATTTTACAAAAATCTGAAATAAAATAAAAGCAAAGACCAATAGAAATGATGAGAAACTTTGTAATTGACAATATTTTTAGAGTTTAGCCAGTTATCAAAGTAAAAATAAAGACAAGTTAGACAGGACCTAAAATCTGATGCCAGGAACTGATTTTGTTAGCTAGAACTGTTTTCTTAACTTGACAATAGCTTCTTCACAAATGTTTGGTTTGGGATTAGAGTTAGAACAGATGAAGTTATCCCTATCTGTGTCAAACACCTCAACCTTCTCAGGAGATAGAAGGAAACATTCACAAAACTCACTTAATTCCTCAAGACTGGAGAACAAATCATTTTGCTTTCCCAGAGAACATTAAACATGATGTCTAGCAGTCTCTCTACCATATTTCATACCAAAGTTCTTATTCTGACATCTAGGAGACCCATAGGCACCTCAAACTCACCAGCTCTGAACCTGAATAGAGGATCTTATCCAGAATCCAGATGTTACTTCAGTGTATCTTTTCTTAGCTAAGGCACCAACTCCTACTCAGATGATCTACTCCGAGATCATCTTGGACACATCTCTACCTGGATGTGGTCTTCTCCATGTGCAATCTGTCACTAAAATGCCATTCTGCCTCTTGAATTGATTTCAAATACATCCACTATCCAGTCCAGACTAATTATATCTCCTCTGAATATTTCTGTCTATTGAAATGGTGTCTTTGTATCTCCCTCACTTCCTGCCAATGTGTAGCCAGAGTCATTTAAAAATACAAATCTGACCATGTATCTCCATGCTCAAAACCTTTTCATGACTTCTCCGTTGCTCTTAGATTAGATGCCCAAATACTTGTGGGTAGTTATTCTTTTCCAGGTCCATTCTCCATCCTTTTCATCCTACTCTGTGCCCCATGAGACTGACTTGTATGGACTCCTTTATTCTCTGGCTTTTCGGTAAATTTGACTAATGGAGGTGAAATGACACTGGCAGGAGATCAGAGTAGGTTATAAGAGTTGGGTTAGGGTATTTATTTTTTATTATTTCAGTTCCCTCCCTTCAGGGCCCATATGGACTGTAATTGTCCTCCAGTCAAAGGTCACAGCTCCATTTAGTTGGTCCTGTCACACAGATCTCTTTTCAGGTTCTACTACCACTTCATCCCTTTCCCCTTCAGATAATGGTGCCCCGCTGTTACTAACCTTGGGGAAATGGACTACCCCTATGGTTTTTCTTTTCCCTGTCCACATCTTTTAATTAGTCCTCAAACATCACTCACTCAAGGAAACTATCCTGCACCCTCCTACAAAAATAAAATCTGCTCAATAGAAGCTTTTATAATGGTTATAATTCCCCATTATCATTGAATTCATTAATTAACTGTGTGATTGATTGTTTATTGTCTGTCTTTCCTGCTTGGATGAGGGCAGAGTCCGTTTTTCTTTTAGCTATCCCCAAGTCCCTAGAGCACTTACATGTATGTACTCAATGGCTATTTATCAAATAAAAGAGATGGTGAGGGTGGAGAGGAGCAGAGGTAGGAAGACCAGGGCAGGAGTGAGAGAGCCCGGGTCAGAGTGACCAGAATCATCACAAACCAAGGACTCTCATACTGCAACTTGGCCTTGTAGTGTAGGAACATAGACTGGTCCTGTCACCATCATAGAAAACCTGGGGAAGGCATGATATCAAAAAATTGTTTGGCAGGATATATCTTATAAGGATATTATTTGTCAAAGAGGGTATCCTCAATTAAATTCATTTTCAAAATGTGAGAGGTTTATACCCAAAAGAGTAAGTCATTTTCTTCCTTACTGTCATCACAGTCCATAGCAACTTGACTGGATTTCATATTAGTGTTACCTTGAACTATTTTCTAAAGAGGAATGGTATTTTTTCTTCAAGATGCAATTGTCAATATTTTTAGAAAAGTCACATACTTGGGGTTCCTGGGTGGTTTAGTCAGTTAAGCATCTGACTCTTGATTTTGGCTCAGGTCATTATCTCAGGGTTGTGAGATCAAGCCCCACATCAGTCTCCACACTGGGCATGGAGCTTACTAAGGATTCTCTCTCTCCCTCCCCCTCAAAAAAGGACACATACTTAATTTCGTATTATTATCTGTTAATTATCTGTTCATGTCAAAGAGGAGATTAAAGTGTCTCATCCCAGACTCCTGAGAAGTAGAAATAGAGTGGCCACCATTGGCTTGGGAGCCTATGCAAGACTCAGGCAAGTCTCTCTTGTTATGAAGTTGTAAGAATCAATAAAAGGAAGAACACTCAGAAAAAGTATCCTAAGGGCATATAAAGTCAAAGTTATGAAATCAATTCATAATGGGGTTGCCAGATCGAATGGTGATGGACAAGGCTGAGGCAAAACAAGATCAAACAGACAAAAAAATAAGTAAGATGATGATCAAGGGAGAGATGGTAAGGGAATGTGCAGCAGGCAGAAGAGAAGAAAGGAGAAATAATTCTACAGTGAAAATCTAGGAAATTCCTAGTCTTTTATGTGGTTCTTTTGCTGTTAGCGTGGATGTCCGAGAGGTCTATGTTGGGCAGCAGCAATATTTTCATTGACTACAACTTGTGAGACCAAGAATGTACAAAGAGGAAAAAAGCAAGAGTGGAGGGAGAGAAGAATGCAAATAAATCACAGCCTTCATCTGCTTTATAACTTATAGCTCCTAGTCTCCTTTAGTGCCTCCCAGGGTAGGCACACCCTGGTGAAGCTCCTCTCCAAGGATCAGAGTTTTCCTTACACTACACATAACCTTTTACCGATATCAGTGCTTTTCAAATTCTGATGTGCAGACCAATCACTTACGGATCCCGTTAAAATGTAGAATCAGTAGGTCTGGGGTGGAGTCTATATTCTGAATTTTAATACATCCCTCTGTGATATGGATACTGCTGGTCAATGGACCACACTAAGTAGCAAGGTCCTAAACTACATACAAAGTAGTCATTTTCCAATGAATGGCACTATCTGAGCACGACTTCTCTCTTTCATTCCTCACCTACTACAGAGGCTGTAATCTGCTGCTGAGCAGCAATTGAGTGCTTTCAAAATTGTTAGGATAACTGGCTCACAGTAAAAGATTACACATAAAAATTCAGACTATAGGGATCCCTGGGTGGCGCAGCGGTTTGGCGCCTGCCTTTGGCCCAGGGCGCGATCCTGGAGACCCGGGATCGAATCCCACATCAGGCTCCCGGTGCATGGAGCCTGCTTCTCCCTCTGCCTGTGTCTCTGCCCCCCCCCCCTCTCTCTCTCTCTCTGTGACTATCATAAATAAATTAAAAAAAAAACACCTTTAAAAATTCAGACTATGAACCTATCCTGTAAAATAAGATCTAGCGGTGTTAGACAATGTTCCCTCATAGGAATGATCCATTGGCGGCTTCCTGTTTTGTGTGAGGTATGCACTTTCTATCTTGCCACAGTCTAACCTACTCTTATATCTATGTGGCTGTGGTCTTTGACATTCCCTGAATGATTCCTCTTTGCATATGTGTTTGTGATTTCTGATATACTAGTTTGAACCAAGATGCACCCCATTTATTAGAAGAACATTTTTTTCCCAGTAAAGTCTTTTCAGTTATCAATACAACTTTTGAAGGGCTATGTTACTGGCATTATGAATGGAAAGAGCCCACAAAGAGCACATTTTATGTTGCAAGTTGGCCTTATATATTTGCAGGTAAGGAAAGAAAAAGCAAACAGCTGAATATACAATGGCAGGGTCAACCAGTCTACACTACACAATGTGGACGTAACATTCTCAAGTGATAAGAATTAAGCAGCTACTCATGTTCAATGGTGACTAAAGGATCTAGATAGTGATGGAAATTTCAAATCATAGAAATTGAAGATGAAATAGGTTATGGTGTGTTCAACAGGAGAGAAACAAATGACTGAAACTAAGGAAGAAAAAAAAAAGATAGTGTATCTCACCTAAGCCATTTCTTAGGAATTGGCAAGTTTATAAACCTCTGACTTGAAAACATTAAGAACAAAAAAGAAACATTCAGAAAACAACATAAAGCTAAAATAACTCCTTTTTCTTCATGCAATCGTTGGACATACAAGCTTGCCTACTGGCTTGATTTGCACTGTTTACTTACATTTTTCTATTCTTACACATTTCTTTCCCCCACTCATAAGATTTTGAGAAGCTCAGGGGAAAATGTTTTCCTTGCATAATTTTTTTCATATTTTTGTTGAAACAGTATCCACCAACAAAGTCCTCACAGAGTAAATATTTTTGCCCTTGCTATGGAACCAAGGTTTGAATGAAAAGTGCAGGCAGCAATGTGCTAGCACCACTGGATCAGTCTCAGTCATGTCCCTACTCTACCAGCAGCTCTTATCTAGAGCTGAATCCTTTATGCAGTGAAATGCCTCAATCCTAATACCTCCCCTGACCATTTCCACATACCACCTGGACAGGCAGGTTTATTGCCCTTGATCCCTTCAGAGCACCCTTACTGGTACAGGCCCAATTCTATAGCAGCTCACCTGGATCAGCCTACCCAGATGGTATCTCATGGTTTGAAAATTTCCTTTTTTTCAATCCTTTTGTCAAAAATTATTAATTATGAATTCCATTCCTTTAGGACTCTTTTTCTGAGTTTCAAAGTGACAACCGAATATAGAGCAAAGAGCATTTACAGTAAGAAATTCTGGCTTTAACTCCAAGCACTGCTCTTTAGAGGCTGTTTAATCAGATAACTTAGCCTCTCAGAATGTCAGTCTGCTCCGTACGATGAGGATAACAATACTGACCCGGAGAGTTGTTAGGGTAGCACACAGTAGGTAGCTCAAAAAATGGCTATCAAATCTTAACCAGATTTTAAAAATTCATACTAATGTGTTCATGGACATTAATTTCTTAATGTGTTCTTTTGGTTCACATTTGCTTCTTTATAGAACACAACTCACAATTACTGAGGGGATCTAACTGTGAATTTGTATTCCATGGCAGATAAAGAGCTCTGATTTCCCTCATGCAGACAGGTACCTTACTGTTTTCTATTCTATAAGATCTTTGGGGCAAGACTTGTACCTCCTTCAAGGCCTCTCCATTCCTATGGGGAGACATCTGGACTGCAGCAGGCCACGGGCACCAAATGCACAAGCATGATGCTTAATGATAAAGTAAATTGTAAATTTAAATCATTTTCACTTGAGAAAAAAAAAGCCTTCTTTTCTTGTGTCTTTAATAAAAATACAGATGAAGCCATGCAATCACAATATATTCTTTAGCTTTCAAGTAAGCCTTTACAGGAATAGGAATTAGTTTTTAAAAAAATAGAGCTCTGAATCCTCAGCTTTTAATTACCTTGTCTTCAATTAATCTAGGCATTTTTTTTATTTGAGTATTGCTTTTTTTTGCAAACAGGGAGATGGTAAGAATCTTAACCATGGTTGTCTGGAAAAATACCAGCATCCATATTTTTATCTGAATATAAAATACATGCAAATACGTGTGTGACATTCCTTGTTGAAAAACATGTAGGGCTAATAAAATCACACCGTGGTACCTTGCTGTTGTCTTCAAGTGAAATATTTTTGCCTCTACCACTCCCACCCTTTGATATCCATCTGAAATGGTCCTACTCATCCTTCAAGTCTTAATTGAGTGGCTGCTATCTTTGGGAAGCCATCTCGACCTGCTCACTGTTTACCTTGGATCTTCCGAGATAGTAATATGTATTCTCTCCTTTCTTCTCCTATCCATGATTCCATGGTAGATATAGCTTGTCATATTGTTTTGTAACATTATTTACTTGCTTTAGCTAAGCTGCGGGTGCCCTAGCGGGGCAGGTACCATATGCTACTCTTCTTATCTTCAATACCTAGCACAGTGCCTGGAATTTGAGAGATGCTAAATATTGTTCAAAACATTTATGATAAATGAAAAAAAAAGCAATAATATAGTAGTAGTGTTGAATTATTCCCAATCCCATTCCTGTGTAAGGCCTTCTTCTTATTCTGGAATATTACCCTCTATTTTTCACTCATCAACACATATGCATGTAGGTTGAACACGGTAACATTTTTTGTAGACCAACTTTTCAATCAGAGAATCAGAGGCCCTCCCACATGAACACTCCTTTAAGATTCATCCTGAAAAACTGCTTCTATTATTGCTCCTACTATTAAGTACATGCCCAATAATTATTCAATTAGATAACTAATCTACTTTTTCTCTCATACTTGGCTGTAATTCCTAACCCTAATAGCTGGCAGCATTTTTCAAAAAGCTTCCAAATGAATGTTCTAAATTAAGCCCAATTGATATTTGTAAAGATTTTGATACACACACACACACATACACACAAAACATGCCATGTTTGGGTTCTTTACTGGAATTTTGAGGCAACTATTCCAAAAGTTCTATCTACATAACTATACACATGACAAATAATTTGAAAAACAAAGCAAAACAAAACAACAAGACAGATTCCTACCCAGGCTCAGAGTTTTTCTTTACTGTTCTTTCCCTGGCAATCAAAGTCAGGATTACTGTGAGGGGAAGCCACCTGAGAAGGACACAGTTGGACCTCACTTGCTGAGGAAAGAACAAATGAGCAGGTACAGAGTTCTATTTTTTTTTTTTTAATTCAACCAAGACGTAAAGAGGTATCAGGGAAGCAGGCCCTCCTGCCAGTAAAAGCCTCCCCAAAATGTCTCCTAGGCCTACATGTGTCCTGATACATCCTTTATAACTGCAACAAGCCAGCATTCCTTTCCATTTCCACCTTCTGTGGCTTCCAACAGTACTCAGCTTCCTCTACTTTCTACTTTCCATCCACCTGTCCCTCAGGAACATATGTAGCCTTCAACAGAAAAATAGGCAAAGTGTTGAAAAACACCTTCTTGGATTCTTATGTTCAAATTTCTTTTCTAAGTCTGGTTTAGAAAGGCAAAAGAATGGGTAAATGAGCATGTTGGCTATCTAGGTACAGGAAAGGAGAATTTAATATTTTGCAACTACAACCCATGTATAGTTCAGTCCTTAAGTATTCCTTAAGCCTTACCTTACTTAAAAGAAGAACAAAGTCCAAGTCATCATATACAAATTTTGTACAACAATACTTTTTAAAATGCCCCCTTATATCTCCAACTTACTGCAATCATATCCAACACCCCGAGAGAGAGTTCTAGGAAAGCACTAAGTCAGAAATCAGTTCTGTGGGCAGATAGAAGGAGGAGAAATTCTGAGGACTTCCATTTCTTAGTCCTTTTTGTGGTGTGGTATAAGGAAATACTTAGATGTGATAAGTTTCCACTATCTAAACCTGGGGATGCCTTGAAGATTCAGGGATGGAACCTCTGGAAAAGAGGTAATTAGTAAAAGGGGAGTGGAGGGGAAGAACTAGAGGTATGCCAAATAATCCATTCTGGCTTCCAGGGAGAGGAACTATTACATGGGCTGGGGAGGTGGGTAACTTTCCCATAAGAGCATTCTCCTAACTTCCTTCCAGAATTTAAATAAAAACTTGAGGGCACCTGGGTGGCTCAGTCGGTTAAGCATCCAACTCTTGATTTCGGCTCAGGCCATGATCTCAGGGTTGTGAGATGGAGCCCTTTCTCAGACTCCATGCCTGAGTGGAGATTCTCTTTCTCCTTTTGTTCCTCCCTTCACCAAAATGAAAATTAAAATAAGAATAAAATAAAAATGCATTCCTGTATAATCCTTAGCCCACATCATCAGTTCTAGCTAGTGCTAATGCTGCCTATTCCTTTTGTGTAACTTCCAAGTTGTAATTTTTTCCCTCGGTCTCCTGACTATAGTTTGATGATTTCTCTCCACTTCAGTCCTCTCTAAGTCAACCCAACAGGCTGATTGAGCTCTGGCATCCCTACAGATAAACAAACCAACAATGTATAAATCTGCTCTAAGTTTCAGCATCTGTCTTCTTTAGGTGATAAAAATAATGTATCTTCCTGGGTATGTGATTGATGGAACAAAGATTGTTTTTAGAAATCAACAGACCAATAAGCAGGAAAAAACAAACAAAACTGTATTCCTAAAAGCAAGGTCAGGACAAACATTTGATCGACTCTTACACACGTAGAGTTGGATACTAAACTCCAAAACCAGATGCTCTGGGTAGAGGGTACCCAAATCTGCCATTGCCTCAAGTTTAAGCCCATCAGAAGGCCAGTATGGTAATGGATGGGACCTCCACATCTGATATACAGGTATCTGGGGATTTGAAGTGATTTTCATACTTTTCATATTAATCCAAAGGATGAAACATATTCTAATGAGGAGACTAGGCTAACAGGTTGGTTGCACTATAGAAATGTATATTTCAATGACATTTGCAGCACTGTCAGAGTATTGAAGAGTATTGACTCTACTGAACTCAACACACAGGAAATATATTTCTGGATAAGCTGACATTTCTTAACTATGCACCTTTTATAACATAAAGAATTTGAAGGAGGGTGGTCAGTAGAACAATTATATAGAGAAGGCGAGCTATCAAACACCTCATCATTCCAATCACCAGTCCAAGTGTGTACCTGGTCTAGGGTCATCTGTATCACTTAGAAGTGTGTTAGAAATGCAGAATCTCAGGCCCTACCTCAGACTTACTCAGAATCTGCATTTTAACAAGATTCCCAGGCGAATAGAGTTTCAGAAGTTAAGAAGCACTGCCTATTGAATAAAAATAAAAGACCCCAATGGTCAGAGATACCAGAAGAATGTTCAGATAATTCCCCAGTTATTTGACTTCTGGAGATGAAAGTTTTGCCATTGTGGGAATTGAAGCCCATTGTGGAATTCTCTCTCTTTTTTTCCTAAAGATTTTATTTATTTATTTATTTATTTATTTATTTATTTATTCATTCATTCATTCATTCATTCATTCATTCATTCATTTATTAGAGAGAGAGAGAGAAAGAGGCAGAAACCTAGGCAGAGGGAGAAGCAGGCTCCATGCAAGGAGCCTGATGTGGGACTTGATCCTGGATCCCGGGATCATGCCCTGAGCCAAAGACAGAAGCTCAACCGTTGAGCCACCCAGTCATCGTGTCATTGTCGAATTCTCTTTTTCCATGTGTTCACTCCCTATCTCATTCTTTGACTTGATGAATTGTAACTTTCTGGAAATTTGTGGAAATTTCTGTAAACCCTGTGGAAAACCACCTTTGGGTGAAGGAGATTGGCCAATAGGGGAGATGATGGACAGTTGAGGACAGTCTCTTGTGGCTAATTCCTGGCTAGAAAACAGCAATTAACATATTTCTCAAAACTGAACCAAAAAATAGCTCCTTCAAATTATTTCAAATTATGTAAATAGACTACAATAAAACTCCATTGATTGCTTCTGATGAGAAGAGCCTAATATACAAAGCATTTAAAAAATTAACTTTTTTAAGTTATGAAAATGTATTTGAAGTCAGACATTTTACCAACCACAGGGTAAAGACTACCAAACCAGTGGCATTCCCAGGGACTAGAGTATTCAGTCCTCACAGGTGAAATACAAAGGTACAATGAAAAAGAGATCTTTAGAACTCAGGTGGTTCAAGCTCCTTGCCTTACAGATGGGAAACCAAGACAGTTAGAAACAGATCATATGAAAAAGAGCCCAGGCCTCGTATTGCTGAATCCAGGTCTCCTCCCACCCTGGAGAGATGGTGCCTGAACTCCCATGTTCTGACCTTCATACTTGAGCATATCACTATTTCGCTGTTAAACTTCTTTGGTGTTCATTTTTCCCTCTCCTACTATTGTATAAAGGCTTTGAAGGCAGATGTGATTTGTCCTTTATACTGTCCAGTGACTAGGATAAAGTTAGGAACACAGTTACAATCAGTGGTTGCCTACAGTGAGGATCAGGGTGATTGCACAGGGGCAACAAGGAAACTTTGGGGACGATGGAAATGCTCTCTGCATCGATTGAAATAGTGTTTAAATGGTGCATATATTTGTTAAAACTCACCTAATTGTACACTTAAAATGAATGCCTTTTATTCTTTGAGAATTACACCTTGATAAAATTCATTTTAACAGGTACATAAAATAACTATCACACATATTGTTAATTTTTTGTCTTCTAACACATTATTAGATTTATGCTTGCCTCTGAACATTCTGTATACAGTCTGTGACATATCTCTTTAGTGGATAATATTTGCCCATGAATAAGCTATAATATAAATATATTCAGATAAGAGGCATGGAGATGTACAGGTACATTTTGTGGCCAGAGTTTTAAAAAGTATTGACCCAGTTAATTAAATAATATCTTCATAGACTGGGGAAAAAATCCATCTCCTTTCTAAAATGCCTGAGGGAAATACTCTGGGAGGATATGGTTGATTGGAAATATAGTAACGAGGATAGTAGTTATCTTTCTTTAATTCTCAAGGAATCCATCATTGCGAAAGCACGCAGCATTAAGTTTAAAGGACTCATCCCAGTGCCTCTAAGATTGGATTTACTGCTTCGGTGGGATTTCTTAATAATCACTTGAGGATTGAGATGAATCATAAAGGATTCTGAACATAAGAGATCTCTATCCCCACAAAAAATCATGAGTAATTGGAAAAAAACAAAATGAATAGTAAGAAAAGAAGCTGCCTTCCTAATTATAGGGTAAACAAATGATAAAGGCCTAGGGTTTTAACATAACAAAGGAGAAACAAACTTTAATTAACACTGTCTGGCACATGGCAGCTATCCAATAAATATTTGTTGACTGATAAGTAGAAATAAAAAGAAGTTTTGAAGTACTTTGAGAAAAGGATACAACTGTCTAAATCTTATCATTATTTCTAACCAAGGTAGTTTAAGTATAAGATTACGTTTCCATGGGATGCCTGAGGGGCTCAGTGGTTGAGCATCTGCCTTCCACTCAGGGCATGATCCTGAAGTTTGAGGATCCAGTCCCACATCAGGCTCCTTGCATGGAGCCTGCTTCTCCCTCTGCATGTCTCTGTCTCTCATGAATAAATAAATAAAATCTTTTTTTTAAAAGATTACATTTCCAAATGTAAATGGTGGACAATAAAGAAAATCTGCATTATTAGATACTTTCTCTAAAAATGCTACTTGGGGCATCAGTGGGACAACTGTTACCTTTTAAAAACCAACTCAAATGACCCGATGTGTTGTGCCATTTAAATTATAAACTTTTGAATTACAAACATTTAGAATTAAAGTATGTCCCTATCTACATTAGTTTATGAGGACCAAAAATGTCCTGGCCACTCTTTAGGTTTGACACTTATTTCTCTCACAATTATTAGATTACTCTTCAGTGAAACATATTCTATTTACTACTAATGGAAAAAGGCTTCTACTTCTATCCTGTCAGAAATTGTATTGGCTAGCAGGGCTCAACTTTGACAACAGAGTGCATCTTGGCTTCAAATTTGTATAGCAAAGAAAAAAAGCTGAGCAAATAAAACATATTAACTTACTAAATCCTTTCCCTTCATAGAAGAAGAAAATGCTTTTGACAACGATCCTTTTGGGCTATTACTTTTACTTGCCACTATGGAGGCTGTTATTATTGGATTATTTATCTATCAACAGATTCAATCATTTAGCTAACATTAATTTATGTGTCAAATATTTATTGATGCCTACTTTGTGCCAGGCACTGTCCAGAGTAGTCCCCATGTCCGCATGCCATGCCTGCTAAATCAGAGTTATCACCATGCTTCCCTCCGTTTCTTGTACAGATTTTATTTCTTCTCCACTTCTCCATGTTCTTCTACATCTTATACTATTACTTAAAGTTGTTGGGGGCCCCAGTTGTTAGTAAGTGGAGCTATTACTAAACAATTAACAAGAGACAATCACATTCTGTGGCCATTCTGGGCCAGGCACTTAGGGTAGAAGGTGAACAAAACACAATGGTGCTGCCCTCTTTGGAATTTATAGACCCCAGAAGAGATAGACATTTAATGATCAAACACACAGTGACTGCTTATGGTGGGGATGCTACGAAAATAACAATACCAATGATTGATAACAAATTGGAAGGAGATGGAGATAAATAGAAGGAAGAATCAAGTAAAGCATCATCTAAGTTGAAATCTGCAGAATAGGAATGAGAGAGTCATGTAGGGAAGATCTAGAAAAGGATCACTGAAGGCAGGGAGAGAAGTATGGACAAAGGCCTCACAGCAAAGAAGTATAGCATCCTCTGATTTCCAGAAGGAAGTAAAACAAAATTGATGAAGGGGAGAGAGGGGTGAGGTGAGCTTGGAGAGGAAGGCAGAGTCATGCCAAGTATTTGGATTTCATCTGAAATATAAGAGAAGCCACAGGAAGATTTCAATTAGGTATGGGGAGGTACAAGGCCTGAGTTAATATTATTTATTTATTTATTTATTTATTTATTTTTAAAGATTTTATTTATTAGAGAGAGAGAGAGAGAGAGAGAGAGGAAGAGGGAGAAGCAGGCTCCATGCAGGGAGCGGGACACGGGACTCAATCCCGGGTCTCCAGGATCACACTCCGGGCTGAAGTCGGCGCTGAACCGCTAAGCCACTGGGGCTGCCCTATTTATTTTTCTAAGTTAAATTTTTAGAAGATATTTGTGGCTGCCAAGTAGAAGTTCAGAGGTCACAAAGGAGGCTCTCGTATCCAGGTGGAGAATAATTTGCTTGGACCTCAGGAGTAGCAGTGAGGATAAGGAGGGGAGCAGATTAGAGTTATATTTAGAAGAGAAAATAACCTCATTGAAATAACTTCTGATGCACTGAATAAGGAATTGGGGAATGGAAAAATCAAGGGTGACTCTCAAAGTCTAGCTTTAACAACTATTGGTCCTGATAACTGACGTGGTGGAGATATTTTGCAGGGAGCCAGTAACAGCGATATGGTTGAAATGCCTCTTTGTAAATTAGGACTGACAATGTCTGATCATCCTCTGATATCAGGGTCACCTATAATCTCATCCTAGTTGACATAGTTAGGCTCATCTTCTTGCCCTCTTGCCTCATGATATATACTATACTAACACCTAATTCCCTCTACGACCAGGCAGTTCCCTACTGCCACACTCCTGCACATGCTGTTTTCCTTGCTTAGAGCCCTCCCTTCATTACCTGGCCAACTCCTTCTTATTTTAAAAACTTAGGTTATGCATCATCTCCCTAAGGAAGCCTTTCTTGACTCCCAGCCTGAGATAAGTACCACTTCATTGAGCTTCCAAACTTACAAATTATTGTGTTGGCCTTGGAATTCAATAGACTTGGGCTTGAATTAAAACTCTGATATTTTAGCTGTGAGGTCTTGGAATAGTTACTTGACCTCTCTACAACTCAGTTCCTCATTTGTAAAATCAGCATAGTAGTATCTATCTCATGGAATGTTGCAAGGAATACATGATATATTCTAGATAGAATACTGGGACAAAGTCAAGGATCTGTAAATGTTACCTCTCCTTACTGTATTCCATGTATCTATCTGTGCCACTGGTCTAGGCCTCCTTGAGAGCAGGGACTGTGTCTTGTGTTTTTATCTGTGAATCCAAACAGTTCTGGGCACATGGGAGATATTTGACACATACATAATAAATGAAATCCAGATTCCTCAAGATGACATATAATATTTTTATTGATCTGTAAACCCTCTCCCATCCATCACCTCAGACTCCACTCCATCCACTCCTCTGTGCCAACCCCCTCAACTCAGCTCCTTGTGACTTCTTGCCCCTAGAAAATTTTCACCTTAGGTGCCCTTTTGTTCTGGGGTTCCCTGTTTTTGTTGGTTCTTCCATCTGGAAAAGTTTCCCCAGCCTGAAAACTCCTACTATTACTTACCATTCAGAATCAACAGAAATATAATCTACTTTCTGTATCTATCCAGTCTCCCCTCATTGTATCTATCGAGAATTCCACTTGTGTACTTACTTTTATTATAATGTTTCCTATTGTATGATAAGTATTTATTATGTCCGTATTTTCTCTTTTATCCTGTTACCTCTTCAGTTATTATGCCTGGTTTATGTCCATATCTCATTCTTCAAATTGTATCACATATAGCAAGTTGTTTGTCACATAAATGTTTGTGGAACTGACATGTACATATTAAGGTCAAGTGGGGTGGAAAAAAGTACTTATATGATTCTGGTAATCAGAACCAGAAAGGGGGTCATGAAGACTTCAGAGAGTATGCTCACTTCTGGATACAACCCCCCTTTGAAAGGGAAGTGTTTTGGAGACTTTTGGCATGACTGTAACTCAAAAGCAAGGATTCATCTTCTAACCCACCTTCCCTCCTTCTTCAAATCTACCTTCTTCCTCTTTCAGTATCTAAATAAACTGACCTCTGTTCTGTTATTGTTCACCATTCTTTGGGCATCCCTTATGATGAAGACCTTTCCATATGGCCTGCCTTTCTTCAAGGACTTACTGTTAGGGATGAAACAATCGGGATTTCTTTACTGCTGCTCTTTGTTTCTATAGTTCCCACTCCCCAGAACATACTTTCTGCTGGGCAAGTTCTCTGTAGGTACTTCTCTACATCTGACCTGGAGATAAGAATGTATCACTCTCTACTCTTGACTACCAAGACATTTTGTACATTCCTATGTTCCTATTATATCATATTATCATCTGTTAACAGAGTTGTGAGCACTGCAAGAGCAGGGCTGTTTCCAATTCATCTTCACATCTTTAATGTTCATCTAAGTGACTGGAATATTTTAAGCACATAATAAATGATGGATAGATATACAAATGGATAGAGCAGAAGATATGGCCTTATAGGCTAAGCCATCTCACTTCCCCATGTCTGTTAAACTTTCTGAAGTCATTATGACTTAAAAACAATCTAGCCAGTTAATATCTAAAGACTACAAGTGACAAAAAAAATCCTTTACTCACACTGGTAATTTTACCTCTGCATTTTCACCTGATCAACATAGACTGGTTCCTTTGTAGTTGTAAAATGGCTGCAGCTCTTGCCAGAAATGCACCTGTCCCCTTCTAATATCAAGTTTTCTTACTGTTAAGATGATGGGGATTACAACATGCCACAGTAAACATGAGATTCTTAAGATGTGTCAGTCATGCTTGCTATATTTCTGACCCAGGTTATGTCTTTGATGCCAAAGTTGTAGCCGCCTCTCCATATCCACTACCGTTTTCTGAGCAGATTCCACTGTCTTTTGCCTACATCATCTTTGAACCAAATCATTCCTTTCCAAGTGGTAATATATCCACATGATCTGTTTGTTTCTATCACTCTCCTACTGTCAAAGGATGTGAGACATCACTTGAAATTGTGCTCCAGTGGCTCCTTTAAGCACTTCTCTTGCTTGCCATCTGTTCAGCTACAGCAATATGTCCAGGAATTGCTTTGATGTCTTTGTCTGGTTTGCTCTCAGTGCATGACCTGCTCAACAGAGTTTATTTACATGGCTTCTGTTCTTAAGGATTGGATCTGCTCCAAGAACCCTGTGTTGGTTAGTGACTAGGAGCTGTCACTTGATGTTTATTGGAGCATGTGTCATGGATTCAGAAGATGAACTTGATGACAACAGAAGGCCCAGATCTCACACCTCAAAAGATAAGCACACTGTGCCATGAATTTAAAATATTTTACTTTGTCTAAAACTTGGTGTCAGTTTATGCTTCTGTCAAATATCCAGTCCCTTAATTTAGCCTACTAAGTCCTATTTTATATTTCCATCTGTAAACATCTTAGTTTGTGTTTAATCTGAGATCTGGTCATGGACAAAGTAGGGAGTCTAAGGCGAAAAGAGGAGCAACTCTTTATTGCTCTCTCCCCATGTGGCAGAGATACCTCAAACAACATTAAAAACCCTTTTCTCATAAACAAAAGTGTGTGTTTATAGTGTTAACCTCAAAGAAAGAACTTTATAAAATGTTGCCTCTAGCTGTATGTGTGAATGTCTCAGAGAGACCTATGGGAATTGTGAATGAGGATTTGAGGACAGCCTCTGACCACTTTGACTTTAACTTCTCATTAACAAAGCCATTGCTTAAATGTTTAATGTCCAATTTTACAATAGACAAATCCATGCTTCAATAGAGTCCATCTAAATACTTCATTAACCTCTTCCCCAGTGATACCTCCTGGGAATCCAAGGCACCACTGAGCTATCTTCTCTAAAGGAGCTTTCCTTACTTACAGAAAATAACAGTGACCAATTTATGAACTCCAGTGAAAGGAAATTTGGATCAGAGAAACAAAATGTAGTAAAGTATAACATGATTATCACCATAACAAGTTTAGCCAGAACACACGGCTGTCTCAGATTTAATATGCTGAGCAAAAACTAATACTTGGAATGGTGAAACGTTATATATATGTGAAATAAATACATAAAAACTTCATAATTATGTCTTATTTTTATTTCTTTAGATATTTTTAAAATTTTAAATATTTTACAAGAAACATGTGGACCTTAATATGAGAAATAAAACTATTCATTACAAAAGGAAGAAGAATTCAGTGTAAGCAACCAGTCTGAGAGCCTCAGTAAGAGAAGATCCTATCTAGGCCTTTCTGCATGCTGATGTGAGCATTTCTGTGGCAGGATATAGCAGGAATTTTTAGTTGCTCATCCTAGGCCCTTACCTAACCAGCAGAACCCTGAGTTTGTTCAGGTAGCCTCAGTGCACTCAGTGCACTCTGGGTGAGGCAGGCCCCATACCCAGCCTGCGTCGGGCTCCTTGCATGGAGCCTGCTTCTCCCTCTGCCTGTGTCTCTGCCTCTCTCTCTCTCTCTCTCTGTGTATGATGAATAAATAAATCTTAAAAAAAAGATGAAAGGAAAATGGCTTGGATTTAAGTCACCCAGTTAACCAACTGTGAGACCTCCAGATGCCTGGCTATTTGAAATAGTAAATCCACTTATTGTTCAAGGCATTTTGAATTGTTCTTGTTCATTGGTCTTTTACTTGCAGCATTGCTACATGGTGTATATGCTTAGCATATGGTACAATCAATGATGACTGATTTACTTGCTTGTTTCCCACCTTCCATGAGTCCTTCCCTCATCTCGCTCTGCATCATGAACTTCTTGAGAGTACAGAACGTGTGTTATTTATTTATGTTTGTTTAGCTAATCCAGGGCTGTGAAAATGTAGATACTCAATGGACTTATACTGAACAAAATTTAGTCAGCCATAAAAGAGTGAAGTTCTAACATGGGCCACATACAACAAAGATGAAACTTGAAAACATTATGTTAAGCAAAATAAGCCAAACATCAAAGAGAAATGGGGAATAAATCAACACAGAACTATGATAAACACATACATATACCTACCCAACTCAGAAATAAAATGCTGTCAAGGCAGTCGAAGACCCCTCTTCAATCACATCTTTAATCTCTATTTCACCAGATAGAAGAGTTCTTCAATCCCTTTTTGTAATGTTTTAGAAACATAAATACTAGGAAACTATTCTACATTTATTCATTATTTCATGTATGCTTTCATTCAACTACTGGATCAAGAGTCCAGTGTGTGCAAGCATCATAACAGCTTACCTAACCTCTACTCCTCATTCTATAGTGTAGACTCCAACTTTCCTACTTTGTATTCAGTTAAGTAGCAAACAGCTGACTGCCATCTTTATGATAATAACCCTTCATATTGCTCAACACCACTAATAAATGATTCTTCTCCTTCTCATCTCTAATATCAGGTACTTCAGTCTCTATAATCTTCTACCCAGAGCTCATTCTTCAACCTTCTAAATAATCTTGTGGTTCTTCTCCCTTTTCCAATGTTCTCATGTACTCCTATGCATATTTGCTACTATACTAATGAATAAAGTATCTATGGGTCCTAGATAATAATAGCAGCACTTAGCACTTATTGAGGACTTCTTTATATGTAGGTACTATCTCTAATCCCCATAAATATCCTGTTGGAGAGGCACATGGATAAATAAACTCTGTTATCAGAGTTCAGTAATGTGCTCAAAGTCACAGAGGTGACAGGCCGAGCTGAAGGGTTAACTAAGGTCAAATAAAATGTCCATGCACTTTCCTGTACTCTCATTCTCTAGATGGCTAAAGAAAGTTCCAGGTGATGTAGCTTCTAATTAAGTCATAATAAAGATGATCAGATTGTGAACTGTGTTGTCACCTGGATTTTGGCCAATGTGCACTATTTAATCTGGTTACAGACCAATCAGATCCATTTAACAAATGCAATCATTAGCATACTCAGAATCAAATATTTGCTTGGGGTAGAAGGAAGAGTCTATTCACTAGGACATAGAATGCAGTCCTTGACAAAATATATATTCATACATTTGAGAGCCACATTTCTTGTTCTGTTGGTAAAATAAAAATGAAAGTAAACTCTCTTATTTCTCCCCATTCCCTAAATAGAAAGCAATCAGTGGAATGGCTTTTGAGAACCAACTACCTAAATGAAAATCTTAATAATGATTAAAGCTTCCTCAATAATGAGAAGCAGAAAAATAGGCAATAGCCCCTAAAGTCCTTAAATAAAAGGACTCTTGCCTTTTGGGAAACTCTAGGAATTACTCAAGTAATATTTTGTTCAACCCTGGAATCCTAGATTTAAAAAGATATGCTATTTGTAAAATTAGATTTGCATTAACACTCCAGTGAGTCTGGGAAAGGAAAGTTGGAGATTAAGACATTTCTTATTGTCTGTCCAACAAAGCTCAGGACAAGGACCGTTATGAATCAATGCTCAGCACTGTGCCTGGCTACATGAGCTAGGAACTGCTGAATGAAACAGAGAAGCAATGAATCTAAGGAAAGTTAAAGGGAAAGAAGGATTCTGCAAAAACATTCAAACTATAAGCCTTCTTTTTGTCAGATTTCATGATCATCACAAAAGGTTTTTTTAATTAAAATTTCACTTTTCATTTTTATAATTTAACTTTATTTGAATTCAATTAATTAACATATAGCATATTATTAGTTTCAGAGGTAGAGGTCAGTGATTTGTCAGTTGCATATAAGACCTGGTGCTCATTACATCACATACCCTCCTTAGTGCCCATCACCCAGTTACCAATCCCCCCACCCATCTCCCATATCATAAGAGACTCTTAATCATAGGAAACAAACTGAGGGTCAATAATGATTTTAATATGCCACTTTCAGATTTTCCTTTCAACTTACCTGTTCTTTATCATGTGTTGTCATTTCTTTCTTTGAAAGTCATAACCATAAAACCTCAAACATTTGTAGGTTATGCAAACAACTTCCCTTCTTATATTTTTAATAGTCATTGATCTTCCAAGAATCTGTACCTTTATATATGTTGTGTTCCTTGTCTGGAACCTTCCATTTGGTTTGCTGAATTCCTTTCAATTCTTTAAAATCTATGTGTCTCTATCCCTGAGAATTTTGCCCCTACCCTAATCCTCCACCTCGTCCTGACACAAACTTAGTCTCTCCCTGTCTCACATTCTTCCTTATATCTGTATTATGACGTTCATTATTATTACATATGTATTATAATTAACCCATATTCTTATCTGTTTGTGCATGTTTCTCTTCTAGCCTGAGAGTTCCCTTTAGGCAAAAACCACATTCTCTTTGCCATTATACACTAGCATCAGGTCAAGTGTTCCTTTGTTCATCAAATAGACATGTTTATTTAATATGTACTACATGCCAGGCAGAATTTTCAGGATTTGGATTCCAAGGTAAACAAAACAAAATCCTGCCCTGTTAAAATATATTCTAGGGCAGCCCTGTTGGCCCAGAGGTTTAGTGCTGCCTACGGCCCGGGTTGTGATCCTGGAGACCTAGGATCGAGTCCCACGTCGGACTCCCTGCATGGAGCCTGCTTCTCCCTCTGCCTGTGTCTCTGCTTCTCTCTCTCTCTATCTCTCTCTCTGCCTCCCATGAGTAAATAAAATAAAATCTTTAAAAATATATATATATGTTCTAATGAAAGCATATGTTCAATAAATGTTGAATGGACACAGAGCTCACCTTAAATAGGGGAATCTGTGGAAGTATATAACGAGTAACTACCTCTTTCAATTTTCACCTAAATTTCTGGGGTATTTTTCAGACCAAGAGTGAGAAGCTTGAAGACTGTGACATCTTTCTTCTATTTGCTATTCAAAATAAATAACTATGGTAGGTGCCATGTGTAAAAGAGAAACACACAATTCTGTGCTCCTGAACACAAGGAGAGGGTAGTTAATTGGCTCACTAATCAGTTCTTGAGCAAAGGGCTAACAGAATAATGGGCCAGTAATGAGACAACGCTTCTGAGCCAGGCTGCTGGCTAATCACATCTGGTTTGTAAAGTATTAATCAGCTCTGAGTCAGTGGGTAGGGAACATTAAGAACGCGGTTACTTCCTAAATAAATTATTTTCCACTTACTCTGACAATCATAATTGGTACATTTGAAAGAATTATTTTAATACACTAAGTAGAGTAAAGCTCAGATATTGAGTCATTCTGCTAATATTCTTTGATTAAAATACCAAGTTACAATATTTTATATTATTAAAGATTTATGGTAATAGTTAATAGATTTCATGCCACATTAAAAATGTCAAGGCAGTATGTCTCATTTTAACATTTGTTCTGGAAGGATCATGCTTTCTAGGTCTTTTACATCATTTCATAATGAAAACAACATTATCTGTATTTTAATTAGTCCTTTAACTAGAATTGTCTCCTTGTGTTCCCTGAAAAATTAGGTCTTTTCGTTTTCTTATTACTCTTTATGTTCTAGGTACATTTAATGTTTTTCCTGTTAGTCATTTGCCTTTTCCAATTTTTACTAAGATGTTCTCATAAAATTGGAAGCATTTTTATTTTTGGAAGACAGCAGGTAGAATAATTAAGTTTGAATCACAGAAGTAAGGCTTGAATCAGAATTCACTCAATATCTAAAATAAGAACCCTACTAAAAAGTTTTTTTTTTGTAACTGCCATGAATAGCAAAGCAAGAAAGGACTTTGCTGATGACACATATCAACCTCAAGTTTCAAACGTGCAGAACGAAGGTCTATGTACTTGGCTTGTGTAGAAAACATACTTTGCTTATGAGTTAATATTATAATTTCTTCTAATATGCTCTTATACTAATGGTTTATATGCACTTATAGGAAACATGATTTTCTTACATTTATGTTAGGATTTACTTACTTTTGTTCTAAGTATATAATAAAGGTTTTACTATAGAAAATTTGAAAGTGTGGGGGAAATGTACAGCAAGACAGACTACACATGGTCTCCTTCACCCGCTAAGACCTTATCCTCATTATCATTATCATCACAATGCTTACAGTAACTAAATACTTAAAATGTATCCACATGCTCTGTTAATACTTTACATGCATTTCTTATCTAACTCTCACAAAAACTCTATAAAATAGTATGCTGGATTTTTAAAATTATTTTTAAAGATTAGCTTTTATCCCCTTTCTTTGTTGTGCTTTTCGCTTTATCACAGTGGTTGAAAGGCCAAGAACTATATGCCCTAGACTGTATTTCCACTTAGGTTCTGCATGCCATTTACATTTTGCCAACTCGTAAAATGTTCTAGCATTAGATTTGGGAGACAAGAAGAAACTGCATTTCCTCCTGCAATTGCAAATATGTGGGCTTTAGCAGAAATTAGTCTTTCAATGATCTCTGAATCCTCTTCCAGCCGCATGCCAAGGAGCTTAGACATAACTGAGGTAACATCAAGATTTTCCACAGTCCTTCACCACTGAATGGGCTCTGTAATTCCCCTACTCTCTGAGACACAGCTGCAAAATCTAATGACCACCCTCTTGACTTTCCCCTCCAGCCCTTCCAGCAGTTTTACAAGTCCTCAAATATTATTACATCCTTTTTTTGAAATACCTATACTGGATCTGTTTTCCCAACTGAACCATTAGTGTTAAACTAAATAATCATATAACTCGTAAGATACTTTACAACACCAACAACCAATTCTCCAATTCTCCAGACACCAACTAAATGTCCAATTAAATTCAATTCTGATATTATCTACCTGTGTTAACATCAGATCTCATAAGGTAAAGGGTTCAGCCCCACAAGACTGCCCTAATGCCAGTTGCAAGCTCTGGGGCCCCTGCAGTTCTGACCAACCAGCTGTAAATTGGGAGTTCCCCAAACTCTTCTTAGTTCGATAATTTGCTAGAATGGTTCACAGAACACAGGAAAATTCTTTACTTACTATACCAATTTGTTATAAAAGATACAACTTGAGAACTGCCAAATGTAAGAGATGCATAGAACAAAGTATGGGGCCAAGAGGGAGGCACAGAGTTACCAAGTCCTCTCCAGGCACATTATCCTCCCAGCACCTTGATGTGTTTACCAACCTGAAAGGTATTTAAGCCCCATCATTTAGGGGTTTTTATGGAAGTTCTATTACATAAGCATGATTGACTAAATCATTGGCCATTGGTGACTAAAGCTAATCTTTAGTCCCCTTCTCCTCCTTGGAAGTTGGGGAGTGAGGCTGAAGATTCTAACTCTCTAATCATGTCTTGGGCTTTCTGGTGACCAGCTCCCATCCTGAAGCTCTCTAGAAACCCAAAAGAGTACCTCATAAGAATAAATTCAGGTATATGATTGGAAGAAGTATGTTATGAATAATGAAAGACACTCTTATCACTCCATAAACTCCAAGGGTTTTAGAAGCTCTGTGTCAGGAACCTAGGACAAAGGCCAGATATATATTTCCCGTTGTACCCCACAACTGACATTTCACAGTGGAGAACAGAAAGAAATTAATAAATTCATTAAAGTCACATGGTAGAAAGTATTAGGGCTTAGGTTTATGCCCACTAGGTCTGTATTCAGAGGTAGCACTTTTAACACTTACGATAAACTGTGTATCACCTTGGCATGTTTTATGCCAGTGTAATTTTTTATGCACTTAACTCATTTGTGGCCATGTCATTTATAAAATGTTTCAATTTGCAATTTTTTTACATGATGTCAAGATTTGCTTTGTCAGTTACACATTTTACTTGTAAGAACTACAGAACATTCCATTTTACTTAACATAATATAAATAAATAGTCCCTTAATATTGGACATTGGGGAGAATTCCAATATTTACCCTTAAATAATGCTGAAGTGATCATCTCTGTTCTCAAACTTTGCCTATACTTTATATTGTACCACAAAGAGAGATTTCTAAAAATTAGGTTACTAGATCTCAGGCTCTGAATTTCTTTAAGATTTTTATGCTTATATTTTAAGATAACCTTAAACGAGCATATGAAAAATGAAACAAATTTGACGTATTTTTTTCAAACCAAAAGAAAAAAATATATTGAAAAAAATTTCCTTCTTGCCTCAGCTACTTACTCCTGTCAACTACCATCCCCTAAACTAACAACATCTCTGATTTTAAAAACCACATTTGGTCAAAACTAAATAGTTCTTATTTAATGTTCATTAAAAATCTGAAGCTCTTTGCCATGACAGTGAAAGAATTACAACAAAGGTGATGATGTTGATAATTTTCACTTTTATTAAATTAACAAGTTGAAATTTCCTTACTAACCTTATTTGGTCTTATGATCAATAACCACGATAAAATTAAAGAAACTGCAGGGTTCAAGTTTAATTTCACTTAGGTAACTAAAATTTCATTTGAGGATTTTGCCTTCAAGGAATGATATTTTCTATAATAACATATCCTGGGGTAATCTGCCTTTTTGCTTTCTTTAAGCCATTGCCTGAACAATTAGACCAGTGATTTTCACAGTATGGTCCCTCCCTATTCCCAACACTTCAGTATTTCCTAGGAATTTCGTAGAGGTGCAGATTCTTGGGCCCCATGGAGACCTACAGAATTAGAAACTCTGAAGATGGGGCCCAGTAATCTGTTTAAATAAATTCCCCAAGACTTTTTTGTCATTTTTAAAATATTATCTTTATCCCCATTCATGTTGAGTATCTTGGTCCTATCCATGTATCATCTGAGATGCTATTTCTCTCAGTTGGGTTTTATTTAGTGAGTTAGAATTTTAGTGTTGCCAACAGGACTGTCTTATTTAAGATTCTGACAAAGTCCATCTTCTTCCATGTGGAGATTCTGGAGTTC
The DNA here is from genome assembly GCF_905146905.1 of Nyctereutes procyonoides. Lineage (NCBI taxonomy): Eukaryota > Metazoa > Chordata > Mammalia > Carnivora > Canidae > Nyctereutes > Nyctereutes procyonoides. The sequence continues at coordinate 39,715,992 of NW_026575042.1, forward strand.
CCTAGATTATGCCATTTAAAGGAGCTATGAACTCAGTGAGTAGCTGGAAAAATTTATGGAATGAGTAGTGTAAAATTTTATGAGTCTAGAACAGAAAGAACAGCATTGCTACTTTACACACAAAAAAATTAAGAGATGGATAACGTACATCAGATATCATTATCTATATACTAGATTACTGTTTTGAACTATCAAGAATGCCATAGGTTTGGGATCTGAAGCTGAAATAAGATTCTCACCTGGCTATGCATTAAAAGTAGATACAGGTATGATGTACCATGATGGGTCCTGTTGATAGACTAATTTAGTTTTTCTCAAACTTCAGCCATTCCCCTGTCACTATCAATTTTCATTAATATGACTTAGTTTTAAAATTAAATATATTTACTTCCATCCTAGTCAGTAATAGTTATAAAATTATAGTTTTTTAGAAGCTAGTTATATACTTTATTTCTAATACAAATTAAAATATATACATATCCATTAAAATACAGAAATCTATTTAAAAACCACCTTGCTTACCATTAATGATATGTTTGGTAAACACTAGATTAATTTATTTATTAAAATTAAAAACACACTAAGAAATCCCAGGAAAGAACGAAGACTGTGACAAGAGAATCTAGCTATAATACAAATGTATAAAGCAGCCACACTAAAGGGGGTACAGGAAAAGGACTGAAGTAAAACTAAAGGCAAAAGAACTGCCCATAATTACTAGTGGATAAAATTGTTTTCCATAGGGACATGGTTAAAAATGCTCATACCGTTATACATGTGTACTAGAATTAAATAAGTAAATAAGGGGTTTCTTCCTATTGGAGAGAAAATTTATAGATCAGAAGGGGAGGAGGCTAGCATGATCCATGTGGTAATGGATTAGAGTTGGAGACATTATTGGTAAGAACTCATGTCTAACTTAATACAGTTATAGATGGTTACATATAGAAATACTTATAGATATATGTATATACACAGCAAACATGTATATATTTCTTGCTCTGTCAGCTGAGAGTGCCTAAAAGAAATGACACTAGGAGCAATGAATACACCTAGCACTCAGATCTTGGTTTCTAATAATCTAATCACCCACCAATAAAAGGAACCGGTACTCCTTGGAGAAATGGCTAATTCTAGCACTGATCAGGAAATATACAACATGAGTCTGGAGCATCTTACAGTGGCAGAAAATAAGGAAGTGACTCACCTCCTTAAAAACCTCAAAATGATGGGAATGTGTCAATAAGGCACAGAAGCCCACCAAAAGAATTCCCAATGGCCAAAGCCAATGGTCAAAGTATTTCAATAATTTGAGCAATAGAATAAAGTAGTATTGACTTATAAACTAAAGCTTAAAATAAATATTTGTGTCTGGGCTAAAATAAATAAATAATTGAATAAATTAATAAATGAGGAGAAGAGACAAATCTCTCCATGTAGATGAATTTCAAAACAAATTTATAGATATATTCTACTGAAAGAGAACATAACTCTCCATCCCTTAAGTGTGGGCTACACATAGTGACTTCTTTCTAAAGAGCAGAGTATGGAAGGGGGATGGGGACTTCATAGTGCAGAAACCTGAAAAATAAACACTGGGTTAGGCATGTGATCAAAGTCAACATCAGTAGTCATAAATCATGTTGATAGTTTGTATCCTTGATATGATGTGATGAAAATGGCACTTTACCTCTGTGATTTTCTTTCCTCAAATCCAGTCTTAATCATGAAAAAAAAATCAGACATATTCCAGTACAGGGATATTCTATAATATATCTAACCAGTAGTCAAAATTGTCAGTCATCAAAAACAAGGAAAGTCTAAGAAACTATCACAATCAAGAGTTGCCTAGGAGACGGTAACTAAATGTAATGTGACACTCTAGATGGGATCCTGGAACAGAAAAGGGACACTAGGGCATGCCTGGGTGGCTCCAGCAGTTAAACATCTGCTTCTGCTCCTGTCATGATTCCAAGGGGCCTGGAATCCAGCCCCAGGTGGGACTCCCTGCTCAGCAGGGAGTAGGCTTTTCCCTCTGCCCTCCCCCCATTAGTGTGCAAGTGTTCTCTCTCTCTCTCTTTCTCTCAAATAAATAAATAAAAATATTTTTTAAAAAGTTAAAAGATACTAGGTAAAAACTAAGGAAATCTAAATAAAATATGAACTTTAGTTAATAATAACTTATCAGTATTGGCTCAATTAGTTGTAACAAATGTACCAAACTAATATAAGGTGTTGATTATAAGGGTAACTGCATATGTGGTGTTGGGAAGAGCTGCAATAGGAACTCTGTACTATTTGTTCAATTTTTCTGCAAATCTATAACTGCTCTAAAATGTAGTTTATTATTATTTAAAAATTAAAATAAATATATCAACCTCTCCAAGAGAACCTGCTGCTTGTTTCTAGGAGACTCTCTTTGGCTCATTCTAATATACTGCTGTGTAGGATTGTGCCAATTTATTCCAGTTTAGTAAGGTGAGCTGGAACTAAACCCCAACCCCCACTCTGCTTATTTAGCCTGTGGTTCAGGTAATAGGCTGCACCACTACAGAGGGGGCATCTTTGCATAATTTGCATAAAGGTATTGGTATGTGCTTGTTGGTGTGTGTTAATTTCTCATGGCATTCCTAACTATTTCAATAATGAAAGTATGAGTGTGAGGAGAAGACTTTTTTTTTTTTTGCTACACAATTCTTTAGATATAAATGCAAATGAGAAATTCACCTCAAATATCTTCTGACACTTTTAAGCTCCTAAAGGCAGAAGTTTGGACCAGATGACTATCCAGGTTTTATTATTCTGTGGATGTAGGTAGTGAGTAGTTAATATGATTAATAGTAATAATAGTACTAACATCAATTAAATACTTAACCATGTCCCGGGTACCAGCAATATAGAATTCAAGGTAATTTTGAAAAGTCCAGAATCCTTAATGCCCCAGGGAAATGCCAGTTCTTTACAGCATAACAATGTCTCAGTTGTGCCCTTCATTTCAGTGTCCTCAGACATCTACTGATGCCCTTGTCCTCTTTAGGAATTTTGGCAAAGGGGGCACCTGGTGGCTCAGCCAGTTAAGAGTCTGTTTTTGGCTCAGATCATGATCCCAGGGTCCTGGGATCAGGTCCCTCATTGGGCTCCCTGCTCAGTGGGGAGCCTGTTTCTCTTTCTCCCTTTGCTGCTCCCCCACTTGTGCTTGTTTTTGCTCTCTGTCAAATAAATAAATAAAATCTTTTTTTTTTTAAAGGAATATTGGCAAAGGTTGCTTCACACCTATCAAAGACATCCCTCATGGCACCTCTTGATTGGAGAGACTGACTCTCTAACAGGCCCAGTATGTGGCTCCCCCATCACAGGACTGTAGGCTGTGTTAATTGGTGATGACACTTGCCTACATAGTCTTTTCCCACATAGCTGTCCCTAAGTCAAAACCCCTTCAGAGCTAAGCCACAGGGCCCCATCTTCTTCCTTTCCCCAGAGCCCCATCTCTGCTCACTCACCAGTCTGCCCAGGACCTACATGTATTCCTTTCACCATTAAAAGTACTTCATGATTCTTCCCCTCCCCCCAACTTTAGATAATAATTAAAATTCACCATTTTATGCTCTAATGGTTTTAACAGGCTTTAAAAATCTCTACTGGTCTAGAGGCTTTTTTAGTCAAAATGATTAAGTGAAAAACAGCTTTAAACATTTCCTGAATTACGCAAATGAATAATGATTAAGCCTGATTAAGTGGAGAATCAGAGGAAAGGGGTGTGAGCCAGGGGTAGCTTTTTATACCAGGTATTTACCATGCCAACATCCAAAGGAAGTTTTTAATGAGAACGGAATTAAATGATAGTTATCTAAAGCGAGCCCACTAAAGGAGAACTACCTTACATATGGTGGATACCCAGAACACAGAGTTAAACATTCGTTTTTAAATCAGTCCAAGTCTAATGGCCAATTAAGGCCCATTTGTTCGACTTCACCATCCTCTTTCGCTGTTTACTGCTTCAACTTTGAGTGCCAGAAGCTTTTGAAAGAAGCTTGACCTTTACACAAAGGAGCTTTTTCAGTTTAACCTCTAATGTAATAATAGGACTGGCAAACAAAATATACTAGTTTGAAGCTTAGGCAATAACTCAAAGGAGAAATAGATGAGGCTTCCAGACAAAACACAGCACAGAGACTGATAAATGAAAAGTACTGACCAGTGAGAATTTTTAAGCACCCAAGATATGTTTTTTTTTTTTTAGATGTTTTTAAAATAAGCTTCTCTGGTTGCAAACCACTTACAGATATTTTTATTGTTGAGGTACAAGAAAAAGACTCCAGAGAAAGAAAGAAGAGAGATTTCCAAATAACTAATTCAAATTATCACTATTTTTTTAAAAGATTTTTATTTATTTATTCATGAGAGACACAGAGAGAGAGAGAGGCAGAGAGAAGGGCAGAGATAGGAGAAGTGCAAGGAGCCTGATGTCGGACTCTATCCCAGGACTCTGGGATCACGCCCTGCACCAAAGGCAAACATTCAACCACTAAGCAACCCAGACGTCCTGACACAATTTTATTTCTTGCATTGTTCTAATTTTAAAGTGATACTTTATTTTTTAAAGTTCATTTTTACTGATATGTCATGATTGTAGCTCAATGACTAGCCTAGGAGTCTGGAAAGAACACTAAAATCATCCTTCACAAAAATTTTATAGCAGTCCACTGCAGCCTTTATGGAATTGACTCCTAAGTCTATTTAAAGGTTTGGGGTAATAATGTCACCAATGCCTAGAACACTAGGACTGCTGTATATATTTCTGGAAATTCTTTTCATCAGGGCCCTGATTTTGGGCAGTATAGATTTTGAACTTTCATATCCATGCCAGGTGCTAAAATGTATATCTATTCTGTGACAACCAGTGGAGATAAAATGTTGTAGAGGATTAACAAGTTTCCTGTCTCAAGGAAACTGCATTTCAATTGAAAAGGAAGAAAATAAATAAACACAGAGATCACTTTGGAAATTGATAGTTGCTATGAAAAAAAATTAGATCAGTAGTCAGATGAGTTTCTTAACAAGGGGGAGACCTGAGCAGAGACTGGATAGAAAGGAGGAGGTTAAGATAAAACAAGGGAAAAGGCAAGAGCAAAGGCTCTAGGCACGAATGAAGTCAGAGATTCCCGGAAGAGAAGGAAGGCCAGTGCGGCTGGGTAAAAGTGAACAGAAGCAACAATCAAAAGGTGGGCAGAGATGTCACGTCACCTAGTAGGCCATGGCAAGCAGATGGAATCTTATTCTCATATGGTAGGAAACAAAGGATTTTAGGCAGAGGAAATATGGATTTCCCACATAGAAAAAGGATTTAGGGGAATGAGGGTGGTAACCAGGGACAAATTTAGAGACTATTACAGTGGTTCCGGCTCAAACTCAGAGTAGGGTAGGGGAGGTATTGGGGAGGAAGGGGAAGTGGTCCATTCATTTCAAATATTTACCGAGTGCCCTTTGAGTGTCAGATACATTCCATCTCTTTTCTCCTTTTAGACCTTTATCTCCAGTGCTTCAATCATACTGCCTCACAACATTAACACACTGTATTTTTATTTTCTTAATTGTTTGTTTTTGTGACTCTCACATAATAAATTGTGAGCTCTTGGAGGCCATGTATGGGATGTAATTTATCTTTCTATTTCCAAAGCCTAGTGCTTGGCATCTAGCGGTCTCTCAATAAATGTTTTTGAGTTTAATTGAAATGTTGAATTGAATTCAAGACTCCAATCTCAAATTTTCAGGAAAAAAGCTTGTCATCAGGTTCTGCCTTTTTGTGTACATTCACCTTTTTTAAAGAGCTCAAATAATTCCTTTCCAACATGGTGCAGTTTGCCACCTACCCATCCCCAAAATAGCACCAATTATATAAACAAAATTAGAAAACAGTTGGCTAGAAATCCTTGCTTTCTCAATCATCTGCTCTCTGTTTTCCTCCCTCACCACAGAAAAAGATGACCAAATAGAAAATTTTTGTCCTCATTGGATGTCTTTACAACATCCAAGATAAAAATATTTCTCTCTCCATGGTAAACCATGTGATAAGTCCAATTGCTTTTTTCCTTCAAAAGTAGTATTTTTTAAATCCCTTTTTGACCAAATACTATAACTCGAATCATCAGATAATGACAATACTGTGGTAGGCTGAACAACGGGCCTACAAAATACTACATTCTAATGTCTAGAACCTGTAAATATTGCCTTATATGAAAACTGGCACTTTGCAGGTGTGATTAAGTTAAATATCTTGGGGGCACCTGGGTAGCTCAGTGGTTGAACGGCTGCCTTTGGCTCAGGTCATGATCCTGGCATCCCGGGATGGAGTCCCGCATTGGGCTCCCTGCAAGCTCCTCCCCTCCTATGTCTCTGCCTCTCTCTCTGTCTCTCTCATGAATAAATAAATAAAATATTTTTTAAAAAAGTTAAAAATCTTGAGATGGAAAATTTATGCTGTATTATTCAAATGGGCCATAAATGCAATTAAATATATCCTTAACAACACAGAGGAAGAGAGAAACTTGAACACACAGGGAGGAGACATGAAAGTAAATCACAGAGAGATTTGAAGATGCTGGCCTTGAAGATTGAATGATGTAGCCACAAGCAGCCAAAGAATGCCAGCAGCACCAGAAGCTGACAGAAGCAAAGAACTAATTCTCCCTAGAACCTCGGGAGGAAAAGTAGCCCTGCTGAACCTTGATTTTGGCCCAGTGATCTTAATTTCAGATTCTGGCCATGAGAACTGTGAGAGAATACATTTCAGTTGTTTTATGCTTCCACATTTGTGATAGTTTTTACAGCAGCCATAGGAAAGTAATACGGCAATTCTATGCTTTGATTTATTTTTTTAAGAATTCTCCTTAGGGATTTGATCTGCTTTCTGCCTCTGTAGCTTCCCAGTTCACATCTCAACTTACTGGACAGGCAGCACTGCTCTAAGACTTGGTGAAATGATCACCTATCCAAGGTCTTGTGCCTTAGGGACCCAACTATTGACCTGCTCCAGAAGTGCCCTCCCCACATGGTGGAGAGTAGATGGAGCCAAGGATATGTGGCTACCCTATATAAATCTACAACTGCCCTATTCACACCACACTCCAGTGTCTGAGATTCTGTGATCTCGTACCATTAATGCCTTTTCTTGGGACTCTATGGGCCCTTTTCCTAAGACTGAGATGGAGCCACAGTGGGCTGGTAGCCAGAGATCAGAGTCCCATAATCTTATTGCCTATATGTTCTGGCACTGAAGTTGGAGTCTTGGAAATTCCAAATTGGAGCTTCGCGTATACTAGTCAAGGTAGACTAAGAACATAGTTACTTAGTAGTCTTCTGACTTGACTTTTAACTTTAAATATGTAGGCACATGGTATGTAGGTATCCATCTACACTCTTGTCTTGAGCTCCACAAATGTTAAAGACTCATGGATAGGTCTGGACTCACCATGATGACATTATGTGACTTCCTCTGTCCTACTGTCTGATAGCTAGCTTAAAGAGCATTCTTTGTTCTAGAACTCCTTGATCAGACTTCTTATAGAAGTTTCTTGCACACTGCTATAGCCAAGAGGGGACAGGCTCCAAAAACAAGAACTGAGGCTTTGGAATCAGACTGGGCATTAATTCTGCCGCTATTGGTGGCACATTCTTTAAGTTCATGGAACCTCAGTTGCCTGTTACCTGCCCGGCTGCAGTGACTTCAGAGTCTCTACTCTTGCCTACCCCCACACCCAGTCCATTTCCCAGCAGCTAAAGTAATCTTTTTAACAAGACAATCAGATCCATTACTGACAAAGTCTCTCTCCTTGACCAAACTTGAGTCAGGGCCCTACCCTATTTCACCTAGGTCTGTCCTTAGGTATTGTCCTTAAGGGCAAGAATCCTCCTGAGTCATTTTATTAAGAACCTCCATACTCAATATCTAATCACCTAGACTTGCCTTCAGCAAGAAATCTGTTGAGATTTTTTAGGCAGAATCCTCCTTCATCCCTGATGTCTCCGCTAGTAACGTCTCCTCTAGACACAGTGTTCATTTCCATTGGGGGGTCCTTGATATCTAACTGGTATATTCCATCCTTTCATCTCTTCAGGATTGGATACTTTCTTCCAAATACCTCCCAGCTCAATTATCACTTCCTGATGGCCCATTCCCTGGCTCACTTCATCACATCACTTCCTACTAGAACCTTTGTGTTCACTTGCTTGCTCACTTACTGACTTTTTCTCCTAGTAGAGTGGAAGCCCTTTGTGGGCAGGGATTTGCTGGCTAGTTCCCTCCTGCATTCTCAGTGCTTAGCACAGTGTTTGCTCTATAACTACCTCCTGAATTAATACCGGTCATAGGGTTGCTCTGAAAGTTAAACAGGTTGGTCACTCAACTCACATGAAGCCCTTAAGAAATGCTGGTCCTCCTTCCCCCTCCCTCTGATAGGATGTGTGATCATGACCTTCTGGGCTCACTAGCTCTTGCTTTAGGAATGTTCATGCTTTATCTGGTACTGCAATACTTCATTTCCCCCTCATATGAAGCAGGGGTCACATCTTATCAATTGTCTCTTTCCTGCAAGTGAGAAGTACATCCAATAAGCCCAATGAATATGTATGCCCAATATGTACATTTATTTATTTATTTTTAAGATTTTATTTGTTTATTTATTTATTCATGAGAGACAGAGAGAGAGAGGCAGAGAAAAAGAGGGAGAAGCAGGAAGCAGTCTCCTTGCAGGGAGCCTGATGTGCAATTTGATCCCTGGATTGGGATCACACCTTGAGCTGCAGGCAGACACTCAACTGCTGAGCCACCTGGGCATCCCCCAATACATATATTTAATGCATATAAAATCAAATAGAGCTTTCTCCCTGATTGTATTTATTTATCCATTCAAGTATTGCCATGAAGAGGTACAAGGCCACATACGTCTATATGGTTTTAAAAATGTCTTTGTTTATTTACTTGCTTGTTTGTTAGCACTATCCTCTTTCCCAAAACATATATAAGCATACATACATGCATACATGCACTTCACAAAAAAGATTTCAGAAGTCCTACAAGGGAAATGTAAAATATGAAAGATTTCTTTAAACTATATAAAATAGTTGAAATTGGGGTAAAAGAAGATATAAAAATAAGGATGATACTAATTGAAGATAGGAAAAAAATTAAAATTGTAGACCAAGAAACCTCAAACATAATAAAAATGAGCATGATAACATTATATAAGTATATGAGTAATAAAAGTTACTGTTCTGTTATTTTTAACAGAAAATAGTTAAGTATGGCATATCTATTTTCTAACTGAACCTAATATTGTAAGTTTTGATTTTATAGATCTACATTCACTTCATGAATTCAAGTATAGACTATTAAAGAAATTTTAAAGTACTCTGCTATTCTAAATATTATAAACACATAGTTTTATTTATTTGCTTGTTGTTTTAAATTAATATCCATAAATGCTGCATATACCTGTTTGCCTTATTTGGGAGTGATGAGGTTCAGAGCCAGGCTGCCCCAGAATGAGAATTTGTATTATTTTAAGCTGAAGACAAAGTCCAAAAGACTTGAGAAGAGCCTTTTACCTCTCCCTTAATTGCCTGAAATAATTTAGATGGGGGGAGGGCAGGAATGGAGTTATCGCCAAAAATAACTTTTTACATCAGAAAGACTTTTCTGCATGGCATAGAAAAAATTTACCAAACATCTGCTCTTCTCATCTTCCTGTGCATTGTCTTCCTCCCCTTTGAAGTCCCAGACCACTACCCTCTTCTTAGCTCAGAATGGCACAGAAGCCTCAATTGCCTGTCAGGGAGCCACATGTCTTTGGGGTTTCTGTATATATGAAATTAAATTTGTTTTTATCCTTCTGTTAATCTCCCATGTCAATATGATAACTAGAACAGCCAAATCACCTAGAGGAGAATAAGGGAAAGGTTCTTGTCCACCACAGGGCACTGCCACTCTTGTGACATTAAAAATAAATAGCTATAGTGTTATTCTTTAGCATACACAATCACGATGTTTTCTTCCTCTGTTCTGTGTTTCCTTCTTTTTTGAAAAATGTATTTACGGTTAAAGTTAAGAAGAAAAAGAGCTGTAATATAATAGTTCAGAAACACTACAGTAATTTCAAAGAGTCACAACCCACAGCAAAATGCTATAGCATCAAAGAGCTAGGCTAAGAATTTCGTGTCAGGAGAGTTAGCTGGAATTCCTTCTCTCCCACTCAAGAAACCATCCCCAGATGACAAAGATGAAGGATGCTACTTTATAAAACTGATGTTAAGTGTTCTCTACCTCATTCAAAAGGAAAAAAGCAAATCATTCATTATGTTCGACACATTATCAATTGCCTATTATTTGTGTCAGATCTTATAAGCAGAGTTGAGGAGAATGGCTACTTAGGGTAACACTGTTGATTTTTTTTTAATTTTATTTATTTATTCATGAGAGACACAGATAGAGAGGCAGAGACATAGGTGGAGGGAGAAGCAGACTTCCTGTGGGGAGCCTGATGTGGGACTCCCTCCTGGGAATCTGGGATCATGCCCCGAGCCGAAGGCAGATGCCCAACCATTGAGCCACCCAGATGTCCCAACACTTTTGATCTTTAGTTAATTTCTAGGCCCATGTGGCCCAATAGTTGATTTGTCTCTTATTATCATTCTCAGCCAAAATTGCCCTTGAACATCTCTTAATTGGTCCGTGAGGTACAATTATACTGGTTACAAGAGCACACCCTGTATAGTAATCCTTGAGCACACCATTAAAATTTGAAGACCACTGGACAGACTAAAATAAGGAGCATCTATATGCAGATGCTTAGGCATCTAAATTACTCTGCCTTCCAGATATGATTAAACCCTAGCAGTGAGTAGGGGTAGAAATCTAAATTATGCAGGCTCCCCTGCAGGTGCTACTCTATTTTGTTGTAATATTAAGCTTCTATGATCTTAATATTTGTTAGATTTATGTTTCTTGCAGAGAGAGAGAAAGAGAGACTCTCATATCAGCTTCTTGGTAAAATGCATCATGCTGTATTGTGTTGTTATTGAAGGTAAAAGTGACCCTAAATTCAAATGAAAGAAAATTAATGCATCAAAGGGGTGTTACAATCCTATCTTCAGTTACGATCACTTATTTTGAACTTTGTTCTTTTTTTAAAGATTTTTTATTTTTTAAAATTTATTTGGGGAAGGAGAGGCAAAGGGAGAAGACGACTCCCCAGTGAGCAGGGAGCCCAGCATGGGGTTGGATCCCTGGGATCATGACCTGAGCTGAAGGCTGCCCCACTTATGTGACTGAGCTGCACAGGTGCTCCTATTCTAACTTTCAATGGAAACTTTAAGAGCTTTAGTAAATTATAACATGTTTGAATTTTTACTGACATTTTCTATTCTCACAAACTTCACATTGCTTCAAAGAACCCCAACCTTCATGGCATTATATTTTTTGTTATACTTGTAATCAAGGCCTTCACACAGGTCCTAAGCAAAGCCAACAAATAATTATCGTTCACAATGGAGCTAAAAACAGAAGTCTAATTAATTAGAACACTAATTGAACTTCCCTATTACTGATACATTAGTTCCTGCTCTGACATAAACATTAATCAAAGTCATTGAATAATTCAGCTTTTCACTTCCTTCACCTGTGTAGACAAGTCTACCCACTGTCCTATGAGGGTAATGTAGAAGAAATGTTTCATGATGTTATTAGATAATATCTTTGTTAAATACCAGTAACTGGTAACCATCCTATGACAAAATGAGGAGAAGGAAGGTACAGGAGAAAAGTGAAATGCAATTAAATATATATATTTAACATATATTCCCTTCATATTATAAGGAATATATAAATATTAAATATATATTATATAAAAATCCAAATATTTGTTTTTTCTTTGAAAAAAATAATCCATGGAGAAAAGAACCTTTTGAGGGAACAGTTTAAAGTATTTCACAAAAACTTTTGCATTTTAATGAAGTGGGCCATTTAGATTGCAACTGTACAGGGACAGTGGATTTCCTTTAATTATGTGATTAGATAAATATTTATATATTTTTTTCTCTGTTGAAATTTGGGCTTCCTGTTGAGTCTAAATGTTGGCTCTCTTCTCTCCAGCTGGCAGAACCAGTTTCCAGGCCTGCTGGAGAGGATTCACATCAAATGTTGCCTCAGTGAGATATGAAGTCATCATTAATGGGCAGTTCTGTGTTGGAAGCCAGGCTAACTGGGACTCCAGTTTGGCATTGCAGGGTGAGGCAAGGCTCTTACCACTGCTCTATCAGGTTCCTGCTGCATGGAAAGGAGAAGGCACACTCTTGGAAGGCATCTTCCTCTCTAAGCATCTATCACCTTAGATTCATAGTAGGATGTTCCCAGGAGGCCCCCATAATGGTCTAATGTGGAGACCATGGTAGATGATACAATGCCCAGCCTTAGTCTGCCTTCAGGAATGCAAAACTTACTCCTCTGATGCTGCAAAAACAGACAACCCTCAGCCTTTGGCTCCCTATAGGGATTGCCTTAGTTGAAGAGACTCACCTTGTCCTTTCAGGGGCAGCCTACCTCCAATGATATAAAACGTATAAAGACCTGGCCTCCTCATGTCAATTTAGGACAACTCCAAAAAGCCAGCCTGGCTCCAAGGTCTCCCATCCTCCTGGGGTCAGCTGGGCCTTTGTTGGGACTGCATTGTAGCTCTACTTCTTACTCTGTCTTTCCTACCTCCTTCCACAGGCCTGCATCACAAGAGCACTTCCTAATCTGCACATTAACCTCTTCGGTTATTCCTAACCTAGCTTCGGAATAGGCTTCCTGGGGGAACTGACCCATGACAGAGATGACAGGAAGTCCCATTCCAGAAGAAGTAAATAGTATGATACTGATCAAGATCAGAGTAACAAGGTGGGCATGGCATCAATAGGTAAATGCTAAAAGGAGGTGGAAGAGAGTACTTGGAGGTACAGGTAGAGAATAGGCCACACTGAATACTAAAATGAAGTAGGCAATGTTTCCTTTCTCCTCAGACTATGTTAAGTCCAGTAGTTTCTGGACCAGAGCCTGGGGCATCCTCAATGAGTCTGACTGTTGAAAAATCTATTCTCTCCGACTTGGCTTGCTACTGAGAAGGAAAGACAACTGGGGTCGGAAGGAGGGGGCTATTCCTCCATCCAGAGTCTTTTTAATCACCTCCCAGACACTCATCAAACTCTTCAGTAACAGCTTCAGAGTTACTTCAAAGAAGCTTTACTTCAAAGTGATGTTCAGAGATTTTAAAATAAACTCCAGAGTTGTCAGAAATCTCCTCAGCAGCAGCACCAGCAGGGTAGGTACCACCCTGCCCTTACAGTGGAAGGAAAACGGCATTCCAGGGATCTAATTCATTAGCAGAGAGAATGGCAGCCCATCTCTAGCACTACTCATATGGAAACAAACTACTCACAGAGTTCTAGTAGAATCTCGCTACCATCCTGTCCATTTTTTTGTCTTTTTATCATTTTCACCACAGGAGGTCAGGTGAGTCTCCAGGTGAGACCATGAATTTTAGAAACCACTGCCTGATGACGGTGACCATGATTTAATACAGGAGAGCCTTGCTGGGCTTTACTGACCAATATGCAAGGAAAAAAACCATCACAGCTGACAACATAGACCTGCCCATCTAGGGGGAGTGGGGGGTCAGGTGTTATAAGAAAGGCAGAGGTAGAAGCAAAAGCATAGCGGCAACTTGAAAGAATAAGTGTAGGCCTAATACTTGGTGATGTCTTTGTCCCCAAAAGCCATTTCAGGCCTGGCTGTCTGCACACAGCCTCAGCTCATAAAAAGGCACCAGGAGAGCTGTGTGAAAAGGTTCCTTTTCTTTTTTTAAAAGTTATCTGCTAGATGCTCTGAAAAGAGCTTTTTGTGTTGAGCTTAAGGCAGCTCAGTTTAACTAGCAGTAGGCAGAGCATTGTTAAAACGGATAAAAATGGGAGATAAGCTTTGCTCCCACAATCTGCTTCCAAAGGCTACAGGAAAAAAAAAAAAAAAAAAGAAGTGGCTCCTTGGAGGCACATTGTTGCTGCACTTCTTGGGCTCAGAGGCCTTCCTCTGGAATTAATATTTACCTCCAATTACAGTTTCCTGGGGTAAAGCATCCCTACCGATGATTCTGCTCTAAAAAAGCTTTGATTTATGGAAGGGGTAGGCAAATCCACTCACTTAGGTACCCCCTCATAGAAAGTGTCCAGTGAAAAGATTAAAATCAGAGCAGAAGGAATGTTTTATTTACATTTCTTTGAAGTTCAGACCTTTGTTCCTTTTCTTACCCCACTCCCCTTAACAGAATGACTCCTAAGAAGTTTTCTTTGCTCTTAGAAAGCTCATATCTTCCCCTAGACTGTAGCTCTGCCTTGTGTTTTGCCACATTTGGAAAGCTTTTCAGCTTCCTTGTAATTAGGATTTGGCCTATGTGAAAAAAGGTATAGATGTTTCACTTTGCCCACTCCAAATGCATGCAAGTTGGGGAGCAGCAGACTAGCTGGACCAAGCATTGATTGAAGGCTCTACTTTCTTTTCCCTATCTCCCATTGATTGCAGCCATGCAGAGTTCCAGCCCCTTCTTCAGATGGGTGGGAGAACAAGGTAGCATTTTTCCTCCAAGAGAAGAAAAGAAAGGAAGCCAACAAAGGCTGTCCCCCTGGGCCTGTTGCAGCGCCAGACTTTTGTTTTTTTCCTAGTACCCTTTAGGACCCTCACTGGTTACCACAAATTGAGTTCCAGAATAGGGACTATCCATGGCAAGGCCCTCAGAGGGTTTCCGGGGGATGGATGCTGTCCTCTGCCACAGCAGTTCCTGGAGCTTTGTGAGACCCTGATTGCCCCTCACTGTAGACACATGTGGCTGGGTGCAGAGGGGACTTAGTCCTCTCGGGCCTTCAGTTCAGTCAACCCCAGCCTTGCTGGGGTTACTTGCAAGCCAACATTGCCCAGAGGGTGTGTAATAATAACAGATATAAGAAAAGGTCTTGAAACTAATTTTCTAAATCCTTATGTGGAAAGAGGAAGGAAAAAGGGATATAGAAGAACAAAACTTTTTAATAAAGAAGAAAAAAAAGTAAAGTAAATAAAGTCAATAAACAACTTTCCAGAGATTGCCAGCTGACAGGGGACAGGCCTGCACATCTGCTGAATCTTTCCCTAAAATTGGGCATGTCTAGGTCTCAGGATTTCTCCTTCTTCTCGAAGTTATGATGGGCTTGAAGTCCAATCATCCTCCACAGTTCAGGATACTGTCAGAGATCATGCTGGAGAGTCTCTAAGCAAAAATATGGAGAAGGGACAAGTAGCTGGCAGAGTCAATCACCTGATTCACAACAGTGAACAGTGAAACAAAAGGAATAGAAAACAAACTAAAACAAAACACGTAACCCCCTATATGACAAAATAAGGGAAAGTGTTCTTATAGCCTCTCTCCCTGCAACAGTTAGTTCCAAAATGGTAACCCCAGGGTCAGGCTATGATGCTCTGGGACTTTTTCCTGTTCTTATCCCTCTGAACAGGAGTGAGCAGTCTTTAGCCAGGAAGCTCCTGCCAGTGAATATTTTCTATTCTTCTTTTGTCAGGGTTTTCCTTTTCAAGCTCCCAACAAGATCATTTTGCCAAGGGAGTGTTTTCTTGTGTGTGAAGGGTTTCAGGGATTGTTTGTTCTGAAAAGCATCTGCAGACAATAATTGGGAAATGTGTTAAACCTGCCATCAATTTGGTTTATTGACATGGAAGCCTCAGTGGGTCCCTGAGCAGAACAGACTTTTCCCCATGTGAGCTGGTGACTGAAAAGGCTGAGCCGCTGAAAAGGCCAAGTCAGAAAGAGGCAGACACCAGGAGAGGAAAGTGACAGGGGGAAAACAGAGGGGTAGAAGCTGAGCCAGAAGTCCTGAAACAAAGACTGTGATGAAAATAAAATCTTGAGATGTTCAAAATGAAAGCTGGTTATCACAGAAGTTCCTTCAAAAAAAGGAATATTCAGGGATTAAGACAAGGGTGGGTGTTGAGGATAGATGAGGGAGTATGTATATTAAAAGTTCCCCATCTGGGTGGCATGGTTTCTGTCAAATTGTTTAGTTTTAATAAACATTCTCTCTCGTCTCATTACATACAACATTGCATTTCAGTCTGCCATGGGGAAACCCGAAGTTGCTCAACTTGGTTCATAGTACTTGGACAAATGGTAATTATTGGCCTGTAATTCCCTTGAGAGGAGCAGATGTTTCAATAAATTATAAGAGCTGGGCTTAAGTGGTTTACAGCACCATCAAACCTTGGTATAGACGTATAATCTCATAACCATAACTTGGCAATGAATAGGTGGGTTTACCCAATGGGTGATATTAGGAGACTTCAGGCCTTGTCAGAGAGAACAAAGGGCTGGTGTGCTCTCCTCAACCGCCCCCAAGCCACATCAGAACGGCACTGAAGACACTTCCCCTATCAGTAGGTTGCCAAGGCTCACTGTCTTAGTTTCTCCAGGGAGAACATGTTTGGATCCACACTGGAATACACAACCTCAAGACTTAGTGATCTTCTAAAATAGTGATCTCCAAAATGAGAACAGGTGTGTCTTCAAGTGTTTGTCATGTTCACAGGCATCTCAGAGCAAGGAAGAGTTTTCCACATTACATCCAAGGGCACAGGGATAGGAGTGCCTCAATCAGTATGCAACCTTGGTCATAGTAATTTAATATTAAAATGTAGAAGTTCTGTTTTGAAACTTGTGAGAGTAATAAGACTCAGACTTTTAAAAATCTATTTATTGTGAGGCCCCTATATGACCACATAGAAATGAACTGTTAAGCAGTCAGGTGGAAGATAAAGAGAAATATGGCAGGGTTGCTAAAAAACACTAAAAACAAATATCATGATTCATTTCTTTGTCTAATTTATTTGTAATATATACCACTCTGACTTCCAAAGAGAGTTTCAAGTCACTTAGAATAAACTTTCATAATATATATTATGCCAAATATATCATATTATATATATATGTGTGTGTGTGTGTGTGCAAATATGCATCTTTGTGTGTATGTAATTTTTAAAATGTATGAGGGGAAGAGTACAAGAGAATTATGTTGGATATCAAGAATTCGATTAAAGTTGCTTGGTTCTATGTATCTGATAAATTACTAAACTCTACATCTGAAATTAATGATGTACATATGTTGGCTAATTGAATTTAAATTAAAAAAATAAAATAAAAATAAAGTTGCTTGGTTCTAAACATCTCTTCGAGATTCCTAGAAGAAGAAAAGAAAAGAGAAGGAAAGAAAAAAACAAAAGAAAAGATGACAGACACCATATAACTGTTGGGGTAATTGAGGTTCTGGTAAGAAACTTGCTCAGTGGCATGTCTTAGGGTAATGCAGTGAAGGCTCTAGGGACCGAGTCTCTATGAACACCATGGCAGATAAATCACCATTTCTTTCCAATCAGATCTTCTTCCTCCTCTCTGCAGCCACACAAAATCAAACAAATCACTTTTCATCCATCACACTGTCTCATAAAGAGAAAATATCTAGAGGCCTTTCTGTGCCTGTGGTCACAAAGCAAGAAGGCCACAATCCCATAATTAGACCCCAGGATTTAGGAAAGAAAAGCTCTTTTCCAAGAACATTGGCAGTATCCAGGCCTTTTAAAGCCTTGGAAGGAATAAACCAATTAAAGACATTGACTTACAAGGCAAGGGCTATAACATGAAAAGGGAGTTACCTATAACTGCCTCCACACAATATCAAATTCTAGTACCATATTTGTAGTGTGCTTCCTAAATAATATCTATGCCCCAAACATCCATTTGCTTTATAATCTTTGCAAATATGCTTTATGTATATTAAACACCCAAAGCCTTTCAAAGGAATTATTTTCACAAGCATTTACTGGGGCTCCATATCTTTGTATATTAGAAACCAGGGCACTCAAGACAGTGTTAGTTTGTTGGATGGATAACCCATTTTTTTTAATTTTTTTTTTTATTTATTTATGATAGTCACAGAGAGAGAGGCAGAGACACAGGCAGAGGGAGAAGCAGGCTCCATGCACCGGGAGCCCGACGTGGGACTCGATCCCCGGTCTCCAGGATCGCGCCCTGGGCCAAAGGCAGGCGCCAAACCGCTGTGCCACCCAGGGATCCCGGATAACCCATTTTTGTAGAAATAAATACAGATAGGCTGAAAACACTAGTAAGAATAGTCACATTATAAGAATTTATGCATTAAAATAGTTTCAGACTTCAATATTAGCTCAAAAAAATCTGTCTCTCTGTATGCTTCACTTAATTGGGCAATAAGTATTAAATAATCCATATTTTGGTTTATCTAAGGAAGCACAGAGTTAAATGTCTGACTGGAGTAACAAGTTAATACTGGTAGTTCTACTCCTTTTAATTGATATCTTAAATGTTTCTGTTTGTATTTTTAATTGTCCTGTTACTATAAGCTTTTTTAAAAGCTGTAAATCACGTATAAACAATAATAAGAAAATAAAAGTGCTTTCCACAGGGGCCGCGATAAATTGGAGGAGGAACCAATAGATCCATATCAGGGTACAAGAGAAGTAAGAGAATAAATGCTCTTATTTGTGATATCCCAGGAACTGTCCCTTGGAAACAATGTCACATATGATGTAAGGGCCAGTTTCCAAATGCCAGAGGAAGAAAGACCAAGTCAATAACAAGGAGAATTCAATATTTGTTTTTCTTTTCAATCATATAGATTTGTGGCACCTAAATAAAAAACAATGGGCCGATTCAAATGCTTTCAAGTTTCAAGTAGGTAGCATAATTGAACAAAGTGGTGAAAAACCCTACCCTACCTATAAGGGTAGGCCTTATAGGTAAATGGAGAATATATCTCCACACCATTCAAGTTTAAATTTTTAAAAAACATGCTTCAAAGAAAATAAAACACATCTGTTGACCATAGTTGTTGGCTCAATGGCCATTTTGTGACCCCCCCCAACCTAAATAATCAAAATATTTTACTCCATAAAGTGTCTCAACAACAGAACCATTGGCACTTAGAATGGAACAATTTTTCACTAAGCAGAGCTTTGTTGCATTGCAGGTCGTTGGACATCTGAGTCTCCCAAGAACCAAAAACTATAACACCATTCAGACAACTGAAAGTGTTTCCCCAACCATACAAATTTCAAACATGTGTCTCTTGCCCTCTAAGGTGAGAACCATAGTGTCCAGTTTTGTAGCGCATCTATTCTATCTCTTGACATTTTCATATTCCACCTTGTATTTTTCTTTCTTCATGATAAAGGCATAACATGATTTTCAAGATTAAAGACGGACAGTATAATAGCAAACTTTTCCTTTGTCTTACATCGAATTAGAAAGGGTATGATGAAGGAGTTGGCAGGAAATATGAAGATAATGAGATGAGGAGGAGGAAATGATCAAAGGACGAGTCAATGCAGTCACTAGGCAAAGGAAACAGCAGGGAAAGTATGTGAGTAGAGACTGGACTAGTGATTTTTATTATTGCTACCACTATACAGTTTTTCAAAGCTGCTCTCTTTCATCCTTTTCCATCATCTTGGAACTTTCCCAGAATGTCCAATTTGAGAAACTTTGCATTCGTATCTTTGGCCCCTAAATAAAAGTAGAATCCTGTCTAATGACTACCATTTATAACATCCAGTTCTACATAATGAGGCCATTGCCAACTCATGGTCAACAGCCACATCAACCAAAGGTTGCTGTTATGGATATAATTAGCTTCTTAAAATGGGAAACTCATGTAGAACAGATGTATTCTCAAGTCATTGTTCAGTCAATCTAGTTAATATAACTATTGAGATATAATGTTGCATTCAAAAATAGAAATTACTTTTGGATGATTGCATGTTATAATATCCTTTGTAAATCTGGCATCAATTCTCAAAGTAGGGCTCTTTTGTTTCTTCTGAGTGCAGAATGTTGTAACCTATGGGAACTTAATGGCTGTAGGAATTCCCTCTGATAGACCCACACATATCTTTAAAGAAAGTAAGAAAGTCTCAGGGATATGCAGACTTGAAGATGTTTGGAATAAAGTTGTTAATAGAGAAGAGAAAATGAATATATACAACATAGCAACCAGGCAAATGAATATACCCAGAGCCATATTCTCACATGCCTTTCTTTTAAATTTTAAATTCCTCAAGTAGCTCTCTTTAGACAGCATCTCCTGATGAGTTTGGTACTGTTGTAAATGCAGTGAGGACAGTACACATTTGCATTATGGAAATGGTTTAATAATAATGATAATAATAGCCACCATAACTATTGTCATCAGTGCCCTTTTTCTTTTCTTTTTAGAGTGGATTTCAATGGCATTTTGAAATTTTGGTACTTTAATGTTAATGAGAAATTTTGATGGTCTACCAATTTCATTAAAATGGAATTCTATTGCAATCCTTAATAAATAATTAAATAGTCCCTGATGGAAGCTCAACTGCTATTCCTCAAATAAAAATTTGCAGTGGGTTTTTTTTATTAGTATGATGATCCTCAAAGCAATACTCCCACATGATCTATATTTTTATGAGGAAAATGGAGACAAGGATAATACCTGTGATTATTTTTTCAAGTTGACCCGAGCCTGTCTGAGCAATGAATATGCCTGTGGTTGAACACAGATAGAATAAGAAGATTGTCTTCTCTGTCCTCCTCGTTTTACAGATAAGGATGCTAAGGTCTAAAAAGCTAGGTCATACAATTTAGTAGCCAGGTTAGCACTAGATCTTCAATCTGCTGATATTTAAAGCTCTTTACATTTTACCTCTTTGAGAAGGCTTTATGGATGACTTTTACAAGTTTCATAACCTTCAGAATGGAGGAACTTGGATCAATTCAGGTGAGAGACAGCTAGCAGAATGGCTGCACATTGGAGAGGTGGGGTTCTGGTCCAGGCTCTGCCATTTATAGAGTTATATTTTGGGGTTCTATTCATAAAAAAGAGGAAGTGTTGGCCCCAAGGACTTCTTGACTTCCTGGAGAGTCCTTAGATGCCTCTAGAAGACCTGGCTAGCCTCCAATAGGACCCGTGGTAACAGCTTCTACTGGCTTACCTAATTAGTGGGGAGAACTAGAAATTCATATGCTATTCTTGGGAGCCAAGGGAGTTCCGCACTTCTCTTCCTTCAGAACCCAGATAAGGTATGTGGGATACAACCTAACTCACAGTGACATTCAGTTATCTGTGTTAGTGACTAAAGTAAGAGCCAGGTCGGTCACAAGCCTTGGAAATTTATATCCTTCTACTTTTTTTTTTTTCATCTTGACTTTATCTTATTAGACTCTGAACAATTTTGAGTTCAAAGAATCCAGTCCTCTGATTTAAGGTAAATGCCTTTATAAACAGATCAGTTCAAATAATTGATATGTGATTTGGTCATTGTGGTTCTAAAAAAAATGTACAAACTCCTGTATGTCTCTTTTATAATAAAATACCATCACAGATTTTACACTCCTGGTTTCTGGCATCAATTCAGCCTCTTATGATAGGTGTTACTAAAAACCTCTGAAGTGCTTGTTTGTACATGCCAAATTTTCTTTAATATGCCAACTGATAAATAATTCCACTCTGCAATCTTTCAAAGGAAAAAAATGCCAAAATAGAAAAAAAAATGCCCTAAAAGTGAAGTAAAAAGCAAAATAAAATGTTTTTCACATTTCTTTCTTTTTCTTTTCTTTTTTTTTCCTTAAATGAAGCGAATGGAATATGGCTCAGGATCTCCACCTAGTGGAATCTTTCAAGTGGCAATTTATAAGATCTAAAACACAAGAAACGTGGGGATGGAGCCATTAACTCAGATGAGTGATTTTCTTTTCTTTCTACACAAATGTATTTACTGAGGGTTTGATATAATAAGTCAATGTTTCTTTTTAACTGAAAAGGTTCACATTTACTAGGTTATTATTAAGAGACTTTCTTTCTCCACTAAGATCTCTGACTCTTGAAAGCTATTTTTTTGTCACATCATAGGTAGGTTACTTGGGTTCTTCCTCCTTTCCTTTGCCAAATTCAAATTAAAGGATTTCACTACTTTTAAAAAATTCCACTCTGACTGGGTAGGGAAAGGAACTGCTGCTTAGAAAAGACCATTTTTTCTCCTAGTAATTGTCATCAAAAGTTTGATGGAGAAAGTTGCTGATAGTATCTAACAATTGATTTAAGTGCTCTCAGGTTAAAAAGACATAATAAATCATGGGGCTTCCATCTACTTCTAGGGTGAATACAGACTGTTTCTGTGTAGCCAGCTGGAGAAATTTCAATGACAGCATGTCATTTTACAGACAGACCACTTCTGAGCCTTTTTCCCCTTGAAAAATAAAAAATATGCAGTGCAAGTCATACTTCCACAAGTAGTACAAACTGCTGCCCTCAGAGTAGTTTCTGGAGAACCTCTGGGTACATAGCTACCACCTCATGTGACCAGCCCAAAGCTATAGAAAAGCTAAGAATTTCCTTGCTGAATCTTCCATCTTCTTTTTGTTACATTGGTATTTTGTTTCAGGCACCTGAGTCCATCAGCAATGATTCCTGAGAGATCACTGAACTAAGAGAAATCCCTGTTGTCTAATTTTATGAGTCTGTCATCATTCTATCCATATGCTGCATAGAAAGATGTGAGGAGCATTTGGGGTTCAATAAGCATCTAGTTATAGTTATACTACTCAATAGGCTTGCTGTTTATTCATCACTAGCACATCATATTTGGTATATAAATGCTTATTAAATTGAAATAAATAATATTTAACTTACATGATAACTTTTCTTTATTAAAAAAAGGTATCAATTGTCACTTGGGACTAAAGACTGCTACCTATAAAAGTTATAAGTCTGTGATCAGTGTAAAAATCTGTGGTTCATAGTCACCCTAGGCTCTATTTAGCCAAATTCAGTATTACTTTCATCTTAGATTTGAATTTTTATTTAAGATGCATGATGAGATAATTGCACTAATGGCTAAACTTCTTCATCCTTCCATTCTTTTGCTCTCTTTGCACCTCACTCTCACTCTGCCTGTGGCCTCAGCCATGTGGCTTGTTGGCCAATGGGATATTAACAGACTTGTCTCAAACAGAGGCCCAACAAGGCACCTGCACATTTCTGTTTCCTCTTGCAAACTTCTGCCATCACCATGAAAACATGCCTAGATAAGACAAATTGGCACAAGAAGAGCCAGCCAGCAGAGCAAAGCCTGAATTGTGGACAATCAGCTCTTAAGCTATTAATATCTTAAGCCAGTGAGTTTTGTGTGATTTGTTATGTATGCAGCATTATAGAGAAAACAAATAACTGATGGGGATGCACATTCAGTTTTGGAATAGCTTAGGGGTTAACCAGAGGAAGTTCTTATTGGAAAACAATAATCTGTGAGCAAAGAAGAACTATAGTTTGGGATATGAAAGATGAAAGCGAGAGGAGACAAAGGTATGAAAGTTCTTTATGGGGAAAGTTCTTCATGTCAACTTCATAAGTTGACATTTTAAGAAAGTTGAAAAGGATATAATATCAAACAATAAAGTCAGAATCAATATAACCATACTTAGCTAAAATGTAGGGAAGAAAAGGATTCTGATGGAGGAAGGTGGCTACCACCCAACCAACATTTGCTCCTATTACGGATTTTAAAATAATGAATTTCTTTTAAAAATTGCAAATAGATCATTTCTACAACTAGGTCTTGGGGTTTTATTTTTAGCTGTAAATGGAGGGATATACTAGAAGAGTTCCAAAGCTTCTTCCACATGTCCCATAATTATATTATTTTCATATACTGATTTATCGTTTTGTGAAACAAACCTTAAAAGGCATTGTAGCCATCCTACAAATTGAAATATGCAATAAGACAGCAGGATTGATAGAATTAAGATCACTATGATCTGGGTGTGCTGAGCTGAAGAATACCTCTTGAGAATTATGCTAATAATATGGTTAGGGAGTTGAGAATACATGTCTCATTTAGGAGGCAAGCCCCTTGATTGGATCTCTGGATATTTCTGCAGGGGACAGAGTAAAAGAACTGAAGTTTGACCAGAATAACATGGGAAATTTCATGCCTGTTATTCATGTTAGGGTATCTTCAGATGGGACTGAGTAACAAGAACCTTGAATATTCAGATGATCTCTCACCTATATCCAATTTCCCATACTGAGTAAATTTACTTACTCCTTCTTCATTATGTACACATATGAAATGGCACTGCCCTTAAGGTGATTTGGTTACTGAAATGAACAATGTGTGTGTGTGTGTGTGTGTGTGTGTGTGTGTGTGTGTACTTGTGGAAAAATAAATTAATTTCAAGTGTGGAAAAAAATTAATTTCAAGGGCTGCTTTAGCTGCCTGTGTTTTGAGAGAAGAGAGATAGTTTCATGGGCAAATGTCTCATTAATCTCAACTAGAAAACTTTCTGTGACCATGGACCCATCTCATTTTTATATACCTGTAGCATTCAAGCCCATTGGAGTGAACACTGTAGACCCTCAACAAATATGTTCTATTTTTTCTCCTCTTTGGTGGTAAAGAACTTTTAGTGCATCCTTGGTATTATAGAGGTGAGATGGTTGAGAATGTCTTCAACAGTAAGTTTGAATCATCCTCCATCCTTTATAGTATGATTTTTTTTAAAAATTCAATGAATATTTAAAAATAACAACCTATTTCCATAATGAAATGGCCATTTAGATAGCGGTCTAGTTTCCCAATTATCTTTATCATTTCATGTATTTCTATGACACCTCTCTATCTTTTAACCTAAAGATTATAAACAGGAAACTTAATGATTTAGAATTAACTATACAGGCAGTAATTACATATTTCTAGCCTTTCACTCCCTCAGAATTGTCTTAATGATCAAAGTATGTTCTCTTGAAAAGAGCTGGTATGAATTCTAATGTTTGTCTACTTGTTGCAAAGTGTGTACCAGGCAATTAAAGATAAATAGATAACAGCTACAGAGATATGCTCCATAACCAACCCATTTGTCCCTCCAGCTGAACTTCTCCATCTTCTTTCCATTACCTTCTTATTTTTATACCACCTCCTCTTCATACAACTGTCATATATCACTTTCATACAACGTTCACTTGCCAATTATACACACATGAGGGGCTTTTCTCTAAATGATTCTCAGGCAGAAGAAAAAAATCCATACAAACATTTCTACCCATAAATAATAGTTATGACTGTGATAATAAGCAACCAGAATACCACAATGTTCCTAGCATTGTCCTAAGAATTTTGCATATATTAATCATTTAATCTTCACTACAATCTGTGTTGTATTTTATCCCCAAGTTATAGATATTCAAAAGGTTGTTCAATTTTTAAAAAATTTTTATTTATTCATTTGACAGAGAGATTAAAAACAGTGAGTGAGTATAAGGGGGGAGCATCAGGCAGAGGGAGATTGAGAAACAGACTCCTTGTTGAGCAAGGACCCAATGTGGGGCTCCAACCGAGGACTTAAGGATCATAACCTGAGCCAAAGGCAGACACTTAATCACCTGAGCCACCCAGGCATTCCTGTGTTTCCTTTTTTTTTTTTTTAAAGAAAATGAAAGATTGTTCTCTTGGAATCAGATGTGCCATATCCCCCTGAGCGTGTGATTCTAGTTCTAGAACATTACATAAAAGGTGTTGGAACTGGATGATGTGTGTACCTCATCTAAACCATAGGGGAAACTGGTTTGAGATACGAAAAGGCTTTAGGTAAAAAGAGCTTCTACTCATGCATATAAAAAGAAATACAGATTCTATATAGTGTAGCTACTGAGATATGCAAGGCTATGCATATGATGGATACTTTAAAAGTAATTGTTGAATGAATGGTATGAATATGTTTTCATTCAGCAAAATATGGAAGCTAATGAAGAGAAAAGGGATTTCTTAGCCAAGTTTCCAATTCCAGTATACTAATGCTATTTTATTTAAAACACAATTAGATTCTTACCTCTGTGCAACAGTTAATATGAATGTTTATATGTTATTACTTTGAGAAAAATGTTTCAGATTAAATACGAAGTGCTTAAAAAATAAGCTCTTTTAGTTTGGTATAAAAGGTTAAGCAAGGTTTACTAGTTAAGAGTTCAAGTATCCGCTCATTTGCCCCCATTTACTGTTTGTGTGACTTTGGCCAAATTATTTAACTTTTCTAAACTTTGATTTCCTCATCTGTAGAATGGGAAGAAACAACATGATAGAGTTATCATATTAAAGGAGAAAATATATGTAAAATACTTAGCAACTGGCACATAAGTGGATACACTAAATACTGTCACTACTAGCAACTGAAGATGAAACAGCAGTTGCCAGGGGCACCTGGGTGGCTCAGTGGTTGAGTGTCTGCCTTTGGCTCAGGTAGTGACCCCAGGGAACTGGGATCTAGTCCTGCATCAGGCTCCCTGCGGGAGCCTGCTTCTCTCTCTGCCTAGGTCTCTGCCTCTCTCTCATGGATAAATAAATAAAATCTTAAAAAAAAGAAACAGTAGTTGCCAAAGTAAATGAGAGCAAAATTATATTTTATAATCTTAAAAACATAGGACTGGTATCTTTAACTCTCACAGCCGCAACTTGCTTTGGACTCTGTATAGCATCATGGTTTTTCTATATTCAGAGACCTAAATGTCTCTTTATTCCCCTCCATGGATCTATACAATCCTTACCCATGTTAACATGATTGAAAACAAGCCCATGTTGAATTCAGTTGCTGATACCAGCCCAGTCTATTTAATGTTTTATTCTTCAGTCCCTAAGGTATTCTTCTGAAACAAAAGCAAAACCAGGAGAAAACATTAGAAAATGTGAGAACTGTTTCTTTTCCACACTATACAATAAATGATTTCTTTTGCTATTTTCCAAGAGTAGCCCCCAAATCTCCAGGAAGCTGTACTAACTTGTAATTCCATGTTAGCTAATGAATAAAAAGTACATACGAGCATATAAAAAATAAAAACTATAGCAGCAAGTTAGGCCAATAGTGATGTGAGGGGTACTCCAGGAAAAGGTCAATAAAGCACAGCAATCTGTGTTAGATAAATAAGAGCATATGCTCTGGCTGCAATTCAAAACCTTTCCCTTCATAATATGACATAGAGATGGATGGTGTTTACATGCAGAATTCACTCATTTGAGTGCAGAGATAAGATATGCCAAAAGGTGTGTGGAATTCATAGGAAGCTAGCTGCAACTATGTCCCTTTTTTCTTTGAGTCAGGGAAGGTGTATCTGAATGCAAGTAAGTATAAGTGCTTGTGGTAGTGTGGAATTCATTTTAATTATGTAAAGAATATAAATTGTTTTTTTCTCATTGACGCTTTATCACTCATAATAAATTACTTGCAACATGTCATGTGTCTTGAAGAAGAGAACTCAACCTCATAGAGATATAATTTCTTCACAAGTTATTCTATAAAATTTAATGTTATCCTAGTAAAAGCATCTAGTTCTAGATGATTTATTTGGCTATGAGATTAAACAAGCGATTCATAGGTTAATATTGAAAATAAACAAGCAAGAACAGTCAGAAAATTTCTAGGAAAAAAGGGAAGAGACACTAGATCTATCATATATTAAAACCTATTCCAGTGCCATAACAATTAAGATAGTGAGGCAGGGTACTGAAAAAGAGACAATTAATAAATTACATTGTTCAGGAACAGGCCCAAATAAATTTTTGAGTATGGCATATGAGAAAAATCACATCTTAAATAGATGAGGAAAAGATGCAGTGTTCACCAAATGTTATAGGAATAAATGGATAACTATCTTGTGTGTGAGGTTGGAAGGAGTGTAGATAAAGTTAGAACCTTATATCACAACTTTTGTACCTACGAGAAATCAGAGATAGACAAAACAATTAATCCAAACATAAACCAACAGACATGAAAGCACCTAAAGCAAGCAAGGAAAAAAGTTTTAATAAAATTTAAGACTGGAGAATATCTTTGTAAGAATGACCTAAACCTTAATAAAATACAATATTGATAACTAACACCAATTTTATTTTTTTAAAAAGAGATATTCCTGGCAGGGAAAAGCCTTCATCATAAACAAATGACAAACTGGGAGAAAAATATTTGCAACTCACGTCACAATGGACTTTTCTCATTGAAGTCTAAAGAGTTCTACAACTCAATAAGAAAAAGACAAAATAAAATAGACAAAAGATAGGGGTCATTCACTTAAAGAAAATATAAATGGTTCTTACATAAATTTCAAGATGCTCAGCCTTATAATAAAAGAAATGGAAATGAAAACTACAAGCTATTATTCTGCATCTATCAATATGACAAAGATCAGATCAAAAGGTTTGTAGAAGAAAAAAATGCCTCCCCGATAGTGTTGTACTTGGATTCTTGATTTCAAGTACACATTACATTATATTCCAGGCTGCTATAACAAGATACAACAGCCTGCAGGGCTTACACAACAGATGTTTATTTCTCACAATTCTGGAGACTGGGAAGTCTAAGATCAAGGTGTCAGCAGATTTGGTTCCTGGTTAAGAGCTTGCTTTCTGGCCTGGGGATACCTATATCCTCACAACATAGAGAGCTCTGATCTCTCTTCCTCTTCTTAGAAAGACATTAATCTCATCATAGGGACCTCACCTTCATCACCTCATCTAAATTTAATTATTTCCCAAAGGTCTCACCTCCAAATGCCATCATTATCAAGGTTTATAAGGTTTCAACATCCTTAACTGAGGGGTGGGAGGGCATACAAACATTCAGTCCATAACAATACAACAATGCAAAGAAGCAAGGGGATCTCGTAACAGGTCTGAATTGTGGCTTATCAGTGGCTGATAAGAGCAACTGTAGGGAATAGAGAAAGGAATGTTCTCTAAATAGAACCAATATTCACTGAATGCCAACCATGTGAAGATGCTGTCCTTTGTGATATTTATTTTGTTTTTTTTTTTTTTGACATTTTGAGTAGGATTCTTATTCAATTGCATCTAGTGCACGGTGTATACAAATCAAGGGCAATGATGGAGAGACTAGAAGGAGTGAAGCTTGTCTTTCCATATTAATAATATTCTTGATAGTCACACAAACATACACGGAGACAGATACCCTGAGCTTACAAGAATAGATGCTGTGGGGGGAAAGGCTGAGATCTCAAGTTCAAGGACAACTAAAGATACTGAATCAGAAGTTATTTTTTATATGGAACTGTCCCATTTAAGCCTAACTTGTAATTGAATTTCCAGGAAATGAATTAATTATAGGCAGGAATTTTATTGACTTTGGGGTGGATACAGTTAATAAGACATTATGATTTCTACTCTTGTTGCCTTTCCTTGTCATATATTTTGCTGTGAAAGAAATGACTCAGACATTTTTCTCTTCTTGCATCACTTGAAGGTAGCCAGTCAAGGACTTCATTTCCTCTTTTCACTTACGAGGGGGCAGAGAAGTAACTACATCCCATTTCTGAATTGATAGGACAAAACAGCTTCCTTTCCAGACTACCCACCAGGCTGGGCAGCAGAAATGGAAGAAGAAATGCTCAAGGATGGCCAGATGGTCCTGCTCAGCCACAGCTGGGCTTTAGACCTAGACAGATGGATCCAAGGCAGCCTCAGAGGACCCTGGGAGTGTGTGTGTGTGTGTGTGTGTGTGTGTGTGTGTGTGTGTGTGTGTTGGGCAGTGGGGGACAGCATAATGTTTCCCATAGGCCCTAGAATGGCACACACATGACTTATACTGCTGGCAGCCCTGGTGAGATTTTTCTGCCAGGACAAGTAAGGGTATGAGAAGTGAAACATGTGGACCAATGCCTGAAGTCCAGACTGGGGTGTCTTTGTGAACGTCAGCATATCCAAATAAAATCCAGGAGGCTCCTGCCCCTGATACCCTCTGCTTCAAAATCTTCTAGTATTGGACACAATCCTAGGGAGACACATTTAGTTTCAGCCACCCAGAATACTAGAGCCTCAAAACAGAAACTAATTTTAGTTATAGAAAAAAAGTAAAGAAAATTTTATTTCTGGCACATTAAAGCTTGTGGATTACAAAACAGTCAGTACAATTCAGTATAGATATTTGAGAAGAAAGGTTGTAGTTAAAAGGGCCTTAAATTCCAGGTTAAGTCATGTGTGGTTTATTCTGTAAGCCCAGAGGCTCTGTGGTTGTTTCTGAGCATGTTCTCTGCTTTGTTGTTATCTGAAGTGAAAAGCAGATCCTGCAAGGAATCACAGCACTTTAAACTCTACTAGTTAAATACTTCAAAAGACCTTTTCACCTCAAAATAAGTGTAGTGACCACTATTGTGAAGAGCTAATAAGCAAGCCGGTTGGTTGCTCCAAAGATCAGTTTGTGAAAAACTGCCAGTTCACCAAGTTATATTAGAAACATTCGTGGCATCACTGTGGTCTCCAAGAGACTTACTAACTTTTTAAAAAATATAATTTAAGTATTTCTACATTTCTATATTAATTTAATATTTAATAATGTATTTGACAATGGACTCACAAAAATCCTGAAATATTAATTGTTGGTTCTCATGAGCCAATATAAGCTACACCAGTGTGCCACTGATAATCACCCTATCCCTAGCATGGTGATTGCCACTCGGTAGGTGTTTTACATGTTTGGTAGGTGAATTAGTTCATTAGTTAATGAGTAACTATAGGAGCCCAAAAGTTTTCCAAATGCAAATGCAATAAAACACTCAGGTTTGTTTAAAATCACTTTAGGGATATATAAGGTGTAATCCTTCCAAGTAAGGCAAAAAGACATATAAGGCAAAAATTTTGTTTTGTTGGTATCAATAAATAATCAACTGATAAATTCTACCTTTGCCACTATATAATATCCATATAGCTTAACAGCTGAATATTTTAAAATTTTTATTTATTTATCTGAGAGAGAGAGAGTGAGTGCATGCAAATGGTGGGGATGGGGGAGGGAGAGAATCTCAAGCAGACTCTGCACTGAGTGTGGCACCTGATGTGGGGCTCAATCTCACGACCCTGAGACCATGACCTGGGCCAAAACCAAAGGTTGGAAGTTTAACTGATTGGGTTACCCAGTTGCCCCTAAGAGTTGGATTTTAAGCTCAGTGAGATATAATAATCACCTGTGGCCCAGTCATTTAGCCTTTCTGGGAAAAGCATGTTGTTTGGGGGCCTTCATGGTACCAGTGATGTCTTTTATTTCTTAAGTTGAACTAACTTAAGGGTTTATAGGTGTTTGGTTTTTTATTATGCTTTCATAATTTCAGGTAGGCATAGAGTATTGGTTAGGAGCACAGACTGAAGCCAGATGGCTTGGGTTCGAACCTCAGTTCTTTATACTTACTGTGCATGTGACACCTGCCATGATACTTATTTCCTCTGATCTGCAATCTCCTCATCGGCAGGTTGAGGACAACACTACCTGCTTCATTGGGTATGTGTGAGGATTGCATATGTTAAGATATATGAAGTGCTTAGAACAAAATACATAAAAGGTATCCTAAAAGTGTTAGCTATTAATTTTTTATGTGAATCGTGTATCATAAAGAAGAAAAAACCCCAAAATTGAACTACATATTGTTGCAACATTTGCTAATTGTAAAAAATTCTACCCACATTTGCCCATTCTGAGTCTTTCAAATTGACCTAGTACATGTGGATAAGCCCACCTGAAGGCTGAATGAAAATGCCCCAGTGTGTTCCCACCCCCTTCTCGGACCCACTTAGCCTCCTCTCACTCACCTTCTCCATTCTTTTCTCCTCAGCTTTCCTGTCTTCACAAACCCCACTGCAACCCTTCACCATGGACCTTTGTCCCCACCTGGCCTAGAAAAGGTAGTCTGGAGTTAAATTTCTCAGTCCCACTACTAACTTATGTGAAGGACCCCAGGTCTCAGGCCTCTGATCTCATTAGCCTGAGAGATAGCAGCACCTCTTGGGGCCCACCCCTACCAGTCTTGACCCTCAGAGGCCCCTGCCTGAAGGGGGATAGGAATCAAATAACATTTAAAGCCTGTATATGCAAGTATGAATAGACGGGAGATGTAATTTTAGCCCTGGGAAGACCTGAAGGTAAAAGGGAAATGAAGAGGAAAAGCACTGGACTAAATTCAGAGTTAACGAGGTCAAGTGAAATGATGCTTATACAGTATCTGGCACTTAAGAGATATTCAATAATTAATACTTTCCTTGGGACACAGGAGAACTGAATAATAAATAGTTCACTACTTTCAAGTCTGACTAAATCATTTATCACCTCCAGATAAAGTAGGGTGGTTAGATTAGTTGATACCTAAAGCAACTCTGCTCAAAAATCATCAAGTATTTTCCCTCAGGCTAAAGTTTGACTATAAAGCCCAGGAATAAGAAACCACAAGCCCACTTGAGTTCGGTCAGTTCAAAACTGGTAAAATTGTGATTTACAAATTTTCCCACCAGAGGGCACAATATAAAAGCCAATGGCTGCTGTGTTACAGCTGGAGCAGCGTTTTACTGTGCATAATTATTTCATTCTGTTGATTTTGGAATAGAGTTTCAGCTTCCTAGGTGGTGAGAGTTGCCCCCTTCTGTTTAACATCCATTTTAATATAATCCACAATCCATTCTTCACATGTTTAGGATTTGCCTGAGTCTGAAACCTGCAAATAATTTTACCAAAAAGGCTATTCACATCTGCTTATTGAAACAGACCTTTTTTAAACTTCCAAATTTTCTTTCCAATAGGCAAGATATTATAACTTTGAAATGCTCTTGAAATGTAAACTTATGATAACACACCGTGGTGCTTTTAAACACTGCTAAAATCTGACTTCAACTTTGTGTGGATGTTAGTGGTTAAAAAGCATGGGTGTAGCTTTTCCAATTGTTTTGTGCTCTAAATCTAGTTTATGTGCAAATCCTTGGGACACTGAAGAAATGTGCATGTCCTTACATGTTCTAAAGAAAATCTATCACCTTCAAAACTTTAATGTAGGTTTTTTAAATCAAAAACAGCACATTTTATTTATTTATTTTTTTATTTTTATTTATTTATGATAGTCACAGAGAGAGAGAGAGAGAGAGAGAGAGAGAGAGAGAGAGAGGCAGAGACATAGGCAGAGGGAGAAGCAGGCTCCATTTACCGGGAGCCCGAACGTGGGATTTGATCCCGGGTCTCCAGGGTCGCGCCCTGGGCCAAAGGCAGGCGCCAAACTGCTGCGCCACCCAGGGATCCCCAAAACAGCACATTTTAAAACTAATTTACCGCTCCTTTCTGCTTTCTCAAAATATGTGTTTATTTAAAATATTGGCAGTTTGAAGTGATTTTAATACATATAATTGCAAACTATATTTTATTCCTATCCTTTGAAGGAAATAGGTATAAAGATCATTATTAAAGTCCTTTCCAATCTTTGTGTCGGAGGAATTTTCCCTGTCTCTAGTCATACCAAATTTTGTTAGGGGCATTTCTCCCTAGTATGAGACATTTTTCATTGTGATTTAATGGACTCATAGTGCAGTTGTAGACTAGTGAAAAATCATGGAATCTTAACAGCAAAGCAGGTGATGAAAATAAACTCTAAAGCATTATACAGTCAATTCCTTTATTTCTAAGAAATGTAATTTGTTATATTTTCTACCCTCCCCACCCCCTGCTCTTTTTAAAAGGAGAGAACAGGTAATATGTCATTTAAATTATATATAATATGTACATATTATTTATTTATAATATAAAAACTATTTCCCATGATTATAACTTCTATAGACTCGTAGATTTCTATAAACTATGTAAGTAGAGCAAAAAGACTAAAATTCAAATTAATAAAACAAAAAGCCTCATAAATATTATTAGATGTTAAAAAAATCTGAGAGAATCTAAAGTGGGGGCTATTTTTCTACATCAGACTTCTTTTCAACACAAGTAATCATTGAAAGCGATATTTTATTTCCCTTTCAACATGAATGAATTTCACACCATGGTAGGAATGCTTCAACTGAGGAATATCTATCCCTACATATGTTTGTTATTTTAGAAAGATGGCAAACTTTGAACACCTCGCATCATAAGAATTTGGTAAACTCACTTTTAAGGAGCATTAAAATCTGCCTTTGATGTAAAAATTATCTTTTGGAGAAACAACTCATAACATAAGGAACTGAATATCTACCTGGTAAAAGAAATCAATTTAGTTCTTTGGAAGTACAAACGGTGTGACTAAAGAGCATTTTTTGTCACCTCTTCCTAGCTTCATTCTTTCCTCAGACATACCAGGCTGATACTGGTGTACCCATCACAGAGTTCATGCTTGAAGCTCAGTTCTACTGGGCCCTTCCTGAAAAACAGCTATTTCATTGAAAACTGGACAACCAGAGTTACTTGAAGCTCAACTGCCTGAAAAAAACTTACTCAATATGGAAAACTTAAGGGAGGAAGGAATGCAGTTAACTCAGATTCCAGGTATTCCAACTGAATGAACTGCTTCCCTCTTCTCTCTGACACCAATAAAAGAAAACCTGAAGTAAAGTTACTTGAGTGAGAATCATTTTTTTATCAAGAATATCCTCCTAGAAAAAAAAATGCCATCCCTTAAAAATGCTTGAGTAATTTTCTGATGAGCTTTAATGAAATTAAGATTTATTCTGAAAAACAGTAATCTAGGGAACTTTAACCAAACTATTTCTTAAATCATAACCTAAAAATGATTTTCTAGCCATTTTCTTTTTCTATATGAAATGCCCCTACCATGAAAAACTCTTTGAACTGACCTCCCTGAGCAGTGCTTCTTAAACTCTCTGTGGTGAAGTAGCAATAATTAACCAATTGGTATTACTGTTATTCAAAACTATTGCCACTAATACTTGTGTAAAATACAATAAAAATGAAATGCTGGATAAATGGTATTTTTATATTATACAAATACAAGCCCAGATATTTCATTATTAGATTAAGCAGTTATAAAATGATTCTGGTAAATCACTGAGGACGTTCCTAAAATGCATATTCTCAGTTTTTGTGACTTATTCCTCTCATTCTAGTATCGTCTAGCCACAGACCAGCTCAGATCTGCAGATAGCACTTCCAATAGCATTATGTTGATGGCTTTTCCTCTTAAAGTGGTAAAAAAACTTGATGTGTTCTCCTAACTGCATTGTCCAAAGAGTACTGACTCTATCCAAAATGTGTTTCAAAATATCTAAATAGCTATGAATAACTCAAGGTGTAAGTAAAGTCCCTTTCATCTTGTGAAACTTTAAAACAAAAATCTTGTAACTATTACTAAATGCTGAAATTCTTCAATAGGGGAGCAATGGAATAAGAAAAGGCTTTTGGAACTATATAACAATGCCTAAGTATGTCCCTGGTAAACTTATCCATTTGGGAGGCAGGGAGGAAGAGAAAAAGGAGGGTTGGAAATCTATGTAAGAAAATATCTTTAAAAATAGCTGTATTTTCCTAATCGGATATATGGAAAATTAGTTACATTTAGAAGGAAAAAGAGAAAAATCTTTGGGGAGACTTTTGTACTTTTTTTCCAACAGGAAAACCAATTTCCTTACAAAAAGTTATTCATTAGAAGTAGCCAAGCTAAGCTGCACATCAGTTGAAGTAATGGATCAGTTGAGTCTAAGAAAAGATTAGAGACACAACTCCCAAAAAGTATAATTTGGGCTGTAATTGAGTGAGTTAATGCTAGTTGACTCGCAAGCTCTGTGCATGTAATTTACTCTAGAGGTTACCTAAATACAGTTCTCCAAACTTCTGTGAACATGGCACTATTACCACTGTGGGACTTTTACAGTGACATGAGTTATACTTCCTGTGTCCCAAACAATTTCACTGTATTTATATTCATTTCTAGATCTAGCTCGGGGAGGCTTTTTGGGAAATCTCATATCCCAAGTGACTTGATGCACAAGTAAAATAATAGATATAAAAAACCAGTTCATTAAAAATTGAAAGTGGTGTATATATGTATGCATAGGTTTATTATGTATATATATACACCATATATATATATAATATATGGTTATTATTTACCCCATCTACCATAAGTCTCAAACTTTACTTGTATATTGAGTGATTAACAAGAGAATGAATTTCAAGGAGGACACAGGTCATTGATACATTATAAAAAGCATTTGCAGAGATCTAAGAATTAGAAAAAATAAATACCATCCTCAGTTTTAACAAATATTAATGAACAGTATTGGAGAAAATAATTTCTCTAACACTCAGTTGTCTTATCCATAAAGTAGGATAATTTCTGTCCTTACCTATACTGTATGCTTATGAAATGCAAATGAAAACACTATATGAAGAGGATAAAAGCTATGACAATAGTACATTTTGCCTATATTTCTAACATTAGAGTACCCTCTCTATATAAACAGGTCATTTTGAAATTCTTTCTTAAAGCAAATGAGTCTCCATTTATTTTCCACTCTTAGAGGATAATGTTTACCTTTTCCTACATTCTTAATTTCTCTTTGCTGGGATAAGGTTGTAATTGCATTTAGCTCTGTGAAGCACAGTGAGTAACTTATCAAATAATCAGGTTATTGATTTCTGTAGAGGCCTTAAATTTGTAACCTAGAATAAATACCTTTTTTTTTTTGCCTCCAAATTAAAAGCAACACCCTGACAATCATGTCAGCAACTTAGCTGTATATGTTGGAAGCCATTATTATCATAGCGATGGAGAAAATGATCTTCAGAAATGTGATTATTGAGGGACACCTGAATGGTTCAGTGGTTGAGTGTCTGTTTTTGGCTCAGGTCATGATCCTGGGGTCCTGGGATCGAGTCCTGCATCAGGCT
Organism: Nyctereutes procyonoides; assembly: GCF_905146905.1. Lineage (NCBI taxonomy): Eukaryota > Metazoa > Chordata > Mammalia > Carnivora > Canidae > Nyctereutes > Nyctereutes procyonoides. The sequence goes on from NW_026575042.1 coordinate 39,752,810, forward strand.
CCCCATAGGGAGCCTGCGTCTCCTTTTGCCTATGTCTCTGCCTCTCTCTGTGTCTCTCTCATGAATAAATAAATAAAATCTTTAAAAAAAGAAAAATGTGATTAATGAACCACAGTCAATTAATATAATACATTGACATATGAACATATGAACATTTCGTGAAATCTCTTATCCACTCATGACTTTATCAATAGGGTAGTTTGGACACTTAGAGAGGAGAGGCAAGACCCTTAGGAGGGCTAATATCCATTCCATAAAATAGAAGTAGTAAAGTTTAACTTGGGCAATTAAGAAACCTTTGGTCTCACAGCATCTATTCTAAGGCATTGGGAAGGAGACCACTGTATAGGTAAGGCTAACCAGAGGAGAAGTTTTCCATTAGCCATAAGAGTCCAGCTTCAGTGCTACTCTTCAGATCCCTGATACACTGATAGAGATGAAGTGTATAGTAAGGCCATTGCCAAACTGGTCAACAAAGGTACTACCACCAAAACAGACCAGGTGCACTTTGGGAGTTCATGAGCCTACAAGAATTAGAGTCCTAGATTTAAAAAGAACTAAAAGTCTGCAGTTTTCATCCAGTATTGGACCATGGGGGACATGGAAAATATCTGGTATATCCTATTTGCTGTCAGATAAAGAGGTTACGTTAAAGATTTATAATGTCGACATTCTTTTTTTAATTAACAGAATTTATTTATTTATTTATTTATTTATTTATTTATTTATTTATTTATTTATTTTTGGGTAAGTTCAGATTCACACAAAGATTACATGGAAAGTATTCAACTTCTAAATATGTACCCATATAATCTCTCACTCCCACCTTCAGTATCCCCTATTATAAGCTAATATTGATACATCATTAGTTATTAAAGTCCATAGTTCACATTAGGGTTCACTCTTTGTTTCTGTGGACACTTTTTCTTAAGAACTCTAAGCTTCTACCATAAGTTAAAATACTCAGCAGGAGTCTATGCCTTAAATAAGAATATTTATGAAAATATTTTGCTAACCTCTTTAGCATTCTAAGGAAAAAATTAAAAATTGTTTTGATAAAGTGGGGAAATTTTTATTATAGGTATAAATATATATTCTTATGATGAGAAAAAAATTAATGGGGAATTAGGCTAATGAAGGAGCTTAATGCAATATAAAGTACATGGTAGTGGTTGGCACACAGTAAAAACTCAATAAATGCAAGCAATTCTCATCATTATAGTTAACACTTTTCACACTTGTAGAACTTATGTAAAGAGGGGGAAGGTGACATACAGTATCCTTGGGAATCTGAGGAAAAGACCGTGTAATCTATTTTACAAACCACTGGAACAGAGGTTCCAAAAAATAATCCAGTCAAAATCAGGTCAAATTCATATCGATGTTAAAATCACACTTACATATTGGTGGAAGAGAATGCAACCGCAGGAAAAAGAGTCAAGAATCATATGGAAATAACGACTGTAGGTACCTATGATCCAGTAGCATTGACCTTCAAGATTACACTTGCTCATTGAAGCTAAAACACTGATGTCATCTTTCATATGCATGATTCTGTTGATAATGTAGCTTGCCTATTGGAAACCTTTATAGCTACCTCTCATGCAGTGGGATTTAGTAAGTAAGGGTAAGATAGAGCACTAAAGCATCTCAGAACTCTAGTTAAGATTGACTTCTATTCCTTTTATTGGGGCCATTTCATTTTAATGACATCAGAATGTAATTGCTAAATCAGGTTGAGCGCCTCCCCCACTGGTAGTACTAAAGTCCCTAGACCAGAACACTGGGCTTTTCTCACTGATGGCTCTCTGTGCCTGACTGACAGTATTCTTCCAATTATCTTCTACATAATGCACATACAATATTCGACCCGGACATGTGCACGGACACAGATTTACATATTAATCTTGTAGATGCAAAATAGAAAAATAATTGATTTGGTTTAGTTTCAAAGATACCTGAATAATATAGATTAAACGTAGGTTAAAATTACATTGATTCTTATAAATCTGTCCTTACTAAATACTAAGCAAGGTATTAAACCTCTCTATCAGTTTGGGAGGATAGAATAGCAAATTCATCTAGGGCTTTTGGTAATATGAGGATTAAGATTCAGGAAGTCTGGGTTGAGACCTAAGATTACCTTTCTAATAAGCTCCAGGTGCTGCTCCTGCAGGTCAAAGGATGTAATTTAAGTTGCAATGGTGAGTGTAGCATACAAGCTCTGGAGTCAGTCACACCTTGGAAGTTATTTAAGCAATCTGAGATTCAGACTTCTAATCTTAAAAAAGGCAATAATAGAAGTATCAATTTCTACTCGTGTTGTGAAGATTAAGTGAGATGATAAATGCAGAATGGTAAGTTCAAAGCCAGGAACATAGAAAATGGACCAAAAAAAGCTAGCTTTTGTTGTAACTTTTGTTATTTCTGTTACCTTTTTGCCAGTGAAAGGATATGTATTTCTCAAATCTCATTAATTCATTGATCACTTGGCAATACACGAACTCTTATTAACTCCTACTAAAAAAGCATAACTAAGAGATTAAGTCTACTAGGGAACATAAAACAAGGATGGAAGAGAATAGCACATGAGATCCAAACTGTATTAGATTTGATGGTCAAATGCAGAGTGAGCTTATGGTTAAAGCCAAAAAGTGGATAATCACTCATAATGGCCTTTATTTCTCTAAATCTTTCCAATAGCCATGCCTTGTCAGTTGCATCTCCCCATCTGCTCTCAGCTCCAACCAAGTAGTCTCTGGATTTAAACAAACATCACCTCCTAATTGTTCTCTTGCATACTACCTCAACTTCCTCTCGTCCATTTTTATGTTCTAGTCAGAGTGACATTTTAAAAAATACATCTCCCCCATTTAGCACCCTGAAGCCTATAGAACCATGTCCAAACTCCCAAAGAAGGTTTACATTCATAATCTAACTTTCCTCTCCACCATCTTTACCTCACACTGCTTCCTGTCCTTGGTCTGGTCTCCCTTGACAAAAGGCAGGACTGAAGTTCCGTCTTGCTACTAGCCTCCCAAATGCTATACTCTTTGCCTGAAAGGGCATCTCCCAGATTTTTGGCTACCTCCTTTGAAATAAATTTAAGATTTCAGGTTAGCAGTCATTTCCCCAGAAGCCTCCTCCTGGCCCCTGAGTGTGCTCCCAAAGCCCCTTCTACCTATCTTGTTGTAGCTCTTACCACACCAGACCCTACCTTCAAGCAGATGCTCCAACTCTATTTCTTTGCACCATTCACTTCTTGCTCAGACTCACTGTAGTTGTTCTTTTGCCCCCCTCATAGAATATAAGCTCCAGGCTACCTGGAACTGGGCCATTTTCTTACTCATAATGGCTGCTCAACTGCAATACTCAGAAAACAAAATGTTGAAAATGAAACCATTTATAATATTATACAATATTCTTAGGATTAAACTGAATAAAAGTTGTGCAAGACTCTTAGAGTGAAAACTTTCAATTTTTATTAAATGACTTACAGGAAACATAAAAGGGAGACACCAGATTTTAAGAACAAAAAGGCAGTATCATATATATGTCAGTTCTCACTAAACTCATCTATGGATTTGATGCAATTCTAATCAAAATACCAACACGGTGAGTCAAAAAATTAGATAAGTCTAAAATTTTACAATAAAAGAAAAACATCCAAATAGTTATGATACTTATGAAGAATAATGTAGCGAAGGAGGTAAGATTTAGGTATTAAGAGTTAATTACTAAAAGGCAATAATAATTAAAATAGGATGGTATTGTCACAGGGCTAGAGAAATTCATCATGAAGAAGTCTGACAAAAGTCAGCATTAGTGAGGATTTGGTGCAATGGAAATGCTTATACCTGCTGGTGGGGACATCCCTTGGGAAAACAATTTGGTTGCACATTCCATTCCAAATTCATTACTTAAAAGATCTTTTACATGGGCCTCAGGGGTCTTGTACAGGAATATTCTTAGACGGAAGGAACTCTGTCCATAGAATAGGTACAATATGGAATATTCACATATTTGCATATTATCTATAAAAATGAATGAACTATAGCTGAAAACCAAAATACGGGTGGATTTTTTTTAAAAAAGGTCATGAGTGGAAAAAAAGTGAATGGCTTGACAACAAAGAGTACAACAATATTTTTATAAAGCTCCAAAGTACATGGAAAAACTATAAGTAAAATTCAGGATAAGGTTTACCCCTGGGGATGGGAGATCATGGAGAATAGGGAGGAATATATACAGGTAAGTTTGAGAGTTTGGATAATGTAGTTTATGGTTAGGTGAAGAACTTATTGGCTTCCATTTTTAAGAAATTCTTCAAGACCCTGGAAGGGTGGAATAAAATCCATGTGGCATAGTTCCTTAACCTTATTTCTTCTTAAACTATTCAAGCAAAGTGAATAAGCTGCCAGGATCAAGCTTTTGCCCTCTCCAAAGCTACCCTCTTTTCCAGAACACCACCACCAGCCAAATGAATGTGGACGCAAACCAGGCTTGATGTGATAGCCCTGGACAAGGAAAGTGTAGCCATGGAAGAAATCCCCTCAGCAGAGATACTGTTGCATTTATAACTAATATAGCCACATTTCCACCTCTACATTCTCTGCATCACTATGGTAAAAAGAGCAACTGGAGTTAACTTAAATAAAACTTCTCCATAATTGCCTGCTCTATCTGAACAAGGGCCAATTTTCCATGAATGTCCCCTAGTAGCATAAAATATTAGTGACTCATTCTCTCTACCTTATCACCTTTGAGCTTTATATATCTATATCTTTCCGTAAAAGTTTTATATCGAAATCTAGATAGAGCATTATAAGATACTTCTTAGTAAGTCACTTAAGTCATCAGGCTAGGAATTCATTATTACCACTTCCAGAATATCGGGAAGCCTAACAGAGAAAGCCAGTGAGTTAGGCTGTCTATGGTTGACTTGATTTTCCATCGTTTTCTCTTGTAGCCATAGACTTTATTCCAGGTTCTGAATCTCTCTTGCTACTGCAAGCCCTTACCTTGAAATCTCTGAAGATATTTTATAATTCCTTCCAGTGGTAGAGTATTTGCAAATATGACCACAATTATTCTTCCCATCCCTGTATGCATACTCCTTTGTAATGTGGCTTCATCATATCTCTCCATCAAGAGCTGAAACCTATTTCCCCATGCCTTGAATCTTGGCTGCTCTTATGATAATCTTACCAATACATGGTGAAAGTGATATTATGTGACTTCTGGGACTGGACCTTAAGAAGTCTTGCATTTCTGTTCCTATCACCTTGGATTGCTGCCCTAACACTACCATGGGAAAAAGCCAGGGCTAGCCTCCTGGGAGATGAGAGGCTCCATAGAACAGAGCTGAGTCCCCAGATCAACTAGCCGACAGTCAGAATCAGCCACCAGACATCTGAGCGAGCTCATCCTGGACTACCTAATCCCAGTCAAGCACCAGATGACTGTGGTCACATAAGTGACGCAAGGTGAGAACCACAGAACTGCTCAACTGAGTCCAACCTAAACTATTGAGCCACAAAATTGTGAATAAAATGGTTGTTGTCTTAAGCTACTAAGTTTTGGGAGTGTTTTGTTACAAAGCAATAGATAATTGATTTATCTTTTATCCAAGAGGGGTTGTGTGGTGGTGGTGGTTGTGTGTGTGTGTGTGTGTGTGTGTGTGTGTGTGTGTGTGTAAAAGCTGGGCCACATTTACTATAGCTCTTCCATCAGATTTTGGACACATCGAGAAAAATTTTTAATTCTGTGCTTGACAGTGCTGAAGAATGAAAGTGATCTGGAAAATTCCAAGACTTGACTATTTCATTTCAAAGGAATACTACAGCTAGAATCTTTTAGTAGAGATTATTTAACAATCAGACTTCTCAGTAAATTCTTTTTTTCAGAAAGAGTATGTTTCAATTATTCTTATACATTTTTTCTTTCATTAGTACATTTCTTTTTTTTGCCTCAACAGTTTAACTTTTTTTTTTTCCTTCTGCATGATGTTCAACATTTCTTAATTTGGAGTTAGGTTTTATAGGCTTTCCTTCTTGATTCTTTCAGAATTTATTTTTTTCTGTCCTGTTCTGTCATTCTTATCACTGACATCTACGGGTGTGATAGTAGAACTAGACAGGTGACTAATGCAAAGATCCATATGGCTCTGACAACTCCTTTATCTCCAAGCTACTTCTCTGATGTTCTCCACAGTCCCCTCCATCCTACCTTTTGTTTCTTGTCGTCAAAAACTTCACTCTCCTCTCTACTGCCAGAAATACAGCCCATACATGCTGTGATATGGATATGAGAAACCACACTGCTAAGCAGCTTGGGCTATACTTGACAGATTAGAGATTATTTTTTCTTATTTGGCTGTGTCAGGGCAGCAGAGTATTTATTTTTCTCTTTGACACAAGTGACAGCTATTACTGTGCCAGCTCCGAATCTAGAGAATAAATGAATGCACAGAGGAGACATGGGGCCTTCCAGTCTGACTCAACACAGCCTCCCTGAGCTCTGCTGTTTTGCAGCCTACTGAAAATGGAGTCTCAGGAAGCAGCAGCCCAGACATTGTCTCATGGGATGGGGAGAAAAACATGGTTGGGAGGGAGGGGGTAGGGGGAGAGGAAAAGGAAGAGAGAAGGTGGAGATATATGAGAGAAGAGAAGAAAAATATAGGGCTTTGTGGTTGGTAAGAATGAACCAGGGGGATACTGGCAAATACACTCTTGGCGCCTTTGCCTCCCTGCTACTGCCTGCCAAACTGAGTTGTTCTTATTAAAACACACAAAGAGAAACAATAAAAGAATCAGTGTTTCCCAGAAATGGAAGTAAGCAGCATAATCAAGCAGAGTTTTATAAATGTTTTAAATAGCTCCTTCTATTTGTTTTTTTCTTTTATTTTCTTTTTAACATAATTGATACATGCAAGAAAATATATAGAAAATATATGCAAGTTATATAAAACACCCAAAAACACACTCTAATCCATGAGCCAGAATATTACTAACAGCTTCTTTCTTTTACATGTTTCTTTCATCCCATTCTTTTCCCTCTCCCCCAGAAATAACCATTTCCCTGAATTTTTGTTTTTAATTCCCCTCCTTACTACACAAATGCATTTATGCCTTCTCACCTACATGCATGCACACTTAATACTGTTTAATCTTCATCATTTATGGACATTACAAAAATCTTGCCATACTACATGTAGTCTTAAGGGACTGGATTTGTTGATCTTACATTAAGTTTCTGTGATTCATCCACACTATCATAAGCAACATTACTTCATGGTTTTTTACTGCTGGGTAATATCATGTTATACAGGTTTAGTTGCTCATTCTCCTTTTAGTGGAGTATGAGTTGTTTTCAAGTTTTTGCTATTGTGAACAGTGCTGCTACAAATATTTTTATGCATGTTTCCTAGTGCATATGTGCAAACTGTTCCCTAAGGAAAATTCTAAGAAACAGAGTTATAAGGCATATCAATATGAACAAAGTATATAAGAATATATTTATAAATTTAAGAATTATACATTCCTAGATATATACTTATATTTATAAAAGCCAAAAAGTAATAAAATGTAATCCTGAAGAAGAGTATCCCTTTTGCCTTATCCTATGGGATACAAAGACTTATAATGAAACTATAGCAATTAAGATAGTGAGACAGTAGTGCAGAAATGGATTACAGACCAAATACAGAACCAGAAAAAATTAAGGGTCTAGAAAAAGAAACCACAGTACATAGTATGGGAGGCATAGTAGGTCCTGGGGAATGGCAGGGCTAGACAATAAATGATGTTAGAATAATTGGTTACCCATCTGGAAAAGAAAAATTGGTTTTCTATTTCATATGTGTAAAAACATCAGTTTCAGAAAACGAACTTACTGTAAAAGGCAAAACTTCAAAAACACTTCAGAAGAAAATATGATTCTAACTCTAGGGTGGGAAGGGATTTATTAAGCAAAAACATAAAAATGCTACCCATAAAAGAAAAAATTTATAAATTTCACTACATTAAATTTCAGAACTTCTGTTTAATAAAGGACATCATGAACAAAGTAAAAGCACAAGACCAAAGTAGGAGAAAATACTTGCAACATATATAGCTGAATATGGGTTGACACATAAAAAATATGGCAAATCAATGAAATATGAAACATATAAAAAAGTGGCAAATTAATGAAAATATAAAACAATTTAGCAGGAAAATGGAGAAAAGAATCTGAGCAAGTATCATATGAAAATATAATCAAGTTCATTAAGAATCAAGGAACTACAAATAAAGACCACAATACAATAATTTCATTTCACACCTATTAGATTGCCAAAAAAACTAAGAGGAAAAACTGATACAACTGCTTTGGAAAATGATCTGGCGTTACATTGTAAAAACAAATGTTCATTTGTAGATCCTACCACCTGGCATTTCCACCCTTAGGTATATACATGGGATGGCCACAGATTCTGGGAACACAGACAAATACATAATAACTGCTTTATTGTTACTATATTATAATACATGATAAAATAATAGTATGCATATTTCCAGACTTTATGACTACCCTGAATGCAGCCTAGAGACTTCTTCAGTTCTAATTAAATATGGCAATATGTAAAATCCTTCCTGTCCCAACTACTTCTGCTCAGGCTCTTAAAAACATACTAGTACTTTGTGTTTGTGGATAGCAATTTCCTAGAAAATCTGAATTAACGGTGAAATCTGTGCACACCTTCTCCCATGAAAAATTCATGGGGAATTTAAAGGCGCTCACTGACTCCTTAAAGTCCTTCTGTATCTTCTCAGATCCATGTTCTTAACTCTCTTGAATCATTCTCTTTCCAGGGCTAGAATTTAAGGAACTGAGGTATGCCTTGGCCTCCATCTAGGAACCATACCTGTTCAGGTTTTGACTCTAGACTAGAAAATGTGTTCCTTCTTCCAGGTTTAGGAATCAGCATTTTGAGAATACTAACACTCAACATACTTTATCCTAGTTAAGAATAGAATAGCAGTAATTTCACAACCAGCACCGAGGGTACTTAGGCCTAAAGGTCCCCAGGTCAGCAGGCATGATGATACCAGAAGGCAAAGCAAGAGCTTCCATGAGGCCCCTTCACTCATATGCCTGATGGACAGATGGGCAGTGTGAGGCTTAGTTTCTGTGGTGTGCATTTGAATACCCCAGTGGGAAAATCAATACTCCAGAGGAAGATAAATAATATAAACAACCTCACATTTATGAATCCAGGTTACCCAGAGACCAGCAATTCTAACCAAGTAAAATGAATTCATATCATCCCTCTAACTACCTCCATTAGGAAAAGACAGGTACCATTTCTACTTTGCAATTTTATTGCTCATTCTTAACTAGTCAGATTTTTTAGAATTGTCAGCCACCATGATAAATGTAAGAATGTGAAATTATTGAAGATATGGTCTGTCTGACAGATACAGTTACCAATAGTAAAACACTATAGAAATGTAAAGTATCATATTAGGAAAAGAAGCAGGATAAGGAGATTCTAAGATTGTGTGTTTTGAAGTGAGACTGGATCTGCCATTTACTACCATTCACTTATCGTGCAATCCTGGGCAAATCTCAGCCTCAACATCCTTCCATGTCAAGTAAGGTTAATGATAGTACCTATCTCACAGAGGCATTGTGATAATAAAATGAGACAATGTCTGTAAAAAGCATAGGTCAGTGTCTGGCACATGAGATGAAATTTAAAAAGTAAGCTATTCTTAAAATTAACACCTCATTCTTCATCATTTAGATCCATATTCCTTTCTCCAAGTATTTTTGAAATTATGGAATTTGTTTTAACTCCTCACTAACAGAAAAACTAAAACAATGTAATTTTAATTACTCTTAAAGAAGCATTTCATTGAAAATAGTAAGTTCTAAAGACAAAATGAATGTGCTGACAGGAAGCATTAGGTAGGTTGTCCTTGTGATGATACATCTGTGTCATACACAAGGGTAGAGACATAGGGCCAAAGATAAAGGAATAGTCTCCAAACGTGGAGGAGATGAATAGAGAAATATTTCAAATATGTGGGTTTTATTTAAAAACAGAGATGTATCTAAGATTTTTCTTCAATGGTAAGATGGGAGGTGGTTAAATTCTTTAAGAACATAAACAAATTAAAATTAAACTTTTTCTAAAGTTTCTTTGATTTTATTGCCAGAAGTCGTATTGTTGAACTTTCTCATGAAATATAAAAGATGGTCTACATCTAATTTCTGAAATTATGTGAGGTTAATAAAACTTAACTACGAATTTCCTTCATTCAAACAGACCCAGTGACCTCAATTCCTATAAAGCACCTGAGTCCAGATCTAAAACCAACCTGTAGTTTGATTCGATCCAGTCTTTACCTACAAAAGACCACGGCCCACTAGCTCAGTTTTCATTCATGCCCCCAAATCACTCTTCATAGCCTTCACATTCTCATAAATTCCTGATGCCAGGCTTCATTGCTCTCTGTCAGCTGATTCTCCAGCATTTTAGTTTCTACACTCTATTACGCTGCTTACGAAACCTAATTTCCAGCTTTGAATCTGATGCAATGTTCCCGCACCCACCAGGACTAATGTACCTGAAGGCATGGAAAATCCAACTACCTCATCCCTCTCCACTCAGTGACTCCCCAGAATATACCTCCTCTGTGACATTTTTCTCAGTTCAATCTAGGGCTGCCCTGAATCTCTGCTTCTGCCCATTTCATGCAAGTATGAGTATACCTGCATAAACCCCGGCATTCCTTTTACCTCTTAAAAAAATGTGAATTCCTTTTGAATGGGATTCCCAAATAAAAATCTTTCATATCTGTGAGAACTCCTATGGGGCTAGTGAAGAAACGTGTGGTATGTTAGTGAATATTGACTGATGTATTCAATTTTATTTTTTAGTTTAATGTTTTACATTTTATTTTTCAGTAATGATAATAAATAGAAGTAAAGCACATTTTGGGCATTAAGAATTTTACTCTGGAGCCAAACTATTTAGTTATTAATGCCAGCTCTGTTACTTACACTGTGTTCTCTCTAAACCTCAGCTGTCTCAACTGTTAAATGAAGGTAATAATAGTATCTACTTAATAGGGTGATCTTGGGGATCCCTGGGTGGCTCAGTGGTTTAGCGCCTGCCTTCCACCCAGGGCATGATCCTGGAGTCCTGGGATCAAGTCCCACATTGGGCTCCCTGCATGGAGCCTGCTTCTCCCTCTGCCTGTGTCTCTGCCTGTCTCTCATGAATAAATAAATAAATCTTTTTTTAAAAAAATAGGGTTATCTTGAGGATTAAATTAAATAATCCATGTACTTTTAAAAAGGGCATGCTACATATGTATCAAGCACTCAATGAATGTTTGTTGTGTTGTTCTTACAACTATTAATTTACCAGGAAAGTATAACCAGTTATTTTCTAAGGCTTGAGTGTGTGTTTGAACAACTCCTACAATGAGAATCACTAACTTGCAAAAGTGTCAGTTTGGCCTGAATTCAAGTTTGTGCCTTTTCTTCAGAAGTTCTGAAATTGTATCTGGAGAACAATAACATAAAAATAAATTCTTGTTTCTCATCACACAGCACCCAAAACAACTGGAGTTGCCAATACTTTCTTTACTTCTGCCCATAGTATGAATGTGAAATCCAAAATCACAGTTCCTAGGGTTTGAATCCAGCAGATACTCCAATTCCTGTCCCATTTAACCTCTTTGTGTTAGACACTGTCTACCCTCCCTTTCTCTCTTCCACTGACTTCCAGACACATGTCCTGCTTATTTTCTTCCTATACCTTGGGCCCATTACTTCGTAGTCCTTTGTGGTTATCTCTTCCCGTTCTTCAGATAGTGCTGTTGCCCAGGTAACTTCCTTCTCACTCCATAAACTTGCCTCAGATTACTCCATTATCTCTCAGGATTTCAACATGTTGATGACTCCACGTCCATCTTTACTGCCACTGTCTGAGGCCAGGCCCTTACAGTTTTCAACCTGGCTTATGGAAATTACCTCTTAAATTGTCCCCTGGCTGCCATCTTTTCCCCACTTTAAAATTTCTCCTTCACACAACCGCCAGAATGACTTTTCTTAAGTATAAATCTGACCTTGTCACCCTCAAACTAAAGTTCTTTAATGGTTTCTTTTACCTTGCTGAATAAGACCTTAAAATCTTCAAACTACCTATCCCTTCTGCACTTTAATGACCCACATTAGGAAGGTGTCCTACAAGTTTTTGTTGTTCAGATTATGCCAGTTCGAACAAAACAGAGGGTTGTAAAAGTTTTCCCAGGGCTATACTTTTATTCAAATCACTTTCCATCAAAAATAATTGATTGCAGCCTTAAAATCAGAAGAAGTTATCAGCTCCAGTAAATGAATTTTACCAAATCTCCTGAACTGAATGTTTTCAGAAGTCAGTTACACACACACACACACACACACACACACACACACACTACATTGTTGCTCCTTTTTAAAAAATAGATTATAGAATTCTCATGATGGTGAAAGCATATTGCATAAAATAATACACTTAAGTATACTTACAATCAGTTAGACAAAGGAAACAGGGTAATAATGAAAACTGACTATTCCATAATTTAATAGCATTGTCCACAAGTTTAGAAAATTTAGATCCATTATACATTTCAGATCCCATTATAGAACTGCTAATCATCAATCTTTGCTACAAACTGATGCACACTGTTGAGAGTCCAGACATTTCAGAGCCTTCTGTCAATGTATATGAACAATGTAGAGGGATGAACAGGAATTCCAAAAGAAAGAGGGGATGATGGTAAGACCTGCTGAATCAGGAGCCAAAGTCTGAATTCTGTCCTGACCATGGCCCTAAATATATATACATATTTTCAAGATGTTACCTTCTTTATCTTCAGAACAAGGGGCTCTAATTACATGAATCTCTAAGGCTCTTGCCACTTTTGAAATTTGAATATTTAGTTATGGCATACCCACAGAATAGAACAGCTCTCCTCTAAACATTCTTTGAGAAGGATAAAATCCATGTTTGCCTCTCAGCCATAGTTTAAAGACCTCTTAGGTGGCCAGACTTAATGTATATATCTCTGCAAGCCTCCACCATCAGGTACTAAAATCTTTAGCTACCTCACTGCCCTAACTATGCTGGACATTTTCATGTAATGTAGCCTGAATCATTCTAGGCTTGAATCAATAAAAATTTAACAGAGAATTCAACATAACCCACCCCCCGCCCACTCCCCTGTCCACGTAATGATACCTCCTTAGTTTTCTAGTGATATATATGGAATACTTCATAAGGGAAGAACTGAATAAGTGAGGAACATGTGTTTTTAGCTTCAGCTTCTTACATTAGGGCTATAACAGCTGTATGCAGTAAAATGCAAGGGTAGAGTTGGCTGTATCAGACAATTTAAGACATCCACACCATCAGAATCATAGCAGCTAAACATGTATTCTGCAGTGGAGATTTAATGTATTAGATAGGATTATAAGAGAATTGGATTGGCGTCACGATTTTGCATCATATTTTGCTTTGTGGTGAGCTGCAAGCCAGAGTCTGTATGGTTAGACTTGGGGGCTTAGCAACATAACAAATAAAATATAGTGAGAAAGAAACAAGGCTGCATTCTATAGTGTATCAACTGAAAAGCCATCCCAGCATTAAGCAGCTCTGCTGATATTTATAAATGTCTGTCTCAGGCTGTCTCTTATAAACTTCCACTTATAAAGCAAACCCTTGACATATAGCTACTTTTATACTCCTGCAAATAAATACAGGTAGGGTCCTGCAAAGAAGATGAAAAAAGAATGCAGCGTGCTTACCTGCATTATTCAAGAAAAAAAAAAAGAAGGTGGGGAATGCAATGTGCTTCACATAACTCAAGCCAAATTATCCACATTCCCTAAGTCAGAGGTCCAAAACTCACAGAGCAAAGCCAGCAATCTAATTCCAGTTTGCTTTGATTTGAAGGCTTGTGTTTGTCAGAAGACACATAAGCTTTGGAATTGAGTCAGAAAAAAATGTGTAAAGATGTGATATACAGAAAAAGGTAGACGATTCACCCTGTCAGTGTGAGTCCAGGAAGAGTGAGATTCCTCCCACAGATCACTGGCCCCCCAGCCACCTGGAACATGAGTTGCGGATGTCACTTACCCTATGACGATGCAGGAGATGGCAGTTCCCAAGAAGGCGTATGTTAAAATAGATCCTAAGTTTTGAAAAAAGTGTCTCTGGAGAGAAAAGAATATTTCATATAGCACATCCATGTATTTTCTTAGTTTAACAGGAAATTTTTTAAAATGCACACACCATGGACCCTCCCTTCCCACTCTGTTTAGGCAAGCTTCGGCTTTGGAGTCTTAGTTCCTGGTCTTACTGTACAAATAAGGCTGAACTGGTTTATACTGCAAAGGACAGAGGGTTCTCAAAGAAATGGGGGAACAAATACATCCAGAAAACAACAGGGTAGAGATGAGAGAATGACCGCCAAAACTGGCTGGGCCTGAGGGAGAGGGTAAAGAGTCAGGGCAGCATCCATGCAGGACTCTGGAATGATTAACAGAAGACAAAGTTTTTAAAAAAATTTGTTGTCAGTGGAACCCCTTGGGCATTTTAAAAATACGGTTCTAAAAGATTTTAGTTACCCTTGAATTACTGGATCTCTGACTTATATTTCTGCTGAATGTAATGAAACAAAATCTTATCACCTCCAACAATTTATTTTAATGAGTCGCACAGAACGATGCCCAGTATTAAGGCTGTAGGGATAAGGAAGGATGACCTGAGTAAACGCAGCCTTCTAAGTCTCCTGCAATGCTGGCTTTGGAATGCTCCCTTCCAGCTCTTTAAGTGGGAGCCCAGCAGTTGAAACTGAAAGCAGCAAGAGGGAGCCTGGAGTACGTGAGAAAATCAGGTCTGTGCTGAACAAGCTGCTTGGCTGCTGGAGCCGCCAGGCCAAGGGGATGGGAGTCCCCCAGTCTCTGAGGCAGGGTGTGGGCAGCAGGAAAGCAGTGGCACTACCTCTGCCTCTCAAAATTCATACAGGCCAGAGCCTCAGTCTGTGGTCAGGGGATGCTAGCACTTAAAACTATTCAGGGAATTACTAATCTCTGAAATGTGCACAGTCAGGTGGTACCTAAGTAATGGGAAGCTAGAGCACAGAAGCCACAAAACTGCTTTCTCTCTATGAGCATCAACAGCTAAGTGGCAGCAAAGACCTCTTGAGGTTTCACTCTGATTGATAAACCCAGTATCTATCTCAATTAACAGCTAACTCTTTTGTTACAATCATCTAGAATAATATTGTCCAATAGAAATATAATGTAAGCCATGTACGTTGTTTAAGATTTTTCTAGTAGCCCCATTAAAGTAAGTTTTAAAAAGTGAGATGAATTTTGATAATATATATCTTCTTTAACCCAATATATCCAAAACATTATCATTTCTACATGAAATCAATATCACACATAATGTAGCTATTTTACATTCTTTTTAAATACTAAGTCTATGAAATCCAGTGCATATTTTGCACTCACAGCATGTCTTCATTCAAATTAGCCACATTTCAAGGGCTTAATAGTTGCATGTGACCAATGGCCAGTATATTGGGCAGAGCAGATTTAGAAGAATTCTAAGCATGTCGAATTTGAATCTTTAGCACATAATCTAAGATAATGATATCTTTATGAAACAAATAAACCCATAAAATAATTGTTTTTTCATTAGCACTGGTACAATTCTCTACTTATTGATAAAAGAAAAAAAACAATCACTGCATATTTACCTTCTTCAGGCTGTATCCTGCATGAAATATAATTGGTGGCAGTAAAACATTGAAGAAGATTTCTGGATCAAATGTCATCTGCCAGAAAAAATAAAAGAGCAGTTAGGAAGATGCCCCTTTGGGTCACCAAAAAATGTGATTTAAAAATACAGTTATAGTCATCTCTGCTAAGTTTCTATGGGGCATATTAGCAGGTTGTTAAATTACACAGGTGAAAGTAAGAAAAAATGCAAGCTTAGAAATTCATAAATGCAATACAACTGTGAAGTAATACATTCAATGTAAAGCCTATAGTCCATTCTATGGCTAATAACTCAATAAAAACCCTCTGGGCAAAGAAAACTCTTTGCATTTATTTTGGTTAGTTGTTCATTCTTCACATTTTAAATGTTTTCTTTTTTTTTTTCTGGTCCAAGGAATTTTCTGGTAGTGCTCAAACATTTTAGCTTCTGACAAGAATATATTTAAACTTTTCCCAAATAAAACATTTTTAAAAATTTGGTCTTAGTTTTCCTTACTTTATCCAATTCCCGAGTTTAAAACATTTTCCAGACTCTGTGGAAAAATATATTTGATTTATTTATTCATGAGAGACATATAGAAAGAATGGCAGAGACATAGGGAGAGGGAGAAGCAAGCTCCCTGTGGGGAGCCTGATGCAATATTCAATCCCAGGACACCGGGATCACTCCCTGAACTGAAGGCAGATCCTTAACCACTGAGCCACCCATGCATCTCTCTCTTTTTTTTAAGTTATTATTTATGGAAAAATATATTTGAAAATGAAAATGGATTTTTATGATATTTGTTTATTGGCTTTTATTTAAATGTTAAATTTGGGCAAAAAAATAATTACTTGTGAAATACAATGAAATGAAATATGAAGACTCTTGAATCCAATATCCACTATTTGCTAGGAAGTCCGAAAACTAAACTCTTTTAATATTTATATCTCACTTAGACTCATCCTCTTCTTTCTCTACCCCACTCCACAAACACAGACACAATGTCATTCATTATTCACCACTAGGGCCTTTTTACCATTACAGTGTTCATAAAATCTTTCAGATGTATGGGTTTCACAACTATAGTATCTAATTTTCTCTACCTTTTTTGCCTTAATTCTAACTCATCTCTAAAGCTGGATTTCAGAAGCTACTCTTTTCTGAAATCCACTTTGATTTCCCCAGTCACTTCTGTGCTCTTTCAGCACTTTGTATCTTCCTTCTCCGTTTCCATAACAGCCCCTCAACTCTACTCATGTAATATTTGAGAAGGGGTAGGTGCAGGAAATAGGAGTCACCTAACTCAGCCAGGTCCCTTCTCAGAACCTTAGTCATCCATTGATGCTACACTGCTTGTATCAACGAGCATTCAGGTGGATCAACTATGGCCCATCCACAGCTCTCTGTGCCTTAGTTTCTTCATCTTTGGAATGAATATAATAATGTGATATCTATTTCTAAGGTGGTTATAAAAATTAAATCAATTAATATTTGTAAAGCCCTTGCTGCATTGCCTAATATTTAGTAAGCACTTTTAAGTATTTATTACTAAAGAAAATAAAATATTTTGCAAGTTATGCTATTTGAAGAAATTGCCTTGTTGTTAGGAATTCTTGAAGGCTATGGCTGTGTAAAATTTGGGCAAAGATATTTATGCTTCCTTCTAAGTTTGTTCTTTTTTCTAAGATTACCTGATATACCATTATTGATCTATTTTTATGAGGTCTCTTTGAAAGTATATCAATTGCATATTTGAAAGTTTTTAGCAAAGAGATATATTTCTGAGTGCTGCAGGAATGAAGCAATGCAGCTGTGATCATCTGGAAGAAAAAAAAACACAGTGGCACCAACATTTTGGACAGAAAATCCCTTGCCTCAGCAGTTTTTCTGCACAAACCAGGTTAATCACTCAACCAGAACATTTCAATAATCAGAATGCCCCATTCCCTGCATGCAGGTTAACTAATGTGCTATTGAATTATATTTTCTGGAGCAGCCAGATGAAACTGGCAGGCTGAGAATGGCATGCAGCATACGAGGATTTATTTGTATATACAAAACAGATTTGTGTTCCTTTCAGACTTGCTATAAGCTTAGGAACTGCTAAATCAGAGTTCTGGGAGTAACTCCAAACCCAGACAATTTCTCAGAAATGGCTGGATCTGCTGCTGTACCAATCTCCAGATGGCGATTCCACATGTCATTTTCCTCAGATTTTGTGTTCAAATCATGGCCTTGGAGGTGAAACTGTTTTTAAGGCCCAAACAATTAAAATTTCTCAATATAGTATGAGGGAGAAAAATCTAAAACAAGTGAAAGCAAAAAGCTAAAATTATTTCATCTAAGACATCAGTCCATTAAGATACAGAGTGTAAACACCATCCCTGTCCAATAAAACTTCCTGTAATGGTGGAAATATACTCTAATTGTACTATCCAATATGGTAACCACTAGCCACATGAGCTAGTAATTGAATTGCAGGCTAGTGCAACTGAAGGACTGAATTTTTTATTTTCACATCTCCCGAGTGGTAGCTGGCAAATGCATTTATCCCATTTTCCAGAGACAGGAGGAGAAATGAATGGCTCAGGGCTAATCAATGTGACAGGCAGATCACTGAGAATTGAGTGTATATTCATAGGCAAACTAAATGTGTAGTTTCTGAGGAAACGGGAGGCTAACCTAACTATTTAGAATAAGATCTAGGAGTGTTTAAGAGGAGTTGGGACTCAGAAGTGGGTTTTATTATTTTGGTAATTCCTGAGTCTTTTGGAAAAGTAGAAGTAGTTAACACAACAATGTGTTCAATCATCTTTTTTTCATTAAAAATTTAAAAAGTCTTTTCTCAGCTACAAAGTACTTAAAGATATAGGATAGATTTATTAAATACATGAAGGCTATAGTCCAAGAAAGGAAAGACGATACGCAAGCACGGTAAAAGGCATGGGGCTAGGCTGTAATTCAGAGTTCTTTAAGACAGAAACACCATTCTGGGCTTGCCAACCCTGGGAGGTTTGATGTTTAAGCAGCATATGAACTGGGTTTTGAAGGATAGATAGAAGCCTATCCATGGGGCACCACCATATAGAACAGGATCCCTGTCTGTCCTGGGTGCAATGGGCCAATTCACCAAGCCACAGAGGAAACTGGTAGCTTCCTGGGGTTTCAGTTATACTCTATAGCAAGTGATTTGAAACATTTTAAATATTAAAATAAATGCAGACATAGTAAAAAAAAATCTCAAAAAGTCTGTATGTGCTTTTACTATAAATAGGAGACTTCAAAGAAAACTTGGCTAGCTCAGGGCAGGCAGCTTTGAGACATACCTAGAGACAGCTCAAGAGTATGCATTTCCTTTCCTCTGCCCTAAGTTATGCTTTTGAGAGGAGGTGCCAGACACACTTGGGAAATAGAAATAGACAGTGTAGGGCTCCTGAGAGATAGGAGAGGAGTTTAATGCAGATGGATATTACCTAGACTATGAGCTCTCTCTGATCCTGTGGAGATAGATTTAAACTACATTCATTCAAACATGGAGAAAACTAAAACTATTTTATAGAGGTAGGATTAAACAATAAAATGGCCAGCGAGAGTATAAATTTGTACAACCTCTTAATGGGGTAATTTGGCAATAGGTATCCAAATGTTAAATGTCTATACCATTCAATTCAACAATATTCCATCTGAGAATTTATCCTGCAGATATGCTTGTATATGTATGGAGTAGCATAAGAACAAGAGCATTCGCTGCAGATAAAAGCATGAAAAAAATATCTTGGGGATGGTTAAAGAAGATCTTGGGGATGAACTGGTTAAATTATGGCATAATTCATAAAATTGAATACAATACAACTTTTAGAAAGGCTGAGGAAACTATGCATTGAAATGGTTGCTCTCTATAATTTGTTGTCAAGTCAAAAGAGCAAGGTATAATAAGATCAGCATGTCTGGTGCATATAACAAAGATTGCTATATGCTCACCATACCTCACTTCATTTTTGTCCTTGTCAGACACCTAGACTTAATATCCTTGTAGTCATATGGGGTCAAAGACAGAGATCTATCTATCCAATTAAATGTGGACAAAAGTAATATAAATTATTTCCAAGCCTGATCCCTAAAAATCCCCTAAATCTTTCATGCTCTGTTCCTTTCTTTGTGAGCTCATATAGAGCATCTGGCAGAGGGCTCAAATCCCCAGGGACTTCAGAGCCAGTAGGTTAAAGTCAGTTGGGATGACTAACAGCTACTGAAGACTGTAGTACTCCCCTCACTGGCCCAAAATCCACAATGGATTGGGACATGAGCAAGAAATAAACCATTATCATGTTAAATCATTGAGATTTGAGGGGTAGTTTGTTAAGGCATTTTGCTAATTCCAAGATTGGTGCAAGGAAAGGGGATGTAGAATATTTACACACACACACACACACACACACACACACACACACACACACAAACCATTGGTTGCCTCCTGTGAGGCTAGGAAAGAGAAACTGGTGGCAGAAAAGAAAGGTAGAAGTTGGAAGAAGGATTTTCTGTATACTTAGTGAGCAGGTGATTATCTGTGTCCTGGCTTTGTATCTATAAATAAAGAGATGACCACTGCTTAGAGCAGTGCATCCAGCATTTCCCCATCATGACACAGAAAATGATTATATTGGGTCAGTGGGGAGAAAATTAGGGTTCTGATGAGACTTCTCAGGACTAAAAGGATCAGACTTGGGGCTCTGACCATCCTCAGCCCAAGGATGAGGGGATCAATATGTTGTGGCACACATATAACCCATCATGCACCAGCTGAGGAGTGCTGTGCAGGATTTAACACTCCTGGCCCTGGTCCCATCTTTCATTCACTCATCCCCAGGAAACCAGGAAACAGAGAGTGACTACTGTGGTTACTGAGTTGTAAAAAGGGAATTGAGTGTGTGCAGCTCAGTGCTATCCTCTTTCCACACTGGAATCAGCCTGCTTGCTGAGAGTAGTCACTCAGCCTGGCTCCTCCCAGCCCTAAGTTTTGTAAGAGCAAAGCTCAGCAGGAAGGCCCATACACTCCAGATGAGTCTGTAGCTAGGTATGTAAGTCTTTCTAGTTCTAGAGAAATATGAGCAAGCCAGTTCAAAACCAGTCCTCACTGTTTCAACTAATTTTTGATCTTCGTCTCTCTCACTTTTGTACCTATGTCTCAATTAGCTATGAAAGAGATACAACTAGTAGAGAAACGAGAGGATCTTGAATGACCTCTCCAAGATTCTCACTTACCATTTTGTATCTTTTGAACACTGAGCTATGTGAATGTATTACCCAATCAAAAAATAAAATGTATTTTTTTAAGAAGATGTCTTGGGCAAATTAATTTGGAGGGGCCTCAAGATTGGCCTGAATGAAGTGAAACCATTGTCAAGCTCCAGTTACCAAAATGAGTCAAGATAATGACCATGTGAATTCAGGTGGCTGTGACAGAATGGAAAGGAAGAAGCAAACCCAAGAGATAACCATACATTCAACAAGTGTTTACTTACAATAAGCCGCACATGTGGAAAGGAGAATGAGCAGGGCTTGCAGGTAAAATAGAGCAGCAAAACTAAAAAAAAAAAACAAAAACAAAAACAAAAAAAAAAACAAAAAACAAAAAAAAACCTCCAAAAGGAAGCCATGGTTTTGCCACCTGGATCAATTACTGAGAGACCCCAAAATGAACCTGTGTTTTATACATGGCTGACTGAGGGAACAGTAGAGGAGCAGCTGACTCCACCTCCCCCATTCTGATGTCCATGGTTACAATAAGGAGTTTGAGAGCTAAGAAGAAATCCTTTAAGTTTCATAATTAGGAAGTGGTTGCTGATCCCTTTCAACTGATTTTCAACCAAGGAAGTGGGTACAGAGAGTTGAGGAAAAAGTGAGTGATGAGAAAGTGGAAGCAGTGTGGTCTTGGTCCCTCATTTGGGAGGTTTGGTGGCAGGGTCCTTTGGGAACCTGATAAATGGCTTGTAGAGGAGATGGAGAAATAGGGAGGAAACAAAGAGACAAAAGCCACAAGAAAAGAGGCAGGAGAGGATCAAAACATAGAAGAGTAAGGGCATAAGTTTAGGGAGATAAGTGATATGAGCAGCAAAAGCCAATTCATGGTTTTGTTTTGTTTTTTTTAATGGGGAGAAATCCTACTCTGGACATTTAAATCTGTGGCACAGCCCCATTAGGAAATGGTTATCCACATTAAAAAGCATTTTTCCATTCCTCCGGATGTTTCCTCCAGAGCCCTTGTATGTGACAAGCATCCGTCAAAGAAATACCTCATGTAGGCTGATGTTTAAGAAGTCCTTAATATCACCGACACACAGGCTGTCAGAGGGAGAAGCTGCCTTATAGGTCACCCAATCTTGGCATCTGCAAACTGATCTCTGCCCATGTCTGGGCTGCGTGGAAGGGGTGGGCTGATGGGAAGTGGAAACAAGTGCTCTGGCACCTGCCCTGGATCTGCCCTCCCATTTCTGCCTGAGCAGCTTTGTTTTTATACATTGTGAAGAAGTATTAGATTTTCTTTGAATGAAGAGTTCCTGTACTAAAAAATGTTTGAAGCCCTGACCTATTACTGTCCCCCAAGAAAGTTCAAGGAACATGTAGAAGGTCAGTGGGCCACTCAGAGGCAGCACTGAGCTTAAAAAATCCTAAACCACAGCTGTTTCTCTTTTATGGTATTTATGTTCTTAATTTTGCCTCAAATGTCTTAAATGATGCCTCAAAGGTAAAGTCCCTCCCTCCACCCCTTCCAATACTCTGAAGTTAGAAAGTGTTTTTTTCTTTCCACGACTATGCTCTTGTACTTCACATATATGTGTTTGTGGGCAATAATTGATATTCTTTTTAGTACAGAATATTATATATAATCTGTATATTTAAATTTTTACAGAAGCTTAATATACATATAAATACTATATTGCATTTGGTGTATTTTAAAAATTTACAGAAATTTAACCATAAATATCCTTTTACATTCTGTTTCTTACATTCAACAGTATTTTAAAAGATTTATGTATATTAATACATGTGGATTTTGTCCATTCACTCAAACTGTTTAGTATTCTATTGGATAAATATATCATCATTGTTTTTTTCCTTTCTCTAACAAGGGAATTAGGATAATTAGTTTGTTTCTTATTTTTTGCTATTACTAAAAATAATGCAATGGATACTCTTGTACTTAAGTGCATAAGTGTGAAAGATTCTCTACAAGTGTAAAATACCCAGAGGTGGGCTGGATGATAAGGTGTATGAATCTTCAACTTTAATACGTGCTGGCAAATATTTTAAAGTGGTTATACCGATGTAGATTCCTACATGAGAGTATAAAAGTATTTCCCTGCATTCTATCCAACACTTAGTATTGACAGATTTCTAATTTTTGCTAGTTGGCGAAGTATGAGCTATTATCACATTATTGTTGTTTTCTTTGTATTTCCCTTTATTAATGAAATGAGCACATTGTCCTTGTTTACTGATCTTTTGTGATATCTCTTTAGTAAATTTTGGAGCCACATCTTTTATCCAGTATGACTTTTTCTTGCTGATTAGTTCATCATACAATCTTGTGACTATTCTGTTTTGGTTATTTATATTTCAGATATATTCTATTATGTCACCTCAAACTTTTCACTTTTGTCTTTTAACTCTATCATTGTGGACTTTTTCATGTAGAATTTTTTTTTAATTGTAATGTAGTAAAGTTTATTCCATTTTTACCTGCGATTTTCACTTTTGGTAACTTCTTTAAAAAAAAATCTTTCCAAGGGAATTAATGGAAAGGAGAGAAAATGAGTGAAAATATCAGTTAGGGTGACAAAACATGAGAGACACCTAACTTTGGGAAATGAACAAGGAGTAGTGGAAGGGGAGGTGGGAGGGGGGTTGGGGTGACTGGGTGATGGCCACTGAGGGGGGCACTTGGCAGGATGAGCACTGAGTGTTACACTGTATGTTGGCAAATTGAACTGCAATAAAAAAAATTAAAAAGAAAATCTTTCCCTGTCCTAATGTCATAAATATATATTCTCAAGTTTAAAAATTGGCTGTTTATAATTGTTTAATTCATCTCAAGTTTATTGGTTATATGATGTGAAATAGGAATCAAATTCTTTTTCTTCCATATGGAGAGCCAATTTTCTCAGAGATATGCATAAGTATTTGGTAGTTCATCCTTTTCCCACTGATATTAGTTGACTCTTCTGTCCAGTGCTTTTTCTTAGATCCATAAGACATTCATTCTAATAAATATTTGATATCTATTACCCAATAACCTATTTAATAATTCAAAATAAGAGCAGCTTTATAGACATAGGTATTCACTGAAGTATTATCTACACTAGTGAAAAGTTAGAAACAACTCAAAACTCAGCACATTTACATCCATTATCCTGAATTTTTAAAAGCCTGAGGAAAGGGTTAGGTTGTGATAATAAATAAAGCAAGTTACAAAGTTTTAGAGACCATCAGATTTAAGCCACATGGAAAAATATATATGTAAAAAGACTGGATAGAAATTTATTTAATTTGTAGTGGTCGCATAATGTTGTAGGATTATTTGAATTCTTATTTAAAGGAAAAAAAAACACCTTTCCAGTCCGTCCCAAATGAACATCTTGTAAAGTTATCATTTAGAATTATGAACATTTAAAATAGAATGGAACATTTATAAAGATTAAGGGACAATAAAACATTATAGATAATATGTGAGGGAAAGTTAAGAATTGAGGACCCAGATGTGTTATAATTTTCAATATGATAAGATATCTTAAAAGGTCTGATACAGAATCAGGCAAGTGAGCAATCAGTGCTCCTTAAATAGTTAGCCCATGGGACACCTGGGAGGCTCAGTCGTT
Organism: Nyctereutes procyonoides; assembly: GCF_905146905.1. Taxonomy (NCBI): domain Eukaryota; kingdom Metazoa; phylum Chordata; class Mammalia; order Carnivora; family Canidae; genus Nyctereutes; species Nyctereutes procyonoides. The sequence continues at coordinate 39,777,494 of NW_026575042.1, forward strand.
GAGCGTCTACCTTCGGCTCAGGGTATGATCCCAGGGTCCTGGGATCGGGTCCCACGTTGGGCTTCCTGCAAAGAGCCTGCTTCTCCCTCTGCCTATGCCTCTGTCTCTCTCTTATTCTCTGCCATGAATAAATAAATAAAATCTTAAAAAAAAAAGTTAACCCATGTCATGTCCAATTTATTGAATTATTTTCATTCTTTTCAAAAATTCCTGGAAAGCTAAAAATACTTCCCCTCAATTAGAATACCTAGTATTATGAATGTTAATGGTTTAAAATGGTGAACCACTGAAATGTAAGCATTTTGCATTGCAGTTTGTAGAAGAACTAAATTACAGAGGAATGGCAAAAGGAGAACTTTTAAAGAAGAGAAAATTTTAATAATCCTAAATTGTCATTGAGAAATTATGAGAATATGATACCACAAAACTATGTTCACTTTTGAAGTAAGTAAAATTCCAGAAATTAGAAATACGTTATGAACATCATACATGCAAAAATGACAGATACAAATATTGGTATTTTATCACAGGTAGGTAAATGTTTGCAACTCTAGGCAAAATTAGGTGAAGAATTGAGGACAAAACATTTTTATAATTCTAAATATTTAACTCAGTGTAGGGAATTTTGAAAAGAACATTGAAATCTGAGTCAGAAAACCTGGTCCTAAAACCAGTTCTATCACAGATCAATTTTGACCAAGTCACATAAGCTTTCAGAACCTCAGTTGCCTACTCTGGAGCATGGGGGTAATATCTCTTCACCTGATGGAATAATGGTGAGATTGAAATGAACACCACAGTGACACCTGGGTGGCTCAGCTCATTAAGTGACTGACTCGGTTTCAGGTCAGGTCACCTTGGAGTCATGGGATTGAGCCCCATGTGTATATGTGGAGAGGTCTACACTCAGCAGGGAGTCTGCTTGAGATTCTCTCTCTCCCTTTTCCCTTTCTCCTCCCCACTTCCATGCATGCACACTCAAATAAAATAAACAATTTTTTTAAAGAAATGGATATTGCAATAAGAAAAGCCTTTGTAAATAACAAACTACCTTGGAAGAGAGAATACACAGTCATTTTAACTTAGGTGGGGCTGAAGTTCAGAGACCGTCTTCCTCACTTTTAGAATGGTACAGTTACCACTTGTCAATTAATCATAATAATAGTTAATAAAAAAATAACAACTGACATTTCCATGAGGCTGTTACAGTTTGAAAAGATGCCTTCATATATAGTCTCTCATTTTTTTCTTCACAACAACCCTCTGAAGTAAGTATTCTGAACACTACCTTTTAACGGAGGTGAAACCAAGGTTCAGAGAGTTAAGTGACTTCTCCAAAGTCACATACGTTGTAAGTAGTAAGACTTAGACTCAAACCCTACCTTCCAAGTCTATTGCTTTATTAATAACAATCTAACAAAACTAATAGGTAATATACTTTGGACATTTACTATGAGTCAGGTACTATTCTTTTTTTTCTAATTGAAGTATAATCGATATATAATGTCACATTAGCTTCAACATAATGATTGGACAACTCTACACATTATGCTACGCTTACAAGTGTAGCTACCCCCTGTCACCATACACCACCACTACAGTTTCATCGACTATATTCCCTATGCTGTATCTTTCATTCCCATGACATTCATTCTATAACTGGAAACATATCTCCTACTGTCTTTCATTCATTTTGCCCATCTTCCTACCCACCTCCCTTCTGGCAATCATCAGTTTGCTCACGTATTTATGGATTTGTTTCTGTTTGTTCATTTGCTTTGTGTTTTAGGTTCCACATAAAAGTGGAATGTGGTAATTGTCTTTTTCTCTCTGACTTATTTCATTTAGCATAATACCCTCTAAGTCCATTCATGTTGCCATGAATGGCAAGACCTCACTCTTTTTTTTATGGCTGAATAATACTGCATTGTCTCTCTAAAGAGAGAGAGAGATTAAATAGGTATCAATAGCTGGCCTCCATATTTTTTTAAGTTTCTGTATTTTATTTGTTTTTAATTTTTTTAAAAGATTTTATTTATTTACTCATGAGAGACACAGAGAGAGAGAGTGAGAAAGAGAGAGAGAGAGAGAGGCAGAGACACAGGCAGAGGGAGAAGCAGGCTCCATGCAGGGAGCCCGACACTGGACTTGATCCCAGGACTCCAGGATCATGCCCTGGGCCAAAGGCAGGCACTAAAATGCTGAGTCACCCAGGGATCCCCCATATTTTTAATTAAAGTTTGTTCCATGGTCACTAAAATGGACAGTTACAGGGGTACACGGGTAATTGGTTAAGTGTCCAACTCTTGGTTTTTCATCAGGTCATGATCTCAGGGTCATGGGATCAATCCCCACGTAGGGCACAGTGCTCAGCACGGAGTCGGCTTAAGAATCTCCCTCTCCCTCTGCCCCCTCCCCTGCTCATGCTCTCCCTTTCTTTAAAATAAATAAATAGATAGGGATGTCTTGGTGGCTCAGCAGTTGAGCATCTGCCTTTGGCTCAGGGCATGATCCCAGAGTCCCAGGATCAAGTTCTGTATCAGGCTTCCTGCAGGAGCCTGCTTCTCCCCCTGCCTATGTCTCTGTCTTTCTCTGTTTGTCTCTCATGAATAAATAAAATCTTTTTTAAAAAGTTTTAAAAAATAATAAAATAAATAGATAAATAAAATCTTTAAAAAATTGGAGAGTTACAAGTATATTTACTTGTATGACATGATCTCTTCTAAGTTGTATAGTCTATTCTCTGGCATTGAAGTTTACCATTTATCTCCTCTTCCTTTTAAGCCACCATTTCTTATTTTTCGTTAAATTCACACAGGAAGCCAGGGTAAAGGCAAATCTAGACCTCATAGCTTCATGCTTGCTGCTTGTATTCTACTACTCCACAATATTATACTAGAAGCAATTTAGTCATATTCTCTAGCAGAACCAGTACTCACACCCAGGCATTTTGTCTACAGGGCCAGTGTAAAAATCATGTAAAGGAATACACTATCTTAAACAGCTCTATCTATCTAAAATTCAGAATAAGATATGAGACACAGCAGTTTTTAATCCTACTAACCATAGGAGGTCAGTTCTGCTATGCACTGTCAAAGTGAAAGAATTTTTATAAATATAAACAAGCATAAAAAAGCAACTTGGAAAAATTAACTAGACTATTTTGAACTATTGTTGATGGTCTGTCACCTTTCACTATTTTTGGCAGTATAATCATTACTAAAATTATATCTTATATTTTGCCCACAACTTCTTCATCCATTCTTCCATAGATGAATACTTAGGTTGCTTCCGTATCTTGGCTATTATAAATTATACTGCAATAAATAGAGGGATGCATGTAATAAGTCCAACTTAGTTCTCCCTTTCATGGTTCTATACAGATTTTAGAATTATTTGTTCTAGTTCTGTGAAAATGCTATTGGTATTTTATAGGAATTGCACTGAATCTATACATGGCTTTAGGTACTATGAACACTTGTAACAATATTAATTGGGCCAATCCATGAGCATAGGATGTCTTTCCATTTGTTTGTGTGATCTTTAATTTCATTCATCAATATTCAATAGTTTTCTGAGTACAGATCTTTCACCTCCTTGGTTAAGTTTATTCCTAGGTAATTTATTCTTTTTGGTGCAATTGTAAATGGGATTTTTTTTCTTAACTTCTCTTTCTGCTACTTCATTTTTAGTATATAGAAATGCAACAGATTTCTGTATATTAATTTTGTAACCTGAAACTTTACTGAATTCATTTATGACTTCTAATAGTTTTTTGGTGGAGTCCTTAGGATTTTCTATGTATAGTATCATTCCATCTGCAAATAGTGACATTTTTATTTCTTCCTTATCTATTTGAATGCCTTTTTAAAATTTTTTTTCTTGTCTGTTAGGGCTAGAACTTCCAGTACTATATTTGATATAAGTGACAAGAGTAGACAACTTGTCTTTTTCCTGATCTTGAAGAAAAGCTCCCCATTTTCATCATTAAGTATGATGTTAGCTGTGGCTCTGTCATATACAGCCTGTATTATGTTGAGGTATGTACCCTCTAATCCCACTTCATTGAGAGTTTTTAATCATGAATCAATGTACTTTGTCAAATGCTTTTTCAGTATCTATTGAAATGATCATGTGATTTTTATCCTTCATTTCGTTAATGTGGTGTATCACATTGATTGATTTTAAAATATTAAACCATCTGTGCATCTCCAGAATAAATCCCACTTGATTATGGTGAATAATCTTTTTAATGTATTGTTAAATGCAGTTTGCTAATATTTCATTGAGGATTTTGCATCTATGTTCATTAGGGATATTGGCCTATAGTTTTCTTTCTTTCTTTCTTTCTTTCTTTCTTTCTTTCTTTCTTTCTTTCTTTCTTTCTTTCTTTCTTTCTTTTCTTTCTTTTTCTCTTTTTCCTAGTATCTTCAGCCAGGCACTATTCTAAGTACTTTTTCATTTGCAATTCACAATGACCCTACAGAGTAGTTAGGATTATCTCATTTTATAAATAGGGAGACTAAAATACACTGGTAAGTGGTATTTGAACCAAATAACAAGGCTCCAGTAGCTATCCTCTTACTACAATATTCCATTTGCCATTCTCCTGGGTTTAGGTTACCAACTCCACTGCTGGGTATGTCTTCATTAGCTGCAAATAGATTGACTCTACCTAGGTTTTCCAGATTGTTGCCATGGCTCCTACTCATCAATGGTCAGAGGGTCTCCTACATTTCTGCATTAGATTCTTAACACATAAACTTACCTCTATTATCTTTGTGATTCTTTATGAAGGTAGCCATTCATCTTGCTTTCACCAGAACACTTCCAGGTAATGCCTGTTGTCCTGGCCTAATTATCCATCGTGCCCGGCCCCCCTTTACTTCACTATCACAAATGATATTGCTTCCTACTCCTGATCCTAGATCTAGATTCCTGGACTTTTAACAAACTACATATAACTTGGATTGGCTGCTGGTTCCCTGTGGCCTGCTCTTCATTGTGTGGGTTACCTATTTCTCTCACTAGCCGTAGCATTGACATGACAGTGGACCACCATTCTAAGCCTAACTTGATATCAGCAAGAGAAGGGAACATAACAAGTGGGTGTGAGAAGGGCATAGTATCCCACCTCAAGTATTCATTTCTTAATACCCAGGTTAGAATTGCAAAAGGAGAGACATACAACACAACTGAAAACTTTTGCAACAAGATGAACTTTCCCCCCCACCCTGGAATTGATTCCAATCTTGGCCAATCTTTATTTGTAAGCAAAAGAAACTGCCTTTTATTCCTCAAAATATACAGGAGCATTACAGTCCCTTAGAGTTTTCCATTTCGCCTTACAATTTTTCTCAGTTTGCATAATCTTTACAGGCCTTAGCTTTCAAGTGTGTGCTCAGCTTCCCCATCACAAGCTTTCACCAGGAAGCAACTGGCCTGGGGAAGCTGGATAGAGAAGGGTTGAGTCAGCAAGGACCACAGATTTGCTTGAAAAGGTGTAGGGGGTAGAGAGGTGCTGAAATCAGCAGAAAGTAGATGCCAAACAGTTTGATTTAAAATTAAAATGATGGTGCATTCACCTTAAAAATGGTGCATTAAAAAACAACACTAAGCTTTCTCCATCATGCCCACCTCAAATTTCATCCCAAAGAGGAAATCCATGCCCATCAAGGGCAGATGTTTAGGAAGCAAAGTAATATTTACAGCATACCTAATACTAAACATAACTTTTTTTTCATTTATTTTGAAAGCAACCCTCTAAAGTAGGTATCACTAGTCTCTGTTTTGTGAATATTATAGATAAACACAAATATGAGAAGTTTACTTGTCCAAGGTCTCAATGCTGGAAGTAGCAGAGATAGGATTCAGCCTGCTTAAATGCAAAACCACAATGGACTGAATATTTGTGTCTCCTCAAAATTCATATATGGCAATTCAACCCCCAAGATGTTGGTATTAGGAGGTGCAGCCTTTAGGAGGTGATCAGGTCATGAGGGTAGAACCCTTGTGAATGGGATTAATGCTCCTACAAAAGAGATACAAGAGAGTTTTCTGTTTCCACCAAATAAAGGCACAGTGGGAAGACAGCCATCTCTAAACCAAAAAGCTTGCCCTCACCAGACACAGAATCTGCTGGTGCCTTAATCTTAGACTTCCCAGAATTTAGAACTGTGAGAAAACATGTTTGTTGTTTAAATCACCCAGGCTATGGCATTTTTGTTATAGCTGCTCAAACAGACTAAGACAAAAATTTTATGCATGTCCTTATATCACCTTGAAGGCAGTTAGAGTTTAAGCTGATAATATAAAGCTCAAATAGTAGAATTTTAAGACAATCATTTTGTGGGAAATGACTTGTTGGTAAGGTGAAAAATGAGGTGTTTAGATATTTCCAATTCTCCTAAAAATGGGATTATATAGGAATATATTCAGTGGTGTGCTGGTAAACCATACTTGTGAAGGAAAAAAGCCCACAAGCTTTGATTTGACAAATTTTTAAAGATTTTATTTATTTATTCATAAGAGACACACAGAGAGAGGCAGAGACATAGAGGGAGAAGCAGGCTCCCTGAAGGAAGCCAGATGTGGGACCTGATCCCAGGACCCTGGTGTCATGTCCTGAGCCAAAGGCAGACACTCAACCACTGAGCTACCCAGGCATCCCTGATTTGACAATCTCTGTGGTGTAAATAATACTCCTACCATGGCACATTTCAATCTACTAATGTTTTAACAACTGCCTTACAAAATACCTGGATATTTAATAAATAATCAGCTCTCAAAAGCGAGGACAAGCCTACTCTAGTACTCCACTCTGTCATTTTACTCTGACCATATGTTAACTTATTATTTGGGTAGTGATGTTAAGCACAAAATCTATATAAGGTTCCCAGCCTACATAAATTATAGAATACCACAATATGCTCCCCTTCCCTGAAGAAAAATCTTTTTTGGTTTAAGGATTATTTTGAGCTGATTATTTTGAGAAACAGGAGAAGCTCTGAGGACTGAGCGTTTTTCCTTTTGTAAGGAAAATTTACATTAAGGAAATCTCCATTTGTAAGGCTGTCTTCTTCTCAGTACCAAGAAGAAAAGTATAACCCTAAATCATAAGGAACTTATCAATGAAGAAGGCATAGACAAATCTGCATGACAACCTTATTCTTGTTTACACTAATTTTCCTGGTCATCTTCCTAAAACTTGCCTTTCCCATACCCCTCTTTCTTTGGTTTAGCTGAAAATGGTACTTAAGCCTAAATTCTAAGCCATCTTTTGACTAAGATTCCTAGTCAAGAACCTACACTGGTAGAAAAAAAGTTTTTTTTTTTTTTCCTCAGTATATTGGCTCCTGGGATTCTCCTTCAGTGAAGGCCTTGCTGGTCCTGCTGTTAGGAGTGCTGCAAATAGCCACCTCACTTAAGGTCAGCCCTTTTTCAGAGTAGTCCACATACAAAGACACATTGATTTGGTATTTTAGAGGACAGGCCATCTCAGTCCAACTGGGTATAAGGCTGAAGAGCCATTCTAACTCCAGAGCTTCCCAAGGAGTTAGCTAAAATTGTTGGGCTTGTACCACAGCTTAACTTCTCCCTTGACCCACTCAACCTTCTTTCTTTCATTCATGTCTTGATCTCAAGGACACTTAACCATTCCACTCACTAAACTCCACCTTAGGGGATCCCTGGGTGGCGCAGCGGTTTGGCGCCTGCCTTTGGCCCAGGGCGCGATCCTGGAGACCCGGGATCGAATCCCACGTCAGGCTCCTGGTGCATGGAGCCTGCTTCTCCCTCTGTCTGTGTCTCTGCCTCTCTCTCTCTCTGTGTGTGACTATCATAAAAAAAAAAAAAAACTTAAAAAAAAAATAAACTCCACCTTAGAGTCTACTTCTTTGGAAACCCAATATGCAACAGTCAGAGATAAAATGAAGAGCACCTAAACTTGCAGGAAATTTCTGCTCCACACATCCCCACCTGAGGCAGAACTCTATAAATTAGACAGTGTCCAGGTAGTCTTACAATTGGAAATGGATCTCAAAGGAGCAGCTGGGAGACACCTAACCCAACATAGGCTTAAATAGCAACAGGAGACAAGTCATTTAAATGCACAGTTTCCTTATGGTTCCCACCCTTCTTGATGATTTCCACCCCTCCTGTGCTGATGGACGTGGGTCCTAGCTTCAGACTGTATAAGCTACTAATGAGCAGCTACTTACTGACCTTAGGGAAAAATCAGGAAATACAGTAGGAAGGAACCTTATGTAAGTACTCACTGAAGGCCAGCAATGATAAGTGTGCACTCTTGTCACAGTTTAATCTTTTAAAAGGAACAAAGCAAAGGGAGAAAGAATTGAAAGATCCATTTTATCTATTCAGACTAAAAGTCTGATGGGAAATCTCTCTTTCTCCCTCTCCCCTGTTTGTTTTTCCTGTGCCCAGCCTCTATTGCTGTCTCTCCCTCCATCCCAATTTGATTATTTGGAGATGAGACTTGTAGCAATTCAACCATCTGAGTAGCAAACAACCAACCACAGAGCCCTGGTTCTTCACTTTGAGAGGAAACCTATAATAGGTACTTGAGTGTAAGATGGTCAGCAACTAAGACAGTGCAGAGTAGCAATGAGAAGTTGCAACTGGCAAAAAGAGACTGATACTTCATTATATCATCAATTCACTTACCAGCATCCACAAAGCATCATCTACCGTGTGCCAGGCATCCCACCTAGAGATGGAAATACAGTATAACCATAGACAGACCTTGTTCCTGCCCTCCTGGAGTTTACAGTCTAGTGGCTATAGTCTATAGTCTAATCAATGTGAACATCACAGATACAAATATTAACTTATAATTCAGCTAAGATACTAGTGGGAGAACCATAGGTAGAGCTATGAAACAAAATAACTGGATACTGGTATATAGCAGCATGGAGTCACTTGGGGTGAGGACCAGTGTTTCCACAAAGCTAATCAACCCTTAAGAATATTCTAACCTCAGGCCAAGAGCCCACATACATACTAGCACTGCTGAGACTCAGAATACAGTATTTAAGATTTCAGAAAACAGCATAATTATTAAAGAAAGATATGGATATATATAAAAGTTAATATAAAATTTTAATAAAATCTTACCTGCTCTATTAGTCTCTAAACTGAGGCCATATGCATATTCTAAGGAGTGAACAAGATGATCTACTTGGGTGTGCAAAGATCTTTCCTTTCCTTTCCTTTTTTAAGATTTTATTTATTTATTCATGAGAGACACACAGAGAGAGAGAGGCAGAGACACAGGCAGAGGAAGAAGCAGGCCCCATGCAGGGAGCCCGACACGGGACTCGATCCCGGGACTCCAGGATCACACCCCGAACCGAAGACAGGTGCCAAACCACTGAACCACCCAGGGATCCCCCCCCCTTTTTTTAAAGATTTTATTTATTTATTCATGAGAAACACACAGAGAGAAGCAGAGACACAGGCAGAGGGAGAAGCAGGCTTCATG